>NC_062215.1:157316775-160175020 GCF_902686445.1 Sciurus carolinensis | reverse complement strand
TGGAAAAATAAGAGACCCAAAATAGCCAAAACAATCCTTAGCAAGAAAAGTGAAGCAAGAGGCATCACAATACCAGACCTTCAACGCTACTACAAAGCTACAATAATAAAAACAGCATGGTACTGGCACCAAAACAGACATGTAGATCAATGGTACAGAATAGAAGACACAGAGATAAACCCACATAGAAACAGTTATCTCATACTAGACAAAAGTACCAAAAACATTCACTGGAGAAAAGATAGCTTATTTAGCAAATGGTGCTTGGAAAAATGGAAAGCCACATGTAACAATATGAAATTAAACTCTTATCTCTCACCCTGCACAAAACTCAACTCACTGTAGATCAAAGACTTAGGCACTAGAACAGAGACCCTGCAATTACCAGAAGAAAAAGTAGGCCCAAATCTTCATCATGTCAGACTATGATATGACTTCTTTAACAAGACCCTGAAAGCACAAGAAGTCAAATAAAGAATCAATAAATGGAATGGACTCAAACTAAAAAGTTCTTCTCAGCAAAAGAAACAATCAGTAATATAAGGAGAGGGTCTACAGATTGGGAGAAAATCTTTACCACATACACCTCAGATAAAGCATTAATATCTAGGATATATAAAGAACCCAAAAAACTTAACACCAAAAAACCAAATAACCCAATAAATAAATGGGCTAAGGAGCTGAACAGACACTTTACAGAAGAAGATATAAAATCAATCAACAAATATATGAAAAAATGTTCAACATCTCTAGCAATTAGAGAAATGCAAATCAAAACTAGTCTAAGATTTCATCTCACTCCAGTCAGAATGGCAATTATCAAGAACACAAGCAACAATAAATATTGGCGAGGATGTGGGGAGAAAGGTACACTCCGTTGCTGGTGGGAATGCAAATTGGTGCAACCATAATGGAGAGCAGTATGGAGAGTACTCAGAAAACTTGGAATGGAACCACCATTTGACCCAGTTATCCCACTCCTCAGTTTATACCCAAAGAACTTAAAATCAACATACTATAGTGATACAGTCACATCAATGTTTATAGCAGCTCAATTCACAATAGGCAAACTATGGAACCAACCTGGTTGTCCTTCAACAGATGAATGGATAAAGACAACATGGTGTGTATATATATATATATATATATATATATATATATATATATGTTGGAATATCACTCAGCTTTAAAGAAGAATGAAATTCTGGCATTTACTAATCAATAGATGGAGTTAAGAGCATATCACACTACGTAAAATAAGCCAAACCCCCAAAACCAAAGGCGGAATGTTTTCTCTGATATGTGGATGCTAATTCTCAATAAGGGGGGTGGATAGGAAGAATAGAGTTATTTTATATTAGGTACAGGAGAGTAGCAAAAGGAAGGGGTATGGGGGAAGGAATGATAGTAGAGTGAAACAGATATTATTATCTCATGTACATATATGAGTGCATGACTGATGTGATCCTACAATGTATATAATCAGAAAAATGAGAGATTATATTCCATTTATATATGATTTATAAAAATGTATACATGCATTCTACTGTCATTATTGTCATGTACAACTAATTAGAAGAAATAAAATAATTTTTAAAAACACTTCTTAATACTTCTTGACAAATCCCAGATAGATCCTAATACAATAATACAGGGTAATATCAACATACCTCTATCATCAATGAACAGATCACCCAAATATAACATCAATAAAAATATTACTAACCTAGATAATACTATAAATAAAAAGGATCTGATAGACATATATGAAATATTTCACCACAAAATAGCTGAATTTACCTTAGTTTCATCTGCTCTTGAATCCTTTTCCCAAACAGACCATATTCTAGGTCATGAGGTAAGTCTAAGCAAATGCAAAAAAAATAAAACATGATCCTGTTCATCCTATCAGATCACAATGGACTGAAACTAGAAATCAACAGCAAGAAAAATGATAGAAACCACATAAACACATGGAGCTGGAAAAACATACTTTCTAATGAAAAAAGGATCATAGAAGAAATGAGAGGAAAAAATCAAGCAATTCTTAGAAACAAATAAGAACAGAGATACGACATATCAAAATCTCTGATACAATATGAAGGTAGCTCTAAGAGTAAAATTTATAGTATTGAGTGTCTACATTAAAAAAATAAATTCCAAATAACTAAGATTATGCTCCACCTCAAGGCCTTAGGAAAGAACAAACTAATCCCAAAATCAGTAAAAGACAGAAAATAATAAAGATCAGAGCCAAAATCAATGAAATTGAGGATAAAATAATAATACACAAGATCAATGCAATGAAGAGTTGGCTCATCAAAAAGATAAGATTGAAAACACTTAGCCAAACTGACCAAAAGAGAGAGAAGATACAATCAACAAAATTAAAGATGAAAAAGAGATATTGCTACAGACACTTGTGAAATCTAGAGGATCATTAGAAAGTACTTTGAAAATTTATACTCCAATAAACTGCAAAATCTGAAAGACACTGACAAATTTTTAGACACATATTGCCCAAATTGAACCAGTAAGATATAGGAAATCTAAACACAACAGTATCAAGTAATGAAATTAAAACAGCAATCAAAAGCCTACCAACAAAGAAAAGTCCAGGACCAGACAAATTCTCAGCAGAGTTCTACAAGATCTTTAAAGAAAAACTAACACCATCTTACTCAAATTTTCCATGAAATTTTAAAGGGAGGGAGCACTCCCAAATACATTCCATGAAGCTAGTTTAACTCTGTTACCAAAACCAGACAAAGACATATCAAGTAAACTATAGACAATTGTCCCTAATGAATATAAATGCAAATGTCTTTGATGAAATATTAGTAAACCACATTTGAAAACGCACCAAGAAAATAATACACCATGATCAAGTGAGTTATATTCCAGGGATATAAGGTTGGTTCAAGATACTCAATTCAATAAATGTAATATTGTACATAAATAGAATTAAGGACAAGACTATTACGATCATCTCAACAGATACAGAAAAAGTCTGTGATAAAATCTAGCACCAATTCATGTTTGAAATGCTGGAAAAACTATGGATAGCAGGAACTTGTCTCAACATTATAAAGTCTAAGACAAACCCCAAACCAACATCATGCTGAACAGAGAAAAACTGAAAGCATCTCCTCTAAAATCAGGAACTAGAAAAGGATATCCACTCTTACCACTTCTATTAATATAGTTTTCAACACTCTAGCCAGAGCAATCAGAAAAGAAAATTAAATTAAAAAATACAAATAGGAAAAGAAGTCATACTGTATGCTGATGACCTGATCTTATATCTAGAAGGCAAACAACTCCACCAAAAGACTTCTAGAGCTGATATATTAATTCAGCAAAGTAGCAGCTTTCCTATACTCCAACCATATTTTTGCTGAGAAAAAAATTAGGAAAATCATTTCACTCACAATAACCTCAAAAAACAAGTATACTTGGGATTTAATCTAACCAAGAAGGTGAAAGATCTCTACAATGAAAATGAAAGAACACTGAATAAGAAAATTGTAAAAGACATTAGAAAATGGAGATCAAGAGATCCAAGATGGTGGACTAGAGAGAGGCTGTGTTCCCTGTTGCTCCATAACTCGGATTTCAAGCAGAGGATATCTGTTTCTTGGTGAGGCAGTTTTTGCTGCTTATCGATCCCCTGCTGTTTACCCCATTTGTCTACTGTGATCACCTGCAGTCAGCCATCTTATCAACTAATTTTTGAGTGCAGATTGCTCACTGTCTGGCACCTACCATCTGCCATTTGCCTGCCTCTTGCCTGCCCATCACCTGCCTTTCACCTACCATCACCCACCACCTGAGGTTCACCTCCCAATCATCCAACAACAGTCAGCAGACTGACCCCAGACCACCAGTGGAGCACCAGCTGCCTGCTGTTGCCTGTAAGTTCACTGTCACAGTAACTGCAGGTTTGGTTACATGTGGCTGCTGCCATCTTGAGACAACAGCCAGGACCTTTAGGACCCCTAGCTGGACTGACTGAGTCCCATGTCCAGGATCCCTCAGCCAACTGATCAGACCCTGCCTCCGGGGCCCTCACATCGACTGCTTCCTGCCACCAGGACCCCCAGAATGACTGATTGCACCCTGCCTTGCACACCCAGAATGACTGATTGCACCAGACTGACCACACCCCACCTCCAGGACCCCTGCCAGACCAACTGCATCCCGTCTCCAGGACCTCCAGCTGACCACGCCCACACCCTAAGCTGCAGTTTGCCAATTGCCAACACATTTGGAAGCCAAAGCAGCCATCTTGGATAATCCTGGAAGCCATATCTCCCATCTTTAGGTGGAGTAAATCTCATCCTGAGACGCCTGCTGGAGACTTGAAGCTCATTGTCAGGTACCTCTCATATATCAGGCTACTGAAGACTGGGAGGTTTGAATACTATATAACTGTTATAGTGTAGATTTTCTTTTTTCTCCTTATTGAAAATTTTTAATTTCTTTACTTTTCTCACTCTCTTTTCCTTTTGTTTACCTCTTTCCTCAGAGTTTCTTACTCCATTTTCACATGCTAACAACCAACTTCATTTGATTACACTCTCACATTTCAGTGATCTAGAACTTCTATATATTCTTTTCTTATCCCATTAACAGCTAAATCCTACATCCCTCCACATCCTCTTTGTTCTCCATTAGAAACTGCAGACCTTATCGCAAATCAATTTGCTGTATTGAAGATAACAATTAAACTCATTCTGTTTATTATGACAACATTGTTAACATCCTCATAGGGCTTATATGGTTTAGGGTTGCATACTGTCTGAAATGGGCACTGCTAATATTGATCTCCACCTTAAAGAAAAGGTTTTGGAAACCTATAGGGTCACTATAAGCCTATAGGGGGGAACATGCAATACCCCAGATCTGCACTGCTACAGGGGAAGATACATGAACAACATGAAAAAACAAGGGAAGAAAATGATCCAAACAAACCTAGATTCCATATTAATAGAATCCAGTGACAGTATGGTAGAAGAAATGTCAGAAAAGGACTTCAGACTATACATGATTAAAATGATTCATGAAGCAAAGGATGAGATAAGAGAGCAAATGTAGACAATGAATGATCATACCAACAAGCAGTTGAAAGAGCAACTGCAGGAAGCAAAAGATCATTTCAACTAAGAGATGCAGATTCTCAAAAAAAAAAAAAAAAAAATGGAAATCCTTGAAATGAAGGAAACAATACACAAAATAAAAATAAAAAACTCAATGGAAAGCATCACCAAAAGACTAGACTACTTGGAAGACAGAACCTCAGACAATGAAGACAAAATATTTAATCTTGAAAATAAAGTTGCCCAAACAGAGAAGATGGTAAGAAACCATGAACAGAATCTCCAAGAACTATGGGACATCAGGAAAAGACCAAATTTAAGAATTATTGGGATTGAAGAAGGCACAGAGATACAAACCAAAGGAATGAACAACCTATTCAATGAAATAATATCAGAAAATTTCCCAAACCTGAAGAATGAAATGGAAAATCAAATACAAGAGGCTTACAGAACACCAAATGCACAAAATCACAACAGATCCACACCAAGGCACATTATAATGAAAATGCCTAACATCCAAATTAAAGATAGGATTATGAAGACTGCTAGAGAAAAGCATCAGATATAGAGGGAAACCAATACAAATATCAGCAGATTTCTCAGCCCAGACCCTAAAAGCTAGAAGGGCGTAGAACAACATATTTCAAGCTCTGAAAGAACATGGTTGCCAACCACGGATCTTATATCCAGCAAAAATAACCTCAGGTTTGAAGACAAAAATCCTTCCATGATAAACAAAAGTTAAAAGAATTTACAAATAGAAAGCCTATGCTACAGATATTCTCAACAAATTTTGCATGAGGAGGAAATGAAAAACAACAATGTAGGTCAGCAAAGGGAAGAACTACCTTAAAGGAAAAACCATTCAAAGGAAAAACCAAGTCAAGTTAAAAACCAAAAATAAGCCCAAATGACTGGAAATACAAATCATACCTCAATAATAACCCTGAATATTAATGGCCTAAACTCATTAATCAAAAGACATAGACTGGCAGAATGAATTAAAAAGAAAGACTCAATATGCTGCCTTCAAGAGACTTATCTCAGAGAAAAAGACATCCACAGACTAAAGGTGAAAGGATAGGAAAAAACCTATCATGCACACAGACTCAGTAAAAAGTGGGGGTTTCCATCCTTATTTCAAGCCAAAGTTAGTCAGAAGGGATAAAGAAGGACATTTCATACTGCTTAAGGGAACCATAAATCAGGAAGACAAATGACTGTAAATATTTATGCCCCAAAAAATGGTGCATCCATGTGCATAAAGCAAATCCTTCTCAATTTCAGGAATCAAATAGACCACAAAACAATAATTCTGGGTGACTTTAACACACCACTGTCACCACTGGATAGATCTTCCAAACAAAATCTAAACAAAGAAACCATAGAACTCAATAACACAATCAATAACTTAGTCTTAACAGCTATATATAGAATATTCCATCCATCAATGAGCAAATTCACTTCTTCTCAGCAGCACATGGAACCTTCTTGAAAATAGACCATATGCTATGCCACAAAGCAGTCCCTAGTAAATGCAAAAAAATACAAACACTGCCTTGTGTTCTATCAGATCATAATGGAATGAAAGTAGAAATCAATGACCAAATAAAAAACACAAATTACTCCAACACCTGGAGACTAAATAATATGCTATTGAATGAAGCATGGATAACAGCAAACATCAGGGAGGAGATACAAAAATTCTTAGAGGTAAATGAGAACAATGATACAACATATTCAAATGTCTGGGACACTATGAAAGCAGTAATAAGAGGAAAATTCATTGCATGGAGTGCATTCAAGAAAAGAATAAAAAGTCAACAACTAAGTGACATAACATTACAACTCGAAGTCCTAGAAAAAGAAGAACAGAATAACACCAAAAGTAGTAGAAGACAGAAAATAATTTAAATCAGAGCTAAAGTCAATGAAACTGAAACAAAAGAAACAATTCTAAAAATTTACAAAACAAAAAGTTGGTTCTTTGCAAAGTAAACAAAATAGGAAAACCCTTAGCCACACTAACAAAGAGAAGGAGAGAGAAATCTCAAATTACTAAAATTCGAGATGAAAAAGGAAATATCACAACAGACACCACTGAGATACATAACAAAATGAGAAGCAACTTCGAAAATCTATATTCCAACACAATAGAAAATACCAAAGACATCGACAAATTTCTAGAGACATATGATCCTCCCAAACTGAACCAGGAGGACATACACAATTTAAACAGATCAATATCAAGCAATGAAAGAAAGAAGTCATCAAAAGCCTACCAACCAAGAAAAGTCCAGGACCATATGGATTCTCAGTGAGTTCTACAAGACCTTCAAAGAAGAACTCATTTCAATACTTCTCAAAGTACTCCAGGAAATAGAAAAGGAGGGAATCCTACCAAACTCATTCTATGAAGCTAATATCACCCTCATACCAAACCAGGCAAAGACACATCAAGGAAAGAAAATTTTAGACCAATATCCTTGATGACTATAGATGCAAAGATCCTTAACAAAATATTGGCAAACCGTATCCAAAAACATATTAAGAAGATAGTGCACTTCGATCAAGTGGGGTTCATCCCAGGAATGCAAGGTTGGTTCAAAATCCATAAATCAATAAATGTAATCCATCATGTCAATAGACTTAAGATTAAGAATCATATGGTTATTTCAATTGATGCAGAACAAGCATTCGACAAAATACAACACCCCTTCAAGCTCAAAACACTAGAAAAAGTAGGGATAGTAGGAACATACCTCAACATTGTAAAGGCTATCTATGCTAAGCCCACGACCAACATCATTCTTAATGGAGAAAAACTTAAAGTATTCCCTTTAAAAACTGGAACAAGACAGGGAAGCCCTCTTTAACCACTTCTATTCAACATCATCCTTGAAATACTAGCCAGAGCAATTAGACAGACTAAAGAAATTAAAGAGATACGAATAGGAAAAGAGGAACTCAAACTGTCACTATTTGCTGAAGACATGATTCTCTATTTAGAGGATCCAAAAAACTCCTCCAGAAAACTTCTAGACCTCATAAATGAATTCAGCAAAATAGCAGAATATAAAATCAACATGCATAAATCTAAAGCATTTTTATACATAAGCAACAAAACATCTGAAAGGGAAATGAGGAAAACAACTCCATTCACAACAGCCTCAAAAAAAAAAAAAAATTACTTGGGAATCAATCTAACCAAAGAGGTGAAAGATCTCTACAATGAAAACTACAAAACATTAAAGAAAGAAATTGAGGAAGATCTTAGAAGATGGAAAGATCTCCCATGTTCTTGGATAGGCAGAATTAATATTATCAAAATGGCCATAATTCCAAAGTGCTATACAGATTTAATGCAATTCCATTAAAATCCCTATGACATTTCTCATAGAAACAGAAAAGGCAATCATGAAATTCATCTGGAAGAACAAAAGACCCAGAAAAGTCAAAGCAATCCTGGGCAGGAAGAGTGATGCAGGAGGTATCACAATACCAGACATTAAACTCTACTATAGAGCAATAGCAACAAAACCAGCATTGTATTGGCACCAAAATAGACAGGTAGACCAATGGTACATGATAGAAGACACAGAGACATATCCATATAAGTACAGTAACCTTATACTAGACAAAGGTGCCAAAAAGTTACAATGGAGAAAAGACAGCCTCTTCAACAAGTGGTGCTGGCAAAATTGGAAATCCATATGCAGTAAAATGAAATTAAATCCCTATCTCTCAGCTTGTACAAAACTCAACTCTAAATGGATCAAAGATCTAGGAGTTAGACCTGAGACCCTTCACAAAATAGAAGAAAAAGTAGGTCCAAATCTCCATCACGTTGGCTTAGGACCAGACTTTCTTAACAAAACCCCCATAGTGCAAGAAATAAAAGCAAGAATCAATAAATGGGATAGATTCAAACTAAAAAGTTTTTTCTCAGCACAGGAAACAATCAATAATGTGAAAAGAGAGCCTACAGAGTGGGAGAAAATTTTTTCCACACACACACTTCAGACATAGCACTCATCTCCAAAGTTTATAAAGAACTTAAAAAACTTTACACCAAAATACAAAGAACCCAATCAATAAATGGGCAAAGAAAATGGGACACTTCACAGAAGAAGATATACAGGTGACCAACAAATACATGAAAAAGCGATCAGCATCCCTAGTAATTAGAGAAATATAAATTAAAACCACCCTAAGATACCATCCAACTCCAATTAGAATGGCTATTATCAAGAACACAAACAATAATAAGTGTTGGCATGGATGTGGGGAAAAAGGCATACTTTTACATTGCTGGTGGGGTTGCAAATTAGTGCAGCCACTCTGGAAGGCAGCATGGAGATTCCTCAGAAAGTTTGGAATGGACCCACCATTTGACCCAGCTATCCCACTCCTCGGTTTATACCCAAAAGACTTAAAATCAGCATACTACAGTGGTGATGCAGCCACATCAATGTTCATAGTAGCTCGATGAACAATAGCTAGATTGTGGAACCAACCTAGATGCCCTTCAGCTGATGAATGGATAAAGAAACTGTGGTGTATATACACAATGGAATATTACTCAGCAATAAAGAAGAATGAAAGTATGGCATTTGCTGGTAAATGGAAAAAGTTGGAAAATATCATGCTAAGTGAAATAGACCAAACCCAAAAAAACCAATGGCTGAATGTTTTCTCTGATAAGTGCATGACAATATATGGGGGAAGAAAAGAATGAAGAAAATTTGGATGGTTTAGAGGAAAATGGGGTGGGAGGAGGTGGGGGATGAAAAGATAGTAGAATGAAACAGACAGTATTACCTTATGTATATGTATGATTACATGAATGGTGTGAATCTACATTGTGTACAACCATAGAAATGAAAATTTGTACCCCATTTGTGTACAATGAGTCAATATGTGTCTATAAAAATAAAAAAAATAATAAAAAAAGAAAGAAAATGGAAAGACCTCCCATGTTCATGGACAGGCAGAATTAATACTGTCAAAATGGCCATGCCACCAAAAGCATCATACAGATTCAATGCAATTGCATTCATTTCTTAGTTGGTTACAATACTGCAGATACAGGGCTACAAAATGCATTTCAGCATTCCATGTGGTTTTAACACACCAAAACAAGGCTCCCCCCAAAATATCTGTGCATATTCTACCTCTAGTAACAAAAACAGTAGGGTATTGGTATCAAAACAGACAGGAGGCTAATTGGATAGAATAAAAGACAGAGATAAATCCACATACTTAAGCCATTTGATACTTGACAAAGATGCCAAAAATACATGTCAGAAAAAAGATAGTCTTTCTAAAAAACAGTGCTGGGAAAACTGAATATCCATAAACAGAAGAATGAAACTGAATCATCTCCACCCTGCACAAAAGTCAAATCAAAATGGATCAATGACTTAGGAATAAGTCGAGATCATTGCAATGGCCAGAAGAAAAGAAAGGGTCAACACTCATATAGGTGCAGACATGACTTCCTTAAAAGCTCCTTAAAGCTGGAGAAATAAAGCAAAGAATCAATAAGAGGGATATCATCAAATTAAGAAGTTTCTGTACAGCAAAAAAAAAAAAAAAAAAAAAAAAAAAAAAAAAAAAAAAAACAAGAGTGTGAAAAAGAGAATCTACAGAATGAAAGAAAATCTTTGCCATCAGTTCCTCAGACAGGAGATGAATATCCAAAATATATAAAGAACTAAAGGATTCAACACCAAACAAACAAATAAACAATCCAATTAATAAATGGGCAAAAGAAATAAACAGACATTTGTCAAAAGAAATACAAATGAACTACAAATATATGAAAAAATGTTCAACAACTTTAGCAATCAGAAAAATGTAAATCAAAACTGCATTAATATTTTATTTCACTGTAGTCAGAATAACAATTATCAAGAACACAAATAAGAAACACTGGTGAGGATGTGGGGAAGGAAATTTAGGGGTGAAGTGATTGGGTAATGAGTTTTAACCTAATTAGTGCATTACTCTCCCGACGGGGATTAACTGTGTGGTAACTAGGCAGGTAGCATGTGGCTGGAGCAGGTGGGCCCCTGGTGGCATGCCTTCAGGGTATACAGTTTGTCCTTGTTGAGGGGAGCCCACTCTCTCTGCTTCCTGGAGCTACGTTTCCAGCTATTTTCTTCGGACACAGACTTCCACCGTGAAGTTCTGCCTTATCTCAGGCCCCAAGGAATGGAGGTGGCCAACTCTGCACTGAGACCTCTGAAACTGTGAGCTCCTGAATATACTTCTCCTTCTTAAAATTGTTCTTTTCAGGTCTTTTGGTCACAGCAACAAAAAATGCTGACTAAAACATACACAAGGGAGTTTACTCAGTCATAAAGAATGAAATTATGAAATTTGAGAGTAAATGGATGGAAATGGAGAACATCATGCTAAGTGAAATAAGGTGACTTAGAAAATCAAGGGTGGAATGTTTTCTCTCATATGTGAAAACTAGAGCAAAATAAGAAGACTAAATGGGTGGGGTGGGGCTGGATAGGATATCCTAAAGCTATAGGGATGATCAGTGGAGTAGAAGAAGGAGTCAAGTGGGAGAAAGAGGGGACAGGAAAGGGGAGGGAATGTAAAATGGTTCAATAAAATCAGGCTATGTGGATATATAAATTATACCACAGGGAATTTCACCTTTATGTATGTGTTGAAAGCACAAATCAAGGACAGATAAATGGAAGAGCAAAGACAGAGTCAGTGGGGTGGAGTGGGGGTGGGGAGAAGGAGAGAGGAGTAGGAGCAATGGGGAGTGAAATGGAGTGGGTCAGATTCTATGCATGTATAATTTTGTCAGGTTGAACTCTGCTACTCTGTAAAATGCTCTAATAAAACATAATAATAAGCAAAGTAAAAGAAAGTAAAAATGATATTCAGGCAAAAGGAAATGAAAAGAAAGATGAAATACATCACACAGAATAACCTTAAGGCAAAAATGTGCTGTTAGGGGTGAAAAGAATCCCTACATTGTAGTAAAATATTTCATTCCTAGAAAGGCTTGACAAGTAAATTATGTAAACATACTAAATGTCCTTACTGATAAAAAAGCAATAATGTTAGAACCATAGAAACAAAAATAACCATTCTATTATCAAAGTGAAAGATTTACATACCTCTCTCTATTTTTTTCTATTTTAAAATATAGAGATATAGATTTGAAAAATACAAATTAAAAATCTTAACAGCCATATTCATATCATTTCCCCAAAACTAGAGACTACATATTTTTCTCAGGCACATAAAGAACATTTATAAAAATAGTTCATATAGTAAGCCAGAAAGCAAGACTTAAATTCAACAGGATTATTGTTGCAGACACTGTATTTTCTGAAGACAATTTGATTGTTATAAGTGAATAACAAAGTTAAATATCTGAAAAGTCTATATATGTGCAAATATTAAAATAGATTAAATAACTTACATATCAAAGAATACATGTTTAAAAAGAAGCTGAATGAAAGCACAACCTATAAGACCTATGACTTAAGGCAAAGCCAATATTTTGAAGGGAACTTAGTTATATTAACTGCTTATAATAAAAAGAAGAAAGACTGAAAATTTCTGTGCTAAGCATGAAATTTCAACGTCAAAAAAATATACTATTGAATAGTACAATGAAAGGTCAACAAAGACTAAACTGGTTCTTTGAAAAAACAAATCTCTGCTAAGGACGAAAAAGAAAAGGAAAGAAAATGTTTCCACCCGTTGACATTCTATTAAGCCAAAAACTAAAGAAATTTTAAGAAAATGTAAAATGATGCCACTCTTTTGGTAAAATTGTATTTAGGGATCATGCAGATTTTTCATAAAAATGTTATTTATGTTGATGCAATGACTCTAGCACAGTTATTTTAAAATTAATTAGTAAATATATCTATTTTAGGTTTGTTTTGATTCATAATACAGTAGGCATCACTAGATACAATCCCCTAAATGTTCAGGCTGGTTCCCTATCCTTAGGTGATAAGTGAAGGGATGTCAAGAAAATGCAAATAGGTAATTTCTGTGGTAGAGGTAATTATAACCATTGATTTGCTATTGTTATACAACAAACTGCTCCAAATGTCAGTGGTTTAAAGTGACAACAGTTTCTTTTTGCTAATGGTTTGCAGTTCATCAGGGCGACATCTGCAGGCTGCCCTAGGTGGGGCAGCTTTGTTTTCCATAGCAGGTCTACTGGAGCTGTTCCCTTCCACACAAGTGCACAGCAGGAACACAGGCCAGCACACTCCACCACGGGTACACATTCTGTCACATTCTGTTTGCCTGCTTGATAAAGCCCAAGATCCCACTGATCAAAACTAGTGATGTGAAATAACAGAAAGTCTAAGGGTAGAAAAGTATGCCATTTTCAGGAAAGTAGGGGAATGAAGTAGGAATAATATGAATAATAATCTAATTTATCACAATAATTTTGTTCTAGTTACAGCCTGAATTTCTCAGGTGTCCTTTTTTTTCTTTCATTTCTCAAGCATTCTTGATCTTTTCTGTGATTTGGGAAATAAATAAGTCATATTTCATATTTTATTCTGCAAGTATTTCCCAATAAAATTAAATATTGATCTGTATAAGGAAAAGACAAAAAGTATCATTAAAAAAGATAATGAGTGTGTTGGTTTTCAATATGGAATCAGAATAGGTATAACTATTAATAACATCTACATTTCTTTCCTAGAATTTTTTCATTTTGTTCCTAGAATAAGACTAAAATATTATTCAAGTGCACCTTTAATTGACTAATGTCTAAAAATAAGTTAATAAACCTCTTGCCAGCAAAGGGAAATAAGCAAAGAAAAGTAGGATATTATTGCTAATTATAAAGTATGTCAGTACTATTATTCTCATTAAAACTATTGCAACCTCTCAGGAAAATATAGTCTATAGATAAACCTAGCTGAAACAAAAGTTGCAGAAATTGGTAGATAGTTCATCAGTATTTGATCTTCAAAACGAGATGTCATAGGTTGACTATACATCCAGGTGCTAAGTGCATATTCAAATTGTATTCATCTCTCCATGAATAATATCTTTAATCTAATTTTTCAAAACTTATAATATTTTCTTGCTGTTTCTCCCATTGTTCTACTTTAGTCTTTCACTGATACTTCCATCGAAGCTTGTTCCCTCTCAAGGTAACCTCTCAACCCTATTCTCTCTTCCTATGGACAACATTTCTGGGTGAAAAATTCTTTATACCATACACTTTGTTTGGCATTAAATATTCTGAAATTTTCTTTGTTTGCAGCTTATGAAAAGTATACAAATAAATTATATTAAGTTTGAATCAAGCTAATTACAGTTTGCAAATAATAAGCACTATCACTTATTTTTAGAAATACATTGAATTTCCTATAATAATTCTAGTCTATATTTTGCATGTTTTATATGTAAATTCTTAACATTTTTCAGGCATTAGTATATAACTACAGAAATATTGGAGTTTGTTGCTATTGAAAATGACTTTAATTTTGAGAACTAAAGATATTACAGGCTCCAGATTGATGCTGCTTACTTTTTTAAAGCAATGTGCTGAAGTATTTCATGAAAGAAGGGAGGAGAAGGAATCAGTGTCTCTTGTGTCACAAAACAGGAAGTCAAAAGTATAGAAGGAAGAGGACAGAGCCGGTTTCTCATTTTGACTCTGCTAGATGATGAACATAACCTTAGACAGGTCATTCAATATTGACATTTTATATCTCTGAAGGTTGTTGCCTCTATTTCAAAATATGGACAATAAGTTCTGTCCAATATACTTATAAGGGTTGTCTTAAAGAGCTAATAAGAGAATTCTTACAATGCATTTTTAATTCTTGGTACTCTACAAACCTGAGATTGTTTTTAAAAAGAATTCCCTTGTGACTTCTAGTTAGACTTTTATGTAGAGTTGTTTAGTTCTATTTCCATAAGTAGTGGAATAAAATAAATTATTACCACTATATTGTAGTTCCATTTACTAGTATCTATCTATTTAATAGGACTATTTGAATTTGCCAAAAGACTATCAGTTACAATGTTCTCAGCTACCAAAGAATATATAGGTATTATTTTATTCAGCAGAGTAACATATAAGCCAAATTCAATTCAATTCAATTAAAATATGTTCTGGCATCGTATCTGTAAAGGTAAAAGACATGATTTTGGTTTCAATGATCTTATAAATTGATTATATGAGAAAAACTCACTTAAGACTTTAGATTATTTGAAAAATACTGACACATTTGAGGTACATTTAATTGTAGTTTGTGAGATACAGTTTGTGAGGGCCCCAAAACTTTGAGTTGAAACAGAAGGGCTACTTTGAATCTTAGCTTTTGATACAGAGCTGCTAGCTGCCAGGAAGGCTGAGGGTGGGGGAAGGGCCCTGTGAGAGAATAAAGCAAGGTAAGCACAAATGGACAGAGAATGAGGGCAACTGTTTTCAGATGTAAACAGTTCCCACAACCACATGCTCTTACCTTCATTTGCAATTATCCAATTATCGCAAGTATAAAATCTAGAATCAAGCAAAAATCACAAACAAAATGAACTGAGAAGACAGCATGGCATGCAGATAATCCAGATTCCAGCAAAATGAGACAGGTGGCATCAAAAGCTCAGGGAAGAAGTCTGCCAGTGTCTCAGAGAAGTTCAGAGAGTGTGTGATCACAGAGGGAAACAGATATCAAGAGAGAAATAGAGAAACACAGAAAGGGGAAAAGCAGTTTCACAGTGACCAAGAAGGCCCTAGGAACATTTGTAATAACTTAGCATTGAGTTTCTTGCTGAGGGACTCTAGACATTTCCTTTAGATGTATTGAGTAACTGGGCAGGGAGAGAGCAAAAGGGCAGTACAGCATGGAAAGAGAGCACGGCCTCCCAGCCTTGCTCCAGAACTACTGCCCTCTCCTGGGTGGATGTATTGCTTGCAGCTCCAGGGTCATCACAGACTGATGTCTGAGCCCCTTTACTTGGATTTTCAGATAAACACTTTTACACAAGAATGGTAAGTTGCAGGCCAGCAAACTCAGATTCAGCTTTATTTGATTTTGGTCTACCAGGTATTTTATCCATGGCTTTATTTCCTTTTTCATTGGAAGATCTCACAAATAAGTAAAAAAAACCAAACAAACAAACAAACAAAAAAAAAAAAAACCTACAGAGCTGAGTGACAGCATTGCTTTCAGAAGACATTGTTCCCACCTTGTCCTGCACCTTACTGCTTCTCTCACTTACACTACTGCTGACCAAGTGATTTTCAATCACCGATCTCATCAACTTGTGTAAACACAGAACACATGTATCAGGTTGCACCTTACTTAAACTTCCTCCTACTTTGAAGGTCCAAAGAAGCCTGAGGGCAAGTATTAAGAATATTTTTTCTTAGATCTGCAGTGCAATAAATCTTAAAGTTAATGTACAATGGAGAGTATAAAAGACAGAGTAATAGGCATACCCAGAATATCACTGTATACATGTGTGAAAAACCATATCTGTATTTTTCATAGTTGACTCCTCTGTTGTTGACTGGTAAACTGTATTTATATGACTTACTGTTGACTGGTTAAATGCATGAATGATGTATGTAATAAGAGAAAACAATTTCAGTTGGACATACAACTGTGTTAAAACAGTGGCAATTCTCCACAAAATGTATGATTTCATGTATGAAACAAGTTCATGTATAGTGTGCATAGATTTGGTAAAGAGGATAGAAAAATACATAATTACAAAACTATTATCATGTTATGAATTCTTTTCATTTTGTCTTATTCTTTATATTGATGTTATGTTTAAGTTGCAGTGGAGAGAAACGTAAGTTTATTAAACTTTACAAAGAGTTCAACTTACCCTGAAAATGAGATAGAGATATCCTCAAAATTTTTACCACTTTCAAGTATCCATTTAAATCTTTGGAATTCTTTGATTATTTAGTTTTCTCATTACATTAGATATGCTTCTGGGTATTCCCTAAGTTATCATTAATGCAAAGGTATGCATATGACACGATATTTGAATATTTTTGAAAAACATAATCTTCGCTAATCAGATTATTTTGATGCATATACATAGTTAAGTGCTGTTCTCATCTTTTTAAAATTAAGTTTCTATGTATGCCTTAGGTTTTTGAGTAGAAAAAATATTTTCAGGAAATTAAATCTAAATATGTTGGCTATCTCAAGACTGCTACAGTTAAGGTTGTTTTCTTTGATGAACATGTTATTGTTCTTTAAAAATTCTTAATGCTATATAAAATATTGAGAACAAAGTGTTCAACTAATTATATAATAGTCTTACCTTATTAAACAAAAATTTTCAAATGAATATTTACTCATATGACAAAATTCAGCTAATATTTACTATGACTCAACTGTGTCCAGAGTCACACTGCTGGCAAAGGAGGGTTGAACTAGGGAGACAAAGTCCCTGATTTCTAGAGGCATATGTTCTACTAAGGGAGAAATGAAATAATCGAGTAAATAAATACACAAGATAGTTTCAGATAGTGATAAATTATATGAATGGAATGAAACACAGTAAAATGGAAGCTCAGGGTTGCCACTGCAAGGAGGGGATTGTTCGAGCTAAGACCTGAGAGACAGGAATGAGGTGCCACATCAAAGCCAGAGTCCACGTCCTAGGAGGAACTGAGCACGATGCTTGCGTACAGGCCCTGAGGTGGTATGAGTTGCTCCAAGAAGCTGAAGGTGAATGTGCAGGGGGTGGGAAGCAGAGTAGGTAAGGGCAGAGATGTCAAAGCAGAGGCCTGAGAAGTAGGAGGAAGCAGACAACACAGGACCTTGCGGGCCCTCAGGGGTAAGGTTTTGGAACTTAACCTGAGTGCTAAGAGATTTCAACCTGGGAGATTCACGTGTTTGCTTCTTAGCTGGTTACAATGCTCCAGACAGTGTGCATTAACTCGATGCAGCACCCCCTGTGCTTCTAACACACCAGCGTGCTCCCCCAGTACGTGTGTGCACACGCCTCCTCTAGCATGAGGATATAGTCCCCGGACATTTCCATGGCTTCCTCCAACTTCACCTGATCATGGCGGTTATCTCTGAAAATCCCTTTAAAATTCTATCTCCCCAGTTTTTTGCCTCTGTTTCCTTCATTGCTTTTTTCCCCTTCCATAACACATCAACATCTGAGAAATCATCACTTTATTGTCTCTCTCCCTGTCAACAGAATGTAACTTTTATGAAGGCAGAATCTTTTACTTTTTAATTTACTGCTGTATGCCTAATGTCTAGCTGGAGCTTGATGCGAAGACACTCCAGATGTAACTGTTGAATCAATGAACCAATAGATGGAAAACTACTGATTAATATAACATGGTCCCTAAACTCCTGTGGGTTTTTTTTTTGGGGGGGGGTTACTGGGGGTTGGACTCAGGGCCACTCAACCACTGAGCCACATCCCCAGCCCTATTTTATATTTTATTTAGATACTGGATCTCACTGAGTTGCTTAGCACTCACTTTTGCTGAGGCTGGCTTTGAGCTCCCAATCCCCAGTTGATGGGATGATAGGCGTGTGCCACCACAACAGCCCTAAAATCCTGTTTTTAATAGGTAATTCAAACACTTCTTCAGGTTTTAAAATACAAACAAAAACAAGCAAGTGGGTTCTGTGACAATGAATATTTAATTTGGATATTTATTTTCTTAAAAAAAGCTTTATTTCACAACAAAGTGTTTCCCTCTAAGTTTTGCCCCACTTAATATACATATAAAATTTCAGATTAGGCAAGAGGATGTCATCATACAACCTTAGGAAATCAGCATATCCCCAATCGCTTAATTTCTTTTTTCATTTCTTTTTTTTTTTTTTTTTATTGATTCATGACATGCAAAAAAATTTAGTGAATAAACAACTAACTCCTATGAGGAAAGTTGTAAAAATAATGTGTCTTCTATTCTCCGTGGAAAGTCAAACTTGTTGAGGCTTTAGATCTTGTGGATTCATATTAATATACCAAATTCTAAGTCTGAGTAATACCAGTAGCCTCCAAACTGGTCTTTCTGTTTCTGCCTTGTCCTTCTACCATCTGTCTTCAATATAGACACCTAAAAGACCTATTCATAGTACTCCGCAGCTATAAACACTCCAGAGTCAAATTAAAGCCTTAACCATAAAATAAGACCCCATAGGGTCTTAGTTGCCACCCTGATTTTTTCTCATCCTGCTCATCTTCAAACTCTCTATTCAATCCACATAAAGCCTCTGCAGTCACTGTTCTTTATTTTGGAATGTTCTCTCCAAGAAAACTAATGACATTTTTCTTCCTTTCTTTAGGCCTTTATAGAAAAATACATCAGGAAAGCCTGACTCAGTTGTCATTTCACCCGTGACACTAGTCCCTTTCCTTCTTTCTTTGTTGTTTGGTTTGGTTTGGGGTTTTCGTGTGTGTTTTAATGTTTTCTTTAGTTTACTTCTGTCCTTAAGTTCTTACGCTTTTGTGGACCTCTGCTTTAACCTAGATTTTGTTCCTTGGTATACCCACAGATAATGTCTTTAAGTTAACTCCATGCCCCCTGATTCTAGTTCTTAGAGAAAGTTATTAAAAGCTTCCGTCCCACCACTGCGCAGAGTTTTAAATGACCATCTCTTCAGGCTACCATGCCAAGACCCAGCTACTGCTCCTGCTTCTCACCCTACACCTGGAAGTGCCTCATTCTTATTAGAGCAGGGTCCAGGTTTTCTTCTCATAGTCCAAGAGGAAGACTGCTCCATTTCTAAGTGCTCGTCTGCCTCTTGTTCTGTGTTCACATGGTCCAAAGGATAGGGAAGTTTCTCATTATTATGAATGACATTGGATGGTGGAGGTTGGTTGTTGTTGGTTGTTGTTTTTGATGTACATACCAGGCCTTCTCTGCAGGCAATCTCGGCCCTGCACACCATGGAGCCTGCTTACAGAACTGAGGCAATGTCTACACCTCAACTTCTCTGGTGCTGGAATCTCCTCCAACCTGATGTGTGTTATAATTAGATTATTATAGTTTTAAATTCATGAACTTATTTAATTCCTCTTGAATTTCAATTTCTGATTAAGAATACAAAAGACAGGAAGCATATAAAGTATGCACATTCCTATAAAAATTTTTACATTTTTTTTTCTGTTGGATTAATTTGTGAGAATTGGAAGAAATCACTCCACCTTTCCTTCACTGCCATAGAATTGCTTTTACTGAATTACCTATGGTAGTGCTTCTCAGCCCTGCAATAAGGGAAGTTATAAGGTACAACATATAAGGTACAACACAATCTATTTTGTTAAAAGGTGACTGCTGAGGTTATTGCTTAATAAATTATAATTCCATATCATACACTCTTAATGAACCCAGTGGAAAAATGCTTTCAGGTGTTACTCAAAGGAGTCATGATACAGCTGCTCAACAGCTGGAGGTGATTTCTTCTGTTGCAAATGAGAACCACATAGCTGATGAGGTAGGTCTCCATTTCTTTTATTTTTTCAGTAGTGGAGATCGAACCCAGGGCCTTACACATGCTAGAAAAAAGAAAGGGCTCTACCACTGAACTTCATCCCCAGCCCTAGAGACACATTTAATAAAAAAGATTTAAGGCAGATAAGATGTATTTCAAGTCTTAACTCGACTTCTGGCTTCAACTTATTTTACCTATCTCTAATAAGCCTTCATCTTACATATAGCTCAATAAAATTTTTTTAAAAACCTCAAATTTGCAAGTCCTATTAGTTCTTTTGAAAATGAATAATATAAAATATAGAGTTTTCGGGATGGCGGACTGGAGGGCGGCTGCCTTTCGTGTTGCTCCAGGACGTGGGGTTCGGGGGAGGAGATGGTGGGAGACTTGGGACCGGCTTGGAGCCACTGGGTGGGTCTCTCCTGTTGGGGGGGCGTCCCGGATGGGGCGGTGGCCCCGGAACTCAGGGAACTTTGTGAGGTGGGGTTACTCGGTGGGACGCCCCTCCGCGCCCCCCCCCCCCCCCCGCTGCAGCAGTGAACACAGACAACTGGGATCATCGTAGAGGAGGCGGCTCAGCACAGCACTTGGACTTGGGGCAGCCGCTGGGGCTCCGGGTGGCTGCCTGGGGGGGAGCTGCGTGGAGAGCTGTTTGGACTCACAGCGATAGCTTCTGAACGTGGCAGGGGTTGCCTGGAGGAGGGGGGGAACGTGACGGGTCGCTTGGTCTGCGAGTGACTGCATCAGAGCTGCGGGTGGTTGCCAGAGGAGGAGCTGCCTGGCGAGCTGTTTGGACTAGGGGTGGGGTGATCGCTTCTGAACACTGGGGGGTTGCCCGGAGGGGGAGGAGAGGCACGGTGGGTCACTTGGTCTGAGAGTGGCTGCATCGGAGCCACAGGCGGTTACCAGAGGAGGAGGCGAGTGGTGAGTTGTTTGGACTCAAAGCGACCACTCCTGAACACCGGGGGCCTGCCTGGAGGAGGAGCGCGGTGGGTCGCTTGGTCTCTGAGCGACCGCTCCTGAACACCCGGGTGCTACCCCGAGGAGGAGGAGGAGGAACAGGGCGGGTCACTTGGACTCGGAGTGACTGCCTAGGGATACGGGCGGTTGGCGGGAGGAGGAGACGCGAAGTGAGTTGCTTGGACTCCTAGTGACTGCGTCGGAAACCGGGCCGCTGTCCGGAGGAAGAGGTGTGTGGCGGGTCTCTGGGTCTCGGAGCTATTGTACAGGGCTCCAGGTGGCGGCTCAGAGGACGGGCAAGCAATTAGGTGCAGAGCAGGATCCCAGGACTGGCTTCTTGGTGGAAGAGCTGCAGAGACATGCTTAGGGCGGAGCCAAGTTTCCAGGACTGTGGGCAGATTCTCTGAGGAGAGGCAGCCTAAGGAGACTCGCCTGCGAAGGGTGAGGCTCCCAGGCCCAGGAGGTAGGTCCGGGCCCCTGGGAACATTGCAGACGAAGACAGCCCAGCCCAGGCGGTAGTTGTAGATTAAGGGGAACCTCTAGGAGGGCAACTGACCAGCGAGACCTCCCCACCGGCTGAGTCTTCCCTGCCGGGTGAGGTTTTCCCACAAGGACAGTAAACCAGAGACACAAGCTCAAACAGGCCTTGCCTCAGCCTGCAGCCTAGTTCCCCCTTTGAATGACCATTGGTCAACAAGTGGAGGCACCTCTGCCACTATCAGGGAATATACTCCATCTGAGGGTCACCAACCCTAGAGAGGCAGCTTCCTTGTGGAGCACCACATTATCAACTTCCTTCAAGACTTCAGGCTACTGAAGGATAAGAGGGGATATACTAGCAATCTTCAGGGACATTATAAGTCGATAGAGGAAATCTGCAATATCCTAATGACCCACTGATTCCTGAACAATATGAGAAAACAAGGGAAGAAAATGCCCCAAACAAATCTAGATGTTACATCAAAAAAATCCAACGACAGCATGGCAGAAGAAATGACAGAAAGGGAGTTCAGAATATACATAATTAAAATGATCAGGGAAGCAAATGATGAGATGGAAGAGCAAATGCAGGCATTGAATGATGAGATGAAAGAGCAAATGCAGGCATTGAATGATAGCACCAATCAACAGTTAAAAGAGCAAATACGGGAAGCAAAAGATCATTTCAATAAAGAGTTAGAGATATTGAAAAGAAACCAAACAGAAATCATTGAAATGAAGGAAACAATAAACCAAATTAAGAACTCCATAGAAAGCATAACCAATAGGATAGAACACCTGGAAGACAGAACCTCAGATATTGAAGACAAAATATTTAACCTTGAAAACAAAGTTGAACAAACAGAGAAGATGGTAAGAAATCAGGAACAGAATCTCCAAGAACTATGGGATATCATGAAAAGGCCAAATTTGAGAATTATTGGGATTGAGGAAGGCTTAGAGAAACAAACCAAAGGAATGAACAATCTATTCAATGAAATAATATCAGAAAATTTCCCAAATCTGAAGAATGAAATGGAAAATCAAGTTCAAGAGGCTTTTAGGACTCCAAATACACAAAATTACAACAGACCCACACCAAGGCACATTATAATGAAAATACCTAACATACAAAATAAAGACAGAATTTTAAAGGCTGTGAGAGAAAAGCACCAAATTACATTCAGGGGGAAACCAATACGGATATCAGCAGATTTTTCAATCCAGACCCTAAAAGCTAGAAGGGCCTGGAACAACATTTTTCAAGTTCTGAAAGAAAATGGATGCCAGCCAAGAATCTTATATCCAGCAAAACTTACCTTCAAATTTGACAATGAAATAAAATCATTCCATGATAAAAAGCTAAAAGAATTTACAAAAAGAAAGCCAGCATTACAGAACATTCTCAGCAAAATATTCCATGAGGAAGAGATAAAAAACAAAGAAGCAAATCGGCAAAGGGAGGAATTACCCTAAAGGAACTGTCAAATAAAGGAAAAACCAAGTTGTGTAAAAAAATAAATAAATAAATAAATAAAATTTTAAATATGAACCAAATGAACGGGAATACAAATCATATCTCAATAATAACCCTGAATGTTAATGGCCTGAATTCATCAATCAAAAGACATAGACTGGCAGATTGGATTAAAAAGAAAGATCCAACAATATGCTGCCTGCAAGAGACTCACCTCATAGAAAGAGATACCCATAGACTAAAGGTGAAAGGATGGAGAAAAACATACCATGCACATGGACTCAGCAAAAAAGCTGGAGTATCCATCCTCATTTCAGATAATGTGGACTTCAAGCCAAAGTTAGTCAGAAGGGATAAAGAAGGACATTTCATACTGCTTAAGGGAAGCATAAATCAGCAAGATATAACAATCATAAACATCTATGCCCCAAACAGTGGCTCATTCATGTATGTCAAACAAATCCTTCTCAATTTTAGAAACCAAATAGACCATAACACAATAATACTAGGTGATTTTAACACGCCTCTCTCACCACTGGACAGATCTTCCAAACAAAAATTGAACAAAGAAACCATAGATCTCAATAACACAATCAATAATTTAGACTTAACAGACATTTATAGAATATACCATCCAACCAAGAGCGAATACACTTTCTTCTCAGCAGCACATGGATCCTTCTCTAAAATAGACCATATTTTATGCTACAAAGCTAATGTTAGCAAATACAAGAAGATAGAGACACTACCTTGTATTCTATCAGATCATAATGGATTGAAGTTAGAAATAAATGAAAGAGTAAAAAACAGAAACCACTCCAATACCTGGAGATTAAACAATATGCTATTATAGGATGAATAGATAACAGAAGATATTAGGAAGAAAATTAAAAAATTCTTAGAGGTAAATGAGAACAAAGAAACATCATATCAAAATCTCTGGTACAGTACGAAAACAGTACTTAGAGGAAAATTTATTTCATGGAGCGCATTTAATAAAAGAAGTAAAACTCAACAAATAAACGACCTAACACTATAGCTCAAAGCCCTAGAAAAAGAAGAACAGACTAACACCAAAAGTAGTAGAAGGCAGGAAATAGTTAAACTCAGAGCTAAAATCAACGAAATTGAAACAAAGGAAGCAATACAAAAAATTGACAAAATAAATAGTTGGTTCTTTGAAAAAATAAACAAAATTGATAAACCTTTAGTCACACTAACAAAGAGAAGACAAGAGAAAACCCAAGTCACTAAAATTTGGAATGAACAAGGAAATATCACAACAGACATGATTGAAATACAAAACATAATTAGAAGCTATTTTGAAAATCTATACTCCAACAAAATAGAAAATTTCAAAGACATCAACAGGTTTCTAGAGACATATGAATTGCCTAAACTGAACAAGGAGGACATACACAATTTAAATAGACCAATTTCAAGTAATGAAATAGAAGAAGTCATCAAAAGCCTACCAACAAAGAAAAGTCCAGGACCAGATGGGTTCTCAGCCAAGTTCTACAAAACCTTTAAAGAAGAGCTCATTCCAATACTTCTCAAAGTATTCCATAAAATAGGAGGGAACCCTCCCAAACTCATTCTATGAAGCCAATATTACCCTGATACCTAAACCAGACAGAGACACATCGAGGAAAGAAAATTTCAGACCAATATCCTTAATGAACATCGACGCAAAAAAATCTCAACAAAATTTTAGCAAATCACATACAAAAACATATTAAAAAGATAGTGCACCATGATCAAGTGGGTTTCATCCCAGGGAGGCAAGGTTGGTTCAACATCAGGAAATCAATAAATGTCATTCACCATATCAAGAGACTTAAAGTCAAGAATCACATGATTATTTCAATAGATGCAGAAAAAGTATTTGATAAAATACAGCACCCCTTCATGCTCAAAACACTAGAAAAAATAGGGATAGTGGGAACATTCCTTAACATTGTAAACGCCATCTACGCTAAGCCCATGGCTAATATCATTCTAAATGGTGAAAAACTGAAAGTATGCCCCCTAAAAACTGGAACAAGGCAGGGATGCCCTCTTTCACCACTTCTATTCAATATCCTCCTTGAAACTCTAGCCAGAGCAATTAGACAGACCAAAGAAATTAAAGGAATATGAATAGGAAAAGAAGAACTCAAACTATCTCTATTTGCTGATGATATGATTATATACTTAGAGGAACCAGGAAATTCTACCAGAAAACTTTTAGATCTCATAAGTGAATTCAGTAAAGTAGCAGGATATAAGATCAATGCACATAAATCTAAGGCATTTTTATACATAAGTGATGAATCTTCAGAAAGAGAAATTAGGAAAACTACCCCATTCACAATAGCCTCGAAAAAAATAAAATACTTGGGAATCAATCTCACAAAAGAGGTGAATGACCTCTACAATGAGAACTACAGAACATTAAAAAAAGAAATTAAAGAAAACCTTAGAAGATGGAAAGATCTCCCATGTTCTTGGATAGGAAGAATTAATATTGTCAAAATGGCCATACTACCAACAGTGCTATACAGATTCAATGCAATTCCAATTAAAATCCCAATGATGTACCTTACAGAAGTAGAGCAAGCAATTATGAAATTCATCTGGAAGAATAAAAAACCCAGAATAGCTAAAGCAATCCTTGGCAGAAAGAGTGAAGCAGGGGGTATTGCAATACCCAGATCTTCAACTCTACTACAAAGCAATAGTAACAAAAACGGCATGGTATTGGTTCCAAAATAGAAAGGTGGATCAATGGTACAGAATAGAGGACACGGACACAAACCCAAATAAATACAATTTTCTCATACTAGACAAAGGGGCCAAAAATATGCAATGGAGAAAAGATAGCCTCTTCAACAAATGGTGCTGGGAGAATTGGAAATTCATATGCAACAGAATGAAACTAAACCTATATCTCTCACCATGCACAAAACTAAACTCAAAATGGATTAAGGACCTCGGAATCAGACCAGAGACCTTGCATCTTATAGAACAAAAAGTAGGTCCAGAGCTTCAACATGTCGGCTTAGGACCAGACTTCCTCAACAGGACTCCCATAGCTCAAGAAATAAAAGCAAGAATCAATAACTGGGATAGATTCAAACTAAAAAGCTTTCTCTCAGCAAAGGAAACTATCAGCAATGCAAATAAAGAGCCTACATAGTGGGAGAAAATCTTTGCCAATCATACTTCAGATAGAGCATTAATCTCTAGAATCTATAAAGAACTCAAAAAACTCTACACCAAGTATGTAAATAATCCAGTCAACGAATGGGCTAAGGAAATGAACAAACACTTCACAGAAGAAGATCTACAAGCAATCAACAAACATGGAAAAATGTTCAACATCTCTAGTAATAAGTGAAATGCAAATCAAAACCACCCTAAGATTCCATCTCACCCAATTAAATGGCGATTATCAAGAATACAAGCAACAACAGGTGTTGGCAAGGATGTGGGGAGAAAGGTACACTCATACATTGCAGCCACTTTGGAAAGCAGTGTGGAGATTCCTTAGAAAACTTGGAATGGAACCGCCATTTGACCCAGCTATCCCACTCCTTGGCCTATACCCAAAGGACTTAAAATCAGCATACTACAGAGATACAGCCACATCAATGTTCATAGCTGCTCAATTCACAATAGCCAAATTGTGGAACCAACCTAGATGTCCTCCAATTGATGAATGGATAAAGAAACTGTGGTATATATATATACAATGGAATATTACTCAGCCATAAAGAATGATAAAATTATGGCATTTGCAGGCAAATGGATGAAATTGGAGAATATTATGCTAAGTGAGATAAGCCAATCTCAAAAAACCAAAGGACGAATGATATCGCTAATAAGTGGATGATGACACATAATGGGGGGTGGGAGGGTTTAGTGTTAGGGTTAGAGTTAGGGTTAGGGAGGGGGGCAAGAATGGAGGAAGGAAGGACTGTATAGAGGGAAAAGAGGGGTGGGAGGGGTGGGGGGGAAGGGAAAAAAATAACAATGAATCAAACAACATTACCCTATGTAAATTTATGATTACACAAATGGTATGCCTTTACGCCATGTACAAACAGAGAAACAACATGTATCCCATTTGTTTACAATAAAAAAAAAATAATAATAATAATAATAATAATATAAAATATAATTTAAAACAAAATGTAGTATGCCATAAGGATACAAAGATGAATGAAATAAACTCTTTCCTCAAGGACCTTGTTATGGTTTAGATATTAGTTGTCCCCCAAAAGCTCAAAAGCTTATGTGTGAGGTAATGCAAGAAATTTTAGAGGTGAAATGACTGGACTGTGAGAGTCTTAATCAAATTAGTACGCTAATTCTCTGATAGGAATTAACTGGGTGGTAACTAGGTTGGTAGGGTGTGGCCAAAAGAGGGAGATCATTGGGGGTGTGCCTTTGGAGTATATATTTTGTTTTTGTTGAAAGGAGCTGTCTCTATCTGCCTACTTCCTGATGCTAAGTGTTGAACTGCTCTCTTCTGTCACATACTTCTGTTTTGCCTCATATCAGGGCCAGACCAATGGAATTGACTGTCTATTGACTGAGACCTCTGAATCTGTGTGCCCCCCAAAAAACTTTTCCTCCTCTATGTCATTCTTGTCAGGTCTATTGGTCACAGTGGTAAATAAAAAGCTGACTAAAACAGACCTCATGGTCTAATAAGGCAGATAAATATATAAGTAATTAATTATATTTTCCTAGGTTTTTAATAGATGAATATACAGGATATAAGTGACAAGATGGGAAAGAGCACAATTTTCTAATTTTTAAATGTAGTCATGAAGCCTTTAAAAAGGTGAAAACATCTGAACAAAATCAAGAAACACAAATAAACACCACAATGAAAAATGGAGAATAAAAAAGTTAAGCATGTGGAAAATTTTAAAGTATTTTGCATTTAAGGGAAGCAATGGAAAAATCAGAATAGATAAGCCGAAGTCAAATACAAAAGGCCTTTCCACCAGTCTTAAGGAATTTTAATCAGTAGGCTAGGAGGAGAGATTACAAGGTTTTAAGAAGAGTTGGTGAGGTAATCAGATATTACTTTTAAGATGATAACTCTCAGGCTTGATAAAGACCAGGTTTGTTGTAGGAAGAAGGCAGAAGCTATGCTAAAGATTTGATAAAAATTTCTAATATAGACTTGCACTTAATTATTGAACTTAATTATGTGTGCTTTGCATAATCACAGTCTTTCCAAGATTTGGATAAATGAGTCCTAAGTCAAGGTCTCAGTCTCAAGTTTGTCTTTTTTATTCAGCCGCAGGATTTTGCCAAGTAAATTGTAATGAATTGGAGGTGCCCATCTTGCAAAGAAAGCCCTCCTGTGGGGCTGATGCTTCTAGACCTTCTTTTGACCTCTGAGCTGAGTTAGTTAAATCCTGAATTGAAGAATTTCTCAATGTACCCTTTTCTGACTTTCAGGAATATCTGGTAAGCAAAATATGAGTGTGATCCTAAGTTCAAGTCTTAGGAGAATTGCTTTGACAATATATTCTAGGTGAACTGAAGCAGGATGCATTTTGCATCACCAGCCTAAACTAAATATGGAATGAAATACTTTCTTAACAGTCCCTGTTTTTGTAGAAGAATTGTTGAATGAAGCTGCATCAAGACAAGCATAACAGTAAAGTGCATCGCTTTTTACAAACTTGTGAAAGTTCTCAGTAAAATTAGGGACAGTATTTTCCAATTATTCTCTATTGACGAACCCACATAAATACAGTCACCTGATACTAGACAAAGGAGCCAAAAACATACAATGGAGAAAAGATAACCTCTTCAATAAATGGTGCTGGGAAAACTGGAAATCCATATGCAACAGAATGAAACTAAACCCCTATCTCTCACCCTGCACAAAAATCAACTCACAATGGATCAAGGACCTAGGAATTAGACCAGAGACCCTGCACCTAACAGAAGACAAAGTAGGCCCAAATCTTCACCATGTTGGTTTAGGATCAGAATTCCTTAACAGGACTCCCAAAGCACAAGAAATTAAAGCATGGATCAATAAATGGGATGAACTCAAACTAAAAAGCCCTTTCTCAGCAAAGGATGCAATCAATAATGTGAAAAGAGAGCCTAAAGAGTGGGAGAAAAATCTTTTTCACACGCACTTCAGATAGAGCTCTTATGTCCAAAATTTATAAAGTACTTACAAAACTTTACACCAAAAATACAAAGAACCCAATCAATAAATGGGCCAAGGAACTGGACAGACATTTTACAGAAGAAGATATATAGGCAATTAGTAAATATATGAAAACGTCTTCAACATCTCTAGTAATTAGAGAAACGCAAATTAAAACTAGTAATTAGAGAAATGCAAATTAAAACAACTCTAAGATTTCATCTTACTCCAATTAGAATGGCCATTATCAAGAACACAAACAATAATAGATGTTGGCGTGGATGTGAGGGAAAAGGCACACTTTTACATTGCTGGTAGAGTTGCAAATTGGGGCAGCCACTCTGGAAAGCAGTGTGGAGAATTCTCAGGAAACTTGGAATGGACCCACCTTTTGACCCAGTTATCCCACTCCTCAGTTTATACCCAAAGGACTTAAAATCAGCATACTACAGTAAAGCAGCCACATCAATGTTTATAGCAGCTCAGTTCACAATAGCTAGATTGTGGAACCAACCTAGAAGCCCTTCAACAGATGAATGGATAAAGAAACTGTGGTATATATACACAATGAAATATTATTCAGCCAAAATGAAGAATAATATTATGGCATTTGCAAATAAATGGATGGAATTGGACAATATCTTGCTAAGTGAAATAAGCCAATCCCAAAAAACCAAAGGCCGAATGCTTTTCCTGATAAGTGGATGATGTTATATAATGGGGGTGGGGAGTAAGAGAAGAATGGAGGAACTTTAGATTATGTAGAGGGAAATGAGAGGGAGGTGGGGTATGAAAAATGGTGGAATGAGACAGACATCATTACTCTATGTACATGTATGATTATAGGAATGGTATGAATTACATTGTATACAATCATAGAAATGAAATGATGTACCCCATTTGTGTACAATGAAACAAAATGAAATCTGTAAAAATAAATAAATAAATAAATAAATAATTCTCTATCCCCTCTGAAAAATGGAAATAGAAAATGCTTTTCATTGCATATTTGAGGAGCATTAAATACAGATTTATTCATGATACACATTTGTCAAATGCATAGTATCTGAAAGTTCCATGATGAATAGGAGTTGTATATCACTGCGGTCCCACAAGCAACAGTTGCCTTTCTTTCTGGCATAAAATTAAATGCTTTCCATAACTGACGCTGTTATAACAACAATCGAGAGACATTTGAAGCAAGTTTGCTAAAAGTATGTTTATGTATCACACATTCTAGAATTTCAAGTCAGGAAAAGCCTCTAAATTCATCTAATTAAAACATATAGCCCTCATTTTAATTATTTCTGCTAATATTTTATCTATTCTATCATTTCATCACCAATCTGTTTAAAACATCCAGTAACTGGATCCTCAGTTTATTTGGTTTTGAGCAGATTTGTTACAAAGTGTTTTTTTTTTTTTTTTCTTGAGATGATTTTCTTCTATACAAGCCTTCTCCTCTTTGAAGTTAGATATGTTTGGCACCATTCAGAATTCAAAAAAATCCATCTTTTACTCAATATTCTTCCTAATATAGGAGGAAAGCTATGTTCATCTCCTTTACCACCCAAACACTTTATCTGATGCTATTTCCACTTTGTAAGTACACGGAGCTCAAAAATCTGTACATATTCTACATGAACTCAGAACAATTCCACCTTTATTGAATAGATCATCTATTTCCATTTTTCTAATCCAGTCTTATGCCCCATTGATCTAAATCCTCATAATAAATATATGATCACATTCATTTGCCCACATTAAAATATGAGATTCACTGCTTATTTCCATTCTGAGGCACCAGATACTCTTTCTTATTTCTTTGTTAATCACTTCTCATTTCATTTTTCAAACTATTTTTCTTTCTATGACAGACCCATTTTTCTAATAACCCACCTCACATACAAGTTGAAGTCTTGATAGAATCAGCTTATTTCAAGACAAACAGCTCTCTCTAATAGTCTGAGCTATCTTTGTTCCTACCCAGGAACTCAATTATTGAACTTTAAGAATCCACTCTTCAGAAATCCTAATACCACTAATTTGATCAATGCTTAAATTTAGCTATTTGCTTCTCCTGTTCCTCCATTTCTGCAAGTATAGATGAGAGAAAGAATTAATAGTAACAACACATTTATAACCAATTCCTCAAATTTTCTGTCAGGGCTTTCCTAGTCACTAAAACACTTCATTGGTCCTTCCAGAAACACCATCTATTCCACCATAAATTCAGTGCAGTGAGTGGGGAGCAATAGATATAACCCCAGAAGGCTCTCTAGGCACAGTTCTAACTGGCTCTGGGAAACCTGCTCAAACTTCACCTGAATTTTCCAGAACTTTATAGATTAAATATCTTTCACCAGGGCATTGACAAGGAACAATTAATCATCAGTGTAGGCATGTGGTTGATTATTTAACTGTGTGAATTCTTCCACATAGCCTTACAACTAGAAGTAAATAAGAATCTTTAATTCTACTAAATTTAGTATTTGATAATGCTTAATTGTTTTGGAAATAAACTACAGCATTAGTAGAAATCAGGTTATGTTCTAATCACATATATGCTATTTTGAAGTCTTATTGCTTGTGAAACATACTTAGTTTTTTGGTATTTTCATCTGGAAGGGGAGAAATGGTAACTAGCCAAAATATAACCCATGGCACAGTTGAGGGTACTGAAATGTAAAATTTGGGGATCTATGTGTAGTGGCATTTAAGGACTTTTTACTTTCATGGAAAACACTGCTTTAAAGAAAATTTTAGAAAGAAGTAATTCAAGAAAAAGAAATTAATTTTTTTAGGATGGTGATTTCTTGTTTCCATCTTCCTTTATTACAGAAAAAGTGGGAATTATGAGCATAATAAATGAATCCTCTCTGTGCAATTACTCCCTATAAGGACTAAATCACTGACTATGGAACAGTTAGCTGGAATTATGAACTAGATGTACACCATCAGAAGATGAGGGTCACCACTGTTGGTGACAAGTTTGTTTACTAATAATGCACAGACTTTGCACAGACTTTGTCATGAGACCCAGCAACAGACAACAAGACACTTGGAAATTGCAATCTCTAGAAAATAATCTAGCATGAAAATGAAAGCATATTGGTGGGTATAGAAACATAAAGGAAAGTGTGGCATATTTTTAAAGATATTCAAGAAATTAATAAATTTATATTATAAAATAATTGAATGTGAAAATGTGATAGGAAAGTAAGTTTTAAAATGCTATTGCAATATTCAAAGAAAAGTCTGCAGAAATCAAGTGGGCACAAGAAGCAGCACATAGCACAATGGCTAACTAGAGAACTGCAATCACACACTAATTGAGCAGTTGTTCAAATGTAAATTTGCATATATAAACTATAACAAAAGATGCATCAGTGCAAATTGCTGATACATATATTGTATCATAAACTATTTTGTAATTTTAATAATCATTTTCCTTAAATATCAATTACTTAATTCTAAATATGTTTCATCTAAAATAGAAGAATATGAATTTGAACAATGTCTACTGATCAACTGACCACTTGATTTTTGTCAATTTAGGGTCAGATCATCTGAGTATGGTTGCATGAAAAGCTTTATCTGCCCAGATGTTATGGTTGGTATCCCAAAAAAAAAACAATTTAAGAACCTGGAAAACTATAAAATATTACTTAAATATAACACTCGTCTCTGGTTTTCAAGAAGACTGACATATTTGGGGACATATGTATGTATCAAAGATGAGCTTCTTCATTTCAGTCTCTTCAAATTTCCATAAATATATATATTTTTAATTTTATTTATATTAGCATTACTCAAGACTCTTAATAGTAACCCACTGATGTCCCAAATATACATGGTAAGATTATGTTATAATGTTTTTTATTTTTATTTATTTATTCATTTATTTATTTATTTATTTAGTGGTGCTAGTGATTAGACCCAGGGTCTCATGCATGCTAGACAAGTTTTCTACCACTGAGGTATATCCCCAATTCTTACAATGCATTTTAATTTGTATATGTATATATGTATACACACACACACACACGTTTATAATTACTGTCGGGGTTTCCGGGACCCCCAGCCTTGGGCACGGTCAAGATGGCGCCTGGCTCTGAGCCAAAAGCGGCCAGCTATACAGTAAACAACCAGCGAATTCCAATGATTGGCTAGTTAACGATGTGATTAGAGCATGCCCCCCTCGTGTACCTATTCTATGCCTGCAGCTGTCCGCGCGTTTACCTCGTGTGCTCTCTCTCCCCTGATTGGTTGAAGTGTATATAAGCTTGAGGGGTGGGGGAGTAGGGAGAGAAGCTGAGAGTAGGAGTAGAAGCGAGGAAGAAGAGTGCGAGCAAGGGCGAGAGCCGAGTGGGAGAAGCGGAGCGACCGAAGCAGGTGTGAGCCGAGCGGGAGAAGCGGAGCTACCGGAGCAGGCGAGAGTTAAGCAGAGGGAAAGAGAGCGAGAGAAAGAAAAGAGAGAAAGGGATAGAAAAGAGGGAAAGAAAGGAAGACTGTGCACAATAAACTTCCAAAGCTTCAGATGTTTGTCGTGTCTCTCTCTGCGGGCAGAGGGAACGCGATAAATTACATTTAGCATGGTAAAAAAAATTAAATCAGAAGGGAAAATGCCAACAATCTTAAAGATAATATATCACAATTCATAAATCAGAGAAAGCATGATTTAAAAATATAGTAGAAACATGAAAAAAACATTTTAAATTAAATCAAATTTTTGTAGGTAGGAAGGATGATTTTCTGGATTCTATATTCATAGAAAAATTTTCCTCTATTCCATACATCTCATTCAAAATGTTGATAATTTCACTACATCAAATCCCAAACTTCAATATATTAACATTTAATCAAAGAAAAAATACATGAGTTAAAATATGCTACTAATATTTTGTTAAATAAAAAAATATATATTTCAACTGTAACTCACTAATACAAATTGAAAATAATTATGCAAAAATTGAACAAGTATATAATTAATGACATGGAAAATTCTACTGGTTTACACAAAGAATAATGGTGTAGGGACCAAAAGCGTAATATCTTTCTTCACCTATCATAAGGGTTATGGTCCACATTCCCATAACAAGAGAGAGGACAGCATGAAAAAAGCATGGCAAATTATGTGACAAGAGAACCTTCAGTAATGAAGACCTAGAGATTCAAGGAAATCGATTTTTATGTTTAGGTTTGATGAAGAATAGACAACTGTGTAGAAATACGATTGGACGAAAAGGTGTGATTAATGGGAAACCTAGCAGGGACTGTCTATTTAGATTTGTCTTGGCTTCTCATGTAGCATTGCCTTCCACCCAAGTATAGAGCAAGATCTTTTAGAATAAAGGTCTTCAAGGGGGAAAGGAGTGTGACTGCAATGGTTTGGATACTAAATGTCTCCAGTAGCACCAATTGTTACAGACTTGGTCCCCACAGTGGCACTATTGGGAAGTAGAAGAACCTTTAAGAGGTAGAGCCTAGTGGAAGGTCTTTACTTCACTGGGAGTACACCCTGGTAGAGGGTTAATGAGACCCTGTCCTCTTCCTCTTTGTCTCTTTTACTACCTGGTCACACAGTGAACAATTTTATTCTATCATGTTTGCTGCCATGATGCTACCTTGCCACAATCCCAAAGCCATAGTGCCAACTTATCAGGGACCGGAAATTCCAACATTGTTAGTGAAAATAAACCTTTTCTCTATAAGTTGATTATCTCAGATATTTTGTTATAGTGATAAAACAGAAATTTCAAAAGTGACCTCCCTAGACTTTCTAGCTTCCTTTGGAAAGAATGGTTCTAGTTTCTATGCCCACCTTGGTAAAGAAGAATTCTGCTTTCTGACTCACTTTGGGAGAAAAAGAAGGGCAGGAGAGGAGGAGAGGAGGATGGGAGAAGTTCACCAAGATCTTGCCTCTGAGGCCCTCTCAATTGCCTTCAGTCCAAGATACTCAGCGTGCCAGTGTGCCATACTTTGGAATATTGTGTTCTGAGCCCCAATATTGGTTAATAAAATAGTTTTTAAAATTAAATAGAAATGAAAATATCTCATTCTTATCAAAATAACAAATCAAAATCTTTAAGTTTTTGCTCTTCCTGTTAAATTTTTGAATTTTTTCATGAAGATATTGGAAATAAGAGAATAATTGAAATACTTCTGATTCCACTACCTGCTTTTGAGACTTCTCAGTTTTATAATAGACTATTTACAAACGATTATATGTGTTTTGTACCACTCACATTTATTTGGTCTTCAAATCTGGAACAATAGTTTTGGTGCAAATTAGTAATTGAAAGTCACTGAGTAATACAAAAAGATTATTGAAAGGAAAATGAATTTTCCTCACTAAATGAATTTTCTGATTTAACATGAAGACTTATCTATTTAGATTTCACATTTCTGTATTCAGAATTTTCCTTCACATAACCTCTGGGTGTATAATAATGCCACTGAAGTCATTACCTTGGAAATTTTCTAAAATAGTATCTTCACTCAATAATGTTTATAAGGCCTGAAATTGCTTAATTGGCCTAAAGGATGTGAAAGTATGGTTGATATTGGTTTATTGAAATTAACTCACATTGTACAATTTTTAGGAAGATAGCAACAAAGCAAATTACTTAATGATATCAATATTTCCATATTACAATTATCCCATTTATATCTACTTCCTTTCAGACTACAAAATTATTCCTTGACAATTTCTTTTTTCAAATAAAAAGAGTAGGAAATTTTCATATTATATTCAGAGATTGTCAAACAATTTAAAATGATGCAACATTTGGGTATTGAAGTCTAAATATTTAATAGATTATAAGTTTGCCATGGGCATGTTTTTATGTCATTTTTCTCATCTGTCAGATTTGATAGGCAGATAGTTTAATGTTAAAAAAGAGATATATTTTATAAAACAATTTGTTCTCAGCACTACTGTTTCCCCTGCCTTGAAATATATTTAGATAGGAAAAATACTTTTTTGTTGTTTAAGGAAATATTATAACCAAAAGCCTGAGGCTTCCATGGGGGTTTAGTATAATAATTACATGTCTAGGTAATTCTCATGAAATTCTCTTATTGTGGTATGTGTTGAGAAAATATTTTATGTGGGTGTTTAGGCATCTTTTAGATGATATTTGCTATATACTAAGAAGGCAATTTGTTACTTTATACATAAAGTTAAAATGCTTTGTTTTTATAGGTAATTTAAATTCAGATTTTGGATGTAACTGTTTATATCTTTGTAAAGTACATATTGACATTTCCATCAAACTGCATAATTGTTCAAGATGTAGACATATAGCTTATGAAATAAAGAACACTTAACGTGTTTTTTTGAAACTTTTAGGGCTTTTTGAAAACCCCTAAAAGTTATTTATAAATATTTTATGGAGCTCTAAAAGTAGTTAATATTAAAAGGAAAAAATATGAAAGCAGAAATACAGTATATCAACATAAGTCATTCATATAAATAGTATTTCATTACTATGAAGTAGATTTAATTTTTTCTTTATATTCATGACTATAATAGCATTTTCCCCTTGTATGGGAGAAATTTTCCCCTCCAGATTTGCCTTTATTGTCCAGTCTGCTGAGTATCTCACTAGAATAATTAGGAATAAACTGTCCCAACTCTAGGCTCTAGTCACTTAGCTACCTAATATACAATAGCAATACATTGTCAATACGGAAGGAAAATAGTGGTCTATTGAAATGTCATAAATACAGTGTTTTGTTATTTCTTTGCCTTAGGAAAAGTGTCTACTTTCCAGCTATTTAATTATTAAACATAAGAAAGTATTAGTAACAACTGCAATTTTTCCCACCACTGATTTTCATTTGTACTCATGGTGCCCAGATTTGTGTAATTAATGTGAATTTTTCAAGAAAAAGGATTAGGATTACTCGTAGGACAGTTAATTTGATGGCTTGAGACAATAAAAAAGATAAACAGATGGCTTAGGAATATCATTTTGTTTCCATAAATCAAGGTTACTTTCAAAAATATCTGGTGCCACGTTTAAAGACTAAGGGAATGGGATTGCAACTAAGCAAGTGGTGTCATTACACATTTTGGAAAACTGAAGCAGGTTGAATCTATCATCAGCCATGACTTCAAAAGATAAGTTGTGAGCATAACAGGGTAAAATAGGGTATGTTTAATCACTAACTACTTCAGTAAGTAGATGGCTATTGTTAGGATTTGGATTTGGAATGTCCACCAAAGTCTCAAGTGTCGAAAACTCAGTTCCCAGTGTAGCAATGTTCGGAAGTGGGACTTTAAGGAAATGGATCATGAGAGTTCTAACCTTACTAGTGGATTATTTCATTTTATGGAAAAATAATTTCAACGGACTATTGAGAGGTGATAAAAACTTTAGGAGGTGGAACCTAGTTGGAGGAAATATGTTACTGGGAGTGTGCACTGAAACCGTATTTCCTGTGCTCAGTCCCTTTCTCTACCACCCCCACCACCACTATCGGTTCTTTCTCACTCCTGTCTTCCTTCCCTCTGCTTTCCAGCTGCCATGACCTGAAAAGCTTTCCTCTGCTATGCCTTTCCTCCATGATGTACTGCTTCATCTTAGGCCCAGAGCAATGGAACTGGCCAACAATGGAGTGAGACCTTTGAAACTCTGAGCCAAAATAAATCTTTCCTTCTTTAAGTTGCTTACAGCAACAAAAAGCTGACTAACATAGCTGTTTTTGTCTTTTTAAATTACTTATCTAATTTTAAAGGGTAGACATGTATCTGTTTCTGTCAGTTTAATAGAAGAGAGTAAAAGTAGAAGCATCTAACATAAACTAAAATAGTTCAGAAAAACCAATGGTCCTGTAATCAGAAGAGAAGGGAATTATAAATGGAGATTATCCAAGTAACCATGGTGAACGATGATTGCATAGTGTGCCAAAATCATAAATAGTTTGCAGGTCAGTCTTTCTATCTTCTGGGAGATGATAATTTTTCTGGATAGGTAGTTCCTAATATGTAGTCCCAGGAAAAAAGTATCAGCATAATAGGAGGACTTATGAGAAATTCAAACTCTCTGACTCCACCCTGAATTTCCTGAATCACAATGGGGCTAGGAATCATGAATTTATGTCTTAACAATTGGTACTTGAGGAAGCACATGATTGCCTTTTCAAGGACCTCTGCATATCATAGAGCTTAAAAGAATTATAAAACCCCTGTGGTTTTCATGTTTCAGATAAACAAACCTAGGGATAGGGCTAAGAGAACCTTGCTTCTAGCTGTGGTATCAATTAACCAGAAAACTTTATACCAAAAAATGGTTGATTGAAAGGTTACAAATTTCAATTTCAGTCTCATGTGATGTCTGTCAAAATGGAAAATACATCAGAGAGAGAGACAGAAAGGCTACTCAGCAGTCTCTCTATGCAGCATCCCTTGGGGTTAGAAATTAAATGGGAAAAACACTGTGGTAGACCAAAGGGAGATCAATATAGAAGACAAATTCATTTTAAAGAAATTCATGGGACACAGGTAAAAAGAAAACCAAATGATAATGTATAAAAAGAAGTATAGTTACTAAGCACCAGAACACTCAAATTTTCATATTCTCTCTCCCAACCTTAAGAATTTGAAATGTAATTGAATTTGTAGTTAGAATATTTTTTGGTGATCATAAAATTAGGCCAAAAGAGACCTAATTTATTAACTGTGATACACTGATACAATCATCATTACTCTATAAGGGTTCCAATGACACATCATCTGCTCTAGAAGAAGTTTGAAACGCTGAAAAATTCTTGCTTCTTGGTCTGCTGTTTCTATGAAGAACAAATTTCTTCTGTTCACATACTCTTTCCACAGACAAGTTTCTATAAATAATATTGTTTCTATTTACAGTATTTTTCATTAATTACTTTCCAGGCAAATCTTTCCAATTTCCATCAATAGTGTAATAGAATATAACTCAAACTAATTAATTTTGGGGGGGTGAAAGGCCATAAATTTGGGTCCAAAATGGCTTATAGAATGATTGTTTTAACTCAATTGTTGATAGTTGTTCTTTAAAAGAATAATCATGTTTATACATCAGAAGATTTCATAGAAATTCTCAAATATGGAACTTACTGTACTGAGTTTTTAGGCCTAGAATAATATATCTGATATTAAAACTTATCAAGAGAAATAGATTATTTTTTCCTTTAAATGGAGCATGCCACTTTGTAGTGAGTCTTTTAAAGTGCAGTTTCTCACAACATAAATTAGACCTTGTTAAAGAATATCTCTACCAGGTGTCAAAAATAAATGTTGGAGAAAGATAGTCTTTTTAACAAATGGTGCTAGAAAAACTGGATTTCCACATGTAAAAGAATGGAATTAGATCCCTATCTCTTACCCTGTACAAAAGTCAAAACAAAATGGAGCAAAGACCCAGGAAGTAGACCAGAAACTTTGCAACTGCTAGAAGAAAACATTGGGTTAACACTCCAGTATAGGCACTGACCCTTCTTTAACAAGACCCCTGAGGTAGAAGAAATAAAACCAATAATCAATAATTTGATGGTATGACATCAGATTAAAAGTTTCTGTACAGCAAAGGAAATGATTATAAGTGTGAAGAGAAAGCCTATAGAAAGGGAGAAAATATTTGCTAGCTATTCCTCTGATATGGGATTAATATCCAGAATATATAAAGGACTCAAAAAACTCAACACATAAAACAAACAACCCAATCATTAAATGGTCATCTGAACTAAACAGGTGTTTGTCAAAAGAAGGAGCACAAATGGACAACAAATGTATGAAGAATATTCAATATCTCTAGCAATCAGGGAAATGCAAATCAAAATGACCCTTAGATTTCATCTCACTCCAATCAGAATGGCAATTATCAAGAACACAAATAATAACAAATGGTAGCAAGGAAGGAGGGGAACCATGCACTGATACTTTGTTTGTGGGTCTGAAAATTAGTACAACTACTCCAGAAAGCAGTACAGTATGGAGATTCCTCAAAAAACTAGGAATGGAACCACCATATGACCCAGCCATCCCACTTCTTGGTATTTATCCAAAAGAACTAAAATCAGCATACTATAAGGATACAGCCACTTCAATGTATATAGCAGCAGAATTCACAATAGCCAAATTATAGAATCAGCCCAGATGTTCATCAATAGATGAATGAATCAAGAAAAGGTGGTATATATACATAATGGAGCTTTACTCATCCATAAAGAAGAATGAAATAATGGCATTTGCCAGGAAATGGATGTAAATGGTGACTGTCATGCTAAGTCAAATAAGTCAAACTCAGAAAATCAAGGGTTGAATTTTTCTCTAACATGAATGCTAGAGCAAAATAAGAGAAAGAAGTTTGGGGTGTATCATAAATATGTAGGGAAAAACTGTAAGTTGAAGAAGAACAAGAGGGAGGGAGGAAGGATGGGACAGGAGAGGAGCTATGGAATAAATTTAACAAAATCTTGATACGTGCATATATAAATGTACCAAAGAGAATTTCACCTTTATGTATATTTAGAGAGTACCAACCAAAAATAAATAAATGAAAGAGAGGAATATCAGCAGAGGAAAGAGAATAGTGGGAGGGAGGAGAGGAGGGAAACGGGGAAGTGATGGGAATTAAGATCAAATTCCTTGCATGTATGGTTTTGTCAGAATGAACCCAACTATTATCTATAACCATACTGCTCTAATTCAAAGAAATAAAAAGAATACCTTTACTGAGCTAGCCGCTTGCTAGCTAGAAAGAGTTCAAAATAGAAATAAGGTATCAACTGTCCTTCATCTTAATCCAATTACAAGAGAGAAGACACTGACAATCTACTAAATAACCAAAGTCTGTCACTTTCTTTTTCTTTTTTTAGGTGGGAAGGTGGAAATAGGTATTGCTGGGGATAAAACCCTGAGTTTTGCACATGCTAGGCAAGCACTGTACCATTAAACTTCACCCCATCTCTGAATATCTTTTTTTTCATAAAAGTTATATAAGAAAAATTAAAACTATAAAAGTACAGTGAAAAAATATAGAGTATAATTTAATAATATATCCCCACATTTCACCATCCATTATCTGAATTCTCCTAAAGAAAAAATGAATTAAACTGTAGGGACTTTTGAACTTAAAGAAAATTCTTTTTCAACCCACCTAATTTTTTTAAATAAAAAAGAAACATCCAAGTAGTTAATTTTTTAAGCTACATATTTCATCAACTGATACTATATAATAAAGGCACATCAACTCTGTGTTATCTTCTCAGAAATCACTAAGTTTGATCAGGAGAAATCAGACAAATGCAATTTGAGTATAAAATATATAGCCAGTACTCTCCAGAAATGTCAGGATCATAAGTGACAAGGAAAAATGGAGGAACTGTCACAGACTGGAGATGAAAAAGACCTGACCACCAGATGCAGCAAAGGATCCTGAAGTGGATTCAAGAACAAATAAAGAATGTCAGTGGGAAAACTGGAGAATTCCAATTAAATTCTATAGTTAAGAGCATTTATAACAATATTAATTTCTTATGTTGCCAACAGCACCATAATTATATAAGGTATTAATATTAAAGTAAGTCAGAATGAAGACAAGTTGAGAACCCTACTATAGTTACTTCTGTGGGTCTAAAATTATAGCAAACTAAATTTAAAAATGGAAAATATTTTTCACTTATATACAATTCCACAAACATCCAGCCCTGAAGCACGTAGGAGTCAGAATTGCTAAACTTCCTTTTCTTACCAGACTCTGATCGTTATAATTTTCCCCTAGTTTTGTAATACCAACACACACAGCCCTAATTTTAAATGATTTTGATGATCTTTTTTCAGTTCTTAATCCACAGTTACTTTTTATAATATTTATTGTTTATTTATTTGTTGTTGTTGGATAAATGTTGCCAAGTATCTGTTTTTTTCAGGAAGGGTTTACAAGTTCTATGCCCTCAAGTCTTAGTACATTTAAGAAGCTTCATTTGATCCAGGATTTTCTGGCGTGGAGTATCATGCCAGTCCTTGTCACTGCATTTCTGTTCTTCGCTAGTGGGAATGGATTTTGTTCTCATGTTTTTCTGCTACTGCTGTGGTGTTGTTTTCTTCAAGGTCAAGCAGGTGTACTCCCTATTTTCTCAGTTCTTCAATATTTGGGAATGATTTACAATGTTTGGGTAGAAACGATGTACATGGATAATAGTTTTCTTCCCCTGAACACTTTGTAGATATTACTCTATTATTTTCTGGAAAGCACATGGAAAAGTCTGAAAACAGCCTGTTGTGCTTTGTCTTCTTTGTAAGTAATTTCTCTTTCTCTCTGTTAATTTGAGATGTTCTTTTATTGCTGAAGTTCAGTCATTAACAAGGTTGTATCTTGGTACACCTGTGTGCCACTGTGGAATTTGCTCACAGAGAGAATTTTCATGAATTATTCTACTTTGATAGCATGGGGTTAAGTTATCCTTCATGCCCACGGTTTTTTACCTAAAATCCGTTTGTCTTCACCTCTAGAATTAAGTAGCCCAAATTTTATGTCTTTCATTTTTATACCATTAGTGTATGCATGTGTGTGCATACATATATGTACATATATGTATATATAGAGAGACAGACAGAGAGACACTAGGAAAAGAGAAGAGCAGCTTAACTGGATCATGTGAATTTTGTTTGAGAGTTGAGAAGTGAGATGATCTGCAAATTGCTAATTTTTTTCTGATTTTTAAAAATATTCCTTACAAGTATTCAGATTCCTTAATTAAGAATATTGTTTTCCCCTAAGGCTAGTTTTAGGAACTGGGGCTTTCAACTGATTTATGTGGAGCTCTGGAAGATCAGATATGCTATTATCTCTTCCACTAAAAGAAAACTGTGGTGGTTGGAAGTTACTTCTGCTCTTCGGGCTTTCCATTTAGTTTTCCTTGGCTGCCTTGGTTCTCCCTTAATTTCTACATCTCCAAGTTGTGGCTTATTCTTGAGAAGTCCTAATACATTTTTTTTAATCAGTGCATATTGATGATACAGAATTGTGGGATTCATTGTATCATATTCATAAATGCTTACACGTTTTGATCAAATTCATTCCCCATTACCTCCCATTACCTTCCCTACCACCATCCCCCATCCTCTTCTACATCAGTAGTCTTCACTGTATATTCATAACATCCTCCCCCGGCCTTCCGCTAGCTTCCACATATGTCAGAAAACATGCAACAAATGTAATACTCTTCTTGTTGATTCTGACTTATTTTCCCTAAATAAGTTATACTCTCCCGTTACATTTATTTTCCGGCAAATGACAAAATCTCATTTTTCTAATGGTCGAATAAAACTTCAGTATATACATTCCACATTTTCTTTATGCATTCATCTATCAGTGGACACCTAGACTGATTCCATAATTTGGCTATTATGAGCATGCTGTGATGAACATGTGTGCATGTGTCACAAAACTATGCTAACTTTAATTATTTTGAGTAAATACCAAAGGGTAGGTTACCTGGGTCATATAGTAGTTCAATTTTTATCACTTTGAGGAACTCCCAAATTCACTTCCACTGCAGCTGTACTAATTTACATTCCCATGAAAATGTATTAGAGTTTTTTTCCTCCCAACATTCTCACCAGCATTTGCTATTATTTATATTCTTGATTTTTGCCATTTTTTTTCTAGTGGAAGAATTTGAAGAAATTCTTTATCAATTAAGGCTAAGAAGTGAAAATTTAAATCAGATTTTTTTTTTTTTATGTTTGCCATTTTTACTGGGGTGAGTGAAATCTCAGAATCATCAGTTTTGATGTTCATTTCCCTGATTGCTCAGGATGTTGAACATTTTTTTCACATTTTTTGTTGGCAATTTGCCTTTCTTCTTTTGATACATCTCTTTAGTTCATTTGCCAGTTTATTGGTTGGGTTATTGTTTTTTGATGTTAAGTTTTTTGAGTTCTTTATGTATTCTGAATATTAATCCTCTGCTGTTAGAGTACCTGGTAAAGATTTTATCCCATTCTATAAGTTGTCTAAATACTAATATTTCCTCTGCCATGCAGAAGATTTTTAATTTTATGTCATTCCATTTATTGGTTCTTATTATTACTTTCTGAGCTATAGGAGTCCTATTAGGAAATCATTGCCTGTCCCTTTATGCTGAAGTATTTCCCTAATGTTTTCTTCTAGCAGTTGCGCAGTTTCTGGTCTTATACCTGGATCTTTTGTCCACTGTGAGTTGACTTTTGTACAGTGTGAGGGACATGGATCAAGTACCAAGGATTCTTCTTCTTGTACCAGGGATTGAATTCAGGGATGCTTGGCCACTGAGCCATATCCCAAGCTCTTTTTTTATATATTTTATTTTGATACAGGGTCTTGTTAAGTTTCTTGGGCCTCACTAAATTGCTAAGGCTGGTTTTGAAATCAAAATCCTTATGCCTCACCCTCCCAGGCTGCCAGGATTACAGGTGTGTGCCACCATGCCCAGCTGTATATTGGTTTTCTGTACAGCTATTTTGTTGAATTTGTTTATAAGTTCTAGAATCTTCTGATGGAAGTTTTAGGGTTCTCTATAAATAGGATCATGTTACTGGCAAATAGGGATAATTTGACATTTTTCTATTTGTATTTCTTTAATTTCTTTCCCTTGTTTAATTACTATGGCTAAATTTTCAAGTACAGTATTGAGTAGGAATGGTGAGACTGGGTGCTATTCCATTGTTCTTTATTTAGTCAGAAATGCTTTCAGTTTTTCCACATTCAATATGATGTTGGCTTTGTGTTTGTTGTACATAGCCTTTGTTACCTTTCTCCTACCCCTAGTTCCTTCAGGGTTTTTAAATCATGATGTAGGGTTGAATTTTGTCAAAGGCTTGTTCTGTATTTATTGAAATGATCATGTGGTTCTATTTATGTGGTGTATTGCATTTATTTGCACACATTGAATCAACCTTGTGTCCATGAAATGAAACCAACTTGATCATTATGTACAATCTTTTTGTTGTGATAATGAATGCAGTTTGCAAGTATTTTATTAAGGATTTATACATCTATATTTGTTGAGAGGCTCACCAAATGCTCATGTGTGAGACCATGCCAGAGAGTTTAGAGGTGGAATGACGAGGTTATGAAAGCCTTAACCTAACCAATGCATTAATCTGCTGATAAGGATTAACTGGAGGGTAACTGTAAGCAGGTAAGTGTGACTAGAGGAAGTGGGTCTACAGGGGAATGTTTGGGGGCTTATATTTTGTCCATTGTGAAAGGAACTCTCTCTGCTTCCCGGTGCCATGTCCCCCGCTGCTTTCCTTCACCACACCCTTCCACAATGATGTTCTGCCTCGCCTTAGACACAGAGCGATGAAGTCAAAGGTCTGTCGGCTGTGACCTCAGAAACCATGAACTCCCAAATAAACTTTTACTCCTCTTAATATTTTTGTCAGACTCTTTGGTCACAGCAATGATAAAGTTGACTAAAAAATTTCAAGGATATTGGTCTATAACCTTTCTTCCTTGGTGTATCTTTATGCAGTTCTGGTATCAGGGTAACTGGCTTAATAGAATGAGTTTCCTTCCTCTTTTTTTCAATAATTTGAAGGTTATTGATGTCAGAACTTATTTTTTTATTAATGTTTTATTTGTTTAATTAGTTGTACATGACAGTAGAATGCATTTACACATTTTGATAGATCACACACAAATAGAGTGTAATTTCTCACTCTTCGGATTGTACATATTGTGGGATCATATCGGTCATTCAGTCATGCATGTACATGAGGCAACAATGTCTGCTTCACTCTACTATCTTTCTCACCCCTATATCCCTTCCCCTCCCTTCACTCTCCTCTACCTAATATAAAGTGACTCTATTCTTCCCTAGCTACCCTGGCTTTTGGTGAATTAGCATCCACATATCAGAGAAAACATTTGGCCTTTGGTTTTTTGCATTTTGTTTATTTTGATTAGCATGATATTCTCCAGCTCCATCCATTTGCCAGCAAATGCCATCATTTCATTCTTCTTTAAAGTTGAGTAGTATTCCATCATATACATATACCATATTTTCTGGATGTCAGTACTTTAAAGATCTGGTAAAAATTTAGCTGTTATCCATTCAAGCCTAGGCTTTTCTTTGTTGGGGGGTTTTCATTTTCTGTTTCAATCTCATTGCTTGTTATTTGTCTGTTCAGATTTCCTGTATCCTCTTGCTTCAGTTTTGACTGGTCATATGTGTCTAGAAATGTATTTATTTCTTACAGGTATTTCAATTTATTGGAATATAAGTTTTCATATAGAATTTAATGAGCCTCTGAATTTTAGTGCTATCTTTCATAATATCCACCATTTTCAACTCTGATTTTATTAAATTTGGGTCTTCTTTCTCTTTCTGTGGTTAGTTTGGCTAAGGGTCTATCAATTTTATCTATTAAAAGAACAAACTCAGTCAAGAATCACATGATTATTTCGATAGATGCAGAAAAAGCATTTGATAAAATACAGCACCCCTTCATGCTCAAAACACTAGAAAAAATAGGGATAGTGGGAACATTCCTTAACATTGTAAAGGCCATCTACGCTAAGCCCATGGCTAATATCATTCTAAATGGTGAAAAACTGAAAGCATTCCCTCTAAAAACTGGAACAAGGTAGGGATGCCCTCTTTCACCACTTCTATTCAATATCGTCCTTGAAACTCTAGCCAGAGCAATTAGACAGACCAAAGTAATCAAAGGGATATGAATAGGAAAAGAAGAACTCAAACTATCCCTATTTGCTGATGATATGATTATATACTTAGAGGAACCAGGAAATTCCAACAGAAAACTTTTAGATCTCATAAGTGAATTCAGTAAAGTAGCAGGATATAAGATCAATGCACATAAATCTAAGGCATTTTTATACATAAGCAATGAATCTTCAGAAAGAGAAATCAGGAAAACTACCCCATTCACAATCGCTTCGAAAAAAATAAAATACTTGGGAATCAATCTCACAAAAGAGGTGAAAGACCTCTACAATGAGAACTACAGAACACTAAAGAAAGAAATTAAAGAAAACCTTAGAAGATGGAAAGATCTCCCATGTTCTTGGATAGGAAGAATTAATATTGTCAAAATGGCCATACTACCAACAGTGCTATACAGATTCAATGCAATTCCAATTAAAATCCCAATGATGTACCTTACAGAAGTAGAGCAAGCAATTATGAAATTCATCTGGAAGAATAAAAAACCCAGAATAGCTAAAGCAATCCTTGGCAGAAAGAGTGAAGCAGGGGGTATCGCAATACCAGATCTTCAACTCTACTACAAAGCAATAGTAACAAAAACGGCATGGTATTGGTACCAAAATAGAAAGGTGGATCAATGGTACAGAATAGAGGACACAGACACAAACCCAAATAAATACAATTTTCTCATACTAGACAAAGGGGCCAAAAATATGCAATGGAGAAAAGATAGCCTCTTCAACAAATGGTGCTGGGAGAATTGGAAATCCATATGCAGCAGAATGAAATTAAACCCATATCTCTCACCATGCACAAAACTAAACTCAAAATGGATTAAGGACCTAGGAATCAGACCAGAGACCTTGCATCTTATAGAAGAAAAAGTAGGTCCAGAGCTTCAACATGTCGGCTTAGGACCAGACTTCCTCAACAGGACTCCCATAGCACAAGAAATAAAAGCAAGAATTAACAACTGGGATAGATTCAAACTAAAAAGCTTTCTCTCAGCAAAGGAAACTATCAGCAATGTGAAGAAAGAGCCTACAGAGTGGGAGAAAATCTTTGCCAATCATACTTCAGATAGAGCGCTAATTTCCAGAATCTATAAAGAACTCAAAAAACTCTACACCAAGAATGCATATAATCCAATCGACAAATGGGCTAAAGAAATGAATAGACACTTCACAGAAGAAGATCTACAAGCAATCAACAAACATATGGAAAAATGTTCAACATCTTTAGTAATAAGAGAAATGCAAATCAAAACCACCCTAAGATTCCATCTCACCCCAATTAGAATGGCGATTATCAGGAATACAAGCAACAACAGGTGTTGGCAAGGATGTGGGGAGAAAGGTACACTCATACATTGCTGGTGGGGCTGCAAATTAGTGCAGCCACTCTGGAAAGCAGTGTGGAGACTCCTTAGAAAACTTGGAATGGAACCACCATTTGACCCAGCTATCCCACTCCTTGGCCTATACCCAAAGGACTTAAAATCAGCATATTACAGAGATACAGCCACATCAATGTTCATAGCTGCTCAGTTCACAATAGCCAGATTGTGGAACCAACCTAGATGTCCTCCAATTGATGAATGGATAAAGAAACTGTGGTATATATATACAATGGAATATTATTCAGCCATAAAGAATGATAAAATTATGGCATTTGCAGGCAAATGGATGAAACTGGAGAATATCATGCTAAGTGAGATAAGCCAATCTCAAAAAAACCAATGGACGAATGATATCGCTAATAAGTGGATGATGACACATAATGGGGGTGGGAGGGGTTAGTGTTAGGGTTAGAGTTAGGGTTAGGGAGGGGGGCAAGAATGGAGGAAGGAAGGACTGTATAGAGGGAAAAGAGGGGTGGGAGGGGTGGGGGGGAAGGGAAAAAAATTACAAAATGAATCAAACAGCATTACCCTATGTAAATTTATGATTACACAAATGGTATGCCTTTATGCCATGTACAAACAGAGAAACAACATGTATCCCATTTGTTTACTATAAAATTAAAAAAAAATAAAAAAAATAAAAAATGGAAAAAAATAAATAAAATAAAATAAAATAAAAATACATTTAAAAAAGAAAAAAAAAAAAAGAACAAACTCTTTGTTTTATTGATCCCAAGTATTGTATTTTAACTCTATTTCATTAACATCAGCTCAGATCCTTATTTCTTTTCTTCCACTGATTTTGGGAGTGTTCCATTATGAACTTGAGATACATCATTAGATTATTTAGTTGTGATCTCTGTGATTGTTTTATGGAGGAACTCATAGTTTTATATTTTCCTCTTAGTACTGCCTTCACCATATCTCACAGATTCTGTTATATTGAATTTCCATTTTTGTTTGAGTCTAAGAATTTATAATGTTCCCCAGTTTGTTCAATGACCCACTTATATCATTCAAATGTATTTGGTTTAATTTCCATGTATTGATATAGTTTCTGCAGTTTTCTTCCTGCTCATTGCAAATTTTTTTACATTACCTTCTGAAAAGATGCAAGAGATCATTTCATTTTTCTGTATATGCCAAGACTTGTTTTGTGTACTAATAATAAATTTTGGAGAACTTTCCATAAGTGGCTAAAAAGAGTGTATTCAGCTGCACTTGGATGAAATATTCAGCAGATGTTTATATAGTATATTAAATCTATTGTGTCTTTGTTGATTTTCTCTCTAGGTGATCTGTCTCTTGGTGAGAGTGGTATAATAATATAAGTCCCCCACTATTACTGTTTTGGAGCCTGTCTCATTTTATCAAGTAATATTTGTTGTATGAAATTATCTGCATCATTGTTCAGAGCATAAATATTTAAAAGCATTATATCTTCTTATTATATTTTTCCCTTTACCATGATGTAATGTTTCTTAGCAGTTATTTTGGCTTGAAGTCGTTTTTTTTTTTTTTTTTTTTTTTTTGGGGGGGGCGGTATGTGAGTATCTAATCCTGCTTACTTTTGGATTTCATTTGCATGGAATATTATTTTCCAACCTTTCACTTTCAATCTATGAATGCCTTTGTCTGTGATGAGTTTTCCTTAGAGGCAACATACAGTTAGGTCTTATGTTTTAATTCAACCTGCCAGTCTATGTCTTTTAATTGGAGAGTTAAGATCATTTACATTCAGCACTATTACAGAGAGCTATGTATTACTTCCTGTAATTTTATTTTCAATGTTAGAATTATTGATAATTATCATGTGTTTATCTATTCTTTTAATGAGATTTGTTCCTCCCATACCGTCTTGGTTATTTTTATTTTCCTCTTCTGTTTGTATGGTTCCTTTATGTGTCTTCTCCAACATTGGCTTAGTTGTGATGAATTCATTTAGTTCATGCTTATCTTGGAAGGCTTTTATTTCTTCTTTGATTCTAATGGATAGTTTTGCTGTATGTAGCACTCTAGGTGGTGGTTATTATCTTTCAGTTCTTGAAATATGTTATTCTATGCCCTCCTGGCCTTTAGGTTTTCTGCTAAAACTCTGATGTTATTCTCAGGGGTTTACCTTTATAAATGACTCAGTGATTCTCTCTCTTGATGCTTTTACAATTCCTTCCTTGTTATTAATTTTTGACATGTTACCTATAAATGTCATGGAGCAATTCTTTTTGGTCCTTATCCTTAGAGTTATAAATGCCTCCAGTACCAGCATATGCATATTTTCCCAAGATTAGAGACATGTTCTGCTATTATTTCAGTGAATAAGTTTTCTGTGTCAAGGTCTGTATCTCCTCTCCTTCCTTAAAATTTATGAGTTTTAATTTTGTCCTTTCAGTGTTGCTCCAGAGATTTTGCATATTTGGTTCATAGTTTTATTTCTTTTTTTCATTTTTTCCTTATTACTATCTGAATTTTCTACTTTATTTATCTTATCTTTTAGGTCTGCTATTCTTTTATTCTGCTTGGTCTAAGATTCTTGATTGAATTTGTATTCATTTAATTTTTTTATTTCTTTGATTTCTGTTTGGTCTTTTTCAGAATTTCTTTTCCTTTATTACAATGCTCTTTCATATCTAGCATTTTCCCCATAATTTATTCCTTAGTTCGTTTGATTCATTCACAATTTATCCATCAACTTTTTGAATTCTTTGGTATTTCCTCCACTTTCCTATCTCAGCATTAAGTTACTGGAGAGTTATTAACTTTGGAGGTGGCTTATTGTCTTGTTTCCTCATGATTCCTGTGTTTCTATGGTGAAATTTGTGCATCAGATGGAATGCATATTCCTCCCACTGTTATGCGTGGCTCCTCTTAGTGATCTTAGATATGTGCCCCAGGATGGGGTGTATTTCAGCATCAAAGCATACATCATTAATCCCCAGCACCAATTTAAGGGGATATAACAATCACCAGTAAGTAACCATGACCATCAAGTACAATTCTAATACTTCGTAACTCGACTTTCCTGGTCGTGTAGGTAGGGTTGAGACAAATCCTGAACAACACAATTCTCCTATTTAGCCACCATCTGAAAAGGTTTACATCAGAATGTCATATGCATTTCATTCATCAGTGACTGATATTGAAGTATTTTGCCATGTATTCCTATTTTCTATTAGTTTTTAACTGGATAAAATGAAGAAATGGTGTTTGAACCATCTTGATCTATAATATCCCAAGTAACTCTTCGATGTCTTCTTTTTCCTCAATTATATCAATTAAGTTGTTATACTATGTTGACACATCTTGATCAAAATTATGTTTTCAGTCATAAATTAATATTTATAAAAAATTGTTCATTTTTAATCATATTGTTTCTAGTTTTGCTTATTGTTGAATTTTCCAAACTATTGAAATATGGAGATGATAAAGGAAAAATAAAATTTTCCTTCATGGTGAATAACAAAACTTGACAGAACCATGACTGAAACAGTGGTACTTGATGGAAATTGAAAGGAAAAAGAAACCACTGCAGAGTGTAAGGGTCTGGATGGACACAATGGGGAAGGTTCAGACTGGACAGGTAAGAAGGCGGATAACATTCAAGGTGAGCAAAAAATTAATGTAGAAAGTCCAAATCAAACCTAAGAGCAGGAAGGAGTATTCTATGGTCAATCTCTAAGTTACTCTGCCTAGGATTAAAAGCTTGTATTGGAGAGAACAGGATGTGACAAGGTCAAAAGTTGATCTGAGACAATTTGTGGAGGACCTTGAATATTACTCAAAGGAGCATAATTTTATTCCATAAATAGCAAAAGGTAACAGAGTGATTGTGCTGGAATGTAACATGATGTAAGCAGTGTTTTATGTTAACAAAATTAGTCAGTCATGGACTAATTTTGAGAGAAACAAGCAGAAAAGGAAGGCAATTTGTATCATGATGCATAAATGAGATTATGAAATCTTAAAGAGAAACTATATCAGTAGTCAAATGACAGATATTTTTCAGTGCCACCATGTGTTGGGAATTCAGAAGAGAAAATTAGGGTTCCCAGTCCTGGTCTGCCAGCATTTACATTCTAGTCTTAAAAACACCTTGAGTGATGGGAGCTAATAAGATGTGAGGTGAAAAGTTGTCTGGGAAATTTTCCTAATTTAGGAAGATCAGGTAAATGTCTTTAAAAAGTGAATTTGAAAGCTAAGCCATGGAGACAGATTAAGGATTAACCATGTAAAGTGAGGGAAGGGACAGTTTAGAGACTATTCTAGGCAGAAATAGAACATGTAAAAGCCACTGAAGTTCAAGATAAATATTCAGATCAGTTTTCTGGAATTTTCTATACTATCCAAAAATCTTATGAGCAAAATGATTAAAAAGACTTAATTATCACTAAGCTTAAAAATTGACAGCAGAATCATATTGCTAAGCATGTCTTCCTCTGAAAATTATATAAAAGAATTTTAAAGTTTGTTGGACTAAAGATAAATATTTGAAGCGCTTGTAAAAGTTCAGTGACACCTGGTATGACATCAGAGCAAGAACCCTAATACAGAAATCATGGACAGGCAGAAAGTATATGATTTGGAAAGGAATTCTACAACATGGCATTATGACAGAAAGTCAGCCAATAACTCCAACAAAGATCAGATTAGTATGAGAGAGGGCCATTTAGCTAAGAAGAGGGAGGGGGAGGGAGAAAGTAAACATTTTAATCAAATCCAATACCTTGTTATTGATTTCTTTTTGCCAGACTTACCTTGTAGAATACTTATAATGCTTTTGACATTGAGATATTTGGCCAAAGCTATTGGATTAGTCAGGGTAAAAGCTCAGCTACTGGTGTAATCTCTTGTATTTCATTTAAATGTGATTTATTTCTTTCTCCACAAGAAGGCTCCTTTTATTGATAAAATAAATGAAATTGAAAATCCCAAAGGGAATTTGATGTCCATTTACACAAAATAGGTTTGCAAAGTCTAAGAAGCAGACAAGAAAAGGATTCAACTACATGAAGATTATAGGCTTCATCTTCTTTTATTTTTTTTCTTTCTTCTTTTTATTGTTGTCAAGTCAATAATAGTCAGGTTTTCTTTTATGTGTTGTCCAATTAGTTATCCTTTAAGTTTTGAATTACAAGTTCTGTTATTAAAAAAATTTAATGTCATTTGCTACCATTAAGGCTGCTCCTGTTAGTAGATGGAAACTCTTACAAAATGTCAAATCTGCAAAGCATTTTACAGTAAACTCTCCTAGGGAAATTGGTATTTTCTTATTCATTTCATCAAAGTTAGGACAATTGTCAAAACATCTTGGCAAGCCTTAAAGCTGTCATATTTAATATGCTCAGCAAGATTCTGGATCAGGTTGAAATATCACAACTTCCCAAATTTTTGAAAATAATGTCCTGGTTAATATTTAGTGTAACTACAGTAGATCATATTGAGGATTTTCATCAACCAAAAACATCAAATACAGAATAAAAATGAATTTATAGTCTTAAAATAAAATTAGGAAAATTCCTAATGAATACCCATCAGACTATTTTTATTTAGTGTCAAAAATGATGGAAAGTTAATAAATACAAGCTGTAAAAGGTCTTAGTTCTTACACCTTTGGCTTTAGTCTGGCATCTATATTTAGTATTCAGACATGGAAAATGTTAGTACTCGGAAGACCTCAATTCCTCAAAATCCAGTCCCTATTGTTTTAAGACCTAGACTAGTCAAGTTATAACTTCAAATATTAAATCAGTGTGAGAACAAGAATTAGGGTTAACTCTTTTTATTCCCTGCAATGGCTCCCCTGAAAACACTCGTCATGTTCACTAAAGAAGTTTCTAGTTGACAAATGGAATTGACAACCTCATTCCACAGTGTATTTCATGCTTGGTGGTGTTGATCTTGTCCTTTAGCCCTCTTTCATGCAGGCCTTCTCTCTGGTGCTTTTCAGAACCATTCTGTCCTGGTACATCTCCTGCTCCCTGGCACTCTTTCAAGGACATTAATCTTAACCTAATTCTTCTGTTCACTTCACACATTCTCCTTCAACAAGTTCATCTATTCCTATTCAACGTTCCCCTCAGCAAAGGTGAGAGTAGGCTGTGCTGCTCTGAGTTACTCCCTGAAGTACAGAACTGTACTTCTCAGAGCAGGCCTAAACCTGAGTTTCTCCTTTTTACAGAGGAGTGGTTTGCCATTAGTTACTCCATTTTTGAGTTTAAGTGCAGAGGTAGAAACACCTTTGTTTGTACAAGTAAACAATCACCACCATCTGCCTAGTATGACATAATACTAAACCTGATGAATAAAATAATTATGCTAATAAAAATGACCACCTGTGAATGGATCAAATGAATCAAAAGCATATGGTTGCATGGAAGTATCAATTCATATTAGGAAAACCAGACCACCAAATGAAGCCACTCCTCCATTCGAGACCTGTACAATAAGAAGCACCCTGAGACTAGATGCAGCAATACCTTGATCCCATCACCTAATCATTTATCATGAGCCCTACCCAGGAAAATCACCACAGCAACGAACCTGAAATCTCTATCCTCTGACTTTAGCACAGAATGACTTCTCCTACTCCTGATGACCACACATGACCCACTCCAAACTCACATATCAGTTGGACACTATGAACCTGAAATCTGTCTGAACCTGGACTAGAATAAGTTCCTGAACTTTAACAGTTCTGAACTCGAACAAGTTCTTTGACTGGCTCGTAATCTTACCTGACCACCTCCAGTGACTCTTCCCATTCCTGTCTACTCTCTTTGCTCTCAGTTCATTCTCCTGAAACCCCATGGTTACCTTACCCCTTTTATAGCCTTTCCCTCACACAAACACACACACACACACACACACACATACACACACACACATGCATGTGTGTAAACTGTGATGTGTGACTTGAGTGCTCTTGATAATAGTAGTTAAGATTTAAAGAAAAGAACCCATGATTATCCAGCTAACAACAATCTGGTGACCCACAAGTACTCAGTGAAAACCATCACTGAAAGTGGTGCCTATGAATTTGTTATTCAACAAAGTCTTACAATACTGTACAAAGACATGCACATGTTTGGCCTATGATAATGATGTAGCTTGGTCATGATAAGAGGGCTTCCACATAATTTATCACTCAAATTAGAGTATTTTTAGAGGGTGATATTAATATTTCTACAAGGATAATAGGAAAAAATTGGGATTTGTCTAGGTAAATCTGAATGTACAGCCTCCCTGTGTATATGAAATGATAGAATTCACAAATGGTTTCAATTTCACATTCTTTCTGTATCCAAGTCTGTGACCCTGCAGGTTTGCAGTACCCCCACTGTCCCTCCCTCTGGATTTTGACTACTGGGATGAGGGGATAGTGATGCTATGCCAGTCCCAAGCCTAGGCCTCAAGAGGACATGCACACTACCGGTTGTTCTCCTGCATAGTTGGACTTGCAGCGCTTGCAGCTGAGCCTTTCTGTGAAAACACACCTAACCCAGCCTATGAGAGAATGCAAGAGCCTTGTAGAGAAAGAGACATATGCAAGATGTCGGAGGAAACCAGCCGACACCAACAAAAGTGAGTCACCCAACTAACTTGGCCTGAAAACAGAAACAAGGAGGATGCCAGCAGAAACAAGATTTTTCTGGTTAAGCCCAATATATACTCTTGACTTATAGAATGATGAACCAAATATATCATTCTTAGTGTTAAAAACTTGAGGTTGATTTATTATGGCACTATATTGTTGCAGTGGAAAACCCACACACTCACTCAAATCTCCCTTCTGAGATTCAGATTCATATATTATCCATACCAAAATGTCCCACAGGCATTTCAAGCTTAATAAACTCAATATACAATTATAAAATGTTCTACAAATCTATTCCTTATCTTGGAAATCTAGCCTTTCAAGTTAAAATCCTGGGACCATATAAAATTCTTGCTCTTTCCCAATTCCAATTTGAGAACTACTCTTTCTGAGTCTCTCTCATGTATATTTGTAAGTCATTGTTTTCTTCTGTCACCACTGACTAAAGAACTTTCTCAGTCAGGGTTCTGGCAAAGAATTAAACTGTAATGTCCTAAAGCATCTGCTGAATGTAATCCATTAACTTAATCCAGGATTGGAGAATTGAGATAGGTGTCACTCCAACAACTTTTTAGGGTTTACTATCCCTAAAGATCCAGGGTTGAAAAGGATTAGTAAGCCATGCCCATTTTTCTCCTGGACCATTGCAGTGTGACTCTGGTTGTTCTACCTGTAGCCCCACCTTATTTTAATTGGTACTTTGTGAAAGTTATGATTTGCTTTAGTTTTTGCCATTCTTTTTTACCTGAGTCAACAGTCTTTAAGAAAAGCTTTAGGTCTCTATGACAAGAATGATAATGAAATTAAAACAATGGAATATTTAACATATTACTAATACCTTGTTACTGTTAACCTGGCTACATCTTACTAATAAAGTCTTGTATGAAAACTTGGTGCTATCATGTCACTGTCTCCATATGCTTATTATAACTCTATGATAGATTGAGTTAAGCATTTGAACTCTCTATAAAGAAAGTTGAAAATAAATATAACCACCATCCTATGCATCAGGTTACCTGTATGGACATGACCCTAAAGTACATTTACATCAAAACACATTGTGGACCCAGAATGGAACTCCTGACCTGAGGGCTAGATGTCTTTCAAGGTGTTACATGCTCTCAATTAGAAGGCCTTCAGACATATTAAAATGCATTTCTAAGGTGAGCACTCTGAGCTTTACTGGTATTTCTTGGGCAGGAAGAATATTTTCTACAAGCTGCAGCAACTTGCCAAGATTTCCTCTAATTTAATCAGGCCATCAATCAGCAAGGTTAGGTCATACAAGTTAATATTTATTTACAGCTTAGATACAGTTGAATGATTCTTGGTTTAACTGGAGGCAAAATGTTAGTTCCTCATGACATTTAACAGTTCCTGGAGTCATTATTTTGACAGCATCTATTTGACCTGAGAAACTTCTTGCCTACGGAAATAGTCTTTGAGAAAAATTTGCTTACATAAAAACTCAAGAGTGAAAATGACCTTAAAGGTCAATTTTAATCATCTACTAAAAATAAATATGGGCTTCCAAGTAAGATGATGACATGGACTCAGGCTTCTTTCCTCACTCAATATACAAAAGAATGACCAGTAAAATATTAACAAAAAAAAAAAGGGAATAAGTGCTCTACACTTGGAAACTAGTGAATTTGTCATCAAATAGTCAAGATTTCAAGGAATTTATGCTAAATATACTATAGAAAAATTGATTAAAGATTTGGTTTATAGTTTCCCTCCCTGTTAAAGAACAACAACATTAGGAAGTATCTAGACAGAGATTCTAGAAAACCAGAATTTATGGGGCTTTTCATAAAAAGTAGAAGAAAACTGCAGTAAGGGGTGTTTTTCTAGAACAAGTGGCTAAAACACAAGCAGAATATCCATCTGCCTCTAAATTTAAGTGAAGAGCCTAACAGGTCACAGAACCTTAGAGGCAGGCTTCTTTTTGTGTAAAGGACTAACAGAAACAAACAACTCAGAAGCCTTTTTTTTCTGGAAGGGACAGACACAATTAATGGAAAGCCAGCATATTTAAGCAAGTTTCCAAATGAGTTATTTCTTCTTTTTCTTCTTTTGTCCCCCTAAACCATAAAATCTTTGAAATGAAGCTAAAAATCAAAACAAGGAAACAATTTTAAAGAATCAGAGAAGATAGCTCTCCTCTGAAATGCATTCACTAACCAAGTAGAAAAACTTAGAAAGTTGCCAAATTGTATTTCCAAATGGTTCAAGACAATGTAGCATCAAACAACTCAGTATTCCTGAAGTTAGAGCATCAAGGTAGGAAAATTCCAAGATGAGGATAGTATAATGCAGTGGGTGTAGAGGGTTTGTAAGGATAAAATACAGGATGATAAAGTCCATCCAGGGAAGGTACTGAAAACCACACTTAATTTCTATAATGCAATGAATATGCATTTTCTTAAGCTCACTCGTACCAGTTACATGTGATTGTATGTTTTCCTCTCATTTTACAAGTAAGTACACTGTGGTTCACCTATCCAAAAGCCTTTTGATGGCCTGGAAAAGTTTTTCAGGTTGATCAGATGAGGATAGTGTCATAGTTGCCTGAACATGCAACTTTGCCAAGGACCAGGTGCGGGGGAGCTCAGGGTGGCTGTACTAAGACCCTCCCTTACAGTTTGCTTCATCACAATATTCTAAGTTGAAAAATGAAGTAGAATTAAACACTATATTCTATGAAATCTGCCAAGTGTGAATCTGTACTCCAGATATATATGTAGAAACTGAATATTTGCCTACCATGCAATATGTCAGATTGAAGCCTTATCTTGCTGTCTGGTAGAAACAGCAAGACTGCATTCCATGACAGCTCTGTGGAAATAAAATATTTACCTGTGGCCCCAATCAGAGTTCTTTAGGGATGGGCCCAACACTGATGTGGTGAATAGGGTGTATGAATGACAAGTGCAGACCTAGGAAAAAGAAGAGGAGAGCTGAGGTTGCTTGCAGGCAAGATGGTGGACAACCTTCCTGGACTGATTTACATGTGTGGTACTTACTTGTTCACAGTTAAAAGAACCAAAACAATGGAACTTTCCATGTCACAATGGAAAACACAATTATCAAATTAAAAGGGAGATATAAACATGAGTTATTTTACAAATGTTAATTACTAAAGAAAAAAATGATTTCTTTAACTTCACCCCTGAGAGAAGGGCAAAGAGATGAATTGAGGTTCATAAAACAGAAAAAAAGTTTTGGGAAATCAAACATGTTTAAGAGGAATGTCAGAAAGAGAAACAAAAAGATAAATCAAAAAATTAATTATAAAAATAATAAATTCCCTGAATTGAAGATATAAAAATTAGATTCGACATTTTTATTCATAATGAGAAAGTTTGTGTTTATCAGAAATCCATGAATTAGGAAATATTGATTCATGCTTAAATAATCATCAAAAGGTAAGTTAAAAAAAGTTAAAACTAGGAAAATCTTGGTTTAAAATATCCATATAAAGTGACATTATCAACTAACTATGGAGTTTTTTAAACATCTTGTATAAAAGCAAATCTTGACAATAAGCAATAAATAGCAATTTATTTCAATTCTACAGCTCATATTATATTCTATAAGTAAATCTTATTGGAGAATTCATTAAACTTCATAAGCAAAAATATTTTAACTATCTGAGAAATCTTTATGCATTACATACCATAAAATGGTTATATTTAACAAGTAAAACACTCATAATTTTTTTAAATAGAAAAGTTGAACAGATACTCATAAAAAGAAATGAAAATGCCTAGTTTACAAAAAAAAGATCAGTTGCGATAATTGCAGTTTTAAGCATCAGTGACACACTCATTATTTATCTGATCATCAGGTAATAGACACTTGGATTGTTTCCACTTTTTAACTATCATGAATAATGCCACTATAAACATTTGAACAGAGATTTCTGTGTAGACAAATGCTTTCAGTTCTCTTGGGTATATACCCAGGTGTGGAATTTCTGGGTCATATGGTAACTGTTTAACATTTTGAGGAAGTGCTAAACATTTTTCCAAAACAGCTGCAGTTTTTTAAAATCCTATCAGCAGTGTATGAGAATTTCAATTTCTCCATATTCTCTGTTACACTTGTTTGTTCAAAGCCATTTTAATGGTGGAAGTGGTATCTCATCATATTTTCTGTTTGTATTCCTCTAATAAGTAATGATGTTGAACATCTTTCATAAGTTTATTGACCTTTGACAAAATTGTCTATTCAATAATTTTATAGAAATGTCTTTTAGTCATTTTTAATACTGTTATCTTTTTAGTATTGAGCTGAAAGTGTTGACTTTATAATCTGGATAAAAGTCCCTTAACAGTTGTGATAAAGTCCTTTATAATTTGCAAATAATTTCTCCTAATAAGGATTTATCTTTTTTATTTCTTGATGATATTATCCTTTGAAGTATACAATTTTTCATATGTATGAAGTTATTTCTATTGCCACTCATGTTTTGGGATCATAATTAAGATTCATTTTGTTTTCTTCTAAGGGCCTTATAATTTTTATTTTTACTTTTTTTTTTTTTTTTTTTTTTTTTTGTACCAGGGGTTGCACCCGGGGTGCTTAACCACTGATCACATCCCCAACCCTTTATTTTTTATTTTTTATTTAGAGACAAGTCTTGCTAAGTTGCTGAGGCTGACTTCAAAATTGTGATCCTTCTGCCTTAGCCTCCATAAGTAGCTGGAATTACAGGCATGTGCCATAGCACCCAGCTCATTGTTACCTTTAATTCTATGAGATACTTATGTTACTTTTGGGTTATAATGTGAGGTAGGGATTTAAATTCATTCTTCTGCATATTCATACAGAGTTATCCCATACCATTTGTTTAAAAAAAAAAAAAAACTATTCCTTTCCCTCAATGAATTGCCTTGGCATCCTTGTTGAAAATCAACTGACTCTTAATGTAAGAGCTTATTTCTCAACTTCCAATTCTATGTTGTTCTGAAGGTCTATTATGCCAATACTACAATGTTGTGATTACTATAGCTTTGTATTAAGTTATAAAATTGGGAAACATAGGTCTTGCATTTTTTTCTTGTTCATCAAGACTATTTTGGCTAGCCCAGGGCCTTTCTGTTTTCCTATAAATTTTAGGATCAACTTATCAATTTCTGCAAAATAACAACTGAGCTATTGGTACTGTGATAGGGATTACATTGAATTTGTAGGTCAACCTGAGATGCACTGCCATCTTAACAGGCTCTTCTGAATCATGACCTGTTTTTGCCATACTGGAGGGCTTCTTCAGTGTCTTTCAGTGATGTCACATAGTTTAGAATACATAAATTGTGGTAGACTGAATGGTGCACTGCCCTCCTGCACAGATATGCACATTCTAATTACCCTGACCTGCAAATATTACTTTATGTTTCAAAAGGGATTTGCAGATGTGATTAAAGATCTTGAGATGTAGAGATGATCTTGGATTACTGGGTGGGCTCAATGTAATCACAAGGGACCTTAAGAGGGAGAGGGGAGATCAAACAGACAAAAATTGATTCGATTGCAGAAGCAGAGGACAGAGGGGAGGGAGGGAGACAGAAGGAGAGAGAAAGAGAGAGAGAGAGAGAGAGAGAGAGAGAGAGAGAGAGAGAGAGAGAAAGAGAGAGAGAGAAACTAGAAGACACTACACTACCAGCTTTGAAGTTAGAAAGAGACCTTGATCCAAGTAACACAGGAAGTCTTCAGAATTTGGAAAATACTATGAAATGGGTCTATTACTAGAGTTCTAAGAAGGAACATGTCCCAATTTACACCTTAGTGTGAGCTCCATGAAATCCATTTCCAACCTATCTCAAGAGCTATAGTAATTTTGTGTTGTTTTAAGACACTATGTTTGTGGCAATTTGCTTCAGTAGCATTAAAAACTAGTATAAAATCCATTATATGTGAATTAAAAGTGACAGGATTAATGGGAGAGATATATATAATTTAATAATAACATTTGGGACTTTCAATGGACCATTTTCAATAATTAGGCATAAAAGCAAAACAACAACAACAACAAAAAAATAGAAGATTTCATACTACAAGGCTGCTCAACCTAACAGGCATCGAATACATATGCACACTAAACATTCTTTAGGATAATATGTTAATGCATACATAAAGTAAGATGTAAATTTAACAGAGTTAAATCATAAAGTATTGTTTCAACCTCAATGGAATTAAAATGGAACTCAAATGACAGAAGAAAATTTGATAAATTCACAAATATATGGAAATTGAATGGCATACTCCTACATAGCCAATTGGCCAATGGAAAACAGCTTTAAATGAATGAAAACAGAAACATACATTAAAAAACTTATGAGATAATTACAGAATTGCTTAGAAAGAAATCCATAGCTATAAATGTACATTAACAAATAAAGATCTGAAGTGATACTCTAAGCTTGCACCTTAAAGAAGCAGAAAAAGAAAGGCAAACTAAATCCAAATGAGACAGAAGTAAGAAAATGGTATTATAGTGTAAATAAATGTAAAAGAATTAAAATATATAAAATTAACAAAAAACATTTGTTCTTTGAAAAAGCAATAAAATTGACACCACTTTATATGAATTCATCACAAAAAGGAGAGATACAATTCAAATTATCAAAATTAAGAATGATAAGGAGGATCAATTACAAATTTATAGAACTATAAACGATTATAAGACAGATTGTCAACAACATGAAACAAACGTGACAACAAATTAGATAACCTAGGTAAAGTGGACAAAGTCATATTAATTAAATTAGCAACCAAAACCTTTCCACAAAGAAAAGTCAAGGAGCAGATGGTTTCAAAGGTGAATTTTGCCAAATGTTCAAAGAATTCATACTAATTCTTTACAAATTCTTCCAAGAAACAGAAGAGGAGGGAACACTTCCCAGTTCGTTCTGTGAAGCCAGCATTGCTGTGATGGCAAAACCGGGCAATGATATAACAGGAAAACTACAGCCAATATCTTATGAATACAGATGTGAACATCTTTCAAAAAATACTAGCAAACTGAATCCAGTAACACATTAAAAGGGTTTTGCATAATGACTAACCAGATTTTATTTCAGAACTGCAAGATTGATTCAACATATAAAAATCAATTTAATATACCATACTGATAGAATCAAAGATGAAAACTATGAGAAAGTGACCATTCTTGGCCTGATAAAGACATCTACAAAAAACCCACAGCTGGAAAAGACTGAATACTGCAGTCATAAAATCAGAAATCAATCAAATATGTGTACTCTTGCCACTTCTATTCAACATTAAAGATAAACTAGATAAAAAATGATTCAAAGGCATCCAGATTAGTAAAAAATTATATTTTTTCAAAGGTATCATGACCTTGTATATAGAAAAGTCTAAGAAACCTACTAAACATATTAAAATTGATAAATAAGCTCATTAAGGTTGTACATTGATAAAAGGTCAGTATGAAGTAAATAACTACAACCTGACATTGAACCATCTGAAAATTAATAAAGAAAATTATTTCATATCTAATGGTATTGGGAAGAAAATACTTAGGAATAAAATTAACAACAGTTAGGCAAGATTAGTTCTAGAATTCTGAAGAAGTTGAATTTGACAACTTTCTCCAGTGCTCACTCTACTTAGATAAAGGAGTATATTTTTGAAAGTCCTTATTCTGCCATTTTTAAAGTGCTTCTTCCTTTTACTGCATTTTGACTGAAAATTATTCTTGCTATAATACAATTTATAGACTATTTTGAATTTTAAGATGTTATGTCAAATGAAGGACTAATATTAGGTTTTAGGTTCCTCTGGTAAAGTGATTCCAAGAATAACAAGTGGTATATGTGAATGTGTGCACATGTGTATGTTTGCGATCCTAAAAATGAATGCTACCTACCAGAGGTCTGAAAGTGCCCATATTCCTGATCTAGCACCTTCAATTCAGTTCATTTCAATTAGACCAATATTTGCTCATTCTATATAATGTTTCAGTTGATCAGCTTTGTCCCAGGTATACAAGAAGAGACAAAATCCAAACTTTACCCTTAATGAGCTTATAGAATTCTTCAGACTTTTTTTTTTTTTTAATTTTCTTGCTAGACAGAGGAAGAAAGGTCAATAGACCTAGAGGCAATATTGTTTTCAGAGCAAACCAGACCAGGGTAGTATTCATCTCTGTCAAAGAGCAACCATAAAGCTACTCTTACTAAATGTTTACTCTAAACCCAGGACTGTGCCAAATGCTTTAAGTTAGAGTTTCTTATGTAACTTTCATGAAAATCCTATGAAGTAGCTTATCCCCATTTTCAACTGAGCAACTGAGGCTCTCAGAAGTTAAATAAAATGACATATTAGTACTTTGTCACATTCATACTTAAAAACAAGTCCAACTTTAAAAGTTACATCTTATGTTCAACCAGATTTGGCTGCTTACTGAAGGAACACTTTGGGGCAGTCTTTCCAAGTTTATTTCTTTTTATCTATGGTACATACAATTTTACTTTGGAGGGTAACTAACACCAGCAGCCACAATACACAAACCATTCAATCTCCAAGGTTTAGTAAATCAACAATGATGTCTTGGTTTGTCTTGACGGTATCACATTCCAATTGAAGAATGAGCTGTTACTTTACTGAATTCACTTATGAGTTCTAAAAGTTTTCTGGTGGAATTTCCAGGTTCCTCTAAATATATAATCATGTCATCAGCGAACAGGGATAGTTTGAGTTCTTCTTTTCCTATTCGTATCCCTTTAATTTCTTTGTTTTGTCTGATTGCTCTGGCTAGAGTCTGAAGGACGATGTTGAATAGAAGCGGTGAAAGAGGGCATCCCTGCCTTGTTCCAGTTTTTAGGGGGAACGCTTTCAGTTTTTCACCATTTAGAATGATATTAGCCATGGGCTTAGCGTAGATGGCCTTTATAATGTTTAGGAATATTCCCATTACCCCAATTTTTCCTAGTGTTTTGAGCATGAAGGGATGCTGTATTTTATCAAATGCTTTTTCTGCATCTATTGAAATAATCATGTGATTCTTAACTTTAAGTCTGTGCTCATAAATCCAATGCATTTTTATACATAAGTGATGAATCTTCAGAAAGAGAAATTAGGAAAACTACCCCATTCACAATAGCATCGAAAAAAATAAAATACTTGGGAATCAATCTCACAAAAGAGGTGAAAGACCTCTACAATGAGAACTACAGAACACTAAAGAAAGAAATTCAAGAAAACCTTAGAAGATGGAAAGATCTCCCATGTTCCTGGATAGGCAGAATTAATATCGTCAAAATGGCTATACTACCTAAAGTTCTATACAGATTCAATGCAATTCCAATTAAAATCCCAATGATGTACCTCGCAGAAATAGAGCAAGCAATTATGAAATTCATCTGGAAGAATAAAAAACCTAGAATAGCTAAAGCAATCCTCAGTAGCAAGAGCGAAGCAGGGGGTATTGCAATACCAGATCTTCAACTCTACTACAAAGCAATAGTAACAAAAACGGCATGGTATTGGTACCAAAATAGACAGGTAGATCAATGGTACAGAATAGAGGACATGGACACAAACCCAAATAAATACAATTTTCTCATACTAGACAAAGGTTCCAACAATATGCAATGGAGAAAAGATAGCCTCTTCAACAAATGGTGCTGGGAAAACTGGAAAACTATATGCAATAGAATGAAACTAAACCCCTATCTCTCACCCTACACAAAACTCAACTCAAAATGGATCAAGGACCTCGGAATCAGACCAGAGACCCTGCATCTTATAGAAGAAAAAGTAGGTCCAAATCTTCAACTTGTTGGCTCAGGATCAGATTTCCTTAACAGGACTCCCATAGCACAAGAAATAAAAGCAAGAATCAACAACTGGGATAGATTCAAACTAAAAAGCTTTCTCTCAGCAAAGGAAACTATCAGAAATGTGAAGAGAGAGCCTACAGAGTGGGAGAATATCTTTGCCACTCATACTTCAGATAGAGCGCTAATTTCCAGAATCTATAAAGAACTCAAAAAACTCTACACGAAGAATACAAATAATCCAATCAACAAATGGGCTAAGGAAATGAACAGACACTTCACAGAAGAAGATGTACAAGTAATCACCAGATATATGAAAAAATGTTCAACATCCCTAGTAATAAGGGAAATGCAAATCAAAACTACCCTAAGATTTCATCTCACCCCAATTAGAATGGCGATTATCAAGAATACAAGCAACAATAGGTGTTGGCGAGGATGTGGTGAAAAAGGAACACTCATACATTGCTGGTGGGGTTGCAAATTAGTGCAACCACTCTGGAAAGCAGTGTGGAGATTCCTCAGAAAGCTTGGAATGGAAACACCATTTGACCCAGGTATCCCACTCCTTGGCCTATACCCAAAGGACTTAAAATCAGCATACTACAGAGATACAGCCACATCAATGTTCATTGCTGCTCAATTCACCATAGCCAGATTGTGGAACCAACCTAGATGCCCTTCAGTTGATGAATGGATAAAGAAACTGTGGCATATTTATACAATGGAATATTACTCCGCAATGAAGAATGATAAAATTATGGCATTTGTAGGCAAATGGTCGAAATTGGAGAATATCATGCTAAGTGAGATAAGTCAATCTCAAAAAACTAAAGGACGAATGATCTCGCTGATAAGCGGATGAGGACATATAATGGGGGGTGGGACGGGCTAGCATTAGGTTTAGGGTTAGGTTTAGAGTTAGGCTAAGGAGAGCAGTAAGAATGAAGGAAAGAAGGACTGTGTAGAGGGAAAAGAGGGGTGGGAGGGGTGGGAGGGGTGGGGGGGAGGGGAAAAATATAATAAACATCATTACCCTATGTAAACGTAAAAAAAAAAATAAATTTAAAAAAAAAAAGAATGAGCTGTCCTACTCCATCATAAAATTATGCCACTGGGCCATGTGGTCCTGAACATAAGGGATGGGGAAAAAGTAGGACTCAAACTTTGCTCTTCAATCTGCCACAGCTGGAAGTGACACTTCCATTCACATTTCATTGACCAGAATTCAGTCATATTGCCTCCATTCAACTATGGAGGAGGCAGTAATGTACTGTCCTATGTACAGAGGAAGAGGAAGCAGAATGTAAATACACAGCATTGCCACTGTTACTTGCACTTCCTATAAGTGACACCCAGCAGATCCTCTTTAAAGGATAACCTCTGTCAATATTCAAGCCAGGACTTCTAAGGCACAGAGTTAAAGGAATTCTATACTTCCTTCCACAATATAAACTGATGAAACATTAAAAAGACAGCATATATATATGCACATGTGTGTATACATACACGTACATACATACAGGGACATTTCTATAAAGAAGACAAAGATGAGTCAAGTGTAGTCAGTAAAAAAAAATAATCGATGACACAAGTGGAATTAAAGTATTTGCAAATATGTATGAAGCTTGAACTAATACTTGCAAGATTGGTTTCACAGAGAAAATGTGGTTTTCACTAAGCAATGGGACTATGGAAATATTTATTTTCTTCTTACCACTTTTTTCCATGGTGATCATGCATTAGTTTTAGAATTAGATGAAAAAAAAAAAAAACTATTTAAAGACATGCACTATTAATTTCAACACCTGGTCCCTTCATAGGTGACAACTACATTAAGAACAGAAGCATAACATACACCTCTTTAAAGAATATAAAGTAGAATGATTATTTTTAAAGTAGACATGAAAATAATCTTTTCTAAAATCTAGTGAGTTTTCCAGATCTTGGAAGCATCTATGTCTGTGGTTCAGGGTGAAGCACAACATCACATCTTAGGGAGATGATTTAGCAATATCTTCATTATGTTTTGAAATCCGGACACTCAGGTTAATGCTTACACCAAATAAAAAGGTTATCTATGCTTCTGTTTTTAAATAACTAAATGATATACTTGTCAAGAAGCTTTCAGACTATGGTTTTAGGCACTACATAAATACATGAATAGGCAGGCTGTACAGGGAAGAGAGAGTATGAGGTATTTTGGAGAGGTCCATTTATTCACAATTCATAAATCAGCTCATAAGGGTAGAAGTTATGTTTAACAGGATGCTGTCAGCTCTATTTCTGCCTCAGGCAGTGAACTCAGGATAAAATGCAGCACTGTGAAATTGTTTAAACCACTAATCCTGCTGTTTTCATTTATAGAGATATGTGGGGAGATACATGCTGTTCCACATAATAAGTTGTGGCATACAGAAGAAAACACAACCCCAAGCCTCAGCCAACTGGACCTAATATTTACATTTAACACTATACCCCTGCCCCTATTATGGAACCATTCCCTGACAAAGGTAAAGACCAACTAATGCGTTATTAAGGTAGTATAGCACAAGCTTCTCAGAGTTATTAATGCTAACCTGGAAATTGTTATGCAACTCTGTGATCCAGTTTCCCAGAGTTACTCTAAATAAGTCAACAATAATATAACATGTCTGAGAATAAAGGAGGTCAAGCACTCTCTACTTTATATTCCTCAAAAAAATAAAAAATAAAAATCATAAATGACCACTTGAAAAGGAGATTTTGTTGGTGTTTCTGGGGAAAAAAATGATTTTCCTTCTAAAACATAAACTAAAGTCAAAAAAAAAAAAGAAAAAAAAAAGAAAGAAGGAAAATATGCAGAATTCTATCCCTTGTCGGTTAAAATAAAACTGTGCATATATATAATGAGCTCAGCACAATTGTTAAAATAATATTTACATTTTTTAAGTGTTAAGAACTGGGCTGGGCCTATAGCTCAGTGGTAGAGTGCTTGCCTAGCACATGTGAGGCACTGGGGTTCAATCTTTAGAAACATAAGCAAATAAAATAAAGGCATGCTGTCCATCTATGACTGCAAATTTTCTTTTAATTAAAAAGAGTTAAGAACAGCTGGATAGCATATATCTTTTCACAGTAATTGTACTAATTTTTTTTCATCTTATAACTATTTTCACGTTTAAGTTGGTAAGAACTTGAGATAGACCTTACAAACTAATGTTTCATAATATTTTTTCGTAATGGAACTTGGTGTAATCCAGACATCACAACAAATTCTTTCATTCCTAGCCCATTGCATAAAAGGTTAACAGTTTTATAACAATTTTTGAGCTCTCTCTGAGTTCTCAAAGTTCTTATCAAGAACTAAAAAGTAATACTGGGTAACATTTACTGACCACATGTGTGCAGGCAGTAGCATTAGTGGTTTTCCAGTACAGTACTTAACCTTCACAATCAACCTACAATGTAAGTATCGTTATTATTCCCATGTCATAGATGAGAAAACTGATGAGCAAAGGTGAAGTTAGGATTCTAACACAGGCCACCTGAAATTCTGGCTCCATGGGTTCTTTTAAAGTATGACTTCTATCTTGCACTGGGGAGTAGTTACGTTTCTTCTTTTGGGTACTGCACATTTCACATTTTTAATAGTACAAAGAACGTGTCTACGCACAGTCCCTGCATTGTTCTGCTCCTTTTCAGCAACTGATGAATCACTTTCAAAAACTAATTCATCAGTCTTCCGAGTAAATTCAAAGGGCGCTTTATCTCGTCAATGTCTGCTCGCCATCTAGTGGTCAGTGTCCTGTAACAGCACATTACTTGGTGAAGAGTTACCCTCATTCCTGAACAGTGTCTTGAAACACTAGTCCTACTAAGCAACTTAAAAACTTATCTTCAACAGAACCAATCCTACTCTAAAGAATATATGACAATGATGTGCATAATATTATTTTGAATCCACAAAGCCGTCGGGAAACTTATAATAAAAATTTTAAATGCCTTCAATTTGCATAAAATCTGCATAATGTCTGTATAAAACTTACAGTAAAAAACTTTCCAATCAGAGCACAGTGGCATGCTACTTAGGAGATTGGGAGACTGAGGCAGGAGGATCATAAGTTGGAGGCCAACCTCAACAATTTATGAAGACCCTGTCTCAAAATATAAAATAAAAAGGGCTGGGGATGTGTCTCAGTGGTTACATGCCCCTGGGTTCGATCCACAGGACAAAAAATATATGCATAAGTGTATCTACATTCACTTTCTTTTTTCGAGTATATATGTTAGAAAATGTCAGTGTGGACACAACTTAATAAAAACAATTGTTATTATTAAGGGAAAAAAATGTGGTCAAACTTGAGAAGTACCTAGGCTTCCACGCTGTGAGAGCTTGGGCAGACTCCTGCACTGTTGTCTGGTGTATTATCTACATTCTTACCTGATTGGTTTCATGTTCCCCAGTTTGACCTATCTCCTATCAACACTCATTCTTGTGACTTTAACTCCATGGCATCCAGTTTTATATTCACCTGGCAGAACTTTATTACCAGCTGTTTCAAAATCCATTTCCCTTCTCAATTTCAACACAGGAGGCTTAAAAATATATGCAAACATATGTGACTCAACAGGTATAAAAGCTAGATTTTATGCAACCATTTTAAGTAACTCTGATATCCATTAATATATCATAAGACATCCTTATAGGTGGATTATTTTTCTATTCCTTGCTTTCCAAGTAAAAATCTTAATGATTGCTTACTACTGTTTTCAAACATAGAATTGAATTCCATTTTCTAAACTCTTACTTATTAGGCTTAAAATGATGTTTATGCGTCATATTTAAAACTAGTAATAAAACTCCTTTTAATTTCCCCATCCTTAGAAAATTTAATGAATCTGAAAATTAACTTTTATTTTCTCTTCTCCTTTTTGTTACTTTATTTTTTCTTTTGATAAGTTTCTAAAAACACAGTCTAAAGGTGCTAAAGATGAAAATGTAGATAGAACTTTAAAATTCAGCTTCTTTCACTAATTTTAATCTGGTCTGGGTTTCTCCTCCATTTTGATCAGTGCTGATAATGTTTAATTTCATAGAAATCTACATTTTGTCAAAAATTCCAAATATACATCTAATTCCAAATGTACATCTATTTCAGTCCCTCGTATATATATGTGGTATTAACTGCTTCCGAACTGTTCTAGTTTATATTTTTGCTTGTACTTTTACTTCTCCAGCAGTTTTCCAAAATGTTTATTTTATTGTAATTCCTTATTTTATAATTTTTTCTTGAAAGAAGTTTTCTGAAGATATACACACACACACACACATACATACATACACATAGGTACACGTATGTGTACCTATACAAATACACGTATGTGCACACACATACATACATACACACACACTTTCTGGATACATATTATGTATATTCAGAATATATCCAGATTATGTGTCTGTGTGTGTTTATGTTTGTAAGTATATATGTGCATGTGTATATACCTAATTTTATTAATTTCTACTTTCCTTCAATTTATTCTTTTGTTTTTATTTTGTAGGCCACTTTTGCTTTTTAATTTAATTTATAATTCACTTATTTTCTTTTTTCTTATTTAATAATAGATCATTTTTAAACTATGGATTTTATTCTGAATATAGCTTTGGATACTTTCATATAAACATAGAGGTTGTGATTATTTAGAAACTCAATACCAACAGTTTACAGGTCCTCTTTGAACCAATATTCATTTGTGTACTTTTTAATAATTCAAACTTTACAGTATTTTCAGTTATTCGCTTATCACTTTTTTTGAATCTGGGTCAAAATTTATAACACACAATTTCTATTCTGAGAAATTCATTAATGCTAAGTTTTGGTTGCAGGGTGTATTTTCAAAAATAGAACTACAGGAGAGGTCCAAGATGGTAGATTAATGTGAAGCAGCATTTCTCATAGCTCGGCTACTGTTCTAGTCAGCTTTTTTGCTGCTGTGACTAAAGAACCCAACCAGAACAATTAATTATAGGGGAAGAAACATTTAAGGGTTCATGGATTCAGAGGTCTCAGTTCATAGGAGGCTGACTCCATTCCTCGGGACTTGAATGAGGCAGAACATCATGATGGCAGAAGAGTATGGCAGAAGAAAGCAGCTCACATGATGATTAGGAAGCAGAGACAGACTCCACTTGCCAGATACAAGTATATACCCCAAAGCCACGCCCTCAATGCCCCATCTCCTCCAGCCACACCCCACTGCCTTCAGTTACCACTCATTAATTGCATCATGTGATTAATTAATTCACTGACTGGGGTTAAGGCTCTTGTAACCAATCATTTCTACATCCAAACCATAACAGCTACCCAGAACTCAAGCAGCATGAATACTACGTTTCTCTAAGGCTTAGAATGACAAATCCTGAGACTGGAGGGGTAGTCTGCCCTAGCCAAAACAGAGATTGTTTGACTCGATAATCAGATATTAAAAAAAAAAAATACAAAAAAAAAAACCTCTCCACTGGAGTTTATCACTCTTCCATGGGGAAGATCTAGGAGCCATCTTGGGACTGCGCATGGTAGAGACTATGGAAATGCAAAATCCAGATCCACAAGTTTGCAGCTCAGTCTGCATGAGCCTGTCTGAACCTAGAAAATCTATAGAAAGTCAGGAATTAGGAGGATTTCCACTAGAAGAACTGTCAACCAAAGGAGAAACTAATTCAAATTAAAAACCAGAAAAAAATCAAAATGACAGGAACAAAAATCATATCTCAAGAATAACATTGAATGTAAATGACCTAAACTCATCAATTAAAGGACATGGAATGACAGATTGGATTAAAAAACAAGACCCAACAACGTGCTGCCCCCAAGAGACTCACCTCATATACAAAAATATCCACAGACTGGAGATAAAAGGTTTGGAAAAAATATATCATTCACATGGATCTCATAAACAAGCCAGGGTTTCTACACTCATATTAGATAAAGTGGACTTCAAGCAAAAGTTAATCAGATGGTACCAAGGTCATTTCATACTGCTTAAGGGAATTATACATCACAAGATATAACATAAATATTATGCCCCCAAACAGTGGAGCACCTACATATTTCAAAAAAAAAGAAAGAAAAATAAACCTTTTCACAATAAAGAATCAAATAGACCACAACATAATAACACTGGTGACTTTAACCTGCCTCTGTCATCACTAAATAGACCCTCCAAACAAAAACTAAAAAAGCTATAGAACTAATGAATGCAATTAATAATTTAGACTTAACAGACATATAATAGAATATTTCATCCATCAATGACTGAAAACACTTTCTTAGCAGCACACAGATCCTTTTATCAAAGAGACCATATCTTAGGACACAAAGCAACTCAGCAAATACAAAAAATTAAAGATAATATTTGAATGAAATTAGAAATCAATGATTAAAAAAAACAGAAGGTACTATAACACCTAGAGACTAAATAAGATACTACTGAATGATCAATAGATACTAGAAGAAATCAGGGATTAAATTAAAAATACTTAGAGGTAAATGAGAATCACAACGCCACTTATCAAAATCTCTGGGAGACTATGAAGGCAGTGCTAAGAGGAAAGTTCATTGCACTTAGCTCATTCATTAACTGGATAGGAAGTCAATAAATAAATAGCCTAAGATTATACCTCAATGCCCTAGAAAAAGAAAAACAAACCAACAACAAAAGCAGAAGACAGGAAATAATTAAAATCAGAGCCAAAATCAATCAAATTGGAACAAAAATTCAAAACAGATGAAAGGAAAAGTTGGTTCATTGAAAGAATGAATATAATTGATAAACTTTTAGCCAAGCTAATAAAGAAATAGAGAAAAATCACAAAAACTCATGATGAAAAAATGAAATATCATCATGGATACTACTGAAATACAGACAATCATGAGAAACTATTTTGAAAATCTATACTCCAATAAAATAGAGAATCATGGTAATACCGACAAATTTCTAAACACATTTGACCTACCCATATTGAAATAGGAAGACACAGAAAATTTAAACAGATCAATTTCAAGCAATGAAATTGAAGACACAATCAAAAGCTTACTAATTAAGAAAAGCCCACGAACAGACGGATTCTCAGTGGAGTTCTACCAGACCTTCAAGGAAGAATTTATGCTAATACTCCTTAAATTATTCCATGAAATAGAAAAAGAGGGAACCCTTCCAAACTCATTCTATGAAGCAAGTATCACACTGATACCAAAACCAGACAAAGACACATCAGTTAAAAAAACTTCAGACCAATATCCCTAATGAACACAGATGCAAAAATTCTTAATAAAATACCAGCAAATTGCATATAAAAACATATCAAAAAGATAGCACACCATGATCAAGTGGGGTTCATTCCAGGGATGCAAGGTTACTTCAACATACAGAAACCAATAAATGTAATTCATCACATCAACAGACTTAAAAACAAGAACTACATGATTATCTCGATAGATGCAGAAAAAACATTTGACAAAACTCAGCATCCATTCATGTTCAAAATACTAGAAAAACTGGGGATAGTTGGAATATACCTGAACATTGTAAAAACTATATATAATAAGGCCAGCATCATTCTAAATGGAGAAAAATTAGAATCATTCCCTCTAAAAACTGGAAAAAGACAGAAATGCCCTTTTTCACCACTCTATTCAACATAGTTCTTGAAATCCAAGTCAGAGCAATTAGACAAAAGAAAGAAATTAGAGGAATACAAATAGGAAAAGAAGAGCTCAAGTTATCCCTATTTGCCAACAACATGATTCTATCTTTAGAAGACCCAAAATAACACTACCAAAAAGCTTCTCGAACTCATAAATGAATTCAGCAAAGTAGCAGGATATACAATTAACACCAATAAATCAATTTCATTCCTATACACCAATTATGAATCAGTTGAAAGAGAACTCAGGAAAACTATTCCATTCAAAATAGCCTCAAAAGAGACAATAACTTGGTTATCAATCTAACAAAAGAAGTGAAAGATATCTACAATGAAAACTACAGAAGACTAAAGAAATAAATTGAAGAAGACATTAGAAAATGGAAAGACCTCCCACGTTCTTGGATGGGCAGAATTAACATTGTCAAAATGATCATACTACCAAAAGTTCTATACTGATTTAATGCAATTTCTATTAAAATTCCAATGACATTCTTCATAGAAATAGAAAAAGCAGTCATGAAATTCTTTTGGAAAAATAAGAGTCCCAGAATAGTCAAAGCAATCCTCAGAGAGAAAAGTAATGCAAAAGGCATCACCAGATCTTAAATTATGCTACAGAGTTATAAGAACAAAAACAGCATGGTATTGGCTCAAAAATAGAACCGTAGACCAGTGGAACAGAATGAAGGCAAAGAGACAAACCCACATAAATACAGTTATCTCATGTTAGACAAAGGCACCATAAACATACATAGGTGCTGGGAAAACTGGAAACCTGTATATAGTAGACTGAAATTGAACCTTCATATCTCACCCTGCACAAAACTCAGCTCAAAGTGGATCAAGGACCTTGGCATTAGACCAGAGACCCTGCACCTACTAGAAGAAAATGTAGGACCAACTCTCCACCATATCAGCTCAGGAATAGACTTTCTCAATAAGAAACATAAGAAATTAAATCAAGAATCAATAAATTGGATGACATCAAACTAAAAAAATTTCTTCACAACAAAGGAAACAATCAAGAACATGGACAGACAGTCTACAGAATGGGAGAAAATCTTTACCACCTGTACCTCAGATAGAGCATTAATCTCCATGATATACAAAGAACTCAAAAAAAACTTAACATCAAAAACCAAAGGCCAAATGTTTTCTCTGATATATGAATGCTAATTCACAATGGAGGGGGTAGGGAAGAAGAGAGTTACTTTATATTAGGTAGAGGGAAGTGAAGGGAGGAGAAGGTGTGTGGGGGTAGGAATGATAGTACAGTGAAACAGACATTATTACTTCATATACATATATGACTGCATGACTGATGTGATCCTGCAATATGTATAATAGGAAAAATGAAAGATTACACTCCATTTATGTATGATCTATCAAAATGTATAACTATTTTACTGTCATGTACAATAAATCAGAACAAAAATATTTTTTTAAAAAAATATACTTAATACAAAGAAAATAAACAAATAACCCAATCAATAAATGTGCAAAGGAACTGAAGAGGCACTTCACAGAAGAAGAAATATGAATAGTCAACAAATATATGAAAAATGTTCAACATCTCTAGCAAATTCTAGAGAAATGCAAACTAAAACTACATTGAGATTGCATCTCACTTCAATCAGAATGGCAATTATCAAGAACACAAGTAACAAATTTTGGTGAGGACGTGAGGAAAAACTTCACTCATATGTTGCTGGTGGGAATGCAAGTTGGTACAACCATTCTGGAAAGCAGTATGGCAATTCCTTAGAAAACTTAAAATGGAACCACCATTTGACCCAGTTATTCCATTCTTCAGTATATATCCAAAGGACTTAAAATCAGCATACTACAGTGGCATAGCCACATCAATATTTAAAGCAGCTCAATTCACAATAGCCAAGCTATGGAACAAATCTACATGCCCTTCAACAGATGAATGGATAAAGAAAATGTGGTATATGTATATAATGGAATATTACTCAGAATGCAATTATGGCATTTGCCCATAAATGAATGGGGAGTATATTATGCTAAGTGAAATAAACCATGTCCCCAAACCAAAGGTCAAATGTTCTCTCTGATATGTGGATGCTAACCTAGAACAAGGGAGGGTAGGGAGGAACAGTATAGAAATATAGACAAAGGGGAATGAAGGGAAACAAGGGGGTATGGGAATAAGAAAGAGAGTAGAATGAATCAGACATTACTTTTCAGTGCTCACATATGAATACACGACCATTATAAATTCATATCATGTTCAACCATAAGAATGAGATCAAAATTGTAATGGCTTGAACCCCATGTATGTATAATATGTCAAAATATGCCCTACTGTCATGTATATCTAAAAACAACAAATAAAAAATATAAAAACATAATATCTTAAAATATCTATCCATTTGCTCTCTATGAATTAGAGTTCAATGTACTATAATATGAAATGCATTGACTCTTTTATTAATTCCAATGTAATTTTGTTTGTTTCACAGATGAAATGCTAAAAGAGAAATTTCAACCTCTTTGACCCTAATGATTACGGTTTTGTATGAGATCTTTTGTCTCATGCATTTCAAGACCATATTAACTGAATCTTCATGTAACAGTTATCTGCTCTATTTTTTACTTGTCAATCTTTTTGGCCCGATCTTGACATTGTTAAGGCTGTTGCATTTGTTGTTTATGCATTTGAGATGTTTACTACCACGAGTGAAGTAGTGCAATGAAGACTGATTTGGGCCAGTCATATCAAGAAGGATTGACACTCCCCCAAAAAATGAAAATTGGGGGGATGTTATTACAGCAGAAGAGACAGTGACTCTAATGCTGGCCACTGTCATAATCAGACTAGCCAGCTGGAAGTTACAGAAACACTCTGCTAGGAACAGTAGAAATTAAAAATAAAAAAGTATGAGTTATATTTTCTATAGGGAGAGCATAGGAGGTAAGCAAATGTTGGTATATGTTGTCTGCAACCTAGGCTATTTTCTATGGAGCAAAGTCTACCTTATCCCATAATTGGATTGTGAGAAAGACTACAATCAACTAAAGATTCAGTTCAGATTAAAGTATCATTTTTAAATCAAATTTGTTTCATTTTCAAATTATAGATGAAGATAGGAAGATTTTATCTTCAACAATGAACTAATTTTTTTACTGACTAAATTACATATCCCATACTAAAAATCAAATGTTGCAAATTTAAATTTCAGAAAGTGTGAGTTTTATCAACTTTTAAGACATCTATATTATACAGGTGTACACATATTTCATATGCATATAATCTTCATTGCTGATTTGTAGTCACTAAGTACTATAAAACATAAACTCAGGATTTAATTCCACTTCAAATCAAAAAGAGATTATTTTTTGTTTCTAATAATCATTTATTCTTCTTCATTAATTTTGCAAAAAGAACATTTGCTATTCAATATCTCTCCTTAAAAATGCTTACAGTTAAATATATTTTCTCCCATTTCTTTTTCTCATGCACTGAAAAAAAAAACTAACAGGGTAGGAACATATACTACAATTCTGCCATAAGAAAGTACTGAACGTAAATTCACAGTATAAGTGAATAATGGTGTATCTCACCTTATTTTAATCTCAGTAATTGAGAGGGGAAACAGAAGATCTATTAAAAGGACCATTGCTGGTCAAGCACTAATGAGAAAATTTCTGAGTCACTGGTTGTCATGGTAACAGGGCATTATCAAAATCTGATTAGTATGCCCAGTAGCTATAGAAGTGACAGACTATACTTCTAATTGTGTTGTCTATGCTTGCAAGATGGACTTTATGTTTCTCAGAGGTGAGAAGGTACATGGCTCTGTTTATCAGATGTGGGATATACTTCACGTTCATAAATTAAGTTCAAACATGTAGTAATAAGGATAAATTAAACTTTGAGAAGATTTTCAAAAATTAAAACTGAAAAATTAGTGTTCAGTCTTGTCATTAACTTATGAATTTCTCTATAAGTTTAGTTTTTTCAATCTAATTTCATTGACATTCATACCAAAGAAAAAGATGGGTAAAGAAAAAGGAATTTCATGAAAATGAATAAGGAGTCCTCCTAAGAACAAAATTCACAAATGGAATAGTTTAGAAATTGCATCAAGAACCAGAGATGGCCAAAAGTTAGTGGGTCAGATAGTTGTTAGCAAGAGGTGGACCCAAGAGTGTTTAAAAACACTGAGAAAAAACAGAAAATAGGATTGGTGGTAGGAGCTGACCACAGGAACTGTGGACAGAGCTTTGAGTTCACCATAAGCATTGCATTTGTGTGCTTAACAATGTCCTTTCTTCTGTCTTTGGTCTTTGGGGCATAAAATTTCAGTGAACTCTGAAAATTACAGAGCTCAATGTTTTCAGAACTGCTTTACTCTCTTTAATATCTTGAGTATCTTTGAATTTCTAAAGAAATTGATCACTGCCTTCTGATTCTTTTTGGTAGACAACTTAATTCTAAAAGGAAAACCTGCAAGATTAACAGGCAAAGTAAACACTGGCATGCATTATTGACTGGAAATCCATATGCCTTTTCAGGACTTGTGAGCATAAGGAGCATTAATAATGCTTGCCCTGAGAAGCTTATTACACTTGTTAAATGCATCAGCATGTGGACTAAGTTTTACATGTGCCAAATATCAAAAACAATCAATCTAAAGTCAATATAATGAAAGTCAAAGGAACATTTATCTACATGTTTCTAAATTCTGTGGAGGGGTATGAAGTTGCAGAAAGAAAAGTCATTGTCAAAGCCAGCAGAGTGAGGAAACACTAAACAAGAGGATTTCCTGAAGGCATTAGACTGTTTCTGGAGTTGTGTGCACTGACCTGGGATGGAAGCTGCAGTCTGAAAGCCAGTCAGTATGGCCGAATCCCGTGAGAAGTACATTGCCTTTCGGGAGGTCCAACACCTTCCAGAGGCGATCCTCACCGCAGGAGACTAAAACGTCTTTGCAGGGGTGCATGACGATACTGCATAGGGAGAGAGAGGAAGTGTCAGTGGGGAATAAGAGCAAATGGTTTGGAATGTGAGTAAATGAAACGGCAGTGATGGTTCTTTTTCAGCAAGGCAGGATGGTTCCCAGTACTGTTCCAGGAGTCAGAATCCACATCTACTGTAGCTCTAACAAGAAGAGCTTCTGATCTCCATCAACATAATAACCTCTCTGGACCTCAGCTTCCTCGTTTAGTTGAGATGATTTTGCATGTCTAATTCTGGTTTTAAAACCATAATTCTGGTTATTCTTTTAAGAAGGAAATGTAATACCAGTGATATGTTGGTGTTAGACTATTTGGACCAGTGGCCATGCTTCCTACAGAGAATCAAAATTCTGTTCCAACAATAGTTTGTCTTCAAATCAGGCATTATCCAGGACAAGATCATGAATCACAACCACATGGCAAAGTTCTATAAATGAAACATTAACTCTGTGGCCCACTGTCTACACAAAGTGAAGGAGTTCAAATTCTGTGCTAACATACCACTTAAACTGTCTTCAGTCAATGCACAGTACAACAAATTACAGTAATGTATTCCAGATGCATAAGGCAATTCCCATTCTACAAAGACATAGAGGGAAATGAGAAAGACATATGCAAAATTAATGATTAACACATTAAGCACTATTATTCGAACTGGACCCTGATCATCATGACTATTTAAATATTGAAGCTAAACTATTCTAAAATCAAGAATCTACAAGGTTAATGCCTGATATTTTATCCACTGCAATGCTTTAATTTTATTTATATAGAGTCCCATCCATGCCTTACAATATAATGGGAACAAATGTGTCCAATGTTAAGCACCTATTAAAATACCAGCTTAAATATTAGCAACAAATGCTTCAATTTTAGTTGGGCCATCTCAACTCAAAGATATAATACATGTACTTCCCCAGATAGTAAAATGAAACAAATGATGACTTTAGAAAATAGCAATCATATATTCTTTTTTCTCATATTCCATTCTATGAATGACCTCACTATTTTTCTTCTATAATATGGATTTTAGGTCAAAATAAATTATGACTCTGGTCCATACCTGTGTAGCTCCAGGGCTTACATGAGAACAAAACTTTTCTTGTTATCTATCTCTTCTTCTACCAATACCATTAAGTCCCCACTTGTGAAGTGAAAAGTCATTTCCTTGGATTAGACCAATATAGCTTTGGAATTCAACTGGTATCTGTGCTCAATTCACCATACTACAACCACTATGGGAAAGGCCTTCTTTCTAGTGAAACACTGTTTCATTTTTTGTAATACTTTACTGCTCAAAATAAACACAGAAGGAAAATTATTCATTTTGCAATTCATCATAATGTTGGTTTGTGACTTTCAGAAGGCCAATTCAAGGAAAAATTTATTATGGCTCAAACCAGGTAGAGGATACATTTATGGAACTTAATTAGAAGAAAAATATGATGTGAGGTAAAAATGTCAGATTGAAATGAATTCTATATTCAAATACATACAAGAAGGCAAACCAAATCCTTGAAGCTACTGAGGATGATGTATGTTGGTGCATAGCTTCCCTGGCAGACACATGCACACTTGACTAGATGATAAATTACCCTCTTTAAGTGAAGATAACTAAAATCATTGATGTCTTTACGAACTTTGAAAGATAAGTTTCCAAAATGACTTTTGTGAGGGGAGCTATTTGTAGAAGTTAAGGGAAAAACAGAAGCCCAGTTGTAGCCAATCAGTTTGGAAGTATTTTTCTCCAATTCTCCTCATTCCTTCCACTTTGTAAACTCTTCTGTACCATGGTGACTTCTACTTCCACTCCACAGGGACTGATTTCCTGATTCCTTGTCTAACACCGACTCCAACATATGCATGTGCACGCACACACACACATATACACATAAAGTAGCCCCCCACTTATTTCACAAATAGAAGGGAGATCAATAGAGGAAGGGGATACAGAGGGAGGAAGGAGGGGAGGGCATGGGTAAGTGCTGGGGAACAAAAGCTACCTAATCATGCTACGTCCATGTACAAACACACCACGATGAACTGGACATACATACATATATATTACAATGCACTCATTAAAATAATAACAATGATAGAAGAGAGTATGTGAGTCTTGGGGAGGTAGGAGAGAAAGTAAAGGGAAGAGAAGGCACTAGGGAAGGAATTGAGCAAGTAATTTTGTACACAAGTCAAAAAATAGTATAATGAATCCAACTACTGTGTATAATTATAATGAACCAATTTAAAAAAAAATTCCTCCCCTTTATCTGTGAGGGATATGTTCCAAGAACACCATGGATGAATAATCCATGGATAGTGTCAAACTACATCTACAGTGGTTTTTTTTCCTATGCATACATACCTACAGTAAAGTCAAATTTATAAATTAGACACAGTAAGAGATTAACAACTAATGAAAAAACAGAACAATTATAACACACAATTTTTGTTCATGTACTCTATTCAAAAATTTTCTGCCCATCTTAACTAAGCACTTCTGGCACACTGTGGCATAGCTTTTGATATTTGAGGTATGATGGCAAAGTTGGTGCAAATTCCTTTTCCTTCTTCATAACTTCATGGTCAGAAGATCTGGTCTTACATATTTTATTCTGCAAATGTATATACATATATATTCTGCAAATGACCTTTTCTGATAATTCTGCATATATCTCAGTCAGGCACTGATTTTCCATTCTTCAAACAATATAGTATTTTAGCATATCAATAAGTCATAATAACAAAGACTTCCAATCATGAATAGTGAATTGTAGTTCAGGTAACTCACAGGACATGAGCAACATGGTAAACACAGGTTAGAGCCACAGACCAGAAATAGCTCCCCACATACAGAAGTTCAACATTACTACCAAATTCATAATGAGGCGCTTGTCTTACCTCATCTTCATCAACTCTTAATGGTAATGATGTATAACACTGTTTGAAAACTTAATGTGCCCCATTCTTTACTAAATGGTTCTCACTAGTGGAATGAAAGCTCATGAGAACAGGGGTTGATATACCTATTTTGTTATATTCAACCCTAACAGTTATTGGCACATAGTATCTATTCAATAAATGCTTGCCATTTTATGACTAAGTGCTTGACATTGGTTCAATCAGTATTGTTATTTTATGCTTAAATAGACAAGGGTCCACATATTATGTAAACTGCTCAAGTTCATATTTAGTAATGAATGAAGGCTAACTTTGAATCCAGGATGGTGTGTCCTTGAGGCTCATAATTTCAATTACTTCTAATAAGTATGAACCTTTCCTTGTTTCTGTATATTATAAATAAGAATAGTTCTTTTTTTTAGAGCTGTCATATAATAATTATTATTCCCTGTAATTATTTAAGTCATTTATTCATTATTAAGCCTTAGTTAATTAACCTGCTTGGAATAGTCAGCATATAGATCAGAGTTCGGTACCACCAGATGCCACAGTCTCAAAGGACTAGGAGACCCTACCCTTTGCAGTTAAGATGCTCTAATGCTCTAGGAGAAACCATAGGGTGCTAGTGGCATGGCTCCTATGATCTGTTTACAGAGGCTTCTGGGAAGATGGACTACATGTTGCACTGGAGATCTTTAATTTATTTTCTTGCTCAAATATTATAGGTCTTGTATTGTGCATTAAGTTGTCAGAGAGTGTTGACATTTTATTCAACTAGTTTCATAGAAGTCTCTGTAGAGAATAAATGTAAAAGAATATTTAATAGGCATCAATTCCACAAGCTATTTGCTCATTGAAGATTTCCCCAGCATATTCAGGCCTCGACTTTTACCATTCTGCTTATCTCTTAATCCGTATTTTGAAGAAGTTGAAGAATAGGAGTAATAACTAATGATTTGTAGGAATCAGATCCTGATCCTCAGATTGCATATATTACTCATTTAATGGTTCTAATACTTCTGTGAGTTAGGACTACTACAATCTCCATTTTTGAACATGGGGGAACTGGAGCATGTGGAAGTTAGGTGATCTGCTCAAGGTCACAGAACCAGGAAAGGTCGCAGCCAGGATGTGTCAGGAGGACCAGACTGTCTCTAGAGCCCATCTTTTCTCAGTAGAGTGAACTTGGAACCTCAATTGCCTTTTCCTTTTTTAAATGACAGTAACAGACAATGTTCTCATTTACTGAGATTCATTTTTGAAGATTCTAAAGAACTGATTTCTGAAAACATTTTCCAATAATATGTCAAAGGCTGTAACTATTATGACTTGTTCTTTTCTGGAATGTAGGCACTGGCTATGTTCAGAGTGGTGGAGGGGTGGATTTAACAAAGACAACTGGGAGAGAAGGGCTTGTGGTCTGAAACAGAGGCTGGGAAGCTTTTTCTGTCAGGGGCCAGATGAGAAATATTTTAGGCTATGGGCCCTATGATCTCTGTTGCAACTATTAATTTTTCCTTAGTAGCATGGAAGTATCAATAGACAAAACATAAATGAAAGAGCGAGGTTGTATTCCTGTAAAACTTTATTTACAAAACCAAGTGAAGGCCCAGGTTTGACCTGTAGGTCATAGTTTGCTGATCCCCATTTTTAAAGCCTTTGCATGATACGGAATATCATGGTGTTTCAGAATTTGGGCTCTGGAGGAGGATGTGAGTTTGAACTCTTGCTCCAGGCTTCACAAGCTGTGCATCTTTAGATAACTTTCTTCCCTGACCTTTGCCTTGGCTTCTCATCTGAAAAATGAGAATACTTAAATACTGATAGCACAGATGTGTTGTGAGAATGAAGAAAGTGAATACATGTAAAGGACTTAGAAAAGCACTAGACACACAATGAAAACTCAGTGAGTATTATCACTAGGGGCCAGCTTGCCTAGATTTTAAAAATGACTTAGAATTTATTTACTAGCTGATTGTGTTGTAGAACCTCTCAATCTCAGCTCATCTGCAAAAAGTAGGTAAAATAAAAGTGATTCACAGGAGTGTTGCAAATAAAAACTAAGTTGATATACATAAAATGGTTAGAGTAATTATCTGAATATGGTTTTCCACAAATGTTAAGTCCACTGTAAATAATTGCACAAGTGAACATAAGAAATTTTGTGATTTTTTTCATGATATGGTTTTCAAGAATATATTGAGGGAAACAGTGGAGACTATGTATATATTCACTCTTACCTCTGCCTTCATGCATACAACTGGTATGAAATTGTTGCTGATCATGAGAAATGGCCCCTGCGAGATCCTGGGAATGCCAACATGAATGTAGAATGAATTCTCTCTTCAAACTCTGCACACAAATAGATGTCCCTCTTATACTCACAGGGTGACTTCCCTCCCAAAGATGTCTTCAAAAAGTTCTAATTAATAAGAAAAATAAACTCTTAATGTCTTCCTGGCACTTGCTCTAAGTGCCACAAAGTCATTTTACTTTAAACTTTGAATATAAACTTTCTGCTTCCCTTTAACTTACTATTAATTATAATTATAAGATATGAAGACAAAGGCCTTGTCACCTCCTTCCTAAGTTAATAAGCTTGTGACTAAGGTGAAAATAGTACAGGAAAACATCTTAGAGATTCAAAAAAAGAAAATGTGGGTGAATGCTAATCCTGCTTCTTACTCAAGTCGTGTCCCAATGAAGTATCCACAAAATGTTTTGTTAAACAATGCACCTGGCATGTTACATAAAATATTATGCTCTGGCAGAGATTTTTGTCTCTTTTGTAGTAGGACACATTCCTTATAATAGATCGCATGATGAATACTTCAAAAGTTCTCCTCTGTAACTGAAATTCTTCTTTCCAGTGGTATGGTTACTCAAGGATATTCTGGAGGGAATGTGTGTAGGTGTGTGGTGAACACTATTAATTATCAGTAGAGTTGGTGACATAAGCACCACTGTTAGTCTTTTCAAAAGAGAAGAATATTAATCCAAAACCAGATTGTCACAAGAAAGACTAATTAAATACCCATGTCTTCACTTTAAGTGACTCAGCTTGTAAATATTTTCTTCACTTCTGTTTACAGGTCTAATCATTGCCAAAACAGAAAATGCATACTGGGTTGAAAATAAATCAACAACAAAATGCACACTTCATGAACATTATGTGACCTCTTATCTGTTTGTTCTTAAAAACAAGGCACAGTCACATATCACAAATGCTTTCATCTGGCTTGCAGGACAAATGCGTATTAAAGAGTCCCCTGACTACCACTCACTGAAACTACATCTTATATGGATTTACAAATCTTATCAGGATTTACAAAGCATTCTAACATGCATCTTTTTTCATTATTTCATTATGTGTTGAGAAACTATAATGTAGAATGCAAAAAAGACAGGAGCACCGTGCTCAGGGATCTCACATATGAAGGGGGAGAACAAAATAACCAAACAAGACACTTCAGTTAAAGAAAATACAAGAAGTGGTACGACAAGGATTTGGGGGATAAGGTTCCTTTTGATTAAGTGATCAGGGAAGGCCATGGTGTTCTCGTTGAAACCGGAATGACAAGGAGAAAGCCCCTTTAGGAGGACCTCAGGGCAGACAGTGCCGGCAGGGGCCACTGCAAGTACAACAGTGCTAAGGCTGAAAGGGTTTAGTGTGTCCAAGGGACACCAGGAAGGTCAGGGTGACTAAAGAGAGCAGCGCGGAGAACAGGGTCACGATGGATGAGGGGTGCAAGGGGGACTACACCAGGTCACGGAGGGCTCTGAGGCTGAGAAGCAGGCTGAGGTTGGTTCTGATTCATTTCATGGTTTGAGGTAGGTGCTACGGTTTGGATATTGTTTGAATGTGTTCCCCAAAGGTTCTAGTGTTGGAGTCTTGGGGACAGTGTTACAAAGTGAGACGTGGTGGGCCCTTTAAGAAGCAGGGCCTAATAGGAGGTGATTAGGTCACTGATGGTGTGACCCTTGGAAGGGATTAACACTGTTCTTGTGCAATTTGTTTTACAGGAGTGGGTTATCATAGAAAAGCAAGACTACTCCCTTAATTTATCTGGTTTCCTGCCTTGAGACCTGTCCCACATGTGCTTCCTCCATGGTGACACCATGTGTGATGAGACCCTTGCCAGAATACAGCAGAAGCCAGCACCATGTTTTGAACTTCAAGGACCATGGGCTAAATAAAACTCTTTTCTTTATATATTATCTAGCATCAGGTGTTTTGTTATACTAATGGAAATTGGATGAATACAGTAGGTGAATGATACATGATTGATATTTTTTAAAAAGATTCCCGTAGCTGCTGTGTGGAAAATGGAAAGTTGAGAACAAGAAGAAAAGATAACTCAAGATAATGACTTTAGGTCTATTAAACCTGAAGCTCCTCATTATTATGACAGATATCACTTCAGTGTATTCATATTTTCACCACTATCTTCAATAAAAGTAAGCTCATAGTTTCTTTACCATTAAAGACTATTAAGTAACTAATGAAAGTGCCAAGGTAAACACAATAAGTTATCAAACAAATGTGTGCACAAAGCACAGTAAGTAATAATCTGTCAAAATATGATGTTGAGTCTCATTCACGTTCAGAAGGTAGTTAAGAAAATATAATAAGATGAAATCTTATTACTTCCTTGGAATTTTAAGTTTTACAAATTATGACATGAATTTTATTCAAATCAGAATAGGATTTATATTGCCAGAGTCTGGAATCTAGCACTTTAATTTTTACTAAGTAGGTAGGGTATTTTCACAGTTCCTGGACTAATTAATAATGCCTTCAAGCATAGTGATAAAAGCTAAGCCTCCCTTTTCTTTTTCTTGTTCAGTGTTCTTCCAACAACATATTTATAGTGAATTTGGAGCCAGGATGGAGTACCAATTGTCCTCCCCTTGCCTGGCTACCTGATTGGTAACTCTGATCACAAGTAGGAAAGCAAGAGGCAGATCAAGACCTAAAAATACCTTAGAGCTAAAAGATACTGTGACTGAATTTCACCTGTGATATGTGACATTATAATATTCTTCAATATTATCATTTTAAAGACTCAACCCGAATCCTTTCTAACATGATATAAATTGTTTGATCTTTATGGTTCCTTGTGAAGAAACAATTTTCCAAAACCCTATAGTTCATGCTTAATTTAGCAAAATTCATACTTTCATAGTAAAGTTTTAGTTTAATTTCAAACACAATCAGTCCTCTGGTAAAAATCTTCAGGTTAGATAAAGTCAAATTTTAGCTAACTTAAAGAAGGGTGTAACACTCTTTTTGCCTTTTCCATATACTAACATGATTATTTGAAATTTATGGATTTCAGTTTTTATAAGAAAAAAAAATCTACAAACACTAATGTAAAGGTTTACATTTTATAACATTCAACTCAGAAGTCATTTATGAAAAGTCAAGATGTATGCAAATATGCAGCCTAACAATCCTTCCTAGGGCACATGACCCAAGCCTCATCAGCACACTTTCCCCTAATGCTGGACACCTCTGTTTCTTAGGAGGATAGGAGTGGGGTGGGTTCTTCTCGGGTAAGTCTAAATGCCTGGCCATTTCCCAATTATCTCCCAAATAAAAATTATCAAGGCCAGGAGCTGGTAGCTTTGAAGAGTCACTTAACTGTTTCTGTTTCATTATATATTTTGAAATATGATATAATTTATCTTGTCTTTTTACTCAAGCCTGATACTTCAAACTATGGCACCTGGCATGCTGAATACTTTGAACTGAAGGAGATTGGAAAGGCGCTTGAAAGAAAGGTTTCTCTGACCTCCTGATCTCCTGTCCCTCTGCCTCTAGGACAGACTCTCTTCCCCAAGCAAGTCATAGAAATAAGAATTCTTCTTCCCCAGTGCGAGTCAGACTTCCCCAAAGTAACCAGAAAGCGTAGAAAGGGCACTCTCTCTCTACTCCTTTTTGGACCTTCATTCCAGGAGGGTCTTGCCCCATAACCTAGGAATTAAAAATACTACACAAAAAAGCCAGAAAGAATGCAAACAGACAGGTTCTGCTGGGGTTCTCCATCAGGCTATTACCACTGAACATAGATCATAATAGATCCCACGCTTTTCTACGTAACTGCCCATTCTTTATTGAATCTAAGCATAAACATAGTTTTCCTGGGGTTTTCATTCTGAAGGCTCCTATGAGTATAAAACTGATTACATAAATCTGCTGTGTTTTCCTCTATTACTCTGGTTTTTGTTATTCAAGTGTTGGCTATGATCTTTTTTTTTTAAATATTTTTATTATTATTTTTATTTAGCTTTTAATTTTTTACAAAATTACATTTTGATTCATTGTACACAAATGGGTTACATAATTTCGTTTCTATGGTTGTGCACAATGCAGATTCATACCATTCATGTAATCATACATGTACATAGGGCAATGCTGTGGCTATGATCTTTAATAGGCAAAGAAAGGTATCACATCCATCCACACCTACAACTTATAGGTTACCATTTCCATTTTCTCCAGAGGTTGTCAAACACTGTAAAATGTAATATGTGATATGTAAAATTGCACATAGTCAACTAAAGAAAATGTATAATCCCCAAAGACAGAGGAAGTCTGTCTTTGACTTTGATAAGTGGAATGAGAAAGCTCAATGAAACAGGTTAACTATTTCCTGATTTATGAAAGTATCTCTTGGAACCTTCCTGCTACCTTAGCAGCTGAATATTTTATGCTACATAGTTTTATATGTACTGTGCTCCAGGTTATAAAATTGCTGTAGTTCTTTATGGTTTAACAAGTTTAAGAAGTGATATTACATATTTATGTTCTTAAGAAACCCATTTCAATAATAAAGATTATTTGGTTATTTTACGTTTCAGCAATTTACAAGGATTTTGTGTTGTTATGAATATAAAATTGCCATTTCATATCTCCTTTAGTATATTACTGACACAGAATAGACTTTTTGTTTTAAGGTAAAGGCAAATTAGATCATGATAAAGGTTTTATCATGAAAAATCTATTTTTTAAGGAGAATATTTTGAAATATAAACTACATATAATCTCAAAAGAATTTTTAAAAATTACTCTTTAAGATATGAACTTGTGGTAAATTTACATGTTGTAGTACAGAATTTTGATCTAAGCATGACTCCAATTTATTAGATACCACCAAGCCAATGCAATGATTGTAATCATGTTTAAATACTAACATTTTTGATATCTATTTGATAAAAAAATTAAAAAGCAAAAATCAATTATTTATGGTTATTTTATTATTGAAGTGTCCTCAGTAAAATTCATCACCTTTTCATATAATATGGTTTGGAATTTAAGAGGCATATATTGCAATTAACATAATATATATGTATGTAGATACACACACACACACACACACACACAGAGATAGATATACATATACATATAAAATATCAATTTCTACACTAAAAAACTTGACCTAAGACTATGAATACATTTCTATCATCATATCTCATTTGGAAATTAATGAACACAATGGAAAGTACAAATTTAAGGGGCAGAATTAGGTAGTTGATTGGGCCAAGGGTAAGAACTGATAAAGGCATAAGTTTATAGGACATAAATCTCAAAAAGGGAGCTAGTTAGACAGAAATGGGTTCAAACAACGACAAGTTAACAAATCAAGGAAATGGGCCCTGATACTCCGTTGCGCAGTGGGATGCGACTCTGTTGTGTATTTCCATTCATCTATCTCTCTCTGCGTCCTACGTGCTGCTGACATCTTTCCTTTTCTAACTCATATAAAGAAGCAGAAATGATGAGATGTCTACTGGCAACCTTGCCAGCTATCCACTTTGGGGTAAGAGAAAGGGACGGGGAGAACATCCAAGCAGCAACCTGCTACAATCCCAGATAAAGCACTTGAACATCTGTTTTTACCCAAATTTTACAAGCAGTTAGGACAGGAGTGACTCCTCAGATATTCAGTTACATGATTTATTATCTCTACTGAGTTCTACCAAATTCAGAGGGAAAGAAAAGCTATGCACCATTCCCAGTTCTCCCAAGAACATAGTAGCTTAATCAGCCCTCCTTTTATGAATAACTCGCTCTTTATTGCAGCCTTCAATGTTGGCAGCACAGACCCCTCTCAAAATTACCCAAAGCTTCCCCTATAACATATAGTACTGCCTCCATTTGCTATATGCTGTGTGCATGTGGTTTGTTTGTGTTTTAACATTTTGTTGTCCTTAGCAAGGAGAGGGAATCTCAGTGCAAGGACAAGCAGCACAGGTATGTGTCTGCTGCAGTGTCCATCATCGCTGCCTGCTTAAACTCTCTCTGGGTCCTGGTGTCCTGCTATCTCACTCATGTAGGCATAAGTATGCACAAGAGGCTCTGCTGGGTCATCCTGCTTTGTCTTTTTTCTATCTAAGAGTTTGACCTGTAACATTTCCCCTAATTTAGCAACTTCACTTCCACTCAGTGTCTTTCCAGGTCTTATTTAATACATTCCCTGCTACCCGACCCCCAGGCACCTTTATCCACATTACCCACTTACCAGTGCATTCATTAGGGCAATGCTCAAATTGTCAGGGGCAGAAAAGACTGTTGGTGACAGACAGAAATAGTTCTTAAGTACATTTTCAGTAAATTTTGGCACTGACAATTCTGAACAGAAAACTGAAATTAATAAATATCATTCTTTTCATAGAACATTTTTGCCAGAAATAGATTTCATAACAGTATAAATACAGTACTACTTGGAAAGAAATTTTTAAACACATTTTAGATGTCATGATCCAACATTTTATGACCAAAACAAGCAAAGCAACAGTTTAAACAAAGGAAAGCTACCTAGTAGTTACCCTAAAGGTTCTGTGATTTGTGTACTGCTATGGTTTGAATGTGTTCCTCAAATTCATATGTTGGAAAATATATTCTCAAATTCATGCCTTTATGGTATTTGGAGGTGGGGATTTGGGAGGCAATTGGGATCACATGAAGACATAAGGGTGGGGCTCCCACGGGGGGACTTGTGGCTTTATCAGAGATGAAGACAGCTGTGAGCTTGCTAGCCCCTGCTCTCTCCTATGATTCCCTCACCGTGTTATGATGCAGCAAGACCTTCATTACTTCAGTCCTGTCTTGGACTTCCCAGCCTCCAGAACTTCGAGAAATAGATTTCTTTTTCTTGACAAGTTCCCAGTCTCAAGTATCCTGTTGTGCTAATACAAACTAAGACCTGGATCCCGATCCAGGTACTTAGAAAAGATGCTTAAGACTCAGTTGCCTCTTTTCCAAAATGGTTAAAATAAGAATCTGTATTTCACATAAAAAACCAATTGAGATAATTCATAAACAGTGCTTAGCACACTGCTTAGTATTCAATAAAGTTTGACTACTCCAATTATTGTTTTAAGTAATTGGTCTTGACTGTTCTTTCTCACATTGTGGATGTTTAATGAATTCTACTGGTAGGCACAATTGTCTCACAAAGATATCTTTCTATATCTAAATTCTGGAAACTGTGAATATGCTTATAATTGGGAAATTTTCCTGAAGGATGGGTTTAATATCATTACAGAAACCCTTAAAAAACAGGAAAAATAAGACAGATGTAGGACAGAGATCCAAATCAACAGGAAACTTGATCTACCTTGCTGACCTGAAACGTGAAGGAAGGGGCCAGGCATGGTGGTGCACACTTTTAATTCCAGTGACTTGGGAGGCTGAGGCAGGAGGATTGCAGATTCACAGCTAGCCTCAGCAACTTAGGGAGACCCTGCCTCAAAACAAAACATAAAAAAGTTGGGGGTGTGGCTCAGTGGTTTGATACCTGGGTTCAATCCCTGGTACCAAAAAAGAAAAAGGAAGAAAGAAAGGAAGAAAGAAAGAAAGAAAGAAAGGAAGGAAGGAAGGAAGGAAGGAAGGAAGGAAGGAAGAGAGGAGGGAAGGGGAGGGGAGGGAAGGAGATGGGAGGGAGGAAGGGCAGCAAGAGTCAGGGGTGATCTTCAAAAGCTGAGAAACACACCACCCAACAGCCAGTCAGGACTGCCCTGGGAACTTCAGTCTTACAACTGCCTGGGACAAACTTCTGTCCATAACCTAAATGAGCCTAGATTCACACTCTATCCCAGAAAGGCTCCAGGTGGCTCCCAGATATGATGATAGACTTTAGCTCAGAATCTAAGCGGAGGACCCAGCTGAACCTGCTCAGATATCTGACCCACAGAACTGGGACATAGTAACTGATGTGGGGGGAAAAGCACACACATACATTGCTGGTGGAGTTGCAAAGTGATGCAGCCACTCTGAAAAGCAGCATGGAGGTTCCTTAGAAAAACTGGAATGTACCCACCATTTGAACCAGTTATCCCACTCCTCGGTTTATACCCAAAGGACTTAAAATCAGCATACTACAGTAATGCAGTCACATCAATGTTCATAGCAGCTCAATTCACAATAGCTACATTTTGGAACAAACCTAGATGCCCTTCAATAGATGAATGGATAAAAAAACTGTATTATATATACATAATGGAATATTATTCAGCTATAAAAAAAGAATAAAATTATGGCATTTGCAGGTAAATGGATGGAGTTGGAGAATACCATGCTAAGTGAAATAAACCAATCCCAGAAAACCAAAGGCCCAATGTTTTATCTGATAAGTGGATGATGATACATAACATGGTCAGGGGAGAGGGTAAGGGAAAAAGAATGGAGGAGCATTGGATTATATGGCGGGAAATGAGGGGAGGAGAGGCAGCAGGGGAAGGAAAGATAGCAGGATGAGACAAATATCATTACCCTGTGTACATGTGTGATTACACAAATGGGTATGACTCTACATTGTGTACAACCAGAGAAATGAAAAGTTGCACCCCATCTGTTTACAAAGAACCAAGTAAAATAAAAAGTAAAAAATAAAAAGCTACTAGATTTGTGGTAATTTTTTTATAATAGCAATAGAAAATGAATATTCTTACAGTGCAAGAAAAGGAAATTAAATTTAAGTCAAAATACATATAATATACTTCACTGAATATGAAATTAGTTTCTGATATTTTAAATCTAGTATAAAAAGTTTGCTATATTAGCTTATTTTTTTCAATAAAAACAAAACTATTATTATCTCATTTATAATTACACTATTTTTTGTCAAAGTAAATAATCAGAACAAAATATTATGTTATGGGCTAGTTTTCTTAAATATGTTATTATCAGTCTTGAATCATACAGAACATTGTAATTTAGTCAGAAAAATGTAGTCCAAGAAAAGTATGCAATTAAAATAAGTATTAACTTCCATCTTAAAAAACTGTTGAAGTAAATCTTGTTTTTTGATTTTCTTTAGACATCTTTAGCACTTAATTCTAGCAGGTACATATACACATATGTATATAATTATATCATATGCTTTTACAACATAAATTATCATATACTATGCCATAATGTATTGTGTATATATTTATATGTTCTAAATATTCTTTCCAAACATTAATTTTATCAGACTTTTAGATTATAAATAAGTCCTCTTTCCCTAAGAGAGATGTGAAACTAATTTTTAAAACAGTGTTTTCCAACCATTTAAAGAACTGTGGCAGATTTTTAAAATATTTATAATTCTTGATATGTTGTAATTTGTTATCAAATTATCTTACTGATTAATGAATATTTTGTCATTCGTGGTTCTTTTTTCCTACAAATAACCTTTGATCACTTTCATTATAATCAAAATATATGACTCCAATGTAAAAAATAAATTTGGAATAATTATTAAAAGTATATTCTCTTATACTTTTTAAAAGCACTGTTGGTAAAAGTAAAAATATCTGTAAGAATAAATTGCATCCTACATCCTTAGAGAAATTATCCTAGATAAACTTCATACCTTTTGAAATGTGTCTCGCTCCATATAACAGATAAGCATCAGTTCTGGAGACCGCTGTTCCTTTCTCTACCACCCAGGCCTTGGTCAACCTCTGTGCAATGTAACTTTGTGAAGTCTCCCCTAACTCTGAAGCTGAGTTTGGCCTTGTAACTCAGGTTGGCCAATGAGAAGCTGGTAAATGTGGCAAAGCCAGGAGGCTTGAAAAGTGTTTTTATGATAAGTACTGCATTCCCTTTGGCCCTCTGTCATTGCCATGAGAAGGACCTATCTTCCTGGCTCGTGGAGGGTGAAAGAGATGGAGCGGAGCCACAAGGTTCTGATTTTCACCTCAAACCAGATCAGCTGACTCCCAAGCCTGAGCGACATCAGCCAAGGCCAGAAACAGCATGTGGCCATGCCCAGCAGCAGAAATCTTCCTCACGGTTTCCCCCAGGAGTCTGAGCATGAACACCTCTGTAATATGTGGTTTTATGACTTTTTTATTTTTGCTTTTAACACAGAAATAAGGTAATAAAAATTAATACAGTTGCATTATTTTATAATAGTCTATGTCATATGAACCTTTTATAGAATCAGAAAAATTTATTCTTTTCATATTTTACCCATTTACTGATATTGAAATAAAATACTCTTGTATATATTACTTTAAACTTATTAACATGTTTTATGCTTCATCACAAGAATTTAGAGACGTTAAAATATTAACAATTTTAAAGCTTTTCATTTAACACCATATGTATATTTTTCTTTTTTTGAGTAGCAATCGGGATTGAATCCAGGAACACCACTGAGTTATATCCCCTACCCTTTTTTATTTTATTTTATTTTATTTTTTGTAGTTATTGTTTTGAGATAGGTCTCACTAAGTTGTTGAGACTAGCCCAGAACTTGCAATCCTCCTGCTTCAGCTTCCTGATTCACTGAAATTACAGGTGTGGACCACCACACCTGGCTACCTGCATTTGGTTTTTTGGTTGGAGTGTTCATTGTTGGTGGGGTTGGTGTGTTTGTTTTGTGGTACTGGGAACTGAACCCAGTGGTGCTCACCCACTGAGCTATCCCCCCAGCCTTTTTATTTTCTATTTTAAAACAGGGTCTTCCTAAATTGCAGATGCCAGCCTTGAATTTGTGATCCTCCTTCCTCAGTCTCCCCAATTGCTGGGATTACAGGTGTGCACCATTGTGACTGGCTGCATTTATTGGGAATGACAGTGTGCACAAGGAAAGTGTTTCCAATGTCTTGGAAATTATAGCATTTAGAGTCACAGTCATTGGACATTGGAGCTAGGAAAGTTGATTACCCATTTGGATATATTCTGTGCTATATATGTGCTGTGAGAAAAACTGAATTCCAGTTTCACTATCTGCTGCCACCTAACATATTTGTGAATCTCATCCTCTGTTTTAAATTTATTTGTATTGCTATGTATGGAAGTTAATTATTATCTTATGACAACCTATATTTGGGAAAAAATCAATTTTAAAAAATAATACCTATAGAGGAATGAGTAAAAAATATTATTAATCACTGTTGATGACATGTTTTCCCTCTAGTAAAGACAAGAAAAACTTAGTCATAGCTTTGAATATTTTAAATTAATTTTAAAATAATCGATGTTCTTTAAAGCCTACATCTTATCCATAATCAACTAGCATATATGGATGATATACGGAGTTCAAAACTTCACAAATCAACAAGGCAAGGAAAAAGGGAGATATCTTTATGTTATTGGCTTTGTAATCTGTGGTACCTAATTTGCCTTCTGAAAACTGGTGAATACTTTCAATAGTATATAAAATGTGATAATTTTCAAATTTTACATGTTAATTTTTTTGGCCTAGTAATCTTTTACTTGCCAGAAATTCCACTGCTGTTGTTGTAAGTCCTTTCAGCCTTGTTAGAAATCACAGATGACTGAAATCACAGTTTTCATTCCTTTCTTTCAATTAAGTTCCTCTTTATCAATACTATAATTTCCCTATAATTTTTTTCTCCTATTGTTTTTTCCTTTGTCCTTTCCATCTGATCTTTGAATGTTATTTAGGCTGAGACAAAACGCTTGTGTGGGATACACCTCCCACCTTGACTTTCCCATCCATTATTTTAGATTTCATTTGGTCATGCTACTGACTTGCTGGAAATATCAAAAGGAGTAGGAAACATTTATGCAAAATGAATGTTCCCTGTTCTAGCCCTCTGTTCTCTGACATTTTGCAGATAGGAGGACAGCAATTAGGAGACAACTAGCTTCCTGACCTTTAGGTTTTAGCTTTCTTATTTCTGATGTAACTGCCACCCAAACCTGCTAGTTTGAACGTAAACAATTGACAGCTTTTGCAAATGGCCCCAATAACTACAATTGTTCTAGTTTTTGAATTATAATTGTTATAATAATCATAGCAGTTCTCAATGAGTTATAGACTTGATCAAGGAAAGTTTATTGGCTTTCTGAATTTTAAATATTGAATAAAGATAATCATTAGCATTTGAAAGACATATCACAGGGTTTTCATAATCTTGTGCATGATACATTTGATCATAGTAGTTTTAGGTAGTATTATGGTTTGAACATGAGTTTTCTCCCAAAAGCTCCTGGTAATACAAGGATATTCAGAGGCAAATGATTAGATCATGAGAACTATGACCTAATCAGTCCATCCTAGTGTAAATGTAAATGGATCCACTAGGTGGTAACTGTAGGCAGATGAGGTATGGCTGGAGTGGCTGGGCACTGGGGGTGTGTCCTGGAAGGGTTATGTCTCCCAGCAACCTCTTCCCCAGGACCCTTCTCTTGCTCTGCTTCTTGAACGTTCAATGAGCTGAGGGGTTTTCCTTCTCTGGACCCTTCCTCTACAATATGCTGCCTCATGTTGGGTCCAAAGCAATGGCCACCTATGGACTGGGACCTCTAAAACCACAAGCCCCAAATAAACTTTTCCTCCTCTAAGTTGTTCTTGTCAGGTATTTAGGTCACAGTGATGCACAAGCTAATGGAAACAGGTATTTTCTAATGTACTTTCTGCTTTTGGGTTTGCTGCTTTTTGTAAATTTTTACTAGATTTTGAATAATGGGGGCCAACTTCATAGAATAGTAACCATGGGTAGTGTGGTTCTCTACGACTGAGTTCATGAAACAGTTTTCAAACAATATGAAACATTAAACCTATAATCCCAGCAGCTCAGGAGGGAGATTGATGCAGGAGGATCTAAAGTTCAAAGCCAGCCTCAACAATTTAGTGAGACCCTGTCTCAAAATAAAAAAATAAAAACAGACTGGGGATATGGCTCAGTGGTTAAGCATCCCTAGGGTTCAATCCCTATTACCAAAATAAAATAAAATAAAATAAAATAAAATAAAATAAAATAAAAATAAAATTCTAAAATCTTTTTCTTCCTAGAACAAGTTATAAAAATATAAACTTGTGTAAGAGTGTAAAATATATAAGAAACAAAACTTCCTTTCTATAATTTTCTTAAGATTTCTGCAAGGATGGTATGTAAGAACATATTTTTTTTTCCAGGAAAATTAGTTTTGTGCCTCAGCATTCCCTGGAAATACAACAGACATATATAGATAGATAGATAGATAGATAGATAGATAGATAGATAGATAGATATAGATAGATATAGATAGATAGATAGATAGATAGATAGATAGATAGATAGATAGATATATCATCAGGGAAATGTTCATCTTTCTGGATAATACACATGCAGAAAGGTATGAACATATTATACTAACTCATTTTGCAATGAACTGATATCCACAATATCCATTTGGGGATGATATTAATAAAACAAATTTGTCATTTGGCAAGCAATGAATTAAATGTAATGCATTCATCTCTCATATTTAACAAACAATTCACTAGAAAATTTAACTGACAAAATATATAATAGAATTAAATACTTATATGCAATTGTAATATAACTTTTTATAAAAAAATATATATCCTATTTCTTACTATTAAGTGAACCATAACAAAATAAAACAAGAGGCAAATAAACACTAAATAGGTCTGAGAGACCACCAAAAAAATTCTTCTTCAAGATACATGAGTATGCAATATATGTAATACAACAATAATATATGTACTCAGATTAAGTTCTTTATCCCAGGCCTGTGTTTTTAATTCAGTACTTGCTTCCCTATATGAAAGAATTTGATTGCATAATGTTCTAACACTTTGTGAATTCAGAAAAGAAATAAAACTGAAGTCTTTTTAAAAAAAGTATTCAAAAGCCACAATTTTTAACTCATTTATTATATAAAGTATTATAGTATTTTTATCACCCTTAAAAAAGGTTACATGACACATACCTACTTCACAAGACCATAGAAATGAACATGAAACTTAATTATGAACTTGAAATCATTTAGTAATTATCTACCATCCAATTTTGACCACTGAAATATTCTGTTTCTTACCATTATTGGAAAAGTGAATCCTAAAAATGAATTCAGGGAATTTTTTAGTAAGATAACTTAGATTTTAGTTATATAAATATTTGTGAAATATAGCCCCAAAACATAAGTGTATAAAATTTATTAAAGGTTTTGAAGACCTAATAATGCATATGTAATTTGACACCATAAAGGGCTATAATTACAGTCTACAAGGAAGAGTATTCCCTGTACTTAAAAAAATAAGTCATCAATTACAAAGAAGCAACATTATATTACATTAACTTAACTATATAGTTCTATGGTAAATGAGAAAAGTAATGAAACCTTGAAAATACATTAACAATTAAGTCAACACTGCAATTATGAGCCAGGTGCAATGTTGCATGCCTTTAATCTCAGAAGCTGGGAGGCTGAGGCAGGAAGTTCAAAGCCAGACTCAGCAACTTAGCAAGGCCCTGAGCAACTTAGGGAGATCCTGTCTCAAAAAAAAAAAAAAAAAAGAAAAAGAAAAGAAAAGAAAAAGAAAAAAACAAGACTAGGGATGTGGCTCAGTGGTTAAGCACTCCTGGGTTTAATCCCTGGTACAAATAAAATTAAAAAAAAACCTGCAATCATGAAAAGAACAAAGCTAAGATGATGCAAATTAGTCTTACAGTTAAATAACTTCCAAATGCTAACTTTATTTCTGTAAAGTGAATTTTTTTTTTTTTTCATTTTACTAAGGAAGGAATAGATTTCTTCTGGAAAAAAAAATGACACTAATGTCCATTAGGTAAATAGTCCAGCAATTAGGTCAACCAAGTCTTAAAATGAACATGAATCCTTTGTTCTCCTAGTACCACCATGTATAATACCAAACTGCTCTCAAGTCCTGGACCTGCAGTTTCCCACCAAGTAAAGAAACAAACATGCCAACAACATAAGTCTTAGCCCACTCACTGTACTTATCCACCAATATTACGCTCTTCAATGACCTTAGCGATTTCTTCAGGTGTGTTAGGGCATGACAAATAGACATTTTCTCTATCTTCCTCTTATCTTTCTAAAGGCAATCAATCACAAAACAAAACCAAATAAGCACAATAACCACAATAATAATAACAACTTTTTTTCTACTGAAGGAAATTAATTGAAATGCTATATATTTAGATAAATTAGTTATTGTAAATTAACTTCTCTGGGTTCATGAAGTCTATCTGAGATAGTACAAAAACTGTTTTCAGGAAACATTTCCAGAACCTCCTATGTGCTTCAGCTTATCTTCTTTATTCTTTATTCATTTGTAATGATTATTAGAATTTTGGGTCTTTGCTTCCAGTACTCTTCCACCAAACTGTGTTACTCCCCAATCCACAAACAAAAACCCTAAGGAGCATGCACTGTGCTTTTCAACCTTGTTGTTTTGCTTTTTCTATCACTAGGGTTGTCTAGAGTCAGCTTATTCTTTCACAGGATACATGCCACCCTATCTACTCACCTATTCTAGCCCTATTTGAGATTTAGAACTCCTATCTCAAAAAAGATCTCTTCCAAGAGGCATTTCTTGATTTCCTCTTGTCACTGAAAACTTGGTCCTTATTGCCGATGCCAATATAATAACAAGGACACAATTTTGAGAGAAGAAAAAGAAGATTTTTTGCCTTGATAGCAAAGAAGCCAGGGTATTCCTTTCCCAGAGGCTATGATTCTGCCCATCAGGAAGAACAGAGAGTTCTAGAAGAAATGATTCATTCCAGGGTTCCCTGTGCTGTGGGGAGCGAGATTGATTCACTAACTTGGAGATAGTCAGTCATTTCTTAGATCTTCTGGCATAGTCCCTGAAGTCTGAATTACTTGATTCCCATGAGGTTGTGTGCTCAAAGACAGGAAACTCAGTCTAGGACGGGAAAAAGGTAATCCTGTTTCCCCCAAGGTTAGGGAGGGGAAGAGGGAGAAGAGCAGCAGAGCAACAAGAGCTATATTCAAAGCATGAGGACGACCACTATTACACTCTGACTGTCGCCCAGACTTGACCCTCCCAGGTGCTTAGAGTAGACAATGTGTTTACCACTCTCTGCCTTAAATGGATACTTCTTCCCAAATTGTGAATAGTGATCAAACTCTCTCAACTTCAAGGTGATTTCCCAAAGCCAAACAACTACTTGTTAATTTCTCATTCATCTTTTAAATGAATTCTTTTTGAAAAGGAAACCAATGTTAGAGTCTGTCATATACTGGCAGGAAAAAGAAGTTTCTATCCCATTTTGAGAGACTGAGTACCTCCTGAACCAGTAGCATAAATTTCAGGCCCTTTATTCAGCGAACTAAAAAGGGTAATGTAATGTCCTCTGGATGGTTTTGTTTCAATTATTGAGGTAATTGCTTCCATTCTTTTATTCACTAGTATAATAGAAACCTGGCCTAAATATGCTTATTATTAAAATTAAGTGATTAAAAATATAAATTCCTTCTCTATCTACTTCGTTTCCTATCAACATTTTAATGTGTAATCCTAATTTCCAAGTGTGAAAATATTACCCATATTTGAGGCAACAACAAAAATATATATCTTGTTTTGAAAATGGCCTGATTTAGAAGCCCTCAAGTCACCTCAAGAGTAATTATAAAACTGGAATATGGAAAGCTTATTGGGCAAATGGCTTTCCCTTTCGAGAAATTAACTTAAATGCTCTCTTCCTACCTTTTCTGTTTCTTCCATTTCATAATAGGAGCCACCTCCCCCTCCCTTCTTCCTTCCTCATCTCCTTTCCATACTGTTAGCAGGAAGTTACAAATTTCATTTCAAAGAGGAAGTTTTAAATGGTAACTCATGAGAAAATGGGTAATTCTCCACGATCTGAATTGTACTGTCGTATAATCAAATCCTGAAATTTCCTTGATGGATGACACGGTTGGATGCATGCCACACACTGTAACATCAACTTTACTGCTGTGCAACAATAATGTCACATTCTAGGCTGTGAAATATGCTCTCTTTTAAGGAAACTTATAATACATAATAAAAAAGATCTCATTTTAGAATTGTTGTTTTTGGCTAGGTACCATATGTGAGAGGGTTCTCAAAATGTTTTAGACTCTTACGAGTAGATTAGTATATATAACTCTAAGTATCGTTTATTTTAAATCATGTCATACCCAATATCTTGATAGGAAAAGTCTATTTAGATAGTAGATGTTAGCTTAGCAATTGTTATCAGAGTCCTAAGTCAGAGGCATGAGTCTGGGAATCCAGTAAATCAGATCCAGCCACTCACCACAAAAACCAGTGAAGGTAAGGGAAAAGCATGAGAAGAACTTTAATCAGTGTAGCTACTCGGAGAAGACAAGGGGACACATATTCTCAACCCAGTTTTCAAGGGACTGACAATGACCTTGAGGTCTTTCAGGAAGGGAAATGAGGACAGGGGTTGGGGGTTTACATAGCTGGGGGCTTTTCATGGGGGCCAAAGCAGGTGATCTTGATCAGGTATGGTCTATCATTATGTCAGGATTGATCAGGGGTTCCTTGTCCCAGATAAGAAGGATATCCCCTGGCACGCAGGTGCAAAATGGAGGCAGAGATACCAAGTCTGCTTTTAGACACTCAAGGAGACATTTGGAGACAAAAGTGAAGAATTTGTGTTACAGAATTAAATGAGATTCCAATACGATTTTTTTGTAAGAGTGGGAAAGAGATCATGAAAAATATTTACTTATATATAGAGAAAGAAAATATATATTTTTAATAACTTTATTAAAATTTTATACTGCAAGTATTTTCTTTTGAATCAAAGAATAAGAAAAGCAAAAGACTTGACTAATTCTTAACAAATGTGATAATCATTCACCATGTATTTCTGCAGAAGCATTATGCAGCTCAGTATTTTAAATGAGATTGGTACTTGAAGAATTGAGGTATCTATAGTAGAGTTGGCCAATTCATCTTACAGATACAGCACTCATTTGAATTTGTACTTCATAGGCTCTGAGTATTGGCTCTCCAAATAATTCACAATCTCTTTTTGTTTTGTTGCCTCTCCACTGTGGAGATTAGAAAGCTAAAACATTTTTCTAGACTGTCTTGACTACTAGTAACCATGTGACACAGTTCTGCTTAATGAGTTATATTTGCTTAAAACTGAAATTAATGGGAAGTATATTCTTTCCTGCACACGTCAGAGACAAAGACGAAGCTCCGTGTGCCCTTTGCCTTGAAGTTTTCCCTCACCAACTATGCACATTATGCCTGGAAGTGCAGTAACAAATCTCAGGACCATGGGGACAAAAACAAGGCATTGGTGGAGCTCAGGACACAACACTAGGAAACCAGAGTGTTCATTGCCAAAATATGCCTCTTTTGCATTTTAATTATTTTGAACTGGTTATTTTGAGAAACTGCAGATTCAGAAGCAGCTCTGAAAAAGAATGCCCTTTTGTAAAGAGGAATTTTTCATCTACAAAGGAAATCTCCATTTGTAAGGGTCTCTCCCTCTTTGCATTATGGACAGAAGGATGACTAATTCATTAGAGATTCTTAAAAAGTGAGAAGGCATTGACTTTAATCTGCATAGAAAACTTACCTTTGTTCATAAGGAACTTTTCCTGGCCACCTCATTTTAACTGTTCTTTCCCTTACACACTTTATTCTTTGTTTCAAAAAAAATGGGAAATGTAAGCCTTTGAGATCTACTCCAGAGATTGACTAATTTCTCTGAGTCTTCTCTCCCTGAACAGGAGTTAGATACATTAATACTCATTTTTGTTTTTCTCTTGCTCATCTGCCTTTAGTTATAGGGAGTCCTAGTTAAGAACTATGAAGGAAGATTGAGTCAGGTGTGGTAGTACACAGGTGTGGTAGTACACACCTGTAATCCAAGTTACTTGGAAGGTTGAGACGGAAGGATCACAAGTACTAAGGCCGCCTGGGCGACTTGGTGAGACTTTTTCTCAAAAATAGAAGACAGAAAGGGCTAGGATGTAACTAGCGGGTAGAGCACTTTCCTAGCACGTATGAGGCCCTACGTTCAATCCCTACTACCACTAAATTGAAAGATTCAGATACAACCTTACAAGCAAGGTTCTTTCCCTTCAGAAGCATAGAGGGTTTTTGTTGCTGTTGTTGTTTTCCCTGACGTTTCCTCATCTAAGGGAGATTCCTCCAGGAGTGTGAGAAATAGAAAGTTTGCTGGTCCACTTTCAGGATATACTATTTAGCTGCAATTGGAAAGTAAGATCCAATCCAGCCACCTAAGGATCCGACTGTAGCCATTTTAACTCTACCCCTTACCTTTGCCCACTGCAGTTTTAAAATTAGCTAACAGCATAGATTGTGACCTCAGATCCCTCTAGCAGAATTCAGGACAGTACTGCATCAGGGATGAATAACAGGCAGACTGTCCGCCAGGCGCACGTGCTGGCCATGTTTGATAGCCTCCCTTCTGCAGAAGTAAAGTTGCCTTGCTGAATCACTACTGAGGACAGGATTGACTTCTTGGGCACCTCGGTATTTCTCACAGAAGGAACTCAGTTGCCTTGGGATCTTCCTCTGTAGTCTGATCAAACAGAAAGAATTAAGTAACAGGGAAGACGAATAGAGTTGGTTCTATAATCAGAACTAAAACAAGTTTTGTCCCAGACCATTGTCTATTTTGTGACCCAGTCACCTCACCTAAAATTTACTCTTCCTCTAAAAATCGCAGACAACCCATACTTCCCTCTACCCTCTGGAGAGGACAGAGAATCTCCCAGACTTCGCTGGGTTACTGGGTTCTCACTGCTTATTTGTGTGATACCTCTGTCACAAAATGGATCTGAATACCTTTTTTTGCCTGTTAATCTGTTTATTGTCAGTTTATTTCGACAGATTTAAATTACAGTCTTTCATAGGGAAGAGGTGAAGTTCCCACATCATACAAGGGGGCCGAGTTGCTTAAGGCCTTGCTAAGTTGCTGAGGCTGGCTTGGTGAACTACGAACCTCCTGCCTCAGCCTTCTAAGCCGCTGGGATTAGAGGTGTGTGCCGCCTCACCTGGCTCACCATTATTCTTAAATTAGCAAGAGCCAGTACACAGTATTATAAATGCACACAGTGTTGGTCACTGGTGGTTCCCTGCAAGAAGCTCCTTCTTCAAGGCACTCGGCTCTTTACAGAGAACCACAACCTGCTGAGAGCTGATCTCTAATGTAACCTAAGACAACATAAATTGTCCAAGGACTATGGACATTTGTATTTATTATTGTTCCTGTAACAATTTCTGTGGCAGTGGCCACTCTTTTGGGGGATGTCCTTTGCAGAGTTGCTTCCCTTGTCTTTCTAAACTCTAAAGAATACCCACCAATCTAACAAATGATGTGAAAGACCTCTACAACAAAAGCTAAAGAACACTAAAGAAAGAAACTGAAGAAGACCTTAGAAGATGGAAAGGTCTCCCATGTTTATGGATAGGCAGAATAAATATCGTCAAAATTGTCACACTGTCGAAAGCACTATAAAAAATGCAATTCCCATTAAAATTCAAATTAAATTTTTCATAGAAATAGGAAAAGCAGTCATGGAATTCATTTGGAAAAATAAGAGGCCCAGAATAGCCAAAGCAATCCTTAGCAAGAAAAGTTAAAGCAGAGGCATCACAATACCAGACCTCAAGTTATACTACAGAATTATAGTAAAAAAGAAAAAAAACTAGCATGGTATTGGTACCAAAACAGGCATATAGGCCAAGTAAAGAATAGAAGACAAAAGACAAAGAGGTAAACCCACACCAATACAGCTATCTCATACTACACAAAGGCACCATAAACATATATTAGAGAAAAGACAGCCTCTTCAACAAATGGTGCTGGAAACCTGGAATCCATATGCAACAACATAAAATTAAACCCCTGTCTCTCACCCTGCACAAAACTCAAATCAAAGAGGATCAAGGACCTAGGCATTTAACCAGACACCATTTACCTACCAAAAGAAAATGTAGGCCCAAACCTCCATTATGTCAGCTTAGGAACTGAATTCCTCAACAATATTTCTAAAGTGCAAGGAGTAAAATAAAAAATCAATAAGTGAGGTAGTATCAAACTAAAAAACTTCTTCACAGCAAAGCAAACAATAAAGAACGTGAAGAGAGAGCCTATAGAATGGGAAAAAATATTTGCCACCTGCACCTCAGATAAAGTATTGATCTCCAGGATATATAAAGAACTCAAGAAACTTAATACCAAAAAACCAAAAAATACAATCAATAAATGGGAAAAGGAACCAGACACTTCAGAAATGAAGAAATATGATCAGTCAAAAAATATATGAAAAAAAGTTCAACATTGCTAGCAATTAGAGAATGCAAATTAAAACTATGCTGAAATGTCACCTTACTCTACTCAGTTTTGGCAATTAACAAGAATATAAGTAACAAATGTTGGTGAGGATGTGGGGAAAAGGTACACTCATGCATTGCTGGTGGGAATGCAAATTGGTGCAACCACTCTGGAAAGCAGTATGGAGATTCCTCAGAACACTTGAAATGGAACCACCATTTGAACCAGCTATCCCACTTCTCGGTTTATACCCAAAGGACTTAAAATCAGCATCCTACAGTGATACAGCCACAGCAATGTTTATAGCAGTTCAATACACAATAGCTAAGCTATGGAACCAACCTAGGTAGGTGCCTGTTAACAGATGATGGATAAAGAAAATGTCCTATACATAATGGAATATTACTCAACCATAAAGAAGAATGAAATTATGACAGTTGCTCATAAATGGATGGAACTGGAGACTATCATGCTAAGAGAAGTAAGTCAATCCCAAATCAAAGTTGAATGTTCTAATATTCAGATGCTAACACACATGTGGGGGTAGGAAAGAATAGAAGTTCATTTGATTAGACAAAGGGGAATGAAGTAAAGTAAAGGGCATAGAAGAGAGGGGGTGAGAATAGAAAAGACAATGGAATGAATTGGATATAACTTTCCTATGTTCATATATGAATACACAACCAGTGTAATTCCATAACATCATGTACAGTCATAAGAATTGGAAGTTATACTCCATGCATGTATAATATGTAAAAATACATTTTACTGTCATGTATAACTGAAAAAAGACAAATAAATAAATAGATATTTAAAACTGATGCAACTAAAAAAAAAAGAAGCCAGATGCAGTGCTGCAAGCTTGGAATCCCAGTGCCTCAGGCTTTGCAAATCCAAAGTCTACCTCAGCAATAGTGAAGCACCAAGAAATTCAGTGAGACCCTGTCTCTAAATAAAATACCAAAAGGGCTAGGAATGTGGCTCAGTGGTGGAGTGCCCCTGAGTTAATCCCCAGTACCAAAAAAAAAAAAAAAAAAAAAAAAAAGAAAAGAAAAACAGAAAATCCACGCCTAAGTTATTAGGATATTAAGTGCTAAATAATCTTTCTTTAGATTTAGCGAATCCAAAACATTTGTTAACCTTCAGGTAACATCTGAATGTGTAACACCACTTCTCATTCTTATACCTGTTGCATCAACAAACACAAAGCATGTGATCTTCTGTAATAGTTAACTGGCAGAAAAGAAGTATGTTTGTAAGGAGGATGTCAAGGTCAGTTGTGATGTTCCAGTGGGGTAGGGAGACAGGGACATCCCTTGCATGACGAAGACCCTGTTCAGCTCATAGCTTTTCTGCGCATTGCCCCACTGCAACTCCTTTCCCCACCTATATATAGGCCCTTTCATTTAAATGAATTCCCCAAAATGAAGTATTGAGGATGGAGAGAGCTTCCATCTTCTCAGGGCTTGTCCTTGAATCACCTGATTAAACTTCACACTGCTTCTCCCAAGAACTGGCTTTCGAGCAGCGATCAGACAGACTTGGTTCTGGCAGCATCACTACAACGCAGTAGCTTATTGTGTTCTATCGTGGTGGTCTGCCGTAGCTTGGATTCAGAACCATCTCCGAAGATTCAGGTCTTAAAGGCTGGGATACAAACTTGTGGCACTATTGGAATCTGAAACCTTTGGGAGGTGAGGCCTAGTGAAAGGAAGTCAGGCCCCTGGTGGCGAGGCCTTGAAGGGGTTATTGAGGACTCAGTCCACTCCTTTCTCTTTTTGCCTCCTGGCTGCCATGAGGTGAGTACCTTTGCTTCACAATGTTTTCACTGCCATGATGTTTTGTCTCAAGAAAGTTCCCCAAACAATTAAGAGAAACAATCATGGACTGAAACCAATAGCCTTTGTCAACCTTTTCACTTTTGTTTATTGTAGGTGTTCTGTCATAGTAATGAAAAACTGACTCACACGGAGTCCAGCACTTGAAACAAATCTCCCTGAACTAATACCAAGGTCTGGACAGAGCTGGTTCCTTTTGGAGGCTCTACAAAAGATTCTATTTCCTTGCCTTTCCTAGTTTTTAGAAGTCATCTGCATTCCTTGGGTCCTTTTACTATTTTGAAAGTCAGCAGCATATAAATTTCAAATTTCCTCTTTGACTCTGCTGCTTCCATCATTATATTCCTGAACTTTGCTGCTTTTCTCTTTCTCTTATAAGAACCCATATACTTACTTTGGACTCACCCAAATAATCCAGGATAATTTCCCCATTTTAACATTTTTAACATAATCACATCTGAAAAACTCCTGCTATATAAAGGTAACATTCACGGATTCTGGGAATTAGCACATGGATTTTTTGGGGGTAAATACTTTTCTGTTGAACACAATATTCTTTTTACCTTTAGGAAAAATACAAAATAAAACACTGATGACTTTAACATTGCCATGAAAAATAACCCAATATTCTTAGCTGCAAAATAACATTAAACTGGGTCGGTAAAGAAAAGTACATTTTAAAAAAATATATAAAGCATTCTGAGAGGTGTAAGTGACTTTTGCATGTAAGTTACCCTTATAGATACAATTTGGCATAAGTGGAAGAGCATTTATGATTTTCATTTATGAAGAGCATGGAAGTTGTCTAGATATAAATAGTGTTTATTTTAAGATGTATTGGGACATAAAGAAAGAACTTCTTTTATACTTGGTCTAAGGACTATGTAGTAAATAGATTCAGATTTCTCCTGTTTCATTCTCTAGCATGACACTAAGCTATTATCTAGAATGTTGACACACCAGGAATAAAGAAATATCGTGTGGCCACAGAAATATATTTCATGGTTCATTCCTATAATATGATATTTGCAAAGGAGGGAAGCCACCAAGAACCTCCTGGAGGGGACACACACACACACACACACACACACACACACACAAACAACTGATGGTAATGAGCATAAAAAGAATTAAAATTCAGAGTCTCTGATAAATTCAAAGGTATCAGTAAGATCCCTGAAGCTGATTCAGAGAAACAACGAATTTGTGTGTGTGTATGAAAGAGAAAGAAAAAGAGAAAGATGAGAATAATACACATTTAGGGGCTAATATCTTTCTCTTCATTTCACATAGTGAAGGTATTGCTGTAGGGATAAAAATTGTAAAGTTTGGAAGAAGTTTCCATAAAAATCCCATCAGAGTTTCTATTTGGCACTGAGAAATTTCCAAAAGGGTATTTTGATAGCTGTTTATCATCCTGAAGCTCTGATAAAGCAACATAATACTCAATGTAAATGAAAAATAATGACAGCAGTGCTTTAGAATCTCCATTATAATTGTTGAGCTAGATAAAAAAGTATATTAATAATTTAGAAAAAAAATTTTAAAAATATAACTGTAATTTTTAAAATTTAGGTAAGTCCAAAATTTTCCACTAATGTGTATTCCTTACATATTTAGTTAAGAAAAGAATTGGAAAAATACTTTTCCTTTTGGCTAATGTATATTTTAGGTGCACTGCTACAGGAAAGAAAATGCAATGAGTAATCATAATACCTGATAGCCTCAGAAATGTTTTTATTCTCTCAGATATGGGAAAAGGAATATGGGAAAAGGGAAAATACTTTTAGTTTGAATTTGTTCTTAGGGATAAAATGACTACTACTAACACATTGCATCCACTGAAATTTTTAGGTACTGTTGGTCTCAGATAATTAGCAGATAAGTTATCTCTTAGTAACCCAATTTCCACTGAGTTTTTCCATATAAAGAAATCTATTTATCAAAATACATAAACATAGTTATTTTCAAAGCACGATAAAATGGTTATAGGTTCTACTTTCCTCTATTTAAACCACAGTTAAATAATGGAATCTGTGAAAAAGTCATTACCCCTCCTGTTCATCCATTCTTACTCTGCTTCAAGTGAGAAATCATAACTTTTTGGTATTAAAATAGCAAATTGGTAAACACGTGATTCATCCTGGTTTGGGAAGACTATTCCATAACTTCCAAATTGGTGTTTTTCCAAAAATAGTATATAAAATATTAATGTATTTAATAACAAACAGGTTTAAACTTTAGGACATAAATATCCCATTGGGATGATTTTCATTATGTAATCACTTACAATGAAAAAATAAAACAAAAGGAAAATATAGATGTATATAATAAAATCTTTTAGAAGGGAAAAAAAAAAAAAGGAAAAGCTGGATACCCATCCAAGGAGAACATATGTTTGCATGGGTTCTAAAGAAATGTGTCTGAGAGGTACAGTCACCAATGAGCCTTAGATTGAAAAGTCATAGGAGTAGTTTATGGTGTTTTCTAAGATCTGTACGAGACAAGCTGACTGGGACTGGGGCTTAACATTTGTTATATTGGATTATAAAACAGAATTTTCTATAATTTACTTAGATCTTTGTTTTTAACAAAGAAAAATGAGTTTCAAGTTACAGAGGGAGAAACAAACAAGGGCACAGTGTGGAAAAGCACGGCCTGGAATCAGGCACTTCTGTGTTCCAACCCTTGTTCAATATTTGGGCCACTGCAAGTTATTTTATCTCTCAGCTTTATTTCAGTATGTGAATAAAATTTCTTTGCCCTTGGTTTTCTTAAGTTCTCATCAAAATATCCATCGAATCAGAGAAGAAACTCCCACAAACATTCTTTTATAAATCAGTCAACCTATAATCAGAGACTAGGAAAATAGGTAGGGGCTAATGAGCAGGAGTTCAAAATGTCTTTCCCAACTTGAAACAATATCCAATAAAAATAATCTAGGACCAAAGGAAACTTGGAAGACACTTGAATATACTCATTCATATATCCCCTAAATCAGACATAAGAGTAAAAATGACCATAAAACCTATCATTCCTCCTTCCTCTGAAAGGGTACTATTTCTGAAGATGAACAAAATATAATGACTACTTTATTTAAATATCACCCTTTTCCACATTAGCTGAGATTCTGTAATTACTGGAATGCAGACAACAATATGCCAAAGCATGGCACTTTGACATGCTGAGTACTTTGAACTGAGAAAGATTGGGAGAACCTCAGAAGCAAGTCTCCCTGACCTTTCCCCACTCCTCTTTCTCTCCCAACGATTGTCACAGAAACCAGAATCTTTTACCTAAAGCAAATCATAAAACCTAGAAATGTCACTTTTTGATCTCTCTCGCTCTTTCTCTTTTCATGTTGCTGGGGATCAAATCCAGGGTCTTGTACATCCTGTGTAGGCATGTGTCACTGACCTACATCCCCAGGCCCGATCTACTTCCCGAGAGTAGATCATAATACCCTTCTTCCTGCAAAGTCCCCCCCATACCTCGGTGAAGGAGTGCTACACAGAGAAGCCAGAAAGAGTCCAGACAGACAGATATTGCCAAGTTCCCCCTAGTTTATTACCGTCAGATTCAATCATGTTTCTCTATAACTATCCACTTGTTTTCTCAGACTTAGCATAAAAACTGTTTTCTCTGGGTCTTCAGGTCTTCCTGTTGAAGGGTCCCAGATTATGTAAAACTTTTGTTAAGTAAACATATTATGCTTCATCTTGCTAACTCATCTTTTCCTACAGGAGTATTGGCCATGTCCTTTGTGACAGGTGCAGAAAAGATACTACGGGAAGGAAAATAATTGGATTTCTAAGTGAAAGAGGAAGTGGCTGTTGACAGGTTCACCACAGGAGATGTATGTAGTGACAGGGAACAGATAGATGTGAGCAGTAGGAACAGGAGGCTAAAGGAATGCTTTTACAGACTGGACCCAATGTACTGACCCTCACATGCCTTCTTTAAAAAACATTACCTGCAGACTTACCTGGCTTAAATAAACAGTATGTGTTATATTTCCTTAGCAAACAACCTGTTACCTACAGGAGAAATGCAAGTTGGAAAGACCAATAAAAAGAATACAAGTTACCCTGATCAGGGGTACTTCTGTGACCCTTCCACAGGCAGGATCCCAGAACTCAAGGAGTTAAGGATAATTCTCCTTACCCATAAAATCTGTAAGAACAGGTTTCAATTAGAACTGGTTGACATGGGCCAAAGTGAGTTGTCATGCACAGTGGGAGTTTAAATGTCTCACATCATCCTGCTGTCAGTCAATAGTCACAGGGTGGACCTGGGTAGGACTCTCTGGAAACTTCTCTGGAACTCCAATAAAACTAGAGGGCAGGAGGGGTATGCCGTCCTCCTCTCTCAGAGGAGCCCCTCTCTTCCTTGAGAGTGTCCTTTTCCCCCTTTTCCTATCCCTCAATGAACTCATTCCTCGTAGAGCAACACTTTTGAAATCTTTCTGGCCTGATCTCAAGAACTGCAGGGAGAAAGGCCTGCTTGGCTGCCTCAGCTTGGCAGCATGGCTCAGACCCTGGAATGAGAGGAGTAAGGACATTTAGACTGGCAGGCAGGAAAAGAGTCTATACTTTTTACACGATTTATAAATCATATGTGTGGTTTAAATTTCTGAGGAACAAATGATGAGAGTAGAAGATCCCATATCTTACAGTGGAAGCATGTAACCATGACATCCGGGTGGGTTAGGGCTCCGCGCTGGCCTTTGCTCACCAGCTATAGGTATACAATGGAGTTGTTATAGAACACGGGGGGGGGGGGGGGGGGGGGGGGGGGGGAGAATTTGATTAATAAATTCACACACTCTGTGTTAGAAACACTCTGGGGATTTCTCCTCATTAGGAAATGAATAAAGAGAAAACACCTGCTGCAATAGGAGCTATAACAGCCAAGGACCACTGAGAAACACTACCAAAGGAAACAGCATCTGAGGTGCAAAAGGACACTCTCTGGGGCAGAGGGTGGGGGGTAATATGAAGCAGAAATTAAAGTATTACGTAGGGCATAAGAAGATATTAAAGATCTGGTTTCCAGGAAGAAGTATTAAATGCCAGGAAGGGAAAATATATCACAATGAAAAGTAAAGGAAACATAATAATCAAAGATTGTATTTTAGAGGAAACGTAGGTTTAAAAAAAGATTTTATAAAACAGTGCAAGTCTCATAACAGAATTAAAATTTGCATTGTACATAGTTGAAAGTAAAATTTGCATTTCAGTGGTCAAGAGCATAGAGATAGGCACAAGATGGATTTTGCACTTACTAGCTACATGATAATGGGTCAAAAAAAAAAAAGTTGCATTTGTTTCCACATCCATAAAATGAGGGAAGAACAGTATTTTCAACATAGAATTATTAGGAGGGTTAAATGAACTACTACTTGTAAACTTTTAGAACAATGAATGTTAGCTATTATTTAAAATACCTAACAGATGGTGTGGCTGCTTAAACTCTCTTAGAATACACAGAATGTTCAGGAGATGGGGCAGGGATTGCTAGGCCTAAGTGTTTAGGTTCTTTAAAAGGAAATTTTATCATTGAAAAGAAATAAAAATCAGACACAAATGGGAAAAAAAGTTTTCCTGAGCTAAAAATAAACAAAACTCCCCTACAATTAAAGCCAACTAGAAAAACCATCAATGTTGATTACAAGGATTTAGCTAATTCAAAACAAATGCAAAAAGGAATACTCAAAAAAGTTTTTTAAAACTTAAACTAAAAACCTAGCAGGACTTTGGCAGGGAAAATAACAGTTGCAATCAAAGACAAAAAGTCATGTTTCACTTTTCAACAGTAAATCAGATAAAAATGAAGTAACTAGAGAATTCAGAAAGAATTGTAAATCGAATCTTATTCTGCCAAATATTGTTCACATGTAAAGGTCATTTTAAGACAGTCTAAGCTATTCACATTTAAGAAAATACAACACTTATAATAAATGTCTTGACAAACAAACACTTAAAATATTTGGGAGTCAGCAGAATATGAATCAAAGAAGATCTCAGGTTTGGGGAATTAGTGGCATAAAAAGTTTGGCAGTAAACCTTTAAGAGAAGTAAAATAAGTTACATTGAGTGCTGAATAAAATCAACTACAGGATAAAGTCAAATACTTGGTATAAATGGGGATCCAAAATGGAATACAAAAATTAAATCGAATTTTGGCAAATTAATACACATGTTTTATAAGAAATAATACTTCATTGATAAAAGAACAATTTATTAATAACAATCTAAGCATAACTAAACATAATTCTTGTTTATAATAAAAAGATAAAATTTAAAAATTGTATCATTATACTTTGATGAAATAATACAAGTGAAAGGATGTTTTGCAAATTTACATCTATCCCAGTAGAATTGGAAAGTTTCCCAATTTACCAAAGAAAAAAGGTAAGAAAATCCTTTATAAGACAGAAGTTAAAAAATGAAGTCAATACTTTGCATGAATGCATAAAAACAGAAAATAATAGAAGAAAGAATTTAAGATAACAAGCATTTACAGAATAAAAGAAAATTGGCAACATAATAAAATTTATCTGTATTCTATTTATACTAAATGGAATACAAGAATGTTGAAGAAAATAAGATGGGCCTTTGTCAGCATTCAGAAAAAAACTTTTATTTATTTACTTATATTTGGTTTTATTTATTTATTTATATTTGTTGGTTATTTCCAAGCATAGACCCTTGGCCAATAGGCAAAGGTAGCTCACATTTAATAATGTTTTAATTTGAAAATAAACAAACATTATGGAACAAAAACAGTGAAAATACAATAAAGTAAAGCTGATAGCACTATTTTAATACAATTAGCAAAAGTGCACTAAGATGGTAAAACTGGTAACATGGGTCAGTTAATATTAATAATGTATAAATCACAATGATGATATAAATCCATAAACCTACAAACATTTGGTATATATCTTCAAAGCATACATATACAGCAAATCTAAAACAATTTATTTAGAAGTCTTCATAATATTTATTTCAATCATTAACAGATTAAATAAACATAAGTAAATATAGGCACAAAATAAATAATATATTTCAGAAAATTCTTTGTACTTTATATTCAGCAAACCAAGATTTTACTTTAAGTGTCTATAAAAACTGAAATGCAGATGTTTCAAGCATCAATCCTTATGAAAGCCACCAAAAGATCACGCTGGTCCCAACTCAAATCTCAGGGACCCATCAGAAAAGAACACATATAATGAGGTATTTTTAGGTTTAGATGAAACAAAAAAGTTTCCTGCAAGGCAAGGTACCAAAAAGCAATGCATAGATCAGTTTTTATTCTCAAAATTAGTTCCATAAAGGTTCATTCATTTATTCATTTACAAAACAAATAATTGAGCATCTGTGCTAGTAGCTGAGATTAAAAGGATAAATAAGAAAAAGAGTCCCCATTAGTTTTTGAGAAGGTAGGCAGATAACAAGATGAACAAATAGGTAATAAAATGGTGGCTTGTGATTAGTCCCACTGCAGGGCTTACGGTTAATGCTGCTTTTCCAGGGAAGTCTTTCAAACTTTCAGAAAAAAATAATGTTCATATCAGGGACTAAATAACGTTTTCAAGAAAACAGAAAGAAATACAAAGCTACTTGATTAGAACTGGATGTCGAGGTACTACACTGCTGTGGGGCCTGATTTAAATAAGGACCATGACAGTACGAAAGCAAAGTCATCAAGTGCCTCTGCACATCTTGATGCTGTTTTATAAAGAAATGCACCAATATGTCTTACTATCTATGTATTTAATAGATGTGAATGAAGACTATCTTTTCATTACATAAAGATGTAAAATAATGTGTTCTTTCTGGATATTGGTGTATTTCCCCAAGTGTAGGAAGTAATGTAAATTGTATTAGTTTATCAACTTTTAATAAAATTGATTGTACATACATGTCCTATGATCTTTTCATTGTGTTCACAGATGTATATGCATCCAAAATGCATATGTATTTTTTAATCAAAAGATGTGCATGAATATTCATAGCTACATGTTATGAAATAGCCAAAAGTGAAAACAATTAACATGACCATCAATAGTAGGGTGGAAAAATAATTGTAGTTTACTCATACTGAAGTGTACTTGCACAGCGGAAAGAATGATCAAACTGCAGCAGTATGTAATAGCATGGATAAATTTCACACACAATACAAGAACGTGAATACTCTATGATTCCATTATTTAAAGGTCAAAAAAGAGCAGGTACCTCTAGTGGGGAGTGCAAGTGAACTGCAGAGGGTCAAAACAAGGGACTTCAGGGTACTGACAACGTTGTTTCTTGACCTAAGTTTTCTTCATGAAAATCTACCTAGTTGTTTAATTTTTGTGAATTTCTATATGTTAACCTTCATAAAAACATTTTCTTTAAATAATGTGATGTTGCAATTCTTTGTTTGAATTGACTTTTAGTCAAACCATATTTTTGATAATATTAGTGGTATGACCCTCAATTATGAGATAATTTTATGTAAATTAATCATTCAATTGAAAATTACAAATGGGTCCTGGATAATAAGTATTGAATTATAAATAATTATCATATGTATAATAAATAAAACATACTAATTAATGAGTCCACTATTTTAAAAAACAGGCATTTGGGGCCATTTAAGATAAAGATCAATGATTTAGTAATTACAAATGAGCCGTGAAGTTAGTCGTAGAAGGAACTGGGTTCTCATAGAAGGGACCCAAATGGTGCCTTTTAGTCCTCAGGGTACCTGAATATTAAATAAACTACTTTTTAATCTCATGGGAATCTGCTTATATGAAATTTCTAAAATTTGAAAAACCTGCCTCAAAGAAATTTAACAATCAGGTTTATTGAGGTCTGATTTATCTATGATAAAATTAATACTTTATAAATACACAATTTAATGCACTGACAGATTCACACAGTGCTATAACCACCACTATAATCATGACATAGAAAATTTCCATCATCCCCACAAATTCCCTTGTGCCCTCCTTCACAGTTAATTACCTTCCCTGCAAATCTAACTCCTGTCAACCACTATCTGCTTTCTGTCCCAATAGTTTTTCCTTTTTTAGACTGTTGTATAAATGAAATTAATAGAGTATGCAGAGATTTGTATCTGTCTTCTTTAACTTAATATAACACTCTCAAAATAAAAACCTATTGTTGCATGTATCAGTTATTTCAAGCTGCTCAAATTTATTGTAACTTGTTGATTGACAAGAAAATCATGACATGTATTTATTCCACAGTTGTTGGTTGGTGTTTTCCCTGCATGTTAATTAGTTCAAGGTGGTTAAGGTGGTTAACAGTACCATTTGGGATTTTTCATAATCTCGTCTTCTGTCCTTATGTTGCTGATTAGTGAGTGAGACTTGAAGTATGCAATTGTGGAATTATCAATTTTTCCTTTCAGTTCTAGCAGGTTTTTGCTTCATGTGTTTGGAAGATTTGGATTGGTATGCTCTCTTGAAGAATCAATCAATCCTCTTTTTCATGTAATGTCCTTCTTATCAGTGCTGATGATTCTCTGAGGGTTCTTTTCTGATACTTATTGTGGATTAATTTTGTGTGTTAACTTGGCTAGACTATGGTATCCAGTGGTTTGGTTAAAATAGATCTAGATGTTGCTGTGTATTTTTAGGTGTAATTAACACTGAAACCAATAGACACTGGATAAAGCAAATTACCCTCTGTAATTGAATGGGTCTCATGCAACCAGTTGAAGGCACAAAGAACAGACAAGTTTCTCCAAAAAAGAGGCAATTCTGCAGAATTAGAAATCCTGCTTGAGTTTCCAGATAGCAGATTTTGGACTCAAGACGGCAGTATCACTGAATCCTCACCCTGCCAGCTTGATTTACACATTTGGGACTTAATTGTACCTACAATTATGTCAGTTCCTTATACTATGTATCATCTATCTACTTATCTATCACACATAATCTCTCAATTTTGCTGGTACTCAGGCCTCAATCTTCGATATAAACCTGTGCATCTGAGCCTGCAGATTTGGATTTCTCAGAATTTCCTCTATTCCTCTGTATTGGCTAAACTCTGCTTTGTATTTCTTTGTGGGGCGGGGGGTGCAGAGGGAGCACCTCATGGTCGGAAAGGAGTTTCTTGCATCTGGACCCTCTGCTTCTCATCAGCACGGGAATCTGGAAGTGAGCCTCTTTCTTGCTCCTGTCTCACTGGCAGACAACTTTTGCTTCCACCTGTGCTCTAGTAGCTGCCGACCTTTTCTAGGACCAGAGGACAGGAGCATTTCCTGCCCCTCTTCTACCAGAAGATAGCTTTGGCTCCAATGAGAGGCAGTATGAGAAGCATAGAGGCTTTCGCCTTAGCCCTGAAAGGAGCCCTTTCAAATGTTCAGCCTGCCCCAAATCTTCTGTGTGAGCATTTGGTGAAAGTCTGCAGGGAAGGTGTCGCTTCACCTGTGTCTGGTACTCCCAGGGATTCTGTCCATGGTTGAACTTTTAAGAATTTAATAAAATTTGTGTTCTTTTTTTCTTGTGCATGGTCATGGTTTCCGCCCTGTTCTCCCTTGTTGAGCTGAAGGTGATCTAATCTGTGTGAACTGTCTCTCTTTGAAGGGGTTTGTCACCCGTTTGGAATTTAGTTCACCTAGTTTCCTGTGACCTTGGCTCCCTGACAGACTTTGAAAAAGTTCTGATTTTTTAGTTTATCTTGTTTGTTCTCCTTGTTAGGGCTGAAGTGACATTCTTATAAGACTGTTTTTAAAGTGAAGCAGAATGCTCAAAGGATGCTTTCAAGTCAAAACATGGAAACAATTTTATAACCTTCATTGAAATTTTTTTTTGTTTTCACCCAATTTGTTACTACAGAATAAAGACAATTTCCCAATATCTAAAAATTCTGTTCTTTTAATCTAAATATAAAAGTCTTGTGACATTCTTGTATGTTGTTTGAAACTCAGAAACATAAATACCTTAAGAAACAATGCACCAAACAAAAAGGAAAAAAAATGCTTTGTTTTTAAACATGCATCCCTGCTTCCTAAAGGAGTGAAAGGACTTGCCAGTTACATATAATCAAAAAGAGTAAAATAATAAATGTCCATCATGTGAATGAACAGATGACTGAATCAAAAATTCACTTTAGATTAAGTAGTACTGAAATCATTGGGATACCAAATGTTTCAGATGACAAGAGTAAAAAACTACTAGCATGTCCTAGGGTCAAAATGCACTATAAGTTGCAATCTTTTCTCAGAACCAATATACTGGCATCCTCTTCCCCCAGTCAAAGTTCCCCTGGTTCAATCCCCAGTACCAAAATGAAAAAGATAAAAAGAAAAATACTTTCAGTTCTCAACTGCCTAACTAATTAAATGTGATCACTGAAAAGGTTGGATTTCCTTCTCAGCAGATAGTAGGGACATCTGCCTTTGTCCTTTTTCTAGATGATGTCTTTCTCACTCTTTGTCTCATCCCTTTGTCTGTTGGCAGTGAGATGTTCAGGGGTAAGAAACATGAGAAGGAACAGAGAAGAGAAACAGAAGACGAGAGGGACTCCCCACTTGTCACCTCAGGAGACCCCTGGCCTCCTCACTATCCTGCAAGCCCTCTAATCTCTTCAGTGTGATAGGAAAAAGTTACTTATGTATGCACATATGAAGACACAGGCTATTTAAGAGTTTTATAAAGTACAAACTGGAGGGAAAGAGAAAGGAAAGCAAACCTTCATCCTGCCATGCTTTATCTGTTACAGCTAATGATTACAATGGTCTGATTATTATGGAACCTAATTATTGGTACTTTAGAAAGAGTGCATCTTAATTAGAGTCGTTATTAATGAAGGAGATTTTGCATTTCTAGGAGGTTTATGAGTGACACAAGTCTTAATGTTCACACTATCAAACCAAGAGTAGCATCTTTGAAAATTAGTGTAAAACTCAAATATTAATGCATGTTCTAATTATTCTTTAAAATGTCTGTGCTGTATTGCCTGCTGCTCAAATATGTAAACGTCAACATGAAAACAAGATGTCCAGCCTGTGCTCGCGTCCTCACTGCTACTCTCTTGTCCCCCGCGTCATGCCCAGTCCAGGCTGGCAGGAGCAGCAGACAGCAGCAGTGCCTCCTCACCGTCGTCTTCAGTAGAGGCCAGTCTCTGCTCTCAATCAGAACTGTCTTTCTGCAAAACAAGACTTGCAGCCTTGAAATCTTGTGTGGTGCATATTTCTAACATCAGGCAAGCTATTGCCTCGGACCTTTGTCAGTTCTGCAACCAAACAACTCAGACCAATATCAGAGTATTTGAGGCTCATCCCCCACATCCAGTAATCTTCCACCACCAAACTGAAGGCCAGCCTCATTCTTCTGGCCTATTTTTCTCCGTGATCTTCCTACTGCATTGTTTTCCTTCTCACAAGTCCTTCTGATGTGTCCTTTATCTTCAGACTCCCTCCATCTCTTGGTTGAACACGTTTTCCTTGGAACACGTGACATATTCCCCACATCCATTCCATTGGGAGACAGTGGTGGTGAGGGTGACAATATTCTCTTGGATGACTGTCATTTCGTCTAATATTTTGTCTTCTCTGAAAGATCATGCCTTCTTGTCATATGCACTGTACATATGAGTTACATCCCCAGCCCTTCTCATTTTTTATTTTGAGACAGACTCACTAATTTGCTGAGGCTGGCCTCTAACTTGCAACCCTCCCATCTCAAGTTACTGTGAATACAGCACACGCGGCCCTACTTTTCTCCTTGCCACTTCAATCACCTGAATTCTCTATATATTCTTTGACTTTGGCAAAATGTGGGAGACCTTACATTCTTTATTTCTATACTGATTTTCAGTGTAATATTATAGAGAGAGCTTTGGAATTCATGTCAATGGTCGTCCAATATCCCTAAACTTAAAATTCTCAGATCTTTTTAATGCACATGCTATTTTCAGTCCATTTTGGCAACAAAATCCGAATGTTATATTCTAGCTCTCACCTTAAAAGGTTTTATTTGAAACAATGGAACCACCAGTACTGTAGTCTGACAAAGACTTCTACTCTGCTAGCCTCTCATGTTCGCACTTTTATGACTCATGGGACTTCTAAAATAGAATATCAGCCCCTGGTGAGGCCTTTGTTCCCCTGACCTATCAGCACCCTGATGGCTCCTATCCTTTTCTCACTAAGTGTGCATCCCATGGCGTATAGTTTATCATTTGAACTAATCTCCTGCCAGTGTCTTCAATTACCATAGATCCCATGGTTCTATCACATGTACCTAGAAAAACCCAGGCATGGATCAGTTCTACAGTCACCTACCTAATTTGTATAAACAGACTATTGCAAAGAAAAATATGCAAGATCTGTAAAACCGACTTCTCTTAAATAAAAATCCACTGGCTAGGTCTTTAGCATTGTTTATCAACTTTTTCATTTATTTAACTTTTTTCATTTCTTTATTGATAATTTTAAACCTCTACAATGTCCCTCAAGCTTGCTAACACTTTTCCTATTCTCAGCAAACGACCTTGCTGCCTGCTTTGTTGAGAAAAATGAGAACATTACTTCAATTCCTCTTTCCCTGTTCCCTTCCTACCTTGAATACATTAGATTTTATATAATCAAATATTTTCTCTAGTCTTGATGGAATATCTCTTTTCTCATTGTTTTAGTCAGCTTTTTCACTTTATTCACTGCTATAATTTAAAGACCTAACAAGAACAATCTTAGAGGAGAAAAATTTTATTTGGGGGCTCACGTTTCCAGAGGTCTCAATCAGTAGACAGCTGGTTCCATTTCTTGGGGCTCTGTGTGAGGCAGGATGTCAAGGCAGAGTGCAGAGATACCCAGAGGCAGAGACACAGAGAGAGACTAAGCTCAGCTCACCAAATATTACCCCAAAGACATGCCCCTAGTGACCCACATTCTCCAGCACACCCTACAGTTACCAGCTAGTTAATCCCCAACAAGGGATTATTTCACTGATTGGGTCAAGTCTTTCATAACCTAATCATTTCACCTCTGAGACAATGCACTGTCTCACACATGAACTTTGGGGGGACACCTAACATTGAAACCATAACACTTATTCAAAGGTATTATATTATTAGTAGAAATATTTTTTTAAATGGCCACTGCCTATTCTGGGTTACATGCACAATTTGTTAGGATAGATTTTCTTATTCCAGTTTTAGGTACACACTGAAGTTCAGTTTCCAATAGAACCCCTTTGATCAGTGTACCCACAGAATCTCTCAAATGCCTAATATTCCTATTTCTCCTGATGTAGAGTATCTTACTTTCTCAGAGAACTCCTAGTAATTAACTAGCACACTAAATTCAGATTGCCTGAAGCTCAAAACCACTGTATTCCACTTTTGAGAAGGACACTTCTTGTTCTTGCTCTATTAATAGGGAGACACACAGACGTATGGATTCTTTCCCAAAAATGTAAAACTATTTGTCCAGCAAATGCATGGCACACCTGTTTGTAGAATGATGAGACTAAGGACCCTTTAACATCTCTTTATCTTGCTGACTCCAGCCATACAGAGATTCTCCTTGCACCACTAATGGGCTCTTCATTAATTCATGATGCTGTGAAATTTGCTTTGATTTTCTAATTCTTAAATAATCTGAGACTGCTCTGATAGGACACATCTGGTGTGATAAGGCAACACTTCAGGTTAACTCTTGATACCTCACTAGGATCTTAACACCACTGATCACTGCTTTCTGTAACTATTTCTTTAACCTCCTCTGCATTCCCTTTTAACTCTCTCTCTCTCTCTATATATATATATCCTTAGGATTTCTCAGTCCTAAAAAAAATAAAAACAAAAGTAAAACAGCATTACTTGAACCTTGTAATTTCCTCTAGTTATTCATCATCTCTCCTACTTGCCTCATTTGGGCACTTTGAAAACAAGTCTGTCACTCTAATTCATAACTAATATATCCCCCTGGCTTTAGGCTTGAACCCGTGGTTCATATAACAGCCACAGCACTCACACTTTAGATCATACCACCTTCCTCCTGATGGGCTTTACTCTTTTTCTCTGGACCTTAAACTCATCCCCAGACCATCTGGTCTCCTCTCACATCTCTGATCACCTTTTCCTCTCAATTCTCTAGCTACACTGCTGTTTCCTTTCCTTGCTTCTGCCTTAGGACCTCTGCATTTATGTTCACAATGCCTAAAAGGCTCTTCCACAAAATCTTCACCAGGGTGACACATCTTTTAGCATTTGCAGTCTCACCTCAGTTTTCAACATCTGTCAATAGTCTTCCAAACGTGTCCAGTGCACTTCAATACAGAAAAATACCTGCTTTATTAACTCTATAACTGTGTAGCATTCTACACTCTTGAAATCATCTTGAATAGTTGTTATTTGTCCCTTTACCCCATCAGTTTATATGTTCCATGAATGCTAGGGCTTTGCAAACAAGTGGTTAGAACAATATTTAGGACATAGCAGGTACTCATTCTCACACTGCTTTTCCTCAGAGGAATGATCTCACACAGGCTCCTTCACAAAATGAACTCATTATTGCACAACTACAGATCCCAGATCCCACCAGCTAATGTTTTATTCTTTCCATGTTTTTTTTTTTTTTTTTTTTGCGGTGCTGGGGATCGAACCCAGGGCCCTGTGCTTGCAAGGCAAGCACTTTACCAACTGAGCTATCTCCCCAGCCCCTCCATGTTTCTTGATTGAAATTAAAAGTGAGTTTGTGCTGCAGTTTCTTTTCATCTGGACAGAATATTTGGCACCAAGATATATCACAAGCCACTAGCTAAATTTGTGGGAACAATGATTGTTGGGTCGTTCCCTACTCCAGGCCAGGTAGAAAAATGTATGTGAAGTATATATCAAAGGGCATATTGGAACCTACAGTCTTTCAATAGGAAACAACCAATATAAACAAAAAATTCTCACATCAAATAAATTTATGAATTAAGACACTTATGAATTAATAATACATATTGGCTCAACTTACAGAGTAGATATTTTGGGGCTAATAGTAAATTAAGGTGTACTTGCTCAAGTGTAAAGCTATTACTGTCCAAAGCAGAAATAAAGTTTGAAAACCTTCTATAAATATCTTACTTCTGCATGCAAGTGACAATAGTTTGGACCCTCTATTGTAAAGTAACTTTTTCTTACTTTTGACACTTTTACCAGAAAGTGAAACATGCAGGAAAACTAGCCTCACCCCTTCCTGGAGTTAGTGCCATGAAGAAAGGAAATATAATAGAATAAAAGAGACATCTCAAGGAGGCAGCTGGACATGCGTCTGGAGGTCAGTGGGGAGAATCGGGGTGGGGTAGGCATCTGGGTGTCTCTGTTGTGTATTACCATCTGGAGGTGAGGGAATGAATGATGCCAGTTAGGTAAATACTGTTGAAGGAGAACGCAGGTGGACCTGCAGAGTGTTCCTATCCAAACGGGCTTGGGGTGTGGTGGGGGCAGTGGTGGTGAGAAGACTATGTTGTCAGAGAAGGACACCATGTTTTAAGGAGGAAAGCACAATCTGCTTTGTCACATACTGTTGAGAGATGAAGACCAAAATGGTCCATTTGGCAAAGAAGAGTTCGTCCATGACAAGTGACTGTAACCAGACAACGCTCCTAGACTTGAGTATTTCCTTTGTCATGGTAGAATAATAAGTCTGATCCAGAGGTCTGAAGAGTTAGTGGATATAAGGAAGTGGGGTTTTTAAAGAACTGAACAAAACACAGAACATCAATGTGAACTGATATGGAAAACAGCTAATGCTCCCTTGATCTTTTGGGAAAACACTTAATTAGCCATACGATTACTATTCAAAGAAATATGTTTATACCTTTGGAATGACTTTTTAAAAAATGCTTATGTTCTGAATGAGTACATTTCATTTTTTTAATTTATTAAAATCTATCAGGTAATTTTATAATAACATGTGACTGTATCGTAGTTGTAATATTTTTAATCATTTTAATAATCATATACATCTTAGCTCAACTGTTATACATGTGTTCTTTGGTTTACACTTAAAATGTGCATAAAACTTTTATAATTACTGGTATTTATGAATCCAGTGACAATACTTAGATACAGTAACTATTAACATATAAAAGATGAAATATTTGCCTCATTCATTGAAACATGTTCATGGAAATTCCTTTATTTTCCTTAATAAAAAGAAATATGAGTTCATGCAAATACTTAAAATTATTAATTTAATTTCAAAATTTTACTTTGGCTAATATTTTCAATCTTTATTATTACCATACTTGCTATCAAAGCTATTTTAAAATATCCAAATTGCCTGTTTTGATTTAATATTATTAGGTCAAAAACATGAAAGCACCTTGGCTATTAACTTTCATCTAAGTAATGCCTACTTCTGCCATCTGGCGGTGGAATCAAAGGTGTCTCTATGATTGGCATCAAGGCCATACACCAGGCCTCATTGAACAATCCTAAATTAATCTCCCAGATAGCAAGTATTATATTTCACTTGAAAAACGTCAACATTTACAGTTGTTTTTGTTTTAATAGGACAATGCTCTCTGTAGTTGTTAGGAACATTGTAATATGCATGCTGAGCACATTAATAATGCCTCATGCTAACAGTGGAACTATCAATTTTGTACCAACAATCAAGTTAGACATAAAACCTGATAATTCTCCACTTATTTTGCACTCATGGCAATTTCTAGAATATCTACTTTTTTTTATTAACAATCAATACACTCAAGAAAGCTTTCAAAAGGCTTGCTGTTTGTTGTATAACCTGGTATTTATGACTTACTACACTGCTTAGAACTTGGCCTTTTACTATGCCTTAGGCATTACAAATACCATTGTAAGATGAAGATATTTTAAAATTAAAAAGAAAATAGTTTGAACTATGAGCAAGTTCATTTGCATTACAGGCATTTTGCCATATTCTTATATTTGGGTTCTTCATTTAATAAATTTTAAAGGTTGCATGTAATTACATATCAGAGAATCAGAATGCAGGAGTTAGAAGAGCTTTTAGACTTTGCAAGTTTCATTTCTCTGCCCAAAGGACAAATGTTTTCTACAATGTCACTAATAAGTGGTTATCCAGCTCTGCTTACATACTTTCAATAAGAAAGCCCTATACAATTATGATGACATCCACCTAAGAAAATTTTTCTAAACCATTTATGTGGTACTTACCAGTATCTTATCCCATTGATCTTAGTTTTTTCCTCTAGAGCCTTTCAGAATAAATTTAGACTCAATGAAGATGGTTGCCATGTTCTAACTGTATTTTCTCTTCTTTAGGGTAGACATACCTATTTCCTCCAACCATTGCTTACCAAGTCACAACATCAATTTCTCCATCAATCTGGCCTTCTTTATTTCCTTCAAATTAAAAAATATAGGGTTGTGGGTGTATCTCTGATAGTGCTTACTCATGGGGCTCTGGGTTTGATGCCCAGCAACACAAAAACAATTAAAAATAATACTTTTTAAAGGTCCAGAACTGCCTTCTCTTCTCCAGGTGTCCACTGACAATCAAATTGAACTTTTGGTGTTGACCATTAAGTTCTTCTATGTGTGCTCTTTCTCTTTCACACTAGGCAACTTGGATTAAAGGGAGGAGCACGAGGCAAATGAAATTGTGAGTTTGAGTCCAACTCCATCACTTATTAGCTCTATAACCATAAATATGTCCAATAATCTCTTTAAATTTTAGACTCAATGGTAACATTAGTATAATAAGATTTAATGAAATGTAGGTCATTAGTAACATTACAGCCAGCTAATATTTCTAATAAGTGCTTTTTTATTATTATGTTATTCCCCTGCTTAAAGACTTCAATGGCTTTCCATTGCTTTAAGTATGAAAATAAAGCTTCTTACTTTGGCTTAAAAGGCACTACATGAACTGGCCTCCAATATCATATCAGGGTATTATCACATGTCACATTCCCAAAGCTCTCTCCTTCTGGGTACTTTGATCTCCTCTCCCTTTCTTATTCTTAACCATGCTTGACGGGGCTTTTGCATCTGTGTTCCTTCTTTTAGGAATGCTCTTTACTGTTTGCTCTTCCTTCCTTAACTAGCTCTTTATAAAATCTTAATCAGAGAAAAAGCATCATTTCCTGACAAAATCCTCTCCATAATCTCCCCAGTAAAGTCAAAATCACCTCGCATTCAGTTTGTAGCACTGTGTTTTTTTCCTTCTGCTCACCTGACTCCAGTTTTGCTCTTTCACTTAATTTTTTTGTACTCATTTTCTTGAGTCCTCTTGTAGAATTTAAATTGCACACGGGCAAAGACCACATCTCTGTGTGCTCCACTGTTCCTTAGTCTTTTCCCCAGTACTTGGTTGGTGATAGGTCATCAATAAATATTTGTGCAAAATAAATTGAAGCTCAGGGCTGTCAAGGAAATGAAGAATTTAGAGATGGAAATTCTGGAAAGAGGAAAGGCACAGGAATATGAGCCCAATATTTGGCAATGGTTTTCTCCTCAAGAAAATTTCTAAGATGCAGAGGTTTAGAAGCTAATAAAGTCAAGGAGAAAACCACTAAAAAATGTAGTGGAATTTTCAGTAGTTATGTGGTATTGGAAGACAAAAGTTGGAGGTAGGAACCTAATGAGTACCTCAGTCGGAAACCCTGGAACTACACATGTACATACTGAGATTTGCCTCTTGAGACTGCTTGGAATGCCTCAGAAGACCCTGAAACACAGTGGAACATGCAACTGATAAGAAAGTTCAAAAGTAAAATCTGCCTCCCTGCTCCTTTCTCACCTTTGTACCTTCCCCTTTAGCACCAATAGCATCAAATATTTGTTGTAAGATATCCTCTTTCACTTTTCTGTTTATTATGCCGCATTACCATTTCATTACATTTCAGTAGGGCCTTCTTGAGTTACTGACTCTCAGGAAATGATTCAAGTCCAATCTCTCTTCCTGCCGTCCTCCAGGGTACACTTCTATCTGTTGCTATAGGTGACCATCTAAGGCAATTTTTCCATCGTCCTACTGGGAGCCTATCTACCTTTTCTGGACTTGCCTGCTTTACTCAAATTTCCTGTTATTCATCTTTCTACTTTCACAGATATTACACATATATATCTACTTTACAGATGGATATTAGTTTAAAACAGAAAACAAAAGATTCTGATACATTAGTACCCTGGAGTATAAACCATATGAGATAAGACTACCAATTCACTTAAGATAGCTGCCAGAACTCTTTCATTTTCTTGTGTAGTAATGTTAGGTACTGATGATTTTCAAGTTTCCCTCTGGGTAAGCATTTTTTAGTTTACTTTCTTTGGAAATAATTATGATGGTAAAAGGAAAGCACTTAGATTAAAAAAGAGAAGCGAAGAGTAAGAACAATTTACTAAATGAAAAATATACTAATTAAATTCTGAATAATCTGTTCATATATTTTATTCTTCTAAAACCTTTGCTTCTGTTGTAAAATCATGAGTATTAATATTATTCCTCTTAGGAATTGATTGTTGGTTCTTTTAGTACAAGCATTCATTGTTACTATTGTCTTCAAAATCAAGGCAGATCCTAGTTTTAACATTTTTCCAAATAAGCTGTTGTTTCTCATGCCATCTCTGGAAAAATGTAATAGGTGGCTATCTCAGAAAATTATAGATTATACACTCAGATCATAAGGAACTGAATTCCAAATTCATATATGTAACACATGTAAGAAGACATGAATCATTTGGTTTTTTTGTTTGGTTTTGTATTTGAAGTAAAAATTTGATATCTCAAAGTCTAACTCAAATTAGGGCTAGCAATAGGCAGAATACATCTGTCTTTTTGCCTAATGTCTTCTTACTACTGCAGAGTTAATCATGGACACGCGTAGATCTAAAGCATTTCTTGCTTATCATCTCTCTTCAACAAGTCCATTTCCTAAAAGTCATGGCAGGTGGTTTAAAAATGAGTGAATGAGAAAGGGAGTTAAGAGAACTCAAGTTCTTAGGACTGAAAAAATTCAAACAAACCAACAAACAAAAAGTGACGTTTTCTCATGTTATTTTCAGTCACTGTGTATTGGTGACCTGAAAATATTGAGGCAATTCGCCACAAATGATACTGTGTTTAAGGAGATGCCTATGCTTTACATGGAATTATAACAATGTGATTTTCACTTATAAAAATTTTCATTATGATTTAATAAATTAATAGAGCAAATTCAAATCTTGTCAAATTAATTATTATCACATTAAATATCTCATTCTCTCATAATTGTCAGAAGCTCAATTATTCCCAGTCTTAGAATACTAACATCTTCTCCCATCTCTAGACCTAAATACAGGATCTTATCATTATACGTAAATGAGCTTGAGATTGACAGTTTATTGTCAGGGGCCAAGAATGAATTATGGGCTTGTTTGAGCCATCTCAAGGCAGGGAGCGTGCTTTTCTGAGAACTCTCAGTGAAATCCCACCTACTGGAGACTGCTCAGATTATGCTCACCCTGCCCACTGGGCTCAGACAGCCCTAGGTTCAAAATCAGCAGACTTGAAGTAGAGGAGGTGGGCTTAACGTGCTAAGACCCAAAAAAGTTGTCTTTGCCATGGTCCTCATGCTTTCCTCAGCAAGTCCTTCACTCTGAATCCCACTGGTGTTTCTACCCATTTAAATAAGGCACAGACTCCATTTCATTGTTAGATCCAGTCTCCATCAGAGCTGGATCATCCCACAGTGCCTCACTTTTCACTTATTTCTGTGTTTTGGCTTTATTTCTTAAATTTCTCATACAATTAAGATTTCTAATTTGACTCACCACCCAGTTTGGGTAAACTGAGTAAACGTCATGTGGGTTGTGATAGTTCATCTTCCTCAAGGTTCCATCTTGGACTCTCTGTTCCTACCATCCTGCTTTATCTTTCAATGTCCATTTTCTCCTAGTGTCTTATACCTGGATTCATTTTTCTTCTTCACTTTAATCTCTTTGGATTTTCCCTTAGTTCATCTGTCCTCCTGGTTTGTGAGAAGTTGAATGGACAGTATGGAAAGATTTGTGCCTCATTTTGTAGCCTTGAAAAGATTGTATACCTTGCATTCTGCAAAACATATATTTGGCACTGGATCTAATATGGCATATGCCTTGGACAATCTATCAATCTCTTAAAATACAGATTTGTACTTTTTATATTTTAGTACATGATGAAAATAGTACAATAAAAGATAAAATTTAGTGACAGCTTTCAGATTTGTATTGCCAAGGAATGCATTTTTGTCTTAAAGACAGCTAATTCCTAGAAACATAAATTAGCAATTTTAGAAAGTCTTTACTGCACAAAAAGATTCATCTTCATTTCTGTTTCACAACTCAATATCCTTTCATGTTTGTTTTGAAAATAACTATTTTCCAAATATGCTAAACCAGATCTAAAGACACACACATGAAGATTTCTAAATGTTGTCCATTTATTTTAATCCATATACATTCAATTTACCAGCCAGGGAACAAGGCCTTTTAGTCCTTTGGTAGACTATTCTACAGTTAGAAAGTTTTGCTCATAAAATTTTTATTTTTAATTAATTTTTTTTTTATTTTTACAGTCTGCATTTTGATTAATTGTACACGATTGGGGTACATCATTTCGTTTCTATGGTTGAGCATGATATAGTTTCATACCATTTGTGTAATCATACATACACATAGGGTAATGATGTCAGTCTCATCCCACCATTTTTCATAACCCCACCCTCTCATTTCCCTCTATGTAATCTTAAGTGAATAATTTCCTATTATTCACTGTAGTGGCATTATTACAATTAAACTACAGGTGGTAATGATAATAAAAACTCCAAAAATATAAAGCTGGTAGGAGAGTAGGAGGAGAAGTATGACAAAATTCCTTGAGTTTTGTTGCTTTCAGAATTGGCTAAAATCACTTATTCTGTTGCAAATCATAAGACTCCTTATAGAAATCTCAGTAAATGTTGGCCCAGCTCAAAATTCTGGAGTATTATACCTATATAAAGCACCACTGCAAAGGTGGTGTAAAAGTGGAAATATTTGGATGAAGTTATGTCTGGTAGGTTGATTGGTTCTTACACAATTTTGTTTAATTCTAGTTCTAGATAAAGTAAGGAAATCGTAAGATTATTCTCTTGTGGGATGAAGTCAACATGATGAAACATAGAAAGAATAATGGAAAGTACACGAGAAATATGAGATAAGCACAACAGGGATATTTGATGATCACATAATCAGCATAAGCCAAGACTATAATATTACTACATAAAAAATAAATTTGCAGTGATAAAAGTAAAGGCAGTCTAGAACCAGGTGGTCAGTAATCCCACTACACTTTAAACAGGCTGAAGTATTCTTTCAACATCATAATTTAGAGAAAGTTAGTGAAAGAACTTTCAAATGCAGGTGGCATAAATAGTATGAGTTCTGAAAACAAGAAATTCCTCCATTCATTCAACAAAAATTTAAATATCCATGGTTACTGAGAAGATTGAGTCTAGTAAATGGATTAGCAAATAGTCACAGATGAGCCACATGTTTTAGTAAATAAGGTCATATTGGATCAGTTATTCTCATTTATTTATATGTTGTCAGTGGATGCTTTTGTGCTACAACAGCATAACTGAATAGTTGCAACAGAGACTGCAGGAACCAAAAGTCTTTCTCATCTGGTATGTTAAGGAAAAATTTTCTAACTTCCAGTCTAGTAGAAGAAATAAAAACTGTAAAAGACTGTCCCCAATAAAGTTTTCAGAAGGGTACATATCAGTGCATACATGTTGAAACTATCCTGTCCTATGGAAAGAACCTAGAGAAAAGATTAGAGGAAATGACAGCTCATCTTTACACAGGGCCAGGTGCCTATTCCCACCAGCCAGCATGGAAACAAGCATAATCCATAGGACACTAATTCATAGAACTCAGAAGTTTCTCTCTCTTTTTTTTTTCTTTAAACTTTTTTAGCCTTAAGCTAAACATTGTTTTGGTCTTACATGCAAAATATTCAAAGTAAGGTCCCAAATGATTAAACTATTTACAAGAATCTTCAACCTGTTCTAGAACAAAGTTCGACAATATGCAGAGGAATAAGAAATATCCAGTATTTTTATGGTTTGGGTATGGTTTATGTTCCAAGTTTTTGTGTGTGAAATCTAGTCCTCACTGTGAGGTATTAAGTGGGTGAAAAGGACAGGGGATGCAGTTCAGTGGTAGAGCACATGCTTAGCATGCACAAGGTCCTGGGTTCAGTACCCAACAATAAATAGAAAAAAAAATTTTTAAGGAAGAAAGGAAGCAAGAAAGAGGATGGAAATTTAATCTGACTATGATGTTGTAAAATATAGCCTTTGGAAAATTATCGGGATTAGATAAGGTCATTAGGCTGGGGAGCTCATGATAAATCCCAGTGGCTCTAAAAGTAGAGTTAGAAAAATCAGAAGAGAGCTATCTACCCTCGTGTTCTGCTGTCTCTTGCTCTGTGATGCTTTGCACTGCCTTGGGACATGGCTACCAAGAAGGCCACCATCACATGTGACCACTCAACCTTGTAGGGCCATGAGCCAAAATAAATCTCTTTATCATTCACCCATTCTGTGGCACTGAAGTGTTAGCAACAGAAACCAGCCTAACATGTATATATTTTATAGATTTGACCTACAGTGTCCTAAATTTAGCACGATTCTTGTCTTTGTCCCTAGTAGCAGCTTATTAGTGATGTCTTCTATAGTAATGTAGTTTGTTGTTTCTTACTCATGTTCACATCCATATTTCTGATTCTAGAACTGATATTTTATTCCTGCTCATAACACAAGCATAAAAATGCATAACAATTTGACTTGATATTTTTTCTCAATTATGGATTCTAGTAACTCTCATAATAAGTTAACTTTTCTAACAAAAGGCATAAATGAGACCTTTTTAATAGTGGATACATTAATAATGATAGAAAGACAATGAAAGTTTGAGAATTTAAAAGACACAAAGATGTAATTGTGCAGAAATAACTATTGGTATTAGTAACATTTTCATGTATCAATCAATTACAAATTTTATATACTGAGTACTGTACAAATAGCTCATATCTAACATTAATCTAAAGGTACAAACATTATGAAAGTAATTCATTTTCCAGAATTTGCCAATATGAATCTTTAATCATTGCTAAACATAAAATCCCATTACTTATAATATTTACAGAATCTATTTCACAACTACCATACTAGACAGAACTTCCTAAGACTTTTAGAATTAAGCCCTAATTATCAATGAGTACATATTTAAATGGAGCTCACCAATAATTTTCTAAATCTACACTGGTTTTTAATCTGATTAGTTCACATCATGACCACAACTTTTCAACAATCACTTAATGCATACTCAGAAACTATTAATTTTAAGAATTGTCAAATAGTGGAATTAATGAAGCCAAATTTAAGCAAATTTTGGATAATCTAGAGGTTTAGATTATGTCATTTAGTAATTTCAGAAAAAAGCATGAAACCTATTTTAATACAGACCTTTGCTTCAATTCAAAGTCTCTTATGTACCATAATCTTAGATATTATTTATCTTGCCTAACTCTAGGTCAGTTTTTGAATTTATAAATGCAGGGGCATAATTTGAGTATCTTTTTCAAGATTTGGATTACACAGGATAATGCTTTAAGATTTTTTACCTATCTTGTTAAATATCAGGTATATCTTCTAAAATATAGTTTGTCTTTTAGCTATCAGTTAAACAATTTTATTGCCCCCATCTCAACAACTCCCATTGGAAGTATTTTGGAAAGAAAATTTTGAAAGGAAAGATACAGTCAACCTAAGGGAATGGAAAAAGACAAAGCAAAATAGGAAAAGGAATATGCAGGAAACCAAGAATCTATTTTTAGTAACCCTTTCTATTTTCAGAGAGCCTAGCCACTTTGCTTTAAAATATTGCTCATAAAATTGTGCTACCATTATGATATGGGCTATCATTTACATACCAAAATTGTATAATGTGCATATAAGTTATGCCCAAGACAATTTCACTTCTTGAATAAGCTCATATGGAACCAACTGCCAGAGAGAAATATCATATTGACTTTTCTGTGTCACTGTAATTAAAATAATTTTCATTTCAAATTCAGCAAGTCTTTTTAGAATGTAATAGGAGAATTATCCCCTAATATTAAGAGTGTTCTGAATGGGAATAAAAGGAGCAGTTTAGGACAAAGTTTGCACCTTAATTCAAAACTCCCTGGCTTTAACACAGCTTACTGATGCAGTGAGACATACTTGGTGAAATGTTAAAGTGTTTTTTCTTTTTTAATTTATATATGAATGTAAGGGTTAAGAATTTGATGGATGATGTTTGTGAACAAAAGACTTGGTTAAACTCCAGGGTTTCAGATATTTGAGAAACAATGTATATTCACGTTCCAGTGACAAATATCTAATTTATCTAAGAGTAATCAAGACTTATATAGGTAGATAATACATAGATGGAGGTGCTGTTATCTGCCTTTTTGGATGTTCAAACTGGACCATGGAGGAAAGAAGCTAGCATTTTAAAAAGGCAACGTGAATACCTTATCTTTTTATTTCTCATCCTGGGAACAAAATTTTGTTCTAGCCATTTAACATCTTTTAGAGAATTCCATTTTGAATTGTTACTAGTACTTATAGCAATCATATGTGTAGGTGGACCATACATCTCATGTAAATCATAGAAACTTGAAATAACTTTTCCTGAAGTATTTTTCAAAGAATATTAAAGTTGTTACAAACCATCAAACAACTAGTGGCTAAGTATTTGAAGCTAAATTTGAGAGTAAATTATATGTACATAAATCAGATTGGTGATTTATTTATTCAGAGTGACTGGAAAGTCAGGGGGAAAGAGAACATACCCAGAATTCTTTCAAAAAATTTGGACTCTGGGAGGAAAGTGGTATGATGGTAGCTGAGAAATATAGAATCAACATTTGCATATTTTGTGGTTGTTTTGAATGATATCAGTAGTTCATTTTGGCTTTATAGAAACGACAAAAACATTTTAAAATATTGATAGCAAGAATGTAAAGGATACACACAACAGAAATACTAGGTAGAGAAGGGAAAATTGCTTCAAGTTCTGAAGATGTAGGAGAGGTGAGATTCAGGCCACCTGTGACTGGAATACCACCATTTCACTAGAAAAAAGGCAGGTGAACTTCAGAGATGCCACAGCAGGACCCAAAGACTTCCAGAGAGAGTTACATTTTCACTGAGAACCAGGCCTCAGTGTCACCTGATGATCAATGCAACCAGATTGTCAGTAGAAAAATAAGGAGAGTAGAACATGCTTCAAATAGTTCCGATTGGGAAAACTGAGTTGAAAGGCTGATGTCATCAGGTGATGTGAGGCAAAATTAAGTTGGAAAACTTGGGAATTTCTGTAGCATTTTAGGACTTTTAAAATAAATTTAAGTATATAATCCTCACAACAACACATTTGATGGAGAAACAATTGTTGCTTCTTTAAAGAAAAGCAAAGATTGATGGGGTCAAATAGGATATACCATAGTCAGTACGGTGAATAAAATTTACTTCTACCCAGCAACTGCCAGGGGATTCCTTTGCAGTTTCATTTTATGTTCTATAGAGTATGGGCCACTGCAAAGCAGTCCTTAGTTCAAGTGTATTCTCTGCCAGTAAAGTTTTGTTATATTTTTAATTGGTGAAATTTTAAAGCAACATTCCTGAGAATTTTTCTTGATGAATGCTGATTTGGTACTTTGGGGACAAAGTGTTTGGGTTTGAGAAATTCTTATTCTGAATAATTTAGAGGAAAGTTAGTTTAAATGTGTTGCAAAATACTGTCCTTAGTATGTTAATGAGTGACCAGACTTTAATGTATAATGACATGACATGTGCAGTATTTTCAAAACATTTATTCATGAACATTTTTTTTTCATTAAACGTCTTGTAGGACTTATTTCCCAGAACAGTACAAACATTGGGAAATGTAACTTAAAACATTTTTACACTCAATCCTAATCCTTTCCATTAAATGATAAGGACCTGTCTCTTGCTTGACTTATGTTTTGAAATAACAGATTTTTAAAAATCCATATGGATCTTATAAAGACTTTTTTTATTATTTAAAATATTTACTGTATATTTAAGAATGAACATGTTTTTCATGTTCAGGATTAGAATACACACATTTCCTTTCTCATTCAAGTTCCACATTTATGCAACTCACCCCATTACTGAGAGAACGCTACGCTAATCCCTTTACATGGTTTAATGCTCTTATTTTATGTATCCTTTAAGCTGTTGTCAAATAGTCTTCCCTAAAAAATTATGATTATCTAGTCAGGAGTGGAACCCAATGCACCATTTTATTCCTCAAATCTACTTTCTTTGTATAAACAAATAGAAGATGTATTAAAGATCAGTGATAGTATTTGCTTGCCACTTTTACAGAAAATGTCTCATGATTTTAAAATGAGGGGTTTATATAAAGGATTTACTTTTTTTTTTTAAACCTTGGTTTTCTCCAATGAGGAACTTAGTTTTCCACTCCAAGCTTTAAAGTAAAAAACAACCACTCAATAAAGGTTTGCAAAGGAGGTTTGACTATAAGAACCCCTATATTAGTTATGCTCTAAAACAAATTTGGCAAACAAAATGAAAGTTTGTTTAATATTAACATTTATTACTATGTCCACACCACAGAAAATGTATTACTAAATTAACTACAAATGGACACCATTTCATATTACTTCTTAAAAAAAATCATTGATAATTAAACCACCAGGGATTTCTCAGAGGATACTTATGTGCTATTTTTTATCTAAAATAGTATTTCTAATTTAGTTAAGTAGATAACAGATTAAAGCAAAATAGTCAGTAGCTGTTGTATGATAAGTTAAAGTGAGACAACAAAGGTCAGAACACACAGACGACAGTTATTTAAGACAAACTAAAGTATAACTTTAACTGATGTGGAGTGGTGAGTTGGACCATGAGAAAATTCTTAAGCAGTCAAAAATGTCCTCCTACACCTTAGGCTGTCTCCATTGCTCTAGCTCTGTGAGCACACACACACATACATAGGCTTGAGTATACATGAGCACATGTACAAACATTCCTAGGTATGTATACATTGCATGCAATCAAGTATTTTTTGCTCATAATATAAAACAAAATTATACAAATATTGTAATAAAAGACATTTTTTAAAAGACTAATATTAATATTTTGGAAAATTTTTACAAATGTTAGAAATTGACAGATATTTTCATAAACAACCTACCAAGTCTTCATGAAAGAGATAGTATTAAAGTTACACCAAAAATCTATATTTTGATGATAATGGCCAGGGTTATGTTCAAAATTTAAGTTAATGAGAATACTGCTTCCAAAAAGAAATGTTCAGGGGCTGAGGATATAGTTCAGCAATAGAGCACATACCCAAGCATGTGCAAAGCCCCGAGTTCAAGTCCAGTACTGTTAAAAAAAAAAAAAAAAAAAAAAAAAGTAAAACAGAAAGAAAGAAAAGTATGCTTGGAGAATTAAAATCAAAATAATTCATTGGACTTGAACCCAAGATAAAAAGGCAAGGTGGGGGATAGGAGTTGAGAGCTGGAAGTGAGGCATTTAGAGTACATAGAAATGAATTATAGAGCTGAAAAGATTGGGGAATTATTGTTGGGAGTTCTTAATGCCAAAACCAATACCAAATCTTATTTGATAGCAGTGATGAGTCATCCATGATGTTCAATAATTAAATTAAAATAATAAAATCCATGATTTGAAGAGTAATGTTGTTCCCAGAAAAAGTGTGCTATATTGGAGAAAGATGAAGGAGTGAAGGGTGATGGAATTTAATAGAAACTGAAATAATAATAATTATACTAAATGATACTGAGAGGCAGTAGCATGTAGATTGAAAGGACAGAAAAGGAGAAAAACATAAAGCTCAGGGTCATTTTTGAAAGGTAGTCTTTAAAAAAATGGTTAAGAAAGATCTAACAAAGTTCAGAGTAAAATTAATGTCACAAAAAAGTCAAAGATTTGATTCAAAATAGACTGGATGAAAATAATGTTATCTTCAATAACAGAAATAAAGGATTCATGAATTATTTTAAACTTCTTGTTCTTAAAAAAGAATGAGGCAAAAAAAGATGAGGATGTTTTGTGCTTGAAAGTGTATTAATAGGAAAGTAAGTTAAATTTTAGTCAAAAAATCAAACTATTTAGAATTTCAAGGATCATAGAGCCTACAGGTAAAGTATAAAGGAATATGAGAAGACTGGGGTTCACTTGAAACCATTACATCATTTAAATGAATAAAGCATTGCTAAGCAAAACTCTCAAATACTGCATGCAATTTATTGAATTTTTTTTAACCAGTAGTAAATAAATAGAATGACAAAAAAATTCAATTTTCTAAGATCTGCTAACAATGTCTCCAACAAAATACACCTGTGGTATCAGGAGAGATGCCAAATATCCTGTCAGACACATCTTAACCAAAAAGCAAAGATAAGTCTCAGAATTATGATATTATTAAATGAGCATAGCTACTGATTAGTCATTCTTATTGGTGAATATGATAAGGGCAAATCTCAATGAGAAACCATATAAATTGCTAAAGTCAATTTATTAAAATGTTTGATAAAACATCAAGAGGCACATTAAATGTCAAGAACAGAATTAACCTTACTCAGTTATTAACCCCACATGAAATACTTGAAAATTTTTCTTCAAACTTCAAAGTAATCAAATGAGTGAATACATTTATTGAAGGAATTTCAAACCTTTTTTTGATTCCATTACATGCACTTTGAAGTGCTCCACTACAATCACAGTGATTAAAATGGCCCTTCCAAAAGTATCTGCATTCGATTGCTTATCTAAGTATGCCAACATTTTTCTTTCAGCAACACAGCAAACAGGGAAAATGTTAAAATGTCCTGCTTTTCACCTGTCCTTCTAAAGCAAAATGATACCAGAAAGGAATAGAGAAGAAATCATCTTAATTAGAATTAATATCAATGGAAAGATTACTACAGAAGTTGAGAAATGATTTGATAGTTATAACCTTGTTATGAAGATATATAAATATTTTGTCAATCTGTCACATTCACAAAACAAGAAAATAAATGCAGTAACAAGAGCTGAGAGGCTGGTTTAGTAGTTACCCTATCTTTTCCAGCATTTATGGACAATCTAGTATATGCTAGGGAATCTATGAAGCAACTTTTGAACAAAGGGATTCAATTAACCTGATACAAATGCAATACCATGGGTCCCAATGAGGCAGTATTCTTGCTATAGGATTTAGCATCCCAAGCATACCCTCTAGGCAAAGGACTTGTGGACCTCCTGAAATGACAAGTACTTTCTGAAGATTGGTGATGAGATCCACAATTCACATAAAATTAGTTTTTTTAGTGCTTCTAATCAAATAGCCGATGCAGTAAAGATTAGGAAGTAGAGCTAAGTAGCACCTCAAAAAACAATAACACCACCTAAAATTCCACTATTACAGAATTGCCACTACCAATGTTTAGGGTAGATTTTAATAACATTTGCGTATTATATCTAGAGGTCAACTCAAAGGATAAAGAATTATTTCTATTAGTTAATGAAATACTCTGCAAAGCATAAATACAATATAAATAAGTACTTCATAACCTAATAATTAGAAATAGATTAGTAATTTTTGTTCAAAAGTATTACAATGAAATGAAAATGAAATAATGATTGAGAATAGAAAAACTAAAATTCAGAGTGTTTTTCCTGATGAAACTATTAATCTGATATTAATATTCCTAGTATAACATGAAGTACTATTGATAATCTGTGCATCCTTCAAAGTTGCAAGATCATCACTGTGGTCAATTGTTTTCTTCTCGTGGAAAGGCACTGAAGTGGTTTAACTTTATAAAATAATATTATGGTTTTTAATCTCATATAATGAATATTTTAAAGGAGTTTATATTTTCAAAATATAATTTATTAAGTTAGAAATTCACATTATTTTATATGTACAAAATACATCTATGAGGTCCTGAGTCAAAATACTAGTAGTGATAACCTGAGAGCAGAAGTGGATGAAAAGAAGAAAAGCTCAACTTTTTCATTATATACTTCCATAATGCTTCAATTCTGTACAATATGTATTTATCTTCATAATAATAATTATGTAATAAACCCTTCATCAAGCACAGACTATGTGCCACTGAGTTTGGCCTTGTAAAATTATGACAGAAAGAAGCTAATCTTCACATTCAATAAGCCCAGGACATGATTAGACAGAATTGTGAAACATAATTACAAATAATATCAATACATGTGGAAATCGTGAATAGCCTCACCCACAAAATTTCAAGCATAAAAATATAAAAATTAACTCTGAAAGATTAGATTTGTTCAGAAGTGTGGGCCCAATTTTTGAGCAAAATGGAAGTGTAAGAACTTTAGGACAATTCTCTATTCTCTCCCTTAGATTGGAATCAGTGAGAGTAAGGAGTATATTTCTACCCTGCAGCTCCCAAAGTTCTTAGCACTTTTATGGAATGACTATCCAAAGTTAAATAGCAGAATGGAAGTCTCCTTAACAGAAAAAATTACAACTATATGAGAATTTATTATTTTTGAGGGTATCTGTTGGCACTACATACATATAACTTCATATATATGTGTGTAAGTATATATATATATATTTATATATATATATGTAAAATACATAACTAATATTATAATAGGAGTCAACATCCCATTGCCAACTCTCTCTGGTACTTTTTGTCATTGAATCTTCCTGAGCTTCAGCTTCCTCATTTATAAAATCTTATACAACCTATTTTACCCACTTCATAAGGTTGTTGCAAAGCTTTCAAAAATTTGATATTACCACCAATATGTATATATCCATAATTTCCACCTTCAATTTCACCTACCTTCATTATCGTTTTATAATGAGTAGGTAGTTTCTTTTTGACAGGATTTACGTATCATCATAAAATAGTTCTTTTAAAGTTAGTGATATAACCCTTTGGCATTGTTATATTTGGAACTGTATAACTATATGACTATTATAACTACTTAATTCCTATTAGATGTTCTTTGATTAGGTACCACACTTGACTGTGTTAAATGCCCAGTTTCCTTCTGAGATTCCCCTGTTATGAAATAAGCTTTCATATCATTGTTCAGAGTTAAGGTTTTTAAAATATTTAACACTTTTGAGGAAGAACACTAAAAATCAGTTTCCTTCCTTCCCATTCCTTTTATTCCTTTCCTCCCTCTCCTTTCTTCTTTCCTTCCCTTGTTTCTCCCATCTTTCTTCCTTCAGTTCCTTCTTTATTTCTTCTATTTTATTTATTTTTTTTGAAAAATCTAAAGAAGAATATTACAGCTTAGAGTACAAGAAAAATCAACTTTAAGTAATAAAATATATTCAGACTTTGATATGAGATAGTATTTCATTTTTGGCACATATTACACTAATGTAAATTGAGGTGCTATAATTCAGTAAGTAGGAAGCTTTCCATCAATTTGACAGTCTTATTAGCCTCTGAAGAGGTGAAACAAAGAGGAGGTGGTTATTGTAATAGAAAACATGCTTCTGTTAGCTCTTTTTTACTCTAGTCATAAAATGTACTATGAAATTATTTTCCAAATAGATTTTGAAGATTTTAAACAGTAATCTAAATTATTAAAGTTTAATCATTCTTTGTTTTATCTTGACCTTTATGTTCTAAAAGACAATCACAGGAGGAAAAAATCCTTCAATGAATAAATTCAAGAATAGTTTTTCTCATGATCAAACTACAGATATGAACTTTCCCACATCATGTGACTTAAATGTCCAGAGCATGTTCCCCAGTTCTAAAAGTTCCCCCAGGGACAGGGTGAATGCTTGAAAATTTAAAATAGAACATATGGCCATCTTTGGATTTATATACTATTGTAAATGGGACTCATATAAAGATTTATTATTCACATACAAGATGTAAAAGAAAGTATCCACTCCTTCCATTGAAGGAATTTTCAGGGGAGGGGTTAGGAGAATGAGCACTTGGCAGGACAGGGCTGGAATTCAAAGAGTAGAAAGCCTGGGAGTGGTCGGGGGAGAGACACTCAAAATTTTTTTTTTTCACTTATTTTTATTATGTTAAGGCAACACCTTGTATCTATTAATGACCTTTATAAAAAGTAAATAATTTCTCAGTGAATGACAGAGGCAAAAATATATAAGTCCTTGTTTTTTCATCTCCCCATAAGAGAGGAGACTTAGACAAGTACTAAGAAATTGCTTCTTGGAAGAAAAGGGCAGCCACTAGGAAAGGGAGATGTGAACAGTGAGGGCAGAAGCCTTGAAGGATGGAGGAACCAAGGAGAAAACACAGTTCAGAAGAATCTTTAAGTAGTTTTCTTGAGTGCTGTGCAACTTGTATATTGTCACATCTGTTGCCGTCTTCTCAAAAGTCAATTTTGTATTATGTATACATTTTTTCCCAAACTCATCTATAACTGGATTATACAGCTTAAATATATGATATTTTAAAGTAGCCAAAAGGCTATAGTCGGCACCTTTGCCATGAAATTTATTATAATCTCAAAAGCAAAACTAATAACTAGAAATTCAAGGGTCCTTATGCTTTGCTCTTCAGGAAGATGACATTTCAGTGTGCAACTGGATTGACTGCAGAAAACCTTGAGTGGAACTGAATTAGGGGCAACTAGAGTGCAATTAAATTATGCTTAAAAACTGACCAATTGCTGGAGAATCATAGGGATATCTGGATTTACTACATGGTCAGAAAATTTGGTTTTAAGTAGAAAAGCGATACTGCCTTTAGAAATTTTTTTAATTATACTAATGAGAAAGGGAAATATGGTAGAATGTTCTCAATTGTAAAGCAACAAATAAGCGAAAAAAAAGTTATATTTCATTAATTGTATTTAAAAAATTAAATAATTTATTTTTCTTTTCTTTACTCAATTATAATCCCAAATTTGCCCATTTTCCACTATTATAGATCCATTAAAATATTTATATTTGTTAAAATTGTGTTAATGATGTTAATAATATACGCACACATATCATATATGAAGAATAATGTTCAGACCTTGAGAACTTTTGAATATTGGCAAGATGTTGAGATTTTCTCTCCTTGAGAGTTCTTGGATCTGAAAAAATATTTTTCTCCATTAGTCTTTAAAATTAATATTTCCAAAAATGTTACTTTCTCGTCCAGCTTTCTTCTAGCTTTCTATTTTCTTTTTACTAACCAGGAAAACTACAAATGGGATAATAAGAGAAAAAAAGATTTATTTTTCCATTTGCCTCCATAATTTTCAAAAACTGACGTGCAGAAAGTTTTTGTTTGTTTTGGCCTTGTATTAGATTTCTATTGCTGCTGTTGCAAATCATCACAAACTTGGCTTAAAATAAAATAAAACAAAATATTATCCTACCCTCAGGTCAGAAGTCAGACATGAGTTTCACTAGACTAAAATCAAGGGCCCAGAAGAACTCTGTTTCTTTCTGGAGGCTCTAGTGGAGAACCTATTTCCATACCTTTGTCAGTTACTAGTGATCAGCCACATTCCCTGGCTCATGGACTCCCTCCCCCACCTCCAAAGCCAGCAATATGGCATCCTGACTATTCTTTTGCAGTCTCATGTCCCATGATAACCAGAAGGATTTCTCTGCTTTTAAGGACTCCTATGATTAGATTGGGCCTACAAAGATAATCCACTGTAAACTTGACAAATCAAGGTCCTAAACTTAATCACATCCACCAAGTTCCTTTTGCCACATAAGGTAAAAAATTCATAAATTTCAGAGATTAGGATATAGACAATTTGGGCTGGGAGAGGGATTATTCTGCCTTCCATGGGCCTTGAACAGTATATAATTACAGACAAAATGATTTATTTTGCTTGTATTATTTTACATAGATTTAACCCAATATGGTAAATACACAGTCCCTGGGAAGAAAGAAATCGGGTTTACTAAAATTCCTGAGCTAAAAAAATTGATGTTTTTTAGCTGTGATGATATAAACAAATATGAACCCCCCAAATGCATTTTTCACTTAATAAACATAAGGCAGAGAAGAATTAGCAAATGGTCATTTAAGAAGATATCAGTGAAACCTACTTAAAAATATGTAGAAAGTTTCAAGAAGGACAAATACTACATGATATCACTTACAGAAGGAATCTAACATAGTCAAACTCAGAAGCAGAGAGTAGAATGGTGATAAGCATGGGCTGGGGAGGTAGGAAAAGAGGGAGATATTGGTCAAAGGGTTCAAAGTTTCATCTATGCAAGATGTCCGAGTCATAGGGATCTACTGTACAGCACAGTGGCAGTAGTTACTTGAAAACTTTCTAAGAGGCTAGTCTTACTTTAAGTATTCTTATTATAAAGATAAATAATGATAAATTAAGAGTGAAGAAGGAAAATTTTGGAGTGATGGATAAGTTTATGAAATACACCGTGGGGATGGTTTTGCTGATACTATTTATCTCCAGACTTACCAAGTTGCATATATTAAACATGTACGGTTTTTTTCGATGTCAATCAAACCTCAATATAGAGGTTAATAAAGGAGGACTGCAAGCAAGCACAAGAACATACAGAGTGGCATGAAAAATCACGATTTATAAACCCATCAGAGAATACTATCTGAAATTCACAGTGTAAGGAATCCACCCTAGAAGGGACAGTATTTTCATCCTCAGCATCAGGAAGGGGAGACGGATGTCCTAAGGTAGATTAGTATTTGCAGTCTGAAGGAGCTTGTCTCATGTCCCTATTCTATTGCAGTGAACTAAGGATATGACACACTTGCCTTCTACACTTTTCAGTTTTTTCTATAGTGGGAAGAGGAGGGCTCTGCAACCCACTGAGATACAAAAGGTGGACAAATAACTGAAGGTAGAATTTGTTCATAAGAGGTTGACAAATATAAGCCCAAACCTTTCACTCTTTTTTCACTTTATTGGTTCTTTTTAATTATATATGACAGTTATATATATATGACATTTTAATATAATTATACTAGCATGGAATATAATTCTAATTCACACTCGAGTACCTCTTCTTTCCCTTTCCTTTCTCTATGTCCTGCTCCCTTCTCTCTATTGATTTTTCTGCTGTTTACCTAGTTGTCTTTTAATTTAAAAACCTAAAAATACATTAGTTTTTTAAAAATTAATTTCTTGTGGATGTACTCAATGGTGAGATTCACTATGGTATATTCATATATGTACTAGGAAAGCTGTGTCAGATTCATTCCACCCTTTCCTATTCCTAGCTCCCCTCCCTTTCCTTCATTCCCCTTGATCTAATCCACTGATAGTTAACTTTATTCACTCCACTTTCTCTTTTGACTCTTTGATGTTTGGATTTAGTCCCAGAATTTTACTTAAAGTGTTCTTGCTAAGGCTACCAACCACTTCCTTAATGCTAAGTGACCTGGTTCTTTTCCAATCCTCTCCTTCCTAACCTTTAACCTATGTCTAATGCCATTAATTCTTCTTGTATCTAAACATTTCTTTGCGTGGATTTTAAGACACTACTCTTCTGGTTTCTGGAACTCTTACCTCTCTGACCCTTTCTTCCCCAGTCTCTTTTCATAAGCCTATCTTCATTTTCCAATCCACCCTTATTTTTAAATGTTTGTGTTCATCTGGATACTCTTCTAAGCATTCTGATACATATGCTTCCTGCATGATCACATATTTAATCATGTCTATTATGACTAATAGAAAGTTCCAAACCAATAGAATTCAGATATACTTTCTGAGTTATACACCTACATATATATATATGACTGATCACCTGGTATTTCCACTTGGTTTTTAGAGAGGTATCACAAACTCAACACATCCAAAATTTATTTTCTTCCTTCTAGAACTATTCTTCCTTTTCTCCCTTTTTAAATAAATGATACACTGTCTACCCAGTTGTCCAAATCAAACATTTAGATCCTTTTCCACAATTTCCATGTCCCATTGCTAGTCTCCATGCAAGTTAAATTCAAAAGATCTGTTTGCATTTGTACATGTTCTTTTGTCTTTGTTAGATCCCTTTTCCTTCTACTTGCCTCCTTTTCTTGCAGAGTAGGTCTAGTATTAATAAATGCACTCTGTTTTCTTTATCTGGGGATGTCTTAATTTCTTCCTCAGTTTTTAAAGATAATTTTGCTGGATACGAGCCTCCTTGGTTGAAATGTTTTTCTTTTAGTACTCTGAATATATCTTTCCTCTGTCTCCAAAGTTTGGTATTAGAGATTTGATGATAATTTTGAAGGTTCTTTGTATGTAACAAATAGCTTTTCTCCTGCTGCTTTTGAGATTCTCTTTGTCTTTCCAAAGTATGATTATAATATGTCTTGGTATACATGTTTTTGAGTTTATCTTCTCTAGGTTGCACTTCTTGAATGTTTATACTCTTTCATCAAATTTGGAAAGTTTCCTGGGAACAGTGGTGAATGCCTACAATCCCAGTTACTCAAGATGCTGAGGCAGAAGGATGGAAATTTCAAGGCCACTGAGATCCTATCTCAAAATAAAATGAAAAAGAGTTGTGGATGTAGTTCTGTGGTAAAGTACTTGCCAAGTATGTGCTAGGCCCTGTGTCCAGTCCTCAGCACCACAAAAAAGAAATAAAAGTTTTCAGCCATTATTTCTCTTTATCCCTTTTCTCTCTCTTTTTATGACTCCCACAGTGAACATCTTGGTCCACTTGATGGTACCTGACAGTTCTCCTAATCTCTGTTCATTTTTTTTCCCCAGTCTATTTTTTCCTTTCTGCTCTTTAGAGAGTTTTCATTGTCATGTCTTCAAATTCACTTATATTTCCTCTGATTACCTAAAATTGCCTTTGAATCTCTCTAGTAAATTCTTCATTGCAGTTATGTTATTTTTCAGTTTCAGAATTTCTTTTTGGTTAAGAGAAACCAAAAGTTGTCTCTTTATCAAAATTTTCATTTTGATGGGGATGGGAAGGATGGTGGAATAAAATGGACATTATTACCCTTTATACATGTATACTAACTATGTGACTCAGCACCATAAACAGCCAGAGGAGTGAGAAGTTGTGCTTCATTTGTATAAAATGAATCAAAATGCATTTTACTGCCATGTGTAACAAATTAGAACAAATTAAAAATATATCTTAAATAATATAAGCATATAATTAAAATAAGTAAAAATTTTTCATTTTTCTCATATATATTTTTCTTGACTTTCTCTACACCTTCCTATAGTATTCTGACCATCTTTACAAGAGATTTTTGTTTCTTTTCTTTTTTTTTTTTTTTTAAGAATTTTTTCCTATACATCTGCATTAGGTCTTTTGTGTCAGCTTAGTTTTTGTTTTCTGTCCTTTGAATCGGCCATACTTTCCTCTTTCTTTATATGGCAGTGGATTTTGTTTAGAAATGGACATCTAATAATGTGGCAACTCTGGAAATCAAATTCTCCCTCCTCCTGGGTCTGCTACTGTCCTTTTTATCTGATCCCTATTCTTCCTTTTTTGATTGCCGTAGGTTGTCTCTTTCACAGGCTATCTCTGCAGAAGATCGGGTCTTCCAATCCAGCCTTTCTAATTTTTGTTATATATGAACTTTCTTTTAAATATCCTAGTCTTTAATGTCTATCTTCCAAAAGATAAAAATAGAGAAAAATGAATGGGAGAAGGATAAAGTCCATTTTAGTTCCTTGGAAGTCACTTCTCTTAGAGGGAAGAGTACTTTGAACAATGGATAGAGGTACAGCAACAACCACCTGACTCTTTGTGTGAATTTTTGTGATCAGAAGCAGCAAGCAGTGATCGGAATGCCAATATTTGGAGGACAGGCTCATTGTGTCCACTGACACCTATAAGCTATGTACAGATTGCTCCAGTAATATGTGCACAGATGCCAACTACAGGGCTGTGATGGGAGATAGCTTTTACTGTGATGAGTGCCAAAATTACCTTAAAATAAACACAATTTACCAGTCAAGCTCTCCCCTGGAAATGGCATGTTTTTAATAGACTTCAAAGTTTCAAAACTGTTACATTAAATGAATATTGCCGGTACAATCATTGTCTAGGTGAAAAGAGTTTTCTGGAGCTTCCTATTCCATCTTATTCCCAAAATTAATTCTCCATATTGTTTTGATTTCTGTGTTTTTATAGTATGTTTTGAGTTAAGAAGTGTGGGGCCTCCTGCTCCGTTCTACTTTTTTTTCTTTTCTTTTCTTTTTTTTTTTGGCTCTTCCTGGTCCTTTATGGGTCCATATGAATTTTAGGACTATTTTTTCTAGTTCAGCTAAAAAAATAATGCTACTCTTTTGATAGGAATTATAGTGAATCTGTGGATAACTTTAAGTATTATGGACATTTTAATATTGTTTCGTCTTCTAACACATGAATATGGGATATCTTTCCTTTTTTTCTTTTTAAATATCAGCAATGTTTTGTAGTTTTCAGCATAAAAGTATTTTACTTCTTTTGTTAAGTTTATATTTCTAAGTATTGTATTATTTTATGCTATTGTAAATGGTGAGATTTAGTCTTTTTCAATTTTGGATTGTCTGTTGTAGTATATGAAAAATCACTGATTGTTGCATTTTTATTTTGTATCCTGAAACTTTACTTAATATATTTATTAATTCTAATTTTGCAAGGGGTTATCTTTAAGGATTTCTATATTCCAGTTTATTTCTTTGTCTTCTCTTTCTCATAAAGATTACCCATGAAGTCTTCATATATCTATGCATTCAAAAACACTTAAGAGAAACTAGCCACTAACAACTACTTAAAGCCATCTCTGAGATACTGACTGAAAATAATGTCCTTCATTTTACTGTCAAAACTACTTTTTCTTTTTAGGATGTGAATAGTTTAGTGTCTTTTTTTAATAAATACGTGTGCATACACATATAATCTAGGTCACAGAATTTTAATCAGCCTGGTGTATGTAAACGAATTTGGAGTTCCCATTCCTAGAGATCCTATAATCTACTGACATCTTGGAAAAGTCTGGTGTTCACATTTTTGTAATGCAAAGTTTATAGACTAACAAATGGTACACTCTGTAGCTACAAATCCAAACCTACAGTGTCCCAAAGGCCTTGCTTAATTAGTCTAGAGATTTATCTGCACATAAGTTAAGCTTTCTAAATCCACAACATCACTAAAATTACTTACGTTTGATTATTTTAACTCTATCTGCAAGGTGCCTCACCTTTTGGTTTGTCACATTCACTCTTACTCAGATCTGACTTTGCTATCAGAGTTTCTCAGGTATAGTCCTAACTCACTCAACCTACTGGTTAGGTGTATGATCTTGGAATATTTTAAAATTGTATTATTTGATATGGATTTGGAGATAGAAACAGATAACAAATGGATAATGAAGGTCTTTTTTGTTCTTTTATATTATTTTTTCTTATATATGTGAATGAGTTGGCCATAGAACTTCATTTTCTCAGGCTTAAGTTACCATAGATTGCTTTGTCCGTTGAACACAATGCTATTGCCTATCACCTTCACTAATTCAGCCATCATCTCAGCTATTAGCAGCAACAGTATGGAACTTTTTACTTGTTTACATCTCACCTGCCTCATCAGAATCTATTCTCTACAAGAGCAATGCCTTCATCTTCTCTACAAGTCAAATTTCTGTGCCTAGGACAGCAGAAAGCAAACTAAAATGAAATGACAAAAAAAGAGTACTTTCTTTCACATACATAGTACAAAAGGCACTATGTATGGTATATTTTCACAGGCTGAATTTTGTATTTTTTGTATCTACCTGTTTGGTGGAGCACTTAAATTATCTATGTTTCAAAGGAGAAATGATGACCGTACCAGGATTTTATTACCTAAATAATTTTTTTTCATATTCTACTGCATAGACATGCATGGCATTCACATTTTCTATACAACATATCAATAAAACCTATTTTAAAATATTTAACTTGAATAACCCAGGAAAAATATTTAAATTCAGTGTAAAACTTCACTGTCTTTCATTTCTTTCTCAAACCTGTGATGTGTAGATTAATAATACTAGAATAAAACATCTTTCAACTTGAAAGAATAATTGATTTGGTAACTATAAACAACAACAATAACATCAGAATATAAAATTTAACCTGTCAGTCGCACTAAATATTCTTCCTAGCATCATGTAATTATATCATCAGAAAGACTAAAATTGAATATTATTGACAAAAAGAAGTTGTTATCATTTGATCAGTATGCCTGTTTGCATATTACTTCTCAGTACCTTTTAGACATATCCAGATTCAATAACGAAAACCTAGAATTACTTAGGAAACAGTAATTACAGGTTTGAAAAGACTGGATTGCAACCTCCAGCAGAAAGCTCAAGTGCCAACAGCATGATATCACTATTCAACTGTTTCTTATAATAAATTGCCTTCAAAAAGTCAGCAGGGGAAATTAAAATCACATTTCTTAACATCTCCTAAAGCCTCTATGGTTTAATGCAGCTGAGCACACTCCAGATGACTACTCCAACTAACAGGCATTCTTGTATTCATCAAGTGAAAAGAAACTAGTCATTGGCCTGTAAAACTTCATTTTTTTTATTTCAACACGATATTTAAGATTTTTTTTTATTAATATAAGACCTTTCTAGCACTATTTAGAATGTTTATTTACTAAAGGAAAAGGAAATTTTCATATCTGTAAAGGTTAAATAGTTAATCTCATAAGCTATGTTCTATATGCTTGTGCATTGTTTCCTCTTGATTTGAAGATAAACTGACTAAACAATCTTTAGGTACTTATTATAAAAAGCAGATTGGAACATGACAAAGTTAAAATGAATTCCCATATTTTATTGCCACATTCAACTACTATAGGGAAAAAAACGTGACTATGAGCAATATTTAGTTCCAACCTTTTCCAGCTTCAATCCACTGCAGGCATAAAACTCTCCAACTACAGGCAAAGTCTTCCAAGTCCCTGGGTGCACTGCAAGGCTGTCAGTGGATTAGAAAGACTTGCCTTGATAAGGGTAAAAGTCAGGGAGCAAGTGGGGAAAAGAAAGATCTGGAATTTATCTTCCTAGTCTAAACTCAGCAATTGGTATACCTAGAAATGCACTGACAAGTTTTCAGAATCATCAGGATCACTTAGGTAGGTTAATATAGGTTATAGGATCATTACTATTCTGAAGCCTGATAATCACAGCAGGTCTGACAATCTAAATTTTTAACCAGAATTTCAGAAAATTTTAATGATCACATTTTGATAAATACTAGGTTAGAATTAACTCTCAGGATACCTCTGTGCCCATTGAGCTGCAACCTTCTTTTCTAATCCATGCCATGACTTCCTGAGCATGCAAGTAGCATTACATTTTTGTTTGTTGATTGTAGCCTATCTCTCTATCTGTAATTATTGAGACTTGAGCATGCCTGAAAATTAATGCCATAACAAACTATTATCCTTTATTTGGACATATATCCTAATACTTATTATATGAACATATATGCTAATATATGAGTATATATAAATATGTATATACTATTGTACACACACATGCACACACACACACACACAAATTATCTCACAAAGAGCTGGAAAAATATATTAAATAACAATAAAGAGTCTAGAAGAATCTCTTTTTTTTCTTTCTTTCTCTCTTTCCACTGAAATCTAGTGTCAAATTTCTCTAAATTTGTGTGGAAAATAATACTAAGCTAAATGACATGAGATAGAAAAAAATCATAAGTGTGAGCACAAAATTGGCTATTAATCTTCAATATAAATGAGTACACAGTTTTTAGGGAAAAGAATTTGTGAACACAAGTCTATGGCATATAAGCTTTGAATTAATGACCAGGAGAGGAAAACAGGGGTCTCTGTGTATTGTTTCCTTCAAGTTATTCTATTGATTACTAAGTAAGATAAATAAATCGTTGGCATTCCTTATCCAGTTTTTGGAAATTAAAAATAAAGCATTAGCCTAGTCATTATTACACAGTATAATTAATCATGTTTTAGTGTACTGAGTAGCTCGTGGTACTTCACAAAATATAACATAGTGGAAAAGATTAAAAGAACATCAGTTAAAAACCAAAGCAATAATGGAATTTCAGTTACTGATGTGGAACTTTAGATCTGAAATATCAGGCATTAAACAACCATGAGAAGTGATAATGAAATCATGAACAATGAGAGAATAAATAAGCCATTATCAAATCTCAATATGTTTGAATAAATCTTAAAACCCTTGTCAGTTCAGTAGATATTTTCAGAAGAAAGAAAATAATATTTACCATAGTTATTATAACTACAGAATAAAAAAAATAGAAGTGGAGGAAAGAGTGGTAGAAGAGAGAAAGGTCAGGAAAGGCTGAGGGTAATAATATCCTATCTCACAAAGAGGGAAGTCAAGATATTACTTCAAGAATTGATGAAAATGAGATAAAAGTATAAATATACTTACAAACTAAAAACATAATCAATAAAGGAATAAAAATGGTGATATAATCAAATTGAATGACTCTTTGAAAAAGACATGGGACAGAGGATAAGACAGATAAGAACTTATCTAGACAAGGAGAAAAATCCACAGAACATGACAAATCAATATTGTTGGGATATTCATGTTCCAAGACATGAAGTAACCAAAACCCCAAAAATATTTAAAAGTGATTATTTCTGACTTTAATCGTTGAACAAACGAACCAGCTTCAATGACTGGGAATAGGAGTGGTGGGTGGTGGGGCCAAGGAAGTGCTAGTTTAAATTACAGAACAAGTTATACTTTATTGTTTGATTTATTTTGATTTTAATTTGTTATGGCTTGTCCCTAATTTGGTCTTGTGGTCTCTCACTTGATAGTGGCTTTAAACTCCATCCATTCCCTTACCTGAAATTCAAGAGATTGGTCACAGATATTTACAGTGTTCCTTTCCCAGGATAATTTGTCATCCTGGTGGATGGCTTAATGCCTAAGTGTCCACCTTGTGATCAAGTGCTCCTCTCACAGGAAATTTGTTTACACTGGCAGAAGTTCCTGTGGTTCTTGTATGACTTGTATTACTTTAGTCCTGCAAAGATAGACACTAAGAGAATCCTGATTGGAAACAAGACTAGGTTCAGGGGTAAAGGTATCAACTAAGACACAACTATGAAGTGAAACTAAAGTGCAAGGAACAGAAGAAGTTTGTTACTCACAGGTCAGTAAGGTTAGGGGTACTGGCAGGAGCTGATGGGAAGTCCAGAGGTGACAGGCAGCTCAACCAGTGGGCAGGCAGCAAGACAGAGGACCTGCAGGACAATGGCTTTATTCAAATCCGTGGTGTTGTCCTTGAGCTTTACCTCAGGGGATGTGGATTAGCTGGTCTAAGAAAAACAGCTGTAAAGGGGCGAATGGAATTACATGACTCTGATGTTGACACCATTAGTTTTACCATGGTCAGCAGCTGTGGTGGGTGTTGAGCATTGAGCCAGCAGGATGAGGAACAAGCTGCTTATAATGCAAACAAGCACATGTGAAGGGGAGGATTTAATTAGGTGATGGGATGGGGTACAATTAGGCTTCAAATACCTTGTTATATTAAACAGATTCATATTAAGCAAATTTATGACCTTTATCCTATGAATACATTTCTCTAGTTAAAAATTAATTGAAATAAGTAAATAAAATTTAAAGTATGTTATTATTAATTATATCAATTCCAAAGGAAAGGGCATATTCTTTTTTTCTAGGATAAACAGAAAAAGATGCACTATGAAATATTCAATGAATTTCAGAATACTGAAGGCTGAAAACACAGACTTTAAATTGCATTTCGTAAAACCATCAGGAGAGTCACAGGATTAGACCAGAGGGAGTTAAAGTATCATCTATGATCTAGAAGTTGGTTATGATTAGGAAGTTGTGGTGACAAGGATATGGCTCTGGTGAAGGGAACCAGGATCCTAGTGCAGCACCCTAGAGATGTTAGATAATTTCCACCAGGTGTTTATTTGCAGAAAAATCTCAGAAACATACTTTAGACTCCTTTCCTTCCCTGTTTTAGTCAAAGGCATCTAACTGGCAGAAACAAGATTACGAACAGAACTCAAGTCTCAAGTGGTTCTGGGAAATGTAGTTTTTTTTACTTCCAGCCTTTACAGAAGAGAAAGGTCAGATAGAGTTGAAGAAGTGTCAACCCATGATAGAAAGGGTTTCTACCTTGAATAGAAAGAAATACAATTTTTTAATCTTCTGGGATTAAAATATTATACCAAGAGAGCTATACCATAAAAAAGGATGGATGCAGTAAGTGTAAAACATCTGTAAAAACTACATTATGACAAAATATTTTACATTTTTATAAATAGCTCTCTATTATAAAAATTCAAATATTCCATTTTATTCATTTATAATCACAGCAGATAACATGAAGGTATGCTTTAATTTCTTCATTTGTAATTGTGATACATGTTTCAATTTAATTTAACTATTATTGTCATTTTACTCAGTGTTTCATATAATATTGAAATTGAAGTTAAATTGTCTCTTTGAATGCAGGCAGCTGGCATTACTAATCTTGTTAGGGAAAATATGTGCTTGCATAGCTATAGCAATGTTAACCTTTACAAATACTTTTTAGGATACTTTTCATGTTTACTCTCTTGGCAATTCAAGTTTATTGGAGTACTTGTCCTGCCAATACATAACAAAGCAAAAATTAATTACTATTTTGTCCCTATCAGCCTATATGGTTAATCTTTCTAGGATAGAGTATTCTACTTGACTCACTACAAATAAGCAAAATAAAAACAACATCTGGCCTTGGGATGCAATTCAAGGGGACTGGTACTGGCTTGAAGAGTGGAAAATAAGATTAAAAGTACCTCCACCAAGATTGTGCTAATAATGAGTCCTCCATTCTCTTACAGAATAAAGCACATTTATTGAGTGCCTATGCAGGTACCTGTGTCAATCATTGTTCCATCATTAGGACAAAAGGCCTAAGATTATTAAAATTAAAGGAAGAAAGACTTATTTCCGCTCACAGAGGTTCCAGCCCATGTTTTCTGGTCGGTTGCCTTTAGGCCTGAGATGAGGCAGGATATTGTGGCAGAAGCACGTGGCAGAGGAAAGCTGCTCCCCTCAGGAGGCCAGAAAGCTGGGGGCAGGGGAGAGTGCTCCTTTTAAAAAAGAAAGCCCTTTCCCACAAACTCATAAAGCTATGAATAGATAAATGGGTTAATCCACTCCGGAGGTAACAGTCCTCATGACCCAATCACATCCCAAAGGTCCCACCTCTGAACACTGCTGCACTGAGGACCAAACCTTTAACACACGAGTTTCTGAGGAATATTTAAGATCTAAACCATAACAGTGCTTGTCTCTGATGATGTGAAAAACAGTTGTAGATTGTCTGGAAGAGAATTAGTCAAGAGAAAACCCAGGCTTGAAAATACGAACACAGCTCAAAAAAAAAAAAAAAAAAAAAAGAAGAAAGAAAAAAAGAAATTATAAAGGAAAGTAGAAAAACAATATAAAATAAAATTACTAAAAAGAACATCAATTTAAAATTGAATAATAAGGACATTGCCATTAAGAATAGTAGCTAAACCACCAAGATCATTAGCTTAAGCAATGTAAGTCTAATACATTGCTATAGTTAAATCTATAATGTACCACACAACCATTTTCCTTCTAATTTTAAGAAAAACAAACTCATACACTGATTCTGGACACAAGTCCAGATGCAGGGGAGACAGGATTTCTTCTTCAATGCTGCTTTCACCTCGGTGCTGTTGTGACCATCAGTTACCTGCCCTTGTCAGTCACCGTCACCAGGTTCTGGGACTCCTACCACAGATAGTACTGATTTACACAAGAGAGAGGAAAACCAGTCAGAATAACTGATAGTGAGCTCATCAACTCCATGTATGCTGCCAGGGTATACTGACTGGAAGAATGTAAAAAAATATAAAATGACCATAGATATTAAGAGAAAAAAAGGAGACAAAGTAGAATGTGGAAGTGGCAGCAACTAGAGTTTTTTAGAATTTTTTTTTAAACAGCAGAATAAGTCAAATGAAAAGATTTTTACACACAGAAAACCCTAGTGCTCACTTAAACCCTGAGTAAGAAATTTGCTATTTATATCTGAAAAAGTTAAATTAGTTTTTCATCTAGATGTCAATAAATTTTTAGCATATGTGTAGTGTCTGAATATGGAAAATACATCAAAGTCTGATAATATTACTAATACTTTCTTTTTTCCTTCTTTAGGTTATGTGTTAATCAATTATACAGATAAATACTAAACATTAAATTTACCCAATTAATAACTTTCAGAAGAATGAGGCTTTTCTTCCATGTTCTTCTTATATTTTGTAATGCACTAATAAGATAGCCAGTATCCATATCTATTTTTAATTTTAATAAAAACAGAAAATACAGACTTAAGAAAAAAAGGAACATAAACTCATAACAATGCAATTTTATGCAGTTTTTTTAAAAAGACATAATTTTGTTTCCAAGGAAAGTAATTTGTGTTTTATCTGAAGGAGTATAAATTTAATATTCACTGAATTTCTATTTATTAAGCAGACTTGAATAAAAGGACTTCTGAAACATGTAAAAAAATGTATTGTTTTTTAATTTAGGTATATGTTCTTTTTAAAAGTCTACCATGAAATCTTCTTGAGAAAAAAAAACTCAATCCATTATGGTTATTTTTTGTAATGTGATATACATTGACCATATTGTTAGTTTATGATTGATACTAGAAGAAAATAAAGAATTAAATTGGTAAAATTTTTAAATAATTCAAAAGGATTTAAGCTATATTTCTTTAAAAGAGATATTGCTAATCTGTCAACTTGAATAAGTTAGTTGCTATACAGAATTGAGTTTCATACAGATAGCAAAGTTCAGAGTTCATCCATCTCAAATACAGTATACTTCTGAATGATAAAATGTATGTTATTGTGGTAGGAGTTTAGAATATCCGATAGAGGATCTGTTATAAAAAATTATTAAGATAGATTTTCAGATAATGTTATTCTCAATAATTATAGAACCCCTCAACTTACATGAATGAACTTATATGTATGCCATATGATTTACATGCATGTCATAAAAGACTTCATACTCCAAAAGACTTCAATATCTTAATGGATAAAGTGTGATGAAAATATATATTTTGTTTCAAGTATGACCAATATGTCTATGAGGGAAAATACACCAGGGCTCAACCTTTCAGTAAATATTTTTCTCTATTCATAGGTCAAAGCAGCATATTTTATGAGGAACTAAGGCAATTAAATGTTTATCATTCAATTCAATCAGGAGAGATCTATAACTCTAATCTGAACATCAGAGTATGAATCAATTTTATGAAAAAAAATCAAGACATAAAGAGATCAAATCTTGGGTCTCTACATAAATTAAATATAAACCAAACCTTTGTTTTCAAATTTTAGGTATTTATTTTGCTTGGATTTGCTAAGTTTAGCATTTCTGATATTCTCTTTTATTATTATTATCATAATCTTCCAGGTCAAAATATTCCTCCTTTAATCAACGTAAACTTCCTTTAAATAAACTTCCTTTTAAAGTAAAGTATTTTAAGACATTTTAATAATTTTGGCATTTGAATAAACTGCCACACACTAAAGACAAACACATAAAGAAGAGAAACATTTAGGTGAAGTTCAACACTACTTATCAGTATGATAATTATGGAAAATTAAGATATTTAAATAGTGACTACAGATAATACACTCAATAATTAATTGTTTTTTTTCCAGAGTTTTTCTTGTGTTTATTCTTCACTCTTATCTTTTACAAAGTTTCATATTTCCCCAAAAACACATTCTAATTTCTTTTAATTACCACATTAGCTAAAGGTGTGAGGTATTGAATCAATATTAGAATGCTCAGTAACTACTGTTTTATACCTAAAATTTCCCATATATGTTAAACTCATATTATGATTATACTTCTAGGACAATTTTTGAAGACTGAAATAATACTTTTGGTTTCAGTTTTTCTGAGTGTTTTCTATGGAGTCAGCAACCCCTGATGAAATGAATAGAGCTATTACATCCCTGGTGGTGACATGGGTTCCATGTGATTGACCCTTGTTTGGCACACAACCCAGCCTTACTTCGGGTGCCATTGTGAGTGTTCAGGCAACAGTTACCCAATTTTTTTTTTTTTTTTTTTTTTTTGTCCTATTGGCTTTTCCATAGCTTTCTCGTTAACGGGAGAAGCAAGCTATCCTTGTAATGTTCATTTTAAACAGTGTAGCTTCCCCTTAACCTGGTAGAGGTCTGTGGCATATTGCCTCAGGTTGAGAAGCATTTTCCCCCTTGTACTTGCTCATTCTCATTTGCTCATTTCAGTCCTTGTGATGAGAGAAGGACAACTGTTGAGGTCTGCAGTTATATCACATTCTTTTCCAGAAGATTTTAAATGGACTCGTTGGAAAGACTTGACTATGTTCACATGCACAGCCTTGGCTCAGCTCTTCTTGGTACCTGGCTATTGCTCCTTTCAGGTTTGCTTCTCTAACAGAGCCTTTAAACTTCATAAGATAACAAGCTTTGTTCACAGTTTTGTTACAGAAACTTCACTCAACCAATATAATGTCCACTTAGATTTTATATTCCTGGAAACAAATGTTTAAACTTCAAAAGAGATATTGTATTGATTATTTTGCCACTCAGCTCTGATTCAGGAGAAATTACGGGAAATAATTTGTAATCATAAATTATCTTATAGCTGTGATGTGATTTACAAGATATTAAGTTAAATTCATTTTTAAGTAAATATGATATTGATTTCTTATTCTAAGGAAACTCATTTTTATAAAATCCTAATTATTAATAAGGATAAAATAAATCCTCATTGTCCAAAAGAATTAATAGTATTTTGCCCTAGAAATTCTAGTAAGATCTTCCAAATGTATCTTAAATGCATATACACCAATATAAGTTCCAATTATATTTAATCTATTAAAGAAATGCAAGTATGTTAAATTGCTATGCCTTGTAACATTGTGTCAAAACATTTTTTTTCATGAATGTTAAGGCAGAATATGCTTTCTTAAATAATATATGCCAGGAATATTCTCATAGATGAGTCATTAAGAGATTTATTTATGAATAATTCCTGATAAACGTGTAGATATACATAAAATTAAATTCAAAACAAGTGGCACTTGGAGAAGAGATAATTTTAAAAATGAATCAATGAATGTTCATTAATTTATTCAACCAACATTTACTCTGTAAATAAAATATAGTAATATAATAAATATAGTAAGAAATATAAAAATAAAATATAGTAAGTAAGAGACATTTTAATTCTTAATTAATTGAATAAAAGCAAAGAAACCTACACTATGAAATAAGTAGATATGAAATTAACTTCTTAGAGAATAAGTAATGGAAGGCCAAATTAACCAAGCCACCTTTTCCTACTGAGGCCACAATAATCAATAATTTGAAATCAGAATTTTTCACTAATCATTTGGAAATTGCTACTAGAACTAATTAGATCAACAAATTTCGGATGAGCAAATGATCCAAATAAAATAAGAACTGACTTTCTTGTAGTGAGTAGAATTCAATTTGTTATGCTGCAGTAAAAATCCCCAAATCACAGCTGTTTAAATAAACAAAGGCTTATTCCCTGTTTGTCCTATCGTAGACTAGTTATGGTGATGTAGGAAAAAAGAGCTCCATAGAATCTAATAAATATGACTGGAAGATATTTCTATGCAAAATTCACTGGCCAGACCTCTCTTAAAGTCCTACCTCACCAGTAAGGGAACCATCTGTCCAAAAAATGAAGAGTAGGAAATAATTGATGAACAGTATCCCAGTATTGTAACTATCACATTTTCCAAAGTATATTTTTACTTGTGTTAAACTAATGATAGCAATAAAATTTAAAAATATAAGGTAATACAAGAAATCAAGGATGAAGATTTTCAGCTTTATCATCAACATTTTATGTCATCCTTATATTATGTAAGTAATAAGGCTCTGATATATCACATCTTCTAATTTCTAAAATTTTATAACAGTAATTCCCAACATTAGATTTTTATATGCCAAGAATTTTAATTTATCCACTGTTATAAAATCACCCCTACATTAATTTTATATTTTTAAATACTTTATATTTTAAGGAATGTGAAAATCTTTTAAAAATCTTTTCATGTTTTGGTTACCTTCTGAACAATTTTTATTAGCAATCCCACATGTCTTATTTTACTATAATGACTCTAGAAAATGTTCAAGAAGACAACTCGAATATAATCCATGTGCAGGCAATGAAATACTAACCAATGTGATCCTGATGATCTTGCACCTTAAGGCAAAATCTAAGATGTCATTTCAATACTACAGTTAATGCAGAGTGCTTTGAAAGACTTACTTAAAGCTGCAATGGGGGGAAGCTCAAGAAACTCAGTGAATGACTGATTAATTGTGGCTACAAGAGAGGAACAGAAACACTTTGAGAAAATGAATAGGTAAACCAGGCACAGTGGCACATGCCTGTAATCCCAGTTACTCTGAATTTTGAGGCAGGAAGGTCTCAAATTCAAGGCCAGTGAGGGCAATTAATCCCACCTACTCTGGAGGTTGACGCAGGAACATCTTAAGTTTGAGGCCAGCCAGGGCAATTTAGCAAGACCCTGACTCAAAATAAAAAAATAAAAATGACTGTGGATATAGTTCAGTGGTAAAGTGCTCACCTAGTGTGCGCAAGGTCTTGGGTTGGATACCCAGCATTGCAAAATAGAAAAAACAAAATAACAATGACAACTACCAAAGATAGGTAGCAACTATAGAGAGAAACAGAGACAAAAATAAACCAAAATATTATGCTGACATAAATTAAAAGTAATGTCTCAAGCTATGTTTACTAATGCTAAAAAGAAAGTATATATGTGAGAATATACAATGAGAAATACAAAAGTTGGAGTTGGTTAAATGTGACCAACTTATAATACCATAAGGGAATATTCTGAATCCATTAAAAAGGATAATTCTGAAGACTACAGAAATAAATGATCACACCAGGACACAACAAAGAATATAACAATGTAAGTATGCTGTAATTGCAAACACATAAAACATGTAAGCATGAAGAAACTTGTAGAAGAAAGGGCAAACATGAGCAATGTTAAGATACATATTCCTTTTTCTACTCATATTCTTTTAGTTTTATTGTATCCTAATTGTTTCTAAAAAGTTATTACATGAAACTGAATTCAAAGTTCATAAAACCTCTATAGAAAAATAATGAATAAAATAAATCTATGACAAGACATCATCTTGGTGATACATTGAATTAAACTGAAACTGATAAAACGTTGGTTATTTTAACAGGGTTCCTAACCACTGACATTAACAGCATTTGAAAAGCATGGCTGTATAATTAGATTAATTTCTAAATCTTTAGATTTAATTTTCAGTTTGGTACTAAGGTCTCCTTTTTACAAATTGACAAATTTTTATTTATTGCCCCTCTGAAATATATTTTCTATCATTTTTATCTTATTAAAAGCTGAACCTAAGACCGGGTATGGTGGTGCACACCTGTAATCCCAGTAACTGGGGAGACTGAAGCAGAAGGATCACAGGTTAAAAGCCAGCTTCAGCAACTCTGCCAAACCCTGTCTCAAAATTTTAAAAATTTAAAAGGGCCGGAGATGTGGTGCAGTGGTTAAGTGTTGCTGGGCTCAATCCCCAGTAGCAATAAAAATAAAATAAAATATAATAAAACAAAAAACAGAAAAACAACTGAACCTACAGTATTTAAAGTATCAATAATTGGTTGCTCATCATTATCTTCATTATGATGATCAAAAAGCAATTTATTAAATGGTCTAATTATTTACACAACTCTATTAAAGAATCCTTAATTTATCATTGAAAATATAAGAATGGGAGTGATTTATTAAAACCAGAAATAATGTTAGATTGTGTGAAATGAGCAAAAGAAAAAAAACAAATTAAAAATTTTTATCATTTTAGGTTCAAATTCTATCTTAGAAACACTGAAAACATGATTTAATCTCTATAAATCTCAATTCTCTCATCTATAAATTATATTAAATTTACTTTATTACCTCATCCATAATCTTCAGAACATCCCTGTTATATCACTAGACTATTCAAAGTATTATGGGTCTTGCTTATCACAGCTAGACCTCTGTATCTAGGGTTCTGCAGCTGCATATTCAATTAACAGCTGATTGAAAATATTTGGGAGAAAAAATATCTGTCCTAAATGTACAGAATTTCATTCTTGCCATTATTTCCTAAACAACACAGACATAGTATAATATTTATACTACACTTACCGTGTATAAGGTATTATAAATTGAGATGATCTAAACTGTACAAGAGGTTGTGCATGGGTTATATGCAATTAGTAAAACATTTCATAGAAGGGACTTGAACATCCATGAATTTTAGTATTTCAGGGGGTTTCTAGAGTCAATCTCCTGTGAGTACTGAGGAATGACTGTAGTTTAATAATCTCCACAATGCTCTAAAACAGCTGCCATATTAAAGACTGACAATTTAATGATGTAATCTTCTCTTTCTGAACAGAGGTGAAACATATTTCCCACTCTTCTTTATAGTTATATGTGGTCCTAAGACTTACCTAAGTTCTGATCAGTGGCACGTGGACAAACTTTCACATTGATTTATAAAGGCTTCCCATTGCAATTCTACATTGTTTTGTCTTGACTGATAGCTGGATATCAAGTACCAGCGTAACCTTGGAAGTTATTTCTGAGCTTATAGTTGGTGAAGCATTTGATGGAAGAAATCAGTTGCTCAAGTAGAGTCAACTTAACACTTGGAACTTGCCTTAGTGAAACTTGCCTTAGTGAAAAACACACATCTACCATTTGTGAGATATCATATAATTGTGGCTTTTGTTACAATAACTGGCACTACCTTACTTTTTTGGAGTATTATTTTCATTTTAAATTGAGCAAACTGAGGAATACTACATTTAATATTTCATGAACACACCTCTGGTAAATTGTCGAACTAAGACATGAGCCATAAAAGTATCAAACCTGACCTTGAATACCCACAGATTTTGTTGGGGGTTTGATGAATTATAACTAATATTATTAACCAAATAGATGATGCATTCTCAATTAGGACAATGGCATGTCCAAGAGACAAAAATTGGTTGATGGGGAGGGGTGAAAGTTGGAAATGTCAAAATGAGTTTTGGACTTCTCAAGGACTGCAGTACATAAACAGACATAGAATGTACACCTAGTAGTAATAAAATTTCATGGGAGAGGAAGTGATTAGAAAAATATACCTAGAAAAGTACCTCATGGGACAATAATCAAGAAAGGTTTAGAGACACTGAAACAAGGGGATGAAGATTCACAATTGTCATAGCACATGTAATACAAGATGAGCATTTTATTTTATTACTACAGAATTTATTGGATATGTTACTTTTCCAGAGATTATATATAATTTGAACAAACCAATAGCATGTTGTGTGGCTTATCATGAATGGCACTGAAAACTGAAGAAATGCACATTCACACCCCCCCAAAAAATGTCCAAATCCACATAAAATGATTAGGAAGTATCAGTAATGTACTGATGTAGTTGCATATAACCCCTTCATAGCAACTAAGGTAAAAACTAAATTTGTTAAAGAAAGTGACATTTATGATCCCTTCCAATACTGAGAATTTGATTCCATAAAATTGATGACAAGTATATAATTTCTAATATTTTAAAGATCATATTTACTTTTAGTAGCATATTTTATAACATGTTATTTTATGTTATAAAATATAACATAGTTCATATTTTTATAACTAATAGTTTATATTACTTATAAATAGTTTATATGTTTATAAACTATTTTATTAGCCTTTTTTGAAGGAGAAAAAATATTTAATCATTGTTCAATTTATCTCTATTCTACCTATTGTTTTGTTAGAGATTCGGGTAAAAGAAATATCCCAATGCTCTTCCTTGAGAGCAGTATTAATCTCTCACTTCTAAACATTCACACTGAACTGCTAAGAACTGAATATAACATGTTAGAACTGATGGTAAATAACAGTTTCCATTTAGCATTTCTTCTCTTTCCTTGTTGGGCTGTGTTCATGGTCAATTTCCTTGTATAATCCTTTTAATCCTACTTTCCCATCCCTCAATCAACAACAAAAAGTGTTAGATAACCTAAATCAAATTCAGATGCACACATATGTAAGTCAAAGTGAAGACCTAAATTGGATTTTTTCTAAAATTTAGACAGGACAGTGACAGAAGTCACATTCATATAGAATTGCATTAAGTCCCAATATGATATTAATTCCTATAACTAGTAAACCTTAGGTTTTCTCTCACCGAAGACCTACCCCCCAAAAAAGGTAAACAAAAGTAGATACAAAAATAAGGAACTTCTGTTTTAATTCTGACATATAAAGATCTTACAAGTTATCATTCCATCCTTACAACAGTAAAAGTTGGATAAATTTTAAAAATCATTAACTTTTCTAGAACTGAACAGTGAACTTAAGTCACACGGCAAGCCACCACCCTTAAATCTGAAGGCATAGGCTCATCCAGAGAAGCACAATGGAGATACAATCTGGAACCAAACCGCTAAAGCTGTAAATTGTTTTTACACTTACATGGTAACATCCATGAATTTTTGGAGACTAAGTATGAACTACCACAGAGTTAGAAACTCTTGGACCCATAGTCTTAGGAAGGCCTTCACATTTTCGTGGCTTAATCTGTAGAATCCCTATCATGTATCCATGGTAAGATCCAAGACAGATCCCTTTATAATTCTGGCAGGAATAGTGAAGAAATTATCATTGTGAAATGTTCCCAGGTCTGTTATATAAGCAAAATCATTGTCCCAGACCCTGATCCTGACTGGAGTAAGGAAACTGTTCCCATTTCAACTGGCTCTAGTTTTTCTATCTTTAGTTTTTCTATCTTTACAAAGGTTCTAGATCATAGTAATGAGGAGTCAGGGCTTCCAGGAAACAGATTGGAATATTACAGCCAGAAAAGAGTAGAGGGCAGGAACAAAACCTATGACACCCCTGGGGATGGTGGCACATGCCTATAATCCCAGCAACTCTGTAGGCTGAAGGAGGATAGTACAAGTTTGAGGCCAGCCTCAGCAACTTAACCAGGCCCTCAGCAGTTTAGCAAGACTCTGCCTCAAAATAAGAATAAAAAGGGCAGGGAAGGTGGCTCATGGTTAAGCACCCCTGGGTTCAATCCCTGGTAAAAAACAACCACCACCACAACAAAACCTATTGTACTGGAGAAATAGAGATTTAATTCAAAGATTAAAGAAGGCTCTCTCTCATTCACATCTCTCCCTCAAACCAACAAGAGTTTCAATATAATAATAGAGAAAGTTATAAGACAAAGATTCACTTTGAGGAGGAATACTTAAAATGTCCAAAGTCAAGAACACAAAAAAAAATTCCATTTGTAGATTTTTGAAGACCTTCAGTGCATTAAACACAGAGCAGGTTCTATCTAGATTAACATAAATCCTCACACTAAAGGCCTACTTACCTGTATTTTCTATATCAGGCTTTTAACAACAACAAAAGTACTAGTTATCCAAAAAGATAAGAAAAAACACAACAGATTGAGAGAAATCAAACTCAGATAAGATACAAATGCTGGAATTATCAAAGAACTGAAATTAGCTATGTTAAATATACTAAGGACTACAGTGGGAAAAGTGGACAATATGGAAAAATATAAGTAATGTAATAGAAAGATGGAGACTTGAAGAAACAATAGAAATTTTAAAAAATCATTGTAATAGAAAAGAATGACTTTGATGGGTTTATCAACAAACTCAGCACAGGAAGGGAAAGAATAAGAAAATGGCTTGCTAGAAACTTTCCAACCCGAAATGTAAACAGGAAAAAAAAAGTGGAAAAAAATAGAACTGTGTAACTGTGAGACAATCAAATTTTATAATATATGCATATTTGGAATATAATAAGGAGAAGAAAGAGAACACACAAAACATTTGAAGTAATAATGACTTAGATCTCTCAAATAAATAACAGACACCAAAACAAATATCCAGGTAGCTCAGAGAAGAAGAAAAAAGGGGAGGAGAATGGGGAGGAGGGGGAGGAGGGGGAGAAGGGGAAGAGGGGGAAGGACAAGAAATGGGGAAAGAGGAAGAAGAGGAAGAAGAGGAAGGGGAAGAAGAAGAAAGAGAAGAAGAAGGAAATTACATTTAAAATGCAAAAGAATCCAAAGTCAAAGATAAAAATCTCAAAAGAGGTGGTAGAGTGGGGAGATGACTAACTTATAGAGGAACACTAATAATTACAGTGGGTTAGAAATCACACAAGAAAGAAAAATGTGGAATTCATTGAAAGTATGAAGAGAAAACAATTACAAGTCTATAATTCTATATTCAGCAAAATTATACTTCAAAAGTGGAGAAAAAAGATAAAGTGGAAGGAATTGAATGAAAACAGCCAAGCTGTTCCAGTTGTCTCCCATAGTTAAAATATGCTGCAGATTGTTCTATGATTATATTTTTATTTCTACCTTCCCCTTTACCCAGTCTACTTATGTCTTGTAAATTCTGGCATCAACTCCTACCACCAAGTCTTCCTTGGATAGGTCACTGGTATACAGTGAGTGAGGTTCACCCCAAGTCTTTTCTGTCAGAAACAAGACTTCTCTGAGGGTTTAACCTAATCCAATGAATGGGAAGAAGGAGGAATTTAAGCCATGATTGATTTTCTGGGTGTCCTGATACAATCTTGGAAAGTGACTATGCTTGTGATGAAATGTAACTGGGAGCAAGAGTGTCTGAACTGAGTTGCTCAGTTTGTGTAATTTAGAAAAGGGACATTTCCTCAGTCCAATGATGGATAGTTAATCTAGATACTAAATGTAAGGGGCTTGGTTATCACAGAGCTGAGAGATAAGGTGGGTCTGTTCTGATCAAGGTCGAAAGAGAGTATTGTCCACAACAATCTCACTTTTGGTCTCTATGTTCCACTGTGTTTACTAAACAAATGTCTGATTCTTTACTTAGGATTCCAAAATATACTTATTTTGGAAAGAAGGTGGGGGGCATGAACATAGTGACTCTAGATTATTTTAAATTGATCAACTAAAAGTTTAGCTTATACACAGTGCACTTTATGAGTTGACAGAGTTAGGCTTTGAAAATACAGTATGATCAATCCCAGCATATTAAAAGACTGAGGAACACAGGGCCACTGTCATGTGTCTTGTGAAGACTCCTTGTGTGTTAGTCAGCTTTCCATCACTATAAGAAAATATGTGAGAACTTAAAAAGAGTAAAGATTTATTTTGCTCACAGTTTCAGAAGTTTCAGTCCTGTTGCTTTTGGGCCTATGGTGAAGCAGAATGTGATGATGGGGAATGTCTTGTGGGGGAAGCTACAAATCTCATCGTGGCTAGGAAATAAATAGGGAGAAAATATAGGGCCATAGGTTCCCATATTCCCCTCAAGGGCATATCAATGACCTAATTGCCTCCCACTAGTCTCCACCTCTTAAAGGTCCCACCACCTCCCAATAGTGCCACAAGCTGGGGAACCGAGTTTTTAATACATGGCCACTGGGAGACCTTTTGGATACAAACTATAGCACTTTGATAATCAAGGACTCAGTCTGTTACTGGTCGAACTCTGCATCTCTGGGTTTTGATTTTGTTGTTGTTATTGTTTACTTCTTTCTTAGCTATAGTGAGCTAAATGATCCCTACTTACCTTACACTGTTTGCATGAACAATATTCTGCTTGATTTTCATAACACTGGAAAGTGAACAGTCTAAGTGGTAGACTGTCCATTTTAGAACAAAATAAAATAAATCTCAAAGAGGGTAAAGAGTCATCCAGACTCACAGGAAATGTGTGTCAGACTAAATCATTGTTTTTATATCCAATAATTTGTTTATGTTAAGAATATTCTTCAGAATATTAGCTACATGAGGTTGTTCATTAAAAATTCGTGATTTTTTTTAATTGCATGTTACTTTTGGTGATGAAAAAACAAAGACACTGAAGGTTGCAAGAAATCCCCTGTAAAAAAAATCCAGAATTTCTCATCAAGACATCTGAAATGATTCTCATACAATACTATTAATATCGACCCCCGCAAAATAGAATTAAGCAAACAGAATGATGTGGGAGATTCTTCTGTGCACCTTCTTGCTGTATCTACTAGAGCCACTGGCTGTCATTTCTTTCTTGGACAAATGCAACAGACTTCTAACTATTGTCTCTGTTTTGGCCATAATTCCCTGTGGCAGAAACCATAACGTGTTCTCCAAAACTCATTTCCTTTTCCTCCTGCACATAGATTTAGACAGCATCTCCTAGCTCCTTTGCTGTTAAGTAAGGCCATATCACTGAGTTCTGACAAGTGTATTATTGGGGGAAATAATATGCAACACTTCTCAAGGGCTCGCTTCCTCTCATATCTTGAGGTAAAAGGCAGCAGACACTCTTAGGGAGCCACAAGATAAACAAGTCTGACTCACTCACTGCTGACTTGGAGCAGAGTCCCTCTCTGCCAAATACATTCATTCAGTTGCATGAATAAGAATAAAATAAATAAATAAGTAAATACATAAATAAATAAATAAATAAAGCTAGTTACTGTGTTAAGTCACTGACATGTGAGAGCTTTTTAAAAAACCCATTTGCCTCATCTAACACACCGCTTCCATTCTAATGTGTCGACTAGATGATGATATTCAAACGTAAGTTAATTCATGCCATTCCTGTGCTCAGAACGCTTAGATGGTTTCCCATTTTACTCAGACTAAAAACCAGAGTCCTTAATGTGGCTCTGAGAACCCTGTAACAGGGGCCAGCCCATTGCTGCCCCTCTCAGTTCCTACTACTCCCTTTCTCATTCATTCCTCTCCAAACCTAGTTGCTGCGTGGAAACACTTCCACATGAGTGCTTGCATCTGCTTGTCTCCGCTTGACATGCTCTTCCCGCAGTCCTGTCAGGGCTGGCTCTCACCAGCTTGGTTTTGGTTCAATCCCCCTGCTGCCTTTCTCCATAACCACCTCATTTATAATTGCTTACTCAAGCCTCCAGACCCACCTCTGCATATCTTGTCACACTCCCTTGATTTATATATTTTTTTCCTCTGTAGCACTTATCACCAACTAAATTATTTTTAATTTTTTTAAGCTACCAGTCCCTCCTCTAAAATTAATCTCCATGAAGGCAGGTGTTTTTGCACTGTATTTTTTGATCACTGCTTAATTTCTGGTGCCTAGCACAAGTGATTAATTGAATGAATCAGCAAATGCAATAGGCTAGAAAACTGATGTTTCTACATAATATGAACTATAATGACTTATTTCCTCTAGGCATGTCTGCTAAACACATTTATGTTAAATTCTAGTGTGTTCATTATGTCCTGAGAAGTTGGGGATTGTGAATTGATATGTTAGATTCCTATCAAAGCACCCATAAAGACTATGATTAATATCAAGTTTGAATGTGTAAGAATGGAAAAGTACATAAAAATTTCCCAAGATAAAATTCTGCCTTGAGTATGTTCTCAAGATTAAACTTGCAGACAGAAATGTTTAATGCATGTATATATTGTTCGGCGCGATCTCCTGAGAAACCTTAAACTGAAAGGACTGAATTGGAACAAAATAATCGGATGTTACCTCTAACACTGACTCCTAATTTCCCTACAAAGAGCTCTTGTCAGATTCATCAGTTCTTCCAGCAGCACTGGGCATTTTAAAACAACCCATGAGTATGATCACACTAATGAAACCACGTAGGCACCCCTCCTTGATGTGGATACTTCTGCTATTCCAGCTCCTGAAACTTTCAGAGTGAATGCCAGATGCCAGTTAGCGACCAGTGTACTGTGATGCCTAAGAGGCATGTTTCTGATGAAATAAAAAGGCACATTCCTAATTTATTTTCATGTTGTCCATAACGTGACTGCAATGGCTTTCAGCAGCTAAAATTCTTAACTTTTTTTTTTCAAAGCAACTAATAATCTCTAACTGTATTCCCATAGCTAAACACATTTGGTAAATGATGTTTTGCACAGGAAAGGTTATGTTCAGTTAGCCTAGTCTATGATAATCTCAACTAAGACAACAAAGGGAAGATGGCTACTCAAAGATATTTATCAAACCAGCTATCAAGGGGGGATCTGGATCCTAAGCCTGCTGGAGAACCTCCACTGTGCAGGACATTGTGCCTCAGAGACATTAGAACTTAAGGACGGAAAAGATATACTGACTACTGCTAGAGACTGCATGAGGGCGCTCCTTGTCACATCACCTGGGAACTGACACATAGGTGAACAAAGTGGATTTCAGCAGTGAAAGGAAGTCCTCAGCATTTCTTTGCCCATTATGTTGGCAGCTAGAAATCAGGCTAGCATGCAGTGTAGGGAGGAGGGGCAGAGGATATGGGCAGAAGAGCAGTGATTGCATTTGCCCCTGATATTAAATTCTCAAGAGCTGTCTTCTGACTTGATCTTTGGGTGGAGAACTGCAGGCTCCAAGCTAACCCCACTTTGTTTTTTGTCTTAATTAAGAAAACATGGTGTCTTGGCCACTCTGTGAACTGGACACCTGCATATTTTTCCCCGTTGAACCCAAGTCAGGGCCTTAAACATTTCCAGATGCTGACAAAGCTGTTTAGATTCTTGATCAAAAACAATGAAAGAGACTTGCAGATAGAAATGTTTAATGTATGTATATATTGCTCACTATCTTCTGAGAACCCTTAAACCCTGAATTGGAACAAAATAATCTGACATTGCCTCTAACATTAAGACCCCTAATTTCCCTACAAAGAGCTCTTGCTGGATTCATGTTGCCAAACACAGAAACTATCTGCAGCCTTGAGCCAGCTCTTGATACTCTCACATATACTCCAAAACCAGACCCCCTCTAAATAGAGCATCTCTTTTTGTACTGTCAGATGCTAGACATATTGCTGCCTCCACTCTCTGTAAGGTTCCCTAATAAACACTTAGGACTAACTGGTCTGGCATTTAATGTTTCCTTTTTGCCACAACTTGTGGACTAACTCTAGGTGTGGTTTGGTTAGACAGAACTGAAATTAGGGTGGTAGAATATTCAGTGATGATGAAATTCAGAATACAGACTGTATCACTGAAGTCAGAGTTTAGAAATAGTAAGAGATCACATTAGTGGTACATACACATACACACACACACACACAGGAATTGAATAATGAAGTGCAGGGAGTTTTATTTTGTTTTTATTTATCAACAGCTGATTTATTCACAAATATATTCCCCTATGACTAAATTACATATTCACATATTTGTTAAATGAATGAATGAACTTTTAGATTTCTACAACTAAATCCTAAATTTTCACATATTCCCCAATTCAGCTTTTTTCCCTATACATCCAGCTTATTGATTTGGGATGAATGTCATATTTTCATGTTCAATGGTTAAATTCTGCTTATCTCCTTTTCCCCCCAAGATTCTGATTTAGACTACATATATGTCCTATTTTAGATTTGCCATTTTGAGTTTTATCTGCCTCACTAGAAGTTGTAAGGGAATATTTTATTCTTATCTTTCTTCTTTTCTTAATGTTAAGGTTACCACTTTCTGCCATTTAAAAATACCTAGTTTTTGGTATTTTAGAACACCTCTGGGTTCACCCACCCTTTCTCCCTACTGTCACTGTTACCACAGAAATGCCCAGACCCACCATCTCATGCCTTCTGACTGGTCAAGGCATCTCCATTTCCTCATCCCCAAACTCTTCTATAATATCAAGGCAGGCTCTAAAAGAGCCTGTAAAACCAGGACAACATTCTTCTTCCATTATTTTTGTTCATGTCAATGAATGATAGTTATTTGGTTTTATGCCAGCAGCTGCACTATGTCCATTGTCACTCATCCAGTTCACCATCCCAATCTGTGGCAATTTCATGGGGAGGAGGGAGTGAAAGTAGTTTGCTGTGGTTTACTTTTCTCCCACTGCTTACCAAGAAACAGTAAAAGAAGGCATGTGACCTGGGTAACCTCAGAAACATTCAGATAAAGCACTTCCAGGAAATATGCTAATGATATTTACTAGTCGGAGAACTCTTATCTATAGAATACACTTAGCAGGAAGTCTCTGCTGTGAGACTGCCCATGCTAGAAAAACTAGATGTGAAACTTTGAAACACAGCTCAGTGGAAATTGTTACACACACTATAGCAAGCTGGCTCCAAAATACAAATAGGCCATAACCTAAAAATTCCTGCCACTGAGGTTATCCTCAAATCTTCTATTCCTCGGGTTGGAATGCATGTCTCTTGCAGCAAAGAAAGATCTGGGAGTCATATAGCATGTCCTAGAAAAGTCTGTGTCTCTTTATTTCTTGTGTACTTGAAAATATTGACAAAATTTGAGACCATGTAAGGTCTCTGATCTTATGCATCCAATGGGACAATCTGACCCCTTGTGTAAATTCAGAGCTTAATACTAACACCCATCTTTTCCTCAGATTTCAGAAACAAATAAGAATAGATAGGAAGATTATGAAACCTAGCTTCTATATGTGGACACAATAAGCTTCCTAATACCATACCCTTAAGTTAGTTCCTAAATTCCAGAGTGGTGAATCTGGACAGCCACAGACCACCCATACAACTGAATCCTTTGGGAATTAAAGGAAGGAGAGAGGCCAAGAGAGACATATCTACACATGTGCATACTCCCTGTCTCTCACCATGCACCTGCTTAGGACTTTGCCAGCAAGAAGGGCATTGCCATCTATAGCACCTTGACCTTGGACCTCCAGAATTGTGAGCCAAAATAAACCTTTTTTTGTTAGAACTTACCCAGTATGAGTTATTATGTTATCGACAATAGAAAATGTACTAATGCATCACAGATTTTTTTCCTGTATGGCTCTAACAACCCAATCAGCAAGTTAATCACCCAATCAGTGAATTAATCCCCAATGGTATTAACAGTACTAACTAAAGTGGTAGGGTGTGGCTGGAGGAAGGGATTTACTTAAGGCATGGTTTTGGGGTATATATTTTACATCTGGAGAGAGGAATCTCTCTCCTTCCCCTTCCCCTCTGCTTCCCCCTCCACGTCTCCCTCCCTTTGCACAGAACCAGGGTCAGTAACTTAGAAGTTGATGTTATACCATTTGACTAGACAATCTAGACTCAATCTGCTTGTTACTAACATATTCCTTCCATACTTGTCACATATTTGTCCTCTAGCATAGTCTTTTGATATCCATTGGATTCTTTGTCCTATACAACATCTTAATACCTGACCTCATTTGAGATACCCTCTCTTGTTGCTATCAGCAGCAGGTAGTGACTCCATCTCAAGTACTGGTATCTGATGGTGGCTTTAGTCTGACTAATCCTCTGTGTACAACCCATTTACCACGAGTGCCTGAAATATGTGTTCTGTGCATTCCCTTCTGTTTCTTGTCCTTTATAGGTAGGCCTAGAATTACAGAATTGAAGAAGGGTAGAGAAGTTAGGAAAATATCTTTCTAAATCATGTTATGAAGGACAGATGTGGTTCAAGTGACATACAGTCAATAACTCAAACCAGCACCAACTGTAAATTCAGGTTTTCTGATCCTTAGTACTTTTTCCAAAATTAAGAGGGTGTCTTCTAAGGGGCGTTTTTCATTTGTGTTCTCTATCCACCTGTACTTATCCTTTATATCTGAGCTTAACTCTCACTCACCACTTCTATAATTATTCCTATCTAATCTCATTTCTCCCACTTTTAAATTTTTTGTCTATAGTTTTTAAAATGAATTTAGACAATAATTAGTCTCTAATTATTTGTGTGTAATATTTTTTTCTTTTTGAGGGGAAGAAGTATGTATGAAAACTTCTTTGGTACTCCCCATTTTGATTATTAAAATGTCTCATATGTTGAGGAAGTAGATCTTACCTTTTATAAACACACTTTTTTTCATTGTAGCATTTCCTTTGAAATAAAGTGCTTGTACTATGATTATAGGTTAATCACACATTTAAATGCATAAACCCTTTATTAAAGGCCTCTCCTTGGTTCTTTCATTCTTTTGCTTCCAGGAAAAAATGTGATTCTCGTGTAAGATCAAATAAGGAATCATTAACATAAATGAATGCATTATACTCTGGTAATCTTACCACTTCAACATGATGCTAATTAGCAATCTTAAAATTACTAAATGACTGGCATACTAGAGTTCACTACTTGACTTGTACTTTTCCATGCTGAGAAAAAAATACACACTCAGTATGCCTCAGTGCTGACTAATGAATACTATGAGTAAGTCAGAACATTTATAATTTGCAATGAATGGTAATTACCAAGATTCATTATTTAAAGAGGAAAAGTGGTATGATTAAGTATCTTAACCAATCAGGTCAATGGAAATACAAATTTGTCAGTTATATCTATAATTCAAATTATAACATATCTTAATGACCAACACTAAATATGAAATATATGCACTTAAGTTTTCCTCTCAGTTGATTAGCAAGATTTACTGCTAAAATTGAAGTTATACTAACAATAACAATAGATAGTGTTTTAAAGACTTACTTAGGTCAAGCACTGGGGTAGACAATTTACATGCATCTCAAATCTTTCTAACATCCCTAAGGGACAGATATTTTAATTCCCTTCTACAAAATGGAAACTAAGATCTTCAGTGATTAGGTGATATGACAATCCTCATCTTGCATACTGAGCAGAGAAATCAGTTGTTCCCTTATATTGCTAAATCTGTTTATTTTCCCAGACATTAGGGATGGCAGTACATACTTTCTAAGCTTCTACACGAGTTAATTACAGATAATGAACACAAGATGTCTAACAGTGGAAATACTGAAGAAATACATCAGATACTCCTGGCCTTCCCTTTATTCCATTTATCTTTACTGCTCAAAATGTGGCTCCCAGAGCAGAATCTAGAAACTTTTTAGAAAAACAGAATTTAAGGTCTTCAGACCTACTGAGACAGAATTTACATTTTATTAAAATTTTCAGGTGGTTTTTGTATGCACTGAAGAGAGAAAACCCTGCTTTCTACAGTAGAGCTATGTAGGAAGAACATAGTAGGGCTCTATATGATTTTTGTATTCAGTCTTAAAGAGACAAGTAATATGCTATCTTTATTTATCCATATTAAACAACATCCCTATCTTCACAGTTCTAAGTATACCAACCAAGTTTATCAGGAAAAAAAAAAAAATGGAAGCACCAACTATAAACCAAAAATGTACAGTAAAAGAAAGAAAAACATTAAAGGCTTAAATAAAAGTGGAAGTGGCACAATTCAGGAAATATATCTGCATTTCTCTTTCCCATGATGATTGGAGAATTTATTTTCAGCTTGTCAATAAATTTTAATTTTAGCTGTATTTATCACTCTAGGTCTTACAGATTTCAAGTATAATTTTTAGAATTATACTGATGACAAAGTAGTGACAAGACTATTCCAGAACACAAAAATTGTAGCCAAATGTGATTTAAATTATATAGAGTTGATCTTGAAGGTAATTAGAAAAGATAGATTAAAGAAAAGAAGTAAATTGCCTTTGCAAGAATGACAAATGAAAGATAAACTCATTTACCCTCGAAAACCTGTTGATAAACCATCACAAATTATTCTACAATAATAGTAATTTAAGACTTCGACTTCCTAGTAGGTAAAAATTCTTATTCTACATCTTAGTTAAAGAAATCACCATTGTTGTTTTATTTGTCCCCCATAATTTCTTTGTCAATCTAAATTTTGAGTTTACGTCAAGATTTATGTATCTTTCATCATAGAAATGTTTATAGTACATACTTCTGTATAATATTCACTGATACCCCCAAATTACCTTGTAGATCAGATCCTTTCAACTTTTCAAGCCATGATTTGATGGAGCTGTGAGTGGACCTATAAATCATTTTATCTCGTTCACCATTTTGATAGAGCAATGATGGAACAAGTTGAATATTTTATTACATCTTAACTTTGTAATTTGAAAAATAAGTTTTGTTAACCATTAGTATATCTCAAAAATGGAATGCATTTGAGACAAAACTGAAATAGAACTAAAGGAGGTGTTGATTCAAATTCTGCAGATTTACCATATGTTTAAATACCAAGAAAAGAGAGCCAAATTAAAGGTCATGAGTGAAATACAGAAAATTGCCCAGAAGGTGACTGCTTTGTTCAAGGCCCTAAAGAGACAGATGAAGGCAATTTTAAATCTGATATGGTTTTTTATTATTTCCTATTAGAGAAAATACTTCACTCTGTAGTTATTTTGCATTTTTCCCTTGCATTATCTCATTCATGTAGAAGGATGGTATCCCAATATCCTCCCCACTTGTATTATGTCAAATAGAATAGCTTTGCTTTGTCAGTGGTTAACAAAGTCCTAAGGATCTTCCCTATTCGCTTAAGAGCAATGAACTAGCTTCATGAAATATTAGCTTCCCCCGAGGGGAACCATGTGTCTTTTGTGATGTGTAGAAATTAACCTCAAAGAGCCGTGTCACTAATGCAGTTTCTTCTAATGTCAGATAGATAAAAGGAAAATGTTCTTGTTAAAGATAGATAGCATTAATTATCTTTTGTGTGTCAGTAACTGTGCTGATCTCTTTACAGCGATAATTTCATGTAGTACCCTCAATACACTTTATGGAAGGTACTGAAGCTTCCCAGAAGAGGCAGAGGAGGAATGGAGGGTTTACATCCCCTTTCCCAGGATATACCCAAGGTTCTAGGATCCAAACCATTTTCACTTCAGTAAACTTTCTTAGCCATTTATAGTACATAATTCCAAGTGTCTGTCATGAGTTATTGAATTTAGTACTTTACTTTATGATATATCTTGCAGTTTCAGACCCACATACAAAAATGACTGATACAACATAATTTATCTAACTCCTAAATTCAATCAATCTTTAAGTCCTTTTTATTATACCTTGATAGATAGATGGATAGAAAGATGGATAGTCTAGCTCCACCTATTTATCTGTCTTGAATCTCATTTTTATCCTCCCATTGCCATGACCCAGTTTGAGAAACCATCAACTCACAATAGTCTTTCTAATCTACCTATTTTCTTCCACTTCGGTACCCTTCCAAAGCAGTCTCAATGCAGAAGTTGGTATGATCATACCCAAAAGCAAATTCTATCAAAGGAAAAAATCATTTTAAAACTTTTCAATAGCTTCTAACAGCCAGCTACAGGACAAAGTAAGCAATCAGTACACTGAACAAAGAATTATAGTTTTAGAGCAATTTTGTTATTGTCTCCCTCTTTCCATTCCAACCTGCTTAGTGGGAGTGGGTTCCATATGTCTGGAAATTGATGAAAATATAGCAGGTCCATGACATTTACCTTCACTTTTAGCATTTAAAGTTAGGGATCATGCACTCTGGAACCAGACTGCTTGTGTGTAAATCTCAAACTGTCACTTACAAATTCTACTAACTTTTGGCAAGTCATTTACCTGTGTGCCTCAGTTTTCTTTTATATAAAATGCAGAACATTACCACTTCTGACATCTTGGGGCTATTGTGAGAATTAAAAGAGTTAATAGATGTAAACACTATTAGAACCATTCTTGACACATAGTAAGGGCAATATATGCTAATTCTTTTAACTAGGGAATGAGAAAATTCAGGTGACTCCAAAATCAAAGATGAAGTATAATTTAGTAATTTAATAATTATAAATATCCTACTCCATACGATTAATCTAGGTTTCCAATTTTGTTCAGTAATAAAATTTCTTTTGCTCTCCTTCCCTCCCACTAGTTGGCTTTTGTTTCTATCTCTCCACTAAGGGAAGAAAAGAAGAAGAAGAAAATCAAAGTTCTTAATTGACTGGAATTATTTTAAGATGACAGCAAATTCTGAGCATGACAAATATTTAAAATTTTCTTAGGAAATGCATTTTTGGGAATCTCAGTAGATACCACCAGAGAATGTTGAGAATATTTAGAATATTCCACTAAATAGCCTGAGGTACAGGCAATAAATTTTCCTCTCGTTTTTTGTACCCATTCAACCCTGGTTTTCTGGTGCTTTATCACACTCTTGGAGACAGCCCATCTCCACAGTCAGTGTCTTAGTACAGACCCAACAACACTCTGTTCACATCCACCTCAGCCAGTAGAGTGGCTCTGAGTAGCCAGAAGCAAGGCTATTCCTGTGCTCCCATGACACACTTTATTTTTCATATAGTTGACTTGCAATACTTTGTTACCATTACTATTCATGAACACAAACTAGAATAAACTAAGATGGATAACATACAACAAGAACTTGACTTTATTCTTTGTACAATTTTCCCTTTAAACAACTTCTTCTCTGGGATGGATGAAATTTCAATTAAATTACATTGGTTTTCAGGTTATGTCATGTTATAAAAAAATCCCCATCCAGTCTGATATAAAAGCCATGAGACCTTGTCCACTTTCATCTTCTCTTTTCCAGTTTGATAGACAGAAACAAGACAGGGAATTGTTGCTTCCTGTCTGCTGCATTACCTTGAGCTTTTACACCATATTGCCTCTGACCCCTCCAGGTAGGAGAGAAAAGCAGTGAGCAGCAGAGAAAAACTTAAATGGCTGGCATAGTTGTCATTTGCCATTGATACACTCTGTAGTAGTTCATGTCCAAAACCTGTTTTGTTTTTCTTCTTCAGCTTCATCAGAGTCCTTTACTAGAGATCTTCATTTGTTCATCCTAAGAACGTGATACCACCCAACGCAGGACACTTCAGTGCCCGTTAGCACTCCACTTCCCTATGGATACTGTATTCCTTTAGAAGGTCATCTTGGATAAATCCATTTCAGGACTTCTCACAGTTATCTCGTGTGTGGCCTCCATTTCGGGTCTATGAGAAATATGATCCAGATTTTGAAATCTCAAGAGCCCCTCTTGCCTAGGACAGTATCTCCTTGCCCTGCTGTAGAGTGATCAGGGAATCTATTCTTTTGCCTAAAAACATTTTTATTTTATGTGCCTGTTCTTTTTAAGGTAAATCATACACCAACTTAAATACATTTCCAGTTCCGGAGAACTTTTCAGGATGGTTTTCTTGGAGATACCTTTACTTGGACTAAAAGGAAAGAAAATTTTTTCAGCTTCCCTAGAAGTAAAGAAGGGCAATCCATAGGTCTTTGACTTCTCTCAAAGAAGTTCTCTCTTCCAGATTCAAATTTGGTTTGAAAGGAAAAGATTTTCCTGTTTACATTCATCTTAGAGCTCTGATACCAGTAAAAGTCTCCTTTCCTGGTGATCACTTATAAAGTTTCTTCTTTTTATTCTTACACCATTTATTTTTTTTAAATCACCAGGATAGGTTTTTGACAAAACCTATTAATACCCTTTTATGCTAACATATGTAACATTTCAAGATGTTACAGGTAAGTCTGTTTTGCTAACATATGGATTTCCATAATCCTTAGCTCAGTAGAATGAACTTAAATATTTATCAAATAAATATTAAATGAATTAGAATGCATTTAATTTTGAGGCTGCTAGCCATATTTTTAGAGATGAACCACAATACTCATGGTATATGTACATAGGTATATGTGCATACGCATACACGTGTACACATGTTAACAACATATACATGGCCATGGCACTTCCCACCCAGGTCACAACCATTCTAGACTTCTACATTCAATGTAAACAAAGTGCACCTCTGAGAATACCATTTATACAGGTAAATATGAAAATGGTGCCTCCAGGAAAAGTTACAAATTCTTAGATATGAACATTATATTAGTGTGAAATATGCATTCTGGCATCTGGGGATAACTAATAGATTCAATTATTAACCATTATTAAATTTTCTTAATGTGGAATGATGGTACAAATGGTGTTAAATGCCTACAGAAACCAAAAGAGAAAATTATAAAAACAAATAATAATGATTATAAGTATATGCAGCACTTGTTGATAAATAAACATAGAAAAATGATTTGAATACATTTTAATGAGAGGTTGAAGATATTTTATTAGGATAACTAGAAACAAACATTTTTACTTTTTGTTTAATTTCAAGTATTTTTATATAGAAGTATACATGATTTTTATAATAAAATAATTACTTTTAATTGATCTTTAGATATTAATATTTTAATTCTTCAGATGAAATCAGCATATATTCATCACTCAATATTGAAAGGCAATAATTGACAAAAATATTCATTCAAAAATCACCTTTTGCCACCTGAGAAAACACGTACAGCTTCAAAATTGAGTGATTGAGGGAATAAATTATAAGACTGGACCATGCTAAATTAAGAATATTAATTATTTATGATACTGCACCAGTAAACACCAACAGCTAAAACTGCTGATTGAAATGCAACTATAGATTTATTTGAACAGAATTTTACAAGAAATATCTGGAATAATCAGCATGTTACAAATGCACTGAAACTTTTCTGGTGGTCACTTACAGAGTTCGTTGTTTTTAATTCTTACATGATTAATTTTTAAATCGTTAGAACAGCTTTTTGATAAAAAGAAGTCATTTGTTTCCCTTCTCTTTGTCTAGCATGTTATGAGAAACCAATATGTTCGTTAGTCAATGATTTAAAACTTATTAAATGGCAAGTTGCAAATCACATCTTTAAAGATAGTAGAAAAGAAAATTTACCACTTTGTCAACATCATGAGTCACTTCAATGCCAGTATAAACCCTTAAAATAAACTCCTAGCACCAATGGTATGAATTTTGTAAGTTTAAAACTTACTGGTCACTGTTGTTCAGCAATGAAAGTACAAACAATTCAGAGGAAAACCACTCTATTCTTGATGTAAGAGAAAATCCATTTCACTAGATTTTATTCAAAGAATTATGACATACTTACTTCCCCCTAATTGTGACAGCAGCTTGTCAGTGTCCTCACACAAAACATCCAGACAGTGTGACCCACCTCCCAAGTATATTTTTGAATATGAATATGGAACTATACATTTGTGATAAATGTTGCATTACTATTTAGTACATAAATGTGTGTTTACATCCTGGATCTTGAGATGTAAAATATCTCGGACTTAGAAATAATAAACTGAGCTTTAAAATATGACATAATTGTATATTAAATACATATAATTCTATAATTTTCCTTAAGATTTATGTCCTCTTCAACAAGGTCTAAATTTTTGTACAGTGACTTGGACTTATTTGTAGTTTCAATATCCAAATATTCAAACTCTATTTAAAAACTAAATTTTTTTCTTTGAATTTACAGTTTGCATTTAGTCAATGATTAAAGTAGCATATTCCAAGAAACAACCTTAAAAATCATAAAGCATATTTTGTCAACCTCTGAAGGAAACATATGTCACTACTGTGTCTTTATAAGGGACTGGAGGATGAGGAATCAGGTCTGTAAAAATAATTATATAATTCAAAGTTTTAATAAGTATTACTATATTAAATCTTGGTATATGTAAATGGTGCGTTCAAGGTAATCATTACAGTTTGAGACCTTGTCTGCCCCATACATTCAGCTATGGGGCAGTCAGATAATAAACTGAGCCCCAAAGGAGTTAATACCACAATGTGAATCTAATCAGGTGAGGGCTTGGAACAGGTTACCAGTAAGAAGGTTCTGTGCAGTCTGCTTATATATGCAGATTTCACCACATCAACCTACTTGAACTTACCCAGAGATCCAAATATTAAATAAATAAGGGGGGATATGAACTACCCTTTCCCTGCTTCCCTCCATTTAATTATAACTTAACATTTAAAAAAAATAAATATTCTAATATTTTTAAAGTATTAAAAACATTATCTGTGATATTTTACCACTGAACAATTCTTCTTAGGTACTACTATTTCTAAAAATGCTATGTAGAATATGGTCTTTTATTATGAAATGTGATTTGGTTACACTCTGTGGCATGTTTAATGAGGGGTAAATTGACATATTTAATGGGGACATTTAAAATCCACTGAAGTGTCTCCAAGTGATTTTTGTTTTGTGTACTTAATAAGTAATTCTGTTTTGCCCAATGATATTTTTTATCTTTAAAACTGGGATATGGAAAATAATATGTAGGTGATGTTAAACTTAAAAGCAAGAAAAATTTTAGAAGATTTTACCTCTTAGATTTTCTTCATTTCTTTATAAAGTCAGTAGATATGTTACTTACTGAGTAATAGTAAAGATATTCTTTCATTTATTTTGGTGATCATTTATTCATCAAACAAATATTCCTGAATTATAGGTACAGGACAGGCAGCGAGAAATAATAATAAAATGTGCAAGGAGGTTAAAGAAAAACTTTCAGAAAAGGGTGTATCTAGTAACAACGATGAGCAGTGAGGCATTTAGAGGGATGGGAACACAAGATCCGAGAGTGAAAACAATATGAAAACAGGTTTGCTGTTACCGTTTGTGCCTGGAGCATGAATGAAGCTGAAGATATAAGAAATGGTCATATTATGGTGAGCAGATGCCATTTCATGTCATGAAGTATTTTTGTAAGCAATTATCTAAAAGTTTGAACTTCATTCCCAAGTAAATGAAAATCAATTGAAATAACCAACCTCCAAGACAGTGTCCAATGATTTTTGCCTCCCATCATTCACACTCCTGTGTACTCCTCTCCTATAATGGATCTGTGCTTGCTTATGTAACTAATAGATTATGGCAATAGTGATGAAATAACTGCTGAGATTAGCAGTTAATAATTTTTCCTTGCCTTCTTGAATCACACGTAGTAAACTAGCCACCATGTTGTGAGGACCCTCAAGCAACCTTGTGGAGAGAAACCAGCTGTCATCAGCACCACTGAAATGAGCCTCCTTAGAAATGGATCCTACGGCTTCAGTCAAGACTTCATATAACTACAGTTATAGACAATTAGTCATTATCAACTCATGAGATAATTCAAGCCAGAACACCTAGCCAAGTCATTCCAGAATCATGAACCCATAGAAAATGTGAGAAAAAAGGATTTTTGTTCATTTTGAGCAAAAAAAGTTTTGTTATGAATTCTTACATAGCATTGTTAATAAATTAACCTACTAAAGATTTTTAAAGAGGTCAGACTACAAAATAAACAGGAGTGCAATGGTTAGATTTTCATTTCAGAAAAATCTCTTTACACTGTATAGAAAAACTGCAGAAATTCAAAATGGTAGGTAAGGGGTCTGTGTCAGTATTTCAGGTAAGAGGTGTTGGTGCTCCAAATGAGGGGAAGTTTTTAGTATTGCATTAATCTTCACTGCTAGTTTCTATTTACTGGTTATTTTTAAAATAAAATAGAAATTCTTTCTAGAACAAAATGTAGGATGCTAATACACGAAAATCAATTATTGCTTAGTTTTTCCACTTAATTCAACACTCACAAAACAACACAGAGTTCTAGAGATACAAGCAAGTTAGAAGAAGTTTTATTCACTCAACCATTATCTCTTGAAGTTTTGCCAAGTGAAACACAGTCCGGCACTTTTCTGCCTTCTGAAATTGATGTCATCTATTCAGCAGACTCTAACAAATAGCCTCAATAGTGCTAACACGCAGTGACCCTGCCACCTCAGCTCCACAATGACTTCAAAATCTCTGCTGTGGTAGTGTGCAATAACCACATTCAGCAGCAATTTCCAAAATGATACACTTTACTTCGCCAGGTCTGTAGCAGATGCAACACAATTTGCCAAAGCACAAGAGAGTAAAGTGCATCTTGTTTCCCTACTTTCCCTACAATTATCTATATTGCTTGAGAGAGACTCAACTCACTATTCTTTATGAACAATATCTATTTTCTCTAACTACTAAAGTGTATGAAATTTGCATAAATCCCATATGGGATTTTCATAAGTCCCAGAATATTTTTTAAAGTAAAGCTGCTTTAGGGGGAGTTTGCTTAATGCTTTTTACAAACTTATCAAACAACTCCACTATGACTGACTCTCCTCTTCATATTTGACAGTTCCAAGATGTTTTAAATCCTTTTACAAAGGACAAGAATGTGATTATTGTGTTAAAAAGAGTTTAGAAATTGCTAAACTAGAGGAACATGAATCTGGATGTTAAATGCACTTTATTTGTATGTTTTCCTTAAAATATAGACTTCCTTTTTTTTTTTTATTCTGTTATTTTCCTTCCCCCCCACCCCTCCCACCCCTCTTTTCCCTCTATACAGTCCCTCTTTCCTCCATTCTTGCCCCCCTCCCACCCCCCATTATGTGTCATCATCTGCTTATCAGTGAGATCATTCATCCTTTGGTTTTTTGACTTTTTTAATAATATCATAAATGCACTATTACTAAAACAAATTATGCCATATCTTTCATCACATTCATGCCTATGATTTCAAAATTTCCTCCACTTCTTTCCTTCTTTATTTAATTAATTTTTTATTTTTACAGGCTGCATTTTGATTCATTGTACACAAATGGGGTACATCTTTTCACTTCTATGGTTGTACAAAATGTAGATTCTTAATAGATAACATACAATTGGGGGGTGGGCTTTAGCAATTACCTTATTCAAATGACTCATTTTCTAAAAATGAGTAAACTGAAACCCAGATGGATTTAGTGTCCAGATCAATGGGACACAACCTGAGGGCAAGATTAAGTCTATAGAGTTTCTTAAACTTTTTCTCAAATCTATTTTCCCAATTCCCATTGTCACTATCATAGTTTAGACATGCATCACCTGTAGTCTGGATAAATTCTACCATTTCCTTACTTCCATTGATGGCCTAGTTCAGTCCATTGACCACATTACAAGACTGACCTTCTGAACATCTAAATCTGAGTATCAGTCCCTACTTAAGCTTAATCAATAACTCCTTTATGGCCTTGAGATACAGTCTAAATTCACTGACTTGGTTTTAAAAGATCCTTTATTTCTTTGTACAAATTATTTAATTCTTTTTTTCTTCCTCAACTAATAAATAACTCATAAATAGCTAATCATAAAGGTTAACACTTGTCATATGTCTACTTCAACAAATGGCATGCTGCTAGGCTCTTTACAGGTCTTATAAGAGAGGGAGCAGAGAAGAGTGGCTTAAGGAAGTGGGATGTGATGTCACTATGTCTAGACTCCAGTCCCTGCTCAACCAATTATGAACCGTGTGTTTTGTACCCACTGTTTGCCCCAGTAGTCCCACCTGCTAAAATGAATTAATGCCCAAAAAGTCTGGCATATAGTGAGCACTTAATAAACCTTAGTTATTAATTCTTCTCAAAATTCAAGGAAGAAATTATTTCTATTAGCCTCATTTTACACTTGAGAAAATTGTAAAGGAGAAAATTTCATTTCAAAATCTTAACAGAAACAAGGATCTATGCTTGGTGATACTGTTATAAAGCTGCTATATGTTACTGTTCTATGATAGGACATGATTATCCTGATCATGTAAAGCTGCCCAATGACTAAACACAGAGAGGAGACAGGTGGCTGACAACAGCTGTAACTCTCCTATTTGGTCCTGACTTTGTATCTAGGCGAGTACTCCCCCAAAATAGGTAGATATTGTGCAAGTTTGTTTATCTGGGGAGCAGATGCCAAGCTGAAGCTAGGAGTTCAGATATTTTAGAAAGTAATATCTATGCCGACAGAGGAGGTTTCAGGATTGGGTAGCAGGAACTGCCAGACTAATACAGATCTGACAAAGTCTGTGGCAGCCAGTAGAGAACTAGGAGCACAGATTATCTGTTGGAGAAAAGCCCTGGTGAAAAGAAAGGCTATGTGCTTGCATCACATTCATGCTTAGTCAGGAACTGAAGCTACTCCGAGGAGAGCATAACCTCCATTCAAGGCGAGGGGGACCTGAAGGAATCCACAGATGGTCCTCGTAAATGGGCATTGTGTTCTTTCTTGAAGGGGGAGCTCATCTGTGTGTCTCTGTAGTGTCTGTCACAGATGCAAAGAGCTACTCCATTGCACTCCAGAGGAAGGAAATACTTCCATTAAGATGCTTTGATTATGGGATTCCATATGGAATTGAGGAGTCAGTAAAACTATGGGGAAATACACTAACTCTGAATTTGTTTCGATTTTCTGTCACCTAATTTTAGTAGTCTTTCAAATGTCAGTGTTCTTTCAGCACTGGAGAATCAACAAGGGTGTCTTAAGACATTTTGGTCATAATATTAAAAATGAAGCATCTGAACTAGAGAACAGGATAGTGAAGTCACTCAGTGTTAGAGCAAATGTGTTTAGTTCAATATGGTCTAGATTGTGCTATAGCAAAATAATAATAATAATAATAATAATAATAATAATAATGATTCCAAAATGTCAATGACTTATAGATACAGGTTTACTTCTCACTTTTCATGAGTCATGCTGGTTAACTGCAGTTTTGTCATGTCATCTTCTTTTTGAACAAAATAAGGCTGTCATCATAAGAAAGGGAAAAAGAACAGAAAAACGTGTAGTGGTTCTTAAAGCTTCTGCCAGGAAGTAACACCTTTCCCTCTGCTGACATTCATTGACCACGGCACATCTCCAGGGCACAGGGACTTCAACAGTGGGCCGGTATAACCCTCCCACAGAGGACGGCAGTGCATATTAGTGAACAATAACACTGTCCGTGGCAAAACCCAGAAGCCACCTCAGTGGGTCTAGTGCTGGCACTAATATCAGGCCTCACCTCTCATGAAGAGATGTTTTTATTTTGGGCCAATCTTTAAATCATCTTGATTTATATCAACTATGGAAATGGCCTGATCAAAGAATAGGCAAAAGAAAAACCATTTTGGGATTTTAATTTGTCAAATTACTCTTCCCTATAACAAATAAACTGGCCCATGTTGTTATATCAGTTTCTGTATCCTATATATTATGGATACCAATATATATTGGAAGCATCATTGCATGATAAAATGATTTTGAAAAATTAAAAAGACTACACAAAGATGAATATTATTATTGTTATTTCATTATAATTGTTTTTTACTTTTTTCTAACCCAAATGGTGTTTAGATTCCCAAGTCTACAGACTATAATCCTTTGTACATATAGATCATCTTTTAAAAGATGAAGAAAGAAAAGTGATGTTAAAGATTATCCATGAAATCCTTAATGGAGGGAAATGGAGAATTTTAAAAATCTATAAAAGGAGGATAAAAAAGGCCTCAAATAGCCTTACTGAATTCTTATCAATGGACAATACTCATTCTCATTTAGAATTATCTTTATTTTCCATTTGGTACATGATGCATTAAAAATATAAAAGAATGAAAATTGTCTCCATAAAATAAAGGAATTACTGAGAAATAAATGTGACATCCAAAATATGATTATCCTTTCATTAAGATGTAAGTAACATTCTAGGAAATGTTGTGGTCCTAATTATAATATAATGGAATACACATTTGTCTGGAAAATAGCACATTCAAAAGATACGTAATATTCATTTTAACAGCCACAAAAATAAAGGACATAAATATCATGTGTTATATTTCTACTTCACAAATGATGCCTAAGTAGTTTAGGTCAGAAATTTCAAAGAAAGATGGGATGTTTTGAAAATAAGTTATGTTCATTTGTATATTCAGTTCATGCATAAATCCGAGAAGAAATCTGTACCAATTTCTATGGAAACGATTCCTTACATAATTTCTACATCACTGAAAACAGGACTGGAGGTGCCAATGGTAGGCTATAAATGTCAAGGTGGAAGAAGAGGTACAAACTGCTAGAGAAACACTAATGGGAAACAGAAGTGCCATGGTAGTAATTACCAGCAGACATTGTCTTAAAGAGGAAAAAATGAAAGCTAGCAGTAATAGTAACTGCCAACATTTACTGATCTTGGACTACATGCCAGGTACTATGCCTTGTACTTGGTGTGTGTCATCTCATCTAGTCATAACAGTTTAGGAAATTTTTATTATTTTACAAATTAAGGTGGTAAATCACTTGGTATTTCAGGTATTAAGGAAGCAAAGCAGAATTTAAACTCAGTGAAGTGATGCTGGATCTAATATACTTAATCCCTACAACCTGATATGAATGTACTATGTGTGGATCACAACTCCACCAGGCTGTCATTCCAATTCTGTCATCTCATTGTGACAGTGAGGTGTAAAAGAAAAGTATAGGTGTCCAAGTGAGTACTCTGATTGTCAAATAGAAAATCTGGAGTGATCAGTATGTAGATAATATGTGAAGTTCTGAAAATGGGCAAGATTATTCAAAGAAAGTATGTACCATGAGAAGAAAATGGAGCTATATGAGAAACACTAAAAAAAAAAAAAGAAAAAAGAAAAAAGAAAAAGGGCAGTCAATTAAGGAAACTAAAGAACAGAGATAAAAAGCAACAAAAAAATTTTTTAAAAATTTGTATCATAGAACCCAATAGGAAGACATATCAACAGAATAAGAGCATCAGTTAATTAACAAAGAGGTTAAAAAGGCAGAAATGAAGAAAATACACTAGAATTAAAAATGGGAACTAAAAAAACTCAACCTCAAAAAACAACCATTCAATACATGGCAAATGAACTGAACACATGAACACATTTCTCCAAAAGAAGAAATATGAATGGCCAACAATTACATGAAAAATTCAACATCTTTAGCTATCAGGAAAATGAAAATTGAAACTACACTGAGATTCCAACTCACTCCAATGGCAATTATAAAGAATACAAATAACAACAAATGCTGGCGAGGATTGGGCTGGTGGAGGAAATGTTGCACACTGTTGGTGGCAACGTAAATTAGTGCAACCACTGTGGAAATCAGCATGGGGCTTCCTCAACAAACCAAAAATTGAACCACTATTTGATCTAGCCATACTACTTCTTGATATTTATCCAAAAGAATCAAAGTCAGCATACCTAAGGGATACATGCATACCATGTTTATCACAGTACAGTTCACAACAGCCAAGTAACAGAATCAGCCTCGATATCCATCAGCAGATGAATAGAAAGAAAATGTGGTATATATTCACAATGAAGTTTTATTCAGCCATAAAGAACAATGAAACTGTCATTTGCAGAAAAATAGATGGAACTGGAGAGCATTGTGGTAAGCTAAATAAGCCAGATACAGAAAGACAAATTCTGTCTGTTTTTTCTCACATTTGGAAGCTAGAGGGGAAGAAAAAGGAAGAGAATGTCATGAAAGTAGAAGTAAAACAACTAGAGAAGAGGAAGAGGAGAAGGGGCAGGGAGCAGGGAAGAGTAAGGTGAAGTATTAGGGAGTCACAGTGATCAAACTAAATTATATACATATACGAAAATGCCACAATGAAACACTATTCTGTATTTTTAGTAAGCACCAATAAAATTTTAAAAATAAGCGAACTAGTAAAATTTAAAAGAATAAAAGTACCAAAAAAACTTCTGTTGTTTTAAAACACCCAGGTTGAGGTAATTTGTTACAGCTGAAGTCAGAAAATAATACAGCCCACTAATTAATTCCTCTTTACATCTTTAATCTTTCCCTTCTTTTAGGGTATTTCCCATTAGACTGTGCAAATGTTTAAAAGTCTCCTTTAAAATAAATCATAAACAAAACCAAAAAAAAAAAAGCTATTCCTTAATTCCACTTGTTCAGTTCAGCACCATTTTACCGTTCTTTTTAACACTACAGGTTTTTATTTTAATCATCTCCTTCTTGCTTCTCATCCATTCTTCAATCCAATTCCAACTGTCTTCAACTCCTATCACTCTAGTAAACTGCTCTCAATATTTGGCATTTTCCATGGGAGAATCTATTTCTGTATTCTTAATCTATTTCTTGCCTCTTCTAGTTTCTGGCTGTCATCAGCATTTCCTGCTTATGGCTATATAACTCCAAATTCTTCTGTTGTATTACCTTCTAGTCAAATCTTCTTAGGTCTCTCTCTTGTAACGACATATGTGACTAGATTTAGGAGAGATCTAGATAACCCAGGATAAGTTCACCATCTTAGGACCCTTAATTTAATTACAATTGCAAAATCCTTTTTTCCAAAGGAGTTAACATTCACTGTTTCCAAAGATTAGAACTTGCATAACTCTGAGGACCATTATTCACCTACCACTTGGTGGAAGCGTCAAGATGCACAAGCATGACATTTCTAACTTGAAGAGGTATTTCACTGTTTTAGTTTTCCTAGGCCTTTCAGCTAAGTAGTTGACTCTTTGCTTCTTCTTATGGTACCTTATTTTCTTAGTTCCCGTGGCGTCACTCTTCCTTGTCTTCTTTCTTTCTCCCCCCACCCCTCGCTTTTTTTCTCTTTAGTCGGTGCTGGGGATGAACCCGGAGCCTCACAATGTAGTACACGAATGCTCTACCACTGCACCAGCTCCCCAGTCCCTCACTCTTCCTAGTCTTTTCCTCAACATCATTCTTTTTCTCCTCACTAACTCTCCTCACTGGCTCCTCTCTCTCTCTGATTACTACCTAAATATTGGAATAGCCCAGAGGTGTGACTTGAATTTTTTCTCTTCCCTCTCTACTTTTCTCACCAGGCTCTCCAATTTACCACCCATGTTATTAGGTCTTCAATATTAACATTTAGTGATGACTCTCTTCAGAACACCAAACTCATACACCCAGTCTTCTCAATTGCATGACTCAAGTATTTCAAATTTGGCATGCCTAATACTTAATGCAGAATTGTAATGTAGAATTGCCTTTATCTTAAAAATATTTCTCTTTTATTCTCTTCAATTTAGTGAATGATATGACAAAATTATTGAAATAAACAATAACCAAAAACCTAGGAGTTATTCTTGTTCCTTTCTATTACTTACTTCCCATATTGAATAGACCAAGTATTTCTGGCTCCATACTTTAAATCCAACAGTTAATTAATGTTCTGCTTCCCTACTACCACCCTAAAGTCAAGCATCTATATCACTTGAATTACCTACTTAATGATATCTTTTCTTTTGCCTTCACCTACTCTCTCCAATAGTCAGTATGACTTGGGCTTTTGTTAAAAATCTAAAGGGAACCCTGCCCCTCCCATGCTTAACAATCACTAAGGGCTTCCTACATAACTTACTGTTTGGCTCATGATTGATTATCTATCCTTGTCATCCATTTTTTTTTTCCCCATGATCTTCAACTAGAGCCACAATAAGGGAACAATGACTCCTGTCCCAAGTTAGGACTCATGTGCTTATTCTTCCCCAGGAATTTACATTTTCCTCCTCTACATCTTCTCAAGCCTGGCCCCTTCCAGTCATTCAAATCTCTGACTAAATGTTGCTTCTTCAGGGAAGACTCTCTGCCTACATGGTATAAACGTACTCAGTCATATAACCATGGTTTTATATATCACTCGGTCTCATGGTTCTACAAAATTCTATTCCTGGCTGAAACAAGTATTATTTTAGTAATTACAAATCATCTCCTTTCAATGGAATGTAATCTTCTGCAAAAAGCATCCTAATATGTGCTATTTATTGTTATGGCTCCGAAACCTGGAGCAGAGCTTGTCACAGAGTAGGTGATCAATATATTTTATAAAATGAGAATTTAAAAAGAAGTAACTTTGGCAGATGGTACATTGACCATCGTTGAAAAAAGAACCCTATGAAACAGATTATTTTTTCTATGCTGCCTTGTTCATGTAGATAAGTTAGTAGATAAGTGAGGAAATTCTTCTGATGGTCCTGTTAAGAAAGAAAGTTATAACAAAAAAAAAAAGAGCTTGAGTTGAAGGAGAATGGTTTGAAATACACTGTGAAGAAGAGGAAAAAGGCAAGGTTAAATACATGAAGAAGAAATCTATAGAATTGTAGAGAATGTAAGGTCCAATAAAATTTGATGACCATAAACCTAAAATGTTATCATTGTAAATAATTGCATGACAGCTTTCAGGAGTGGAGGATTACAGGTGAAGGAGATAGGCAAACAGAAGCTGGCATTTTACATGTCAAGTTTCATAAAAACCAACATCAAAAAACTACAAATTTGGGTATAAAATCAATAATATAAAAGACCTGATTAACAGAAAACCTCAAAACCTTAGGGATTGGGGAAAGTTGTTATAGAATAAGAACACAGGAGCTGTAGAATTTAATAAGGGTAAAAAAATGGGTATAAAATTTAAGGAGGAAGAAAATGAAGAAGGACAGGAAGAAGGAAAGGAGAAAAGGAGGGAAGCAAGGAAGGAGGAGGGAGGAAGGAGGACAGGCCAATGAGTTGAAAATCCCAATTCAGAACTAGAGTCATGGAGTGTTTCCAGCAACGTCCAGATTCTGGCCTCTGGAATGCCGAGAAGCAAAACGAAGATGGTGCCTCTTGGAATTCAGGGAGGTGGACCTTCTGAGAGGCAAGGTGTGAGGAATGCTATCCATGAGATTGCTGATTTTTTCCCTCTACCACATCCCCACATAAACTAGAAAACTAGGCCTATCGAACATGAAAACTATTTTTAAATAAATACATGGATGACAGAATTAATGAACAGGTGAGTATAATATAATGTGAGTGCTAAGAAAAAATATCCAGACTTCTATGAATGAGAGGTGAGAAATTAGGAAAAAAAGATAATAGCAATAAAGAGAAGCAGAAGATGATATAGCTGGATTGCAGAAGGTGTTCGCAGTTTGAACTGAAACTGTTTGTAGATATCTCAAGGTAGCACATAAATGTTTACCTTTCCTCTCCTTTTCTTTTTTCTTCTTCATTTTTTCCTTGAATAAGCACAAAGGAATGAAGTAAATTTCAAAAGAACAAAGTAATTTTTGAGATCTACTAGTTAGGAAATTTGATCTATATTTCTGGCTCTTCTTGCAGAAATAAAATGTTTGGCACTTCTGGTCCCACAGTCTGACATGGCAACCATTAGTAGAGCTTAGCAGTGGCTACTTCATCTTATAGGAACTTATAAGCTTCAGTCCCAACTATACCCACTTCATATGTTTTTAACTTTATTCTCGGTCCTATAGCATTTGATTTGGGTTCCTGAATCAAAGCTGCAGGAAAAAAAAAAAAAAAAAAAAAAAAACTTTGCCTCATACCAAAGATGTGTTTTTCCACCAAGGAATAAATATACTCAAGTCACTCTTTACATAAAGCTTCATTTCCACAGAGGCAACTTGGTACTTCATGGACTTGATTTAAATACCTAGTTATGACACTTGGTTTTACAAGGACAAGAATATAGGATGGGAGTAATGTTAGGTTGGAATCTGGCTAGTAAAACTTTTAAAAACTGTAAATTGTTTAGCAAACCATACCATGTGTTATTGTATAATGGTTTTTGTTGGTTTTGTTTTGTTAATGCACAGTTTGTAGAGTGGGAAGGTTAAACAGCATTAAGTAGTCCTTTCCTATGGAGAAAACATGTAAAACTAGATTTCAGAATAATGCTGTAGGGCTTGGTCTTTAATTTTGTTTTGCTCCAAATTTAGGCTAAATTTTAGCCTTCATCTTTTGCCCTGGTATCACATCCTGATTTGTATGTTGATTCTGTGTTCTCCATTGAAACTGATGTTTCTAAGCACCCTCAATAGTGGGCCTCATTGCTTTTAGTGGCATGTGCCTACGACTAAATTCATGGTGCATGAGAGTTGATAAATTACCCAATCAGATATTTAAGATGTTCAAGTTAAGAAGGCATTAAAGAGGATTAGTATAAATTCACACACAATCTAAGCTTTCAGGAGTATGCTTGTCACTTTCCTTTGCTATTGTTTACTTATAAATACATGCTGGTATATAAATTAGAAGTCAAACATTGATGATTCTCTTATAACAATATAAAGATGCCAGTTATATATTTAAAAAATAGTTTACCTTCAAATTTGTTTTTGAGGTACTAGGAATTGAACCCAGGGGCATTTCACACTGAGCTACATCCCTGGACCTTTTCTTTTTTGAGATAGGGTTGCACTGAACTATAGAGGCTGGCCTCCAACTTGCAATCTTCCTGCCTCTGCCTCCCTGTCACTGGGATTACAGGCATGTGCCATCAGACTCAGCTACCTTACTGTTTTAAAAATTCAAATCCTGTATTTTAAATGGGTTTTGAGTGAACATTATTATTAAAAATATATTTTGTACTTAAAACTTGTAGCCATTCTTCATATCATTTACTTGACCAAGAACTGAAATTATTTTCAATATGAAACATCTTAAAGGAAACAGTAAGGCATCATTCTCACAAAAAAGCAATTTGAGCTGTGCTTGGACACCGAACACAATAAATCAGTGTCTCTTCCTCTGCTTTTTACTTTTTTAATATACTTTATATATGTTTAGAACAAATCTCTGGCAAGCATTACAATAAACTATGTGAAACTAATGTTAACAAACCCATATAACTCAAATTATGTTAATTCTCTAATCACTCAAAAACACAATAAATTCTTGTATTAAAAATAGTAGCTATATGTATTTAAATTTCAATTGTTATTTTTCACTAAAATATTTAGTCTTTCATTTATTGATTCATGTCATGATTTCATACTAAGTAAAATCACTGCAAAGAGGAGCACAATGATTTAATATTGGAAAAGAACTTCATAGAATGTCCATTTTTCCCCTCCTGCTTGCTAATTACACATCCCTGATTTAGAAGGCACTCCATAGATATTTTTTGTTCTCCTAATTTAGCTTTGGGGCTTTGGTAATGTGCCATAATTAAGGTGAATTTGTGATCATCTGTATAGAGCTCTTGTTTAACATTTTATGATAGACTTTGGCCTTCTTCATTCATTCTTTCTACAAATATTTATTGAGTCTTTACTATGTATTGAACACACTGTTTTACACAAATGAGACAATGATTCCCATCTTCTAAGAGCTTTTAATCCTAAAAATATGATACTTATAATAAATCAGCAAGTCATACACTTGGATAATAAATTCCAAGGGGAAAAAAACCAGAAGACTGAAGTTCAGGGCAAAGGGCTTTTCCTAGTTATCCTTGCTTATAAACAACTCCTAAACTTGGTGTCTTCAAGCAATTTATTATTACCTTCTATAGTACAGTGATTTAGCTGGATTCAGCTCATTGGTTCTCACTTGAGATTTCCCATGTGCTGCAGACCTATAACAGCCAGGGATTTAACCTTTGATGGGGGAGGTCCAAGATTCCCTCCCTGTGCCCTTGTACACAGGTTAGTGGTTGATGCTGCATATAAGCTGGAAGTTCAGTTGAAATTATTGACAATAATGCCTGGAGATGGCTTCTCCGTGTGACTCTGGCACAGCAGTATGAAGATTAGTTCTGAGAAACAGTGTCATGAGAGCAACCATACCCATAGCTAACATTTCAAGGGTTCAAGTCAGAAGCTTCAAGGATTCCTTTTATTTTAGCCTCAAAAGTTCTGGCTTGTCATGTCTACTTCATTCTCTTGGTTGCAAACAAGTTACAGTTGGCTCAGATTCAAAGGAGAGGGATACACAAAATTGATTGAGGGTAATCTAGAGATTGGCTATTACAGGAAGTTACTGCAACATTAAGTCAGGTGATCAGGTTTACTGAGGAGTTAGATCTTGAAAAAGGAGAAAGTAAGACAGGCAGATATCGAAGAAAGGGTATTTCAAGCAGAGAGAACAGCCAGTGTTATGTCCTAGAGTAAAATCATCCCTAGTATGTTTGAAGAACTAAAAGGAAATTATAGAAGATTAAGGAAGAATTAGCACAAAAAAAAAAAAAATGAGGTCAAACATTACAAAAGTCAGATTACTTAGACCAGAATTAAACTATTGGATTTGGTAAGCTGATGGCCATTGTTGACTTGATAATTCCCAAAACAGTGAAAGGTGAAAGCCAGATTGAAATCAATTTTTCAGGAGGCTGAGGCAGGAGGATCAGAGTTCAAAGCCAGCCTCAGTAACTTAGTGAGGCTCTAAGCAACTCAGTGAGACACTGTCTCTAATAAAATACAAAAGGGGGCTGGGGAGGTGGCTCAATGGTTAAGTGCCCCTGGGTTCAATTTCCATTACCATAAAAAAAAAAAAAAGAATAAATAAGTGAGGGAAAGAAGTATAAATAAGTTTTCCAGAAGTAGAGAGTTGGGAGTATGAAGAGGCCAAGTTGCCCACAGCAGCACACGTAAACAGAACATGCCCTAGGACATAACACTGGCTGTTCTCTCTGCTTGAAATGCTCTTTCTTCAGAAGAAAGCAAGAAAAGACTGAAGATTTTCAAATAATGCCCCTTGACTGCAGCTGGGCAGGGATAAGGGCATGTTTATGAGGATTCCACCCAAGGTTGTGAAAAGAGGCACCTGAAGAAGGAATAATATTCAGACTCCTCTGGGAACTAGACTAGGAAATCATGTGATTTATAGGGGTGTTGGGTAGGCATCTCAAAATGTGTGAAAGAGTTCAAGACTAAATGCCATTTCCCCTTAAGTTTAATAGCAGAAGAACCCAGGAGGATCAAACTGTTTCTAAATAACTTAACTACTTCTAAGAACAAAGCTTAAGAATATTTATAAGATAACAAAAATACCCAGAAACAAAAAGGTAAGCATTACCATGTCTGTCATCCAATAAAAAATTACCAGGTATGCCAAGAAATAAGAAATGTGAACCCTGTGAAGAGAATAGCCAATCAATCAAAATTGATCCTGAAGTGATATAATATGACAAAAATAGTTGACAAGAACATTTGAGAAGTCATTATGACTACAATTTGTTCAAAAAGTAACAGGAAAGATTAAAGAAATTATTAGTTAAAAAAGACAATGAATCAAAATGCAGTCTGTAAAAAATAAAAAATAAATAAAAAAGAAAAGAAAAAAAATTCTATAGATAGAACTATATTATCTGAGATGAAAAACTTATTAGATGAGATTAACAGATTAGATCAAGCAGAGGAAAAACAGTAAATTTGGAGACATAGGAATTAAACCATGCGAACTAAAAAAAACCCTAAAAACAAATAAACAAACACACCTCCAGAGTATTCATGATCTTTGTGACACCTTAAGGGGAATAATATAAATTCTACCAATGTCCCTGAAAGAAAGGAGAAATGAGAGAGGACAGAAACAACATATGAAGAAACAGTGGCCAAAATATTGCAACTTGAGAACTATAAACTCATAGTTCCAACAATTTTACCAAAATTCCAGCAAAAGAAACATGAAAAAAAAGACTATACCGAGGTATAACATAGTCAAATTGCTTAAAACCAATGCTCAAGAAGAAACCTTGAAAGTGGTCAGAGAAAAAAGACATCTCTAAAGTGGAACAAAGGTCAATATGGCAGACACTTTCTAGTAGAAAACAATGCAAGTGAAAAGGCAGGAATGGTATCTTTCAAAATAAAAATAAAACTTTTCATCTAGAGCTTCCCAATCAGAAAAAATATTCAAAAATAAAACACTTTCAGACAAATAAAGGTAAACCAATTCACTGGCACACCCAAAACATTAAAAATGTTCAAAGAAGTCCTTTAGGAAAATGGTACCTAAATATCCAAATTGGAAATAGTTTTCCTATTTGAGTCAAATGTATTTTTCTTAATAGTTAAATATATTCCAGTGACTTGTGAGTTTTACAACCTGTAAAATAATAAAGAAAGACTGAGAAAAGAGAAATGGAAGTATATTCATATGGTATGTATATGTGAAGGGGCACATCATTTAATATTCTTGATCATAGAAAACCACCACTAAAAGAACCAAAGAATTATACCTAACAAAACAAGAGTACACATAATGAAAACAATCAATAAAAGAATGTAGAGAAAGAGGAAAAACTACAAAGAACAAAGGAGACAAACAGAAAGCAAGTAGAAAATGGTAGATTAATACCTATCCATGCTAAGAGTAACATTAAATATAAATAAACTAGATAGTGCAATTAAAGGGTAGAGATTATCAAAATGGAGTAAGAGAAAGACCTAATTATTTTCTTTCTGTGGGAACTCACTTTAATACAAAGATGAAACTAAGTTAAAAGTAAAAAAAAGGAAAATGATATGCCATGCCAGTAATCAAAATAAAACTGGGGCGGCTCCATTAATATCAAACAAAATAAATTTCAGAGAAATTTGCACGGGGGTCATTAGGAAACAACTTTGAATATGTTAGTTATCCTGTTTGTGGTTTTATGGTTATATAAGTAAGCAAAAATTTGTTAAATTCCACAATTTTAATCTGTACATTGTATTACAATCATGCACCACATAATGAACAACGTTTCAGTCAATGGGGGAACAGCACATACAATGACAATCCCATAGGATATTAGCAGAGTTGAAAAATTCCTAGCACATAGTAATATCACAGCTGTCCTGACATTGCAATGTATTATGCAAGTGCTTGTGTTCATACTGACTTAAATATACAACGTTGCCACTCATATAAAAAAGTATAACATACAATTTTGTATGGTACAGAATATCCGACAATAATATGTGACTCTGTTACTGGTTTATATATTTACTATACTAGTTTTATTGTTATTTCAGAGTTTACTCCTTCAAATTACATTTAAAAAAAAAAAAAGATTACTGTAAAACAGTACGACATGCTATGCTGGCAGAAGCCGCATAGATTTTGTTTACTGCATCTCTTCACTGCATCAAGAGCCCACATCAAGTGACTGACCTGTGCCATTTAGGGGGGGGTAGCATGATCTGTCCTCTGCCTATTGCTCTGTCTTTTAATAACACCAAGTCGCCCTTATTCTCCCTTTTCAGTCCACACCGAAGTGCTCTCAGTCCTTGTATTCCTTTCCTGTAGCTGTAACAAAGTACCACAACTGAGTAGCTTAGAATAACAGCAATTTACTGTGTCACACTTCTGGACGCCAAAAGTCCATAGTCAGGATGTCAACAAGCCCATGCTTCTGCGCAGGTGCTTAGGGAAGGACCTGCTCCAGGCCTCTCTCTTGATTCTAGTATGCATTTCCTGCCTTAAAGACAGCTATCCTGTCTGTTTCTTTTCCCATAGTTTTTCCCCCCTGCACATGTGCAAATGTCCAACATTTCTTTTCTTAAAAGAACACAAGTCACAATGGTTTAGGGCCTACAGTGATGATCTCAATTAAATGAGATCAAAATCCATTAATCTGCCAAGAACCTATTTTTAATTAAGTTTACATTCTGAGGTACTGGGGCTTAGAACTTCGACATATCTTTTTAAGCTGACACTATTCAACCCCTAATTGTCTCTGGTTATTGAACTCCATCTGCTAACAGGCTTTCATGCACCTTTTCTACCTGGGCAGATCTTTCCCTTACTCTAGCAGATAAAATTCCTACCTAGACCTAAAATCCTTTACATCTAAATTCAAGGAATGTCTCACAAAAAATACTCCTTTGATCTGCTTTATGTCAAATCCCTATTATACACTCACATAGTTTTGGAAACCTTTTCTTCACAGCACTTGTTAGAGCAATGATTCTGTAGTGTTGGATATTTAAATAGGCATATCTTGCCCCCTCCCAATTGTCAACTCCATGATGATAGCTAATTTATCTGCTTTAAATACCACTTTATCAATAAAGTATGCCACACAATAAGCTTATTTATAATTAATGATTTATTCATTAATGACTTCAAGTAACACAGGCGCATTGAAAGATATTTTTTAAATTACTACTAGCAAGCAAAAGTGTCATAAGAGTCTGATAATTTTATTTACTTATTTAATACATGTAATTTAAATAGAACTTTTAATAAGTTTTTCACTGTTGTACACTGTAGAGAGTTGGATATATTTTGATGGTCTAAATAAAACTAATTTTGGTCAAATATGTACATCAACATGAAAAATTGAGTGCAAAATAAATTATAGAATGATTTTCAAAGAAAAGGGATAGTTTTCTCTATTTTGCCACTTGTAACAAATACAAGAATTACTCCTGTATGTAATTGCTCAGAGCTATGTATATGCTCTGATCTAATTTTAATTAAAATTTTCCATACTCCCTTTCATACTTTTGCCTTAGGTATAAACTAAACAAAGGCCTATAATATCTCATTTCTTAGCCATAATAAATATGTATATGTACAACAGATAACTTTTAAGTTAGTCAACTATTGTATGATAGACCTGATGGATTTTTTGAGCTTTATTAGCAATCAAATTTAATTTAATTAAACCTCAATGGAATACCAGTATTGACAAAACAGTTTTAAGCATTTGTAAGCCTTTTGGTCATGCTAAATTTAAATCTGACAGGCAACACTGACAACTTTTTTCAGGTGCCCATCCAATGTGGTCAGACTGTAGTCAGAATAAATTCTTTCCATGCACTTACAAATCCACAAAATTGAAGAAAGAAGTTATGGTTACAGTAACACACAGAATCCCTTGCTAGATTTGAAGTTAGAATATCTAACATTTCTAACTGATAAGCTCTTGATCCATATATTTAGAAAAGAAGTGAAGTATGAAGTTCTTTTGTTCAAATTTTAAGAAAAATTCCAAATAAAAACATTTTTTTTCAAAAATGAATATAGTACATTGACCAAGTTTTTTTTGAAATGTAGCATTGCTAAATATCTACCAAATTATGTGTATGTGCATATAGGATAAATAACAGTATAAGAAAGTTAAATAAAACTATAAATAAATAAATAAATAAATATGTAAGTATAAATAAATAAAAGTATAAGAAAGGCACTAAATTCTCCAACTAAGAAGTAAATGTGATTTGTATATGTATGGCTTTCATGATTGATTTGAAAAAGAAAATGATGACACAGGAATAAAATACATTTCGGTGTGAAAATTTATCATTTAGAAAATAATCATGTATCCTGATTAGGTAATTTTCTGCCCAGGAAATAAAAACATTCTTAATTCTATGAGTTTAACCTACATGTTTGTAAAATAAAAAGCTGAGCTTACTCAATCAGGGAATACTATAAAAAACCCTGGGAAGATCATCAACATGTAGTCACTGATGGAACTCATGTTTGTGGTTTTAAGATGTAGCTGTCATACTTAAGCCAGCCTGACTCTCTGTGATCATTAGGTAAAACAAAATAGCCATACATCATTTGTTAAAAGCACTTCCATTGAATAACCAGTACAAATAGAACACCATAAATACTTTCAAAGCATACAGAAATCACATCATCACCATCATCGAAAGTGCTTATGATGGAATGGATGCGGGATTAAAAGAACCACAAGATTTAGTTCTAGGGTGTATTATCTGGTTTGGGAAATAAATGCAACAAACCATATAACCCTGAGTGGTATTTTTTGTTGTTGAATATCTTATGCAATTTATTGGATATCTGTATCTGAAAGACATTGGCAACGCAGTGCTCTGAGGTGTACTGGTTGTTTGCCCTGAGATCACATGGCTGACTGGGAGCTGTAAATTCCTACCACTGCTGCCCTACATACGAACAGAGTATCTTACTGCAGATCACTACTGTGGTGAAATGATCAAAGTGCAAACTTCAATTAAGTGTTCACTGCATGTTGCTTTCTCACCACTATAAAGTAGAAAACCTGGAAGTTGAACCATTAGAAGTCAGGATCTGTCTTCACAATACCATTCACATTACCCTAAGATGAGAATCCCTCTCTCTCCAGAGTGATAAAAAGGAGGCAATTAACAAATATATCTAAACACCATAGGAACATCCTCTGAAGGTCCACTTATCTATTGTTCTTTTTCAGGCATCTTCTTAGAATCTCACCCATTTGTTGAAAAATAAGCAAACAAAAACAATCTATTTTTTTCAAAAGTAATACTCTAATCATATTCATTGAAAAAACTGTAATCCTAATTTTCATAAGAGCCATAAAATTAGTGGATACTAAACTTTCTATCCAGGGTAAGTGTATTTTCATCACAGATAGTGGCAAACATAAAGTCCTAGAATAACAGAGAATTGAGAAATACAGACAGGAGAAGGAAATAGGAAGTGAGAAAAAATTGTTCTCCACAAATATCCTTTAAATGTATTTACAGTTTCAGTGACATCTGGTAAGTGTGAGAAAGAGGAGTTAAGATAAAATTACAATTGTTCTTACTACAAAGATCAGCTGCACAAGTTTAGATCAAATTATACTTTCATTTGGGTGGTTCTACCTTATGAAGTACTAGACTTACAGGAAGTAGTAAGGCTAAAAAAGAATAGAAATTTTCAATTATTTGCTTCCTAATAATAGTAATTCAAATACTAAGGGAACAACAAGGAAAATTGTAAATAAAAAGTGATTCTTTTCAGGTTTCCAGTAATAGCAAATTTAGATTGTTACTGTATACAAAATGGTAAGAACTTATAAATCTGATGCTTGTCATAAAATAAGCTCAAATTGATATTTAGATTACATTAAGAATTGTCGCCCCTGGGGGGGTCCATTTTTAAGAGCTGCTTTGGATACAGGGGAAAGTCTAAGAGGGATGTTTGGTGTGTGCCTGAGAGCAGGCAATCAAGTAAAGGAAGGCACAGCAGACAGCAAGGTGCACAGCCCCAGGTGCAGCCTCTGCCTAAACCCCTTGCAAGTCCTGGCAGTTGATGGCTGAAGGTAAAGGAGCTCTAGCACAATGCCAGGATGGGATCTGGGACCGAGTGATGGAAAGCCAAAGAGAGGGGTATTCTTGCCAATTTCTGCATCACAAAGCAGGATCCTGTCTTCAGGTAAAACCAAAAGGAAATGCTGTTCATTTAAATCTTCCTTTCTTTCTTTCTTCCTTCCTTCCTTCCTTTCTACTCTAGGGGCCCCAAAGATAATGCTGTAGGTAGATAATGGCATTGCCCCAAGGCAGCTCTGACTGCCTTCATGGGAATTATTTTGCAGTAGAAGGCAAAGGGGGAAAGTATGCAAGTATTGATAGACCAAAGGACTTGAGTGAAAACAAGGAGAGTTTCTAGGAGGTACCAGAGAGACTGCACAGAGAAGTTGTGAGTGGCAAGACTGGTGAAGGACAGGCAAGTTCAGATTACAATACCTTAAAAGAATGATTATCATATCTCATATCTCATTTACCCCAAAGAATCAAATATGTTGTCTTAATGACTGTAGTTAACAAACAATAAAATATTATGAATACTACTATAAGATTAAAACAGCATGTCATTTTTGACTGATAGAGTGAATATTATTCTCTTTATTACTTGAGTCTCCATATTCAACGGAAATGCATACAGTAAATTAATTTGTATAAAAATTATAACGCCTCCCAGGAAAAGATAAGCATTATATTCTTCTCAACTAAATAATATCACTAATTTTTGAAATATTAGAAACAAGATCAACACAATGAAATGCTCTAAAAATATACATTTATAAATAGTATTTGCAACTATTAAGAATTAAAGTTATTAACATTTTATTAAAATGTACACAACATAAGAGACTCTTCATTTTCACAGTAATTCAACAAGTAGGGATGGAACAAGTATTCCTTCAAATTTATAATGTTTTTTCAATTCTTTATTTTGTTATTTTGTAACTTACTAGTTTTATTATAATTTAAATCAGAATTATTGCAAGATTTCAAAAGGTATTAAAATGTGTAAAGTAACTATTGCTCTTCCTCAGTAGAAGTTGCTATAATAATCTATTGCACAGTGTGTACATATGTAAAATAAACTATGTGTATTTGTGTATGAACATAGCTTTTTGTACATATATTAGACTATGTACTCTCTTCTGCAATGTGCTTCCCCCACTTCAACAATATTTACAAGCATGTCAATATGGACACGTACTTCTTCAAGACTGCAATTTTTCAGAAAATTGAAGTACCATAATTTATGTTTCCTGACTCATGAGTTTTTCTACCCTATTATACTATCAAGGCCCAATAACTGCCTGTCAAAATGAACCTGAAAATTATTCTACATTAGTAGAACAAGCCTCTCTGCCTATAGTAACATAGTAATGACTATATTGGGATTAGTCTAAAAAGTGACTTTTTTATAAAACTTTTTATTTCTAGAAATAACATTTTCTATTTTTAAAATATCTCAACTTAATGACTGCTAACTCAGGTGGTGTGAGGAAAATACAGATAGAGAATTTCAGAAAATACAGATAGAGAAGTAGTCTGATAATTTCATGAGTGTGGTGGTAACTGGATCCTTGAAGGATGGGGAGGTTTTGAATATGGAGGAAAAGAGATTTTATAATTCCTTCAACAACTATCTACATGAACATCATCAATGAAGGCAAAAAGTGGTGAAACTAGGGGCTGAGTTAGAGACCAATCACTGATGACTAGTTATTTGGAAAAAGCCCTTTTGGGAGGTGGCACAGATGATGCTTTCGTCTCCAAGTGCACCGAGATGAGGCTGCAGTGTGACAGCCACCTAGATGTTTTAAAATAAATTGTGAATATGTTTAGGAACAGATAACACACAGTGAAGAGATGCAAAAACAGGTCTTGAGAATAGACTTAATAGGATAGAAAAGCAAAGAGGTGTGTGTATAATGTGGGAGAACAGCAGCAGGAAAGAACAATCGGTGAAAAAAGAAAAATAAATACAGAGGTAGAAAGTCTTCCTTGGAAGAAATGTAACCCAAGAAGGGTTTATTGTCAAGTGGAAATGTTAAAAAAAAAAAAAAAAAAAAAGCTGAGGGAAACCTTTGTTCTGTTAAAAGGAAATATATCTAAATCCTGTTAGGGACTAAGGGAGAAAAAGAAGGAAAATTAAGACCAATATTTATCATAGGCTCCTGGAAGAAAGATGAGAGTCAAAAAGCAAATGAATAAACAAAACGACAAAGAAATTCAGTGGATTCTGAAATTAAACCTTCAACACTTCACAGATTTCTAATAGTCTAAAGCCTTTCTTTTCTATAGTCCTTTAATTATAACTCCATATCACTGTGTATATTTCATATATTAGTTCATGTATTGGTTTCCTAAAAGAAAAAACTTCCCATGTCTATGTCTCAAGTGCTTTTGATCTATAATAAATATATTTAGATATTTATCATATCTAAATATATAATAAAGATACCACTTAGATAAATGGTAGTAATAATTAATTAGCAAATTGGGTTCTAGTCTCGAGTCTATATTCACTTGCTATTTGATCACTCTTAGGCCTCAGTTTCCTCATTTGTGGCATGCATGTGTTAGAGATGACATCAGACTGTCATCTTCAGCTTGTAGACAGCCTGAATGAGCAAGTCCTACTCACAGCTATTCATATACCTGGCAGCCCACAGCGCCCAAGGTGGGAAATCTAACAAGACTATCCAAATTTAGAAAGTCTGGAAAAGAACTTTTGGGAATGTAAACAGCAAATACCATAATAATCAAGTATTTATATCATAAGTTGAAAGTGAAAGGATAGCTAGCAAAAGAAATATTGTGGAGGATGTGGGGAATGCGAGGTAGCAGAGACACCAGAGGAGAGGGAGACACGCTTCAAGGAATGAGGCAGTGACAGCAGAATCTCGAGAGTGCTGTCTTGGTTACAGTTCCAATCTCCATCCCAGTCATGTGTGTCTTCCCCCCTAAAACAAGAGTCCTTGCTCCAAGAGTGCTTTGAGAAGTCTTGACTCCTTGCAATCAAGTAATACCCACAGAGATGGAAGGGCTGCTCAGACCTCCCCCTAATCAACCCCAGGCAGCCTGGAACCACTTCAGAATGGCTGCCCTAGATAGTCAAGCTCTTCAAACAGAGTCCTAGTTTGTCTTACATGTTTTTTTTTTTTTTTTGTAAGTAATTTCCTTTTGGGAGGGATATATTGAAGCAAATTATATTGTGTGATTGTGTGCATGAGTTTATCATAATGACCACCACTATGTATACTTACAATGCACTAATAAAAACATAAAAGAAAATTAATTAAAACATGAAAAATATAATTTACCTTTATACTTATAAATTGTCTTTTCTTTACCCTAGGCAACAACAGTCAATGCTTTTTAAAAATGTTATAGTTTTCTAATATGTTAATATAAGTACACACTTACTGGGAAATCTCCCATGCTACAGCTAATCACCTTAAAATTATATTATTGGGGGCTTCTTTCAGTTTGAAAATAATCTGGGACCCAATCATGAATGACAGTAGGAAATGGTTTTCATAGTTGCTTTCACAATTAAAAACACTTTTAAGTAAACCTGTGATGTCTCCTGATTTGTAGAGCAGGCTTCTGGGAGTCATTAGACAATTTGATCCCTTTGACTGATGTAAGAATTGTCTATATTTCTGTCTTTCTGTTCTCATTTCCTAATGGCATGCTGAAATATAATGGCATTTGATAAATTAAAAAACCCATCTTAAAAAGTTCTAAAACATTACAAACACTTTTAAAATCCAGAAATAACAGAGAAGAAAGAAGTTTTATATTTGCATGCATACAGTGAACAAATTAGTGCTCTGGTGATCAATCTGCAGTAGTTAAAAGAGTTAGCTGTGGAATATTAATGCATGTACTATCAGTATGTGGAAAAAAAACCTTATTTTTTCCTAGGACACATAAGGCATACTAAATATTTAAACTCTCAAGGAGAGTATGTTTGATTTTGAAGGGCCAAATATCACTTTAAAGCATCCCTTTCAGAAAAAAATCATAAATCAGTGATTCAAAAAATAATAAAATGACCCTCTCCCCAAATTTTACACTATATTAATCATACCACAGTTTGTGAGAAACATTACTTTTGTGATATCAAACTAATTATTAGTCATTAAATTTTTAAAGTATTAGTAGTAGAATGATTATACAACAAACAATGGCTTATTCAACAATAATTTTTCAGTTTAGGAATCAGAGAGAGCATGTTTGTCAAATGAAATGTGGAACTAAAAGGTCTCCATTTTCATATGCTTCTAAATCTAATTACTCAGGAAGAAGCAGAAAAAAAAAAAAAAAATCAGATGCTGCTGAGTCAAGGCTGCTTTTCTCTGCTTTCACCCAGGAACAGAAAGTCACTAAGAATCACCATTTCTACTGCAGGAAGTGAGAAGCAAGTAAGAGGGAAAGAATGGGAGCAATGGGATTTGCATGGAAATTATCACTGTGCTAATAACGAATGCCACAGTTTAAAAATTCATTTCCCTTTCATTCCAGCAGAAAGCCTCTCATTAAACCCAGGGGCTTTGCACTCCCCATCTGAGAATCAGATTGGTCTAGTGAAGGAATCTTTCTTTCTTATTTTAACATTAGACAATATAAGACTTTTGAGGTTTTTGTCTTTTCCTTCTCCTTCATTTATTTATTTATTTTCAATAAGCATGACTCAGAAAACCTCTATTTCGTGTTACTGAACATTAGAGTTTTGTGCTTAACTGTTCATTGTCTATTTGCTGATATCTCTGAAAACTCATTTTAAAAAATGAAGAAAGGACTTCTGTAGACTTCTCGTAGTGAAACTAAGATAAATGATGTTTTTCTCAGAGGCTGCCTTAGAGGGAATACTATAGTCAAAACAACAAAGTCTTGTGACAAGAGCAGTAATAAAGATGTGAAATTGTTACTCTTCCATCCCAAGGCTCAAACTTTAATGGCCATGTAACACTGGTAACATGCTACAAATGTGAATCACACTGTTCCAAAAGAAAACATAACCAGGATTAAAGCAAACACAATATTCACATGATATCTATCAGTTAAGAATGCCACTGGGAAAAATTCCCAACTGATGAAAACAAATCCCCACCAAAACAAAATCAAACTGATTTTGAGAATTTTACATAGTTTATAACTGTAAATAAGCAAATATACAATCATAAGTATCAAACTAGTAAGCAAGAGGAAAATTTGCATTTTAATATAATGACAAAATGTATAGACTATCTTCCAAAAAGACTTTTTCACACAATATCAGATTCGTCAAAAAATGTGGCATTAATAATGCAGCATGCTACCAAAAGAGCTATGCTAAATATTAATTACATGAGAGTGAAGTGAAAATGTACCACTCAAAAGATTTAATAGAATTCAATCTGTAAATAAAATTATGATTCCCAGCTTTAATTAAGACATTACATACTAATTTTCCTTGGATGCACACAATCATAATTATTGCATGCATGGGTGAATCCCTGAATTGTCTTAATAGAATTTAGTATGAGTCCCGGTGTCTCTAAGGCCGATAGTTTATGGATATTTTTCAAAGCACCAATATCAGCAATAAAACATGAGTAAGATTATCTAAACATGGGCAATTTATCCTTTTTACAAAATAAAATTTTATTTAAATATGCTCAATTATAAGTACCTAAAATTAATTAGGTACCCTGCCCTATCTATGTACTTTACTATCTTTGAAAATAAAGTGTTTTGTGAAAAAGAAATAAAAACCCAAACATTCACTTAAGCACATTTCTTCTCATGTCCATGTATGTCTGGCTTTTCAACAATTGTCATTGCTATATTCAGTTAATAAAAACTTTTATTTTCCTTTGCCCTTGCATGTCAGTGCTCCACAACACAGAATAAGATGATGTCTAAGGTGGAGAACTATGTCAGTGCCTCCTTTGAAGTGCATGTCGCAATGTCAATCTTGTTGACATTGTAGCAGCATCACTTCTTTTTTTGTGACATCTAAGAAAAGCACCTAAAACAGATTCCTCACCTCAAGTCATGTGACTTGCTGAATATTAGTTGTGAGGACTGTCCTGGAGATCACTGAGTTTACCTGTCAATTCACAACCCAGGCATCTGAGATGCCAAGAAGCTGACTTGTCCAATGTCCCAGAGCAGGCAACAGAACTGGGTTTGGATTTAGTGCCTTTCACAGACTTCCTAACCTCTGAGGACAACTCTTTCTTTACAGATTTGTTTCAAAATTTCCTCTCTTGAATTCCCTAGTAATCTATTTTACATGATAGTAATTATTTCATTTTACCCCCAACATCTGGCCCATGTGCTATGTTCCCATGGTTCAACTCTATGCCTGACACAAAAATATTCTCTATTTAGAATGTGTCCATGTTTTATTCTTTTTCTATGAAAAATCTGAATGAGATGCTCAAGAATGAGAAGAGCATAACTAAGAGAGGAGAATGAACCTTTTCCATCACCATCCTCATCCTAACAGGCAAGAGATCTTAAACTGTACTATTATGTGCCTGCACTTTTCACAGAGATGTGTGAGGAGACCTGATTAAGATGCTCCAGTTCCAGAGCCACTCTCTCCAGCCTTCCATTTCATTATAACTGCCACCGTCCTAGACCATGGAGAGGCCTTTTCTCTGGACTCTGGTACTTTCTGTTTTGCTGGCCTTCTTTCCCCAGCTACAAGCCATGTGACCAAGCTCCCATGTGACTCTAAACATCTCCTCTTCCTCTTCCATTAACCTCATCATACCTTCTATTTATAAATACACAGCACTTAAATTCCTGTAAAATAAATAACAGCAGGTCTTGTTTTCTCACTTTCGAACCAAATAGGTTTGTAGTTCAAAGTTGGTGAGGGCAAACCTTTGTAAACCTGTCAGCAGGACATTAGTAAGGGTCATGTAAATGAAAACAAATCCCTGGGTGGGATATTAGTTTTAGTCCAAGTCTGAAGGATTTTTATTCTATGATTCATATAGTTCTATATTTTATAAGACTGTGCATAGAGATGGGGTAACTGCTGATATCGCTGGGGGGGGTTGTTGTTGGAATTGTTTTATTTGTTGTTGGTATAAGTGGATTTTATTTGTTTTCTTGTTTATACCAGAATTTTGCTAACAGTTAAGGAATGCCAGGCAAATAGCATGCATCCAAAGTGTATAAACTGACAATAGAGAGACAATCAGAAAAACAGTTTAAAGAGACCAGACCCAGAAACAAATTTACAGTGTCAGTCTATACTTTACTCAAATAGACTTTGAGGGAATGAAGTCACATCCTTCCATGAAAACTTTTGGTTTCTTCACATATTATGACTCCACAGGTATAACTAGTGTAATTGCTAAATAAAATGAGTAGGAAAAGAGAGAAGTCTCATAATAACAAAACGAAAGATTGTTAAGAAATATTGTTGTGAAATAAACTTAGTTATTGTGATACACTAAATAGTCAAATACAGAATTTCACTTTTTAAATCTGACCTGAACATTGTTAAGATTTCCAAAAACCTATTACCTAAGGTATTCAAATGTAGGGATAATTATTATTAAAAGTGATATGCTTGTAAGGCCAGAGAGATGACTAAAAACAGAATAAAATTAAAAAAGCAAAATCACATAGACCTGGAAACAAAACAGGCGTGCTGAATTCCAAGAGGTAATCATTAATTTCAAAAGCAATATAAAATTCTCACCTGCAAAGTCAGTGAATGTCATAGGGAGATATAAAGCCTTATCTCTACTTTCAAATTTCTCTATACAGTGTTTAAACCAAGTCACGTAATAGAGTAAGCAACTTACTCTGTTACAAGGCATAATAAAATAATTGCTTAACTGGGATATAAAAAAGGGAGCTGAAGTGCTTGGAGAAAGGAAAGTACAGTTCAAACTGAAGGGAGGTGCCTAAGAAAGCATGGGAATTCTGACAGCAACACTGAGCTTTCCACGAGGCAAAGGCTTTAAAAAAGAAGAAGAGGGACTGGTAATAGTCAACCGGCAGGGAAGGGCCATTTCAAATGGCACTTGCCCCAGTTGAAGCTCCTGATCTCTCCAGGTTCCACCCTGAAACTACTCTTCATTCATCATGGTTTCAGTAAATGGCATCCACCAAGTTGATCATATTAGAGAATTTTCCTTCAGACCTGAAAATCTACAGCACTAAATAAATCCCAAGAATTCTATTTCCTACAGCAAATCCCTCTGGCTCTCACATCCTCACTTAGTCAACTGGGACTGCCAACCATATCTTGTAACTGGTCTTCCTGCTGTCCTTTCTGCCCTTCTTATCCACTCTTCATGTAGCAACCAAAGTAACACCATAAACTCAAACAATGTGACACTGGTGTCTAAAACGTTTTCAGTGTCTTTCTATTTAACTTGGAATGGACCGAATTTCCATAACCTGGACCAGCTCTTGTGATCCTTCTCCACCTTCCAACAGGATTTCTTACCATGTTCCCCATTGTGCATGATGGTCCATCTAAATATGGCCTTCTTTCTCTCAATTCCTCAAACACACTTTAGTTGCCTTTCACTCTATACTCTGTTTTTATTTGCTTTTGTCTGACTGTGCTAAATAGTGTTCCCTCTTTACCTGACTAGAGTCTTCTCATTCTTTATACTAAAATAACATTTTGTTAGAGTCCGAATACTAGTTAAATTCAAGTCATTACCCCACTTATTCATTTATGTGGAACAATGTCAATGTGTAATTGTGGTATATATTTATTTGTACATTGGCTTCATTAAATCTTTTTACCTCATAATAATTCATAATTTCATTTTTTAATGATTGTGTATCTAGCACTTAGGAATGTTTGAAGAATGAATGGGTGAATGGATAGCACTAAAACATCTAGTGCTAATATATCTATGTGCATTTTATTCACTGATAGATAAGATTTCCTGGGGAATCCAGGCTTCTTGGGGACCCAGTCTTAGAGTAGCAATCCGAAGGGTCTCGGAAGTACTGTCAATCAGATACCATAAGGGCCATATTATTGGGTTCTCTATTCTCCTCCCTCAAAAATAACATTCTGTCATATCAGCTACATCCCCATGTCTTGTTACTTTTTTATTTTGAGAGAAGGTCTCCCTAAATTTCCCAAATTGGCTTTGAACTTATGATCCTCCTGCCTCAGTCTCCCAAGTAACTGGGATAACAGGTGTGTGCCACCATGCCTGGCTAATTCATAAATTATTTTCTGTAATTTATTCACTGACAAACACAAATAACACATCTTTTGACAAACTAAAGATTTTAATTAATTACCATTTTTCTTCAGAGAAAAATTATTACATTGCCATTAAAATGCCATTACTTAAAAAAAATCTTTTAAAACAGAAAAAAATTGAATGATGAAGAATATTTTTACAATAAATTGGTAACATAACTTTATGTCTACATTTAGCATTAAGGTCTTCAAAATTCATTGTTTTTAAATCAAAAGAAACAAATAAGAATATCCTATTTTCACATATTGGGCACATAAAATATTGAGCAACCTATTTAAATTCAAGTAAAATTGAGGTATGATAGAGAAATCCAATGAGCTTATTTCTAGAATTACATTCATGCTATAGAAAGACAAATACTGGGAAACAATGTAAATGTAAAATTAAATGTGGATTTTAATTAAAGTATGTATATTTGCAATTTTTATCCAAATGCATAAAAACATCTATTCACTAAAAAAAAGCAATCTAAATGTCATTAAGAATCAAGGTAATTTTTTATTAACATTAGTAAAGACTTTCACTTAAAAGTTTATTGAGGTATATTCTATAAAGATTTTCCAACATCTATTTTTATAATTAGGTACTCTGCAGAAAAAAACTCCACATACATTTGTACAAATAGCATAAAATTGCTATTTGTAAATAGCAACATATAATTGGTTTTGTTTAACTCTGCTTATTCATGGAGTTAGATGCAATCAAGAGCACATATACAAAATAAATTCAGTAATTAGAAAATGTATAAATACAAATTTGTAACATAATGTTACTGGAACAAAAAAATTTATATTTGCCTCCTTAGAGATGACATTGTTGATTGTGCTTGATTATATTTGAAAATTCTGGTAAGACGGTTTGTGAATTCACCTCCAACAAGCCTTGATTTTTAATCTCAAACTACCAGTTTTAGTTGTATCATTCAGAGGGAACTGAGAATAAATTTTTAACATTGTAGTCTTTGGGATGTCTTCATAGATGCAAAAAATGTGTGAATCTCCTATCTTTGAAATTGCAAAAAATGGTGTGAATTTCCTATCATTGAAATTGCATATTTTTAAACACAAATATTTTAATTTTTATCATTTTTCATTATTACAGATTTATCTAAAAGTTTATCTGTGAATCAATGGGGTTTTTTTCTTTAATATTCTGGGCCCTCCCCATAGTGCTGTTCAATTAGAATATCTGGGCTATTATCCTGAAAGTACACACATTGTAAATGTTTCTGCAGTGTTCCTCATGTACTTTAATACTTGAGAATAATTGCTTTCACATATAACAGATGTAGCAAAAGAAATCTTTAATAGCAATGGATAGTTAGAAAAAAAGTTATATAAGGAACACAGAAATATACAGAAAAGTTTTAGACATCATTGTAAACGTGTACATGCACTAATTACACAGCAGAGTGGCTCTTAGCCTTGTTTTACATATAAAATACCTCAAATTCTTTACACCCTTCAGCATCTCTCTAGCGATGTAAGTTCACAGTGGCTACAATTAAGCACAAAGGCTCTGAAGTCAGCCACTTGCTTTTGATCCAGCTCTGCTATCCACCCACTACTTCATATTTTACTACCTCAGCTGCCTCACTTGCAAAATAATATATCACAATGAATATAGTATAAGTTAATATATGGAAGGTGCTTAGAACTGTGCATGCCCCATGGTACCTAGCTCATTAAATGTCAGACATTACACTACATGGATAAATAAGATAGATGCTTGTGGCTTAAAACCAGACATTTCATCACATATACAGAAGTGTGATGAAGGCAACATAGGAATAATACAGAGAGAGGGAACCTGTCTAGTTTGGAGGAGCTGGGGTTGCAGAGGAGCTGTGATGAGAAAGAACCTCTAAACTAAATCACAAGGAAGGGTTGTTGAGGTGAGTGTTCATGGCACAGGACAAATTCTGTTTTGGCAAGTGTAAGAAACAGAATGTGGGCCAGAGAGAGAAGAAGACTTAAAATGAGATTAGAATAGTGGTTTTGTCAAGATCTGAAGAAATGAAGCCAGGCATGTGATTCATACCCCTAATTCCAGCAACTTGGGAGGCTGAGGCAGGAGGATCCTAAATTTGAGACCAACCTCAGTAAATTTAGTGAGACCTTGTCTCAAAATGAAAACTAAAAAGGGCTGGAGATGTGACTCAGTAGTTAAGCACCCCAAGTTCAACCCCCAGTACCAACAAAACAAACAAACTGAAGAAATGAAGAGCCCAAACAGACAAGAAAAAGTCTTATTTAAATTTAATATTAAATTATAGCTAAAACTTATTTTGCATGATATGAAGCAATTTTGGGTATTGCCAAGGTTCTTCATGAACTATTCAAGGTTCTTTCTAAAATACACATTCAAAATACAAAATCTTGTAACTAAATTGTCAATTTTGAAGCATATAAAATATTAAGATTCTTCAAATTAGTGTTTTTATTACAATTACTCACTAAGTTGTAAATAAACTGTAATTTCATCAACCCCTATACAATACACATAGGATTTTTTGTTAATTGAGTAAAAAGAAGACATCTAAAGGTCCATTTTTCTCCCTTGCCTGATAAGCAAACAAAACAAACACGGTACATACAGACATATGTGCATGAAAGACCACAGGCTCCTTGGACAGTCATTGAGCAAAATGGTGTATAAATCTCTCAAATAAGTGATTATAGTCATTATTAAAATGGTGTAAACCAAGACAATTAATATTTGTTTAAAATAGCAGTGTTTTGAAGTAAAGTGTATTTTCCTAAGGATATTCACCTAAGTCTACAGTAGCATAATGGGGCTGAGAAGAAAGTTCACAATATCCAAGTTATTTTTTCTTGAAGGAAGACTAACAGTTACTAGGAATAAAGGATTTTATAACCAAAAAAATTCTTAATTAATTTCAAAAATTGTCAGAAATTGTTTACAGAAATCACTAGAAAATTCTACAAGAATCTCCAAATAATTTTGTTTTTTTTAATATGAAGGTAAAAATCAACTAAAGCAATTTTCTTTTCACTTATGAAACTGGAACTTGACTCAGAGGCAATTAAGTCCTATTCAATTTTCTTATGATTAGGAATTAGGTATATTTAAGTCTTAATCATTGAGCTATATTACTATGAAGCAGCTGATGGGATTTGATCAACCAAGGGTTGCCAAGGAGAACTTTTTTTAAGTACAGATTTTTAGGTAAGGCTCATCTTGGAACTCAATACACTTGTGTGACCTGACCTGGGAAAAGAGAAACAGCCTCTCTTTGCAGTTACTACTCTTATAAAGGAAATCACTCTCCTAACTTAAAACAGCAAGACATACCACACCACCCAATGTGTCCTTTAGTTATGCACACATAAAACAAGCTCCCATCCAATGTTAGTACGGAAATGGTGGAGTACTTTGAGTGCTGGTATTTGAGTCTCACAAGCTAAATTTTTGTTTTGCCTTTAGAGGTATGATCTAGGATCTGGGGCCCAAAGTTCCAGGATAAATAATTTTATTTTTATTTTTCTATCTGATATCCAGTTCAGGTTTTTAAAACATAAACTTTATTATTATTATTATTTAGAGCCATTTTAAGTTCATAGCAAAACTGTGCAGGAGATATATTGTTGCCACCTGCGGCAACAATTGCATGGGTATTTATCGGAGGGGCCTGGAAATAAACTACTTTTCCTATATTCACTAATTTATAGAGGAAGAGAGACTTGGAGAGGAAGATAGGCTTTGCTTATAGAGGAAGTTTTAGAGAAAGGCTTCTACGCTTATCAGAGATCTATTTCTTCTTAGAGTTCTGCTGCTTCTTCTTAGAGGTAGGTCTTGCATCCTATGAACTAGGTGCTATCTACCTGAGGTGCTTCTTAGTGATGCATCCTGCGTACTGAGATCTGTGATCTGCGACCTAGAGGTGTGTTCTCAGTTCTCCGCCCTACGATCTGCCTTCTGCCTGCTGCTTCTCTCTGCTTCTGCTGCTTCCTCTTACTGCTGCTTCTGCTTACTGCTTCTCCTGCTTCTTCTCTCTGCTAGCTGCTTCTTTTTACCTTCTACCTACTGCCCGCTTATATTCCCTCCAGGAGGCAGAGGGCAGGCCACGGCAGTTGAGATGAGGCAAGGAGCCAGCTGCCCTATCACGGCAAAGGTTAAAACGAGCAGACCCGAGCAGGAGCACTCGGGAACACCTGTGCACGCGTTGTGTGCGTGGACCTAATTGAATACGGCCAATGATAAATCACCTGGGTGTGCTTATATTAATCAACCTCTTCACTGCCCATGTGATCAAAACAACCTCCGGCTGGCCGCCAGGCGCCATCCCTGCGCAGCCCACATGGCACAGCCCCCAACAATATATATCATATATCATATATCAAATATATCATATTTCTCCTGGTCCAGTACATTCACAGTTTTTTCCATTTCCAACAGTTCTCACCAGAAGGATACATCTATTGCAACTGACAAGCCTACATAGACACAGATTATCAACCAAAGTTCATACTTCAACATGAGTGTTCCATGAGTCTGAACAAATTTATGCCAGGTAGTCACCTTTATGGTACCACACAGAGTAGACTCATGCCCTATTTTAGTCAGAATATAATGCTCATTGTATAGTTTCTAATAATGCTAGGTAATCATATGACCATTAAGTTTTTTACTGTGCTCTTCAAGTTTCAAGTGTCCTTGTTTATTTCTCCTATAAACTAAATTTCCCCTAATTGCTCAAATTCTTAAACTATTTTTAATGATTTTCATGTTATTCCTTTTTTTCCCTTCACTGATATATAATGGTGCCATTTATGGTTGTAAGAGGATTCCTTATTTTAAAGTCTACATTTACATTGAAATCTCTATTAGTTAACATTAGAAAAATAGATGCTCAAGTGGCTACTGGAATTGTAAGTTACCTGAATAATTTTCTTGAGAATTATTATCTGATTAGTCTTGAAGCATGTTATTTAGATGTACCCTTTATAGTTTACATGCTGAATATCCATTCTGTTCTCAATATTTTAAGATTCAGACTAGTGATATTCGAGTAAGTGAACATGTGAATTAAAGCAATTTTAGAGGTTTACATTATTCAAGTTAATGATTTAGTATTGATTGTCACAGAGATAATGGAATATGCAGCAGATCTAATTTAAACTACAGAGCTGCAATCATCTACCTTGGAGTCTATGATTCATTTTTATATTTACAAAATGATACAATATTTTATTTTCCTCAAGTTGTTTCAAATTCAAGGACCTCTATTAAAAATTAATATTATAAAAATACAGTATTCACCTAAGTAGAGCTTGGGCATTTTTCAATAGTCAAATACATACATTTTCAATTACTTTATGAAAAAGAAATGTAACTACATTCAATCTGTATGTTTTATAAATAGAATAATCATCAAAGAAATATAAAGTATTAAAATGTGATTTATATAAAAGAAATTAACCAGAAGTAATGATTGTTCAAAGTCCTAAAGAACAAAAAACTAATTCAATGAGAGCCAATTTCAGGGAACTGGTCTACTTTGGTGTACAAAGTTGCTATACATTTTCATGTAATTTTGAAAGATGGCTAGCTCTATCTTTGGGTTTGTCATTATACATATTATTTTCTTTTCAAATATAGTTTTTGCTCAGTAATTAGAAATTCTTAAGTCTTTGCTTAAAGATTGCAATCATAAGGGCATTGATCTGCATAATTAGAATAAAATTTTTCCAACAAATTCTCTCAATTTTTAAAGGTAGTTACCATCTGGGTTTATAAAGAGAAATATAAGTGTGGGCTCAAAACTTAGAACAATGTGAAAAAATGATTTAGAGTTATAGTGTTTAGTATTTCAAAGGGTCTATGAAAAGCATTTGTCCAACAAGTTCCTGATATTCAAACATTATGTTGAGACTATGGAAGAACTGAGTGTATACACCTTTGTCCTATTAGGATAAGGAAAAATGTTCATATCAATACTCCAAAATATCTCCAACCAAAGGCAGAAGTTGTTCAATATTTGCTTATAATAGTTTGCATAAGAACACAGACATATAATAAGGTGGCTATGGAACCTGTCCTGACTTCAAAGCAATAAAAAAGACCTTGTGATGGTACTGACATTTTCTCTAGGAAAGCGTAGGAGAGTAAGAACAACTAGAGAGAAGATGCAGGGCAGTGAACCTAGAGCAGGAACCGGCTAAAGATGAACCCCATGGAACAGATTTAAATGTAAAAATGCAGAACGAATCCTTAGAAAATAAAGGAAATGATCTTTAGCACTAAGAGGCAGCCAAATGATTCCTATGCATTACACCAAAATCATGATCTATAAGGAAAAGGTAGCTAAATTGCACTTAATCAAGGTTAAAAACTTTTGCTCAGTGAAAGGCTATGGTCAGAAGGTAAAGAGACAACCTAAGGATTAGGAGTGTATATTTTTAAACCACATGTCTACCAAAGAACTCATGTCTTATCTTACCTATGTAAAGAACTCTAGAAACTCAAAAGTAAAAAAACAAAAATCCAATTTCAAATTATACAAGAGACATTAATAAACAAATGAGATGTCTGATATCATGTTATTAAGGAAATGCAAATTATTACCATAATGAGATATCACTCAATATCTATCAGAAGAGATGAAATAAAAATATGAACAATATAAAATACAGGAAAGGGTTCAAAGATATTTTAACATAAAGTTTTATTTTTTACATTGCTGGTGGAAATGTAAAATGGTAATTTCTTATAAAACTAAGAACATAAATAAAGTTAGTGTGTGTTGTGTGTGTCAAAACAAGTTTAAAAGATATATGCATCATATATCGAGATGGTCCTCAATTTATGTTTCAACTTAATTTTTTTACTGTATTCCGATATGTAAACAATTCTCAATCAGTAGAATCTACTTCAAATTTTGAGATTCAGTCTTCTGTTGGGCCACCAATATGTTATGAAACTCTTGAAATTCTGGCCAGCGGTAGCAATCATGAGGGTAAGCAACATACTCTACAGTGCCTGTGTTGCTAAGCTATGATGTGCAGTAGGTTAGGTGTATTTTGCACATTTCCATCTGAGGATATTTTCTGTTATAGAGGGTGCATGAGGGAGAAAACCCCATCATAAGTCAAGGAGCATGTATGTGTATATGTTCTGAGTGTGTATACATGTGATGTGTATGTGTCTCACAGCATGTACAAAAGATTACTGAGGATAAGCTATATTTTAGGACAACTTGATACAGAAAAGGATAGGAAATAAATTTATTAAAAAGTTATAGTGAATATTTAAAAATTATTGGTGAATAGTTATTGGTGAATATTCATGGAAAAAATGAACATAATTAAATTAATTTAAATAAATAAAAAATCCTAATCCCTTCCCTAGTATATTCCATATATGGAAAACACAGAACTTAATATCAAGCACTACTACAAACACTTTATAAATATCAGCTAATTCAACTTTAGTCCAGCTCTGTTTTACATAAGAGAACACTGAGGCAAAGCATATTTGTACTAGGGGTCTCTGATAGTAAGTGATTTTACACTGTGTCCAGAACCCATGCTCTTAGTTACTACACATTGTGCTTGTTAAGAAAAGAGAGAGGATATAATTGCTAAATTGAGTTGCCTTGAATTGCCAAAGACCAAAAGTGTGTGTATACATACCAATCAGAAAGAAGTCTGGGATATCACTGCAAATAGGAATGTAGAAATTTCTCAAACCTATATAAAATCATATCTGATTCATACTTTATATTTTCTATATGTTTGAATATATAAGAAATTGATCTTGATGGATGTCATGCAGGGACTCAGACTGAGGAAACACCTCAGGGTTCCAGCAGGTGGAAGATGCAGGATACAGCTAGGATAGTAGACATGCTTTATTCAGAGGTGGCAGCAGCTTCCAGTCTCCAGTTTCAGCCTCAGTTCGGAGCCAGTTCCATTCTGTCCCCATTAGCCCTGAAGTCTTTCCATAGGTCCTTTTTATACACAGACCAAAAAAAGAAGGCACACTGCCAACAGGTTACATAAGGGGGTGCACACTCATGAGTTAATATTTAAGATCTTGAGAATGCATGCTCAATCACTGTGTTCCTGGCCTTGACTAACCGTAACATTGCTGGTTCCCAGCCTTCCCTACAAACTAAGAACATAACACAGTCCATGAGAACCTCAGCGAGGGAGCCTAACTATAGGCATTTGAGGCCTACCCCAACAATGGAAAAGAGATTAATTTTCAAAACCAAATTTCAAAATATTAATTAATCATATATACACAGTACACAAACAATATAAAAAACAACAAACAGTACTGTGTGGTGGCTTAAGGTATGAACAAAAGTGAAGCAGCTAATTCACAATTCATAAGTAAGCAATGAAGACTTTATGAAAAAAGAAAAAGATTCACACTGTCCATAAATAGATACTTGTAAGAATTTTCTTACATTGTTCATTTATTTTTCAAAGTAAACATATTTAGGTTACTTGTTTCCTTTACATCGTTAAAGGTTCTATCACCCACATCCTGTTATTGCAGCCACAAGATTAGGCAACCCATCCAAACTGTGTCAACCAAGGTACCCAGTCCCATTCAGAAACATCATGTGACAGGAGCTAAGGAATCAGAGCTAAATAAATTCCTCAAATATGATTGAGAGAATAGGACACAGTGTTCTTTACTGCTTGCGGTTTGTGGGTTTAAGAGTCCAGAAAGTTTTCAGATTCATGTCTGAAAGAATAAAGAAGTGAAGAAAGATGCAGAGATAAGACAACTGATGTGCTTGCCTTCATAAATTGTGTGTGTCTGTGTTTGTGTGTGTAGGGGAGTGAGAGAAACAGACAGACAAGGCTGATGTGGGAATCTCTTCCTCCCTTTTTGTGATGCTATTTTGCTATTTTAATATAGGTTTTACAATGAGCTTATATATAAGTTAGTGAATTCATTGCATTGCTGAAGCTGCAGGTGGTCTATAGCTTCATCAAGGTGTTAATTGGCTGGCACTAAGTGTGGTTTGAGGTTAGTGTGGCAGATGGAGCCCAATGAATGTAGAATTTGGTTATACAAACTATAGATGTACTTAAGCTTTCTACATCTGTGCTATATATTTTTTTCAAGTAGACATGGTGATAAAACACCTGCTACTTAATTAACACCCTTTGTAGTCACTCACAAAGTTAGATTACTCTCAAACCTGCTCTGCTAGCTAGCTAGAAATGTTAAAACCCTGCTTGCTATTTCTGGAGATTTATCTTCCCTTTATTTTGCAAAGTAAGAGTTGAAAAATATTCAAGTCTTGCAAATGAAGGAATATGAAAATTATTTTAAAATAGGTGAATGAATAGAGAAATAAATAAAATTCCTATGAGATGCTAATGCTATCAAAATGAAAACTTGTTAAATTAAAAGAATCTTTTCAGAAAATAGATAATCTGGGCAAACAAATATTTCAACACCCTGATTCCCCCTTTACTCTCGAATGTAACACATTTAACTCCTATGACTCAATAATTTGATAAAGCCAGCAAAAAATCAAAGGCAGTGACTAAACTTTCAGGTCTTCTTTTATCCTATTTGGGGCATAACATGTATCCCCAGGGCAGATAGTGACTGGGGCCTGGTGATAGAGAAGCCTATGGTTTAGATTAGGCTGATACAAATACTAGCAAGAGCTTGACCTATGGAGATCCTTGGAGTTGGGAGGAGGTCCACATGTTGCTTTAGTGGGTCTGGTGTTGACAGTCTTCAGAACTGCAAGAAAAGTTCATCGTTCCTCTACATGACAGAGGCTGGGAAACGACAAGAGGTCTAGTTAGTTGAGATTCTTTCCTTCTGGGACCTCAACAAGAAACTTCCAATCTGCCTGGAGTTAAATCAAAGACCCAAAGAACAATGCAAACACCATTCACACACTAGGGATCACTACAATAAAAGGCAGGAGAGAAGTGGGACTTGAGTCCTAAACAAACGGAACAAGTCAAGGAAAGAAAATAATAGTGAATACTCTTTTCCTTCCCCCTCATCCCCCCACTGGGGATTGAACCCAGATGCACTTAACCACTGAGTTACATCTCCAGCCCTTTTATTTTTTTATTTTGAGACAGGGTCTCACTAAGTTGTTTAGGGTCTTGCTAAGTTGCTGAGGATGGATTTGAACTCAGGTTCCTCCTGCCTCAGGCTTCCAAATCACTGGGATTACAGGCATGTACCACTACACCCAGCCAATAATAGCATACTCTTAACATTAATTCTAAAGGAAGGGGAAAGAAACAGAAGACCCAAAACCAGCCCCTAGAAAAATAATTTCTCTGGAATAGACAAATGGCCACCTTATTTTCCAAACTATGATATAAAGAATTTTGTCACAAATCTGGCATGTGATACTTTCATAATTGGTCCATGTGTTGCTCTCTCTGTTTATTTCTTCATCCTTTTTGAATAGTGTAAAAAGCAACTGAGAATCTACCACATAATGCAAAAAGTAGGATCTCGCCATTCACACCTGCTCATATGACCTTCCCTCAATTCATTCCCTCTGCTCCTTCAACCAAGACAACCACTCTTCTCAAGTCTGTGTTTATTATTTACTCTCTTTCCTTTATATATAGTTTTGTCTCATCTGCATTTCTTTTAAAAAATTTTTTTCATATTAATGGTTTTAGGTATAATTGCTGAGAATGTGTATTTATAGTATTTTTCTAGGATTCATCCATATTGTTGTATACTACTGTAGTTTATTCATTTTATGGTTTTATAACAGTCTATTACACTATATTTAGTCACTTTTCTACTAAAGAAGCATTTGATTTGCTTCCCCATATTTACTGTTGGAAAGAGAGCTAGTATAAACATTCTTGTTTATACCTCCAGTGTACACAGGAAAAATTTTTCTCCTGGATCTACAGCCAGAATTACTTTATCATGCAGTAAGTGAAATTATGCACAATAATACCAAACTGCTTTCCAAAGCATTTGAACCAATTTATGTTTAAAGAAACAATGTATAAAAGACCCTGAGGACTCACATTCTCTTAATCACTTGGTATAATGAGTTTTTCATTTTATTTTTATAAACAAATGGATGTAAAATAGAGTTCATTATGGCATGATATGCAATTCTCTGATCATTGTTGAGTGCAAAATATCTCTTCATATGTTTATCATCAATATATAATTCCTCTTCTAGAAAGTTCTATTCATGAGATAGGCCCATTCCTTTATTGAATCACCTGTGGTTTTTAGTCTCTTTGTAGAATTAATTTATATACCCTTACTACTTAGCACTTTGATTGTGTGGGATAAAATGGTTTCTCCTGATCTGAAACTTATTCCTGAATGCATCTTTTACAAATCTAAAATTATTATTAGTTCAAATATAATCATATTTATCAATCTATTTTTTTAGCTAGTGTTTTTTTATATGTCTTTTTTAAAGAAATCCACGTCTGAAGAAATCTTCACCTTTAAAATTCAACTGGACGTCTTAAAATTTTGTTTTTAACATATCATCTGGAGTTGATCCTATATGAAGTGAGGTCAAATTTCATCTTCTGTTATCATTGTTCATGTGGAAAACCATTTTCTGAGACTCTATTAGTGAGAGAGAAGTCCCACCCAAATGAAAAGTATTTGGGCAAAAAATTGTAACCAAGAAGTTTCAGAAATTTAATTGAAGGCTAATCATGATTGAGAATCATATCAGCAATCTAGCATATTTAGTGGAAGAAATAGCAAAACAAATCAAAGAAAGTAAGAGATGGACATCAAGAAGGAAAAGATATGAAGCTCAAGAGTTGAAATCATGAAAACCAAACTATGTATAAGAGAATAATAGAAAAGGATGAAAGATTTGCAGGAAAAGCAATATTTAACATTGAAGAAAATTTCACTTGCTTAAAAAAATGTAGTCTTTAGATTGAGAAGTTCAGCAATAATGATAGAACTGAAAAAAATCATAATGGGGATATTCTTGTCAAATCCCTGAAGTCCAAGTTTACAACAACAAACATAAACAAAACCTCAAAAGCTCCCAGCCCAGCAGAACAGATGAAACAGGAAAAATAAAATCAAACAAATAATTAACTATCCAAGAAAATATATATATATTAATATCAATATATTATTTCTCATATAAATTTTAGGAAAACAGGAGTAGGCAAAAATAAATATGATAAATAGTGCATGCCATAATAAAAAAAATCATTCTTGAGACAAACATCATTACCTATGTACATGTATGATTACACAAATGGTGTGACTATACTTCAAGTACAACCAGAGAAATAATAGTTTTACCAAATTTGTGTACAATGAATCAAAATTTTTTTAAAAGAGGAGAGACAAACAAAAGAAAATCATTCTAAACAAAATCAATTAAAGTAAAATCAAGAATTTGATAGTTACAACTATCAACATGATTATTTAACATTAGGGTTTGAGCAATTACATTAAGAAAAGAACATAAAAACACTTTGGATTAATATGAATGTATACCTAGAAAATCTGAGCTATTCCCATAAACTACTAGAATTGATGAAATCATTCATATCCTTATTCTATAGATGTACATGTATCAAAAAAAATTCAGCTGTTCTCTATTTTAGAAACCCTGAATAATAATATCCAAGATGCTGTGAGACACACATCTACATATTACTCCTACTCCAACACAATGTTGTAAAGGTCAGATGGGTTAGTCTACTTACTTTCAAAATAATTCAATGCCATCATTGATGTAATTTAACTAATTTTCTTTTAGACAAAAATATGAGAAAAGAGGCATTAAACACTGTATATGTAATTTCTAAATGAGTACAGTTTATAAATTGTAGTTTTATTAACAATTGAACTTGACAAATATTTAAAAATTCGAATTCAGACAACATTGCTCTGGAATCATCACAATACTAATCTATATGTATTGACAAGCATAAAATCACAAAACATATGAGGTATTCTTATTACTTTGCTGAAGCTTTTCCTTCTAGACCAAAGTGCAATGGACAGGAATATGTAAAAGTCACAGTAATTTCTATATTCCAATTCCTATCCTTTGCATTTCCTATGAAGTTTATAGGCAGACTGTTCTACTCAGCAGACTACCATGTGCCAAGCTCTGTGTACAAGGCAGTAGGGGGACAGGCAACACAAGAGCCTGTAGAACAGTATGTCACCAGTTCAGCAAGATAGAATAGAAAAGAGAACCAAAACACTTCAGGGATTGTAAATGATAATCAACTCTGCACGGTAGACAGTCTTTCTTACATGGTTGGGGAAAGTGCTATAATGGAGCACAAGGGGCATTATATCAAAATCAAACTGTGACTCAGTGTTCTCAAACCTAGTTGCTAAGAATCTAAATTCTAATTTAAGTATTGATTATCTTTGTAAACTGCAGGGTGATAAATATTTTCTTCTTTCAAAAACTGGTGCAATGATACTGACCAATTAAGCTTCTGCTCAAATAAAATGCTTTCTCATAAAATATTTCTTTTTGACCTAAGTCCCCTTCACAGAATTAATCATTTCCTCCTTCTGCTCTCAAAGCAGTTACTGTCACTGTTTTAGAAATTTCAGTGGGTATTATTTTAGATCTTTTTCCCCAAACTTTATCATGTTGTCTATTCTTGGAGCATCATGTTGTTTTATTTAAAGAATCTGAAAACAAGAGGAATTCAATAATTGATTGTTCAAAGAATGAGAAGGAATGGGTAAATTGACAAACAATTGACTTGAATAACCAAACAGTCCTGAGATCTCAAACATACCAACAGAATGCAAATGAGATGTTCCACAGAGTAAGTCCACCTACCCTCTGGATAATGAACCTCAGAAATGGCAGAGCCCAGCTTTACACTGAAGTCAAGGTCTGTTGTGAAGCTATCATACCACAAAATAGCAGAACTTCACAGGATCACTGATAATATTCTTTCCTCCAGTCATTCGATCACCAACATCCAAAGTAGTACTTGTCTTTCTGCTAATCCAGAAAAGTTACTATTGAGGATCTATAGGATTTTTATTCTATTCCAAGGAAAAAATGATATGAGCCTTAGTGCTGCTTCACCCATATTATCATGCCCTTCATTGCTTAAAATGTCAGTAAGAAAGGCTGTGCTACTAACTCTAGCTTGAAATAACATCTCTCGGTATTATCAGAGTCAAGTTTTCACAAATTTGTGAATATACAGTTATGGTTCAATTGTGAGATCAAGTTAACTTAGTCTCTGGGTTTCTATTCTTTTCTCATGAGGTCAGGAAAATCCTGAGCATTTTCCAGGATGCACATATTTTCAGTTTCACAAACAGCACTAAGACCTAAGCAGGGGCTCCTGATTCCTCCCAGGAGTCTAGTAAAGTACAAAGCAAATTCTACCTATTTATGACCCTTCTGTGCACCTAAAATTGCACCTGGTCCTCTTCAGTTTTTATGTACTGGAGGGGTTTAGACTCTTTATTATCTTCATAAAGTTATGAAGAGTATTATTGTCCACCTGTATGGGCATTATTCAAAGCACTGTACAATTTCAAAGAAGAGGTATGTGCCAGATTTAGAAAATTGGACAAAGAAATATAAATAGCTAATGCCTGATCATAGCACACTGCTTAATGGGCCCATCTATGTTGCATATCATAGCATAACTCCACAAAATTTGTCTTTTACACATAATGTCCATCTTCCATTTCTTATATGAATTGCTTTGAGAAGTTCACATTCCATAACTAGTCTTTACTGTATTTAATATTTTTGTGGGTGACATTATATTTCTCCAAATGGTCTATGTTACTTTAAATTTTAAATTTTTATACCTATGCCATGATCAAAGTATTAAATATGTTGCTTACTTTCCTAATATGGTAACTAGATTGATCTAAGAAATAAGTTCATTTTATTTGCTCATTCATTCCTTGAACATGCTATGTATATCTAACACTTCGGGAGGTACTGAAAATAAACATGAATGGTGCTAAACCTACCTTCAAAGCATCTAAGACAAAGAAAAAGAGAGAAAAAGCAGGGTGCGTGTTCTATTACAACAGTGTTCTAAGCCCTTTGACAGAGAGGAAAGAACACAAGCGAGAGAAAAAGTAGAAAGGCACAGTTGAAAGAAAATCTCCTAACACACTTAGTTGTTATGTGATAATGACTTGCCCTTTTAACAGTCTCCTCTGTTTGGAGGCAATGGACAGATTCTTCAAGATGATAGCACCAAGAATCACTGTAGCCACTTCTTTAGAGTCACTGAAACGAAGGTCTTGTATGTGTTACTCACCTACAGTTACAGCTACAGTACCTGGAGCAACAACTACCAATATCTGGGCAATTAATCTAGGGATAAGAGTAGACTTCAAAACATATTCCATGAGACTCTTCTACATGAAGCCAAAAGAGAGTTATTAAGTTAACTCTATTCTTTTTTTTAATCTTTTAAAAATTTTTTTGTTTGAATTCTATTATTTAGAAACCAACACAGAAAGATTAACGATGAGTGCCATGATTTTGAACTTGTTATATATCTGTTGCTATGAAGAGTTGAACCTATTTCCCATTCTGAGGACAGGGTATAATTTGCACTTCTGCTTGCTCATGAAAGGGAATGCCAGGCCTGATTCTTTCAGCCTTCCAATCTCATCCTCCTGCCTCTCCTACTCTGCTCAGGGTTGCAGGGGATGGGGGTGATATGAAAGCCATTTTCCTCCAGAGTTCCCTATCACTTGACTTTTGGCTGGTTCAGCCGATGGGAAGTGCCAACTGAAGGCGTGTAACTTGAAGGGCAGCCAGCATATATCTTCTCAATGTCCCCTACCGTGACATTGCTAGAAACTGCTGTGCCTCTTTCGTGGATCTGGCCTTGGAATTCCAGACATAGACACAGCTTCCTCACTCCAGGGGAACCCTGGTCCCTGGCTTCAGAAACACTGCCTTTTCACTTTGCCTAGGGGTAGCAACACTCTATCACTATTGTTTCAGTTGCTTCTATGTCTCATTTGGTTTTGCAGTGTTTTTGTTATCCATATAACCACTGTCTTGCATTAAATTCCCTGTTTCTACTACTTACACGTTTTCATTTTCTAACTGATATTAAGAACATAAGTTAAACCATCGATTATAATGGTAAGTTGTTATAAATGTAACAACTGAAAATCAAAACCAATATAAACATGGTAATGTTTCTTTTAACATTCAATATAGTGGGTTAGGATGTGTGAAAACATGGTTCAGCACGTTACTCTACAATTTTTTTTAACAATAGAAAAATGATAAAAGCCAAATATAAACATAGCCAAGAGTATCTAGAAGTACCCCAAGTGAATGTTACAAAATAACATTTTCCACCAAAACCAAGTTTTAGGTAAGTGGTACCTAGAAGACCAATGGGGATACTCGCATACCCCTCAAGAGTAAGTTCAACTGGAAGTCAGAAATGCAATAAATGGGCTATTCAGACATGATCTCTGCCTTATTGGAATCTAAATTCTATCAGCAGAACTAGTCAATAAATAAATAATGAACATATAAATGAATAATAGTATCTTTTAAGGACAGATGATACCAAAAGAAGATAACACACGGTAATGGGGTAACTGGAGAGGGCCTCTGTGGGTAGTGGTGGTAGAATGTTAGACTCAATAATGAGGGAAGGCTATTCTAGTAAGGTGCCATGGAGCAGAGAGTTAAATACTAAGATGGAGCTGACTCAATGAAAATCCAGAAAAAACACTATGGACAAAACAACAGCGAATGACAAGACCCAGAGGATAATAAATTTGGCCAGTTTTGAGAACTAGACAAACTTGTATCTCAATAATTTGTACCCGCTACTCACTCGAATGGCAAAAAATTTAAAAAAAAAAAAGCCAATTTGGACATGTATTCAAGTGGCAATAAGTTCATTTCAACATGAGAAACTCCATGGGATATAGAATTCTGAAAAATGTAAACTCTCAGAAAACATTCTAATATAAATGGCAAACATTCCATTCCCTTAGAAACCACTTGCTAAATTACTTGAGCACTTATGTTCCATTGTTTATCCTGAATGCCTTAAATGTATTAATTTATTTAATCTTCAAAACTACCTTATGAGGTAAATACTATTACATATATTATTATTATCATCTCTAGTTTAAACTGAAAAACTCAGACACAGTTTTAAGATAATTTGTCCAAGATCATGTAACTAGCAAATACAGTGTATGCTTGAATACAGGTTATCTGGCTCAACAACTCAACAAAATACCTTTCTTAACCACTGTATCAAGGTATTGTAATCAAAGGTGTGCCAAACTTGGGCTCAAATCCAGTTCTGTCACTTACTTGTCAGTGTTTTAACATAGCTTCCCTGGAAAAATGATATTGACTTTCATTACTATAATTAAGTCCTCCCTTACATAGAGTTTTAGCCTTTCCTTCCCAGGCCTGAGGGCAGAACTTCATAAAAACTTTCCTCATTCGACACTTAACTGAGATATCCTTATCCAGTATTATCTTTATGTCTTAAAATTTTTTATTGGTAGATTATTATCAGATGTAATAGTGGGATTCATATGCACAAGTCTTAAATTTTTAAAAGAATGTTAGAGATATATTCTTAGAGAAGTATATTCCAAACAATTTTTTGAAAATGCTTTTTAAAATTCTGCTTTGCTTCTGGAGTCACACTAGAGATTAATGTGCCTTCTAAATGGGCTATATTGTTATTTTACTTTTTCAAAGATGATGATAAATAGCTTAAATTATTCTTCAACCACTGATATTCTCCCTTTAAAAGAAAAAATTACCATAATATAATTTGTTCAAGTGAAAGCATTTGTAATTCAGAATACTGATAATGAAAACCTAGAATTCAGGTATATTTCTTCTAGTTTAACTTCTACAAGATTTTCAAGTATTAGAAAATAAAGATACAGGAAAAAGGGATTTTCCTCAAATTGGTATAAATTCATTAAAACATAGTTTAATTACTAATTAAGCATCAAATTATGAAGCAAATGAAGTATCTTTAATTTTATTACTATGACACATTGTTAATTTGTCATGATAGAATATTCCAGCACCATGTAACCTTCTAATAGATAAACTGATATGGGCCTAAAACTCACCTTTAAGAATATATTTATTGTTATAGCATTTTGATATTGAAAGACAAATTAAGATAGAAACAGGAGTGGATTCATCAATGTTTATTATATCTTGTATTATGATTCAACAAAACTTTTTATGATTTTCATTTTTTTAATTATTAACCAGGAAGACTTTCATCATTACATTACTACAGCTTTTAAAAGTACCTAACTGACTGAGGAAGGTCAGACCAATGCTGAGCCCCCCAACCCACCCCTACACCAAGGACTGAGGCTGGTAGCTGAGCCCGCCTGCCTGCCACCCTACTGCTGAGGGACACAGCACCTTCCTCCATACTGACTCATCATACCCTCACTGGGGCTCCCCAGCTTCTTTGGAGGCTGGTGCAGGCATTTTGAATTATTCCTGACAGTGTGGTCATCATCACTGAAGGGCAGCTCCCTTCTGGAGACAAATGCAGGAGACTGGAAGCCCTTTGACAGGTCCCTCTATTTACTCACTTACATCCCACACTCTTCCCCATTCTCTTGTTCACAACTAGAAATAGTGTAAATAGTAATCGAATTCATCCAGTTCATTACAATAATGTTAAAGTCTTTATAGGGGCTATTTGGTTCAGGGCTGCATTTTCTCTGTTTTGGGTGCTACTGGTATTGATCTCCCCTTCCAAGGAGAGATAGTGGAAAACTGCAGGGTCATAATAAGCCTGCAGGGGGGGGAACATCAGTACCTCTGATCTTCAGAGCTAGAGGGGAATATATAAAAACAATATGAAAAAACAGGGAAAGAAAGTGTTCCTAACAAATCAAGATGCTATTATGATAGAATCCAATGACAGCGTGGCTGTAGAAATGACAGAAAAAGAGTTTAGAATATGCATACTTAAAATGATCCATGAAGCAAAAGACAAGATAAGAGAGCAAATATAGGCAACTCATAACCATTCCAGTAAACAATTAAAAGAGCAAATGCAAGAAGCAAAAGAACACTTCAATAAAGAGACAGAGATTCTGAGAAAGAAAAAAAAAAAAAAAAAAAGAAATACTTGAAATGAAAGAAATGATAAACCAAATTAAAAACTCAATAGATAGCATCACCAACAGAGTAGATCTCATGGAAAACACAATCTCAGACAATGAAGACAAAACATTTAATCTTGAAAATAAAGTTGAACAAACTGAGAAGATGTTAAGTCATGAACAGAACTTACAAGAATTATGGGATATGAAAAGACTGAATTTAAGAATTATCAGAATTGAGGAAGGCACAGAGATAAAACCAAAGGCACGAACAACCTGTTTGACCAAATAATATCAGAATATTTCCCAAATCTGAAAAATGAAATGGAAAATCAAATACAAGAGGCTTAAAGAAAACCAGGTGCACAAAATTACAACAGATCCACACCAAGACACATTATAATGAAAATACCTCACATACAAAATAAAGATAGGATTTTCAAGGCTGCATGAGAAAAGTGTCAGATTACATATAAGGAGAAACCAATATGGAGATCAGCAGATTTCTCAGCCCAGACTCTAAAAGCAAGAAGGGCCTGGAACAATATATTTCAAGCTCTGAAAGAACACGGATGCTAACCAAGAATTCTATACCCAGCAAAACTAACCTTCAGATTTGACACTGAAATGAAATCTTTCCACAATAAACAAAAGTTAAAAGAATTTACAAATAGAAAGTCTGTACCACAGAACATTCTCAGCAAAATATTTCACGAGGAGGAAGTGAAAAGCAACAATACAAGTCAGCAAAGGGAGGAACTACCCTAAAGGAAAAAGCCAATCAAAGGAGAAACCAAGTCAACTTAAAAACCAAAAATAAGCCCAAATGACCAGGAATACAAATCATATCACAATAATAACCCTGAATGCCAATGGCCTAAACTCAATAATTAAAAGACATAGACTGGCAGATTGGATTAAAAAGAAGGACCCAACAATATGCTGCCTTCAAGACACTCATCTCATAGAAAAAGACATTCACAGACTAAAGGTGAAAGGATGGGGAAAAACATACCATGCACATGGACCCAGTAAAAAAGCAGGGATCTCCATCCTTATATCGGATAAAGTGGACTTCAAACCTAAGTTAGTCAGAAGGGATAAAGACATTTCACACTGCTAACAGGAAGAATAAAACAGCATGATACAACAATTTTAAATATTTATGCCCCAAATGATGGAGCATCTATGTATCGCAAACAAATCCTTCTCAATTGTAAGAATCAAATAGATCAAAACACATTAATTAATGTGGGGGATTTTAGCACACCACTCTCACCACTGGATAGATCCTCCAAACAAAAACTGAACAAAGAAATTATAGAACTAAATAATACAATCAATGACATTGATTTAATGGATATTTACAGAGTATTTCATCCATCATCGTGGGAATATACTTTCTTCTCAGCAGCTCATGGATCCTTCTCCAAAATAGACCATATACTATACCACAAAGAAGCCATTAATACATACAAAAAAAGAGAGATTCTACCCTGTATCTTATCAATCATAGAATGCAATTAGAAATGAATGATAGAATAACAAACAAAAACTACTCATATACCTGGAGACTAAATAATATGCTATTGAATGATGCAATGATAACAGAAGACATCAAGGAAGAAATAAAAAGATTCTTAGAGGTAAGTGAGAACAATGACACAACATATCAAAATCTCTGGGACACTATGAAAGCAGTACTAAGAGGAAAGTTCATTGCATTGAGTTCATACATTAAAAAAATAAAAAGTCAACAACTAAACGACCTAACATTACATCTCAAAGCCCTAGGAAAAGAAGAACAGATCAACACCAAAAATAGTAGAAGACAGGAAATAATTAAAATCAGAGCTAAAATCAATGAAATTGAAACAAGAGAAACAATTCAAAAAATTAACAAACAAAAAGTTGGTTCTTTAAAAAGTAAACAAAATTGATAAACTCCTAGGCACACTAACAAAGAGGAGAAAGAAAACTCAAATTACTAGAATTCATGATGAAAAAGGAAAAATCACAACAGACACCATTTAAATACATAACATAATTAGAATCTACTTTGAAAATCTATACTCCAACAAAATAGAAAATATCAAAGACATTGACAAATTTTTAGAGACACATGATCCTCCCAAACTGAATCAGAAAGACATACACAATCTAAACAGATCAATTTCAAGTACCAAAATAGGAGAGGCCATCAAAAGCATACCAACCAAGAAAAGCCCAGGACCAGATGGATTCTCAGCCAAATTCTATAAGACATTTAAAGAAGAACTAATACTAATATTCCTCAAAGTATTCCAGGAAATAGAAAAGGAGGGAACACTTCTGTATTCATTGTATGAGGCTAGCATCATTCTGATACTAAAACCAGACAAAGACTCAGCAAGGAAAGAAAACTTTAGACCAATATCCTTGATGAACACAGATGCAAAAATCCTTAACAAAATACTTGTAAGTCGCATAAAAAAATATATTAAAAAGATAGTGCACCATGATCAAGTGGGGTTTATCCCAGGGATGCAAGGTTGGTTCAACATCCGAAATCAATAAATATAATTCATCACATCAATAGGGCTAAAGAATCACATGATTATTTCAATAGATGCTGAGAAAGCATTTGATAAAATACAGTGCACCTTCATGCTCAAAACACTAGAAAAAAATAGGAATAGTAGGAATATACCTCAACATTGTAAAGGCTATCTATGCTAAGTCTACGACCAACATCATTCTTAATGGAGAAAACTGAAAGCATTCCCTCTAAAATCTGGAACAAGACAGGGATGCCCTCTTTCAACATTTCTATTCAACATCATCCTTCAAACACTTCCAGTGTAATTAGACAGACTAAAGAAATTAAAGGGATACAAATAGGAAAAGAAGAACTAAAGCTGTCAACTATTAGCTGATGACATGATCCTATATTTAGAAGATCCAAAAAACTCCACTAGAAAACTTCTAGAACTAATAAATGAAATCAGCAAAGTAGCAGGATATAAAATCAATATGTGTAAATCTAATGCATTTCTATTCATAAGTGATGAATCCTCTGAAAGAGATATTAGAAAACCACTCCATTCACAGGAGCCTCAAAAAAATAAAATACTTGGAAATTAATCTGACAAAAGAAGTGAAAGCCCTCTACATTGAAAACTATAGAACATTAAAGAAAGAAATTGAAGAAAACCTTGGAAGATGGAAAGATCTCCCATGTTCTTGGATAGGCAGAATTAACATTGTCAAAATGGCCATTCTACCAAAGTCACTATACAGTTTCAATGTAATTCCAATTAAAATCCCAATGACATTCCTTAAGAAATAGAGAACTCAATCATGAACTTCATCTGGAAGAACAAGAGACCTCGAATAGCCAAATGAATCCTGAGTAGAAAAAGTGAAACAGGAGGTATCACAATACCAGACATTAAACTGTACTACAGAGCAATAGTAACAAAAACAGCATGCTATTAGCACCAAAATAGACAGGCAGACCAATAGTACAGAATAGAAGACACAGAAACAAAACCACATAAATACAGTCATCTCATACTAGACAAAGGAGCCAAAAACATACAATGGAGAAAAGATAGCCTGTTCAACAAATGGTGCTGGGAAAACTGGAAATCCACATGCAGTAAAATGAAATTAAACCTCTAACTCTCACCCTGTACAAAACTCAACTCAAAATGGATCAAGGACATAGGAATTAGACTGGAGACCCTGCACCTAATAGAAAACAAAGTAGGCCTGAATCTTCACCATGTTGGCTTAGGATCATACTTCCTCAACAAGATTCCCAAAGCACATGAAATCAAAGCAAGAATCAATAAATGGGATGGACTCAAACCAAAAAGCTTTTTCTCAGCAAAGGATACAATCAAGAATGTGAAGAGAGAGCCTACAGAGTGGGAGAAAATCTTTTCCACACGCATTTCAGATAGAGCAGTTATCTCCAAAATTTAAAAAGAACTTACAAAACTTTACACCAAAAATACAAAGAACCCAATCAATAAATGGGCCAAGGAATTGGACAGACACTTTACAGAAGAAGACACACAGGCAATTAATAAGTATTTGAAAAAGTGTTCAATATCTCTAGTAATTAGAGAAATGCAAATTAAAAGAACTCTAAGATTTCATCTTACTCCAATTAGAATGGCTATTATCAAGAACACAAACAATAATAGATGTTGGAATGGATGTGGGGGAAAAGGCACACCTTTATTTTGCTGGTAGAGTTGCAAATTGGTGCAGTCACTCTGGAAAGCAGTGTGGAAAATCCTCAGAAAACTTGGAATGGACCCACCTTTTGACCCAGTTATCCCACTCCTCAGTTTATACCCAAAGGACTTAAAATCAGCATACTACAGTAACACAGCCACATCAATGTTTATAGCAGCTCAGTTCACAATAGCTAGATTGTGGAACCAACCTAAATGCCCTTCAACAACTGAATGGATAAAGAAATTATGGTATATATACAGAATGGAATATTATTCAGTCATGAAGAAGAAGAATATTATGGCATTTGCAAATAAATGAATGGAATTGGAGAATATCATGCTAAGTGAAATAAGCCAATCCCAAAAAAGCCACAGGTTGAATATTCTCCCTGATAAGTGGAGAATGATATATAATGGGGGTGGGGGTGGGGAGTGAGAGAAGAATGGGGGAACTTTAGATTATGTAGAAGGAAATGAGAGGGAGGGAGGTATAAAAATTGGTGGAATGAGACAGACATCATTATCCTATGTACATGTATGATTACACAAATAATAAGAATCTACATCGTGTACAACCATAGAAACAAAATGATGTACCCCGTTTGTGTACAATGAATCAAAATGCAGTCTGTAAAAAATTAAAAGATAAAAATAAATAAATAAAAATAAAAGTACCTAACCTACTCCTCATTAAATATTTATGGCTGAAACAATCTGCCTCTTTATCCATTTGTTATTATTTATCAAAATAAATCAAATGAATGTATATCACCATTTATAAAATTGGAGACTAGTTAAACTACTAATGAAATGCTACTCTTCTTGGAACAAAAAAACATGATTTATAATGGGTACATCATTTAAAAACAGAATACTGCAAAGAAAATCCTGAATGCTTTAGATAACCCTAAATATAGATGCTTCATGAATACTTTCTAGACTCTTCTAATGTCTTATCTATTTCATCTATTATAAGGGAAACAATTCACAGTTCAGAAAAAAAAATTTACATTATAGTTAGTGATAACAGTGAAAAGAAAAGCTTCATACACACAACAAACCAATAATTATTTCTTTTTAAACAATAAAAGCCCTGGACTTATGTATTAAACACCAATGGCAATAAAAACTGATTTTACATAAACATTCAATCCATAGAGGAAAACAAATTCTGCAATTAACTTCACATGACAACTTCCATGAAACCCTTACACACATCAGTAACAGGGTGCAGAAATTTCCAAATTTGAATGTCAACACCTAGCTAATTTAAGGAGCAGAATCATCTGATTTTTCAAAGCAAAAATAATAAAGGAGAAAAATTTACAGTACAAATTAAAGGTTTCGTTACTCTTCACATGCATTCCACATGAGACTAATTAACACATGACATTATACAAATGATTCAAATTGACACAATGACAGTGAAAGGTATAGAGTTCATTTATTTTTCTAGATGTTGATTTAATCTTAAAAATGCAAAAAAAAGTAAGTGAAAGTCAAATCTTTGCCCCAAAGAATTATTCCAAAGATTCAAAATCGAGAAAAGATAGCCTCTTCAACAAATGGTACTGGGAAAATTGGAAATCCATATGCAACAGAATGAAACTAAACCCATATCTCTCACCATGCACAAAACTAAACTCAAAATGGATTAAGGATCTCGGAATCAGACCAGAGACCTTGCATCTTATAGAAGAAAAAGTAGGTCCAGAGCTTCAACATGTCGGCTTAGGACCAGACTTCCTCAACAGGACTCCCATAGCACAAGAAATAAAAGCAAGAATTAATAACTGGGATAGATTCAAACTAAAAAGCTTTCTCTCAGCAAAGGAAACTATCAGCAATGCGAAGAAAGAGCCTACATAGTGGGAGAAAATCTTTGCCAATCATACTTCAGATAGAGCACTAATCTCCAGAATCTATAAAGAACTCAAAAAACTCTACACCAAGAATGTAAATAATCCAATTGACAAATGGGCTAAAGAAATGAATAGACACTTCACAGAAGAAGATATACAAGCAATCAACAAACATATGGAAAAATGTTCAACATCTCTAGTAATAAGAGAAATGCAAATCAAAACCACCCTAAGATTCCATCTCACCCCAATTAGAATGGCAATTATCAAGAATACAAGCAACAACAGGTGTTGGCGAGGATGTGGGGAGAAAGGTACACTCTTACATTGCTGGTGGGGCTGCAAATTAGTGCAGCCACTCTGGAAAGCAGTGTGGAGATTCCTTAGAAAACTTGGAATGGAAACACCATTTGACCCAGCTATCCCACTCCTTGGCCTATACCCAAAGGACTTAAAATCATATTACAGAGATACAGCCACATCAATGTTCATAGCTGCTCAGTTCACAATAGCCAGATTGTGGAACCAACCTAGATGTCCTTCAATTGATGAATGGATAAAGAAAATGTGGTATATATATATACAATGGAATATTACTCAGCCATAAAGGAAGATAAAATTATGGCATTTGCAGGCAAATGGATGAAACTGGAGAATATCATGCTAAGTGAGATAAGCCAATCTCAAAAAACCAAATGAAGAATGATATCGCTAATAAGTGGATGATGACACATAATGGGGGGTGGGAAGGGTTAGTGTTGGGGTTGGAGTTGGGTTTCGGGAGGGGGGCAGGAATGGAGGAAGGAAGGACTGTATAGATGGAGGGGAGGGGTGGGAGGGGAGGGGGGGAAGGGAAAAAATGGCAGAATGAATCAAACAACATTACCCTATGTAAATTTATGATTACACAAATGGTATGCCTTTACGCCATGTACAGACAGAGAAACAACATGTATCCCATTTGTTTACAATAAAAAAAATAAAATAAAATATTTCAAGTAAAAAAAAAAAATCTTTAAATGGCCCACCATTGATAAAATGTATAATTTCAATCCCAAACTCTTCAGAGTTCTCCATAACCTATTTTAAAATACATTTTCAAATACAACTAGTTCACTATTTCATATTAACTTAATCCTCTCTGGTCATATTCACATCTTCTCTGTCATTTGGAACATTTATACTTCCTTTCCTATCTCCTTCCATCAACCATTTCTTGAATGTCTCACCTAGCAATATTTTGCCTCCTGAAATTAGCCAATTTTCTGTGCTTATTGAAAATCCTCCCTCTATAATGAAGTTTTTCATACTAATCAAACCAACAGTAGTAACCTCTAAGAACACAGCACCTTCTTTCTAAAATAGATAGGTAGTTACATAAAATATTTTCCTTACCTATAATGTTTATTGTTTGTATTACTATTTGTCTTTTCATGAGTATATCCCATTTCCCCAAATAGTGATTTTTAAGGTCTATGATAAAATTTCCTGCTTCTATGACTTGAACATTTTAAATATAAAATAAAGCTGATTACAAATATTAGGTTGCTAATGAATAGAAAAGTTCTTTTCTTATAAATCAAATACATGAATATACACAAGCAAAATACTATACATAAAATCTTCCATTTAAGTAGATGAAGTTAGCACGTAATTTCCTTATTTATAAGTAGCCCAAAGTGTCCTGTCTTACTTCTCATGATTGTGATAATTACTTTCATTTTAAGATATGTGTTTGTTTATAATAGCAGTAAAATGCAGGTTACCCTGCTGTCACTACTACATTTCAGTTCTATGAACCAAAATGTGAACTTTCTATAACAATTGTTTCACTCCCAGGAACATTAATGTCCATGGAAGATAAATATTAATAAATATCCTTTGCATTGTTCTCTGGGAAAAGTAGTAATTACACTGAATATATAGTAATTAAAATTTGATGAGATTATCTTTTCAAATTAATAACTTAAAATATTGTCAGTACCTAGAAAACTAAAAATAAATTGGCCTACTTAATCTATGCCTATTGATCTTTCCCCCACATTCTATAAATACATAAAATTATATTAATTATATAATATGTAGAATAAATTTTTATGTGACATTAAAATTAACATAATTAAGAAACCACAATTAAGCCTTGTCCAAATTCAATGATTTGAGAAGATCAATCTAAATATTTTTCATTAATTTGATTATTTAAAATAAAAAATAAATCCTCAGGACTTTTTTCCTATCACAAATGCTAACATTATTCCAAATCTCTCTTCAATAAAATTACCCAAATAAGATTCTTATCTACACTTATAGAATTGAATATAGATTAAAAAACTAGTTTTTAATTTAAAAAAAATCAAACTTGGTATAAATCAGTTGCCCAAACAGTAATAGGCTCACAGAGGTTCTCAAAGAAAGATTCATGGATTTGAATATAAAATCCCTGGTGTGTCTGAATTTCTCAAATACCGTTAATTGTCTTTTTGTAAGCAAAAACTAAATTAAATATAAAATGATAATTATATTTGACAACATATTTCTAAACTCTATTGTAATCACCACCATTTATAATGTTTTAAGCCTAAGACCTCTCATCTTCCCTGATCACTGCTTAAATTTAAACGCTGTCTTGGGATGAGACTAACATATTTTGCTTTATAACTTTAATAATTTTTGTTCATATTTTAAAGTCATTTTAAGTTATTTCTAAACAGTTACATTCACAAAGTAACATTTGTTTTAAAATAACCTACTTAATTTTGTTAATATGAGCCAATTATCTAACACTTTATTAGAACAATTTTACTAAGAAAATAACCACATTTGAAATACTGATTTAAACAAGGTATAAACACTAACAAATGGAAAAAGGGAACTCTACAGTGATAACCTTCCAATAAAAGGAAGATAAATGAAGAAATCATGAAGTGTCACAAGGTTCAGCAACCCAATCTCCAATCTACCCTGTGACTTCTCTGTCTCTCTTAAGTTCTGTAGAGGCAAAGAAAAAGAGATTCTCGTGGAAAATGAAGGAGAATAGCACATCTAGCAAACACATGAACAGTGGTGTGTCAAGGGGCGGAGTGAATGGTGAGATGTTAAAACAGGGTGGAAAGTAAGGCCCTTCTATGCTTTTGCTAACTGCACTATGAGAACCAGATATTCAAGCAACAAACATACATTCATTCATTACTACTTGAAAGAAGTGGCAGTCTTAGTCATACCCGGCCCGAGAAGAGACTTCACATTTTATGTGGGCAGCAGGCAGGTATAGTGAGATACATGTGAGAAGCACACAAACGCAAAAATAAGTAATCTCAGAGAACAAGGGTGCTGCGAAGGAAAAGCTCGGTGCTAGGCTAGGAAGTGTTCAGGAAGTGAGCACAGGACGGAAGGCAGGTGCAGGGCTGGGAAAGGATACCACAGTTTCTTTTTCAGACCATGTTATTTGGGCTGAAGAACAAATGCCAAGAAGGAGGAGAAAAGTGACGTGGAGTAAAGTTCTAGGAAGAGGGAATGTGAAGACTGAGGGCAGACAAGGAAAGCTAAAGGCCTGGACCCTGGAGTTTTAAAACTAACTATACTTCATCAATGGACTAACTGAAGTGGGTACAGCTGAATAGAGAAAGTCGCTTAATCTTTGCTATATTTTCACAAAAAAAGTTATTGAATTAATCAAAATAAGGGGCTATAGTTTAAAACTTGGTCTTCTTGGACTGAGGATAGAGGAATAATTTTGTGTGCACAAGGGAAAGCTTTACTGACACACAGCACTGCCAAAGGCTGGACTGATGCCTTTGAAAGCTATGGCACTCGTTCCTACTTGATGCCATTACAGATCAGAACTGACATTTACATGTTCCATTGTTTCTGTAGGTGAAGGCAGCTTCTTTTATACACATACATACATATATGTGTGTGTGTGTGTGTGTGTGTGTGTGTGTGTATATATATAGTTGTAGATGGACACAATACCTTTATTTTATTTTGTATGTGGTGCTGAGGATCAAACCTAGTGCCTCACACATGCTGGGCAAGCACACTACCACTAAGCTACAGCCCCAGCCTTGAAAGCCACTTCTTAAGAGATTGCTTAAGGATACAACACCACTTGGTGTGAATCAGCAGTGAAACTCAATGTTCAGGTAATATACTCCATAAAAGGCAGTTGTGTTTAAAATGTTGAGCATTAAAAAAAAAAAATTCTCTCAATAGTGCCTAGATTCCTTATTACAGTTGTCTTTTCCCCTGTGATTCCAGTTTGTCTACAGGGTCCCAATTATCCAATTGACATGGGTCGAACACATGACCTGTGCTAATCCCAGAGCAAACCCATTAAAATATGGCTGGCATCCAACCAGTCCTAGTCATAGTAATTGACTAGATTGTTCATGTATGAACATGCTTCCTAGATCCCAAGGATCAATTTCATTTTTTCCTGTTCCCAATACTGCTTCCTCTGCTTTGAGAGCTATCAGCAAATTCCTGTTTGTTTAAATTGGCCAGAGTACCGTAGCATACACAAAGTACCCTAACAGAGCCAGGCATGGTGGTGCATGCCCATAATCCCAGTAACTCGGGAAGCTGAGACAGGAGTACCACAAGTTCAAGGCCAGCCTTGGCAACTTAGCAAGGCCCTCAGCCCTTAGCAAGACCCTATCTCAAAATAAAAAAGAAAAAGGTCTGGGGATGTGGCTCTGTGGTAAAGCACCAATGGCTCAATCTCAAGTACCAAAAAAAAAAAAAAAAAAAATGATTCAGAAATGAAGTAGATTCTCAGAGTCCTAATATTTAACATGCCCAGAGTAGAAAACAAAACATACAAAATGATCACCAAGTAAACTTTCCAAAACAATGGCCCATTAAGGACTGTACTGTAAGAGACAGATTCAATAGTTTGGGTCAGAACCCAATAATCTGCATGTTTAATGAGCTTGCTCAAAATTCTAAAGTAGACCTCATTTTTCAGAAAAAGCAAGCTAGACTATCTTCTAGCTTCCCCCGTTGCCTCTTTGCTTTACTGCTCTCTTGTTCAAAGTGTCATACTCTCAGAGGGCCAAGGGTGACAGATGTAGCTGTACTTGTTGCTGTTTGTTTTCCCCACTCTGTGTTAAAGAAGCTAATGGAATGATTCCGTGTAAAAGGCCTCCTGCAGAGTAGCAGACTCCTTAGGGAAAGAAAAGTAAATAAGAAATAGTTAACTGTGCCAACACGTTAATTTATAGTATAATCTGCTTAATTATGCAGTAAAATTAGACAGAACAATTTGCTAGAGGATATTTCTTTTCACTCACAGAGAACCAGGAATTGACTTCACATATTCTCTTGTCTTGAAAAGAGCTAGGAAAACATCACTATGCCAAGGTGATTTGAATCCTAACTCTCCTACTTACTAGCCACATGGCTTTGAGCATTCATTAATCAGGATGATCTCCCAGGCAAAATGGACTAATTCCATAGGATTATGGTGATAACTGTAAAAAGTATCACTCTATAAACTGCATGACATAATACGCAAGCTATTATTACAGCTATCATCTAGTTCTGAACTATCCTTTAACTGCAGCTATTTACAGAAGACAAACCAATATTTTCTAATGTTACATGACACAATACAATGTACCAATTTGTTAAAATTATTAGGTTGCTTTATTTAAGTTAGTAGATAACCATGTCTACACTTGAAAAGCAAAGCTTCTTTTAAAGAGATAACTCTCATGAATAAGATCTTAAGAATCTAAATACACTATTCACTCCTAATTAACAAGTTTGATGTTCCTCTTCATGGGTTTTAATACTTGGCACATCATAATGATTGCAACCAGGTTGGTTGTCTGTATCATCTCACCAGAACAACTGGACAAATAATAAGTACTTGCAAAGTAACAGTCCACTTGACCTTAGGTGAAACACTTAACAACTCAGAGACTCTCAGTTTTCTTATCAGTAAAATGGTTCACATTGAATGCACATGCAAAATGGCAGTCAGTCACTTGAGGGTCTGGGTTTTATATGGCCTTAGCAGAGCCAGGTCATTGGAAGAGTTAGTTACTTCTGGCGGGCCCTCTTGGTGAGTAGGGTCAGGTAATGGGAGGAGTTTAGGGTGGGGTGGTAGGACAGGTAGGTAATCATATCCTTCACAAATAACACCAACTTTGGAGGATGGTTTAAAGAATTAATGTAAATGTACAAGAAAGAACTTGGCACAGTCCTTAGCAGTGAAAAGTTCAGTGGAAAGAATGACTTCCTTCTGTACCCTCTGTTGGGTAGAGAAGGAAGTTATGGAACTCCTGCCAACATTTCCTGTATTGATATTGTTAAACATAATTTAAGTCATGTCATCTTTACTACAAGGATAAATTATGCACCAAAGTGCAATAGTAACCAACCTTACTATATTAATATCGCATTAATGTCTGATGACAGCAAACAGGTGAGTTTCACACATGAATTGAAGAAGAGTAATTGATTTCAAGATATAAAAATCAAGTTTGTGTAACAATCTGTCTGGGACTGCTCCTAACATTTGTGATCAACCTGACCAGCAAATGGTGTACCTGGATTTTAAGAAATGGGTACCAAGTTTTGAAGGAAAATAAAAGAGGCTGTTGTGATGCGTTTCCATTCTCTCATGCCTTTAGAGGACTGATAACCAGAAGGGCCATCTGCAATGGACCAGACTTCAAAGACTGCATTAATCAGAATTTAAAGTAAATTGCATCTCTCTATTCTTTCTGTCTCAGAGGGACTGAAGCCTATTGATTACCATCAATAACTGTCTTCTGGTGCTGGCACTAAGAGAAAGTAAGAAAGGAAAGGAAAAGGAAGATAAGGAAGATGTATGTCGTGTATCTTATTATGACCTTAGCATTCCTTTAAATGAAATTTCTTATAAAAATCCAGATTGCACAAGAACTGAATTTAATCATCCACTTGCAGGTCTTTAAAATCCGAGTGAATGCTGATAACTTTCATTTTATGTTGGCAAAACAGACCTGACTTTGTATAATTCTGGAATCCCCCTCCTTCCATACACATACCCCAACCAACAGTGTTTCAATGAACAAATACTTTGGGAAACACTATTTACCATACCCCTGATTCAATACATTCTCCTAACAAAACATGAGAATTGGATGAATGTGAAAGTGGGTTTTTATCCTGTTCCCAAAGCTAAAGGAATTCTTGCTCCCTGACTAGACCATGTGACAAAGAGCTAGAAAGAAAAGACTCCTCATAACATCAGAGTTTCTCTTTGGACATTTGAGCTAAGGACTTCCATTCATAGTTTATACTAAGCAATCCCTTTCTCACCCACATCCAAATTTTCATCCTTACAAGGGGAATAGTAGAAAGAACCATTCATGAATCACAAGATATTGCTGCACATCTATTATGCATCAAAGACTGGACTTTAGTGGGGCAATCCTTCAGAGTAAAGTATATTCCATAGAAAAGGCAGAGAATAATATTCTAAATAGAAACACATGCTAAGGAGAAAACAAAAGCAGAAAAGGTAGATAGGAACTGTCAAGGAGGTTTACAATATTTTGAAAGAAAAGGCCTCACTGAGATCAGTTGTCATATGAATAGGAACTAAAGTAGGTGAAACATAAAAAGTTATATGAGGGAGGATTGTTTCAGCAAGTAGGAATGGCAAATACAAAGGCCCTGACAAAGGAATTCCCAGATCTACTCTAAGCAAGTCAAAGATACCAGAATAGCAAGAGTAGCATTAAGTAAGGAGGATGAATTTAGGGTCATGGTCATAGAGTAGCAGGACTCCAAATAATGTAAATCTTGTTGATCATTAGAAGGATTCTGGCTTTTATTTATTTTTTTTATTTTTACAGACTGCATTTTGATTCATTGTACACAAAGGGGGTACATTTTTTCATTTCTATGGTTGTGCACAATGTAGATTCATACCATTTGTGTAATCATACATGTACATAGGATAATAATGTCTGTCTCATTCCACCGTTTTTCATATGCCTCCTCCCTCTCATTTCGCTCTAAGTAATCTAAAGTTCCTCCATTCTTCTCTCACCCCTGCCTGCCACCCCCGTTATATATCATCATCTACTTATCAGGGAAAACATTTGACCTTTGATTTTTTGGGGATTGGCTTACTTCACTTAGCATGATATTCTCCAATTCCATCTTTGCATTTCTATTCATAAGTGATGAATCCTCTGAAAGAGAAATTAGGAAAACTGCTCCATTCACAATAGCCTCAAAAAAAAAATACTTGGGAATCAATCTAACAAAAGAGGTGAAAGACCTCTACAATGAAAACTACAGAACACTAAAGAAAGAAATTGAAGTAAACTTTAGAAGATGGAAAGATCTCCCATGTTCTTGGATAGGCAGAATTAACATTGTCAAAATGACCATTCTATCAAACGCATTGTACAGATTCAATGTAATTCCAATTAAAATCCCAATGACATTCTCAAGAAATAGAGACAGCAATCATGAACTACATCTGGAAGAATAAGGGACCTCGAATAGCCAAAACAGTCCTGAGCAGGAAAAGTGAAACAGGAGGTATCACAATACCAGACCTTCAACTATACTACAGAGCAATAGTAACAAAAATGGTTTTTATTTTAAGCTAAAAAATAGCAGCTTTTGTGAGCAGAAGAGTAACATGATCTGATTTTATTTTAAAGGCTCTGTTCTAGCGACTGTATTGAGAATAGACTTCTCTGAGTGAAAGAGAACAAGGATAAGCAGAGAGACCAGTTTGGAGGTTATGGTAACAATTAAGGTGATATGTATTGGTGGCTTGGACTACAAATGATTAAAAACGTGGACAGTGAGAAGTGATCAGATACTATATACACTTTGAAGAAACCTAACAGCTTTTCCTAAATATTAGAATATATGGCATGGGAACGAAAAAAAAAAAAAAAAAAGGATTCTAGAATGATTCCACCATTTTTGAATCTGTAAGAATAGATTTGCTGTTTGTTGAGACACAAAAATCTGCATACATTAAATTTGAAATGTTTATTAGACATATAAAGTCAGCTGTTGGAGTTCAGAGGTGGTTTCAAGGTCATGGAAATCATTTGAAAACCAATTACATGAAAAAAGTACAATTGTGAGAAACAAGAAGAAGAATTTACAATACCTGATCCTGGGGTATTTAAACTTTCCGATGTTTATAATTTTATGTGTAAATATATTAATAATGATATTTCTCTTCTGAATCCTGTATGAACTTGTTACTTAGGTACTTAATTTCTTAATTATGTTTCTTAATTAAACCATTAAGTCCCACTGTCCCAAATACCTATAAAAACTTACATTGAGCAACTAATATGATAATTTTTTTTAAAAATATTACATTTTTAGAGTTCTATTCTTTTGAGAAAAAGCAAGAGGCCCCTGGAAAATACATATATCTATATGTTTCCACATATTTATGGAAAAATGAGAAGAATATATAAGCTCCAATTTATGATTTCCATATGATTTTAGAGCACCTGTATCAATTCTTTTGAGATAATCACAGAACAAAAAATTTGGGACTTAATGTGTTAAGAAAAAAAATTAAAGGTTAATTAACTATACCTAAAGATGAGAAACATAATGTCTCATTGAAATATCCACCAATCATTTCAAATCGTTGCTTCATTTTCAGTGTAAATATTTAATATGTACATATTAGCCAAAATTATAAACCACAAACACACACACACACACACACACACACACACACACGTGTACACACAGTTTTGAGGTCAATAAATAAATGTCATTTCAATGTATTTCTATAAAGGACTGACTTTATTACCAACATCATTATTACTGCATCATCAGCTACTACTTCTTGGTTCCATAGCTCCACCTATACAAGTTACTGATTGTGGAAAACATTCCGAAAGTCATATTATAAACTGGTAGATTTACGTGAAGCAAAGTAGGTAAGTTTGATTTTAAATACAAAAGAAAAGAAAAAGTAAATTCCTGGTTTTAACCATAAAATATTAGTACATAACAAAGCTCTTTTTACATATCTAAAAGGAAACCTAATATTTGCTCATTTACATCTTTCTGTATTACATAATACAATAGGGTATGTTCGGGTGAGAAAAATGTGTTTCCTAGTGAAAAATTCCATTTGTCCTGAGAATTCCATTTCTAGTTTTCATAGCAAATCTACTGAAAATGGTGCAGTTAACAATACAGCTATCCGTGAAGTAAATAAGATAGAAGACACAATTCAAAGATTTATTAAATAAACACTTAATTTAAGCCAAAACCATAAAAAATGGATTGAATTCCTCTACACTCTACCTTTTCAAGCTATTTAAAAATTTTTTAACTTAAACATTAGATTTGTTTTTAAATAGCATGTCTAGATTAGTTAATATGAAATGATTTAAAATATGAATATATTTGCTTATTGATCTTCATCTTAATGTTCTTGAATATTTTATGTCACCAAAAATATATTTAATAATAAAATATACAAAAACATTTGCTGTGGTTTGGACATGGCTTGAGTGCCTTCCTAAGCCTTTATGTGTTGAAACTTAACCTCTCTTATGAGATTGTGAAGGTAGACTCTTAATCCAACTATAGTATTTAGAGGTGGGACCTATGAGAGGTGATGCAGATTAGGTAAGGTTATCAGAAGACCCTGACATTGATACTAGCTGCTTCGTAAGGAGAGGGAAAGAGACTACATACATGTGTATGTTCCCTGTTTAATGCATGCGATGCCCTGCACATCTCAGCACTGGCAAGATGGTCATAATCAGTAGCAGGCTTTTGGACCTCCAGAGCTGTGAGCCAAATAAAAATATTTTCTTTATAAAGTTGCCCAACCTCATGTACTTCATAATGCAAAATGGACAAATACAATATTATTAATAAAATTGGAAAAAGAAGACAAAAAATAACTTTGAAATAAAATCACAGGGATATTTAATAAAATGGCCATAATTATTACATTGAGATAATGACAGGAGTTAATAGGAGTTCTAGCCCAGAGCCTCATACAACCATGACCTGGCCTGCTCAAGCCCTAACTGGGAACTCCTTTTTCTGTTACTGGTGGGTCCATTAGATAGATTGTGAAAAACAAGAATATTTGTTTAGAAAACCTGAAAAGGGTAAGAATAAAATTACACCTGTACATATATCACCAGAACACCACCACTACTACCATCATTAAAAGTGAAACTAAAAATCAACCTTCAATTTACTGAGTGTGAAAAAAAATAAGGTCACTTGATAAGAATCATGTTAAATAATAGTATGGACTGAACAGAAGATGACTGGAGGGATGGGCAGAAAAATAGCCTGAGTGAACAGGGCCCTTAATAATAGAAGGTAGAGGCAGTATTACCAGATTCATTGGAGTAAGATGTAGGAAGATATTTAGTGAGATATGGATCAATAAATTGTCATTCATGAGTCCAAGAGGCAGTTCAGCCAGTCACTATGGCAAGTGAGAAAACTAGCATAGCATCCAGTAAAGGAAGCATTAAGAGTAATTTTAAAAGTCTAAACAGAGGGAAATAAAGGAAGAAAACAAAAACTTAGAAAAGTAAGACGGCAACAGAGACAGAGCAATTGCCGTTTCCAGATACATAAATGTTAGGGTAAAAGATGTTACCATTTATCTCAAGTAAAGTGACTTTAACCAAAAGTAAGTGAAAGGGTTAGAAGTGGTCACTATAAATAATTGTTCCAGTAATTTTGAACAAAAAGAATTATACTGTCCCTAGTAACTTATGTAAAAGTAGAATCAAGATGATAGCTGAAAAAAGACTCTGGGAGGTTTCCAAGGGTCTGGTAATTTTTCTGACTTTAATTTTCAGAATATACAAATTTCCTGGATAATATTCAGGCTCTTTCTTGAAAGTTGCTGTGAAGTCAAGACTCTGAGATGAATAACCATTTTTATTACCACTTCCACAAAATGACTTACAATGTGTAAATTTTTTAAAAGCTGTTCTTTTAAAAACTTGCATTGTTTTTAAACTATTAGTGCTCATGGAAAGAAATTACCTAAGTGACTTCCTAAAATCAGAGGAAGTTGCACCTGACAAACTACTGAAATTCTCCAGGGAAAAACGGAAGAATTCCAAGCCATGTGTGAGGAAAAGAAAATGGAAGCTTCTCAGTCAGAACCCCGACTGTATCTTAGCTGTGCTTAAAAATGCATGTGTGTATAGATCATATAGTAAACAGAGCAGTCAGCTCACAAGGACAGAAGAGTAGGTTTCAAATCAGTAGGTTCAGCAGTGCTTTAAGCACTGCCCTTTATGGCTAAGTCAATTTGAATAATTTCTTTTTAAGAGTCAATGATAATAGTAATATGTTTTATAAAAAGTAGATGGTTAAATTAAATATTGCCTGAGAAAATTTTGGAATATTCTTACTAAAACATATGCTCTATCAAAAAAAAAAAAACAACTTAAAAAAAAAAAAAACACCTAATTTGTTTCACATAGCATATAGTCAGCTTTTCATTGCGGTGAAATGCCTGACAAGAACAACTTAGAGGAGAGAAAATTCATTTTGCCTCGGAGTTTCAGATGTTTTGTCAATGGTCAGCTGAGTCCATTGCTCTGGGTCCAAAGTGAGGCAGCACCTAATGGCAGAAGGGCAGGACAGAGGAAAGCTGCTCAGTTCACGGTGGCTAGGTAGCAGAGAGAAAGAAAGGAAGAGGCCACAGGAAAAATGAACCTTTCTGGACACATTCCCAGTAACACACCACCTCCAGTAACACCCCACCTGCTTAGCTACCACTTAATCAATTCAAACTAGGATAGATTGATTAGTCACAGCTCTCATAATCTAATCATTTCACCTCCAAACATTCCTGCATTAACACAGGAGCACTGGGGAACATCTAATATTAAACTCTAATATACAATTAAATAAATATTAATAGGGTATATATTTATAGTGATATTTAAAATTTCTATCAAGTGGTTTAAACTTTCTGAAAAACTATTGTGTAAAATATTCTCATGGGACATATTAAATTTGAGAACTTTCATGGCTAGTTGTTCTATATTTTCTATTAAATCAAAAGAAACACTTTAAGCAATCTTCAGGCATTTTACCAATTTGTCTCTTCATTCTCTTCACCAAAATATACCCTCTTTGATGAATCAGATACATATACTATAAACTTCTTCAATTGATTTCTATTCTCTTACATGCCTCTGTTCTTTTCTCCACTGAAAATATTTTACCATTTCTTGCAATACCTTTCTCCATCCTTTATTTTTACCTGATGAGACTCATAATATTCTGTGGATTAATTTATTCATTAGTGTCTCTACTCCCAAGAGGGTGAGATGGCAAGACTGCAGGGTAGCTTTGTGTTTCACTGAAGGTATGGGTGATGACAGAATAAGAACATATCTCTTCATCACTAAACATATATTGAGAGGTAGAGAAATTAGCTAAACTCAGTAATCCAAAGAAGAAAATCTTAGGGTCAGATGTATACAGTGAAATCCAGGGTAAAGATGAAAAGAGGAGTCATCATGTAAAGAGGCACAGCTGTCAATTAATGACTGGGATCAGGTGAACATTCAGTAACTGGAAGAAATAAGGGGACATGTACAAGACTATTCATGGCCACATTATTGGGATTAGAAAAATCAGAGAATAATGTCCATAAATCACGTGAAATATGCTAATATCATTTGCTACCAGAAAAGTATTAAAACTATTAAAACAAAATATCAACATACCTCATAAAATAACTACGATCAATGGGATTAATGATATACAATGTTGGCAAAGAATTGAAGCAACTAAAATTTCAGCTATTGCTTGTGGGAGTATAAATTTGTTCAACCATTTTAGAAAACAGCTTAGAAATATCTACTAAACCAGAATATATATCTCCTTTTTGATCTTGTATGTTCACCAAAACACATGCATGGAATAATCAGAACTGTTTTATTCATAATAACCATAAAACTAGAAAGAATACAAACACCATTCAACAGGATTTTGGCATAATTATATAATAAAATGTTACTCGTTAAAAACGAATAAATCACTAATATCCATTACAATGTGGATAAATCTGAGAAACAATATGTTACATGGAAAATACCAAAGACCACAGAGACACTATTTTATTGCATTAATTTAAGATTAATAAAGACAAAGTTAGCTGCTTTTCACTGAAGTCAGGATGTGGTCAGGGGGATTTCCTTTAGGAAGAGACATGAAGAATATTTCTGTGTGGTTTAACTGTTAGGTTTGGACATGTGGTATACTCCAAAAGCTCATGTGTGAGACAAATGCAAGAACATTCAGAGATGAAAACATTAGATTATGAAAGCTGAAACCCAATCAGCAGATTAATCTACTGATATGAATTAACTGGGTGGTAAATGTAAGTAGGTAGGGTGTGGGTGGAAGAGGTAGTCACTGGGGCATGCCTTTAGGATTTATATTTTGTCCCCAGTGAGCAGAACTTTCTCTCTGCTTCCTGTCTCTATGTCCTGGGATGCTTTCTCTGCTATGCCATCCACTATGATGTCCTGCTTCATCTTGGGCCCAGAACCATGAAATTGGCTATCTGTTTATGGATTGAACCTCTGAAACCATGAGCCAAAATAAACTTTTCCTTCTCTATGATTTCTTATCAGGTCTTCTGTTCCCGTGACAAAAATGTTGACTAAAATAGAAATTGGTGTCTGTGACTAGCCCAACAATGTGGGTCAGAAGCTGTAGGAAATTTTTTTGGAATTTGTGGGAGGAATTTTTACAAGTTTAGAAATGTAAGCTGGGAAAGTTTCAGAATGTTGTAAGCAGAGCTTAAAGGAAATACTGGGAGCTCAGAAGACCAGAATGCTGACAGGACTGTGAATGGTAAAGACTGGGCTCATGAGGTTTCACAGGAAGAGGATTCTGTTGGAAATTGGACTAGAAGTCAATCATGTTATCATCTGGCAAAGAAGTTGTCTACATTTTGTCCATGTCCTGAGGTTTTTTGTGAGGCTCAATTTAAAAGAGATGGACTAATTAATCTGGTGTAGGAAATCTCAAGGCATCACAACATTCAGGTATTGTGTAGATACAGCTGGCAGCTTTTTACCAAGTTTACTGTGATAATCAGGAACAGAAAGCAAAGCAGAAGGATTTGAATAACTTGCAGTTTGGCCAGAAAAGTGTGAGTAAAACTGGGGCTAACAATATGTGGTTGTTAAAGAGATTAAAGTCAGTAAAGAAATGCTAAATACTTTACCCAGAAACAATAGGAAAGATGGCTTGAGACCATCTCAGGATTTGGCAAGACCACACCCATCTTAAGTTCAAGGTTAAAAAAGTAAAAATTCCTTTGAGAAAAAATCACGCTTGCACAAGGATGGGGAGTTCTAGGAAGTTTTAGTTTTGCTTTTACCATACTCAGCTGCACAGACACTCAAAAGTTCCTGCAGCCAAGAGGCTTTGCTACTGCTTAAGATGGTGTCAGACCTTGGAGTCAACCATGTGGTGATGGTTCTGCAGGACTGTAGTATGCTAGAGTTTGGGGGTCCTGCAGGATTCCATCAAGATTTCAAAAGAAGGCCTGGGAAGGCAGGAAAAGTATGGCAGAATCACAGTCCCTGCAGGCAGCCCTTGAAAGGGTAGTGCATGAAAATAAGAGAAGGAAGCCAAAGCTGTAGTCGAGAGCCCCAAGATTAAGATACCAGTAACACAGAATGTCAGCAGAAGAAAGCTGTAGGAATCAGGCAGAAACAAATGAAGAGAGAGGTCACATGAACCAGCAAGACCATAGAGGTGGAATTACACAAGTCCTGTGAAGAGAATATCACAATGCCACATCCCTCAGAAGTTGAACATGGGCTGTAGGATTTGTTTACCCTGTGATATGTTAATCTTACTTTGGCCTCATCCCTTCTTTCTATGCCCCTATATCTCCCTGAGGAATGGAAATGTTTGTTCTGCAACTATATATTATATATATATATATATATATATATATATATATATATATATAAAATATCTTGATTTTGATTTTTATAGAGGCTCATGATGACAGTTTGTCTTGAGTCTCACATGAGATTTTAGCACTTGGACTTTTGGGTATAACTAAAAATGTTAAGATTATGAGGACTCTTACAAATGGACTAATTGTGTTGTGCATTGTGAAATGGATATGAGATTTTGGGGGCTAGGGGCAGAATGTTATGGTTTGGGTATGTGGTGTCCTCCAAAACTCAAGTGTGAGACAATGCAAAAATGTTTAGAGATAAAATTATTAGATTATAAAAGTAGTGACCTGGTCAGTGGATTAATTGATATGAATTAACTGAGTGATAACTATAGGTAGGCTGCAAGCCTTTGGGGTTTATATTTTGTCCCTGGTGATTGGACTCTCTCTACTTCTTGTCTCCAGGTACTGAGCTGCTTTCCTCCGCTGGATCATTCTGCCATGATGTTCTGCCTCACCTCAGGTTCAGACTATGGAGTTGGCTCTCTATGAATTGAGACCTCTGAAACTATAGCCAAAATAAACTTTTTATCCTCTAATTGTTCTTGTCAGGTCATTTTGTCACAGAAACAAAAAAAATCTTATTAAAATACCTGATGTAAGTTGTTTATATATAATTACATACATACGCAGTATGCATATACTTCTTGATGCAAAGAACAGCAAGCTGCATAGATGAGATTTACATAATTTATTGTATGTAAATGATGCCTTTATTTTAAAAGTCCTCATCTTTTAGAAATGTATTCCAGAGTACTCATAGGTGAAATAGTGTGTCTGATTTTTGCTTTGGAATTATCCAATGTGTTAGGATAGTCAGGCTTATATGAAGTGAGATTGACCATACTTCACTAATTCTTGTTGGATACATGAAGTTCATTACATTTTTTTCTGTTGTCTTATTGTCATGTATGTCTGAAATCTTTTATTTTTCATTAATTGATATATACTATATAAATATATATATATAAAGTATATGTGTATGTGTATATATATGCACATATATGTTTATATATGTATATTTATATGAAGAGAGAAAGAGGGAGAGAGATTTGACAATGAAAAATGAAGACAAAAGAACTCACTATACACAAAAAAATCTTTTGAGGAATTTTTTACTGAACAAGAGTAGGAAAATGAGACAGCAGCTGAAAGAGACTATGGAATCAAAGGAATACTGCATATTTTTAATTCATTTTTTTTTTCTTGAAGTCAATGGAGAAGAGTTGAGGAACTATACTTAGGGAAGCCAGATGACTGAAATTTTTAGGAAGGCCAACTGTGTAAAGAGAGGATTGTATAAAGGAACAGGAATGATTAAAAAACTCAACTGCATTAAAAAATAAATGACAGTTCATCAAAACATGGCATAATCCAAATGACATAACAAGTCATAGGTGAAGATACAAAAGATGCATGTAAGTGAGAGGATTAGCGTAACACTGTATTCTTAAAATTTCCTTTCAAAGCTGTAGTAAAAACACAAACAATACAGTAGAAAAAATAAGCAATGATTTCAAGGAAAGGAAAAAAATACAGATTCTCTCAATGACCCCATGGATTTAAAGACTAGATTTTAATGAACAATACAGATTTTAATGAACAATCTCCATGACTCAGAGACTCCTCCTTCATTCTTGGTTCCAATGTGAAAAGACACTGGCAGAACCCATAAGGACTGAACTAAACTACTCATATAATTGAGCATGACATAAATTTTTGCTATTGTTAAAACTAAAGAGTTTTAAATTATTTGTTATTTAAGAAAAAGCTGACCCAACTTGTACTAAAAGAAAATATGCATTCTAAGTGAATCAAAGACCAAGTGGATAATGTAAGTCCATAAAGGTAAGAGAAAATGCATAAGAATATTACTGCAATTAGCAAAGGGAAAGGAATTCTGAAACATACCCAAAATGGGAGGAGGGTTTGCAAAAGAAAAGTTAAAGGTTTAATTCATTGAAAGATGTCAGATATAAAAATAAGAAATGGGTAATCATCTGAGAGGAATATACAACATTTAAATCAACAATTGATGAATAATATGCAGGTCATTATTGCAAATTATATTCTGCATATTTTTGGAAGTGAATTATCTATCTGTTGTTTTTAAATTATTAATTTCAGGTTTAATGTGCACAGAATTGAATACAATATATTTTTTTACTCAAAAGTATGTTATCGAGAATGATTCATTTAGCTTTAGAAATATCTAGTTCTGTCTTCTCTATAGTTTATCATATGTATATACCCTAGTGTTATATACTTTAAGTCATATTTAAAGTCTGAATATATGATAAATATATACACACACAGATTTGTGCAAAAAATTTCCTTTGATGAAAATTCAGCAACGTGGGAGTCTAAGAGATATGCATGTTTAATTTTACTAAGTACTATCAAACTGTTCTCTAAACAATATATACTTCCACCAACAAGTACATTATAGCTACTATTTCTCACAATGTCACCAACAAATTATTGCAAAAAACAAAAAGGCATAGAAAGCTGATATCTGAAAAATACACAGCTTTCTTTGAAAAGACAAAGTAAAGGAAGGTAATTTCATGGTCTACTGTGGTGGCTGTAACAGAAGAGCTCAATTTATATTTGTTAAACACCTAAAGAATTAAAGTCAGCACACTACAATGAAACATGCATATCCATGTTTACTGGCAACATAATTCACAATAGCCAAACTATGGAACCAGTTCACTTATCTTTTAACAGATGAATGAATAAAGAATATGTGAAATGCACACACACACACACACACATACACACACACTAGAGTTTTATTCAGTCATTAAGAAGAATGAATTTATGCCATTTGCAGGAAAATGGATGGAACTTGGGAGCATTATGTTAAGCAAAATGAGTCAAACCCAGAGAGTCAAGGGTCCTATGTTTTCTCTCGTATGTGTAAGCTAGAGAGTAAAAAAGAAAAAGAAGGTGAGTGGGGTGTGGGGAATCTCATAAAAATAGAAGGGAGATCAGTAGAGTAGAGAAAAGGAAAAGGGAAGATTCTGATATAATGTTATAATGTTATAATGTTACATTGTGTGCATGTATAAATATGTAACAATAAATCCTACTATTACGGAGTATTGTAATGCACCAATACAACTATGGAAAAATATTTGTTAAGCAAATTTATGGAAATGCCTCTTTAGAATCTTTCCACAAAACTAATGTCTTCGTAGTAATAAGGCAAAATTAACTCTGACTTTGATAATTTTGCATCACTTAGAAAAAGAAGAAATAAAAGAAAATGCGAGAACCCATAGTTGAAAACTTGGAAATTCAAGATCCTATCACCCTTCTCGTGGAGGAAGAATAAACTAGTATATTGAAAATCTGAACTGCATAGTGTGTGGGGAGAGTGCCTGTGTACACACAGGACTCTTGGAATGCAAAATTGGAGAAAGAGGATTGACTAAGAGACCACGAAGATTATTCGGTTGTCTCAGTGCTTTTTAAAAACAAATTTAACTTTTTTAATTTAAAGAGAAAAATTTTAAGCATGAACTTTTTACCCATAATTTATTTCAGTGGACTTGAGGACAATTTGCATTATAAGACATCTATAGTTGATCTTTAAGAATGCCATTAAAAGGAACACACAATTCTCATATAGCCCTCCAGATGTATTTCCTTAAGAACTATTCCTCTTCTTCACTCTAATCACAGGACTATTTACATATTAAGGTTATTACAAATAAACTGAGTTTTAAGACTATATTTGTTTACCAAATCTTTAAATTCTGTAAGGAATATTTTACTTATGTTTCTTCTTAAAGAACAAATAAACAGATCATAAGCATTTATAAGATAACAAAATGACACTGAAGAGACATAACCTTTCCTAATACACATTTGCTCAATTTAGATGACACAAAGCTAATACTTCTAAAGGTCAACTCTCTGAGTCAAATATTTCATATTTGAAGGCAGTAAGTAACCAGGTTGTCTACAAAGTTTGTTTTCCCTCTGAACCTTATGTAACATAATGAAATGTACTGAAATTAGTTGTGTTTTATCTCTAAGTCTCATTACTAAAATATGCCAGCACCCTCTTCCCTCACAGAAGAGAAAATGTGTGAAATTCTAACTTTATTATTTCATTTGAGGTCTTGATTGACTTTAATTTACATTTAAAAAAAATTACAATGTAGAACATACACAGAACAATTCATGACAGTAAATTTGATCATTCTTTTACTTATTTAATCCTTGAAATACAATTGGGTTTACAGTCTTCAAACATTTGGAATTCTTCTCAGCGATTATCAAAGATTAGGATCCTAAATTTTATACTCAGATGAGGTTAGAATCTGGTAGTCTTAATTTTATAACCAATAACATATTGCTTGACACATTACTAACAAGGATTATTTTTATTACCTTAAAAGGTATCTTAAAACTACTCAGTAGAGATGTAAAATGTGATTATTAATTTTAGTCTTTGGAAACTATTCAAAATACTTGCATAATATGTAATTATAATCTTTTCATAAAACATAATACAACTTAATTTGTCAAGATTTCAGAAAAACAAGGTTCCTAGAGTTCAATTATTAAATTTAACTGGTCAAAAGTTATATCGATGTAAATTAAATTTAGGCAAAAAAAGAAATTATTGCAGATCAAAATAAAAATTTTAATTAGATGCTAATTGTTAGTAAATTTCTAAAATTTAGTAATTGCTCAATGTGTGACTCAGTATGCCTTCAATAACTTTGAGAAATAGTCTTAAATTCTGATGTTTGCAGAACTATGATTTGCAAGAACAAGACCCTATGGTAAATTAAGGATGAAAAGAAATAATAAAAATATGTACTAACCATATTTTACACATTCCATAGGTAGATTATAAGCCCCATGAATAAAAAATTCTGAAATATATGGGTAACACTCTATACCCAGTGACCAGCAAAGTATCTTGAACAAAAATGTTCACAGAAAAGAGACATTGAATTAGCAAATGAATAAAAAATGTGAATGAAGGAATGATTTCCTTTCTAAATAAACCTGATTTTAGTCATGAAAAATCTTCATAGATTCTTACACCAATTTTATTTCAGACTGTCCTGTTAAAAAGGTCACTGTCTGGTTTCTTGAAATGTAATACCTTTTGTAGTTGCACTCTCATGATTTCAGTTTCATAAGTCTCAGCAAAATGCTTCTGTAACCTCTAGCATTTTCATAAAGAAGGTGGTGATTGGCTGTCCAGTATATAGATGACTAGATATTATATTTTTAAGGAAAAAAGTTAAAAGGGAATCAAATAATCAGAAGTTTGCCAAGTGACTATGGAATCAATCAGATTGGGGAAAGTGTATGATGTCAAAACTCTAATGGACAGCCAGCTGCATTGTTTCCATAATTGATATATACTTGAGAGCTCACTCCCTATCTTTGGCTTTCATAAATCTCCTTTTCCTTACCTTCTCTGTTAGTCAGTTTTTCATTGTGGTGACCAAAATATACATCAAGAACAACTTAGAGGTAGAAAGTTTATTTTAGCTCACAGATTCAGAGGATTAGTCAATGGTTGCTGATTCCATTGTTTTGAACTTCAAATGAGGTGGAGCATCATGGTGGAAGGATACCTTAAGGAGGAAAGTTGCTCTGCTCATGGTGGCCAGGAAGCAGGGGGAGAGAGGGGTAGGGGGCCCACAGGGAAGAATAACTCTTTCCAGGTACATCCCCAATGACCTCCCTCCTCCAGCCACACTCCACCTACCTACACTTGCCATCCAGTTAGCCCATTCAAACTGGGATGGACTGATTAGATTACAGCTTTCATGATTTAATCATTGCACTTTTTTAAATATTCCTCCATGAACACAGGAGGAATACCACATATCCAAACCATAACACTTTCCAATACCAAAAAAATGACCAAGACTGCTGGGTCCCACCCAAAATTTTTAGTCTTGATTTACTATAACATCTAGTGTCAAAAATAAATAAGCATCCAAAAGTACTAAAAGTTTTACACTCCAATTAATATTATTTGAAAATTTATTTAATGATATTCTTAAGTGTCATTACTAAAAATAGCATCTGTAATTTAGGTCAGAAATAAACCTCAAATTTGAAGGATTTTAAGCCTTATATTTTCATATTTCATAAATCAAACTATAGTATGTTTTGAAGTAATATCAGCATGACATGAACAAAGACTAGAAACAACACAGATCTGTATAACTTGAGGCCTAAATGCTATTTTAAGGGGTTTTCAAGATGGCAGACTAAAGGGTGGCTGCATTTCATGTTGCTTCAGGACGCAGGATTCAAAAGAGGAGATAGTGAGAGACTTGGGACCAACTCAAAGCTGCCAGGTGAGTCTCTTCCGTTGGGGAGGCGTCCCTGATGGGGCGGTAGCCCCGGAACGCAGGGAACTTTGTGAAGTAGTTACCCGGCGAGATGCCCCACCCCCCACTGGAGCGGAAAACACGGACAACTGGGATCATCGTAGAGGAGGCGGCTCAGCACAGCGCTTGGACTCAGAGCAACCACTGGGACTCCGGGCAGCTGCCTGAGGAAGAGCTGCGTGGCGAGCTGTTTGGACTCAGAGCGATCGCTTCTGAACACCGGGGGTTGCCGGGAGGAAGAGGAGAAGCGCGGCAGGTTGCTTGGTCTAGGAGTGACTGCATCAGAGCCACAGGCGGTTGCCAGAGGAGGAGCAGCGTGGCGAGCTCTTTGGACTCAGAAGGACCACTTCTGAACACCAGGGGGTTGCCAGGAGGAAGAGGAGAAGCGCGGCGGGTCACTGGGTCTAGGAGTGACTGCATCAGAGGCACAGGCAGTTGCCAGAGGAGGAGGCAAGTGGTGAGTTGTTTGGACTCAAAGCAACTGCTCCTGAACACCGTTGGCCTGCCTGGAGGAGGAGCGCGGTGGGTCGCTTGGTCTCAGAGCAACCACTCCTGAACACCCCGGGGGGCTACCCCGAGGAGGAGGAGGAACAGGGCAGGTCACTTGGACTCGGAGTGACTGCCTAGGACTACGGGCAGTTGGTGGGAGGAGGAGACCCAAAGTGAGTTGCTTGGACTCCTAGTGACTGCGTCGGAACACCGGGAGGCTGTCTGGAGGAAGAGGTGTGTGGCAGGTCTCTGGGTCTCGGAGCTATTATACGGGGCTCCAGGTGGCGGCTCAGAGGAGGGGCCGCATAGCCAGGCGATTAGGTGCAGAGCAGGGTCTCAGGACCTAGGAGGTTTCTTGCTGGAAGAGCCGCACAGAGACAGGCCTAGGGGCAGAGTGAAGTTTCCAGGACTGCGGGCAGATTCTCTGAGGAGAGGCAGCCTAAGGAGACTCGTCTGTGAAGGGTGAGGCTCCCAGGCCCAGGAGGTAGGTCCGGGCCCCTGGGAACGTTGCAGACGAAGACAGCCCAGCCCAGGCGGTAGTTGTAGATTGAGGGGAACCTCTAGGAGGGGAACTGACCAGTGAGACCTCCCTACCAGGTGAGTCTTCCCCGCCGGGTGAGGTTTTCCCACAAGGAGAGTAAAACCAGAGACAAAGGCACAAACAGGCCTTGCCTCAGCCCACAGCATAGTTCCCCTTTGGATGACCATTGGTCAACAAGTGGAGGCACCTCTGCCCACTAGCAGGGAATACACCCCACCTGAGGGTCACCATCCCTAGAGAGGCAGCTTCCTTGGGGAGCACCGCATTATCAACTTTCTCCAAGACTTCAGGCTACTGAAGGATAAGAGGGGATATACTAGCAATCTTCAGGGACATTATAAGTCAATAGAGGAAATCTGCAATATCTTAAGGACCCACTGATTCCTGAACAATATGAGAAAACAAGGGAAGAAAATGCCCCAAACAAATCTAGATGTTACATCAATAAAATCCAACGAAAGCATGGCAGAAGAAATGACAGAAAGGGAGTTCAGAATGTACATAATTAAAATGATCGGGGAAGCAAACGATGAGATGAAAGAGCAAATGCAGGCATTGAATGATGAGATGAAAGAGCAAATGCAGGCAATGAATGATCGCACAAATCGACAGTTAAAAGAGCAAATACAGGAAGCAAAAGATCATTTAAATAAAGAGTTAGAGATGCTAAAAAAAACCAAACAGAAATCCTTCAAATGAAGGAAAACAATAAACCAAATTAAGAACTCCATAGAAAGCATAACCAATAGGATAGAACGGAAGACAGAATCTCAGATATTGAAGACAAAATATTTAACCTCGAAAGCAAAGTTGAACAAACAGAGAAGATGGTAAGAAATCATGAACAGAATCTCCAAGAACTATGGGATATCATGAAAAGGCCAAATTTGAGAATTATTGGGATTGAGGAAGGCTTAGAGAAACAAACCAAAGGAATGAACAATCTATTCAATGAAATAATATCAGAAAATTTCCCAAATCTGAAAAATGAAATGGAAAATCAAGTTCAAGAGGCTTATAGGACTCCAAATACACAAAATTACAACAGACCCACACCAAGGCACATTATAATGAAAATACCGTACATACAAAATAAAGACAGAATTTTAAAGGCTGCGAGAGAAAAGAATCAAATTACATTCAGGGGGAAACCAATACGGATATCAGCAGATTTTTCAATCCAGACATTAAAAGCTAGAAGAGCCTGGAACAACATTTTTCAAACTCTGAAAGAAAATGGATGCCAACCAAGAATCTTATACCCAGCAAAACTTACGTTCAAATTTGATGATGAAATAAAATCCTTCCATGAAAAACAAGAGATGAAAGAATATACAAAAAGAAAGCCAGCATTACAGAACATTCTCAGCAAAATATTCCATGAGGAAGAGATAAAAAACAAGAAGCAAATCAGCAAAGGGAGGAATTATCCTAAAGGAACTGTCAAATAAAGGAGGAACCAAGTTGTGTCAAAAAAATAAAAAATAAATAAAATTTAAAAAATGAACCAAATGACCAGGAATACAAATCACATCTCAATAATAACCCTGAATGTTAATGGCCTGAATTCATCAATCAAAAGACATAGACTGGCAGATTGGATTAAAAAGAAAGATCCAACAATATGTTGCCTACAAGAGACTCACCTCATAGAAAGAGATACCCATAGACTAAAGGTGAAAGGATGGGGAAAAACATACCATGCACATGGGCTCAGCAAAAAAGCTGGGGTATCCTCCTCATTTCAGATAACGTGGACTTCAAGCCAAAGTTAGTCAGAAGGGATAAAGAAGGACATTTCATACTGCTTAAGGGAAGCATAAATCAGCAAGATATAACAATCATAAACATCTATGCCCCAAACAGTGGCTCATCCATGTATGTTAAACAAATCCTTCTCAATTTTAGAAACCAAATAGACCATAACACAATAATACTAGGTGATTTTAACACGCCTCTCTCACCACTGGACAGATCTTCCAAACAAAAAATTGAACAAAGAAAGCATAGATCTCAATAACACAATCAATAATTTAGACTTAACAGACATTTATAGAATATACCATCCAACCAAGAGCGAATACACTTTCTTCTCAGTAGCACATGGATCCTTCTCTAAAATAGACCATATATTATGCCACAAAGCTAATGTTAGCAAATACAAGAAGATAGAGACACTACCTTGTATTCTATCAGATCATAATGGATTGAAGTTAGAAATAAATGAAAGAGTAAAAAACAGAAACTACTCCAACACCTGGATATTAAACAATATGCTATTATATGATAAATGAATAACAGAAGATATTAGGAAGGAAATTAAAAAATTCTTAGAGGTAAATGAGAACAAAGAAACATCATATCAAAATCTCTGGGACACTATGAAAGCAGTACTTAGAGGAAAATTTATTTCATGGAGCACATTTAATAAAAGAAGTAAAACTCAACAAATAAATGACCTAACACTACAGTTCAAAGTCCTAGAAAAAGAAGAACAGACCAACACCCAAAGTAGTAGAAGACAGGAAATAGTTAAACTCAGAGCTAAAATCAACGAAATTGAAACAAAAGAAACAATACAAAAAATTGACAAAATAAATAGTTGGTTCTTTGAAAAAATATACAAAATTGATAAACCTTTAGCCACACTAACAAAGAGAAGACGAGAGAAAACTCAAATTACTAAAATTCGGAATGAACAAGGAAATATCACAACAGACACGAGTGAAATACAAAACATAATTAGAAGCTATTTTGAAAATCTATACTCCAACAAAATAGAAAATTTCAAAGACATCAACAGGTTTCTAGAGACATATGAATTGCCTAAACTGAACAAGGAGGACATACACAATTTAAATAGACCAATTTCAAGTAATGAAATAGAAGAAGTCATCAAAAGCCTACCAACAAAGAAAGTCCAGGACCAGATGGGTTCTCAGCCGAGTTCTACAAAACCTTTAAAGAAGAGCTCATTCCAATACTTCTCAAAGTATTCCATAAAATAGAAGAGGAGGGAACCCTCCCAAACTCGTTCTATGAAGCCCATATCACCCTGATACCTAAACCAGACAGAGACACATCAAGGAAAGAAAATTTCAGACCAATATCCTTAATGAACATCGACGCAAAAATTCTCAACAAAATTTTAGCAAATTGCATACAAAAACATATTAAATAGATAGTGCACCATGATCAAGTGGGTTTCATCCCAGGGATGCAAGGATGGTTCAACATCAGGAAATCAATAAATGTCATTCACCATATCAAGAGACTGAAAGTCAAGAATCACATGATTATTTCAATAGATGCAGAAAAAGCATTTGATAAAATACAGCACCCCTTCATGCTCAAAACACTAGAAAAAATAGGGATAGTGGGAACATTCCTTAACATTGTAAAGGCCATCTACGCTAAGCCCATGGCTAATATCATTCTAAATGGTGAAAAACTGAAAGCATTCCGTCTAAAAACTGGCACAAGGCAGGGATGCCCTCTTTCACCACTTCTTTTCAATATTGTCCTTGAAACTCTAGCCAGAGCAATTAGACAGACCAAAGAAATTAAAGGGATACGAATAGGAAAAGAAGAATTCAAACTATCCCTATTTGCTGATGATATGATTATATACTTAGAGGAACCAGGAAATTCCACCAGAAAACTGTTATATCTCATAAGTGAATTCAGTAAAGTAGCGGGATATAAGATCAATGCACATAAATCTAAGGCATTTTTATAAATAAGTGATGCATCTTCAGACAGAGAAATTAGGAAAACTACCCCATTCACAATAGCTTTGAAAAAAATAAAATGCTTGGGAATCAATCTCACAAAAGAGGTGAAAGACCTCTACAATGAGAACTACAGAACACTAAAGAAAGAAATTAAAGAAAACCTCAGAAGATGGAGAGATATCCCATGTTCTTGGATAGGAAGAATTAATATTGTCAAAATGGCCATACTACCAAAAGTGCTATACAGATTCAATGCAATTCCAATTAAAATCCCAATGATGTACCTTACAGAAATAGAGCAAGCAATTATGAAATTCATCTGGAAGAATAAAAAACCCAGAATAGCTAAAGCAATCCTTGGCAGAAAGAGTGAAGCAGGGGGTATCGCAATACCAGATCTTCAACTCTACTACAAAGCAATAGTAACAAAAACAGCATGGTATTGATACCAAAATAGAAAGGTGGATCAATGGTACAGAATAGAGGACACAGACACAAACCCAAATAAATACAATTTTCTCATACTAGACAAAGGGGCCAAAAATATGCAATGGAGAAAAGATAGCCTCTTCAACAAATGGTGCTGGGAGAATTGGAAATCCGTATGCAACAGAATGAAACTAAACCCATATCTCTCACCATGCACAAAACTAAACTCAAAATGGATTAAGGACCTCGGAATCAGACCAGAGACCTTGCATCTTATAGAAGAAAAAGTAGGTCCAGAGCTTCAACATGTTGGCTTAGGACCAGACTTCCTCAACAGGACTCCCATAGCACAAGAAATAAAAGCAAGAATCAATAACTGGGATAGATTCAAACTAAAAAGCTTTCTCTCAGCAAAGGAAACTATCAGCAATGCGAAGAAAGAGCCTACAGAGTGGGAGAAACTCTTTGCCAATCATACGTCAGATAGAGCACTAATCTCCAGAATCTATAAAGAACTCAAAAAACTCTACACCAAGAATGCAAATAATCCAATCGACAAATGGGCTAAGGAAATGAATAGACACTTCACAGAAGAAGATCTACAAGCAATCAACAAATATATGGAAAAATGTTCAACATCTCTAGTAATAAGAGAAAGGCAAATCAAACCACCCTAAGATTCCATCTCACCCCAATTAGAATGGTGATTATTGAGAATACAAGCAACTACAGGTGTTGGAGAGGATGTGGGGAGAAAGGTACACTCACACATTGCTGGTGGGGCTGCAAATTAGTGCAGCCACTCTGGAAAGCAGTGTGGAGACTCCTTAGAAAACTTGGAATGGAACCACCATTTGACCCAGCTCTCCCACTCCTTGGCCTATACCCAAAGGACTTAAAATCAGCATATTACAGAGATGCAGCCACATCAATGTTCATAGCTGCTCAGTTCACAATAGCCAGATTGTGGAACCAACCTAGATGTCCTTCAATTGATGAATGGATAAAGAAGCGTGGTATATATATACAATGGAATATTACTCAGCCATAAAGAATGATAAAATTATGGCATGTGCAGGCAAATGGATGAAATTGGAGAGTATCATGCTAAGTGAGATAAGCCAATCTCAAAAAACCATGATCTCACTAACAAGTGGATGATGACACATAATGGGGGGCGGGAGGGGTTAGTGTTAGGGTTAGAGTTAGGGTTAGGGAGGGGGGCAAGAATGGAGGAAGGAAGGACTGTATAGAGGGAAAAGAGGGGTGGGAGGGGTGGGGAGAAGGGAAAAAATAACAGAATGAATCAAACAACATTACCCTATGTAAATTTATGATTACACAAATGGCCTTTACTCCATGTACAAACAGAGAAACAACATGTATCCCATTTGTTTACAATAAAAAAAGTGCTATTTTAATAAAAATTAACTCTTAAGTGTCCTGAAGAAACCAAAATTATAAAATGAATCAAATTTGATGAGAGAAATAAGGGTAATACATACTTATCCAAGGTTCAGATCAACACATAGAAAGCTCTGCACCATTACTCAAAAGCTTACAACCTCCTTCTACTTTTAATCAATTCATTATTATTCCCATAAAGAAATGTGCCTGACCTATTGCTTATTAAATTAAAACATATTATTGCATTTTATTTGATATGCTATCAGTTTGATCTTTGAATTTTTTATAATAAGAAGAAAAATAAACAAATGTTGTTGGTAATTCATACTCATTTTGTGATTTGACATAGGATGAGCATTAAACTTTCAGTCAGTTACTAATTAATGAAGCACAAATGCACATTAATGAAGTACACAATGGTGCTCAAAGTACATGTTAATATATACTACTGGATAACAAATGCAGTAACTTACAGAAGGAATATATTCAATTTTGATAAAATTGCTATCTGTTGCACAATACCAAATTTTTGCCATTTATATACAAGGATTACTTGATTAACATTTATGAAATATAAAGTAAAACAATCCTCAAAATAGTTAGATTCTAATATTTGTTGAACTGGTTGAAATTGAAAGTCCTATATATTACTTAAGGCAGTAATTTATTTATGTCTAGAAGTACATATTTCTAAGATAGTGTTTTATGACTTAATATACTGTATAAATATCTTCATGTGGAATAACAAGTATAAAATTATTAATTCTCTAAGTACCTAAAAATTTAAATTATCTAATTACCACAAAAATATTTTTAAATAATCCTAACGATACCAAAGATATCAAGTCTGATACATTAAAAGAAAACTGCACTTCTTCTTAAACTGATGATAGAATTATCTATCATCTTTGTCTAACTTTTTCCAGCTGGATAAATTTAGTTATTACTAAACTTGATAAAAGAAAACCACTGCTATTATTAATGAAAATAACCACATTAAAATCTTTGCCATAATTTCCCTGTAAGTTTTAATAAATTGCATGACAGTTAAGAGACAAGAGGTAAAAATAAAACATTCAAAGGTTAGAATGAATTATTTTGCATTTGTTATTCTTATTTTTGGTGAGATAGCAGCCTATCACTGCATACTTCAAAAATTAAGTTGTATCATGCTTCTAGATTATCCTCTAAAATTTAAGTACAATTTCTCTTTCATCAGGACGTTTATCTATTATACTTGTATAACAGTGTAGTTACATTCCTAATGTGTCACACATTGATTTCAGAAGATAAAGTAAGTCCTTCTAAATAAATCTAAAAACCTGAGCTCATGTAAATAAATAAGTAGGTAGGTGGGTAGATAGGTACACAGACACATTGATAAACATGGTTTGGATATTATAACAGTAAGTGAATTCCAAATCATTATGACCCTCCTACTATCACAAAACAAAATATATACTAAAATACTGGAGAGTACAGCTTAATATAGCATACCATAGATATAAAATGAAGATTTTTAAATAGAATGGAAGTTTGGCTCAGTATACCAAACATCACTTGATCACCTCCTACGTGTTTGGTTACCACTGAGTGGAAAGAAGAGATTAGATGAAAGAAAAAGGAAAAATGTTGAAGGTAGTGAGATAAAAGGCCCCTAAAATAATTCATGTGAGGCATTTAAGGATCTGACCTGCTAGATTGCCCGTAGAAATGCAAATAATGTGACAAGTTGAAATAAGTGCATGAATCATAGCTATAGGAATTGGTTTTTGATGAAGGCAAAATTATGGGGCGTAAGAAGTCTGCTTTGATTCTCTGGTTAGAATATATCCATGAACTAACAGGGGATACAGATGCAGAAGCTGATCCAAAAAAAAAAAAAAGGAAATCAATCTGAAGAATTCCAAAGAAAATATTAGTAACTAACATGGCAAAAAAGATGACATGCCAAATTAAATCTTCAGGATATATCAAACTATAAATAATACATATATCACATTTAAATTTTCAAAGTAAAAATACATACAATTTTGCAAGGAGAAGCATATATAAAGTACATTGTTAACTTAAAAGCCAGTCTTAAGAGCTCAGAGGTAGAAATAAAACAGATGAAGGGTGGGAATCAATAAGAAAGTCCAGATTATCAAAGTCATGATTATTATTCTATGAATTTGAGCAAGGGTGATGAAAAATCTTCATATGCAAGATCTGGTCAGATGCCAGGAAATGACATGGACTTATAGGAAAATACAGCATGAGATCTGACAGGGGTATCATTAGAGGGTGCACAGGAAAATAGCAAGCAGGTTGAAATAGAACTCCAATGTAACACATCACAGTTTTTCTTACTTCTGAGTTGGCTTCCAGGAAAAGACATTAATCTCTAAATAAGAAATGGATAAATTAGGTGGTTTTCTACAAGTAGAAAAAATAGGGTTGAAGCCATTCCTCTAATCAGATAAAAGAAGGAATACAGAAATCTCTGAAAAACATTGGAGTATTGGTGATGTAGAATTTATTAAAGTGGAGATTGATGTAGTTTTAAGTCATTGAAATATATAATAATATATTATACTTGTCTGTTAAAAGATCTGGCCTCAAACAGGAAGAAGAAAAGGAGAAATGGTCTCTGTGAGTGCCACCTGCTACAAGAACAGCTCATTTCAACCTGACAAAGTGGTTACTCCATTTAGAGATTCATTCACATCAACAACCTCAAATTTCATGCTCTGTGTTGCACAGCAAGGAACTTCATTAGCTCCATTCAAACTCTGAACTTCCTCCCTTCATGGAGAACAGACATGGATAACAGTTCTTATCCTCAAATGAATATCCTTCCTGTGAAAAGGGACTTCATGCAGGACTCCAAAGAACTTTATGGCTAAAAGGGACTAGGTGTCATCTAGTATATTATTCTCATTGTTAAGATTGCAAGATGCTTTTTAGATATTGAACATCAGGTGGTAGGGCAGAATTGTAGATATACGTATCTAATTTGTTAAATGTGTGCATTTTTCACCAACAGTCTGACTTATTGACTATGCAGTTTTTATAAAGTTTTTAATTTTTAAGTAATACTTCAGAACAAATAATTAGTATATAGAATTACCAAACTTTCATTTATCTTTTCCTAATAGAAATATAAAATACAAGACTGATCTAATTAAGATAAACACTGAACAAGTTCAGAGATACCTTGTAAGGGCAGTCATTTTACACATGAGTAAAGCACATACACCCATTTTTACAATTAAGTGTGTATGTGTGCTCATGTAGTTGTTTTTGGATTTTATATATATTGTCATATTTCAATATTCAGAGAAAAGCAAAGCAAAGCATTCTTTTCACAGTTCTGCTAAAATTTGAGGTCATTTCTTTTCATTTGATGAAGTCCTAACTTTGTAATGGTGAAAGCTTTTTCTTTGTATTAATTTTTTAAAACATAAATAAAATTTCCAACAAAAATGAGATATGTGATATAAGGAATTTTAAATGTGGTGACAAAATTCCCTCCTTGGCCAAATTCTACTCAGACTCTCCTGAATTCTGTTTTCAGCTAAACTCTAAGCTTTGAACATTCACGTTCATCTCTACATTTTCTGGTCAGTGTGGCCAGAATTCCCCATCCTACAGATCTGATCATCCTCAGTATCTAATCAGATTCCTCATTCTCCACCATCTCCCAGGTGATGTGATCACTGTGGCCCACCTTTAGCAAGAGCACTATCTAGACTACTTTAGTAAGAGTCCCTCCTTATCCCTTATGTTTCCTCTTAGCAATTTTCTAACCACTGATTCCTACCCTGCTCTTTGGCCTTAAATTCCCACTTTTCCTTGTTGTAGTCAGAGTTTAGCCCAATCTTTCTCCCTGACCCCAAAAAAATCCACAAACTAAAACAGCAATGATTCTTAAACCTATCATGAGGCTTCTAACTAATATCTGCCTTGCTGCTCTTTAAAATGTCTCACTGAGCAATTTTTTTCATTAACAGTGGATATATTTTTAAATAGTAAAATAGAGATAAAACTATATAGTTCTTACTACTAATTGATGTTGGCAATGAACTCAAAAACTTGAATATGTGAAAAAGTATTTCTAGAAGCAAGGATGACTTAAAATTATTTCAAATCATATCTTTATAAGAGTCATGTGAGATGATAGCTCCTTAACATATGCAGAAAATGAATTGATCTTAAAATGTATTCCAGATTCTAATATAGCTTATTTAACAGATTATTGGGTTTTATACCATGTAGAAGAGGATAGAACAAAATCATACAAGTATGTGTAAAAATTGTTAGAATTTAAATGTTATTGTAGGAAACTAATCATTCTCTACCATAATTTTCAAAACAAAAATTCTGACCTTTTAATATGCTAATGTGTCTTTTTTTGCTATCAAGTTGGCTGAGGATTAAAATAGGAACATTAACACATTTTGGAAGGTCCATAACTATGCAGGTCTGAAAAATAAGGAGAGGGAATGCTATTACTCCCAAGATATTGATGGCAAAATTAATAAAATCCCCTAAGCAACTGGAGACTCCAGTGTTCAAGAGAAATTATTCTGGAGGAAAGGTGAAGCTGTGATGGAGATATCTGAGTAATGGGTGGTGAGGAGTGGCCCCTATACTGGCACAAGAAATGTCTAAAGAAACTTGATTTCACAAAAGAGTGACAGTCACCATTCCATTTACTCCAATTTGTGCTACAACATTTAGAAGAACAAAAATGAAAAAATTAGAAGTCAACTTTGGTCATTAAACTGAAATTTTTAGGTTGCCTTGAAAAATGATTACCTTTCATTTGTTTATCAATAAAACACCTCCACATATTTAGCAAAGTAAATCATAAATAAACTATTTCAAATTGGAGGATAAGTTATGCTTCCAGTAACGTAAAGCTATAATACAGGAGTATTTCTCTTTGCTCACCCACATTGAAATCTGTTTTTCTGACATTTAAAAGTTTGGGCAATCTACATGAACTCAACAGAGCTGGGAAAACTTTATACATAAATATAATCATGTAAGTATTCTATATTATTCTGCTTTATTCACAAAAGCATATTATAGAATCTAATGAACAGTTTACTATTATAGCAGTTCACCCTTTATTTTGAGCTTAATATGATTAACATAATAAATTTTAAAAAATCATACTGTAAGGTTTTCCTTTCTAATAAACATTTGATCAGATTATACTTTAAATTTGAATTGTTTTCTAAACCAGAAATGTTCTAGCATGAGAGAACCTTAATTTAGGAACTGATTATACCTTCTGATACTTTGCTATTCAACTGTAGTTTCTCAAAATGATAAGAAGTTTGATCACAATGTTCATACATTGTATTTTTAGATTTTCTTGTTAAAAAAAAATCACAAACCTATGAGTTGGTTAGTGTTTTGCTTAAAAATAATTTTAAAGTTTTCCAACAGTCAAAATCATTGTCATATTAAATTACTATAGGCCTTCATTATAATAGTCCATATTCAATTTCCTGTTAATATAAGGATATGAGGATACATTCTTCTTGAAGGATAAATAATGGACAACATATAAATATTCTATTAAAAAGATACAAAGGAGGAAATGAACTGAAACTTTTAAATTATTCATGTGTCTTTGATGTTTAATATATTGCTTAAATTTTTTTAAAAAATCCCTTTCACACTACTTGGGTTACAATTTTAAATCCCATGGAAAAATGATTAGTTATCTCTAATAATAAAAAAAAAATCACTGGAATAAACAAAAGAACACCAGGTGACTCCCAAATTCATAACTTCAAAGTTCAGACATTTTCCCTGAGTTTCAGAAATATCCAATTTCCTATTAGTAATCTTCATTTTCCATGGGTGCCCTAAATTCAGTGTCTCTCTCGACTCCACCTTCTAGCCAGTCTTGTACTTGAGTTCCTAATTTTTAGGAGTAATACTATCATCCATTCAGTGACCCAAGCTTGATATTAAGACTTCATTTTAAGCAATTAACTAGATTCCACTTCCAAAATCATTTTTAATTTTTCTAGGTTCTTCCATCCACAAAACTGTTTGCCTCTCACTGGAATTTTAATTATATCTCAACTTTCAACCCCCAATATTAATAATTTTTAACCCATCCTCTTTTCTAAAATGTATAACATGTCATTCTCTTGCTTAAAATCCATCAATAATTCCAAATACTTATAAGACCAGACTCAATCTCCTTTTTATAGTCAGCGTACAGCATCAGTTGTGATTTGGCCTTTCCATTAGAGTTGTTTCAACTATCCAGTTTTCTGCACCTTTTTTTCACATATAAGTTGTTTTTTGCAACATATTCACTCTCACAGTTTTCTCTATATATGATGATTTTCTACCTTTCTAGGTCTTTCTAAAATAAAATCCCTGTTCTTCACTTCTCTCATTGTCATTGTTCTAGTCAGCTTTTTCTCTGCTGTGACTAAAAGATCTGACCAGAATAATTTTAAAGGAGTAAAAGTTTATCTGAGGGCTCACGGTTTCAGAGGTCTTAGTCCATAGAAGGCAGGTTCCATTCCTTGAGGCTGGAGGTGAGGCTGAACTTCATGACAGGAGAGGGTGGTAAAGGGAAGCAGCTCAAGTGGTGATCAGGAACCAGAGACAGACTCTGCTCTCCAAATACAAAATATCTATCCCATAGCCACGCCCCTAGTGAACTACTTCCTCCAGCCATTAAGGGTATGGCCGAATCATTTCTCCTCCAAACCTTGCATTTTCTCACACATAAGCTTTTGGGGGACACCATATCTAAACCATAACAATCATCCACTTTCTTTCCAGCACCCAGTCTATTCCCAAATTCTGAACTAAATAATAAAATCATCGATAGAATAATCATCATCTCCATTAGAATGCTTTTTGTGAGGAACTCCACAGGTGGACTTAGAAACTCCTCTCTTGTTAGCTGCATGTATGTATCATTTAATATTTCGGATTTTGTTTTTTTGTCATTTTTTAAAATTTGCTGTGGAGGTCAAGTACCAAACTTTTGATATCTGAATTCCTAAGAGGTAGCCCAGAACTTAGCACATAACACACTTTAGTAAATGTTTGCATAATTACTTTAAAAATTAATTAAGAAATATTTTAAATTCTATATTGGGAATTTTTTTCACTGGAAGTATCAGAAAACAGCTTAGGCAAAATAGGAATTTATTAGTGATTATAATTGGAGAGGCCTGGTGTGTTCTGGCTGGCTAGATACCGATGGACACAGATTCACATGATGCTGTTTATGTCACTATTCCTCGACTCTCAGTTCACCCTGTGTCTGCACTGAGAGCTCTCAGATCAGCTTTTATCACTTAGTGACAAATGGCTCCAGTACATCTGGACTGGCCCAGTCTTTGGAGTTTGTGATTACAGAGGAACACCCGTGGACATTTTCATTAGCTCTAGCAAAATCTGTAGGAAAATAGTGAGCGGCCCCTCCTAGGGTACATAACGGTGACTGCAGTGAGGGTAGCTGTGCTAAAAACACAACGTTTGACACTGTTATTACAAACTGTCAAGGAGATGACAGACTGACTAAACATACAAGTCCATTTGAATTACTTCAGAATGATTTTTCATTAAATGAATGAAAGACCTACCGAACAATTCTCAATTTCAGAATCTTAAATTTTTTTAATTCCATCAGAAAATTATTGAATTTGTTCAAAGTTAGGCACTATAAAATCATTCCTAACATCAACATTTATGATATTTTTGTAAATTTATGTCATTATATCGTATCTGTAGATACTCTTACACATAGAAACTCATAGTATTACAATGGCAGTATTACAAATAGAATAGTTGTGAAGATTCTTACATAAAACATACAAATTATTTTTGAATTATTTAATTAAGAGAAATTAACAATTTGCTTATTACTTAAAAGAGAGGTTTATAGAATGGGTACAAGTTAATCTGACTGAAGAAGTGTTTATCAGAAACAAATTTCACTAAATTTCATGTCATTTAAAATGATCTTCATTGTATTAATACAAGTTTATAAGCTCACATGGTATAAATGAATTTAGCACCAACAAATTAATCTTTTTGTTGTTATTCTGAAGGAGATGTTTTTCCGTACTTCCTCACAAAGAAAATAATGATAAACAAAGGACTGTGAAAGCAGGAAATGTATATAAACAAACAAACAAACAAACAAAAAACACTGGTGAACTTCAAAAGGCTTAAATTATATGTGTTGATTTTTTAAATGAAAATAGCAATATAAATATTTTGGCTAGCTATGTTTTAGAGTTATAATTATATATTCTGAACAAATGGCTAAAAGATTTCTTTTACCAAATTATATTTTTCATCTTTATCTGTTACTAATCTATTTTCCTAAACCCTGAGTTTTCTAGGAACAAAATTAAAATATTTACTCTTTGTATATTTCCACTGGGATTTATATGCTTAAAGCCACACAGCATTATTGTTTGGCAAAATATATTTTAAGTTGGAGAAGCATGATAATGTTTTGAAACAACAGTTTTATGCCAAAATTAATTTTTATAACTGTTTGAAAAAAAATCTACTTAATTTGTTGTGGTTGTTTTGCACAAACAAAATGCACCCGTAAAGGTTACCAATTCAAATAGTCTGTGAATTATGGTGATCTATAATCTTCTTTCTAATTAGGTAGATCACCTTCAAGATTCATTTTCTTGAGCTCAAATGAAAAGCACACAGAGATGGTGATGTAGTTTAATGGTAGAGTGTGAACTTAGTGTGTGTGAGGTCCTAGGTTCAATCTCCATTCTCACCCTCTGTCAGCATACTTGTCAATCACTCCAAATATGGTTCCAGTTGGCCCCAGTGTGGTGTGCACTGCACCCAGAAAGGTTGTGAGGGCCTGGCTGTTTTCATGCAGATTTCAAAGGATACCCTAAAGAGTCTTAGGGCAGGACATTGCTTCATGGATGGAGCCATCAAAGAGAGCCCCCACCAGACCAATGCCCAGTGAAACCAAGGTGACAGGGTTGCCCTGAAGATTATATATCAGAAGAGCTACCAATGCAAGATTACAGCCTGGGGACCATAGGCACAAGACCCATGCACAGAGCTGCTGCAGATGCAGGCAATGCAGATGAAACTAGTTACAGAGACACCACAGGGGTGGGGCTGCCCAAAGTTGTGGGAGTAAGACCACCACCTAATAAGTCTGAAGGGGATAGCCTCAAGTCAAAGATCTCTCTCAAGCTTTAACATTCTGAACTTACTTAGAACCTTTGATCCCTTTTGTCTTTCTTCTTACACCTTTTGGAATGCCAATATCTGTTCTGTGCTTACCCACTATTGTATCTTTGAAAGTACATTACATGCTTGCTTTCACAGATTCACATCAATTTGCCTCAGAATAAGTATCACCCATATTTCATTTAGATGAGACACTGGATTTAGACTTTAAAGTGGATGCTTGACTTAGTTAAAACTCTGGGGACTGTTGGGATGAAATGCATGTATATTTTATGGGAGAAGGACATGAATTCGGGGGTTCTGAGATGGAATGATATGGTCTGAATGTTTATGTGCCTTAAATTCATATGCTGAAGCTTTAACTGCCATGGTGATGATATTAGGAGGTGGGGCCTATGTTAGGTCCTAAGAGTTGAGTCTTACAACTCGGAATTTGCACTTATCTAAGAGGCCCCAAAGAGCTGCCTTGCCTCCTTCCACTATGCCAATGGCACTTACAGTGAGCTAGTGAGGGACTATGGGCCCTTTCTAGACACAGCATCTGCCAGCAATTTGATTATGGATTTCTCAAGAGTCCCCTCTATAATGGTGAGAAACAAATTTCTGGTTATAAGCTACCTACAGGTTACAGCATTTTGTTACAGCAGCCTCAGTGGGCTAAGAAACGGACTCATCACAAAAACTGTTTAAGAAAAAATGTTTTATATCAAATAGCCAATATGCCCTCACTCCCACCCCCAGTACTACGGATTAACCCCTGGGGTGCTCTACCACTGAGCTTTAGTCCAAGCCTTTTTAAAAATTTTTATTTATTTTATTTTATTTTCAAAATTTGAAGGAGGATCTCACTAGGTTGTCCAGGCTAGTCTTGAACTTGTGATCCTCCTGTCTTTGCCTCCTGAACCACTGGGATTTCAGTCATGCACCACTGTCCCCAGATCAAATAGCTAGTTTTCTACTGAAAAATGTCCTCACCTAAGATTTAAAATAACTTGGTGATTGCTAGGCTAAGAAGAATTAGAGTTGAATATGCTATATCTTTCTTATGTAATTCCTAAAAATAGGAATCTGAATGTGTGCTACACTTCAGCACATTCATCATGATATGCATCATAATATGTCATGAGATGATTAGATTAAATGCTTTCCTTGCAAAAGGAGGGGGATCAGTTAATAAATGTTTCAAAAACAGTCCCTTGCAATCTTTTTGATACTATTTCCTGTCATAAACAAGAGTCATAACTCACACCAAGGCTGACAATTTTGTCACTTCCATAAATGATTTGTTAAAGTTAACTTATGCAAATATAAATGTTTACAAATTAATTTATTGATTTGACAGAGCTTGTATTTTACCTCTCCAAAAACAGTAACTTTATCTTATTTTGGAGTAAATGTAATCACTCTAAAACAAAGCAAAATTTTCGGAGTTACATGGATGAAATTAATATGTTTAGCAGGAGATAACCATCTTTTGTTGCCTTCAAATTCTTCTGAAAGATTTTTCATTATTAACATGTAAAAGTTAGGAAATTTTATTTTAAAAATTCTTAATCAGGTAAGACATTAAAAAGAAATAAAATCACATTTTAGCCATGATTCTTCCAACATACCAGCACATATGCTAGTTGGACTCATTAAAATATTATACTTCTCAGTTATTGATAAATCCTTAAAGTTATGAAGACAGTGTATAATAATCATGAATGAGTTTATCTAAACAACTAATTTTTGGATCTATTGCCCAGATTTACATTATCCTTTCCTAAATCCTTCTTTCAAGATTCTACCCTACATCTATGTCTACTTAATTTTTGGCTATCCAGTTTCTGACATTTTCTCCTGGTTAGAAAATACTACCTTAACCAAATAATGAGCACACTATTCTGTGATTTCTTCTTCCAAGGACTCTGATATTTCCCTTTACCCCTATATATTAAGATAATTTCCTGGGCAACACTGAACCCAACCTTAATTTCATTTTTAACCTCACCATTATTTTCCCATTTTCTATTGACATTTTCTAGTCAGATAACACCCCCATTACACTTGGAAGGCTCCAAATCAGTAACCCAGCTGCATTTCTCAGAACTTGGCTTCAAATGCTAATCATACAAACCTCTAATGAAGCATTAGTAGGATAAAAAACAACTCCAAACAGATTTGGTCAAGACCCAGCATTAGTGGGCAAGACACTGCCAGATCATCAAAACTCTGTCATTTAACACCTAGCTTCAAAGATATTCAAAACCAAGATCATCATAACCAAGATCATCACAACACTCTCACATAATACCTAGCTTCAAGGATATTCTAATTTTATTAAAATTTACTTTTCTATAATTAGGTTAGTCCATGATTTTTCATAAAATGTTTAAATGTCAGGTACTCTTTTCTTTAATTAGACATTATGGTGGTTGAAAATCTGTACTCATCTTTGTAATCTACTGCCACATTTTGAAATCTAAATTATTTTTATTATCTTCTCATTTAATACAAACTATCCCAAGATGTTTTTTCCCAAGATTTAAAAAAAAAAATAACGGAAGCACAGACTTTTCAACAACATTTCCCTTTTATCATATAATTGAATTATTTTAACAACTAATCAAGATTTCAGAATGAAGATCAAATCTGGGGAGAAAAACTTATGGAAAAAAACTTTTTTTCTTCTTTCTTTACAAAAGTCAGTATAAAAGATGTTTCAACATTTAGTAATTTAATCACAGTCAAGTTACTAAAAAAAAAATGCCAACATCTAATTTATTATTTGTGTCTGACACAATGCCTTCAGTGCATGGGAAGGAGAAAGCACAATATGGGTATGTACCTTCTGTTATTTCTGAAGAAAGTTGAAATTTATGATGCAATTTGTAAAAATTATGTGAACGAATGATATGTCTCCAAGAGCAGTTACAATGAAGATATAAAGATAAAGAAAAATTGTCAATGAACATCAAAAATAGAAAAAAAAATTAAATATAATATCATATACTTTGAGATTCACTAATTACTTTCAAAACTAGACATAACTATTCATGCACTACACATTGTCATGTGTTACACTGTATTTGGAAAAGTCCACTTTTTCAGGGAATATATATTAGTGGCAAAAATATCCAAAATAGATCATTCAATTTAATTTATATGTCAATATGGTGCATTGAGTTTTTCTTTTAAAATAAAATGTATATTGTGTATATACTACTCACACTTTAAAGAAAAAACACAAGAGCCTAATTTGCTAAAATGATATAGCTATTAATTTGCCATTAAACAAAACAAGAAATATCATTCAATAAATGTTAATGTGCATATTTCAATTTTTGCATTTTCACTGTTTAAAATATTTAAGCACATATAACATGTATACTACTGCTTCCTGATAGTGAGTTATTCATATAATTAGCAACTTGTGCCTAAACAAAGAACTTCTAAATAAAAGTGATACACTTTGAGTTGAGTTTTGTGCAGGGTGAGAGGTAGGGGTTCAATTTCATTCTACTATATGGATTTCCAATTTTCCCAGCACCATTTCTCAAAGAGACTATGTTCTCTTCAATGTATGATTTTGGTGCCTTTGTCTAGTATGAGATAATTGTATTTATGTTTGTTTGTCTCTTTTTCTTCTATTCTGTTCCACTGATCTATAAAATGTCTATCTTGGTGCCAATACGATTTTTGTTACTATGGCTCAATAGTATAATTTAAGGTCTGATATACTGATACTGCCCTGCTTCACTTTTCTCACTAAGGACTGCTTTGGGTATTCTGGGCCTCTTATTTTTCCAAATGAATTTCATGACTGTTTTTTCTATTTTATGAAGAACATCATTGGAATTTTGATAGGAATTGCAAGGAATCTGTATAGCACTTTTGGTAGTATAGCCATTTTGACTTGAATAAAATGTGTGCACAACACTCCAACATATTGGCTCAGGAAGTGACTTCCTTAACAAGAGTCCTAAAGCACAAGAAATAAAATCAAAAATCAATAAATGGGATGAAACCAAACTAAAAAAGCTTCTTCACAGCAAAAGTAACAAACACATGAAGACAGAGCCTACAGAATGGGAGAAAATCTTTGCCACCTGCACCTCAAATAAGTCATTAATTTTCAGCATATGCAAAGAACTCAAAAAACTTAACATCAAAAAACAAACCCAATCAATAAATGGGCAAAGGAACTGAACACATGCTTTCCAAAAGAAGAAATATGGTCAACAAATATATTTTAAAAAGATTCAATAGCTCTAGCAATTAGAGAAATGAAAATCAAAACTACACTGAGACTTCATCCCACTCCAGTCAGAATGTTGATTATCAAGAGTACAAGTAACAATAAATGTTGGTGAAGATGTGGGGGAAAAGGTACACTCATACATTGCCGGTGGGATCATAATTTGGTGCAACCACTGTGGAAAGCAGTATGGAGATTCCTCATAAAATGAAGAATGGAACCACCATTTTGCCCAGCTAACCCGCTACTTGGTATATATTCAAAGGATTTAAAATCAGCATAGTATAGTAATGCAGTCACACCAACATTTATAGCAGCTCAATTCACAATAGTTAATCTATGGAGCCAACCTAGGTGCCTTTCAATGGATGAATGGATTAAGAAAATGTGTACATTTACACAATGGAGTATTACTCAGTCATTATGAATGACTTTATGACATTTTCCAGTAATGGTTGGATCTGGGGAATATGAGGCTAAGTGAAATAATTTAATTTCAAAAAAATAAAGGTCAAATGTTTTCTCTATTTTGTGGAAGCTAACCCACAAGAAGGGGGCAAGGAGAAGAATAGAGGCTCAATAGATTAGTCAAAGGGGAATGAAGGGAAGTGAAGGAGATAACAATGGGAAAGCCAGTTGAATAAGTCTGACATAATTTTCCTGTGTATATATATGAATACATCACAATGAATCTCATCTACATGTACATCAACAAGACTGGGGTCCTAATTAGAATAAGATACAATTCATCTTTGGATAATTATATCAACATGGGTTCTACTGTCATGTACAAGTAAAAAGAACCAATAAAAAATAAAAATAAAAACCAACAAATAAAAAAGTTTAAAAATGAGTATTCTCAAGGGTTAAATGTATAGCTCAGTGGTAGAACATGTGCTTAGCATATTTGAGATCCTGGGTAAAATCCCTAGCACAAAAGAAATACATAAAAACAAACTTTCTATTTATTGCAAATTACTTCACCCTCCTACTAAAATGCAAGAAGATTTAACCAAGAGAGAAACCTAAATTCCTTAACTTTTACTGGAAAAATTAATTTTCAACCAGTATCAGGAATTCTCTATGACCTGCAGTATCTAAATTTGCCTCAATGCATTGAACACAGGCCATCCTACAAACACAGTGCCCTTTCTAAAAACATCTCTATAGAACAAAAAATAACTTCAAATAGCACAATATTGATATATTTGAATATTGGTAAACAATATCAAAAACTCCTCTTATTAAAGTTCCCTATTTGCCACTTCTTTCTTGGTTATTGTCGCGATCCCCAAACGCTATAGCTTCTGATACAGCACAGTTCTCTATTTCAGTTCATGACCTCATGGGCTCATGTTTCATAGCGAATGCTGTGTTCTCAGGCCCCATTCAGCTACAGAATATTTCATAATCTAATGGGAGAACCTAGCAAGATCTGTTTGCTCAAATTTTTCTCCATGTCCCTGTATTTTAAGTCATAAGAACACTCCTTTCCTTTGGTTACAGGGTGGGCACCTCTGAAAGAGGGACTTATGACCTACAATAGGGGAAAATTTGCTAGGTTTTATGGCTTGCCATAAGGTAAGAAGTGCAAGAGTAAAGTGAGAGTGACTTTCCTGCTTCTCAAACGATGTGGCCCATATCCTGAAGGTAGTATGTTCTACACCCCAACAGAATTCAGACGAAGGTCAATAATCTCCTGATATTTATGTGCAGTCAGCATCAGGAGTACCACTACACTCTTTATTTTGGTATCATAAATGATCACAATGTCATGTCTTCTAATATTAATTGAAGATAAAATGTGGTTGATGAAGGGAGCAAGATAAGTAGAACTGACTGTTTTATCTCTAATCTTATTGTTTTAACTAAGATAATAGACATGTTATTGGAAAAGTTGTACATAACAAAGCTTCTCCCTATCTACAAACCCCTGGGTACCTGGCTTTCCACAAACATAACACTGGCTGTCATCACTGAAATAAAGCCCTATGCTCTGCATTAGGCCTGCTTAGATCCATGTGAGTTTCTCCTAGAAACAAAGAATTCCTTCTTAAAGATGAAATGAAGAAATGAATTTGTACGAAAAAGCAAGTACATAAAGTATTCAAATGAAAATAACCTGGAGAAGTACAATATTAAATCATCAACTCAAGACATGCATTAAAAATACTTTGAGGATAGCATTCTAAAATTTGCACAACAGAACACTGATTCAATTATTTTGTTATCTTAGAAAAATGCAGGTTCTTAAACTGCTTTACACTGAGAAATATTTCAAATGGACTTTGTAATAAAAAACAAAAGAAGTTACCTGGACTACTGTTATGAGTTTCTCTTAGTTATAGTAATAGCATATATTAAAAGAATGGGATGAAATCTGGTCACCTACGTAAAAACCCAGATCTTAAAAAAAAAGAAACAATTTGATATTTATTTATAGCTGATATGTAAATATTATCTTAATTTTTAAAAACACTAAATTCTTTATATTAATACTAGTAGATCAAAGAATTATTTTTTGTCTGACCATATATTAATGAGTTAAAATTCTTGATTTGCTTTTACTGAGTCACTCTAATTTCATTAAAGTGGCATTTTCTACTAAAATAGTGTTTTAATTCTTAGTTTTTATTTGTAGTTCCATAAAACAGGCAATTATTATACATATTGTTTATGAGAAGATTGCCTCACTTTAACCATTGAAATGTTTAGTTTTTAAAGTGATATCAAAAATGTAAGAAAGGGACCAGGGCTGTGGCTCAGTGGTACAGCACTTGCCTAGCACCCTTGAGGCACTGGGTTTGATCCTCAGCACCACACAAAAATAAACAAATAAAGGCATGTTGTCCATCTACAACTACAAAAATATTAAAATGTAAGAGAAATATAGCAGTGATATTACTACAAAATCTTTTTATACATCTGATAGAAATATAATACTTTTCAGATACAGATAGCTTTCCACATTTTCTTTGCATTTTATATTGATTTATAGTTTTCTCACACTTCGAAAATTTTCATATTAGTTTCCTTACACAGCTGTAATAGCTGAAACTCAAATCATCAGCGTTGAAATTAGTCAAGATCCTTAAAATCTTATGCTCTTTCACACAGGAAAAAATATAACTTGTGAATAACTGTGATATTGTTAAGGCAGATGGAAGTGGCAGATTACAATTGTTATATCTGGGGCATGTCTCTGCAATCAGCTTCTTTTCACAATAGTTCTTTGGCTGTTTGACTCTATGACTTTCATCTTTCTTCTGCCACCACAGCTGCTTGGAGCCAGGGTAGATATTTGACCATCCAGAGATGTGTTACGATAAATGAAAGTCCATAAGAGGTTTAGTTATTTCAGAGTGAAAATCTAGGGTAAGCAGAACCTTCTCCTGAGAGGTGACTAGAGCAGACATAAAAGCGAATGCAGCAGAGAGCTGCTGCCCCCCAGGGAAAGAGTGAGAAGGTACTTTTAGAGAATATATTAATTACATGTTGATAACTAAATAATAGGAAGAGAAAAACTGAATCTTGTGAGATTTTTAACTTTGAAAAAAATGACTTTCCAAATAAAAGGTAAAGGAAATGAAAATGGAGTAGTTTATGAACCTATTACCAGAAATTACATTTTATGATGAAATAACTACTTAGGAGGGGAGAAAAACCAGAGACAAATAACTGCTGAATGGCCAGTACAAGTACTGTAAGGGAGCACAACAAGAAAATTAAGCTATATCTGTCAGCGCATTAACTAATGGAAATAAACTATAATGTTGATATGAGTTATTAAACAATTCATTCAAAAAACAATTAAACAAATAAAACTATAATATGGAATTATACTGCATTACATACTTTCTAGCAATTAGAAATCTGCAGTTCATAGACCAAATGCATCAGTGTTTTACTGAATAACCTGAGCTGATAGTGAAACTTACTAGATAGTTTTACTTCATAAACTAATTATAAGCAAACTTTCCTTTAAGGATACCAAAATAAGGCTTAAAAAAAATATGACAACAGATCTCTGATGGGTAAAACAGAGAAAACAAATGAAATCACTCAGTAAACACCCTTTAATTTTAAAATACTATTATTTTAGTTTTTTAAGGAATCAAGATACTTATGTCCAAACAAACCCCATAAAATTATCAACTGTTTTTTTATTTTAATTTATTTTTATTGTAAACAAATGGGATACATGTTGTTTCTGTTTGTACATGGAGTAACAGCATATCATTTGCATAATCATACATTTACATAGGGTAATGATGTTTGATTCATTCTGTTATTTTTTCCTTCCCCCCACCCCTCCCACCCCTCTTTTCCCTCTATACAGTCCCTCCTTCCTTCATTCTTGCCCCCCTTCCACTCCCCATTATGTGTCATCATCCGCTTATCAGCGAGATCATTCGTCCTTTGGTTTTTTGAGATGGCTTATCTCACTTAGCATGATATTCTCCAATTTTATCCATTTGTCTGCAAATGCCACCATTTTATCATTCTTTATAGCTGAGTAATAGTCCATTGTATATATATATATATATACCACAGTTTCTTTATCCATTCATCAATTGAAGGACATCTAGGTTGGTTCCACAATCTGGCTACTGTGAATTGAGCAGCTATGAACATTGTTGTGGCTGTATCTCTGTAGTATGCTGATTTTAAGTCCTTTGGGTATAGGCTGAGGAGTGGGATAGCTGGGTCAAATGGCGGGTCCATTCCAAGTTTTCTAAGGAATCTCCACACTGCTTTCCAGAGTGGCTGCACTAATTTGCAGCCCCACCAGCAATGTATGAGTATACCTTTTTCCCCACATCCTCTCCAAAATCTATTGTTGCTTGTATTCTTGATAATTGCCATTCTAATTGGGGTGAGATGGAATCTTAGGGTAGTTTTGATTTGCATTTCTCTTATTACTAAAGATGGTGAACATTTTTTCATCTGTTTGTTGATTTCTTGTAGATCTTCTTCTGTGAAGTGTCTGTTCATAACCTTAGCCCATTTGTTAAAATTATCAACTATTTTGATAGAATAAAATTCAAAGGTAATATCTTGATATTTAAACTAATGATTCAATTTGGAATATGGGTATTATCTGGTTTCCTGAGGAGTAAATACTCTTACCAGTTATTCAGTCAGTCTCTTATCCTCAATCATTTCACAAAAAAACAAGAATTTTAGAGGGTTTTAGTTTGTGAAAGAAGCAAGAAAAATTAGACCATTTATCAATGCAAAAGGATCTTAGGACTAATATGAAGGAGGGCAAAGGGGAAATAAAAGATAATGGGCTTGGAAATTTTACATATATTGACCTCAGTAATCAAACAGAAAAAACAACCTAAAGAAAGTGTGCAAACCATTATAATGTGTGCATAATATATATACACAAATGCCCACAAATTGTGTGTGTATATGTGTCTCTGTGTGTGTCTGTGTGTATAAAGAGAAAGCAATTAAATACTGTCCTATCCTGCACATCATAACTGGTCCCCTAAATCACAATTGACCAAGAAAAAAATAAAACTGATTATATACAGTTTAAAATTCATTGATATGTATATAATTGTGGGTTATAAGAAGGCCACAAAAAGTAAAGATGAGGGATTAACATTACCACAACTATGGTTTAACATTATCTAGCAACACAAGTACATATTCATGTGGATGTTCATCTTGTGATATGCTTCTTGGCACACGCAATTTCTTCCCTTCCCAAACACCGTGATTATCTCCTTATAAAACATCTCCAGTACCAGATTTTCTTAACACAATTCCTCCATTGTAGAAAGTTACTTGTTTCCTTGAAAGTTTGGCTTTGTCCTCTTCCCCCTAATTTTCTATACACGAAGAGCATAAATTACCATAGTTTGGAGGTGAATTAGTTCATACACAAAATAAGAGAACAATCATGGAAAATAATGTGGTCATAAATTTGATTGTGAGTGGTTCCATCAAGTTTAATGAAAAACTGGATAAATAAGATTCATTTTTCTAAAATGTTTTATGAAGGAAGGATACAATGATAGTATATAATCTATAAATGGAAATAATAAACTTAACACTCAATTTTGCTTGATGAAAAAACAAACATATCAGAATATAAAGTTATTTATGTTTTTGTCTCTCAAGATTATGGTCTATGAGCCAGCAGCACAGGTATCACCTCATAGTTCCTTAGAAATGAATGATCTCAGACTCACAGGCTATCCTTCTTACTAACCCTGAACCTTACTTTGTAACAAGATCCCAAGTGGTAAGTATGGATATTAAATTTGATGCACACTGGTTTTGGATTATCCTACAGTTTAGACTTTTTACATATTTTTTAAATATTTTCATATTATTACCAAAATTAAGTATTTACTCAAAACCTGTGGAAACATCCAGGATCTAATGAGAACTTTTTTGTATTTTCAAATATATATTCATATAAATTTATGACAAAATTAAGAGAATTCAAAATTGAAACAAGAAACCAGAGACCACAAACACATTACCTACAAAACATACCTGAAAAAGACTCTCCTAAAGCAATTAGAACAGCAGCAAGGTACAGATGTTGCAATTTTTCAAGTGAATTTTACACAAACACAGGTTAACTGCAATCTTTTAGCACTAAGAAATCACTACAGTTTACTAAAATGCAATTACATCTGGATTGCAAGCAACAAAGAACAATAGCATATCAACTACCTGAAGATGAATGTAAATTTTAGTGAAAGCTTTCATTTTATTTTCAAATAACAGTATCCTATTGAAGAACGGAGATATCAAAATTTGTCACAGAGAAATAAATGAGTGCTATATGTAATTATAATTAATCAAGAATTAAAAACCAAATCTGAATTGATTAGAATCTATGTTGGTAATAAAAAAGAACATTCAACTTTGTCTCCAGAGTTTTGGGTCACTCTATTATAGTTCTGTTTTACATCTGACTTTCCTAATCAGAAGATTTCAATAGCACTGGCAAAGACTCAAGATAAGCCAGAAGGAAGAAAATCATATCATCAGCAATTAATTATGTGGGGATTATTTGAAACTGTTTGCCAAATACTAAAACAATTTTATAAGAAAATTAAGTGCCAGAGTTAAAAGAATAATTCAGAGTATTAAAAAGAATGATTCTTATACTAGGTCTCACAATCTATTAAGATGTAACAATATATACTATTAACTATATAAATCAAATCTGGTAACCATAGCAGGAAATGCAAACCAAACATTTTCAAATCCTAGACTCTCAGAAAGCACAATTTCTTAACCACACCATCATCAGAAAGACCATTTAATTTGGCTTGGAATTGGATTGCTATGCAGATGTTGCACAAAAATAATTAAAAATTCTAATTGATTTTTAGTTGACAGAGGGTATACCAGATGTTACACAGTGAGCTGAGGTCATTATTCCATTGTCAAAAATTACTGTGAAGAATATCAATTTACTTATAATTATAATAAACTAATGACTATAAAATTGAAGGCTTTCTCCTCTCAACGGTTGTCTGAATTTTTAAAGTATTAAAATTCACTTTTCCTCAAATAATAGTTTTTTCTTAAGGATTAAATAATAAAATAATTGAATGAGGGAGAGAAAAATTAACAGCAAAAGGATAATTTTTCCTCCCAAATGATTCCCCTGTTAAAGTTAAAACCTATTTAAACACTAATTATATGACTTTTCTAATACTTCCAATTCAGATAGGCCTTAACTTCTCAATTTTAATTCCTCCCAGCATTCTTTCAAATTTCACCTTTAAATTCTGGTAATTCCTTCAACTATTACCCATATAGTTTCTTGTTTTTTTTCTTGTTCAGTTATTTTTTTTACCATTATCTCAATGAATTAATGGCATTTTTAATTAGATTATTCAATTATTTTCCCCTTAACCCCTTCACTACAGGAAACCATTCACTTTGCCATATTCTAAAGTTTGTCATTATTCATTTTTTGCAATGTTTAATGGAAATTCTATCTTTTCACTCACATTTTCCTCTACCCAGTCACCATGACCTCTAGTTATAAAACCATTCATTTTCTCCAAGGATATATATCATCCTCTATGGCTTTCACTCCCTTCCTAATCCAGTATGGGACCCCATAATCATTTAATTCAACATAATCTCTGCAGGACCAACATTTTCCTCTTCAGCTCTCTATTTCTACCAAATGTCCCCAACAGTATGTATTCTTGTTTCAAATCATCAAAATGGTCTCTTTTCCTTCTGGTATTCATTTGGTAGCCTAGGGACAAATTATTTTAAATGCTCTTGCCTGATTCAAAATTTGTATTACAGTCCTTTTGAGACCTGGATTATTACCGGTCGATTCTTACTCCTAAATTTTATCCCTACTGAATCTCAAGTCAAAAGCCAAGGAGTTTGTCTCTTTGTAGGCCTTTTTATCCCTAATTTTTGATTGCTGAATATGCTAGTCTCTTTCTTTAGCTCAGCTTCCTGCTCAACTATCCAGTCTTTCAATAGCAGCTTTGAAATTGAGAACCAGAGGACTGGGAGATTCAACTGGTAGATTCACCTCTGTAGTTTTCCTTTATCTACAGATTTTGACTCCTGCAAATCCCACTTCTTGAGCAACAGATATTTTATATTTTTCCCCAGGTTTCTAGAGCTCAATGAAAGAATTGCTCTAGAAACAATTGCTTTAGAAAGAATTATTGGATGCAGAAATAAGTATATATATCTATATACACATATATACATATATATATACAGAAATATATATGTATACATATATATGTATATATATGTATTCTTGTTTTATTTTTTCTTTCTAGATATACATGGCAGTAGAGTATATTTTGACATACTTATACAAACATGGAGAGTATCTTATTCTAATTGGGATCTCTGTCTTGTTATATTTATACATGGTCTATGTCTCTTCCTTGAATGTATGTTTCTTGAAGAAAATATCTTTGTTTTCTGGCCACTGCTGTCTCCCACACTCTTAGAATTGAGTGGGGAACATAGTATAGATATATACAGTAACATATACAGTACAGCATAATGAATGAAATGAATCAGTACAGAAAAGAAGATTGAAGAGCAGAAAAGGTAAATAAATTGGTAACCCTGGAATTATATGTGGTGGTACGGAGGCAATCTAGTTCTATTATTTTTGCCACATATCTCATTTAAGCAACTCTTCCCCAAAAAATTATAGTTAACTATAGTAGTGATATAGTTAAACATGCAGGCTCAGGGCTACACAACAAGATTGAATCTTGGCACCATCATTTAGTAATTGTTTCACCTGGGGCAAGTCTCTTAATTGTCCTACGTTCAGTTTCTTAATCTGTAACATGTAGTTAATAGAGTTAATTGTGGACTGAAACTTACAGGATTCTTGTGCATATTAATGAAGTTAATAAATGTTTAAGTGCTAAAAACAGTGCCTAACACATGAGATGAGTTCAATAAATGTTAGCAGGTGGTATTTGTTGTTACATCAAGAACTACTTCTTAAATTGTTCACGTGCTACAGGGCATGTACTACAATTTGTCACAGTAATTTATAAGCAATTTCATTTAGAATATTACACCTATATATTAAGTTACTTCACAGATTTTTATGACTTAAAAAGTTGGTGATAGTTTCAAGTTTTTCTTTCCTTCATTCCTGGTTCAAGATGACAGATCAGATACATATATTGCTTTCGCGCCCTCCTCTTATCTTTTAGTAAACCACTGAAATGACAGTAAGAACATTTGTTGAGTACAGAGAAGGCAAATAGAACAGGAAAGGCAGATCATCCAAAGCTAAGGAACTCCTAACTCACTAAGTACAAGAGAATGCCTACTGTAGGTGAATGTTTTTTTTCTTTTTAGTGATAAAGCTCCCTTTCCTTCTATTCCTCCCTAATTGGTAAATAGGCAGATAGAACGTGCTGGTTTGTCAATCCACATGTCCTCCCACATATATGTCACCTGCAGTGAGCCCGATTGTTCAGAGGGTAGTAATGTAATGGCAGAGAAACCAAAACAAACCACGTACATAAAAGTTTATGTACTCACTAAGAAATATTTGCAAAGAGTAAACACTAAGGAGAATGAATAGAACAAAAGCAAGAGTAAACCAAAACACAAAGGTTACATACTCCTATAAACTGAATTATGTGCTCTAGCATTCATTGTTACTTGGAAACAGGGCTTTTAAGGAGGTAACTAAGGTTTTAAAAGATCATAAGAATGGAGTCCTATTCCAATAGAATTGGTTTCCTTAGAAGAAGAGGAAAGACGAGTTATTTTTCCTCTGTCATGTGAGGGCACAGCAGGAACGGAGCTCTATCTGCAAGCTAGGAAAAGAACCCTCACTAGACCCTGACCATGTTAGGAATCTGATCTAGAACTCTCAGCCTCCAGAATTGTGAGAAAATAAATTTCTTTTACTTATGCCACCAAGATTGTAGAATTTTGTTATGGCAGCCCAAGCGAAAAAAACAAAATACTGATAACAGAAAAAAACAAAAATAACTCAACATTCAGAAACAATTTATAATTGGCATTTTTCATAGAGATTCAAAATTATATACTACCTGTATGAAAATATTCTACCCCTTAAAAGGAGCAGAAAATCAGAAAGATTTCATAGAAATTAAAACTATCACGTGAAAATAAGAATGAAATTGGTATAAGTATTGAAAGGGGGAAAGAAAAGATTTCTTCCCCAAAACAGAGAATACTAAAACAATGGAATATATAAGGAAAAAAGAGAACAATACAAGATTAATTTGCTGGTATGGGCAGAAAGTTTGCATAACCCCAAAATTGTTATGTTGAAGTGCTAACCGCTAGGGTGATGGCATTAGGAATCAGGGAATCTGGAAAGTGACTGAAATTAGTATTGTACAAAAGAGATGTCAGGAAGCTAGCTAGCCCCCTACACCAGGTGAAAACACATAGAGAAGTCTCCATCTATGAATAGTAAATTGGTCCTCACCAGGCACCAAATCACTCAGTGTCTTATCTTTGACTTCCCAGCCTCCAAAACTGGGAGAAATAAATTTCTGTTATTTACAAGGTACCCAGTTGATGGCATGGTTTATAGCCTAAATTTATTAAATCAATATCCATATGCATACCCCCCACCAAAAAATTTAAAAAAGGAAGAGAAATGAGAGGAAAGAAAAAATTAAAGGCATAGCACGAAATGCTCCATGGTTGAAGATAGGAAGGTTTGGGATGAAAGTTGTCACAAAGAAACCTCACACACTTAGACTTAGCTGGTTAAATTTCAGAACAAGGATCAAAAGAGGATCCTAAAAACCTACAGGATCTTCTCCACTACTTTCAGCAAAATATCAGTTAGCATTGACTCCTTATTAGTAACTCCAAACTCTGAAAGATAGTGTGGGACATGTCTTCTAATTCTGTGGAAGATGATTTAAATATGGAATTCTCAGACCAATGATATTATCAATCAAATAAGAATGGAAAATAAGGATATTTCAGACATGTAAGCATTCAAAAAATTTACTTTCCATACTTTTGAATTACTAGAGGACATTTTTACTTAAAGTGAATGAGAGTTTCAAGAAAGATGAATTTATGGGCAGAAATTGAAATTAAAGAAGTATTGTATATAAGACAGGAACACAACATAAATGGAATCTTGGAATGACAACTAGCCAAGAGACCCAGTCAGAAATCATTACATATTAGCAAATTCAAGACATAAGGTGATAAAAGAGAGTACATCAGTAATGTGACAGAAGGCACATATTTTTTTCTGAAAATAATTAAAAAGGAGACACTCAAATATTCTTGGATAAGTTAAATATAGTTTAAAAAGTCTGTTAAAATAAAGTAAATGAAAATGAACTAAAATTCTAAACAAGAGAAGACATTTAAGATAATACTATTCTTCATTCATGCACAATATTCCCTCAGCTATCAAAATTTTGCTACAAGAACTGTTCTTTTAATGCACAAACCCAACCAAAATACCTCGTTCACAATAATAGTTAAGTAATCATAACATTATAAATTCTAGTAATTGAAATCAATTTTCAGAATAAATTTACAGTAGGAATTTAAGAAAAACTATAGCTAACATAAATCTTAATGTATGCAATTATTAGAATACTAGCATACCAGGCAGAATGTTCGATGTGGCAGTAGATTGGAGAAATCTTGATGGATGTCATCATTCATTAAGTGAAATTGAAAGAAAATTAAAATAGATACTGAAATAAAGTTTAATCTTTACTATTTAAATTTATAAAGATATTTAATTGATAAAGCAAAATTAAAAATAAACTCTTAAGTAGGAAGTGAAAGAAGAGAACTAGTTCTTACCTTCCATTGGGGAAAAACTACATTTTTTTCTTAGAGATAACATATAAAGAAATACATAAAACACAACTTCCCCCACCAGAAGAACTAAAATCATAAGGTTAAAAAAAAGTAGTTATGTCTAAGAAAGGTAACTGAGGATATGATTTAAGACAAAAAAAAAGAAGGTTTTTGTTTTTTATACTTTTCTTCTTCCATGATGCTTGAATTTTTATTACCACATTCACATGTAAAAGTCTAAAACTCTATTTTTGAGACTTGCTTAAACTTGCATCATTAATATTAATTTATATCTTAGTGGATTCTCATCATCACACTAGAGTTTCTAGAAATGTGTGTGTATTATTTTTCTAGGAAGGAAAAATGACATCCTGGAGGTTGTTAAATCAAGGAGTTGTATCAGAACTTTCTAATCATCATTTCTAACTCTATTGGCTCCAAATAAGAAATATTCCACTATTTTTATGACCCTCCATATTCAATATGTTTCATCATATTATAGACATTTTTATGGAATCCACATTCCAGAATTTCTTAAAAGAAAAATTGCAAATAAGAGGATAATTGGAATAGATATAATATGATCTCATATTTTGAATATCCTGAGTAAAAAAAATTCCACATTAATATTATATAAGCAATATAATAAGCAATATGTGTCCACATAGAGGCTGGATATAGTAGGAAGAAAGTTGGATATAGAAAGGAAGAAGTTCATCACCTTTGAACCTTACTTGACTTTTATAATTACTTTTTTATGTAGATTTTATGACCTAATAGAATAAAATGAAAGATAACACCTTTATGAATCATATGCATGCTAGCAGAATACTGTGTTTAAAATATTGATTACCATTCACAAAACTAATGTAAGACTAACTCTATTAAGTGTCCCCTTGTTGAAAAGGAGCCCATTTTTGGTCTTTGAACCATGAACTATATGTTTATATATTTGTAGTTAGAAAAATATCATCTCTATAAATCCTTAATCTAATACCCTACTGGGAAATTACATCTTTAGGTTTAAAAAAAGTCAATAAAAATTTTACAAACAATTTCCACTATCACAAAAAAATTTTTTTACAAGATTTTGGATATTTTTAGTCATGTTGTGCATCACTTATTGTGCCAGTAATTAAAATAAAAATATATGCACCATAATTTTACAAATATACTTAGGAAATATTTTTAAATAAAACCAGCATTCAAAGTCTGAAATGTAATTTGTGGCTTAGATTAAATCTGTAAAAAGTCAGACAAGCAAACATAAATTTATGTAATTTATGCAAACTGGCATATACCTGTCAACTTCTCAGCGAGATTTCTTTCCTCTTGTTTCTCCTTAAAACATGACTACAATTACCAGCAGTGATTTGATGCAACTGACGCTAATTACATTCTTCCTCTAAAAACTTGCATGGCATCCCATAGCCATCACAAGTTTTGAAGTTTATAAATTTACTGGCCTTGTAAGTCGAAATGAGAATAAACATTGCCTTTCCATATGAAAATTGTAGACACTTCACAGGTGATTCAAGAAGATGGTTGTCATTTTGTTTTTAAAAAGGCAAACAAAAACTATGATTTAGGACCACAGGTTTTTTTGTTGTTGTTGTTGTTGTTGTTTTTTATTAAAAGGAACAGGCTAGAAAACTAGTACTCATGTTTGTCTTCTTATTTTATTGAAGAGATAAAATTAATAGTTTTATTTGTTGAATATCTCATTTATTGTTTGTATGCCTAAAATGAATTCTATACAACTGAAAGAAATTGAAATCATATTAAGGAATCAATATCAGTCTCATTCATGTAATAATGGCATGATGCACTTTAAAATTTTTTATCTATTAGAATTCATTATGGTTTGGATATGAGGTGTCCCCCAAAGCTCACATGTAAGAAACAATGCAAGAATATTCAGAGGCGAAATGATTGGGTTATGAGAGCATTAACCTGAGTGGTAACTAAAGGTGGGTAGTGTGTGGCTGGATCAAGTGGGTCCCTAGGGCTTGCCTTAGCAGTGCATATTTTATATCTGGCAAGTGGAGTCTCTCTCTCTGCTTTCTGATGATCATGTCCTGAGCCACCTCCCTCTGCCACTCATTCATGGGGAGGTTCTGTCTCACCTCAAGTCCCAAGAAATGAAGCCAGCTGTCTATGAACTGAGACCTCTGAAACCATGAGCCCCCAAATAAATTTTCCTCCTCTAACATTGTTCTGGTCAGGTCTTTTAGTGACAGCAATGAAAAAAAGTTGACTAAAATAGAGATAGACATTGAACTATTTATGAGTGAGATGATATGAAATCAGGATTTGCTTTAAAATATCTCAGAAAAGGAAAGAGAAAGGGAAAACATGAAATAATGTAAAGCTGACCATTTCCAAAGCAGAATAATGGTTCACACAGGTTCATTTTACCATGCTACTTTTGTGGGTCTTTGACATTTTCTATAAGAAAACAAAATAAAAAAGAAATTCCAAACATAGCCAAATTAGAACAAAAAGTATTGCATTTTCTGATTTTGTTTGCATGACAGAATCATATTGTGTTGCTAAATACTCAATTTGATTACAATTAGATTACTAACATTATATTAGTTGACCTCTTGAAGATAAAACTTTTTAAAATAGATTTTACTTTTCAGAACAGTACTGGGTTCACAACAAAATTGCACAGAAGAATAATAAGATTTGCCTGCTTTATTTCATCTTAAGTACCTAGTATATAACTAGTAAGGAGAAGGTGTTGAATGAAATACTGACAGAATGAGTAAGGCTAAATTAAGACATAAAAATTTAAAATATCATACTAGTAATTTTATGAACATTTTACAAAATCTATCATAAAAATCTCCCAGTGTTCTTTTCATCATAAAACCATGTTTTCTTACCAATATTTAGTAATTTTTAAAGAACATCCCAGGCATAAATATGAGTTAATTTGTTTTACAATTTTAATTTCTAGAACTTATTAGTGAAATTTGGGAGACAAAGGAAGAATGTGTCTGTGAAGCTGATTTTCACACAATTACCTTATCAGTCACTAATATGTCTCTAGTCATTCAAGTACTAATGCCATACACATTAAACCAATAAAATAATATTATGCAAAGACAAGATTGATAAAGTATTAAGCTACAAGATCATTATCCAATCTGTTATTCTGTAATGTTGTTTGCAAAAGAAAATTCCTTAATTTCAACATTAAAAAATATATGTCCTTTAGAAATAAAAACATAAAAAATTCTTGAACATTTTATTCTATTCTCCATGGAGAAAATCGGATTATACTTATAAATATATGATTATAGGAATGCACCTTAAATGTAGCTGAGTTAGAGAAGAAAATTAATTTAGTGGTGTTAAATGAAGTCAGTATGCAACTTTCGTTTGTCTTGAAAAAATATAGTCTTTTCAAAATGCAAACTCTTAAAGGAGTACAATCTATGTCCTTTTTATTTTCAATGTGCCATGCACAAATTTCATCTCTTTCTCTTTCTGAGTTTTCCATATACTATGTCCTAGGAAGAATCAGCAATTGAATAGTTTTCAGAATATTTCACTCTTAATGATTAATATTGCACCCTGGATATACCATCATATTCATAAAAATGTAAAGTAAAAGACAGAGTACTTGAAAGGTTTACAATTTTTCTATTTTCTGAAACTATTCCCAAGTATTATATCTACATAATATTAGAGGGAATGGATGGTGCATCTATGGTGCATGTGTGCCATTAAAAGACAACAGCAAAACTGATAAAAGGAGAAGGATTTAAAGGGATCAAAAATGAGTGTTATTACACTCCATTTATGTATGACTTATCAAAATGTATAAATGCATTCTATTGTCATGTACAACTACTTAGAATAAATAAAAAATTAATTAAAAGAAAAAATGAGTGTTATGGAGGTAGCTGTGTGTTGGCAGATTTAAGAGATCTTCTGGGCACTGTTGTGACCCTGTACATTACTCACTCACCTGACAAGCAACTAATTCATTAACTATTTGAGGGAAAGCCACAAATAACATGTTTCACGTTAACTTATACTAATTTGAGTATTGTAGTCACTATGCTCACTCCTAAATCTTATTTTGGTGGGATACTTTCTGACTTCTGATATGATGATATAATTTTGAAAATCAGGCAGATAAATGGATAGAGAGAGAAAGGAAGAATGAAAATGAGTACAATCAGAAATGTAAGTTGTAAAGGGACTGTGTCTGTGCTGCTTAAACTATGAAACAAGTGAATATGAACTCGTTTCTGATGTAAAACATGATCTCACTGAAGAGAGGATTTTCTTGCTTACATTTAAAATTCATTTCTTCAAAATTACAACCAAAATATATTTTTGTTGTTATAAAAGCTGAAATTAAAATTTAATATTTTTATAAGTGAAAATTATATATATTTTATGGTTCATAACAAGATATTCTGATATATGTATATACATTGTATAATGGCAAAATTGAGCTTTTACATATGCATTTATTCACATATTTATCTTTTTTGTGATGAGAACACAAATATATTCAGTATTTTTCAAATATATAATATATTGTTATTAACTGTGTTTACCACAGTGTACAGGAAATCTCTTGAACTTACTCCTTTTAACAGAAATTTTGTGTCTTAGACTAACAACTCCCCAGTCTCCCCAATCCCAGCCATCTATGAATTAGTTGTTTTTTACACTCCACATAACAGTGAGATTCTCCAGTATTTGTATTTTGTGCCCAGTTAATTTTATTTAGGATAATATCATTCAGATGCATCCATGTTCTCCCAAATGACAGAACTTGCATATTTTTACAACTGAATAGAATTCCACTGTGTACCTATATATCACATTTTATTTTTCCATTTATTATGTGATGAACCCTTGAGTTGACTCCATATCTTAGTTGTTGCAAATAACACTGTAATGAACAGAGGAATTCACATAACTCTTAAAACATACTGATTTCATTTCTTTTGGATATATACCCACATCTTTTAGACATGATTGTTCAATTTTAAATATTTTAAGGAACTTCAATACAGTTTTTCATGATAAGAATGCTAATTTACAGTTCTACCAAAAAATCCAAGGGTTCCCTTTTCTTTATATTCTTGCCAACACTTGTTATTTTTCATCTTTTTTCATAATAAGCATTCTAACAGGTGTGAGGTGATATCTCATTGTGGTTTAAAATCTACATTTACCTAATGTTAGCAATGCTCATCACTTTTCCATATAACAGATTTCCATTTGTATGTCTTCTTTTAACAAACCTCTATTCAGATCCTTTCTACAATTTTAATCAGGTTATTTATTTTCTCACATTATTGAAATGTGTGAACTCCCATATTTTGGATATTAACCCCTTATCAGATGTGTGGTTTGCAAATAAATTCTCCCATTCTGTAAGCTATCTTTTCACTGTGTTGGTTGTTTCCTTTGCTGCACAGAAGCTGTTAGTTTGATGTAGTTCCATTTGTCTACTTTTGTGTTTGATTCCTACAGCTATATCCAAAAATATCTTTGCCCAGACCCATGTCATAGAGCTTTTCCTCCTCATTTTCATGTAGTAGTTTTACATATTCAGGTCTTATGTTTGAGTTTTTAATCCATTAATAATTGATTTTTTTGTACGTGGTACAGAAGAGGGCAGAATCTTATTCTTCTATGTGTTGTTATCAAGTTTTCCCAGGACCATTTATTGAAGAGACTCTCCTTCCCATATTGTGTTTTCTTGGTAACTTTGCTAAAATCAACTGATCACAAATGTGTGAGTTCACTTCTGGGCTCTCTATTCTGTTCCATTGGTCTATATGCTAGCATCATGCTATTTTGGTTACTGTAGCTTTGAAATAGATTTTCAAGTAGTCTGATACCTCCTCTTTGTTTTTTGCTCAAGATTGTTTGACTACTTGGGATCTTTTGTGGTTTCATACAGATATTATGATTTTTTTCTGTTACGTGAAATATGTTAATGGAATTGTCATAGATTCTGTATTTTACTTTGAGTAGTATGGGTATGTAATAATATTGATTTTTTTCAGTCTAAATCATGGGATACCTTTCCATTTATTTGTGTGTTCATCAGTACCTTTCTTCAGCGCTTTCTAATTTTCATTGTAGCAATTTTTCACCTCCTTAGGTAAATGTATTCCTACGTAGTTTATTTTTGAAGATACTGTAAATAAAACTATTCCCTTGATTTATTTATTTTTTTGGATAGTTACCTAATAGTGTGTAGAAATGCACACTGTATTTTTTGAATGCACAAGGTATTTTTGTATGATGATTTTGTGTCCTGCAACATCACTGAACTTATAAGATCTAAAATTTTTCAGTGAAGTGTTTTGAATTTTCTATATATAAGATGAAATCATCATCAAACAGGTATAATTTTGCTCCTTGCATTTTCACATGTATGTCTTTACTTCTTTTTCTTGTCTGCTAGTTCTTGCCACTACTTTCAGTACTATGTTGAAAAATTGTAATGAGCGGAAATCTTTGTCCTGTACCTCATCACAGAATGCTTTTAACTTTTCACTAATGAGCATGATGTAGCTGGGAACATGTTGAATATAGCTGTCTTGAGGTACATTTCTCCCATACCTAACTGGTTGAGAGTTTTTCAACATGAATTAATTTTGAATTTTGCAAAAATCTACTTATGTATCTGAGATGATTGCATTATCATTCTCTTAATGTGTTATATCATATACATGACTTACATATATTGAACTATCCTTGCTCCCCAGAGATACACTCCAAATAAATATGGTTAATAATCTTTTTATATCTTTTTTGTTGTTGTTTTTAGATATACATGACAGTAGTGTATTTTGACATATTATACATGCATGGAGTACAATCCCTTCCAATAGGATCCAATCTTGTGGCTGTACATGATGTGGAGTTACACTGGTTGTTTATTCATATATCAACATAGGAAAGTAATGTCTGATAAATTCTACTGTCTTTCCTATTCCCTTCTCCCCACCATTCCCTCCCTACCCCTTTGTCTAATCCAATGAACTTTTATTCTTCCCCTCACTACCCTCCCTTGTTGTGGGTTAGCATCCACTATTAGAGAAAACATTTCACCTTTGTATTTTGGAGCTGGCTTATTACACTTAGCATAATAATCTCCAACTCATCCATTTACTGACAAATGCCATGATTCCATTCTTCTTTATGGCCGAGTAATATTTTATTTTATATATACACATATATTTATATATATACACACCATGTTTTCTTTAACCATTCATCTGTTGAAGGGCACCGAGGTTGGTTTCATAGCTTGGCTCTTGTGAATTGAGCTGCTATAAACCTTAAGCTGTGTAGTATGTTGATTTTAAGTCCCTTAGGAATAAGGCAAGGAATGGGATAACTAGGTCAAATGGTGGGTACATTCAAGGTTTTCTAAGGAATCTCCATACTGCTTTCCAGAGTGATTGCACCAATTTGCAGTCCCACAAGCAATAAATGAGGGAACCTTTTTCCCTACACCCTCACCAACATTTATTGTTACTTGTATTAATAATTGCCATTCTGTTTGGAGTAAGATGCAATCTCAGTGTAGTGTTCATTCGCATTTCTCTAATTGTTAGAGATGTTGAACATTTTCTCATATGTTTGTTGACCATATGTATTTCTTCTATCATGAAATGCTGGTTCAATTCTTTGCCCATTTATTGATTGAGTTATTTGTTTGTTTGTTTGTTTGTTTGTTTGTTTGTTTAGTTCTTTGTATGTCCTGGAGATTAAAGCTCTACTGAGGTGCAGGTGGCAAAGATTTTCTCCCATTCTGTAGGTTTTCTCTACAAGTGCTTGATTGTTTCCTTTGCTATGAAGATTTTTAGTTTGATACCATCCCATTTATTGATTCCTGATTTTATTTCTTACACTTTAGGAGCCTTATTTAGGAAGTTGATTCCTGAGACAACATGATGGAGAGTTGGGCCTACTTTTCCTTCTAGTATAAATGGGTCTCTGGTCTAATGCCTAGGGCCTTGATTCACTTTGAGTTGAGTTTCATGCAGAGTGAGAGACTGCGGTTCAATTTCAATCTACTACATATGAATTTCCAGTTTCCCAATGCCATTTGTTGGAGGGTATCTTTTCTCCAATGTATGTTTATGGTGCCTTTGTCTAGTATAAGATAACTGTATTTATGTGGGTTTGACACTGTGTCTTCTATTCTGTATCATTGGTCTTCCTGTTTTGATGCCAATACCATGTTGTGCTATTACAGCTCCGCAGTATAGTTTAAGGTCTGGTATTGTGATGCCTCCTGCTTCACTTTTCTTGCTAAGGATTGCTTTGTCTAATCTGGGCCTCTTATTTTTCCAAATGAATTTCATGACTGCATTTTCTATTTCTATGAAGAATGTCATCAGAACCTTAATAGGAATTTAATTAAATCTGTATAGTGCTCTTGGTAGTATGGCCATTTTGACAATATTAATTCTGCCATTCCAAGAACATGGGAGATCTTTCTATCTTCTAAGGTCTTAAATTTCTTTCTTTAGTGTTCTGTAGTTTTCATTGTGGAAGACTTTCACCTCCTGTTAGATTGATTCCCAAGTATTTAATTTTTTGAGGTTATTGTGAATGGAAAAGTTTTCTTGATTTCTCTTTCAGTTCATTCATTACTAATGTATAGGAATGCAATAGATTTTGGGATGTTAATTTTATATCCTGCTGTATTGTTGAATTCATTTAAGAATTCAAGAAGCTTTCTGGTAGAGTTTTTTGGGTCTTCTAAATAGAAAATTATGTCATTGGCAAATAGGGATAGTTTGAGTTCTTCTTTTCCTATTGATATCCTTTTAATTTCTTTCTTTTGTCTAATTTCTCTGGCTAGGGTTTCAAGGACTATGATGATAGGAGTGGTGAAAGAGGTCATCCCTGTCTCATTCCAGTTTTTACTAAGAATGCTTTTAATTTCTCTTCATTTAGAATGATGTTGAACTTGAGTTTAACATACATAGCTTTTACAATGTTGATGTATGTTCCTACTATCCCTAATACTTCTAATTTCTTAAGCATGAGTGCATACTGAATTTTGATAAATGCCTTTTCTGCATCTATTGAGATAATCATATGGTTCTTGTCTTTAAGTCTTTTTTTGTTTTGTTTTGTTTTGTTTTGTTTTGGCAGTGGGGTGGTGTACCAGGAATTGAACTTAGGCATTCAACCATTTGATGTGATGGATTACATTTATGGATTTCCATATGTTGAACTAATCCTGCATTCCAGGAATAAAACCCATTTGATCATGGTGTACTATCCTTTTAATATGTTTTTGTATCAATTTGTCAGTATTTTATCTAGGATTTTTGCATTTATGTTCATCAGCAATATTGGTTTTCTTTCCTTGATGCGTCTTTGTCTGGTTTTGGTATCAAGTTGATAAGGGCTTCATAGAATAAGTTTGGAAGTTTTCCTTCCTTTTCTATTTCATAGAATAATTTGAGTAGTATTGGTGTTAATTCTTCTTTTAAGGTCTTGTATAACTTGGCTGAGAATCCATCTGGTCTGAGGCTTTTCTTTTTTGTCTTTGTTGTCTTTTGATGTCTTCTTCAGTTTCATTGTTCAAAATACATAGGTTTAAATTTTCTATATTTTTTGGATTCAATTTTGGTATGTCATATGTCTCTAGAAATTTATCAATGTCTTCATGGTTTTCTATTTTATTGGAGTTTATATTTTCAAAGTAGTTTCTGATTAAAGTCTGTATTTCAATAGTGTTCGTGGTGATATTTCCTTTCTCATCACAAATTTTAGTGGTTTACACTTTCTCCCTTTTTCTTCATTAGCCTGACTAAGGGTTTGTTTTAATCAGTTTTTTTTTTTTTTTTGCTGCTGTGACTAAAGATCTGACCAGAACAAATTTAGGGGAGGAAAAGTTTATTTGGGGGCTCATGGTTTCAAAGGTCTCAATCCATGGATGGCAATTCCATTCCTCCAGGCTCTACTTGAGACTGAACATCATGGCAGAAAAGTGGCACAGGGAAGCATCTCACATGATGATCAGAAGGAAGGAGAGAGACAGGTCTCTACTTGCCAGATACAAATATGTACCCCAAAACCAAGCCCTCAATTCCCATCTCCTCCAGAAACACCCTACCACTTCAGTTACCCGTTAATTCCTATCAGGGGATTAAATCAGTGATTGGGTTAAGACTCTCACAACCCAATCATTTTTCCTCTGAACCTTCTTGCATTGTCTTACACATGAGCTTTTGGGAGACACCTCACCTCCAAACCATAACAAACAGGATTTATCAATTTTATTTACTTTTTCAAAGAACCAACTTTTTGTTTCATCATTTTTTTGAAAATTTAATTTTAACTTCATTGATTTGGGCTCTGATTTTAATTATTTCCTGTCTTCCACTGCTTTTTGTGTCCATTTGTTATTTTTCTAGGACTTGGAGGTGTAATTTCAGGTTATTTATTTGGAGACTTTCTATTCTTTTAAAAAATGCACTTAGTGTAATGAACTTTTCTCTTAGAACTGTTTTCATAGTGTCCCAGAGATTTTGATAAGTTGTGTCACTATTCTCATTTACCTCTAAATATATTTTTACTTCATCAATGATTTCTTCTACTATCTCTTGGTCATTCAATAGCATATTAGTCTCCAGGCGTTAGAGTAGCTTCTATTTTTTTTACTTTATCACTGATTTCTAAATTCTTTTCATTACTATCTGATAGAATGCAAGTATTCTATCTATACTTTTTTTATTTGCTGAGCTTTGCTTTGAATCCTAAGATATGATCAATTTGAGAGACAGATCCATGTGCTACTGAGAAGAAAATGTATTTAGTCTTTGATGGATGAAATATTCTACATATATCTGTTAAATCTAAATTGTTAATTGTATTTTTTAGTTCTATATCTTCTTTATTTAGCTTTTGTTTGGAGGATCTATCCAGTGATGAAAGAGGTGTGTTAAAGTCACCCATTATTATTGTGTTCTGGTCTATTGGATTCTTGAAATTGAGGAGGGTTTGTTTGACATATGTAGGTGCTCCTGTTTGGGACACAAGTATTATGATTGTTACATCTTGTTGAATTACAATTCCCTTAAGCAATGTTATAGTTTGGATGTGAGTTGTCCCCCAAAAGCTCATGTGTGAGACAATGCAAGACAGTTTAGCAGAGAAATGTCTGGGTTATGAGAACCTTAACCCAATCAGCGAATTAATCAGCTGATGGGATTAACCCACTGGTAATTGAAGGAAGGTGGGGTGTGGTTGGAGGATGAAGGACATTGGGGGTGTGACTTTGGGGCATATATTTGTGGATATCATTTTTTCTGCTTTCTGATCATTGTGTGACTTGCTTTCTTCCACCATACTCTTCCTCAGTGATGTTCTGCCTCACTTCAAGCCCTGAGGAATGGATTCAGCTGAGTATAGGTGGAGATCTCTGAAACTGTGAGCCCCAAAATAAAATTTTCCACCTCTACAATTATGCTGGTCAGGTCTTTTAGTCACAGAAGTGACAAAGCTGACTAAAACAAGAAGTATGAAATGAACTTCTTGGTCCTCTCTGATTAACTTTGACTTGAAGTCCACTTTATCTGATATGAAGATAGAAATACCTGCTTGTTTATTAGATTCATGTGAATGATATGGTTTTCCCATTCTTTTACCTTCAGTCTGTGAGTGTCTTTGCTCATGACGTGAGTGTCTTGGAGACAGCATAATATTGGGTCTTTTTTTTCTAATCCAATCTATTAGTCTATGTCTTTCAATTGATGAGTTTAAGCCATGTACCTGCAATGTGAGTATTGAGATATGATTTTTATTATTTGTCATTTTGATATATTTCTAGTTTTAACTTGTATTAGTTTCTCATTGGACTATTCTACTGCAGTTCCTTCATGATTTTCACTTTTATTTTAATTTCTTCTTCATGAAATATCTTATTGAGATTGTTTTATAGTGCAAGTTTTCTAGTTGTGAATTCTTCTAACTTTTGTTTTCATGGAAGGTTTTTATTTCATCATCAATTCTGAAGCTTAATTTTTCTGGGTATAGTATTCTTGGCTGGCAGTCATTTTCTTTCAGAGCTTGGTATATATTATTTCAAGACCTCCTAGCTTTGAGGATCTGGCTTGAGAAATCAGCAGAGATCCATATTGGTTTCCCTCTTAATGTGACCTGTCACATTTGTCTGGCAGTCTTTAAAATTCTATTCTTATTCATAATATGGGCCTTGTTGTGGATCTGTTTTAAATTTGTGTAATTGCGATTTTGTAAGCATCTTATATTTGGTTTTCCATTTCATTCTTAAGGTTTGGGAAATTTTTTGATGCTATTTCATTGAAAGATTGTGCATTCCTTTGGTTTGTTTCTCTGAGCCTTCATTCATTCCAATAAATCTTAAGTTTGGTCTTTTCATGTTATCCCATATTTCTTGGAAGTTCTCTTCATGGTCTCTTAACATCTGTTCTCCATGGTCAAATTTATTTTCAAGATTATATATTTTGTCTTCATTGCCTGAAATCCTGTCTTTCAAGTTGTCTAGTCTGCTGATGATGCTTTCCAATGAATTTTTTTCATTTGGTTTAATGATTCCTTCATCCTGAGGATTTCTGATTGATTCGTCTTCAGGATCTCTATCTCCTTATTGAAATGACCTTTCACTTCTTGTATTTTCTCTCTGATTTCATTTCTTAGGTCACCTTTTATCTTGAAGATCAGTTTAACTATGAACTCTGAATTCCATCTCTTACATTTCCTCCACTATGTTGTCAATGGAGTTGTAGTTGTTGAGGTATTCTGTGTTGTTGGGATGGTTTGTTCCCTTATTTTTCATATAATTCGTGTGTCTGCCCATATTTGCAGATGGATCTGATGCTGTAGAGTTTATAGTTTCCCTCTATGTTACTGGTACCTTACAGATTGGAGAGGGGGGAACCCAATGATAGCAATGATCTATGCAAACAATATATAGTAATACACTAGGTACTTAGTTCCTATTTTGACATCTAGTGTTCATTGGTAGAATATATAGAAATAGTAGGATCAGTCATTTCCATCAGTAAAAACTGTATACTTTATGTCTGGCTTAAAATCAGACAGTAGGTATTATCTATAATTTATACCATATTAATTGTTGTTGTGACATCGTTGATAGAGGCAGATGTAATATACCTCAATTAGTATTAAGAGCTATTAAGGATAGACTTGAGTATGAGGAAAGAAGAAGAGACAGAAGGGTAGAAAATTGTTTGCAATTCAAAGGGTGCATAGGGCAGATGCAGTGGTTACTTAGGGTATGTTGTTAATGTGAAAGAGGAAGAGAAAATAGAATAAAAAAAGAGATAATGGAATTTACATATCAGCAATAGAAAAATGAGAGAGGAAGACAAGGGAGATAGAGTAGTGGTAAAGACAGTCCAAACAAAAATCAAAATATGCTAATCAAAAACCCTAACCCTCAATATACAGGATATGGGAAAATTGTAGCTTCACAAAAAATAGATAAAAATAAAATTAGAAATGAGGAGAGAGAAGCACACATATATGTGTGTGTGTGTGTGTGTGTGTGTGTGTGTGTGTAGGAGTCCTTAAATCAATCAGCACACATTTAAAAAAAAAAAGAGAACACCAAAAGCAGAACATCTTGGTGAAATATTAAGAAATTAATGAGTAGTTTCCACTACCATGTACAAAATAGTCAGTGAGTATATGCATTCACTGTTTGTGCCCAATTGATTTTCTTTTAGTTTCTACTTGAAGTATCAACTAAGTGTGGGAGTATGACCCATGGGTTGTTGAGTCCTTCCTTTTTATTGCATTTCTCACCAAGTTGAAGGCTGAGGTTTAAGACTTCCCTATTTCCATTCTTGGAAGATTAGTGTGGGTGGGCCAGGCTGAGGACTGGGTGTGAACCAGCTGTCTGGGTCAGGGAGGCCTGATAGTGAAGTGGTATGACAGACAAGCTGGGTTGTGGGCATCAGTGAACTGCTGGCCACATCTGGGAGGTCTAGCTGGCTTGGGCCAGGCAGATCAGGGCAGGGCACTGGGTCCTGTGTGCCAGCGGTAAAGCAGTGGCCTGGCATGCAGGACTATGAGCTGGCAGTAAAGATGAGGACCTAGTAGATGGAATTGGGGGCCAGGGATTTAGGAGACTGGGGGATGAGGGTTGGAAGGCCCTGGTAGTTTCTGAACTGGTGCTGGACCTGGTGTCCCAGGAACTTGAGGACTGATGGATGCTGGACTAGGGAGGGAGCTGAGGACAGGACTGGTGCCAGGACCAGGCAAGTTCCAGCCCAGGTGGGCCCAAAAAACCTGGTAGGTGCTGCATAGGCCAGCTGGTCAAACCTAGAATCAAATGTCCTCACACCCACCCTTCCAATCTCCTGTCCCACTATGGCAAGCCCCATCAACCCCTGGAAACTGCAGGACTCACAGGGCTAAGAAGAGCCAGTCTCTCTCCAGCCTCTCTAACCTATGTTCCCCTGGGTGAAATGCTCCCAATTTCTGACTTTCCATAGGTTTGCAAAGACCAGCCAAGTGCTCACTATGCTCAAACAGGCATGTGCAAACTCGTGGATCAGGGTTTTTAGTTTCCATTGGCCCTACTGTGCTGCTGTCCCAAGATATCTTATGAATAATATTTTTAATATATTGTTGACTTCAATTCAATTTAATAGACTTTTTTTCCCCCTTGAGTACTTCTGCATCTACTTTCATTAGGGAATTTGACCCATAATTCTGTTTTCTTGCAGTGTTCTTACTCACTTTTCATATCAGGGTAACACTGGCCTTGCAAAATGAATTCCAAAGTTTTCCTACTTTTCAATCTTTTTGTTTATGAAAGTTTGGTTTTAGTTATTAATTAAATATTTGATAAAATTCAGCAGTGAATATATCATTTTCTGATATTTTCTTTGTTGGAAGTTTCTTTATTGCTAATACAATCCCCATATTTCATTTTTCATCTTCTCATCTTTCCTAGTTCTTCATGATTTAATTCTGGTAAACTGTATATGTATAGGAATTTATCTGTTTCTTCTAAGTTATCAAATTTGTTGGTGTATAACTGTTCATAGTAATCTTTGAAGATTCTATTTCTGTGGTATCCTGTAATGTGTCCTCTTTCATTTATGATTTTGAGTACATTTTCCTTAGTCTTACTAAAGGTTTGTCAATTTTATATTTCTAAAAAATTTAATTCTTACTTTCATTGATCTTTTCTATTATTTTCTCATCTCCATTTCATTTATTTTGTCTCTGATCTTTATTATTTTCTTCCTTCTACTAAATTTGAATTTAGTTTGTTCTTCCCTTTCACTGTGAGGCAAAAAATGTAGTTGATGTGGGACCTTTATTCTTTTCTAATGTAGGTGTTTGTTGTCATAAACTTCCCCCTAGAAACAGTTATGATGACTCCTTTAAGTATAGATATATTTATTTCCATTCTCATTCATCTCAAAATATTTTTAAATTTCCCATTTAATTTTTTCATTGATTCATTGGTTGTTTGAGAGCATGTTGTTTAATATGCATGTATTTGCCAACTTTTCAGTGTTCCTTATGTTTGAATCCTACCACTGTGATCTAAAAAGATACTTGATATGATTGCAGTCATCTTAAATGTGTTTTGTTTCATGATCTATCCTAGAGTATGCATTTGAGAAGAATGTGCATTTTGTAGCTTTCAGATAGAATGTTCTACGTATGTCTATTAGGTTCATCCAGGTTACAGAGCAGTTTAAGGTCCGTAAGTCTTTATTGATTTTTATGTTTGGAAGATCTTTGTGCTGAAAGTCAGATGTTCAGGTCCCTTACCATTATTGTAATTTGTCTTTCCCTTTGGTTTGTTAATACCTGCTTTATTTATTTATGTGCATCAATGTTGGGTTTCTTATATATTTATAATCATATTTCTTTTGCTGGAATGGCCCCTTTATTATTATGTAATGACTTTCAGTCTTTGTGTCATTTTACAGTTTTTAACTTTAAGTCTATTTTATCACACATAACTCTAGCTACTTCTTGCTTTTGGTTTCCATTTGCGTGGAATATCTCTTTCCATTCCTTCAGTTTCATTCTATGTGTGTACTTATAGATGAAATACGTCTCTTGTAGGTGGCATATAGTTGGGGTTAGTTTTGTTTATTTGTTTTATACATTCAACTACTCTATGTCTTTTGATTAGATAATTTAATACACTTACATCCAAGGTAATTATTCACATTAAGGACTTAACTGACTTTTTGTTAAATGCTTTGAGTTTTTCTGAAGGCGTTTTGTTCCTTTCTTCCTATTTGTCTTTGTAGTGAAGTGATTCTTCTCTAGTGGTATGTAATAATTTCTTGCTTTTTATTTTTTGCATATCAACTACAGTTGTTTTTTAATTATTTATTTTAATTTTTTACAGACTGCATTTTGATAGTTTAAATTTGATTGGAGACTTTTGACTTTCTAGTACCTGAATAATTATCTTTCCCAGGATTTGGGAAATGTTATTTCTTTACAAAAGCTTTATCCAACTCTGTTCCTCTGTTCTCATTTTTAAGCTCTTATATTTGAATATCTGTTTGTTTGATGATGACCTATAAATTCTATATTTCTTCATTCCTTTTCATTAATTTTTCTTCTGCTGTATATTTCCAAATAATTCATCAAGATCATTTATTTTTCTACTTCTCGATAATTCTCTTGTTGATATTATTCTATTTTGATTTTATTCTAAACTTGTCAGGCAGTATACATATCTGGGAGATTATTGTGGGGTTTGTTTGTTTTGTATTGTTCACTTGTGTGAGTTTTGTGTGTGTGTGTGTGTGTGTGTGTGTGTGTGTGTGAGAGAGAGAGAGAGAGAGAGAGAGAGAGAGAGGGTATCGTGGTTCTCACGTTTCTTTTTGCCTTATTTTGAAACCTGGATGTTTGGTGGACTTCTTTGAGATTTTATGGGCTAGCACACTACAGAAAGACCTTCCTCTATGAGAAGTGTGAGGGTGATTACTAGGAGGAGTTTAGAAGTTCTGGAACCAGTGAGGTCTCCAGATGTGTAGTCTCCATTCTGCTATGTTGGCTGAGGACAGTGTTGACATACAGTCCTCAGATCTGCACTGACCAGCACTGGATGACCACAGTGGCAGTAGTGGGGTTTGGGGCAGTAATGAATGCTACAGTCCTACCAAACTTTTTTTTCTCCTACTAAGGAAGTTGTGATTGAAGGGTGTTCCTCTTCTCAGTCTGGCTTTCTCACTTACAGTGTTGATGAAACAGGTGTCCTATAACAGTATGCAAGGCGAGGACATTTGTGACGCAGTGAAAAAGTCAAGCGTGGGGTTTACATAGATGCTAGTTCTAGACTTGCTCCAGAGACAGCGGGGAGCCTGTCTCTCCATGGCAGCTGAGCTGGTCTCTAGAGCATGAGTGCACAGCAAGGGCTTGGTTCTGGGTCCTAGGGAAAAAACAACTTTGTTATGTCCATGGCTGCAATCAGAATATTTTTTCAAAGATTGTCACTGATTAATTTGTTGATTTTTCTTTTTTTTACAAAACATGCTATTAGATTTCAAAATTTGTTCATATCTATTTCTTCACTTTAGATTTCTGCTTACATGTATGAATATACAGAGGTAAATATTCCTTTATTTTATTTTTATACGCTGTTTATGTAACTTACTTACTCTTCAACTCTTCAAATTCCATCAAGAATTTGTTTTTATATAAGATTTGAATTAGAAATATGACATGACTTTTCAAAAATCAATGACATTAGTCATTGAACAATGCTACTTTTCCACAAATTTGTAAAATCTATGATTATGATATTCTAAAGTCTAGTTTTCTTTTTGTTGTAGTCTAACATTCTGACACTATTTTAATACTATTCAAATTATGTGATAATTTTTAATGTATATTTAAATATTTATTTCTCTTTATATTAGGATTTTCATCTTCCAGAAAAGGTTCAGCAGTTCACCCAGTTCTTTAGCAAAACATGCTTCTGAGATTTTTACTTGGAGTACACTTTATTTATAGTTTTTAAAGGTAATTTATCTTTTCAATGCTGAGCAATTCCACTGAAGAATATGTCATGTCACTCCAGTTATTTTTTTCCATCTCTTCATATCAGATCTATAAGATTCCTGTTAAACTTGTATTTGGTTATTCAATATTATATTTATTATTTGGATATTATGTTCCCATGTTTGTGCTTCTTATTTCACTTACCTCTCTAAATATATTGGCTATAATTTCCACAAAAAATAATGGAGCTAAAGGTAAGCACTTGTCATTTATTGCTGACTTCAATGGGAATGTCTCCATAGTCACAATAGTAAGTGTGACAGTGGCTGTGGATGTGGAGTCAAATTTTAAATTATGTTTATGAACTATGCTTTTATACCTACTTTATTATGATTACATTTAAAATCAAGATTGGTTACTTTTAAATTTTCTAGATATTTCTAATTGACACTTTTTCATCTATTAACTTAATTGATTGCATTAACACATATTCTAGTATTGTGTCATTCTGATATTCTCAGAAGAATCCAATTATCTTTCACACTTCATTATTTATGAGTCTAGGTCATAAGTATCAATAACAAAATCAAGCATAAAAACAAAAGGAGAAGGAATAATTAATTTGGTAGAAGAAGGAATGGGTCATGAAATCAAGACATTTTAGAAAAATTCAGATTTTTTTAGCCCCAGTAGCCAGGATTTTAAGACATCTAGACTTTCCTTCTAACTCATTATTTTGTTTTTCTTTGATCATCATCTTCCTTATTTTTTCCTACTATTCACAATTTTCTTCATGTTGCCAAAAATAAAGTTGCTTTAAATATTGGTTCTTTCAAAGAGTCTCCTGAATTTTTTCTGGTTCCAAGTCCAGCTATCTTTAGAAAGCTTTTCTCCCATGCATAAAGTCAATAGTCTTATCCAGGATAAAGGTGTGCATTACATATTTTTGATCCTAAAGAGACCATGAAATTCATTACTTTTGAGGAGCATTTTCCAAGAAAAATGTTGCCTTGGCAGAAAATTTCATAGGTTATCATTCCAAGAATATAAGAGTATTTTACTTGTGAAATTCTATTTAAAATTTTGCAAATTATGATGTAAATGAGAATAGTTAATGAATTTGTAAGGTTTATTATTATTATTATTATTATTATTATTAGTTTTTTTAATTTTTATTGGAAACAAATGGGATACATGTTGTTTCTCTGGTTGTACATGAAGTAAAGGCATACCATTTGTGTAATCATACATTTACATAGGGTAATGGTGTTTGATTCATTCTGTAATTTTTTTCCTTCCTCCCACCCCTCCCACCCCTCTTTTCCCTGTATACAATCCCTCCTTCCTCCATTCTTGCCCCCCTCCCACCCCCATTATGTGTCATCATCTGCTTATCAAGAGATCATTCCTCCTTTGTTTTTTTGAGATTAGTTTATCTCACTTAGCATGTTATCCTCCAATTTCATCCATTTGTCTGCAAATGCCATAATTTTATTATTCTTTATGACTAAGTAATATTCCATTATATATATATACCACAGTTTCTTTATCTATTCATCAATTGAAGGATATCTAGGTTGGTTTCACAATCTGGCTATTGTGAATTGAGCAGCTATGAACATTGATGTGGCTGCATCTCTGTAGTATGCTGATTTTAAGTCCTTTGGGTATAGGCTGAGGAGTGGGAGAGCTGGGTCAAATGGTGGGTCCATTCCAAGTTTTCTAAGGAATCTCCACACTGCTTTCCAGAGTGGCTGCACTAATTTGCAACCCCACCAGCAATGTATAAGTGTACCTTTTTCCCCACATCCTCTCCAACAACTACTGTTGCTTCTATTCTTGATGATCGCCATTCTAATTGGGGTGAGATGGAATTTCAGGGTAGTTTTGATTTGCACTTCTCTTATTACTAGAGATGTTGAACATTTTTTCATATATCTGTTGATTGCTTGTACATTTTCTGTGAAGTGTCTGTTTATTTCCTTAGCCCATTTGTCGATTGGATTATTTGTATTCTTGGTGTAGAGTTTTTTGAGTTCTTTATAGATTCTGGAAATTAGTGCTCTATCTGAAGTATGAGTGGCAAAGATTTTCTCCCACTCTGTAGGCTCTCTCTTCACATTGCTGATACTTTCCTTTGCTGAGAGAAAGAAAGCTTTTTAGTTTAAATATATCCCAGTTATTGATTCTTGCTTTTATTTCTTGTGCTATGGGAGTCCTGTTAAGGAAGTCTGATCCTAAGTCAACATGTTGAAAATTGGGACCTACTTTTTGTTCTATAAGATGAAGGGTCTCTGGTCTGATTCTGAGGTTCTGATCCATTTTGAGTTGAGTTTTGTGGAGGGTGAGAGATAGGGGTTTAGTTTCATTCTGCTGCATATGGATTTCCAGTTTTCCCAGCACCATTTGTTGAAGAGGCTATCTTTTCTCCATTGCATATTGTTGGCCCCTTTGTCTAGTATGAGAAAATTGTATTTATTTGGGTTTGTGTCCATGTCCTCTATTCTGTGCCATTGATCTATCTGTCTATTTTGGTACCAATACCATGCCATTTTGTTACTATTGCTTTGCAGTATAGTTGAAGATCTGGTACTGCGATACCCCCTGCTTCACTCTTCCTGCTAAGGATTGCTTTAGCTATTCTGGGTTTCTTATTCTTCCAGATGAATTTCATGATAGCTTGTTCTATTTCTGTAAGGTACATCATTGGGATTTTAATTGAAATTGCATTGAATCTGTATAGCACTTTTGGTAGTATGGCCATTTTGACAATGTTAATTCTGCCTGTCCAAGAACATGGGAGATGTTTCCATCTTCTAAGGTTTTCTTTAATTTCCTTCTTTAGTGTTCTGTAGTTCTCATTGTAGAGGTCTTTCACCTCTTTTGTTAGATTAATTCCCAAGTATATGATTTTTTTTGAAGCTATTGTGAATGGGGTAGTTTTCCTAACTTCTCTTTCTGAAAATTCATTAATTATGTATAAAAATGAATTAATTTATGAGCATTGATCTTATCTCCTGCTACTTTACTGAATTCACTTATGAGTTCTAAAAGCTTTGTGGTGGAATTTCCCACTTCCTCTAAATATATAAACATGTCATCAGCAAATAGGGATAGTTTGAGTTCTTCTTTTCCTATTCGTATCCCTTTAATTTCTTTGGTCTGTCTAATTGCTCTGGCTAGAGTTTTGAGGACAAGGTTGAATAGAAGTGGTGAAAGAGGGCATCCCTGCCTTGTTCCAGTTTTTAGGGGGAATGCTTTCAGTTTTTCACCATTTAGAATGATATTGGCCATGGGCTTAGCATAGATGACCTTTACAATGTTAAGGAATGTTCCCACTATCCCTATTTTTTCTAGTGTTTTGAGCATGAAGGGATGCTGTATTTTATCAAATGCTTTTTCTTCATCTATTGCAATAATCATGTGATTCTTGACTTTAAGTCTGTCAATATGGTGAATTACATTTATTGATTTCTGGATGTTGAACCAACCTTGCATCACTAGGATAAAACCCACTTGATCATTTTTAATATATTTTTGTATGCAATTTGCTAAAATTTTTTGAAAATTTTTGTGTCAATATTCATTGAGGATATTGGTCTGAAATTTTCTTTCCTCGATGTGACTCTGTCTGGTTTAGGTATCGGGGTGATATTGGCTTCATAGAATGAGTTTGGGAGGATTCCCTCCTCTTCTAATTCATGGAATACTTTGAGGAGTATTGGAATGAGCTCTTTTTTAAAGGTTTTATAGAACTTGGCTGAGAACCCATCTGGTCCTGGACTTTTCTTTGTTTGTAGGGTTTTGATGACTTCTTCTATTTCATTACTTGAAATTGATCTATTTAAATTGTGTATGTCCTCCTCGTTCAGTTTAGGTAATTCATGTCTCTAGAAATCTGTTGACGTCTTTGAGAGTTTCTGTTTTGTTGGAGTATAGATTTTCAAAAAGCTTCTAATTATGTATTGTATTTCACTCGTGTCTGTCATGATATTTCCTTGTTCATTCCGAATTTTAGTAATTTGGGTTTTGTCTCTCCTTCTCTTTGTTAGTGTGGCTAAGGGTTTATCAATTTTGCTTATTTTTTCAAATAACCAGCTATTTATTTTGTCAATTTTTTCTATTGTTTCTTTTGTTTCAATTTCATTGATTTCAGCTCTGATTTTAACTATTTCCTGTCTTCTACTACTTTTTGTGTTGCTCTGTTCTTCTTTTTCCAGGGCTTTGAGCTGTAGTGTTAAGTCATTTATTTGTTGATTTTTTTCTTCTTTTATTGAATGCACTCCATGAAATAAATTTTCCTCTAAGTACTGCTTTCGGAGTGATGCAGAGATTTTAATATGATGTGTCTTTGTTCTCGTTTATTTCTAAGAATTTTTTTATTTCCCTCCTGATGTCTTCTGTTATCCATTTATCATTCAATAGTGTATTATTTAATGTCCAGGTGTTGGAGTCATTTCTGTTTTTTATTCTGTCATTTATTTCTAATTTCAATCCATTATGATCTGACAGAATACAAGGTAGTATCTCTATCTTCTTATATTTGCTAATAATAGCTTTATGGCATAAAATATGGTCTATTTTATAGAAGGATCCATGTGCTGCTGAGAAGAAAGTGTATTCATTCTTTGTTGGATAGTATATTCTATATATGTCCCTTAAGTCTACATTATTGATTGTGTTATTGAGATCTATGGTTTCTTTGTTCAATTTTCGTTTGGAATATCTGTCCAGTGGTGAGAGAGGTGTGTTAAAATCGCCTAGTATTATTGTGTTGTTGTCTATTTGATTTCTGGAATTGAGAAGGATTTGTTTGACGTATATGGATGAGCCATTGTTTGGGGCATAGATATTTATGATTGTTATGTGTTGCTGATTTATGCTTCCCTTATGCAGTATGAAATGTCCTTCTTTATCCCTTCTAACTAACTTTGGCTTGAAGTCCACATATTCTGATATGAGGATGGATACTCCAGCTTTTTTGCTGTGTCCATGTGCGTGGTATGTTTTCCCCATCCTTTCACCTTCAGTCTGTGGGTATCACTTTCTATGAGATAAGTCTCTTGCAGGTAGCGTACTGTTGAATCTTTCTTTTTAATCCAATCTGCCGGTCTATGTCTTTTGATTCATGAGTTCATGCCATTAACATTCAGGGTTATTATTGAGATATGATTTGTATTCCCAGTCATTTGTCTCAGTTTTGTTTTTTGACATGACTTGGTTTCTCCTTTATTTGGCTATTCCTTTAGGATAGTTCCTCCCATTGCTGATTTGCATCATTGTTTTCATCTCTTCCTCATGGAATATTTTGCTGAGAATGTTCTGTAATGCTGGCTTTCTTTTTGTAAATTCCTTTAGCTTTTGTTTATCATGGAAGGATCTTATTTCGTTGTCAAATCTGAAGGTAAGTTTTGCTGGGTATAAGATTCTTGGTTGGCATCCATTTTCTTTCAAAGCTTGGTAAATGTTGTTCCAGGCCCTTCTAGCTTTTAGGGTCTGGATTGAAAAAATCTGCTGATATCCGTATTGGTTTCCCCCTGAATGTAATTTGATTCTTTTCTCTCGCAGCCTTTAAAATTCTGTCTTTATTTTGTATGTTAGGTATTTTCATTATAATGTGCCTTCGTGTGGGTCTGTTGTAATTTTGTATATTTGGAGTCCTATAAGCCTCTTGTATTTGATTTTCCATTTCATTCTTCAGATTTGGGAAATTTTCTGATATTATTTCATTGAATAGATTGTTCAATCCTTGATTTGTTTCTCTGTGCCTTCCTCAATCCCAATAATTCTTAAATTTGGCCTTTTCATGATATCCCATAATTCTTGTAGATTCTGTTCATGATTTCTTACCATCTTCTCTGTTTGGTCAATTTTTTTTCAAGAGTAAATATTTTTTCTTCAATGTCTGAACTTCTGTTGTCCAGGTGTTCTATCCTATTGGTTATGCTTTCTATGGAGTTTTTAATTTGGTTTATTGTTTTCTTCATTTCAAGGATTTGTTTGTTTTTTTTTTTTCAGTATCTCTAACTCTTTATTGAAATGATCTTTTGCTTCCCATATTTGCTCTTTTAACTGTTGATTGGTGCAATCATTCAATGCCTGCATTTGATCTTTCATCTCCTCATTTGCTTCCCTGATCATTTTAATTATGTATATTCTGAACTCCCTTTCTGACATATCTCTTGCCATGCTGTCATTGGGTTTTATTGATATAGTATCTAGGTTTGTTTGGGACATTTTCTGTCGGGGTACCCGGGACCCCTGGCCCTAGGTGTGGCTAAGATGGCGCCTGGCAGTGAGCCAGAGCAGTTAACTTTTGCACAAACATCTGATATCATTTTAAGGAAGTCTTTATGACTGGTTCTCTGGTCTCATGCACAACGCATGATCTCGGTATGCCCTGCTTGGCTCTCTGTATCTGTCCACGCTTTTCCCTCATGTGCTCTCCTTTGATTGGTGGTTTTACCTATATAAGGTCTGTAACTTCCCTGCTGGGGAAGGAAGGAAGATAAGAAAAAGAAACAATAGAAGCAGAAGGACAGCGCGCAATAAAGCATTGAAACTTCAACCAGGTGTCGTGTTTCTCTGCGGGCAGGGAACACAATAATTTTCTTCCCTGTTTTCTCATCCTGGTCAGGTATCAGTGGAACTCTGAGATATTGCAGATTTCCTCTATTGGCTTATAGTGTCCTTGTAGCTTTCCAGTATATCACCTCCTAGCCTTCAGTAGCCTGAAGTCTTGGAGGAACTTGATAATGCAGTGCTCCACAAGAAAGCTGCCTGTCTAGGGGTGGTGGCCTTCAGGTGGGGTATATTCTTTGCTAGCAGGCAGAGGCACCTCCACTTGTTGACCAATGGTCTGCCAAAGGGGAGCTAGACTACAGTTTGGTGTATGGCTGGTCTGGGCTTGTGTCCAGCCTGCCACCCAGGACAGGGGAGCTTAGTTGTGCACAGAAACCTCTCACTGGCCGGCCTTGCTCCAAGAAGCTGCCTGCTGTCTGGGCCCATGCCACTGGGTCCGGGGGTGGGGGCTGGCTGTGCCCGAAAGCCTCTCACCGGGCGGTACTGCTCCCAGAATTTGCCTGCAGACCAGGCCTGCCACCCCGGTAGAGCCTCGACCAGTGGGAGAGACTCACCCAGCAGCTCTGAGTTTGTCCCAAGTCTCTCAATACCTCCTCTTCTTGAATCCTGAGTTCTGGATCGACATGAGATGCAGTAACCCTCGAGGCGGCATCTTGGTCTACCTACTGTTAGGTTTTAGTATCAGGAAGTTCTTGACCAAATTAAATAAACTTGGAACATTTTGGTCATCTCATACTTCGGTCAAAGAATATGCAAGTTTCTATTAAGATTTTTAAGTACTTAATACTAGGGAAAAATTCTATTCCCTGTAGTCTTTTATGAAGCAGGACTTTTGGGTGGCCATAGAAATTCAGTTTCTCAGAAGTCATCTTTATGTCAGGGACACTCATTTTCAATTGCTTTACATGTTTGTAAGAGCAGTCTGAATTTTGAATACTAATTATAAATGTAACTATTTTAAAAATCTTAAAAGAATCTATCAATTTGAGATTTCCCTAAAAATATGTATTTTAATATCTAAGGGAAAGTTATATAAAAAATTTTAAATAGGTTATAGAAGAATTGCATAAAACCTATAATATAATAACTCCTATCTGAATGTTATATTTCAGGTCTCTTCTCAGAATAATGTGTTAAGATTTTTAAAAAGGAAAGAAAAAGAGAAAAATGGATGGATTGATGGATGGACAGATACAAATAAAACTAATTACACTAAAATTGAGTTCTATTTTGAGTTCAATAGACCTGATAAAAACCCAAAATGTTCAAGAATATAGCATGTGATAAAGTTAACAACACAAATATACCAAGAAAAAGATTATACTAATAGTGTTGGAACAACTCAGTGGTATCTGTGGAGAAAGTATCATTCACACTTTATATGACAAACCAGGATAAATTCTAAGCATATGCTATATTAAAATATCAAGTATACAATCATAAACATTTCAAAATACTTTGCAGTAACCCCCCAAAACTTTGAGTGAAAAAAACCTTTTATAAAGTTTAAATCAAAACTTAAGAATTAAAGACCACAGCAAACTCAAAACATTGTTGAGCTATGAGTATTTGCAGCTTATAGCACAGAAAAAAATAAATTCTCTCATACATACAGAAATCCTAGAAACTGATAACTCAATCCAAAAGAAAAATAGAGAAAATATGATTAGAGAATCCACAGAAAAGGAATCACAAATAGTAACTTTTAAAATGATTATCAATCTCACTTATAATATGAAAAATACAAGTTGAAACTCTCCTAAATATTCTATTGGCACTATCAGATTGGTACAAATCCAAACTCTCAAGCAAATATGGTAGAAAAAAGAATTCTCTCAACTTATGGGGACATTATAAGGTAATACAAGATGATACACTGAGGGAAGTTTGGCAGTATTAATATGCTTCAAAATTAAAAAGTCCTATATCTTTACATTTAATAATTCTATTTCTGGGTCTTTTCCCTACAAATTTATATGTGTAGAACAACATAGGTATACATGATTGACTATAGAAGCATATTATTGGGGGAAAAGCTTGATATGCATAAATCAGAGACAAATCAAATGAATCAATATATTATGGTTTAGATATGAGGTATCCACCCAAAGCTCATGTGTGAGACAATGGAAGAATTTTCAAAGGTGAAATGACTAGATTAAGACAGTTGTCATTTAAATGAGTGGATTAACCCAAGATATGGATTAATTGAGCAATAACCATAGGCAGACAGGACATAGCTGGAGAGGAGGTAGGTTACTGGGGGAATGCCATTGTGATTTATATTTTGTCCCTGGGGAAATGAACTCTCTCTGTTTGCTGGCTGTCATTTCTTGGGCTGCTTTTTTCTGCCATGCCCTTCCACCATGTTCTGCCTCACTGAAGGCACAGAGCTCTACAGCTGGCCAACCATGGACTGAACCTCTGAAATACAGCCAAAATAAACTTTTCCTCTCTAAGTTGTTCTTGTCAATGTCAGGTATTTTGGTCACAGCAGCATAAAAGCTGACTAAAACAAATGGCACATCATAAATACATAGATAACTAAATGAGAAAGCTTTATATACCAATATAGAAGATTTCTATGGCATAAGTAATAAAAAGCAATGTGCAGAACAAATTTAAAATATTCTAAGTTTTAATACATAAGTACAAGCAAGAATATATATTTAATCTTGTTTATATATGAATACAACTTTTGAAGGCTACATAAGATACATTAAATGGTTACTTGAAGATAGAGTACAGAAATTGGGTAGTCAGGATGATCATGGGCAAGAACATTTTTCCATGTACCCAATTTTATATATACCATTTTGGGCCACACAATATCCAATTTATTCTCAAAATAAAAATAGCCCTTACTTTCAAATAATACTCTTTTATGTCAAATACCATGATTTAAAGATCTTCTGAAATAGATTTTAACTGAGGTTAATATAATTTTAATATTTATGTTTAGTGATTTTGGCAGAAAAGAGCTCTTTTAAATTAAACCACAATCATATTAATATCTGCAAGATTCTTGAAGGAAAATAAATTACGAATGTGAGTAGAACAAACAAATGTTCACTTTCAAAGAAATGCACAAGAAAGTATTTGATATTGTTTCTCTTTCAATAAAAATAAAGCAAGAAAATAGAGACTATATCTTGGGCTATTTTTACTGAGAAAATTGCATTTTGGGAGACCTATATTTTATCATTTCAAAACTATAAAAAGGTGATATTGCTAACATGATATTTTGTCAATGATACTGTCATAGGAAGAAACTATATCAATGATATATTAGGTTATCTTCTGATAATGATTTTTTAAAGAGCCCTGAGGTTATTACTTAAATAGAAAAAGTAAATGAAATTTAGTTTGAATTCTGAAGGGAGATCCACAATAAAATACATTATTTTAATATATGTTCCATAAGTGAGATGTAATCTATTTCTATTAGCCTCAGGTCCCTTTCCTTCTCTCCTCCTGCTCCATAAACAAAGGAATATAACTGCATTATACATCTCATTCAATAGCAATTTAAATTTCCAAAGGGTATTTAAACCATACATTCATTAACCAACTTTATTTTTCCAATTCTCTAAAGGCAGGGAAACATGGAGGAGAGAGATAATTCTGGTAAGGTAATTATAACCCTCACTAACCATTACAAGCCTCATTCTTATTTCAAAGTAAATTTTTCAGTAATTCATTTGCTTCCTATTCAGAGAATATTAAAAAAAGAAAAGTTAAGCAATAAGAGGCACACTTGAACAACCTATTTAAAATATCTTCCCACCCTGTTTCTCTTTTTGCTGCCTTATTTTTCTTCATAGCACTTAACCACCAACTTCAATTATTACACAGTTATCTCTTACCTACAAGGATGGAGTTCACATTGCCTACAACAATTATTATATCTAGGAACATGATCTTTCAGTTACATTACTATTACTATATGTTCATAGTTGTTGTCATGTATATATAAACTGAAACTTTCACAGAATTCTTCCTATACAAAGAGACTAACCTGAGCATGATGAATAAATACATAGAGGAAAAAATGTTTCTGACCAGGCTTTAACACAGCATGGTACAGATTTATCAAAAAACAGGGAGAGCAAAAACACGATTTGTTATATTTGTTAGAAGCAAGAGACACCTCTCATTTTAATCTGCAATATAAGAAACTAGAAACAAATTGAGAGATGATAATGACTTAGCAGAGGAGAAGAGGGGGCAAACCTAAGTGTTTATACAAGAGAGAAAGATTCAAGCACAAAATCAAGTAAAGGTAGAGAAATTGAGTAGCTTTGCCTAAGAAGCAGTGTGACTGAAAATTCTTGGCCCATCTCTCCTCATTACCAAAAAAAATAGAAAGATTTATTATATAGAGAAATTCAACCACAGAAGTCCTACATTCAGCAGAAGACAAATGTGAGGGGCCAGACTATAGACAAAAAGAGAAAGTAACACTTCATAAAATGAATAGTAGCTAGCCCTCTTCTAATCAGTTCTGAGACATCAGAAATCAGCCTCATATCCCTGGAAGTTCATATAAGGAAGTCCACCCACTACATGAAGAAAAGTTCTATGAATGTTAACAGGTGGGATGCCCCAATTACAATGATAGATTTTTTAGGCTACTAAATCACACAAACTCTTCCAACACATGAACATAAACCTGAATTGAAGCATGAACATTGAGCCAATGGTCTCCAAATGTTAAAGGAAAGCTTCCCACATGATTAAACAGGGACCAAAACAAGAGAACACATTTAAAAAATGCATTCAGAATAAATAGAAGAAATATAAGCAGAAAAACATTTCCAAGATTTCATAGTTGCAGATCTAAATGTCAAACGCAAAATTATAAAACTCCTAGAAGAGAAGATAGAGGAAAATATATCAGGCTTGGCAAAAAATGTTTAGAAAGAACATCAAGGGCACAATCTTTGAAAGAAATGTATAAGCTGCATTTCATGTAAATTAAAATGTTCTACTCTGTAAATAACACTGTCAAAAAAACAAAAAGAAATCACAGACTGGGAAAAAATAATTGCAAACAGAATATCTGATAAATGGCTATTATCCAACATATTCAGAAAGCTATTAAAATTCAGTACGAAAACAAAAGCTTGATTAAAAATGGGCCAAAAACCTCAACAGATACTTCATGATAAAATATATAAAGATTGCAAACAAGAACATATATTCATAAGAGAAATGCAACTTAAAAGGAGGTATCATTACTTACTAGTTAGAATAACTAAAAACCATTCTACAGCCCTAATACAAAGGTCCAAATCCATAACTTTAAGAAACACAAACTGATGTCTGCAATTCCTTCCGTGTGATAACCCAAATGACACTGCCACTTTGGAAGGTATTTTGTAGGTTGTTATTATAAAATGAAGCATAATCTTACCATACAACATAGCAATCGTGCCCCTTGGTATTTACCCAAAGGTGTTGAAAACTTAAGTACACACACACATGCACACGCACACAAACACAAAAACAAAATGAACATGGATAAGTATAGCAGTTTTAGCAGTTTTATTCACAATTGCCAACATTTGGAAGCAACCAAGCTGTCCTGCAGTAGGTGAACTGTGGTACATTCAGACAATGGAATATTATTCACATTAGAAGGAAATGAGCTTTCAAACCATGAAAACACTTGGAGAAAACTTACGTAAAGACTATTAAGTAAAAGAAGCCTGTCTGAGAAGGCTAAAATGCTAAATGATTCCAAATATATGACATTCGAAAAAGGTGAAAGTACAGAGACATGAAAACCTTTCATGTTTGCCTAGGGTTTTGGGGAGGGAGATGGTGAAAAGGTGTTTGGTCAAGAAAAATGACTGCAAGAACAGGATGGCAATCTCAGATAAATACTAATATGAAAAGGAATTGCTACATTAAATTTCAAACAAATTAAGATGCACAGGAATTAACATGTGTACCTAAACAGTGAAATAATAAAAAGAATAAAAGAAAACATTTATTTTATGTAGAGATAAGGAAAAATTTACATAAACCTGAAAACTTAAAAGTCATAAGGGGAAATTTTTAATACATGAAAATTAATCATTTTCATTTAATACAGGTCACCTCAAATTAAATTAATCAATACAAAACAGGGAAAAGTTACTTGCAATGTCTAAAATTGACAAGGTTTCTAGAAATAAAATAAGAAGATAAATCCTGAGATATCAATAAAAAAGATATGAAAACAACATTCTTAAAAGATAAATAAAATTATATATGCCTCATCAATTTCCTAAGGATATTCAGTTCATGTTTTGTTCTTCAGTGAGCTTTGGTAGTGTCTTACAGAATGTATTCATTTATTTAAATCACTGAGTTTACTAACCTTAAGACTGTCCTTAATATTCCCTGATTATCCTTTATAGGTATGGTAATTCATAGAAAGAAGTCTCACCTACTCCTCTTGTTAGTAATGTTATTTATTTATTTCTATTCATTTATTTAGCACTACTAGGGATTGGACCAAGGGTTGCTCTCCTCCTGAACTGTAACACCAGACCCTTTGAGACAGATGTCACTAAATTGCCAAGATTGTCTTTGAATTTAGGGTCTTCCTACCTCAGCCTCCATAGTAGCTGGGATTATAGGCATGCACCACTGATCAGGCATGCTCTGATACTGGTAAATTTGAATCTTCTTTCTTTTCAGGTCCATCAGGATACATGTTTACCAACTTTATTGGTCTTCCTAAGAAAGAGCTTTTTATTTCACTGATGTTTCTGTTTGTTTTCTTTCATTGACTCATTTTGTTTCTATTATTTACATTCTTCAACTTACTTTGGGCTTAATTTATTTTTGTTCACTGACTCAAATATTTCCACAGTTAAAGTAAAACAAGAAAACATATATCACCGAGTAAAGGGAAAAAGAACAATTTAAGAACTATCATCTGTGACATTAAGTCCACTATCAGAGAGTTACAGACTGGACCATCTCATTTTTTTCCTTTCATATTTGCATAATTTTAAAGAAAATATGTCTTATCTCCTAATTAGGAATACCTACACTTAGTATGAGCTTGTTAAAATTTTCTAGCCCTCTTATTAATATTCTCATGATTAATCATCATAATTAGTGACATCCATGACAAAGTAATTGAGGAAGTAAATCGTGCTAATGCAACAGCTTATTGGCAGCATTTTACTTTCAATGAAAAAAGGGAAACAAAAATTTACTAGCAACGGTAACAATATTGTGCTTTTATTTTTCTTTATTTTAAACTTGGGCTGGGAAGATTTTTATCCCATAAGTAAATGTAATGAAGATAATGCTTTCTTAATGAATAAAAATTCCTAAAGAAAGTGAAGTTTTATGAAAAAAAAATGTACTTGCATGGATTCATATAAAAACAAAATAAAAAAAGGATAAGCTACCATCTTTAAAAGAATTTAATACGTATTAATCTAAATTACACAAATGCAAAGATATAACTTTTAATTTATTCGTATATATGTATAATATGATATATACATATAATATATATATATATTAATTTCCCATGTAAAATATTTGTTCTTTTTATGCTTATTTTAAATTATACAATGGAAACTTCCATCAAATTAGTTCAAAAATTTAAGTACAACTCAGGTTGAATATTGAGGAGTTGACTATAAAAATAGGCAGGTAATGCCATGGGACCTATAAGGTACCGTAAAGGTGGTGTCTAACCATTCCTTGTCATATTACACCTCAGTCCCCTGTCATGAAGGATTCTGTAAGTATAATATAAGCAATGGAGAAAGCAGTTCTTAACTGTTAAAAGATATCTCCTTCTCCAGGCAAAAGAAAACATTATCCAATTTTATAGAATGGGAACAAACCATTGTTTTCTTTATAGCTGTCTAGTGACAGAGGTCTGATATTTTTCTTTGTTTTTGTTATACATTTTAGGTTATTTTCCACTTTTCTATTGCAAAACCTCAAGGCATGCTGAGAACTGTGCTAGAGCTATGCTAGAGCTGTTTCCACCTCCTATAAAGGAAGAACCATTATTATCACTTATTCCACAAATATTGCTATGCAATGTACAATTATCCAAGATAATTTTTGCTTTCCACATTCCTTGTAACAATTTTTCATATGTTCACAGTCATGACCACCCTCTCAGTAAACTTTTGGAGGAGTTCCTTTGGAGATTAAGACTGTCTTCTATTTTTTGTATTTGCTAACAGTTATTTTGTGGCTGTAAGATATGGTCTATTTTAGAGAAGTTCTCGTGTACTGCTGAGAAGAAGGTATATTCGATCACTGATGGATGAAATACTCTACACATATCTGTTAAGTCTAAATTATTGATTGTATTATTTAGTTCTACATTTTCTTTCTTTATTTTTGTTTGGAGGATCTATTTAGTGGTGAGAAAGGTGTCTTAAAGACACCCAGTATTATTGTGTTGTAATCTATTTAATTCTTGAAATTGAGAAGGGGTTGTTTGATGTATGTAGATGCTCTATTGTTTGGGGCATAAATACTTAAATTGTTATGTTTTGTCGATGTATATAATTCCTTTAAGCAATATGAAATGTCCTTCTTTGTCCCTTCTGATTAACTTTGGCTTTAAGTTCATTTTATCTGATATGATAATAGAAACCCCATTCTATCAGATCTTATCGGAATAAAATTAAAAATCAATGATACAATAAAAAATAGAAGCTACTCTAACACCTGGGGACTAAATAATATGCTATTGAATGACCAATGGATAGCAGAAGAAATCAGTGATGAAATAAAAAAATACTGAGAAATAAATGAGAACACCAATACAACATCTCAAAATCTCTGGGACACTATGAAGGCAGTTCTAAGAGGAGAGTTCATTGCACTGAGCTCTTTCATTAAAAAAATAGAAAATCAATTAAAAATTATCTAATCTTACATCTCAAAGCCCTAGACAAAGAAGAATAAAACAACACCCAAATAATTAAAATCATAACTGAATCAATGAAATTGAAACAAAAGAAAAAATTCAAAAAATTGACAAAACAAAAAGTTGCTTCTTTGAAAAAAATAGATAAAATTGATAAATCTTTCACTACACTAATAAAGAGAAAGTGAGAGATAACTCAAATTGCTAAAATTTGTGATAAAAAAGGAAATATCATGATGGACACTACTGAAATACAGAAGATAATAAGAAACTATTTGGAAAATTTATACTCCAATAAAAGAGAAAATCATGAAGACATCAACAAATTTCTAGAGACATATGACCTACCCAAGCTTAATCAGGAGGACATACACAATTTAAACCCATAAGATTCAAGCACAGATATAGAAGACACCATCACAAATCTACCAACCAGTAAAAGCCCAGGACCAGACAGATTCTCAGCCAAGTTCTATAAGATCTTCAAAGAAGAATTAACGCCAATACTCAAATTATTCCATGAAATAGAAAATAAGGGAACCCTTCTAAACTCACTCTATGAAGTATGACCCTGATACCAAAACCAAAGACTCATCAAGGAAAGAAAACTTCAGACCAATATCCCTGATGAACGTAGAAGCAAAACTTCTCAATAACATTCTGGCAAATCACAAACAAAAACATATTAAAAACCACAATCAAGTAGGGTTTATCCCAGGGATGCAGGTTGGCTCAACATACAGAAATCAGTAAACGTAACTCATTTCATCAACAGATTTAAAGATAAGAATCATGATCATCTCAATAGACGCAGAAAAAGCACTTGACAAAATCCAGCATGCCTTTCATTTTCCTATCCCTCAGAACAAAAGGAACATACCTTAACATTGTAAAAGCTATATACAACAAACCCAAGCCAACATCATTCTAAATGTAAAAATATTGAAAGCATTCCCTGTAAAAACTGGAATGAGACAGGGATGCCTTCTTTTACCACTCCTGTTCAACATAGTCCTTGAAGTCCTAGCCAGAGCAGTTAGACAAAAGAAAGAAATTGACTCTTGGGATCCAAGATGGTGAAGTAGGGGGAGACTGTCTTCCTTGTAGCTGCATGATTCAGGACTCGAGCAGAGGAAATACTGTTTCTCTGCAATCCCCTATTCTTTGCCCCCATTTGTCCGCAGCAATTACCAGCCCTTTGGCAGTATACTAAGTGCCTTTCATGTGCAGATCACTCACTGAAACCACGGCACCCAATGGGTGTCCATTTACCTGTCTTTTGCCTTTCCTCTGCCTGACTTTAGCCTACATATCACCTGCCAACCAACATCCACCGTGTGACACTCACCAAGTGCCCACGGTTTGCCTGAAGACTGCCTGCAGACTGCCCATAGAGCGCTCAGTGCCTGTTGCTACCTGGAAGTCCGTTGTAAGTGTACCTGCAGGTTTGGTTGCATGTAGCCAAAACCCATCTTGGGACACTAGCCAGGGCTTGAGAGTCCATGGGCTGAGGGGCCTGCAGGCTTGCTGCAGTAACTGCTGCCATCTCAGAGCACAGCTGCCTCAGTCTGAGGACACTGACCAGATCTAATAATATATTGTCTGGGTATCTGCAGGTCTGGTTGCACCTACGGTCTTCCTGCTGGGTAGGCTAGTGGCCACCATCTAGTGATCTCTTTGCAGGATTGCTCCTTTGTGTGAGCACAGTCCTGGTTGTCTCTCTGCAAGCTGGAACAGCATAGAGATCACAGGACTGCAGCAAAGCAGAGCCTGGAGAATCTGAAGCCCCGGTCTGACAGATTACAGCTGGATTTATGTGGGCCAGTGAGGGTCTGGCAAGCCTGTTGAAAGTTGGAGACTAGGGACAGTTCCCGGGGGGAGAGCACAGGTTGGAGAAAACCAGGCTCTCTCCAGTTCAGTGAGTCCTAAAGGGCGTGGGGACTGAACAGGCCAGCTACCATGGGTGAGAAGACTGGAAGAGGGTGTGAGGCATCCTGCTGTATGCTCACCCTCCCAACCAGTTCAGCACCCACCAGATTGAGGCTCCTGTCAAACTTCAGACAACCCCACCTACCAGTGGACAAGGGAAACTGAGAAATTTTTTGAAAGTCAAGGGAAGCAATCAGTAATTTTCCATAGAGACGTTCCTTTTTTATCCCCTCTCTCTCACATCTCTACCATCTTTGAATCCAAATACTTTCATGCATCAATTTATTGAAGAGTCAGATGTCTGAATAGTATATTACAGTTCGGTTATGTATTCTTATATTTTACCTTTTTTTAAAAACTGTGTTTATTTTCTCTCACCTATCTATTTCCCTGGATTCTCTTTCTCACTTCTCTCATGCTTACAGCCAACCTTTATTAATTCCTCCTTCACTCTTATTATAAATTTTTACCTCTATTTTCCCTCTTTCTCCCTCATAAACATCACATCTTACACTATTCCCTCATTGTCCATCATTTGAAATGGTAAACACTTTTAGCAAAATTACTGTTTATCTTGTGAACAATAATTGAATACATCATTTGTTTATTGCAACAAAACTATAGATGCCTTAATAGGAGCTATTAAGTTTAAGGTTGTATATTGTTTGCATTGGGTGCTATTAATATTATTCTCCCCCTTAAAAGCGAGATACTGGAAACATTCAGGGACACTTAAAGGTTATAAGGTAGAAACTGTACAGCCTCAGATCCATATCACTAGACGGGAAGACACACAAACACATGAGAGAATAAGAGAACAAAGCACCTCAAATAAACCAAGATGTTCCAACAATGGAATTTGTAGACAACACAGTAGAAAAAATGTCAGAGAAGGAATTTGGAATGTACATAGTTAAGCTGATCTAAGAAATAAAGGATAGTATAAGGAGTAAAATCCAAGAGAAAATACAGGAAGTAAAAGATCACTTCAATAAAGAGTTAGAGATTGGGGGGGGGGAACAAGCAGAAATCCTCAAAATGAAGGAATCAAAAAACCAAATTACAAATTCAATAGAAAGCATCATCAACAAAGTAGATCACTTGGAAAACAGAACCTCAGACAATGCAGACAAAATTATACACTATTGAAAATAAAGTCAACCACTCAGAGAAGAGGGTAAGAAACCATAAATGGAAATTCCAAGAAATATGACATAACATGAAAACACCAAATTTATGATTTTCAGATTAGACAAAGGCATGGAGGTACAAACCAAAGGAATGCACAATCTTTTCAATGCTATAATATCAGAAAATTTCCCAAATCTGAAGAATGAAATGAAAAATCAACTACAAGATACTTACAGAATCCAAAATGTACAAAATTACAACAGACACACACCATGGCACATTATAATGAGAATGACTAAGATACAGAATAAGAATAAACTTCTAAAGGCTGTGAGAGAAAAAAGTCATATTACATATAGGGGGATGCCAATTCAGATTTCAGCTGATTTCTCAACCCAAACCCTCAATGTCAGAAGGTCCTAGAACAACAAATATCAAGCTCTGAAAGAAAATGGATGTCAACTGAGAATTTTATGTCCAGTCAAACTAAGCTTCAGATTTGGAAATGAAGTAAAAACTTTCCATGAAAAACAAAAGTTAAAAGAATTCACAACTAGAAAGCGTATACTACAGAACATTCTCAATAAAATATTCCATGAAGAGGAAATGAAAAAAAAAAAAAAGAAAATGGACAAAGGGACGAAATACACTAAAGGAAAGGTCAATCAAAGGAAAGAGTAGGTCAAGTTAAAAACCAAAAATAAATCAAAATGACCAGGAGTGCAAATCATATCTCAGTAATAACTCTGAATGTTAATGACCTAAACTCATCAATCAAAAGACATAAACTGGCAGATTGATTAAAAAAAAAAAGACCCAACAAGATGGTGTCTTCAAGAGACTCACGTCCTAGAAAAAGACATTCACAGACTGAAGGTGACATATCACTCACATGGACTTTGTAAACAAGCAGGGGTTTCCATCCTCATATAAGATAAACTGGACTTTAAGTCAAAGTTAGTTGGAATAAAGAAGCACATTTCATACTGCTTAAGGGAATCATAAATCAACAAGACATAAAAATCATAAATAATTATGCCCAAAACAATGGAGTATCTATGTAAATCCAACAAACCCCTCCCCACTTCAAGAATCAAATAGACCACAACACAATCATACTGGGTGACTTTACCACACATCTCGCACCACTGGATAGATCTTCCAAACAAAAACTAAACAAAGAAACTATAGAACTCACTAATACAATCAAGAATTTAGACTTAATGAACATTTATACAGTATTTCGTCCATCATCAAGCAAATACACTTTCTTCTCAGTAGCACATAAATCCTTCTCTAAAATAGACCATATGTTATGCCACAAGGCAACTACTCTAAGCAAATACCAAAAAAAAAAAAAAAAAAAAACTGAAATACCCCCTACATATTATCAGCTCATAATGGAATCAAACAAGAAATCAATGATCACATAGAGATCCAAGATGGCGGACTAGAGGGGGACTGCATCCCCAGTCGTTCCAGAACCCAGGAGTTAAGAAGGGGAGGCATTGAGAGACTCGGACCAAAATAGAGCCACGGGTGAGTCTGCCCACTGGGTAAAGCTCGGCCCGGGTGGGAGGCCCAGATAGAGGTGGCTTATTGGAGCAGGGCAGGGCAGCTAGAGTCTTCCACAGGCAGCCCTGCGCACTCCGGTGCTGGGCCCCTCCCACACAGCCAGCTTCTCCAGGTTCTCGGAGCAGGCCCCCTACTGAGAGCCTTTCTGATCAGAACAAGCTCCAAGTCCCGGAGCCAGCGCGGCATACTCTGGCCCGCAAGTGGCTTCAGGGACCAGGACAGGGCAGCCAGCGACCTTCCCAAGCAGCCTGGACCCCTGCGGTGGGAGGTGCCTTTCAAGGCTAGCTTCTTGGAACAGACCACCCAGTGAGAGCCTTTCTACATAGAGACAGCTACAAGCCCCCGAACCAACGGAGAGCTTCGATCCGCAAGCAGCCTCTGGGATCAGGGCAGGGCAGCCAGAGATTTCTTCAGGCGGCTCTGCCCACTCCGGCCACAGGCTCTTTCCACGGGGTGATCCAAGATGGTGACCTAGAGGGTGACTGCATCTCCAGTCGCTCCAGAACCCAGGACTCAAGAAGGGGAAGCATTGAGAGACTTGGACAAAAATAGAGTCACGGGGTCAGTCTCCCCCACTGGGCGAAACTTGGCCTGGGCGCCAGGCACAGGTAGGGGTGGCTTATCATAGCAGGGTAGGGCAGCTAGAGTCTTCCCAAGGTAGCCTTCCACACTCCGGCGGTGGGCTCCCCCCACACGGCCAGCTGCACAGTGCAGGCCCACAGTGAGAGCATTTCCGCACAGAGCCAGCTCCAAGCCCTGGAACCAGTAGGGGCTAGGGGCAGCTTTCTTCGGAAGTACTGCATTATCAAGTTCTTCCAAGACTTCAGGCTACTGAAGGCTGGGAGGTGATACACTGGAAATCTACCGGGACACTATAAGCCAATAGAGGAAATCTGCAATATCTCAGATTCCCACTGACATCTGTCCAATATGAGAAAACAAGGGAAGAAAATGTCCCAAACAAACCTAGATACTACATCAATAAAACCCAATGACAGCACAGCAGAAGAAATGTCAGAAAGGGAGTTCAGAATGTACATAATTAAAACAATCAGAGAAGCAAATGAGGAGATGAAAGAGCAAATGCAGGCATTGAAGGAGGAGATGAAAGAGCAAATGCAGGCATTAAATGATCGCACCAATCAACAGTTAAAAGAACAAATACGGGAAGCAAGAGATCATTTCAATAAAGAGTTAGAGATACTGAAAAAAAAAACAAACTGAAATACTTGAAATGAAGGAAACAATAAACCAAATTAAAAACTCCATAGAAAGCATAACCAATAGGGTAGAACACCTGGAAGACAGAACCTCAGACACTGAAGACAAAATATTTAATCTAGAAAACAAAGTTGGACAAACAGAGAAGATGGTAAGAAATCATGAACAGAATCTACAAGAATTATGGGATATCATGAAAAGGCCAAATTTAAGAATTATTGGGATTGAGGAAGGCTTAGAGAAACAAACCAAAGGAATGAACAATCTATTCAATGAAATAATATCAGAAAATTACCCAAATCTGAAGAATGAAATGGAAAACCAAGTACAAGAGGCTTATAGAACTCCAAATATACAAAATTACAACAGACCCACACCAAGGCACATTATTATGAAGATACCTAACATACAAAATAAACACAGAATTTTAAAGGCCGCGAGAGAAAAGAATCAAATTACATTCAGAGGGAAACCAATAAAAATATCAGCAGATTTTTCAATCCAGACCCTAAAAGCTAGAAGGGCCTGGAACAACATTTACCAAGCTTTGAAAGAAAATGGATGCCAACCAAGAATCTTATACCCAGCAAAACTTACCTTCAAATTTGATGATGAAATAAGATCCTTCCATGATAAACAAAAGCTAAAGGAATTTACAAAAAGAAAGCCAGCATTACAGAACATTCTCAGCAAAATATTCCATGAGGAAGAGATGAAAAACAACGATGCAAATCAGCAACAGGAGGTGCTAGCCTAAAGGAATAGACAAATAAAGGAGAAACCAAATCATGTCAAAAAACAAATATGAGTCAAATGACTGGGAATACAAATCATATCACAATAATAACCCTGAATGTTAATGGCCTGAATTCATCAATCAAAAGACATAGACTGGCAGATTGGATTAAAAAGAAAAATCCAACAATATGCTGCCTGCAAGAGACTCATCTCATAGAAAGAGACACCCATAGACTAAAGGTGAAAGGATGGGGAAAAACATACCATGCACACGGACACAGCAAAAAAGCTGGAGTATCCATCCTCATTTCAGATAATGTGGACTTCAAACCAAAACTAGTCAGAAGGGATAAAGAAGGACATTACATGCTGCTTAAGGGAAGCATAAATCAGGAAGACATAACAATCATAAATATCTATGCCCCGAACATTGGCTCATCCACGTACGTCAAACAAATCCTTCTCAATTGCAGAAATAACACAATCAACAATTTAGACTTAACGGACATATATAGAATATACCATCCAACAAAGAACGAATACACTTTCTTCTCAGCAGCACATGTATCCTTCTCTAAAACAGATCATATTTTATGCCACAAAGCTACTGTTAGCAAATACAAGAAGATAGAAATACTACCTTGTACTCTATCAGATCATAATGGATTGAAACTAGAAATAAATGACAAAATAAAAAACAGAAATTTCTCCAATACCTGGAGATTAAATAATACACTATTATATGATGAATGGATAACAGAAGACATCAGGAGGGAAATAAAAAAATTCTTAGAAGTAAACGAGAACAAAGACACATCATATGAAAATCTCTGGGACACTATGAAAGCAGTACTTAGAGGAAGATTTATTTCATGGGGCACATTCAAAAAAAGAAGTAGAAATGAACAAACAAACGACTTAACACTACAGCTCAAAGCCCTAGAAAAAGAAGAGCAGACCAATACCAAAAGTAGTAGAAGACAGGAAATAGTTAAAATCAGAGCCAAAATCAACGAAATTGAAACAAAAGAAACAATTGGAAAAATTAACAAAATAAACAGTTTGTTCTTTGAAAAAATAAACAAAATTGATAAACCCTTAGCCACACTAACAAAGAGAAAGAGGGAGAAAACTCAAATTACTAAAATTCGGAATGAACAAGGAAACATCACAACAGACACGAGTGAAATACAAAACATAATTAGAAGCTATTTCGAAAATCTATACTCCAACAAAACAGAAAACCTCGAAGACATCAAATTTCTAGAGACATATGAATTACCTAAACTGAACGGGGAGGACATACACAACTTAAATAAACCAATTTCAAGCAATGAAATAGAAGAGGTCATCAAAAGCCTACCAACAAAGAAAAGTCCAGGACCAGATGGGTTCTCAGCCGAGTTCTACAAAACCTTTAAAGAAGAGCTCATTCCAATACTCCTCAAAGTATTTCATGAAATAGAAGGGGAGGGAACCCTCCCAAACTCGTTCTATGAAGCCAATATCACCCTGATACCTAAACCAGACAGAGACACATCAAGGAAAGAAAATTTCAGACCAATATCCTTAATGAACATCGACGCAAAAATTCTCAACAAAATTTTAGCAAATCACATACAAATATATATTAAAAAGATAGTGCACCACGATCAAGTGGGTTTTATCCCAGGGATGCAAGGTTGGTTCGACATTCGGAAATCAATAAATGTCATTCACCATATCAATACACTTAAAGTAAAGAATCACATGATTATTTCAATAGATGCAGAAAAAGCATTCGATAAAATACAGCACCCCTTCATGCTCAAAACACTAGAAAAAATTGGGGTAGTGGGAACATTCCTTAACATTATAAAGGCAATCTACGCTAAGCCCATGGCCAATATCATTCTAAATGGTGAAAAACTGAAAGCGTTCCCTCTAAAAACTGGAACAAGGCAGGGATGCCCTCTTTCACCACTTCTATTCAACATCGTCCTTGAGACTCTAGCCAGAGCAATTAGACAAACCAAATAAATTAAAGGGATACGAATTGGAAAAGAAGAACTCAAACTATCCCTGTTCGCTGACGACATGATTATATATTTAGAGGAACCTGGAAATTCCACCAGAAAACTTTTAGAACTCATAAGTGAATTCAGTAAAGTAGCAGGTTACAAGATCAATGCTCATAAATCCAATGCGTTTTTGTACATAAGTGATGAATCCTCAGAAAGAGAAATTAGGAAAACTACCCCATTCACAATAGCATCGAAAAAAATAAAATACTTGGGAATCAATCTCACAAAAGAGGTGAAAGGCCTCTACAATGAGAACTATAGAACACTAAAGAAAGAAATTCAAGAAAACCTTAGAAGATGGAAAGATCTCCCATGTTCCTGGATAGGCAGACTTAATATTGTCAAAATGGCCATACTACCTAAAGTGCTATACAGATTCAATGCAATTTCAATTAAAATCCCAATGACGTACCTTGCAGAAATAGAGCAAGCAATTATGAAATTCATCTGGAAGAATAAAAAACCTAGAATAGCTAAAGCAATCCTAAGTAGCAAGAATGAAGCAGGGGGTATTGCAATACCAGATCTTCAACTCTACTACAAAGCAATAGTAACAAAAACAGCAAGGTATTGGTACCAAAATAGATAGGTAGATCAATGGTACAGAATAGAGGACATGGACACAAACCCAAATAAATACAATTTTCTCATACTAGACAAAGGTTCCAAAAATATGCAATGGAGAAAAGATAGCCTCTTCAACAAACGGTGCTGGGAAAACTGGAAATCCATATGCAACAGAATGAATTTAAACCCCTATCTCTCACCCTGCACAAAACTCAACTCAAAATGGATCAAGGACCTCAGAATCAGACCAGAGACCCTGCATCTTATAGAAGAAAAAGTAGGTCCAAATCTTCAACTTGTTGGCTTAGGATCAGACTTCCTTAACAGGACTCCCATAGCACAAGAAATAAAAGCAAGAATCAACAACTGGGATAGATTCAAACTAAAAAGCTTTCTGTCCACAAAGGAAACTATCAGCAATGTGAAGAGAGAGCCTACAGAGTGGGAGAATATCTTTGCCAACCATACTTCAGATAGAGCACTAATTTCCAGAATCTATAAAGAACTCAAAAACTCTACACGAAGAATACAAATAATCCAATCAACAAATGGGCTAAGGAAATTAACAGACACTTCACAGAAGAAGATGTACAAGCAATCAACAGATATATGAAAAAATGTTCAACATCCCTAGTAATAAGGGAAATGCAAATCAAAACTACCCTAAGATTTCATCTCACCCCAATGAGAATGGCGATTATCAAGAACACAAGCAACAATAGGTGTTGGCGAGGATGTGGTGAAAAAGGAACACTCATACATTGCTGGTGGGGTTGCAAATTAGTGCAGCCACTCTGGAAAGCAGTATGGAGATTCCTCAGAAAACTTGGAATGGAACCACCATTTGACCCAGCTATCCCACTCCTTGGCCTATATCCAAAGGACTTAAAATCAGCATACTACAGAGATACAGCCACATCAATGTTCATTGCTGCTCAATTCACCATAGCCAGATTGTGGAACCAACCTAGATGCCCTTCAGTTGATGAATGGATAAAGAAACTGTGGCATATATATACAATGGAATATTACTCTGCAATGAAGAATGATAAAATTATGGCATTTGTAGGCAAATGGATGAAATTGGAGAATATCATGCTAAGTAAGATAAGCCAATCTCAAAAAACTAAAGGACGAATGATCTCGCTAATAAGCGGATGAGGACATATATTGGGGGGTGGGAAGGGTTAGCATTAGGTTTAGGGTTAGGTTTAGGGTTAGGGATAAGGAGTGTGGTAAGAATGAAGGAAAGAAGGACTGTATAGAGGGAAAAGAGGGTTGGAGGGTTGGGGGGGAAGGGAAAAAAAATAATGAATCAAACATCATTGCCCTATGTAAACGTATGATTACACAAATGGTATGCCTTGACTCCATGTACAAATAGAGAAACAACATGTATCCCATTTGTATACAATAATAATTAAAAAAAATAAAAAATAAAAATAAAAATAAATAAATAAATAAAGTTGCAGTTAAAAAAAAAAAAGATCAAATAGAAAATAGAAGCTATTCCAACACCTGGAGACTAAATATCATGCTACTCAATGATGAATGGACAGCAGTAGAAATCAGGGAGGAAATAAAAAAATGCTGAGAATAATGAGAATACTGATAGAACATATCAAAATCTCTGGGACACTATGAAGGCAGTGCTAAAAGGAAAGTTCATTGCATTGAGCTCATTCATTAAAAGAATAAAAAGACAACAAATAAATGACCTAACATTACAACTCAAAACCCTAGAAAAAGAAGACAGAAAATAATTAAAATCAGAGATGAAATTGAAACAAAACAAATAATTGAAAAAACTGACAAATGAAAAGTTGGTTCTTTGAAAAAAATAAATAAAATTGATAAACCCTTAACTACACTAATGAAGAGAAACAGAAAAAAACTCAGATTACTAAAATTTGTGATGAAAAAGGAAATATCACAACAGACACTACTGAAATACAATAATAAGAAACTATTTTGAAAATTATACTCCAATAAAATAAAAAATCTCAAAGACATAAAAAAATCTCTAGAGACTTATGAACCACCCAAACTGAATCAATAGGACATAAATAATTCAAATAGACCAATTTCAAGCAATTAAATTGAATATGCCATCAAGAAGTCAAAAAAAGTCCAGGACTAGACAGATGCTCAACCGAGTTCTAGAAGATCTTCAAAGGAGAATTAACACCAATACTCCTCAAATTACTTCATGAAATAGAGAAGCAGGAAACCCTTCTAAACTCATTCTATGAAGTGAGTATTTCCCTGATACCAAAACCAGACAAACACACATCAAGGAAAGAAAATTTCAGACCAATATCCCTGATGAACACAGGGAAAAACAATTCTCAATAAAGTTCCAGCAAATGGCATTCAAAAACATATTAAAAAGATAGTGTACCATAATCAAGTTAGGTTCATCCCAGGGATGCAAGGTTGTTTCAACATATGGAAATCAGTAAATATAATTCATCACATCAACAGACTTAAAGACAAGAATCATATGAGCATCTCAATCAAAGCATAAAAATTGTTTGACAAAATACTGCACCTCTTCATGTTCAAAACACTAGAAAACTAGGGATAGTAGAAGTATACCTCAACATTGTAAAAGCTATCTATGCTAAGCCCAAAGACAACATCATTCTAAATAGAGAAAAATTGAAAACATTCCCCCTAAAAACTGGAACAATACAGGATGCCCTCTTGAATTACCACTTCTATTCAACATCATCCTTGAAAGTCTAGCCAGAACAATTAGACAGACCAAAGAAATTAAAGGGATATGAATAGGAAATGAAGAACTCAAACTATCACTATTTTCTGATGACATGATTCTATATTTTGAAGATCCATAAAAACTCCACCACAAAGCTTCTAGAACTAATAAATGAATTCAGCAAAGTAGCAGGATATAAAATCAATACCCGTAAATCAAATGCATTTCTATCTATTCATGATGAATCCACTGAAAGAGATATTAGAAAAACTACCCCATTTACAATAGCCTCAAAAAAAAAAAAAAAAATCTTGCGATTCAACCTAACAAGAGGTGAAAGCCCTCTACAAGGAAAACTACCAAACACTAAAGAAAGAAATTTTAGAAGACCTTAGAAGATGGAAAGAGTTCCAAGATTCTTGAATAGGCAGAATTAATATCATTGAAATGGCCATATTACCAAGAGCATTATACAAATTTAATGCAATTCCTATTAAAATCCCAATGTCAATCTTCATAGAACTAGAAAAAGCAAACATAAAGTTCATTTGGAAAAATAAGAGACCAAGAATAGCCAAAGCAATCCTTAGCAAGAAGAGTGAAGCAGGAGGCATCACAATACCAGACCTTAAATTATACCATAACTAATAGTAACAAAAAAGGCAAAATACACATGTAGACCAATGGTACTGAATAGAAGACACAGAGATTAAACCCACACAAATACAGTTATCTCACACTAGACAAAGGCACCAAAATCATATATTGGAGAAAAGATAGCCTACTCAACAGATGGTGCTGAGAAAACTGAAAATTCTTATGTAGAAAAATGAAATTAAACCTCTATCTCTCATCCTGCACAAATATCAATTCAACATGGATTAAATACTTAGGCACTAGGGCAGAGACTCTGCTCTTAATACAAGAAAAAGTGGGAACAAATCTCTACCACATCAGCTTAGGAACTGACTTCCTTAACCAGACTTCTAACGCTCAAGAAGTAAAATCAAGAATTGATAAATGGAATGGAATCAAACTAAAAAGAATCTTCTCAGGAAAGGAAACAATCAATAATGTGAAGAAAGAGTCCACAGAATTGGAGAAAATCTTTACCACACACACCTCACATAGAGCACTAATCCCCAGGATATATAAAGAACTCAAAAAACTTAACACCATAAAAACAGATGACCCAATCTATAAATGGGCTAAGGAACTGAACGGACACTTCAAAGAATAAGAAAATACAAACGGTGAATATATGAAAATACAATTGATCAACAAACATATGAAAAAGTATTCATCATCGCTAGCAACTAGAGAAATGCAAATCAAAACTATGATTTCATCTCACTCCAATCAGAATGGCAATTATCAGGAATATAAGCAACAATAAGTGTTGGTGAGGATATGGGGAAAAAGGAACACTCATACATTGCTGGTGGGACTGCAATTTGGTGTAACAACTGTGGAAGGCAGTACAAAGATTCCTCAGAAAACTTGGAATGAACTACCATTTGAATCAGCTATCTCATTCCTAGGTTTATACCCAAAAAACTGAAAATCAGCAAACTACAGTGATGCAGCCACATCAATGTTTATAGTACTTCAATTCACAATAGCTAAGCTATTGAACAAATTAGTACCTTTAAACAGATAAATAGATAAAGAAAATGTGGTACATATACACAATGAACCTTTACTCAGCCTTAAAGAAGAATAAAATTGACTGTCAGGTGAGATTTCCACTCTAGGGAGGCAGGCACAGAGACCCAGGCCAGACCAGCCAGGCCCCAGCCCACAGTTTAGTGTTGGTGCTGTGGCTGACCATCTGTCAACATGTAGAGGCACCTCTGCCCAGTAGTGGGGACTATACCCCACCTGGAGGCCACCATCCCCAGAGGGGCAGCATCCTTTTTGGGTCACTGCCTTATCAAATTGCTCCAAGACATCAGGCTACTGAAGACTAGGAAGTGAGTTATTGGAAATCTGCAGGGCCACTATAAGTCTATAGGAGGGAAAGTGCAATACCTCAGAGATTTGCACTCCTAGAGGGGAAGATTCATGAGCAATATGAGAAAACAAGGGAAAAAAGTGTCCCAAACAAACCTAGATGCTACATCAATAAAATCCAATGATAGCATGGCAGAAGAAATATCTGAAAGGGAGTTCAGAATGTACATAATTAAAACGATCAGAAAAGCAAAAGATGAGATAAAAGAGCAAATACAGGCATTGAATGATTGCACCAATCAACAGTTAAAAGAGCAAGCGCAGGAAGCAAAGAATCTTGTCAATAAAGAGATAGAGATTCTGAAAGAAAAAAAAAAAAAACCAGAAATTCTTGAAATGAAGGAAACAGTAAACCAAATTTAAAAATCCATAGAAAGTATAACTAATAGGATAGAAAAACTAGAAGACAGAACCTCAGACATTGAAGACAAAATATTTAACCCTGAAAACAAACTTGACCAAACAGAGAAGATGATAAGAAATCATGAAGGGAATCTCCAAGAATTATGGAATATCATGAAAAGACCAAATTTAAGAATTATTGGGATTGAGGAAAGCACAGAGAAACAAACCAAGGAATGAACAATCTATTCAATGAAATAATATCAGAAAATTTCCCAAATCTGAAGAATGAAATGGAAAATCAAATACAAGAGGCTTATAGAACACCAAATGTACACAATTACGACAGACCCACAACAAGGAACATTATAATAAAAATACCTAACATAACAACATACAGATAGAATTTTAAAGCTGCAAGAAAAAAAATCAAATTACATTCAGGGGGAAACCAATATGGATATCAGCAGATTCCAATATGGATATCAGCCCACACCCTAAAAGCTAGAAAGGCCTGGAACAGTATTTTTCAAGCTCTGAAAGAAAATGGATGCCAGCCAAGAATCTTATATCCACCAAAACTTACCTTCAGATCTGATGACGAAATAAAATGCTTTCGTGATAAATAAAAGCTAAAAGAATTTACAAATAGATAACCAGCGCTACAGAACATTCTCAGCAAAATATTCCATGAGGAAGAAATGAAAAACAACAATGTAAGTCAGCAAAGTAATAGCCAAATAAAGGAGAAATCAAGTTAAAAACTAAAAATAAGCCAAAATGACTGGGAATACAAATCATATCTCAATAATAACCCTGAATGTTAATGGCCTAAACTCATCAATCAAAAGACACAGATCGAAAGACTGGATTGAAAAAAAAGACCCAACAATATGCTGCCTTCAAGAAACTCAACTCATAGAAAAAGATACACACAGACTAAAGGTGAAAATATGGGAAAAAACATACCATGTACATGGACTCAGTAAAAAAGCGGGGTTATCCATCCTCATATCAATATAGTAAACTTCAAGCCAAAATTAGTTAGAAGGGATAAAAAAGGACATTTCATACTGCTTAAGGGAAGCATAACAATCATAAATATTTATGCCCCCAAAGTGGCTCATCCATGTACGTCAAACAAATCCTTCTCAATTCCAGGAACCAATTAGTCCACAACACAATAATACTAGGTGACTTTAACACACCTCTCTCATCACTGGACAGATCTTCCAAACAAAAATTGAACAAAGAAGACATAGATCTCAATAACACAATCGATAATTTAGACTTAACAGACATATATAGAATATACCATCCAACAAAGAGCGAATACACTTTCTTTTCAGCAGCACATGATCCTTCTCTAAAATAGACCATATATTATGTCACAAAGCTACTCTTAGCAAATACAAAAAGAGATACTACCTTGTATTCTATCAGATCATAATGGAATGAAATGAGAAATAAATAACGAAAAAACAGAAACTACTCCAACACATGGAGATTAAATAATATGCTATTGAATGATGAATGGATAACAGAAGACATAAGGGGGGAAATAAAAAAATTCTTAAGAGGTAAACAAGAACAACAATGCAACATAAAATCTCTGGGACACTATGAAAGCAAAACTAAGAGGAAAATTCATTTCATGGAGTGCATTCAATTAAAGAAGAAAAAGTCAACAAATAAACAACCTAACATTACAGTTCAAAGCCCTAGAAAAAGAAGAACAGATCAACACCGAAAGTAGTAGAAGACAGGAAATAGTTAAAATCAGAACTGAAATCAATGAAATCTAAACAAAAGAAACAATTCAAAAAATAAAATAAAAAGTTGGTTCTTTGAAAAAAAAGCAAAATTGATAAACCCTTAGCCACACTAACAAAGAGGAGAGAAAAAATCAAATTACTAATATTCAGGATGAAAAAGGAAATATCACAGCAGACACTACTAAAATAAAAAACATAATTAGAATCTATTTTGAAAATCTATACTCCAACAAAATAGAAAACCTCAAAGATATCAACAGATTTCTAGAGACATTATGATCCACCCAAACTAATCAGGAGGATACACAATTTAAATAGATCAATTTTAAGCATCAAAATAGAAGAAGCCATCAAAAGCCTACCAACAAAGAAAAGTTCAGGACCAGATGAATTCTCAGCTAAATTCTACAAGACCTTCAAAGAAGAATTCATTCCAATACTCCTCAAAGTATTCTATGAAATAGAAAAGGAGGTAACCCTTCCAAACTCATTCTATGAAGCTAATATCACCCTGATACCAAAACCAGACAGACACATCGAGGAAAGAAAATTTCAGATAAATATCCCTAATGAACATAGATGCAAAAATTCTTAACAAAATGTTAGCAAATCACATACAAAAACATATAAAAAAGATAGTGCACCATGATCAAGTGGGTTTCATCCAAGGGATGCGAGGTTGTTTCAACATCCAGAAATCAATAAAGGTAATTTCACCACATCAACAGACTTAACAGACTTAAAGTTAAGAATCACATGGGGTTTCAAATTGGTGCAGCCACTCTGGAAAGCAGTATGGAGATTCCTCAGAAAGCTTGGAATGGAACCACCATTTGACCCAGCTATCCCACTCCTTGGCCTATACCCAAAGGACTTAAAATCAGCATACTACAGAGATACAGCCACATCAATGTTCATTGCTGCTCAATTCACCATAGCCAGATTGTGAAACCAACCTAGATGCCCTTCAGTTGATGAATGGATAAAGAAAATGTGGCATATATATACAATGGATATTACTCTGCCATGAAGAATGATAAAATTATGGCATTTGCAGGCAAATGGATGGAATTGGAGAATATCATGCTAAGTGAGATAAGCCAATCTCAAAAAACTAAAGAACAAATGATCTTGCTGATAAGCGGATGAGGACATATAATGGGGGGTGGGAGGGGTTAGTGTTAGGGTTAGGGTTAGGTTTAGGGTTAGGGATAAGGAGGGTGGTAAGAATGGAGGAAGGAAGGACTGTATAGAGGGAAAAGAGGGGTGGGAGGGGTGGGGGGAAGGGAAAAAAAATAAGAGTATGAATCAAACAATATTACCCTATGTAAATTTATGACTACACAAATGGTATGCCTTGACTCCATGTACAAATAGAGAAACAACAAGTATCCCATTTGTTTACAATAATAAAAATAAAAAATTTTTAAAAATCACATGACTATTTCAATAGATGAAGAAAAAACATTTGATAAAATACAGCACCCCTTCACGCTCAAAACACTATAAAAAATAGGGATAGTAGGAACATTCCTTAACATTGTAAAGGCTATCTATGTTAAGCCCATGGCCAATATCATTCTAAATGGAGAAAAACTGAAAGCATTCTCCCTAAAAACTGGAACAAGGCAGGGATGCCCTCTTTCACCACTTCTATTCAACATTGTCCTCGAAACTCTAGCCAGAGCAATTAGACAGACCAAGGAAATTAAAGGGATACTGATAGGAAAAGAAGAACTCAAACTATCCCTATTTGCTGGTGACATGATTATATATTTAGAGGAAGTGGGAAATTCTACCACAAAGCTTTTAGAACTCATAAGTGAATTCAGTAAAGTAGCAGGAGATAAGATCAATGCTCATAAATGTAATGCATTTTTATACATAAGTGATGAATCTTCAGAAAGAGATGTTAGGAAAACTACCCCATTCACCATAGCTTTGAAAAAAATCAAATACTTGGGAATCAATCTAACAAAGGAGGCAAAAGACCTCTACAATGAGAACCACAGAACACTAAAGAAGGAAATTAAAGAAAATGTTAAAAGATGGAAAGATCTCCCATGTTCTTGGATAGGCAGAATTAACATTGTCAAAATGGCCATACTACCAAAAGTGCTATACAGATTCAATGCAATCCCAATTAAAATCCCAATGACATACCTCATAGAAACAGAGCAAGAAATCATGAAATTCATTTGGAAGAATAAGAGACACAGAATAGCTAAAGCAATCCTTAGCAGGAAGAGTGAAGCAGGGAGTATCCCAATACCAGAATGCTATTTTATTTTTTTGTTACTATTGCTACAGAGCAATAGTAACAAAACAACAACAAAAAAAAAGTAGCTTGGTATTGGCACAAAATAGACAGGTAGATCAATGGTACAGAAGAGAGGACACAGAGACAAACCCACATAAATACAGTTTTCTCATACTAGACAAAGGTGCCAAAAACATACAATGGAGAAAAGATAACCTCTTCAACAAATTGTGCTGGCAAAACTGGAAATCCATATGCAGCAAAATGAAACTAAACTATCTCTCACCCTCCACAAAACTCAACTCAAAATGGATCAAGGACTTTGGAATCGCACCAGAGACCCTGGGCCTAACAGAAGAAAATGTAGGCCCAAATCTTCATCATGTCAGCTTAGGACCAGATTTCCTTAACATGACTCCCAAAACAAAAAATAAATAAATAAATAAAAGCTGGAATCAATAATTGAGATAGATTCAAACTAAAAAGATTTTCCTCAGCAAAGGAAACTACCAGCAATGTGAAGAGAGAGCCAACAGAGTGGGAGAAATTTTGCCACACATACTTCAGAGAGAGCACTAAGCTCCAGAATCTACAAAGAACTCAAAAAACTTTACACCAAGAATAAAATAACCCAATCAACAAATGGGCTAAGGAAATGAGCAGACACTTCACAGAAGATCTACAAGCAGTCAACAGATATATGAAAAAATGTTTAACATCTCTAGTAATAAGAGAAATGCAAATCAAAACTACCCTAAGATTCCATCTCATCCCAATTAGAATGGCTATTATCAAGAACACAAGCAACAATACGTGTTGATGAGGATGTAGGGGAAAAGGTACACTCATACATTGCTGGTGGGGTTGCAAATTAGTGCAGCCACTCTGGAAAGCAGTATGGAGATTCCTTAGAAAACTTGGAATGGACCTACCATTTGACTCAGCTATCCCACTCCTTGGCCTATACCCAAAGAACTTAAAATCAGCATACTACAGTGATGCAGTCACATCAATCTTCGTAGTTACTCAATTCACAATAGCTAGATTTTGGAACCAACCTAGATGCCCTTCAACAGATGAATGGATAAAGAAACTGTGGAATATATACACAATGGAATATTACTCAGCCATAAAGAAGAATAAAATTATGGCATTTGCAGGCAAATGAATGAAGTTGGATAATATCATGCTAAGTGAGATAAGCTAATTCCCAAAACCAAAGACCTGATCTCTCTGATAAGCGGATGATGATACATAATGGGGGATGGGAGGGAGGCAAGAAGGGAGGAAGGATGGATTTTATAGAGGAAAAAGAAAGGTGGGAGAGGTGGGGGAAAGGAAAAATAACAGAATGAGACAAACATCATAATCCTATGTACATGTATGATTACACAATGGTACAACTCTACTTCATGTACGACCAGAGAAACAAGTTGTACCCCATTTGTTTACAATGAATCAAAATAAATAAGTTATAAAAAAAAGAAGAATGAAATTATGGCATTTGCAGGTAAATGGAGTTGGAGAATATTATACTAAGAGAAATAAACCAAACCAAAAAAAACAAAGGCCAAATGTTTTCTCTGATATGCAGATGCTGGTGCATAATGGTGGGAGGGGAAGAAAGGGACTTTGACTCTGCAGAGGGGAGTGAGGGGAAAGGAAGGGGTGTGGGAATGGGGAAGATGGTGGAATGAGATGGACATTATTTCCCTACATACATGTATGATTATAATACCAGTGTCACTCTGCACTATGTTCAGCCAGAGGAAGAAGTTGTGCTCCATTTGTGTACAATGTGTCTAAATGTATTCTATGTCACATATAACTAATGAGAATATATTTAAAAAATAAAAAAATTAATAAAAGAAAAATTAAAAGGATGCTAATAGAAAAAGAAGAACTCAAACTATTCCTATTTGATGATGACATAATTCTATATTTAGAAGACCCCAAAAACCTCCATTGGAAAACTTCTAGAGCTCATAAATGAATTCACCAAAGTGACAGGATATAAAATTAACACCCAGAAATCAACTGCATTGCTGTACATCAGTGGTGAATCTACTGAAATAGAAATTTTAAAAAACTACCCCATTCACAATAGTCTCAAAAAAATAAAGTATTTGAGAATCAATCTAATAAAACAGGTGAAAGACCTCTGATGAAAACTACAGAACACTAAAGAAAGAAATTAAAGAAAACCGTAGAAGATGGAAAGATCTCCCATGTTCTTAGATAGGCAGAATTAATATTGTCAAATGGTCATGCTACCAAAAGTGCTATACAGATTTAATGCAATTCCTAGGAAAATCCCAATGATATCCTTCATAGAAATAGAAAAATCAGTCATCAAATTCATTTGGAAAAATAAGAAACTCAGAGTATCCAAAGAAATAGTTAAGGAGAAAAGAGGTGCAGAGACATCACAATAGCAGAACTTAATTTATACCATAGAGCAATAGTAACAATAATGGCATGGCACTAAAAGAGACATGTAGACCAATGGTACAAAATAGAAGACATGGATGCAAACCCACATAAGTACAGTTATTCTCATGTTAGACAAAGGTGCCAAAAAACACACTGGAGAAAAGATAGCCTCTTCACCAAATGGTGGTGGGAAAACTGGAAATCCATATGCAGCAAAATGAAGTTAAACCCCTATCTCTCACCCTGCTCAAAACGCAACTCAAAGTGGACCAAGGACTTAGGTATTAGACCCAGAGACCCTGGGCCTAACAGAAGAAAAAGTAGGTCCAAATCCACATCCTGTCAGCTTAGGAACTGGCTTCTTTAACAAGACTCCTAAAGCACAAGAAGTAAAATCAAGAATCAATAAATAGGATGGAATCAAACTAAAAAACTTCTTCACAGCAAAGGAAACAATCAAGAATGTGAAGAGAGAGTCTACAGAATGGGAGAAAATCATTGCCACCTGCACCTGAAATAGAGCATTATTCTCCATATATAAAACTCAAAAAATTTAATACCAAAAAACAAATAACCTAATCCATAATGGGCAAAGGAATTGAACAGACACTTCACAGAAGAAGATAGATGACTGATCAACAAATATATGAAAAAATGTTCAACACCTCTAGTAGTTAGAGAAATGCAAATTAAAACTACATTGAGATTTCATCTCACTCCAGTCAGAATGGCAATTTTCAAGAATACAAGCAATGATAAGTGTTGGCGAGGATGTGGGGAAAAAGGTACACTCATACATAGCTGGTGGAACTACAAGTGGTGCTACTATTATGGATAGCTGTATGGAGATTGCTCAGGAAACTTGGATTGAAACCACCATTTGACCCACTCCTTAGTCTATACCCAAAGGACTTAAAATCAGCATACTACAGCGATGCTGCCATATCCATGTTTACAACAGTTCAATTCACAACAGCTAAACTATGGAACCAAACTAAAGAATTGATAAAGAAAATGTGGTACATGAACACTATTGAATACTACTCAGTCATAAAAATGAATGAAATTATGTCATTTGCTGGTAAATGGATGGATCTGGAGAATATCACATTAAATGAAATAAGCCCACCCCAAAAACCAAAGACTGAACTTTTTCTCTGATATGTGGATGCTAACTCACAATATGGGGGCATGGGGAGTGGGAAGTATAGGAAGTACAGTACTTTGGATTATAAAAAGGAGAATGAAGGGTATGGAGGGGGAATGGGAATAGGAATGGTTTATTTTACTAAATAAACCAGACACTACTATGTGCATGTATGATTACACAATCAATGTAATTCTACATCATGTATAATCAGAATAATGAGAATTTATACTCCACATTTGTATATCAATATATATTCTACTATCATGTATAACTAATAAGAACAAATAAAAAATTTTAAAAAGAATACAGATAATAGTTCAGAGGCAATAAGAATTTATTGTTGGGGGCTATGCCGTGCGGACTGCACTGGGATGGCGCCTGGCAGCCAGCCAAAGGTTGCTTTGATCACATGGGTGGTGAGGAGGTTGATTAACATAAGCACTCCCAGGTGATTTGTCATTGGCCGTATACAATTACGTCCACGTGCACAGGAGTTCCCAAGTGCTCCTGATGGTGCCTGCTCATTTTGACCTTTACCTTGATTGGGCAGCTAGCTTCTCGCCTAATCTTTGCATAATTGGCATCAGCCCTACCCTTCACCTCCTGGAGGGGATATAAGCCGGCTCTCCTGTAGCGCCGGGGTTCGAGGTTTGAGGCCTCAGGTTCGAGGTTGGAGGTTCCAGGTTCGAGGTTCCAGTTCCCAGGTTTCCTGATTCATCAATAAACCATTCCGAATTCAAGAGCCTCGCTACTCTTTTGTCCCCCGCGCCAAATTGACTCTGCTGGATGGCGTCAATTTATCATGTAAAGTTTTTAACTAAACCTTTAAAATATTACTAACTAAGTTTATATTAAATAAAAGAATATATTATTGACTCTCCTATCCATGGGTTCAAAAAACATGGACCAAAATTTTTAAAAATATTTTGTACTGAACACTTATAGACACATTAGGTCATTATTCTCTAAATGATACCATGTAAGAACTATTTATAATATATATATTGTACTAAGTATTATAATTAGAGATGATTTAAAGTATTCAGGACAATGTGTGTAGGTTATACACAAATACTAGGCCATTTTACAGAAGAGACTTCAGCATCTGCAGATTTTGATATTTGTGAGACGCTGGAATTAATCCCCACAAAATACCAAGGTATATCTGTATATCATATTAAATTTATCATTTGACTGAACCATAAGAACCTTAACAAGCACAATACAGCATCCCTTCCTGTTCATTATTTTGTATATGTTTATTTCTCTGAAATTATTGTACCTAATATAATTTACCACTTATGTCAATTATTAACTTTAATAAAGTAGTCAACTTTTATACAGAAAAAAGACTCTTCCAAAAACCACCTTCCAATGGGCACTCCCTTACTACTAAACCTGCCTTTTTCTTAGCCACTTCTTATTAGCATTTACTTTTCATTATAAATGAAACAATCACAAAAGTGCCAGATATAAAAACAGGGAAATATAGCAGCTACAGCATTGACAAAGTCAATATTGATAGGAGCAAACAAGTAATTGTATTAACTATGCAGAGGTAAATCATCACCAGTCTCCACTTGTAATCAGGAACACAAAAGAAATTTTCAAATTTCTTCCTAATTTTTTATATTCCCTCTTTTTGCTCATAGAATACTGAAGGTGCCATAATCCCCCTTTTCTTAAATCTGGCACTTTGGTGGTTATTAAAATGAAAGGCTAAGACATAATATTCCATTTTTAAATGACAGCATTGGCTACTCTAATTAAAATGTATAATTATATGCCAGTTCATTGAACATTCTCCAACTTTAAAAATAATGAAGAACTCTAAACATTTTAAAAAGATACAGTATTATTTTTCACAATATGGAAATATTCGTTCAACTGTAAAAGTCTTGTAATTTCTCTGTTTGACTGAAAAATCATTAACAAAGCAATTACCTCAAGGCTGAGACACTTTTGTTAATTAGAGATGAAAGAAAATAATAATAATAAATGAAATGTAAGAAAATATGAACAGTTTATTGATTTATGTCAAGGTAACTTACATCAAACATTTTAGGGTAGTGGTTACACTATAAAAATAGATGACAATTATGTATATCTATTATTTATATAAATACAAAATATATAATAAGCATATATTATATATATATCCAAGATAAAAAATAATAATATTTAATCACCTCAGACTTTGTGTAATATAAAGATAGAGTTAGTAATACTGTGATTTTCTAATGTAGCTTATTTTTTTAAAAAGTGAAAATTTTAAAAATTAAGCAAGTGTTACATTGCTTATGGGCTTGTAAATTTAACTCCATTTTAGTCTTCAACATTTCATTCTTCAATATTAAAATACCATTATGCAAATAAAAACTATTTAATTCATTTATCTGAATTGTGCTAAGGTGATTAAGACATAAAAACTATGTTAGGACATTAAAATATGACATATAAAGATGAAATTAGAAGACTTATAATGCCAAACATAGTATTTTAACTTCTTTCCTTAGGCAAATTGTTTAAAATTACCACACTGTTGATTTTTGAACATCAGTAGCAATCTGAAAATAACTTTCATTAATACTATACCTTATTTGTTAAATTAAGCTTTCAGCAAAATTAGCATACTTAATAGCATGATTTATTAACAAGGACAATTTTAGCACTCACTTTCTGTTAGGTTACAACTCAGTGAAGCACTAAATTATTCTTGTAACAAGAAGTCACTAAATGATGCTCTTTTTTTTTTTAGTCGAAAATTTACAATTGCCTGCTGAGTCTGCCAAAAACCAAAATAGCTGTGCTAAGGACAAAGAAACAAACATTTTGTAGTAAAAACTTGTTTGGACTTAATTCATGAATATCTAGTGATAGTTGTACAAGTTGAAAGTTACAAGACTCAAGCATTTTCAAGTGTTTTATGCCAACTAAGTTTTACATTGAACTTAGCTATATTCAGTCAATGTAGTTAATAAGCATATAAATATTGTCTTCTCATGCTATATTTTAGACAAAATGCATATTGGAGATTTGGCAGGTGGCCTAACGGGGCAGTATTCCACTGCCACAAGATCAAATACTTCAGATTCAATATTACCAACAATCTTAAAACCAGCAATTTTAAAGAGATGATTTTACCACCATTGAAGAGTAGCTAGATGTACATATATCTATGGAATTTAGAGTATTTAAGAGCAAATGAAATGATTGTTCAAATGCTGCCTGGAATTAGCAGAAGACGAATCCTAATCTAAGGAGGTACTATCATCTGTCTGAGATGATAACCAGTATATATTCATCCTTAAGTATGAATGAAATAAAGTGTATTTTGGAGATTGCTATTACATTTTCAGAGTATATTTTAGCAGATGAAATGTTCAGAGGATATATATAATCCAGCAAGACTACAAAAAGGAAGTGATATGTCCTATTAATTATAATTCTGTTTGGCTGTATCTGTGTGGAAAAGAAATGATTGATAGTCTGGTATAAGAAACTACTGAGTTTTTAAAATTTAACTTAAAATATGAAAATGCCTTATATTAAATAAATCAATGATAAATATATCAATCAATGAGGGAAATAAAAAAGTAGGGAGGAGAAATTTACAGTGATTGAAGAATCCTTTGATCCAACTGTTTCCTTCATTTAAAAAAATGTGATTATTAATATATTACCTGAGTAACCATGTGCAATAACTGACTTTCTTAATGTTAACTATGCATTTTTGAGTTTTATTTTATTAAGAAAAGCATTGTCATAAGTAAATATTTCAGTTTTCTTTTAAAATATGGAGGAAGGACCCCATAGAAAGTTACAAAATATACTCATTTTACATGCACAGGAAGATTTCAATTAAGATGTACAAATTTTCTTACTAATACATATAATAAATTTGATATAAGATGCCAATTTAAATTCAAATCTGTAACATCACATTTTACCTAATCTTAATTGAAGTGATCAAAGGAATTTGAAATAGAAAACTCCAAGTCACATTAGTACCTAGAAAAATGTGTCATCCACATATTTCAAGATAAGTTATTTAATTCTAAGAAAGACAGTGTAAGAAGATGTTTGCTTACCATAAATTGGACTTACATATTGCTTTTGTTTATTTTGTGATTATTAACTAGTTTGAGAGACAAAACATCCTTAAAACTGGAGTGTATCTTTCTGATAGCACCAGAGCCTACTTCAGTATTGAAAAATGAATGAATCAAAGCAAAAAATGTACATGATCCAACCACTTTGCTTCTGTGACTAAAAGACTTGAGAAGAACAATTCTAGAGGAGGAAATGTTTATTTGGGGGCTCACAGTTTCAGAGGTCTCAGTTCATAAAGGCAAGCTCCCTTCCTCAGAGCTGGAGGTGAGAGGCAGAACATCATGGTGGAAGGGTGTGGTAGAGGAAAGCAGCTAGGAACATGGTACCAGGCAGAGAGAGAGAGAGGGAGACACCCCTCACCAGACAAAATTTATAACCCAAAGGCACACTCCCAATGACCCACCTCCTCCAGCCACAACCTATGGGTCTACAGTTACTACCCTATCAGGATAGTTATTCCCTATTAGAATTAATGTACTGATTAGAATAAGACTCTCTTAACTCAATCATTTTATCTCTAAACTTTCTTGCATTGTCTCACACATGAGCTTTTGGGGGAACACCTAATATTTAAAACCATAATAGCACCCCACCTGACGTTTCCTAAATTAAAGGATAGTTGGTGTAAACAAGGGTGACCTAAGGAAGAACTGCTGCCAAGTAGGTGAATATAATTAGCCCAAAACTAAGGACAGTAGGTAACTGGACATTATGATATTGACAGCTTCTATTCCTTGATAGAATAGACTATAAAACCAAAAAGCAGAAAAAGCAAAAGTGTATTAAATATCTAGATTGTAAACTAAGTCAAACTGAAGGCAAAATACAGAAATATTTTGATATAAAGGTAGCTTTGTTATAGAAACATCACAAATACCAAAAAGTCCTTTGGAGAGAGATTTATGTGCTTGTCTGGGCTAGCCCTCACTGCTCTCCATTACTTTCTGAGTGCAATATCACTGAACTTATAGCCAGCAGAATTCCACTATAATGTCTGGGACATTTTTCATGTGTCCACCTTCAGTGATTTTTAAGTAGTCTGAAAGCTGATTCACACGAAATTGCCATCATATGGCACTTTTTACAAGGACATAAATGGCAATTTCATATAGTTTAACCCAGTGCTTGATCTAAATTGTAATTTTCTCTACAAATTTGAGTAAAGACAAGAAGAAAAAGATCAAAATCTCCTTGGAAAGAATATAATCTATAAAAGAAATATCAAAATTTCAGAGAAAAATAAAACATTTTGAGTAAAATCTAATACACAAATTTAAACACAAACACATACAATTGGAGAAGCTTTGGACACTCTTTAAAATTTCCTTATTATAATTTTTTGCAAGACTCTACTTGTTTTAACTTACTAAATCTTCATAGCAACCCTATAAGGTATGTTCAATTATTCACATTATTTTACACGTACATGATTACTGTCAACACCCAATGAAAAAATGCACTCAAGGTTTCAATGAGAATGTAATAGTTTGTTGTTAGCCTGTACTCTGTTATCAAACATTTCTTCTCGATATATGATAATAAATGTACACATTCACATATACTTGTACTCATAAATGTTGAAAACTGGCACTTAAATTCAATGAGAATATAATTGGTTGCAAAATAATTAGTGCTTTAAATATTCTTAAATAATAGAGAAAAAATTTATATTATATTTAACACTATACATTTAAGGTTCCATTCCAATATGGAATTAAAATTTCCAAGAAACTACAAGAAAGATTGTGACTATTTTATCTCAAAATGGTACATGAACTTAGTAGAAACCCAGAGAAAAGTATAGATAGACATAATTGACATTTTTCATATTAGACATTATAATTTTCATTTCTAGAAGTTATACTTCTAGGTGTTTTATATTTTCCATGGTTACTTAACATGCTTATGATGTCTTTCAAGTTATTAAACATATAAAAAGTTTTATTATCTGTGTATTCTATGCTCTCTATATGTCATTTCCAGGTCACTTTCAATTGATTGATGGTTACATATCATTTGGGGTCATTTTTTAAAATTTCTTGGTTGGATGCCTGGTAATTTTTGTTTGAATGCCTAATATTGTGATTTTACTTTGTTGGGTTCTAAATTATAAAATTTCCTTAAATATTCTTCATCTTTATTCTAACAAATACCATATACTAAAAGGTTTAAATTACAGAAATTTATGTCCTTGTAATTCCAGAGGTCCAACATAAAGTGTTAGCAGGGTTCATTTATTCTGAGGCCTCTTTCCTTGGTTCATAAATAGCTGTCTTTTTACTGTGTCTTCACGTGGTTTTCCCCTGTATGTCTGTGTTCTAATCTCACCTTTTAAGAACTTTAGTCACCTATACAAACTTATTTTACTTTAATTATCTCTTCAAATTCCTATTTGTAAATATACTTTCTAAGGTACTGGGAACAAGAACTCCGACATATGAATTTGGAGTCAACACAATCTAACTCATAACAATTCAGTATGTTGAGCTTGACAAATGATACCCATGCCCCAAATGAGCAGACAATTACCAAAACCACTGGAATTTCCATTTGTCCATTTCTATTCTTTCTCTTATCTCTTTCATAAAGGCAACCACTCTCTGGATTTTTAATCCTATAGATCATTTACACCTATGGTTAAACTTCATAGAAACAGTCATATGGTAAATATTATATTGCGTCTTTCTTCTTTCAAAAGCATGTTTTGTTGTTGTTTTTTTATCTCAAAACAAAAATCTATTTTTATTTTATCCTGGAATACCTTTGTGTTTGTTTGTAAAACTTCTGTTGCAAATAATCTGTGGTGTGCCATGTTCTTCTGTGTTAATGATTAACATACAGTGCTAACTGCTGTGCTAAATGCTCTACATTCCTTCAACCATTTATTTTCTCATTAGTTCTTTTTAGTTATACAACATTGGAATTCACTTTGACATAATTATAAAAGCAAGGGATATAATTTGCTCTAACTCAATCCCCAGTATTTCCCCTTGTCCTCCCAAACTCCCTCCCCATTTCTTTCCATCTATTACTGATCTTTCTGCTATTTATTTATAGTTTTTGTTAAATAGTGCCTTACATTATTAGTTTATATACATAACGGTGAGATTCACTGTGGTATATTCATATATGTACTTAGGAGTTAGGTCAGATTCATCCCACTTCCTATATTCCTCTGATCTTTCCAAAAGCATGTTTTTGAAATTCATCTTCATTGTTGTGTAAACCCCATAGTTCATTATTTTTAATGCTGAGTAGTACTTCACTTTATGAATATACCACATATTTTATCCATTTTTTATGTAAGTATGTTACTTCAATAGTATGTTATTGTGAAAAAATGTGACAATGAACATTTTTGTACAAGTCTTTTATAGGCATACATTTTCAATTATTTGGGTTAAATACCTATAAATAAAGTTCTTGCATAATAAAGTACATGGGTGTTTAACTTTTTTGAGAAACTGCCAACCAGTCCACAGAGAATATGCTGAAATAAACATTTTAAATTAAAGTTGAAAATATAAAACCTGCATGATTCCAACATTAAATATATATAAAACATTTATGCACAAATATGATTACAGGGTAATATCAAAATGCCAGTAGCAATTATCTTTAAATAGTAGAATTATAAACATTTTCTTATTTTTTCTTTATATTTATGTGTTTCTATTTGAGGGCAAAAAATAAGTCTCTTTACTAAAAAATGTATGTGAAATAACCTCCCATTTCTTTTTAATTTCAAAGAATTTTTCATGAACTTTTAAAATGTATATTACAATGAACTTCTTGTGCCATCTGGTTTATTACGTGCAAATTCAGAAAGAGGATGGCACCTATTGCAGGAGCTTCATAATAGAATAGAGAATAGAATGAGGATTCTGTTAGTGCTAGTGTCTTGCAACCCAAGGAGAGTACTCACCAATTGTCAGTGAAGATAAATGTTTCTGCCTTTCAGTCTGAAAAGTGTCAGCTTAACCCCTAACCACTCAATAAAAGTGATGTGTGATGCAGAATGCTAAATCAAAGGAGGAAGAAGCAAGACTTTGAGCATTCTGCTTAATCTGGTGTTGAAATACATATACATATATTAAAAAGTAGTATGTATACATTATATACACCCATAAATGAAGTTTTTACATATATATGAAATATGTGATAGTGTATGACTTAAATACATGTACATGTCATAGCTAATATTATAGCTATAATTGTTACAACTTTGTAAATAAATATATATGCATTCTACAATGCAGAGAAACTTAATTCTAAGAATAATCACTGTAGTTGCAGTATAAATAGATGTTAATCAGGAAAACTTTTGCAGGGTTGTATTACTGGAAAAAATGAACACTTTTATATAAATTAATTAGCATTTTTAAAATACAGTTAATCTTTAAATAATAAATTAGATAACTCTAATTTGAAGATAGAAAAGTAAAAAGTTATAGTATATGTTTAAAATAGGAAACAAAAAGAGAAAACATTACTGTAATATCAATAAAATACTTAGAAAAAATAAAAGATAAAAGTTCCTGATAGTGATACTTCCTAAAAGTAAACAAACAAACACTCTGATGGTAGTGCTCAGTTTTTAACTATAGTGCTTATATCAAAATACAGAAACAAAACTCTCTAGAGAAGGGAGGATGGAGGATTAAAGGAAGGGTGCACTTCCAGCTGCCCCTCAGCTCCAGATTCAAGCAGGAGGAGGACTTGCCTCAGCAAGGCGGTGGTTAAGGGAATTCACTGAAATGCAATATTAGACAGTAAAATACTCAGAGACAGAAAGTCAGAAGCTTTGAACATAAAATAAGAAATAATATGTTAGAGAAGGGCCAGCTTGGGTTGTGACAGCAGAGGCAGCACTGACAATGCCCTGCGGAGGGGACAGGGAGCACAGGTAGAAAGAGAGGAAAGCAGGGTGAATAAAAGGCTGGGGGAACCTGAGTAAATAGAGAAGGAGGCCAACAACTAACGCAGAGATGGTGGTGGACGTTGATTGGTAAAAAATGATCAGAACCATTGGACCTACGGGCAGGGAGTCCTGGTGGGAACCCACTGCAAGTAGCCTGTGACAGGGAGCAAGGCGGGGCAATCAGGAGCTCATAAAAGGACCTTTCCAGCCTGACCCAGCAGTTGCCCGTTAGGAGGTCCAAGTGTGCCTGGACCAGCATGACTGAAATAGGTGCAGAGGACTGTGTAGGTGATCCAGTGGGAGATCCTGAGCGGTGAGAGCCCCTTTTGTTTCTGGTGGCCCACAGAAGCAACTAGGAAGACATAAGAAACCAGCCAGTCATGTCTGCATTGCAGGTCTGATCCTGGGTAATTCACATACACAGCAGGGGAATAGGTGAGACTAGTGGAGGGTTCCATCCCCCTCCTTAAAAATGGAATTTTTGTGAAGTCCCTGAGAGATAGCATCCAAGAGAGGGGGGTGGCTAGGTGTGGATCTGATTTCAAATACCCTCTGACATAATTCCAAAGGACAGCCAAAATTAAAACCTAAATCCTAGAAATTTAGAACCATGCAGCAGTTCTGCTCTGGGAGTACATAATTGAGCAGTACTCCCCCATCTATTCTACCCCATACTGTATGACAGGGAGCCGAGAGCTACTACAAACCAACTTAGGCTCCAGACCACAAGGGCTGGCAATTTGGTGAGATACACAAAGAGGTGGAATTTATAACCCCTAGTCCTTGGTCCAAGGGTTAGATATCCTGGCACCTTCCCAAATGTCTGAATTACTTCATTCCTGTGGTAGGGTGTGTGTGTGCTCAAGGATAGATAACTAAACCTAGGATGGGGTAGAGGGTAATTCTGTTTGTCCCCAAGATTAGGTAGGGAGAGATTAGGCAGGGAGAGTTACCAAAAATATATGAAACATTCTTTAAATGAAGAAATACAAATTACCCAGGGATATATGGGGAAAATGTTCAACATCCCTGGCAATCAGGGAAATGCAAAGCAAAACATCACTGAGATTTCATCTTACTCCAGTTAGAATGGCAGTAATCAAGAATACAAATAATAATAAATGTTGGCAAGGATGTGGGGAAAATGTTACATTCATACATTGTTGGTGGGTCTGCAAATTAGTACGACTTTGGACAGCAGTATGGATATGCTCAAAGGACTAGGTATAGTACTACTAGATGACCCAGTTATCCCATTCCTGGGTATTTATACAAAAGAACTATAATTAGCAAACCTTAGTCACACAGGCATGTCAATGTTTATACTAGTACAATTCACAACAGTCATGTTATGGAAACAGCCTAGGAATCTGTCAACAGATGAATGAATTAAGAAAATTTGATATATACATAAATGAAATTTTACTAGTTGTAAAGAAGAAAGAAATTCAGACATTACTGGCAAACAAATAATAGTACTAAGTGAATAAGCCAGATTCAAAAAGTAAAGGGTAGAATGTTTTTAGTCATGTGGAAGCTAGAGCAAAGTAAGGGGAAAAGGGTGGTGGGGGGCAGGGGTCAGATCTCACAAAAATAAAAGGGAAGATCAATGGCCTGGAGGAAAAGATTGAGGGTGAGGTAGGAGGGATTGGGAAAGAAGAAAATGCAGCACTGAAAATCAAACTATTTCCATGTTAAATATACCACAGTTAATTCTACATATATGCATGTACAGAAAGCAGCAATTTAAAAAAACAATAAATAGCTGGGTATGATGGCACAGGCCTGTAATCCCAGCATCTCAAGAGGCTGAAGCAGGAGGATGGTGAGTTCAAAGCCCGCTTCAGTAACTCAGCGAGAGCCTGTGTCTAAATATAATATAAAAAGGGGCTGAAGATGTGGTTCAGTGATTAAGCACCCCTGGGTTCAATCCATGGTATAAATAAATAAATAAATGAATAAATGAATGAATAAATAAAAGGAAGACCTGAAGAGTAAAGGAAGAGGGATGATGGGAGGGAAAAGAAGAGGAAGAGGAAGCACTGGGGACTGAAATGGAACAAATTCCATGCATGTATAATTACATTAAATACCACTACTATATATAACTATAATGCACTAACAAAGTGACTTTTAAAAACTGTATACAAATACCTGATAGCCTCCAACAAGGGTATTGGGAATTCCAAACAGATTTACTACCATAGGTTCAATAATGATGATGTTTCCAATATAAATTCCAATTACTCATATTACTTGCAAGAAAAAGTAAAATAGAACTATAGAAAAATTAGGTCAATAGAAGAACCCTTGATGGATGAGAGATTTCAAAAATTTCTGGGGATATAAAGGTAAACTGTAATCTTCATTATATGAAACTGAAAAAAGGAATCTATATTTAGAATGCATGGTAATGGTCTGCACCTGAGAAAGATACATATATCCCTGTTAAAACTCTACAGTGTCATTGGGCTCGAATTGCAGGAACTGCACAAAAGTCTGGAAGGCTTGGGGTAGGAATGGAAGTAAGGAATTGTCACAGTTTCTGTCCAGAAAATATATGCACCAGTCTCTTCTATCACATGTCACTTTCCCCAAAATTCTTCTCTATCTTCTATTCCTAAACTTCAAAGTTCAGGCAACTTGACACATTCTGTCAAAAAGAATCACCACACCACACATGCACACACACACACACACACGCATGCACATATACACACATACACATACACGAACATACACACATCTCCTCTAGATAAACAAAAAATTGCTTCAGCAGAACCAGGATTGATCAATTATGTGGGAGGGTTTAAAACTTAATCCATTCTGGCATTTAGGAGTTCCCAGGCATGATTCCAAATTGAACCAAGAGTCCCAGCCTGAAAACTTCCTATGCAGATGGAAAGACCAAACTCCAGTAGACAAATCAGTTAAATTTTGAAATGCTAAATATAAATAGTCAACCTAAAGTCAACAGGTAGATGAAAATCAACAATATAAAGATAAGGTTCAGAAGAAGGAAAAAAATAAAACTGGTAATTCAGAAAATAGGAAAGTTTATAAATAACATTAATAATGATTCATAAGATTCAAGTAATGTTTAACCCATTAGACAAGAAGAAAATGGTAAAGAAAGAGAATGAACAAGTATATAGTTTCAGAACTGATTAAAAAATATAATTATTGAAATAGCAGAAAAGATGAATAAAACTTACCAAAGAAAAAGCAGGGTATCATTTATAATGACCCTATATTCAATTAAAAAGAATTGTGAGGAATAGAGAAAATGGAGTGGAGAAAGCTATAACAGAAAAAAAAAAAAACCTAAGTTGAGAGACTTGCAAGTGTTGATATTGTTCTCAAAGTCAAAAATAGTCACATGAGAAAATTATTAACATTCAAGGGGAAATTATAAAAACAGAAAGAAAACCAGAAACCAGTCAAAGCAATAATTTCTGAGAACCAGGTTGGTAGAATGAGCTTTGGTTTGTTCTACATTATAAACCCTTCTGTCCTCCTTGTCTTTTAAAAGCATATTAATTTTAAGGAAAAATACTATATTAATCTAGTGGTATATGGGAGCTGATTCACATAGCAAGAGAGAACCAATTGTTCACAACTCCCTCCAATTCTACCTTAAGTGACATCAGATGGGTAGCTGAAAGAGGATTTAAAACAGAAATCAGCAAATAATACAAATCAGGCATTGTGGGGGGTGGGGCATTTAGTTAAAGGAGAGGAAGGCTGGTTTACCAGTAGGCCAATATTTATTTCAAAGTGGTCATAAATTTAAGAAAAATATCCATGGTAACTGCATTTACCATGTAAAAACCATTTTAATCATTTGAAGGTTTAGAATAACAAATCTATTTCATGCCTACTTCTCTAAAGTAAGGAAGCGTTTTATTAATGTCAGCAAAAAAATTAAATCCTACATAAAAATATTATCAGCCTGAACATTTGAAGTTCAATTTAAATCTTCTCTAAAATCTATCTTAATTATTAGAATTTTATACAAAATAACGTGTTACATAAAGTTCTTGTCTACTAAGAAATGAATTTTTCCAAGTATTTATATCATTTCAGAATAGTAATTATAATATTTCTTTCATTTGGTAGTAGGAAGGGATTATATGAAAGGTACCCAGCTTGTCCAAACCATAAAACTGGAGAGTGAGACCAAATTTACTTAGAATCTTCAGCAGGAAACGACAAGTGACATCTGCATTTACACATCTTATTTCAGTGGAATTCTCTATTTTGAAAGAAATTAAATTTACACATATTATTTCAGTGGCATTCTTCTGTATTTTGAAAGTAATTAAATGACTAAATTGAGAAACCAAGGTTAGAATAATAAAAGACAGAACATATGTTAATTCATACTACTTTTGTAAAACCAAAACAGGTTTTTCATTCTACGAATTCAATGATCCTTAGAAACACTTTAGTTTTATTTGAAACATCAAACTTGACTCAATTCTTACCCTCCCTCTAAAAGACTAGTTTTTCTAGGTATTAATATCAAGAAAATAAATCTTAGTGTTCTCTTAATTGCCAACAAAATATTACACCTTTACGCCCAATGAAATTGACCACTATGTTGAGTAGCCTTTAAAAATGGAGAAACCATGATGGTCAGCCCATTGAAAACTTGGGTTTATGAACTAGGAGTGTAGAGCATTTGCTTGGGGTCTGTGAGTCCTGGGTATATGGGTTCTATCTTCTGCACAAAAGCAAAATGACAACAACAACAAAACCTTGGGTTTATTAAAAATTTGATTTCTAAATAGGTTGTAGTTCTGTTATCTTTTCAAAGTCTACAGTCTATCAATATCCAACTTGTTATCATGACTCATTTCTCATTATCTAATCAGTCTTTATTTTTTAAACACTTTTTTTAAAGCCTCTCATCCAAATCCCTGAATGCATTTCAGCAGACCTAAAATATAATATTGCTGCTAGTTTGATTTTCATTCCTATAGTGAGTATATTTTTGAAAATTTATATGCTACTTGAAATGGTTAAATTTGTATGCTCTTAGCACCTTTTCTTCCACAATTTGTTACATTTTTTTCTATATCTTTCATGTATCTCCAGAGCTATTTTTAAGTGTTCTTTTGTGAGTTAAGGCTGATTTCTAGTTTCATTTAAAATCGTCTTAATTTCTCTGTATTGGGGGTTTGGGGTAGGTATCGTTTTTGGGTTTCACAACTGCTTTTAGAAAAAAAATCAATGAAAACCCTCAAGATGCTCTGTTTTATTTCAGTTTTTGTACTTATTATCAATATTTTCCATTTTGGGAACAAAATATTTTAACAGGCAGAAACTGTTGATCAGAAGTTGTAACTTTTGAAGTTATTAATCAGAAGTTTTAACTGAAAAATCACAATGATTGCACATGCTTGATTCCTGTCCTTACATATCAACTAAATGATAATGATAAATTAATAAAAACCCCATAAACCAAAGAAAATATTAAAAAGCAACAGCAGTAAAGAGAAGGCAATAAAATTTTGGAAACTGCAAAGCATATAAATACTTGCTTTTGCTACCCAAAGAAGATTAAAACAGTCTGCAGAGGTAATAGGCATAAGAAGCAAACTAGACGTTTCTCACCGAACCCTTAAAAATATGCAGATTATGAGGTACTGAGTAAAGCTGAAAACAAGCAAAGTGGTTGAAACACTACTACAACCACACTTAAGATTCCCTGATGTCCTGCCCCAAATTGCACAAGCTTCACAGCAGAAGGCAAAAAGATTTACCTTCTTAAGATGTTGAGTCGTTGTGGTAGATAGAGTCACAAGATACTAGTAACAGCTGAGAAGAAGGGTGAGAATCTAACTCCAGAGTTAGGATTAACTGAAATTAAATTCTGAATAATGAGATTTTTCAGTCATCTTCTCCCCTTCAACCAAAGAAAGAAACTGAATGCTTCTCTAGAAAACACAAAAGAGCCTGGAGAAAGCCCCTACAGACACTAAATTTTGAGGCTTCACACCCTTATAATATATTCTTTATAAGCCTAATATACAACCTTACAATAGAAAGTACTTTACTAATACTTCGACATTCTGAAGAAAAAATATTTTTGATCTAGGAACTTTTAAAATCAAATATAAATAATAGAGACATTTACAGAAATGCAAATTCTCAAAACTTGCCTTATTTCTCATTTGCCTTCTTTCTCAGAAAAACCAATGAAGAATATATTCCATAAAAATGAGAGAAAAAACTAAATAGAACAAAACTTTGTGTCCCAAAAGTGGAATTCTAGAGAGAGGCCAAGCAATTTCCTAGGATGCCAGAAAATGAGGCTATGAGATAATAATTGTGCAGTCAACCTGTAGAGACCATAGTTCAGAACAGAGGAGAAGGAAAATGAGTTGCAAGAGAGAGATCTGTCTCCAAAAGGAAATAAAATGAAGCCAATCTGACCAAAAGAAATTTAACGTGTTTATCAAAACATTTCAGGAAGTATTTGTAATAGGTACATAGACGTGAAGTAGGGGGAAAATAAATCAGTTATTAATCTGTAGATAAAAACTTGTAAAAACTTGATTCTACTGAATATAGAATCTCATAGTAATATTATATAATAATGAATGAAAAATAAATTATAATTAAAAGTTGGGAAAGTGTATGTATGTATGGTGGGTGGGTAGAGGGAAAAGAAGTGTGTGATTATTTGAGCAATATTTTTTGTATTAAGAAATGCACAGTGAGAAATTAAATTATAAGATGAAAATAGAAAAGTCAATTTAACAATGTAATTTAGGTAAATATCAAGAAAATGGCTAACAGTGCTTAAATTCAGAGATCCAAGGTAGGAAGACAATAGTGGATAATGATATTAACTTGTTTTGTACTTGCAGTTTTATTTATAAAAACAATACATATATTTGTGACCTAATTATAAAATAGAAAGTAAAAAATTAAAAATATGTACAGATATATAAAGATATAGATACAAATAGATGTATTTATAAATATTTTAGAGCCCAATCATGGAAAAAGGAGGTGAAAATTAGATATTTGAATATAATAACATTATCAAATTAACAAATATTGAAAAGAGTAGAAGAGGTAATCCTACCAGCATATGGGCATAAATACAAACAGTATGAAAAATAAAGGGAACAAACCATACCAAATAGCTCACAACAGGACAACAATTGACCCCACTGACACCACAGTGAAGGGATTGCAAAATAAACAACTTAGAAAGCTAATAGTTAAAATGTCTAACAGAGAAAAAGAAAATCAAAGGAATGAACTAAAAGAACATTTTAATAAAGAGATAAAGAGTCTGAAAAAGAAAAACCGAAATTCTGGAAATGAAAACTATATAAGTCAAATTAAAAATTCAGTTGAAATCATCACCAAAAAACTAAGGCACATATAATAACACTGATTTTCAGACCTTTAAGACAGAGTATATGACCTTGAAAACAAAGTCAGCAATAAAAATGATAAGGGACTGTGACTAGAATATTCAGGAAATCTGAGATAATATAAAGAGACCAGATATAAGAATCATTGGTATAGAAGAAGGCACCTATAGGAATTAAAGGAATGCACAACATTTTCAGTGAAATATCAGAAAAAGTACCAAAATTTAGGGATGAGATTAAAATAGAAATTCAAGAGTCATTTAGAATCAATCCCAAATACATAAGGTCAAATAAGATCTCTCCAAAACATATTATAATTAAAATGTCTAATATACAGAACAAGGATAAAAGGTTTTAAAGCCACAGGCGAAAAAAGCAGGTCACATTTAGAGGTAAGCCAATTAGACCGTGTTATCTCTCAGTCTAGATTCTAATATCCAGAAGGGGTTGGAATAAGGTATACCAAGTCCTGAAAAAAAATGGGTGGCAACCAAGAGGCTACTCCCAACAAAGCTATCCTTCACACCTGAAGTTGAAATAAAATGGAACCATCACATGACCAAGCTATCCCACTTCTATGTATTTATTCAAAAGAACTAGAATCAGCATACATGCATACCATGTACTTGGAGCCAACCCAAGTACAGTCAACTGATGAATGGATAAATAAAATATGCCATATATATACACTGTATTAGTCAGGGTTCTCTAGAGAAACAGAATCAACAGGAAATATGGTTAAGTATGATTATAAAAGGGAATTTATTAGATTGGCTTACACTACCAGAAGCTGGATAGTTCACAGTGGCCATCTGCAGGTGGAGAGCTGGAAGAACCAGCAATTGCACATTCCAAGACACAGAAATCGCAGAACAAGAAAGATCAACAGTACTACCCTAGTCCAAGACCAAAGCTTCTGGAAACTACCTGGAGAATTACTGGCAGAGTCCACTTGGGAAGAGTGAAGAAGTAATATCCTCAGAGGATCGAAGCAGCAATCAAGAACCCGTACAAGAACAGCCACGCTTGCATCTGCTGATGCTTCCTTGTTCTTCCAGCTTTTATTCCATCTTATTGGGTGGTGTTGTCCATACTTAGGGAGGGCTCCACTTCAGTTCCTATCCCACATTCCAATCATTCCTAGACATGCTCTCATTGACACACCCAGAGGCAACATCATCAACATCTCTTAATCCAATCAAGTTGACAATTCAAATTAACCATTATATACACAATGCAGTTTTACTCAGCCACAAAGAAAAAGGAAATTATGTAATTTGCTATAGTGGATAGAACATGCTAAGTGAAATAAGTCAGATTTGGAAAGTCCAAGTTCAAATGTTTTCTCTCATATCAGAAGTTAAGGAGATATAAAAAATTAAAAGGGAGAATCCTATGAAAATAGAAAGGAAAACAGTAAAACAAAGGAATAGGACCAAGAGGGAGGAAGGAGAAATGAAGAAGGGAAAGAATAATGGAATGAAATTCAAATTGTACTGTGCACATATATAATGCATCAACTAAAAGAAAATAACTGAATAGGAAGATCAATAGAAAGGAAGAAGAGCAGCATACAGAGGAAGGGAAGGAAAATGGAAGTATTGGGGATTAAAATGGAACAAATTATGTTTCATGCATGTATGAATAAGTCAAAATAAACTTTACTATTATTATAACTATAATATACAGATTAATTCATTTTAATCCCCCTAAAGAGAGAAACATTTTAGAGCCCAATCATGGGGAAAGTGATATAGAAAATTAGACATCTGAATATAACAGCATTATCCAAGTAACTGATATTGAATATAATAATTTTATCAAATTAACTGACAATTTGGAAACCAAGTTTTTTAGAAAATAATCACTACATTAACAGCAATTATTTGAAAACACACATTTTCAAACATGACTGCTATTGAACTCTGTAGGCCATAATTAGGACACTTGTAGAATATGATCCCTTTCAATGTTAACTATGGTCTTCTACTCACCAATGACAGCTAGGAAGATAGTTGAGAGATCCATAAATGCAAGGAATGTCTGTCTCTCATCAGGCATGGTTTGAGACTAATCTGGAATTTCTTAAGTCATGGACTGGACACAAGAAAGGCCATCAACTGGAAACTATTTTTGTCATTGTTGGAGCAAAGTCTTAAAAGTCCCCAAAGGATATAAGATCTGCAATCCTGGAAAAGAGCCTGAAATATGCTACCAAGCCTGAGGAGAAGGTAGGATGACCATGCTTGGGTACCATAGACTGGAATTAGCTCTGCAGATGAGAATGTGAATAGGTGAGAGCTTACAAATAGATGGGCAAGAGCCCACATCCAGATTCCTGAATTACCCAGTGTTCAGTGTTAATGAGAAGTCACTAAAAATTAGCAAATCAGAACTGTTCCAACAGTCCTGTCCTGTAGGATCCTGTGGAAGAATTATCATACCAATAAGCAGGAGCAATCCACTCATCAGGCCACTTCCTGGAACCAGAGTCCAGACACTGGAGTTTTGAGAAGAACCTATAGGCACAAGTCTAGGAGCTCCTCAGGGCATTTGCACACACTGGACAGAGAGGATCCCAGGAAGAATAAATGGGGATTGGGTACCCTGTCAATCACCCAAAAGATGACACTGCCCTCCTCACACATTCCCAAATGCAAAAGGAAAAGGAAAAGCCACTCAGACTGTAGAACCCTGTGAGGAACAGGGCAAGAGCAGACCAAGTTGAAGGGTGATACTGGCTTTTGATCCTCAATAAACACAACTGAAAGCCCATTTGAGAGACTGTTTCCAAAGAACCCTGCGTGACAATAAGTATGTGTGAATAATAAAATTAAATTTGTAGAATGTTTTGTATTTTTTGGAAAGATTTAGTTTCTAAGAAGCCTCTAAATCAAGCAATAAGAATCAACACAATATTAATTTCCTATGGCTGTTGCAACAAAGTACCCAAACTGGGTGACTTAAAATATCAAAGATTTGCATCTCATGGTTCTGGAGGCCAGAAATCTGAACTCAAGGAGTGAAGGATAGTTTCTTTTTAAGGTTGTGGAGAAACCATCCCATGACTTTCTCCTATCTTCTGGTGGTTGCTAACAGTACTAGTTATTCCTTGGCTTGTGATAAAAATCTCCAAATCTCTACCTCCATCATCATTTAATTGGAGGCCACAGTAATACAGTATAACCTTAACCTGATTATATCTAGAAAGACCTTGTTTCCTAATACAATCACATTCATGGATACTGTGGGCTGAGTTCAACATATCTTTCTGGGGGACATAATTCAACTCTAAACAAACACCATACTATGAAAACACACTTTCTTTCATTGTATATTCTTGTATGGATGCTACAGGAGAATTAAATACAAAGACATTCTATATTGGTGAAAGAAAAGTGTTAATATTCTTAGGCACAGTTTTAATTATAGCTCAAGAAGAAAAAGTTAAATCAATAAGACAATGTAAGGGGCTGAGTTGGCAGAAAATTACAAGCTTTACATTCAACTTTTCAGAAGTTTTTCTGATGAAAAAGTGATAACAGATCAAAGGACACTAAATAAATTCATTAGCATAAAAATCAATTATATTGAAACTTTAAAAATTTTTCCCTTTCCTGGGAAAGTGATCAAACGATCAACTAATAGATAAATTTTGCAACACTATACTCAAAGGCTACCAACAGTAGGGAGCTTTTTAGATATTCCACTCTATCTCATTGGTGGTTGTTATGTTTTTATAAGTATGTCACCCAACTAAATTTTGACTTCTTTGAAGACAGAGACTGTCTTTATGTCTGTAATTCCACCAGCTATAATGATGCCTGACACATATTTACAGCTAAATCAATATTCTAGACTGAATGGAAAAATGAATGTATAGTCCATGATTGAAAGATTATAATAGAACCCTTAACCCAGAGTCATTTCTTTTAAAGAAAGAAGTACAGATCATTATTTCAAATGTCTCCAAAATTAGTTCATTATTCAAGAAAAAAAGCAAAATGCTACAAAACAACTTCAACTTCATTTTGTTATTACATTAGCAAATATATGGGTACATGTGCTATCATATTAACAAATGTAAGGAAAAAATGATTGGTCATCAGTGGTGAATTGATTACTTTTATTAAATTATTATTTAAGTACACAAAAAGAACTAGGTAAAAATTGTTCATAGCTAATGTAAATTTCTGAGAAAAATTTCATAGATGAGGGTTGGGATTGTGGCTCAGTAAAATTTGAATGATTATTAAGAGTTAAAGACCCTCGATGCTGACAATTGAATCATTGTAATTCATCACATTAAAACAGCTTTAGAACAGCATCTGTAATTAATCTAGAAAAATGTGTAGATTACTTATATTATCAAAATGATTATATCCATCATAGTAAAATAACTTAATAGATTCCATGTTAGGAATGCATAATAATTAATTATCTAGGTTATTAGAGCAATTAGCATAGATTTGTATCTTTAGTATCATAAATAATTTCAACCTTATAAGCTATATTTTACTTAGGTCTGGGAGAATTGGAAAAGTTAAAATGATAATAAACTGACATTATGCTAAATTTCCAATAGTAAATTTTAAAGAAGTAAACTATATTTTTAATGAAACTATAATGATGTTTAACATTATCTTTACAGTTCACTGCTCATTGTATTTAGTCTACATTTTCATTGAGAATGAAACATTTACCTTGGAAATAAAGTTAACTGCCTAGAGCACAGCATGTTGATTGAATAACTTCATTTTCTTAGCTCCCACATATTCCTTAATAAGCTAAAATGTGAGAAATAACCTCATGATTTATGTTAGATGGTATATACTGAACTTATTAAGGACCATCTTGTTTCCAAAAATCTGTACCTTTGTAATCCTCACAGGTTGGTCTATCTTTTGGAAACTTCTCGATTGGGATTTGTGATGCCAGTCTCCCTTGACTGTCATACTGAGAGCATATTAACTGACTAGCATCTATTCACTGCTTTTCCCATCCTTGCAGGATCCCTAATTTTGCCAGATGTTCTTTACAGCATTTTTCTTTGTGACTAAATACGTAAGAAAACACTCATATTCTGTGATTAAGAGAATGGTTTTCTTCTTCTCTCCTAGTGTTCACAACATTGGCTGACCAGGAAGATAATGTGCATCATGCCATCATATGCTTCCTAACCATAGCACAAAATGCCCATGTTCTGTGTAGCTATTGCTTGATGCCACATGTTTATGTTTATATATTGCATAACACTTCTAGGGTTGGTCGTACAACTTGCAGAGAGATAACTCACTCTCCATTTGCCCTTCTCAGAACTTTGAATGTTGTGTGAAAGATGCCAGTGTTACAAAAATATAAATATTCTAACTGAGATTCACTGAGTTACTATTTGGAAAAGAGATCTCAGAAAAGTTATCCAAATAGGAAAATCTCCACTGCCTAAGTTGGAATGAGAAATAAACTTTTATTGTATGAGTCCCTGAATCTCACATTGCCTAAGAACATGTTTAGGAATGAAATACTGGACGCAGAACTATAAGAGAATGGAGGGCCTATTTATACTTAGCCTCAAAGTGGTACATCCATTGCAAACAGAGAATAAATCAGTCACAGTGCAAGACCTTGTCAACTTTGGAATGAGTCACTGAAAATACAGAGCATAGAGAAGTTTAGAGGATGTGTATACTAAGGTCTTTACAAAACAACAGTTCTTTACAAATTGTCAATGACAAAAAGACAAACGACTAGGTAACAAAGCTTACTAAGAAAAGATAAAACCAAACATACATATATGATATTGGAGAAGAGTGTCATAGAATAGATAGCATTAAACCAAGCATAGCTTTAAAAAGAGTTAGCTGACAGTGGTACATCTTGACTTCATTAATTACCTCAGCAGGTTCCAGGAGCACTCTGACATCACTAGAGAACTAACCCTGCTGATAAAATTAATATCTGTGGAGGAAAAGAAAGCTGAGGATATGGGAAATTATCAGCAGCAGACTGGGGGTTTTTAAAGCCAGTGGTGCAGAGGTAGCTATTAAAAACTAGGTTTTAGTGTTAGAAGATTTTAAAGGAAATGGAGATTCAAAACACTCAGGTTCCACCAAACACAGGAAATCCCTAGAAGGGGTGACTTATTTTCTGTCCATCAACAGAGAATGATATATGTGGGGGATATATACATTTGGAAAATTCTGGTGGTGTCTGGTAGAACTGCTAGGGATAAAAAGTGAGAGCCAACCTGACCTGAACAATACTGGGCTCCATCGCCTCAGTTTATACAGCTATAGTCCATCTCTCCTGAATAATGACCCAATGAAAGCTCAAGATTCCTTCCCCCAGAATTGCCAGGACTATAGATTAAAATGCCAGTTCATACAGACAAATTTTTGGCCAGGTGTGTGAGTCAGTTTCTACCACTATGAAAAAATACTGGGATAAACAACTTAGAAAGAGGAAAGATTTATTTTAGCACAAGGTTTCAAAGTTTTCAGCCCATGGTCTCTTGGTTGCACTACCTTTGGCCTCAGGGAGCCCAGTACATTGTGGTAGGAGTATGTGGTGGAAGCTGCTGTTCACCATATGGCAGCTGGGAAACTAAGACAAGACAGAAAGGGGTTGGGGGCCCCAATATACTCTTCAAGAGCACTGCTCCAATGACCTAACTTCCTTGCACCAGGACCCGAAAATTCCACTAGTTCCCAAATGAGCCAGGGGCTAGGGACCAAGCCTTTGACACATGGGCCTTTGTGGAACACTTTCAAACAGTAGCACCAGGTAACATTAATCAATAGCTTCCAATCTTTTTTTTTTATTGTAAACAAATGGGATACATGTTGTTTCTCTGTTTGTACATGAAGTAAAAGCATACCATTTGTGTAATCATAAATTTACATGGGGTAATATTGTTTGATTCATTCTGTTATTTTACTCATTTCAAAGCAGGTCACTCACATGGTCTGATAGGGTTAGCAGAGTAGAGCTTGAACAAGAATAATTTGCTTATACAATATGATTTGATGAGTGATGTTTGTCTTGAGTCCTCCCCATTTCCCCTTCTCTCCAGTTTTATTTATTATACTATTTATTTTGAGTACAAGAGCAAATTTATATAACACCTCATTCAAAAGTTCTAGCTTATATGTTCTTAAAGTTATTTTATTTCCCCTTTGCATGTATTTCTACCTTTCACTGGCTTTTTAGTGATGCTGAAACTTTGTTTCAGTACTGCAATAACAAATTCTAAGTATGATTTTTATATATTGATAACCATGAATGTTATGATTTAGTTAATCAAGCTAAAATATAATTGGCACTTCTTTATAATAATAATGGATTATTTAATTATTCTCCCAAATGGGAAAAATTACACATATATTTTTCTGGGCATCATAAAGAAAATTAAGCTTAGAACCAAAGCATTCTGAATACAAATTCTATAATAAAATAAGAGTTTAAAAAAATCATTGCTTTTGGACTAATATTACGTATAAATTTGTTTCCTCTTGTTTACATAGCCCTAATCTACTAATCCAAGGATAAGAATAAAATAAACATAAAACCCTACGGGAAATACAATACTATAATTTTGAAGAGTAAGACATATCACTAAAATAATTAAAGATTGCCAGTAGAAAAATTGAAATTGAAAATATAATACTAACTGATAGTTATTTCATAGATAAGATACCAGAGAAAAACTTAACATGATATAAAAGTACTTTCAAAACAACAAATCCTTTCCAACATATTTGAGAATTAAGTAAAAGTTTTAAAAATAATAGAAATAATAATTATGCAATTGAACAATTTAATATTTATTTTCTTAAATCAAACTTACATTTGAAAACTATTTTATTTCAATCACCATTACCGAACATGTAGAATTTTGGCTCAAAAAGACACTAAGTGATTCATTTAACTATACATATCCAAATATGGAAACAAAGGTATTTTCTTTCAAACTAGCCTTCAAATCATGTTAAGATTTTTCTTTGATATTTCAAAAGTAGAGATATTTGAAATTCATTCCAGCTCAAAAACTCCAGTTCCCAACCTGAGTTGTCTACACTTGTTTAGTTGACATAAAAAGTTGATATCATATAAAAATATTCCATCTGGTCAATCTGTGAGTCAATGTGTAAACATCTGAATACAAACAGCATAGCTTTGGGGAAAGGAGACAAATTATTAAAAATAAGTTGAGCTCTTTAGATTTGTCCTTATACTCAAATATTCATAAGTTCATAAACTATTCAGTATGGTTTATATTTTTACTGAAAGTAAATTTTCCAAAAGACTTTCAAAATTAGAATGCTATTATTACCATGACTGAGATATTCTTAACACACCAAAATTATGTCTATTGAACTTTAAACAACATTAAATTAAAAGGCAATATTTCAATCTTTGACTTCCATAAAATGAGTTATATAAAAGATTCAAAATTGAAAATATATTCAATTATTAGGAATATAAGTAACATCACATTACAATTATAGAAATAGACATGCTTTAAGTACTCATCATAATATATATACTTCTCAATCATAATTCATACTAAATGCCTATAAATGCAAACATGGGCATATTGTATAAAGTGCTTACTATAGGACATATTTTCTCACTTATTCACAGTTCTGTAAAGTAGTTATTCCATGGTTAATTATATTCATCAGGTGTAAAAATCACACCTGAGCGAAGGTCAGTTATTGCCACAAAGGTTGCATGTTAAGCAAGTAATAAACCTCAGGCAGTTTAACTCCAGAACCACATTGCTGGATCCTCAGCCCTAACAAATATCTCAATTAAAATGTTTCCATCTGGGCTAGAGATATAGCTCAGTTGGTAGAGTGCTTGCTTTGCAGGCATGAGGCCCTGGGTTCAATGCCCAGCAACACATACACACACAAAAAAAAGTTTCTATCCACATGCATTCAGAGTCAAATATATTCCAAAATAATCATGTTGAAATTTAATATAAATTATAATATATATTTCAAGTACCTTAAATATTCACAATTCATTTAAAGTTCATCATATGCTTTAGAGGTTACAGTATGGTTCAGTAACATATGTGACCATCATCTGTAAACATAATGTGTAAAATAGTGAAAGAATGAGCTTAGCTGTCTCACCAAATTTACAAAGTTAATTTCAAACTGGCTAAACATTTCTGGTAAAAAATCAAACCCAACTTCACCTATGTCCTTTAGCTGTGGTTGAGCATGAAAATTCAGGGATTATACCAGAAACCTTTTGCTTTTATAGATAGAACAAAATCTTCAGGAAGTATTTGAAGTGATTGAGAAAAGGATTTTAAGTTTCATAAAGTGCCACCAGAGAAATGTCTAAATTGTTTAGGACCTAGTGAAACTCATTTTCATATCTATGACGTATTTTTTTACAATTAAAAAATATCCTAACTTTGGCTTTTTGTTCAAAGCACATAAAATTTTTTTTTAAAAATCTGTATTTTATTGGCTTTGATTATAAAATTGACAAGTAAGTGGTAAATATATGTTCTATCATCATGAGAGCCTTTGACTTTGGTATTTATCTTTATAGCCCATCAATAGATAAAGATAAATGGATGGGTAAATGGATGAATAGACGGTTGGACAGAAGAATTCATGGATGGATACATAAAATCACCTATTTCTTTTTCTTTCTTCTTTTGACCTTAACTTATTCTAATAATGTGCTAAAAAGTCCATGCAAAGGTTTAATAAGTCATAGTGAATCTCTCAGAAACATTTATGATATCATAAATTATTTTGGTTTACTGTATCTGGAAATATTTATTGAAAATATCAATATCAGTCAATCAAAGGCTATGGGACTTTTAATTATTAGTCTGGTCATTTAAACTACCAAAGCAAAGCATATAATGTGATAGATACTGTTTCCACTTAGCATGTTTAAAATGCAAGTCATTCATTTTACCCGAAGATCTTGCTTTAACCAAATACGAATTCTACTTCTCCAAAACTATTATCTCTTGCAATGCACTGTTGATTCATGGGTGTTCACTCAGTAAAAAAAAATCAAGGGATAGAGAGGGGTCAGAGCTTAAAATATACCTATCTTCTAGAATCATACAGGTTAGAATCTAAGAGGATGACAGCAGAGATCAGTGGGGAGAACAAGTCATTCTGTGCACAAATGAACACAATCTCTAGCCAAACAGCACCAGAAATTAAAGACGAGTTTCAACAGATGTAGTAACACTTAGAGGTCTATGTTAGTACATTAAGAACATCTTAAAGATACAGTCATAGTAAAAGAGCCCTGTCTCAAGTGACTATCGCTGAGGAGGACTATTTTGAATAGACAAAAATAAATAATATCTGCTGAGCATATTCCATGCTTCAAGAACCACACACTATTATGTAGACAATTTATCTTTAAACCATCCTGACAAATGTTTTCCTTTCCTTGGTTTGTCTAGAACACAGCACAACATCCTGAATATGTTTGGTAAATGTAGTCAAATAAATGGCTAAATGAATGATATCAGAAATAATTTTCTTTCTGCCACAGAATGCTTCCTATGACAAGAACAGGCCCTTCAAAAATCAGTAACTGTGCAAACTCTCAGAGACACCATTTGGGACACATGGGGATAGACTCCAACTTAGGGAAGAAGAGATTGCCTAGGACTGTCTGAGTATCAGGTAGGCCTGAGGAAAAGTTACAGTGCAGTTGACACCTGTGTGCCCTCACTGCCTTTATTTCTGGTAACAATACCCAGGCTGTTTGTTTGTTGTTGTAAACCTTCCCTACCAACACCACCTTCTATTATCAGCCACGTAGATGGTCTGATACCATCACCACCTGGAGGGTAGGTCTTAATAATTTGTGTCAATACAGTGGTCATTCTTCCAAGTCACAGTTTTCAACTCAGAAATAGCATTTAATATGATCAGTCTATAAAACAGGGGAACATTTGTTTAAACCTGCAGGAATGGAACCTCCCTTTCTTTTTTTTCAAGACCTGTGGAAAGAGACCCTCTTGCTTTCCCCTAATGACACTGTGAAAGAATATGAAGACTAGCACTGTTTCAGTCATTTCTCTTCCATGAAAGGAGCGAGGGAGCCTGAAGACAATTCTGATGGGAAAGACAAAATAGAAAACAGTGGAATAGGGTATTTGGTGATATCTCTAAAACAGTAAAGGAAGTTTGACCTGAAGTTACTTCTGATCTATACAATTAATGAATCCAGTAATTTCATTTTGTCTTTCAATAAGTTTTTGTTGTATCACTCTCAATGTAAAGCATTCCAATTTATACTGATGGTAAATGGAATCTCATCAGGGTTCAAACAATAAATAGGATACAAAATGGTTATCTGGAAAGACACTTAATAGAGCCCAGTGCATGAAGAGCTGAGATGAGGATGGGAATTAAAAAAGCAAGGGTTTCAGATCACCCTGAACTTGAGTGACTCTCAGGAAGAATGACACCATACATGAAAGAAATGAAAAGGAAATTTGGTAGGCAGCAATAAAATTTTACTTTAAGACCATGAAAATATATCATCAAATAAATTAAGTGGAAGAATATGCATATATACACATATATAATATTATAAAACTAACAAATTTATATGATATACTTATTTTTATAATTGAATGTTTCAATATTACTAAAACATACATTCTAGTAGAGGAAAATAAATTCCCTACAAGTAAATGGCAAAAAAATAATTAAAGTACTTCTATATAATACTTGAAAAATATTAATTATTGCATCAAGAATTAACCAATGGTTTGTCTAGTATCTCATTTATTTAAATTAAGCATGAGTAATAAAGGAAAATTCATAGAAATAGGTTAAAGTTCAATTTTATAAGCTAATATAATCCCAGAAATGTGTTGCACTCATAAATATCTAACATAAATAGGAAAAAATGCAAAATATCATAATAACCACACAAAGATCTATGTAAAATATAACCACAGTTGTCTTTTTATAATTTATTAAATGTATCTTATATTTATGTATTAATATCATCAGATATCAAATAAGGATGGGATAGTTAACATAGAAGGTTATCTACAATGCCTTAACTGCATGAAGCAAGTTTCAGAACAGGATTTAAAATAGCTGGTTAGGGGAAAGTGGGAATAGAGAAAGGGTTTGTAAAATACTTTTGATAGAATAATTGTAATCAAATGTGCTAAGAGTGTTTATCTGTTTTTGATATTTGAAGGGTAGAACAAGAGGAAGTATGTGTTATTTTAATAAGAAAACAAAAGAGTAATGTTATTTTCAGTTTTGATAAAAAATAATACACTTACTTAAACACCATTTTCTCTAATCTTAGAAAGTTGCCAAAAGTTGTAATTAATACATATCAATTTCTCTTGCAATTAAAGCTATCATTATCAATTCCTTACTCTAACCAAATAAACGATACTTTCTTTTTTATAATATTGTTGATAAATCAATATTACAAATACTAAAAAAATGTAACCATTCAATCTTCTAATACAAGATAGGACAATATGATACATACATATAACAGAGTATGTTTTGCAAAGTAATACTACAAAGGACATAGTATAGTTGTCCCTTAGTATCAATAGGGATTGGTTTCAGGACATCCCCCCAAGAATACAAAATACATGGATGCTCAAATCTCTTATATAAGATAGTACAGCATTTGCATATAATCTATGCACATCCTTCTTTTTAAGTAATCTCTAGATTACTTATAATATCTAATATAATGTAAATGCAATGTGAACAGTTGTTATACTATTATAATTTTAGAAATAATAACAAATAGTCTACAAATGTTCAGTAGAGATGAGAGCATCATAGATATAACTGCATATCTGTGGTTAGTTAAATCTTGGATTCAGAACCCACAGAGAGAGAGCACCAACTGTATTGTAGAATCTTACCCAAAATCTCAAAATAATTTTAAAAAATTAAAAATAAATCTAAAACAATCATATAATGATGTAAAGAAAATAGCCATTCATACATAAATCTCAACTGCAGGACTTAGTTTTAACATTGAACATTTGAAATGATACCCTGTATCCATTTCTATAACAATAATCTTTAAATCACCATTATATGTAATCTATACAATGCAGGAAAAATTAAAGGTCACTGTTGTCAAGTAGAAAGATACAACTATGTTTACACAAAACATTTGCTGCTTTAAATGATAATGAATAGGAAATGTCAATAATAGAAATTATAGGAGAGACAAACATCATTACCCTAGGTAAACCTATGATTACATGAATGGTGTGACTCTACATCATGTACAATCAGAGAAATGAAAAGTTGTACTCTCTTTGTGTACAATGAATCAAAATGCAGTCTGCTGCCATGTATAACTAAATAGAACAATAAAAAATAATACAAATTATATTTGAATACATTCCAGTGCTCAAATGTTCTTTGAACAGAAATAAGTGGTCATCTAGATTTTGAATCAAGATCATAAGCAGAGAAGACACTGCCAATGCGGGTGGTTACAATGGGTATGAATTTTCTTCCAGCATCAGCAAGTCCGTGTTACCTGACATGTGGAGCAGAGTCAGGGTGAAAGTCAACGGGCCATTTGTCCAGGGGCTGATACACACATGTGCATCTTGAATGTTCATTTCTAAACGGTCACATTACTTGGAAAGATAGATGAAGCAATAAAATCTATAAAGAATAAGGCACCAACCATTCCGAAATCTCGAGTTCTTCATTAGTAAAATGGGTAAATATAATAATACCATATTTAAATATTGTTTATGAGTTTTTCATGAGACTATATAGAAGGCTTTAACACTGGGATTTGTCCAAGTTCTCAGTAAATTTTCATTGTGATCTTCATAGCAGTATCATCCAAGATTTAAGAACAAATAGCTAGCTGATGTTTAAAGTACAAAGAAACTGATAAGTTAGATTATAAACCATATTTTCATTTTACTCACTATTCATATTTTCTACTTTCAACTAAGTGACTGTGTTAGTTTTTCATCACTGTGACAAAATACCTAAGATAATCAACTTAAAGGAGAAAAGATTTATTTTAAGCTCAGCATCCCAGAAGTTTCAGATGATTGGTCGACTTCATTGTTTCTGGGTCTTTGGTAAAGCAGGACATCACAGCAGAAGGGCATGGTAGAACAAAGTTGATTCACCTCATGGCAGCCAGGAAACAGAGAGAGACAGAGAAAGAAAGAGAGGAAGGAAGGAAGGTGTCATGCCCTTCCAGAGCATGACCTCAGTGACCTACTTTTTCTAACTAGACCCCACCTCCTACAGTTTCTACAACCTACCAATACTCCATTCAATTATGAACCCATAATGGATTAATCCATTGATGAGATCACAGTCCTAATGAGTCAATCACTTTCTAAAAGTTCCACTTTGAATTTTGCTGCAATAGGGATCAAGCTTTTACACATGAGCCTTTGGAGAAAATTCCAGATTTATACTCTAATAATGATTTTGTGATAGGGTAAATGGATGAAAAGTAAAATTTTAAGAGTGTATCCTGGCATAAAAGGAACAACTTCAGAAATTAAAGATAATATTTACTACATATTACTCCAGGGTAAATGCCACTATTTAAATGAAAAATCACTTTGGAATAGCTAAGAAAAAATTACATATATATAAAGTATAATTATATATATATTTCTTAAATCACTTTAGTGAATAGCCTAAGGCCTCATTTGATTTAATACCTAAATTTTTCCATTAACAAATTTTAGGATTTCTCTCTTGTTGGTTTCTTTTTTAAAAAGAAATGGGCAGTAAGAGAAGAATGGAGGGACTTTGGATTACGTAGAAGGAAATAAGAGCAGGGAGGGGGCAAAGTATGAAAGATTGTGGAATGAGGCAGATATCATTACCCTATATACATGTATGATTTCACGAATGGTGTAAATATATATGGTGTACAACCATAGAAACAAAAAGTTGTACCCCATTTGTGTACAATGAATCAAAATGCAGTCTATAAAAATAAAAAAGAAATGAGGGCAAATAGTAAGATAAGTACAATGAATATTTAAATCAATAAAATTCTATTAATAACTAAGATTTAGTATACAGTCAAATATCTCAGTATCTAGAAAAACATTACAAATAAATATACATTCTCTACCTCGCACAAAAAATGAAAAGTGTACTCAATGAGATCTACTAAACAACTAGATTTAATTCACATCAGTTCACTTTGACAGAAGAAAAAAATTCTCAAAATTATCACAAAGAAATTGTGATAGTCATTTCTAAATTACTCTGTTTAAACAGAGTAGGCCTTAAGACCTACCAAGTCCAACTTTTTCTGAGAATTACTGACTTTAATTATTATGTTAGTTTCTTGATAATGTTTTACATAAGAAAATTTACAAAGAAAAGCTGGAAAATTTTAGAAATAGATGTATTTTTTCACCAAATGTTATGTTAATTGTTTTTTTTTTTCCTGAAGCATAAATGTAAAAGAAATTCCAATAAATTATTTCTATTACTTGATCACAATTTTTCAGGTAGTTTAATCAGTTTAAGAAAAGTTCCAAATGCAAATCAAAACTATTCTAAGATTTCATCTCACTCCAGTCAGAATGGCAATTATCAAGAATGCAAGCAAGGATGTGGGGGAATAGGTACATGTGGAGAGCAGTGACTGAGACTGGGGGTCTCTGATGACCTCACGGCTGTGGCATGCCTGGTGCCAAGGGCATAGGATGCCTTGCTGCTATGGTAAAGCCCTGCTTGAGGAGCCTCTATGCAAGAGTCTTGTCAGCTTCAAACTTGATCTCAGGCACATAGCTCCCAGAGATAGAGGAATTCTCATGCTAGACAACCACAATGTTTCACCAGCTCTGCTACTCCTGAGACTGCCCACTTAACCTTAACTTTAAACAATGGACCTTCCTAAGCACTGCATAAAGCTCCTAACATTGCACACTGAAACTGGAAAAGCTGCATAGATGTTTCTAGTCCTGTAACTTCCTAAATACCAAGAATAATGCTTACATAGTCTTTAACTTGATAATGAGACATATATAAATAAAGATTAGTGGCATAAGTCATTAGAGCTGCTTCTTCATTGGACAGCAGCACTCCACATGATCCCAGCTTTATAATCACAATTTGCATGTGTGAGTCTTTATTTTTCCAATCCCCCATTGCACCTTACCACAACCTTGAGTTTGGCCTCACTGGTCGCAGCAGGTGCATTCATATGTTACTGGTAGGACCACAAATTGGTACAACCATTATGGAAAGCAGTATGGAGATTCCTCAGAAAACTTGGAATGGAACCACCATTTGAACCTGTTATCCCACTCCTTGGTTCAAACATAAAGGACTTAAAATCAGCATACTACAGTGATGCAGCCACATCAATGTTTACAGCAGCTCAATTATAAATAGCCAAACTATGGAACCAACCTAGTTGCCCTTCAACAGATGAATGTCATATACATGCACAATGAAATATTTCTCAGCCTTAAAGAAGAAAGAATTATGGTATTTTCTGGTAGATGAATGGAGCTGGAGAATATCATGCTAAGCAAAATAAGCCAATCCCCAAACACCAAAGGCCAAATGTTTTCTCTGATATGTGGATGCTTATTCACAATGGGGGTGGGGCTTGGGAAAAATAGAGGTACTGTGGATTAGGCAGAGGGCAGGGAAGGGTGTGGGGGTAGGAAAGATAGTAGAATGACTCAAACATTTTTACCTTATATACACATAAAATTATAGGACTGGTGTGATTCTACAACATGTATGATCAGAAGAATGAGAAGTTATACTCCATTTATGTATGATGTGTCAAAATGCATTCTACTATCATGTCTAACTAATTAGAACAAATTTTAAAGTTTTAAAAAGTAAATATGACTAGAAAAAAAGAAGAAATGTTCCATATTATTTCTATAGTGAGGTAAGTAATAACTAACTTATCAAGGAAAAGCTTGTTAGTCTCCTTAAGAAATCATTGATAATAGCCCAGTTTAAAAAAACTACATGAAATTTTTAAAATTTGTCACTAGTATCCACAAGAATTGTTGGATACAAGATACTTTGGAAAGGCTTAGTCTATAACACCATATTGAGATCAGAAATAAAGTTACATTTTCTCTCCCCTTTCCCCAGAGTTACCAACTTTTTATATTGGAAGAGCCTCTATCACAAGCCCTGTGTCTCATTACCATTGACATACCTCCTGTTTAAACGTACTTCCCCATCCTGATATTTCTTTGATGCCATTAGGAATTAGAGTTATTTGAAAATTAGGAACCAAAATGCTTGTTCAGGCATCTCTTACCCTCTTTTGAGTAAAATATGAAAAAGAATACTCTGGAGTAATGTAAACAATTTAATCTTCATTCTAGGATATGACAGCTAGGCTCCTTTTTCCATGTTTCCTCTAACACCAATCCTAGACCCACTATCAATAAGTGATAATCTAAATCATGTAATAAAATGATAATACTCAGAAGTAAACCTCTCTGGCTTCCTTCCCCCACCCTATTCCCAATGTTTAAGCCCCATGGTAGGTTTTAAATGTATTAACAGACTGGCACCTATTTGCTGCTTCTTCCTTCCTTATAGGATCCCTAATTTTGCCAAGTGTTCCTTTCATCCTTTTTTCATAGGTATAACATTTGTGTGTCAATGTTACTTGGAATGTTAATTTTTCCTTTTTATACATTATTATTATATACATAATACAAATTCATCATAAATCCATGGATTCAATCTAGAATACACAATAAATACTCTATTTATATTTGTTGTTGAGCTTCCCCATGAAAACATTCTTAAGGCTTGTCAGACATATCCTCATTTCCCAAATGGAGAATAATGTGTAATAGACTTGCCAAGAAAATCCAATTGGACAGGTAGGGAATAGAACTGGGAGATGATGAAGCAAAAGTCTATATTTCAAGTTAGCATGTTCAAGCTAAATGTTAGTTGGTCATAAAAATTCTGAATCAAGTGAAGGAAGTTAAAAACGCAAAAAAAAAATTAAAGTAGTAGAGTCAGGTATTATTTTAGTCAGCTTTTTCACTGCGGTGACTAAATGATCTAACCCACACAATTACAGAGGAGGAAAGGTTTAATTTTAGGGCTCATGGTTTCAGAGGTCTTAGTCTATAGACAGCCAGCTCCATTCCTTGGGGTTTGAGGTGAGGCAAAACATCATGGCAGAAGAGCATGGCAGAGGGAAGTAGCTTGCATCATCAGAAAGCAGAGAGAGAGAATCTCCACTCACCAGATACAAATATATACCCAAAGTCACGTCCTAATCCCCACCTCTTCCAGCCACACCCTACCACTTCAGTTACCACTCAGTTAATCCCTGTCAGGAGATTAACTCACTGATTAGATTAAGACTCTCATAACCCAATCATTTCTCCTCTGAACCTTCTTGCATTGTCTCACATGTGAACTTTTAGAGAATACTTCACATCCAAACAATAACAAAAAGTCTTAGGGATATTCTTAAAAGAAATGTCTGGAAACTGAGAGAAGATAATACAAAATAAGAGAATGGGGGATGACTATTGATACTAACAAACAAGATTAAGAAATTTAGAAAGTCAGGCAAATAAGGCAGGCTGTGTTAGGGGGGGCCTCTTTTATACTCCCTGATGAATGTGAGAGAACTGGACCCTGAGTGCATGAAGGAGGTGACTACAGTTATTGTGAAAGTAGTGCTTATAGCCACCAAATTTCCAGAGTATGCCAGCTGTGGTTCTGACTATAGCATTTATAGAAACTTTTGAATATTCAAGATAAATTAATTTTAAAAGGCAGCATGACACTGCCTGATACCTGAGTTACAAGTGGATACTATATTTTTTTAAACAAGGAGGATACAGAACTACAAGGGCACAGAATATATATATTATTGTGCTCTCAAGAGTCCTTTGGGGATTAGGAGACACAGACTCATAAATAAGCCACTGGAATTCAACCAGATATGTTCTATGTATCCCTATATTAACAATCCTCTATATTATGTGTGATGGGCTGACAGATCTGATTCCATGAGAATGTTATAGGTCAGACTCTAAGGGAAATGACTAAACAGACTCCATTTTGCTCTGAGACTCCATGTTATGTAGAAAATGAGCTTCTCCCATGGGAACACCCCACCTCTGTGCCCATCATCAGTTACTTGGTGTGACATGTTTAATAATATACAAGGGCAACTCCTATGTAGTAAAGAATTGCTCTCTTTTGATTCCTATTGCTCCTAAACAATGTACCATGTGAACAGTGATTGTGTGGATGTTAGTAACCATTCTTTAATTTGTACCTAGGTGAGGGTCATTTTGACCTACTTCTCTCTCTGTTGATGATTTCATGATGTTAGTTCTTAATTTCGAATCATAGCAACAGACATTTATGATTGATGTGATTTTGGTATAAGAACCCCTACAACCCTATAGCCATTTTTTTGGGCATTGTGTGAGACAATCAGTTGGCCAGCTTAAATTTGGACTTCTCAGTGGTGATCGGTCTGTTCTTAAGTTGCACCCCATAACATATGTACTTACTGCCAAGAGACAAAAAGAAAATTTGGTTTAGGGATGGCAATACACTTTAGATAGCTTGAGTATTTGCAAATGAAAGAAGGAAATAAAATGCATTCCAGTCAAATAAATATAAGCCAATATGTGAAGTCCTTAAGTAAATCCTTATGAACTCAGAGCAGAGTGGGTATAGGTGACAAAAGGCACAATAGAACTGCAAACATATGCTGGAGCTAAATTGGGAAAAGCCAAATGTGTCTTCAGGACTTAGAAAATAATCAATGATTTAAAGCAAAAATAAGATACCAGATCTTCAATTTAGAAAGATTGTAATGATATTAGTACAAAAAATAAATTCCAGTTGAAAGAGTGACTGGAGGCAAAGAGTCCTGGAGGGTCCTAAATAACATGATGGACTCTGATTGAAGTGAATGCCTGAACAAGTAATGGTGGATATAGTATACACAGGCTTACATGATCAACTGTGATAAATGAGCGGTAAGGAGGACCTTAAAAGGACCCACAGGTCATCTTAGGTTACTATATAAATGATATAACACTGACTTAAATGGGAGAAAAAGGAGTAGCAGCAAAGGAGAATTGGCTTTTAGAACTGCTAAATTTTAGGTGTTCACAGATATGCAAGTTAAAATGTCCTATTTTATGAGGTACTCTGAATTAATGGTTATTGCCTTGGGATAATGTCAGGAGTTTTAAATTAAAGTTGAATCCAGAGCATAAATATTGTTATGTACGTTGAGTGTATAAGTCTAATAAAAAGTTTTATTGCTTTCTATTGGATTATAAAAGCACTACTAATATGAAAAAAATTAATGATATTAAACCAAAATGACAATATCATCCTAATTATGGCCATATAAGAAGTTTTCAAGATTGAATATTTAGACCTATCAGCATAAGCACTGGTGTTTACAACTCATTCATCATATAATTGAGACTCACAAGAAAAACCAATTGCGGCATTCCATTCCATATGCTTTGACTTTCAGATGAACAAAACACAGAATTTTAGCAAATTTAGGGAGACACCCCATTAAGTAATGGCAGAAATTGCTGGGGCTACTAATTATTCATACTTTTCCCAGTCTTGCCACCTCTATTTAAACAGACTTATGTGTATGAATATAATATAGTTTGAAATACTAAAAAAGTTGTTAAAAAGAATAAGAGGTGTATCAGTACTTGTCCTAAACAACCTTCCCTGACATTGTATATTGCAAGATTAACCTTTGCTTTGAATTTCCATTTCCCTTTCTACTACATAGTAGATAATAAAAAATACCAGTATGTAATGAAAGAAGATGGAATGAGAATTGTTTTCTATATTTACTGGAATATTATTAATGCACTGCCATTCCATGGAAATAGACCTGCCTTATCATCATAACAGACCCCAGAAAAAGTTTTACAGAAAAACTAAATGTCTTCATTTGGCTAAAAATAAAACTACGTCCTATGGGAGACAAACATAGTTTCATTTTTTTAACAACCTTAGTTAATAGGTGGGATTTTTATGCATTGTTGGCACTACATATAATTGCTATATATAATTATAATATGTCTAACAATACCTTCTTGTAGGTCACTGTGGTTATTACTATGGATCTAGATAATTAAAAGAGAATGAAAAATGGTTATAGCCCCAGAAGGGCAACTGTCGGTCTCTCACTGAGACAATGAAACACGGGGAATTGAAAATGCTTTACGCATCATCTGTGACCAATGTAAAAGCCCTTCCATAATTTTAGCTGTGAGTTGACCAAAAACAAATCAGAACACCTTCTGGAAAATGACAGCTGCTCAACAAACCTAAAGCATCTAAATAAATTTCAAGTTGAAGAAAGATACATTCAAGGACACTAAAGACAATCTGAAATAAAAGGAAAATCTAATCTACTAATTAGATGATGTATTTATTCAAGGAACACACCCCCCAAAATAAATAGCTCATTAAAATGAATGTTTACATTTACTGTAAATCCATGTACATCTTCCTTCTTAAAAGTTAATGGCATAAATATTACAGTATCTTTATAGAATAGAAGCTAGCAGAATACCTTAGTACTTTGATAGTAAATTATAAAATGGGTAGAATACACCTTTATGTTACAGAAAATGTTTCAAATTATTCTATACGCTACTTATAAATGATTACAAGTATTTTAAACTGCATGTAATTATTATCATTCTACAGAGATATTTCTTGAAGCTTCAGGGAACTGAAGTTCTTTCCCTTTCACAATTCAAAATTTAAATACCTACTTTGCTCTATGTTGCCTGCTTGTTTTAAGGAGACATAAATATTATAATAATAATAAGTTTGTTATACATATAATTTAAAGTGTAAATACCTATAATTATAAAAGATATTTAATTTCAAATTCACAATTTCAATATGACTTAATCTCATGGAAACATACTTTACAAGAAAACAACAAATAAGTTAAGCTTTATACTGACCAATGTTTAAAAATTACATTTCTATAATGCCCATTTTTATACACTAAAAGCTACTCAGCCACTTTATTTCCAGTGTCTGTTTCAGTGGAAGTGCCTGGAATAGTATGGACACGAGCCTAACTACTTGCCAGTCATCACGTGGTTGTGCAGTGTGCTCACTGCACAGTCAGGTATCCCATCCACATCTCAGCGCACTTGGGGGTTTCATAGTCATCATAAACTTAACAAGCCCAACCCCAATCCCACACTTGCCCCTCCATTTGTCTTCCGCACATAAATTAAGACTCACTCACTGGTAGATCTAATGATGAAAATCGAGGGTGAGGACACTGGAAATCAGAATGAGTCCTAGGCTTTTCCCTGACAGAAGTTTGCACAGGGTGGTACTTTTGCAAAAATGGGAAGGATTCAGAGAAGACCGAGTTTTCTGAAGAATAAAAGTTCTTGACAACTTGGAGAAGCCTAAGTATTCAAGCTCAGGGGAAATGTCAAGGGTAAAGATCCATATGAAGAGTATTTAAACATGGAGAAAGAATGAGACTACCAGAGAATGTGTAGCTGTGTGAGCTAGAGTCTAGGAGTTATTGACCAGAAATCTAACCCAAGAGGAGCAGTCACTAAAGATGGATAGGGACAAGTGTGGAAGTCAGCAGGAAAACCAGGACATGCCAGTAACAGGAGTCAGAAGAGGAAACAGGAGTGGTCAGTTGCCTCCACTGAGCTGAGGAGTGAAGAAAAGCAGAATCTGTAAGTGCCTCTGGTGGTGGACTTGGGAAGTGCTACTGACTCTGACAAAAGCCATCTGCTTTCACAGGATAGGGAAGGAAGGAACACCAAAGCTGGGGAGAATGGGAAGAGCAAGTACGGTCTGTGCGCTTGGCCAGTTCTTTTGTTTTGCCAACTTTTCAGTAAAAAAGAGTGGGGCATAAGGAAAGAAGAAGACTTGATAGGGAGTTCTCTGGACAAGAAAGGGAATTTTTTTTTAACTAATGGAAGTTGCTAAAGCCCATTTTCTAGGCTGAAGGGTACCACTCTGTAAGAGTAATAGATACCTACCTAAATTAGAACTTTAAAATTCTCTTAACTAATTTAATTTAAAATCCTTCTGGTTCTTTGACCTATGAAATCGCACTCTATAAAAATGCAAATTAGACATTAAGAATTTTTAAATTATCTGAATTTTAATAGGCATTATTATGACTTTGAAAAACATAGTAAAGCATACATTTTGATAAATCTACCTTTCCAGAGGAAGAATACATAATTAGCAAATTATGTACTTAAACACAATCTATGTTGAAAGCAATTATCCTAGGGCATGCTTATTGTGAGGAAGGAAAAGAATTTTTTACCTAAATCATGGGTCATATAGTTGTATGCTACTGGTAAATTATATGTCAAACTACGAAAATAGAAATTATTTCCTCAGAAGTTTTCTTTAAGATAACATGTAGCACACTTGTTGCTATTGAGTTTTTTGAGTTAACCAGATCTGATACAAATTATTTTTCTGTGATCCTCAAGGTGTCTCAGCTTTGTGTATGTGTGTTGCTGTGTGTGCAGTGTGACAAAGAGACAGAGAGAGAGAAATAGGAACAATAACTGCCTTAGTGACATGAATGTCAGAGATAGTGTGTCTAAAGCAATGATTCTTGGCATTTATAGGTGCTTAGTAAAACATTATTATTATTATTGATATTCTGCTCTTTATTATTGTCATTATTATTATATTTTTGAAATTGAGGAACCTACATACCATAGTTGAAGAACTTTCTTTTCACTAATGGTAACTGCCAATCAAAAATAAATAAATAAATAACTTGATGATCATTTTTTAACAAAGCTTTTTTCTTCCCTCAGGAAGCATATAACTTAGTCAATAAACACTTCATTGAAGATCTACTTAGTACAAAGACTGTTTCTCTGTGTCTGGCAGGAGCATACTCTGGTTTTAAAATTAAGAAAAGAGACTTTGAAAATTTTTGAGAAACATTAAGAATTTTATATTGAACTTTATATTAAGACTGCTAAGGATTGATATTATAGAATGAGGATGAAGAGAAAGAAGTGGTAGAACAAAATAGGTGGGAGAAGCACAACACATGGTAAAGAAGACATGGTGGTATAGAGAAGCAGAGACATGTTAAAAATGAAGTAGACAGGAAAAAAAAAAGGGGGTGGGGGCCCAGGTAAATGACCTGTCCCAAAGTGACAACTTAATCTTCTTTGAAGGTATGTTACCCTAAGAGATTAGATATTATTCTTTCTACTGATGTTTCATTTTTCTGCTACCTAACTCATAATACTAGATCCTTCTCTCCTAATGGCCCAGCAAGTAAAGATTATGACAGAGAAATTATTTACCTGGATTGCAGTAGTTTACAGGGCAGCTATATTACCAAAGGCTGGAAATCCAGATTTTATCTTTGACTAAGAACTAAATGATTCTTTCTTTCTCTTCTTCACATTTTTATTTGATAAAAGTTTTTCCTTTAACCTCTACTTAATTGCTCAAGTGACCAAGTATTCCTGTTCTGGCTGGCAAACACACAAGCTGTGCTTATAAGCTGCACTTCAACTACTCAGAGCTCTCCAATGATATCCAAGTAGATCAGCAACTGCTCCCACCAGCCAAGGTCCCTGACTGCAACAGGAAAAGCAGTTTGTTACTAAACCTCTTCATAATCCTGTTGTGTTTTCCACTGTAATGTAATTAAATATTAATTAAGGTGATGAAATACAAGTATAATACAATCACTGTCAATGAAAATTGAATTAATGTTATAAAAAGGTGGTGAGATCATCTTCCAAGAGTTCAAAGTTCTTATTTTAGATTAAAGAAATCACAAATTAAAAATATAGATGATGCATTGCTGGCATAGCTTGTGTACAAAATATAGTGCAGAATAACAATGAACAGTTTAAGGAAAAGTCATGACCTTACATCAAAACGCTGGCATGTATACACACATACACCTGTCTGAAGTTGAAACAGAACATTAACACAGGAATTTAATATTTTATGTTTTTCTTTAAGTTCCAACAGAACTTTTCAATTCATTAATCTCCAGTTTTGGTCACAGCAATTAGGACTGTTATGCTCCTTAATAATATGAAAAATAAGAAAAAATGAGAATATAATGAATGGAGGAAGGCATACTACTAAGAAAGGGCATTTTAAATCTTAAAGGTTGAAAGAGGAATATTTTGAATAGCTTACTCCGTGAAGAATAACTAAGATCAATTGCATATATACCTCGAAAAATATATTTGACCAAATTGAAGAAATTAAAAGAATACATTGAATAAGGAAAAAAAATGAAATAGATCAAAGGCAATATTCTTGCTACTAGGAACAAGTCAAACAAACAGGATTTAGAAAGTACATTACACATACCAGAAGATTGAAAGTGTAGGGAACTTTATGAAATTTTTTCTGTATATTTTTGTATAAACTATAGATTTCTTTAAAGAACAATTATATGTACTTTGAATTATAAGACCAAATATAAGAAAATAATGTTATTACCTGTCATAATCAAAATGATACACCCATGATTATCCACAAAAGCTAATAATTTACTAAAATTTTAATGTACCACAGAATATGTAAAACATGCAGAATCCCCACAGAAATATTTTTCTCAAAAAATCTGAATAATAATACTATGACTTTTGTAAGTTTAGAATTAGTTTTCCCTTAATCTAAATATGAACAATCATGAAACAATACATTTTAATAAATGTCAAGTACTAAGTTTGTTTTTAAGTCAATTTTAGCTCATGAGATTATAGCTCTCAAAAAATACAACTGAAAAGGTATATTAATGGGGAAGAAGTATAATGATAAAATTGGTGAGTAAAAAAACAACCAAAAAATAAAATTTATAGTTGCTGGGATCCCATCTCTAAAATAATCCTAGAAACCTCTCTAAAAATGATTTGTGCATTATTTTAAGCCAGAACTCTTAACCTCTGCAATAATAATACACAATAGTGTACTTAGTCTGTACTGCCACCAAGTGCCTAAACCAATTAAAGATTATTACGGCAACTATAAGCAGATTCTTTTAGTGCTATGACTAGCAATTTGGAAACAGGCTAAGAGTAAATCCCTTCAACCATGAATGGCTATAAGAGTCCACAATTTAGACATAACAACAAAATCTCAAAGGCATTATTAATAAAACATCAAGAATCCTACCAGCTCACTGGAAGTTCATGAAGTCTAAAAATGTTAATCAGCTTGTAGTCAAATTTTGCTGGAGGAAGATTTTCTGTACATAAATTCAAGTTTGGATTTTGTTGTATATTGATGGGAAATTCTGAATCCTAGAAAAAAAAAAAAAGGAAGCAAGAGCTTTGTGTCAAATTTCAAATCACTGTACACATTGATAATCAGAAACAAAATGTTCTCCTCTGACTCTCACTTTCAGTCCTTTGTTTTCCATTTTTGTTTTGAAAAAATATGAAGAAAAGTACATACCATGCACATAAGCAATTTTAATTCTAAGCTGCGTGTCACAAGTTAAAAATTACTTTAAAACACATCCTTTGTGAATTCCAATGAAGTACAAAATAACATTATCTTATATTATTGGCCAATTGTCATTTTTCAATGCACTTTCCATCCCCAAAGAAATGTCCAAAAATACTTGCACTAGGCAACAGAACAATGCTTGTTTACAGATTAATTGTGGTTTCTTCTTTAAATCCAAGGAAACAGGATTAATTTAAAGGCACAGCTGAAGGTAAAACACCTCTATCCTCCTTTTAAATCATATACATTAACCATTTGTTTGTTATATATACATTGCCATTTGTTGGTAACCTCCCTCCCCACCAAGAAAACTCCGAGGGTAACTTAGTCTATGAGAAAGGAGTTTCTCACGTGTGGAAAGAAGTCATGCACTCAATACTTAATGACAGATGGATAAATTGCTCAAGTCTACAATACAAAGGAAGTAATCAGTTCTCTTCTACTTAATTTAACTCTTTAAAACTGACTTTCAGATGGAGGCATATATTCAATTTTCCATCATTCATTCATTTATTTAAAAACCATTTAGAAGTACCCCTTTTCCCAAATATTCTAGGCATGGGATATCCATCAGTGAGCAAAGCAGATGAACAAGTCTGGCCCTCACATTCTAATGGATTCTTTAATATACCCTCAGAACTGAAAAATGATTCTCATAAATGAGGTAACATTTTTCTGATTAACCAGGTAATACATATTCATATAGAAATTTTGTGCATTTCATGATACCACAAAGAAATAAATTAGTGCAATCTTAGTCTCGCCACTGAAATATAATTATTATTAACATTTTGGTTTAATTAATTTGTTCTCTATCTCAATTTTTACAAAGTTGTGATGATGCTCTATTATTCATCATCTGGTTTTCACCTAACACTATAACTGCATTTTCACATCATTTAGTCTGTTTTGAAAGAATAAGTGTCTTCTTTTACATAATAGTCAACTATTTTTGTCTCATTATCAATATTATGAACAACTTTCTGTCTATAAATCTCTACTTCACTGATATTTCCTTAAAGCACAGTTCTAGAAGTATAAATAAATAATTCAAACAAAATACATATTCGGCAAAAACATGATACCTCTTCACAGATTGCTTTGCAGAAATTCTGTTCAAATTGTCCTTCTGCCAGTCACAGAGTACTGTGTGTAGTTCACTATTACATCTTTGTTAATAGTGCACACACACACACACACACACACACACACACACAAAATAGTTCATTCATTCAACAATTATTTCTTTTGGCTAAATTTATTAAGTCTCTACTTCATGATAGGGACAAGTTTCAGTTCTTATACTACAGAACAAAACAAAATAGATAAAATTAACTTCCCTGTGGAATTTGCATTCTAAGAGGAAAATGCAAAAGACAATAAATAATGATAAAATAAACTATCTCTATGAGGTTAAAGTCTATGGAAAAAAATTAATTCACATATAAAACTGTATTTCGTTTATATTTTTAAATTGTTTAGGTTACACTTATATATTTCTCTTTTTGTTCCTGTACTTAATTTTTTTCTGAATTGCATTGTTATGTCTTTTGTCCATTTGTTTTATTGTTGTGTGATATTTCATTTTAATGATGCTACTTGGGTTGGAAATGGAGGGAGGGTAAATGACTGCTGAAAAATACAAATAGAGCAAAGTGGATCAGAATTCAGGCATATATAATTTTGACAACACAGAAATATCTCCAACCATAAACTTATTACCTCCATCAATTTTGTAAGCATTGCTAAGCAAATTATTATATAAAATGAATAAAATCAGGCATTTAATAAAACCTAATCAGCTAGGTCCTATTGCCCATTTCTGTAACTCAGAGGAAGATAAAAAAATATAATAATAACTGAATAACTATTTAAAAAGAGGTTTATAATAAGAGCAAAAATTTCCTGGTAATATTAATACTATATAAATATAGATGCACTTGCAAAAACAAAACATAAAACCTGTATATTACCCAGTTAATATGCTGCAGTACTCCAAGAGACAGTAGCCAATGAAAGGTAAGCAGGTTCAATGAGGTAAATGTAGAATACACAAGCCAGGGCAATGCATAAAAGACAGGAAGTAAAATAAATTGTAAAACTGTTCTTCCAAGCTACATAACCATTATCATTTCTTTGTATTGACAAGATACAATTGGAAGGCAAACTCAGCTCTCAGTACTGTGCTTTGATAGTTAGTGGTTCTCAACTCTGATTATGCATTTCAAATCACTAGGCAGCTTTTCAAAAAATTCCACAATCACTGGTCCCACTCCAAACCAATTGAATAATGATTTCTTAGAATGAGGCTCTGACAGTAGCATTATTTTAAAGCTCCCTATATGAAAAAAAAGTTACAGTTGAAAATTATGGCTTTCTTCAGTAAGTTAGTTGTAATGAATTTGGTCAAGATGTTTTAACAGATATTCAAAGCTGTATTTTCTTGTCTGTAAATTATAAGCAAAAAAATACAGAATCAAAGTTTTATTTTCTATTTTAACACTTGACAGCATAGAAATCCCTTTCCTTTGGAGTTATCTTTAAAAAATAAAAAAGAACTGCACAGTAATTTTTAATACTATAAAATAAAGCTAAGCCTTTACAAATATTATAAACAAAATTATAACTGTTTCATAGATTACTATAAAAATTGAGTGAGATAAGATCTCTAAAGCACTCATCATATGCCTGGAACCGAGTAAATCTTTAATAAGCATTAGCTATTACTGTTTCTATTTTTATTATTTTTGTAGTTAGTGACACATGTTAATTCCAACTATTTAGTAAATTCATTATGAATTATTTCATACCTATTTATTGTAAAATAATTTTATATTAACCAAATTATAGATTTAATATTCTCTTAGGATACTGATTGAAGCAAACTTGATTTTAGTATGTTCCTACTTGTCAGAATCCCAATCCCATATCAACTTAACTGTCTATCTTGATCTATCTCAGCATCAGTGATAATGGGATTTCTTGCTTCATGAGTCATTTGGGATTAAATCTTGTCTTGCTATTTATATGCAAAAGGAGGACCTGATGGGTATCAATTTCTCTGTTTTGGTAATAGATCAACTAGACATTACATGTATCTATCCCTATGAAGAAACCAACTATATATATTGATACTCTTTCCACATAAGTCTATTGAGTACCCAGGCCCTGTATCCATGCCAGTTGACAGGGGTCTACTTTTCTATCTTCTTCTTAGCCTTCCACTGAACCAACATTCACGGGAATTATTCCAAACAATTTGTGAACAAGTTCAAAATTATTCACTCAAGCCTATACTTAACAGTTGTCTACCCCATGTGAGGAAATATCTCAATTACCAGGTCACAAATATAAGTAGGATATATTTGTTCCACTCCAAAGACTCAAACTTCTGTAAGAAAACAACATACATGAAAAACCGTATCATTGATAAACACTTATGTAGAAATACGAAGAAGCTATGAAGGTGAAGAAATAAGTAAAAAACTATTAGAATAGGGGGCATCCAATTGTCATTAGTTGTAGATAGATAACACAGATAGATGAATAGGTAGGATATATGAAGCTAAAAGGAGAAAGGATCTGTAAAGAGGCCTTATCACTAGAGATGACTAATAATAATGAGTAAACTTCACATATGCAATGAATGACATAAAGTTATAAAAATATTCCATTAATTCTAATAACAATAAGATATAAAATACACAATAAAACATTAATAAGAAATGTGTTTCTTTACAGACAGAAAATTACTTTATTCAGAGATACTCAAAACAAGACCTGATTTGTTTAGGTATTTCCTGGACTCACCAAGTCTGTTGACAAAAGTCTTAAGTTTGATTTGATATTGAATGCAATTGTCATCAAAATTTCAGTGTGAATCTGGGAGCTTATCTTAGAGTAGTCGTGCTGTCACTGACCAAACATGTTAGGAAATGATGGTGTTAATCATTGGCCATTTACACTGATTTTTAAAAAGATAAGGTTAAAATGTTAATGTTTTAAAGTCAAACTTTTAAAAATACACCTCATTAAAATAGATTTTAATCAGGGTTTTCATTATTTATCTTAATTCCCCAAGTGGGAAAGAATTTAGAGAAATGGAAAATTTTGTTCAGGCTTCTATGCCCTCATTATTTCATTCATCACTCAAACAGTCCATTACCTGTTGACACACTTCACACATCACTAACTATGAATGACTGACAGCTGACATTATCAGTGAGCCTTGATTGAGCTAATTGACATTCACAGTCAGTATGAAAATTATAGTGAGCCACAGAAAGCCTTACTTATGAATTTGTTCAACTCAACTATCATGACCATTTGCATTACTGTGACCTTCCATAACAGGGAGAAGTATTACACTTGAAAAATACTGTCTTACCAAATGCACCTAAGTATTTTTTTTTAATTTAGGACTCCTAAAGTATCTAATTATTCTTTACTCTTTCTATCACTGAGACATTCTGTACTTTGACCCATATCAAATTAAGCTGAAACAAAAAGACTAACAAAAATAAAATATACAGATATTGCACTCTCACTTGAAAACTCTACAATATCACCACATCTTTAAAGTGTATTTCTAGACTAAATAGTTTATTCATACCATAAACTAATAGAACAGAGATCCAAGATATGCCTGATTTAAAACCATAGGAAATGGTGTTAAATTTACACTTAGAATGTGAAATATTTTTCATGAAAGGAAGTATTAAGAAACACTTTTGGAGTAACATTAAAGGCTAAACCAAACAAACTGGCATGCTTAGAAAAATAATTATCTTTTAAATTTAAATAAGTGTATATTTTATTATGTTCAATGATAATGAATATTATTTTTAAAAACTCAACCTCCATTAGTCAACTTCAGCAGCTGGGAACTTAGGTGAAATGCAAATTCTCAAGCTCCACCTTAAACATAAAAAAGCAGAAACACTGGGAATGGGGCCCAACAATTTGTTTTTAACCAGGTCTCCAAGTGATTCTAATGCTTGCTGAAGTTTGAGATCCCATCTGAATAAGAACACATCTTTCAAAATTTAACAAATAGCAAACATAGCTGAAAACATTTGTAAAACATTATCTATAATTACATTATCTATATCTATATATAGTATATATATACTATATATATCCTACATATATTTCCTAATCATAGATGTGTGTGTGTGTATGTGTGTGTGTCCTTATATATCCTCTTTTTTTGAGGTGAGACTAGATTCTCCACTTTGCCAATTTCCTTCAAAGTTCTTGTCTCACAAATTTGAAAAATAAAATCCATGAACAATAATAGGAGGGAAGTGTGAATGCAATAGGATTTATTTAAGCAGGAGAAGACAGAGTAAACTCCCACTATGCAGAAGGAGGCCAGACAGCAGAAAAAGAAAACCCTTTTGATATACTAGCTTAGGAGCTTATACAGTTCTGGACAGAGCATGGAGCCAAATCTATGTTAAATAGGCATTGAGAATAGCACCAATATCAATGGTCAAAATCTATGTAAGGTTCCAATTTCAATCTACAACATATGGCTTTCCAGTTTTTCCAGCACCATTTGTTGAAGAGACTATCTTTTCTCTAATGTATAAGATAACTGTATTTATGTGGGTATGTCTCTGTATCTTCTAGTCCATTCCAGTGATCTTCATTCTATTTTTGTACCAATACCATGCCATTTTTGTTACTATAGATTGTAAAACCTCCTGCATTACTTTTCTCACTAAGGATTGCTTTGGCTGTTTTGGGTCTCTTATTTTTCCAAATGAATTTCATGACTGGTTTTTCTATTTCTATGAATAGCATCATTGGAATTTGAATGGAAATTGCATTAAATCTGCATAGTGCTTTAGACCACAGACCCTGCACCTACTAGAAGGAAAAGTAGGCCCAACTCTCCAACATATTGTCTCAGGAATGAACTTCCTCAATAAGACTCCTAAAGCACAAGAAGTTAAATCAATAATCAATAAGTAGGATGGCATCAAACTAAAAAGCTTCTTCACAGCAAAGGAAACAATCAAGAACATGAATGGCCTGTGGAATGGGAGAAACTCTTTGTCACCTGCACCTCAGATATATCTCCACGAGATACAAAGAACTCAAAACATTTAACACCAACAAAACAAATAACCCAATCAATAAATGCACAAAGGAACTGAACAGGCACTTCACAGAAGGAATATGAATGGTCAAATATACGAAAAAATGTTCAACATCTCTAGTAGTTAGAAAAATGCAAATTAAAACTACAACAGAAATTCCATCTCACTCCAGTCAGAATGGCAATTATTAAGAATATAAGTAAAAATAAACATTGGTAAGGATGTGGAGAAAAAGGTTCACTCACACACAGCTGGTGGGACTGCAAATTGGTGAAACAACTCTGGAGAGCAGTATGGAGATTTCCCAGAAAACTTGGAATGGAACCACCATTACACCCAGTTATCCCATTCCTTGGCATACACCCAAAGGACAGAAAATCAGCCTACTACACTGACACACCCACACCAATATTTATAGCAGCTCAATTAACAATAACTAAGCAATGGAACCAGCCTAGGTACCCTTCAACAGATGAATGGATATTAAAAAGGTGACCAGGCCCACCACCCACACAAATTTCCAGCACCGAGGCCCATGCACCAGCCCATGCCCACTGTCTTCAGCACCCATGCTGGGACTGATCATCTATCAGTACGTGGTAGCATTGATTATTTCCAACCTGAGGATACTACCCATAGTGGTGATCCTTCTTGGGTCACTGCTTTATCAAGTTCCTCTCAGGCATCAGGATACTGAAGACAAGGAGGTTTGAAAAGTACAGTATAGTTTTATTGTAGTTTTTAATTAGTATTATTATAATTATTCCTTTTATACCTACTATTATTCCTACTTTTTTCTTTTAATATTTTTCTTACTCTCCCTCTTTTCCTCTTATCTATCTGTTTCCTTGGAGTTTCTTTCCCCTTTTCTCATGCTAACAACCTATTTCTTTTAATTCCACTTTCACTATTGCTATGACATAGTACCTCTATAGACTCACTTATTATCTCATTAATGTTATATACCATCCCCATCCCCATCCTCCTTATCCACCCTTAGAAATTGTGGTCCTTATTGCAAACCTATTGGTTATCCTGTAGATAATAACTAAACTCATCATTTCTGTTTATTAAGACAATATGACTAATATCTTAATAAGGACTATTTGGGTTAAGGATGCATAGTGTTTGTATGGTGTGCTGTTCATATTGTTCTCTCACTTCAAGGTGAGGTATTGGAAAACTGCAGGGACATTATAAGTCTACAGGGGGGAAACTGCAACATCAGACTCACACTGCTAGAGGGGAAGATACATAAACAACATGAGAAAACAAGGGAAGAAGTTTCCAAACAAACCTAGATGCTATATCAATAAAATCTAATGACAGCATGGTAGAAGAAATGTCAGAAAGGGAGCTCAGACTGTACATAATTAAAGTGATCCAGAAGCAAACAATGAAATAAGAGAGTAAATGCAGGCAATAAATGATTGCACCAATAAACAGCTAAAAGAGCAAATGAAGGAAGCAAAACATAATTTCAATATAGAGATAGAGATTCTGGAGAAAAAAACCCAGAAATCTTTGAAATGAAGGAAACAATAAACCAAATTAAAAATTCAATAGAAAGCAAAACCAACAGGCTAGATCACTTGGAAGGCAAAACCTCACACAATGAAGACAAAATATTTAATCTTGAAAACAAAGTTGACCAAAGAGAGAACATGGTAAGAAATCATGAATGGAACCTCCAAGAATTATGGGATATCATGAAAAGATCAAATTTAAGAATTATCAGGATTGAGGAAGACACAGAGATATAAACCAAAGGAATGAACAATTAATTCAATGAAATAATATCAGAAAATTTCCCAAGTCTGAAGAATGAAATGGAAAATCAAATGTAAGAGGCTTACAGGACACCAATGTACAAAACTACAACAGATCCACACCAAGGCACATTATAATGAAAATACCTAACATACAAAATAAGGATAGAATTTTAAAGGCTGCAAGAGAAAAGCATCAGATTACATATGGGAGGAAACCAATATGGATATCAGCAGATTTCTCAGCACAGACCCTAAAAGCAAGAAGAACCTGGAACAACATATTTCAAGCTCTGAAAGAAAATGGATGCCAACCAAGAATCTTATACCACCAAAACTTACCTTCAGATTTGATGATGAAATAAAATCCTTCCATGATAAACAAGCTAAAAGAATTTACAAATAGAAAGTCAGCAATACAGAACATTCTCAGCAAAATATTCCATGAGGAAAAAATGAAAAACAACAATGTAAGTCAGCATTGGAAAAACTAAGTCAAGTAAAAAGCCAAAATTAAGCCAAAATGACCAGAAATAGAAGTCATATCTCAATAATAACCCTGAATGTTACTGGCCTAAACTTATCAATCAAAAGACACAGCCTGAAAGATTGGACTAAAAAGAAAGATCCAACAATATTCTGCCTTCAAGAGATTCATCTCATAGAAAAAGATACCCACAGACTAAAGGTAAAAAGATGGGAAAAAACATACCACACACACAGACTTAGTAAAAATTTAGAGGTAAACAAGAACAATACAACATATCAAAAGCTCTGGGAAGTGAGGAAAGCAGTACTAAGAGGAAAATTCATTGCATGGAGCTCATTCAATAAAAGAAGAAAAAGTCAATAAATAAACTACCTAACGTTACAGCTCAAAGCCTTAGGGGGGGAAAAAAAAAAACAGATCAACACCAAAAGCAGAAGATAGGAAATACTTAAAATCAGAGCTGAAATCAATGAAATTGAAACAAAAGAAACAATTCAAAAAGTTGACAAAACAAAAAGTTGGTTCTTTGAAAAAATAAACAAAATTGATAAACCCTTAGCCACACTAGCGAAAAAGAGGAGAAAACTCAAATTACTAAAATTCTGTGATGAAAAAGGAAATATCAAGACAGACACTATTGAAATACAAAACATAATTAGAAGCTATTTTGAAAACCTATACTCCAACCAAATAGAAATTCTTGAAGACACTGACAGGTTTCTAGAGATATATGATCCACAAAAACTGAATCTGGAGGACATACACAATTTAAATAGATCAATTTCAAGCAGTGAAATAGAAGAAGTCATCAAAAGCCTACAAACCAAGAAAAGTTCAGGACCAGATGGATTCTCAACTGAGTTCTACAAGACCTTCAAAGAAGAACTCATTCCAATTCTCTTCAAAGCACTCCATGATATGTCTCCGTCTGGTTTAGGTATCAGGGTAATATTGGCTTCATAGAATGACTTTGGGAGGGTTCCCTCCTCTTCTATTTCATGGAATACTTTGAGAAGTAATGGAATGAGCTCTTCTTCAAAGGTTTTGTAGAACTCGGCTGAGAACCCATCTGGTCCCGGACTTTTCTTTGTTGGTAGGCTTTTGATGACTTCTTCGATTTCATTACTTGAAATTGGTCTATTTAAATTGTGTATGTCCGCCTCGTTCAGTTTAGGCAATTCATATGTCTCTAGAAACCTGTTGATGTCTTTGAAACTTTCTATTTTGTTGGAGTAGAGATTTTCAAAATAGCTTCTAATTATGTTTTGTATATCAATCGTTTCTGTTGTGATATTTCCTTGTTCATTCCAAATTTTAGTAATTTGGGTTTTCTCTCTTCTATTTATTAGTGTGGCTAAGGGTTTATCAATTTTGTTTATTTTTTCAAAGAACCAACTATTTATTTTGTCAATTTTTTGAATTGTTTTTTTTTTGTTTCAATTTCATTGATTTCAGCTCTGATTTTAACTATTTCCTGTCTTCTACTGCTTTTGGTGGTGGTCTGTTGTTCTTTTTCTAGGGCTTTGAGCTGTAGTGTTAGGTCGCTTGTTTGTTGATTTTTTTCTTCTTTTATTGAAAACACTCCAAGAAATAAATTTCCCTCTAAGTACTGCTTTCATAGTGTCCCAGAGATTTTGATATGATGTTACTTTGTTCTCATTTAACTCTAAGAATTTTTTAATTTCCTTCCTGATATCTTCTGTTATCCATTTATCATATAATAGCATGTTGTTTAATCTCCAGGTAAAGAAAACCTTAGAAGATGGAAAGATCTCCCATGTTCTTGGATTGCAGAATTAATATTGTCAAAATGGCTATACAGATTCAATGCAATTGCAATTAAAATCCCAATGACGTACCTTACAGAAATAGGGCAAGCAATCATGAAATTCATCTGGAAGAATAAGAAACCCAGAATAGCTAAAGCAATCCTTCACAGGAAAAGTAAAGCTGGGGGTATCGCAATACCAGAACTTCAAATATACTACAAAGCAATAGTAACAAAAACAGCATGGTATTGGTACCAAAATAGGTAGATCAATGGTACAGAATAGAGGACACAGACACAAACCAAAATAAATGCAATTTTCTAATACTAGACAAAGAGGCCAAAAATATGCAATGGAGAAAAGATAGCCTCTTCAACAAATGGTGCTGGGAAAATTGGAAATCCATATGCAACAAAATGAAACTAAACCCATGTCTCTCACCATGCACAAAACTCAACTCGAAATGGATTAAGGACCTCAAAATCAGACCAGAGACCCTGAAGATTATAGAAGAAAAAGTAGATCCAGATCTTCAACATGTTGGCTTAGGACCAGATTTCGTCTACAGGAATCCCATAGCACAAGAAATAAAAGCAAGAATCAATAACTGGGATAGATTCAAACTAAAAAGCTTTCTCTCAGCAAAGGAAACTATCAGCAATGCGAAGAAAGAGCCTACAGAGTGGGAGAAAATCTTTGCCAATCATACTTCAGACAGAGCACTAATCTCCAGAATTCATAAAGAACTCAAAAACTCTACACCAAGAATACAAATAACCCAATCAACAAATGGGCTAAGGATATGAACAGACACTTCACAGAAGATCTACAAGCAATCAACAAACAGATGAAAAAATGTTCACCATCTTTAGTAATAAGAGAAATGCAAATCAAAACCACCCTAAGATTCCATCTCACCCCAATTAGAATGGTGATTATCAAGAATACAAGCAACAACAGGTGTTGGTGAGGATGTGGGGAAAAAGGTACACTCATACATTGCTGGTGGGGTTGCAAATTAGTGCAGCCACTCTGGAAAGCAGTGTGGAGATTCCTCAGAAAGCTTGGAATGGAACCACCATTTGACCAAGCTATCCCACTCCTCAGCCTATACCCAAAGGACTTAAAATCAGCATACTACAGAGATACAGCCACATCAATGTTCATAGCTGTTCAATTCACAATAGCTAGACTGTGGAACCAACCTAGATGCCCTTCAATTGATGAATGGATAAAGAAACTGTGATATATATCCCAGTTATTGATTCTTGCTTTTATTTCTTGTGCTATGGGATTCCTGTAGACGAAATCTGGTCCTAAGCCAACATGTTGAAGATCTGGATCTACTTTTTCTTCTATAATCTTCAGGGTCTCTGGTCTGATTTTGAGGTCCTTAATCCATTTCGAGTTGAGTTTTGTGCATGGTGAGAGACATGGGTTTAGTTTCATTTTGTTGCATATGGATTTCCAAAAGCATATATATATATATATATATATATATACAATGGAATATTACTCAGTCATAAAGAATGATAGAATTATGGCATTTACAGGCAAAATGGATGGAATTGGAGAATATCATGCTAAGTGAGATAAGCCAATCTCAAAAAATCAAAGGTCGAATGATCTCTCTGATAAGTGGATTCTGACACATAATGGGAGGTGGGTGGGGTTAGTGTTAGGGTTAGGGTTAGGGTTAGGAAGGGGGCCAAGAATGGAAGAAGAAAGAACTGTATAGAGGGAAAAGAGGGCTGGGAGGGCTGAGGGGGAAGGGGAAAAATAACAATGAATCAAACAACATTACCCTTTGTAAATTTATGATTACACAAATGGTATGCCTTTACTCCATGTACAAACAGAGAAACAACATGCATCCCATTTGTTTACAATAATAAAAAGAAAAGAAAAGAAAAAAAAGCACTCCATGAAATAGAAGTGGAGGGAACCCTTCCAAACTCATTTCTATGAAGTTAATATCACCCTGATACCAAAACCAGACAGAGACATTGAGGAAGAAAAATTTCAGACCAATATCCCTAATGAACATAGATGCAAAAATTCATAACAAAATTCTAGCAAATCACATACAAAAAACATATCAAAAAGATGGTGCACCATGCTCAAGTGGGTTTCATCCTAGGGATGCAAGGTTGGTTCAATATCCAGAAATCAATAAATGTAATTCACCACATCAACAGGCTTACAGTTAAGAATCACATGATTATTTCAACAGATGCAGAAAAAGCATTCAATGCACACCTCTTCATGCTCAACACACTAGAAAAAATAGGGATAGTAGGAGCATACCTCAACATTGTAAAGGCCATCTATGCTAAGCCCATGGCCAATATCATTCTAAATGGTGAAAAACTGAAAGCATTTCCTCTAAAAACTGGAACAAGGCAGGGATGCCCTCTTTCACCACTTCTATTTAAAATCATCCTTGAAATTCTAGCCACAGCAATTAGACAGACTAAAGAAATTAAAGGAATATGACTAGGAAAAGAAGAACTCAAATTATTCCTATTTGCTGATGACATGATTATATATTTAGAGGAGTTGAAACATTCCTCCAGAAAACTTCTAGAACTCACAAATGAATTCAGTAAAGTAGCAGGATATAAAATCAAAACTCATAAATCTAATGCATTTTTATTCATAATTGATAAATCCTCTGAAAGAGAAATTAGGAAAACTACCCCATTCACAATAGCCTCAAAAAAATAAATAAATAAAATACTTGGGAATCAATCTAACGAACGAGGTGAAAGACCTCTACAATGAGAACTACAGAACACTAAAGAAAGAAATTGAAGAAAACCTTAAAAGATGGAAAGATCTCCCATGTTCTTGGATAGGCAGAATTAACATTGTCAAAATGGCCATACTACCAAAAGTGCTATACAGATTCAATGCAATTCCAATTAAAATCCCAATGATGTACCTCACAGAAATAAAGCAAGTAATCATGAAATTCATTTGGAAGAATAAGAAATCCAGAACAGCTAAAGAAATCCTTAGCAAGGAGAGTGAAGCAAGGGGTATCGCAAAACCAGAACTACAAAGCAATAGTAACAAAAATGGCATGGTATTGGCACCAAAATAGACAGGTAGACCAATGGTAAAGAATAGAAGCCACAGAGACAAACCCACATAAATACAGTTTTCTCATACTAGACAAAGGTGCCAAAAACATACAATAGAGAAAAGATAGCCTCTTCAACAAATGGTGCTGGGAAAACTGGAAATCAATATGCAACAAAATGAAACTAAACCCCTATCTCTTACCCTGCACAAAACTAAACTAAAAATGGATCAAAGACCTAGGAATTATATCAGAGACCCTGCACCAAATAGGAGAAAAAGTAGGTCCAAATCTTCACATGTCAGCTTAGGATCAGACTTCTTTAACATGACTCCCAAAGCATAAGAAATAAAAGCAAGAATCAATAATCAGGATAGATTCAAATTAAAAAGCTTTTTCTCAGCAAAGGAAACAACAATGTGAAGATAGAGCCTACAGAGTGGGAGAAAATCTTTACCACACACACTTCAGATATAGCACTAATCTCCAGAATCTGTAAAGAACTCAAAAAACTTTACACCAAGAATAAAATAACCCAATCAACAAATGGGCTAAGGAAATGAGCAGACGCTTCACAGAAAAAGATCTACAAGCAATCAACAGATATATGAAAAATGTTCAACATCTAAATGGATGGGGTTGGATAATATCATGCTAAGTAAAATAAGCAAATCTAAAAAACCAAAGGCCAAATGATTTCTCTGTTAAGTGGATGATGATACATTATGGGGGGTGGGGGTGGAAGAGGTAAGGGTAGAATGGAGGAAGGATGGATTGTGTAGAGTGAAATAAGGGATGGGGAAGGGGTGGGGAAAGGAAAAATAATAGAATGAGACAAACATCATTACCCTATGTACGTGTATGATTACACAAATGGTATGACTCTACTTCATGTACAATCAGAGAAACAATAGTTGTGTGCCATTTGTTTACAATTAATCAAAGTTAAAAAGAATGTGGTATGTATACACAATGGAATATTACTCAGCTCTAACAAAAAATGAAATTATGGCATTTTCCTGTAAATGGATGGAACTGGAGGCTATCATGCTAAGTGAAATAAGCCAGTCCCAAAAAATCAAAGGATGAATGTTCTCTCCAATATGTGGATACTAATACACAATAATGGGAGGTTGGGGAAGAATAGATGTTTATTGCACTAGACAAAGGGGAATGAAGGGAAGAGAGGGGGGAACAGGATAGGGAAAATAGTAGAATGAATTGGACATAACTTACCTATACTCAAATATGAATGCATGACCAGTGTAACTTAACATCATGTACAACCAAAAGAAAGGGATCAAAATTCAAATGGGTTGTGCTCCATGTATGTTTAATAAGTTAAAATATACCCTAGTGTCATGTACATCTAAAAACAACACATTTTTTAAAAAATATGTAAAACAGACATTGAAAAAGTGTTGGCTGTGTCCTTTAGCCTGAGTTTTCCTAATTCCCATTGGGTTCATTCCCACCTTCCAGTTTCCCACCTTTTGTTTTCCATCTCTGGGACAAAGGAAGTGGCCTCATGAAACAGGACTTGATGATGCTCATTAATATTTCTTTTCCTTTTCTTTTTTTTTTTCTTTTTCTTTTTTCAGCAACAGGCATTGAACACAGAGGGACTAAACACTGAGCCAAACTAAAACACTTTTTAGTTTTGAAAGGGTGTCTTAAGGTTGCTTAAAGTTTCACTGAATTGCTGGGTCTGGCTTTGAACTTGTGATCCTCTTGCCTCAACCTCCTGAGCCATTGGAATTACAGGTATGTGCAACGACAACTGGCCTGGTGCTCATTAATATTTCTACCTGTTAGGACCTCAACTGGGGCCACTGAGCAATGTCTGATTGGTGACTACTGACTATTCTTATTCAATAATAGGATTATATATACATATATATACAGATTATATATACATGTATATACAGAAATATATAAAATGGGATAATATGCTATTATATATCTATATATTTCCTATTTATAGATATGTATATCTTTATATATCTTCATATAATATATTCTATATATCATGTAGATATAATATATTCTACATAATAAGATATATACACATACACACACAAATATATGTGTATATAATGCTACTATAAGAACCTGAAAAAAATGAATAAATTTTTGGCATTCATTATCTTAAATAAACTCTATGATACTAAAATGATTACTTATATCAATAAAATGTAATGCACATGTATTAATGTGACCCATTATACCCTTTTATTATTTATATTACTGAAGTAGCATCAAAAGAACATAACAAAATCCTAGCTAATCAGGAATCAACTGCAAATTTCTTGGATTTTGTTTTGTAGGCAAATAAACACTCTCACCTTTCATTTGTCATATATAATTTTTATTCACATAACTACACTCATTTAAAATTCTCAACTTATAATTAAACTTGGGATAAAAGATAAGAACAGTAGAAGATGGTATAGTTAAAATTATTATTAAAAACAAATTCTACCATTTATTCAATAAATAAATACTCTCTCATACATACTCTCTCAAAATTTCATAACAGTTCTGCATATTGGATATTATTCACTTTAACAGCTAGAGAAAAATGGAGCTCAATGAAAATAATGACATTCACAGGGCTGAAAATCTCATCAATTGGTGGTACTGGGATCCAGATTCCACCTTCCTAGTCACAGAGTGTAAGTTTTTTCTTTCCCCCACAGCTCCGGAAACCATACAAGTCTTACTGTGTCCCCAACTGGATCCAGTTAACTAAGATCCAATAATGAAACCAAATAGTTCTTAAGATGTGCCTTTTCTTCCAGCATAAAAGGATGACTTAGGCTGCCTAACTGTACAAATCTTAAAGAGCTCCTGGTATTGCTGAGAAGAATGCCACATCCATTCCGGAAAGGAGTGAAAGGAGTATAAACACAATGAAACTGTGGGTCCCTTTCATTGCAACACTGCTATTATATAAGTGTAATTTATCATGCCCATTTTATTGATAGACAGATTTAGACTAAAATAATTATGTTCTGAATTTATTAGGTTAAAAAACTTAAATTAAAATCCAAGTTTGCTTTATTTCAGTATTTTTTCATTAATCCATATTTCCACAGCTCTTTCATCAAGGCCTATTGCTTTAAACCTTTACAGTCTCCTTAAAAATTAATAAATGAATAAATAAAGATAATGAAGTCTTTTTTTAAATAAATTGGCAATCTTTATGAACACTCCCAATAACACATCTGACTACTTCTTAGTTCTTCTGTTATCTTCCTATTATAACAGTTATAACTATTTCTGTCCTTTTCTTGATCCCTCTTTCCTGCTGTTTCTAATATTCTATAGACCACAAGATAACACAATCAGACTTACTAACTGTGCCAATAAGATTCTGTGTTAGGACCTTCTACATAGGTGCACAGTGATTTTCATGCAGGGCCTTGTCTCCAGTGAGATCCTTACACTCTTCACTTCCTTCAGAATTTAAGACTATATTTTCAAAAACTGAAGTCTCCAGTAGAGTCAATGTGGATTATTCAATTAACATTATTCTGAAAATTGCTTTAACTATTTGGGAAGAAAATCTTACCTTGCATACAAATTAATTCTAGTTGGATAGGAGTTCAATGTTTTTTAAAAATTATAAAAGACCAGGAAAAGCATAAAAAAAACTTAATATGATATTAGAATAACGAAGTCCTTTCTAAGCATGACATTAAGGAAGAAATCACGAAGTAAAAGAGTTGTATTTAATTGCATTATATTTTAAGCTTCTGAAACTAAAAAAATCAAAGGAAAATGTCATTATGTAATAGTAATAATAATATTAATAAAATTATACAAAAAATAAATTTTTAAATCAATCTTTAAAAATATAGATTTTATAAGAAAAATGGGCCTTACACCTATCATCACCCAACGCATGAGGTTCACCTCCCCATCGTAGAACAATAGTCAGCAAACTGATCGCTGACCGCCAGCGGAGCACCAGCTGCCTGCTGTTGCCTGGAAGTTCACTGTTAGAGTACCTGCAGGTTTGATTACACATGGCTGCAAACACACCAGACCTCCAGGACCCCTGCTGGACCAACCACACCCCGCCTCCAGGATCTCCAGCTAACCAAATCCACCCCTGAGCTGCAGCTCCCCAGCAACACATTTCAAAGCCAGAGCGGCCATCTTAGATAATCCTGAAAGCCTTAGCTCTGATCTTTGGGTGGGGCAAATCCCATCCTGAGACGCCTGTTGGAGGCTTGAAGCTCACTGTCAGGTACCTCTCATGCATCAGGGGACTGAACACTGGGAGGTTTCATTAGTATATGACTGTTATACTGTAGATTTTCTTTTTTCTCCTTTTTTAAAAAATTTGTTTTTATTTCTTTACTTTTCTTGCTCTCTTTTCCTTTTGTTTATCTGTTCCCTCAGAGTCTCTTTCTCCCTTTTTTGCATGGTAATATCCAATTTCTTTTGATTATACTCTCACACTTTCTATTTTCTAGAACTTCTGGATATTCTTTTCTTATCCCATTAACAGCCACATTCTATATCCCTCTGCATCCTCTTTGTCCTCCATTAGAAGCTGAAGACCTTATTGTAAACCTGTTTGTTTTACCGAAGATAATATTTGAACTCATTCTGTTTACTATGACAATTTTGTTATTGTCCCCATAGGGGCTATTTGGTCTAGGATTGCATAGTGTCTGATATGGGCACTGCTAATATTGATCTCCCCTTAAAGAAAGGGTTTTGGAAACCTATAGGGTCACTATAAGCCTATAGGGGGAACTCTGCAATACCCCAGATCTGCACTGCTAGAGGGGAAGATACATGAACAACATGAAAAAACAAGGGAAGAAAATGATCCAAACAAATCTAGATTCTATATTAATAGAATCCAATGACAGTATGTTAGAAAATATGTCAGAAAAGGACTTCAGATTATACATGATTAAGATGATTCGTGAAGCAAAGGATGAGATTAGAGAACAAATGCAGGCAATGAATGATAATACCAATAAGCTGAAAGAGCACCTGCAGGAAGCAAAAGATCATTTCAACAAAGAGATAGAGATTCTCAAAAAAAACCAAACAGAAATCCTTGAAATGAAGGAGACAATAAACCAAATAAAAAACTCAATGGAAAGCATCACCAAAAGACTAGACCACTTGGAAGACAGAACCTCAGACAAGGAAGACAAAATATTTAATCTTGAAAATAAAGTTGCCCAAACAGAGAAGATGGTAAGAAATCATGAACAGAATCTCCAAGAACTATGGGACATCATGAAAAGACCAAATTTAAGAATTATTGGGATTAAAGAAGGCACAGAGATACAAACCAAAGGAATGAACAACCTATTCAATGAAATAATATCAGAAAATTTCCCAAACCTGAAGAATGAAATGGAAAATCAAATACAAGAGGTTTACAGAACACCAAACACACAAAATCACAACAGATCCAAACCAAGGCACATTATAATGAAAATGCCTAACATTCAAAATAAAGATAGGATTTTGAAGGCCGTGAGAGAAAAGCATCAAATTACATATAGGGGGAGACCAATATGGATAGCAGCCGACTTCTCAACCCAGACTCTAAAAGCTAGACGGGCCTGGAACAACATACTTCAAGCTCTGAAAGAACATGGTTGCCAACCAAAAATCCCATACCCAGCAAAACTAACCTTCAGATTTGAAGATGAAATAAATCCTTCCATGATAAGCAAAAGTTAAAGAATTTACAAATAGAAAGCCTGCACTACAGAATGTTCTCAACAAAATATTCCATGAGGAGGAAATGAAAAACAACAATGTAGGTCAGCAAAGGGAGGAACTATACCTTAGAGAAAAACCACTCAAAGGAGAAACCAAGCCAACTTAAAAACCAAAAATAAGCCAAATGACTGGGAATACAAATCATATTTCAATAATAACCCTGAGCATTAATGGCCTAAACTCATCAATCAAAAGACATAGACTGGCAGAATGGATTAAAAAGAAAGACCCAACAATATGCTGCCTGCAAGAGACTTATCTCATAGAAAAAGTCATCCACAGACTAAAGGTGAAAGGATGGGAAAAAACCTACCACGCACATGGACTCAGTAAAAAAGTGGGGGTTTCCATCCTTATATCAGATAAAGTGGACTTCAAGCCAAAGTTAGTCAGAAGGGATAAAGAAGGACATTTCATACTGCTTAAGGGAACCATAAATCAGGAGACATAACAATAGTAAATATTTATGCCCCAAACAGGTGCATCCCTGTACATCAAACAAATCCTTCTCAATTTCAGGAATCACATAGACCACAACACAATAATTCTGGGTGACTTTAACGCACCGCTGTCACCACTAGATAGATCTTCCAAACAAAATCCAACTAAAGAAACCATAGAACTCAATAACACAATCAATAACCTAGACTTAATAGACATATATACAATATCCCATCCATCAACGAGCGGTTTCACTTTCTTCTCAACAGCACATGGAACCTTCTCGAAAATAGACCATATGTTATGCCACAAAGCAGCCCTTAGGAAATGCAAAAAAATAGAGATACTGCCTTCTGTTCTATCAGATCATAATGGACTGAGAGTAGAAATCAATGACAAAATAAAAAAGAGAAATTACTCCAACACATGGAGACTAAATAATATGCTATTGAATGAAACATGGATAACAAAAAACATCAGGGAGGAGATAAAAAAATTCTTAGAGGTCAATGAGAACAACGATACAACATATCAAAATCTCTGGGACACTATGAAAGCGGTACTAAGAGGAAAATTCATTGCATGGAGTGCATTCCAGAAAAGAATGAAAAGTCAACAACTAAATGACCTAACATTACAGCTCAAAGCCCTAGAAAAAGAAGAACAGAATAACAGCAAAAGTAGTAGAAGACAGGAAATACTTAAAATCAGAGCTGAAATCAATGAAATTGAAAGAAAAGAAACAATTCAAAAAATTGACAAAACAAAAAGTTGGTTCTTTGAGAAAGTAAACAAAATAGACAAACCCTTAGCCACACTAACAAAGAGAAGGAGAGAGAAGACTCAGATTACTAAAATACATGATGCAAAAGGAAATATCATGACAGATACCACTGAGATACAGAACATAATGAGAAGCTACTTTGAAAATCTGTATTCCAACAAAATAGAAACTACTGAAGACATTAACAAATTTCTAGAGACATATGCTCCTCCCAAACTGAACCAGGAGGACATACACAATTTAAACAGATCAATATAAAGCAATGAAATAGAAGAAGCCATTAAAAATCTACCATACAAGAAAAGCCCAGGACCAGACAGATTCTCAGCCGAGTTCTATGAGACCATCAAAGAAGAACTCATTCCAATACTTCTCAAAGCATTCCAGGAAATAGAAAAGGATGGTACCCTACCAAACGCATTCTATGAAGCTAATATCACCCTCATACCCAAACCAGGAAAAGACACATCAAGGAAAGAAAATTTTAGACCAATATCCTTGATGAATATAGATGCAAAGATCCCTAACAAAATATTGGCAAACTGTATCCAAAAACATATTTAAAAAATTGTGCACCATGATCAAGTGGGGTTCATCCCTGGAATGCAAAGATGATTCAACATTCGTAAATCAATAAACATAATCCATCATGTCAATAGACTTAAGGATAAGAATCATATGGTTATTTCAATTGACACAGAAAAAGCGTTCAACAAAATATAACACCCCTTCATGCTCAAAACACTAGAAAAAACAGGGATAGTAGGAACATACCTGAACATTGTAAAGGCTATTTATGCTAAGCCATGGCCAACATCATTCTTAATGGAGAAAAACTGAAACCATTCCCTCTAAAAACAGGAACAAGACAGGGATGTCCTCTTTCACCACTTCTGTTCAACATTGTCCTCAAAACTCTAGCCAGAGCAATTAGACAGACCAAAGAAATTAAAGGGATACGAATAGGAAAAGAGGAACTTAAGATGTCACTATTTGCAGATGACATGATTATAAGGATCCAAAAACCTACTCCAGAAAACTTCTAGACCTCATCAATGAATTCAGCAAAATAGCAGGCTATAAAATCAACACGCATAAATCTAAAGTATTTTTATACGCAAGCGACGAAACAGCTGAAAGGGAAATGAGGAAAACAACACCATTTGCAATAGCCTCAAAAAAAATAAAATACTTGGGAAACAACCTAACCAAAGAGGTAAAAGATCTCTACAATGAAAACTATAAAACATTGAAGAAATAAATTAAGGAATACCTTAGAAGATGGAAAGATCTCCCATGTTCTTGGATAGGCAGAATTAATATTGTCAAAATGGCCATACTACCAAAAGTGCTATACAGATTCAATGCAATTCCAATTAAAATCCCAATGACATACCTTACAGAAATAAAGCAAGCAATCATGAAATTCATCTGGAAGAATAAGAAACCCAGAAGAGCTAAAGCAATCCTTAGCAGGAAGAATGAAACAGGGGTTATCGCAATACCAGAACTTCAAATATACTACAAAGCAATAGTAACAAAAACAGCATGGTATTGATACCAAAATAGGCAGGTAGATCAATGGTACGGAATAGAGGACACAGACACAAACCCAAATAAATACAATTTTCTCATACTAGACAAAGAGGCCAAAAATATGCAATGGAGAAAAGATAGCCTCTTCAACAAATGGTGCTGGGAAAATTGGAAATCCATATGCAACAGAGTGAAACTAAACCCCTATCTCTTACCCTGCACAAAAATCAACACACAATGGATCAAGGACCTTTAAATCAGACCAGAGACCCTTCATCTTATAGAAGAAAAAGTAGGTCCAAATCTTCAACTTGTTGGTTCAACTTGTTGGGAGTCCTTAACAGGACTCCCATAGCACAAGAAATAAAAGCAAGAATCAATAACTGGGATAGATTCAAACTAAATAGCTTTCTCTCAGCAAAGGAAACTATCAGCAATGCAAAGAGAGAGACTACAGAGTGGGAGAATATCTTTGCCAATCATACTTCAGATAGAGCACTAATTTCCAGAATCTATAAAGAACTCAAAAAACTCTACACCAAGAATACAAATAACCCAATCAACAAATGGGCTAAGGATATGAACAGACACTTCACAGAAGAAGATCTACAAGCAATCAACAGACATATGAAAAAATTTCACCATCTATAGTAATAAGAGAAATGCAAATCAAAACTACACTAAGATTCCATCTCAACCCAATTAGAATGGTGATTATCAAGAATACAAGCAACAATAGGTGTTGGAGAGGATGTGGGGAAAAAGGTACACTCATACATTGCTGGTGGGGTTGCAAGTTAGTGCAGCCACTCTGGAAAGCAGTGTGGAGATTCCTTAGCAAACTTGAAATGGAACCACCATTTGACCCAGCTATACCCAAAGGACTTAAAATCAGCATACTACAGAGATACAGCCACATCAATGTTCATAGCTTCTCAATTCACAATAGCCAGACTTTGGAACCAACCTAGATGCCCTTCAATTGATGAATGGATAAAGAAACTGTGATATATAAATACAATGTATACAGTGTATATATATATCACACTGTACAGTGTGATATATATATACACTGTATACAGTGTATACAATGTAATATATTACTCAGCTATAAAGAATAATAAAATTATGGCATTTGCAGGCAAATGAATGAAATTGGAGAATATCATGTTAAGTGAGATAAGCCAATCTCAAAAATCCAAAAGAGGAATGTTCTCACTGATAAGCAGATGATGACACATAATAGGGGGTAGGTGGGGGGCAAGAATGGAGGAAGAAGGGACTGTGTAGAGGGAAAAGAGAGGTGGGAGGGGTGGGGGGAAGGAAAAAATAACGGAATGAATCAAACATCATTACCATATGTAAATGTATGATTATGCAAATGGATGTTGTTACTCCATGTACAAACAGAAACAACATGTATCCCATTTGTTTACAATAAAAATAAATTTAAAAAAAGAAAAAGAAAAAGAAAAGAAAAATGGTCTATGGAATACACATAAACAAAATGCTCAGATAATACTCAGACAATGTATAAAAAAGTTCAGTCTCACTAATAATAAAATAACAAATAAGGGCTGGGGATGTGGCTTGGTGGTACAGCACTTGCCTAGCATTCAGGAGGACCTGGGTTCAATATCCAGAAGGAATGAATACATAAATAAAATTATGTTTATTCATCTGCAAACTGATAAACTATATCTTTAATGAGAAAATTGATGAAGTATATTGCTTAGAAATAAACTTTCTAGAAAGTAATTTGGCAATATGTATCAAATAATTAAAAGTGATCAACTTCTTTCTACCAGTAATTCTATTTCTAAAAATGTTTCCTAGAAAATTTTCAGACCAATGAACTAAGATAAATATTATGAAGTTATTTGTAGATCATTATTTATTGTAGTGAAAGATTAGAAACATCCAAATTCTACCAAAAGGAAGATAGTTCATTGAATTACATTAATACCATGCATCTACATGATAGGACATTATTTACCTATTAAAAATTACATTCATGAAGAATATTTACAGACATATAAAAGTTTTCACATAATAGAGAGGACATATGTATATTTACATACATATGTGCAACTAGAGAAAGTTTAGTCATTCACCTCGGAACAATTTAGCCAATGATGGATTACATATGCAATGGTGGTCCTCTGGGATTATAATGAGCTGAAAATTTATTTCATCTAGTGATGCAGTAGCTGTGTCAGTGTTGTAGGCAATGCATTACTCATGTGTTCATGGTGATGCTGGCATAAACAAACCTACTGTGTCACTAGTTGTGTAAAATTACAGCATATACAGTTATGTATAATACATAATCCTGATAACAATAAAAATGACTTTGTTTCTAGTTTCTGTATTTACTATACTATAGTTTTGTTGTTAGAGTGTACTCTTTCTACTTATAAAAATGTTTACTATAAAACAGGCTGGCGACAGCCTCCTATAATTCACATTTGCTGACTGTCTTGACTGCACCAAGAAGCCACATCAAGTTATTAGCCTATATCCTTGGTTTGTGTAAGTAAACTCTATTATGTTTTCACAAGGAGAATATTGCTTGAGGCTGTGTCTATCAAAATGTGTCCCTGTCCTTATGTAACACATGGCTGCATGTCAGAATGTTAACAGAAACTAATTCTGTGTGCTTTTTACATTATTTTGTATTTATTTCTAGATTTTCAAGTTTTTCTATAAGTAATTAAGGTTATTTTTAACATTTTTAAAGTGTGGTATTAAGTATGTGCATGATATAGAAACATTTTAAAGAATACAAGCAAATTATCTAATTTAATCATTTATCCATTTAACATTAGTTTCCTTTTAATATAATTGGGCTTTAACTACTTTATTAACAATATAGCTCTTGGCCACACAACCACATAATTCTGCACTGTAATCAGAACCAGCCTTTTTCTCACTATATTATAAAAACTATGTGGGGGAGTAATCAAATATTTCAAATTGCAGATTCCACTGATGGCTCATAATTATCTAAGAAGAACATAATTATACATTATTTAATAAAATAAACATGAATTAGAAGTATCATGGTACCATTCAATTTTATCAATCTTTTTCCTACTAAATATGAATATGCCTATAACCTGAGAACTGCCAAAGCCCAGTAATTGGCACTCATGGTAGTTCCTGACATTTCCTTAAATTAAGACCAATCCAGCACTGAAAACCTGAGTAGTATTAGGGTTGTTTGCAAGTGCCAGTGATCTGCCTCCCTGAGGCCATGTCCTGTGGCCATGTGATTTATCTAACTAATGAAATCTGAGCAAATGCAACATGAGGCACTTCTGGGAGCAAATTGGGAGTTCCAGCATCTTTTGCCACTCCTTTGCTCCCTTCCTTTAATAATATCAAAACACGTTCAGTGCTCCTCCATCAGCCTGTGTTCCCCATTGATTACTAGGAACAGAGCCCCTCTGCTGACCCACATGGCCATTCAGTGCAAAAGATACGCTGTGGTCTTCAGCCACTGAGATACCTGAGTTGGATTTTTATGCAAACACTAGTATTTGAAATTGGTGTAGATAAGACCATACATACTAAGAAATTTGGTCAGGTTTCATAGTTTGTTCTCATTACAAGTCAAGATATTCTATTACTGTGTATAATCCCCAAAGCAAAACAAGCATTTCAGTAATGTTTTAATTTCCTTCATTTACAAAAATCACCACAATGGGCTGGGGTCTTAGGTCAGTGGTAGAGCACTTGCCTAGCAAATGTGACTCACTGGGTTCAATCCACAGCACCACATAAAAATAAATAAATAAAATAAAGGTATTCTGTCCATCTACAACTAAAAATGTTTTTTTTAAAAATCACCACAATGGCAACCATAATATAATTATGTTATAAAGCAAAGAATAAGTCTATGTACTTCTTTTGAATAGATCTTTTCTGAGAAATGGGAATAATGATCAGATTTGTGTTCCCTTAGCTAAAACTTCCCTTCTGAGGATGCAAGAAATACCCAATGTCTTTCTGTTCACTATGCATATTTCCAGAGGGCAGTCGGCTGGCACAGTTCCTGTTCCTGGCACAAAGAGCACACAGCTGGGTTACTTAATCTTTTTATTTCTGTGGAAGCCATCCTGATGGCTCCCATAATCCCCAAGAGCCTAAACAGATGCTAAGCAAAATGAAGCAGGAATCAAGAAGGTCAGGGGTCATTCAGACAGCGTCTAGTTATTGCTTATGGTTAAGTATAAAATATATTGGTACTTATTTTGTCAACAGTATTAAATCAGGTCAGTTCACTACTATGAAAAAATGGTTATAGCAACTTTTTAAACTTTGAGAACAAAAATGTGAACAATTAATTGAAAAATGACAAAAATCAGTAAAGAAGATATTTAACAAAAGTAAGACAATTCTTCGCTAGCAATTTAGTTTGAAAATGTTCTAAGCCTTTATTAATTCCCCTCACCTAGCAACATGTAAACTAAAATTGATAGAAGTGGAAACTTCAATGACTTTTAGATTATTTCCCTCTCACTACAATTTTCATTTAAAACAAACAGTTTTGTAATCTTTATGAAGCAGAGACCAAAGATAAGTCTTATAAAGGTTAAATTTGCCTGAAGATATATCTGACCAGCTAGAAATTGCTGAATTGGATGACTTGTCTAGTTGCATTGACTGCCTAATATATTCTCTAGTTGGCAAGTCTCCAAAAATGAAGACTAAGCATGCATTTTTGTAATTGAAACTGCAATACAGAGTAGTTATCTTATCCAGATTTTAATGCTATTAATTTAATAATTGCAATTTAAGAAAATTGTTTTCATTTTGATAAATGTTATACAATGGTGGAAATATCTATTATAAATGTAAATACATGTATGTACATGTGAAATAATCCTAGACAATAAATTATAATTTTTGTTTAATGTATCAAAATCAAATAAAAGTGTTAAAATATAAAATATTCAAAGGAAGGATTAAAAATATGGGAAGACAGACAGGAAAAACACATAAAATTTCAGAGAAGAGTGTGCCATAATCACCACACAAGTGACCATTTCTATCAGTACTGGGCACTTAAGCAGTGTTAGACAATGCTTTATGAAAGGTCAACAAAAATATGGAAAAAATGAAAATGACAACCATGTTTTCAATAGACTTATGAACAAATAATAATTTATACTTCTACCTATAAAAAGTATGAAATTTTCCTAAGTAAATGTCAAATATTTTCTGATTATTTTTATGAACAGAAAGTATGGAATATTACTGACATCTTTCCTCATGGGATTCATATGCTTTCATTCCTCAAAAATAATGTAAAACTTTCCTGTAAAATTAAATTTTTTGCATCAGTATCTAAGGGGACCAGCCTAAGACTCCTGCCCTAACAGGTTGACATTTGTTTGCTTTACATGCCCACCTATAAATGTAAGTCTATGTCTAACATAATAATATCTTGGCTGACTAATGTTTTCATGCTCTATAGATGTCCTTAAAGATTATCTGCTAGGTGACTTAGTGACTTACAAAGTTATGAAGCTTCATAGTAAAATAACAAGTTTCTACTCAGCAATTCAAGGCACTTGATATTAATATAAATCTTTGGCAATATACATCTTATTTTGTTAGTGCATACTTCAATGCTCCTTCTATTCCTTGGATTTTAAATAAGATTGTGGTTATGATTATTTAGAGCAAGGTCAAGCATTCAAAAGCCAGGCATTAATAAGATAATTCAAATAAATTAATTGGTGGACATATGGCAATAAACATTTCATATATTTAATGCAGATTGATTTTTCCACTTCTACCTAGAAATATGATCTCCTACTTTTTCAGAAAACATATAACTTTCCTGCTTTTTCTTATGCCATTTTATGATGTAGGAATGAGTATAAAACCGAGTTAATTTTCCTCTTTATTGTAAACAAAAGAAAAGAATAGACATGAAGGTTAATACCAATATATAAAAGTCTCAGAACCAAAAGCCAGTCGGGACAGTAGAGACTATAAGGACTGAGGAGTGCAGGAATGTGTTGCCCAAAGCAAAGGTTGCCACTGAGTTCCAACTAAGGATGAAATGTAGGAATATAAACCCAGTGTCAAATGTTGGGTTTTGTTTTGTTGGTTTTTTTTTCCAAAAAGAGTCAGATACTTAGGGTTTTCATTGAATTATTCCACAAATGTTTATTGAGAGTCCTAATTTACCAAATGCTATTCTAAATGCCTAAAATACACTGTAAACCAATAGAAAAACAAAAAATCCAGTCATCGAAAATCTTATAATATGTTGGAGAGACAGAAAATACATAATAACATATATAAGTAAATCACATAAAATATACAAAGGTAAACACTGTTGTAGAAAGATAGGAAAGCAAGAAGGATAAGCAGGACTAAGAATGCACGGGGCAGGGGAAAGGAAGTGATGGGCGGATGGTGGGGAAAATTCTTCAGAGGGCAAACTCTGTGGTCCTCATAGACAAGGTGATGTTTAAGCAAAGACTTGAAGGCAGTGGTGGAGTTCACCCCAACACAACTTAGGGCAGGAGCATTTCAGGCAAAGGGAAGAGCCAGTCAAATCCAGAAGAAAACAGAGAATGTGGTACCTTTCAAGCACAAAAGAGGCAATGCGGCTGGAGAAGAGAAATTCAGAGGAATTCAAAGGAATTTTAAATGTTAACAGTATTTTTTTAAATTATAAGTATTTAATCCTGAGAAATGTTAACATTGGGAAGACCAAACAAAGTGCATGTATCAACTTTAAATTTTCTATCCCTATTGCTGATTTACAAATCTTTAAATTTATTAGAAATTCTATGACTCTTGGTCTTAAATAACTGAAGTGTCTAAGGGTTTTCAGACAATAAATGAATAACAATAAAGGAATCCTTCTTAATCTTAGCTTCCTCTTCCTTCTATTTATAGGGCGAGTATAAAGCCAAAACTTCCAGAACAGTCAACTGGTTTCTATTAATTCATTTAAAATATGAGATAACTGTATTTATGTGCATATTCTGTGTTATACCATTGATCTACTTGTCTGTTTTAGTACGAATACCATGCTGTATTTGTTACTATAGCTCTGTAGAATGATTTAAGTTCTGGTATTGTGATGTCTCCTGCTTCAATTTTCTTGCTAAGGATTGCTTTGGCAATTCTGGGTTCTCTTATTCTTCCAAATGAATTTCATGACTGCTTTTTCTATTTCTATGAAGAATGTTATTGGGATAGTGATAGGAAATTGCATTAAGTATGTATTTTTTTTAGTAGTATGGTCATTTGGACAATATTAGTTCTGCCTATCCAAGAACATGGGAGATCTTTCCATCTTCTAATGTCTTCTTCAACTTCTTTCTTTAGTGTTCTGTAAAGGTGCCAAAAACATACATTGAAGAAAAGATAGCCTCTTCAATAAATGGTGCTGGGAAAACTGTCGCAAAATGAAATTAAACCACTATCTCTCACCCCACAAAACTAAACTCATAGTGGATCCAGGCAGTTGCATTAGACCAGAGACCCTGCTCCTACTAAAAGAAACAGTAGGCTCAACTCTCCACCATGTTGACTTAGGAGCTGAATTCAACAAGACTCCTAAAGTGCAAGAAGTAAAATCTATAATCAATAAATGGGATGGCATCAAATGAAAAGTTTCACTGCAAAGCAAACCAATAAGAAGATGAACAGAGAGTCTACAGAATGGGAGAAAATCTTTATCACTTGCTCCTCAGACAGAGCATTAAACTCCAGGACGTATAAAGAACTAAAAAAAAAAAAAAAAAAACCTTCACATCAAAAAGCAAATAACCCAATCCATAAAGGGGCAATGGAATTGAACAGGCACTTCACAGAAGAAAATACAAATGGTGAATATATGAAAAAATGTTCAACATCTCTAGCAGTTAGAGAAATGCAAATTAAAATTGCACTGAGATTTCATCTCACTCTAGTCAGAATGGCAATTACCAAAAATATAAGTAACAATAAATGCTGGCGAGAATGTGGGGGGAAAGCAACACTCTTACATTGCTGGTGGGACTGCAATTTGGTGCAACCACTCTGGAAAGCAGTATGGAGATTCCTTAGAAAACTTGGAATGGAACTACCATTTGACCCAATTATTCCACTCCTTGGTCTATACCTAAAGGACTGAAAATCAGCATATTACATTGACACAGCCACATCAATGCTTATGGCAGTTCAATTCACAATAACTAAGCTATGGAACCAGCTTAGGTACCCTTCAACAGATGAATATATAAAGAAAATATGATATATATACACAATGGAATACTATTCAGTCATAACAGAAATGAAAATATGGCATTTGCTGGTAAATGGATGGAACTGGAGATTATCATGTGTGAAATAAGACCATCCCCAATTACCAAAGGTCAAATGTTCTCTCTGATATGCAGATGCTAACTCACAATAAGGGGTAAAGGGGAGGGAAGACTAGAAGTACTTTGGATTAGACAAAAGGGAAATGAAGGGAAGTGAAGGGGAATCGAAATAGGAAAAATAGTAGAATGTGCATATATAATTACATGACCAATGTACTTCTACATTGTGTACAACCAGAAGAATGAAAAGTTATACTCCATATATGTATAATATATCAGAATACATTCTATTATCATACATAACTCATAAGAACAAATAAATTCTTTTAAAAATGTACTAATATTCAAATGGTATGCTAGATACCTGGAGAATCAAAGACATTGAAGGTATTTTATGATCTAAAGGTTTACAGTTACCTACTGTTATGGTTTGGATATGAGGCGTCCCACAAAAGTTCACATGTGAGACAATGCAGGAAGGTTCAAGGGAGAAATGATTGGGCTCTAAGAGTCTTAACTCAATCACTGAATTAATCCCTGATGGGATTAACTGAAATGGTAGGAGGTGGGAATTGGGACGTGGCTTTGGGGTATATATTTTGTATCTGGAGAGTGAAGATTTGCTCTCTCTCTCTCTCTGCTCCTGATGATGCAAGCTGCTTCCCTCTACCATGCTCTTCCACCATGATGTTCTGCCTCATCTGGAGCCCCAAGGAATGAAGCTGGCCTTCTGTGGATTAAGACCTCTGAAACCATGAGCCCTCAAATAAACCTTTCCTCCTCTATAATTGTGCTGGTCAGACCCTTTTAGTCACAGCAGTGAAAAAAACTGACTACAGAGAAACTGTTACTGGTATATCATCCTTAGGAATGAAGATGAGGGAGCATTATTCATAAATACAAAATACTAATACCTTCATGTTCACAGACACCAAGAATAAGCAACATTGGTGTGTTTTTCATTAGTAAAAGTAATACTTATGTTTATGACATTATAGAATTCACAATGCCCTTTAACTATATTGCTGTGATGATGTACCTAGTTTTTAATTTTAGATATTAGAAGTCTACATAAACATATCCCTTAAACATTGAACTTCTCCAGAACTGTCCTTCTCTTTCCTTCATCCACATCTACTCCTGCAGCATTTTTCTCCATACCTGTGACTTACCCTAAAGTATGTTTGTTGCCTTCATCTAACTGTACCTAGATATTCATTAGGTATCTCATTGCCTAACATTAATTTTTTTCCTTGAAAAGAGCTTCATTTCCATGTAGCCTAAGTCTTGGAAGAGGAATCCAGGGTAGTTACAAAGATGACTAGTGGCTGGAGGAAGAGGCAAAGGCAGAAGCCCTGGCATCCAGGGTTTGCTCCACTCATCTTGAGATAGTTTCTTTACATTCTAGAAAAAGGTATGGCTGTTGTGCTATTTTGGCATCTTTTTTTTTTTTTTAACACGAAAGCTTTTTATTATTTCTTACAACTTCAGGTGAATTTACAATTACTTTTAAATGAAACATAATTTAAAACATTTTTAAGTTTTCTTCTGTTTCTTAAATTAGCTTTATTTTCTTGTAGTTCCTATTTTCAGTTTCTTGGGTTTTTAAAATTGCTGTAGCATCTTTCTTTTTTTTATTTTGTTTCATTGTACACAAATGGGGTACAACTTTCATTTCTCTTGTTGTACACAGAGTCATACTATTTGTGTAATCATACATGTACATAGGGTAATGTTTGCCTCATTCTATTATTTTTCCTTCCCCCCACTCCCTCCCCACCCCTTATTTTCCTCTACATGATCCATCATTCCTCCATTCTTGCCTTACCACCTCTGCCCATTATGTATTATCATCTACTTTTCAGAGAAATCATTCCACCTTTGGTTTTTTGGGATTGACTTATTTCATTTAGCATGATATTCTCCAACTCCATTCATATTACCTGGAAATACCATAATTTTATTCTTCTTTATGACTGAATAATATTCAGTTATATACCAGTTTCTTTATCATTCATCTATTGAAGGGCATCTAGGTTGGTTCCACAATCTGGCTATTGTGAATTGAGCAGCTATGAACATTGATGTGGCTGCATCACTGTAGTATGCTGATTTTAAGTCCTTTGGTTATAGGCCAAGGAGTGGGATAACTGGGTCAAATGGTGGTTCCATTATTCCAAGTTTTCTAATGAATCTCCATACTGCTTTCCAGAGTGGCTGCACCAATTTGCAACTTCACCAGCAATGCATGAGTTACCTTCTTCCCACATCCTCGTCAACACCTATTGTTGCTTATATTCTTGATAAAAAGGCTCATCATATTCTTGTGCTTCTCATTTTCCAACTCATAAAAGTGGCTCATGTCTTCCAGATCCTCATGCTCACAGCTGAAACAGATACCAGGGAGTATGTGTTAGGAAGCCTGCAGATGCAAATTGACCAGCCAAATTGATGGTAGCCTCCACTTTAATGGAATAATTTTGATCTGCCTGGGAGCTCAAGGCTGATCAGCAATAAGGAGATAATAATAACAACAACAACAAAAGTATTGGCTTATCTTGGTAACAGCAGATGGCTAACAAGATGATCCTGGAGATTGCTACTGAAGAGGAGATTGAAGCAGTCTGAGGTTGGAAGAGGGAGAGTCTCCAGGTCTGTTCTGCCCAAACAATGTTGAAGCAAGAGAGAGATCCAAAGGATCACAGATAGGTTGCTTCAATTTTGTTTTTAAAACCTGCACCCAATCAGTTCCACTCTTTACATTCATGAGTAGGATTAACAGCACATGCCAGCCATCATTCTAATCTATCTAAATGACATTTTTAAATCCATCCTTCTGTCTCCTTTCAATTGCTCCTTTCTTACAAATGCTTCCATTGTTGCCTCTAACATGTCTCTCTGCTTAAAGAATCCTCAAGCAAAATGGCATAACTAAAAAAAGACAGATGTAATCAAACACCATTATTTTATCTATTAAATGACTCTTCAACCCAAGCGGTCAAGTTTAAACTTCTCAGAACAGTCTCTAAAGCCATCCCTGGGGGATTATGCATGCCTCTCTCTCTAACATCACTTTCGGCTGCTTCCCGAAATTTCTGCTCTATCCCAAGTCATGCCACACTACTTCTTTCTTTATGCCATCCCTGTTATTAATGTAGAACAATAGTTCTTAAAAAACATTGCAACTGTGCCATTACATAGTCCTTCCACTCAAATATGAGCTTCTAGAAAGCCAGGATAGCATATTATTCATTTCTGTCTCTCCAGCATAGTATCTTACACATAACAGTCACTCCATAAATGCCTATTTAGTGAACAAATGGTCCTCCCACAAGTCAATGTGTTGCTTATATTTCATTCATGGAGCAGAGTCAACATATTCCTCTGAGGTAGAAATGGCATAAAATAACATTATGATTTATAATTTTGTGCATGGACATACATAGGAATTTTATTTCCCTAATTCAATCACTAGGTGGTAAATTCTGTTAAGACACTGGCTTGAGACATTATTCATTTTTTCACTATATAATGATTTAGTGGCTCTAAAAATGCATTAGCTGATTTATTTTGACCAACTATAGTATTATGTAAACATGGGTTTTTAAGCCTTTACACATTTATATTTTAGTAATACCTTTCAAAGATTCTGATTCAAGGTCTATATTTTGGTTTCTAGCCATGCACCTATATATTAAATTTACTGTGTGTTCGTAACAAAATTAAAGCTTAAGAGCAATAATTCAAGAATATCTGCATTTAAATGGTTGCAAACATTTATCTTATGGTCAAAATTAGCTAATCATTTTGCCAAAACATCACTTCATTCCTGTTTGAGGCTCCCTGCAACATTAGTAGACACATATAACAAAGTAAAGCACATTTATCTACATCAACGTAATTTTCAGCATAGTGAGAAGGGTCCCTGATATGAACCTATCCTGATATAATGACATTAGGCTTGTTCTACAGTTACTAAACAATTAATTGCAAGCTCAATAGCATCACAATAATAATGCAGATAGAAATGGTATTTGAAGAAGACAGTAACAAACAATATACATTAGTCTAAAGAATTTGGACGCTGGGAAAATAAAAATTTTGTACTGTAGGTATGTTTTTTAGAGACAGAGAGAGATGAAAATAAGAAAAGCAAATGCAAGAGAGAACAAAAACAAAGCAGAAGTAGGTAAGGCTGAAAACTGAAACGTGAGTGGCAAAAGACTAGGAAGGAGAAGACCAGATAAACAATTGGACTTTTATTACACTGAAGGCACTGAAATTTCTGGGAAAGAATCTGGTTCTAGAAAACAGATTAAGGTTTTCAATAAAAACATACCACTTAAAACTGATCAATAGGAAGTAAATCATATAAATAATTAATTATAAAAGTTTAAACTTGTAAAGTATTTCTGCTTAAAGCAGAAGAAATATTTGGAAGTGAGCTGTTATTTGGAATTCATTTTCTTCTGAAGCTCTGAACACTGTCAGACCATTCCTATAGAGACACTGAAATAAGAAGGACTAAAATTTGAGCTGGAGGCCAACCAAGAGATGGGTTCTGGTAAACACTACAGGCTTTGAATTGAGACTCTGAGGAATACATCCAAGGAACAAGAGTGACCTAGAAACATATGTGACTTTCCAGAGACTGAAGGAAAACATCTAGTCATCTCAACCTCTAATTTGATTAAGATGATATGGAATTGATGGTGCTTTCAGCAAGTTTTCTACAAGATGTCCATATAAGCCTTTTTTAAAAAATATTTTTTTAGTTGTCAATGGACCTTTATTTCTTTATATGTGGTGCTGAGAATGAATCCCAGTGGCTCACACATGCCAGGCAAGCATTCTACCACTGAGCCACAACCCCAGCTCCCACATAAACCTTCTTCAGAAGAAGATGATATCACTCTTGGGATTCATATTAGCCTTAATTTCTGAAGAAGTAATGTCTGATACTCTGAAATCTGAATTTTGAAACTCTGAAATTTTAATCAAAATTTAATTAAACAAGCAAAAACTGGTATATGAAGTGTAATACAATGTAACTAAAAGTCAAGAGAAATGATGGACATTAGATGTTGAGGGCTGTCTTAGACAAGATGGCGCCTGGCAGTGAGCCAAAGGGTGCTGGCTGCCAAAATGAGGAAGTACCGAAGAGGCTGTTTGCTGTTACTAACTAGTTCCTTGGAGACTTACGTGTTAACACCAGGCTCAAGGATTGGCTATCTAAAATGACGCGTGGACAGCTCGTGATTTATATAGTGTTATGCTGGCATTCTCCTAGGTGCTCTCCTGCATGAGAGAAAGCTTTGCTATGATTGGCTGATAAGCTAGGAGCCTGGGGGAGAAGAGGAGGAAGGGGGAAGAAGAAAGAAGCAGGAGACAAAGAACCGGGGACGTTACAATAAATCTCGTCAAACTGAAGCTTGGTGGTGTCTCCTTTCTCCGTGCCGGTTCCGCTGGACGGAACAATTAGAAACACATAAGTAATGCAGACAATGAAAAAAAGCAATCAGACTTTGTGAACTGGAAGACTGAACTAAAGGAAATAATCTGGCTGACTCAAAAAGAAGTTAAAAGAAAAAGAAAAGAACTTAAAACACAAAGAGAATAAAGGTAAGTGTCTATAAAAATGTAAGTAGGAGTCCCAAATGGGTATAGAGAGAACATGAGGAAGAAACACTATGTGAGAAGACAATGGCTGAGAATTTTCCATATATTAATGATATTAAGACACAATGTAAAAAGCAAGAGAAACCACACATAGTATAAATAACAAGAAAAGAATCTACACATATCATAACGTAACTGCTCAAAATCAAAGATAAAAACTTAGAAGCAGCTAGAGGGAAAATGGACATACTGTGTTCAAATGAGGAAAAGCAAAATGGTACTCAACTTCTCAACAGAACAAGAGAAGTCAGAAGATGATAGAACCATATCTTCATAACACTGAGAGAAGATATTTATCATCCAAAGACTGTATACTCTGAAATAAGATTTCAAAACAAGATTTTTTTTTTAAATCATACAAAATAAACTAGAGAATGTGTTATAAGTCAGGAACTTAAAGGATCTCTTAAAAAAACAATTTTCATAATTTGGAAAGAAAATTGTCATAGTTGAAACTCAGGGATATATGAAGCTATGATGAGAAATGACAGGTAAACTTATGGATATATCTAAAAGAAAATTGCTTGGGTTTAAAATAATAATGAAGTCTTATGGAGTTTAACACATATACAAATAAAAATACATGAGAACCATGGAACAGTAAAAACAAGGGATGTAAACAAAGGAACAGTAAAACAAGGGAAGTTCTAAAATCCTGAGAAGATGTAAAAGTATTGACTTATATTAGTTCGATAAGCAAAGGATGCTATTAATAATCTATAGTATGTCTACTAAATATTATCAGGCTACCAAAAAAATGAAGTATGATTGACAATAATAAATCAACAAAAAATAGAAGGGAAAAATAAAAATAATAAAATTTAACCCAGTACATCATCTTATTATACTAAATACAAAGAGAGTAAATGCTCCAGTCAACATAAATAGGTTGTCAAACAGAACAGAAAAGCAAAATTCAAATACATGCTGTTCAAGATACAAAACTAAAATATATGAACATAAAAAATTATCAAAGTAAAACCATAAGAACAATATAACATGAAAATACCAGAATTAAATTCAGCCTGGTTGGAATAATGCAAGACTTTCATACAAAAGTTTTTAAAACATGATAAAAGAAACATTTGTGATGTTAAAACATTCAAATCATTGAGTAGATATAACATTATAAAGCTTCTGCCTGTAGCTCCAAAATATAAACCTCAAATATTTAAAGAACAATGGTGCCCATGGTAGCACTCCACTACATTTCCTCCAAAAATAATCAATAAAAGTGCAAAGAACAAGAAAGAACAAAGATCAAACTTTTAGCAAATTTGCCCAAGTATAAAATAACTACAGTATAAAGTGAGAAAGATCTCAAATTTCAGCAAGCAATCCCTCATGTCTCCACCTCACTTCAAGTCTTCATAGAGGTAAACCAGGCTAAGAAAAAACTGCATGGAAAAGAGGAAAACTAGAGAGGAATAACCACCAGTAGAAATAAATACCCTAAACAGTACAACAGTGAAATTGTTTCCTGGTAGAAGGAAGGGTCTGTAGGGAGGGCATTTGGAAAACATGAAACAACAAAAGAGAAAAATGCAAGGCAAAAAATGTACGACAGAAAAGAAAACTAAAATATTGGAGGACACATAACACTGCCAACAGCAAGAAAAAGAGAAAAGCACCTAAGAAATCAGCTTGGCTATATAGATAGCTGAAGGTACTGCTGAATTGGAAATCTTCAAAACAATACAAAATGAACAAAAATGATTAGAAGAAAAAAAATTAACCCGTACAGTTGTCACGGAAATAAGGAAAAATATTCTTTACATCTGAATTGATGAAAAATCCCACACACAAAATAATCGTGTGGCAGAAGAAACTACTGATATAATTCAATAAAGAAAGAAATGGGCATAAAAGAGACAGAAATTAAAAGACTAACTGAACTCAGGAAAGAAATGAAAGAAAAAGATTAAAGTGTTTCAAGAATAAAAAATAAATTACATGCTAAGAGAATATAGATTCAAATGAAAAATTATTAAGGAGTATTGAATACAGGTAAATAAACAACCAAAGTTAATTTTTTTATAATATTAGAAAATTCTGTTGTATTTGCTATTTGAAAAACACAATGTTTCTTGTTTCTACTAAGTCACTTCCTTACCACTGATACTCTTTCCCAGACCACACAATATAGTAGGGTGCCCAGTTAAAGTGAACACAAATAGTAATTTCAGATCCTCAGGTTGTAGATTCAAAATAGAGAGCAAGGTAAAGCTTTGGAAGTACTTGAATATGCAAGAAGAGCATAATTTTAAGAAGGCATATAAGTACAGAATAAAAACTTTTCTAAAAGCATGGGTAGCAATGGGAGACATGGAAAAAATCTTAATTTTATAATAATATTGTGAACAATAACTTTAAGTATGTTATGCAAAAGAATCATATTTTTCTTTTTCCTCAGGTGAAATTTCAGGTGACGGTAATAAATTTTATCTCATTCTTTAAGAAAGGCCATTAATGATGAGAGAGTTTCAGGGCTCTAGATTTCTACTTAATGGCATATAAAAAATAGGTAAAAAGTCAAATTTTGAAAAAAATATGTAATTATCTGACATTTGATAACTAGGTAGTTGCAAAATCTGTATTTCAAAATAGACAATAAAATAACTTTTTCCCACCAAATTAGAATTAAAATGAGATGTTCTTAAGGTGCTCAGTGTAACTCTGGAAGTTTATAACAGAATAAATTTTAAATTTCTGAAAGAACTGTATATCTAACAGGAAGGAAAAATATATTTGCGTTTGAATTACAACATTTCATCCACTCTACCCAAGCCTTAAAGAAATAAGATAATAAGAAATATAATTTAAACCCAGGGGCATGTAGAACCTGTCTGTTCCATTTTTAGGTTTGGGTGTGTATTTAAAAAAATGACTATAAAAGAGTTCAATCCTGTGGTTAAGCTGATGAGAAAACTAGCCCATCATGTAGCAGCAATAGGTTAAGCCAGAATCTCTACTTAATAACCACCTCAGGCTTCTCAGAAAACCACTCTACGCATCAAACCTGTACATATCTTTACTTCTTGGAATTTTTTCATTTAGTGTAGAAATGAAAAACTAAAATTAACCTATGACATTAATTTGGGGGTCATATTTCTAAGGATATTGTGAAGAGGATGTCAATTTTAATCTAATTAACTTTCAAACATAAATATTACACAGTTATAAGTAGTAAGCAAATTCAGATAAACTATGGTGATGAAATTTTTCTGTAGACTACAATATAAACACGGGGCCTGGGGTTGTAGATCGGTGGTAGCGCGCTTTCCTGGCATGTGGAAGTCGCTGGGTTCCACCTTCAGCACCACATAAATATAAATAAGGTCTACAATTTTGATGCTTTAAAAAAATATAAATACGAACATTACATATAGAACCATGTCATCAGGAAACAGGGACAGTTTAAGTTCTTCTTTTCCTATTCGAGTTCCTTTAACTTTTTTTCCCTAACTGCTGTGGCTGGAGCTCCGAGGACTAGCTGTGTAGACATGGTAAGAGCCGCAGCCGCTGCCCGAGGTCTTCCCGGGTCGGGCTGCGGCCTGCGCTGCTGAGGCCGCCGCGCCAGCACAGCTGCCCCAGAAGCCGCTGCTCCATCGCCCGCAGGTCTTTCCCCCGTGCGGCTGCTGTAGGCGCCCAGAGGACTTTTCTCCAGGAGCACTTCTCTCCAGCTGGCTGCTGTCTACACCGCCACCCGACACGGCTCCTGCCATCACCCAGAGGTCTTCTCACAGCTACTGCTCCCACAGCTGCTGCTACCGCCGAACGGTTCCCTGAATACCCGTCCTATGACCTGCCACTGCGGCCGACCTCTGCTGCCCTGAGGTCCACGGCCAGAGCGCCTGCAGGTCTGGTTACCCGCGCTGCCTACATCTTGGGACCGGCCAGCGCCCGGGAGCCAGGGTGCCAGATGGTTTGCCACCAGCGCCATCTTGGGGCTCAGCTACCTCTATTTGGGGACACCTGTTGGGACCTGGAGACCCAGTGTCACCGTGCCTGCAGGGTTGGCTGCACCTGGAGTCTTCCTGTGGGGAGTGCTGGTGATGCCCTCTTGCAGCTTCTTTTCAGGGTCTCTGCTCTATGCGAAAGCGTCCCTGGTGATCTCTCCCCAAACTGGAACAGCATTGAGATCTTGGGAATGCACTGTGGTCAAGCATGGGGTATCTCAAACCCAGACTGGTAGGATAGTGACACAGCTGAAATACAGAAGATAATTAGAAACTATTTTGAAAACATATATTCCAATAAAATAGAAGACCTTGAAGACATCATCCAATCTCTAGAGACATATAACCTACCCAAACTGAATCAGGAGGACAAACACAATTTGAACAGATGAATTACAGGTAATAAAATGGAAAATGCCATAAAAAGCCTACCGACCAAGAAAAGTTCAGGACCAGACAAATTCTCAGCTGAGTTCTACAAGACCTTCAAAGAAGAATCAACACCAATACTTTTCAAAGTATTCCATGAAATAGAAAAGGAGGGACTCTCTCCAAATTCATTCTATGAGGCTAGTATCACCCTGATACCAAAACCAAAGACAGATCAAAGGAAGAAAACATCAGACCAATATCCCTGATGAACACAGACACTAAAATTCTCAATAAAATTCTGGCAAATTTCATGCAAAAACATGTCTAAAAGATAGTGCACCATGATCAAGTAGGGTTCATCCTATGGATGTAAGATTTCAACATACAGAAATCAATAAACACAATGCATCACATCAATAAACTTAAAAAAATCATATGGCTATTTCAATAGATGCAGAAAAAGCATTCGACAAAATACAGCACCACTTCATGTTCAAAACACTAGAAATACTAGGGATAGTAGGAACATATGTCAATATTGTAAAAAAAATATCTGCTAAACCCAAGGCCAACATCATTCTAAATGGAAAAAAATTGAAAGCATTACCTCTAAAAACTGGAACAAGACAAGGATGCCCTCTTTCACCACTTCTATTCAACATAGTCCTTGAAACTCTAGTCTGAGCAATTAAATTGGAGAGAGAAATTAAAGAGATACAAATAGGAAAAGAACTCAATCTATCACTATTTGCTGATGACATAATTGTATATTTAGAAGAGTCAAAAAAATTCCACCAGAAAACTTCTAAAACTCATAAATGAATTCAACAAACTAGCAGGTTATAAAATCACCACCCATAAATCAAATGTATTCCTATACATCAGTGAATCCACTGAAAGAGAAATTAGGGAAATTATCCCAATTCATGAGAGCCTCAAAAAATAAAATAAAATACTTGGAAATCAATCTAACAGAAGAGGTAAAATAATTCTACAGTGAGAACTAAGAACACTAAAGAAAGAAATTAAAGAAGGCCTTAGAAGATGGTAAGACCTCCCATGGTTCTGGATAGGCAGAATTAATATTGTCAAAATGGCCATTCTACCAAAAGTGTTATACAGATTTAATGCAATTCCAATTAAAATCCCTACAACATTCTTCATAGAACTAAAAAAAGCAATCATGAAATTCATTTGGAAAATTTTAAAAAACCAGAATAGCCAAAGCAATCCTTAGCAAGAAAAGTGAAGCAGCAGGAATCACAATACCAGACTTTAAACTATACTACAAGCCATAGTAACAAAAATGGCATGGTATTGGCACCAAAACAGACACATAAATCAATGGTACAGAATAGAAGACACAGAGACAAACCCACATTAATATGGTTATCTCATACTAGACAAAGCACCAAAAACATTCACTGTAGAAAAGATACTCTACTCAATAAGTAGTACTGGGAAAATTGGAAAGCCACATGTAACAAAATGAAATTAAACTCCTATATCTTACCCTGCACAAAACTCAACTCAAAGTAGATCAAAGACTTGGGTACTAGACCATTAGTCTACTAGATCCTGCACCTAACAGAAGAAAAAGTAGGCCCGAATCTTCATCATGATGATTTAGGAACTGACTTCCTTAACAAAACTCCCAAAGTGCAAGAAGAAAAATTGAGAATCAATAAATGGAATGAATTCAAACTAAAACACTTCTTTTCATCAAAGGAAAAAATAACATGAAGAAAGAGTCTACAGAATGGGAGAAAATCTTTATCACATGTACATCAGATAGAGCACTAACGTCCAGGATGTATAAAGACTTCAAAAACTTAACACCCAAAAAATAAATAACCTAATCAATAAATGGGCTAAGGAACTGAACAGACACTTAACAGAAAAAGAAATACAATCGATCAACAAATATAAGAAAAAGTGTTCAGCATCTCTAACAATTAGAGAAATGCAAATCAAAACCACTCTAAGCTTTCATCTCCCCCCATCAGAATGGCAATTATCAAGAATACAAACAATAATAAATGTTGGTGAGGGAAACAACCAAACATAGGGAAAAAGGAACACTCATACATTGCTGGTGGGAATGTAAATTGGTGCAACCATTATGGAAAGAGGTATGGAGATTCCTCAGAAAACTTGGAATGGAACCACCATTTGACCCAGCTATAGCATTTCTGAGTTTATACAAATATAAGAACTTAAAATCAGCATATTACAATGATGTAGCAACATCAATATTTGTAGCAGCTCAATTCACAATAGCTAAACTATGGAACCAACCTAGGTGCCCTTCAACAGATGATTGGATTAAAAATGTGATATTGATATATATATATATATATATATATATATATATATATATATATATATATAACACACACACACACACTCTGCTGGAATATTACTCAGCCTTAAAGAAGAATGAAATTATGACATTTTCAGATAAATGAATGGAGCTGAAGAATATCATGCCAAGCATGTGGATGCTAATTTACAACAGGGCAGGGGAGAATAGAGTTACTTTAGATTAGGTAGAGGGAATCGAAGAGAGGGGAGGGGTATGGGGATAGGAAGGATAGTAGGATGAATCAGACATTATTACCCTGTGTACTTATATAACTATTTGACTGGTGGGATTGTATATCATGAATAACCAGAAGAATGAGAAATTATACTCCATTACATATGATGTATCAAAGTGCATCCTACTGTCATATATAACTAATTAAAACAAAAATATTTAAAAAGTGGTAAAGTAGGGCATCCTTGTCTTGCTCCAGTTTTTATAGGGAATGCTTTCAATTTTTCTATATTTAGAATGAAATGTACCTTGGGTTTAATCTATATAGCTTTTATAATGTTGAGGTATTATGTTCTTATTATCTCTAGTTTTCCTAATATTTGGAATATGAATGGATACTGCATTTTATCAAATGATTTTTCTGCATGTATTGAAATAATCATGTAATTCTTGTCTTTTTAAGTCTGTTTATGTGGTGAATTACATTTATTGATTTCCATATGTTGAACCAACCTCAAACCCCTGGGATGAACCCACTTGATCATGGTGCACTAGACAAAGGTACCATAAACATACATTGGAGAAAGATAGCCTCTTCAACAAATGGTGCTGGGAAAACTGGAAATTCACATGTAGCAGAATGAAATTGAACCCCTATCTCTCACTCTGCACAGAATTCCATTCAAAATGGATAAAAGATCTAGGCATTAGACCAGAAACCCATCACCTACTAGAAGAAAATGTAGCCCAACACTCCAAAATGTCAAATTAGGAACAGAATTCCTCAACAAGACTCCTAAAGCACAAGAAGTAAAATCAAAACTCAGTAATTGGGATGGTATCAAACTAAAAAGTCTTTTCACAGTGAAGGAAAAATCAGGAATGTGAAGAGGGAGCCTACAATTTGCAGGATATATAAAGAATTCAAAAACCTTAACACCAAAACCACAAATAACTTAATAAACGGGCAAAGGAACTGAACAGAAACTTATATATATATATATATATATATATATATATATATATATATATATATTTATATATACACACACATATATACACAATGGAATATTACTTATACATAAAAAAGAATGACTTTATGACACCTGCAAGTAAATAGATGGATCTGGAGATCATAATGCTAAGTAAAATAAACCAATCCCAGAAAACCAAACGTCAAATGTTCTCTCTGATAAATGTTAACTTACAACATGGGGGGAGGGCAAAATAGAAGTTCAGTGGATTAAACAAAGGAGAATGAAGGCAAGGAAGTGGGGCTAGGAATAGTAAACACAGTGGAATGAATCTGACACAACTTTCCTATGTACATGTGTGAATACACAACAATGAATCCCCACAACTTGTATAACCACAAGACTGAGCTCCCAATTAGAATAAGATATACTCCTTATTTGTATAAAGGTGGAAATATACTTTATTGTCATGTATATCTATAAAGAACAAATAAATTTAATAAACCAAATATGGACATTAAGAATCAAAGGTAAAAAATAACATTTCAAATGTTTCAGTGGTAGGACTTGGGGATAAAATGTACACTGCTTTCTTAATATGTCAAATATTTTGTTGAGCTATAAAAAATAAATCACAACATCAAAATAAATACAGAAATCTCTCCTGCATTTTCTATTATATGACATCATAAAACCTTCATGCAGAAGATAGAAAAAGGTGTAGACAATATGGTCCTGGTCTTAGTTTCACTGGAGAGTTATGGTTACATACTCCTCATATGCCACAGGATAAAAATATATCAAGGATTCCTGATTATGTACAGTACTTTCATATTAAAGAATTAGGGACTACAGTAGAGTCAGAGAGTCAGTAGGGAAAAGCAGAAAGTCCAAGGAATAGAGGTAAAAGGAGAAAGAGAAAAAGGAATAGATGGAAGGAGAATGAAAAGAAAAAGTTTAAACTCCATCATCAGTGAACTAACTCACTTTTTAATATAGAATGTTACCTGCTTCCCTCTGAAATGTTTTTGGACACAACTGCAAACACCACCAAACCTACATATGATATTCCATTGAAGCTTTCCCCTAATATGCTTCTATTTGTACCACAGAGAAAGTTCATTTCACTGCCTTTCTTTGCCTGTTATACTGTGCAGGTAGGCCAAGAAAGGCCACGGTCACGGCTGGGTGCCTGATTTCCTCAAGCACAGTAATCAGGAGCTTTGTTCTGCCTTCTGGTCCTTCAAAGCCACTCCCCACAAACAGATGTCCAATGGCCTTCTACAAGCACAGCATCCTCCAAAATCTTTCATATGCTCTCCATCACATCCTTCACCACAATCCCCCATTTCATTGCTATTGTAAATTATGAAAACATAAAACTGATTAACATGAAACTGCTTCTCATTTTGCTCTTGAATATATCCAGGACAAGTGTTGAACATTCAGTATGGTAATTTACTTTTATAATAGGCTAAAAATATACTGTCACTGAAAAACAGTGGTTTTGGAGTCAGTTCTGATTTCAAATCCCAGCTCTCTTACTTAGTAGCTCTTTATAGTCATTCACTCAAAAATCACTTATTATTATAAGCCAGATAATATGAGAGAGTGCAAATATAGCAATGAGCAACAAGAGAGTTCCTGCTTTCTCAGAGCTTGCAATGAGGAAGAGACATTAATCAAGAAAGCAATGTTCTAAGAAGAAAAGAAATAAGGTTTAGTTTCTATGGGATCTGGGATAACAAAAGAAGATGAACTAGAATGAACAGGGAAACTTTAATGAGGCTTGAGCTGGTATCTGAAGGATATATAGGAATTGATGCGCCTTCAAAAATCTTTAATTCAAAACAATCTATTCAAAAGAAAATTCAAAGTCTAGTATTTTATATGTTGTATTTTATTCATGTTCCATTAATAATAAAAACATGGTTATATGGAAAACAAATTTTATTAGTCTAGTTGATACAATACCCCATCTCTTAAAAGCAGAATTTAAGTTGCAATAGGGCATGTACAAAGGCCCTGCTACAGGAAAGGGCATGGTGCTCCAGAGACCTGAAAGAAGGACCCTGAAAGTCAAGTGAATTTGATGCAAGAATCAGTAAGCAATGGAAGGGCCAGAACTTCCTACTATAATAGTTAGCTTTTCCTATGCAAATAGTTTTTGTCCTTGTCTTAACAAAAACAGGAAGTTACAGGATATGTGATATGAAAAGAACTGTATTTTTATAAGATTAGTTTCCTGAGTGAGTAAACCTTGCAGGAGAATATTGCAATACTCTCAGAAAAATGATGAAGGTGATTTGACAAGGTATGTAGTAGCAGAGATGGAAAAACATGGACATATTGGTGAGCTAAAAAAATAAAACAAAAAAAATTAAAATTTGTGATAAATTGGATATAGGAATAAAGACATAGAGGAGTACCAAGATGGTTTTGAATTTTTTGCTTGCCTCATGGGACAGATGATATGATAATGACAGTTATTCAAACAGGTTCCAAAGCAAGTATGGTAGATCATGGGTTCCCATGTGGATGTGTTAAGTGTGAACACTTGAGATATCCAAAATAATGATTTGATTAAGCAGTTGACTAAAAACATTTGTATTTCTAAGGAAATAAATTAATTTAAGATGTAAAATTGGGAATTAATAACAGATTGAAATGGAAACTGAGGGCATGGGAAAAATTGCCAGGAAGAGAAGGTAAAGTACTAATGTCCATTTCTATCAAAACTAAGGCCCCTTAGATAGGTAAAAGGGAGTTGGAGGAAGGAAGGGGGCAGGGAAGTGGGAAAGATGGAATGAGATTGACATCATTACCCTAAGTACTTATATGATTGCATGAATGGTATGACTCTACATCATGTACAACCAGAGAAAGGAACAGCTGGACTCCATTCATGTACAGTGAATAAAGATGCACTCCTTTGTCATAGATTACAAATAGAACAAATACAATTTTTTAAAAAAAATTAAAATTTAAAAAAGTACATCATCTCATCATGGAATGATATAAATATCATAACTTACATACATAATGAGATAATGTTCATGAAAGTATATCACAATGTGGAAAATTATCTATCTACAGTTCTCTCCCCTCTGACCAAAGAAATGAATGAATGTGTTGCCTAAAAGCAATGAAAGAAAACTTAATGAAATGTTTACTAACTATGCATTACCAAAAATGCAATAGTAATAATATACATAATTATATGTTGAATAAATTTTGCCTCAAGATTTAATTAATTTCCTTTAATGTTAAGTAAACTATAATAAACTCTTTTCTGGGCATAGTCCTACCCACATAGTTCAACAATATAGAGAATATTAATTTCCAGATATATGTACTATGTATAATTAAAGCATTATAGTTTTTTTAAAAGCTACATACTGGTAATTAATTATTGAAATTTGCCCAAATTTGATTTAATATGAATTTGTTAAGATATATGTGTACATAAATTCAAATATGAACATGACATAAAATTCAGCTAAATTAGCTGATGCAGGGGTGCATGCCTGTAATACCAGCAGCTCAGGAAGCAGATGGAGGAGGACATGAGTTCAAAGTCAGTCTCAGCAACTTAGCAAGGCCCTAAGCAACTCAGCAAGACCCAGTCTCTAAATAAAAATATAAAAATAGGCTGGGGATATTGGTCAGTGTTTATGTGCCTGAGTTCAATGCCTAGTATTAAAATATATATATATATTTAAATATCTATAGCCAAAGAAATATTACAAAAAAAGTATTATATTTCTCAAAAATGGAACAGAGATAATAGCATACATTTAATTAATGTTATTGAAGATAAAAGGGAATTAAAACAAGATAGGCCCATGAAGAACTATAGAAAAATAAAATACAGAAAAATAAACAAATAAATAAAAACAAGGAAATAACTCAAACCTCCTTATATTTAAAGATACATATGTGTTCACCGAAAAAGTTAGGATATGAGTGACTATATCCTAAAATAAATGATACTCAATATAGACAAGTTAAATGAAAATAGAAGCAAAGCTTAGACACTGAAGAGTGGATTGAAATGATAAGTAGAAATTAATAGAAATTGTATTTTTATCAAAATAACTAATATGAAAACACTGAGAAAAAAGAAGACATTAAGGATGAGCTCTTAGTGGAAAAATAATCACATGGAGTGCATGTTCATTATTAAGGAAAATATTAAATCTATGAACTACATATAGAAGTTATAGTAAAAAAAAACTTAAACTTAAATTTGAAATGCAATATATTAAAGAAACTTTTGTTTTGTTTTGTTTTGTTTTTGTATTTATTTATTTTTTAATTATTGTACACAAATGGGATACATGTTGTTTCTCTATTTGTACATGGCGTAAAGGCACACCATTTGTGTAATCATAAATTTACATAGGGTAATGTTTGATTCATTCTGTTATTTTTTTCCCTTCCCCCCACCCCTCCCACCCCGCTTTTCCCTCTATACAGTCCTTCCTTCCTCCATTCTTGCCCCCCTCCCTAAACCTAACTCTAACCCTAACACTAACTCTTCCCACCCCACATTATGTATCCTCATCCACTTATTAGCGATATCATTCTTCCTTTGGTTTTTTGAGATTGGCTTATCTCACTTAGCATGATATTCTCCAGTTTCATCCATTTGCCTGCAAATGCCATAATTTTATCATTCTTTATGGCTGAGTAATATTCCATTCTATATATATACCACATTTTCTTTATCCATTCATCAATTGAAGGACATCTAGGTTGGTTCCACAATCTGGCTATTGTGAACTGAGCAGCTATGAACATTGATGTGGCTGTATTTCTGTAATATGCTGATTTTAAATCCTTTGGGTATAGGCCAAGGAGTGGGATAGCTGGGTCAAATGGTGGTTCCATTCCAAGTTTTCTAAGGAGTCTCCATACTGCTTTCCAGAGTGGCTGCACTAATTTGCAGCCCCACCAGCAATATATGAGTGTACCTTTCTCCCCACATCCTCGCCAACACCTGTTGTTGCTTGTATTCTTGATAATCGCCATTCAAATTGGGGTGAGATGGAATCTTAGGGTGGTTTTGATTTGCATTTCTCTTATTACTAGACATGTTGAACATTTTTCCATATGTTTGTTGATTGCTTGTATATCTTCTTCTGGGAAGTGTCTATTCATTTCCTTAGCCCATTTGTCAATTGGATTACTTGCATTCTTGGTGTAGAGTTTTTTGAGTTCTTTATAGATTCTGGAGATTAGTGCTCTATCTGAAGTATGATTGGCAAAGATTTTCTCCCACTCTGTAGGCTCTTTCTTCGCATTGCTGATAGTTTCCTTTGCTGAGAGAAAGCTTTTTAGTTTGAATCTATCCCAGTTATTAATTCTTGCTTTTATTTCTTGTGCTATTGGAGTCCTGTTGAGGAAGTCTGGTCCTAAGTCGACATGTTGAAGCTCTGGACCTACTTTTTCTTCTCTAAGATGCAAGGTCTCTGGTCTGCTTCCGAGATCCTTAATCCATTTTGAGTTTAGTTTCGTGCATGGTGAGAGATATGGGTTTAGTTTCATTCTGTTGCATATGGATTTCCAAATCTCCCAGCACCATTTGTTGAAGAGGCTATCTTTTCTCCATTGCATATTTTTGGCCCCTTTGTCTAGTATGAGAAAATTGTATTTATTTGGGTTTGTGTCCGTGTCCTCTATTCTGTACCATTGATCCACCTTTCTATTTTGGTACCAATACCATGCCGTTTTTGTTACTATTGCTTTGTAGTAGAGTTGAAGATCTGGTATTGTGATACCCCCTGCTTCACTCTTTCTGCCAAGGATTGCTTTAGCTATTCTGGGTTTTTTATTCTTCCAGATGAATTTCATAATTTCTTGCTCTATTTCTGTTAGGTACATCATTGGGATTTTAATTGGAATTGCATTAAATCTGTATAGCACTTTTGGTAGTATGGCCATTTTGACAATATTAATTCTTCCTATCTAAGAACATGGGAGATCTTTCCATCTTCTAAGGTTTTCTTGAATTTCTTTCTTTAGTGTTCTGTAGTTCTCATTGTAGAGGTCTTTCACCTCTTTTGTGAGATTGATTCCCAAGTATTTTATTTTTTTCGAAGCTATTGTGAATGGGGTAGTTTTCCTAATTTCTCTTTCTGAAGATTCATCGCTTATGTATAGAAATGCCTTAGATTTATGTGCATTGATCTTATATCCCGCTACTTTATTGAATTCACTTATGAGATCTAACAGTTTTCAGGTGGAATTTCCTGGTTCCTCTAAGTATACAATCATATCATCAGCAAATAGGAATAGTTTGAGTTCTTCTTTTCCTATTCGTATCCCTTTAATTTCTTTGGTCTGTCTAATTGCTCTGGCTAGAGTTTCAAGGACGATATTGAATAGAAGTGGCGAAAGAGGGCATCCCTGCCTTGTTCCAGTTTTTAGAGGGAATGCTTTCAGTTTTTCACCATTTAGAATAATATTAGCCATGGGCTTAGCGTAGATGGCGTTTACAATGTTAAGGAATGTTCCCACTATCCCTATTTTTTCTAGTGTTTTCAGCATGAAGGGATGCTGTATTTTATCAAATGCTTTTTCTGCATCTATCGAAATAATCATGTGATTCTTGACTTTAAGTCTATTGATATGGTGAATTACATTTATTGATTTCCTGATGTGAACCAACCTTGCATCCCTGGGATGAAACCCACTTGATCATGGTGCACTATCTTTTTAATATGTTTTTGTATGCGATTTGCTAAAATTTTGTTGAGAATTTTTGCATCGATGTTCATTAAGGATATTGGTCTGAAATTTTCTTTCCTCGATGTGTCTCTGTCTGGTTTAGGTATCAGGGTAATATTGGCTTCATAGAATGAGTTTGGGAGGGTTCCCTCCTCTTCTATTTTATGGAATACTTTGAGAAGTATTGGAATGAGTTCTTCTTTAAAAGTTTTGCAGAACTCGGCTGAGAACCCATCTGGTCCTGGACTTTTCTTTGTTGGTAGGCTATTGATGACTTCTTCTATTTCATTACTTGAAATTGGTCTATTTAAATTGTGTATGTCCTCCCTGTTTAGTTTAAGCAATTCATCTGTCTCTAGAAACCTGCTGATGTCTTCGAAATTTTCTATTTTGTTGGAGTATAGATTTTCGAAATAGCTTCTAATTATGTTTTGTATTTCAGTCGTGTCTGTTGTGATATTTCCTTGTTCATTCCGAATTTTAGTGATTTGGGTTTTCTCTCGTCTTCTCTTTGTTAGTGTGGCTAAAGGTTTATCAATTTTGTTTATTTTTTTTGAAGAACCAACTATTTATTTTGTCAATTTTTTGTATTGTTTCTTTTGTTTCAATTTCGTTGATTTTGGCTCTCAGTTTGACTATTTCCTCTCTTCTACTACTTTTGGTGTTGGTCTGTTCTTCTTTTTCTAGGGCTTTGAGCTGTAGTGTTAGGTCCTTTATTAGTTGAGTTTTACTTCTTTTATTAAATGCGCTCCATGAAATAAATCTTCCTCTAAGTACTGCTTTCATAGTGTCCCAGAGATTTTGATATGATGTTTCTTTGTTCTCGTTTACCTCTAAGAATTTTTTAATTTCCTTCCTAATATCTTCTGTTATCCATTCATCATATAATAGCATATTGTTTAATCTCCAGGTGTTGGAGTAGTTTCTGTTTTTTACTCTTCCATTTATTTCTAACTTCAATCCATTATGATCTGATAGAATACAAGGTAGTGTCTCTATCTTCTTGTATTTGCTGACATTAGCTTTGTGGCGTAATACATGGTCTATTTTAGAGAAGGATCCATGTGCTGCTGAGAAGAAAGTGTATTCGCTCTTGGTTGGATGGTATATTCTATACATGTCTGTTAAGTCTAAATTATTGATTGTGTTATTGAGATCTATGGTTTCTTTGTTCAATTTTTGTTTCGAAGATCTGTCCAGTGGTGAGAGAGGCATGTTAAAATCACCTAGTATTATTGTGTTATGGTCTATTTGGTTTCTAAAATTGAGAAGGATTTGTTTAACATATATGGATGAGCCACTGTTTGGGGCATAGATGTTTATGATTGTTATATCTTGCTGATTTATGCTTCCCTTAAGCAGTATGAAATGTCCTTCCTTATCCCTTCTGACTGACATTGGCTTGAAGTCCACATTATCTGAAATGAGGATGAATACTCCAGCTTTTTTGCTGAGTCCATGTGCATGGTATGTTTTTCCCCATCCTTTCACCTTTAGTCTATGGGTATCTCTTTCTATGAGGTGAGTCCCTTGCAGGCAACATATTGTTGGATCTTTCTTTTTAATCCAATGTGCCAGTCTATGTCTTTTGATTGATGAATTCAGGCCATTAACATTCAGGGTTATTATTGAGATATGATTTGTATTCCCAGTCATTTGGTTCATATTTAAAATTTTATTTATTTATTTATTTATTTATTTTTTGACACAACTTGGTTTTTCCTTTATTTGACAGTTCCTTTAGGATAATTCCTCCCTTTGCTGATTTGCTTCTTTGTTTTTTATTTCTTCCTCATGAAATATTTTGCCGAGAAACTTCTGTAATGCTGGCTTTCTTTTTGTAAATTGTTTTAGCTTTTGTTTATCATGGAAAGATTTTATTTCATCGTCAAATTTGAAGGTAAGCTTTGCTGGGTATAAGATTCTTGGCTGGCATCCATTTTCTTTCAGAGCTTGAAAAATGTTGTTCCAGGCCCTTCTAGCTTTTAGGGTCTGGATTGAAAAATCTGCTGATATCCATATTGGTTTCCCCCTGAATGTAATTTGGTTCTTTTCTCTCACAGCCTTTAAAATTCTGTCTTTATTTTGTATGTTAGGTATTTTCATTATAATGTGCCTTGGTGTGGGTCTGTTGTAATTTTGTGTATTTGGAGTCCTATAAGCCTCTTGAACTTGATTTTCCATTTCATTCTTCAGATTTGGGAAATTTTCTGATATTATTTCATTGAATAGATTGTTCATTCCTTTGGTTTGTTTCTCTAAGCCTTCCTCAATCCCAATAATTCTCAAATTTGGCCTTTTCATGATATCCCATAGTTCTTGCAGATTCTGTTCATGATTTCTTACCATCTTCTCTGTTTGTTCAACTTTGTTTTCGAGGCTAAATATTTTGTCTTCAATATCTGAAGTTCTGTCTTCCAGGTGTTCTATCCTATTGGTTATGCTTTCTATGGAGTTCTTAATTTGGTTTATTGTTTCCTTCATTTCAAGGATTTCTGTTTGGTTTTTTTTCAATATCTCTAACTCTTTATTTAAATGATCTTTTGCTTCCTGAATTTGCTCTGTTAACTGTCGATTGGTGCGATCATTCAATGCCTGCATTTGCTCTTTCATCTCATCATTCAATGCCTGCATTTGCTCTTTCATCTCATCGTTTGCTTCCCTAATCATTTTAATTATGTACATTCTGAATTCTCTTTCTGTCATCTCTTCTGCCATGCTGTCGTTGGATTCTATTGATGTAACATCTAGATTTGTTTGGGGCATTTTCTTCCCTTGTTTTCTCGTATTGTTCAGAAATCAGTGGGTCCTTAAGATATTGCAGATTTCCTCTATGGACTTATAATGTCCCTGAAGATTGCTAGTATATCCCCTCTTATCCTTTAGTAGCCTGAAGTCTTGGAGGAAGTTGATAATGCGGAGCTCCACGAAGAAGCTGCCTCTCTAGGGATGGTGACCCTCAGGTGGCGTATATTCCCTGCTAGTGGTCAGAGGTGTCTCCACTTGTTGACCAATGGTCATCCAACAGGGAACTATGCTGTGGGCTGAGGCAAGGCCTATTTGTGCCTGTGTCTCTGGTTTAACCGTCCCTGTGGGAAAACCTCTCCCGGTAGGGAAGACTCACTCGGTGGGAACGTCTCGCTGGTCAGTTCCCCTCTAGAGTTTCCCCTCAATCTACAACTACCGCCTGGGCTGGGCTGTCTTCGTCTGCAACATTCCCAGGGGCCCGGACCTACCTCCTGGGCCTGGGAGCCTCACCCTCCGCAGGCGAGTCTCCTTAGGCTGCCTCTCCCAGAGAATCTGCCCGCAGTCCTGGAAACTTCGCTCCGCCCCTAGGCATGTCTCTGTGCGGCTCTTCCAGCAAGAAGCCACCTAGCTCCTGGGACCCTACTCTGCACCTAATCGCCTGGCTATGCGGCCCCTCCTCTGAGCCGCCACCTGGAGCCCCGTACAATAGCTCCGATACCCAGAGACCCGCCACACACCTCCTCCACCGGACAGCAGCCCGGTTTCCGACGCAGTCACTAGGAGTCCAAGCAACTCACTTCGCGTCTCCTCCTCCCGCCAACCTCCTGTAGCCCTAGGCAGTCACTCCAAGCCCAAGTTACCCACCATCCCGCCCTGTTCCTCCTCCTCCCCCTCGGGGTAGCCCCCCGGGTGTTCAGGGGCGGTGGCTCCAAGACCAAGTGACCCACCGCGCTCCTCCTCCAGGCAGGCGGAGCGGTCGCTTTGAGTGCAATCAACTCACCACTCGCCTCCTCCTCTGGCAACCGCCTGTGGCTCTGATGCAGTCACTCCTAGACCAAGCGACCCGCCGTGCTTCTCCTCTTCCTCCGGGCAACCCCCTGGTGTTCAGAAGCGGTTGCTCTGAGTCCAAACAGCTGGCGATGCAGCTCCTCCTCTGGCAACCGCCTGTGGCTCCGATGCAGTCACTCCTAGACCAAGCAACCCGCCGCGCTTCTCCTCTTCCTCCGGGCAACCCCCCGGTGTTCAGAAGCGGTTGTTCTGGGTCCAAAGAGTTCGCGATGCAGCTCCTCCTCTGGCAACCGCCTGTGGCTCCGATGCAGTCACTCCTAGACCAAGCGACCCGCCACGCTTCTCCTCTTCCTCCAGGCAGCCCCCCGGTGTTCAGAAGTGATCACTCTGAGTCTAAACAGCTCACCACGCAGCTCCTCCTCAGGCAGCCGCCCGGAGCCCCAGTGGTTGCTCCGAGTCCAAGCACTGTGCTGAGCCGCCTCCTCTACGATGATCCCAGTTGTCCGTGTTTACCGCTTCAGCAGGGGGAGGGGCGTCTCGCCGAGCAACTCCACTTCACAAATTCCCTGCGTTCTGGGGCTACCGCCCCATCCGGGACGCCTCCCCAACGGGAGAGACTCACCCGGCGGCTTTGAGTTGGTCCCAAGTCTCTCACTATCTCCTCTTTTGAATCCTGCATCCTGGAGCAACGTGAAATGCAGCCGCCCTCTAGGCCGCCATCTTGAAACTCCAAGAAACTTTTTAATATAAGTAGGAAGTATGATTACAGAAAATAAAATATATTGAAACTCTATAGCATATAAGACATTGAAACAAAAAACATTTTTAACAAAGGGAATTATTTTCTTGTATACCAAATATCTTGTGTGATGGAAATTTGTTCTCCCCCTTAAATATCAAGTGCCTGATTTCTATAACCTGCTTATTCTATAAACATTTAGCTATGTGAAGTGTGTAAAAATCACTGTTACTGTTGGGACCTCAGTTTTCCCATTTGTGGAACATTCTATTTCAATGAAATCACAATATGGAATGAATGGTGTTGGTAAAATGGATATCCACATGCACAAGAATGACACAAAACCTTATAAAATATGCAAAAATATAAATAAAATTGACTGAAGGTATAAAGATAAGACCAAAAATCACAAAATTTTTAGAAGAAAAGATATGGGAAGAGCTCCACTGGTCTTGGAAATGATTTTGTTTTCTATAATCACAACAAATCCTCAGGCAACAAAAGCAAAAAATCAGTACATGCCACTGTCTCAACCCAAAATACTACTACACAGCAAAGAAAATAATCAACAAAAAGAAAAGGCAGCTTACGGATGGGGAAACATCTTCCAACCATATACTTATTGAGGAGTCAACAACCAAAATATATAAGGAACTCATACAACTCAATACCAAAAAAAGAAAAAAAAAGAAAAGAAAGGAAGGAAGGAAGAAAAATGAAGAACAATGAAGAGCAGAATAGACATTTCCTAAAAGAAGACATGAAAATGACTAACAGGAATGTTAAAAAAAAAAAAAAAAAAAAAAACAAGATACCACCTCGCAACACTCAGAATGGCTATTACATAAAATAATAAAAGTTTGAACACCCTTGAAGGGAATATAAAATGGTGCAGGCACCATGGAAAATAATGTGAATTTCTCAAAGACATTAAAAATGAACTACCTACTAGGTGATTCAACATTCCCTCTACTAGGTATATTGGCAAAGGATATGATATCTGCACTTCATAGAAATATCTGCACTACCACATGAATGGCAACATTATTTATTGTAACCAAGATATGTAAACAACTTAAGAATCCAGTGACAGATTAATGGATAAAGAAATTGTGGTTCCAATGGAAGAAATGTCAGAGAAGGAGTTTAGAATATATATAGTGAAATTGATCTAAGAGATAAAGAATGATGTAATCAGTGATATCAGAGAGAAAATACAGGAAGTGAAAGGTATCTTTAATAAAGAGAAAGTGATTCTGAAAAAAAAAAAGAAACAGAAACCCTTTAAATTAAGGAATCAAAGACCAAATTTAAAATTCAATGGAAAGCATCACCAACAGATTAGACCACTTGGAAGACAGAGTTTCAGGCAATGAAGACAAAATCTATAATCTTGACCATGGAGAAAAGATGTCAGGAGACCATGAAAAGAACTTCCAAAAAATATGGGAAAACCTGAAAAGACCAAATTTAAGATTTATTGGAATAGATGAAGCTAGCAGAGACAAACCAAAGGAATGCACAATCTCTGCAATGTAATAATATCAGAAATTTCCTAAACCTAAAGAATGTAATGGAAAATAGAATCCAGGAGGCTTACAGTACCCCAAATATACAAAATTACAACAAACCCACACAAAGGCACAATATTATGAAAATGTCCAACATATAGAATAAGGATAGAATTTTAAAGCTGCCAGAGAAAAATGGCAAGATCACATTAAGAGGGAATTCAATCCTAATCTCATCTGATTTCTCAACCCAGACCCTAAAAACTGGGAGACCTTGGAATAATATATACCAAGCTCCGAAAAAACTGGATGCTAGCCACAATACTACACCTAGTAAACATAAGTTTCAAAATTGATGATGAAATAAAAATCTTCCATGATAATCAAAAGTTAAAAGAATTCACTCTTAGACTGCATTACAAAACATTCTATAAAATATTTCATGAAGAAATGAAAAATAAAAGTGAAAATAGCCAAAGGAGGAACTACACCAGAAAAAGTCATTCAAAGGAGAAACTAATTCAAATTAAAAACCAGAAATAAATCAAAATGATAGAGAATAAAAATGATTTTTTTTTAATTTTTACATAATGCATTTTGATTCATTATACACAAATGGGTTACAACTTTTTGTTTCTATCATTGTACATGATGTAGATTCACGCCATTCATGTAACAATACATGTACATAGGGTAATGATGTCTGTTTCATTCCACCATCTTTCATACCCCACCCACTCCCCCTTTTCATTTTGCTCTAAGTAATCCAAAGTTCCTCCATTCTTCTCTTACCTCCTACCCCCCATCCCCATTATATATAATCATCCACTTGCCAGAGAAAATATTTGGCCTTTGGTTTTTTGGGATTGGCTTATTAAAAATGATTTCTAATAATAATATTGAATTCAAATGGTCTGAACTCATCAATCAAAAAACACAGACTGGCAGATTGGATTAGAAACTAAAATTCAACAATATGCTATCTCCAATAGACTCACAACACAGGCAAAGACATCCACAGAACGAGGTAAAAGGATAGGAAAAAACATATCATTCACATGGATCTCTAAAACAAGTAGGTGTTTCTATACTCTTATGAGATAAAGTGAACTTCAAGCCAAAGTTAATGAGAAAGGGAAAAACTATTTCATACTGCTTAAAGAATTATACATCAACAAGATATAAAAATCATAATATTTATGCCCCAGACAATGGAGCATCTACATACATCAAACAAACCCTTTTCAATTTCAAGACTTACATACACCGCAACACAATAAACATGATAGTGCTGGGCTGGGGACATAGCTCAGTTGGTAGAGTGCTTGCCTTGCAAGCATAAGGCCCTGGGTTCGATCCCCAGCACCGCAAAAAAAAAAAAAAAAAAAAAAAAAAAAAAAAAGTGATAGTGCTACTAATTCACAATAAGAAGGAGGAGACGCTAGGGAAGACAGAGGTGCTTTGAACTAGACAGAGGGGAGTGAAGGCTGGTAGAATGAATCAGACGTTATTACCCTATGTGTAAATGATTACACAGCTGGTGTAACTCCACATCATGTACAAGCAGAAGAATGAGAAGTCATACTCCATTTACGTATGATGTGTCAAAGTGCATTCTATTGTCATGTAGAACTAATTAGAACTAAGAAGAAAAAAGAGAGAGATGGGGCCTGTAAGAAGTGATTAAGTCAGGAGGAAAGAAACCTCACCATGTTCTCACCACAATTAATGTTCTTTGTATTTTTGATTGTTGCTATTCTGATTGGAGTTATATGAAACTCAATGTACTTTTTTAAAAATACATGTTTTTATTATTATTGGAAAATCAAAATAATTTACTTTTAACAGAAAATTTTCCCACTTCAATGTTAAACAAAATTATCTCCTATTAATAGAAACTAGATTAAGAATCATAGCATCTGATATGGACAAAACATATCTTTACATGTTTATATATGTATATCTTTATATACACTTGCCAGTAAGTGGATGGATTTGGAGATTATCATGATAAGTATAATAAGCTAATCCCCCCAAAATGAAAAGTCGAATGTCCTGTCTAATATGTGCATGCTAACAACAATAGTGGGAGGGGAAAAATAGAAATTCAGTGGATTAGACCAAAGGGAATTAAGGGAAGGCAGAGGGGCTAAGAATAGAAAAGGGTGGAATGAATCTGACATGGCTTTCTTATGTACATATATGAATACACTACAATGTATCTCCATATCATGTACAACTAAAAGACTGGGATCCCAATCAGAATAAGATATACTCCATGCTTGTATAAATAGGTCAAAATATAACCTACTGTCTATATATTTCTAAAAAGAAAAACTAAAAAGCGGCATTATGAATACTGACAGAAGCAAAATATGAGACTTTTTTAAATTAAAAAGGGGGGGTTAACTTGCAGTTATGTAGGATGAGTAAATCTAAGTATTCAATGTACTGGATGAATACTTAGCTAATAATACAGAATACTAAAAATTTACTAAGAGAGTAGATTTTAGGAGCTCTTATTAGAAAAAAGGTAACTGTGTTATTTTGTTTTGCTTTTGCTATACGTAAGTTCACATTTCTGATATGAAGATACCCTAAGTATGTAATTACTATATCATAAGGTGTGCATATCCTTAGGTTCAGTAGGTTGTAATCTTTCAAATAATTATCTACCAATAATATATGAAAATTCCATTTGCTTCACATCCTCAACACTCAGTATTGTTGATCTCTAATTTTATCCATTCTGGTGGATGAGTGAAATATATAAGCATGGTCCAGATTGTATTTCCATGATGAATAATTACATAAATCACACTGTCTACATTAATCACTTTTAAATCTTTTGTGACAAGCCTACCTTATCAAATAACTTATCAAGTTTTCTTGTTTACATTTTAGTTATAGTCACATATACACACACATATACACACCCACAATACATTCTAGATAAAATTCAGTCCCGTTTATATGTTATGAGTATCTTCTACACCATGGTTTGCTATTTCATTCTTTTAGTAAGGTCATTTAATGGACTGAAATTCTTAGTTAAATGTCATCCAATTCATCAATTTTTGTTGTGGGCTTAATGCTTTTGCTGTTCTGCTTAAGAAATCATTCCACATTCTAAGTTGTATTGATTTATCTTTCATGTTTAGATAGGTAACATACCTGGAATTATTGTTTATATATGATATAAGGTATTGTGAACGTTTCACTGTTTTCTGTATGAATATACAATTACACATTAGGTCATATACCATAGTTTAAAAGTACTGTCTATTACTACTGTGCTACAGAAACAGTTTCTTTTCACATTTTTCACTAGTACATATGGTTGTATATATTGGATATAGTTGTATATATATGGGATTGGTTGTTACATATTTGTACATGCACACAATATAACAAAATAATTCAGTTAAATGACTCCCCAACACTTCTCCCCTCCCTCCATAACCCCTATCTCTTGGTCCCTCTTCCTCTACTGATCTCCCTCTGATTGTTAGGAGCTTCATCCCCACCTTTATTTTCCTTTTTCCTCTATAGCTTCTGCATGAGAGAAAACATAACTCTTATTCTTCTGAGTTTGACTTATTTTGGTTAACATGATGATCTCTGGTTCTATCCATTTTTCTGCAAATGCCATAATTTGGTCTTTCTTTATGGCTGAATAAAATTCTACTTTATTTGTATCACATTTTCTTTATCCATTCATCTGTTAATGGACACCTCAGCTGGTTCCACAGTTTGGTTATTGTAGATTGTGATGCTATAAATACAGGTATGCACGTATCGCTATAGTAAAATAACTTTAAATTCTTCAGAATAAATATCAAGAAGTGGTATAGCTGTTTCATATGGTAGTTCCTGCATAGTCTTTCGAGGACCCTCCATACAGATTTCCACAGGGGTTGTACTAATTTAAAGTTCCAGAAAGAGTGTAACAGTTTTTCTTTTTATCCATGTCCTCTCCAGTATTTGTTATTATTTGTATTCTTGATGACTGCCACTCTGACTGTTGTGAAATGAAATTTCAGTGTAGTTTTGATTTGCATTTCCCTAATTGCTAATGATGTTGAACATTTTTTCATGTATTTGTTGGAAATTTCTATGTTTTTCTTTTGAGAAGTGTCATTTAATTCATTTGCCCATTTATAAATTGGGTTATTTGATTTGGGGTGTAAAATTTTTTGAGTTCTTTATATAGTCATCTGTCATCAGAAGTGTAAAAGATTTTCTTCCATTCTGAGGGCTCTCTCTTCACATTCCTAATTATTTTATTTGCTGTGAAGAAGCTTTATAATCTGATGCTGTTTCTTTTATTACCCTTGGTATTATTTCCTGAGTTTAAAGGGGTTGTATTGAGAAAATCATTGCCTGTACCTAAAAGCTGGAGTGTTAACCCTATGTTTTTTTCTAGGAGTTGCAAAGTTTCTGGTCTAACTCCAAGGTCTTTGATCACTTTTGAGTTGATTTTTGGAGTGATAAGTGTCTAGTTACATACATTCTTCTATGTATGGATAACCAGAAGTTCCAGCACCATTTGTTACAAAAGGCTCTTTCCCTCAATGTATGTTTTTGGCACAATTGTCAAGGATCGAATGACTGTATCTGTGTGGGCTTTTCTCATTATTTTCTGTTCTGTGCATTGGTTACTATAGCTCTGTAGTATAACTTAAAGTAAGGTGTTGAGATGCCTCCAGTATTGCTCTTTTTGCTTAAAATTGCTTTGGATATTCTGGGTCTTTTATTCTTCCAAATGACTGTAATTTCTAGATCTATGAAGAATGTCATTGGTATTTTGATAGAGATTGCATTGAATCTGTATATTGTTGTTGGTATTATGAAATTTTAACAATAATAATTCTGCCTATCCATGTACATGGGATGTTTTTCCATCTTCTGAGGTCATCTTCAATTTCTTTCTTCAATGTTCTATAGTTTTTATTGCAGAGGTGTTTCACTTCCTTGGATAGACTTATTCCTAGGATTCTTAAAGACCTATTGTGAATGGAATTGTTATCCTGATTTCTTTTTCAGCAGATTCATTGTTGATATATAGGAAAGCTATTGATTTTTTGTACATTGATTTTGTAACCTGCTATTTTCCCAAATTTTTTTATTAGCTTTAGCAGTCTTTTAATGGTTTGTTTTTATTGTTGTTGCTGTTGTTGTTTTGGATCTTCTAGGTATACAATCATATCATCTGCAAACAGTGATATGACTTCTTTCTTTCCTATTTTTATCCCCTTTATTTCCTTCTCTTGCCTAATTACACTGGCTTGAATTTTTAGCACTATACTAAATAAGAGTGGTAAGAGTAGACATCCTTGTCTTGTCCCAGATTTTAAGGGAAATGTTTTCAGTTTTAAGCCATTTACTATGAAATTGGATTTGGGTTTTTCATACATTGCCTTTTTGATGTTGGTGTAGATTTCTTCTATCCCTAGTTTTTTCAGTGTTTTCATCATGAATGCTGAATTTTGTCAAAGACCTTCTCTGCATCTATTGAAATAACTAAGTGATTTTTGTCCTTAATCTGTTAATGTGATGAATTGTGTGATGCATACATTAAACTATCATTGCACCTCTGGAACAAAACCAACTTGGTCATGATGTAGAATCTTCTTACTATGTTTTTGAACATAATTTGCTAATGCTTTATTAAGTATTTTTGCGTCAAAATTCATCAGGGATGTTGTTCTGTAGTTTTCTTTCCTTGATATATTCTTATCTGGTTTTGATATGAGTGTGATACTGTCTTCAAAGAATGAATTTGGAAGTGTTCCATCCCCTTCTATTTCATGGAATAATTAGCTGTATTGGCATTCGTTTTTTAAAGGTTTGGTAGAATTTTCAGCTGAGAATCCATCTGGTTAAGCGTTTTTATTTATTAAAAGGCTTTTTATTACTGCTTGTATTTCATTAAAAGTCATCTGTCTGCTTAGGTCTTCTATGTCCTCTTGATTCAGTTTTAGCAGAGCAATATTAATCTAAAAATCTAACCATTTCTTCTAGGTGTTCTAATTTTTTGGATTATAAATTTTCAAAATAGTTCCAAATAATCTTCTGAATTTCTGAGATGTCTGTGGTGATTTCTCTTTTTACATCTCTAATTTTATTCATTTGTTTTTTTCTCCCTTTTTCTTTTTTCTTAGTTTGGCTAAGGGCTTATCAATGTTGTTTATCTTTTCAAAAAACCAACCCTGTTTCTTTGATCTTTCATAATTTTTTTATTCTCAAGTTCATTGATTTCAGCTCTGATTTTAATTATTTACTTTCTTCTACTGGTTTTGGAATTGGTTTGTTCTTCTTTTTCAAGGACCTTGAGATACATCATTAGTTTTTTTTTTTTTTTTTTTTTTCTTATTTTCTTTGGTAAAGACTCACAGCTATAAACTTTCCTCTTAGAACTGCCTTCATGGTGTCACAGAGATTCTGGTATGTTGTATCATTTTTCTCATTTGAGTCTAACAATTTTTAAATTTCTCCCTCATTTCTTCTACTATTCATTCATCATTCAAGAGTATTGTTCAATCTCCATGTGTTTACATAGTTCTGTACAATTTTGTTGTGTTCATTTCTAATTTCATTCTACTATGTTCTGAAAAGAAAGAAGGAATTTTCAATTTTTTTTTCTATTTTCTAGGAGTTGCTTTGTGGCCTAAAATATGATCTATTTTGGAGAAGGTCCCCATGAGGTGCTGAGAAGACACTGTATTCAGCTGTTGTTGGTTGAAATATTCTATAGATGTCTGTTAGGTCCATTCAATTTATAATACTTATCAGATACAAAGAATATTTGCTGAGTTTATGTCTGGATGACCTATCAAATGGTGAGAGAGGTGTGTTGAAATCACCCAGTATTATTGTACTGGAGTCTATCTGGGGCTTTAACTTCAATAGTGTTTTTTTACATAATTAGTTGTACCCACATTTGGGCATAAAGATTTATTATTATTAGACATTCTTGTTGTTTCCTCTACCAATATGAAGTGAACTTCTTTGCCTTTTCTGATTAATTTTGGTGTGAAATCTGCTTTTGAAAGCAGCTATTCCTCCTTGTGTTTGGGTTCCATTCACATGGTAAATCAATTTCCATCTTTTGCTTTCATTCTGTGACTGTATTTGCCTGTAAGGTGTGCCTCTTGCAAACAACATGTAGTTAGATCTTGTTTTTAATTCATTCTGCTAGCCTATGTCTTTTAATTGGACAGTTGAGAACATTTACATTCAATATTATTATTATAGAGAGGTGTTTATTAATTCCTTCCATTTCAATTTCTTTCTGTTTAATTTTGTCTTGTTTCTCATTTACTTAGCTACTCTTCAAATGAGATTTGTTCTTTTGTTAGGACTGAGGTTGGTTTTTATGTCTTCTTTAAGTAAGTTCTGTAGTACTGGTTTAGTAGTCATGAATTCTTGTAGTTTCTGCTTATCTTGAAAAGATATTTTTTCAACTTCAATGTTGAATGAAATCTTTGCTGGATATAAGTAAAGTCTTGAATGACAATTATTTTCTTTGAGGACTTGGAAAACATTTTTCCAAGCTCTCCTGGCTTGCAGAGTTTGTGCTGAGAAATCAGAAGTGATTTTGATTGGTTTGCCGCTAAATGTGACCTGACATTTTTCCCAAGACTTTTAAATTTCTATCCTTGTTCTGTATGCTAGGCATTCTTATTACAATGTGACATGGAGAGGGTCTTTCTTTGTCTTATTTGGGGTTCTGAATGCTCCTGTATCAGATGTCCATCTCATTCCAAAGGTTTGGAAGTTTTCCTATTATTAATTCCCTGAGTTTATCCATTCCATTAGCCTGCATTTCACAGACATCCTCAATTTCAATAATTCTTAAATTTGTTCTCTTGATGTCCCAGAGTTCTTGTGTATTTTAATCTTTTTTTTTACTTAATACACTTAATACACTCTTAATGTTCAAGGATGTCAAGGATGCCCCTTTGTCTTCCAACTCTGAGATTCTGTGTTCATCATGGTCTGTTAGAGAGGCTTTCAACTGAACATTTTATTTGATTTATTGTCTTTATTTCCAAGATTTGTGTTTGCTTCTTTTTCAATATTTCTATCTCCTTATTGAATTTCTCATTCATATTTTGTACTGATTTATTTAATTGTTTTGGGATTTTTCCTATTTTCTCTTGGAGTTCATTGATTATTTTTAGATTTATTATTTTGAATTCCTTTTCTGATATTCATCCACTTCAATATTTGGGGAGTCATTTACTGATGAATTAATACATTTGAGAAGTGTTGTTTTAGTTTGCTTTTTCATATTTTTGTATTTACATGTTAGGTTTTAAGCATCTATTGGAAGGGATTTGTCTTCCACTCTTATATGTAGGCCTTTTTAGAGCATAGTCAACTTTCCAATGTGTCCTAGAGTGATGTAGATTGAGACCACCTATAGGTGTGGTGTTCACAGCCTTTGTTTATCTCTTTCATTTTGCTATAGCAATGGATATTCATAGGTGGGACATGGAGGCCTACCACCCCTAGTCATTTCTACTTGGGGTGTGGTCATTAGTTTGGGTTTTTGTCTCTTCTATTCTTCATATTAAAGTATAACTAAAGATTGCCATTATTTTGTGTGTGGAGCAAAATATGCTGTCTATTCATTGAGTTCAGTTCAGCAGCAGAGTTTTTACCCTGTAATTTTGGAGCGTTTCTCTTTAGGTCCTAGCACCTTAAAGAATAGTGGGAAATAACCAATAGCAACAACCAATGAAAACAATATACAGCATTAAACTAATGCTTGGTTCCTACTGTGACATTTACAATGTTAATTGTAGAAAAGATAGGGTCAGCAATTGCCAATAGCAAAACAAATAAGTAATCATGAACTATAGCTGGCATTATAGAAAATAGGTGTCAACTATGTCGTCCACAGCAGTAGTAACTGCAACAGCATTAACGGTGAGTGCAGGAGTTATATAAACAAATTAGAGCTAAAAGAATGTGAGAATACAGTTAATTAAGAAAAAAGAAAATATAATAGGAAGGTAGAAAAGAGTTTACAATTTTTAAAAAACTGAACAGAGAATGCAAAGCAGATATAGCATGTGATGGTTATAAGAAAGGAGAAGAAAAATAGAAGTAACAAAGTAAAGGGAGAGTGAAATAGAAAACAATAGAATTTAGTTGTTAGCAGAAGAAAAAAAAAGACAAAGAAGAGAAACACACAAATGAAAAACAATTAAAAAGAAACCAAAATTGTTTAAAAGAGCTTTTTCACTGCTGTGACTAAAAGACCTGACCAGAACAATTGTAGAGGAGGAAAAGTTCATTTAGAGACTCAAGGTTTCAGAGGTCTAAGTTCATGGACAGCAGACTCCATTCCTCAGGGATTAAGGTGAGGCAGAATACCATGGCAGAATAGTGTGGTAGAGGGAAGCAACTCACATGATGATCAGAAAGCAAAAAGAGACTCCACACTTTCCAGATACAAAATATTTACCCCCAAACCATGCCCCCAATGCCCTACCTCCCCAGCCACTCCCCATCTACTTCCAGTTACCACTCAGTTAATTCCATCAGGGGATTAATTCACTGATTGGGTTAAGGCTCTCACAACACATTTCCCCTCTGAACCCTCTCACATTGGCACACATGTGAGCTTTTAGGGGACACCTCACATCCAAACCAAAACAAAAATATACTCATCAAAAATCCTAATCCTCAAAAGACAAAGCAAATAAAAATAACTACATTTTAAAAATGCTAAAAATGAGAAAATAAGAAAGAAATATGTTTATGTATGTAGGTCCATGAACCAATCAGCACAACAAACACACACACATACACACACACACACACAGAATAGAAAAAAAAAATATAAAGGAAAGATGAAAGAATCATCTCTACTGAGGTAGTCAATATAGTCAACAAGAATAGATGGTCACTATCTATGCCCAACTTTCTCTTCATTTCTTTTCAAGTTATGTACTGAGAGTGAGCAAGGGCTAATGTTAAATCTTTCATTTTTTGTGTTGCTCACAAAGTTGTCAGTTGAGGTGACCTAAAACTGAAGCTGACTCAAAAAATTCTCTGCTTATCATCTCCCCAGTATGAAGTAGGATGAGATGAGAAGTACTTTCAGTTGGCATTTTGTCTGCACAGACCTGCCTGATCCCCTTCCAGGGTAGGGCCACCACAGAGTTTTATGACCAAGAGCTCCAGCAGCCAGAGCTTAGGTCTAATCAGGCTTCAGGGGCTTTGCTGAGTGGTGTCTTCTCTGGGGAGTTTAGATCAACACATTTCTAGGTCTTGACAGTTGCCTATCTCTGCTGAGAATCTGACTCTCAAGAACCTCCCAAGCATTCTACTCATGGGGTGGAGGAGGCAGTCCTTCAACCCCTCAGTTACTCATGAAAACAGCCTTTCCAGGTTTCCCAGGATTAGTCCCTGAGCGTATTTACACCTGCCTGTTCAGATTCCCAACCCATTTCAGCTGGTTGAGTGAGTCACCAGACTCAAAGGGGGAAGCAAATTCGGCTCCCCTGTGGTTTTATGACTTAAATTCTCCTGGGTAAAATATTCTCTGTTCCTGTTTCACTCCCATTCTGCTAGGTACACCCTAGGCTACACAGAAGGTGCTTGCCAGGACAGTGTAGCTGTGTTTGCTCAAATCTTCCAGGTCTCACAGAAGTGCTGCAGTGTGACAGCTTCAAGATGGCTCTGGCTCAGCTCTCCACGGCCAGTTGGGAAACACAGGGCACTTTTCAAGCACCAGTGCACAGTGTAGGGCAGGCTGCTTTTCTGATCTCAGGTTTCTCCATACTAAATCTGTCCATTGTGTTTTTCTCTGTGATATCCTTCCATCTACAACAAACTAGCTCTGCAACTGCTGCTACCATAACTGGGTTGAATTCTTTCTTCTTTTTAATGTACCTGAATTTCTGAGTCTCTAAGACACTCTGATGGTCCAATATTGAGTTTTAGTGAAATCCTTCTTTCATTCACCTTGCAGAACAGAATCCTGCCACTTAAATACCAAGCCAGGAAGTGACTCGGAATACAGCCTTACACCTGGTCTGCCATTTAAAATCCCCCCACTGAGTAATCCTCCTGACATTAAAAAAGCATATACAAATGGATATCTTTGTAGGTTTCCTATTGTCTTGCAATGCCTACTTTTCTGTATACCTTTTGTCTTACTATAGCACTAAAATAAATGATATCCAGTAAAGAAACACCTCCCAAATGTGCTTTAGTTCATCTCAATTATTCATGGTCTTTTGCATTAAATTGTAGGATAAGTTAATCAACAACATAAGGAAGCTTGCTGGCATTTCAATTCAGTTAAACACATAGTCTGAGAAAATAATACTATAATAGTATTGAGATTTTCAATCCCTAATCATGGTAGACTCCTCCATCTACTTAGGAAATTTTATGCTCCCTTAACAGAAAGTTGTAGACTTTTATAAGGAGGTAGTATACTCATTTACTAAATTCCTATATTTTTATAATCATAAATGGTATCAATTTTAATTTTATTTTCTGTAATTACTCTGGCACTTACATAGGAATATAATTGCTTTTGTGTTAATTTATCTAGTATGCAGTAACTTTGCCAAAGTCTTATTAATCTGAATAACTTATTAATTTCTTTTGTTTAGACATCCATACACTTCTCTTTAACCTTATACAATACTTCTGGTATCCATTTCTGACTTTCAGTATCTTTGTCATCTGGAGAAGCCAAGAACTGTAAAAATCAGTCCTCATTTCTTTCTTTTTTTTTTAATTTTTAAAGACTGCATTTTGATTCATTGTACACAAATGGGGTATGACTTTTTTTTTCTGTGTTTGTGCACATTGTAGACTCATAGCATCTGTGTAATCAAACATGTACATAGGGTAATGATGTCTGTCTCAGTCCACCATCTTTCATATCCCTGCCCCCTCCCCTGTCTCATTTCACTCTATGTAATCTAAAGTTCCTCCATTCTTCTGTTCCCCCCCACCCCTCATCCTCATTATGTATCATCATCCACTTATCAGGGAAAACATTTGGCCTTTGGTTTTTTGGGATTGGCTTATTTCACTTAACACATGAGCCCTCATTTCTTTTAAGAGTTCTTCCTTCAATTATTTTTCTCCTATTCTACTTGACTTTATCAGCAAGAATAAACCAAATCACATGTTCAGTAATCCACTTGGAAATTTCCTTGCATCCAGGTTCATCACTCACAGGTTATGCATTCCACATAACTACAGGACACAATTCCTTTAAGCTTTCTGCCACTGCATAATAAGTATCCCTCTTCCTCCAGTTTTCAATATCAATTTCTTGGCTTGTTTTTGAGAACTTACCAGAAGTATCCTTAACATTCATATATTTACTGATCATTTTACCCTCCATTCTGCCTGAGTCCAAAGTCACTCCCTTCTTTAGGTATTCTTTACAAAACTATTTCTAATTACATGTACAAATGTCCGTACTAGTTTTAGATTGCCAAGTAACAAATTATCACAAAAATTAATGACTTAAAACAGAAATGTATTCTCTCTCAGTTACCATTGGTTATGAGTCTGGGTATAAATTAACCGGGTTCTCTACTCAATCTCCACAGGCTGAAAGCAGTGTTGCCAGAACACAATTCTCATCTGAGACTCTGGCTCTTCTTTTAAGGTTAGAAAAATTAATTTCTACACAATTATTATGACTGGGGTTATTTTCTTGCCAGATGTAGGCAGTGACTATTCTTAGCTTCTTATTATACCCCACAGGCCTTTGTCACATGACCTCCAAAAATATTAACAACATAAATGTTTGATTTCTTTCAGGCTATCAGGAGAAAGTGTTTCTGACCTCCTTGGCCTCTAATTTTCATATTCTTTGTTAAGAACTCATATAATTTCAGTCAGGTGTGCCTTGTATAGTCCATCTTTTGATTAATGCAATTAATTAGGGCCTTTGATTACATTTACAAAAATCCCTTTGCCATAGAGAGCAACAAAATCTAAGAAGTATCAAGTCATCATACTCACAGATCTTGCCTATAATCAAGGACAGGGGACTGTATAAAGATCTGAGTCATTGAGGATTATCTTTGAATTCTACCTAGAAAAGTAGTGAATATTTTCTTTAAAGACCAAAGGAAAAATATGTGGTTTTATGGACAATATAGTCTCTGCTGTAATTATTCCACTATGCCATTTTAATGTAAAAGTCATAAAAAGACAATGCATAGATGAATCAGTATGTCTATATTAGTTAAAATATTACAAAAAATAAGCAATGGACCAAATTTGGCCCACAGACTATAGTCTTGCAAGCACAGATTTAAATAAAGCTTACATACTCAGGCCTTGGATTGGACACATGAAAAAATCATGGCCTATCAGAGCACTCCCCAGTCTTGGTCATTACTGAATATTTCAAAGATGGGTATTGGACATAAGCAGAATCATCATATCTAAAAATAAAACAATAGCAATAGAGTCAAAAGACAGGCAGACTGAAAAGCAAAGAAAGTAACATAGACACAGAATAAGACACAAAGATACAAACAACTAGAGACAAAAAAATATATCGGTTAATCCTCTCAGATTCAACCATCCTTAAACCATAACTGGCAATTGGCTTATCAGTTACATAAATTAATGATTTCCCATCTTTTTAGCTAAAACTAAGTTACTTGGATATGAGTTTTAACTTGTTAGTTTAAAATGGATTTCTGTCACTAGAAACCAAAAGAACCTAAAATAAGAGTGACAGAGGGGCCTATAATATGTATTGTTTTAACAAATGAAAACTACCATATTTTGCTTCCTATATATAAAATGAATGGTGGGAAGAATAATATAAATAGGTAAGGTGAGCACTTGTATATCAAGGCTGAAGTTAGTTAAGATTTACCACGTGTTTTGATCACTCAAGTACCCAAGTTTCTCTGGGCATGTTAAATAATAGTGCATGATGTTGGGATTAGTGTACAAAGAAAACTTTACTGAGGCAAAAGGATCAATGGATCACGTATAGGAGCACTGAAGTCACCTTTCTACTGACAAGATTTGTGGTAGTATAAATTGGATTTAAGTGAGAATGCACAGCTTACAAAATTAATAAACAAAAACATTTTTAACAAACTTAATAAACAAAAACATTTTTAACAAACAATTTAAAAATATGGGGGCTGGGAATATAGCTCAGTTGGTACAGTGCTTGCCTTACAAGCATAAGGCCCTGGGTTCAATCCCCAGCACGGAAAAAAAAAATATATGGAATAGTTTTCATTTGTAGTAACAATATAATGACTTGCATTATATTGAGTATTGGACCAGATACTTTTCAGACTTTTATTATTTAACTGTCATAAAAGTTATTTTTAAATGGGATATTATAATTCTGATTTTACAGATTAGAACATTGAAGGTCAGAGAAATTAATTTCCCAAGTTCCCAAAATTAGCAAGAGATAAGGCATAGGCAATGTGATTCTAAATGTCATACTTTTCACCACAACATTTAATGACTAAGAGGGCCCTCACAGTAATTTTTTCCCATGGTGTTATATACTATACTAAGAATGAAAACAATGAAAATCAAGAAATGTCAAAAGATTTAGTTCAGAGGTGCTACTAGTGATGATTCCTATAGGTAAGGTTTTTATAAAAGAAAAGGAGTTTCATGATATTTGGGAAGGAATTAAATTGTAATTGGAGATAAATATCATTTCAGAAAAAGATTTGCTATTAATAAACTTTAAATAACAAAAATGAGTAATGGGATTCAATTTTTAAGGTTTATTAAATATATACTATTAAAGGTTGTTGGTAAATGAAATATAATACATAACAGAATAAAACATACTAAAATTTCAGATGAATTAAAGATATGCATATAAAATATAAGATAAAAAACATAATTCATAAACTACTTGACAAGACATTAAAACAATTTAAATGGCATGATAAGAGTAAAACAATCTAACAATACAACAACATTAAAAGCAATTTTGTGTTAAATTATGTAGATTTGAAGATATGGCATTATAAGTATACAGTATTACACATTTTTATAAATGCCCAATATGTCCATTGCTTGCCATTGAGAAAGCAAATAAAATAAATTTAACTGCTTTCAGAATAAAGTAAAACTGATCTTTTGTGTCATCCCACTCCCTACCCAATGCTTGCACTAGCCAATGACATTTCTCCTCACGCCCTCAAGTCTGAAAACTCTCTAGAACTTCTGTCAATTGCACAATTTAATCCTATTTACATCCTATACATCACTAATGAAAAAGATGTAGAAAAATGTGATTGAAGAATTTACTTAATATGTAGATATAACTGATATAAATAGATATAAACAAAAGAACTTAGACTAACACTCAGGTCCAATGTACTTTGTTATATCTGACTGCAAATTTGAGAATGACTTACATTAGTTCTCACCCATCTATCTAAGTTAAGAACACATGGAAATTAAAAGACACAAAGAATTTAAGGAATAAAATATATATGTAGAAATAAGAATGTAGCTAAGTAAAAGGAGAGCTGATTCCAAAGACCAGAGTTAGGTTAGCTAAGATTATAAAACTACAAAATAGCATTAGGATTATAATGAGAGTCTTAACACATCTTAAAGATTGTTAACCATGGCCCTAAATACATATTTTATGTCTATTATTTGACAAAGCACATTACAATACATTATTTGATATAGTCAAGTGAATTAAGATTTATTTTCTGTTCTGGAAAATTGCTACAATGAGATACAACTCTTTCAATCTTTTTAGATTTACTAAATATCAAACAAAATTATATTCCACACTATATGAATAAAAATATGCCCAAATAATGGAAGGAAATAACCATTATCATTAAATTTTTATCATTCTTTTATTTCTCAATAGTAACTTTTGATGATTTATTTAATTATATAGAGACGAGACTTTAATTCTCCATTCGATATTAACTCCCTCAAAATCACTAGAAAATAAGATGCACAATTTCTCAGAAGAATTTTATATCCAGCAAAAGAAATTAAATTTACACTGGACATTTAATGACATCTGTTTGCTACAATGAGCTGTCCTAAACAATAATTATAAAACAGACAAGATACTCAGTTTTGACTACTAGAGTTAAGATACCATGGAAAATACCCTTATAATTTAATATAGTAATTATTCCAGGGACTAGCAACATTGTCTTTGCATTCATAAATTAGTAGTAACAATCATGTGAAACTCAATATTTAACTTCACTTAGGTATAACAAAATTTTGGTTATTCATGCAAGGAGTAAAGTATCAAAGAAAAGATCCAATGAATTATGGTCTTTTAAAATAGAATATGCATACCAGATTTCACCTTCTAAAGAATAGTTGACAAAGATTCATAGAGACAGTGGGAGGATAAGAAAAGTTTATAGTATGCATCTTGTAGACTGAAGAGAAAAATATTATTTTAACTATTTACTAGTGCTAATACATTATGCAACTTTTGAGAATATTTTTGGCTTGTATAAAGTATAAATTTTATCAAATCTGTATAAAATGGAAAACAACAAAACATTTGTTAGCCATAGGAAAAAAAGTTATACTGTAACTTCATACAAAACATACTAAAATAAATTTCAGATGAATTACAGATATGCATATAAACTGTAAGATAAAAAACATAAAAGTACTAGAAGAAAATTTTGGTGATCATTTTCAACAGTCTTATAGTAGGGAAAAAAATTTATGAAAATATAAAAATATACAATAAAGTGGTAAGTTTACTAAAATAAAATTAAAAGTTCTTTTCATGAAAGTTATTATAAACTGTTTTTAAAAAATAATAAAAAACTGACAAAAATATTTGCAAAGTACATGAATGACGGAGTTAGTGTCCTTATTCAATAAAGAACTTTTATAAATAATATAAGTAAAGAATAAATGCAGAACACATACAGACATCGATTAAATGCAAACTGAAAGTGATTAATAAATAGAAATGTTTTATTTCACCAATAATCAACTAAATTTTAATTCAAATAAGAACATCAAAATTTTTTTTACCTACCTGATTGGCAGATATGAAAACATATATTGGAAAGAGCGTGGGAACATGCTTCCTGACACTATGACGTGTTCCAGGCTAATTATCTATTTTCTCTGGCCTTTTCTTAGCATTATTCATTTCTGGAGGAGCCTTATTTCCTTTTATTGGAGAATAGATACCACCATTTTAACATATTAAAATGCCATATCAGAGCCAGACGTTGTGGCACATGCCTGTAATCCCAGCGGCTCAGGAGGCTGAGGCAGGAGGATTTCAAGTTCAAAGCCAGCCTCAGCAAAAGTGAGGCACTAAGCAACTCAGTGAGACTCTGAATAAAATACAAAATAGGGATGGGGATGTGGCTCAGTGGTTGGATACTTCTGAGTTCAATCCCCAGTACAAAAAAAAAAAAAAAAATGCCTAAAATACCATATCAGTATGTGAATTAAGATTTTGAATCTTTAACATGAATTAATTAATGTATTGGGAAATCTTATACAATGATAATATACAAGTGTATAAAATGTTAGTATAATGTGTCAGAATATTGACAGTACAGGGGCTGGGATTGTAGCTCAGTGGTAGAGTGCTTGCCTAGCACACCTGAGACACTGGGTTCGATCCTTAGCACCACAAAAAAATTAATAAATAAAACAAAAGTATTGTGTCTATCTACAACTAAAAATTAAAAAAAGAATATTGACAATACAGCATAAATAGAGATACAGAACTTTAGCTGTGACAATTTTACAGATCAATATTTATATGCATAAATATTTTATGGCTACACATTGTTTCTTCTTACCTTGAGTACATTCTTTATTCCTGACAAAAGAACTAGACATACCTCTCACAGGCTACAAATTTTGTTTCTTTTCAAAGGTTTGCCAAACTATAAATTCTCCCCAAAGGCTTGGCAAAGAAATGAGTACGACTCATGAGTTCACTTCTGAACCAAGCAGAGCTTTCACTCCCAAGCCCAGAGCCTCGGAGAACAGCATGCCTGAGCAACACCCCTGCAGGAGACCCCTGAAACCTGAGATTCGCAAAGCTCAAATTATATATATATATATATACATATATATATATATTTTTTTTTTTAATAGTATGAAGAATATAGCATCTTAAGAGTGGATCCCCATTTGATGAAACAGAATATCATTCAACACTAATGGCAAATAAATTTTTCATGTCATTAAAGTCATCTAGACATTAGGAAATTAACATTTTTCAAGGCTAAGGATGGGATATGAAGTGAAAAATAAAGAAGTGCTCTTTAAAATAAACCTTGATGGTCACTGAGGTATGTGTCTGAAGTCCCATGACTGAGGAGGCTGAGGTGGGAGGATCACTGGAGCCCAGGAGTTCCAGGTCAGATCATATCTCAAAATAACTAATTAAAAATAACTCCTAAGCCGACATGTTGAAGATTTGGACCTACTTTTTCTTCTATAAGATGCAGGGTATCTGGTCTGATTCCAAGGTCCTTGATCCATTTTGACCTGAGTTTTGTGCAGGGTGAGATAATAGGGGTTTAGTTTCATTCTGCTGCGTATGGATTTCCAGTTTTCCCAGCACCATTTCTTGAACAGGCTCTCTTTTCTCCATTGCATGTTTTTGGCACCTTTGTCTAGTATGAGAAAACTGTATTTATGTGGGTTCGTCTCTGTGGCTTCTATTCTTTACCATTTGTCTACCTGTCTATTTTGGTATCAATACCATGCCATTTTGTTACTTATTGCTTTGTAGTTCTGGTTTTGCGATACCCCCTGCTTCACTCTCCCTGCTAAGGATTTCTTTAGCTGTTCTGGATTTCTTATTCTTCCAAATGAATTTCATGATTGCTTGCTTTATTTCTGTGAGGTACATCATTGGGATTTTAATTGGAATTGCATTGAATCTGTATAGCACTTTTGGTAGTATGGCCATTTTGACAATATTAATTCTGCCTATCCAAGAACATGGGAGATCTTTCCACCTTTTAAGGTTTTCTTCAATTTCTTTCTTTAGTGTTCTGTAGTTCTCATTGTAGAGGTCTTTCACCTCTTTTGTTAGATTGATTCCCAAGTATTTTATTTTTTCTGAGGCTATTGTGAATAGGGTAGTTTTCTTAACTTCTCTTTCTGAGGATTTATCACTTATGTATAAAAAGCATTAGATTTATGAGCATTGATCTATATCCTGCTACTTTACTGAATTCACTTATGAGTTCTAAAAGTTTTATGGTGGAATTTCCTGGTTCCTCTAAATATATAATCATGTCATCAGCAAATAGGAATAGTTTGAGTTCTTAATTTCCTATTCATATCCCTTTAATTTCTTTGGTCTGTCTAATTGCTCTGGCTAGAGTTTCAAGGACAATGTTGAATAGAAGTGGTAAAAGAGGTCATCCCTGCCTTCTTCCAGTTTTTAGGGGGAATGCTTTCAGTTTTTCACCATTTAGAATGATATTGGCCATGGGCTTAGCATAGATAGCCTTTACAATGTTAAGGCATATTCCTACTATCCCTATTTTTTCTAGTGTTTTGAGCATGAAGGGGTGCTGTATTTTTAAAGAAACTGTGGTATATATATACAATGGAATATTACTCAGCCATAAATAATAATAAAATTGTGGCATTTGCAGACAAATGGATGAAATTGGAGAATATCATGCTAAGTGAGATAAGCCAATCTCAAAAAAACCAAAGGATGAATGATCTCGCTGATAAGTGGATGATGATACATAATGGCGGGGGAGGGAGGCAAGAATGGAAGAAGGAAGGATTGTATAGAGGGAAAATAGGGGTGGGTGGAGTGGGGGGGAGGAAAAAATAACAGAATGAATCAAACACCATTACCCTATGTAAATGTATGATTACACAAATGGTATGCCTCTACTTCAGGTACAACCAAAGAAACAAGTTGTACCCCATTTGTTTACAATAAAAATAAATAAATGAATAAATAAATAAATAAAATAAAATGAACCCTGATCACAGATCCATGGTTTTACCTGAAAAAAAAAAATAACTCCTTCAATAAAATGGCTATAAAGAGAAGACAACTCATTTTATTGAGAGTGCTTTAATGATGTATTTTTAATATAACTCTGCTAATGCCAAGAACAACTGTGTGCATCTTGTCATATTAGGTCATAAAGTCAGTTGTTAAAAATTAATATGATTAAATATAAATTCAGATTTTTATAAAATGACATTCTTGCACAAAAATTATTTCATTATTGAAAGTTAGTCTCCTATTTCTACTGACAATGATTTGGCATAAACTACTTTATTAAGATAAATGTTTGAGAACTTCCCTTCTCATATTACTTGCTTATCCCTTGTTTCTTTTTCCCAATTTCCTTTCTCACACTGTGACTTCAGGGTTCAAGGCATCCTCTACACAATCCTGATGGAACTAATTTTCCCCTAAAATAGTCCTTTGTCCCATCCTGCTTTCCTTCTATCTCTATACTAGATATATAGGAAAAGTGTAAGTTTTTCCATGGAAACTGTTCAATTACCACATCATATCATAAAGTTCAATAACTTATAACTCCCAGCTATGAAGATAGGATATGTACTCTGCTAAAATGCTCTGTAAAACTAAGACATCTTTGATAATACTAGTTATCACTAAGTCTCCTCATTACAATGAAAGTCAGCAAATAAAGGAGACTGTGTATTAAAAGACAGAAGCAAAGGTCTGGAAGGAAGGAAGTTTTGAATTTGAGCTTAGTTTTGACATACTAATTGAATTATGTGGTGTAACTTAATAGACATCCTGAGTTTTAGTATCTTTACCTACAAAATGAGAATAACATCTTCTCTTTCAGGATTGTTGAAAGGATCAAAATGAAATAATATATGTAAAGTGTTTGTATTATTAGTTTTTTTGTCATAATATGATTAATAATGGCTAATAATTGAGATGAAACTGTTTTCAATCACTAAGATTCACAATGATTTTAATCCCTTTTACAGATGAAGCCACTAAGACACAGAAAATTTAACTGAGCCAAAATCACACAGCTAATATGTGACCATGCTAGCATCTGAGTACAAACGCACTCTCTATACAGAGCCTTTGATCTTTGCCACCCTGCTATCCTGCATCATTAATTTTAATGTAACTCAAACCTGCACTGAAATATTTCTAAAACATTTATTTTTATGTCTAATATTTAGAGTTCAATACAAAAAAATTAAACCAAATTTTGACATGTGAACAAGAATTTTCTTCTGCATACTTAATTCTACCCTTAATGGGGAAAAAAAAAAAGATGATTAGAGGAACATTAAAATTTTAGGTAACAAGAGTGCATCAGCTCAAAATGTACCCTGAAATGAGATAATTTTGTTCCATTTAACCCAAATCCAGAGAATGCTCTGTCTCCCCAAATGAGATAAAAGGTTAACCCTGGGGAACCAAACCACTACCTCCTGCCTGTCTTGTCAGAAACTAAGTCTATAAGAGGCAAGCATCTAGTGTTTGAGGGAACAGCCTACAGAGAGCAGGCCTAGGATGAAGATGGCTTTAAAATGGAAGACAAGAACTGGGGCGGGGATGGAAGGACTGAGAAAACCTGAGCTGTCACTGTAGACTGAGGCAGCCTTTGGAGGTGTTCTGTTCATCTCCGGGAACTGAGACTCTAAGAGCAAATACTGGCCCTCAGACTTGAACCAAAATAGGAAAAATTGTCCCCATAAGCCTAAATTTTGATTTGGAGGAATGATTAACTCAATCTCCACCAAAGAGTAAAATGCACAGCTTATAAGAATCTTCCATCTTGGGGTAAGAAATTGGAAAATGATATGCTTATGTATGGAGTGTGGGAGGCAGGGGACACTAGAGGAAGCAACTCTGTGATATCTGGTACCATATCTATTTTTTCTATCCATATATCAAGCAATCTGTGATTTCTGTATGTATGAATGGGACTATAAATGAATAGTGGTATTGCTTCATTTTTTATAAAAGAATGGTTAATCTTAAAAGAATGGTTAATTTTTTAAAAAAAAAATGTTTACGATTACAAAAATTAACCCAGAATCCATTCTATAGTAAACAAGATTGCTTCTAGAAACTCTGTACCAGTATTAGGTGATTAAAGGAACTGTAAGAACCTTATATAACACAGAATAATCCAATATATGGATTATTTCCTGGAATCACACTGAGAAAATTATTTGATTCTTTCAAGAATATTAAAGCAATTCATGTGCTCCCTGTATTCATAGCCTCCATTGCTGTGTAAATTCTACAAAATATTTTTGACCTTAAAATGGAAATGTGTACATGTGCCTTCCCATTTACAGTAACACTATTTGTGAGTGATAATGCACTCATTTTTGCTTCACACAGGAACCCATTTTCTTCTGATTTCTTTTTAACACCTCAAAAATGGGTAATATAAATCTCTGAAGAAAAATACAACATAAAAAGTATGGACACACTCTCAAGGGATGATCTGACAATGGCTTGTGATAGATTATTCCAAACAACACATATCACTGCTCTTATCTTTTGCCATCAGATTAAACACATAATTTTTCCAGAGTTTATTCTCCATGAAGAGTAAGTTCCAAAAGAAAGCAATAAACACCACTTCTTTGACATGCATCAAAAATGTCAGGGGAAGATAAGCTACATGCCAGAAAACAATGCAATTGATATATGGTACAAATGAAAATTTTAAACGAATATATATTGATTTTTATTATTTTTAATATCTGATAAAAATATATAACTTAATTATAACTTGTTAAAATTGACAAATATTGTTAACTCAGCAAATTTTATCCATAAAGGCTCATAAATGCAACCTGTCTTTTGTCCAGCTGCTTTAGGAGCAAGGAGAAAACTACACATAACTGATTTCCTTAATGCATGTTTTTAGCTCATGAGAGTTCAACAGTGTCCAAGAAACTGCAGCAGTTGAAATGGGAAGTATTCTTAGTATGACCTGTTTACACTGATTTCTTACATTATTATTTTAGGCAGTCTTTCATTGCTATGAACAAAACACCTGACAAGAACGATTTACAGGAGGAAAAGATTATTTTGGTTCATGGTTCCAGAGGTTCAGTCCATGGTCAGCCAACTCCATAGCCCTAGCCCAAGATGAGGCAGAAAAATGTGGCAAAAGATATAGTGGAGAAAAACAGCTCAGGACATGGCAACAGGAAATAGAGAGAAAGCTCTGCTCACTCAGGACAAAATATAAGACCCAGAGACATACCCCCTGTGACTTACCTCCTCCAGTTGTTCTCTAAATGACTACAGTTACAACCCAGTTAATACTTATTAGTGAATTAATTCACTGATTAGGTCAAGGTTCTCTTAATCTAATAATTTCACCTCTGACAATTCTTGCACTGTCTTACATATAAGCTTTTATCCAACCAATAACAATTATTAAACTGCCTTCATTTTTCATATTTACTATTTCCTTTTAAATCACCCTTTCAATTCAAAACCTATGATCTAATATGTCAAACCACAATATGGACCATGTAACAATAAGCAAGCAGCATGCATGTAATATAAATTGCCCTTTTCAAAGAAGATATGTGACCTAACTTGGGGAATGAAAGAAAAAGAAAATAAAAACAATAATACATGCTTTTAATGCACAATTATTTTAAGGGAAAAATTCTCTTATTTTAGAATCTTTCTTTTAAAAAAATGCACCTTTTATTTTAGTCAGCTATTTCACCACTGTGACTGAAAGATCTGACCAGAACAATCATAGAGGAGGAAAATTTTATGAGGGGGCTCACAGTTTCAGAGGTCTCAATCCACAGACAGCAGGCTCCACTCCTTGGAGCTCAAGGTGAGGCAGAATATCATAGTGGTAGAATGTAGTGATGATCAGGAAGCAGAGATAAAAAGCCTCCACTCGCCAGATACAAAATACATTCCCCAAAGCCATGCCCCCAACACCCCGTTGCCTTCAGTTACCACTCAATTAACCTCATCAGGTGATTAATTCACTTATTGGGTTAAGGTTCTTATAACTCAGTCATTTATTCTCAGAACCTTGCCTCACACATGTGCTTTTTGGGGGACACCTCACATCCAAACCCTAATACCATTTAATCATTATTGTACCTCAGTATTTCTTGAGTGTTTACCAGCTCATAATTGCAATACAAATATTATAAATTTCAGAATATGATCCTTTTCTATAAGCAATTTCCTCTTCATCCCTTATTTTTGTTTGGCTCCAACTACTGCTACTAAGATAACCTCCTGTACAAGCTCAATAATGGGAGGAAAAAGGTAGTAGAATGAAAATGAGAAGAGCAATAGCTTAAATATTTACTATAAAAGAAAATATAAAGGCATAATCATAGTAAGATATAGAAAACAAAACAGGATACCAAGAAATGAAAGAGAGTGACTGGGCAATATTGACTGAGGAAACAAAGAGGGAGAACCACAGCCTTGAATTTTCATGAAAGTTAAAGCTCAGAGACAACTAACTTGATCGTCAAATTCACAGAGAGACTAGAACTAGGAAAAAGCAGGGAAGTTTTACAACAGAAGAGAGAAGGGGAATTAGAAACAGAGGATTCATTGGCCCACAAAGGCAGCTGACTCTTCTACTCCCACTCCTTACCACTACTCCTACCCCTACCACACTATACCTGCAATAGCAAGAATCAGTAGCTGGGCATTTAGACCTGGGATAGGGGGATATACATTTCTCAAGAAATTTACCAAAATGCAGAAAAAAAGTAACAAGTAAATCAATTAACAATTAATATAGGTGTTAGCAAATAAAATAGTACCCATTATCAAAGCCCCCTGAATTCCATCATTTAAAAGCCCCAGATCAGTGATCTGCTACACATCCACCCATTATATGCCAAGTTTACCAAAGGACATACCAACTAATCTATGCAGAGATCCCACTCATATTTTATACTGAACCATTATTTATAGTAAACATAAAATCAATAGCCAGAAGTCATTTGTGGTATTCATGCAGCATACAAAAAAGAATTTATTTTTTTAAATAAAAGAAGGTTCCAGATAAAAGTACACTGCCAAGATCCAAAGATAATACAAACAAATCTAATTGTTATCCTTAAAAAATGTATTGTATTCATTAAGATCTATTAAACAAGAGCAGGAGTTCATGAAAAATATCAGAGAACAAGAAAGATCTCTTTGAAACCAAATCTATCATTCTCAAAACAAAAACTTATAGTAGAAATGAATGGGAAATATGGGACTGTATAAATGAAACATGGATTAATTCAGAGGATCCACAAACAACTAAGAATTCTATAAAGAACATTGAATATACAATATTTTTCTGGTTCTACAAAATTAAATTATATAGTACTTAGATTTATCACAGCAAACTCAAAAAAACAAGAAATACACCTATAACCCCAGAGACTTGGGAGGCGAAGGCAGGAGGATTGCAAGTTCAAGGCCAAACTCAACAACTTAATGATGCACTAAGAAACTGAGTAAGAACCTGTCTCAAAACAAATTTTTTTTTTTTTACTTTGAGGATGTGACTCAGTGGTGAAGTATTCCTGGACTCAATCCCCAATACAAATGAGAGAGAGAGAGAGAGATTGAGAGAGAGAGAGATCCTAAAAGGAAAGAGAATTAAATTGGTTTCAGACTGTTAGCATCCCTGGATGTTCAAATATAACAAATTAACTCATTCAAAGTCCTTAGAAAAAACTTTATTTTTTTAGAGTGGGAAGCAATGCTAGAGATCAAACACAGGGCCTTGTGCATGCTAGGCCAGCAATCTACCACTGCCCCATGTCCCCAGAGAGAACTTTTTCTAGAATTTCATTCTTGGTCAAAATACAGTTTGGTATGTATTGTGCATTATCTCAGGAGGCTACTTAATAAAGTACATTAGCAAGATTTAATAAAATGTAAAGGGAAACAATACAAATAACATCCAGTAAAACAGTAAGTGGAAGTGTCAGGATGCTGTTTGGGCAGAGGCCTAGATAGTAACCACTCCCAACAGCACCAAGACAGAAGGTATCCAAGGAAGACCTCCAGGGAAAGGTGAAGTAGAGAGGTGTACTTCATTAAATAGACAGTAAGATGTGAATGAGAATCTGGGAAAACTTGAGTACACAGTAAGAGAACACACAAATATAAAGGCAAAGAAAAATAAATAACTGCAAAGGAAAGACAGCTTCCAAATATAAAGCAACTAACTCTCATTAGCACTGGAAATAACAGACTTCAAAAGAATAAAATAGACTCTAGGTGATAGACATTTAAGAATCAAAAGTACAGAGAGAAAAAAGTTCACTTCTTAAACAGAAAATATGAAAGCAAATTACACATTTGAGTGGAAAATCTGTATCAAAATAAAGCATGTAGAGTGAAACAGACATTATTACCTCATGTACATATATGACTACATGACCAATGTGATCCTGCAATATGTATAATTGGAAAAATGAGAGATTACATTCCATTTATGTATTAGCTATCAAAATGTATAAATGCATTCTACTGTCATGTACAACTAATTAGAACAAATAAAATTTAAAAATTTTAAATTAAAAATAAAGCATGTTACAATATGAAAAAAACTAAAATCTGGCTTGATTTTGCATATTCATGGGATGTAAAAACAAAATATTGTCCTTGGACATTCTGTATTCATGAAGAAATAGGTCAAAAGCAAAATGTGGAAACACACATCACTATAGTTGTAACTGTGCCCCCAGCTTTATAACTGCAATCATCTGAAATACCACAACAGACAGCCTGTATTTTAATTTAAAAAAAACTAGGATGGGTCACCACTCTATGCAGTCAGTCAAAGAACTGAGTTTTAAATAAATTTTATCTTTCACAAATGCAGATATACATAGGGGCACCTCTTCATTTATTGAGGAAGTTTCAATGTTTTCACACACATACACAAGGATTACACACAAAGTCAACATTGTGATAATGCACCTTTGTGGAGTTGAAACTACAACAAATAACAAAACAAATAAGAACTAAGTATTTACACACTTTATACTTTCACCGTGGGAATTTATGAATTGTAAAAGCTAATGTGACACTTTCAATTTTGTCTTGTTTGTTTCTTAAAAAACAAAATAACAAAAGCAAATAAAAAATACAACAAGTTCAACATATGAAAAAGAATATTCTGGGGAGAGATTATGAATAATTGCGTTCAGGTAGTCCATAAGAACTGGCTGACTTTCGTGATCATTAATTACATTTTGCAGGCTGCATGAAGATGAATAGCTCTGTTTCCTTTTCCTTTTCCTTTGTTCTTTCTCTTTCTTTCTTTCCATGGCTCTCCTTGGTGAACATGTTCACATTCATTTCCTACATGACATAGCCCTTTTTGGGTTGGATATACACTGACATAAGCATTTCCTATTAAATTTTCTTGATTTCTGCACCATGCTTCTATGTTGTCTTGTGCATGTGGAAATTCACTTTGCATGCATCTTTATACACAGCACAAATTTGGCAGAAACAATAATGGTGACTGAACAGTAGAACTGTTGCATGTGTTACCCTGCTTGTAATTATTTTTGAATCAGTCAGTAACTTCATTGGCTTCTTCAGGCAAGACCAGCTTTCATTCATGGAATTTCATCAACTGCAAGGCATGCCAACAGAGCCAAACAACACATTTTGAAACTGAAGTTTTTGTCATCATATCTCAAGACCAATCATTTCCCCAGAATTTGGCTCTCCTTTTATTTCATAGTCTTTTCTTTCATGGAATTTGAAGTTTTCAGGATTTCAAAGTTAGGGATTTTAATATTTTGTGAGTTTGGGGATCTTAGACTTTAAGGATTTTGATCTTTTGAGATTTCAACATGTGGAATTAGGGCATTCATGGGCCAGGGATGTGGCTAAGTGGTAAGTGCTTGTCTAGCATGCACAAGGTCCTGGGTTCAACCCTCAGGGCTGCAAAAAAGAAAGAAAAAATCTTTCTTTGAAATTAAGTCATGCAGGTTGTGTCAGTCTCAATTATGATCAGAACCAGAAGGAGAATGTATTCACAGACACTACCTAGTTTTGCAGCAAATACTTCCAATTATCATAGTAATTATAATTTTACTAGTGTTTAATATTTGTAAACTACCTATAGAAAATGCTATAGTTTGGATCTTAAATGCCCCTTAAAGTTTGATATATTAAAGCTTGGTCCCCTGGGGGGAGCTATCAAAACAGAACTTTTAACAGGTAGCGCTGAGGTCACTGATAGGAGTGAGGATGTCCCCAAATGGATCGTGGAACTCTGACCCCTTGCTTTCTCACTTGTTGCTTCCTGACAATGAGGTCAGTAGTTTTAGTCTGCCATGCCCTCCCACTGTGATGTGCTGCCTCACCACAGGCAAAAAGCAATGGGGTCAACTGATCATAGACTGGAACCTCTGAAATTATGATCCAAAATATACCTTTTCTTTTTATAAGTTGATTAGCTCATATATTTTGTTTTAGTGATGTAAAGCTAACTAAAACAGACAGCATGAAAGATTTAGAATTTAAAATATTGGCTATAGATTAGAATGTAATTCTTATTGACTTTAAAAAAAATAAAAGCACAGCTTTCTTTTTTAAGAAACTAGCAGGGCAGATTAGGAGTAAAGGAATGGAGAGAATGACAAAAGGAAAGATACAAGAGATAATTACACAGCTTATGAAACAAACTATGTCTCAAGTACATAAAATGTATTACTTTTTTCCAATGAAGTAACTAAAGATTGTGATGCAACTATACAACTATACCAAGAATGGAACAAGAAGGTTGAAATTATAGTAACCCTAAATCTTTAACCAACAGAAGGAAGTCAATAAATAAGATCAAAGTTGATAAGTCAGAAAATAAAATGACATTATTAAGTAATGGAAGTTAACTAAAAGAAAGAAGCACAAACACAAATGTTTAAACATAAATGTCTCTCGAAAGAAAATATGAGGTAGCTAAGAGCACAGTAAAACAGTGGTAAGACCTTTGTAAAATTTAATTTTTTAATTTTTTATTTGTTCTTTTTAGTTATACATGACAGTAGAATCCATTTTGATACAGTTATACAGGGATGGACTATATCTTATTCTAATTAGGACCCCATTCTTGTAGATATACATGACGGTGAGATTTGCTGTGGTGTATTCATATATGTATATAGGAAAGTTATGTCAGATACATTCCACTATCTTTCCTTTTCCTATTCCCTTCCCTTCCCTTCATTCCATTTTATATAATCCACTGAACTTCTATTCTTTTCCTTCCTGCCATTCCCATCCACCTTATTGTGAGTTAGCTTCCACATATCAGTGAAAGCATTCCACCTTTGGCTTTTTGAGATTAGCTTATTTCACTTAGCATGAGAGTTTTCAGATCCATCCATTTACTGGCAAATGTCATAAAGTCATTCTCTTTATGGCTTAGTAATATTCCATCGTATATGTATACTACATTTGCTTTATTCATTCATCTGCTGATGGCTATCTAGGTTGGTTCCACAGTTTAGCTATTATGAATTAAGCTGCTATAATCATTGATGTGGCTGTGTCACTGTAGTATGCTGGTTTAAATTCTTTGGATATGTGCCAAGGAATGGTATAACTGGGTCAAATGGTGTTTCCATTTCTAGTTTTTGAGGAATTGGTGCAGAATGGCTGTACCAATTTTCAGCCCCACCAACAATGTATGAATGCTTCCTTTTCCCCACATCCTCACCAACATATATTGTTTTTGAGTTCTTGATAATTGAGTGAGGTGAAATCTCTGTGCAGTTTTAATTTGCATTTCTCTAACTGCTAGAGAAGTTGAACAGTTTTTCATATATTTGTTGTCCATTTGTATTTTTTCTTTTGAGAAAGATCTGTTCAGTTCCTTTGCCCATTTATTGATTGGGTTATTTGGGGTTTTTTGTTCAGCTTTTTTGAGTTCTTTGGATACCCTAGAAATTAACACCCTATCTGAGGTGCAGGTCGCAAAGATTTTTCTCCCATTCTGTAGGTTCTCTTTGCATGCTCTTTATTGTTTCCTTGCTGTGAAGAAGCTTTTTAGCTTGATTCCCTCCCATTTTTTCCCTTGGTTTCATTTTCCTCCAGTCAACTGCAGTATGAAAATATTAAATGAAAAATTCAAGAAACAAACATAAGTTTTGGATTATATACCTTTCTAAGTTACATGATAAAATCTTGCACCATCCCACTCTGACCTCCTTAGGATGGAAATCCTTCCCTTGTCTTGTATATCACATTGTATATACTACCAGCCTGTTGGGGATTTAGTTGCCATCTCAGTTAACAGATCGACTCTCCCAACATTGCCATGCTTGTGTCCAGGTAACCCTTCGTCAGCAGCCTAATGCTCTGGCCTAGCACCTACATCGAGCATTTCACTTCCTCTCATCACATATGCACTATATTATCCCACACCATTACAAAATCAAGGGTGAATATAGTTTGATATTTTAGAGAATGTGTTCACCTTTTATTACAGCATATTGTTATGAAAGATATCTTTTATTATTCCACATTATTACTAATCTCTTACTATTCCTAAATTTATCAAGTAAACTTTACCATATGTATGGATGTATAAGAATAAAACATTGTATATATAAAAGATTTGGTACTATCTGCAATTTCAAGCATCCACTGTGACTCTCAGAATATATCACCCATAAATGAGGGAGAACTACTGTATTTCCAACTGTCTTACAGTCTTTATAAAGGAGCTTGTGCTGGTTAATTTTAGGTGTCAATCTGACTGAATTAGGAATACCTAGAGAACTGGTAAGTCATTATTTTGGTTGTGCCTGTGATGGTGTTCCAGAGGGGATTGATATATGAGTGTGAGTGTACATAGTGGGGAAGATAAACCCTTAATGGGACCAAGTACTGTTTTAGTCAGTTCTTCATTGCTGCAATCAAAATACCTGACAAGAACAATTTAGAAGAGGAAAGTTTGCTTTGGCTCATGGTTACAGAGATCTCAGTCCATGATCTGAGGACTCCATTGCTTGGGCCTAAAGCGAGGCTAAACATCACAGCAGAAGAGCATGGTAGAGGAAAGTCACTCAGATCACAGCAGCCAGGAAGAAAGAGATTGAGCAAGAAGCCAAGGAGACAAGATAAAATCCCCAAGGTACCTACTTCCTCCTGCCACACCCCCACCTATCTACCACTAACACCCAGGATTCCATTCCAATTATTAATCCATCAAATGGATTAACAGACTAATTAGGTTACATTTATCATCATCTAATTGTTTCACCTCAAACATTTCTGCACTGTCTCACATGAGCTTTTGGGGGACATCTCATACCTAAACCATAACAAGTACCATCTAACAAGCTACAGGCCAAGAAAGGCAAAAACAGAGGAAAAATGGACTGCTTTCTCTCTACTGGAGCAGGGATATGTTCTTTTGCTCTCAAACATTAAAATTTCATATAATCTGGTCTTCAGACTCCAGGACCTACACCAAAGCCCTCCTTGTACCTCCTGAGTTTGGGGGCCTGTACACTTGAACTAACCCATGCTTCCAGCATCCTAGGACAGCATCCCAGGGTCTCTAACTTATAAATGTTGCCAGACATCTTATTCTCCATATTTGGAGACTAAAAACAAAAACAAAAAATACTCCTCTCAAATCTATCAATACCTATATTCTATTGGTTTGGTCTCTCCGGAGAACACTCTCACTAATACAGAGGAAAATTGTTTCAAAATTAAAAAGAGATAATGCAAGTTAAGCATGGAATACAGTTCCTAACACATAGTATAAACCAATAAAATGTTAGTTATTTCCTTCTTATCTATGCTCAGTAATGGTCTACAAAACAGCCCTGCATTGCCAAATAATCTAATTTTAGAAAAACTAAACATGCACAATCCTCATATTACTATGCCATTTGCCTTAATACGGTCTCAAAAATGTTATAAAAATGTTTGTTTCATAATATAAATTATACTTCATGATAAAGTAATTTCTTTAATTTCTTTAAATTTAGAGTCAAAATTCCCACTCAACTGAGTAAGTTGAAATAGGGGAGCACAATAAGAAATCTAAGATATAAAAATTTTAACTTGAAGATGGATATCATGTTTGACTTACCAATATATCGCTCCAAAACCAGTAAATCAAGCATTAGATGTCAGTACTAAAGACATATTATCAAAATTTTTTCATATAACAAATTTTACTACATATCTGTCATTTCTCTTTTCTCTTTCTTAACCACTTAAAAGTTGGAAAACAATAAATTTCAAAGTTTGGTGTTTTAAAAAAGAAAAAATAATAGGAGGAAAAGTAGTAGTAAGATATCTTCTAATTAAATGATGAATTAAGTAAACATTCATATGGAAACAATTTATAAATAAGCAAAAAGTATATTTCCAAATTATATATAATATGGTCCCATTTTTGCAAAACCAAAACAAGCTAATGTATATATAACCATGTGTTTACAATTGTGCATTTATAACATGTATACTGCCAGCTAAATAAAAAACTTTTCATTCAAACAATAATAATACTTCAGAGTAGTAGGATTTTAGGTTATTAGCTTCTTCCTTGCACTTTCCTGTATTTTTCTAAATGTTTTGCAATGGGAATGTACTACTGAACATTTAAAGTACTGAAACTCCTTTATGATATACCAAAATTAATTAACACCTAAATCATCAGGAACATTGTTTTTCATAAAGAAATTTAAAACCATTCCGCATTTGTATATGACCATGAGATACTTGGAACGCTATAGTTTAAAAAGGATAAAATAGGTCTATTTCCTTATGCAATGTATATTGAACAAAAGTAATTTCTCAAATATGTGATACCATCTTCTCTAAATGAGATACTGTGGAGATATAAAAAATTATTAAGCAGATGTCAGAATCCCTGGCATCTATCTGTATATTTCATTCATAACATCTCTGACTCAGTCAGAAATACCGAGGACAACATCATGGACCAAAAGGAACTTACTGTTCCATAAACTTGAGAAAAGTGGTATGTAAAAAGAAGATTATCTTGCATGGACTTCAGAAATACTGGAAATATATTTCTCTTCTCAACATTCACAGCACTATACTAACATATCTCCCTGGAACTAATCTCCTGTATCATCTAGGTAATCCATTTTCTTACATGCATGTATTCTCTTCCCTAACAGACAAAGCACTTAGAGAACAGACACCATGTTCAAGTCATTTTTGTATCCCCACAAAGCATAGTTTCCCAGTTGGTTTGCCACAAAAGGGTATGCTTTGTCCCAAATACTGTCCCTTTCATTCAATTATTAAAAACTTTCTGAATATTATAATATTTTGACATATAACCTCTTGTTACTAGTAAATTCTTAAAGACAGCCAGGATCCTGACATTGGTATGTTAACCAACCAATCCAGTTTTACCCCCTTAATCCAGTCCATATACCCTGGGAAGCAAAACTCCTTTGCCGTAATCATCCCAAAGCCGAGTGCCATGCAACCCGGAACCACCCCTACAGTTTAAGGCCCTCTAAAATCACTCAAACTAGGTTATCCTATATTTTTCACCTGCCCTGCCTTTCCTTTCCTTTCCTGTGCAAACCTTAATAAAAAGGTTTTGGCCTAGTCTTTACCTGTGCCTGTCTTCTGCTTCTGGACTACTCTGTATCCTTCCCACCTGGCATGGTGTGCTCTGCCTCTTGTCTCTGTGACTGTGAGTATAATAATCTTTGTTTTCCTAGGCCTTTCCCCTGTCTCTTCCTATAACTGCACTCCAGAGACTGACTCATAAAAGAATAGTAAACACTCGTATTTAGCTCTCCAGTATAATCAAGACAGACCTAAAACTTCCAGAGTTCAATGGGAGGAAGTCATGCAAATATTCATCTGAGTACTGCATGAGAAAAAAAGTCAGTAAGTAATACTGCCTAAAACATTTAAGTATTGTAAAGTATGCTGTGCTCAGAATACCAATAGTGGGGCCACACACCCTGGAAAAGTATTTATAGATAAGTTGATCTGGAATTCTAGTGACCAAGTTGGTCTTTGATCTACTTTGGGCTCTTGAGCTTATAACTATGGGAACTCTATCCCTGAACCTTAGAACACAAAACCTGGCTGTTAATACATTCTGAGAGTCTGTGTAAACACAAGCTTGTAGCTCACCAACAATTTGAGTGTATGTGTGTGTGTAAGGGAGAGAGAGAGAGAGAGAAGAGAGAGACTTAGACTGCATTTGAAGTCTCCCCCTCTACCACAAACTAGAACTTTGTAAGTACATTCAACCTAAGAAGACAAAGTTTCTCCCAGTCCCTTTAGACAATGAGGGGCTTCTATTACAGATTCTTTTTGCTAAACTCAGGCAGGTGAACCCCTGCCCATGACATCCTGCCTGTCATGTTACCGCACAACATGTGTTTCTCTTCTGGCCTTCCATGCTTTCCCACCATCACATCTTCATGCTATTCCAAGTGCAGGATCACTCCTCACTGCATGCTCAGGTCATCCCTGTATCATGTCAATCAACCCCCCTATGTACTCAATATCTTTGCAAAGCACCGTTTCAGTTTCCTACCCTCATTGAAAACAGGTTCCCTACCATAGATCCTCCTCCTCATAGCAACCACAGGCCCTCCATTTTCCTCCTACCAGAGATTGTGAGATAAGTTTCTCCTGATCTCCAGCCTCATGTGTACAATGATCAACTGGGCAGTTTTACTCTCAAATTTCATCAAGTCATAATTCAATGAATGAGCAGTCTTCCAAAACTTTTACCCTATCCCATGTCTTCTGGGGGTTATACTACGCATAACTATAATGCACTAATAAATCCATAATAAACTATTTAGTGCTAAAAATCACCTATACAGAGTTAGATTCATTGATACAAAAGATAGTCCGAAACTATCTTCAAGTCATTGAATAAATGCCATTTTCTTAGCTAGCATGACAATTTTACTTAATTTTCTATCGTAACAGTAGATGCTCTCTGAATATTAATTGTGGTGACTTAATTACTTAATGAATATAAACATTAAGAGATAATTTGTTAGCCAGGTTCAATAGCACATACCTATAATCCCAGCGACTCAGGAGGCTTAGGCAGGAGGATCAAAAGTTCAAGGTCAGACTCAGCAATTTAGTGAGACCCTCAGCAATATAGTGAGACACCATTTCAAAAATAAATAAATAAATAAATAAATAAAGAGGGCTGGGGATGTTACTCAGTGGTAAAGCATGCCTGGATTCAATTCCCAGTACCAAAAATAAAGAGGGGGGGATAATTTGTTAATTTAACTACCTATAAAGATTTTTAACTGTATGAAAAATTAATCACATAAAATAAGAGAGGAAAAGACAGAACAAAATGAATTCATAGGGTCCACAACCATAGAAACGAAATGATGTACCCCATTTCTGTACAATGAATCAAAATGTAGTCTGTAAAAAATTAAAAGCTAAATAAAAAATAATAAAAAAATAAATTAGATGTTTTCAAAACTATAAACGCTTTTAAGTCAGAATTTTTTTTTTTCTGCATCAGTGATTTTAATAAAGACAAACAGGCTTCTGAGCAAGAAAAAACTTCAGTGGTCAAGTCCTTCAACAAGGTTCATTAGGTGCCTTGTGGACAGTACTTTGTCTTCTATGCAGCTCCCCAACCCTCTGATTTTAGGAAAAGATGAGTCTTTCTCTTGTTTCCTTTTGGGAGGGATGTAGCCACTGAGGTGAGAGGCCAAACTCCGTTTTTCCCGAGATGGTTTTACTTTAAGCTTCATTTTCTTCTTGTCAGGATCATGCACAAGAGTACGCCTCACGGGGTTTTGTTTCATCGCAAATGCTTTGCCACAGCCAGTGTGTTCACACACAAACAGGCGCTTTTCCCCATGGAAAGAGAGCATGTGGCTCTGGCGATGGGACACAGTGGTGTAGGTTCTACCACGGCTACTCTTGGGCACTGACACACATGCTGTTCTGGGGCATGAGTTTTCATGTGTTGCTTCAGGTAATCTTTGCGTTTAAATGTTTTCTGGCATACTTCACATGATGTTTCCTCTTTGTGGGCTTCTCTCACGTATTTTAGACATTCTATCCATGTTTTTGCCACAAAGGAACATCCCTTTTGACATATATAGCCCGTGGACCTTTCTGTGTCATTTCAGCCTACGGGGCGAGGTAAGTACTTCCTGTATCCCTCCTGGGGACACCTGAATGGGGGCTCACTGGTATGTTCACACTGATGGACTTTCAGCTGCTGATGATTCTTAAAGGCCTTCTTGCAGCTTTTGAAATTACATACATGCTGTTTTTGCTGCTTTTCATGTTTGTGTTCAAAATGTTTCTTCAAGTTTGATTTTGTGCTGAATTTCTGATCGCAACCATTAGTTGTACAAACAAACGATTTTTCTCCACTATGAATCAGGATGTGGTGACTCAGACGGTAGTCCCTGACCAAGGCCTTGCCACAGCCTTCACAGTCACAAGCACACGGTACACAGTGCATGCATCTAGCTTCCAGGTGGCGCTGCAGTCAGGGAAGGAACAGATGAACAGCCCAGGGAGCGCGCGGGGGCGGCACTGGAATGAGTCGGCCATGGTCAAGGACCACACCACCTGCAACTGAGGCCAGCTGCTCCAGAGCGCCCAGGTCCCCACCCACCGGGCCAGGCGCGCAGCCAGGTGCAGCCAAACCGAGGGCGCGGTAGAACGCTCCGGGACCCCACCCGCTGCCCTGAGCATTTGATAAATTATTATCAAATTGCTAGTGAAGTATAATTTTTACTATATCACAAGAAACAGCACACTCTAATAAGACCAGGACAGTGACATCAGTTATTTGTGTGTGTGTGTGTGTGTGTGTGTGTGTTATATATTTATATATTTATATATATACATATATATGTATATGATTAAGAACATGCATTATATATCATTATACATTAATGCATTATATATTATTACATATTAATATATTATTATATATTATATATTATTAAGAATATATATAATTAAGAATGAATGAATTAGAGCTAAATGTCCACCTTTCTCATTTACAAGGATCCTGGTCAAATTCAGTTTTTAGTAGTTATTTATTTTGCATTAAACTTAAAGTACTCAGGCTTCCTACTGAAGTCACAGTGTTTAGATTTTTACATTAGATATATACTGAAAGAATAGGCATGTGCTTTGTGACACAATGTCACTTTGGTATTAATCATGTGATAGTTCTGATATAGGGAGATTTCCCTAAACACTCCATTTTTACATTTATTTTCCTGTTTTAAAATAACAAATTAAAAACCTAAAAGTCATAACCTAAATTAAGAATAACATAAATTGAAACTTAGATGATATAAACTAATATTTAAATTTTAATACATTTTTAAACATAAAGACTTGAGATTTATTTTTTAAAAAAGCATGTTAATTCAAAGACTAATCTTAAACACATGATGAAAGTTTTAGATAATCCACTTAAACTGAATTTTTTAAGAGATGCAAATTATTTCCAAATAATGTTGAAAGTTTTGTTGGCAAGGATGTGAGGAAAAAGACACACTCATACATTGCTGGTGGGACTGAAAATTGGTGCAACCACTATGAAAGCAGTATGGAGATTCCTCATAAAACTTGGAATGGAATCACCATTTGACCCAGTTATCCCACTTTTCTGCATATACCCAAAGGACTTAAAATCAGCATACTACAATGATTGCCCACATGAATGTTTATAGCTGCTCAATTCACAATAGTCAAGCTATGGAACCATGACGCATCTATTTCCTACCACTCTGACACTTGACACGGTTCTGTTGAAAGATCATCCTCCCTCTTGGGGGCCATAGGCATGGCATGTCTCCATGTGCAGTTGTTTTTAATACTAATAGTCAATATATCCTTAGATTCAGATTATAAAGAATACTGGGGAGATTGCATGGTGCTGGGACATAAAATAATATACAATAAAGTTTAATATTAATATTTAGATGAAATTATAAATAAGCAATTATGATTTGCTCAAATTTGTAAGGAGCCTGTAATTTCTTTTAGTATACAAAGTCTCTAAAAGTTATACATAACTATGTGAGAGAATTCCTCTGAGCTTTGATGTGGTGTTTGGTCTTCAGTGCTTTCTTAGCGTTTATGGTTAAGTTTAAGGATATTTTTCCCACTTAATAAATAAATAGGTTAATCATAAGTACAATTTGTATTCTTCCTATGTCTAGTTAGAGTTTTAGTCCATCATTCAGTACATGAAATAGAATAAATATTAACCATAAGCCGATTCCTCTACTCTGTTATAATAACAAAAAACATTCCACCGTTAATAACTAACATTAGAGTTCTTGGAAGGGGTAACTTCTACAGAAACTTAATGTCATATTCTTTCAGGGAAATTAAAACTAAACGGAGCATGGTGCCCTTTACCTTGCTGGGAACTGTTTTTCTTTTTAAGCTATCATGCAGTAAAAAAACATGTTTATTGAATAAGATCATTAATTATACTCTTGAAGATTTTTTACTTAACATTTCCTTGTATTAACCATGAAATGATGTAATCGATACCAAAGAAAAAACAAACAAAAAGACTCTGAACAATAAAGATTCAGACTCAGTCTCAGAACACTTGGTGTCTCTGTGTGCTGTTTCTCCACCGTGCCGACGCCTCCCATCCGCCTCGGATCCCTGACTGCTGCTAGGGCTGGACCCCAGCAGAACCAAGCTAGGTGCTCTTCAACAGGTGAATGGATAAAGAAACTGTGATATATATACACAATGGAATATTATTCAGCCATAAAGAATAATGAAATTATGGCATTTGCTGTTAATGTATGGAACTAGGGACTAGTCTGCTAAGTGAAATAGCCAGTCCTGAAAAATCAAAGGCTGAATGTACTGGATGCTAACATGCAGTAAGGGGAGAGGGAGAGAGAATACATGTTCATTGAATTAGACAAAGGGAAATGAAGGGAAGGGAGTGGGGATAAGAATAGGCAAGACAGTAGAATGAACTAGACATAACTTTCCTATGTTCATATATGAATATACAACCAGTGTAATTCCACCTCATGTACAACATCAAATGGGATCCTAAGTTATACTCCCTGTGTGTATATGTCAAAGTACACTCTTAGTGTCATGTACAGCTAAACAGAACAAATTTTTTTAAAAATAAAAAAAGAGAAAGCTTTTTAGTTTGAATCTATCCCAGTTGTTGATTCTTGCTTTTATTTCTTGTGTTATGGGAGTCCTGTTAAGGAAGTCTGATCCTAAGCCAACAAGTTGAAGATTTGGACCTACTTTTTCTTCTATAAGATGCAGGGTCTCTGGTCTGATTCCGAGGTCCTTGATCCATTTTGAGTTGAGTTTTGTGTAGGGTGAGAGATAGGGGTTTAATTTCATTCTATTGCATATGGTTTTCCAGTTTTCCCAGCACCATTTGTTGAAGAGGCTATCTTTCCTCCATTGCATATTTTTGGAACCTTTGTCCAGTATGAGAAAATTGTATTTATTTGGGTTTGTGTCCATGTCCTTTATTCTGTACCATTGATCTACCTGTCTATTTTGGTACCAATACCATGCCGTTTTTGTTACTATTGCTTTGTAGTAGAGTTGAAGATCTGGTATTGCAATACCCCCTGCTTCGCTCTTGCTACTGAGGATTGCTTTAGCTATTCTAGGTTTTTTATTCTTCCAGATGAATTTCATAATTGCTTGCTCTATTTCTGCAAGGTACATCATTGGGATTTTAATTGGAATTGCATTGAATCTGTATAGCACTTTTGGTAAGCTTTCTCTCAGCAAAGGAAACTATCAGAAATGTGAAGAGAGAGCCTACAGAGTGGGAGAATATCTTTGCCAACCATACCTCAGATAGAGCGCTAATTTCCAGAATCTATAAAGAACTCAAAAAACTCTACACAAAGAATACAAATAATCCAATCAACAAATGGTCTAAGGAAATGAACAGACACTTCACAGAAGAAGATGTACAAGTAATCAACAGATATATGAAGAAATGTTCAACATCCCTAGTAATAAGGGAAATGCAAATCAAAACTACCCTAAGATTTCACCTCACCCCAATTAGAATGGCGATTATCAAGAATACAAGCAACAATAGGTGTTGGCGAGGATGTGGTGAAAAAGGAACACTCATACATTGCTGGTGGGGTTGCAAATTAGTGCAGCCACTCTGGAAAGCAGTGTGGAGATTCCTCAGAAAGCTTGGAATGGAAACACCATTTGACCCAGCTATCCCACTCCTTGGCCTATACCCAAAGGACTTCAAATCAGCATACTACAGAGATACAGCCACATCAATGTTCATTGCTGCTCAATTCACCATAGCCAGATTGTGGAACCAACCTAGATGCCCTTCAGTTGATGAATGGATAAAGAAACTGTGGCACATTTATACAATGGAATATTACTCCGCAATGAAGAATGATAAAATTATGGCATTTGTAGGCAAATGGATGAAATTGGAGAATATCATGCTAAGTGAGATAAGCCAATCTCAAAAAACTAAAGGACGAATGATCTCGCTGATAAGCGGATGAGGACATATAATGGGGGGTGGGAGGGGTTAGCATTAGGTTTAGGGTTAGGTTTAGGGTTAGGGATAAGGAGAGCGGTAAGAATGAAGGAAAGAAGGACTGTATAGAGGGAAAAGAGGGGTGGGAGGGGTGGGGGGGAAGGGAAAAAAAATAAACATCATTGCCCTATGTAAATGTATGATTACACAAATGGTATGCCTTGACTCTATGTACAAATAGAGAAACAACATGTATCCCATTTGTATACAATTAAAAAAAAAATAAATATATAAAAAAAGACCAAAAAAAAAAAAAAAATAAAAAAATAAAAATAAAAAAAGAAAGTTAATATTTTCCTTGAGATCTTTTTTATGATGTGCCTTTTTTGAACTCCAAAATTCGAATTATATTTGCATATAATATAAAAACTGTCAAAATATATAATATCTAAGGTCACAATTAAGTTTACAATATTGCTTTTCTTCAAAACAAAGGCAGAGAAATATAAAATAAAGGAATTTCTAAATTTAAATGCTTTTAAATTAATGTAGACTGTCTGCCACACATAATAATTTTAAAGATGATGTAGTTTCAGTCACAGAGAAAAAGTACTCTAAAACCCTACAACAAAGCACTCTGTGGACCCAGAAAGTATAAAAACTGTGGAAGGAACTATGGAAAAGAAGAAACTGAGAAATAAAGCCAGAATCAGAGAGATGCACATATGATGGTGTGTATATTAACTATTTAAAGTTTTAGTACAAAACAGTAGTAGGCATATTCTTTGCATCTCTGGAGAGAATTCTAAGGGAGGGAGGAGAGCAGAAACACAGAATAAGGAAAATCAGATACCTAACTTTTTCCATAAAATGTACAAGGTTGACTCATGAACAGTAAATGCCTCGCCCCTGGAGATGACCATATAAAAGAATGCTGCCTTAGGACGAAATATTATTCTCTCTCAAATGCTAATGAAATATTTTGCATACGATCTTATAAGTTCGTGTATTAACAAAATCCTGTAAAACTTCCTACCTTTATTATTATTGCTTATGGTTCTAGAGATTGACCTGGCCTCAGGTAGATACTTCACGTGTGGTATGTATCATGCAGTTACAACTACAAAGTGCTTGGGGCTTAAGTCATCTGGGACTTTGACTAGCTCAAAGTCCGAGGCGGCTTATTTAATCACCTCTGGTACCTCAGACAGAATGATTGTACAACTAGCCACACCTCTAGGTGGCTTCTCCATGTGGCAAGAATCCATTGCGTGGTGGTCTAAGGGGCATCAAACTGTTACATGATGGCTGAGTTCTACCAGAGAATGTTCAAGAGACCAAAAGAAGTTGAGAAATTACAATCTATTTTTATGACCCAGTCTCAGAAATCATGCAACATCAGCTCAATTATATTCTACAGGGAGTTCCCCAAAAGCTCATGTGTGAGACAATGTAAGAAAGTTTAGGGGTGAAATGATTGGGTTATGAGAGTCTTAACCTAAATAGTGCATTAACCCCCTGATGTGGATTAACTGAATGGTGACTGTAGGCAGATGGGCTGTGGTTGGAGGAGGGGGTCAGTGGGGGCATACCTTTGGGACATATACATATATTTTGTCCCTGATAAGGCACATGAGCGCTCTCTCTCTCTCTCTCTCTCTCTCTCTCTCTCTCTCTCTCTCTCTCTCTCTTTCCTGCCTGGTGCCATGTCCTCAGCTGCTTTCCTCTGCCACCTCCTTCCACGATGGTGTTCTTTTTCACTTAGGCCCTGAGGAATGAGTGAGCCATCTGTGGATTGAGACTTCTGAAACCATGAGCCCCAAAATAAACTTTTCCTCCTCAAATTCTTCTTGACAGGACTTTTTGGTCACAGCAGCAAGAAAACACATGGTTCACTTAAGAAGCCTCTCTTTGAAAACTATCTTCTACCACATACTTTTCATTTAATGTTTCCTAATTTATATGCTGGAAGAGAGTGTCTAAAATAAATTATAAAACATAGGATTTTAAGGATTCTTTGAAGATATATAAATAAAAACAGAAAGCACGGCTACCTATTCCTTTGTATTCGATTTAAACTTTATTGTAAATATGTGAAGAATAATGACAGTCTCATAAAAACAGTCCAGTTATTTCTATTTCTCCACACCCAGAGTTTCTGATCAATCTGCCACAATTCTGTACTATAAAGTATTCCAGAGAACTTACAACATGGTTACAGCAGATACCCAACACTATCAGATGGAAAAGTAAAACTGTGTGCTTGTGCTATCATAGCTAAACATGATGATATGGTCAGGTCCGTAATTCTCAGAGCTGAGGTGCATATGTTTTGATTTTTGTTAATTCTCCGTATCATTGTAGCTATCAACAACCATCTTTGTTAATTCAACTAATCTCTCAGAATTCTTAATTCTGTACTGATTTCCTGCTATAAGCACGGGGATTTAAAACTTATAATCTTTACAAAAAAATTAAAATAAAAAAATTGTTTTAAATAGTATATGTAGTTTTCTCAACACCAGAAGGGAAGTGTTTAAATGTCATAAGAAAATTTTAAAAGAGGATCAAATGTAAAGTATACTCAATGCCTAGCTCATAGCATGGGTGCTCAGAAATTTTAATTAGTATGTAGATAAATATACACATAGACAAATACACATAAAATTTATCTTTCTAGGAAGAAAAATTATTTTTATTTCTGGATTTTGTTATCTACAGTTGAAATTATTTTATAAGCCTGATACTCCAAAAAATGTTTAAATAATACCTAATTTATGGATACCACCAGAAATGAATGAATGCCAAGGCATACTTTATGACATTTATAAAATTTTTTGGAATAGTAGAACTTTACTCTGAATATTCATGTTCAGGAAATGCAATAAGAATATTCCATAAAACAATTATTCATTTATGATTTAGTAAAACCATTATTGTCTTTTATCATCATACTAATTAATAGCATTATCTAAAATAATTCATTAATATCTGATATTGCAGACTGAAAGATCTGCATAAAATACATATGCAGTAAATTTACTTACTACTATAAATTTAATAGTAAAGATATTAAAAAATACATTTTGCAATGGTATTTTAAATTGATTTTCTTGCCCATTTTGATGAGTAAACTCATTCTTTTATAATTTTCATTTTTTAATGTCTCCTTTGTAACACTATTATTTCTAAACTCATTTTTTTCTCTATAATATCTGATGTTATCATAACATAGAGAATTACATATGCTTATGTTTTGTTAATTGAAATCCAATTCTTTGACCCATTTTGGTTCATGAGGTTACCTCATAAAATAGCTAAATAAAAATGAGAACATTAACATATAGTTAAATAAAATATTGTAACACTAGCTTAGCTCTCAATTAATATATATGTACTAATGTACCAAAGTTAGAAATTTAGAATTAAGTGAGGTAGATAATTTTTCTTTCTGAGTGTTATGCGTTAGATGTTAGGTGCTCCCCAAAAGCTCACATATGAGACAATGCAAGATTTAGGGTGAAAAAAAAATGGGTTATGAGAGCCTCAATCCAATCAGTGTATTAATCCCCTGATAGGGATTAACTGGGTAGTAACTGAAGGAGGTTAAGGTGTGGTTAGAGGGGGCAGGCCACTGGGGGTGTGCCTCTGGGGCTTTTTCTTTTGTCCCTGAAAAAGCAAGAGCTCTCTCTGTTTCCTGCTGCCATGCTCTAAGCTGCTTTCCTCTGCTACCCACTTCCACCATAGCATTCTGCCCCACATCAGGCCCAGTGCACCACAGTCAGTTATCTATGTACTGAGACCTCTAAAACCATGAGCGCCAAATAAATTTTCTTCTTCTATATTGCATTTGTCAGGTCTTTTGTTCACGGGAGCAAAAAAAAAAAAAAAATCTTAATTGCTAAATTTAATGTTCAACAACTGATTCCAGTAATATATAAGACTACATACACCAAAGGATTTTGTCACTAAAAAACAAGAACATAAGTAAAACAGGCTCATTTTATTGTATTGTTGCACTCGACAGAAGTGAAAAAGGTAAAAACAAAGGGAAACAGCTGAACATGAGCTATAAACAGTAAGCACAAGCAAAAGATGTGTTATTATGATGGTAAGTGCCAAACTCAGAACTGCAATCTGGAGAGTAAACTTTAAGACACCCATAAGGTAGGGAAGCACACTGTTAAAAATGTTAAAGAAGTAAAAGGCATACACAAAATCATGTGCAATCAAGATAGAGTATCAAGTATCAACATTTTTTTAAATGAAATGCAGCCTTTAAATGTAAAGATATATAAATTCATATACAAAAACACAAAGGATGGATTTAAAAGGAATCAACATATAGAAAAAACGGGAAGAATGAAGAAATCTCTGAAAAGGAAGCACATGCAGACAATTACTTGAAAAAAATTACAAGAGCCTAAGAAATACAGAACATAGAATAAAACAGAATAATATATATTAATTGCAACCCTAAAAGGAATGAACCCTAAAAGGAAGGCAATATGTTCTGCAAAATGAAGAGTTTTCAGAAATGATAAAAGACATGCTACCTAAACAGGAATCCTGACATATTTCATAGGATAAATGTAAAAAAAAAAAAATCATACTTATTTTAATATAATTGCTAGACAAAAAAAAGACAAACATGAACTAATGAAACAGAAAAATAAATTTCATGTGTCATAAAATAACTATAATTTTATTATGTCAAAAGGCAGAACCAATTACCAGACAAAAAATATGTAAATAAGAAATGTTTTGATCTGGGTTATAGTTTTTAAAGAACTTTATATTATTCAATTAACTGTAATTGGTATAGAACAAAGACCATGAGCATTTGTAGAGTTCAGCTAATATGAACTGGGCCCATTCATTGATCCTCTTATCTTTCATCAGGACAAAGGCTAACTGACCTCTGTCTATGACAAAGACACAAAAAAGCAAACCTATATATGCAAGCATATAACAAGGTTCTGTTCTGTCTGGTTTTTAAAATTATCATTGGCCTTAAATAAGTGACATGGCCAAGCTCTGCATCAGTGATCAGGAAAGTAGTATCCTTTGAAAGTAAAGAGTAAATACTTCTGAAAGATAATTCTACATGTACACATCAATTAAGTGCACACTCTTTTGGCATAATTTAGATTCAAAGTCATACTATATGCAAAAGAAGCTGAGAAATATAGGTCTAACTATGTGCCCAGCTATATCATGAAAACCACAGGAACAAAGAAAATAAATATATTTTAGCAGAAAATTAGCAATCTCTACCACAGTAATTCCAAAGAAATTTCAAGGATTGGTTTCAGACAGACTGTGTACTCTGACCATGATTTGTTTCAACTACAAATATATAATAACCACAAAAGAACAAGAAAATTCAAAGCTCATGCATATGCACATTTGAAAATACCCTTTAAGCAAAACATGGAATGAAGACCGAATCATAACAGAAATCTTAAAATACTTAAAAATGAACAAAAATTTAAATGCTACATATAAATAACTGTGTGATACATTTAAAACAATTTTTAAGAAGAAAGTTGTTATATTAAATACTTAGAATAGTAGAAAGGTCAAAAATTAATTAACTGTGCAGTCAGCAATATAATAAGCTGGAAAAAGAAAGAACACAAAGAATGTAGACAGAAGGAAAGCATGTAGAAAGAAAAAACTAAGCATAGTTGACAAATGATAAAACTCAAATGTCAGATCTTCCCACATACCAATAAATTTCATAACTCTCCAAGAAGACTAATGAGAAATGAGGATGGAAGGAAGAACTATTGAAAAGGAAGGATGCAAATAAACATAATTCACAAATAAAACCAGAATATCTTTCCATTGCAGATCTAAAAGATGATAAAAGTCTGACAAATACCTTTAAGCTGGTAAATTTAAAACTCAAAAATTAGTCATATTACCTTATAGATTTGAGAAGAAATAACCTCTACAGTTCTATTAAAAAGAAAACAGAATCCAGTGTAAAATCTTACTGCAAGTAATGATTTCAATTAGTTTTACAGATTTCTACATACAGTTAGGGTTAGAAACAGGTCTTTCATAGTATAAAAACAATTCCAAAGAATAGAAAAGAGGGAATATTCCCACTTTATTCAATTGTACCAAAATTATGAAAAGATAGTGACTATAGAAAAAGTAAATACTAATTCTATTCATAAATAGAAACATTCTCATAAAAAAATAGTAAACTATATTCAGTGATATATAAGTCAAACAACACAGGAGAAATAAGTTAGTTTTATCCTAGGACTGAAAGTCAATGTTTACATTAGAAAATACATAATGTTATTTACCATATTAAAATTTTAATGGAGAAAACCATCTAAGAAGCAAAAAAAATTCAATAACAATGGTGAAAGAAAATCTTAATATTTAAATATGATAAAATTTTATCATTCATTTATGATCATAAGAACTAACACACTTATGATAAAACAAACTTAGCAATTGTAGTGGGAAGGGTACATTTTGAAACTTAATAAAGAATATCTGCCAAAAACAACAAATATTCCTTGTGTTAAAGCGTCAAAGCATCCCCTTTAAAATGTTAAACAGGATATGAATACCTACTCTAACCACTTCTGTTTAACTACTTTCTGGAGGTTCTAGACAAAATACAATGATAATCACAGTTACTGTTTTTCACAGATGATTCTATTACTTATGAGGAAAATCCTAAAAAAAAAAAAAACAAAAAAAAAAACATGAGCTATAGAAATAGAGAGTTTAGCAAAGTCGCCAACTCACTGTACTTTAAATCAACTCACAATAACCCAATTCAGGTCTATACAACAGCAACAAATAGAACACTTTTTCATTTATGCATTCATTCAAAAAATGTAATATTGTATTTGCCAGACATGATTTTGGCACCAGAAAAATAGTACTGAATAAAAAAGATCAATATCCTTGCTCTCATGAAGCTTACATTCTAATGGGAAGAAATACACTAAATGAGTTAAAAGTATGATAAAGTATATAAAGATATGTAGGGAGAAAAATAAAGTAGAAAACAGGTCCAGGAAGTATCAGGGAATGAGATGAAGCATTAAAATTTATAGTAGGCAACAACAGAAGGTCTCTTTTAAAAGGGGACATCTGAGTAAAGCTTAAAAGTAAAGAGATGAGCCACTCAGATATCTGAGGAAGGACAATCCAGGTAGAAGAAACCGCAAGTGCAAGAACCTCAAGACAAGGGTGTATCTAGAGTGTGCTACAAATACGTGGGAAGCTAGTGGGCTGCAAATGAATAAAAGATGGAGAGAATCAAGAGATAAGGACAGAGGTTTAAAACAGGGCCAGATCACGTATTCTCAGAAGTTATAACAACTTTTATCTGTAACTTTAAGTAAAGTAGAAAGCCACTGGAAAATTTTCAGAAGAAATGTCACAGATAGCAAGTTTTAAAAACATTCTGGCTGCTATGTTTAAAAGACACTGAAAGAAAACAAGGACAAAGGTAGAGAGTGGTTAGAATGTTTTTGAACAATCCAAGATAGATATAAGGGCAGAATGAACAAACAACAACAGTGTTGGATATAAGAAAAGATGAAGGTATAGACATTTTTCAAAGATAAGTAAAATCATTTCTTTTCATATTGAATGTGTGGTATGAAAGAGAGAAATGATGCAAGGATGAATCCAGAGATTTTCTGACCAAGAAAATGAAAGGATAGAATTCCTACTATTTAAGACAAAAAAAAAAATTCACAGGAGAAATTACTGTAATAGAAAATTGGTATCTAACTGCAGCATATGCCAAGTAGGCAACTGGTCATATAAAAATGTAATTCAGAGAAGAGATCTCAGTCGATGATATAAATGAAGGAGTCATTCCATACATAGATAGTGATACAACAGAGGAGGTCCAAGTACTAAGTGCTAAGATACTTCAACATGCAAAGTTTGGAATGATGAGGTACAAACAGTAAAGGAAATGAAAAATTATGACAGTTACTACAATAACAAGCTCTAGTAAATGTCTATGAAAGTAAGTTGCTAAGAATGGCTGAAAAATAGGATCACTGGAGGAGGGGGTATCAAAGAACTGAAACACTGAGGATTAGAACCATTATACATGTGAATATTTAAGTCATGGAAATATGGTAGGAACCACTGGTAGGAATCACTATGGCATGAATCACTGACAAAGGAACAATGCAAAATTTTTTACAATTTACAAAAAAAAAAAAAACAGAGAGGGGGGTGCCTGTAATTGAAAAAGTATAGTGAATAGAATAAATCTAATCAAAATGAGAGTCAAGGAAGACTATGCTAATGAAGGAGGAGAGAAGGAAATGAAAGCAGTAATGAGAAGCAGAGATCACTTATCTGACCTCTATCTAGGTCCAGTGACATGACTGAGTACACAATAGAGAGAACAGTTACCTCTGGTGGTGTCCTAAGGCTTTGTGTACTACAGCTGGCTCACACTGACCCAGGAAAGCCCACTGTGGACATCAATTCCCAATTCTCGTTGGTCAAAATGAGATTAGCTTGAATGGCTACAATGTGAGTATTTATAGCAGAGAAACTGGAAGATATTACAAATCTAGGCTTTTTTCTTCTTTTTTCAAAGAGCTGATCATTAAACATTTAATAGAACCCCACTGGCTGCAGGAAAAACTATCAGTAGGGGAAAGTTAAATTTCAATTAGCACAAAAGGTAAGGGAACATTCATAGTAGAAGATAAAACTATACAGGATTTCACTGCTCACTGACCTTGAGTTCCAATGAGTACAGAGAAAGAGTCTGGGAAGTGAGGAAAGGGCAAAGAGAGGTTGAGTCAGAAAAAGTGATAGAAAGTGTCTTAGAGGGGATGAGAATTCTGAAAATAAAGGAGGAACTTGGAATATTGGGCTCCTTATGAATACTGAAAAGAACATGGATGAAGGGTGTGGGTATTGATGAAAGATGCATTGGAGGAAGACAAGCCAAGAAGAGGTATTGCTCAGAATTTCCCATTTGGTTCCCGCTGACAGAGGCAAGATGTCCTGTAGGTAGGTAGTCTTATTCTGAGTGTTGGTGCACTCTGTTGTCTCTTGCCAATGATGTTCTGCAGAGCTGTGGTCTTATTCCAAGTTTGAGTGATCCCTCTCCACTCCTTCTGATGGAGAACTGGAGTTGGACAAAGGGCGGATCTTGCACTGAGCTCAAAAGCTCCCTCTTGAGTTCTGTTGAAGGAGGCCTCGAAGCCAAGAGAAGAACAAGTTATTCATTTTAAAAGATATCATTTATAATAAGAAAGTTATAAGCCTTATAATTACATTTAATACAAACACTATAAGATCTGTATGGATAAAATTATAAAAATGTTAATGAAAGACATCTACAAAGAGTCAAGGTATATATGGCAATAAACTATGCTCATTCATTCATGGAAAGACCTAGTATTAAAAAGATGCTAGCATCTTCACATTAATTTATAAAGCCAAAGATATTCCAACAAATGTAATGAGAAAAAAAGTAATATTTAAGGAATCTGATAAGCCTATTTTGAAGAAAAAGATAAATATAAAAGAATACTAAAATGCTTCTGAAAAATAAATATAAGTTTGACAGAAATGACTTAAAATATATTCAAACTTATTAAAAACTATAATCATTAAAAAGCATGCCACTGCCACAAGAGTTCACAAACTCACCAAGGGAAGATCTAGAAGCAAGCTCATGTATACATGGGAACTAGTTAAACAAAGGAGCTGGTTCTTCATTAGGGAGAAGAATCAAATAATAAATTGTGCTGAGACAAGCAAGTATCTGAATGAAGTACAGTAAAACTGGATTCCTACTAAATTCCACATTTACAAGTCAATTTCAAGGAATTAAATATTTAAAATAGGAAAGCAAAGGACTTGTCCAGACAAGATGATGTAGATGTAGAATCATCTCTCCACCTGTTCTTCCCTGCTAAGCATAACTATAATCCTAGAAATGATGTAAGAGACAATGTAAGGGGAACTCTGACAAATTGAAACAGGTAGGATAACTGGTGACATATGCCAGGACTAGAGAAATAGTATAATTACAAGACATTTTACCATTTCCTACCAAGAGACAAAAAAAGTGATTCAGGCCTAATCCCCAACCTAGCAACAAAAGGTAATGTGTTTTCTGTTCATGGTGGAAAACAAACTAGGAACCAAACAGCAAAATCTCTAAATACTTGGAAACTGAACAACACTTTATTAAAATCACCTATGACTGTCAGAGAGTAAAAAAGGAAAACTCAAAAGAAATGAAAACTACAGAGAACTAAATGAAAACCAAAATACAACATATTAAAATATGCTGAACAAACTACTAATCGACAGAACAGACTGGATGAATCTCAAGGGAATAATGCAGAGAGTAAATGTCAAGTCCAAAAAGTTGAAGAGTGTATTATTGCATTTAAATGACAGTCTTGAAATGAAAAAATTATAGATGGAGAACAGATTGGTGGTGGCCTGTGGTTAGAAACTGAGTGGTAAGAGATAGAAGAAGGCAGTAAGGGCTATAAATGGGCAGTACCTAATGATTCTATGCCTTGATTCTATCCATGGCAACATCCTGATTTTAATATGATAATATTGTTATAATATTGTTTTTCAAGACATTACTATTGGGAAAATATGGGAAAAGGGTACATAGGATCTCTCTGATATGTACTGTACAACTGCATGTGAATCTAAAACTATCTCCAAAAGAAAGGTTAGTTTATTTTTTAAAAAAAGAAAAACTCAAGCTGTCACTATTTGCCAATGACATGATTCTATATTTAGAGGATCCAAAATCTCCACAAGAAAATTTCTAGTACTAATAAATGAATTCACCAAAGTAGAAGGATATAAAATCAATATGCATAAATCTAACACATTTCTATTCATAAATGATGAATCCTCTGAAAGAGAAATTAGGAAAACCACTCCATTCACAATAGCCTCCAAAATAAAAAATACTTGGGAATCAATCTAACAAAAGAGGTGAAAGACCTCTACGATGAAAACTACAGAACACTAAAGAAAGAAATTGAAGAAAACCTTAGAAGATGGAAAGATCTCCCATGTTCTTGGATAGGCAGAATTAATATTGTCAAAATGGCCAGTATACCAAAGGCACTATACAGATTCAATGCAATTCCAATTAAAATCCCAATGACATTCTTCACAGAAACAGAGAAAGCAATCATGAACTTCATCTGAAACAACAAGAGACCTTGAATACCCAAAACAATCCTGAGCAGAAAGAGCGAAGCAGGAGGTATTACAATACCAGATAACAAAAGCAGCATGGTATTGGCACCAAAACACACTGGCAGGAAAATGGTACAGAATAGAAGACTCAAGAGACAAACCCACAAAAATACAGTTACTTCATACTAAACAAAGGAGCCAAAAACGCAATGGAGAAAAGATAGCCTGTTCAACAAATGGTGCTGGGAGAACTGGAAATCCACATGCAGTAAAATGAAATTAAACCTCTATCACCCTGCACAAAACTCAACTCAAAATGGATCAGGAACCTAGGAATGAGACCAGACACCCTGCACCAAGAGAAGACAAAGTAGGTCCAAATCTTCACCATGTTGGCTTAGGATCAGACTTCCTTAACAAGACTCCCAAAGCACAAGAAATTAAAGCAAGAATCAATAAATGGGATGGACTCAAACTAAAAGGCTTTTTCTCAGCAAAGTATGCAATCAATAATGTGAAAAGAGGGCCTACAGAATGGGAGAAAATCTTTTTCACAAACACTTCAGATAGAGCACTTATCTCCAAAATTTATAAAGAACTAACAAAACTTTACACCCAAAATACGAAGAACCCAACCAATAAATGGGCCAAGGAACTGGGCAGACACTTTAGAGAAGAAGGCACACAGGCGATTAACAAATAAATGAAAAAGTGTTCAACATCTCTAGTAATTAGACAAATGAAAATTAAAACAACTCTAAGATTCCATCTTACTCCAATTAGAATGGCTATTATCAAGAACACAAACAATAATAGATATTGGTGTGGATGTGGGGGAAAAAGGCATACTTTTACATTGCTGGTGGAGTTGCAAATTGGTGCAGCCACTCTGGAAAGCAGTGTGGAGAATCCTCAGAAAACTTGGAATGGACCCACCTTTTGACCCAGTTATCCCACTCCTCAGTTTATACCCAAAGGACTTAAAATCAGCATACTACCCTAACAGAGCCACATCAATGTTCATAGCAGTTCAATTCACAAAAGCTAGATTGTGGAACCAACCTAGGTGCCCTTCAACAGAGGAATGGATAAAGAAACTGTGGTATACATACACAATGGAATATTATTCAGCCATAAAGAATAATAATTTTTTGGCATTTTCAGGTAAATGGATGGAGTTGGAGAATATGCTAAGCGAAATAAGCCAATCCCAAAAAACCAAAGGTCAAATGTTTTCTCTGATAAGTGGATGATGATATAATGGGGGGTGGGCAGGTGGTGGGTGAGAGAAGAATGGAGGAATTTTATGTAGAGGGAAATGAGAGGGAGGAGGGGGTGGGGGTATGAAAAATTGTGGAATGAGACAGACATCATTACCCTATGTACAGGTATGATTACACAAATGGTATGAATCTACACTGTGCACAACCATAGAAATGAAAAAATGTACCCCATTAGTGTACAATGAGTCAAAATGCAGTCTGTAAAACTAAGAAAAAAGTAAATTAAAAAAATAGTAGGACATAAAATTTAAATAAAATCTGCAGATTAAATTATAGCATTGTATCAATGTTAATTTCTTAATTTAAATAATTATATTGTGCTTTTGTAAGCAATGTCTATTTTTAGAAATAATAGATTGAAAGGATATCTTAAGCAAGTGACAATAAATGTTAACATAAAAAGATGCACTAATAAGGTTGACTACATTAAAATTAAGAATTTATAATCATTAAAATATCATAAATAAATAGAAAGTATGAGTCACTATCTGGAACAAGCTAATCTGCATTCATAAAATTGATCACAAAATTTTTTATCAAGAAATGTACCTTTTGAAAGATACATTTTGAAAGATACATTTCAAAAATGAGTCTTTTGAAATTGATTAAGAAATACATCTTTGTATGTCAAAGATATATTACAAATATTTTTCAAAGACCAACAACCTAACAGAAACATGGGCAAAAGTTATCAAGTAGTATTTCACAGAAGTTAATATATGAATTGCCTATAATCAAAAAAGCACATGTCCCATTTAGTAACCAGAAAAATGAAAATTAAGACCTAATGAGGTAACTTTTTAGTCATTAGGTTGGCAAAAATCAAGAACCCTGATAATACAATTATTGGAAAGACTGTAGAATAATAATAATTCTGAGGGTGGGTTTGTAAATATGACCAACTGGTTTGAAAAAAATATGACACTATCTAGCAAAATCTCTGTCCCCACTCCTAAATTCATGCACTACAGAATAACTTCCACAGGTACCTAGAAAGATATATACAATAATATTATCACTGTTCAATCAAAACTTTGGAAACAATCTGAACATTCTTTAACAACAGAACAGAGAAGTAAATGTTACAAATCGGACTATAGCCACATATAGCAACATGGAAGAATCTTAAAAACAAAACACTAAGTTAAAAAAGCATGTAGCAGAAAACTATATACACTGTATTTCATGTCATATACTCTGTCATATATATTTCATTTATATATTATATTCAAATGTATATATTTCAATTAAACATATTAATTGAATATATTTATTTTAAATTGTGGTATAATCATAAATCCACAATTTTTCATAAACTGTATTTTAAAATATGGATACTATATTGATTGTAGTTTTCAAAATGTTGTAAATTCTGAGCATATTTTTTCACTACAAACTCATTTCTGTATTTTCTAAATTATCTGTGATTTTACATATAAAATTCAAAAACACATAGTAGAGTTTGACCTAAGAATAATCAGCATTTCTTTCTTATTTGCTTTTATTCTGATTCACATTTGCTTCTTTTTACATAGGCAGAATATATTTATTATAATAATATAAGTGTTTATATTTATTTAATTTTCTACTCAGAAGTAAACACATTGATTTAATTCTTATCTATTTAACATGGCACAATACTTTGAATAAATACTTTGTTAATATATTTCCTCAGGGATTTTTACATAAATTACTTCAACTTGTTTTCAAATTATTATTAAAATTCCCTTTGGCACACAATCACAGGTTTTTTCACACCTTCCGTATTTTAAAACTCTGAGAAAATGCAAAACTATTTTCTTATCAATTACCTATATGAGAATTAGAATGATTTAACATTCTGATGCAATATTTAAAATTACTGGAAAATATCAACCAGATCCTAGGGTGATTCTAGAGTCATAAAAATAAAAACAGCTGCAAATAAATATTCCAGAGTACTGGGGTAAATGCAACTAAATTCACAGTAAAAAAATGCAAGATATCAGCACATACATGGATGAAAATTCTTGAAGACCACCATTATGACAGGTGTAACACAACACAAGGACACATGCTATCACATGAGAATTGACAAGAACCTTCTCTCTTGTTCACATTTTTATACAACTATATATAAACTATAATCTATTTTATAAAATTACTACTGGCAGATGTCACAACAACTATATTAATAAGATTTCATTTGTTAGCATGGTGATACACACCTGTAGTCCCAGCTACTCAGAAAGTTGAGGTAGGAGGATCACTTCAGCACACAAGTTCAAGATAAGCCTAGGCAACCTAGTGAGACCCCCATCTCAAAAATCTCAATTTTTTTCATTAAATGAATCGAAAAAGAGAATAGCACCTAAAGAAGTAGAGAGTTGTGTAGTGTTATGAGCATTTAAGCACTTTCAAACATGTATCAGAGCACGTACAAACATTAGAGTACAGGAAAATTAGCCATCATAGATCTCTCATTTCCATACTGCTATTTGTATATAATTTAAATTAGGGAAACTATACTTACAATTAGGGAAATCTTTTGCTAAATTATTCACACCACTATATAATGAAATGACTAAACTTGTTAAAAAGTAATGTATACAGAAGTCTTTAAAAGATTCCTAGTCAGTAGATTTATGTAATACTTAAGAGAGAAAAATAGTATTAAAAATCAAAGATCATTTATCTTACTCTGGTAAATAACCTTGTCTATAGAAACACTATCATTATCTGAATATAAATTCTCTAATAGGCACTGTGTTAGAGATCTTACATATATTATTTCATTGAATCCTGACAAAAATTCTATTATTCTTCCCACTGTTTAAAGATGGAAACACAAAAGTAATATGCTATGTTAATATTGCACAAGTAATAAGTGGTAGATCTGGATTTCAATTATAGATTAGACTTCAAAATAATGCATACTCTTAAAACATGCTATGGTATGTTGCTGAAGGCAAACAGATTATGATAGTAACTTATGCAATGTTAAGTTATGAAAGAACTAAATGAAGGCTAAAAATATATTCCTTTAACAAAATATATCATTTTTAAATATCTAAAGAATTAAGATAAATGGATTAAGATGAAAACTCACCCAAAGTTTATGAGAAAATTGTTTTAATAGCTATATATGTGGTATAACTAAGTTTTAAAAAGTCATTCTTATATAACATGTATTATTAATTAATGACAAAATAAATGATTAAAATACATCTAAAAATTATTATAAATTATTAAATTATTAAAAATTATTAATTATAAATTATTAAGGAAATTTTAAAGCTATTTCTAAAGGTAATATCTAAAACTTTAGGAAAAGTTTTGTCTTATACAAAGATACAATCATTGTGGTTAAGTTAGCCATTGTTGCCTGAGTACATAATCAAATAATTTTAGTACAGGCTTTTTATGGTTCTAAAAAAAATTTAAATTTTATTTAAATAGTAAGATGATTTGAATATTCCCCACGATGTAACAGGTATTTTTTTTAACTTTTGACCACATCTGAATTATTAAGATATAAAATATTTTAAAATTTTTTGTATACCCTGTAATGTTTATGTATCTGTTTATAACCTACTTATGTATCCTCTCCAGCATGTCCTCTGTTTCCATCCATCTGAAGAAGACATGTCTATTTTTTCCTTTTATTGTACTAAAATGAATATAACATAAGATTTATTCTTTTAAAAAATTTAACAATAGAGTTTGGGTTATTAATGGCATTTATAACAATAGCATTTGTGCAATTACCCTCATCCACCTCCAGAAGAGTTTTCATCTTGTAAAACTGAAAATCTACACTCACTAAACAATAACTCATTTGCCATTTTACCCATAATTCTACTCTCTATATCCATAAATTTTACTATTTTAAGCATAAGTTTGACAAATCCATAGAGTAGACTCATACAGCATTTGTCCATTACTGGCCTATTTCACTTAACATAATGTCCATGCCATGTATTATAGCATGTACTTCATATCCACATTCTTGCCATTTTTTGTCTATTGTGAAAAACATGCTTATGAACATAGGTATACGGATATATCTTAAAAGTCCTGCTTTCAATTCTATGGGATATATAACCAGAAGTGCAATTTATGAATCATATGGTAAATGATTATTCTGTTTTTATTTTTTTGTGCCATACTGTTACACATTTTCTCATGTGCTTATTAGCCATTTTTATACCTTCTCTGAAGAAATCTCTATTTCTCCGAAGTACAGGGAAATGCTATGGAGAAATATGAGACAATATACTTGAAAACCTTAAATGTTTGGATTTCCCTGAACTCTCTGGATCTGCAGAAATGGCCTTGCTCTCCATGTTAACATTAGCATGCTTCCCTTGACCAAAGACAATTCAGTCTTCTGCCTTGAAAGACAACATATATCTTTACAAAATGTTCTTCACCCTCTCTTCTGGTCAATAGATCAAAATATATTTAAGTCACAATAAGGCCCTGCCTGAAAAGTAATGACTCTGTTAAGGCATTATAAGAACTCCTCCCAAAGGAATTGTAGAACTGAGCCAACATGTAGTACAAGACAGTATATGTAGGATTAGCTTCTGATGAGACAGGGTACTGGAAAATAATGTCAGATAAAGGCGAATTTATCAGTATGAGAATAAACACCCATGATATAGGATCTAATACACTGGGCAAAGACCCTGGTGTTAATATGAGTGAAGATGGGTCTTTGAAAGTTGGAAAGAAGAGATACATAGATTAAGTGAAGTACAAATACAAAGTCCACCATAACAAATGATGGAAAGAGGATCAAACAACTCAAAGAAGTGAGCATGTAAAAGAGAGCACACTATGCAAAGTGGAAAACTCCATGAGACAGCCATGTACACAGGATGGCTGGAAGACACAACAGTTAGGAAAGGAGCAAGGATTGCACTGGTAAGAAGGGCAGTGACATCACTGAGAATCTCGATGATGACTCTGCTCTAGGATGATGGTAGGCGATGTCACAGATGAACCAACTAGACTTACTGAAAAAAAAAAAAATGGAAGGTCCTTTGAATATAGTTGTCAGGCAAAGTAAAATGGGGCAATGATGGCAAAAAGCAGTGAAGTCAGAACAGCTGTCAGGACAGTCTTAACCATAAAAAGCTAGGAAGATAGTACAACATAACATCCTTAGAAGTCAGAACAATGGGAAACCAACAGGCATAATGTTCAGTCTCTACAACCAAAAAAAAGTTGAGGATCAAGATGCTGAGAGTAGGCACCTCATAGAAAGTCACCATTTCTTGCCTCTTTTCCATACCTGGACAAGTTTTCACACACTGAACATACTGACTGTAGGAGAAGTTGGGTCTCTAAGAAAAAAGATTCTGCAAAGAGATAATAACTATATACATTGATTTCTCCATTCTTCCCCAAAAAGTACCAATGGCCATCTACTCAAGAAACTATAGAGAAGAAAGTATACTCAAACACTATGAGACTATTGACACAGAGACTAGCATGGTATTAATATTCTGGAAATCACAGGGTTATAGTATCCCCCATTATCCATTAGTGTTAAATAGAGAATTTCTCAAGTCTGACTCAAGTGAGACAGGATCCATGAACACATCTACTAGTCATTTTCCAATCTCCAACAATTTGAAAATATACACTTGGTACTTGGCAGATTTCCCACGTTCATTCTTGGCCTATGGGATAAGGATTTCTACAGAAGTGAATACTAAGTGGCAGCCTTTAAAACCACTCCCTTCCCTGATAAAGATAATAAGTAACATGCTTACTGGGGAGGTGAGTAGAAAGTGGCAGAGATTAAACAAAGGAAGTCAATATTATAGTTCCCATATTCTCAGATAATGCCTCAATCAGATCTCTATAAAAACAAAGATCCTGGAGGATAACAGTACACTAGCAAACTTAACCAAGCAGCAGCCTAAACTGCAGTTGTTTTGCTTGATTAACAGCAGATTAACAGGTACTCAGGTAAATAGTGTGCAGTCATTAATCTGGCAAATGTGTTCTTTTTCATCCTATCAGAAACAGAATCTGAAGCAGCAAACAATAATATATGTTTATGTGCTCTCTCAGGTTAAAATCTACCCACAGCCGTAAAATAGAAGTAATCTGTGCTATCAAAATTATTAACAGAAAATCATTAATCATTATGTTAATCATAAGGGATAAACAAGGTGTTTATTGATGTTTACTAAACTTTAGATTTCATGATAAATATATGAAAGAGGTAGTTGGTGCAATCAGAAGGACAATAATTCATGGCTCATATTTTTTGACTATCTACAGTTGTGCTTAAGGACAGGTATAGTTTTAGAATGTCAGGAAAACGTAAGGTCCCATAAACTTGTAAAAGGAATCTACTACTACTTCCATGGTAACCTATTCAGACTTCATATCTACTCATGAGTGCACACCATGATTTAAGATGACTCATATGATCTTTATGCATACTAATTAAGAGCTATAAAGTAAACAAAGATGCAACTTATTTATACATGTAAACCAAACCATTAGACCCTTAAATTCTTATTGCACTGCATTATGAAAAGCCTAAGAATAAGTGGAGCATGAAGGTGGCTTGGTAAGATCTTAGTATAGTATTCTGCAATCTAAGTGTTATATGAGGAGGTACATTTTTTTCTGGAATATAGGGTTTGTGCTATATATGGTATGTTTACTGGAGCAGATAAAAATACTCTCTAAAACTTATGTTGAGGCTACTGATTTCATGAATGCTTTCTTCTCAATTTCTATAAGTAAAGATAAACTTTTAAAGTTGCTTTTACATAGCAAAGTCAGCAGTAAAACTAAATTTTTGCCCCATGGCAATATAAACTCCCCTACTCTCTTTTAAAATATAGTGATTTTGATCATTTTTATGTTCTACTACATCAGAAAAATCACCTTAAATGGGTCTGATGAGCAGAAAGTGGCAAATGTCCTACATGTCTTAGTCAGAGACGTGTGCCAGAGAAGAAATAAACATGAAGGAAATGCTGAAGCCTAGAGCATGTTGCAATATTGCTTCTAAACAAAAGACAAGTCAATGTATGTTTTAACCTCCATCTTGCCAACATGGTTTGAACCAAGTAAAACTTTGCAATACATCCTAGGTGCTATATAAGATAACACTGCTCGTTGGGCCTTATGACCTAGCAGATCCACTGGAGGTCTATAAAAAAGTCCAATAGGAGAACCACAGTACTGACTTTTAGACTTCTAGAAAAAAGGTACTTTCATCCTTATTAATAACTATCATTAACTGTTTTCCTTTGTAAGAATTAGCTTCTACTGTGATCATGAGCTCTGGCAGAAATTGCAAACTTTTAATACAAAGTGACTTCATGACCTAGATTGCTCAACATATATCAGAAGCATAAAGGCATGACTCTAGACATGCAAACAACAATTCATCTTAAATAGCAAGAATTATAATTAAAATTGAGCTTGAGCACATCAACAAAGCACAAATAAACTCCACTGTATTTGTGGCTTAGACTTCCAAACTTCTATTCCTGGTTCAATACTATGTTTCCCTCAACTATACCTATGGTGTGAGAACTTTGCTATGACCTGCTATAAGAGAATAGAAAAAAATTCTATCCTGGATTCCAGATGAACAAGAAAACATTCATTTTCATTATAATTCTGCTAAGGTAAGATGTGAAATAAGTGGCAAATGGAAATCCTTCAAGTGAATAGAAATGTGGGCAACATATATGACCATCTACTTTGCCATGTAAGATGGATCTATATTTATTTATTGGCAGTGGTTGTCAGTTTGGCTTAATTGGTTAGGGGTTTATAGAAAAAGAACACTAACAATTTTGAAATAAAATCTAGGAAAATAGAGGCAGGATCTATTAAAATGAGCAAAAGCATGAGAATATCTGTGTCCCATTGGTATACATATTAATTAATTAATATTCATTGCAGATAAAGTCTTCAATTGTCAGGTAGATAATATGCCCTGTCCTGTGAATGTTGTCCTTTTCCTTGATATGTGTGTTCAATTGCTCATGTAGCCACTTCGTTAAGATAAAGGCTATGCATAGGCTCAATAATAGGAGCTTCCTTAAGTAAAGTTCACCTGGCTAGCATCCAACGCTGAATGTCTAGTTTGCCAACAGAAGCCAATGTGGAACCTTTGGCATCTAGTAGCAGTTTCATTAAATTGGACCACTTCCAAGAGCACTAAGGACTTGTTTTCATTGGATGAAATATATATTTATTTGTAATGCAAAGTTCCTTAGATTGGAAAATATAAAGATGATTATAAATTTTCCTCCAAGCATTCCCCAAAGGTACAGTGACAACTATTGTACCTCAGATCTTTCAGAGATAATTAGAAATTGACTCTGAATGGATACCCTTTCCTGAGCACCCAAAAATGGTAGTTACAATCTAACATTCATGGAATTGGTGGTAGACTGTAAGCAGATACAGCCATATAGAAAAGTGGGGTCATTTATCAAAAGTTCATTGATTATGTTAGTTTAAAAACAATACCCTCCAATGTTGTTCTCACGTTGTCAAGAAAATCAAGGATTGACAGAGGTAGAAGTAGCTCTTCTCATTATTACATTTTAAAGTCAGCCAGCAGATATTTTGCTTCCTATCCCCAACAACCCTGGATCTGTTAGATAGCTTAATTTGCAAGGGAAGAATGCTTCTACCATGGCACAGAGGAAAGGAGCTAACAAATTTAAAGTTAACTCTACCATCTAGGATTCAGGGATCTCTGTGACAGTTTGGCTCTCAGTTACTAAGTAGAAATTTGGGTTACTGCTAAATGATGGTTTTGGAGAGGATATTCTGGATGCCAGCAAAAAACTGGGGGCATATCTCACTACTTCCACATTAAATAGTAAATGTCAAAGGAAAGTTACAGTAATCTAAGATGGCAGTATCACTACATATTCAGACCCATCAGAACTGAAGATACAGGCCAACTCCAATAAGACAAGGTGCTAACTAAGGAAACACTGAATGAGAACTAAAAGGAGGAAGAAGCATACTAGCTATACAACATGGCAGGAAATAAGACTGCTCAGCTATGAATATTTTTGTTACATATATATTAAATTTTTTTCTTGTTCCTCCCCTAGTATGTGTTAGAAGGTCCTTCCTTGCACTCATGTCTTCCACAGCTCCATCTATTAGACAGCTCCTTCCTCAACAATAATAACTCCTACCAGATGGTCCCATCTTCTGGATTCTTGTTTTCCCATTGCACCTCCAACACAAGATGGTGGCAATGTCCTATTATTATCCAGCTTGAGACTGTCTCTGTGTCTTCTCATACCTTAACTCTTCTAACATTTCTGTCACCATCTCCTTTAAAAGTCATTTTGAAAAAAAGACCCAAAGCAGTTCTGTTCCCTGAATGAAATTCTTAACATTTTCCTGACTTTGCTTAAATAAAGATGTCAAACATCAGAGAAATTCACCAAATAATTGCTTCAGAATGGCAAAAGCAGAGAAATAATTTCCCATACCTACCACTTCCTCCCTTTTACCCAGAGGACACATGATTTTGCTTTTTCATATAGACTAAAACTGCTCTGTAAATAAAGTGGACAAACTATCTGAGGTGAGATGCACGTGCATGCTGGAACCCAACTGAAAAGCAAAGTCTGGCCTAACAGTAGAGCCCTCTCCTCATCACTAGTAAGATTTGGTATCTTACCATCAGGAAGGGTACAGGAGGATATAAGGAAAGTCAGCATCAGTAAAATACACTGTGTTTCAAATCCAAAGTTCCATAATTGCCCCCATTTACTGAGCCAAGGTTACTGTGGCATTCAGCTTAAGCTTCCTGCCTGCTCTGCTCCAGTGTCTCTGACATATGAATCTCCCACCCACTGACAGAGAGTCCAAAGTCAGACTTCACACAACCCACAATGCAGAAGACACACATGTCAGTTAGGGTATTTGATTATGACATAGAACTGTATTGTTGGGGGCTTTGCCAGCCAGAACGGCGCCTGATCACATCGGCAGTGAGGAGGTTAATTGACATAAGCGCACTCAGGTGATTTATCACTGGCCGTATTCAGTTAAGTCCATGCGCACAACGCATGCACAGGTGTTCCTGAGCGTGCCTGCTCGGGCCTGCTCGTTTTAACCCTTGCCGTGATGGGGCAGCTGGCTCCTCGCCTGATCGCAACTGGCGTGGCCTTGCCCTCCGCCTCCTGGAATATAAGCGGGCGGTGGGCAGGGGCGCAAGAGTAAGGAGCAGCAGTAAGAGCAGCAGCTAGCAGAAAGAAGCGAAGAGAAGTCACTAGCAGAAAGGAAGAAGAAAAGGCAGCAAGCAGATAGAAGCAGCTCGCAGAGAGAAGCAGTAGGCAGCGGGGGAAGGCAGATCACAGAGCGGAGAATTGAGAACACACCTCTAGATCACAGATAGGCAGATCGCAGTACACGGGACGCATCACTAAGAAGCACCTCAGATAGACGCACCCTTAGTTCATAGGATGCAGGATGCACCTTTAAGAAGAAGCAGCAGAACTAAGAAGATAAGATCTCTGAAAGTGTAGTCTCTCTCTCTTAAGCAAAGTCTCTCTTTCTCTCTTATGCAAAGTCTCTCTCTCTCTCTCTTTCTCTCTCTCTCTCTCTCTAAGAAAAGCCTTTCTTCCTCAATAGCCCAGGGAACAAGTGAATAAGCGAGAAAGCAGCCCACTAAAAGAAAGATAGAAGCAGTTCGTTTTCAGTCCACCACCGATAAAGACCCGCGCAAATTGTTGCTGCAGGCGGTGACAAATACCCACGAATTTGGCACCGCAAAGAGCCAGTGACACTGTATGTCCTTAATAATGGATCTGAGACATAATTTAACCGAAACTTGTCCTAATACATCAATATGAATTCTCAACCAAGGATCACAAGTCCTTTGAAGAAAAAATAATAACAAAACAGAAAGAAAAATAAGAATGAAGACAAACTCTGAAGAGAATTCAGGGAGAAAATTACCTTTCAAAAGTCTAATTATTGGGTTGGGGATATAGCTCAGTTGGTAGAGTGCTTGCCTTGCCCTGGGTTCAATCCCCAGCACTGCAAAAAAAAAAAAAAAAAAAAAAGTCTAATTATCATCTATAAGGACATTCAAGTAAATATGACATTAATGAATGTATAATAGGCTTCTAAGAAAAAGGAGTAACTGAAGAACAAGAAGTAAATTTGGAAATCAATAAAAGAATCTTTGAAATAAAAACAAATTCAATGATTGACAGTGATAAACTTGGATAAAGTCAATTCTTAAGCAGGTACCAACAGACAAAGTTCAGAAGATAGATCAGAATTCAAAACAGAAATGGAAATGTGGGACAAAGATTAAATTTTACAAAATACTGATTTAAGAAGTCAAAATTTATCTATTAGGAGTTTCCAAATGATAAGAAGGAAATACTGGATTCAAATAATAATTTTTTGCCTTCTTTCTATAGTTCTATTTATTCATTTCAGTTTCAACCTTTGCTATTTTTCTTCACATTCTGAAACAAAATACTTAATTCCAGTATAAATTCTCTCTTTTTACTCCATTACCTTATATATACAGTCATATTTCTATGCCATCCTTTTTTCTTGTAACCTTTTTTTTGATTCATTGTACACAAATGGGGTACAACTTTCATTTCTCTGATTGTACACACATTGTTTGTGTAATCATACGTGTATATAGGATAATGATGTTTACCTCATTCCATTATCTTTCCTTCCTCTCCCCGTTTTCTTCTACACGATTCATCATTCCTCCATTCTTGCCTTACCACCCCTGCCCATTATGTATTATCATCCACTTTTCAGAGAAATCATTCCACCTTTGGTGTTTGGGGATTGATTTATTTCATTTAGCATGATATTCTCCAACTCCATTCATATTACCTGCAAACGCCATAATTTTATTCCTCTTTATGACTGAATAATATTCCTTTGTGTATATATACCAGTTTCTTTATCATTATCTATTGAAGGGCATCTAGGTTGGTTCCACAATCTAGCTATTGTGAATTGAGTTGCTATAAACATTGATGTAGTATGCTGATTTTAAGTCCTTTGGGTATAGGCCAAGGAGGTGGATAGCTAGGTCAAATGGTGGTTCCATTCCAAGTTTTCTAAGAAATCTCCATACTGCTTTCCTGAGTGGCTGCACTAATTTGCAAACCCACCAGCAGTGTATGAGTGTACCTTTTATCCCCACATCTTCACCTATATCATCAACCCCTATTGTTCCTTGTATTCTTGATAACAGACATTCTAATTGAGGTTAGACAAAATCATAGGGTAGTTTTGATTTGCAATTCTCTTATTACTGGAGATGTCAAACATTTTTTTCATATATCTGTTACCTGCTTGTAGATCTTCTGTGAAGTGTCTGCTCATTTCCTTAGCCCATTTTTTGATTGGGTTATTTGTATTCTTCAAATAATAATATTGAAAATTCCCTCGCTAAAGGAGCATGTCAAGTTTAAAACTGAAATATTCTACATGGTTTGTGAAAGTTAAGAAATAAAAGGAGAGAGATCCAAGATGGCGGCCTAGAGGGTGACTGCATCTCCCATCACTCCAGAACTCAGGATTCAAGAAGGGGAGGTATTGAGAGACTCGGACCAACATAGAGCCACGGGGTGAGTCTCTCCCACTGGGTGAAGATCGGCCTGGGTGGCAGGCCCGGACAGTGGGCAGCTTCTCTGAGCAGGGCAGTGCAGGGCAGCGAGTCTTCGCCAAGCAGCCCTGCTCCCTGCGGCTACAGACGTGATCCATAGCCAGCTTCTTGGAGCAGGCCCGCCCAGTGAGAGCTTTTCCGCACAGAGACAACACCAAGCCCTGAACCCAGCGGCGGGCCCCTGCCTGCAATGGCTTCTGGGACTAAGGCAGGACAGGGAGAGGCTTTCCCCGAGCAGCCCAGCTCCCTCAGGTAGGGCAGGCCCTGTCTATAGCCAGCTTATAGGAGCAGGCCCACCCAGTGAGAGGATTTCCACGCAGAACCAACTCCCAGCCCTGGACCCAGTAATGGGCTAGGGGCAGCTTTCTTTGGAAGCACTGCATTATCAGGCTACTGAAGGCAGGGAGGTGATATATGGAAACCTACAGGGACACTATAAACCAATAGAGGAAATCTGTAATATCTCAGTCCCACTGATAATCTGACCAATATGAGAAAACAGGGAAGAAAATTTCCCAAACAAACCTAGATACTATATCAATAAAACCCAATGACTGTGCTCAGCAGAAGAAATGTCAGAAAGGGAGTTAAGAACGTACATAATTAAAACAATCAGGGAAGCAAACAAGGAGATGAAAGAGCAAATACAGGCATTGAATGATCGCACCAATCAACAGTTAAAAGAGCAAATATGGGAAGCAAAAGATCATTTCAATAAAGAGTTAGAGATACTGAAAAAAAAAAACAAACAGAAATCCTTGAAATGAAGGAAACAATAAACCTAAAAACTCCATAGAAAGCATAATCAATACGATACAACACCTGGAAGACAGAACCTCAGACACTGAAGACAAAATATTTAATCTTGAAAACAAAATTGACCAGAAAAGATAGTAAGAAATCATGAACAGAATCTATAAGAATTATGGGATATCATGAAAAGGCCAAATTTAAGAATTATTGGGATTGAGGAAGGCTTAGAGAAACAAACGAAAGGAATGAACAATCTATTCAATGAAATAATATCAGAAAATATCCCAAATCTGAAGAATGAAATGGAAAACCAGGTACAAGAGGCTTATAGGACTCCAAATATACAAAATTACAACAGACCCACACCAAGGCACATTATTATGAAAATACCTAACATACAAAATAAAGACAGAATTTTAAAGGTTGCGAGAGAAAAGAATCAAATTACATTCAGGGGGAAACCAATAAGAATATCAGCAGATTTTTCAATCCAGACTCTAAAAGCTAGAAGAGCCTGGAACAACATTTACCAAGCCCTGAAAGAAAACGGATGCCAACCAAGAATCTTATACCCAGCAAAATTTACTTTCAGATATGCTGGCGAAATAAAATCCTACCATGATAAACAAAAGCTAAAAGAATTTACAAAAAGAAAGCCAGCATTACAGAACATTCTCAACAAAATATTCCATGAGGAAAAGATGAAAAACAATGATGCAAATCAGCAACGGGAGGAACTAGCCTAAAGGAATAGCCAAATAAAGGAGAAACCAAATCATCTCAAAAAATAAAAATGAATCAAATGACTGGAAAACAAATCATATCACAATAATAACCCTGAATGTTAACCTGAACTCATCAATAAAAAGACATAGACTGGCAGATTGGATTAAAAATAAAAATCCAACAATATGCTGCCTGCAAGAGACTCATCTCATAGAAAGAGATACCCACAGACTGAAGGTGAAAAGATGGGAAAAATCATACCATGCACATGGACACAGCAAAAAAGCTGGAGTATCCATCCTCATTTCAGATAATGTGGACTTCAAGCCAAAACTAGTCAGAAGGGATAAAGAAGTACATTACATACTGCTTAAGGGAAGTATAAATCAGCAAGACACAACAATCATAAATATCTATGCCCCGAACATTGGCTCATCCATGTATGTCAAACAAATCCTTCTCAATTACAGAATTCAAATAGACCACAACACAATAATACTACTAGGCAATTTTAACACACCTCTCTCACCACTGGATAGATCTTCCAAACAAAAATTGAATAGAGAAACCATAGATCTCAATAACACAATCAACAATTTAGACTTAGTGGACATATATAGAATATACCATCCAACAAAGAACGAATACACTTTCTTCTCAGTAGCACATGGATCCTTCTATAAAATATACCATATTTTATGCCACAAAGCTACTGTTAGCAAATACAAGAAGATAGAGATACTACCTTGTACTCTATCAGATCATAATGGATTGAAATTAGAAATAAATGACAGAATAAAAAACAGAAACTTCTCCAATACCTGGAGATTAAATAATACACTATTATATGATGAATGGATAACAGAAGACATCAGGAGGGAAATAAAAAAATTCTTAGAAGTAAATGAGAACAAAGACATCATATGAAAATCTCTGGGACACTATGAAAGCAGTACTTAGAGGAAGATTTATTTCATGGAGCTCATTCAACAAAAGAAGAAAAAACCAACAAATAAATGACTTAACACTACAGCTCAAAGCCCTAGAAAAAGAAGAGCAGACCAACACCCAAAGTACTAGAAGACAGGAAATAGTTAAAATCAGAACTGAAATCAACGAAATTGAAACAAAAGACACAATTGAAAAAATTAACAAAATAAATAGTTGGTTCTTTGAAAAAATAAACAAAATTGATAAACCCTTAGCCACACTAACAAAGAGAAAGAGAGAGAAAAATCAAACTACTAAAATTTGGAATGAACAAGGAAATATCACTACAGACACGAGTGAAATACAAAACATAATTAGAAACTATTTTGAAAATCTATACTCCAACAAAACAAAAAACCTCAAAGACATCTACAAGTTTCCTGAGACATATGAATTACTTAAACTGAACCAGGAAGACATACACAACTTAAATAAATCAATTTCAAGCAATGAACTAGAAGAGGTCATCAAAAGCCTACAACAAAGAAAAGTCCAGGACCAGATGGGTTCTCAGCCGAGTTCTACAAAACCTTTAAAGAAGAGCTGATTCCAATACTCCTCAAACTATTCCATGAAATAGAAGAGGAGGGAACCCTCCCAAACTCATTCTATGAAGCCAATATTACCCTGATACCTAAACCAGACAGAGACACATCGAGGAAAGAACATTTCAGACCAATATCCTTAATGAATATCAATGCAAAAATTCTAAACAAAATTTTAGCAAATCGCATACAAAAATATATTTTAAAAAATAGTGCACCACAATCAAGTGGGTTTTATCCCAGAGATGTAAGTTTGGTTCAACATCAGGAAATCAATAAATGTCATTCACCATATCAACAGACTTAAAGTTAAGAATCACATTATTATTTCAATAGATGCAGAAAAAGCATTTGATAAAATACAGCATCCCTTCATGCTGAAAACACTAGAAAAAATAGGGATAGTAGGAACATTCCTTAACATTTTAAAGGCCATCTATGCTAAGCCCATGGCCAATATCATTCTAAATGGTGAAAAACTGAAAGCATTCCCCCTAAAAACTGGCACAAGGCAGGGATGCCCTCTTTCACCACTTCTTTTCAACATTGTCCTTGAAACTCTAGCCAGAGCAATTAGACAAACCAAAGAAATTAAAGGGATACCAATAGGAAAAGAAGAACTCAAACTATTCCTGTTCGCTGATGACATGATTATATATTTAGAGGAACCCAGAAATTCCACCAGAAAACTTTTAGAACTCATAAGTGAATTCAGTAAAGTAGCAGGTTACAAGATCAATGCTTATAAATCCAATGCATTTTTAAACAAAAGTGATGAATACTCAGAAAGAGAAATTAGGAAAACTACCCCATTCACAATAGCATCGAAAAAATAAAATAAAATACTTGGGAATCAATCTAACAAAAAAGGTGCAAGACCTCAAAATGAGAACTACAGAACACTAAAGAAAGAAAGTAAAGAAAATCGTAGAAGATGGAAAGATCTCCCATGTTCTTGAATAGGCAGAATTAATATTGTCAAAATGGCCATACTACCAAAAGTGCTATACAGATTCAATGCAATTCCAATTAAAATCCCAATGACATACCTTACAGAAATAGAGCAAGCAATCATGAAATTCATCTGGAAGAATAAGAAACCCAGAATAGCTAAAGCAATCCTTAGCAGGAAGAATGAAACAGGGGGTATCGCAATACCAGAACTTCAAATATACTACAAAGCAATAGTAACAAAAACGGCATGGGACTGGTACCAAAATAGAAAGGTAGATCAATGGTACAGAATAGAGGACATGGACACAAACCCAAATAAATACAATTTTCTCCTACTAGACAAAGGGTCCAAAAATATGCAATGGAGAAAAGATAGCATCTTCAACAAATGGTGCTGGGAAAACTGGAAATCCATATGCAACAGAATGAAATAAACCCCTATCTCTCACCCTGCACAAAACTCAACTCAAAATGGATCAAGAACCTCGGAATCAGACCAGAGACCCTTCATCTTATAGAAGAAAATGTAGGTCCAAATCTTCAACATGTCGGCTTAGGATCAGACTTCCTTAGCAGGACTCCCATAGCACAAGAAATAAAAACAAGAATCAATAACTGGGATAGATTCAAACTAAACTTTTCTCTCAGCAAAGGAAACTATCAGTAATGTGAAGAGAGAGCCTACAGAGTGGGAGAATATCTTTGCCACTCATACTTCAGATAGAGCACTAATTTCCAGACTCTATAAAGAACTCAAAAAACTCTACACCAAGAATACAAATAATCCAATCAACAAATGGGCTAAGGAAATGAACAGACACTTCACAGAAGATCTACAAGCAATCAACAGATATATGAAAAAATGTTCAATTTCTCTAGTAATAAGAGAAATGCAAATCAAAACTACCCTAAGATTCCATCTCACCCCAATTAGAATGGCGATTATCAAGAACACAAGCAACAATAGGTGTTGGAGAGGATATGGGGAAAAAGGTACGCTCATACATTGCTGGTGGGGTTGCAAATTAGTGCAGCCACTCTGGAAAGCAGTATGGAGATTCCTCAGAAAGCTTGGAATGGAACCACCATTTGACCCAGCTATCCCACTCCTTGGCCTATACCCAAAGGACTTAAAATCTGCATAGTACAGAGATACAGCCACATCAATGTTCACAGCTGCTCAATTCACAATAGCTGGACTATAGAACCAACCTAGATGTCCTTCAATTGATGAATGGATAAAGAAACTGTGGCATATATATATATATATATATATATATATATATATATATATACACACACAATGGAATATTACTCAGTCATAAAGAATGATAAAATTATGGCATTTGCAGGCAAATGGATGAAATTAGAGAATATCATGCTAAGTGAGATAAGCCAATCTCAAAATACCAAAGGACGAATGATCTTGCTGATAAGCGGATGATGACACATATGGGGGTGGGAGGGGTTAGTGTTAGTGTTAGGGTCAGGGTTAGGGTTAGAGAGGGGGGCAAGAATGGAGGAAGGAAGGACTGTATAGAGGGAAAAGAGGGGTGGGAGGGGTGGGGGAAAGGGAAAAAATAACAGAATGAATCAAACAACATTACCCTATGTAAATTTATGATTACACAAATGGTATGCCTTTACGCCATGTACAGAGAAACAACATGTATCTCATTTGTTTACGATAAAAAAAAGAGGAAAAAAAAAGAAATAAAAGGAAATAAATAAGAGCTTATTCTAGCTACATTCTGCTAAAATTTGATAAGAAAGGAAGAAACTGCTAAAAGAAATAGAAGAGAAATGAGGATATTAAATTGGAAGTTTCAAAGAAGCACCAAGATTCAATACTTTTCTACAGAAGAATAGGATTAGCCAGGTGTGGAGGCACAGGCCTGTAATCTCAGAGGCTTGGGAAGCTGAGGCAATAAGATTACAAGTTTGAGGTTAGCCTGGGAATTTAGCAAGACCCTGTCTCAAAACAAACAATAAAAAGGACTGGGAATGTAGATCAGTGATAGATTACTCATGGTTTTAAAGCCCAGTAGGAAAGAAGGAAGGAAAGAATTACACCATTTGTGAACTTTCAAAGGATCTAACTAAAAACAATTCATAATTCAATGATTCAATATTAAAGACAATTTAAACAGAGTTCACAATAAATTTTTCACCTATCAAAGAAATAATAAGGTAAAGAGGATAAAAAGGAATAGATGTGTGAGACATGCTTTTTTAATTTCAACAAATTGTTTTTAGTTGTTCTAATTATTTATACCTGACAATAGAATGCATTTTGACACATCACAAATAAATGGAGTATAACTTCTCATTCTTCTGGTTGTACATGATGTAGAGTTACACTGGTCCGTGTGATCATATATATACATAGGGTAATAATGTCTGATTCATTCTATCATTCCTACCTCCATACCCTCTCCCCTCCCTTCACTCCAAGAATACAAGTAACAATAAACGTTGGCGAGGATGTGGGGAAAAAGGTACACTTGTACATTGCTGGTGGGACAGCAGATTGGTGCAACCACTCTGGAAAGCAGTATGGAGATTCCTCAGAAAACTTGGAATTGAACCACCATTTGACCCAGTTATCCCACTCCTCAATTTATACCCAAAGGACTTAAAATCAGCATATTAAAATGACGCAGCCACATCAAGATTTATAGCAGTTCCAAGTCACAATAGCTAAACTATGGAATCAACCCAGGTACCCTTCAACAGATGAATGGATAAAGAAAATGTGGTATATATACACAGTGGAATATTACTCAGCCTTAAATAAGAATGAAATTATGGCATTTTCAGATAAATGGATGGAGATGGATAATATTATGCTAAGCAAAATAAGCCAATCCCAAAGAAACAAAGGTTGAATATTTTCTCTGATATGCAGATGCAAATTCACATTAAGTCAGGGTAGCAAAGAATAGAGGTACTTTGGATTAGACAGAGGGAAGTGAAAGGAGGGGAGGGGTATAGGGGTAGAAGGAAAGTAGAATGAATAAGACATTTTTCACATATCAAAGATATAATAAGGTAAAGAGGATAAAAAGGAATGGATGTGTGAGGCATTCTTTTTTTATTTTGACAAATTGCTTTTATTTGTTCTAATTAGTTATACCAGACAATAGAATACATTTTGACACATCATAAATAAATGGATCATAACTTCTCATTCTTCTGGTTGTACCTGATGTAGAGTTACACCAGTCATGTAATCATATATGCACATAGAGTAATAATGTTCTGTAGTTTTCATTGTAGAGGTCTTTCACCTCTTTTGTTACATTGATTCCCAAGTATTTTAATGTTTTTGAGGATATTATATTGTTTTTGCTAAGAGTTGTTTTGTGAATTTTATTGTTTTGCTAAGTTACTTTGTGGCATAAGATATGATATATTTTAGGGAAGGATCTGTGTGGTGCTGAGAAGAAAGTGCATTTGCTTGTTGATGGATGAAATATTCTATTTTTGTTTGTTAAGTCTAAATTATTGATTGTATTATTTAGTTCTATAGTTTGCTTAGTTTTTGTTTGGAGGATCTATCCACTAGTGAGAAAGGTGTGTTAAAGTCATCCAGTATTATTGTGTTGTGGTCTATTTGATTCTTGAAATCAAGAAGGGTTTGTTTGATGTAAATAGATGCTCCATTTTGGGGGGCATAAATATTTACAATCGTTATATCTTGTTGTCTAATTCCTGTCACTAGAATGAAATGTCCTTCTTTGTCCCTTCTGATTAACTTTGGCTTGAAATCCACTTTATTTGACATGAGGATAAAAACCCCTGCTTGCTTATATGACCATGTGAGTGATAAGTTTTTTTTTCCTATCCTTTCACCTTCAGTCTGTGGATGTCTTTGCCTATGAGGTGAATCTAAGAGAAATCCCTCATATGAGTCACATTCCTCCAAACCTTGGGAATGAGAGTCATAGTCCAAAATCCAGTGTAAGCCTCTAATAAAACCCCCATGGATGTTTCTTCTTTTATCTGGAAAGCACAGTATAGATTAGTGCCTAGTTTGCATTAAATGACATCAAGGGAAAAAGTTTACTCAGGAGGAAAACTACTTCCCTTCTAACCATAGATGCAGTCACTGGAATATAATAGCAGGATAAATATTGGCCTGAAGTTGCTTTTAAAAATATCCCAAAGGGTAGTCTGACAGGAACAAAAGACCCAGGTAAGAAAAAAAAAACTATAAGATATACCACTAGTGGGAATAAAGAGAGGTCACCCACCAGGAAGTCCTGCTAAAGGAAAGGAATTCTTTAAAGGAGCTTGTAAGGGAGTATGAAGAGCCTGATAGTGTTCATCAAGACAGTAACTTTCAGTGTTTGTGAGTTCAAAGAACCCTAAGCCATCACAAAGTAGTTTAATGAATAATCTCTATGCATCTTAAGTTCCCTCCCTCTTCCAACTTCAATTATTTAATCTAGAGGAAAATAAAAAGAAATGACAATATACCCCTACCACCACCACCCCTTCTCTCTTGCAAGTTTCTTGCCCAAAGAGGTCCTAGTTAAGGACTTCATACCAAATGTGGAATTTTTATATTATATAAAACTGAACTTATTTAATTACTGATTTGGGACTGTTTTACAACCTATAGTGAACACAGACTAATACTCATGAAGTTCAAAACGAATTTTCACCCAAGGGAGCTTTAAAGTTAAGTGGATTACAAATAATTTTTTTATGATTATACCTTAATGTCCTACTTGTTCAAAACACTGGTCTAATAGTATATTGTATTGCATGTGGTATTTTGTACTTCTCTAGAATACAACAACAATCAGACCAACAATAAATTGCTATTTTCTAACACAATAGGACAATGCCTTCAACATTCTGGTGAAAAATTAATTTAAACTTAAAGCACAATAATCAACCAAATACTCATTCAGGATAAAGTAGAACAAGAACATTTCAGGTATATAAACACTGAGATAATTTTCATGGGCCCTTTTTGAACACTTTTCAAGAAAATACTTCAGAAATATTGAAAAAAACAATCTGTAACAAGAAACCAAGACTCTCACAGGTTTCATGTAATTTTCCTTCTTTTTAATTTTTTGTTTCTTTGACCAGACATTTGTAATATATTTCTGATCACTATGAAAGTTTGAGTCTGATTGAAGAGTATAATTATGTAAGATATAAGCAGATTCTTCAATTGGGCATAAATAATCCATGCTATTTTTTGAAAGACTAAGAAAACTTAGAAGTTATACTATACAGAACAAACAATAAGAGAGGACAAAGTAAGAAATAAGTAACAAGGACAGTTGAATGTAAGCTAGGGAAGCACCACAAGGTGGCTATATTTAAAAGGGCAGTCTCTGTGCCCAGGCACTTTGGATATTCCATTTCCTTCTCTGTGGTTTTAATCACAATAATTAATTCTGCAATAAATTATATTTACTTAAAGATAATGCATTTAAATGTTGTTTTGTGGAATTAACTTTTACTATTAATTTACAGATAAGGCACATAAAATAGAATTATAATGACAATATACATATTAATATAACTCAAATCATTCAAGTGACCTAAATGTCTTTTTATTTCCACAAGGAAGTCAATAAATACCATCTGAAGTGAGTACAACAAAAACTAGAAACTGAACTCAGGTATGTTATAATAATTACTGCAAGAAAATTGAAAGAGAAATATTAATAAAAATGATTACTCAGTGAGGATGAGGAGGTTCACTTTATTCTAAACCTAAGCCCTTTATTAAGGACTCATTTTTTTATCAAGTTGTAGGTATTACATTAAATATTTTAATGCAATATCAAAAAAGAAAATACTATGCATAAACATGTAATGTGCCTTCCATATTATCATAGCTTTCATCAAATAAAAAAAAATCAACCTGGTATTACTAATAAAGTCTTGTAAGCCATAAGCACTTAATGAATGAATCAACACATCATTTCTAAGCATGATGTACTACCTGAAAGAATACTTAACACCAAGAGAAGATGAAACATTCCCGATAACAATCACATACATCATCAAAAATTCTTAACTCTTATGTGCATCTACCTCTAATATCACAATCCACAAATTAATAGTGATGACAGATGAAGAGTAAAACCCAAATGAGCATCATCCAAAATGATTATTTTGTCAAAACTTAATATAACCTGCAATTGTTTATTCTTTATTTTATTCAAATATTTTAAACAATACTTGATTCTAGTGCATACCTTAAAGGGAAAAGTTATTGGTATTACCTAAGTAAATGCTATAGTTTGAATTTATAAAACTCTCTTCTTGAATTACTACTACTAACATTAAAATTGTAAATATTTTCATTTTACACTAAAATCCAGATGTAGAACTCTCTGGTAACAACCATCTTTATGAGAAAATTATTACCTCAGGTAGAATTTTCACAACAAAAAACTAAACCCCTTACATGTTTTATGTAATTTTCTTTCTTTTTGAATTTTATTTAATTGACCACATAATTTTAACATCACTATGGAAGATTTAAACTACTAGTCTAATTACAAAGCAAAGACACTCAAGATGAAAGAAAATTCTTAAATAGGGCATGATTTTGTTGCATGTTATTCTAAAGGAAAACTAAGAAAAGTTAGAAGTTGCACTATAAAAAAGAGAAATTACAAAAGATGTTCTAGGAGTTAGCTCTTTGTTATAGAGTTAATTTTAAGCAGAAAATTGAGTATGGCACAGAGATTCTTTGAGTTGTCTTTGACACTAATAAAACATGTGTCCCCAAATTAACTAGTAACTAGAAATAATTGTGGACTTCAATTTTTCCTCTATAAACTCAGAGGCTTATAATATATAACCTCTAAGTTTCTTTTCTAGCTAAAAAATAATACTATATGAGTGCATGGATCTAAATATGTGAGAGTTAAATATAAGTTAATATGTAAACATAAATAAATATCATACCTTTGCATCGTCTTTCATCTTTGTTTTACCTTTGTTTTGTTCCCTGGCTTTATGAAGACCTTTCTGAGTAGGACCTTCTGGCATATTTTCCTTTTCACAACTGTGACCAACTACAAGATAATAAAATTTATTCTTAATTTTTGTAATGTTTATTTTTTAAGAAATATGATCATGTCTAAGGTCTTATTGATACATATATTTTTAAAGTATTAAACCAATGACAGTCAAACCAACCAAAATACTTTAAGCAGGGTCTCAAAATTTAGTTCCTAAAATTGCAGAGTGGCATTACTCTAAGGTTAATGATATGAAATAGTGAGCCACAGAAGCCAATTTCCAATCATATTATACCCAAATTCCTATTATCATGCGGTTTGGTTATTTATAAATAAAGTGAGAAAAGACCAAAGCAAAGAATAATAAAATTTCCCAAGAAGAACTGTATAACAAATAAGAGATTCTTTAAAAGAGAATATCATATTAATAAAATTTTATTATGTATGCTTCTTGATGTTGAGAGGAACAGACAAGAAAAAAACACAAGGTAATATTCAAACATAGTTGTAACACTGGTTACCTTATCTTTCACATCTTACCCTATTCATATTTAAGTACACATAATTTATACCTGTATTTCTAAATGAAAGTTGATTTCAAATAACTAATGTTATATTCATCAGCACACAAATAAAAGAAATAACTCAATGTTGTACATCATAACACTAGCTGGTCACATTGGTGCATGCCTCTAATCCCAGCAATTTGGGAGGCTGAGGCAGGAGGATCATAAGTTCAAAGTCAGCCTCAACAACTTAGGCCCTAAGCAACTTAGTGAGACCGGTTCAAAATAAAAAATAAAAATGGGCTGGGTATGTTGCTCAGTGGTTAAGCATCCTTGGGTTCAATATCCTTGGTGCCAAAAAAATCACAACACTAAAGTTGTAATAGAGAAAAGATGATGAGCACGAAAAAGCATGGATAATTTCAATGTCACTGCTCTTTTAATAAATTCTGAGGTTTAAAAGCAAGGGAGCGCATAGCTGGCATTTACTTTCTTCATGGATATAACTTTTCTTATTAGTACCAGTTGTGGAGAGAGGAGTAGATCATCAAAATAACCCACTCAATAACAGAAATACAGTGTTCCAAAACCCAGCGTTACATGACAGAATTAGAAAGTCTTGGGTATCCAGACTGTCTGTCTTCTTGCAATGGTGCTACAAATTAGTTCCACAGTATCTTGGAAGCCAGTGTCAGGGAAAGGCAGTAATTACAGCTTGCTGAGATAGAGAAAAATTTTCATTTCTAATTTCCTTTTATTATAATTTGAAGATATCTTTGCCTCTTCAAAGACCAATGGTGTCAACTTGGTAATAATTAAAAATATAATAATTAGCATTCATGCTTCATTGATCTTTACTATGTAACAGTCACTGTTCTAAACATTATGTCGTGCATTTGTGTCAATAACCCTCTGCATGTCACTATCTTTTGTTCCCTTTATACATGTGAAGGAAAATTCACATAGTAATAAACATAGAGAAGAAAGGAGAAAGTATAGGAAGAGAAACTCAGGACTCAGATAATTGCATGAATATGAGCAAATGTCATGAGTATGCAAGACATTACTAAGAACCACTTCAAAAAAGAAAATTAAAAAGCAAAAAACAAATATGACAAGGATAACACATAAAAGTGTAAAATCCAAAAGGGCTTAATTTATGAATGTATATTGTTATTCCACAAGCAAAATAAAACTACAAAAATTAATAATAAAATTTTATGAAAATATTTAACACTTCAAATAAAAACTTGAGAACAAATATTGCACAATGTACACTTGGCCAGCAGAGAGATAACATTCTCTATTATTTCCCACTGTAGTAATAATAAACATGATCTCTACTTCCCATCAAATAAATATTATTTTATTTATACAAAGATTTATACAACAAATGAGAGGCTCAGACATTAAAGCCTGTGCCATATTCATGTTTAAGCGCATGTAACTCTAAATGCCACACAGTATTTCTTAATGTTTAGTGATATCCAAGCAAAGTTCATGCCTTCATCCAGCACCTTTGTGCCTATCATTCTACAGTTCTTAATGACAAGCCCTAAAGTACTGACTGGGGCCATGCAATTTTTATGTATGTATAATTAATATTTTTATGAAAATATAATCAATATTTTAAGAAATATACAATTCCCAAGAGATAAAAAAATGCCAAATAAATAAGTACAAAAATTTTATTTATTATATTCCAGTACTAAACTTCACCCAATCAATCATTCCTTCATTTATAGTACACATTGAAATAATGTACACTGAACCTGCTTAGGTGCCTGGATAAATATCAGAAAGATGTGACAACCTTCACTTAACAAATATTTATTAAGTACCAACCTTTGTCAATCCCTAACTCCTTTACAGATCAAGCACAAATATAAAGAGAATTATTTAACTATCAAAATCTTTTGAAGAAATAATTCATAATTTAACCCAGAGGAATAAATAGAAAATATCTGAGAGATTAGGACACATATAAGGTAAAATGTGGAAAACAAGCACATATATAATTGGAATTCAGAAAAAGTCAAGAGTTAAAGGGGGAGATATTTGAAAAGATAGGATCTCTAAATTAGACCACATAGTCCACATGCAATTCTGAGAGCAACAAAACATTAAAGTTAAAGAGCAACAGTTAATTGAACTATGTGAAGTAAGGAGTTCTTTGCTTTGCTATATACAAAGTATAATAAGGAGTACTATGTTCTCTTAATTTAGGAGTCCTATATTATGGAGTATTTACTACAAATTTCCAATTTCTAGCTATTCATTCTGAAATCATAATTTTATGTGAAAAATATGGTATATTAAGATACCATTATATGTGTAATATTCTGGTTTGGAAATAAGCATTATTACATTCAAATGCCAACCTATTGCAAACTAAAGTAATATAACTAACACAAGCACAACAGTCAAAACCATCATATTTCATAAACTTTTTAAAAAATGCATAACTTGCAAAACTTCAGTTTTATGTCATATCATGTAATAATAAAGTGTTTTCTGGGTAGTTTCTTAGAACGATTTGATATGCATTCCCTAACAATAAAAGTAAACATGATCCACAATTGTCAGTTTAAATATCTAATCAATCATTTATTACTTTATAATTTCTCCTAGGAATTTTTCTATTATTGTACTCACCATACAAGAGACAAATGCAGAACTAAAAACCCTTTTCATGTAAGAACATTAGGTACTAAAGTAATACTATTCTGTGTGGTAATAATTATGTGTGGTTTTTACAAAAATATATCATTGTCTAGTATTTCTATAATGAACATGACATTTTGATGGACCAAAAAAAGTACGTTTAAAATTCTTTGATAACTCTGCTCCAGATCAATCCAATTTTTGTCTTATTTCCAACATTTCAATTAAAACAATAATTTTCTTGTTGCTAAAGTTCAGAGAAAAAGACAATTACTGTCTTCTAACTTCAGAATAGACACATTTGATTTGAAGAATATCTACTGCCATACAAAGTTATGCTCCAAATAAATAAATAGATGGATAAATGAATAAATGAATGGGGAAAGTAATAAAGATGGGGGGGAGACAAGGAGGAGAAGGAAGAGGAGGAGGAGGAAGAAATAACTAAACTAAAATGAGCAAGTAAAAAGAGAAGAAACAAAATATGAAAATCTTGATAAATAAGTTCATAATGTATTTAATAATTGTAGGGCTGGAGGTATACTTCAGTGGTAGAAAGCATCCCTAGCATGAGGTACTGTTTTCAATCTCTATTATCTCAAATAAAAAACATGGAAGATGGAAAGATTTATGAAGAACAACCATTAATCCAACATTTTTTAAAATTACATCCCCTTGTTAAGTAACATTCCAAGTTCAGGTAACTGGAGCACCAAGAGTCTGAGATCACCCAGTCAAATGCTGAGACCAAAAGTTTAGGAAAAGGTACTGTAACTATAATATCTAAAACTAGAGAGCATGTTTATAAAGAGCATAAAATTATTCAGTACAGATTTTAAGGAATTTATTTTGTTCAGATAATTGGATATGCAACTAAAAACCTATTTCTTCATGTTGGGTCATTCCTTCTAACTAAAACTCTGTTCAAAATATCACAGATCAAAACATAACTACAAACTCGATTGTCAACGTAATTTGTAAATTATCAGTCTAGAAAAACATGCAATGTGTTCTTTTATGAATTAAATTAAATACCAGGAGCCAATATCATATAGGATCTATCTGAAAACCACCAGTATATTTTAATGGAAATGTCAAGAATAAACATAAAATTATAAACTATTAGAAAAGAATAAATAAATCATTAGGGATCAGTGATTATAACCATCAACCCAATATGCAAAGTTCTTTGATCTTAAAGCCTTATTATGTATATTCTCTTTTACAATTTTAGTGATTTTAGGAACTGAGTTTCCATAGATTTTTTTGTTCTAGAAGGCAGTTCTGTTTTTGTTTGATTGCTGTGAAATTCTGGGCTTAACTTTGTCCTTTATTTGGGTAGATTTATGTAAAGTCCTAAGGTACCTAGGTCTTCTTATTTGGCAAAACGCAAACTCCAAACTCTGTCTCTCCTAAGAATCCTGTGTAAGCTTTGTTTCTGCTTTTATAGGGTGGCTATGGGATGCTGAATATTAATGTGTTGTAACAACGTGTGCAAAAGTTCTCCCCAAGCAAGGTTCGTTAGACTTGAAAGGTCTATCATCACTGCCTGGCCTACAGAATTTCTAGTCTCTTCTTAGTCCTATAGACTTTTATTCCTCTATTAAGTCTCAAGTATTCTTGTTATGTACATGTAGCCCAACTATAAGCTATACTTACAGTTACGAGGCTACTCTCTTCTAGCTCCTTCTTCTCCAGTGCCCTTTCCTACAGATTCTAGTTGCTTCAAAGTTATGAACTGTTATCTGCCTTTTCAGATCATCAGGACTGTCATTTTCTTTTTGACATCCATTTCCAAGAAGCTTGGTTTAGAAATTACCTCAAGCATGAAGTCATGGTTGATGGTAGACCTTGTAAATTTTCCTTTTGTCATTCTGCTCTTCTGCAACTTGTGATGTCTGTTTTTCAAATGCTAACAGTTGTCTCATCTACATAGCTTAATTTTAGATTTATTTATGAAGACAAAGCAACTCTGGTACCAGATACTCCATCATAATCACACCAGAAGTCCTTCCATGATGGTTGACTGACATAGATCTCTAAAATAAATCTGTACATATGTCCATATTTCCTTAACTCTTTAATTAAAATTTTGCTTGTGAAATAATTATCTCCCCACTTACTCACTTTTAAATATCTCTAGAATGTTGATCTCTGATAAGATTGAGAAATTATCCAACCAAGTATTAAGCTACAGATGATAAACATTTTACTTTTACCTTTAATTTCAGGAATATGAAAATTATTTCCCATATTTATGTTCTTCAGTGTTGCTTGAAGTCCAGAAATCTAAAAAGAAAAAAAAAAGTCAAATATGTAGGGTTACATGCTCAGTGGCTTTTAAATGGTTAAGTAAAATAAAATGCTTAAAAAAGATTGTAAAATATCAAAAATATTACTCTCTCTTGAATTAATGCCTATAAAATTAAATATCAAGCATGAACTTTAACAAAAAGAAAATAATTTTTAGTTAATATTGAATTCCACAGGCAATTTCTAATTATTATATAAGAATCTGAAACATTTATTTTACAACATTGTTTCCTGAATCAAGAATATTCATTACACACTTTGATAATAATTCAGCTCCCTACTTTGACAGAGATTTGTCCTCTGTTTATATTTCTTCATGATAACTTATCTTTATATCTATAAACTGTGAGGTTAAGTATTATTTGAAAAGTAAAATATGAAGAGTCTGTTTTTACACCTAAACCTCTTAGTTCATTTCCACCCACAGATACTCCCTGTTTTATTAAACATGTCTTATAATTAAGAACATTTGTTAGCTGGGTGGCATACCATTTGCCTGAACAATAGACTTAAATTTAAAATTCAGTCTTAAAAAGCTATCTCATCCCTCATCATATATGATTATGCAAACACAAAATACCATCTGTTTAATTATACACAGATACACATTTTTCTGCTATCACTGAAAAGCAATATTTCTTTATTAATAAAAAATAGCAGATAAATTATAACCAGTAGATTAGTGCTAATGAAATGCCTGCAATTAAAAAAAAGGTTAACATATTAATATCTATTCTGAGAGCTGGGATGGATTATATATTTTAAAAATAAAATTCTTATTTAAATAGCATAGGACTTTCAGAATAGTAGCTAATATAGCACTGAAGGTTCCTGTATGCCCACAGCCTATTTCCTCTGTTAATATGCATTAAGATGGTACATTTATCACAAGTAATGAACCAATAATATTAACATATTATTGTGTACTGGAGTCCATTTTTGCTTGGATTTTGTTTATTTTTCTATAATAACCTTTTTATGTCCTAGGGTCCCATCCATAATACTACCTTACATTTACTCATTACATCTTCTTAGCCTCCTCTGCACCAGGGTTGGTTGTTCTTTAGACCTTCCCTGATTTTAATGTCCTTGAACATGTACGAGCACAAGTTAGGTAGTATACTACCCAATGGCCTCAAATTTGGGGCAGTCTGATGTTTACCCCATGGTTAAGCTATAGTTATGGGAGCTGGCAAAGAAGACAACAGGGCTAAAATGCCATTATAAGTACAACATATCACAGGTATACACCACCACCATGACTCAAAACTTATGTTAACCTTGATCACAGAGCTAAGGTAGTTCACCAGGTTTCATTACTCTAAAGTTACTTTTCCTCTTATATCCATGGTACTTTTGAAAGCAAGTCACGAAGTGCACTCAATATTTGTAGCTGAATTGCCCAGTTCCACCTCTTTGAGGGAAGGATTATCTACATACATTATGTGGTACTCTTTTTAATGGGAGATTTGTCTGTTCTTCTCCCATTTATTTACTCAATAATTTATTTATACCATTATAGAATTGGAGATAATTTTATGCTTTGAGTAATAATCCAAAGCTACATTATTTATCTTGTGGCTTAAATTGTGACAAGTTTCAATACTGGGAACACCTTAAGGTTCCTAAAAAAGAAGACTCTCACTCCATTTTCTTCCCCTCATGTCCCACATCAGGGCAAGCTGTTAAGAACACCTGGGTGTTATTTCCTTGGCACTGGCAGGAGATTCAAACTATGCAAACCCTTCCATCCACATGAGAATACTCACCCTGCCCTAAACCCCAACCATAATAAAAACCATAAATGAAGCTCCTTTACCTGCTCTCACTCATACATTTCAGAAATGCTTAGAGGCATGTGCTGCTCTCTGAGACACTTCAATTATGAAAGTAATAAAACTTTTCACTTCCTTGCTATGTGGATGGCATTATTAGTCTTAACATCCAAATCAAATTTGAATGGAGATCTACCTAGTTCTATTTACCACAGTTCCTTTGTCTTCTGACATATTCCATTGTTTTCTTAAGGTTTTTTCTTTCCTTTTTCTTTTCATTTTCCAAATATTTTTAATAAATTCATTCTGTGACCTAATGACACACTATAGATTTCAGTTAAAAGACCAATCTATGGCTGTACACCCAGGATTTACCTAATAAGTATGCTCCTACAGAAAAAAAATTTGGTTGGTAATAAATTGTTCTTTGTATGAGAGGTATCTAGACAGGTTCAGTTCATTAAGTGGTATCCTTGGCTTGTTCTTCCAGGACACACAGGGAGAAATGGACAAAAATTATATTCTCTGCCCTAATCTGGAGAATGAACTAATTGATCCTAGGATCAGAATGGTGTAAAGAGAGATCTGACAGTCATTTTCGCCAATTAGCAACTTGAGTTTCGTAAATTACAAGTCTTCCACTTTTTTCTATACATATCAGACGCTTACACAGCCTTTCCTTAACTAGCATACAGACATTAATGAATCTCCCACTAGTGCCAAGGAGATAGCCCTTAGGCACCATCAATCATTTGTACTCATTTTGGATTTTGAACAACATGTAGTGATATGAGGAATCACAAACAGTTCAGAACTTAACCTGAGAAGGTTGACTGCTATGGCCAATTTCCATTCACATCTATAAGACAATTCTAAAAGAGTACTGAATGTCCAGGGTCAGTAATATTCATACTGAAGTTTACAGTGGCAGCAATAGGATCTCCTATTTAAATCTGACTTTCTCAAATTGTAGCGAATCTACTATCCTGAACAGCAGATGTGGTTGAGAGGAATGCTATTTCTAAATCTAAACTGTTCCATTTTAGATATCAAGAAATAAGCTCTTTAGAATTTTTCCATTAGTAAGTATTTTCCAAATTAGGATTTATTTTTTTTTTTTTTTAGGATGAAGTAGAAGCCATTAAAAATTATCCTGTGAAAACAGGTGTAAGTGAGGACTGGCTGAAATAAATGAGGATGTAGGGTTGCCTGCAATATAGAAGACAGAAAAGTCATCCCCTCCAATAGAACCAAGAAGTATAAAGGGGGAGTCTATGCCTGAACAAGAGGTCAGACATGAGAATGCTGATTTCCCTCTCAAGTTAAAAATACAAGTGGGACTACTAAGAACAAAGTACAAATAAAACCACATAGGTTAGGGGTACTCCAAATAGAGAGTACACTTGCTCCTTGTTTCTCAGGGAATGGCGTAGAGATAATGACAGTTACGTAAAAAGTCCTTCATATTTTGCACCGTGCTAGAAAAATAGTGCTCTCTAGGGAGAGTGTGAAAATTGACTGAAAATGATACGCAGATGTAGACAGACCTTAACTGCTTTCCAGATTGCTTATATCTGCATTATAGGAAAATCAGAAGGCTTTGCATCTTCTGTGAGGTAAACAGAAATGTTAACATTTGAAACACTGGGCCAGAAGAAAAGGACTAGAGTCAGGACAATGAGATTACAGATGTTAAGAAGTTCACAGATGTTGTCACAGAGACCATGTATTTAACAAGGTGTATAGGGTTTACACTCAACCCACTGACAACCATGCACCTCAACACCAGGAATATGATCAAATAAGTCCCACTACATTGGAAAGTAAAGATAAAGAATTGCATGCATAGTCCATGCCATAAGGATTCACAGGTGCGCTTTATAACAGGGAGAATGAGAAGAGGATGCCATCTGAAGGAAGAAAATTAGCACTGATAGTTATCTCTAAGCCACCCAACCATTTACATACCTGGTGTTAAACCCAAAGAAGCTGTTTTAACCCAGAAAGATCTAGACAGTCTTCAGCAGGCAGGTTATCTATTCCTTTGCCTTCAGCAGGAGTAGAGAGTTCAAGGACAAAATAAAAACAGTTGCAGCTAACAAAATTACAGTTCTTTGTACATCTAAACAGCAGTATATAAAATTCAACCTTGACTCACAGGGTGAGTTTAACTTTTTAAACATGTTTTCACTTTAGGCATATATCAATCATAAGGCAAATAATTTATCCCTGGTTAATATGTGAGAAAAAAAAACTATATGTAAATGACCTGAAGGTTCTCACTTTACCACACAATGGAGATTCAAACTCATTACTCCTAATCCTTAACTCTTTTTACTAAACTAGTGAGGAATGATCTGAAACCCAGAAATTGTTATATGCTCTCAATATGGTGTTCAATCTAACTTCAGGAATCACGCTCATTTTAGAGACAGGGAAATCAAGTACATTTCCACAGAAGAAATAACCCTAAGCCCAGAGCAAATAAATGGCAGATTCAATGCTGGACAGGATGCAGAAGTAGAAATAAACAACCTGATGGTGGTGTAGGTACTTGCCACAGGTTAGATGAAAAGGAGCAAGGAGATTAAACTCTGAGGGTTTGAATTTAATGCCATAAAATTTAAATAATTATAAAACTCACTTAAATCAATGTTACTTATCATGCAATCTAAACATTCAAAGACAAAATTAAAGCAGAAAGGCACTGAAACAAATGATGTTTTACATTTTAGTAACTAAAGATTCCTTTTAATAGGCAAAATAAACTTAATTAAAACATCTCTTTATAATAAAATTATTAGAGGAATTGTATTACTATCATACAAGCTTTTAAAACTTCTGAGTCTGGGTGAAAACAAAAATTCCAGATAATAAAAACAATGTTAAGCACAGTTGCAGTTTTACATTCTGTAGACAACTTTACATACATATATATATAAATAGAAATATGTGGTTTATAAATTTTTTTTTCTTTTGCTATGCCAAATGTTTCTCACCACTTCCCTAGGCCTAAGTCTGCGTAAAAACTCTGCAGGAAGAATAAAGGATATCATTCATCAGGCAAAAATGACAACAAATTAAATCAGGAATTAGGAGTGTCAAATATTCATTTGGGGGGAAATTTCAGGGATTTTTTTAATTTGTTTTCATTTTTGTTTCACAACAACTTTGATGGGTCTTTGTGACTGTATGTTATATATAAGAAATCTAAGCCCTAAGTGTTCAGGTCACTTGCCTGAGATCAATGTTTATAGTTGTCAAAGGTGGCATTTAAACTCATTGGTCTAGCCACAATGGCTAAGAACTTTCTTCTAACTTTACGTAACAATCTACTATAGACCTGTTATAATTAAGCAATATTTAATTTAGTAATAATCATTATAGGTTTTAAAATGGATAGAATACTTTTTAATATTTCCAAATTAATTTTTACATAAAAATTTGTGGAGAAATTTTTAAATTTATCTCAGAAACAAAACCAGTATTTCTACTTGTGTTAAAAAAAATGATTAAAATAATGATTAAAACCGTTTTCAAAGTAGCTTCAATTGTCTGTTTACCTGCCCAATAGCTCTGTCTCTTTCCAAGGAGGTCAGCATTTTCTCCTTAAGTAAAGCATGGTGCTTCTCATGTAACACCCTTATAGTTGGTTCATAGGATGCATAATGTAATTTCAACCTATAAAAAATAAAAGGCCAGTTCATCTTAAAGGGTAAAAAGTTAAATCAATGATTCCCATCTAACATCTGAACCTGTTTTTCTTTTATTTTTTGAAGGAGGAATAAAAATGACTAACCAAATAAAGGTCAACACAGTAGAGCCAAGAAGCACAGAAAATATTATTTAGCATGCCATTTCAATGCAACCTAGGAGTGAGGAGTAAGGTATGCTGGGCGGATCGCATTTGCCTTGACTAGTTTTCTATTTCCTCTTAGCACCTTTTGCTGTATTCAAGTATATACTCAGCAGATTGCTGCAATTCTTTGGAATTTAAGAAACTGCAGTTCTTTTAATCAATTCAGAAACAATTTTCACAAAACTAAGGCCACAAAAATGGATGAATAAACAGAAAGTGTCATTCACACCAAAATAAAGAATAGTCTTGAAAGGAAAATGATATTAAGTATAAAAGTATTTTGATATTTCATGTAATATCACTGACCTCCTGATAAAGAAAACATTAAAATCTGTTTTACTTGAAAACAACTTCAAAATATTTTTATTTGTAATTGAAGTATAATTTACATGAAGTAAAATGTACAGATCTTAAGTGTTACAGTCCAAAGAGTTTTGAGATCTACTCATGTAGGCCATGTTTCTAATATCCCAGAAAATTCTGGACTTTATATATTTGGTATCATAGAATATGTTCTCCTTGGAAATGCTTCTTTCACTCAGCATAATGTCTTTTAGATTATTTCTTGTTTTCTTATATATCAGTACCTATACTTCATTCCTTTTTATTGTGAGAAGTACTCCCTTGTATTATATTCCATAATGTGTTTCTCCAATATTCTGATACTGAAAATCTGAGGTTAGGCTATTATAAATAATGCTGCTATGAACATTTTTATATAAGACATGCCAGATGCTTTTGATCACAGATCTTCATTTCTTTTAGATAAATACCTAAAATTAAATAATTATTAAGACAAATAACTAGGAGTTGAATTGCTGTGCTGTAATTGTATTTCCAACAGGAATATGTGACAGTCAGTCCTGGCTACTCTTTGCCAACAATTTGGTAATAATCAGTCTATCTGGGGTTTATCAATTTTACTATACTTTCAAATAACCAATATTTTACTTTGTTGGTTTTTTTCTTAGTTTTTCCATTTGTTACTTTATTAATTTTAGCCATTATTTTTTACTTCATTTCTTTTTTTCTACGTAATTTTCTTTTTTGTAAAAGCTTTAAGACATAAAAAGATTATATAATTAATTATAAATCTTTCTTTTTATGCTTCAAGAATGAATTAGTTTACTATGATTGCAGGATACAAGATAAATATACAATAAAATTGCATTTAAGTTAGGCACAAACAATTAGATGTTGAAATAAAATAAAATAAAATAGCATACAAAATAGCAAATAATGTAGCTGATAAACCTTTTTAATACAAGCATTTAAAGGTATCAGTTTTAAGCTATTTAGCTGTATCCACAAATTTTGAACTATTGCATTTTTGATCATTCAGTTCACAACATTTTCCAATTTCCTTATTTGACTCATTGGTTATTTGAAGTTCAAATTATTTTCGAATTTCCTTCCTGGATTCATGGATTTCTTGGCGTTTATTAATTTATTTCCAGATATTTGGGAAACTTCCAGATATCATTTTGTTGTTAGTTTCTAATTTAATTTGTTTTTTGTCAGAAAATATTCTTTGCATGATTCAATCCTTTGAAATTTAAAGAAATTTCATTTATAGCTCAATATATGATATGTTTTGGTAAGCAGTCCATGTACACCTGAAAAGTTCAAAACAGAATTCAAGAAATGTTAATTATGTTAAATTGATTGATGGTTCTAGTCTATAAACTTAGAGAATTTGTCTACATTTTCTAATAATTATTGAGTATTAAGATCTCCAATTATAAATGTAGAAATATTTATTTCTTACAATTGTATCAGATTTTGCTCCATGTATTTTGAAGCTCTTATATTAGAGTCATGAATATTTAATATGTCTTCCCAATGAATGGACCCACTTAATATAAAATATCCCCATTTCTTCCCTAGTTCTCAGGATTCCCTGAGTATGTTGGCTCTCTAGACCCTTTTCCTTCATGGAGGTGTCCCCACCCCTCACTCCACTTTCCTGGAACAACTGAATGCTTCAGTTGCAGTGCAAGATGATACAGAGGCCTCTTCCCCACAGTTAACAGATGCACCCCTGGAAGTACCCCTACCTTCCCTCCTGAATGCCAAGCTAATGGTGTGATAAAGGAAGATAGAGACTACACATCTAAAATGCTACAAGAATTAGTCAGCATATACTGATAGGAACCAGAATATTTAGATTGGGTTTTGGAGGTACTTGATAAAAACAGAATATAAGATTGGACAAACAATAATTCATTTACCTTGAAGCATTTCCTTTAGAAAACTGACAACACCACAGCAAGAACTTCAGTGGATGAGATTAATTAACTGCTAGAAAAGACCTCAGGAACTTCAAGAAGTGGTTGCCAAAACTCATCAAAGTAAAATGCCTGAATGGACTCGGTTAATACTCCAGAAATTTTCAGTTGTTAAAACTGCCTTGGTTCTTCTGCAAACTTGTCTATGGCTACTTACTTGAGTGATTATACCCATAGGAGATATTTTAAGAAGTTTCTGTTGAAATCCAGAAACCCGAAATGAACATTATAATCCCTCTATTTGAATGGGAGTCTACAGAGACCAGAGAAAAAGTGGAATCCTGGTTAAAGGCTGACTCACAGTTACCTTATTTAATCCAAATGCCCAACCAGTGGTCAATTTTAATGTTCCTGAGTGAATAATTTGAACTAATATTCTTGACAATTGGATTAAGCTAGCAGTAGAACTGGAAAGGCCAACTCCTCTTCTAGGATTCCAAATATAAACATGGTAGACAACTTGATAATGTCCCCTAGGTTATTTTTTCAATGTCTTCTTTCTGAAGCTCTGACAATTTCTATTTAGCTTTTTCCCCTTATGCTTCAGTTTCATTATTTCCTATTTTCCTATCTTCATGTTCACTCATCATTTTGTTGACAATGTCCAATCTGCCAAATTGTTAATTAATTGTTCATAGCTAGTATTATTACACTCTTCAGTTCTAGAATTTCCACTTGGTTCTTCATTTATAGTTTTATTTCACAGCTGAAATTTCCCATCTGTTTACACATTATATTCATTTTCTTTAAAATCCAAAGCATGTCATAAGAGCTGTTTTGAAATCTTTGTCTGATAATTTTATTATTTATGTCCTCTCTGGTTCTGTTACTAATTCCTCCTGTTTAGAGTAACATGATTTTCTGCTTCTATATTTCTGTACCGATGTAAATTGGAATGTACATATACATTTATCTATTTATTTACTCTATGCTGCACATATAAATACTTGTTTGAATTTTGTCATCTTTTAAATAGTTTTTCTGGTAGACAGTTAATTTGCATATACATCAGCTTCAGCCTTTTGGGACTTCCTTTCAAGATTTTCTTAGGGCAAGTATAAAATATGGCCCTTTCTAGGACTGGTGTAATCCTATTCCTATGGCATGGCTTATTACAGGTCTTACTGAATGTTCAAAATATTCATTAAGAATCTGTTATAACTGGTCAGAACTCCTTCATCTACTGCATCTTCCAGCACTACACAGTCTCTGAAATCCTTACTTTGTTCACAGCTTTCCTGGAGCTATTATTTGCTGGTTTCAGATTCTTTTGACCTGCATTTCTACAAGTTAGTGTTGAGACCAAAAACTAAGGAGAGCCAAAACAGATATTTCCTAAGTTCCTTTTCATGCACACCTTTCCTTTTGTGTATACTGTTCTGCAAATTCCAGCTCCCTCTGCCATCCTGAACTGTAATCTCTGCTTCCTCAGCTCAGTAATAATCACTGTGTTCTGCCTGTGTTATATCTTCTCACACTGTGGTCTACAAAATGCCTTCAGGAAGAAACTGGGATGATCACACTGCTCAGTTCATATGTTTCCCTTTTCTTAGACAGCACAAATCTGTTTTGCTGATTTTCCAATATCTTAAAAACAACTGAATCCTATATTTTGTCTAGTTTTATACTCCAGGACTAGATGGAGCATTAGTTCTATACTAATTATTCTGATATGACCCAAAGTAAGAAGTTCCCCAAAATAATTTTATTTTTTCTATTCAAATATTAAAATGGTAGCCTTCATTTTGTTCAATATATATTTTCATTAAATTATTTACAAAACTCATTGCTTTTCAAATCATACTTTGTGATAGTAATACAACTTAAATACTGAAGTAGTTATATTATCTACACATTTAATGTGTGCTAAATCAATCATACTCATAAAAGCAAGAGAGAGCAACAAAAATAAAAAATTTATATAGTACATATAATTCCATTCTCCATTTGTCTTTATGGCACATATGTGCTTTGTTAAATACTATATCTCTCCAAAACAGAACACATTTATAAACACATATTCAGGTACAAAATTATATACAAAAAAACACATGTGTGCTATAATTTATGAGCAGTGAAACAATATTTGGGGGGAAATACTGAAGACAAAATCTTCCCTTATTTAACTCTGGCATTGTTTTTGGCCTACATATAAGTTGTCCCCCCAAAGTTCACAAGTGAGACAATGTAAGAATATTCAGAGGTGAAACGATTAGGTTATGAGAGGTTTAACCTAATCAATGGATTAATTCACTGACATGGATTAACGAGGCAGCAACTATTGGCAAAAGGGTGTGACCAGAAGTAGGTCACTGGAGTGTGCCTTTGGAGTTTATATTTAGTGCCTGGTGAGCAGAGTTCTCTCTGATTCCTGATTGTCATGTTCTGAGTTGCTTTCCTCCACCACACCCTTCTGCCATAATATTCTGATTCTCCTCAGACCTAGAGCCATAGAATTGGTCAACCACAGACTAAACCTCTAAAACCTGGGCCAAAGTAACTTTTCCTACTCTAAGTTGTTCTTGTCAGGTCTTTTAATCATGGCAATGCAAAGGCTGACTCAAACAGGCATCGAACTCATTCATGAAAGTTGGCTTGACTAACCTCTGTTTCAAAGAATTAGCAGCACAAAACACTGCTGTCATACAACATGTTTGGGGGTTTTTGGTGTTAGGCTTTGAGTTCTTTGTATATTCTGGAAATAAATGCCTTATCTGGGGTATGGGTAGCAAAGATTTTCTCAATTCTGTAGGCTCTCTCCTCACACTCTTAATTATTTCCTTTGCTGTGAAGATTTTTAGTTTGATACCATCCCATTTACTGATTTTTTTATCTTACTTCTTGAGCTTTAGGAGCCTTGTTGAAGAAATCAGTTTTTATTCAACATGTTGGAGTGCTGGGCCTATATTTTCTTATAGTAGATGCAGAGTTTCTGGTCTAATGCCTAGGTCTTTGATCCATTTTGAGTTTTGCACAGGTTGAGAGATAGAGGTTAAATTTCATTCTGTTACATATGGATTTCCAGTTTTCTCAGCACTTTTTGTTGAAAAGGCTATCTTTTCTCCAGTGTATGTTTTGGACCTTTGTCTAATATGAGATAACTGTACTTATGTGGGTTTATCTCTGTGTCTTCTATTCTGTTACATTCGTCTTCAGGCTTATTTTGGTTCTAATACCATGCTGTTTTTTTTGTTGTTGTTGTTTTGTTTTTTTACTGACTCTGTAGTATAATCTAAGGTCTGGTATTACCTCACTCCAGTCAGAATGGCAATTATCAAGAATACAAGCACCAATACATGTGGGTGAGGATGTGGGGAAATGGGTACACTCATATATTGCTAGTAGGGCTGCAAATTGGTGAAACCACTCTGGAAAGCAGTATGGAGATTATTCAAAAAACTTGGAATGGAACCACCATTTGAATTAGTTATACCACTTCTCAAAAAGATATATGCCCAAAAGAGTTAAAAATCAGCATACTGCAGTGACACAGCCACATCAATGTTAACAGCAAATCGATTCTCAATAGTTAAACTATGGAACCAACCTAGAAACCCTTCTACACATGAAGGGATAAAGAAAATGTCATATATCTATACAATGGAATATTACTCAGCCGTAAAGAAAAATGACTATGACATCTGCCAGTAAATGGATGGATTTGGAGATTATCATTCTAAATGAAATAAGCCAATCCCCAAAAACCAAAGGTTGAATGTTTTTTCTGACATTCACACAATAAAGGGTTGGGGGGAGAATAGAAGTTTAGTGAATTAGACAAAGGAGAATGAAGGAAAAGTGGGGTAGGAATAGGAAAGACAGTGGAATGAACCTGATATAACTTTCCTATCTACATATATGAATACACCACAGTGTATCTCCACATCATGTTCATTCATAAGACTAGGATCCTAATTAGAATAAGATACATTCCATGTGTGCAAAAATATGTCAAAATTGACTCTATTGCCATGCATAACTGAAAAATTTTTTAAAGATTCAGGTTAAATGGAAAATACTGTAAAAGTGATTATCAAATTATCTGAACAATTTACAGAAAAAAATAAGTTCAATTTTAATGATTTACAATCAAAGGTAATACAGATATACAATTGAGATATTTGGGTAAAATATGACAAAAAAATTAAAACTCTAATTTAGCCAGGTTATCACTGATGAGTGACTAATTTGATGATTCATTTTTTTTATGTGACTCTCACAGCATCACTGAAGTTTTGTTCTAGACGCTTAGAAAAAGCACAGCAGTGATTCATCCAGATGATAAAATGGAAACATTATTCCTAATGATTAAATTAGAAGAAATAAAGGTCATCAGATTATATAACAAGTATGGCTGTATCACAAGGTAATATGGATTTTTTATACACCTGAAAAAATAAAATATGAAAAGTATAATCTAAATTGATAAATTTTCAGTGAAATTAATTATAATAGAATTCCCTTTAAACATACTTGAATGTTTAACAAATATGATATATTTTAAATATAAAGACTTAGCTGGTGACTGTACTGCAGAATACAGATATTTTTGTGTTTCAAACATATAGTGTATGGCACACACTAAATGCTCCGTACATATTAAATGAATAACTTCATCTAAAAGCTTCTGCCATAGTCAAATTACTTAACACTAATTAAATGACTTTAATAAATATGAGCAACTTACCCTTTGAGGTCATTAATTAATTTATTTTTTTCTTGGACTATTCTCTTGTGATGCATTCGATGAAAATCACGTTCTTTCTGAGTTTTCAGCAGATCTTCTCTAGCCTTGCTGAAAAAAATTAATAATAACTTTAAAAATCATTGCTACTTCCTTTCCAAAAAACTATTAAGTCTTCAGTTCAAACTCAGCCTTGAGCAATTCAAGAGATAATTGAAACATAAAGTCCACTATAATAATTCTCACTGAAGGATCATATCCAACATATTTTGTATGGGGGTAATAATATGAAAGGGGGTAGAGGATGAAAGGACAGAACTTAAAGTTTCAAAAATATGGCTTATTCGCATTTAACTAAATTAAAATTAAAAGTATGCTGCCAGATACTTTCAAATCATAATCCACCTACTTTTTAAGGAGAACTTATGTGGCATTACAAATTTGAAATACAAATAAAACAAAATAAAAATAATTATGGGGGGCTGGGGTTGTAGCTCAGTGGAAGAGTACTTGCCTAACAAGTGTGAGGTACTGGGTTCAATCCTCAGCACCACATAAAAATAAATAAATAAAATAAAGGTATCATGTCCATTTACAACTAAAAAGAAATGAATAAAAGACAAGACTCCATTGCATTTAATTTTGAACTTCCTAGCATAGAGGATTAAGAGAATACACTAGATTATTTAGTTTTGCAAAGAAAGCATATAAATTCTGAAAAATCAAAATTTTTTTTTGCTAATTTATAGTTAATCTGCATGAGAAATACATACCAGTTGATCACATTATTAGAAATAATTAGTGGGCTTATTAAAAATTTTCTCTGAACCTATTAGAGAGCCAAAGTGACAAAGCAACCAAGTAACATGAAATCCAAATACAGGTGAGCCATTGCAAATAAAGATATGAATATGAACTATGGTCAAGCAGGGAAGAAAGGATACCAGAAATCAGATGAAAGTTTAAAGTACTGAGTATATCAACTGAGGATTAGGGCAATTTGAAGTAGGGAATTTAAACTCAATTTATATACACTGAGAGTTCTGGAGAAAGACAGGGGGAAGGAGACTAAAGAGAGCTTCTTTATGTGGTGATGGCATGCAGACAATAATCAGTGGGTGCTGGGGAAAGGCACAAAACACATAGGCCCCTGAAGAAAGGTCAAAACATGTATTAGCCCATACCAAGTAGAGGTCTCCTACTCCTAAAGCAAGGTATGAAACTACCACCAAGACAGACTTTGGCTGCAAAACTAAGGAGGCAAAAAGGGGCAGGAGTGCTGAAAAAGTGCTAATCCCCAAGGCTCAGGCACACATAAGGCCTCCCTAAAAGTGAAGATGTGCCAAGCCAGAAAGATACTCCCTGACACCTCCATGAACAAGGGAGCAGTAAACAAAGAGGAGGAAACTGTAGGAAGAGGGAATGGAAAAAAGAAATGGTTGGTATTTCCTGGGGAAATGTTTAAAGAATAAATTGTTTTCAAAAAAGAACAATGAATCTGTTAAAAAAAAAAAGTCCGCATTATATGAGATCTTAAATACTGATCTCAAGCCCATATTTTAAGAGTTCTAAAGAATATCTTTGTAGGCATATGAAAACAATTTAGCTCTACAGTGCCATGGTGAATGAGTTTATCTAAAAAATGATACCATATTTGTTTTAGAACAGTTGTTAAAATCTAACATTATGCCTCCATAAATAATCAGCTAAAAGGTCCAGTTGCTTCATTAGAGTAATTCACTATAATAATTTCATACACAGTATCGAAAATTCTTCATTGCAATGTGACCTTGGGAAGCTTTGTAACTTATGTATAGTATTTACAAAATGGCTGTATAATGGGCCTGAAAGTATATTCAACTAAATAATTCAGTAAAATGGCTTACTGTCTTGCACATACTAAATATTCAATAAATGTTACCATCATAATCATCATAATCATCATCACATCATCATCATCATCATCATCATCATATTACCACTACTATTTAGTATAGTAGAAAAGATAGAGTCAATTATTTCTATAATAGTGGGTATGGCAATAAGTAGTTAAATTTACTTCAATGAACTGAAAATATCAGGATGTATGACTATTAGTAACACTATCTTTTTATAAATTAAATATTTATGAACGTCTATTTGAAGTCCACTAAAATCTTTTCAATAGCTTGATGAATTATGTAAATATACATTTCATTTATCTTATCCAAAATGTAAACCCACAATAGGTTAAAAAATGCTTGAAAAAAATAATGCTCCAAATTTCTTAACCAGAGCCACAAATGTGCATTGCATCAACTCACTTTTTTAATACACATTTAGAAACCTATTTGTGTTCATCCCAGGAAAGAAAGCATAGGAATTGATTGAAGTATTAGACCTTAAAGTTTTTCTGACCATTAAATTGGTTTTCAGGGACTTGCTTTCTGTCTGCACAAATGAAGTCTACTCTGTAAAACAATTTAAATTCATTTCATGGTGATGCTTCTCCTATTATGACCTTCCTGCTACCCATCTACTTAATAAAGGGAAAATAAAAGTTGTGCTAAAGGATAGTTGTAAATATTCACATAAGCGACTAATATTTTAAACTGTATAGTATTTCCTCACATTAGTAGATAAGAAAACATCTCTGTGTTTAAAGAAAAACTTTCATTATCACATTATATTGTTTCCAATATAATGAAGCTATTCAGTGAAACATTCTACTTAAATTTATATTTCATAAAGAATATAATTCAGTTATGCCTTGTCTTAATAAGATGGTATAATGACTATTTAACCTCCCTATTTCAGGAAACCAGCATATCAAAGTCTAATATTCAAGGAAATAATATTAAGATATACATATTCTTAATTTACTATGAATCTCCTTTTTTCAACATGATATGAATATGATTAAGTAGAATGCTTTTTTAAGATTTTTAAGTGAATATTCTTGTGAAATCATTGTATTAACTGAATAATTTAAAGTAATTCTTTTGGAATGATCATTTAATAAAGAATTTATTCTGTTATCATTTGGTTAAATAAATCAAAATTTTTTCTTATTTCAACAAAGTAGTTCATCTTTGCCATATTTTCCTAATGTGCAATCTTGAGCCAAAGTAGTAATTTCTTAAAACAATAACTATACAAATACCAAAATATTTCACATCTTCAATTGGCCATAAATGAATTAATTTAACCCACTAAAATTAATATTGGGAATAACTGTTGAACAGCCAAATAGAACTCAACCAGATTACAGGAAATCTCTTATTATAATCTTAACCAAAAAATAAAGGGGTATAACCATGTCCAGAAAAAATACCTTAATTTAACAAGCAATTACCTAAACACTAAAGCATGAAATTTTATGGGCTACATTATTATCTTTATTTTCACAGTATTTGTTTCTGGAAGTCATTAAATTAAATGGATCTTCACAAAAGCTGTGCATTCTTTGACCTTGTATAAAAGTCAATTTTGTAAGTGAAATCAGGGTCAAGTAAAGAACCTAATTTTTTCTCAATGTTAATTGCTATTTAATTTCAATTTTTTTCATGCCTATATTTTCTAGTAGAAGGTAATCATAATATTTCATTATTTTTAAAGTCCTATTTTTCCATTTTCCACTTAGCAATCTCAGTCACTATTATTTCTTGCCAAATCTTTAGGGCTCTCAATAGACTCTGGTCGACATTACGTGTTCTTAATGTAAAAGCCCAAAAAAGACAGACAATACTTTCAATGAGATAAGACTTAGCTTGAAAGAATGTTGCTTAAATTTTGTCATGAAAAGAAAATAATGCCTACTTCATAAAAATGTTATGAAATCGGCAAAAATCATCAATTAACTACTCTAAATTTATTAAAAGCTTACCTACAGAGCTAAATGCTATCAGCACATAGTCACTCTACCTACTATGTGCCTGCTATAGTGATAGGCCCTGGGGATATAATGAACACAGACCCAGTCTTTGTTATATGGAGCTCACGATTCAACAACAAAAAATAGACATTAAATAATTGAATGTAAAAGGCATAAATTTCAAATTCTTTTATAAATACACAACATTAAAGATAACTTAAATAAATGAATAGATATGCCATGTAAATGGAACACTAAAACTTGGGAAGATATTGATCCTTCCCCTCTCAAAATATATGTATACACAGACACATACACACATAACACACAGAATCCCCAAATTAAGTTATATATTCAACTCAATCTCAATTCTAATCACACCAAGGTCTTTCTATGAAAACTGGTAAAGTGATTCTGAATTTTTAATGAAAATACAAAGAAACTGGAAGAGCCAAACCAACTTGAAAAAGAACAAAGGTGGAAGACTAACGCCGACTGACTTTTAAGACTCAATTAAAACTACAAAATTCAAGAGTATGGTATTGGTATAAGAATAAGAATAAGCAAATAGATGAATGGAAAACAGAATCTAGAAACAGTTGCAAACTTTATAGTGTCAACTCATTTTCAACAAAAGTGCCAGAAGAAATTTTTTTTACCTCACACTATATACAAAAATTGGGAACTGAAATAAAATTCTAAATCTTTAAAGGTTTTAGAAGAAAACATACAAGAATATTTCTGTAACCTAAGAGTAAGCAAGGATATATTAGATAAGATATCAATAGCAATACAGTAAAATAGATACATCAAATTTCATCAAAATTTAAAATATCTGTCCATCAAAAGGAGGCATTTAGAAAGTGAAAAAGCAAGTCATGACCTGAGAGAAAATATTCACAATTTTCTGACAAAGGACTTGTGTATGGAAGATAAAAAGAATCCTTATAATTAAAAGGTAAGAAAATCAATCCAATAAAAAAATTAGCAAAAGTCTTAAACACATCAAAAGCAAAGCATACAAATGGTCAATAAGCACACAAAAAAATTGTTCAATAGGACCTGTTATCGAGAACATTCACAAGATACTACTACAGAATCATTAAAATGGCTAAAAAATAAATACGAACAAAACTCCATGTTGGTGACTGTGGAGTAACTGGAATTCTCATATATTACTACTAAAAAAGATGGCCTAACTTTTTGGAAAAGGAACTAGCAGTTTCTTATGAGGTTCAACATCCACAAATAGATTCAGAAATTCTAAGTTTTTATACAAAAGAAATGAAAACACATCCTCATGAAAAATTTGTATGTAAATGTTCATAGAAGACTTTATTCATATTAACCATTAAACACATCCCAATGGAAAAATTATAGAAAAAACGTGGTATATATTATACAGCAGAATACTACTCAGTAATAAAAAGGAACAAATTACTGATGCACAAAAGTTATAAATTGAACAAACTGACTATAAGATGCCAAATACAGAAAAGAACATTCTGTGATTCCATTGTTGAAGTTCTCAAACGTGCGAAATCGATTCAACATAGAAAATGTCAGTGACTTTTAGGTCAGAAAATGATAATGAAGAGACAAAAGGGAAATTTCTGGATAGAAATTATATATTCTGAATATTCTATATTTTTAATGTATGGGAATTTAAAGCGCTTGGCAAAGTTATAAAGCTAATATTTCCACATTTTAAAGTACTTAAGTGATTTTTAAAACTATTTTTAAAAAAAGCAATAATAACTTGGTATAGGGTAGGGAATTGGTGGGAGTAGAAATGAAATAGGAAAGGCAAAGATGTGTTAAAGTTCCCTGATAGGCCCATGAAGGTCATTATTCTATGTAGCTTACTTTCTTTTTGTATGTGATAAGATCATAATATGAGATCTGCCCTTTTAACAAATTTTTCAAGTGAAAAATACTTCTGGCATGATATATAGCAGATATGCAGAGCTTATTCATTTTGCTGACTGAAACTTTATGACCATTGATTAGAACACTTTCCCCACTTTCCCCAGGCCCTAGCAACCACCATTCCATTTTATGTTCTATGAATTTGACTATTTTAGGTACTTCATGTAAGTGGAATCATGCAGGATTTTTCTGTGACTAGTTCATACAACTTAGTCCTCAAAGTTCATCTATACTGTCACATATTACAGAATTTTCTTCTTTTTAAAGGAAGAATAATATTCCATTGCATGATTAGACCACGTTTTTTTACCCATTTATGTGTCAATGGACATTTGGATTATTTTCACATCTTAGCTGTTGTGAAGAGTGATTTTGGGGATGAAAAAAATCTCTCTTTGGATACTGATTTCCATTCTCTTGGATAAATACCTGTAAGTGGTATTGCTGGATCATATGTAGGTAGTTATATTTTTACTTTTTTGAGAATTTTCCATACTATTTTCCATTGGTGACTCCCACAGTTTGTTTGCATCCCCATCAACAGTGTGCTAGGTTCTAGTTCTTCTGTATAATCACCAACACTTTTATTTGGGGAGTTTTTTGACAATCGCCATCTTAAGAAATATGAGGTGGTTTCTCATTTGGTTTCAATGCACATTTCCTTGATGATTAGTGACATGGAACATTTTTTTCCATATGCCTGTTGGTCACTGAAGAGACTGAAGGAGAAGACCATGTGTAAACTTGGAAAGATGGAACTCGGGACAGGGGTAAAGATAAGTATGAAGAATATATGGTATTCCACATCGTGTAAACCATAAGAATGGGATTATATGTAAAAATACATTCTCCTGTCATGTACAACTAAAAGGTATAAAACATTTTCAAAAAAGAACACATGATGGGGACAGCTTAGTTTGTTAAGAGATGAAATTAGCACAGAGGCCACAGTGGCTATTATCAAACAAGTTTTTTTTTTTTTTTGGGGGGGTGCTGGGGATCGAACCCAGGGCCTTGTGCGTACAAGGCAAGCACTCTACCATCTGAGCTACCTCCCCAGCCTCAAACAGGTTTTGATACATAAAGTCTTTGGAGAAATGGCTATTCAAGTTTTTCAAGTAGATTATTAGTTTTGTTTTATTTTTGTTTTTGTTTTACTATTGACCTGTAGAAGTTCCTTATATATTTTGTAAATGAACTCCTCTTAAGCACCATGATTTGCAGGTATTTCCTCCCATTCTATAGGTTGCCTTTTCATTTTGTTGTTTCTTTTGCTGCACAGAAGCTTTTCAGTTTGATATAGTCCCATTTGTTTATTTTGGGTTTGTTTGTTTTTTTTTTGTCTGTACTTTTGGTGTCATACCCAAAACCACTGCCAATTACCACTATCATGAGGCTTTTCTATTTTCTTCTGGGAGCTTTACGGTTCAGTTCTTATATTCAAGTCTTTAACCCATTTCAGTTGATTGTTGTGTGTAGAGTATAAGACAAGCATTTGAATACATTCTTTTGCATGCAGACATCCACTTTTTCCAACACTACTTGTTGAACAGGCTGTCCTTTACCCATTGTGTGTATTCTTGGTACCCTTGCGGAAAATCAGTTGACCATATAAGCATGGATTTACTTTTAGGATCTCTATTCTGTTTCATTACTGTATATTTTTGAGAATTTAAAATTTAATGAATGTAAATAAATAATTATTGACTTTTCATCTGTAAAAAGACCACCCTTGTTGTTTATTCAGTGTTACTTGCTGCCACTGCTAATTACAAGGATGATGCAAATAGCAATGATGATGTCTATCTACTCATATATACCAAGCACTATGTTCATTGTACAGTGATGGATAAAGCAAGCATGATCTTCACACTCAAGTTTACAAGAGTCTACAGAAAATGAACGAGTAAATAAAATGTACATCTAATCATCACAAACTATACTGTTATGAAAGGAGAAAGTGCCCTAACACAGAATACCAATTTAACTGTTATTGAGCACTCACTATGTGACAGACATTGTGCTACACAAAAGGTAGAAAATACTACCCCACTTACACATGAGGAAGAATAATAATTACATTCTTCTACCTAATAAATGGCAAAGCAACAAGTAGTTGTGTTATTTTAGCCACAATTCCTGATCAATTATCTGTTCTGAACCAAAGTGTACATGAGGTTAATAATGCAGATATTAATATCATCGAGTGTTTCCTTGGAAGAAACTAATTGTCCCGCATGAAGCTTGACTGATTTCATTACTATGCAGTTAACCAGTTAAGTCAATCTATAAGGTTCTGTTCTCCTTGTTTCCATAATGTCTTTCTACCCAGTCTATATTCCATGCAGGAGCCTGCTCACACTATGACTCTACTCAAAATCATTCTTTAGCTTCACATTCCACTCAAAGTGGAGGGAAGCAAAATTCTATCAAAGGTGTCTACCACTAACCATTTGTGTAACCAGAATGGCCTCTATGCTATATCTCTTCTAACAAAATAACTTGTCCCCATCATATTCCTTTTACTTCCCCTTCTTTATTCCTAACCAGAATTCCATCTCACCAATTTACACATGGCCTTCTCCCTTAGTCTCTTCTGATATCGGAGAGGACTTCCCTCACCACCCTACATGAAAAAGCACCCCATTGATCTCTGTCTCTTTTGCCTGTGTTATTTTTCTTCCTAGCAATTAACACTAACTGATACTTGTTAGGTTTGTCAGTATCCACAAGTAGTCAGTCAGTGGTTATCAGTGGTTATCAGTCCAGTTAGTAAACTAACAAGAGTATAACAGTATGGAGGCAAGAAAAGTAGAAGGAGCCTGTTCAAAGGTAGAAAGAAGGGCAGAACAGTATGCTGCCACAGAAGATGAAGGAAGACAGGAATAAAAAATAGAACACACAAGAACTGGAAAATGGACTGCTATATTTAGTAGCAAAGAGTACTTCATTGTCCAAGAAGGCCATGTGAGAAAAGTTGATATGAAAGCCATCCTACAGCAAGTTAAAGAACAAGTACACAGGCACTTTCAGAAGTCATCAGTTTATTTACATTGCCTATTACAAGAGAAAAAGATATAAAATGCTAGTGAAAATAGGCAGTAAAATAAAGCAAACAGGTTTCTAATCAAAACTCAAAAGTATTACTGATGGACCTCAGACTAATGTGAATCTTTTAGTATGTCAACTCTCAAATAAAATTTTTGAAATATTACCTTAAGAGTGAAAGATATTAGAATTCTAATTATGTTTTCTAGTTTTCATCCAGTCACCAATTCTCTGCAAATGTGGGGCTGATCACTTTACTTCTAGATTTCTGCATATAAGATAACAATTGGCCCATGCTTCATTAGAAAACTAAAGTTAAATTCTCCTTTTGCAAGAAAGGTTATCAACATTACTTATAACTTACCCCAGTGTCCAAGATGTAATATCCTTTTACCTTCACTATGACAATAATCCTTTTAGTAATAATTTTCTGTAAATAATCTATAAAGAAAATTTCTCAACAATTATTTTCAAAATTTTGTATTTTAAATGAAAATTAATATTTGTAACAAGTATTAGGGGAACCTCTATTACTCAGGAATTGAGAATACTTATAACAGGAAAAAAGATAATTCCTCAAATCAATTACAGAAATTCAAATGATATTTTAGCATGAAGTATTTTCCCTTTTATTTCTTCCTACACTCTTTCTTATAGATGAACTTCAAAAATATTAATGATGTGACAATTTTTTTAAAAACTAAGGATGACAACCTTTAGATATTGATAGTAATAACTGACATTTCAAAGCACTTTGTGATTTCACACAGCTCTTTAACATAGATTATCTCATTTAATTATCACATCACTCTCTAGAAGTTAATAATGTTATCTGTAATTATTCCCAGTTTAACAATAAGAAAACTGAGTTATTAAGTGGCAAGTTAGGTAGTTTATATTCATTACTCTTTCTATGGTTACTCTCTCCCAGATAAATATTAAATTTACAGCTATGAATTTCTCCTTCAGTTTTCTCAATAGTTCATTAAATGCTACCAGTATAATCTAGGACAATATAAGACATATCTGTAAGCTGACTCTTTTTGCATTTTAAAAATTAACTATTTCTAAAGTATTATACATATAAAGTTATTTTAAGAAATAGCCTAAGCTAAAACGGCAAACACTGATCAAATTCCATAAAGAGAATCTTATATTTAACTAACTCCTATTGAAAAAAATACGCTCATATGTCAAATTGAAAAACCTGGGTGAGGAAACATTACAATTTGGGGCAAGCTTGTAGCATGATAAGTTTTGGGAAAATTTTTATAAAATTTCATTCTTCATTTTCTGAGAATGTATCTGGTTACTAAAAGTATTGAGATATACTTTATCATGTTTAATATTCACTCAACAAAGTAATGATTAAGCATCTATAAGAGTCAAGCAGTTTTCCTTCAAATTTACCATGTTTTTAAAACAAATAAATATTTTCCTTTTCTAATTGAGATTTTTAAATATACTGAATAAGGCAAAAATTAAGGAATAAACATAAACCACTGAAATTAAAATTATAATTTTATACATTAGCAAACAAGCAAAATTTTAATTGAGTGATAACTTATAATTATAGCTTCTTTTAACATTAAAGTAATAATCTGCATGAGTGACAGTTTACATAATTTTGATGATAATTTTTAAATATAGTATTCAATAAACATCTAGCAATCAATGATTATTTAATATTATGGTAGTAAAACTCCCCACATAAAGTCTGTATCTACCCCCAAAAATCTAGCAAACTCAAGCCATAATTCAAAGAAAATGAGTAACTAAAACAGTATGCCAGGAAGTACTGTTGAAAATGTTCTCTCAAATTTCTAGTATATCTGTTAAGTATCTATTCAAAATCACTGTGACCATCCAGGCAAGGAGTATAGATTACTTCTGAGAAATGGAACCAAGAATAGAGGGAATACTAGTTCTAGTAACATTTACTTGTGAATCATTCATACAAATCTATGTAAACATGTAAAACTCTAAATAGTACATCCACAGATAATATGAAATACATATATTGGGCAAAAACAAACCTGGCAAAAACATTTCTACACATTCCTAAAAATTGAGTAAACAATCGTAGAAATTATTTTTCATTTACTGATAATTCTTAAAAGTAGAAGCTTATTTTAAATTTTTCCTCCATTTTGCAACACAGTTATGTTTCTTTTTATTAAGTATTTTTCAAATATATTTAAAATATATAATTATAACATATATAACAGTCATGTTAAGCTAATTTTTGTGTTAATGTGATTCTTTAACACAGAAAGCCTCTTCTTCAATGTTTAATCAGAATGAATGAATAAATAATGAACTCTCTTCCATATCCAAGTATTGATTTATCTCATATAACACTGTCTCACATGAGTATATTCTCCCCAAGTCAACATATTCACATATTTCTTTGCCAGAATAACACTATCTACCTATTATTGTTCCACAAAACTGCATGTCATCCACTGATTTTAGAAGAAAAAAAGATGTGGAAAAATTTGGTTTCTGCTAAGTTTCTCTCTGTGCATAAATGTATGACAGAAAATTACAAAACAAAGATTTCCTTTCAGGAATTTTTTAAAAGTTTTTAGAATAAAATCTGTGTTCATAAAAATATGTTTATCATATATTATTGAATAAAAAGTTACAAAATATAAGGCATTATTATAGTTTTATTTAAAAGTTACCCACACACATATACATAAACATGTATAAATACATTTACATATATATGTACATTCACTGAGAAAAGTCCAAAAAGTTATTTGGCAAAATAGAAACAGTGGTGGCATAGGTCAGTAAGATTACGGATAGTTCATATTTTCCTTCATTTTTCTTTATGCAACAATCTTGATTATACAGAATGATGAGTTTCATTATGGCATATTTATACAAAAATAAACAATTTAATCAATTTCACTCATTTCAATCAAATGCAGTTTTAGGTTCACAGAAAAATTAGAAGATCCTAAGATGTCTCATACGCCTCCTATCCCTACATATGCATAGTCTACCCCATTATCAACATAACCCACCAAAATGGTATATTTGTTACAACTGATAAACTTACTTATCACCCTAAGTCCATGTTTTACTTTATTCCTTTTGGGGAATTTTCAAAAGTCTAAATTCTTCTTAATATGAACAAACTAGTTCCTTTCTTCCACTCTACTTTCTAGAATTTCATTATTATTCCAGAAATTAACTTATCTTCATGGGAGAAAATTTTACAAACTATGAAATGATTAGCAAATACATAAGGAAGTGACTTATAACAAATTAACCAACTCCTGCACAACACTCTGTATTCCACTCTGTCATTGAATTGCAATTGTGAGAATTCTGGTCACCTGTTCAATTAATTTGCTAGTAAAACTTTCCACGTTTTTTATAAGTAGAATTTAAATATAATTCAGCTCTCCAGAATGAAAGTTCTCATATATTACACATATCAGCTTCATTCAACTCGTTATTTTTATTTAGTCCAAAATGAAAAGGAAAAAATAGTCATTTAAAAATAACATACTCAGCTGCCTGTTTGATGTGCTTTAAGTCTTTCTTCAAATTTCTGTTCTCGTTATCTAAAAGCATAATCTGGGTGTAGACATCTGGAACACTCCCAGCAGTTCTAAGTTCAGTTACTCCCTTCTGTATTAACTCATACCTAGAATGGAATCAAACAAAAGACTTTGTCATTTCTCTCCAAATGCCTTAATTCACATGCAATTCAAAAAACTAAATCTCAAAGAATTTTATGGTAATTAGTTGTTATATTACATTTGTAAACTAAAATGTTACTATTCATAATATATATTTAAAATAAAGTATTAATGAATCATGGTATATAAAATATAACTGGACATCTCCTGGTAAAGTAAACAAAACAGTTTGAGTCACTATCTCAAGGAGTTTAGTTTCCTACTAAGTGGGGATGGTGATAAATTCTAGGAAATAAAATAAAGCAGGATAAGAGGGTAAGAGAAAGTGAGGGGAAGAGATCTGTTCTATATATAGTGGTCATGAATGACAAGCATGACTGACAGAGTGATATTCGGGCAGGCTTTAAGGAAATGAGGGACAGCACCATGTGAATCTATGGGAGAGTATCTGGGGCTGAGAAAATAGTAAATGCAAAGACCTAGAAACAAGTAAATGTTTGGCACTTACAAAAAAGAGCAAAACACCAGTATATATAGAGTATGTGGAGCTGGAGTCAACTGAGTGGGAGAGAGAGGTGCAGAAGACAGCAGAGAGTTAATGAGGAAAGACATTTCACTCTGAATCAGATTGAAGCTATGGGAAGGTTTGGATACAAGTAACACTGATCAGATTTGTTATAAAAAGATGAGTCACTTGGAAGAAGCAGCCTGTAAAGGAGCATGCACAGAATAAGAAACTAGTCCAGGAGAGACAGAATGGTAGGCTGAACAAAGTGGGTACCAGCTGAGTTTAGAAGAAGTGCTGTTGAGGTAGAGATGGCAGGATTCTCTGATCAATTAGTTGTCAGGTTTTAGCAAAAGAGAGAAGTCAAGGAGGACTTCAAGGTTTTGGTCTAAGCAACAGACAGCTATTTACTAAGAGGATAAATGAGTGAATGAGTGATTGGAGGAATCAAGGAATCGATTCCATCTGTGTTAAATGTAACATGTCTAGCAAATAAGTGAAGATGAAAGTCAGACATACATGTCAAGAGTTCAGGGAAAAGGTCAAGACAGGCAATTTAAATATGAGTACCTCAGTACATAAAAACTACTTAAAGTCATGAGCACAGAAGAGACGAGATAGACAGTGAATGTAACAAGAAAAATGATGAAGTCCCAGAACTGACAGAACTGAGTCATAAAACACTTCATCATTTCAAAGTTGAGAAGGGAAAAAAAAAAAAAAAAAAAGGAAATACTACCAAAGGAATTCAAGAGAAAAGAGGTTGGTGAACTAATGGGAGACTATGAGAAAGCTGTGGCCAGGAGTCACGTGGAGAAATGTTTGACGAAGGAAAAAACAGATAATGGTGACAATGCTGCCAGGAGTTTGAAAGAGTACTGAGAATCAAATCCCTGGAATTGGCAATGTGAAAGTCACTGAAAAAAACGTTTACTCAGCTAAGCAACAGGATGAAAGGGGACGAGAAATGAGAACATGGCAACAAACTTTTTCAAGGAAACAAGCCATTAAAGAGAGACTAGGAAATCAAGATGAACTTCAAAGAGGATGTAATCAAGTTCAGGGTGCTTCATTTTTCCTTTTTTTTTTTTTAATGTATTAGATATGATTGCACATCTGCATGCTTATGGGAATGACCCAGCAGCAAGGCAAAAAAATGATAAGCAAGAAAGAGAGAAACAAATACAGGAGCAATAATGTCCGTGAGTAGATGACAGGAGCTGGTATATAGTCAACAAGAATAGGGCAGGCCACCGACAGCCACCTGCATGATTCAGCATCTGTGACAAGTAAGAAAGAAGGCCTGAGGACACAGCAGCAGGTGGGTAAAGGGGGAGGTGCTACTCCTCTTCCTTTTTCCTCAGTACAATAAAAAGGAACATAAAACATCAGAACATTATTGATAGATTGTAAATAATTATTAATTTTAATCACTGTATATAAGAATTGATAAAGCTAAATTAAAAAACAAACAACACAGAAAAACATTTTACATAATAAAGGTATTAACGAAGTAATCCCTATAAAGGTTATTATAGGTAAGCTAAGTATCAAAAAGTTTAAATTAGTATTTTCATATTACAAACCATAAATTAACATTACATTTCAATAATTCATTCTTTTTGTGTTATTTAACTCATATAACAAAATACCTGCAAGAAGACCCTTACGGAATATACTGAAGGTTAAAATAATCATATCAATGTATTATACTATTTGCCATAATTTATAAAATAAATAGGTAATTTAATCATAAATTCAATATTTTATCTGTATTTGATGTGATTTATAATTATCTCAAGAGAAGACATAGAGATCGAATGAAGCACTAGACCACAAAGTTTTTTGACCATAAAATTGGTTTTTATCAACTTGCTTTATGTAATGCAGAAACAAAAAATTCAATAAAGAAATTATATCTATGAGGACAAAAAGTGACTTAACAGTTGCCCTCTAAATTAAATACTATTAAATAAAACAAATGTGGTAAAAGAAGCACAAGGCAAAACATAACATATGACATTTACCTTAGGGCATTCCAAAATCATTCATCATACAAAATTTCCTCCATGCACAAAATAACAAGAATTAAGACTTCAAAGGCACTATAAGTAAAATTTAACCACAAATTCCAGAAATATAATTCTGAAAAAGTCTTATTACATTTTTCCTAAGATTTTTAGCTTTTTTTTTTGGTTTTGCATATATGTGCTGTTTTATTTGGAAGAAATACCCTGGTCCTTTTATTTCTTCCTTATTCCCTCATCATTAGAATAAAACTGGAAAAAAATGTCCAGGTAGAAAAAGATTATTATAACTATTAGGAAACACAATTTATTCCCAACTAAATTGCCAATAAAATTATATTAATGTGCTTTGTATTTACCATAAGTCTATATGCTACTTAAAATTATGTATAAAAGGAGAATAGGTATACATTTTCATGAGAAATTATAGTGTTCACAAGATTTGTGTATATACCAGAGTTTCAGACCACCACCACAAAAGACGAACAAGCATGATAAAATACCAGTAAAGATATAAACAGTGTCAGACAGGTAAGGATCAGTTTTCCAGCATAATGGCACCCAAGACACAGGTTATAAAAAAACAGGGAAAAGGTCATCTAAACAATAAGAAGCATCAAATGAAAATTTTTTTCTCCATATTTTCAGAGACAGGAAAGTATTTTACCACAAAGACAAAAAGCTCTTAATTACTGCTAAAACTGAGAATACTGGAATTGCCAATACCATGACAGACGGCCCTTCACAGGAAACACAGTACATCTGAAAAGTTCAACAGAAGTTCCATGTTTCCTCACGCCAACATGGAAAATAGGCACAAATCTGAACTCTAAAATCAAGGCATTTCTTCATCTTCTTTGGCTCTTGTCAAGCTGGAAAGTATCTTGCTCATTTTTTTTCAAGACTCCCTGGTACAATTCTACAATATACCATTGTGGTTAGGAGATTGGTCTTTAAAATCTATCTGGCTTGAGTTGACTCTGCCACTTGCTGACACTTACTGAGGCAGATGTCCTAGTGATGAACGAGTTTACCATTTCCTCATACATAAAATGAAGATATATTAGTAGCTATTTGCTACATACAATTGTTGGGAGAAACATCAATAAAATGATACAAAAGTAATTTTTTTTAAATTTTTATTATTATTGTATACAAATGGGATACATGTTGTTTCTCTATTTGTACATGGAGTCAAGGCATACCATTTGTGTAATCATACATTTACATAGGGCAATGATGTTTGATTCATTATTTTTTTTCCCTTCCCCCCCACCCCTCCAACCCCTCCCACCCCTCTTTTCCCTCTATACAGTCCTTCTTTCCTTCATTCTTACCACACTCCTTAACCCTAACCCTAAACCTAACCCTAATCCTAACTCTAACCCCGCCCACCCCCCATTATATGTTATCCTCCGCTTATCAGCGAGATCATTCCTCCTTTGGTTTTTTGAGATTGGCTTATCTCACTTAGCATGATGTTCTCCAATTTCATCCATTTGCCTTCAAATGCCATAATTTTATCATTCTTCATTGCGGAGTAATATTCCATTGTATATATATGCCACAGTTTCTTTATCCATTCATCAACTGAAGGGCATCTAGGTTGGTTCCACAATCTGGCTATGGTGAATTGAGCAGCAATGAACACTGATGTAACTGTATCTCTGTAGTATGCTGATTTTAAGTCCTTTGGGTATACGCCAAGGAGTGGGATAGCTGGGTCAAATGGTGGTTCCATTCCAAGCTTTCTGAGGAATCACCATACTGCTTTCCAGAGTGGCTGCACTAATTTGCAACCCCACCAGCAATGTATGAGTGTTCCTTTTTCACCACATCCTCGCCAACACCTATTGTTGCTTGTATTCTTGATAATCGCCATTCTAATTGGGGTGAGATGAAATCTTAGGTTAGTTTTGATTTGCATTTCCCTTATTACTAGGGATGTTGAACATTTTTTCATATATCTGTTGATTGCTTGTAGATCTTCTGTGAAGTGTCTGTTCATTTCCTTAGCCCATTTGTTGATTGGATTATTTGTATTCTTGGTGTAGAGTTTTTTGAGTTCTTTATAGAGTCTGGAAATTAGTGCTCTATCTGAAGTATGAGTGGCAAAGATATTCTCCCACTCTGTAGGCTCTCTCTTCACATTGCTGATAGTTTCCTTTGTGGAGAGAAAGCTTTTTAGTTTGAATCTATCCCAGTTGTTGATTCTTGCTTTTATTTCTTGTGCTATGGGAGTCCTGTTAAGGAAGTCTGATCCTACGCCATCAAGTTGAAGATTTGGACCTACTTTTTCTTCTATAAGATGCAGGGTCTCTGGTCTGATTCCGAGGTCCTTCATCCATTTTGAGTTGAGTTTTGTGTAGGGTGAGAGATAGGGGTTTATTTCATTCTGTTGCATGTGGTTTTCCAGTTTTCCCAGCACCATTTGTTGAAGAGGCTATCTTTTCTCCTTTGCATATTTTTGGACCCTTTGTCTAGTATGAGAAAATTGTATTTATTTGGGTTTGTGTCCATGTCCTCTATTCTGTACCATTGATCTACCTGTCTATTTTGGTACCAATACCATGCCGTTTTTGTTACTATTGCTTTGTAGTAGAGTTGAAGATCTGTATTGCAATACCCCCTGCTTCGTTCTTGCTACTTAGGATTGCTTTAGCTATTCTAGGTTTTTTATTCTTCCAGATGAATTTCATAATTGCTTGCTCTATTTCTGTTAGGTATATCATTGGGATTTTAATTGGAATTGCATTGAGTCTGTATAGCACTTTAGGTAGTATGGCCATTTTGACAATATTAATTCTGCCTATCCAGGAACATGGGAGATCTTTCCATCTTCTAAGGTTTTCTTGAATTTCTTTCTTTAATGTTCTGTAGATCTCTTTGTAGAAGTCTTTCACCTCTTTTGTGAGATTGATTCCCAAGAATTTTATTTTTTTCGATGCTATTGTGAATGGGGTATTTTCCTAATTTCTCTTTCTGAAGATTCATCACTTATGTATAAAAATGCATTGGATTTATAAGCATTGATCTTGTAACCTGCTACTTTACTGAATTCACTTATGAGTTCTAAAAGTTTTCTGGTGGAATTTCTGGGTTCCTCTAAATATATAATCATGTCGTCAGCGAACAGGGATAGTTTGAGTTCTTCTTTTCCTATTCGTATCCCTTTAATTTATTTGGTTTGTCTAATTGCTCTGGCTAGAGTCTCAAGAACGATGTTGAATAGAAGTGGTGAAAGAGGGCATCCCTGCCTTGTTCCAGTTTTTAGGGGGAACGCTTTCAGTTTTTTACCATTTAGAATGATATTGGCCATGGGCTTAGCGTAGATGGCCTTTATAATGTTAAGGAATGTTCCCACTACCCCAATTTTTTCTAGTGTTTTGAGCATGAAGGGATGCTGTATTTTATCGAATGCTTTTTCTGCATCTATTGAAATAATCATGTGATTCTTAACATTAAGTCTGTTGATATGGTGAATGACATTTATTGATTTCCGAATGTTGAACCAACCTTGCATCCCTGGGATAAAACCCACTTGATTGTGGTGCACTATCTTTTTAATATATATTTGTATGTGATTTGCTAATATTTTGTTGAGAATTTTTGCGTTGATGTTCATTAAGGATATTGGTCTGAAATTTTCTTTCCTCGATGTGTCTCTGTCTGGTTTAGGTATCAGGGTGATATTGGCTTCATAGAATGAGTTTGGGAGGGTTCCCTCCTCTTCTATTTCATGGAATAGTTTGAGGAGTATTGGAATGAGCTCTTCTTTAAAGGTTTTGTAGAACTCGGCTGAGAACCCATCTGGTCCTGGACTTTTCTTTGTTGGTAGGCTTTTGATGACCTCTTCTATTTCATTGCTTGAAATTGGTTTATTTAGTTGTGTATGTCCTCCTTGTTCAGTTTAGGTAATTCATATGTCTCTAGAAATTTGTTGATGTCTTCGAGGTTTTCTGTTTTGTTGGAGTATAGATTTTCAAAGTAGCTTCTAATTATGTTTTGTATTTCAGTCGTGTCTATTGTGATGTTTCCTTGTTCATTCCGAATTTTAGTAATTTGAGTTTTCTCCCTCTTTCTCTTTGTTAGTGTGGCTAAGGGTTTATCAATTTTGTTTATTTTTTCAAAGAACCAACTGTTTATTTTGTTAATTTTTCCAATTGTTTCTTTTGTTTCAATTTCGTTGATTTTGGCTCTGATTTTAACTATTTCCTGTCTTCTACTACTTTTGGTATTGGTCTGCTCTTCTTTTTCTAGGGCTTTGAGCTGTAGTGTTAAGTCGTTTGTTTGTTCATTTCTACTTCTTTTTTTGAATGCGCCCCATGAAATAAATCTTCCTCTAAGTACTGCTTTCATAGTGTCCCAGAGATTTTCATATGATGTGTCTTTGTTCTCGTTTACTTCTAAGAATTTTTTTATTTCCCTCCTGATGTCTTCTGTTATCCATTCATCATATAATAGTGTATTATTTAATCTCCAGGTATTGGAGAAATTTCTGTTTTTTATTTTGTCATTTATTTCTAGTTTCAATCCATTATGATCTGATAGAGTACAAGGTAGTATTTCTATCTTCTTGTATTTGCTAACAGTAGCTTTGTGGCATAAAATATGATCTGTTTTAGAGAAGGATACATGTGCTGCTGAGAAGAAAGTGTATTCGTTCTTTCTTGGATGGTATATTCTATATATGTCCGTTAAGTCTAAATTGTTTATTGTGTTATTGAGAACTATGGTTTCTTTATTCAATTTTTGTTTGGAAGATCTATCAAGTGGTGAGAGAGGTGTGTTAAAATCGCCTAGTATTATTGTGTTGTGGTCTATTTGATTTCTGGAATTGAGAAGGATTTGTTTGACATACATGGATGAGCCAATGTTCGGGGCATAGATATTTATGATTGTTATTTCTTGCTGATTTATGCTTCCCTTAAGCAGCATGTAATGTCCTTCTTTATCCCTTCTGACTAGTTTTGGCTTGAAGTCCACATTATCTGAAATGAGGATGGATACTCCAGCTTTTTTGCTGTGTCCGTGTGCATGGTATGTTTTTCCCCATCCTTTCACCTTTAGTCTATGGGTGTCTCTTTCTATGAGATGAGTCTCTTGCAGGCAGCATATTGTTGGATTTTTCATTTTAATCCAATCTGCCAGTCTATGTCTTTTGATTGATGAGTTCAGGCCATTAACATTCAGGGTTATTATTGTGATATGATTTGTATTCCCAGTCATTTGACTCATATTTGTTTTTTGACATGATTTGGTTTCTCCTTTATTTGGCTATTCCTTTAGGCTAGCGCCTCCTGTTGCTGATTTGCATCGTTGTTTTTCATCTCTTCCTCATGGAATATTTTGCTGAGAATGTTCTGTAATGCTGGCTTTCTTTTTGTAAATTCCTTTAGCTTTGTTTATCATGGAAGGATCTTATTTCATCGTCAAATTTGAAGGTAAGTTTTGCTGGGTATAAGATTCTTGGTTGGCATCCATTTTCTTTCAGAGCTTGAAAAATGTTGTTCCATGCCCTTCTAGCTTTTAGGGTCTGGATTGAAAAATTTGCTGATATTCTTATTGGTTTCCCCCTGAATGTAATTTGGTTCTTTTCTCTCGCGGCCTTTAAAATTCTGTCTTTATTTTGTATGTTAGGTATCTTCATAATAATGTGCCTTGGTGTGGGTCTGTTGTAATTTTGTATATTTGAAGTCCTATAAGCCTCTTGTACTTGGTTTTCCATTTCATTCTTCAGATTTGGGAAATTTTCTGATATTATTTCATTGAATAGATTGTTCATTCCTTTGGTTTGTTTCTCTAAGCCTTCCTCAATCCCAATAATTCTTAAATTTGGCCTTTTCATGATATCCCATAATTCTTGTAGATTCTGTTCATGATTTCTTACCATCTTCTCTGTTTGGCCAACTTTGTTTTCAAGATTAAATAATTTGTCTTCAATGTCTGAGGTTCTGTCTTCCAGGTGTTCTATCCTATTGGTTATGCTTTCTATGGAGTTTTTAACTTGGTTTATTGTTTCCTTCATTTCAAGTATTTCAGTTTGTTTGTTTTTCAGTATCTCTAACTCTTTATTGAAATGATCTCTTGCTTCCCGTATTTGGTCTTTTAACTGTTGATTGGTGCGATCATTTAATGCCTGCATTTGCTCTTTCATCTCCTCCTTCAATGCCTGCATGTGCTCTTTCATCTCCTCATTTGTTTCTCTGATTGTTTTAATTATGTACATTCTGAACTCCCTTTCTGACATTTCTTCTGCTGTGCTGTCATTGGGTTTTATTGATGTAGTATCTAGGTTTGTGTGGGACATTTTCTTCCCTTGTTTTCTCATATTGGTCAGATGTCAGTGGGAATCTGAGATATTGCAGATTTCCTCTATTGGCTTATAGTGTCCCGGTAGATTTCCAGTGTATCACCTCCCAGCCTTCAGTAGCCTGAAGTCTTGGAGGAACTTGATAATGCAGTGCTTCCGAAGAAAGCTGCCCCTAGCCCCCTACTGGTTCCAGGGCTTGGAGCTGGCTCTGTGCGGAAAGGCTCTCACTGGGGGCCTGCACCGTGCAGCTGGCCGTGTGGGGGGAGCCCACCGCCGGAGTGTGGAAGGCTGCCTGTGGAAGACTCTAGCTGCCCTGCCCTGCTCCGATAAGCCACCTCTATCTGGGCCTCCCACTCGAGCCGAGCTTTACCCAGTGGGCAGACTCACCCGTGGCTCTATTTTGGTCCAAGTCTCTCAATGCCTCCCCTTCTTAACTCCTGGGTTCTGGAGCAACTGGGGATGCAGTCCCCTTTTAGTCCGCCATCTTGGATCGCCCCGTGGAAAGAGCCTGCAGCCGGAGTGGGCAGAGCTGCCTGAAGAAGTCTCTGGCTGCCCTGCCCTGATCCCAGAGGCTGCTTGCGGATCGAAGCTCTCCGTTGGCTCAGGGACTTGTGGCTGGCTCTATGTAGAAAGGCTCTCACTGGGCGGTCTGTTCCGAGAAGCTAGCCTTGAAAGGCGCCTCCCACCGCAGGGGTCCAGGCTGCTTGGGGAGGTCTCTGGCTGCCCTGTCCTGGTCCCTGAAGCCGCTTGCAGGCCGGAGCACGCCACGCTGGCTCTGGGACTTGGAGCTTGTTCTGATCAGAAAGGCTCTCACTAGGAAGCCTCCTCCGAGAACCTGGAGAAACTGGCTGTATGGGAGGGGCCCAGCGCCAGAGTGCGCAGGGCTGCCTGTGGAAGACTCTAGCTGCCCTGCCCTGCTCCGATAAGCCACCCCTATCTGTGCCTGCCACCCAGGCCGAGCTTTACCCAGTGGGCAGACTCACCCGTGGCTCTATTTTGGTCCAAGTTTCTCAATGCCTCCCCTTCTTAACTCCTGGGTTCTGGAGCGACTGGGGATGTAGTCCCCTCTAGTCCGCCATCTTGGATCGCCCCCTAATTTTTGAGTGATAAGCTTAAGCTCTATCTTAGTATTTTAAACCCTCCGCATTTAATGAATACTATATTATTTTTGCTTTAAATTTTAAACTTAATATTTACCTATAAGCCTGCCTTCTTGATATCACAGTATATAAATTTATGCAGATATATTTACAGGGCTCAAATTTAGCATAGTACAATACAATTAAGAGTTAACAGAAGAGTCAAAATATTTCTGTGTTTAATTCTTATTTGAAACATAACCAGATGCCAACTCATCAACTGAAGAAACAGCAATAGATTTAAATGACAAAGGAACAATTACTTGTGTGGTATTTACTGAGTCCATCATTTACAGAATCACCACACATACATCCTACAATACTGGGAACATAAGGGCTTTTTCAAGGGCAATTTTAATTCTAGTCTCGCCCTTTAATATCTCACCATCCCTAGAAAGTTGTAACTGTATTGCCCACAATTGAATAATTATATGTTATGCCAAATTTTATTGGCTGAAAGCTGCAACATGTATCTTTTTAAAATAAAAAAATTACTCCTAATTTACAGTCTCTTCTATAATAAGTAAATTAAATTAGTAATTATCTGTCACAAATAAGCACCCTATTACCTTTGATAGAATTTTTACTACCACCCTACCTTCACTGAAATGGTAGGAAAAGAGGATAAATTAGAAAGAAGCAAGGATTAAAATATGAAGTAAAAAAGAAAGAATAAATTAAAAATTCTGTTTTCAAAACATTAGCTAGAAAGGGAGAGTCAGAGAAAGTGTGCTAATAAGAGGGAAAGGCAAAGAGCCAAGTATGCACATTTAGAGTGAATGAAAACTGAACATGTTAAGAGTCAGGAGAACAGTTCAGTTAGGAAAGGAGGTGGCTGACATATGCACCTCTTCAATTTTGCCCTCCTCCAGGGTAAATTACCATTGTCCATAGAGTATTCCAAAGTAGACATAAAAATAGCATTGTCTAAACCCAGAGTGAAAACTTTTTGGTGATACATACAGCAAATTCCTAATACATCTACTTATATATGTTATAAAAAGCAAGGATTGGAAACTCTTTTTGAAAAGGGTCAGAAAATTAAAATTTTAGAAACTGCAAAAACTGCTTTGTAGGCTATACAGTTGTGACTAATAACTTTTCTTTTATTACATGAAAACAGTCACAGACAAATACCTAAAAAAGAGGTCATGGCTGTATTTCAACAAAATTTTATTTACAAAATCAGAGGGCAGGTCAGATTTGGCCAAAGGGTCTTAGTTTTCTGACTCAGGATTTAAAGAATTTACTAATTGAGAATTGAAAGAACATAAGTCAAAGTTTACTGCCCAGTTTTTTGTTTCGTTTTGCTTTGTTTTGCTTTTAATGAATTAACAACAGAAAATCATTGTTTCCTTTTGCAATATCAAGTGAATTCAAAGCAATGATAAATTCTATGTAGTTTTTACTTAGATGATGATGAAAATAATACATAAATATCCCTATAACCCTATTATGTAGTATAGGTAAATGTTTCTGATCAAAATGAAAATGTTTCATGTGAAATAATGATCCAATACAGTGTGAATATAACAGCTAGGGATTTAAACTAGCAGCTAGAGATAAGGTTAAAATTATCTGATCTACAATATTACTAAACTCATATTATAAAAAGACAAAGTAAACAATTTTTACCTTCTGACTGCAAAATTACACTAAATTGTTTACCTACATCCCAATAATCTCATAGTTTCCTAAAATGTCATATCATCAATTCAGAGTGTTCAATTTTAAAGGAAGACATCAATTATCTAATTACTAAAAGTCTACTTGGATGGATATTTCTCTAAGGGAATCATTTCACACTTCAGACTGGCCTAACATGTTAAGTACCACATGTTCTAAACACACATACTTAGAAGACAAATAGGTAATTGAATCATATTAATTGCTTATTTCACTAATCATTTGCAAATTAATCACTGACCTACTTTTATAAAAATGTATTTTCTAATACATCTATAATTAATTTTAGGAACTTTTTAAAATCATTCACACAATTTGCAATTTTAAAATAAACAGTATTATTTTTCTACCACCAACCTCAAATCTTTTTCTCAGACTGTATTAATGAAAATTGGTTCTCATTAAATTTATTCATTTTCAGTATGCTTAAACACAATATAACTGATTATTCTTATATTCATGTTCTCAATAGATGAGATGGAAAATAACAAAATTAGAATTATATCACAACCAGATTAGTAAAATATTGCAAATTATTCCTATTATTTAAAATCAGGAATTAATCCAAAATGGTATAGATTAATCTGTATGTATCTAATATATACATCTTATATCTTCTATATCTTCCTACAATATACAATGACTATTAAAGATCAGATATATTTCAACTGTAATCATTTAATATTATTATTTTTTTAAATGCCAGGAATTCAAAAATATGCCTGGTGATCCTATTGTTATAGCAAAGGAATAAAAACAGTATGCCTGCTGATTTTCATAATCAATAAGTTATTTAAGTTTTCAATTATAACAGAAAAATCTTATTTTTAGAATATATTTGAAAATACAATGCTACTTACTTCTAAAGTAAACAATATACATAGAAAAAGAATCAATCAGCTATATAAGAAGGGAAAGGCAGGTGTTTAACAATACATAAAGTAAGCAACATAATGCTGTCAATAGCATGCCACAGTGTGAGAAACAATACCATTAGTAATTACACAAAAATAGTAGGAAAATATTTCACAAAAAATATTTAGTTATATAACTCCAGGTGACATTCAATTTTCTTGATTTTTGAAAATCAGTTAATTTCAATATTTTAGAAAAATGTTTAATGGAAATTTCTTGGCAACTGATACACGACTGTTTATTTGTACATTTATTTGTCTGCATGAGTGTGTGTTGTGGTTTCAGAGGTGAAGATAGGAAAGGTTTCTATCCATTTGTGTCAGTAACATCACTTCACCGTCTTTTAAGACAGTTGAAAGTGCCCATAGTAAATGCTATTACCATTTCTAGAGAACTATTTACCCACACAATTGTTTACCATTCAGACTGAAAGCAGTCAAGAGTTCTGGTCATTCCCATTTTGATCAGAAAATTGCAGAGAAAGTCTTCTATTACTTCAGGTACTGCATGCCTTGAAGGAAGAATTGTTTTCTGCTCCTGAAATATACATGCACAATTATTAATTTTGTAAACATAAAGGCTTTGATTAAGCACAGATAGGCTTTTATTCTTTCATTCATTTTTGCAGTTTTTTTTAAATATTAAGTGTCAGGGACTATTTTAATTTCTAGGCATAAAGCATTAATGAAAACAAGTCTCTGTCCTCATATGTGACAGTCAAGTGAATGAAGACAGATTATGAATGACTAAATACAAAATATACAGCATGGCAGAGTATCAAGTGCCTAGTGGGGAAAAGTAGAGGCTTAAAGATAGGGAGAGGCAAGCTTAAGGCAAGAACATTCATGGATAGGCTAATAGCCATGCATTTATAATGCATGGCTGAAGACTGCATTTATATATGGGGTTTGAGCCATAATCTCAAAAAACAATCTCAAATACTGAAATTCAGTATGATCAAAATTCCTAAGGTATAAGATCCTGAAGGATCAAAATCCCCAAAATATACTTATAAAAAAATAATTTTTAAAAATTCTTTAAAAAGATATTTATTTACATTTTTAAATGATTGATTTGAGAAAATCATGACAGAACACATCAAAGGTCACTTTACACAATAATATAGGCAACAATAACAAACATTTTTGTTAGCATATTTAGGTATACTAAGGGCAGTTGTACAAGTATAAATAATATAAACAGACAAATGTATTCATAAAGAAATAGGTCAAAAGCAAAAGATATAAATATATACTACTATGGTTGGTAGTTATGTGCACCCAGCTTTATAACTGCAATCATGTGAACTACTATCACGAACAATCCCAAACTTCTGATGAAATCAATCAAAAATCAGGATGAGCCACAAACACATATGTAGACCCAAACAGCCACAATCTCAAGAAACATTCTTCACAAATGCACATGTACAAAAAGGATACCTCTTCATTTACTGAGCAAGTTTCAAAGTTTTTACAAACGTTCAATGCTTACAAAGTCAATAATGTTATAATGCACTTTTACAGAGCCAAACTTGCCAAAACTGTGTAAAATGAATTAGTTATCTAAAAGTCTTTGCAAAATGTAGACCTCCAATAATGGAAACCATATGAAGATGAAATACATAGGAGAGTGAATAGTAAAAAATAATAATAATGTTAACTTAAAATAGTGGAATAAAAAAAAAAACAGGGAAAGGTTCAACGAGAAAATCTACATTACAAAGACAGATTATAGGCAACTGCACATATATAGTCCATAAGAGCTAGATGACTTTCACAATCATTAAGTATATTTTGAAGTTTTCCATCATGTTGAAAACTATAAAGGTATAACTCTCAGAGAACATGTTCACATTCATTTTCTAAGTGGCACTGCTCTTTCAGAAGTTTTTCTATGATTTGATGTATTTCTTCTGTGATTTGATATCACTGAGATGAAAATTCACTATGAAATTTTCCTACCTTCCACGCTGTGTTATGTTGTTGTGAATACTCAGAAATCCCTTCATCATGCATTCATATATAGACCACAATTGGGCAGAAATGATACTGGTGATCATACAGCAACATCACTGCAAAATGTCTTCTTATCCTACCACACACATAAACATTTCCAAGCCAATCAGTAACTTCACTGGCTTCTTCAGATATTTGTGACTTTCCTTCAGTGAAAGTTCCTGAAATTTCATCAGTTGGAAGGAATACCAGAGTAGACAAATTATGCATTTTTAAACTGAAGTTTTCATCTTTGCTGTATTATATAGCCAATCCACCTGCACAACTTTTCTGCCAAACACACTAGGCTGAATGGAATTTTTTTTTCCTTGATAATACCTTGACCTTCACTTTTAGTATCTTCAATTGCACCTTATTCCAAATCTGTCATTCTGATGTGGTGATTCAATTGAGATTGATTTCTTTGTGAAAAGTCCACCATAGATCTCCAAACAAGCATTTATAAAATGCTTCACTTTGTCTAGTCATTAATACCTAAACAAGCAAATAAGTTCTAGAATTTTAGGATCCAACACAGGCATGAACTGTATATAGCTGATTTAAAAAAAAAATACTAACATGGCACTTTTGCAATTGCCATTAGAATTATGATCAGCTCTGGATAAAGTGCTATCTTAGCACAAATATGGGCAAAAAGGAAGAATAACTTGTGTTTCAAATAGTGTATCATCTAGTGCAAAGGCCCTGAGGCAAGAATGTGATTGGATTCTCTCAATAAGGAGATCAACTTTCCCTTCCAAGGGCACATAACAGAAAAGAAGAATAATAAAGGACAAAGAAGAAAGAAGAAAGAAGGAAGAAGGAGAAAGAGGAGGAGGAGGAGAAATATAGGGACCTTGTGATTCTCTTAATTTTATTATTTTAAAAATATCCTTATTTTCAGAAGCACTATGTGATTGAAGAAGCTATATTCTCTAATGAAAGTAAGTAATTCTATCAATTCTATCAGGAGTCAGCTAATTGTTCTCATGAATAGTTTTAAGAGAACACAAGTATGTCTATTTGTTTACATACTGTCTATGGCTCTTTTGCACTACATGGGACAGCTGATGGCTCTCAAAACCTAAAACATTTACTCGATTGACAGAGCATCTTTAGATATCTAGTCTAGAAACATGGAGATATTTCAGTAAATGACATACAAATTAGATAAAGCAACTATGTCATATAAACCAGTGTGGAAACAAATTAAATAGTGGATAGTTTTGATCTCTTCCTGAACATATCTAAAACACATACCTTGAAACATCCACATGGAACAGAAGTACAACCACTTTAAACTGCTATGGTTCTTACTTAAACATTAACATGTCTAATCCTGGCCTATGCCTTAACCCACAGTCCTTCTGCTTTTATACAATACACACACACACACACACACACACTCTCTCTCTCTCTCTCTCTCTCTCTCTCTCTCTCTCTCTCTCCAAGCTATAATGTGATCATAAATGTCTCTTGTATTTTTACACAAAATATTTACTCAACATAGATTTGGTGAACATCCCCCATGTGCTAAACACTGAAAGGTGCTAGGAATTCACCAAGACACTGTCCTATCTCAAGCAATTCCAAGATTGCTTGAGTAAAAAATAAGCATTACAATACAGAACTCTTCTGTTTATGATAAGGTTAGATTACAAAGGCCTGTTCATAAATTTACACTGATATCATACACACAACCAATATGCATATTTATGTAATTTAAGTAGCACTTTTATCTCAATTATACATTATTTACAACTCTCATTATGACTTTGTAACTAAAATATGAGGTTAATAAAACTCCTCAAAATAAGAACACAAAAATGTTCTTATATAAGCTAGCAAAAATGTACATCACTTTATAGATTGCTGAATTACTAAAAATATTCTACTCTTATAGACTCAGAAATCTGAGGATAAATAAAAGTGGCTCTGGTATGCAACTTAATTTTACAATGACAGCTCTAAAATTAATATTCTTCTAAGTACAGTTTTCTGTGTTGCATCTCTATTGCTATAGAGCTTTGCTAGATAAAGCAATACATAAAGGAGAAGAGTACTTCACTACCTTGGATAGGTAAATGAGGGTTTTTAAGGAGACTCAAGTTGACTTCATAGAAGACAAGGAAGTTCAACTGGCAAAGAAGAACAGAAGGAAATTCAAGGCAAGAAAAAGAACTGAGGCAAAGACAAGGTGTGACAGTTCAATTTATTTGTCCTCAGGATCTGCACAGCAGAAGGACCAAAGATACAGCTGGAAAGACAGTAAGAATATCAAAAAGGCAAAGGCAAGTAGAAGGGTGGTGACAATGGGGATTTAAGTAGAAAAGAGGTAAATTCAAATCTGCATTTGGAAACATCTTTTAAGCAGGAACTGAAGTAAGCACAGTACCAGTTGCACGCAGTAGCTCACATGAGAGAAGACAAAACACAGATCTAAGAGATAAAGTGAGGGGTGAAGGTGAGGAAAAGGATAGGAGAGATGAAGACAAAAACTATTATAGAACATAAGAACTAACTGAATGTAGAACTGCACAGAAGCACTAACTCGCACATACCAAAATTAGCTTACTTTGAACCACTCTAAAGTCAGTGGGTTCCTCTGAAAACTTGAGAAAGAAAATAACATTAAAATCCAGGTGATCTTACCCTGTCTCAAAATAAAAAATAAAAAGGGCTGGGGATGTGGCTCAGTGGTTAAACAACCCTGGGTTCAATCCCCAGTACCAAAGGGGAAAAAAAATCCAAGTAGTCTTAAAACACAAAACTCATTTTATTTGGGACTTCATCACATTCATTCCTCAATTCACCTTAAGCCAAATATACTAGCTTGGATAGTCAGTCTATAGGTAAGGCTTTGAGCATGAGGAGTCTGGTTCTTTAAATTGAAATTAAATGTGTACATCAAGAGAATGGAAACTCAATAATGACAAATAGCTCTTTTTATTATGACTTCGTAACTGAATCTTGTAAGTAATGAAAATTATTTTGTACTTTTAATTCATTAACATTATGATATATAAAATTTAAAATAATTACACTGATCTCACAGGAGATCAAGGTCTAAATAAAAGTAATCTAAATTTACTAATCCTAGACTACTTTTGTTAACCAATATATTTCTTACCAAGGAAAAATATGATAACTAAAATTATCTTAGGATACAGTTCATTAAAACTTCTTGAACTTTATAATCTCCAAAAAACTTTTATACTGTTAAAATTATCAAAGACTCCAGAAAGCATTTTTATGTGAGATTGTATCAATCAAGACTTATCATATCAGAAATTAAATTTTAAAATATTTACTTTATAATAAAACATTTATATGCTAACATAGATTAACATATTTTTATGAAAAATAACTACATTTTCCAAAACAGAAAATAATTACTAAGAAGAATGGCACTGTTATAAATTATTACAAATCTCGTTAATGCCTAGGGAAAAAGCATTTCCTCTATATTTAACCTGTTGTGGTATGTTGTTTTGGTTGAGCTATATGAAGAAAATCCTATCTCAGGCAGATAGTTAAAAAATAAAAGGCAAAATAAAAACCCTGAGAGGGGTTTTGGGGACCTCAAACAGACTTCCCACAATACTTTGAAAACTACTGATAAATATGCTAAACAACAATATAGCCTGGGTTAGTTGTCAATTAGACTTCTCCAAAAATTCTTGAATATTCTATAAAAATGCCTAAAATCTACCTAAATTCTCAGAGGAGGAGAAGGTGCAAGAAGAGGAGGAAGAGGAAAAGGAAAGGAGACAAAGAGGAAGAGGAGGAGGGAACTATCAGGAAATCTCACAATTATATGACTTGGGTACCTTACTACTATATCCTTCAAGATTAAAATTCTAATTTTATAAAACTTGGAAATCATTATAGAATGATGGCAATATAAAGGACCTTTGAGATTGGACCTTAGAAATTAACAAAACAACCAAGAACCAAAGATGCTAAAGAATCATCCAAAAATGTCAATAGCATAACTTATTAAAAGGCTCAGAGTTTAGATAGGGTAACCCAGCTTAAACTTAAGTAGTCCTTTCATTTCATACAATTGCACAAAAATATCTCAGAAATGCGCACATACATACAGAAGGAAATGTATGAGTACATGTGTTTTCATATTTTTATATTCCTATCTTTATAGTAAGACTTGGAAAATAATTCAGTTTTAAGAAACAATTGATGGCATAACTTTACCCAAATGTTAAACTAATAACATCTCCTATTAAATTTTTCAAGAATCACTTCAAATATAATGAAAATACATTTTATTTAGAATTCAGACCATTGCACCTACTAAAAAAACAGGTAGTGTTTCAAATACACAATTTAGGAAAAGACTGATCAATAGATAACTAAGTTATAGTTAGGAACAAGAAGTTCTGGTGTACTACTTACTGTGTAATAATGTGACTACAGGTAATGATAATATACTGTACATTTCAAAAAGCTAGAAGAATTTTAAGTTTTTACCAAGAATAAATGATATTTGAGGAGATAGGTGTGAACTAACCAGATTTCAACATTGCAAGTATACAGATTTTGAAATATCATGTTATCCCACTAATACACATAATTTTTATGGTTTTGTTTGTTCTTTTTTTATTTATTTTGATTCATTGTACACAAATGGGGTACAACTATTGTTTCTCTGATTATACATAAAGTAGAGTTGCAACATTTGTGTAATCATACATGTACATAGGGTAATGATGTTTGTCTCATTCTGTTATTTTTCCTTCCCCCAACCCACTCCCCACCCCTCTTTTTCCTCTATACAATCCATCCTTCCTCCATTCTTGCCTCCCTCCCAACCCCCATAAAGTATCATCATCATCTGCTGCTTATAAGAGAGATCATTCAGCCTTTGGTTTTTTTGGGACTGTGTTTTTATCAGTTAAAAATAAACTTCATTTTTTAAAAGTATGCTTCAAAATAAAGCATGCCATCAATTCCTTAACTTGTAGTCTGCATCAACAAACTTTTTAAAAATTATAATAACTTACTAATAGTCTTTATTAATTTCTTTACAAATAAGAATATTCACAGTATTTCTACTTAACTTTTCTAATAGTACCATGATCTTTTACTTGTCATCTTTAAAAGAAATTTTAAAGATCTCATTCCTACTGCATCCTCTAACATATAGGAAAATATATCTTGTTTATAAGCAATGTAATAAGATAATGAAAGAAAACTGATTTTGTAAGAAATAAATATTCTTTAAAACAGAAAGCGTGAGCCATAATTCAAAGCTATTTTTTGGAGATTAAAATAAAAAAGAAATTATAAAACAATCACATATCCACTTAAGATAAAATAAATCCATACTTAATTTTAATAGCATAAGGGCAATTTCATGTAGCTCTGTTCCTCCAAAGAACCAAAGAACTCATAACCGTGTTTAAAAAAAAAAAAAAAACTAAAATCCAGAAATCCATAGAAGTTAATTCTTGAAAGGTTATGATTTTTTAAAAGCTTCCAAAAAATAGATGGAAGAAGAGTTATAGATATTAGGTTCAACAGATATGAATGATACTATAATTTATAGTATTTCTTCCCCAACTGTCCTCCTTTAATTATCTTTGCACTTACAAACACCTACTAGCATATCAGATGCAAAGAAGCAATTTACAGTTAGATTTTTAATTTTTTTTCTTTCCATGATTCATTTACTCATTCACTAACTCAACTATTTAGTACCTACTATGTTCCAAGCACTGTATCAGACACATCGACTTTCCCAAATACAATACAAATGACTGGTACAAAAAATATTTTTAAGTATCCTTTTTATATAAAGATACAAAGTAAGAGGTAAGATGATTCATTCAAAAATGCTCTATTTTCAAACTCCTCCTACAACTCAATAGCACATACCTCTAATTCCTACTTGGGAGGCTGAGGCAGAAAGATCACAAGTTCAAGGCCCTCTCAAAATAAAAAAGAAATTTTTTTATGGTCTGGGGATGTAATTCTGTGGTAGAATGCCTCTAGGTTCAATCAACACAAATAAATAATAAAACTATTCATACAAATTATTGCATTGAGAAATCCAACAGACTAAGATGTCTATGTAGTAGAAGACCTAACTTTGAGGCTACCTATAAAGAACATATCCACAGGATATATTAGAAAATGCAGTTTACTCTGACATGGAGCCTACCCTTTTTTTTGGCGGGGGAGGTACTGGGGATTGAACCCCAGGGCCTTGGCTTACAAGACAAGCACTCTACCAACTGAACTATATCTCCGGCCCCTTGAGCCTTCCATTTTTAACAGTATAAATCAATTGTGACTTCATGAAATCTTCCTTATGAGTTTTTACTTTCCCAATTCTGAATAGGTAGATATTTAGGAGAGAAGGCTAATTCTAGACTAAGCAAATCTACCAAATATGGAAAACAATATTATCCCATAATATTGAAAGAGGATATAATATGGGATAATGTCTCACATACTTTCTTATACTGAGGCAGTCAAATTTTCAACTAAACAAAAATATCCTTTTTAATTAATTAATATTGGCATGAAAATAGAAAGCTCTTAAAATATTTTTGGTAACATCATTACATTACTATCAATTTTAAATGGAGTTTTTAATTTTACAGATATGTCATCAGTCTTACATGTTTTGTTACTACAATCAAAAAGCATCCCATATAATATTCCTTACTGAAATTAGTTTACACATCTTATAGGAAAATTCTATTTAAGCATTCCCCATAAGCTGAATATTTCCATGAAAAATAGACATGAATGTTTATAAAACTAGCTGGACAATCTGCATATCACACCAAATTCTGAACATGAGTGTTGAACATTTTTGGTTTAATCTCCAGTGAGATTAATCAGAGTTCTGAGGGAAGGTGTCATTTGTTGTAGTCATGGAAGATTGGCCATGATGTGGATAATGACAATCCAAATGAGAATAAACAGACCACTTACTTTAAGTGAAGAATCAATGACAAACAAAAACAAACGGGAAAAAAAAAAGCAGGTGGTAGTGCATCATTTAACAAAGTATTTAAAGTTTAAATGATTTTCAAAACTTCATATAAAACCATGCTAAGTGAAATAAGCCAATCCCAAAAAACCAAAGGCCAAATAATTTCTCTGATAAGTGGATGATGATACATAACAGGGGTGGGAGGAAGGCAAGAATGGAGGAAGGATGGATTGTATAGAGGAAAATGAGGAGTGGGAGGGGAGGGGAGAAGGAAAAATAATAGAATGAGACAAGCCTCATTACCCTATGTATATGTACGATTACACAAATGGTGTGACTCTATATCGTGTACAACCAGAGACAATGAATCAAAATTTTAAAAACTTCATATAAAAAGTATTAGTGCTAAACTATAGGATAGGACAGTATTCAATACTGATATTGGTACTCACCAAAATTTGAGTATCTGTAGCCTGTTCTTGGACTATTTGAATTGCTTTTGCCAGATCTTCTTCACCTTCTGGAATACTGAAATTGTCGTCTGGTATCTAGAACACGAGGAAGAGGATAGGAGGAGAGAGCAGAAATATAAAGTGACAAAATAGTTCCCCCTTATCCACAGGGAATGCGTCCTAAGACATTCTACAGATACCTGAAACCACAGATAGTACCAAATCCTATATGTGCTATATTTTTCCCATACATATACATATATAATAAAGCTTAATTTACAAACTGGGCAAAGTAAGGAATTAATAATAACTAATAATAAAAATTATAATAATATACTACGATAAAAGTTATTTTAAACTTATGAATTATTTATTTCTAGAATTTTCTAGAAATCACAACTGACAATGGGTAACTAACACCACAGAAAGTGAAATCACAGATAAGGGTAGACTACTATATTTCATTCCATAAATAATAATTCTTACAAAGTAAAGCATCAAAGAAATATATATATCATATCATTCTAAAGATCTATGAAAAATAGGTAACAAGTAGACAGCTTTTTTTCCTTATGAAAGGTCACACAATGTCACTTCTAATAAATTCAAGATTAGTCTGTAGGCAACTGTTTTTACCTATAAAGATTAATACAATCTAACAATTCTTCTGGGGAAAAAAGTCAGGCTATCGTAATGCCACAAATCTCTTTCCATCCCAAGTTTTCTCTATTACTTTTCATAACAACTATAAATAGTAAATCTCTAGTTTATTATTTTAAAAGTTCATTGGATATTAAGATCTTGGAAGAATGCAATGGATAATAATTACACTAAGGACAATTAACACTAATCACATCTTTCTTATGTGCTGAAAACTATTTTCGGCCCTTTGTATTTAATCCATTCAGTAACTCTCCATTTTGACAAAAGCCTGTCTCCCCTGTTTGATCTGTCTATTGCTTATCCAGTCACATATTGCCAGGCTTGCTTTCATATAGTTTCATTCACAGCTTCTGTCATCTACAAGTTACTTTATTCTCTGAGTCTCAGAAGTAATGGTAGGACTCCTGGGAACACTTAATTAAAGGAAAGCTTTGAGACAGGAACCATCTTTTACAGAAGTACAGTTAAGCTGGAAGGAAGCATGAGTCCTGAGCTCCAACTCCATAGTGGAGCATAGGAATTCCTACCAATAATAGAATAGATGATGGGAAATATTTGACAGTCTATAGTATAGATCCATAAGGCAAATGATAAGGAACTGAATATGAAGAATAATTAATAGAAAAACCAAAAGAGTCATGTATATTAGCCAAATTAAATGTTTAACTAAAATTTTCTCATCTCATTCTTAACCAGCTGATAATAGGTAACTTCAGTTTAAAAACTAGTGTCCTTTAAGGGAAACTGATTGTATGTTTCAGAAAATAAAACAGATCATAAGAATGACTGCAATCAATTTATGGAATAAATACTTAAGAGTTTAAAAATTACCTCTTCATATTCATAATCATCTTCAGACGCTTCAGTTATGGTAACCTCTGAATATCTTGTCAAGTTTAAATTCAAAAAATATGGAATAATACTATCATATTAAAATTTGATTTCACTTAAAATACAATATTGAATCAAAAACCTCATCAGGAAGTTTATAAATAAATGTAATTTTCAAAACAAGTTTTTCTTCCATGTAGCTTACAAATTTAGATATAAAATATTTTAATTAGTATGTTTATTTTTTTACACAACCCAAATTCATGGAAAACTGCATTTATATCTGTCCAACTACAATCTAATGATTTCCAAATTGAGTCCAAATATTTTACAAGAATAGTCAAAGTATAATAAGACAATATAAATTAGAAAGAGATATGAAAACAGTAAATTTTAAAAAATTATCTTTACCCACACCAAATTTTCCAGAGCTCCTGAATCAATTATTTACAATACAACATCACTTTATTTTGCATAAAATATTGTGATTGAAAAAAACAAAAGTCACACCAATATTTAAATAAAAGTGAAAAATATATTTTCATATGTTTTCCTCAATAAAATTTGCCTAAATCTCTATTTTTCTTACATGGCTCAAATTTTTAGTTAAATTTAGTTTACAGGAAAGATTCCCTAAATTTTAAGCAAATATAAACTATAAAGGCAATCAAAATTCATATTTCATAAATGCTTAAGCAGTTAATTATCAATGGAAATGATTCTAACAAAAAGAATTCTAAGAGCACTGCCATAAGACTTTCAAAAATTGTAACCTTAATAACAAAAACATCAAGATAATATTCTACATTAAAATAAATAGTATAATACAACCATAGTGTTTTTATGTTCTGATTTTGGTTTTAGTTGGTAGATTTACATTTTTTAAATTATTATACTAACATAGTATGTCAAGTTTAAAAGTTATGAATTTAACGCTTTCATGCACAGAAATGGTTTTGAAAATCAAAGATGAGATTAGACTATTTTCATTTTGCTGCTGGTTATAAAAAATTGTTATTTTCTAATACTTAGCTAAAGGGGTATATGACACCTCTGTTATTTGTAACAAGAAGAGATAAGAGATAACATTTACACAGTATTTAATAGAAGCCAGGCACTGCTCTACTGGTTTTCCATGTATTAAATCATTTTATCCTCACCTTGTCTATGAGGCTGGAACTATTATTATCTCCATCTTACAAATCCAGGATCAGAGGGGGTTTCAAGCTAGGGCACAAGTGAATTGGGAATCAAACTCAGAAGTTTAGGCTTCACCAGTAAGCATCACAATACCAGATCTTAAATTACACTACAGAGCTATAATAACAAAAATGGCATGCTTTGGCACCAAAATAGACATGAAGACACAGAAATAAACCCATATATATATATACAGTTATCTCATACTAAACAAAGGTGCCATAAACAAATAGAAGAAAAGATAGTCTCTTCAACAAATGGTGTTATGAAAACTGGAAATCCATATGTAGCAAAATGAAACTCAACCCCTATCTCTTATGCTGCACAAAACTCAATTCAAACTAGATCAAGGACCTAGGCATTAGACCAGAGACCCTGTACCTACTAGAAGAAAAAGTAGGCCCAACTCTCCAACACGTGGGCTTAGGAACCAAATTCCTCAACAAGACTCCTAAAGTACAGGAAGTAAAATCAAGAATCAAGAAACATCAGCCAGGGCTGGGGAGATAGCTCAGTCAGTAGAGTGCTTGCCTTGCAAGCACAAGGCCCTGGGTTCGATTCCCAGCACCGCAAAAAAAAAAAAAAAAAAAAAAAGAAAGAAACATCAGTCAAATTCTACAAGACCTTTAAAGAAGAACTAATACCAATACTCCTCAAGGTATTCTAGGAAATAGAAAAGGAGGGAAACCTTCCAAACTCATTCTATGATTCTAGTATCACTCTGATACCAAAACCAGACAAAGACTCATCAAGGAAAGAAAACTTTAGACCAATATCCCTGATGAACACAGATGCAAAAATCCTTAACAAAATACTGGCAAACCGCATTAAAAATATATTAAAAAGATTTATCCCAGGGATGCAAGGTTGGTTCAACATCCATAAATAAATAAATGTAATTCATCACATCAATAGACTTAAAGTTAAGTATCATATGATTATTTCAATAGATGCTGAGAAAGCATTTGAGCACCCCTTCATGCATAAAGCACTAGAAAATATAGGAATAGTAGGAACATACCTCAACATTGTAAAGGCTACAATGCTAAGCCCATGGCCAACATCATTCTTAATGGAGAAAACTGAAAGCATTCCCCCTAAAACCTGGAACAAGGCAGGGATGCCCTCTTTCACAACTACTATTCAACATCATCCTTAAAATATTAGTCAGAGCAATTAGACCAAAGAAATTAAAGGGCTATGAATAGGAAAAGAACTCAAGCTGTCACTATTTGCTGATGACATGATTCTATATTTAGAGGCCAAAACACTCCACTAGAAAACTTCTAGAACTAATAAATGAATTCACCGAAGTACAAGGATATAAAATCAATATGCATAAATCTAATGCATTTCTATTCATAAGTGATGAATCCTCTGAAAGAGAAATTAGGAAAACCACTCCATTCACAATAGCCTCAAAAAAAATAAAATAAAATACTTGGAAATCAATCTAACCAAAGGGGTAAAAGAAAACTATAGAACACTAAAGAAAGAAACTGAAGAAAACCTTAGAAGATGGAAAGTTCTCCCATGTTCCGTGATGGGCTGACAGATCTGGCTCCATGAGAATGTTCTAGGGCAGACTCTAGGAGAAATGACTAAACAGACTCCATTTTGCTCTGAGACTCCATGTTATGTAGGAAATAAGCTTCTCCCCATTGGAACACCCCACCTCTGTACCCATCATCAGTTACTTGGTATGACATGTTTAATAATATACAATGGCAACTCCTATGTAGTAAAGAATTGCTCTCTTTTGATTCCTATTGCTCCTAAACAAAGTACCATGTAAATAGTGATTGTGTGGATGTTAGTAACCATTCTTTAGTTTGTACCTAGGTAAGGGTCATTTTGACCCACTTCCCCCTCTGTCGATGATCTCATGATGTTAATGTGTAATTTCGAATCATAGCAACAGACACTTATGATTAATGTAATTTTTGGTATAAGAACCCCTACAACCCTGTGGTCGGGGCTGTTCTCCCAATAGCCATTTTTTGGGGCATTGTGTGAGACAGTCAGCCAGCCAGCTTAATAAAGACTCTCAAATTTGGACTTCTCAGTGGTGATGGGTCTGTTCTTAAGTTGCGCCCCATAACATTTCTTGAATAAGCAGAATTAATATTGTCAAAATGGTCATTCTACCAAAGGCGCTATACAGATTCAATGCAATTCCAATTAAAATCCCAATGACATTATTCCTCATAGAAATAGAGAAAGCAATCATGAACTTCATCTAGAAGAATAAGAGATCTGGAATAGCCAAAACAGTCCTGAGCAGGAAAAGTGAAGCAAGAGGTATCACAATACCAGATTTTAAACTACACTACAGAGCAATAGTAACAAAAACGGCATGCTATTGGCACCAAAACAGACAGGTACAACAATGGTACAGAACAGAAAACACAGAGACAAAACCACATAAATACAGTCACCTCATATTAGACAAAGGAGCCAAAAATATACAATGGAGAAAAGATAGCCTGTTCAACAAATGGTGCTGGGAAAACTGGAAATCCATATGCAGTAAAATGAAATTAAACCTCTGTCTCTCACCCTGCACAAAACTCAACTCAAAATGGATCAAGGACTTAGGAATTAGACCAGAGAACCTGCACCAAGAGAAGACAAAGTAGGTCAGAATCTTCATCATGTTGGCTTAGGATCAGATTTCCTTAACAAGACTCCCAAAGCACAAGAAATCAAAGCAGGAATCAATAAATGGGATGGAGTCAAACTAAAAGGCTTTTTTTTCAGCAAAGTATGCAATTAGTAATGAGAAAAGAGAGCTTATAGAATGGGAAAAAAATCTTTTCTACATGCACTTGAGATAGAGCACTTATCTCCAAAATTCATAAAGAACTAACAAAACTATACACCAAAAATACAAAAAACCCAATCAATAAATGGGCCAAGGGCTGGAGTTATAGCTTAGTTGGTAGAGTGCTTGCCTTGCAAGCCCAAGGCCCTGGATTCAATTCCCAGCACCAAAAAAATAATAAATAATAAATAATAAAATGCGTCAAGGAACTGGGCAGACACTTTAGAGAAGAAAACACACAGGTGATTAATAAATATATGAAAAAGTGTTCAACATCTCTAGTAATTAGACAAATGAAAATTAACTCTAAGATTTCATCTTACTCCAATTAGAATGGCTATTATCAAGAACACAAACAATAATAGATGTTGGTGTGGATGTGGAGGAAAAAGGCACACTTCTACATTGCTGGTGGAGTTGCAAATTGGTGCAGCCACTCTGGAAAGCAGTGTGGAGAATCCTCAGAAAACTTGGAATGGACCCACCTTTTGAACCAGTTATCCCACTTCTAGATCTATACCCAAAGGACCTAAAATTAGCATACTATAGTGACGCAGTCACAACAATGTTTATAGCAGCTCAGTTCACAACAGCTAGGTTGTGGAACCAACCTAGATGCCCTTCAACAGAGGAATGGATAAAGAAACTGTGGAATATTATTCATCCATAAAAAATAATAATATTATGGCATTTGCAGGTAAATGGATGGAGTTGGAGAATATCATGCTAAGCAAAATAAGCCAATCCCAGAAAAACCAAAGGCCAAATGTTTTCCCTGATAAGTGGATGATGATATATAATGGGGGGGGAGGGTGGTGGGTGAGAGAAGAATGGAAGAACTTTATGTAGAGGGAAATGAGAGGGAGGAGGGGTTGGGGTTTAGAAAAATGGTGGAATGAGACAGACATCATTACCCTATGTACATGTATGATTACACGAATGGTATGAGTATACATTGTGTACAATCACAGAAACAAAATGATGTACCCCATTTGTGTACAATGAATCAAAATGCAGTGTGTAAAAAATAAATACATAATTAAGTAATTAAAGAAAAAATCAATGAATGGATGGAATCAAACTAAAAAGCTTCTTCATAACAAAGGAAACAATCAAGAAGATGAACAGAGAGCCTACAGAATGGAAGAAAATCTTTGCCACCCTGCACCTCAGATAAAACATTATTCTCCAGGATATATATAAAGAACTCAAAAAACACCAAAAAAATGAATAACCCAATCAATAAATGAACAAAGGAACTGAATAGGCACTTTACAAATGAAATACGAATGGTCAACAAATATGAGAAAAAATGTTCAACATCTCTAGCAATTAGAGAAATGCAAATTAAAACTACTCTGAAATTTCATCTCACTCTAGTCAGAATGGCAATTATCAAGAATACAAGTAACAATAAATGTTGGCAAGGATGTGGAGAAAAAGGTACACTCATACATTGCTGGTTGGACTGCAAATTGGTGCAACCACTCTGGAAGGTAGTATGAAGACTGCTCAGAAAACTTAGAATAGAACCATCATTTGACTCAGTTATCCCACTCCTTAGCACATACCCAAAGAACTTAAAATCGGCATACTACAGTGATGGGGCCACATCACTATTTATAGCAGCTCAATTCATAAGAGCTAAGCTATGGAACCAATCTAGGTGCCCTTCAAGAGATGGATAAAGAAAATGTGGTATATATACACAATGGAATATTACTCAGTCATAAAAAAGAATGAAATTATATCATTTGCCAGTAAATGGATGAAACTGGAGCCTATCTTGCTAAGTGCAATAAGCTGATCTTCAAAAGAACAAAGGCCAAGTGTTCTCTCTGATATCCCACAATAAGTTATGGGGGATGGAAGAGTAGAAGTTCACTGGATTAGACAATAGGGAATGAAGGGAAAAGAGGGGAGATGGGAATAGGAAAGACAGAAGAATAAATCAGACATAACTTTTCCTATATTTATATATGCATATACAGCCAGCGTTAACTCCACATCATATACAACCACAAGAATGGGAAGTTACACTCCATGTATGTACGTCAAACTATACTGTCATGTATATCCAAAAAGAACAATTTTTTAAAAAAAAAAGTTGTTCAGGTTTCACAATGTTGTACTGCCTCTCCATACTCTGCAAGGGATTGCTGCGCTGTATAAATACTTGAACTGTTTGCCAATTATCTTTGACAGAGTTCTAAACCTCCAAATGCATTCCTTTCTCAGCTGTATCATAAGTAATCACAATATACCTCTGCCCTATCTCTATCACTTACTGGAGACACTTAAGTCTAGTTCCAATAGGACCAATCTTCAGATACGAGATATCTGTCAAAAAAAATGTATTTTACAAACATGAGTGTCTCTCCCAATGGTGTGGTGAAAAATAATAAGATTCGAAAAAAAACTGGTTATAGAGTAAGTATCCTGTAACTTAAATCCATCCATATTTAATACTACATGAAGTGAAGTGCCTACTTGTGTAAGTTATCTATTCCAACGGCATTTGCCTCATTCTCCTATAATCTCTTGCCAGCAGCCTCCTCAGAGAACACCAGGTTTCTAGTAGCAAAACATTCAATGTATTTTAGCTGTCACTAATGTCTAATTTAAAGTATTTCTAACATCTGCCAATCCCCAGTTCCAAAGACACTCTGTTACTTTAAAATACTTCTTATGTTAGCACCCCACTCAAGGTACCAAAATCTCTTTGCTATTAATTACTACATAACAAACTGCCTAAAACTTAAGGCCTGGAAGATCAATAAGCAAATACTATCATTCTCCCAGTGTAGATGAACCTAGGGGCCATTATGTTAAGGGAAATAAATCAGACACAGAAAAATAAACTGCATAATATCCCCTAAGTGTAGAATCTAAAAAACTATCCAACTCACAGAAATAGACAATAGAGGGTTGTTAACAAGAATTGGAAGTAGAAGAAATCAGAGATGTTGGTCAAAGAACAGAAACTCATAGTCATAAGATTAATAAGTTCTAGAGACAATCTACAGCTTGGTGATTATAGTTGATGTGTTATGTACTTGAAATGTGCAGAGAGTAGATTTTAAGTATCTTTACCACAAAACAAAAAACAAAAACAAAAAAACTATATGAGACAGAAACATTAATTAGCTTGATTGTGAAAATCACTGCACACTAATAATCACTAGATAATGTGCATTAAAATGCCACATTGTACACTTTGAATATATAAATTTTGTCAATCACATTTCAATAAAACTTTTAAAAGGGAACAACACCATTTATTATCTCAGAGTTTCTGTGGGTCAAGAATTCTCTAGTCAATTAGCTGGAAAATTCTGTTTTGGCAGTCTCTCATAGATCACTGTCAAGATGGCAGCAGATAGAAGCCATCTGAAAGCTGAAAGTCAGCAGGATCCACTTCCAAGATGGCTCACTGAAACTGTAGTAGCTGTTGGATGAAGACCTCAATTCTTCTCCATGTCAGTCTCTCAAAAGGCTGCTTGAGCATCTTCAAGATAGTAGCTGGCTACTCCTAGAATTAGCAGTCCAAGGGGTGGAAGTCACAATATCTTTTATGACAAAGGTTCAGAAATCACACCTCATTATTTTTTCAATATCCTATCAGTTACACAGGTCAACACTATTCACTGTGGGAGGACTGTACAAGAGCATGAATACCAAGAGGTGGAGAGGTACTGAGCATCACTTTAGAAGCTGGCTAACTACCATATTGCCCTATGGGGTTTTAAGAGATTTAAAAGAGGGGCTGGGGTTGTGGCTCAGTGATAGAGTACTTGCCTGGTATGTGTGAGGCCCTAGGTTCAATCCTCAGAACCACACATAAATTAAAAAATTAAATAAAGGTCCATTGACAACTAAAAAAATACTTTAAAAAATCTTCTTTAAGAAAAAGATTTAAATATACATGGAAAGCATTTAGAATGGTATCAAGTTTATAGAAGATGCTATCCAACTATTTGCTACTACTATTTTCCTTATTCTGTAAAGACAAATCTGTGGAGAAATCTCATAAGTGTCCCTGCCCCACTTCTCCCATAGGTTAAGATTAAGATGATCAGGTAAGGAAAAGATATCTTAAATTTCCCTCCAGTTCTACATTTATTTTTCTGATATAATTTTACTTAATGTGATAAGATTTCCTAAAGTTCAGTTACAGGAAATTAGTCTCTTTACTATGGAAAAGGATGCCCCCTTTTGAAAGCTACTAGAAAGTGACTTTATAAGCAGTTCTTTGTAAGTCTCCAGAAAAGCAATGCCATCCTTCATATTCATACCATAGGAAATGTGAAAAAGAAGTAACTATTCCAAAATCACCTGAACAGACTAAAATTGTAATCTAGTCAACCATAGACTAGATTATATGAGGAAGAGATGCCACATCATAGGTTGCTGAACACAGCTATATAGAAAGGAGAAAATGATTTATTCTCAAAGCACTGGAAATTCCAAACCCCTGTAACTCCTATCCAGCAAACATTCCATGTGTTGGCTTTAAATCACTAATAATATACTGTTTCCTCACAATCAAGAAAATATTATGAGGAAAACAACTATTTTATTTTCACATGGATCATAACCATATTTAATTTCACATAAACCTATGAGATCAAATGGAACATACATTGTCATCTCTAAGCTGAAAATGAAGAAACTGAATCAGGAAACTTAAGAGATTTAACCAAGCTCACACAGCTAAGAATGACAGAAACAAGTTTCCTGAACATAAACAACATGAATTTTCTATAATACCATACTGTCTCTACAGTGACAAAACAGCACTGTGCAATTTTTAATCAATATCCTAAGTAATGAGCTCACATCACATATTTTTTCCCAAAATCTCAAGTAGTATGTAACCAACAGTTAACTCAAAATCACTTAAATGGCTCAATGTGAAGACCCGAGGAGAAGAATAAAATATCTATAGGGTAGAGACACAAAGATTAATATAACCAAGGTCAAGAGATTAATGAGACAAAAAGTTAAGCAAAGGACAAAACACTGAAAACAGGAAGAGGTATCCTCTTTGATTGATATTTCTAAGTGTCCATATGATTTGTACAGAAAATCATCTCAGAAGCAATTTAGTTTAAATGTCATATTGCAATGTTATTGAAGAAACAAATATGCTTTGGCACATATGTTTGTATATATCTGTCTATCTGGCTAGCTAGCAACACAGGGACAAACACACAAACTAATTCTAAAGTGGCAGTTTACAAATCTGCATGTCCTAAGAAATATTTTTTAAATGAATGTGGAACTTAAGAGGAGAAAGGAAATAATAGAAGTAAGACAAATGAAAATATGTAGCCCATGTCATGGGTCTCATGCTAAGCCACAGATTTGACTCCAAGACTCCCATCAGTCTGGGTAAAGATGGCACTATAATCAGATATCAATACAGTATCCACCCAATGAAAAAAGATGAGTTTCTCAGCAGATATACAACATTTTCTGGTTCCAATGCCTCAGAGAAATTACACTCTTGAGTTCTCATAAAGAAAACACTATATTGTACAGATATTGATCCCCTTGGCTCTCAGGACAGCCTGAAAGACAGTAAAGTGAAGTCTGTTAGGGCACCATGTGTGAAAAAGTTTGTAAAGTACTCCTTTGAACAGCAATCTTCCCAGAGTGAAAAAGGGCAATTCATCAAGAATTGTCTAAAAGAAAAAACCCTTTATTCTGGTTCTACTTTTACTGAGCAACTTTCTCATCTGTAATTTAATCTCTTAGGTGATTCTGAACTCCAGAAAACATCCATACAATCAAGCTGGCCACAGTTCTCATGCAGAGTTATTTTTTCACTGGAATAATAAGCTAGCATTCTGGCTCACAATCAGTTTCAAAATGCCAAGCTGGCTCTGAACCCTTATAAAACTCCCTTCTGCCTAGTATTCCTTCAAAGAAAACAGCTGAACTCTACTTCTAAAATTCATTTTGTACTACTTTGTTTGTTGTCCCCAGATCTGACTGGTCTTGCTCTGAAGCCACAGTCCATAGCACCACCTACTTCCAGGTCAGCTTCTTCTATATCCCAGTCACAGCCTAGACATAGCTTGAGGCTCCCATCTCCACTTGTTCAAAAGGAATTTAGGAGGACTTGTGAGTTTGTCTAATATAATCATTTCCAGGGTATTTGGTCACCACAGATAAACTAAAAGTTTCTGCAGTAGCAGAATCTACAATGGATCCTGACACTGAGAATCCTATCAGAAAAGAGACCCACGTAACAGCTACACTGAAATTGCCAGGCCACCCCAAACCAACCAGGGTACTATATAGAAGGCACAACTTTGAGGCTACCTCAGAGAAGCATTTCTGCTGGAATGCAATCCAATGGAGCAGAGCTTGAGGTCAGAGTTGGTATGAAGGAAGCACAAAGAAAGTTCTTCTGCAAATGGACCACAGTCAGAAACCAATTAACAGTTTTTAGAAGTGAGCAACATACAAAAGTTCCTTACATGTAAGTCTTTTCTATTGCCTCATTTACAGATGGTGATCATGGCCAATAGCAACATCTTTATAAAGGACTACAGTAAAAATACAGCTAATTATATTTCACATGATTTCCCAACACTACTGTAGACAAAAATTGCTTCGTAATCTTTGCTATCACCTCAGACCCAATGTACACAGAAGCAATCTGAAATCTAACCCAAATTGTCCATAATCAACATCTTACTTGCTCAGTTACAAATGGATTATAAATAGCAAGCATCACACTCATCTTCCCTTTCTCAGGAATGTCAGTAAAAAGGCAGCTGAATAATACAGATTAAAGAGGGCAAATAACTGGCATGCTAGCTGTCACACTGCCCATTGGTTTTAGCTCCCTGTAGTCTACACCACGTTTTCCTGAGGTCTAAGAATTCTTATTAATGTCACATACCATGGAGTCACTACCAAGTCAACAGAATTGGAAAGAGTAGAAATACACGGGCCATTCCTGCCCTAGACAGTTATCACACATCTGTCTCAGAAGCCAGAAAATATGTTTTGCATATTTTTCCACATACAAGACTCATAGTTCTCCTAGTGGGTGATGATGCCTTTCCAACTTCTAAATCAGAATATCCAAATAAATAGGCTCTACATGTTATACTTCTATCTGAAAATATAAAGGCTAAATATCAAGATATTTGTCCACAAGCTTGCTACTGCAATTATAATCCTTAGAAAAGCAATACCAGCATCACCTGGGAGCTTGTTAGCACTTCAGAATTTCAGTCCTCACCAGGTTTTACTATATTGGAATCTTCATTTAACGATCCATGGGTGATTCATATACACATTAAAGTTTCCCTAGATTAGAGGACATAGAACAAAACACAATTTCTTCTGTCTAAATAACCTAGAGCTTACTTTTTTTCTTTTTTTTGTACCAGAGATTGAACCCAGAGGCACTTAACTACTGAGCCACAGATCCAGCCCTTTTTTTTTTTTTAATTCTTTATTTTGAAACAGGATCCCACTAAGTTGCTCAGGGCCTAGCTAAATAGATGAGATTGGCTTTGACCGTGCCTCCTCCTGCCTAAGCCTTCTGAGCCCTGGGATCACAGGAATGAGCCACCACTCCCAGCATACAACTTTCACACAGGTAAAATTTAGCAACTAAATTCTGGATTTAGTAACATCGTTCTTGATCTACTTCTACATTTCAGTTATTTATCCTTATTTGAATGTATGTAGCATACATATATTATAATATCTAACCACCCATGGACAAATTAGGTTTTCCAATGATGATGATAAATACACTGAGTACATAATGATTATTTTACAAATGTCTTTTTGCTTAATAATATAAACATTTCAGAGAAATTTCATTTTATAGAAGAAAATGAGGTTTCCAAAGGGAATGATTCATCTAAGGGTATGATGAAGGAAAGGAGAGAGGGAAATCTATACATCCAGGTTTCTAATTCCCTTCACTTACTCATTTACAATTATGCTTACTTTTGCAAAAATAAATACCAAAAACAATAAATAATAAAAAGCAAAAATGACAAAAGTTCAATTGAAGTTATCAGTGAACATTATTTCAGTGAAAGAATAGTTAGAGATTTCACTTAAGACAAAAAGTCATCCTATATGGGACATCATCCAAGTATTATCTCCTACTTCAGGGTCTGAAATCCTTAATTTTGCAATTTCAGAAACAGTTGACTTTAGGACCACATTCATAGATGATTAGCCTCAAAAGACTGGCTTAACCTCACTTGAGATATTGCTGCTAGGGGTGGAGGTAACCTTTTTCAATGGCCAACAAACTCATATTCATAGTCTAAGAAACCATATTCTTAGTAGTAGGTATAGAAGGATGAAATAATCAAAAGCTAATTAGAGGAGAAGCATACATAAAGGGAGACAGGTAACAAATGCTTCAACTCCTCTTTCTCTAGGGCCTACCTATGCATTCCATTACTCTTCCTTGAACAAGGTCTTTCTTTAGACAAGTAACAAGAAAACCAATTAACCTTTAGCTTACTTAGTACAAATTCATTCTAGCTTGCATCAGTCAAATGGAACTGGGCACTCCCAAAAGGCCAGAGCCACATTTTATCAAGCAGCCCCTAGACACTACTACAATCAAAAAATTTATCCAAAGGCTGGGGTTCTGGCTCACTGGCAGAGCGCCTGCCTAGCACATGTGAAGCACTGGGTTCCCTTCTCAGCACCACATAAAAATAAAAAAATAAAGGTATTGGGTCCATCTATGACTAAAAAAAAAAACTTTTTTAAACTCAGTCAACTTGTGTTGATTTCTAATAGATAACTCATTCACAAAATACAACCAACCTTCTTTCCAAGTTCTAGATACACCTACTTAGTCCTCCATTTCATGTAGTTAAAATATGGTCTCATATTTTATAATGCTGCAAAGATTTTCACAATTAAGGGTTCTACAGAGGATTCATGTACTTCATAACTAGATTTCTTAAAGCTCTAGTGATAGCTTGTATGAGAACTGTGTCACTTATGTTTCTATATGACCTTATTGAAGTTTAAAACATAGCGATACTGTGAAGCTCTTCAGAAAAGAAACAGGTGGCACTGATAGAGCTAAGAGGTTACAGAAAAGGGCTGTATTTTCTATATTTCCTTACTCAGTATTGACAGCTCACTGTCTATACTAGGAGCATCTGTTCGGTCATAAATAAGGGAAGACCAGGGCCAAATGCAGTAAGTTAGGTGATTAAGTATATGTGCAAATTAGAGGGCATCACATTTCTGATTTATCTGAATGTGTTATAACTTTTATTTATCTGCTGAAGTAGCTCAATTAAATTACCTGAGAGCTAAAGACTTTAAACCCAAGAAAGTCTCACTTCGGTAACTATCATAATTGCCTTAAGAAACAATGTCAAATAACATTATACAGTCAACTCTTAATTATGCATGTGAAGAGAGCCCAGGGATACAAGGATAATTGGCATTCGCAAGTAATCTTCAAATTTCATTTTAACTAAGAGTTCAAGCCTCTCCCATGACTAAACCTCTTCCCTGAACATTGAATAGAGCAAAGCTGACTGCTTAAATGTTTAACTTTGCTATCCCCTGACTGCCTTTTGGTTGAAACACAAAATAGTAATCAGTCAACCAAAGAGAGATGGAAGAAAAGCAAAAGAGCTAGATAATTCACAAATTGGACAATAGAATTCTGAAGTTAGAGTTATTTATATTTATCTGTTAATGAGATTATTTGAAGAAGACAAGGTATGCAAACTGCTAAATGTTGGCAACTGACTCAGTGATCTCCCTGCAAATTAAGTAAATCGGATTTTCATTGTTAAACATTTCATTATGTTGGAATCCTATTTTACAAAGATATCTGCAAAAAGTTATCTTACTGTGTTACTCATGTTAAAAACTGAACTATATTTACAGAAATCATTTTTACTGCAGAAAAATATAACAAGATGCTTGGTTGTTGTTCTAGTAAGGACACTGGAAAACTATACTTGACACAGATAAGTTCAAAAAGAATAACTGAATCATTTTTAATTTGAAAGGAGTATTACTGGAAAAGACAGACTGTTAGGACTATGAAAACAGTATTTTGTGACACATATCTTTCCTTCCAACTGATTTCAAACTATTCAAACTTATATTCCTGTAAAAACCATTTTTCCATCCAATAAAAAGACATACTTTCTGTAGTCTTGCCACTAAATCCTTCATAGCTTCCTAAAAGTGTGGATGTGTACTGAGCCTGAGTTAGGACAGGTTAATTTTCCAAGTTAACAAAACAAATCACTGCTGGATCTCTAAAATCTTGAATTAAAGCAGGGGGATTATAGTTGGACCAAAAAAAAAAGGGGGGGGGGGAGATTTTGGAGTTTGATATCTTTAGGAGCTGATTAGATAACCATCTCTCTCTTATCCGCCTAAAGAAAGGAGTTATATGTCTTTTTCTCACAAACTCTCCACTTCTTTTCAGTACCATTAACCTATGGACCTAGAGGAGAGGAACTCTAAAGGCTTAAAAGTAAAGAGTGAACCTAATTATCCATATATGGTTATTCAGTTTTTCTAGTACTTCCATTGATTACCAATCATCAATATTTACTTTCTTTCAGGTCATTTGGTTGCAGAGGAAAAGAGCTGCTATTATTAGTATTATTATTATTATTAGGCCAAAAATTATCTCAGGAAGGTGATGCTGAGAAGACAAATCACTAAGCCCAGACAATTGGACCACCAACAGGATCACGGGTGAGGGAGCCTGAGCTTCACCTCTTTAGAGCCCAAGGACAGAAGTCTTTCCCTAGTCTCAACACTTCCCAAATGAATTTATTGTGACTGTTATCTGAAAGCTTAAGGATTTACTTAGGGAACCCATTAAGTGAAAGGTGGGTTGTGGCACTTGAACATAAAAAGCAACCCTCTGTCCAAAATGTATGGAGTGGTTACTAAGTACGAGGTCCTGGGAGGCCTCCCAACTCTTCTTCTAAGAACAGAGGTACCTACACTCCTAAAAGGAGAAATTCAGTGAATGGCTATTAGGGGACTCCACCTTGAGGTCCAACAAACTCCGGGCCGGCGGGGTGGTCCCAGCCTCCACAGACGCCCCCTCACCCTCAACACCCGTCCCCGCGGCCACGCCCTGAGGGCCACGCCTACATGGGAAGGATACGCTCCAAGTAGTAGGCGCCCTCGGCGGCCACCGCGTCCCCCGCGTCCCCGTCTGCACTCAAACCCATGCCCAACGCTTCCTCCAGGTCCCGCAGACAGGAGTCGGGCGCGCCTGGCTGAGCTGCCATCTGCGGCGCTCCGGGCCCCGCCCCTGGCGGGCCCACCGTCGTCCCTAAGGGCAACTGCGTGAGAGGACGCTTTCCGACTGCCCCACGCAGCTCTCGCGAGATCGCAGCACTCCGGCATCTCCCGGGGGCCAGTCCGGCGCACGGGAGAGCAGACCTTGCGGGTGCGCTTCCTTGGTTACTAAGGTAACGCCGTTGCGTAGTTACCACAGAACCCAGGGAGCGGCTGCCGGAGTGGACAAGGGGCTGGAAACAGTCGGCTGGGATTACTTCTTTTCTTTCGCTTTGACCCTATCATTTCCTTCTCCGTTTTCTTCTCTAAATTGCCTTTCTTTTGGCTCTTCTGTGCCCATTATTAGTCCCCGAATTTTAGATGTTTGTAGAGCCCAATTTGCTCAATGCCTGGAAGAAAAAAATAAAATTTTAGAAATCATAATTGAGAAGTTAACCCAGGAGAACGACCAGACGGTACTCAGACGCTCAGCAATCAAGAATGAGGGCGATTGCCTTAGTCAATTTCTTTCTTGCCATCTTGAATGCATTTATCTAGACATCCATCTTCAACTTGGTTTCAAACGCTGGGACTTAAGAGTAGTATTCGGTTGGTTTTCACAAGGTAAAGCTACACATGGCCCTACATAGTGTGTAATAGATGTCTTTGCCCAATCATGTGCAGTCCTTTGCTGACAGGTTCTTCTTCAGATTTTGTGTGTGTGTGTGTGTGTGTGTGTATACACACACACGCATATATATATATATATACATATATATTTATATTTATATATATATACATATATATATTTATATTTATATATGTATCAGAAGCATCTGTAAGACCTTTTTCCTTGCAGATTCTTTTTTATTCTACATTTCTTGATGAATATCAATGTTAAACAATGACTCCATAAAACTCCCATTTATTACCAAAAGTAGTGGGAACTTCCTAAGGTGATTGAGAACCTTGGTGTCCAACACCAAAGAGGCTGCAATCAGAGCCTGGTTCACCACTTACTATTTGTGAAAACGTGGGCGCTGTCCCATGCACTACTTAATACTTCTAGGCTTCAGTTTCCTCATTTACAAAATGGTGTTAATAATATTACCCACTTCAACGTGTTGTGAGAGTTAAAACAACACAAAACATTAAGAACTTACTAAACTTATAGTAACACCAAGAGATTTGAGCTGTTTATATTTCATATTTGATTTTTGTTGTTTTGTTTTTAGAATAATCAAGAGTCACAACTGCACATAACAGTTGGAAAGTTCATTCCTGGTATTTATTCTTTACCTAGCCTACTCTTTGTCATTGACTTCTCACATCAAATATATCCTGAGTGTTCATTAAATTCAAGGAACAATTACAGGGGACTGAAAATACAAAAGGATTCTGAAACTGGGTAATCCACTGCTTTTATAGAAAGTCTGCTCTTTGTTTCAGAGAGAGGCATTACCTCATCTCTCAAGGTTGTTTCCTGTAAATCCAGCCCTGAAAAATGACCTGGGTAAGGAGTGGTCTGGGCCTTGTATTTCCAGCATACCCATCAAGACATGTAGAAACATGAGAGCCACAAAGCAGGGTCACTCAGAACAGTTAATGTTTATTTTTATTTATTTTGTTACAACAGCTCCTTTTTCTCGATTTTTTAGATGTAGTATGTCCTTTTCTACAGATAGGTTTGTATACTAGCCCTTCTGTGTTATTTTATTAAGCTCTCTAAGCCTCAGTTTCTTATTCTCTGAAAAGAAGGGTTTAAATATCTAGCTTACTAAATATAGAGTACATGAAATATGTAAAAAGCACTTAACATATCTGGTATGTGAGATGTTTTCAATAAGTAATTGGAAAAAATTGCTAAAAATATTAAGTGAATATGCCAAGCCCAAACTGGATATTATATTTGTAAGGAATTTATATGAACAGTTTTGAGATAAAATATAATTTTTAAAATATTTAGTACTTAAAAAAGGGAAATAGTTTAATACAGTCATAAAAAATGCATTATGACTGGTATCCACTGCATATGGCAGAGAAAAAGTAGTAAAGATTCTTGTCAAAAGGGCTTAAAAGTTTTGTAATTCAAAGAAGTATCATTAACTACATTCCAAAAAAATTAAACATGTAACTTTATTTCTCTAAATTTTCCAAATAACTAAGGTTTTAATTGAGTTATCAATTTGTTTATGTCTATATAATGGATTGCAAATTTAAAGGTCACCAAAGATACCTGTGGCAAAACTACATTTTGAAACACATTGTAGAGACCTAACCATCAATGCTTTTAAAAATGTTAATTAAAAGCAACTTTAACATTTTTTTTGGTAAATCTTAACAAATGAAATTGCCTTCAGATAAAAAATAGGATGCAAAGTTTTTCTAGTATCTTAGAAGTAGTATGTCTTTGTAAGGAATGAACTTTAAACAAAAAGATTTTATACTGGAATTCTCATACTGCTAATTGCTGCTTTATTTGGGGGTGTGAAAGCCTTACTAAGAGAAAATAGAAAAATTCAGATCCCAGTAGTAGATTGAATTCTAATGCATTTTTATCGTATAGTCTTTCCTTTTTGGTGTATTTTATAAACTTCCTTAAAGGGTGGGGGTAGGGAGAAAGTGCCTTAACATTTTGATGAATGAACAGCAACCTACCTACTTTCTTTTTGAGTATGTTCTTGAAAGAGATAAATAAGGAAACCAATAGAGACAGTAAAAATGAACCATCATGAAGGACAAATTTTATCTCTTCCAAGTTTAAATGCTCCATTTATGCAAAAGTGAAATTATTTTTAAAAGCAAAACCAGAAAAGAATCTGACAATGGGTGTACTATCTGCATTTGTACTTTCAAGGCAGAAAATACACATATGCAAATATATACTAAAGTAGTATTCAATTTTGAGAAGTTATAGGCTTTCATTTGCAATAATAGAACCCAAGCCATAGACTTATGCATTTTTACAAAAGAAGCTATCTTATTTTTTTTCAAAAGTTCATAGTAAGTAGTAGCCTGTTTTTAAGTTCCTGAATTCATAAATGTAGTAATAATTGTGGTATTAAATTATCAAATTCTGAAGCATACAGTATATGTTTTTCCTTTTACACTAGCATCCATTTGCAATTCATTTCTCCCATATTCAGTGTCAATCCAGTCTCTGATGAAAAGTACATGGTGTAGACTTACCCAAAAACCATATCTTATTTCTAAAATGGAATTCCCAGTGAAAATTTATCACTTCTTAGTGAATATTTTGGAGTTGACATGTGTTTTAAAAGAAATCAAATTAGATCTGGAAGAAATTTTGGGGGAATTCTGGAAAAGAGATTCTTATTCTCTCCCTCTGGATTAAGTTCTGGGGTTGGTATAGCCACCTTGTAAGTGTGAAGAAAGTTTTTAAGAATTATGTCAATAGGGAGGGCCTAGGTAAAAGAAAGAGAAAATCACTTGAACCTCTAATATACACACCTATACACCCTTGCTTATTCAGCTGGGAAAGCCCAGAAGCAATACATCCCTATAACAATGAGCACACCTAGCATCCCAACATTGATTTCTAATATCATCCTCCAATAAAAGGAATGAGGGCCTCTTGGAGAAATGTCTGAATCTAGGACTGAGCCAAAATATACAAGATGACCCTGGAGAGTCTTATAGTGCTAAAGTAAAAATATTTTCCCCTACTAAAACTTTTCCAGTGATGAGGGTATATATAATGGACAGAACAGCCAACTGAAAGAGCTCCTATTGGACAAAACCAGGATAATTTGAGCAACAAAATTAATAAAACAGTATTGCAGTATAACCTACAATACAAAATATCTATGAATCCACATTGATATCAATAAATGATTGAATAAATAAATGGAGAAGAATGGACAACCTTTCTGTGAAGAATAATTACAAATAATTTATGTAGACACTCCACATTGCAGGAGGTTAGAGCAGGACAGCCCATTCCTATGGTGTGGGCTACTTATAATGAGTCCCTTCCAAAAAGCATACTATGGAAAGTGGGTCTAGCCTGGGGGGAAGGGGGAGCCCACAGTTACAGAAGAGAAAGCTGATAACCACTACCTCAGCCAGTTGATCAAGACTAATGTCAACTGTGATAAGTTGTGTTGGCAGTGTGTACCATTCATATGATAGGATGAGAAGGGTATTTCATTTCTTTAGTCTTACTCCCCCAAACATATAACCCCAGATAATCCTAACACAACATTAAACAAGCACTTTCAGCTGGGCAGATCCCAGTGAAGTCCTGGTGGCTCCGCTGCTGCACCTGCTGCCCCCACTTCAGCCAGGAGCATCTGCCTGTACCCCTCGCAGGTCAGCTCTTCCAGGGTCTTTATCCTAGTGATGCCCCGCTATTGCGCAGGGGTTTGCTATAAGACCCACGGGAGATGGAACAACAAAGACCGGAAGCTGAGATGTACCAATTTCCTCTACGTAACAAAAAAAAGATTTGAAAAGTAGTTAAGGAATATGAAAGGGAATAATCGGTTCCCATACCAGTTCCGGCGCAGTAACCATTTTACTCCTGACTCTCTTGATATCAGATGGGGTATTCGTTATCTAAAGTAAACTGCAATTCCAACAATATTTTCTTTGCCTGAAGACAGTCAGGGTAAAGACCCATCAAAAAACGTCTCAGAAGAGAAAAATTGGAAGATGAGAAAAGCCAAGTTAGAAGAATCTTTTGCATCAAATGAGATAAAGAAAATTACAGTAACCACAGATGTGCTTCCTAAACATGCATAATTGCTTGGTTCTTCTGCCATGATGAAGTCACCACCTCTAAAGCCAGGAAGCATACAAAATAAAATATTAACTCTTAATCTAGTTAAGCAAAACATGGAAAAACTAGAATCTCACTTGGAAATATCAATTAAAACCAAGGTTTAGGTGTAGTAGGATATCACACATCTTTTGCAAATCAAAATTCTGCAACTTTTACTTTGGCAACTTCAAATTCAGAAGGTATTCAGCAGTTTTCAAAAATCCAAGAATCACTTGAAATAACTACCAATCATCTTGCCAATCCAAACTTTACCAAACAGTTCCATGGAAATTAAGCCAGCACAGGAAAACCCATTCTTATTCAGCAAAATTAATCAAAGACTTGAAGATTTAAACACAAATAAAGAATCTGTTATTGCCATTTTTGTGTCCAAGAAAATTCTAAACCTGTAGTTAAATCTTTTTACCTATCCTAAAAGAATCAATGGAAATGGCAGACAGACGTTAAAGATTCTTATATAAGGATGTAGATCAAAGGGAAGAAGTTCTACAAATTGAACATTCTTACTGCAGACAAGACATAAACAGTATCTTTGGCAAAAAGTCTCCAAGCTACAAAGATAATTCTTGAGAAACCCTTAAAAGCCAGTTAAAACAGGAAAAATAGCTATCTGAAAAAAATGTCAAGATTTTCTAAAACCATTTCACAATACATGAATTTACACTGATACAAAGAGGTTTTAAAGTTACCATTTTATATACCCTCTTTCCAGCTAAACCAAATTTCATGAAAAGTTTGCTTTTTCCTGTGTAATGTTCTCATCTTAATAAAACTACAAAAGTGCTCTAATATTATGAACTGCATCCTGTTCTTAAAATGTTCATTAATAAGAAAAGCTAGAGAGTTCTTGGAATGAAGAGAAAAAATAGTTATATTACTGCATAATCTCCCAAATTAAAATGCAGTGAATAAATAATAAGAGGCCATCATAAAATGTGAGGACAACGATATGGTCAAAACATCCCAGAATAGAGCAACCCCGGTTCTACCAGTGGTACATAACTTGACCAAGATACTTATCAAGATTGAGCCTCAATGGCTGAGATTTTGGCTCAGTGGTAGAGCACTTGCCTGGCACATGTGAGGCTCTGGGTTTGAGTCTCAGTACCACATATACAGGTGATCAACAAATATATGAAAAAGTGTTCATCATCCCTAGTAATTAGAGAAATGCAAATAAAAAACCACCCTAAGATTTCATCTAACTGTAATTAGAATGGTTATTATCAAGAACACAAGCAATAATATGTGTTGGCGTGGATGTGGGGAAAAAGGCACACTCATACATTGCTGGTAGAGTTGCAAATTGGTGCAGCAACTCTGGAAAGCAGTATAGAGAGATTCCTTAGAAAATTTGGAATGGACCCACCATTTGACCCAGCTATCCCACTCCTCTGCCTATACCCAAAGGATTTAAAATCAGCATACTACAGTGACACAGCCACATCAATATTCATAGCAGCTCAATTCACAATAGCTAGATTGTGGAACCAATCTAGATGCTCTTCAACTGACGAATGGATAAAAAAACTGTAATATATATATATATATATACACATTATATATATTATATATATATATTATATATATTATTATATATATATATAATATATTAATATTATAATATATATAATATATTATATATATTATTATATATATATAATGTGTATATATATATATATATATACACACACAATGGAATATTACTCAACCATAAAGAAGAATAAAATTATGGCATTTGCAAGCAAATGGATGAAGTTAAAAAATATCATGCTAAGTGAAATAAACCAAGCCCAAAAAAACCAAAGTCCAAATGTTTTCACCTGTAAGTGCATGACGATATAAAACGATGGGGAGTGGGGGAGAGAAAAGAATGAAGGAACTTTGGATGATGTAGAGGAAAATGGGGTGGGAGAAGTTGGGGGACAGAAAGATAGTAGAATAAAACAGACAGTATTACCCTATGTATATGTATGATTACATGAATAGTGTGAATCTACATTGTGTTCAACCATAAAAATGAAAAGTTGTACCCTATTTGTGTATAATGAATCAAAATGCAGTCTGTAAAACTAAAAAATATTTTAATAAAAAAATAAATAAATAAAATAAATGTATTGTGTCTGTCTACAACTAAAAACTATTTTTTAAAAAAGATTGAGCCTCAGTCCCTAATCTGTAAAATAAGGATCCTTACTAGATCTCTCATAGTGTGTTTCTTTGACGTTCCTTCCCTTTCTGTTTACTAAGATACTTTGATTAGAACAGATTTTCTATAAGATGATGGCTACTTATACAACAGAAATTAGGTGGAATTTGATGCTAACCATTAGATTATCAATATTTATTGAATTCTCTGACATTTTGGCTATAGTTAGTTATCTGTAATATAAAAGGAAATGCTACGATTATAATTTTACTTCAGCACTTAGGAGAGGTTCTTTAAACTTGAAACAATATGTATTTCAGTTACTTATATATAGCTGACCATCTTAATACATAGTCATTTAAATTTCTTAAAATTCCTATTTTTAAAGTTATACTTATAAATCAAAAATTTAACGAGGTTAATTTTATATATATATATATATATATATTAGAAATCATGGTTTGTATTTATTTAATAGATGTAGCTTTTAAAGTATGCATTTCTTTTTAAAATCCAAACAATAGAGCTATCCTTTATTACATATTCCCACTTATGTACATCTTACTCAAATTTATAAGCAAAAATATAGATTAGTGATGATGGCCTTAGATAAAGCTAATCTCTTAAGAAAGAGAAGTGATAGTGATATAAATATAATATTTATAGAAAATAAATTTAAGAAAATAAGTTTAAAAGCAAAGACTTTGTGGTATCAACACAAAAGTGGACAATGGATGATATGCTTCCTGACAAAGTTAAATAAAAAACACTATTATTTAAAAGGATAGTTTTGAGAATTCTATAAGGTAACAGACATATTTTTGGTCTTGAAAAATAGGAGGTCCTCAATAAATATTAGTTGACTAAATAGCAAAGAAGAAGACAACTAATATTAGACAAATCTCATTTGAGACACTCTACAACACAGTTTATCAGTACTCCTCAAAAATATCAATGTCGTTAAAAACAAAAAGTTTAAGAAATGCTCTGAGCAAAGAAGCACTTAAAAAGGCACAATGAGCTGTGCTTGGTGGTGCATGCCTGTAATCCCAGCGGCTCGGGAGGCTGAGGCAGCAGGATGGAGAGTTCAAAGCCAGCCTCAGCAAAAGTGAACTCAGGGAGACCCTGTCTCTAAATTAAAAATACAAAATAGGGCTGGGGATGTGGCTCAGTGGTCAAGTGCCCTGGTATCAAAGAAAGAAGGCACAATGACTAAGTGTAATATGGAGTCTCAGAACAACAACAAAAAAAGAAAATAAAGAGTAAGTAAAAATGAAGGACATCTGAATAAAGTATAGAATTTAGTTAATAATAATGTGTCAATATTAGTTTATTGGATGAGACAAATTTACCATACTACTAAGATATTAATAATAAGAAAAACCAGATTTTTATTGGATGAGACAAATTTACCATACTACTAAGATGTTAATAATAAGAAAAACCAGATGTGAGTATATAGGAATTTTATATACTATCTTTATGCTAATCTTTATTCATAAAGATTCATATCTTTATGAATATGAAGTTCAAAAGCTCCTGTGTTAATGTAAGAATTTTGGAAGTAAAATGTTTGGATTATGAGAGCTGTAACCTAATCTGCCTACCCTAGTTTGAATGCACTGAGTGAGTGATAACTGTAGGCAGGTGAAACTGACTCAAGAGGAGGGTCCCCGAGGTCTTCTCTGCAGACCCTTCCCCTCTCTCTGGTTCCTGGACACTATCAGCAAAGAAGTCTCCCTCCTCTATATCCTTCCACTATTGAGTTCTTCCTCACCTTGAACCCCGAACAGTGGAGTCGGCTTACCCTGGACTAAATCTCTAAAACTGTGAGCCAAAATAAACCTTTCCTCCTCTAAGTTGTTCCTGTCAGGTATTTTGGTCGCAGTGATACAAAGTTGATCAACACACTTTACAACTTCTGGGTAAATCTAAAAAACAGTCATAACATTCTAAAACATTTTTATGAAAAATTACTTGAACTTTGATTCTTGCATTATCTTTTAAAAAGAAGCCTCATCCCTTGACCTTTTATTAAAAAACAAAAAATTCGTTTTGCTTAAGCCGTTTCTGTTGGGCTATGTATCACTTTCAATGGATCAAGACCCAGCTGATAAATGGCCTCTATGGAGAATCTTCGTTATTTCCATACTATTTGAACAGATATTTTTTTCCTAAAAACATTTGATATATAACAATGCAGTATTTTTCACTTAAAGCACTTAAAATGTGTTGAGAGGGTGGATCTCATGTAAGCATTATTATCACACAAAAAGTCTAATTTAATGTACCCTTGTACATTTATACTTGAAAGTGCTGTTCACCTCACAAGGAAGAAATTCAGTTTGCTTTCCAGAGGAGCCTCCTCTATATTGTCCACTAAGTAGGTACTTCAAAGTCTATAGACTTGGGCTAGGGAGATCAAAAGTAGAGAGCAGCAATGCCAGTGGTTGGAAGGAGAAATTGTTCAGAGAACAACGGCAGGTTGAAGGTAGGAGCTGGGAAATGGTGTAGATAGAAAAGGAATTCTGACTTGGGAAAGCATCATATCAATTCTGGCAGTGAACATCTAACACATGTCCAGTCACCATTTCAAGCAGTAAGAACTGTCTAAGGGTATTCCACTGTTTAATAGGCCAGAGCATGCCCAGCAATTTCCAAGACAGCCTTGTTAGTGATGCCTTCCAGGCATCGCAGATTCTCCTGATCACTAATTGTTGCACCTCATGCCTAAGCAACATTGCCTGTAACATTGACTAGCATGCCCACAATTGTCCACACCACAGAAAATGTAAAGAGAAAGAAAGGTGGGGGTGGGGAGACAGAGGGGAAAAGGGAGGGAGGTGGGAAAAAACTTTTCCTCTAATATATAATACAATGTTCAATTCTTTTGAGATGATGGGAAATAGAGTTTGAATTTTTCTCTTTTTAAAAGATAATTATTTTTAGTTCCATTCCTTTTCCCTGGTGGTAGTTAGGCCAGTTAGTACACTGTATCTAGGTTAGTAGGTTCCTGTGACTGTTGGCATAGGGAGTTGTATCTCAAAGGATCTATTAAAACCAGCAGCCCACAAGTTTGTCCAGGGACAAAGCACAGTACCACAAAAGTCACCGACTCAGAGAAAATGAGAGTAATGGATAAAATAGTTGGTAACAGGGAAAAATCCAAAATCCATATGTGAAAACCAAAAATGTTTAGATTATAATGATTGTGCTGAAAATATGTTGCATGCTGAAAATATGTTGCATTTTTTATGATGATCCAGTTCTTTGGTTCAGTATGAGTACATGCTTTAAAACCTACTTTGAATCTAAATTACCTCTCTTGGGTTCAACAATACCCTCCTCCAACAATACCACTTGGGTGATACAAATACACCCAAGTTTTCAGGACTTAACATATTTGATAAAACCTCATCAATTATTTTGTAAATTAACTGAACAAAAGAAGGAATTTCTAAGGTTTTGATTATTTTTCTACTAGTGATTTACAAGAACATCACAGGGACTTCAGAGACAACAGTTGCTGATGACAAAAAAGAGCAAGAGAAAGGGCTGCTTAGGCCAGGATGGTACAGCTATGGTCACCATCATGAAGACTGATTTTGCTGACATTAAACAGCAGACCATGAAAACTGACACCAATATTCCCTAGTATTTCTTCTGTATTTATAGCAGAATATTATTTTTGAATTCTTTAATAACTCCAGTATCAGACAAAGTTTACTCATGCAAATCTACTCATTCATTACCATTTTTTCACCTTCACAATTTAACAGTGAATGCTTTGGAATCCTTTTTTGTTTGTTTTTACATAGAAACATTTGAAACATTAAAAAAGAAATGAAATTTAAAATATTCAGATGACTGAAATTAGCAACCAGAGACCATTTAAATAGGGACCATTGTTCCCAGAGCCAAAAGAAGTTGAAAATTATTGCTGCATGATCAAGAGATTTAATGAACATCCCAGAAAGTCCAATGGCTACTGAATTATCAACTTGATTTTAGGGAGAAATAAATGTTCCATTTTCTAAGAAAGCTTTAGATGTAGAAAAACTGACTCTTTTGAGCTACTGAAAAATGAAAAGTAATCTGAAAAAAAATATTTCTGAAAATCTATTTTTCCACATGACTTTGCAACCATGAAAATCATCCGGTTAACTTCCTACCAAAACGTTCCTATACCCCTGGGCTTTGGTGATACCATCCATGTGAAGGCATATATTCCTTGTGGGAGTGAGCTGGGCACAGGATAAAGCCTTAAATTAAGAGTAATTTCATGATTGTTGTTGTTTTTCCAATGCTGAGAATAAGGACAATCATAGTTAGCACTTACTGAATGCTTTATCAGCAACATTTCATTTGAACCCACAACTCTTTGAAGCAATTACTGAGAAATGAGGAAACTCAGATGCAGAGAAAATAGATGGCTTTCATATCTTCATTCAAGCAGTGCAGACTAACGTGAAGTCTTTACCTTGGGACATTCAACTGGACTCTGATTCAGAAGGATTAGTCTGGTGTCAAGTCCAATCTCCCCTCCTCCCACTCCCTCGTAGGACAGCTCCACCTCTTACTGTCTCCTCATACAGTAATCAAAGTCCCTCCCTGTAGCTAACTTGTTTATTTAGGGTCAGAATGTTCTATCACATCAACCTGCTCTAACAACACTAAACAAATATAAGGATTAAAGAACAGTAATTCATTTATTCTCTCTCCCAATATATTCTTTTCATCATTAAAAATAAAAATAAAAATTTTCCTATTTCTGGTATTTCTTTTCAAAAACATTCTGCTACAAAATGCATATAGTAGGCTACCAACTACATAAAGAAAGATAACATACATGCTTAATGTTGTCTATTTTTCCTTAACAGTATTTCAGACATTGATCCCTGTCAGTATAGAGAGAAATGGCATATTGTTTGTAGTAGCTATACTGTATTCCTCCATGTGGATACATTTATTTTAGTTTTAAGCAGGTTTTAAGCCAGTTCAGGCTTTTCTTCAAAATGTGGCACTCCACCAAAGCTAACAATGAGAACGATCAGCTTTCCTTCTTCCTAACCCAAACTGACCAGATTGGAAGGGTCAGGAATGCACTACTTACTTCCCAGGAAATGTTCCTCCTCTCACTTTCTGTCTCTAGAATTCCTTACGCCTGTCCTGCACACATAATAAAGTGTTGGCCATTTGAAATTTTATAATTATTGTTTTAAAATGTTAAAAAAAAAAGTTGAATATAAAGCAAGTAAAGGTGTGGAGAGCATTCTGAAGTTCTCCTAGAAAAACAGGTCTTATTTTCTTACTGTTATTATTCAGGGGTGTATTTCAAAGTAACAATCATCATATTTACAAAGATAAAACTTAGGTTGCAGCAATTGACCAACTTTCTGCACACAAATGTCAAAATCATTTGCATATCCTGCAGAGCTATTTTTGAACCACTATTTGGAACAACAATAAACTCCAAAATTTTAAAAAGGGGAGACGTATCTCTTCTCAATGTCACATTTCTAAATCAATTTTTATATCACTGAAGGTTAACATATCAGTGAAGGGACACGTGACTTCCCTGGCTTTGTGATCCTTGGCAGTCACAATAAGCAGTGTGTCTGGCGTGAAACAGCAGGTGCAGCTAAAGGGCAGCTTGAGGAGTCAAGCAGGAGTTGCACATGGACATTCAATATGTCCAAATATGCTGTCATATTTAGAGATGTGGACCTTTTCCTAAAATTATCAAGAAACAACAGAGAAATTTAAATAGGGATTAAATGGTCTGATGGTAGGGGTCTTAACATTTTTTAAAAAGTCTTATATCTTACACTTTTAATTAAAAATACAGTTATAAATAAATATATAAAGGCACACATGTGGTCATCTCTGTGCTAAATGCACTCTTTTTCATTTCATGTGCTCATTTTTCTTCATCTTTTCATGCTTCCCCTCCCCCACACACATCTACTTAGTCCCTCTGAGGATACCCATGTCAAAAGTATTATACGTGTTCCATGTTTTTCTCCATGCTCATTTACAGTTCACCATGGCCCCTAACGGTTATTTCTTGCTCTTACTGAGTCTGCCAGGCTGCAAAGTTTATCAGTCTCTTGATACTGAGGAATTTTCTCATCATAAATGTAACTGAGTGTGTCAAGGGGACCACAACTGGACCACACATGTGTCAGTCCTTGCTTCCTGGAGGAGAAAGCCTGATTTATTTGCTGCATACTACAGTGTGTTCTGCTCTCTCAAAAGGGGCTGGGCCCTTGGCTCACTCTATAGTTTCATCCACAATGCATACTTAAATATAAATATAAATAAAGATAACTTTTATTATTTATGTTTTACCAAAATGAATGACATATTTATCTTTTCTCCTCTTGCTATTCTTACTCAAAAATACCTCATAGAAAATCATCCATGTCAATTTGAATTAATAAACTTTATTTTTTAGCAGCTGGATTTTATTCTTTGATGTACATAAAATAGAGCATATTTAACCTTCCCCATATAAGGTCACCCTGAGCACTACTGCAATAAAATTTATGCACATATAACTTTAATTAACGGTGCTTTGATTTCAATTGTAAAAAATCTGTGGAATTGTGGAAGAGTTGAATCAAAGGATATATTCACTTTTAATTTCAATAGCTATTGAGAATGAGTTTTTTAAACTATAAAACCTCCCATTAATATCCACAATGTACCCACAGCATACAGTTGTATCACATTCTCTATAGTTTTTGACTTTGTTTGAGGCAACATGAAATCTCAATATTACTTTACTTTTTATTCCTCAGTACATAGTGAACTATATAGTGTCTTCTTTATGTTTGTAATCATTTCAATTTGAATTGTTTTAAAATATCTTTTGTCCTTTTCCTGTTTTCTACATTTTTTGGTCAATTTCTGAAATATTGATGTTGGAATTTGCCCTCAATTCTCTTATAAATATTTTTTCACATGTATCATCTTGCTATCAACTTTATTTATAACATATTTTGAAATGAAAAAGTTTCCATTTTTGTAGTAAATTATGCCTATGTTTTCTTTTATGGCTTCCAGTTTTACAATCTTGATTAAGAATAATTTGCCAAAACTGGGCTTGGTGGCTCATGCCTGTAATTTCAGCAATTTAGGAGGACAAGACAGGAGGATTACAAGTCTGAGGTTTCACTAAGTAACTTAGTGAGACCCCGTCTCAAAATGAAAAAATTAAAAGGCCCTGGGATGTGACCTGGTAGTAAAACATCTGAGTTCAATCTCCACTACCAAAAAAGAAGAAGAAGAAGAAGAAGAAGAAGAAGAAGAAGAAGAAGAAGAAGAAGAAGAAGAAAAAGAAGAAAAGAAGAAGAGTATTTTGCCAAACACAAGATTATATAAACACCCTCTTTAATATAATTGCAAGGTTCTTATTTTTCCATATTACAGATTAGGAAATGGAGGTATAGAAAAATTAAGTAATTTACCTGTGATATTCCCTTAAACATATGTTTGCCCTATGACCTAATTTAAGTATTAACTCAGTTGAAATGAGAAGATTCAGCCACATAAGGACTTGCATATAAATATTCAGTTAAAATTTGTTATATGAAATTATGATGTATTCAGTAAGAAAGAAGAAATTAGTTTTTAAAAGGTTCTGGTATTATTGGCTACCAATATAAAAAAAAATTGGAATCTATTTTATCTCCCACAAAACTGAGTTCCTGATGAATTAAAGACTTAAATGTGGAAAATAAAAGCAATAAGAGTCTTGCAATTATATTAAAGAAGATGTTTATATACTCTTGTGTTTGGAAAAATACTCTGTATCAATGCCATGTTGATTTATGTTTAGTGATTTTTTCAATTTTAATATTCTTAACATTCTGTGGAATGTTAAGTTCTTTTTCTTGGTTGTTTTTCCCCATTTTCTTAGCTTTATTTCAGGTAATAAATATTCATATTGTTTTATAAGTGTCCCATTCCCCAAATAAACCCTTTAGAATCCTGACTGGAGCTGCATTAAACATATATATTAATTCATTATAATGATTTCCTAATGATATTAAGTCTTTCTATTTCAAAATATACTGTCTTTCAATTTGTTCAATCTTGTTTTGTCTTTCAAAAAGACTATATTTTACTATTATGAAATGCTTCCATCTTAAAAATGTAAAAATAATAATAGTCATGCACTGCACACACTTTACAAAAATTATACGAGGTTTCTCTCAATTGAAAATATATTTTACATGTAATTTCCAGTTATTATGAGAAATTGTAATTTGTCCTGAGAAACATTCTTTACTATTTCATTTGACTTAATAGTGATTAGATTTAACTAGTGTCCTCTTTGGTTTTTTATTCTGTTCTAACTCATGTCTGATCGATATTTCTGCATTGATTGCTTCTGCTTGATATAGGAGTATAAGACACCAAATAAATAACAAAGAAACATGAAGGTTTTAATAAATTAAGATTCTAATTGATTCATATTTAATCTTTTCATACTACCTTTTCTTCTTATTAGAACCCTATTAGTCTTCTATTCTTCCCTTTCTCCTTTTCTTCCTCTCTTCTTTATATTTCAATTTTAGAATATTTCAAACTTTATATGGCATTTTTTAAGTACTTATTAAAAAGACATAGAGTCAAAATGTGAAGTATTTAATTTAACACATATTTATTGATTTCTTTTACCTACAATGTTCAGTGTTACTTACAGATAAAAGGAGGGGAGTGGTATTCAAAGATGAAAAGCAATGATTCTGTGTGTCAGGAAGCTTAAAATTCAATAAATGGTTCTAATGTGAAACATTATTCAGGAAAGAATTACTCTTCCAGTGTTTACAGCAGCCATAAAAACAGAAAAATGTTACCAAAATAAAAGGGAAAGGCAGAATTTGGATTAAGAATAAAACGAAGACAAAGGAGGAGAGAAAAGATTCAAAATACTAAAAGAGAAAAAGCAGATTCTATATATTACATGGCAGCACACACCTACACAGAGCTGGTTTGAAGAAACAATCATCCTCCTTTCAAGTTGCTGTCTAAGGGTGGTATTTAGACTTCCAGTTGGCCAAGTTGCAACATCAATTGGGAACTTGTTAGAAATGTAAATTCTGGGGTCCAACATGAATTTACTGAATCAAAAATCTCCCAAGTGGGGTCTTATAATCTGTGCTTTCACAAGATTTCCAGATGATTCTGAAGGACACTAAAGTTTGAGAATCACAGTTTTACCATGTTTTTCCTACTGGGATTTTCAATATAAAGGATGCAAAAACAGTGTTTATAACGAGATGTTTGGCATAGTGCTTTCTTCTAATGATTAATAAATAATGGGATTGTTCCTGACCAGTCATTTAATAGTTTGAGGGATTACTAATAGGTGCATAATAACTGGTTAACAAACTTTGATCTCTAAACAATCCAGTCCTATTTTTCCCCTGGTACTGGGGATTTAATCCAGGGGCACTTTACCACTGAGCTACTTCTACAGCTCTTTTCATTTTTTATTTTGAAACAGGGTCTTGTTAAATTGCTCAAGTTAATCTCAAACTTGGAATTCTCCTACCCCAACCTCCTGAGTAGCTGGAATTACAGGCACGTAGCACTGTACCTGTCTCCAGCTTATTTTTCATTTCCTAATCAAAAAAGTTTTTCCCAGAAGATAAGTATGCAGTTACATTAATTACCACCCAATAGGGGACAAATAACATTATTTCAAAGTGATCAATGACATTAATCCCACCTTCAAAATGGCTACTATTTACACTGCCCTGAGAGTCTCTATAAAAGCCTCTATAAGTCTCTATAAATAGCAATGAATAGTCTCAAATCTCCCCTCTCAAAAAAGCCAAAAATCAAAAAGCATTTCAACAGCCTTGTATAACAATTCCTAAATAATGGGGAACCTGAGCAAGAGAAAGTAAAATGATGCACACAATTGCATTGGGAATACTCGAATGGATTTTATACAGGTGAGATTTACAGCTGCATTAAGTAAAATGATACAACCCTTCAGGTTAAGAAAAAACAAACAAAACTTACATATAAATAATTAGGATGCCTCTATTGAGTACCGGACAAAACTCATGTTGAGATTTAATTGCCAGCATGGCAGTATTAAGAGGAAGGCCTTTAATCAATGATGAGATCTTGAGGGCCGCACCCACCCCTGATGAATGGATACATGCCGTTATTGAAGGAGATGCTGGTTCCCTGTTCTTCCACTCAACTCCCCAGCCTCCAGAACCATGTGTCAAAAAAACTTCCATTATTTATATTTTACCCAGTCTGTGTATTCTATAACAGCAAAAGAAAATGAACTAAGACTTAGGATTTTAGGTATTAATATTAACTGATTTTTAATTAAAAGTATCATAGCCATAAGACCTAAGCTACATCATCATCATGATCCTCACCTGGCAAGTGAAGTAGAGCAAAGGCAGGTGAAGCTCTAGAAGAAACTTGGTGAACTGGCATCTGATGGATGCTGGACTTACAATGCATATGAAATTGAGGAAAAACCCAAGGATAGGAAGAGAATATTTGTGGCTCAATAATTTTTATATATTATTAATTCTACAGACTAATTTAAAATTGAGGTGTCTCTGAGGGCTTAGCAGAGTTCCCATATTTCAGCAACTTCCATAATGATAAAGCTGAGCAGTTTTCCCAAAGCACTCCCCCTGGGTTTCTGTTGTCCTAGAGTTTCTCTCAACTTTTTAAGGAATTAAGTAAGCAAAAACAGGAAGCCCGAGGTCAGCAATTTTCAAAATACATTCTAGTTGTCTGAAAAATAAATTTTACTAAAATCGTTCCTTTTTATCTATTTGTATCTATTTTAAAATAGAAGATTTTTTTCCCATTAGAGTTGGAAGTTTGGTAAGGAAATTGTCTAATGACAGAAGGTCATGCAAGGAGGTGAGAATCCCACAACCTCTCAAATAGTATTTCCAAATCAGTGAAATTGACAGTGAATTAGCAAATTCACCAAATTTAACCTGGATTTCATCATACTCTAAATATTTGAAAATATTTAATTATTTCTAATCATTAATTTAGAAATATGGGCAATAATGTTGCAGTTAACTCACAGTCTTGAATTTGAGACCACAAGAAGTATCCATTTATCTTTCTCGAAGTCAAATTCTAAAGAGTATTACACCTCCTTAATTTCAATTTGATATTTAAATAAAAGTGCAAACAAACAATATTTGGTAGGAAAAGGACAAAATATACTTAAGTAAAGAAAAAGGTATAGTATGATACCACCCAATGACAGGAATTAGTGGTTTTGTAGAAGTTATATGTCATTTCATTTGCTCTGAGAATATATTATATATAATATGTTTCATAGAGCTACCGTAATTATGCTTATAAGGCAGTAATATTATTACTCAGCTTGTTGGAAAATATTTAATAATCGTAGTAAATTCAAATAATCAACCAATTGTTCAAACAGTTGTTAACTGAAATGAACCAGTAAAGAAATAAATCAGCATTATGTCAGAAATATATCCACACTTTTTCCTGTGGATACCGTCATCATTGTTGTTCTAGGAAATTTTCATTTGTAAATTTGAAAACATAACTTCTTTCTTCCTCATTTGTATCATCTACCATCTGTTTGAGGAGGCAAAGTTTTTTCTTTACATTTTCTTCTCATCCATTTCTATAACCATCTCCATGGTGCTAGTAAGTACAATGAATCAAAATAAATAACATTTTTTAAAAAAGAATTTTAGTCAATTTTTAATTTCTGTGATCAGAAGACCTGAACAATTTAGAGGGGGAAAATTTCATTTCAAGTTCACAGTTTCAGAGGTTCCATCCATGGATGGTTGACTCCATCACTCTGGGCCTGAGGTGAGACAGAACATCATGGTAAGAGGGTGTGGAAAAAGAAAGCTGCTCAGTTCATAACAACCAAAAAGCAGAAAGTGCTCCGCTCAGCAGGAGCAAAATTTAAACCCCAAAAGTGCATTCCCAGTGACCTGCTTCCTCTAGTCACACCATGCCTGCCTGTAGTCACCACCTAGTACAGCAACCCTTCCAAATTATTAATCCATCAAATGCATTAATCCACCAAACACATTAATCCAGTGATTAGGTTACAGCTCTCCGAACCCATCACATCACCTCTGAACATTCCTGCATTGTCTCACACATGAGCTTTTGGAGAATATCTTAGTACTTAAGGAATAACATAAAACCATATAAAATTTGAGCTCTTTCTATTTAAAAGCTTCTTTCAAGTTGTTCGAACACCCAGTTATTTCACATATGGAAGATACTGCAGTTAAGTGGTCATAAATATTTAAACAAGGCAACACCTGACTTCAAAGTGACTTTCTAATGTGACCTTCCTCCAAAGAAACCAGACGATTTTCTGCTAAGGATCTGGAATCACTACAACAGGAACATAAGGTGTAATCAATCTATATGTTATTTATAAGATATGAAACTTTTTAGCTTAGGAGAAATAAAATCTCTCAATTGAATTTACTTCCACACCAAAAATAGATTAAATCAAAACCGTAACATTTTCCTACTTAGATTGACCTTTGCTCAGTGAATCAAGTACAGGATCATCTAATATACTTGAAATAATGAATTTTGAAAGGAAAGAGGAAGGTAGAAATAAAAGAAAGGTGGAACAGAAGATAAAGGGCAAAATTTAATTCTTTCTATTGTGTAAATAGTGGTTGTTTATAAAATATTAAATATATATAATAAAATCTTGAATAACTGATGGTATAAGAGAAAGGAAATCAGGAAACATTAGAAAATTTCAAAAAGCTATGAATTATGGAACCCAAGTTATCCAGAACTCCTTGAATAATTTAGTATTTTGAATAGTCAGATTTTACAGGCTTATGTTGTTTTACCTCTAAATAATAAAAAGCAAATTTTTGCTAAGTGAAAGTTTCTAAAATGTATTATACATTTCTCTGAATTCACAAAGAATTCTGCTGAGATTATGACTGTCCAGATGATGGAACATCATTAATATGAAGTCTGCTATTCCACCACTCATAAGTTGAAGGTATATAAGCCTATGTGGTCTATTTAGATATTTCTAGAGTTTGTATTTTATGGTCATATAGCTGCTTTCAATAATTTTGTGGCTTCTTCAGTTGTAGATACCTGCTCTGGTTTACATCTACATTTACCAGTGTGACTGAATCACCTTAGAGTTTATTTTAATGCTTATTATGTGCAAAGAACATGTTAAAATTGTGTGCAAAATAATGATGAACATCTTCTGAAAGAAGACCAAATGAAATAAGGTATTGGTAAGATAAGTAGTATTTCTTTGGCAGGAAGCATTTTTTTGCTTACCTCCTAATAGTAGGTAGGATTTTTCCTCAAGATAGTCAGTTTTGCTTGCCAGGAAATTCTAAATGAGTGAAATGCTATCATCTGGAGAGAATACAATAAACATTAAAACACACACACACACAATTAGAATCAGACTCAATGCAAACCAATTTATATAATCTAAAAAGCCTGTCATTTAAAGAATAAATTATACCAGTGTTTTAAAGGCAATTATCATCAATAAAAAGAGGTAACATTAAAATAATCATATTTAAGTTATTATAATTTGTGCAATTCTCATTGAGACATCAAAAATAAATTTAAAAATCTTTCTGTTATTAATGTGTTTGAAAACCTCAGAATCTTAGAATCATAAAGTTTTAGACCTAGAAGCTTTGAAGATGATTTTCATGACCCCTTTCCTTTGTAGATGATAGCCTGGTGCCTAGATCCGTGAGCAAATTTGTGGTAGAGCAAAGAGAACTGGAAGCCAATAAACTCTTATCTAGATTTGTATTGGTTTTTCTTTCTTGCTATTCCTATTAATATATGAATTTAATGTTCAAAAGAATAGTTCTAATGGATGTTGTTTTAGTCAGCTTTTCCACTCTTGTGACCAAAAGACCTGACAAGAACAATTTCAGACGAGGAAAAGTTTATTTGGTGCCCATGGTTTCAGAAGTCTCAGTTCATAGACAGTTGACTCCATTGCTCTGGGCCCAAGATAAGGCAGGACACCAAGACAGAAGAGCATAATGGGAAAAAAGCCGCCCAGAACATGATAATCAGGAAGCTCTCTCTGCTCACCAGGGCAAGCCCCTCAGTAACCTATCTCTTTCAGTCACACTCTACCTGCTGATAGTTACCACCCAGTTCATCCATTCAAATGGATTAATGCATTAAGTTAAGGCTCTCATAACTCAATCATTTCACCTCTAAACTTTCTTGCATTGTCTCACACTTGAGATTTCCGGGGACACCTCATATCCAAACTATAACAGATGTCAACTGTGAAAATCTTACACCAAGACCACCAAAAAAGCTGCCAATGAAGCAAAACTGAATGCATTAAATTTACTTCAGTAAGAGAGAATCTCATCTTAACAGTCTTAGTAATTTATCAGTGATAGATGTTAGAGAATATTTAGAAAATTTTAGTCTGTGCTCAAGTGGTTTTGGGCAGTTCTTTCAACAGGGAACTAGTTAGAATTAGCAAAGTGAATGTCCTAATACTTTAGTATTAAAGTAAATTTTGATAAAATAATTAATGCAGTTATGGATGTTATTTGATCAGATAAGCAAATTGGTGTTCCGACCAGATAGATATTTGCCCAGATGAACAGTTTACCCAGAAAACTTGCTTTGCAGAAACGTTTTGAAGCAAGCAACCATAACGTTTATTAGATCCTGAGTTAAAATGTCCTGGATCAAGGTAATGTTGACAAAGGTAATCTCATTTTCTGAGGTTGGGTCTGACTTTAGGAAAATTACTTAGTCAGTTAATGACTCATTTTTTTCTTAAGTAAAATAAAACCAAAGCTCTCACTATGTAATCACAACATCTTGAACCCTTTATCAGTCAGGAATTTTATTAAAAAAAAATAATAATGTGGCTCTACAGAGCACTCCAAAATTCAGGGAAGACAACAGTAAGACTTCACTTTTTGTGTACAGAAATGTAAAACAGTTGAAGTCAGCTGATCTATTTGGCTCAGCTGGCCTTGACTTGGAACTCTGAGCTAAATCCAAGGATTTTCCACATGCCTTCCATCCTCTTTAGATAAGAGACTACGCAAAGCATGTTCTTCTTTGGCAAAACATAAAAGCATGAAAAGGTGAATCCAACCATTCAAGCTTATTTCAGATCTTTTTCACATGTCATGTCTTCTAAAACCTCCACTGACCAAATTAAAACTCAAAATTCAAGTCCAAAATGAAGCCATGAAGCCATTAAAATGAAAAAAAACAAACAAAAAAACAAAAAAAACTCTACCTGCCATGAGGCCAGGTCAACAACAGAAGAATTGGGCCTAGTAATCCAATCTATTAAATCCTTTGAAAGAAACCCTCTTAAACTTTGCTTTCAATCAGCCTTAGAGATATGGAAAAGTTGTCCAGTGCAATATGATTTGTCAACTTAGAAAGCCTCTTCGCAGGCATAGAAAAGTACTCAAATATGACTAACAGGACTTGTTTCTCCCCACCTCATTCATTGTATCATTTCCACAGATCAGTTGATGGCCTGTTAGCATTAGAATCTAATAAAAATGTTGGCATTAGGCCAGTCAAGGAAAACAGAGAATATTGAAATTCTGATTTCACATGAGATTGCTTCAATGTCAAAGCAATTAAATATACCTGATAAATCTATCAATTTATAATGAATCCAAAAGAATCTTACAAAATTTTATAACCATAAGATAAAGCAGCTCCAATGCCCCTTGATTATTCAAGTAGCCCCAAAAGAACTATCACTGTTCAAGTCATGTTCTTCCTTATTTATTTCCAAACCTTTAATTGCCGTTTCCAAAACTACAATGTTCTTTTGCTCCCATGAGAATACACTAAGTCCTTTGTATAACTACCATAACAAGACTAATGAGTACAGGATGAATTATAAAACACAACAACGGTTCAAAATTCCACAACAAAGCAATTAGAAACTCAAGTCGTATTATCAACGAGGGGGTTCTAGTTTGTTGTTTTTAAAGGAAATAATCCTGAAATGGTATTGGCCATAAGACCAAAAAGAGTGAGAGTGTCAAATCATCATGTCCACAGTCCACCTGCAGTTAAGATGCAGGGCTAGCACAACTCACGAGTCATAGATACAGCCCCTTTTTAACTTTCATGACAATGCCAGTAATTTACCAATCCTGTGTAATGAATAAAGGATAAGAATACAGAGAAGAATAAACAATATCCCTGAGATTAAACCCAATATTAGGAAAGTAACTATTCTGCTGCTAAATTTTAATAATTAATTAAAGTTTGATAGAAGTTAATAGCTCTACAAGAAAAATCAATATTTCTACACTGTTTCAGAATGTTCTACCATTCACTCATAAAAATTACTCATATTAAACGTAAAAACAAAGATGTATAGTATGCATGACTATTTTTACCCTTTCTATAATAACTGTTATTTTTAAAATATTTATATGAAATTTCAATAATACCAATAATGAAATATGTTCTCATACCTGTTAGTATGGCTATTATAGAAAAAAAATGATAAGTTTGGAAACAGGTGTGGAGAATTGGAAATTTGTGCACACACCATTGGTGGGAATGTAAAATGGTGCAGCCACAATGTAGAAAAATGCAGAAGTACCACAGAAAATTAAAAGTAGAACTACCACATAACCCAGCACTCTCAATTCCAGTATATCCAGAGGAAATAATATCAGTAACTCAGGGACATCTACATTTCCATATTCACTCTAGCATTATTAATATACATATAATATCAATATCAACACCACAATGAGTTATATATGTAATAAATCAGTATATATATATAAATAAAATTAAAACTAAAAAGAAGGAAACTCTGCCAGTTGAGACACCACAGATGAACTTAAAGAAAATGATGTTAAGTGCAATAACCCAGACACACACACACACACACACACACACACACAACATTGAATGATTTGTCTTAAATGCTGAAACTAAAAATCTCAAACTTGGTGCTGCAGTGCCTAGTATGCATGAGGCACTGGATTCAATTCTCAGCACCACATAAAAATAAATAAATATATAATCGGAAACTCAAAGAAACATACAGTGAGGTAGTTATCAAGGATCAAGAGGTAGGGGAAATAAAAAGATGTTGATCAAACTTTCAGTTACAAGATGAACAAATTCTGGAGGACTGATATACAGCATGGTGATTGCAGTTAATAATAGCATACATAAAATTTGCAAAGAAAATTAGTCTTAAGTTTTCTCAACACAAAAAGGTAACTATGTAAGGTGACGATATGTTAATTAGCTTGATCGTGGTAATCATTTCACAATGTGTATGCGTTTACATATATCACACACACACACACACACATATATATATATGTGTGTGTGTGTGATGTCTTACGCCTTAAATATTTAATAGTTTTTATTTACTGATTATACCTCAGTAAAGCTTGGGGGAAAAACATCCTCCAAAGTGACTTGATATGTCATTGGCAATTAGATTTCTAAATTGTATACATTTAAACTATGTATGTTTAGTTACATCTAGAACATTTTACAAAATTAATATACTTGAAATTCCTTTATGTAAATATTCAGTTACAGATATATGCTATTCCTAAAATCAGGCTCATATCTACTTCTTGTACCTAGGTAATAAAATGAAGATAGAGACATTTTGGCCTTCACAAACTAAGAAAATTTTTAATGACTTTATGATCCCCCCAAAACGTCCTGGGACTGGTTTATGCAATATCTCTATTCTTACTGAAGGAAATAATTTTCCGTGGAAGCTTATATAAGCAAAGTTCTTGTCAATCCAATTCCTTCCAATACCATAACAAGCTATATTCAGGCAATGTCATTACCAGGTGAGGCAGAATTGGAGCTTTTGGTATTTTATGTTCTACAGCAGTTCAGCTATAAAAACTCTAGATGCACCATAGCTCTGACTATTTCATGTCTGAGTGTGCCATTACAATTCCATGTCCTCCCCTGGCTGTCAGGAACCTCACAACAAACTCCTAAATTACATAAATCTCACAGAGCAGCTAAAGCTAAAAAGATCTCCCTCAACTTATGCCCATAAACACCAACTAGGTTGTGAAATTTTTTTTTTTTCCTTGAAGGAATGCTTTGATGGGGAAAGACCAGTAAAATTATCTGTTCTGGGGAAAGTATTCTCTAGCACAAAGGCAAACAAAGACAAAGGAAGAGAGTCCCTCACAGCTATAAAATACTTTTACTATACAAGTCAATTACCAAATGCAATTCACCCTATTTTGTTTGAATATCAGGCTCCAGAATATCTGTTTGAACAATATGCCTTACCAACATAAAGAATTTCTTTAAAAGATAAATAAGGTAGGGAAATCATAATGGGACTGCTAATAATAGAAATGAAATATAAGATTTCCTCAAGCCTTACAGATGAAGAAATTGCACAGTGAGGCTAAGAACTTCCCTAAGGACACCCAGTACTCAAGCAATTGTGCTGGGATTAGACAAGATTAGGCACATTCCAGGTAGTATGGTTGACTGTGGACTATGCTTCAATTAGAACTCTTCACACTTGGCCCCAAACAACTTCCTTCTTCTTTTGTACCCAGGAAGTAAACAACTCCACCAGAGACTTGAACCTCAGTCTTCATCTGTCCTAAAGAACATCCTTAGCTTATAACCCTTCTAATTATTTAATTTATTAAATGTTTATTACATACCAGATATCACACTATTGTCTAGACTCATTATATCCTAGAAATTAAGTGCTAATATCTTCATATTAGGAAATGGAGGTACACAAAAATTAAGTAATTTACCTGTGATATTCCCTTAAACATATACTTGTCCTATGACCCAATTTAAGTACTAACTCAGGTGAAATGAGAAGATTTGGTCACACAAGAACTTGCATATAAAGGTTCATAGTGGCTTACCTATAATACTTAAGAACTGAAAATAACCAATTGTGTATTGACAGATAAACAACTCATAGTTCAATATTTTATGAAACACTACTCAGCTAGGAAAGAGCAAAATTCTGAGCCAAAAAGAGAAAGAGAAATACAAAATTGTGCACACTTGATGATTTTATTTACATGAAATTCTAAAACAAAGAAAAGTAATCCTGAATGTTCTTAATCCAGTAGGAATGTACCTTTGTGTCATAAGTGCTACAAAAATACTTTTTTTTTTTAAAGTGGGGAAGTATAACTTCTGTACTGACTATTGCCAGGAAATTTTCCTTCCATTATTTTGGAAAATATGAATTCATAATTCTTTTGTTGAAACCCACTGTAAATTTTTTGCCTTGATCTTCCTTCCTCCTTCATATCCTTCATCATCTTCTCCTGTAGCAGCATCTATGGTTAAATGTGTTTATCTTAAAGGAATGTGTCAGGGCCCTTCATTTGCCTATTTATTCCAAGGTCCTGGGAAAAACCTAAGAATGTATTCATACTTGGGTAAATGTGAATTTTGCAAAAAGCAAGATGTTCTAACTACTATCAACTAAGGCATTTGTCTCTTTCCACTCTCATGCTCTTCCACAGAATTTCCATCTTGAATAAACGGAAACTGAAGCAATCGTGGGTATTTTTGGTGCAACGCACTCACTGGATCTCTTTGTTGACTTGCCCAGGATTGTGAGAGCAATGTGTAATGGTAGAGGTTGTATTTCTTTATGACTAAGCCCCTGACAAGGAGAACTGAAAGAATGTGTGGAATGGAAGAAGAAAATGTCTTGAACAGTGCGGATCCAGAATCTAGTTTCTGAAAATTTCTTTCAGTTACCAAACCGGTAAAACTGTGAGCGCAGGATCTCATTCTTAAGATTGGTGAGTTAAAACTGAAATGCTCTCTAGTCAGAATAAACTCAGTAATGCAACAGTGTCGTTATTATAAACATCTTCCACATTTTATCTCTCTCTTTTCAAGGGGAATCATAAGTAATAGGATTAATTGGAATTCCTGTGCAGCGCACTAACCTAAAAGCCAAGATGTCTGCGTATAAAATCACATTTTATTCTTTGCAACACATTAAATCACAGCATAACAAGTTGTGAGACTGAAATAAACTTTTCTGAAATATTACTAGTAGCAAACAAACATTAATTTAACCATGGTAAAGAAAACCTGAGTTAATTATTCCCTTTATAAAAAGTAATGGCAAAAACTCACCATAAATTGAGGTTATCAAAGAACAGGCAGCCAGAAATGTAGGCCAAAATGAGTGTTATAAAGAACTAATTAAGGAGAGCCTTTCTGACCAGAACAAGCTCCGAGTCCTGCAGCCAGTGCAGCGCAGCATACTCCTGCACGCAAGCAGATTCAGGGACCAGATAGGGCAGCCAGAGACCTCCCCAAGTATTCTGGACCCCTGCGGTGGGAGGTGCCCTTCAAGGCTAGCTTCTCAGACCAGACCGCCCAGTGAGACTTTCTACATAGAACCAGCCACAAGCCCCCGAACCAACAGAGAGCCTCGATCCGCAAGCAGCCTCTGGGATCAGGGCAGGGCAGCCAGAGACCTCTTCAGGCGGCTCTGCCCACTCCGGCTGCAGGCTCTCTTCACGGGGCGATCCAAGATGGCGGCCTAGAGGGAGACTGCACCCCCAGTCGCTCCAGAACCCAGGAGTTAAGAAGGGGAGGCATTGAGAGACTCGGACTGAAATAGAGCCACGGGTGAGTCTGCCCACTGGGTAAAGCTTGGCCCGGGCGGCAGGCTCAGATACAGGTGGCTTATTGGAGCCGGGCAGGGCAGCTAGAGTTTTCCCAAGGTAGCCTTCCACACTCCAGCAGTGGGCTCCTCCCACACGGCCAGCTGCACGGAGCAGGCCCACAGTGAGAGCATTTCAGCACAGAGCCAGTTCCAAATCGTGGAACCAGTAGGGGGCTAGGGGTAGTTTTCTTCGGATACGCTGCTTTATCAGATTCCTCCAAGACATCAGGCTACTGAAGGCTGGGAGGTGATACACTGGAAATCTACCGGGACACTATAAGCCAGTAGCGGAAAACTGCAATATCTCAGGGTCCCACTGACAACTGACCAATATGAGAAAACAAGGGAAGAAAATGTCCCAAACAAACCTAGATACTACATCAATAAAACCCAATGACAGCACAGCAGAAGAAATGTCAGAAAGGGAGTTCAGAATGTACGTAATTAAAACGATCAGGGAAGCTAATGAGGAGATGAAAGAGCAAATGCAGGCATTGAAGGAGGAGATGAAAGAGCAAATGCAGGCATTAAATGATCGCGCCAATCAACAGTTAAAAGACCAAATACGGGACGCAAGAGATCATTTCAATAAAGAGTTAGAGATACTGAAAAAAAACCAAACTGAAATCCTTGAAATGAAGGAAACAATAAACCAAGTTAAAAACTCCATAGAAAGCATAACCAATAGGATAGAACACCTGGAAGACAGAACCTCAGACATTGAGGACAAATTATTTAATCTTGAAAGCAAAGTTGGCCAAACAGAAAAGATGGTAAGAAATCATGAACAGAATCTACAAGAATTATGGGATATCATGAAAAGGCCAAATTTAAGAATTATTGGGATTGAGGAAGGCTTAGAGAAACAAACCAAAGGAATGAACCATCTATTCAATGAAATAATATCAGAAAATTTACCAAATCTGAAGAATGAAATGGAAAACCAAGTACAAGAGGCTTATAGAACTCCAAACATACAAAATTACAACAGACCCACACCAAGGCACATTATTATGAAAATACCTAACATACAAAATAAAGACAGAATTTTAAAGGCCGCGAGAGAAAAGAATCAAATTACATTCAGAGGGAAACCAATAAGAATATCAGCAGATTTTTCAATCCAGACCCTAAAAGCCAGAAGGGCCTGGAACAACATATACCAAGTCCTGAAAGAAAACGGATGCCAACCAAGAATCTTATACCCAGCAAAACTTACCTTCAAATTTGACGATGAAATAAGATCCTTCCATGATAAACAAAAGCTAAAGGAATTTACAAAAAGAAAGCCAGCATTACAGAACATTCTCAGCAAAATATTCCATGAGGAAGAGATGAAAAACAACGATGCAAATCAGCAACAGGAGGCACTAGCCTAAAGGAATAGCCAAATAAAGGAGAAACCAAATCATGTCAAAAACAAATATGAGTCAATTGACTGGGAATACAAATCATATCACAATAATAACCCTGAATGTCAATGGACTGAATTCATCAATCAAAAGACACAGACTGGCAGATTGGATTAAAAAGAAAAATCCAACAATATGCTGCCTGCAAGAGACTCATCTCATAGAAAGAGACACCCATAGACTAAAGGTGAAAGGATGGGGAAAAACATACCATGCACACGGACACAGCAAAAAAGCTGGAGTATCCATCCTCATTTCAGATAATGTGGACTTCAAGCCAAAACTAGTCAGAAGGGATAAAGAAGGACATTACATGCTGCTTAAGGGAAGCATAAATCAGCAAGAAATAACAATCATAAATATCTATGCCCCGAACATTGGCTCATCCACGTACGTCAAACAAATCCTTCTCAATTACAGAATTCAAATAGACCACAACACAATCATACTAGGCGATTTTAACACACCTCTCTCACCACTGGATAGATCTTCCAAACAAAAATTGAATAAAGAAACTATAGATCTCAACAACACAATCAGCAATTTAGACTTAACAGACATATATAGAATATACCATCCAAGAAAGAACGAATACACTTTCTTCTCAGCAGCACATGGATCCTTCTCTAAAATAGACCATATTTTATGCCACAAAGCTACTGTTAGCAAATACAAGAAGATAGAGATACTACCTTGTACTCTATCAGATCACAATGGATTGAAATTAGAAATAAATGACAGAATAAAAAACAGAAACTTCTCCAATACCTGGAGACTAAATAATACACTATTATATGATGAATGGATAACAGAAGACATCAGGAGGGAAATAAAAAATTCTTAGAAGTAAACGAGAACAAAGACACATCATATCAAAATCTCTGGGACACTATGAAAGCAGTACTTAGAGGAAGATTTATTTCATGGGGTGCATTCAAAAAAAGAAGTAGAAATCAACAAATAAACGACTTAACACTACAGCTCAAAGCGCTAGAAAAAGAAGAGCAGACCAATACCAAAAGTAGTAGAAGACAGGAAATAGTTAAAATCAGAGCCGAAATCAACGAAATCGAAACAAAAGAAACAATTGGAAAAATTAACAAAATAAATAGTTGGTTCTTTGAAAAAATAAATAAAATTGATAAACCCTTAGCCACACTAACAAAGAGAAAGAGGGAGAAAACTCAAATTACTAAAATTCGGAATGAACAAGGAAACATCACAACAGACACGACTGAAATACAAAACATAATTAGAAGCTATTTTGAAAATCTATACTCCAACAAAACAGAAAACCTCGAAGACATCAACAAATTTCTAGAGACATATGAATTACCTAAACCAAACGAGGAGGACATACACAACTTAAATAAACCAATTTCAAGCAATGAAATAGAAGAGGTCATCAAAAGCCTACCAACAAAGAAAAGTCCAGGACCAGATGGGTTCTCAGCCGAGTTCTACAAAACCTTTAAAGAAGAGCTCATTCCAATACTCCTCAAACTATTCCATGAAATAGAAGAGGAGGGAACCCTCCCAAACTCGTTCTATGAAGCCAATATCACCCTGATACCTAAACCAGACAGAGACACATCGAGGAAAGAAAATTTCAGACCAATATCCTTAATGAACATTGACGCAAAAATTCTCAACAAAATTTTAGCAAATCGCATACAAATATATATTAAAAAGATAGTGCACCACAATCAAGTGGGTTTTATCCCAGGGATGCAAGGTTGGTTCAACATTCGGAAATCAATAAATGTCATTCACCATATCAACAGACTTAAAGTTAAGAATCACATGATTATTTCAATAGATGCAGAAAAAGCATTCGATAAAATACAGCATCCCTTCATGCTCAAAACACTAGAAAAAATTGGGGTAGTGGGAACATTCCTAAACATTATAAAGGCAATCTATTCTAAGCCCATGGCTAATATTCTAAATGGTGAAAAACTGAAAGCATTCCCCCTAAAAACTGGAACAAGGCAGGGATGCCCTCTTTCACCGCTTCTATTCAACATCGTTCTTGAGACTCTAGCCAGAGCAATCAGACAAACCAAAGAAATTAAAGGGATACGAATAGGAAAAGAAGAACTCAAACTATCCCTGTTCGCTGATGACATGATTATATATTTAGAGGAACCTGGAAATTCCACCAGAAAACTTTTAGAACTCATAAGTGAATTCAGTAAAGTAGCAGGTTACAAGATCAATGCTCATAAATCCAATGCATTTTTATACATAAGTGATGAATCTTCAGAAAGAGAAATTAGGAAAACTACCCCATTCACAATAGCATCAAAAAAAATAAAATACTTGGGAATCAATCTCACAAAAGAGAACTACAGAACACTAAAGAAAGAAATTCAAGAAAACCTTAGAAGATGGAAAGATCTCCCATGTTCCTGGATAGGCAGAATTAATATTGTCAAAATGGCTATACTACCTAAAGTGCTATACAGATTCAATGCAATTCCAATTAAAATCCCAATGATGTACCTTGCAGAAATAGAGCAAGCAATTATGAAATTCATCTGGAAGAATAAAAAACCTAGAATAGCTAAAGCAATCCTCAGTAGCAAGAGCGAAGCAGGGGGTATTGCAATACCAGATCTTCAACTCTACTACAAAGCAATAGTAACAAAAACGGCATGGTATTGGTACCAAAATAGACAGGTAGATCAACGGTACAGAATAGAGGACATTGACACAAACCCAAATAAATACAATTTTCTCATACTAGACAAAGGTTCCAAAAATATGCAATGGAGAAAAGATAGCCTCTTCAACAAATGGTGCTGGGAAAACTGGAAAACCATATGCAACAGAATAAAATTAAACCCCTATCTCTCACCCTACACAAAACTCAACTCAAAATGGATCAAGAACCTCGGAATCAGACCAGAGACCCTGCATCTTATAGAAGAAAAAGTAGGTCCAAATCTTCAACTTGATGGCGTAGGATCAGACTTCCTTAACAGGACTCCCATAGCACAAGAAATAAAAGCAAGAATCAACAACTGGGATAGATTCAAATTAAAAAGCTTTCTCTCAGCAAAGGAAACTATCAGAAATAGTTAAAAGAAGAACTCTCTCTGTAGAGAGAGCCTACAGAGTGGGAGAATATTTTTGCCAACCATACCTCAGATAGAGCGCTAATTTCCAGAATCTATAAAGAACTCAAAAAACTCTACACCAAGAATACAAATAATCCAATCAACAAATGGGCTAAGGAAATGAACAGACACTTCACAGAAGAAGATGTACAAGCAATCAACAGATATATGAAAAAATGTTCAACATCCCTAGTAATAAGGGAAATGCAAATCAAAACGACCCTAAGATTTCATCTCACCCCAATTAGAATGGCGATTATCAAGAACACAAGCAACAATAGGTGTTGGCGAGGATGTGGTGAAAAAGGAACACTCATACATTGCTGGTGGGGTTGCAAATTAGTGCAGCCACTCTGGAAAGCAGTGTGGAGATTCCTCAGAAAGCTTGGAATGGAAACACCATTTGACCCAGCTATCCCACTCCTTGGCCTATACCCAAAGGACTTAAAATCAGCATACTACAGAGATACAGCCACATCAATGTTCATTGCTGCTCAATTCACCATAGTTAGATTGTGGAACCAACCTAGATGCCCTTCAGTTGATGAATGGATAAAGAAACTGTGGCATATTTATACACTGGAATATTACTCCGCAATGAAGAATGATAAAATTATGGCATTTGTAGGCAAATGGACGAAATTGGAGAATATCATGCTAAGTGAGATAAGCCAATCTCAAAAAACTAAAGGACGAATGATCTTGCTGATAAGCGGATGAGGACATATAATGGGGGTTGGGAGGGATTAGCATTAGGTTTAGGGTTAGGTTTAGAATTAGGCTAAGGAGAGCGGTAAGAATGAAGGAAAGAAGGACTGTATAGAGGGAAAAGAGGGGTGGGAGGGGTGGGGGGGAAGGGAAAAAAATAAACATCATTACCCTATGTAAACGTAAAAAATAAATAAATTTAAAAAAAAATAACTAATAAAAATAGTGTGACTTCTTTCCATTTTTTTCTGATATTTGTGTTTGTCAGCTTTGCAAAATTTGTGATCTGTCATTTATTTTCATTGTTCAAATTAATTATTAACTTTCACTTAATTTTATCTTCATAATTCTATATTCTTTTTCTTTCTTTTAACTATTTTTATTTTTACAGACCGAATTTTGATTCATTGTACACAAATGGAGTACATCATTTTGTTTCTATGGTTATACACGATGTAGATTCACACCATTCGTATAATCATACATGTACATAGGGTAATGATGTCTGTCTCATTCCACCATTTTTCATACCCCCACCTGCTCCTTCCCCATTTCCCTCTACACAATCCAAAGATTAGGATCCCAAAGTGACATAAACTTCAAGTTCAACAAAACTGAATTCTCAAGTAAGAGTAGAAAAAATACTGTCGAAGTAAAATTACAGATAAAAAGTCTATGTAATAGGCTTTAAATGTCAGGTGGGCAATTTTGCCCCTCAGGGCACATTTGGCAATGTCTAAAGACATATTTGGTTAGCATGACTGGAGGGAGTATGCCTGGCACCTAGGAGGCAGAAGTCAGGGATGCCACTCAAATACTCAAGACAGCCCTCCATGACAAACACTGACTTATCAGGTCCAAAACATCAACAGTGCCAAGGCTGAGAAATTCTGGCCTATACTAGGAAATTCAGACAGAAGATGCAATTTTAATTACATCAATGTTACTGTAAGGAAGTAACTCTTCTAATATGGATTCCTGTGAACCAAAATGAGATGTCCCAGATTGTACAAACTAATAGAACAGAACAGGTAAGAGACAAACAGACAAGAATTAGGAAATCTATTTTCCTGGCATTCACACCTAAAACTTTCATTAATATCTTTGGAGAGAAGACTGACAAGTAGCATTGAATTCACACTGCCACCATTCAATTCTGTAACTGGTTGTTACTATATCTTTATCTTTCTAAGTCTCAATTTTCTCACCTGTAAAAAGGAGAGAAATATTCTTTGCCACATTATAAAGATGTTAAAAAGTGCCTAGTGCCCCTTCATTATAGAGACATTATACCACGTTAGAACTGGCCTGCCATGAGACTCCCACACACACATCTACCCCTGAAGACCAACACTGCCAGGAAAGATGTCAACGGAGAAAAAACAGAAAACCTAGAGCAAATTCTTAACTTTTAAGTTTCAAAAAGCCAGCCTAGGTATAAAGTATTTAGAAGAATTCCTGCTGAGGAAGGTAGTTATTTTGCTTTGCTTTGCTTTGCTTTTCAGACCAGATAAGTGCTTCCAAGCTGAGTGAAGGAAGAAACCAAATGGGTTAAAATGAGAAAATAGCTCCCTGGTCTGGAGAGTACTAATTCTCATTCTTGTTTAGATCAAGTGGGTAGTGATAGAGTAAGGAAATGTAGAGAGCAAGGAGACCTCTAAATGACGTTGGTGATCCAAGAAGAATGGCCCACTATTTATGTGGAACTCCTGGAAGTAGTAGTTTCCTTCAGCGTTCTGACACCATGGAAAAGGAGAGTAGAGACAGTCACATGAACTGCCAAGATAGGGTTGGACAACCTGAGGCAGCCCCAGCAACCTTCCTATAGCCTGATGATTTAAATCAAATTTAGACTGAAAAAAGAAATAAAGATGAAATCCTGAATTTAACTGAGTTTGTATTAGTTTGTTTTCAGTTACTATAATGGCATCCAAGAAGCTAAAAATCTTATAAAGAAAAGAAATTTATTTAGCTCATAATAAATAGAAACTGAAAGTCCAAAATAGGCAACCACTTCAATTTCAATTTAACCTCTGGCGAACGCCCCCACACACACACCCATGCCTGGGTCATATATCACAGCTGGTAGTATCACGGTGGGAGTACACATAAGAAGGAGATATCACATAGTGAGACAGGAAGCAAGAGAGAGGGAGGGGTCAGTCTACCTAATTACCTTACATTAGGCCCCACCTCTTAAATGTCTCACCAACTCCCACATCACCACGCTGGGGAGTAAGCCCCTAACACATGAACCCTTCGGGAGCACATTCCAACCATATCTATAGCGCTTCAAACTTCAAATGCCTAAAAGAAATCTCAAAAATACTAAAATTGCCTTCTCATAACTAGATCAAAATTTGTAAGTTTAGTCACATGATTGCATTATATGAATGTATGACTTTTATAAATCATACATTTACATATATATTTCCTATGTTTCTCAACTAATCTTGTGCATTATCTTGATGAAGTCTCAAATTCAAAAATAAATGTAACCCAGTAACAAGAATCTCCATGTATTTCGTTAAAAGAAAGGCATATGAACCGAGTAGAAAAAGCTAATGCTTTTAGGGAACTTCTTGTTCCTTAGAGAGGAAAGAAGAGAGAATCAATACCATACTTGAAACACAGAATGTTGGGTATCTCCTGACAGATTTCGCTTTGAAGAGTAAATTGTCAGGCTTATCAGATAGCCGGCTATCCTGGTTAAAGTTTTAACAGGTACTTAACTGAGCAACACACTAGCCTGCATAAAACATCATGAACAAAAAGAGGGATAAGAACATTCTTTGACTCAAAGGAATACAAGTGTACCTTTTCCATCTGGCAATATAGGACTTACAATATCTACAGTGTTCAAAGGCCATTCCTTATACAGATTCCAATGTAAACAGGTCAAAGCTTTGAACCTGATTGACTTGGACCAAATTGAAATAGAAATTAGAGATAATTTTGTCTCAGTAACTTTAATAATCAATAAGGCTCGATCATTTAGGAGCCACTACGGGCTATCTGGCCTCTAATACCAGTTGTAAATACAAAGAATAGCAGTAATTTGGCCCTGATTCATGAATTCTTACCAGATAGTATAGTCAAATGATGCCAGTCATCTAAATAAAATGCAGTGTTGGATCTTTTTGATTCTTCTTATAAAATATTCTTCACCTTTATTTATACCAGTTCTGTTTAAATATGAAATTGCCAAATCACATATTTAAAATGCAGCTTTTTCTTGGTTTTAGTAGTATATGAGATATAATGAATAGGGGAGTTATCATGTGCACTTTTATATCCACATTATAAAATATAATAAAACAAAAGCAGATGAAAGAAATCCCACATATATTGAAGAAAATCACATACATATGCCCAGGACTGAATGTAATAGACATCTGTCAATTTCTGAGATGGAGGGAAGCATAATGGCTAATAAAACAAAAGCAGATAATCTCCCTTGAGTTGCTTCCAAATTCCTTTTATCAATGCATTATTTCACACTCTCAATCAACTATGAAAATCCTAGGAAGGCAAACTAGATCCTCTCCCCTGCTCCCTAGTGAAAATCCCAGGATGGTAAACCCTATCTTTCTGATTGGATCAAAATCAAAAATTACAAGAAGGGATTGACATGCTTCACTGCTCCTGTAAAAGGAACGTTAGCAAGAAGTTTTAGAGAAATGCTTACAAATCCATTTGTTCCTGTCAATAGTATTCACCTTTTCAAGCTACTAATCCATTAGTGACTAATGGCTGATTCAGTATTAAGCTGGACAATAGCAACCGCATATTCATTGCAGGGAAAAGCAGTGAATTAAGTTTTTGTTGTTGTTGCCATTGTTGTTTTGTTTGTTTTAGGATGAAAAGTAGCAGTAAATGGATTTGGAGTTGACAAAAGAACTGATGGGAGGTAATTTCAACAATTTGTATGAAAATGTAAATAAAGGAAATCTTCCCAATGAAAATTGAATTGGCTCTTCCCTATCACTGCCCTGAGCCACACCCAGTGCTACTGAAGAGGTATGGAAAATATTGAAGAATGAAGAGTATTCTCCTGATCATGAAGAGAGAGATTTTTCTTAGCATTATGTATGTATGTAAGACTTTGTTCTGTGGTACCAGCAAAAGCACTGAAATCGTCTAAAAGAAAACCTTTACACATAAAAGGACTTTAGGCTACCCAAAGGGTACAGTTTACAGTAAAGGTGTGAAGGAATTTTTGTTCTTTTAAAAACGAAAGTAGAAGAAGAAACCTTGACATCATTTCAAATTAATAATGCTTTTTCAGATTGATTCTTGGATGGAAGTCTTTTTGCCTTAATTGAAAAAAAAAAAAAAATGTTTGCATCATATGAGCTCAGTCTGCTCTGACTCAGCACATTGTTAGAAAAATGACAATAGTGACATCTACTGTTCAAGCACAGTAATACCACTTCAAGTTGACAACTAGGTTTCTCATCTTATCATCTAGGTTTATCATCTTACTTGAGGATAAGTATAATTTCTCTAAACTATTTAAAAGAGGAAGAGACTCTTTCCACACAGAAAAGTTCATTCTATGCTTTTTTCTCACCAGTTACTTTTATATGCACTTATATATTACCTAAAGCAGTTTTACAAACATTACCAAGATAAAATAAAATAAATTGAAAATGTACCGAATATGGTAGCAGTAAAGACTTCATGGATAATTTTGGACTAATAGCCCCCTCTTCCTAAATTTATTTTTCCATTAGCTTCCAGACTGTTTTCTAAATCTAATTAGCAATGAAAATTTTCCTTGTTAAATTTGGAGAATTTGTTTTTGGAGGCAACTGTGCAAAGCAAGATAGTAAAAGAAACACATGATGTGTTTATAACTTTACCATATTGCTGCTAAGCATTGCTAATAATGAGTTTTAAATGGTAATTGTGAATTCCTTAATGTACTTTATATATTAGCTATCCTATAGAAGAGATAAAGCTTAAAGTTCCTGAATAAATGGACCACACACATGGCATTCTAATTAAAAGGAATACAGATTAATGGCATTTATTATGTAAGTGACAAAGGCCTTTTAGACCTAGACAGTGACAAAAATTAATTAGACCTAGAAGAAAATAGGTTTCAAAGAATACTTTTAAAAATATGCCACATGCTTGCTAAGGCTATTGGTAAGTTTCAAAATTGGGCAATTGGCAAGAAAATTAGTTGGTTGTTTTTAAATTTAAAAAAAAATATATGGATATGCCACCATATTTTTTTTAATGCAGAATAGTTTCAAGAACACCAAGCTTCCAGGTGATGGTACCGAAATCAGAACCCCATCAGTTGGCTCCAAACAAGTTGCTTCTTCTTTTGAACCCAGGATGAAATCAACAACCCCAGTGATGGAAGCCTACATCTTCATCTGTCCTGGAAAATGTCCTTAGCTATCAGTAACTCTCTCACTGGTTCATCTATTGAATGTTTATTCTATACCAGATACCACACAAACCCTTTGTATTGACTAGACTCACAATAGATGTGAATATCTCCATTTAGAGATTAGGAAATGGAGGTATAGAGACATGAAGCCATTTAGATGTGATATTCTCCTCAATCTATGCTTACCGTATTGTTACCATTGCTCCTAGCTAACTGCTGCTTAATATTCTGACTCAATTTAGGCACTGACCCAAGTAAAATGAGGACAGATAGGCACATAAGCTACAAACCCACAACTCAGCTTCTTCTTTATTCCAATTCTCTTCACCAGTAATATGCCAATATAAGCACCATCAGAGTCATTACCATGAAAATTAAGAAACTTTCTTATTGTGCTGAAGCAAATCTACAGTGGGATGACGCTTGACATATGTCCTGCGTTTATTACCTGAAGATATGTTGTACTTGAATATTCTAGAAGTTATAAAAACTCTCCATCCATCTCAGACCAGTTTTTACAGTTCTCAGGGGTCCCTGAAGTCCATTCTTTGTCTTTATTTCATCCAATGTCTCTATCCCCATGCAAAACATTACTCAGGAATGCTGCAGAATTAGAGATTAAAAAGTCATCTTCTCTGAGTCTTGTCACAGAAGTCAACTTAAATTAGTATGCTTCATTTCTTTTTCATCTCATCTTTTTGTTTATGTTTTTCCTCCTTCAAATTATCTTCTGTGATCACATGTAACTGTCCTGTACTCCAGTATAAAACTGGAGAATGCCTCCTTTTTGTTTACTATCCAATCATTTTTTTTTCAATGCAAACGTAAGCATAACTTATTCTTGTTGTGATCCCCATGGTGAACATCAGCACAGCTGTCAACTTGTTTGAAACAAATCTCATTTCCATAATATCAAAAGCAGGCAGCAGACTTGGTTCACACAACGGATCATAACTGGATCCTGTAAAGTAATCATTTGTACCCCTGATTGACACTAAGGAGAGACTGTCAGCTCCAGAAAACAATGAAGGAAAATCTGCTTCAAAACTGGGCAATAAAGAAATAGTCAAGACATGAAAGAGAGAAACCTGTCAGATGTAAGGACAGAAGAAAATTCTGTGTGTATGGGACAAAGATCTTAGAGGAAGTGGAAACAGTATCTTCTGAGTTACAATAGATGATGGAGTAGAAGAGGGGTAAGTCAGTATCTGAACACAGGCAAGGGAAGAGCCCCACCGTGCTGGGGACCCAGAGAAGTCTGGCAAGGTGGAGCAGTCACACAGGGAGACCAGGAATAACCAGGTCAGGTTAGACAGTGCCATACATACAATGCAGAAGTCACATATTTCAACAAGATTGGATGATCAACGGTGACCCAGTGTGGGAGTGGTCTGGACTGTGTCTGCAACCCTATGAGTGATTTCAGTCAAAGTTGAGCCACAGAAGTCAACAGATTCAATGAACAGATGACAGAATAAGTTAGTGAAGTCAGTACCAGAAGATTCAGCAGTAAAGAGGAAGGCATCCAGGCAAAAAATCATGTAACATACTTGACTTAGGAATGCAGGAGGCAGGTGAGACCAGATAGCAGAAATTTGGAGCCTAGGATAGGAGTCTAGATAAGAGAGTGGCCAGCATTCACACAACCAATTCTGCAATGCCATAGAATGTCAGCAGCAAGAAAATGCTGATTTAAACAAAGATACTAAGTACATTTGGTCTTAACTCTTGAGACTTTTAACTACTTTTAACTTCCACAGAGAGAAATCTGAGAATCCAACTTAAGTCCCATAAATTAAAATGCAGTTAGATTTGTGTAGATAAGAAGTGGAAAATATGGAGTGAAGATACATGTTACCATCAAGGGGGTATGCCAAGGAGGACTATGAAATCTGAGAGAGAAGCACTTTGGAGGCTTTGCACCAGGAAAGCAGCATGTCAGGAACTCAGTCCGATACTGTTGCTACTGGAGGACAGGAGGGCTAGGAAGTTGCACCAGAGTCAGCAAAAACTGTTTTGGGAAAACAAAAAAACATGGTGTCATGGTTTAGTTCAAAGGCTTTTCTCTGCTTCACTCAAGGTTATCTTTTACAAAAGAGTCACATATCCCTTTAGTACTAATATTAGAGGACAGAGCTCATGCTTGCCTTACAAGCTCCTCACGCTATGTGGAAATTCTCTTGCTCCAAAGGGAGGTGCTTTGACCCTTCCCCTAAGGAACAATATGTAACCCTAACCCTAATAGGATGGCCCTGGAAGGCAGGAGAGAGACAGTAACAAACCTCCTAACCACCCCAGTAATATGTTTGAATTCATTAAATTGTACATTTCTTGAGCAGAAAGAACCTGCTGCATTCCAAATGTCTTAGCACTTTTCATCTCAAAAATAAAAGGCTTATTGAATCAAGTTGTATAGATGGCTTCCGTGTTTGTATTTTAGAACGCTCTTTCATTACAAAGTTATATTTGGGAAAATAATTCACCATTTAAAATCCAAAGTAAAAAACTTTATTTCTTCAAACTCTAAAAACTACCAAAAATCATCCTTATAGTTGGCACTTTTGAGCACATTCTATGATTTTTACAAATTAAGGGAAAAAAATCAAGAATGAAGTCTGCTCAGCGTCATTCATGGTCACAAGAAAAAGAAATGCAAAATTTTGTTTTGATAAAACTAATAATTTTTTTTTTAATGAGTAATAGAGATTTATTTGGTTCATGGTTCTGGATGCTGGGAAGCCTATCAGCATGGCATGGCACCAGTATCTATGCGGCTTCCGGGAAGGGGCGACTTGCTGCATCATAAGATGGCAGGCGGTAGTCCATGGGTGAGAAAAAGCAAAAGATTAAACCTGCAGTCTGAAATCCTGTCATAATTGGCATTCACTGAAATGAATTCCATGAGGCCACGCCTCTAACATTGTTGCTTTGAAGATTGTTTCCAACGCATGCTTTTATTTTGAGGGGATTCTCAAAATATTCTCCTCCTGATTTTCCTCTTCCTTGAAGTTTTAATTCAAATATTAGTTTCTCACAGAAGCCTTTCCTGAACTCTGAAAACTAATAATTTAGAGAGAATAAGTTAGACATTAGAAACATTTTTAATTAGATATTGGAAACGTTTCAATCTGTCTTTTTTTTTTTTTTTTTTTTTTTTGGTGGGGGGTTATTAGGGATTGAACTCAAGGGGCGCTCAACCAATGAACCACATCCCCAGACCTATTTTGTATTTTATTTTTTACTTTTGCTGAGGCTGGCTTTCAACTCTGGATTCTCCTGCCTCAGCTTCCCGAGCTGCTGGACTTACAGGCGTGCACCACTGTGCCCAGCTTAATCTGTTCTTTTAAAGCATGTTTATTAAATATGTACTATAACAATAAGCAACCACTTAAATTGGAAAACTTAAGTGACTTCTCTATAGGAAAATATTTTTCAAAGAAACGACTTACTGTATTGTGGAAATCAGAAATTATTTATACAGCACAGAAAGAAATTTATGTTTTTGTCATTATAAATTATAACATTTATTTCCGAGGAAGAATTACTGATCGCAAATAATTTCAACATGCATAGATAATTGCCCATTATTTTCTGCATGACACTATTTATATTCGCAGATCATTAGCGCCTCCTTGTGGCTATCTATATGAATATTTCCCATTCACAGCGCTTGCATACCTGAGAAAAAACAAGGTTTTGAAGTACCTTGTTTAAACAGATTATTTAAAACCCAATGCAAACAAAGTACTTATTTCTACATAAACATGCATAGCATATATCCACATATGTGTGCATACATGTATACAAATAGTACATATTGTACAATATATGTACTTAAATAGATCTCGAAATATCATGGGCTTCATATAAATGTCCATAAAATTTATGGTGGTCTCAGGCACACCTCCTCAGTTTTCTACCACTTTCAAAACTACACAGGGCTTTTCTGCTCCCAATAGCCGTGATCTAGAGTGGTTCTCAAACCTGACTGCATATTAAAATTAATAGAGATATTAATAACAATAATGATAATAATAATATCATGTCTGAGTGTCCCCATACAGATTTAATCATAATTCCTGAATGTAGGTCTGATAACCTATAGTTTTATAGCCAATGTTTTAAACCTTTGATCTAAAAGTTGTACAAAAGAATTCTTCAGTTGGAAAAAATATATAAAATGTAGGGGGAGAAAAGAAATGTTGAATCTTATCATTCAACACTACATGGCTCTGCACAGGGAATATTATGGTAAAATTATAAAAATGAGGACAGGCATTTTGTTTTCTAGAGACTTTAGAACTATCTTATGAATGCACCAGATTAACTTATTATTTATTTATTTATTTTTATTTTTTACAGTCTGCATTTTGATTCATTGTACACAAATGGGGTACATCATTTCATTTCTATGGTTGTGCACGATGTAGATTCACACCATTCGTATAATCATACATGTACATAGGGTAATGATGTCTGTCTCATTCCACCATTTTTCATATCCCCCACCCGAGAAGAATGGAGGAACTTCAGATTAACTTATTAAAATATATTATGTGCAAAATAAATAGAGACCACATAGAAAGAGACGTGGAGGGACTGAGTTTTCTGGAGAAAATATCTGCCCAATTTGCAAGTCTGTTATCACATTTTGCTCAGTCTCTGAGAGAATGGACAGGTGTTTATTTTCAGGTTCTCAGGTAATTAGTCTGCAATTTGAAACAGTTAAAAATAATCAGAATTTGTATCTTAGATATTTAAAAGTGTTATATGAACTTTTGGACCATTGCAAAAGCCAAGCTTTTTAAATGAAAAGACCTGTTTTACTGCCAGTAGACACCTAAATACACTCTGCAGCTCATATTAATAAGACTGAATGTAATTGAATGTCAGCAGATACGGTGATTTATAAAGTACTTCATACCCTGTGTATAATGAAAACCCTTGGCACTGAATCCTAATATTTGATGAAACTTGATAGTGGCTTTATTTCCAATAGCCAACTTGACCTAGAACTTTCTATCATTTTTATAGTGATCTACTTTGTCTCATCTCTACCTGTGCCTCAGGTTTGCATCTTAAGGGGGAAATTTTTACAATTTGAATTTTTGCTTTTCTTCCTTCCTTCAGCTATTGGGCACATATTCAAGGCAATAAAATAACATTTTAGCAAATGCATTGGAAATTCATGTGTCTAAATAAATGTAGACTTCTCGAAAGCAGACACCTAAGAAAATCAAACATTTGCTCCTGCCCAAAATATTTCTTGGAATTCATATTTGGAAACTGCTTCCTAAACTGATAGCATGTTTTTTGAATATGTGCTTCCATGACAAAACATGACTTTGGGTGATGGATTTGAATTGTTTGAACAGCATTAAAAAGCATTTGCAGCCAAGACTAATGGGTAATTGCATTAAGATGGATAATGAATAAAATAAAACAAAACAAAATTAAATTTAAAAGGTGTTTGTGTCCATAATGCATTAAGCATGATGGAGGGAGTGTGGCAGATGTAAATTAACTTTAAAGGCTATTTTTAAACCATTCTTAAAGTATCAAGGAGACATTTTCCAAATAATTTCAGCAACTGCAGATCTTTGTGCACAAAAGTCTCACGAGGCCCCTGCTTTTTTTTTTTTTTTTTTTTTTTTTTTTTTCTTTTCTATGGTGCTGGGGATTGAACCCAGGGCCTTGCCCAAGACCCCTGCTTTAAGGGTAGTGGGTGTGCTCTGCTGGTATACATTGCCCCTATAATTGAAATGTTTATTGAAGTGTTTATTAAACATTTATTAAATTGAAATGTTTCTGAATTGAGAAACAATTGTAATTGAAGTTTTTATATACACAGAGAATTGAATATATATCATAAGCATACAGCCCAATCAATTTTCACAAACTGAACACACCCATGGAACTAATACCCAGATCAAGAAAGCAGTACCAAGTTAGTCAGATTGTTAAAGTAATTCAATGCTTTGCATTCTTGTATACTAAAAATAATGCTGTGAAACAAAATATGTTGTAAAAAAAAACCTAGGAAATTGCAATTGTAATTTTAAAAGTTCATAGTGCATTTCAATCTGTTAAAACTTAAATATATTAATACTATAATAAGACTTAGTGGAATGCTTTAACTAAACATACTTCATCAATACTTTGATAATTAAACATTTTATAAGGAGGATTTGGGATAATATTTCTAATATTTCCCATCTTTTAAAAATGTAAAATTCACATTTGAAAGACAAAACTTGTGAGTAATTTTGATAACATTTGAATGTATATTTTAATTCTTTATTATCAAAGCAGGCTTTCTAAACATTAATCTCAAATGTTAACGTTCGCATTATTCATCTGCAGGTTGTTGTTAAAATGCAGATCTTGGTTTCATCTGGCTGGGCAAGGGCCCAGGAATCAGCATTTTAAGTTCCCAGTTGGTGTCAATGTTGTTAGTTCTTGAATTGCAAATTCAATAGCAAGAATGTGGACTTGGACTTGAATGTAATTATAATCACATAATATTCTATTCTTCTCTTTCTAGTTCTTTTAACTATTTTTCTCAATCCCCAAATGTGCTATTCATTTTTCATCTTCTTTTCTGGATGGTAAAAAATAAAAAGGTCCAGTACTGTGGATTGTCTTATTCTTTATTCCCTCAGAAATTTCTCCCTGCTTCCCCTTTCCCTGACCCATTCTTCTCCCACTCCCATACCTGCAGCTTCCTGTAAGCATTTTGTTTTCAGTTTGGTCTCTAGCTTCTTCTAATGCCCACTTTCATTCTCCAGTGTGGTTCTATATAGTAAAATGAAACTGCAATATCAATGTCATGGGCCCATAAAGGTCAGAAAGCTCAATGATTCATCAATTTTAAAAAATCAATTCTGCTTAAAAACAAACAAAACCCAGAGACACCCAAAGCTGCCATGCTGTAATACTGCAGTTCATCATCAAATATCATTTATCTGATAAATTTTTACAACCTTGAAATAGTCCTTGTCTTTATGTGTTGGTCAATTTTAAAAAATCAATTCCTTTTATATCAATTCTGTAAGACTGAGGTGGAAATTTTCAAGAATTAAAAAGAGGGGTAAATGATTTCCAGTAGGGAAAAAAAAATCTATGCTAACTTTAAAGGCTATAAGATAAAAACAGAACATATAATTATAAATGCAATTATGACCTAGTATTAATAACTTTGAATAGATGGTTACATTTTCAAATAACATAGGAATTTATCTTGTACAAACTCTTAATTTAAAAACTTCATAATTAGGGCAATAAAAAACAATTTTTAAACCATGACAAAAAAAGGAAAAAAAAGTCTTGAGAATTTTTCTTTAATGCCAGATTTGGAGAATGAAAGAAAGAAAAGAAATTTATCAGTAAGCTGGATACATGGACATTATTCAGTAATTTGCTTAGAACAGAATTTTCTGATCTGAAAAATCCTATTATTGCTAACAACACATAGACATGTATAGATGATAAATCAGAAAAATCAGTTAACTCTGAATCTCTCCAAGCAAACTCATGTACATTGTTACATGTGTCTATGAGTTCCTTCAATTTCTCTCTCCAGGAATCTGATCCTAATTTTTAATTCTCATTACAATTGTGAAACACCAAGGACAAGTAAACATGACAAAAACAAATATTGATCTGCATTTCTGGTTCATTCTGAACATGGCCTAGAGAACTGGTCTGAGAATTGAAAACCTGAGACCTAATTTTGTCCCCATCCCTAATTAACTTGTGATCTAGAACTTTCAACTAAATTCTGACTTCTGGTGTCTGATTCTGGGACAAATTTTTGATACTAGAAAGGAAGATTTTTAAGAGTCCCAGGAGTAAGATCAGAATCTAGTCTCATTTTGACCTTAAACTCAACTTCTAAAAACAAGGTTCTTGGCTTAGCTCTCAGGCCTAGACATCCTTGTCTCTGCTTCTGGTCTCTCTCTGGCAGCTCATTTTTGCTTTGGTTCCTGTCCAGAACCAAAGTTCCTCCAGGACTACAAAGTCCTCTAGGACTCCACAACACTCTCCTAATACCTGAGACTTTCCTCCAAAACTCTGTGCCTAAGCTCCCTTCTTCTCCTTGACTCCCAAACCACCCAGATTTTGGCTAATTCCCACCAAAACCCTCTTGATTCTGGGATTGGTCCACCAGCTGCCAAATCTCTCCTCATCACAGGGCCTTCCTTGGGTTTGTAAGGTTTCCAGGTCCCACTCAGGACCTAGCTTATGAAAACAACAAAGGTGTGGAGATAACACTAACTTGAAATGTCAGGGGCTAGGCATGGGATGGCGGTCTGAGGGTGACAAACTGAAGACACCATGGCAACAGGGCAAATAGTTCAGGTGGAAAATAAGTGAACAAGATGAGTGTGTTGCATCTCTGCAGTAGAAGGTTTTTCTTACTGAATACAATTGTCACAAAGATCAGCAGATTAAGAGAACAAATACAGCATAAACAACTGCTACTAATAACAGTCCTGAAATCATGGTAGAGAGAAGTTCAGTTTCCACAGGTCATTCAACGTACGCTGTTAGGCCAAGTATCTGTATTTCTTACCAATGTCTCTAGTAGGACGCTCCCATTTAAATAAGTGGGCTGACACTGAAAGAAGAACTCAGATCAGCACTGACTCTTCAGGATTTATTTGCACTAATTTACTTCCTTGAATTATTTCCTTTCCTTACTCTGTGCTGTATACTGTGCCTATATTTGAAAAGAGCAAAAAAGGATCAACGTGGAGCAAATGTAATAGATGGCCAATATTAGAACTGATGGTTATTCTTAAATCAAACCCTTTTCTTTAGTCACTCATGATCTTTTCTGTTTAAAAAAAAAAATCTGATTTTGATTATTGGCTTATCTTTAACATAGTCTTAAAAATATAAACTTGTCTATGCATAAAAATATGGGTTCCTGAAATGATAGATTTAGAATTTCCAGGTGTGACCTAGAATCTGCATTAACAAACTAACCACGTCATTCCGGTGCTACCACTCAGCAGAAGCCACCAGAGAACTATTGCTGGGCATTCATTTTAATTTAGTCCCTCTTTCTAAAATGTTAGGAGCAATAACTTTGTTTGATGAGCACAGTGTTTTCAAAATGAAGATAGCTTAGGTCTATTTAAGCTGAGTATGCTAACCTCTCATCATTTCCCACAGCAACTCAGCAACTCCAGAGGATTGTTAGATACTGGTCCCTGAAGCATTGGAATTCACTGTCCTTGACCTAACTTACTCAAAGAAAATTATCATTAGCTTTTGCAAAAAGATAGTAAGCAAATAAGACAGATAAGGAACTGTGATGACATATGATTTAGTTCAAATAGGTTTCTTTTCTTTCTGTTACGGAAATATCCAAGAGTTGGAAATGCCAATTGCCAATGTTAACTCAAATCTAAGAATAAGAATCATCTTTCAACTACAGTATTTTAAAAAATTTTAGATAAGACTTGAGTTACATTTGCACAATGGCTTTTCCAATAAAGATAATACTTTTTAAAATTAATCCATGAAAAGACATGAAACCATTCTCAAATACTGGGGATTATTTTACATATGTGAAACTTAAGTAATTTTGAAAATTCATTAAACATTTTTTGAATATCAATGTATTTGGCCAAAATATGGCCAAAATATGGTGGTAACAAAATGGAAGACACATGCCATTTCTAATCTTCCTTAGGCTAATGGGAACTTACAGATGAATATATGTTGTATATAGATGTGTTTGTATACATATGTTCATGTATATAATACAGATAGATGGATAAACAATTTCACCTTTTTTTTTTTTTTTTTTTTTTGGTGCTGTGTACCCGTGTACTGAACTCAGTAACACTTAACTACTGAGACACATCCCCAGCTTTTTTTTTTTTTTTTGAGACAGGGTCTTGCTATGTTGCTGAGGCTGGTCTCAAACTTGTGACCCCCTGCCTCAGCCTCCCAAATTGCTTGGATTACAGGTGTGAGTCACCATGCAAAAATCACAATGTTTTAAAGCAGAAATGTTAAAAAAAAAAAAAAAAAAAATCCATGAGTACTAAACAATGCCCTCTCAAAGAAGAAAGAGTTTTAGCTCTAGACATTTACTTATTTTGCAGGTTCAGTAATTTTAAAGATAAATAATAACATTAGGTCATATAAAAAGGAAACCAATATCCAAGCAATAGTTTCATGTCTTTTTTTATTCTTTTAAGTATGTACTTATTCTTAAGACTAAAATGTCTACCACTAACATCATTCTATTATAAAAAACAAACCTTCACACAAGTCCTTAGTTCGAAACTCGTAGCATAAGAAACTCATCTTGGATTTGCACTGTATGAGGTGTTGGTGTTTACAATGATTTCTTTCATTTATCAACCAAATGTATTCTAGAAACAAACTACCTGCCTTCTTCATCGTGTAGGTATTTCACTATAATTGGGGAATTATTTTTTGAAATAATATTTTGAAACAATCTCCATTTTTATAATGTGAGTTATTCCTGACTGTTTTCATATGGGTAGGGCACATGATATACTGATTTTAGAAAAACAGAAATTTCCAGTTTAGTTTCTTGGAAGAAGTAATTGTATGTTTTTTGCAGCTCATGGACGTTGAATATGAATGAATCTGATATTCTGCTCCTTTAATATTGTGCCACTTACTCTTGAACTCTCAAAATGACTTTGGCAACACCCCAAGTAAAGGGTGTTACACGTTTATCTATTTAATCCTAGGTTGAGCAACAAAAACTGCTTTTGTTCAAAGAATGACTAACAGATGAGTAATGAAGTCCCTTACCCAAAGCCAAATTCCATTGTCAATAAGAGGAGATTTGGACTGCACAGTTTCATTTAACAACTATGTTGGAATTTAGTTTTTCTAGCTGAAGTCAGAAAGCGACTGGTCTTTCAACTAGGCTATTGTTTCTCAAGAAAACACCAGAAATCCATGAAGTGTTTTCAACTGTTCAGTCTTTTTAGATGGGTTCTCAGTCTTGTGTTATATCATAAGCTGAACCACTGAAACAAATTCGTGTTTCCCTGTTTATCAGCAAAAGACTTGTGTTTTGTTGTTGTTGTTATTTTCGGTAGATTTTTTTAAAGCTGTGGGGGTTTCTCTGATTTTGTTGGTTTTGCTTTGTTTTTCTTCCTTTCTAAATGACTTTTAGTGTTCATTTAACAAAGAAATCAAAGTGGAACTAGGAAGGCAATTCTTTAAGTATTTTCAAACTTCAAATTCCTGGGACCATTACTACATTATATAAATAATTTTTCCCTTAAGGCAGGAAACAAATGGAAGAAGGACATATCCACTATCAAAGTGTAGAAATCCAGCCTCAAAGAGAAATAGACTTCAGTGGAGTTTTGTTGTTGGGGAAATAAATTTATCTATATCTATCTATTTATCTATCTATCTATCTATCTATAATATCTATTTACCTTTACTTATGTAAATGCTTACTGTTTAGATAGGAGAATATCAATTCTAAATTCTGTGTGGCATCCACCAAAGATGGATTTTGTGCTTTTAGATTTAGTGCTTCTAGATCTAGGAATAAATTTTAAGATAAAGTAGATGAAAATTTATCCTTCCTTCTCTCATGGAAACATCAACAAGCTACCTGTGGAGAAGCTGGTTACAGACACATTTTCACCAGATTTATATTATTTGTACATCGGAACTTGAGAATTAGCAGTGTCCCCGCCACAAAAGTATTTCCTTGCTCAATAGCATATTTTCACATTTTTGAACTGATATCTTTGCTTCATTTTATACACACATTTTCTATTACCTTTCTAATCATCTTTCTTTTTCTTCAGCAACCACTCTTCTGATAAACTTTGACTTTCACATGATGATGTTAATTTTTGGTGCCATGTTTCTATAAGGTCCCTTTTTTGAGAACACTAGCATCTATACAAGTGCCTGTCTTCTCTCCTGAGAACGCTTACTGCATCTACCAGGTTTAGATTCTGAGAAATGAGCATGAGTCTCAAGGTTACTTTAATTTCACCTGTGCTTTTTTTTAAAGTCTGTTTCCCAATTTTGAAGCTTTTCCCATAACCCAGAATCAGTCAAAGAATTATTTCTAGTTTCTAATGTGGAAAGAATTCAAACTGCTTATTTACCTGACACAACAATTGTCAGGAAGTGTTTAGAACATGGGATTTTAGCATCAATGAGAAATGAGAACATAATCTTGTATTAAACCTATAAACTTTTCCAAGATCAGCACAATAGAATAGTCACTAATAAAATTTATGTTGAGAGTCACAAGTGGTGGATCAATGCATGAGTAAGAACATATGCCTTGCTCTTTTTTTGTTGTTTTGTTTTTTGTTTTTTTTTTTCTTTTCTGTAACCACGGCACAGTTAATCTGATAGTTTTTCACTATTCTTTGAACCCTCAGGTAATGATGATAGGTCAAGACAGGATATTAGGTCATCCAATTATCTGTTTTACGGTTATATGTTCTATATATTTGTATCTCATCATTATCACTATGATGACAGAAAATTTAGACCTGAAGGAGGCTGTTTATATAAAGTTTCTGAAATATTCATTGGATTTATCTAAGGATTCTAATGGGGACTTTCTGTGTGGTCTCTCCTAAATTTATTGAAATTCAAAGCAATTAATTGAAGTAAAGCCCTGTATTTGTGCATGCATTCTGAGTAATTAACTGAAGTGAAACACATGTATTGCTAATCTTGCATGCTGTGATTAAGACAGAAATGAAGACATCCATCAAACTAGATTACTTCTTCATCAACGAAGCTCAGAAATATCTCTACAGCTGTTTGGCTCATTTTAATTGTATCAAAGCCACTCATTTCATGGGTTTAAATGAGGCACTATTTCTCCCCATTAAAAAAAAGAGAATATGAAAACAGTTGTGTGTGCTAATCAGCATGTGAAAGGAATCACTATGCATGTAAAGGTTTCTTCACTGGTAAAATTAGATTAGCTAAGGAAACAAAAGTCATTTATATATTTATGGATCTATTCTCACACTTAAATGCACAAATACAGAATTGGGGGGACCAACTGGACCCTTGTTTCCACTATCAAACGTACCCACAGGATTTCCTCTAGCTCCTTTATTTGAAAAAAGAAAGAGCAGGGAAAGATACTACCTTTCATATTAAAAAAAAAAGAAGAAGAAATCTGATCAACAACCTAAAAGAAATGATATTTGTTATTTACCTTTTCCTTGAGTTAACATCCCTCTTTTCAAAAGATTATTGGCTTTAAAACACCTAATTACTTCAAGAGTAAAGGCCACTTACTCAACAGATTTTTTTGGTCTGTTAGTCAGTATTGTCCCTACTGATATAAACTTGATGTTGGGTCACTCAACAGAACTGGGGAATAACAGAATAAGACTAGAAGTTGCCTCAGAATAATGAATGATTTGACACAAAGTGATTTCTTAAAAGCCAAAGTTACCATTTCAGGAAATTCATTCTTTTGTGGTTCAGTGAGCCATGAGGGAGGTGAACTGAACAGAACAAGAATAAATCAAGTTTGGACATTGCATGGATATAGAGCCCTTTCTTTGGATATCTCAAAGTGCTGCAAGAAGCATCTCTCTAATGTGATTAATCTACTGAGTTTCATCTTTAAAACTAAGTGAAAAATTGTGAACCTGTGATTTAAGACAGAAATATATATCCACAATCATAATAGCATAAACCAGCAAAAATACCTTCCTGTTTAGCAATTAGCTATGAAAAAGAAAAATTTTGTTTTAATTAACATTTTGTTTTTTCTCTACTCTTTTATATTTAAGGATTCATATGATATTCATTTTGATAGGTCTTCAAGTTGAGGAAAGACCCAACATGACTATAGACTCTCAGACTTTAAAAGTTAGTGGTTCATTTGAAAATGCAGAGACATATGTAGATCTGTGGTGACAAAATGGCTAAACTCTACAGTTTGCTTAATTTGGACCAGCAAATATTAATCTCACATACACACACACACAAGCTGGACAAAGCATTAAAAAGTGATGCTGAAAGTAAATGTGTGTAACAGAATTTCAGTATTGAAAATAATATCTGTATGCTTCACAACTTTAATTATAATTGCTCAATCAAATGGCAGTATTAATGATAATTTGAAAATATATATCAAAGTAGGAAAAACATAATAGAAAATTGGAATGACCTATAATAATTTAAAATGCTGTTGTTAAAAGGAATTTTAATGTTATGCTAAATTTTAAAAGCATGTTACAAATCGGCTCCTACATTCTATATTATATCATATAGCACTGTAAATATTGTACTATACATAATAATAATCAACTATATAAAATAGATATTATCTATTTTTCCGTGAATTACATAGTCTAGAAGAATGTACGATAAACTTTTAGTTATAGCCATATAAAATGGTGAGAATGAATCCATGACTTTAAATCATTTTTGTGACTTCTAATTTTTCTTCAGTAAATACATATTCCTAGCATAAAAATTGTCTTTCTTCATTCCTAGAGCCTAGAGCTCATTCTGGCAGTTAGTTAACCATATGTGACTCAGTCTACTCTGCTTTCCGATGAAATAATTATCAATAAAATATCCATGGAAACACAACAAACAGTGTAGTTTCTCAAGAGCACAGAAACTCAGGTGAGTTCCTCCTGAAGGATTCACTCCTAAGTACAATCTGAATGAAATAAATTGAGAAATGATGAGTAACCAATCATAGGCGACTTCTCCCTTTCCACTAATTCCTCCTGTCTCAAGGAACTCCTAAAACAGAGAGGCATACCAGAAAAGCCTAAACACTGTAGGATTCACAAATTGCCTGCTGAATGTCAGCATGGTCTTCCATTCTTAGATTAGGTGTTGCCCCTTTTAAAAGAATTTGTAGGGTTGTGTTCACAATAATCTAACAGGGTCAGGGGACATGAAGAACCAATGTGGAAGGTAGAGAAGAAACCGTAAGAGCATCAGGAGCTTAAGGAATTTAAAGAAGAAAAATCCAGACCAGTTAGAACAGTCTCTTCTCCTTGGAGACAGATACCAAAGTAGAGACAGAAGCTGTATCCCTTTGGGAAGGAAAATGAGCACAAGAGCTTCCTCTGCTTAGGAGCCTTGGTTCTTCTTAAACCGAAGCCAATGAAACAGAAACAGTCATATCTCTTTCAGAGAAATGCCCACCAAGCTCAGACAGATAAATATTTAGCTCAAAATCACATAAAAGAGATCATGAAATTCTGAACCCTCATTATCAACCTCATTGGTACTCCAAATAATGATGTCAGTGTTTTAAATTACAAATGCCAAAGGAAAAAATTGATCAAAGGGAAGCATCAATGACCTATGTGTTTTTCTTCATTCTGTTTTCAAACTAATGGTTTCTTTATTTAACTAGTGGTTCTGGTTTTCTCTGAGCCAATGGAAGTGATAAAAATTATCATAATTATGATGTATTTATAGAAAAACAATTGAACAGACAAATAACCTTATTTGTTATTATAACAAATAGTCTCCTGAAAGTCCCTCATCACCATTATTGCAGTAGTCATTGATGGTGGAATTTAATTTGTCTCTACCAATAGTGTATTAACTACTTGAGAAGTAGAATGTTATCTGTAACTAACTACACAATTTCTCAATATCATGTTTTGCTTTCAATTTGAATGTTAAAGTATTTTTAAGAGAAAATTATGGTTGTAGAATTACTTTTTCTTTATGGGATTTTTACATTCCTCTTGAACTTTCTACTATAAATGGAAATTCTGTCTAAATTCTGTTTGATAGAAAAATTAAATGATCTCAACCAAGGCTAACAACCTTCCAATTCATATCAAACAGGAATTTAAGCGCTGCTAAGTCCACTATCAGCTAAGGAGAAACATAGATAAGGAATTTCTTACCAACTAATAAAGATCATTTTTATTTGAAACAGAATAACCTTTTACTGATAGCCTAATATGTAAGCTTAGTGTACAATTTATGCAATTATGTCATTATTATTTTGTTTCTTCTACAAATTAATAAATACACCTCCATATATAGCAATCAGCAACCTGTAAGGAAGGTGAAATGCTTTTTCCATAAGAGAGATAGAAAAGTCAATTAATCTACATTTTGCATCAAATAGCCTTTGATTTGATACTTCATATTAATTGTTTTTAACTGTGTGAATGTTATGTTATTTAGTGTGTCTAAACCACAAATGGCTCCTGGCAAGACCTCATACCATTACAACGAGATTAGCAGAGGAAAATTCAAAAACACTCATGGGGATTGTTTGTACTGTTTTTTTCTTGGGTATGTTTTGCTCTGTGGGATAGAAGACAGTTTAAAACAGCACTGGATGAAAAAAGAAGCAACTGACCGCAGGTTGCGAGCATACTTCAGTGAGGCAGAGGTTTCTACAGCTCCAGCTCAGCAAAGGGGAGTTTTCTAACGGTCCCCTGCTGACTTCAAATGTGTTCACAGCCTGCACACAGCAGCCACAGTGGAAACTTACCGGTGTGATAATAATCACTTAGACTGAGACTGTGGCGCAGACCCTCTTCCCCCAACCAGAAATCCCCTGTGCAAAAGCTGCACCCCTTGGGGAGATGCAGAGATGCAAAGACATGAAAACAGGTGTCCCTTTCCCTGACATTCAGAAAAATTGGGTATGAGCAGTGTTTCACTCGTTTCACTCTTGATACTCTCAGAGTCCAAATGTTAGCAAAAGCACAATCTTAAGCCATGTGCCTTAGAAGTACCTTAAAACATTTGTTGCAACCATTTTAATACATAAAAAAGAAATAATTCTTGTTAAAAGGAAAATAAGGTTTTGGTGAGACAGAAATAGGTGTGTGTGTGTGTATGTGTGTGTGTGTGTGTGTACATAAATAAAAACCTGAAATGAAATGCAACTGTGTGCTCATAGCTGTTGCCACTGGGACCTGAAGTACAGGATAGAAGAGGAACTATTCCTTTTTTATTTTACATTTCTGCATTGTTTGCATTTGTCACCATCACCACATAGTGCTTTTGTAATGATTTTTTAAATCTCTTTTTATGATGACTTTAGAAGATGAACTATGTTCTCTGAGAAAGCTTCCCTAACTTTTTATAAAAGGTGTGGTAAAAGCAAATACACAGAACAAAATGTCCTTCAAGGATCAACATCTTAAGGATCATTAATTTCACAAAAGTAATTTTTAGTTATAGCCAACATTTATGTCACTTTCCAAATTACAAAGTGCTTTGCACATTCATGGCTAGATTTTATGCCACCACAGCCCTCTGAGGTAGTTACCACACTTAAGAAATCATGACACTTATATTAAGATATTATAATAACATTTATAGTTAAGGAGCAATATAATAAAAGTGAATCTGGAAATATCCAAGTCCAAAAAAACACTCCATACAATAATATATTCTTGAACACTGAACTGAGATATCATGAAATGTGGTTAAACTGTTCTCTAACAAGAACCCGAAATGCTGGTACTTCACCGTATCAAAAACTCACTCAGCAGCTGGGACAAACTTGTGAGGAATAAACATATAACCAAAAGCATGTAAGAGGAGCCGTGCTTAGCACACAGTGGTCATAGTGATGCCCCTCAGGACTCTAGACATCTTATTCATTCTCTCACACTTCCTTATGTGCCACTCCAGTGGTACATATTTTTATAGAAGATTGAAAAATGAAAATTTCTGAGAAATCAAGAGCACGTTCCCTCTACAGCTGTGGCTGCCAATGCCCATGGAGAACTAATCTTCCCCTCAGATTTAAAAGGTCGGTGAAAGCAAAATGACAGCCTCATTAGGGACATGGTCTAGAATTACCCAGGGATCATTCTGAATATATGTTTTCCAGAGCAGGGCAAACTAAAGAGAAGTCCAGGGAGAGGGATGAAGCCCTCACATACTTATGTGTACTAAATATGTTTATATTAATTCTCCACAGGTGAATACAATGCCCTGATTATGACATATTTGTAGGGGAACCTATGATAACAAAAAGGAAATAGAAAAATCTAGCAGCAAAATAATTTAAAGACCCATACTCCATTTATCTAATTCCATAATTGATAATTATTTATCTGCCTTTCACAGATTTGCTATAACAATCAATTTAGTCTGCACTCTTATAGAATGTTAAGCTAACTCATGTCTGCCTCAACATTAGGCCATTGGTGTGAAGCGAAGTGGCTATTTGCTTAATTTCTCTTGTTGGAGTGCAAGAATTTTTAATTTTATCAAAGTTAAATATCAGAAACCTTTTTAAGAAAACTAAAAGAGAAAAAACGCATCAAGAAAGTAAATTCCAATTAAAAGAGCAGTTTCTTGTGTATAAGCATAGAACCCTCCCACATTTTTCTATCACAAAACACTTATAATCCTAGCAAATGTGACCTACTGACATCGACTTTCCTTATCCACATTGTTTTCTGCCAGAGAACTCAGGGGTTTATGTATGCTCAATCATCACTCCAAAATCCCCATAAGTAGGAGAGAAAGAGTTAAATCCCCATAAGTAAGAGAGAAAGAGTTAATTTTCTCTCTCTCTCTCTCTCCACACACACACACACACACATATATATATATATATGTATGTATATAGGAAATTGAGGCATACACATATTAATAAGTTAACAGGACTCTCTAGCTAGACCAGGAATAGAATCCAGGTTACATATTTTTAGAGTTGTGTCTCTTTGATTTTCACACACAATATGATACTTACCCATATGCTTTAAAAGGACACAGCTTTCAGCAAGGAGTGTAGCGTGAAAGAGAATTTGAATAACCCTAGAACTGAATAAAAATCTGCGTGGCATGGGCACAAGTGTGTTTAAGTCTTCTCTTTAAGCCACTCATGCCTTCCTTCAAATCTTTTTTTTCCTCCCTCCCCTAAAGCTCTGCTCTCTACTTTTCCTTATGCTAAGGAAACATAAAGTTCTCAAGGATGTAATGATGATAACAGCTGGTATTATATTATATGTATGTTACATATACATTAGTACTTGATGCAAATTATTTTATGCAGTGGTCACAACAACCCTATGTGGTTAGGTATTATTGCCATTTTGTAGATAAGGAAACTGAGGCTTCATGATTTACTAAATGAAAACTTTAGGTCTTTGAAGAAATTTCTGAAGATAACTAAATGCTCATATTTTTGGCTTTTCTGTTTGAATTTGGGTTTACTCTAAGTTCCTTCATTAAGAGGAGAAGGATAACTCAATGGTGACCAACAGTGAACCTTCGTTTCACTCCTAAATGCACATGTTAAATGAGAAAATTTTGAGGGGTTTGTCAAGAGGTGATGGAGCATAAATGTAGGTACTCTGGCATTATTCTGCCAGGTTTAAATACTAACTCTACAATTTATTACCTTCATTTTACTTTTGGAAAACTAATTTCTGTTAACATTTTTTCTTCTTTAAAAATGATATCAGTGCTTCCTATTTCACAGGGTTGCTGTGGGGATAAGAAGAGATGATAATGTATGGAAATGTTTAGTTTCCCACATGGCACATAGCCTACACTCAACAAATAGCAACCACTACTCTTCTAGAAAGCCCAACACCGTATGAGACCTTGGCGACACTACTGCAACTCTCTGCACTACTGCCATCGATTACCTTCTCCATTATCAATAACAGCAGGCAGTCAATCAGCACAGTCTCTGGTCAATCACATGTTCTCAGATAGTATATTATTACTTAACATGATACAAGAGAGATTGTCTGCACATTTTTTTTACTTGAACCGTCCCTATTATCTGGATTCTATATTAATTCATTTAATTCTCAAAATAATACTAAGAGGAAAGATACTCTCATTACAGATAGGAAATAGATGCATAAAGAAGTCAGTTTACTTCAGCATTTAATAAATAACAGATAATAGGTGGTGAAGCTAGGACTCATATCCTGATATTCTGGTCAGCAAACTCCTATGCATTTTACTACAGTGCATCACACAATGCTATGTATTTCATAATTTTATCCCCATCAGTCTGCTTCACAGAAGGCATCTATAAACTTGCTTTATTACTCCCCATTTCCAGTATTTTAAAGCCTTGGGTTCTTTTGCGAGATTAGATAGACATCATCCAGGCTGAGTCATGGAAGAGGATAGAGAAGATGTGATTTCTTACTACCCGACAGGACCTCTGCTTTGGGATTATAGCACTGCAGAGTTCCACACCTGATCACACCATTTGCTGCTATGTGCTCCTTATGTCAAGTCAGCACATTACCAATGTCCTTTGAGTATTAAAAATTGAAAAACAGTGACCATAAAATTTGATGCTGCTCATTAAATTAAATGTACAATGAAAATCTTGCATAAATAAAATTTAGTGTTAACTCTTTTTAACATGAAAGGTAATATATTAAGAAGTGTGTTTTAATACGATGAAAGAATTTCAACATTACAAGTCAGCTCTTGCCGATTGGGTTGTATGCTGGCATCCTGGTGATATCACAGTACAGATTCCTCAGGAAAGAGATTCTCCATATCTGCCAGTTAATTCAAGTTTCTAGCCACTTAGGTAGAACAAGATTTGTTACAAGTCCTCTGATCTCATTTGCAGTTGAACACAGAGCATGAGATTCAGTGAATAACTATGGCAATTAAGTGCATTTTTTTTTTACAAATTATGCACACTGTGCACACATACACACAAAAGAGCCAGGGAACATTGATTTCAGTGTATTATTTATGTAACTATATGGGCTTAGTCTCATTTTTCCCCCTCAATCTCAGGGGTGTTTCTCAGCTCTGGGACAGACAAGAGAAGCTGATGGTGGCCTAAGTAGTCTTCTCTATTTAGCCTCCAGCACTGTGTATATATTGTCACTTTCAATATATACCGTAAGTTGCAAGTTTGGAAAGCACCAGCTAAGATACTATTCAGGGCTCTAGTTCAGTGTGCAAACCTGTGCACACCTTTTCAATGAACAACTAAGTACCTTTTGTAATTAAGGTTTTACATGTTTGATATGTCTGGGTTTGTTGTTGTCTTGTTTAATTTCATTTTAAAGTAATTCATTCTTAATATATGATGCGTCTGGATTTGTTGTGTTCTTTAGCTTCATTTTTCAAGTACTTCATTCTTATTTTACAAATCTATCTTCCCAAGATGAAGTGAGGGAAATATGGTCCTTTGACATAGTGAGAAAAGGACTTGCTTGAGGCTTCCTTGACTTCAATAAAAAGGAAGTTGAGGCTCTGCTCTCTTCCAGCACTGGATTCTCCCCACATGCTTATTAATACAGAGAGAGTCAGACTTGATTTTATCTTCTCAACACACCTGGGAATAAGGTTGGAGAAATCATAGTCACTCCTTGATGACAACTGTCCCAGACCTTTAGCCATGATCCTCATTGGGACACCAAACCCGAAGGTCTACTGCTTTGTGTGAAATCTGGCTAGACGAAGATGCTTCCGTTTGTCTCCATTTGGCTAGTGCTATGGCATCTTTTCCTTGCCAGTGACACATTACCGGGGCTGCCCATGACAAATGTCATTTCTCTCTGTTATGATTTTCTAAAACCTTGACTGTCAAAACCCTTCATTCATTGTTACCTGAAATCCAAGTTCATTGGAATGCATGGTGTGGCTTGCCCTGAAGTTAACAGAGACAGCATGTGAGCACCATTCCTAATGGATTCCATTGCCTCATGGATTCAGAATCATCATTCTAATTCACCAAATTGGCCTGGGTAGGGATCAGCCCAGCAAAAAACTTCTTTCCACTTTTATGGTGACTTTATCTTAAACAAAAATTTCCTTTGTATGCTGCAGTATCAACATCAAGGCTATCCTAGCTCACCCTCCAAAATTTTAACAATCTTGAATCTCATGTGGAAGAAGTTCAGGGTTTTGATCCATTTTCTACCAAATAGCCACTGGGCTTGATCACCTCATTCACCAGCAAACTTCAAACTTCCCTCATTAATAGCCTTTGCAAAAGGATATGCATCACATATATTAATTCTGCTTCTCTAGAAACCCCTTTACATATTTTAAAATTTTTGTTAACCTTAACATTTTTCATACATCACAGTTCATTTTAGACTTTAGCACCTCTGACATTATCCTGACAGTCAGGATCATCATAATATTTAAGTATGTGGATTTTCTTCTTATGTCTCACCAATTTAAAATCTGATCTTGTCAGTAATTTCCTGGGAAGTTACACTGGTTTCTTTCAGAACTTCCTTCCAATTTTTTTCCCATCTAGCCCATATGCAAATGCATAGGTTGATAATAACAATTTCCCTAATAACTTTCCTCACCTTTTGCTAGATGAAACTATCAGTGAGACAAGACAATGACTTACCAAATCTTCTGCTTTCAAGAAATGAGATTTTCAGCTGAATGCATACTTAACATTCAGCTGTATCATTTTGCACCACATGAATATAGTCTATTCACTTTATTTGGTCAAGTCCTCTCTACCACGCTATTACAGTGATAATAGTAGTTAATATTTATTGAGCATCCCTTTATGCCAGGAGATTTATACTTATTTATCATCTCAACAACCCTATGAGATGGATTCTATCATCAGCTGCATTCCACAGATCAAGAATTTGAGGCACAGAGAGATTGAATAAATTGTCCAGGGTCCCAAGCTCCAAGTGACATATTCAGGATAGAAGCCCAGGCAATCCAACTTCAAAGTTCAGCCTGTAAGTACCATAATATGCTGCCCTGTTTTGTTTCTAATCTCCTTGTAATTTCACAAAAACACTCCTCACAATTCTACAGATTTTCATGAAGGAATGTATCTTTGTAGCACACAGCTTTACCCTACCTTTCCTAATATTAGTTTGGTTTCTTTTAAACCCAAGATCACCACATCCTGTCATTGTGTATTCCAGAGGCAAATTCTCTCCTTCTCAGCCTCTCAGGTCATATTTACTTCCTTTTGTCACAAGTTCAGTTTCATTTTGTTTATTAATCACTTTTTCAACTACACTGGTCCCTAGGTAATGCAAATAAAACAGATGGCCTGACCAGAGTAATCTAATGTATTTTCCTCAAAAGTATATTGGATTTTGACAAATACAGAGAGGAGCATATCCTTGTATTCCCATTACTTACCTAAATTATTTTTTAAGCAAGGATTTTGAAAGAAGAGTCATTTATAAGGTCAAATTTGGAAGAGATTTGGAAATTCATCTAATTCAATGTCTCCTTTTACCTTTGAAAAACTGATGCCTGGATATGAAAATGATCTACCTGTAGTTAAAACAGCTACTTCCTTAAATTGTTTTTCCATAATGACTTTGGTAAGTGATCAATACTTAAAATAATATTCAGTTTTAAATTTATTTATATTAATTTCCTCGTTTTCCAACATCTTCTCCCCAAATTTAATAAGTAATAAGTGCAGAATATATCTTTTTGCAGTTTTTCACTTTGAGTTTCTAAGGGTGTACTTGTTTTAATTATATGAATAGTTGTAGAATCTGAATAGATGAGATACTGTGACATAAAAATATCTTTAAATAGGCAGCACATATTCTGGGAAATACATGTGATAGCAGTGTACTCAAAAATGTACAGCATTTCTGATGGAGAAACTTCAAAAATGCCAAATTTGGACAAAAGAATAATAAAAATAGTACACAGTTATGAAAAATAATCTTAACAGGAAAGTATCTATTCAGAGGAGATGCATGCAGCCACCTTTTCATCTGTTAGTTTTAGTCCCCTCCTCTCAAAATTTAGCACATTTCTTCTCTCATCCTAGTGACACTGTATTTGATAAGAGTATGCACCAGATACCTGTGATTGCTTAATTCATTATTTTAATTCATACATGTTATTTACTAATACACATTGTTAAAATATTGTTTCAAATGTAAGTGGTGGCTAAAAAAAAAGGATCCGTGCCTTATGAAGAAAATGTTTTCAAAATCTACAATTCGATGATAAAAATCTGCAGGAGTCTGTCAAACTGAATATCAAGGAAGTCTGAGAAAATTGAAAATTATGAGAAAATGCTGAAGTTTCAAATGTGTAATTATACCCAAACTCATATCCTCTCATACATCTGATCTTCATATTAAAAATGAAATGCAAAGATAACGTGGAAACTAAATTCCATTGTATAATATATACTTCAATTATGAGAACACAAATTTGCAAACGGGCTTGTGGGGTGATGTGACAATGACATGATGGAAAAGTAAAGATCTCAACACAAAGGAGTCCGTTTCTTTTCAGTTTTTCCCCTGCCCTGCCCACCCGCAGCAGCAATCGACCTCTTTAACAAGGGTCTCCATCTAATGGGGTGGGATTCACCTGGGTCCTCCCGTTCCACCTGCGACTCATCCTCAGAAAGAAGGAGACTGCCGGCAGACTAACATGCACCACCTGCTTTTAAGGCCTCGGTTGCAAACATGGATAGAGATGTTTGTCAAAAACCCAATACTTAGAGCCAGGTGCTGTAGTGTCTGTAATCCCAGTCACTCAGGAGGCTGAAACAAGAGGATTGAGAGTTCAAAGCCAGCCTCAGCAACTTAGCAAGGTCATAAGAAACTCAGGGAGACACTGTCTCTAACAAAATACCGAAAGGGGCTGGGGATGTGGCTCAGTGGTTAAGTGCCCCTGAGTTCAATTACTGGTGCCAAAAACAAAACAAAACAAAAAAACAAATACTTTGCTCTTTCAAGTGAAAAGAGTGTTCTGGTCATGACAACCAAACTGGCTTTATGAACATCACTCAGAAAAGTGGGGGAAAGGGGAGGGGTCACTCTGAAATGAATACAGGGTCCCCAGTGCTTGAGCCCTATGTGCAAACTTACACCTAAAAAATTGCTAAATAAATTGAGGACAGTCACTTACTCTGTGTTCTTTAACTTTCTTAGCCACGAAGTTGAGATGATGCCATTTGTTACATGGTCTTCATTTATTGTTTAATTTTTTATGTATTCATTCATACTTCAATTTCATCTCAAAATCAAATTTCAAAAAATAGAGGTTATGTTATTAAAAAAAAGTAAGACAGTAAGAAGAGGGGAATAAAAAGAGTATAAACATAAAATGAAATCAGGAGAAGGGTTGCTAGTTTGCATGACCTTAAGTTTGAGCTTCCTATAGCCAATGACTCTCATCTTGTGTGATCTGATGTCCTTGCTGTCAGAAACAAGTCTTTGATAGTGGGATACAGTAGAGAAAGCATAAAAATCCTTAAATCCCTCAGGAACATAAGATAGGTAAACATTTTTTAATTATTTTACAGTTTTGCCTCCAATGATATATTCCTAAAAAGAAAGGAACATATTTCTAAAACTTAATGTAGGCCAACATTGTATGGATTGGGTTGTATATTCAAATCATCATGTTGTTTTAAAAATAAAAATCATATCATTCCAGAAAATAGATCTTTTCACTGCTACTGATGTAGAAGATAAAATATTTACTTTTTTGGCATTACTATTATTAAATATGTACAGAACCTTCACGTATAACTAAATCTTACAAATATTTTCTTTCCTTTTTTCCACACTCCAAATTGTGGAAACAGTTTTCAGTGTCTTTCAGATGAATTTCCTTCCAACCTAAAAGGAGAATTAATCATGTTAGTGCTAGAGACTAGTTCCATAGCAACTATTTCAGGAAATTTTACATAGACACATGTTTCTAGAGAAATTATGTTTGTTACTGACAATAATACAAAGAGACTCACAGTAAAATCATCTTTTGCTTCTGCTAGGAGAAGCAGGAATACTTCAAAGATCTTGAGGTAGTTTCTTAAGAGCACTCCCAGGGTCAATTAAGTTGTATTATCTTGCAACCAGTCTTGTGTCTTTTTAAAGCAAGATTCAGAGTCTGAAAGTGATACTACTTCTTCTAGAAAAGTGATTTAAATGATGGTGGTTTTCAAAAGATAAAAAGTGAGGATAATTTTGCCGTGATATTTTGTAATTTCCTTTCTTACATATAAAATAATTTTATTCCTTTAAGAAAACCTGCTAAGTTAATATAGAAGAGACATTTCCACTACAGGTACTAAAAAATCAGTCACCGTTACAGTTCATAGAAAGAAAATCAAATGCTATTTTAGTGAAGTTTTCATAGCAGCCTTTTGGTAATAATGTTGAAGAATCATGATATATTTAAGAGATATTAATTCTAGTAATAGTCATTTATCTTTGATGTCAGAGAGAGACAAAGGCTTGGGAAATAGAAGATTTACGATGACATATTATAGACTCACTTGGTAGATGTTAGATTTTTTTTTTACTCTTCCTCTGAAACGACAGATAATGAAGCTTTATCAACTTCCTTTTATTAAGGCTAAAAATATATCCTATAATAGGATCATAAACATTTAATGAAACTCACAGCTGTACTGAATTTTAAAATTAGGTGAAGATGGCCAAGTAGCTCATAGAAAAGTAAATCCGCATAACTCACCATTATGAGTTTACAACCCTGCTTGTTCTAATTTAATGTGTCTCTGGGTCTGACCTCTCCCCTGAAGTCCAGACATACATTGCCAACTTCTGAAATGAACCTGGATGTCCAAAATGAGTTGAATTTTTTTTTTTTCCCAAGCACACTTGAGACATGTCCATAGAAAAAGCTCAAATTGAAGAGGAAAAAAGAGGACGCCTGGTCTTGCCTTGCTTCTGCTCATTTGGGGGTAGGGGTGGGGGTGAAGATTAAAAGTTTTGTTATCTCTCTGCCTGAAGTTGGGTTCCCCAGAGATAGACTCTGAGATAAGGACTCATGTGAATGTGACAAATGGGAAGTTCTTCCCAGGACAAGAGAGGCTAAGCAAAGGCATGTGACCAAGCCGTCTCATGGAGGGTAGCTATGGTTCTATCCCACACGAGATATCTGAAGACAGATTTATTCAGATCAAACCGAAGCACCTGGAATATGCTAATCCCTGTACCTCTCAGTGATTGGTTGAGAACTGACTCTGGAGGGATACAAAGGCACCAGGCCCTTCTAATAAAGTGGACCCAAGAAGGTTCTAGCAGCCTGAGGCCAAGCCTCTGACAAAGAGATGCAGACTGGTCACTTAAGAGTAAAAACAGGGGCTGGGTTTGTGGCTCAGGGGTAGAAGCGCTTGCCTAGCATGTGTAAGGCACTGGGTTCGATTCTCAGCACCACATATAAAGAAATGAATAAAATAAAGGTCCATCAACATCTAAAAAAATTAAAAAGTGGCATATCTTAGTAGAAAGATTATGCCTTTAATTAAAAAAAAAAAAAAAAAGAGTAAAAACAGGTGGAGAGCCAGCGTACCTGGGAATGTAAGAAGATGGGAGCAGTTCTGTGAGCACACTCTGTCCACCCGGTCTTCATGCAGGTCACTGTGTATACTTAACACATATGTTCATATATGGACATAGGAAAGTTGTGTCAGATTCATTCCACTGTCTTTCCTTTTCCCATTATGTAAACTTACTACCCATGCTTGTCTTTATTCTTCATTTATTCATTCATATATTTCCTTCTCCTTTATTCCTCAGTGTACCTCGGGGGTGGGGTTAGGGACAATCCACTGCTGGCATAGAGTGCCACCTCATGAGTCAGGGTTCAATTCCTTCACTCCACCGTACTCCATAGCTTCATAAGGCCAGTAAATGTGGTTTTATTTTTATTTTTCACAAGCTTAGAATTTTTAAAATATGAATACTTTTTTCTCTAGTTCACCAGAATCTCCTAAAAGTATCAGTTAGGATTTGATTCAACTGTATATATAAAAAAAATTCCAGAGTAACAGTTGTTTTCAAGTATAATTCTCCAAACCAGCTGCATCACCATCGCCAGGCACTCAACAGATAGTTTGGATCTCCTTCTTCTCCTCCTCCTTCTTTTTCTTCTTTTGGTTCTTTTTAGTTATACATGACAGTAGAGAACATTTTGAAATAATTATACAAACATGGAATATATATTATTCTAATTAGGATCCCAATCTTGTGGATGTACACGATGGTGAGATTCACTGGGGTATATTCATATATGTACACAGGAAAGTTGTATCAGATTCATGCCACTATCTTTCCTTTTCCCATCCCCCACCCTTCCCTTCATTCCCCTTTGTCTAATCCACTGAACATCTATTCTCCCCTCCCCACCCCTTATTCTGGATTAGCTTCCACAGATCAGCAAAAACATCCTACCTTTTGTGTTTTGGAATTGGCTTATTTCACTTAGCATGATTGTCTCCATTACTGGCAGATGTAATAGTCATCTTCTTTATGGCTGAGTAATACTCCCTTGTGTCTATATACCACAATTTCTTTATATGGCTGACTTAAGTTACCAGCTTGACCTCACTGAACAGAGATGGGGACAAATGTGCACAAATAGCTCTCCCAAGCCTGGCCAGCTCCAGCATAATACTGTCCGGAACCCTAATAAATGACCACCTCTAGTTACAAGGGAAGCTTCTAAATGAAGCCATTACATGGAGTTGTGGAGTACATGGTATACATGGAATCATGTACTCAGAGTAAAATTTTAGATTATTTTGTTAAAAAGGAAAGGAAAAATGACTATTATGCAAATGCTGGCTCTCTTTGTCACCACATTACTTCCTTTTGTCCCACACCCAACTTATTTACATACATTTTTATCCATCCTGCTTGGATTCTGTAGAAACAAGTCTGTGCCTGAGATGGTGCTAAAATTCTAATCAGAGGGCTCTCAACAAATAGTAGCTCACGAAAAAAGACAAGGCAATGTATTTTGAGTGCCTAATAGCTCAAAACACATTGCATGTGATCATGCATGAAGAACAGCCCATCACTATAGCTAGACAAAGTAACTAAAACATGTTTCTTGGCTGTAGGGAAAAAAATTAAAAATTACAGTATTAAATTGTCTTTTTTAGGGTGCCACAAGAAGCCACGTGGAGTTATGGAGAAGCACAGGTCTGTCGACTCACAGGCCTGGTTTCAAACCACAACTCTTCCACTTAGGTTTTGTAAAAGTTTGTTCATATTTCTGAAAACTACGTCCTCATAGGTAAGTAAGTATATATACCAGAGTCCTAATTTTAGTTCTATCATGAATTCCTAATGAAATTGTGGATAGTCTATTTTACTATCCAAAATTGCTCCCTCTTTTTCTTTTTTTTTTTTTTTTTTTTTGGCTCTTTAGAGTATAATGACCAGATATGAGATCTGTCCTAAGGAAGAAATATCTTTTTCAAGGAACAGTACTGTTCTTTTCATATGAAATGTAAAGAGAAGGTAATCTTGAGAAAAATTCCTGTCAGGAAATATCTGTTGGTTTCATACATGCATCAGTATTTGTGACATAAAGACAGAATGTTCTACAAGAAGAAGTAGGTCCCTCTTGCTTCTTGGAATGCTGAAACTCTATTTGACCCCGGATAAACCTGAATAGAAAACAATCAGCTATTTTTAAAAAGATTAGCATTGTAGCTTCTGGTGACTCACTTAGCACTTGGACTTGCCCAAACTGGTTCATGATCTTCATTTCTCTGCATTAACCTGCCAAATACAAACTAAGTGGGTCTCGATTTCTAATATGGCCTAAACCTGTTACACTTCAAATTATTTAGGTGGATTTGTCCTCATTCATCTATAATTTTCCCAAGTAAAACTTCTGTGTATTTATCTGTAAGTCATACATCCTGAACCCAGGTGAGTTATAAGCACTCCTTTAGCACGTCACCAAATCAGTTTTGTAGAGCCAGCCTCAAGTTAAAACAATCTCATGATGTTTTTGAGAAAATTCACTTAAAAATCTTTCGCCCATTCCACTATGCTTCTAATTGTTTAAACATAAATGATTTACTCATTATTCTATGCAAGTAATCATTGAAAAGATATTGCATTAACAATGATGAGTTATGAACAATTGAGTTTATTGTTTTTTCAATTGTATAATTCGTTGAGATAAGACCTTGGTCAATGGAGGAACAGATTAAGTGCAAAGAAAATTTTCTGAGAATGACAGTCAGTGGAGTGGTCTTTCAATACTGGAAGAAGGGCATTATCAATAAATTCTGCTACTAGTTGCTAAAAAAGAGAGAGAGAGAGAGAGAGAGAGAGAGAATGGCATTATGAAAGATTATGTGAACTCTGAAGGGAAATGTAGAGTCTCATCTGAAAACAAAAACTTCAACCCTGTAACAAACATCCTAGTCAGGATAGGGTTACTATAATAGAATACAGAATACGAGAGATTAGATGAGAGACAGCAGACATTCATTTCTCATAGTCTGGGAGGCTAGCGAAGTTCAAGTTCATAGGGCTAGCAGATTCAGTGAATGGTGAGACTCACTTTCTGATTTGCCGATGAACTTTTTGTACATGGGGGAGATCAGAAAGAAAACATGCTCTTCTGTCTCTTATAAGGGCACTAATTTCATTTGTAAGTGCTCCACCCTCATGATCTAATTATCTTCCAAAGGTTCCACCTCCCAACACCATCATATTGGAGGTTAGGGTTTCACCATATAAATCTAGTGCAAAAGATGCAAACTTTCAGTTCATAGCAATGTTTGTCCCTAGAAAATACAGAATTTCAGCTACATCACATTAAAGTTTTGAAGTATAGAAATTACTTGAAGATATATAAAAATATAGCATTTATTTGTGAGTCCAAAAAGTCTCTCTTCTGATTTGTTACTGGCATTGATGCAGTGATATTTATAGAGAAACCAACAATTCTTCATAGCTTCAAAACAGGCATGAATCTGGCATGAATAGCATCAAATAATCCAAGACATAAGATTACATTTTAACTCTACCTTCACATAGGCAGCAAACAGGTCATTCATTTATTCTAGTTATGTCCCCATTTTCACCACTAACACTGGGTTATTTTGCACCTTCTGTTTTTGTACAAATCTGTACTGAGTTTTCTACCTATTATAATAAATTTTTCCAGTTTCAATCAGTTCCTAGATTTTTGGTGTTGATCTTCATTATTTTATAGCTTGATTCATTAATTTGTGCATTTTCTTATCATTTTCTACTTTAATTTTTCTATCATGTTTTCTGTTATATATATAAAGAGACCATATAAAAAGTTAATGTCTAAGACATAATATAATGGGGTCCCACAAATTTCAAATGTAGTGTATTCACTGAAGTTTTGTTCTAATGATTATAATTTACATTACTTCCTTTGTTTAGAATTTAGACTTTTTTAGTTTACTAAGACTGAGGGCTATTTTCTTTATTTTATGAATTAATTGCATTTTGGTCAGAAAACACATTTTAGATGATGGCAATATCTTGTTATATAGATAGATTTCTTGTAAGCTTAATAGGGAGATTATAGTTATAAATGCTCCATGTGTGTTTGGAAGAATGTTACTTTCTACATGTTTTGAAAGCATATATTGAATAGGAATAGACCGAGTTTTTAAGTGTTTTATTCAAATTTTCTTTACCATTATCACTTTTGCTTATCTTGATATTTACTTTTGAGGAAAATGTTGAATTATCCAATTCTGTTTCTTCTTGGGTATCTGTTCATTTTTACTTCATACATTTTGAGGCAATATTGTTTCATGCCTATACACAGAGAAATTTTTCATCTTTCTGTTTAGTTTAAAGTTATAATTGCATACACTACCAAACATAATGATTTTTTTCTTAATATCTGTCTTTTCTTTTTCTCTCCCTATACATTCGATCATGTTTTAAATGAATTTCTTATGAATACTATATATATACTTGGGCTTTCAAAACATTAGTTTTAGAATCTTTGTCCTTTAGCTGGAAAATATTACTGAAATACTTCATGATGATGATACCCAATATTTGGATTTCTTTCTACCATATTATTTGAACTTTCTATTTACCATGCATTTTCTTTACTTCTTGTTTCTACCCTTCTTGTCTTCTAATGGACTGATCATTTTCCTTTCTTCCTTTTCCCCCCTACTTATTTGGAAGTTTATTTTATTTCTATACTTTTAATAATTATCCTTAGTATATAACATGACTCCTTGATTATAATATTTAAAGCTAATCATTATACTTCATAAGAGGAGTCTCTTAAATAATTTATATTGTTTCAAAGTGTAGGTTATTATGTGGTCCTATATGTACTAAACACAGGCAATCCTATATATACTGATGTAGAACAATTTCCAATTATGTAGTTTAATAAGAAAATGCCAGGAACACTTATGAATGTGTAATATGTTACTATTTTTGTAGAAATACACATACACATATAATTATATATGCTAATAAAGGAATACATGCAAAATATCTCTGCAAGTATACCTATGAAACTGATTAACAGTAGTTGCCTCTAAAAAGAAGAAACAGGCTGATGTGGAACAAATATGAGATGGAAAATACTTTTCACTGAATGCTTTTTGTACATTTTTAATTTTGTATAACATACATACATGTATTAAAAAGGCAATAATAATGTTCTAAAAATTAAGCAATAACCCCTCTCCGAAATAACCAGAGGAACTTAGAATGTTTTAAATCAAAATTTCCTTGCTTTTTGCCTGATTGGTATTTAATGTATCAAAGTTTGACACTTACCTGACAACCAAAAAAAAAAAAAAAAAAAAAAAAAAAAATCCCAGGAGCATTCAACAATCAACAGTAATTTCCCAACTGGGTGGCTGGGATCGACTAGAAGTGCCAGGACTGAACATTGGGTTCAAACTCTGCCTCAGTTCCAGATCTGTTCCTGATGTCTCTCCTCATCCTTGAACCAGCAGCTACCTGAAGCATAGAATTCTCATCGTGAAAAGCAGGAGAGCAGGGGGAAATGAAACAGGAATGCAATTTCAAAACTTTTCTCTCAGTATATCTGTCATCTCCCCCTGACATGAGCAAGTTACAAGTTCAAGTCTAATATCAATAAGGTGGTGAAGTATGCTCCCCCATGGATCTGGAAGGTAGAGAGTGAATGAATACTTGCTGAATAGTAATCCAATCTATCCACCCAGTATGTTAGTTCTTTCCTTTGAAATGTCCCCAAATTAGTCTCTTTTTAACATTTAGTATTTACTTTGAGTTGCGAAAGTCCTTACCAATTTATTTGCCAAACATTGCTTCTTGCATTCCATTCTTTTTTACTTAGTCCGACTTTCCTCTTAGTAAAATAAATACTTTAGTACATAGTTCCTGCAGTAAGAGTCCTTGAGTAGTAAACTCTCACTCTCTTTGCCTAGAAATGTGTCTTGAATGATAACTTGCCTGGCTATAGAGCAGAAATAGTTGGAACTTAGATTTAATAATTAAGTGGGTAGTTAACAGTATTAAAATATAACTGAATTCACACCCCTGCCAAGTCTTTTGTGCAACAGTTAGAATTAGGAATCAAATGAACCCTAGAAAATGAATTAAGAACATCTAGGTGTCCTCCGACAGATCTCAGAATCTGTGAAATCTGCCTAAATATCCTTTGCCAGCAGAAGTAGTCGTTCTTCCTCTCTAGCTGAGAAGACACCCAAGCAAGGCAACTAAGAAACAACCTCATGAAGGCAGTCACCTTGCAAGAGAAATCTGATTCCTGGAGTCAAATCTAAGTATGCCCCCAGGGAAAGTACAAAGTCTTACCACACACGATGCGTTCTGAGATTTCTCTAATTTATATTGATAAATTTCTGAGGAGTATGAATTCTAACAATGTTAGACAAATGAGTTGGAATACAACATTGGACCAAGTCAAAATTATCAATATGATACACTTGTCAGAAATTCTGAATTTAATGTATAAGTTCCAACAGCTGATTCCAGTATTTAGTGGGGGTTTTTGTTCTTGCTTTTGTTTGTTTTTTTGCTTCACCAAAATCTAGACGCACTGATGGACTATGGTCAATGAATGTGGGATTCCAGAACTTCCCTTGCATAATGTAGAACAAACAATAATGTTCAGGAAGATAGGAAGGTCAAGGTGCATATATGGTATGTGTCTTTCACACCTTCCCATCATATCTCACAGGAGTGGCCAAAGCACACTGCCTTCTATAAGATAAAGAGAAATGCAAAAGAGGGGATCTCTAGCATCTTTGAATAGCTCTGTAAAATCTGATCTACTTGGGCTGGGGTAAATGCTGGGAAATGCCATCACTGACTTGCACTTCCTGATTTCAAAGAGTGTGATGGGGTCTTCAAGTGCCAAAGCCAAGTAGGTATGATTACCTAACACAGCAAAGTTACACAAGACTGGCTAGACGACAGTAGACATTTGCATCTTACATTTTACTTTTAAGACACCTGAAATATTGTCTTAAACATGTGCACAAACATCTGACATTAGCTCTTAAGACAATGTTCTCAACCATATATGAGTGTGAAAATTACTTTGAGGGAAATATCAATAATTTTGGTGATTTGTGGCAGGGTCTTAAGTGGTAGCATCCTCTGTTAATTACCTAGAACTGGTAACTAAGCCCTGAATTTCAAAACTGAGGCCTTAAGTAACCTCACTCTAAATATAGTAGCAAGTAATCGAGTAAATCAGAGAAGCTAGATACCCATTTTGAAGATAAACAGGCAGCTGGACAGACGATTCTCTCCTCTGGCAGTATCGTCACAGCTGCACCCTGCCTCGCTGACCATGTAAACAGAGAACATAGGAGGGGTGAAGTACTTTGACTTTATTTTTGCCCTCCTCCCCATAGCTGGAAGGAGACAACCAGATGGAATGGGCACTTCCCTTCCCAAAGACCAATAAGAGAAAAACTCAATCAGTGATTAAAAAAAAAAAAAAAAAAAAAATATATATATATATATATATATATATATAAATATATATATGTACATACACACACACACACACACACATACACACACACTGGAAGTACCTGCCAGAAGTAGAGTGACATCTTGCCCAATTTAGCCAATGGATTTCATGTTTTGCCTGAGCCTACTGGAGCCCAGAAAAATATAATTGAAAAATAATGACAAAGACCAGAAGGCAAGGCAACAGTCTGCTTCTATTACCATGTAAGACAGTAATGGCAGGGGTGTCTAAATGTCAAGGAAAAACATTAAAACATAAAAGGTAGCCAGACTTGAATGCTCTTACTGGTCTAGGTGCCAGGTGAGGAGACCATCAGCAAAGAGACGCCATGATGAGAAGCATAGCACCTGAAGAGAGCTGAAGGGGCAACCTCTGACCAATGCCGGTACAGGGCACGCCAGAGTAGGATCTTCTCTGAATGCCATTATGGGATGGCAGTGCTTTGACTGTTAGCAGGAAACAGTGATTCAAGAAAAAGAAAAACTTTTTTGGTTGTTTGTTTCATATTTAGTTTGAATTTTTCAGTTAATAGGTTGCAAGTCAGTGGAATGTTGAAAGTGGATGGGCCAAAGAAGAAATAAGGAAGACTCTGAGGTGTCAACTTTGGACAAATTAGAAAATGATGATTTTCTTAAACATAGGAAAGGACAGAGAGGACTAGTTGGGAGGGTGCTGGAAAAGCTGATGACCTGGGCTTTAGATATTTATGTTTCATTGGATGCTGGTATTTCCAAATGGAAGCATCCAGGAGGTAACTGGAAATGCATGAAAGAAAAACAGGGACGGTCAAGAAGGACAGAGATGGCAGTCACTCAGAGGGTTGATCACCAATACTGTTAGTAAAAGCCAATGAATTCTCCATGTCAGGGTGCTCATTAAGGACACTCAGACACCTCACTAAGTCATAAGACAGGGTTCCTTTTGTCTCCTTAGGACATAATAGAAAATTAAAATATGCATATATTGCATTAAAGTAATGATGAAAAAGTAAAAACAGTGGCCTGTGTCGTTCTCTTAGCTATTCTTATTACTTTATTAATGAAACATTAAACTCTTACATTTGATGGTAGTATTGTATTTAAAAATGAAGTCTATTCTACTTTTTATGAAAAGGACATGCCTTTCTTTTCAAGAAAGCCAAAACTTGTTGAAAGATCCTGTCACTTAATAACACCAGCTTTGCTATTTAAACAACCTGGATTTGTCCTTAATGACCAGACAAGTTTCTGTCACTGTAAAATTAGGCAAGTTGAACTTCTTAACTTCTAGAAAGTTAAAGTTAACTTTCAGAGAACCATGCTTCACAGGGTTGAGGGGACAAAATGTTTAAGGGCCTAATTTCCTTGACATACAATCTTTATCAACCAAAAATAAGTGTTGTATGTATTTTCTTCTGTAAGTTTAGCTTATATCAATCAAACTTCATTCATAAAAACTAAAAAATATTAGGCTGTACATTTGAAACAGGACAAGTGTGTATATGGGATGTTCATGGTATTTAATAAAGCATACCCTAACATGAATAAAGGGAAAAGAAGACAAAAACACCTTTAGTCTGAAAGCAAGGGTGTTTTCCCCCCTGTGGCACTTTATGACACTTGGCAGCTCATTATCACACTTCACAGAATCTCGTGTCAGCATGTCAGATTTCTCTAAATTTTGACAGAATTAAAGTAGTGCCATTTGATATAATTGATATTGTACAGTTAATCAGGCAGTGGCTCCATCACAGAGTAACATTCTCAAAAGGCTTAATTACTGAACTGTGAAGATTTACTGCCATCTGGAAGTTCCTTCCCAAAGTTCTGTTCCTGAATTTTATGTAGGGTTCACAAAAATAACTTGGTCCATTTAGAAATCATGCCCTCAATATGGAAATTAAAATTGTTATTTTTGGAATCTCATTTGGCCTAGAGATCATAGAAACCTTATGAAAAATAAAGGAGCAACAGCAAATGAGAAAAAAAAGGAAATAAAAGTGGAAGCTCTCAGAATTATTTTCTTTATGTAATGTTTAAGAGTACGGACTAAATTTCAAACCCTGGTTCTTCCACTTACTAATGATGTGACCTTGGACAAGTTACTTAAATTCTCTGTGCCTCAGTTTCTTCTTCTGTAAAATGAAGATGCAAACAGCACCTGCATTATAGGGTTAGAGTGAAGATTAAATAAGTTAGCAAAGTACCACCTGACACATTGTAAGAGCAAGACCGTGTCTTCTATTAAGATTTTAAAATTACTTTGTATTAAAACTGTTCTCACTAAAAAAGACGAACATACCATTTAAAAAGCAGTAAACCTCCTATGTCTAAAGACGAATTAAAATAAAAAGCACCATTATTTCTCAGGAATACCAGAAACTGGGATCTTCTGAGTGAAAGGAAGAATTGAATTCCTTCTAAACTCTGAGTTGTTGATTCCATACACTCTATAAAAACAATTTTGGTGGGTATGGTACCAGATAAGGAATTTCAGAAATGGAGGTTTTGATACAGAAGAAAAAAATTCTTCATCTTCTATCCTGCTAATGTTATACCTATGAAAAAGAAAGATATGGAAAAGAGGAGGAGAAAGAGGACTAAGAACAGGAAGGTAAGAAAGGAGGAGCAGAATCTTTATTATGATGGGAGTTCTCCATTGATAAGAATTTAGCTGTAGATCTGTGATAGAGTGCTTGCCTAGCACGTGTGAGGCACTGGGTTCAATCCTTAGAACCACATAAAAATAAATAAATAAAATAAAGGTATTGTGTTCATCTACAACTAAAAAATATATCTTAAAAAAGAGAAATAATTCCTGGAGAGAAAGTAAGGACATCTGTAGCCTGAGTGGAAATCCCATCCCCAGGACAGGAGGATTTAGCAACTTATACAGAAAAAAAGAAAAGATAAAACAAGTAGATAAAATTTAGCCACTCCCAAGAACAAGTCAATATAACCAGACTTTCTAATCTGAAATTTATTGTATTTTATATCATTACATATTCCTCTATTTTTTTTTTCATTAGGGATTCAGTATTTTATTGAATGAACACACTGCCATTTAGTTAACACATCCTGAAGTGATGGAAATTTATTTATCTTGTTTCATGATGTAACAAATTCTTATAACCAAAATATTCTTAAGAACCCCTCCAGATCCCTTTAGATTTACCTTTTTTCTTTCTTTCTTTCTTTTTTTTTTTTTTTTTCCAGTACTGGAGATTAAACAAGCTATGCAAGGGCAGTACCACTAAATTCTCAAATTCTCAGCTCTTTGCATTGTTTATTTGAGACAGGATCTTGAAAAATTTGAGTCTTGCTAAAATGCCCAGGCTGACCTTGAACTTGAAATCCTTCTGCCTCAACCTGCTAGGCACTGGGATTATAGTTATATGGCAGCATGCTTGGCTCTTCTCTCTCTTTATTTCAGACACATCTGTGGCAATCCGTACTCTGATCAGGTTTACAATGATGCATGTGAACAGAATGTTGTTGGTTCAGGCATTGGTGATAAGTCTCTCTTTCATCCCAGATGTTCTCCATCGACTCCAGAGACTGCATTAGATTCTAGAGAATTACTTGGTCTTCACCCGCTGGGTAAAGCTTGACCAATAAGGACAAAAATTGTTGGATGCATGCTTATCACTTTTTTCTCCCTGGATGGACAGACCCAATATGAATTGTATTTGGTTTCTCAAATGGTCCCACAGGATTTACCAACCGGCTGTTCGTAGTGCTTTCCCTCTTTCTTTGCCTGTTTCTCTTGTTCATCTTCTCCAAATAAACCAAATACATAAGCCTTTGTTTTAGGTTCTACTTTGTGGGGGAAACCAGATCATGAAAGATGTTATCAGGCATGACCTTGGAAATCAAGAACAAAAAGTAGAAAACAGAGTTTCAGAATATGATTTAAAAACTGGGTAACTTAATGGTCAGACATTGATAAACACACACACACACACACACACACACACACACACACACACGCACACACTGGTGGTAAAACCTGTTATAGAATGGCATCACAACTACCAAACTTTCTTCTTTGGTTGATTTGAGATGAGGTACAGGTGGAAGGTGAAACATCTGAATGGTATAGGGGTAAAATTAAGAGTTACTATAATCATGCATTTGGTGGAGGGTAGCTTCTGTTAACTATGTTAGAAGTTGTGAAAATGAAAATGAAGTCTCAGAACAGCTAATTGTCAAAGCTAGCAAACTGAAACCCAGAGAGTCTCTGGAAAGGAGACTCTAATCTCATCCAGCAAAAGGGTAGGCACAAATGGAAATCAGTCTCAGTGTACAATTGCAAGTTCAACAGAGCCTAAATGAGATTATGAAGAAGCATTCTGACAGATCTTCTAGACCACAGTAAGAGTCCATACATATTGATAAAGGGTTGGATGGAGGGCTGACATGAGGACATCTGGATTGGCCAGCCTGAGACCAGCCTGAGAATCACAAACCCTCACCTTCTTCTGAACCCTCCACTTTGCTGAAGGAAGACCTTTGCCAAAAGATAGATATGTTCCCTTGCATAAAGAATTTGCAATGACCTTACTTGAGGTTGGTGCATTGCAAAATAATGCAAGACCTGTCTTTGAAATGACTTATTGCCTCCAAAGCAGGGACCAGGGTCAAATGTTTAAGTAGCTACTATGTGCAGTCTCCATTCTTAGAAGAAATAGCTTAGACACCAATGAATTATAAGACCTGGCTAAAATGTATTAGCAGAATTCAAGAGAACATGTAGGAGTGGATCATAGGCATAGATAATTAGGATGTTAAAATAAAAGTCTGGATAAGGGAGATTTTTTTTTTTTTTTAATGTGAACATAACCTAGGATTCAATGTCCTGTCAGGAACATGTGGCTAGAACTTAATATTCTCCAGGGGGCGAGTTCTTAAAACTTAACCTATAACCAGTGAGATGGTTGTAGATAGCAGAACTTTCTTGGAATAGTATTGAGAAAATGCTAAAGGTTTACGAAGGTGGGAATGTAAAAATGCAATATGTGAAACCAGAGAATGCACAGGATGACTTTATTTTCCAAAGATGGTCACAACAAAGCCTCTTACTCCACATGCTTCTTGAAACTTTCCACTCTTCTACCAAGAGGTAGAATCTGTCTCCCCTTGCACTGAATCTAGGAAGGCTTAAGTCTATTTCTATGACTAGAATGCAACAGAACTGACTGTACAAGCTTTCCAAGGTTAGGGTTACTAGTTGATCTACTACACAGATGACATCACACTAATTGGACCTGGTGAACAACAGATGGCAAGTGTCCTGTATTTGTTTGAAAACAATAGGTGTTAAAAGTCAGATGGTAAACTCCACAAACATTTAAGGGCCTATATCATCTGTAAAGTTTGCATGGGCCCATTGGTCTGGGCAGGATAGAGCATCCTCCTGAAGTAAAGATATGAACACATGACTCAGACACCCCACGCGAACCCACTCTGTTGCAACGCTCCCAGTTTTTCATTTCAAACATGGATTCAACAGGAATAAAGATTTTCCCTATTGTCCAACTTGTGAAGAAGAAAGTAATTGCTTCATAGATAGGTCAATGAGATATTTTGGTGTTAGCTAAAAATGAGCTGGTGCGACATTATAGAACAAATCAGGGATGACCCAAATGACAGTAGCAAAGGAAAATCCTCCAAGTGGAAAGACTGAGCAGTACATTTGGTATTCAATTCATATGAAAAGAAAAGTGATCTGGGTAAAATGTACATGGAGCCCCAGGCAGTGGCAAGTGGTGAGGTTGGTTTTTAGGTGAACTGAAAAGAATAGTCAGAAAACTAAAGATGAGAAAATCTATGGAAGAGGCATGTGATTGCACCTGTCACACTGGGCACAAAGCATGAGAATCTGTATTTCAAATTTTGTGTTTCACATCTGTGCCCACCACCAAGAACAGTATGACATCCTGTGGACTTCAGCTTGGCTCTCAGTGCAGAATACAGTGATTAAGTGGCAGTGTGTAGGCTATACACGAACCCCGTAGTATGGCCTCCCTCTCTACCTACTACCACTGCTGAATAGCCAATCTACCAGCAATGGAGATCAAGACCATACTGCGACCTTCAGGAGATGAGCCAGCCAAGCTTGAGTCCATTAATTACACTGGATTCCTTGCTCTCTGGGGACCAAATGCTGGCCAAGGTTGAGGGAAATCTTGAATTGGTGGTGAAGGAGAGCAATGATAAATAGTAATTACAACCTAAGGACCAGTTGCACCCATGAACGTTGTAGGCTTTCTTGTTTTGTGTTTGTTTTTTACCCATTTTATATTGTCTTTGCAGGGACTGTGGCTATTTTCCACCTTGAAGGAGTCTCTGGCATATTTGATTTATACATCTCTCAAGGAAGAAGTAAGAATGACTTGTTCTCAAAAAAAAAAAAAAATGAAGGCCCCATAATATAATATAGGAAGGGAGAGAGGGAGATACACACAGCAGGAGACACAAACAGATCTACGTGTTACAAGGGACGAACTTCACTGAACATCTCCTAGGCACCATTTCAGATCCACTCAGTTTCATATTTCAGGCACTTCAGGGCCTTGATCAGCTTTAGACAAGTGCAAACAGCACCTCATGTCAGACCCAGACAAAATGACTCTCAGGCACATGCTGGGATACTGTGAGAGTGGGGGAGAAGGAAGAGCTCTTGATGTGTAACCAGGAAATGTGGTAGTTAACACCTTGTGGGGTGAATGCTTATTCAGTAAGTTAGGGACCAGGTAAACAAATGCACCCCTTCTCCCTTGGATCAAAAATGTTAGACATTTTTCATATGAATTCCCCCCAAATCCTGCAATAACAAGCAACCTCTTGCCCATAATGGTGACTGAATGGATAATATGTCCTTTTTCTGACCCTCCTTCCTCCCTCTCTTTGCTCCCCTATCCTGACTTTTGTTCCCTGAGATGACCCTCCAATAGAGGACTCATCCATAAACCTTGGTTTCAGGGTCTGCTTTGAGGGAAAACAGGCTCATATACTATATTTTCCCACAGATTTATGTTTTCTTAGCATAAATTCCTGGAGTTGGAATTGCTAGTATATGTTGCCAAAATTGTTTTCCAGAGGCATTTGCAGTTCACTCTCAAGTGTTCATTATTATGAGGAATATATAAAGTAGCCATTTCCCCACATATTCATTAATGACTGGCATCATGTTTTTTTAACTACTCTATACTTCAATATGTAAAAATGATATGTCCTATTTTTAATTTTTATTTTTCAATATAAAAATAAATTTATAAATTTGAACTTTATTCAGTGAGCATAACATTTTTTCCTACTTATTTGTGTTTGAAGAAGTATATGTGCTTCGCTGTTGTTATAAATGATTTTTATGTGATTTCAAGAGATCTTTACTCTTTACAGTTATGAATAAACCCATTATCTTCCTTACAAGTTAAATGTATCTTTCTATTTTATTGTTTGCCTTTTAATTTTGCTTATGATGTTTAGGGACATACAAAAGCTGACTTTTGTTGTTGTTTTGGAGGCCATTAAGTAAGCTCGCTCTAAGTCACATTGTTTTACTATGACAGTTTTATGCTGTTCTAATACAATGCAAGCTTCTCATTTCCTTTGTCCAATTTAAAAAATATTCTTGGTTATTCTTATCTGGTTATTCTTTCCAAACTATTTTTGGGATATTGAATTTTAACAAATGACCCCAACATCTGATCTAGGTATTCACATGGCTTTTTCATTTTTTATTTACATTGTAAATTTTAGCAATATGTTCCAAAATTAAACAACTTTTAAATACCTTAAATGAAATCAGCATGGTCTCTCTTTTTCCATTCTTATTGCTGCAACCTTGGACCTCTACCATTTTGTACCTGGTTTATTATGATAGGCTCCCTAAAAGACTCAATACCTACAACCTCATCTCCTCTCCAAACAATTCCAATAAGGTTTTATTTACATAATTAAATCCAATGAGTTTTCCAGGTAGAAATCCTTGAGTATGAGACTCACTTAACATGTCACATAAAGTCCTTCATATATTCTTTTGGTATCTCTCCTACCTGATCCTTTACCACTTACTCTGCCCTTTCCCACCCTAACCCAAAGTGGGTCTTTAGTTGTTCCCAGAATGGACAATAAACTCTGTCCTTGGTGCCTCTGCCTAGGCTACTCTCATCCTCTTACTGCTCATCTTGACCTATCTGATGTCCACTCATGATACTCAACTTGGCCTTCATCTTCTTAAGATGTCTTTCTTGACACAATTTTGAATTTGCTTTTTTTGCTACGTAGTCCCAGCATATCCCAAGCACACTGCTATGTTTACAAAGCTCATACTTGACCATCATTGTTAACCAATATTTGGCGCCCAATATTTTTGTATTCTTAAAGTCTAGTTCGGTATCTGGAATATAAAAGTCAGTTAACATTTGGTGGTAGATAGAATGAATAACTTTCAGTTTCCACACCCCATAAAAGAGAACGTTTCATCTGAACAATATTATATATATGATGGTCAAATTCAAAACATAGAGAGCTTTGAACACTGTAAATTGATAGAGAATACCAGACAAGAACCAAAGCTTTAAAGTTATATCCCAAATGTTCAGAGTGATGTAAACATGACTTCATAGATTAAAGAAGAAATTGTAGCTAGCTACATATTGAATTCAGTTTAACCCAATGAGTCTCAATTTTTAGTTTTAACATTTCACTTGGGAATTTTTTAAATCAGTACTTAAAAATGTGCTCATGATACATAATCACAGTTGCTTCTACCTAACCTTTATATTTGGGGACATTCTCAGGTTTAGAAACTTTCCTTTTGTTTAAAGGTTACATTCGACTTTTTCATCTTTTTATGCAAAGCAGTTTCATAAATTATATCAGCAGAAGAAATAATATTTTTTATAATTTAAAAACTGTGGGTATCTATATTAATTTGAGAATATTTTTAAAGGGCAAGTATGTATCCTAAATAACAAGTTACATTTATTAAATGAATAAAGTCAGAAAAACTGATCATAAATGTCTAAAGTTGCTGACATCCTACCACATAAAAAAGAGCATGCAATGAAAAGTGTCTTTGTTTTGGGTTTTACTTTTTGTGTGTGTGTGGTGCTGGGATTGAACCCAGGGCCTTAGTGCTTGTGAGGCAACCACTCTACCAACTGAGCTATATCCCCAGCCCAAAAAGTTTTTAAGCTACTCATTTTACGCTACTCATTTAAAAAGTAGGATATAGATGAATTCAAATGCTATAATTTTCTTTAAAAAAATAAAGACAAGTTTATATGTTAGTAAATTATCAAACTCATCTGTAAAGACCATTTAATCTTGCTGAAAGCTTTAAAATATTTTCTTTAAAAATGTTTCTTATGTTTGTTTTAATACAAAATTTATTATATAATTCTGTATCAATTATTTTAATGCAATTTGGTTGTGATAAATTTACTATAAGATCAGTTTAAGCACTAACATATAACTTAAGAAAGAGAAGTAATGAATCCTGTGCCTATTTAACTCTTATTTAATTCATTGACTAAACATACATCCAAAACATACAGAAAATTTTTATAAGAACTCACTTCCAGTTCTATTGTCATGATCATCTAAAAATGTATACTTCCCATATGAAACTTCACTTTTGGAATGCTTAATTACTCCAATATTTTTGTGGCTTTTTAAATTTCTTTTTTTATTTTATTTTATTTTTTTTTATTGTAAACAAATGGGATACATGTTGTTTCTCTGTTTGTTCATGGAGTAAAGGCATACCATTTGTGTTGTCATAAATTTACATAGGGTAATGTTTGATTCATTCTGTTATTTTTTTTCCTTCCCTCCCACCCCTCTTTTCCCTCTATACAGTCCTTCCTTCCTCCATTCTTGCCACCCTCCTTAACCCTAACCCTAAACCTAACCCTAATCCTAACTCTAACCCCTCCCACCCCCCATTATATGTCATCCTCCGCTTATCAGCGAGATCATTCCTCCTTTGGTTTTTTGAGATTGGCTTATCTCACTTAGCATGATGTTCTCCAATTTCATCCATTTGCCTGCAAATGCCATAATTTTATCATTCTTTATGGTGGAGTAATATTCCATTGTATATATATGCCACAGTTTCTTTATCCATTCATCAACTGAAGGACATCTAGGTTGGTTCCACAATCTGGCTATGGTGAATTGAGCAGCAATGAACACTGATGTAACTGTATCTCTGTAGTATGTTGATTTTAAGTCCTTTGGGTATAGACCAAGGAGTGGGATAGCTGGGTCAAATGGTGGTTCCATTCCAAGCTTTCTGAGGAATCTCCACACTACTTTCCAGAGTGGCTGCACTAATTTGCAAGCCCACCAGCAATGTATGAGTGTACCTTTTTCCCCACATCCTCGCCAACACCTATTGTTGTTTGTGTTCTTGATAATCGCCATTCTAATTGGGGTGAGATGGAATCTTAGGGTAGTTTTGATTTGCATTTCTCTTATTACTAGAGATGTTGAACATTTTTTTCATATATCTGTTGATTGCTTGTACATCTTCTTTGAAGTGTCTGTTCATTTCCTTAGCCCATTTGTTGATTGAATTATTTGTATTCTTGGTGTAGAGTTTTTTGAGTTCTTTATAGATTCTGGAAATTAGCGCTCTATCTAAATTATGAGTGGCAAAAATTTTCTCCCACTCTGTAGGATCTCTCTTCACATTATTCATAGTTTCCTTTGCTGAGAGAAAGCTTTTTAGTTTGAATCTATCCCAGTTGTTGATTCTTGCTTTTATTTCTTGTGCTATGGGAGTCCTGTTAAGGAAGTCTGATCCTAAGCCAACAAGTTGAAGATTTGGACCTACTTTTTCTTCTACAAGATGCAGGGTCTCTGGTCTGATTCTGAGGTCCTTGATCCATTTTGAGTTGAGTTTTGTGCTGGGTGAGAGATAGGGGTTTAATTTCATTCTGTTGCATATGATTTTCCAGTTTTCCCAGCACCATTTGTTGAAGAGGCTATCTTTTCTCCATTGCATATTTTTGGCCCCTTTGTCTAGTATGAGAAAATTGTATTTATTTGGGTTTGTGTCCATGTCCTCTATTCTGTACCATTGATCCACCTTTCTATTTTGGTACCAATACCATGCCGTTTCTGTTACTATTGCTTTGTAGTAGAGTTGAAGATCTGGTATTGCGATACTCCCTGCTTCGCTCTTTTTGCTAAGGATTGCTTTAGCTATTCAGGGTTTCTTATTCTTCCAGATGAATTTCATAATTCTTGCTCTATTTCTGTAAGGTACGTCATCAGGATTTTAATTGGAATTGCATTGAATCTGTATAGCACTTTTGGTAGTATGGCCATTTTGACAATATTAATTCTTCCTATCCAAGAACATGGGAGATCTTTCCATCTTCTAAGGTTTTCTTGAATTTCTTTCTTTAGTGTTCTGTAGTTCTCATTGTAGAGGTCTTTCACCTCTTTTGTGAGATTGATTCCCAAGTATTTTATTTTTTCGAGGCTATTGTGAATGGGGTAGTTTTCCTAACTTCTCTTTCTGAAGATTCATCACTTATGTATAAAAATGCATTGGATTTATGAGCATTGATCTTGTAACCTGCTACTTTACTGAATTCACTTATGAGTTCTAAAAGTTTTCTGGTGGAGTTTCCAGGTTCCTCTAAATATATAATCATGTCGTCAGCGAACAGGGATAGTTTGAGTTCTTCTTTTCCTATTGGTATCCCTTTAATTTCTTTGGTTTGTCTAATTGCTCTGGCTAGAGATTCAAGGACGATGTTGAAAGAGGGCATCCTGCCTTGTTCCAGTTTTTAGGGGGAATGCTAGTAGAAATAAATGACAGAATAAAAAACAGAAACTTCTCCAATACCTGGAGATTAAATAATACACTATTATATGATGAATGGAAAACAGAAGACATCAGGAGGGAAATAAAAAATTCTTAGAAGTAAACGAGAACAAAGACACATCATATCAAAATCTCTGGGACACTATGAAAGCAGTACTTAGAGGAAGATTTATTTCATGGGGTGCATTCAACAAAAGAAGTAAAAATCAACAAATAAACGACTTAACACTACAGCTCAAAGCCCTAGAAAAAGAACAGACCAATACCAAAAGTAGTAGAAGACAGGAAATAGTTAAATTTCTTAGTAGCATGAGTAACTAGCATTGCTTTGATCTCTCTTTTGAATGTCTTTGCTAATTTTAAATATGTATCTGAAACATATTTGATGGAACAATCTTTATCTTTCTTAAAAGTTATATACATATAATAGAAATTTTCATATCAGGGCTTGATTTAAAATATCAGGAATTAAGATAACACATTCCTGAGGAAAAACACCTCTGTTGGGTGTGTGTTAGGGAGAGGTGGAGGGAGCAGTTGTCCTAAAATGAAATTCTCCTTGCATTTACCAATTCTTACCCTTAAAGCCTTTTTGTTTGTTGTTTTCACCTATCTTTCTGGCTTTCGGGGTTTGACACTAACCTTCCCCAGGATCTATTTATCTTTGCACTGTTAACTTCCTCTCTGGAAGTTCCTGACCCTTTCTTGCTCTGTCCTTACTGCCAAACACCTATTCCAACAGTTACAAAAGCAAACGTGAATTATAGCCACATCTGTGCATATATCTATTTTGTAAAAAACAAACAAACAAACAAACAAAAAAGGTGGATAGTGGAGAGTATGATACATAATCAAAATCCAATCATCATTCCTTTCTTGTTGAATCCTTTCAGTACTGATCGGAAGGCCTACATGTCAGTACTTAAATGGACTCATGATCAATAAAAACAAATTTTTTCATCACTTGGCACTAGGCTTGTTGAAAATAGTTTAGAATGCCGCTTCACTTCCATTTGAAATGCCAGCATGGAATTTTTAGCATCATGAGTATGTTGTGGGATCAGTACAACAGACTGAGTATTGAGTCTGAAAAAAATAAAACTTTAAAGTACACTCTTTACTTGTTCGGAAGGAAAAAGAAGAATTAAAAGACCAAAAAAATAAATAAAATTGATAAAGGACATCTAATATCTGGGTTTGTATAGATAGCCAACAAAGAATCTCCTACACTTTATGGCTAGAGAATGCATATTTGATCTTTTAAAATAAGTCCATTAAAAAATCATACATGCGTTTAAAAAATTGAACAAATCAAATGCAATACTTTATGTTGTAAGCAACCAATACTTCATGTATTATGAAAGTAAAATTACTTAACAACTGTCTATGATCTTAACAGATGTGCTACCAATACTGGAAATCTGATTCACACTTTTCACAGAAGGGACAGACCTCCACTTTAAGAGATAAATATATTGAAGGTAAATTTGGCTGGTGGCAATTCTGCTCTCTTCTACTATCCGGTTATGTTTTTCAAACTCCCTCATCAAGGGTCAAGGGGGCCTTCCATTATAACATTCTATTTTCAGACAGTGTAAAATTTTCACAGGAATGCTTTAAGTTTTGTGTTTCCCAAATATTTAAACCCATAAACATTGTAAGACTTTTCTCCCTCTATTTTTGGAAACTCCTCATCAAGCAAAAGTATTTTTCTATTTTCATTTTCTGATTTTTGTTGTTTTAAAAACACACTTTTCTGTATGTGAAATATGCTTTTCATTTCTGCAATGGTTGTTTTTAAAATGAAAACAGCTTGCTTTTCTAATTAGCTAAATATCATATGCTCAATGTAAATAATTTAGACCAGTTTTAACCACTGTTCATCATATGTACTTCTATTTTTACTTTGTACATAAATGGAATCTTATGATAACCTACTTTGCTCACTTAAGTTTTCATCTTAGAGATTCCATCTCTGTATTCAGAAAGCATATCTACTATTTTGTATATTTTTAATGACTAAAGAGTATTCCATTGTGTAACTGATATGTTAATGGGCTCATTCAATCCCCTATTTATTAATGTTAAATTTGTTTATTGTTTTCATCATCTGAAATGATCTTACATTTCTACATACATTTTTTTTTTTTTTTTTTGTGGTGCTGGGGATCGAACCCAGGGCCTTGTGCTTATGAGGCAGGCACTCTACCAACTGAGCTATCTCTGCAGCCCTCTACATACATTTTTGTTCACCTGTTTAGCTTCTTATTTTTGATAAAAGTCTAAGAAATGCACATGCTTACAATATGTTACAAATAGCCAAATTGCCCTGTATAATATTCATATCCATGTACTCTCCCACCAATCATGTGACATCATTTTTTTAAAAAAAAACTCATTGAGAAATAATATTTTTATTATTTTATTCAAATTTCTTTATTTTCTAGTGAAATTAATGATTTTTCTGCCTTTGAAAGTATTTCCTGCTCAGAAAACACTTCCTGTTAAAGACTGAATTGTATCATCATATATTCCTGTGTTGAAGGCCCAGCCCAGTGTGGTTATATTTGGAGATAGAGTCTATAAAGAGGCAATTAAAGTTAAATGCGCTCATGGGGGTATGTCCCTAATCAAATATGACCCACATCTTTAAAGGATGAGAAATAAACACAAGAGGTTCACATTCAAAGGGAAAAAGTTCATATAAGGACACAGCAAGTAAAGAGGCCTCAAAACTACCAGCACCTTGATCTTGGACTCCCAGAATCTGGAACTAAAAATAAATAAATAAATTTCTGGGTGGAATTTTGTCATAGTGGCCCTAGCAGATTAATAGACTTCTCCACCTCAAGATTATAATATTATTTGTCTAAATCATCTCATACTTTGTGATCTCACTTTTTGTCATTTAAATCTCTTACTTCAAATTTCAAAATACAGTTAAGTGGGAGGTAGGGTTCCAATATTATATTTTTGCAAATACTATGTTCTAATACTTTTTTTTTTTTTTTGGAAAATCAACTCATTAGATTGATTTTAACTGTGATCATTAGTATTTGCTAAATTTCCATGGTTTATACACTTATGTTTGCTTCTGGACTCCTCAAACTCCTCCGTTGGCCTTCTGTTTATTCTCAGGCTGGGATCACATACTAAAACACTGTTTCTACTGTCACACCTCAATGGCACAGTTTATTGCATCAGAGGCAAATTTCTACTTCTTATTCTTGTTTCTCAGAATGTTTCTGGATATTCCTGCATATTTAGTCTTCCAAATAAATGAATATAATGTTGTCATGTCAAGAAAATGGCATTTCTATTATATTTGCAAATAAATTTGTAGGAAATTCACATCTTCACAACATCTGAACTCCCAACAAGGACAGGTAATGTCTTTCCATTCATTCTCATATTCTTTTATGTACTTCACATGGTGGTTGGTGTGTGTTTTTTCTTGATACGGGTTCTATATATTTCTTGTTAAATTTATTCTTAGCATCCATTGTAGTGGGCCTGGACTTTGCAGGGGACCATAAGATGCCCTGCTGTGTTGGTTTGAGTCTGAAACTTATCCCCGCTTCTCAGACTTGGCTTATTTCTGAAAACACCACCCTTAAAGAACTTTGACGGCCTCCTGTACATTTTGTTCTTGAGAACTTTGTGGTTTAAAATACAGAACCAGAAATCTTGAAACGAGAGACTTCTCCCTGCTTCCCTGCATCCACCTTGTCACTGATTCTCAATAGCAGCAAACGTGACCTGGGAAAGCTTTGGTCGCTTAGCAACAAATGGGACTAGCTCCTCCCCTCCCCATTCTTCTAGACATAAAGGCTTAAGCCTCAGGGCCCTGAAGGGAAACATCAGTTTGAACTGGCAGTAAAGAGTCTTTCTTCCTTAATCTGCCTTTGCTTATTTCCAAAACCCTGTGCTGCATTCCAAGCTTTGGTCACAGGATGGATTTATAAAAGCATGTCTCATCACACATGGAAGGGGGCTTGCACTGTGAAGTGCTTCAGAGAAGCCTGGGTGCCAAGAATTCCCAGCTCCCCCATTCTCCAGAATAACCCTATCAGGATCCCAACTTTACCCACAGAAACACAACTTAGTAGAAGTCTCTGCTGCTGTCATTCCGTGCTTTCAGAGCAGGGAGCAGGAGCAGAGACCTCTTCTTGCCACAAAGACAAACAATGCTCTTGCAGTCCCATTTCCCACCTGACAACCGAGGCCAGTTGTGGATCCACGTGCCTCTTTTCCTGCTGCACCTCATTTAAGGCTACAGAAGTCACCAGTTCACTCCACCGCTACACTTGTTTTGTGCTCCTTTACTTCATTGTCTAAGCTTGAAAAATAAATCTGATCCTCTCCAAAGGCTTTTCAGCCAGGATCCAAAGCAGAGGACCCTAGGTTGTCCTTGGTCAGGTGTCTGTCCCTGACAAGTCAGCTGTAATCAAAGGTGGGCGACTCTCAGATGATAAGGAATATGGCCTTTATTCCTGTGCCTGGGATACCATTGGGTGAGAGTGATGAGCTTTCCTAGCAGGCTGCCCTTTGCTTCATTTGTGAGTCATTTGTTTCAGTCGCTTCTTTCACACACCACGTGGATGACTTTCTGACCTAATAGGGCTTATCTGTTAAATAAGTGTTTAGTCCCATTTTCATTTAGACTTAAAAATAGTAATATTTAAGTTAGTAATTTAAGCTAAATGTATTAAACTATTTGATTTAATAAAAGCAGTTGACATGTACAAACACTTGCAATATACTAGATGCTGTCATAATCCTTTTATATATAAATGACATGTTATCAGTTAATCCTAACATGCATATTGTTTATTATTCCTATTCTATCAATGAGGAAATTAGGGCAAAAAATAAGTTAAGATTTTTGCTCACTAACACACACCTGGTAATAGATGCGTGTTCACTAGAGCCCAGTGAACCCAGGTTGACCACGGAGGGCAAGCTTTGTTCTCTCATCTGACTTTCGGTGTCCATGCTTTATGCTGTTTTCCCAATTTTTAATTGCCCTGGGGTCAGTATTCTCTTCTCTCCCTCCTCTGAGGTCCTCATTCCTGTTCCTCTCCATTTCCCATCTCTGCTTTTCACATCAGAGCGATCCCCACTTTCACCTGAGGGAACTCGGTAACTATGAAAAGCCAGATCAGAGAAACAAAGTGGACAGGGGCTGGGTGCTCGCTTTACATTCCAGAGATGCCAGCACAGCTTGGAATGTTGTTGAACTATGGTGGGAAAGAGGCTCCAACCCTGGCTCCTCCAATCCCAGCAGAGGTTGCCAGAATCTCCTCTACTTCCCAGAAGACTGCTACACCCTCTAAAAATATGCTATCTTTCTCTAATTTGGTTCTAAATGCTACTATATTTGAAAGAGGTTCTTTGACATTTGTCATCTATTTGGTATCATTCTCAAATTCAGCACTACCCACTGGCCCACTCCACTGTATCTGCCCTTGCTTTGCTTTGACAAAAGTGATATTTTTTTTGGTTGGGGGTAGAACATGTGTCCTTATCCCGCCATCATTCTAGAATTGTTAACTTCCTTTTGATTCATCATATTAGGTAATTTTTATTCATTCCATCTACATGAGGAAAAATTTCAGCTATTCATTAAAACCATAAAACTAGGCCTGAATACATTAGAGATGACTAACCAACAAACTCTGTTTCTGTACCTAGACTCCATCTAACCAGAGTTCCTAAAACAGTAAATTGGAAGGAAAACCATAATGACAATAATAATATATGATAATGTTAATATTTTATACAACAAGATCATTAAGTATGTGTATGCATTATAAGTTAATACATATCTACCAGGAATCTAAATGTCATTATAAATGGTACATATTTACCAAAAAATTCCATTGAGACCAGGAAAAACATTAAAAGAACATTACCGTGCTCTATGGCACAAAGTTCTCCAGTTTCTCGTTTGTAGTTTGTATTCTGGGATGTAGCAATGAATTAATACTGGATGACTGACAAAATTTCACTGACCCCAGTAAAAGTCAATGGAAGTTTTGCATGAGTCAGATCATGTTCCTTAAGTTATTTAAACACTAAGTATGAATTTGGACTAAAAGATAGAAGAGAAATTGATTAAGGTCAAGCAGTTTATAATTAATGTGTGGGCCAATAAACATTGCAGAAACTTTAATTCCAGGAGTTATGCCAAAGTAGAACAAAATAATTTAAAAATTAATTGAGAGAAAACTCATCGAATCTTACATTTTATTGAAAAAAGGCAAACATAAAGTTGCAATGACTCTTCTTTTAAAGGTATTTAAGTGCTAACTGAAAAATGTTCATACTTATGTAGAATCATCTGCAACAGCCTTCTTGGAATTCTATTAATAAATAGGAATGCTTACATATACATGTATACATACATATATATATATGTTTCATTAATGTGTCACAAACTGGTATAAGAAAAAACTTTTTTCTTTCAGCTACAGAAATACAGTAAAAAAGACTAAATATAATATCTACTAAACCTCACAAAATCAGAATCCTTTCTTACCACTAGAGTCCTATAAGGGGAATGCAACTTGGTCAGAATTATTTCTGGTTTTGCAAACATCAATTATGAAAACCATTAGGATTATGTTTTTACCAGCAACCGCTCACCACATATCTGGGAATCTGGTATAATTTTCACAAATGAGGCAGCTAATGCAGTTTTATGCTATAACTTACCTCAAAATAGCACCACACCTCTCAAGGAGCATCCTAGGTCTTGGACATATTGAATGCCACACAGGAAATTCTATCTGTGCTCTGCAGGAAAAAGAAAAATATCAGAAAACTTGTAAAGCCATGAAAAGGAAGGGAGGTGGAGCAGAAAGAGAACAAAGAACGGAGAAAGGCATAAAAATTTTTAAAAAGAGAGAAAATTACTACTGCTATTTGGCTATAAAAGAAACATTCTGCTTTTATTGTAAAATATTTTTCATTGCTTTTCAGTTCTACTTCATACATCTTCCATGGAAGAAAAAATATCACTTAAAATGTTATGGCATATGGTTGAAAGCTAACCTTATGTGAGAGGGCAATTAACTCCGACAGTGTTCACTATCCAAATGTAACCCTATGATCCTACATTCACCTAATGACAAATCCGGTACATGGCTATTTGGTAGATAATTTTTCTACACTAAATCATTTCTGTAATAAATTACTTTTGTGGTTCTTTTTTTATTATACCTGAATTATTGCTTCATTTTAAAAAATTAAGAGAATGAGTCTTCATTGCCATATTTACCATATTTGAGAAAAGATTTTTAAAAATCTCTTTTGGCCTATTAGTCTTAACTAGAGGACAGATCAAAGCTAGTATCTTGATATTCCTTATATACCAATATTGCCTTCTCCAAAAAGATATCTCAAACTTGCATACTGTTATCCAAGAAAACCTGATAATTCTCCTTAAAAACAACTCCTGAGATATCCACATCCCAGCAGCTACATGCCCTGTGTTGGTTTCTCATTTAAACAAAAAGAAAGTATGGAATTTCCAGTTGATGAAGAATAATCTTCACTTGCACTGAGAACCATATTTAAGAAGTGGAGTATTTCTAACTTGTCCTTTTGCTCCCACAACTGACACTGGCTTGGATTTAAGGAAGCTGAGACTGGTGACATATGATTTCACCAGTAATGTGGCATTTGAGACAAATAGCATGAAATACAGTGTGGAATGGATAAATGAAAGGGAAATGGCCCAGATAAAAGGGGCTACTGCTAGCTAACAAAGTCCAATGTCAAAGGGCAAGGCAGGTAATACAGATGAGTGAATAGGGCCTGAAAACTGAATGAGCAGAGGGAACTGTGGCAAATTAGAGAGTGTGTACTCTCAACCACAAATAGATTAATTGCTGATTCATATACATACATACCTACTTTTTTTGAGAGAAGAGTCATTCATATCCCTGATCTGCATACATCTTCAAGTACCCTCATCCAGTCCCTGACTTTAAAAACCTTATACAGAAATTATGGAAAATGTTATAACCTAACTACTCATCTGAACCCCACAGTGTCCTACCCAGATTCCCATTTGACTTTTCTACTTGGATATGTACTGGGCATCTCAAAAATAAGAGATTCTTAATAATTCTCATCTCTGAAATCCAAACTAGTGTCTCCTTTTTGCCATGCCAGTTGAATGGTTCCATTATTCACAATTCTTCAAGTTAAAACTTTGAGGTCGTCCTTGACGCTGTCACTTTCTGTCCTCAGATCCATCAGCAAGACCTGAGGACCCCACATTCAAAATATGCTGTATGTTCAGTGTGAGACCACTCCATTACAATGCCCTCCATTACAATTCTAGTTTTTTCTCTACCCTGGGTGATTACTAATAACCTCTTATCTCTATCCACACTTCCACTCTTGTTTCTTTGTAGACTCTTCTCTACATAGCAGCTAGAGATTTTTTTAGATAATAAAATAAAATTTGAAAGCATAGACTGCCCTAGAAACTTGTAGCACCAAGATTGTCCTAGTGAATCAGCTCTTCAGGACTCCTCTACATTGGAGATTTACTGGGCTTTCCTGCCCCCATATCTTGAATGCATATTCATCTCTTCACAACCTTGACTCTAGAGCATTTCATTGTCATCTGACAGATTATACTTGCTGTCTTATTAATTGTCATTTATTTCTCTAAAACTAATGCTCCAGAGGGCACGTTTTGTTCTTCACTACTGGAAAAACCATGTCAGGCACAGAGAAGTTGTTCAAAAATGAATAGATGGATATGTAGTTATAGTTTAAATCTAGGCGTATAACCACAAAACTTATGGATTTTTTTCAACTAAATCAGTTGACTTCTGGAACAGTCCCAAGTCATGAAGGGCTGCAAGAGTCACAGAAAAGAGTTTCAACTTTTTAAGGGTAAGAAATTATTAAGGGGTTTTACATGGAAAAGTGACACAATTAGATTCACACTTAAGAAAGATTGCTTTGACAGCACCCTGAAGGATATTGGGAATGGTGGGAAACCACTCAGAAATATTTACATTATCTAAGTAAGAGACATTGGGGGCTAGTGAAAACAACCAATTAGAAAATGATTTATAAGATACATTCAATAGAAATGGTGGTTAATTAATTGGGAGAGGTGGGGGAGAATGGGGTTAGGAATTCAAGATAATTCACAGGTGACTTTCTCTGCAGGTTTGGGAAAATGATTCATTCAGAGTGAAAATGCTGAGTTTAGATATCAGTAGGACACACATGTGGTAATATCCTAAGGCCAGTTAGATATACTCGACATAAAGATGTAGCCTGGGGGTTTAGTCTTTGGAATCATTTAGTAGATAGTTCATTATTTGAGCAATTGAAGAAGGGACCAGCTGAACAGACCATTAAGATAAGTTATCAAAGAGAACCTAGGATAGAATCATGAAGAAAATCATTTAAGAGACAGGCAGAGGAAGAAAAGCTTGCAAAGGAAAATAAGGAGGAATGGTTGGTGGGTTTAAGGAAAATCTTCTGTTGTTTGCCCAGAAAGAACTAACTTACTGAAGTGCCTAATATATTCTCAAGAAGTAGTGTGCACCAGGAGACTGAATCAAATTACAACATCATTCAAAAGAGCTGATGTGTAAAGCCATCAGAACAGAGTAGATAGACAAGCTGGAAAGACATAATGGGTTGATCAATACAATGTCATGATTGGTATTAAATATGGTATATGATAAATAAGCAATAACAGCAAGGTGCTGGGAAATGTCGAGTAGAGAAATGATGACAGAAGAAATAAAAGAAAGGGAAAGGAATTCTCATACAAGGCTAACAGCCTATATACCCATTTTACCTCAATCTTCCTTCTATGCTCATCATACACTTGTAAAATTTTGCAACACATTGAAATCTCTTGAGATTGCTCCTTCTCAATATATATGGAAATAAAAACACTTCAGTTAGCAAACTTTTATGTGGGTTTCATTGTAATTCCATCGTACACAGCCAGTCATGTTTCTGATAACTCTTGTGATAAAGAATCAGTAATTCTAATGGCAAAATCAGCTAGTTTCAATGGCTATTTCAGAGTGATATTGCAAGATCTCTTAGACTGCTTTTTGGACATTTGTAAATGCCATTAATTTTCAATAAATTTTACATAATAGGATACTCAATGTAAAAGTGATTAATACCAAAAAATCTGATTTAGTAACAGATCACATTTATTGAATAATTCTTATGTCTTCAGAAATCTTTTAAATATTACGTGTATCAAATAATTTAACCCCCACGATAACCTTTGAGAATAGAGTCTATCTATTATTGTTGCCATTTTTCAAACGGAGAAGCCCAAGCCCGGAAAACTTGAGTGCTTTGCTTGCTCAGTGGCAGGGCCAGGAATTCTTATGGTCTGATTCTAGCACCCATAGTCACTTTCCTTTCAGTCCCTTTGCCTCCAATATTTCATCATGTTGCCCATTCACTTACCCACATTTATTCTGTGGTTAGAGCTAAGTCTCATGTGGAGAGTCATCTCCATCATTTTATATGATACAGCATTTATTTTTTTTTATATTTACAGTAGAAGCAGATTCTATTGTGTTGTTTTCTGAACAATCGCATAGAAACTAAACTCAATAATGAAGCACTTACATATGGATTTTAATATGAAATAAATATAAAATTGTGATCAATATTTAATCTCTTACAAATAATGGGCTTATTTCCATTTCCTGGTGAGAAAACCTCCAGAGAGCAGATCAGCTGACAGAACGGAGGACTGTGAAGGGCACAAGTAAATCCAAAGTAGTTCTGAATGCTTACTCTCTTTGCACTGAGATTATTTAAAGCATGCACAGCATGTCTTCCAAGTTCTTCTTGCTCTATTTCCCCTCCGTTGTCTTAAATTTTCAGTTGTTGGTAATTTCTTATACTACCATCAATGTGTTTATGGACTGGTAGGCATTTCTGACTATAATTTTACTCTTAGAGGACATTAAGAATACAGATGCAACTTTTATTTTTAACATTTTATATTTTATATATTTTATATATTTTAGTATTTGATATTTGCAATAAATTTAAATGTATTTTACATTTAAACTACTATGTGCATTTATGCTTTAATATTTTTCATAAACTATTTTAAAGTCATGTATATCTGATAAACATGGGGAAAATGCTATATGTCAAAGATGAAATTAGATCTTGGAGTGCCTGAGACAGACAGCAAAGTCACTGGTTTGATTTTAATAATAATAAATAGATCCTGTAATTCAAATAAATGAAACCTGAATGTGACTGAGATCTTGTATTCTCTTCTATTCTAGAGCGAGAGATTAATGATGCTGGAGAGATGCTGGAGAAAAGTATCCAGTGCATCCAAAAAAAAAAAAAATACGGATATGCCTGTTAGTGGGTGCTTTCTCAGAGAAATTTACATCAGAGGTCGTGATTAGTAGCAAGTGAACCTGGTCCTTTGTGTGAAAAGAGCATGTGGTAGTAGAGGTGCTTGATTCGTAAAGGTTGGGTTTTTTTTCTGTCTTTTTTCTGGGGGGGCATGATTTTTTCAATTTTAAAACTAATTTTCAGTTCAAAGAGTAAGTGCAGAGAGTACAGGAGGGAGGTGGGTGTAGTGTTGGAACTGTTCAGTCAGTATCTTGACTGGCGAGAGAGAAAGGAATGAAAAAAATTGTAAAATTCTGAAGAACTTTCCACTCACGTAGGGACACGCACACACACTCACACATGCACTGCACTTCCAAATGAACGCAAATAAAACAGAAACGTCTGTATCAATGTCAATAATCTCATTGGAATATCATATATTATGGTTTTGCAAAATGTTATCTTTGGGAGAAACAGAACAAAATGCACAAGAGATCTTTCTGCATTATTTCTCACAATTACATGAATATACAAATATCTCAACAAAAATTTCAATAAAAACCAATTATATAATTCCAAATCATCTTTTTAAAACAGTGAAGTAAAATAAAAATCAAATTAGTTTTTAAATCCTGTTTTTCCTTTATTAAATTCATTTTAAAGGCCAATGTGTCTACCTTATTTTGTATAATCATATACTTATAACTTCGAGGATTTCTTTGTTTGGTTTTTGGTATTGGGGATTGAAACCAGGGTTACTTTACCACTGATCTACATCTCCAGCTCTTTTTATTTTGTATTTTGAGACAGTTTCACTAAATTGCCCAAACCAGCCTAGAAATAGCAATCTTTCTAGCTCAGTCTCCTGAGTTACTGAAATACAGGTGTGCATCACCCTGCCAGACACTAGTTAGCATTAATAAGTATTGATTAGATCCACCATCAAACAAGTTTTTTGATTTTATTAATTCATCAAAACATACTACCAATATTAAAAGAATTATATAATTATTCCCATTTTACAGATGAGAAAAATGAGACCAAGAAAAATAAAATAATTCTGCCAAGATCAAATACAGTATGAAGATACATATGCTATATATAAAATAAATACAGTAAGATATATCAAGATCAAATATAGTGTTAATACATGAATTAAAAGCAAAGCAGATTTTTTTTGACCTCTGGCTACTTTATTGTAAATCCCTCTCTTAGACAAGATAAGATCTCATTAACTAACTAAAATATCAAAATATTCAACATTAGCTAGAATTACATCCACAGAATGATGACACCAATTATTTTTTGTTAATGTCTAGAACTTTGGGTAAACTGTCATGACATCTTAGGAATTTCTGTTGTCCATGGTGAAGAAAGTATAAAACAGAAATCACTGTTTCAGTAGTACATATAAATAGAAAGAAACATAAGTGAACAAGCAAAGTCAAACAGTAAAACAATGATGTTTTACATTCAGTTTATTCAACAGCTTTGTAATTATTATGTGTTAACTATAGCATGGTGCTAATGAGATCAAATGCACAAGTTCACAAGTTTGATTTATTCTTTCTACAAACATTTATTAGGCATTGCTCTATGCAAGGAAGTATTCTGAAAGCTAGATAAAACATGGAAATATGTAAAATGCAAATATGTAAATTTCTTGCCCTTAAGGAGCTCGAAATCTGTGAGAAAAGATAAATTCAGTGCAAGGCAACATGTAGCAAGACTAAAATAAGTGGGAAAAGTAAAACATCTAGTATATCAGTATAACATAATTCAGAAATGTGTTTCAGTTATGATATTTAACCAGTTTTAGATCAAGAGAAGGTAATTTATTGACTTATAAACTCAAAAGATTCCTAGGTAGTATAAGTAGCAGGCAAGAATTCCAGACGCTCTGTGGTGTTCGCCAAGGAGCAGTTTGTTTCTTGAGTCTTCTTTCTGATGTGGAAAATTCATTCCAGGCCTGGTTACCCTTGTAGTTACAAAATGCCTACCAAAAAAGGGTGAGAAAGGAGTGGAAGTGAGAGAAAGAGAGAGAATGATTGATTGATTGAATTTCATACTCAAAGCATCAACTAAAGTCCTGGGCTTCCTTCCTACTGAACCACTTAAGTCTTGTGCTTACCCTGGGCTAGTCTCTCTGACCAGAGGAATTGCATGTATTAAGTTGGCTTAGGCTTTGATTTGCACGTCCCTTCCAAACTAACCTCTGCTCTAAGGGAACCTATGACTGTCATTTGGATTGGCATCAGCTAGTCAGCACCCGTCATTAGGGAAGCAGGAAGCCTATTTTCTCCACTAACATGTGGTTGTTAGACAAGAAAGATTGTGTGAAGAACACTAGGTGGTACTCAGCTATGTCCACTCCATACATCCATAATGCCCTCCTTCCCATTATAAAAGCCTTCTTGAAAGAGGTAGCATTTGAGGTCACCACTGAAGAACAGGAAATAATTACACAACTATTCATTGTTGTGTATTCATCTTTCCTTTCTTGAAGATTTTAGGAGACACATAAAGATCTTTCAGTAAGTTAGGGCATCATCACCATATTCAATTTACTGAAGTAAAGAAATTATGAAATCTTACTTATTCTAATCACCCAGATAGTGATTCAGTTAGAGACAGAAAAAGCTATTCTAAGGGCAGCATTATTTTGGTTCCTATATCCTGTAAAGAGTCTTCTCTTCTCTCTTCACTTTCCCAAGTAACCTCTAAAAATCAAGCTTCCAGAATTGATCAGTTTCATGATCAGTTCCATGGGTGAAGCTGGGTGCTTAAGCATCATGAGACATTGTATTCTAGATGTTGAAACTGATGCTTGTGTGTCCATGTTTGTGGAGAGATTGGCTTCTGCTGATATGCTCTGCCTGGAAATATTTTTGATGTTCTTCAGAAATCTTTGAATCATCTTCTTCCCTAATTCACATTAAAATATGAGTTTCCTGGGCCTAAAATGCTCCTTCTCAACACTTGCTTCTCAACTCTCAAATTTCATTCTATTCTTCTCTGTTTCCATTTTCTATGGTGAATCTACTTTTTCTACTATAACATAGTGGAAAACTTCTACTTCGCTTATATAAACTCCTCTTGCACAGTACCTTATTTATAATTATCACAAAAAAATGATGTCGAGCCCTCATTTTTTTACTTTCTTTCAGTTCTCACTCCTTTAAGTGAGTCTAAATTTGTTCAGACAATACCACTGCAAGTAATTTAATCTTTAGAAAAGACCATATCTTTGAATGTCATTCTCATATCTACTTAAGGGGAAAAAAAGAGAAAATGATTAATTCTTAGGTCTCCAGATCCTTAACCCATCATTATCAGCAGTAATGAGACATCTTCCTTTGATGTTTAGACTTCCAGATGTACCACTTTTTACCCTTTTTGTGCTTTCTTCTTTCTTTCTGCCTCCACCCCTCAGGAAACTTTGACCCTTTCTTATTATTTTCTTTTTCTTATCACCTTCTCCTTCCCCTTCCTTTTTCCATTCCCCTTCTTCCTCCTCTCCCTCCTCCTCTTTTTCCCCTCCTCATTCTTCTCCTCCTCTTCCACTTCTTCTTCTTCCTCTTCTTTTCCTCCTCCTCCTTCTTTCTTCTTCTCTTTGAACCCAGGGGTGCTTAGTCACTGAGTCACATCCCCAACTCTTCTTATGTTTTATTTTGAGACACAGTCTCGCTAAGTTGCTTAGGGCCTCACTAAGTTGCTAAGGCTGGCTTGGAACTTGGGATCCTCCTGCTTCAGCCTCCCAAGCTGCTAGAATTATAGGTGTGAATCACCTCACCTGATTCTTATTATTTTCAAAATTTCAGATTCTGACTCATATTTTCCTCCTAGTGTTTAAAATTTAAGTATCCTCAACTATGTCAAATTCTTCTATATTGATATGGTATAATGAATTTAAATATTTGACCTTTTCCAAATACACTCTGCTACATGTCTTCCCCATTATGGTTTTCTATCGTGACCAACTTTGCAAATGGTATCCTCACAAAGTTCAGACTCACTAAGATTTCAGCCTTGATTCTTTCCCTCTTGGACCAAAATCTTGCCTTCCATGTGTTTCTCTCCCACTGCACCTACTCTTCCTCTCCATCCAGAGCTACAATCATTTGATCCCTTCTACTTCAAACAGTCCAGTGGATGCTTCTTGCTACAATCTTCTGATTCTGGAATACATTACTACTCCTCATTGCAGACTCTCTAAGAAATGAGGTTTCCTCAGTGCCAGTTCCTATTTTGCACTCATTTCTATCATTCTCTTATTTATCTCACTTTTCTTGTTCCATATCCTGTACATTCCCCAAAGAGCATCATGGAGAGTCTTGCTTGGTTTATTGTTTTACTCATTGAAGGATATAGAAAATGACAACCCCCAGGACGGGAAAAGACAACCCCTCAAAACTGTCTGACTCCGAGGAGGAGGGGCAATCATTAATCCTCTCCCAGTAAATCCTTTCCCAGTAACAGTGGGCCCTGAGGGGGGAAAAGTAAGCTTTCATCTCTCCCTGAGTTCATTCCATCATCTCCACCAAAAGCAAACATTTATCCCTTCCCAACCACAGTAGGTCCTGAAGGGTGGAGGTGAATACTGAAATGCTGGGCCCTGGACTTTTAACTTTTCCCATTGTAGATGAGTTCTGGAAGAAGAAAAGCAAATAGTGAAGCTCTGGTAACAATGGGTCCCAGAGGAAGAAGATGAACAATGAACACAGAGTTCTGAACTTTTCCCAGTGACAATGAGTTTCGGGCTTTTTACAACTTCTTTCCTGACTGTCCAAACCAACATGTCTTGCTTCAGTCTCCAATAATTAAACCACCCTCATTGTAAACCATAAAACTCAAACTCCTTCTGTAACTGGCAGTCATTTTTCTACCCAGAAAATGAACCCCATCCAGTGCCGATTGATTGACTCCACTGTGGAATAAAGCAAAGCTTGCTGATCCATTTGAGGTCTGCTTTCCTCCTGGTTGTTTTTTCACAGTGGTCCCCAAACCGTGTTGGTTATTTTTGGCTTACACTCATCACTAGTACATAGTGATTCTTCCTTACCCAAAAATGATAGTAGCTACCATTTTTTAAGCGACCATTTGGTGAGTGGCATGCTATGCACATTGTGGATAATACAATACTCATAAAACTGTCACACATTAAGTATGAGGAAATGAGAGATTATAATACTACCACTCATATGTGTTTAAGTATTTAGCACTTCCCTGAGTACTTAGGAAGGGTTAAAGAAATATCCAATATTATTATCATCAGATATTTTAAGGGATCACTATGAGACTAGCTGGACACCCAAAAACTGAAAAATACTAACCCCAAAGAATATTAACGTTATTACATACATGTTTTGCAACAGGGATCTCGCAAAGACCTGAAGGCTGATGATGTTAAGCAATTAAGATTCTCCACCAAGAAGCATCTTTTTATGCCAAGGTCCCCTCCCCATTACAAGTGGCTGCCAGAACCGTCCTAAGCAATGAAAATCCTTTGTGGAGATAATTTCTTACTCTTGTCCCTACATCTAATCAGCGCCTTTCTATCTTGAATCTCCCCTCAACCAGTGGCCAATCTCAACTACATAGTATACTCCAACATTTGGATGCTTTAGATACCCATCAGAAGTGGTTTCTCCTATTTTATGCCGTGATTTTTGGTATTTGATTATTTCTTGGATCATGTATGTATTTTTCTTCCAGAGCCTGCGAGTTTAAAAATAAGATGTTTTTGATGATAGATTTTATATTGTCAACTTGGCTGGGCTAAAGGATGTCCAGATACTTGGCAAAACATTATTTCTGAGTGTATTTGTGAGGGTGTTTCCAGAAGAGATTAGCATTTGAATCAGTAAACCAAGTAAAGAAAATCACTCCCCCAATCCTTTGAGGTCTGAACAGAACAAAAAAGACAGAAGAGTGAATCCACCCCCCTCCCTCTCTCTCTCTGTCTCTCTCTTTCTCTCTTTTTCTCCTTCGACTCAGACCAGCTATCTTCTCGTGCTCTTGGTCCTTGCACTTTTGGACTCTGGGACATACTCCAACCCTCTCCCTCCACACACTGCTGCCTAGTTCTCAGGTCTTCAGACTCAGACTGAATTGCATCGCAGTTTTCCTGGTTCAACAACTTGCAGACAGCAGATGAGCAGACATAGTCTCATGAAAAGAATTTCCATACTAAATAAATACATATACAGACATAGATGTGTACACACACACACACACACACACACACACACTCACACACACACACACACATCCTCTCAGTTCTATCCTTTGAAGAACCCTGACTTGTATAATGCTACATCATGAATTTCTCCCTCCTATGGCTTCTTTCCTCTATTGGCAATACTTCTTACTCTTTACACAGAGTAGGAGTGACCCAGTTTTTTTTTACATTCAACAAATATTTATTGAGTGCTAATTATGTGTCAGGCACCTCTCTACCTGTAGAATTAGAACCTCTGCTCCCAAGAGACTTACATGATAAAGGCATTGGGTTTAAACAACACGGGGACAGTCACACTTCCTTGTTTTGAGTTCATGCATTCTCCTCTTTCAGCCATCAAGCAACAAGCTGTGAGCTCCTACAAATTCATCCAAAGACTGGAGGACATTCTTAACCTTTCAAATATTGGTCTACTCCTCAAGATGTATCTTTTCCCTTGTCCTAGGGTTGACAGGGAACTTCAATGGACTCCAGGTTCACTTTCATTAAACAGTAAATAGAAATTGTCAGTTTCTTAGGTATATTGATGACAAGCTGTATCTTAAATGAAGCTGAATGCTCATCAGCCCCTCAAATATTTGCCCGGAGGGCAGCTTTAAACTCTTTTATATTTACTTAAGGAAGCCAGAGGTCATGGCTCTGAATTCTTATTCTCACTGAGCAGAGTGTTTTTGTTATTCTAAATACCTAGATATGGCAGTGGTATCTTTTTACAAAAAACTTGGAATTACTGTCCCTACCTATTGGAGTAACATTAAATGCACATAATTTCAAAAAAGAAAAAGCAAAGCAATCCAACCAAACAAAAACTTCAAAAAATTGTTTTGGAGCTGAATTTGAATTATAAGGTCAACTTTTTATAAGATTTTGCAACATTTTCCTGTACATATAAAACTATTCCAAAATAAAAAGTTTATCTTCAAAATGGTTTCTGACAGAAAGAATGGAAAGGAACATTCATGCTATTTTCCTCCCATGTTAGTCTTTCTATTGTTTCAGATTGTCTTCTTACTATGAAGTTTTTGGGTAGGAACATAAAATCCTATTCGTTGTGTAAACTGAATTTAAGAAGTGTCTCCTTTTTCTTTCTAAAATCTCTTGCTTGATTTGCTGAGAGTCGATCAGATTAAAAACTAAAAGTCATTCTAACCTTCATACCAGATAAAGAAAAGACTTAAGTGCATTGACATAATGTGTTGTCCTTCATATATAATCATAAAGCTGACATTCTGTCAATAGCACTCAGTTTTGAGCTGAGCAGTGATGACAGGTTGAAGCTGAGCTATTCACAAAGAACTGGAGAGCATGTTCAGTGGAAGATGCATTGAAGCTTGACTGGAAGTGGGATAGGGTTAAACCTGATTTTGGTACACTTGAATAAGAGTCAAAACAGTGCTAGGGGCAAACTTTGCCCAAGGCATAAAATTCTTCCTTCCTTTGGCCGAGATGATTAAGAGCATAGGCTACACTTGCCAATCATGGTCCAATATTATACTCTTTACTCCAATAGTTTCATAAGAGGTAGATGTGCCCTCTAAGAGGTCCATAGAAAAATCTCTCAGGGTTGAAAAACAAACAAACAGACAGACATTAGAATTTGTACTTACATGTATTTTTATCTAAAAGTAAATACATTAAACTTAACTTCTATTTAATATACGAGTTGATCCCAAAACCCACACTAGATCTGTTTAAGTGATTTTCAGTAGAGAGGAAGATGGTATTTATACATCTAACAGAAGAGATTTTCCTAGGCAAATTCTTGACCTTTCCACTCCTTAAACCCAATGTTGTCAACCTATATAGGTAATGCCTGCCCTCATCTACCAACACCTGGACAGAATGGGTTAGTGTGTTAATACTGAGGTCCCATTATCAGGCCACTATGGTTTGGATAAGTGTCCCCTAAAGATCCACTATTGAAGACTTAGTACTCAGGGTGGTGCTATTGGTAGAACCTTTGAGAGGTGGATCCAAGCAGGGAAGTCTTTAGGTCATTAGGGGCCTGCCCTCAAAGGAGATTGTGGGATTCTCATCCTGTCCTCTTCCTTTCTTTTGCTTCCTGGCCATGAAGTAGTACTTTTGCTGTACTACATACACTTACCATGATGTGCTGTCCTGCCACAAATCCAAAGTCATGGAAACAACCAACCATAGATCAGAACTTTCCAAACTGTGAGCCAAAATAAACCTTTATTTTTATAAATTAGTTAATTATCTCAAGTGTTATAGTGATAGAAAGGTGACATAGGAGTATCTGGCTCTCACATTAACCTTAGTAATAAAAGTGATAGCCTGTCTTCATATGTCTCCTGTTTTTTCATTCTCAATTTGTTTAGAGAAGAGACAGAATTAGGGACTAATAGTATTTTATCTCATATGATAAACATGAACTTTTCTGAGAGAAATGTAAGAGTTTCATAATCGGAGAGACTGACAGTAGTACCCTCAGTCATTCATTCTTTCAGTCTCTTACAGTTTCAGTCACTTATAGTTCACATGCGTGTGATTAATTCATTTTCTGGGTGTGCCAGATACCATTTTTTTGGCTCTTGAAGATCTATTCTTCACTCCTTTTCACCTTCTTCTTTGCCCTTGGAGATTGACCTTGATGAGCTATGCCCAATGGCTCCCTTGACTCTCAGCTTCTAGTCAGTGACATTTTCTATGGTAACCTTCGAATAGATACTGGAAATAAGATAAATAGTCCATCACTTTATGGTGGAGGTAATAATTTAACAATGAGTGAAATAGTAATTACTTTTTTGATAGAATATCATGCCATGGAGGTGCATTTTGGAAGGGATTTTTATAATTGTTTCTACTATAATATATTTTTATTATCTTTTAAAATGGGTTAATGTATTTTTGTAATTTTTTAAAAAACAGAAATTCCTGACTGGCTTAAAGATATTTCAGTGTGTTTGAAGGACATTTGTTCTTCGATTACTTATGAGAACTACTAATTGACATTAAGAAAGATGGAAATTTTAATTTACAAGTAAAATTTCAAACAAATCTGTGCATAACTTTGTTGGCAAGATTGAAAAGTATCATAAGCTTTTTAGTGCAGAAAAATTATATATACATTTCTTTCATTTAGTTCTATCTCTGTTAAGGATCTTTAATTGTCACAATCATTACATCTAAGTATCAGAATAAACTGAACTTCCAAACAGATCTTTTAATTGCTTTAACAGTGAGTTTTAACCAAAGTTTTAAAAAATATAAGTTTTTGTAATATGAAATAAAATAATTTAAAACAGAAGAAGCCTGGTTGTCTAAATCATTGAGTGGTATGTTATTCATCATAAACGTGTAGTAATATGTAATGTGAGTAAAAATAAACATTCAGTATATTAAGGTACTAAGATTTAAGTGTCTAATTATGGCACTATTTCATCTTGATCCATATAGAAATTGATATTTAGACATGAGCAACTATTATAACAAAACTTCAAAATAAGTGGCTTTAGTTTGGTAACTGGCCAGTTAAGAGTGAGAATAAAATATAGTAGAATAAATATCTGGAAAGTTCTACTGTGTCTCAGCAAATTTTCAGTATAGCTGTTAAGGGAGAATGTGGAAGGCGAACCACAGATCTACCCAGTCTGTAGCTCTAGGTAAATAGCTGGAACTGTCAGAGAGTGCCTTACCCATAACTTAAGCAAGATAGAGATGCACTCAGGTGAATTTGTACAAATTTCCAAGCAGAGACTAGAGAAAAGAAAGTTCAGGGATCAAGGGCCTATGCTGTTGAAAAGTTGATACCTTTTGGACTCAGAATAAAAAATGGCCCTGAGTGACAAAGGGCCAGTGAGATTTCTCAAACGACTCAGCCCTTCAGTAAACACCAGATTAAGAGAGATACTTTTCTACCATAGCAAACTCTTTCAGATAGCCTCAAGGTATCTGCCATTAAGTTGAAGGAAAAACATGGGGACTGGGAAACAAAGGCAAGTTTAATAACTGTGTCTAGTAAAAACCGTGGCACATGGAACTTACTAGAAGCAAATAGATCAAAAGCTTATGAAGAAATCTTTTAAGGAATTGTAGTGGACAGAAAAAACCCCATGAGCTAGGGCTAAAAGGAGCCTTAAAGCAACCCTTAGGAAGAGAAATATGAAAGCTGCCCAAGCCTCAAAGACAGGATATTCCTCAACAACCATTTCAGGTATTGCCATGGAGGGTAATGGTTAAGGAAGAAACTCAGAGAGAGTAGCCAAGGGTCACAGAAAGAAGAATCAGAAAAAGACCAAAATAAATAAATAAATAAATAAACAAACAAACAAATATCTATCCCAAATTTTGGGTAACAAAAGTACCTACAAGGATATATTTTAATTTCTATGGATCACTCATTGCCATGTGAATTCTGTTCTCCCCTTTTTGAATGGAAGCTTTTATACAGTTCTACTTGGTAGACAACGTAGATCATGAGACCTAGGGCTGGCTACAAAATTTGCAGGACCCAATATAAAGTTAAAATGAAAGCAGAGAAAATGTGCCACTAAAAGTACTAAACCGTAAAGCTTTTTTCTTCTACAGTATGTTTGACTTGTCATGGTGTTTTATATTTGCCACTGAATGCCCTTTTAAATAAAGAAAAGTTTAATTTTACTCTTCATCTTTATATTGTGCAACACCAGTTTTAAATGCAAATACAAGAGTGTTGAACTAATATGAAGAATAATTGAAACTAACATAATTCAGATTCCATGGTTTGTACATGCACATGTATTTTGTTCTTCCCAAACATGGAAATGCTGCACACAAATAATTCAATTGTTTTTATTTTGCTTCTCAGTATGTGCACATTCCAACAGTACTCTCTACCTTTGGCTTACTGATGAGTAAAGAAGGACTGAAAGAAGAAGGAATTATGGTTGCGCTCTCCCCTCTCCATCTCTTTCTTCCTATGACATTATTTTAGTGTAAGTTACTGACTAATACAGGAAAAGAAAAAGGGATATAAAAAGTTCTTGGGTATTTTGTGCTTCTTAGAACATCATGTATTCAAAGCAGGGTTTGGTTGGAATGGAAAATGTGGTTTCTCAGGGCAGACAGTGTCCTGCTCACTCATAGTTATCTTCTAGTCACTTTGCATCTTGCTAAACTCTCCAGCATCATAGATGGACCAGAATTCTGTGCTCCTGGAGGTGTCATAAATGCTAAATATGAATAGGGCAGCAAAGAATCTAGGTCAGACATACCTATTCTTATGTGCTTCTCTATTATCCCATCTGACTTGACTTTCAAAGCAAATTCAAAAATAAAATTATTGGTAATTTCTCAATAGTGTTAACAGAGGATCAAACAAATTACAGGGGCCCATGTGAGTATTGGGCCTTATATAACTGGACAGTTCACGCACACATGAGAACAGTACCAAGTGGCCCCGAGAGACCCACAAGAAACATGAATTGGAGTCCTGGAGTTTGAGTTAGATTCAGGGGGTGAGTGGGGCATTGGTTGATCTCATTTGGGTTGATGAGTAAATTCTTTGCATGGGAAAAAAGTTGAAAGAATTTTTCTAATGGATTTGTGTTTGCATGTGTTTGTGTGTATTTATAAAAATTTAGACTATTGATTCACCAAGTATTTCTTTTTTCCTTTGGGGCACAGTTAAATTATATTCCCCAGCTGCTCTTATAGTTATGTATACCATGTAACAGAGTTCTATCCAGTGGAATTTGAGCAAAAGTGATGTCTAGTAGTTTTATATATGACCCATAGAAACTTTGCCTACCATCTCTCTTCCTTCCCTTTTCTGACAGGCATTTGCAGAAAAGTCAATAGAGGACTTAAATTCCCCAAAGGAGTGATTTAACAATTGTTTAGAAAGGTCTGGAATCTCACCAAAAGTTCTGAGTAATTGTTAAGCCACTGAGATTTGGGGGACATGTCTTTGGAATAGAACATTCTGTAGTCAAAATAATCTAGTTTCCACTCAGGAACTTATCATCAGGGGTGCTCAAGTGACAAGATGACAAATCAGGTCAAGAATTTGTCTTTGACCTTGGAGTCTGGACAGATATACGGGGTAATTCAGAGGTGTGGAAGAAATTTTGGTGGTGGGGGGATCATTGGATGCAGGGAGACCACTGGTTGATTACAAAACCTGATAATGAAGCTACTTCTGGAAGAGTATGTTCAATAACCATAGTTTTAAAATATGGTGTTCCACAGCTAAGGTAAATATTTTGTCTTAAATCAGTGTTATATTCTCCAAGAGGTCTTCAGTGTCACCTCGTAGCATCCCTCTGTCTCCACGGCTTCATTCTTTATTGCGACACCTTGTTTATTTCCTCCATGACACATGATGCACATTTGGATTACATATTTATTTTCTAAATTGAATCTTCCTTGTCTGTTTCATTAAGTATTGTGTGCTTCATAAGACTGACTTTATCAGTTTTATTAACCCGTGTCTAATAGAGTAGCTCATGCTGAATCAATGAAAAAGTATACACATAAACCATACTCACTCATGTGACATTTAGTGTCTTAGACTCTTTTTGGTTGGTTCCTACTTTGTCCCCTGATACCACAGTGAATGGATATCCTACTTCTGCGTTCAATCTTTCTTGACTGGATCTCTGATCTAGGCAGTGGCACCTTAACAACACTGCTCACCCTATCACATAGACCTCTGTCATTTGACTGCCATTTTGACCTTTGCCCCAAATCCGCCCCACCTCCACTTAGGTATAACCCCTGAGCTTTCTTCCCTTGGCACTTGTTCCCATCTCTAATTCCTGACCTATCTTCAGACTGAAAATCCAGTTTTTGTTACCAGTATAACTGGCACCGGCTTCACATCCAGATCCAAGATTGTATATCCAATTGCCGCCATTTTGAATCAAACTGTGCACAGTAAGCAGCTGCCTCTCAATTCTGCTTTGTCATGTTTTCTTAGTATTCAACACAGAACAGCTTACGGGGCTCAACTAATCAATACTCCCACACTAATTGTGGTTCATATCAGACATGTACATTTTAAAAAATAAAATGAAACAGCCTAAGTAAAAGTGATGTGATTTAATTAAAAATATTTCAGTAGTACTGACAAAAAGTAGTACTAATAATTAGGCCTTAATCTCAAAGAAGGGCTTGGGAGGTCAAGCATTGCATCTTTACTACTTCAGCTCATTCACAATACCCAGTATAGTGCTACACTCATAACGAGGACTCAACAAATATCTCTGATGGATTGCTTGCTTATTGTGTCTCAGAATTCATAATTTTGACAAATATTGATATGATAAAGCATGCAACAAAGTCTGTTCCTATTTCCAGTTCTCTTTAGCAGCCTTGGTTCACTATCCAAATGATTATGTTCTGATGTCCCTCCCAGCCACATTTCATAACAGTAGTGACAGCCGTGAAGTGACTGAGTGAACGTACTGCCTGTTCATAAAATCATTTCAAGTAAAGGGCTTCAAGATCCTTCCAGCTGTTATTCAAATCTAGATCATTATTTACTGTAGAACATAAAACATCAAGGACTCATATATTTTCTCCCTTCTTGAACTAACACCAGCCAAACTATGTGACAGAGCAGCGAAGTACAATAAAATTGGTCAACCCATAATTTCATTCCTCAAATATTCTATTTTTTCTCTAAACTGTGGATAATTAGAATTGACCTTCACATGAACTTTAAGGGAATTAAAGGCAATGGGATAAAGTTTTAGTACTTTGAAAGGTGTGGGCCACACGTAATGGGTACAGATCATGGAGAAGTTACTATGTATCAGTTTTGAGATAAACACTTTGGTGCTGCTGACATCCTGTAACTTTTTATTATATTTTCCAAAAAAGTAAGCCACACTGGTTGCCATGGAAGTGATTATGACATCACAGAGGATGATGACTTCTCATAATCTATAAGCAGCCAGAGCAGATGTGCTTGTAAGAAACAAAGATCTTGTTTTCATACAAATGTTCTCAAAATAAAACACAAAGGAAGAAAAAATACCCAGAGCACATAATGCAAAGAAGAATTGCTTTTAAATAGAATGTTTTACAAAGTTTTCCATAAAGCCTCAGCTGCTCCTCAAAGCACAACCAGCTTGAACATGGATAGCAGACGTGAAATTACACCATTCACAAAATTAGTATTCAGCTTGCAGAATCTTTCCTTTCAAAGGCTTCATGCATACTTTATGCATGCACAATTATAGAAGCAGGTAATGAGAGAGATTCTGATTTCCCCCCTATTGTTGTTATTGTATTTAGCTGGGTAAGTCTTAATAAAAATCACTTTGTTAAAAATAAACCTAAGCAATAATTTATTAATTCTATTGAAAAGATCTTTCAGCTCTTATTATAAAATACATTGGATGCTCTCTCTAAAACACACATTCTGTTCATAGAGATAGGTAGCAAATATCTGCTTTTAGTTAAGAATCAAAGTTGAGTAACAATTAATCTGCAAGCTATACTAATTTTTTACAATTTTATTATTTTACATCACAATTAATTTCACTTCAATTATTAGAGATTTTTTAAAAGGATATTCAAAGTTTATGACTACGACCTCCTGAAATATAATAGATATGATAAACAATATATCAAATGAATGGATTGTGTCAAAATATATTACAATGTTTTCATTACGCCACTTTGAATTTAATCCTATATACCTCATGGCCATTGATATCCCCCTAAATTAATTCTTCATATTCTCAAATATCTCTCTCAGTAACCTCAAATATTTCTTAGAATTAATCAAAGTTTATGTAATAAAAGCAAGTTAATTATAATAAAGTTCTCACTCCCTGCAATAAAAAACCTACATTCAACTTGCAACATGAATGTGCCAATAAAAATTTTAAGTTCTTTTATAACTAAATGAGAGATATGAACAGTGAAAAGGATATAAATTAACTGTTTTGACAATTTCTAAGCTGTTCTCTTAAAAAAATCTACTGTAGAATATGCTTTTGCATGAAAACAGAAAAGATAAAGACTCAGATATATTGGTTAGAGTTCTGCATTACTATTAAGTGTATATACATTTAACTTTCAATTTAATGTTCAAATTAACTTTTTCATTGAGAAATAGAAAATACTACATGAATTACATAAAAAAGAAAAACAAGTAAAGATAGGCAAAGAATCAAAAGTACATGTTCACTATGTTGTCTAGCTTGAGTTAAAAGAAATTGAGAATAAGTTAACAGGTGCTCTTTGATCCTAGTTTTAGTTCTGTGATCATATTGAAGTCATACCCTATTTTAAGATATAAGCTCACTTTTTAAAGGTACATAATATGAATACAGTACTTTAAATGGACACCAATGTTTGAAGTACATGCTGAGAACTGAAAAGACCATGGCAATATAACTTCTGAAAAAGAGGTCTAAAAACACTTGGCAGGATATTTACAAACACTGAAAAGATTAAGGAGAAACCAAAGAGATGTTTCTTTAAGAACTACAGAAGACAATAATAGCTGAGTTGATTTAGGCAAAGTGCAAAGGCCTGAATAAAAAATTACATAAGTATTTGTACATAAAGAAAAAGGAAAATGCATTGAAAGTTATTTTTAATGAATGAGTGACTAGATAGTGTTGAAATATTTTACAATAATTAACTGAAGGATTCCATCTCTCTGATAAGTTTTACTAACAAAGGCAGCACCCAATCTATGTAAAGCACTATGTTAAGAAATAAGAACACTATTAAAAAAAGATGACCCTGCCTTTTGCTAAAATTGCTGTAACATGGTATGGCAGAAAAAGACATACATTGCAGGAAATATATATTTTATTGTGAGCTAAGTGATAATATTATTGATGTAGACAGGAGATGATAAATAAATTAACTTAAAATTGTAAAGCATTTTTGTAAAGTACATGCTCTCAGCACAGTTCAGGGACAAATAAAAATGTGATGTAGTGATGTTTAGAATGAAAGCACATGTAAGATCCTGTTGGCTTTTCATATACAGAGATTTTGTCTCTAGTTTTTTTTTTTTATCTTTGATTTGCTTTCATTAAAAAACGCTTAAGCCAAAATTTGCCATTTTAAATACTCCCAAGAAGTGCAAATGAACAAAAACTGGACAGTTTTTAGTCTTTGGAGGAGACAACTTCGAAACAGCCCTAAACTGCGTGCTCCCTACGGGAGTCTAGGTTAGTTTAGCTGATTGCGGCCCTGTGAGTTTTTCCTTAGGTGAGGACAGATACTCTGGTTTGTAGCTGGCTGAGCTCTGCTTAGAAAAATCTTAATGTAGTATATTTTATGGGGAGTATTGCATTTTGAAGAGCAAGTATGAGAAATGGGTCCTCTAATCCGTGTGGTACAAAATGTTTTTATTGATTTTTATTTTAAAAATATTTACTAGCTATTTAAGAACAGATTAAAACAAATATTGGTAGCCAAGCATGGTGGTGCATACCTGTAATCCCAGTCACTGAGGAGGCTGAGGTAGGAGGATCCCAAGTTCCAGGACAGCCTTAGCAACTTAGACCATGTTTCAGAATAAAGATAAATAAATAAAAAGGGCTGGGAATGTGTCGTGGTAGAAGAGCACCCCTGGGTTCAATCCTGAGTTCCAAAGCAAAACAAATGAACAAACAAAAATATATAAAAATTTTAAAATATTGAGAAGGAAATCAATAGGAAAACAAGGTTCAAAGCAATAGTCAGTTTTATTTCACTGCCATAATTAAATATAATAACTTCAATTGCTCTAATTCAAGAATGTCCTTTGTAAAACTGCCTTTCAGTATATTTGCTTGCTTGATTTATTAAAGAAACATGAGGGATCTAACTCTTATCAGGGGGCAGATGGTCTCAGCTTTGATTTGATCAGTTACAAATATTAACAGATTTCATCCTTATTTTTTTAAAAAATTAAGAAGTAAGTTCTGTTATTTTTATCTACTTTTAACAGATGAGGAAACAGATATTAACAAGTTGTCCAACTGTGAAGTAACAGTAAGCAGTAAACTGGGATTTGAATTTAGCCCGTTTGGATTGAAAGCTCTTGATCATGGTACTGTGAATGATACTTCTGTCAGTGCCCCTCAGGGAACAAAAAACAAAAACAAAATTCTAAAACAATACATATATAAAACAACATGTGTACACACACACACATAGAGTTTGTCATCATTGATTGGGTTGATGATTTCACAGATTTCCTAGACAATTAGGGCTATGAAACCTACAGTGTGTTTCCTCTTTTGCCTGGTTACTATGATTTCAGAAGTAAGTTTTGTGTCCATTTGTGGTTTTTTTATAATCAGAATTTCTTGGTTGTTTTTCTTCTTTCTGCTTTCCTTCTTAATTTCATGTGTGTGTGTGTGTGTGTGTGTGTGTGTGTGTACACACAATATGTATATGCATATATTTTTTATTGTTCTCTGTATTTATCATGATTCAAATTATTTTAGGAAGTATTGGTAGGTAAATCAAACAACTTCTAACAGTAGCCAGAAATCAGTCTTGAACAGAATTCCTTCCTGTTTTCAAACTTATAAATCAAAGAACTGCTATCAATCATTTAAAATAAGTCTTGGTTAAACTAAACTGAAAGTTCATCCAAAACCAGTGATTTTAACTTCTTATAATATTTAATAATAGAACAATACACATATTTAATTATATTTGGCCTTTTCAAAGCATTCCTTCCTTCCTTCCTTCACTAGTAATGGAAGAACCAATGATCGCTAGGTCCACTTGGTATAGTGAAGATGCGGATAATAGTGAGGTAGTAGGGTTTTTTTGTTTGTTTGTTTGTTTTTGTTTTTTGGTTCTGGAGATTGAACCCAGGGAAGCTGTACCACTGAGCTACATCCCTAGTCAATTTTATTTTTTATTTTGCTCAGTTGCTGAGGCTGGCCTCAAACTTGTGATCTTCCTGCAAGTTATGGGGATTACAGGCCTGTGCCATAGGACCTAACTTATAATGATCTCTTAGTTTTGCAAGCCTAGATAAAATTATGCCATGTCTGTGTGTTTCTTCAAAGAGTAGATAATTAAAAGCTGTTTCTACATGACTGAGTTCTGCTACTAACTAGCTGGCTAATTTTGAGAAATCATTTAAATTCTGATTTGCATATTTCATAAATCCTTTTTTTCATTATAGAAGTTCACTTCTTGCAACTTGAAACTTTGGTCACTGTCTAGTATTATTCCTTAATTTCACATATGAAGAGGCCAGGACAAGAGCAATGAAGTGATCCAGTCAGAGTAAGACAATCAGTTAGTAGTGGGGTCAGAATAAAACTGACTTCTAGAATAGCATTTGTTAAGAAATCCAACATCGCAAATACATCCCAACCTCCTGTCTTTCACCTCGAAGCTTACTGCTATTCTGAAAGTGATGCCCTTCTTTGCCATTTAATCATTTTTTATTACATATAAACATGTAAATAAGCAAAACATAATATTTTTCATGTTTTTAATGGTCAATTAACAATTAATATAACACTCCTTCTACAATGGGTTTATTCCACCTAACAAAACATTTTAGGGATCTATGTAGTAGTATACATATGTATTGATATATAGCATACATATACATGTATTGATAAATACTGTTACTATAGCTGTTATATAGTGTTTTAATGAAATGATAGTTAAATTTATTTTATACATTCTCTTGACTAGTGGCTTTCAACTCATTTATTGATCATGCAATCCATACAGTGTAAAACACATGGTGACTATGTAGATAGGTATATTTCTGAAATGAATTTACCTTTTTATTTATCATTTTTTGGGGGGAGGGGACGAATACCGGGCATCCCTGGCCCTATTTTGTATTTTATTTAGAGACAGGGTCTCACCAAGTTGCTCATCACTTTTGCTGAGGCTGGCTTTGAACTTACGATCCTCTTGCCTCAGTCTCCTGAGCCACTGGTATTACAGGGGTGCGCCACTATGCCCAGTTTTATTTATCTTTACTATGTGCGATATACTGTATAAGATTCTATTTAATCTTTTCAGATACTGGTTATTATTCACTAAATACACAACCCAAGGATGGGTCATAAACAGGTGTTTGAAAATACTATTGTGGGGGTTATTTTTCAAAGCACTACATTTTAAATACCCTAGACTTTCTGTAGGATGGAATGCATAGTTTGGGTAGAGGGAAAGTTCGGCTTAGAAATTTTTAGGCAATGAAAGATGTAACTAATATGTTATATGTATATAACAAGCATGTTAATAGTAATATATTACAATATGGATTGCTTAGCTACAAAAAACACATTTGTGAACAATGGTTTCTTGGATGAGCTTTTAACATGAGATAATTCTAAAAAAAAATGTGTATGGATTTTTAAGTACAGGATTCATAGTTTGAATTGATGCTTCAAACTTAGTACTTTAAGAATTTCTATGGACAGTCTAATTGTAATTAGAAATATGTTTACAAGTGAGGAAAAATGACCCATTTTCACTCATATTTTATTTGTCATGGTAATTGAAGAAAGTTACCTACCTCTCCATATGCTACATTGATAAGCTTTGTCTCAGTTGCATTAGCCTATTTTATTTGAAGACTTAAGTACAAATGAAATCATTGACTTAAAGTTAGTCTCCTATGATGTAATGAAGATTTCTATGTTTAGTGGGAGGGAATCATACCTTCTTTAAAAAGTAATCTTCTATTCCAATAGGGGTACATGTTATATTGATCTTGAAGTTATATTTTAGCCTATGGCTGTGACTAAACACAAGAATATTTTGCTTTTAAAAAAATTACCAAAGTGGTAATTTTTACTTGCTTTTTACATTGTCATGTGACTTAAGTATGATAATCCTTTTTCATCAGTTTTCAGTATACAATGCTTGGCATAATCTAGTGACTTCGATGAATTAACCAGTCTTCATATGATCTAGAGGGGAGGTCTTAAGCTGCCTTGTTTTCTTACCCCCAGTTGGAAGGAAGTAACAGAGTCGAGTTGGCAGAGAAGGCCAAATCTGTCAAGACTCAGAATAAAGAACTCTTAAACCATAAGTGAGAAGGAAAGCTAGTGTTAGGAGGCCTTTGTCCCCATTAGGAGCCATTGTACAGCAATGGCAGTGATATGCAGGAACTTGAACTCTAGTGAACATTTATAAAGGTTTCTGGCCTGAATGTTTCCTCTTGTAGTATAATAACTGCTGTAATCACTGCCCACTGTGTAAAGATATAAATAATAATGGGCACATTTAACCCCTGAGGCTTGGTTGTCCATCTGACTCCAGATTGAGGGAGGAAGAAAGCTGATAGGGAGATTGAAATGTAATATGGGAGCTCCAGCAGGGGTCAGCTCACCCTTTTGCCGTCTCAATTACAATACTGCCGGGTACCTCTCCTCCCCCAATTCAACATTACTGCTCAATAACCTCCCGTTATTCTTGCTATGGCACCCAAAATTCCAAAGCTATCCTATATCATCCCACTTCCTTAAGAGCATATTTATTTCTTAAACAAAAACAGATCCCCAAACTCTTCCTTGAACCTACTACTTCCCTGTTAGTTAGGGTGGATATATGATTTTACAATGAGACCAGGGCAACTTTTAAAGACTAAAGGGGGGAACTATTGATAATTATATTAGGACACAGATGTAAACTGAGACTGTTCTTGGGAAACCAGTTCTTAAGGTCATCCTTCATGTGGTCCTCTCAAGTGAAGACAACTCATTTTCCTACAATTCACCTTGATAGTACAATCAAAGACATTTTCAGAATATTTACATTTCTGTTTAAGACCCAGTTTCTCTGATTGTTATTCTTTCCTGCTACTTCCTCATGACTCTTTATTTTTGCTGTTATTTATTGGCCTTAACCACTGAGCTTTTCCCCTAAGCCCCAGTTCTATTTCTTTTAATTAACTTCAGCTTCTTTTATTCAATGTCTTCTACCTCCATACCTGGCAAAAATTTTTACATTGTATCAATACTTTTCCAGATTATGCCAGGGCTGTGCATTTGAGTACATAAATGGATTACTTGTGATCACTGGACTCAAGGGGGTCTTCTTACCAATTTTTCTAGATCTTTTTAGTTAGCCTCTCTCATAACCTGCCCAATAATCTCCTTCTTGCTATGGCACCCAAAAGTTCAAATCCATCCTATAATTTTAAGGAATTATCCCACTTCCTTAAAAGCATATTTATTTCCTAAAACAAAATGAAACAAAAAACTCTTCCTTGAGGCTTCTTCATAGCTGCCTGAGGCAGCTATGTCAATCCTTATATAGTGACTCTTCTCTTTGCCCTTAGTAAATACATTGATGTCTTTTTCAAACCCTTTCTCAACTTCCCATCATGATATCTAACAAATTTATTTTCATTGTACCCACCCTGTCTTACTTCTCAAGTTCAAGAGGTATTTCCTGTCCTATCTGAAGCTAATCATGCAACCAGCACGATAGATCATTTTTCTGTTTTCCAATTTTCTTCTATATTTAATTTGTTATTTGCAGTTGACCCTTTCACATCAGCATTGGGACATTCTTAAGTCTTAAAAACAAACACTCTCAACCCTATATTATCCTCTATCTTCTAGCTTCTACCTTTCTCCTTCTAGTTAAAATTTTAAAACTTAATGTCTATACTCACAGTTTCTACTTTCTCACTTCTTATTCTCTCCTCAACAATTTTAACCATGTCTACTACATCATTACAGGCATTTTATTCTAATAATTTCTTCCCTCTCCTTCTTAGATTTCCTGGTTTTTCTCTAAGGGGCTCCATTTAGACAGTCTAGTTAAAAAATACTACTGGTCCCTTATGAATATCCTCAAGTAGGAGAGCTTGATTGACAGTGAATGATTCACTGAAGTTCCCAAGCAGCCAAAGGAAGAGTCCATGATATTCTCAAGGGACAACACAAAATAACATGAACTTGGTGTGCTCCAAGGTCCAGGGTCTGACCATTAGCTTGGGGAACTGCAAAAACTCTAGTTTATAGGTATACTACTGTTCTGTTCTCAGAAAGCACAACTATACATTTCTCAACTCATAACTGGGTGTACAAGCCCAGAAACAACATTTACTTATAGAAAAATTATAATTACATATTTTCTCTCTTCATAGGAGAATCACATGGAAAGTGAAAATATCAGGAAGTTGCTAATATTGGGTTTAGGATTGATCGAAGGGTTTTATATATACAGTCTCTGATGGTAACAGATCATATATCCTGCAATATCCAGCTCCACCTTGTTAATGACCTTTGAAGGCAGTATTTTCAAAGACTTACACGTAGTGTCCCTCTGTCATCCATATCATATTGTGAAAAAAGGCAATTCCTGTTTTACTGTTCAACCGGTGTGATGTCAATTCATCCTCTGACATAAATATTGGGAAATTAAATTTTCAAAAAAGATTATACTATGAGCATATCAGATACTACGTTCATTTATTTCTTGACTGCTTCCTGATGTTTTGGGAAGCTCTTGTAGATTAGAACAGGTAATTCAAAATGTGCTACGGCGAAGTTTCCCCTACGTCACTGATAAACTTCCTTCATAAATGTTTGCTATCAAATAAAACCATTAGTTCTTTCTGTTTTGGATAGAAAAGTCCAATTAAAATAATATAGTTTTGTTTCTTTAGTCCTCTAGTCACTATATTTTTAAATTAAATATGGGTGAAAAATCCTAATCTCACAGGTTTCACTTAACAGACTGTGGCAAAATGTTCAAAGTGACTTACTCTAAACTGAGAGCTGCTTTCCACTAGAAAACATGTTTCCTGAAAAATTCAAAATATCATTTAGCAACACCATAACCATTTACAATTACAGCATTCACCACAGAAAGTCATTCATTCTTTGCACAAGTAAGTGAAGTAAGTCTATAAAAGGGAGAAGGATGATCCATGTTTCCAGGAGCAATGAATAAGAAATGCTCTCTTTTGAAATAAAATGTGCAAATATGTTCTTATCTATCTCTCTTTGTCATGAATTGTTACTCAGTTCTTTATAGAGCGATTATATTTTAATTTACTTCCATTGTCTCTCTTATGTCATTTACTTATTCAGAAGCACTCAAAGTAGATGTTAAAAAATACCTGGTATTACAATACTAAATATCAGGTTATGTATCATATATAGAAAGCATCAGGTTTGGCAGAGTTCTACATTGATTCCACATTTGACTGAACTTCTCAGGACATTCTGGACACTCAGTTTCCTTTCGAGAGATTTAATACTGTTACCCAAAGTTCAGTATTTAACTACAGCAACAGGCTTATATGATTGACAAAGATATTTGGCTATGTAGGAGACAATAGAGTATGATGGTCATGAATGTGGGCTTTCTAGAACTTAAAAATGTCTTTGGCACAGTCTATCATTGACACTGTGGAACTCGGAACAGTTAAGTAAGTCTCCAAGCTTCAATTTCTTCAAGTGAAAATAAGGATAGCATTACCTCTGTTAAAATGACAGTAGGCGTCAAATGAGACAAGGCATGTGATGTGGTTATCCAGGTGCTTGGCATAAAATAAATGCCTATAATGATAATGATGATATACATAGTTTCCAAGTCTCACTGATACTCCAGTGTCATTGAAATCAGGTATATCATCAATCTAAAATACTATATTCTGTATATGGATTTATTTCTCAATAATGGTATACTTAAAAAAAAAAAGTCTTCCAAATGGAATATAGTTTGTAGAACCTTTAGTGATATTCTTACTCTACCAGGTGGGACTTTCCCAGGTGTCTAGTGGCTCACCATGATGTCAGGTTTTAGTTACCTTTTTGAACATAGCTGCTAGGAGGACAGATACTGGTAATCTTTCTTCGTATATCATGTCTTGTGACAGTTCAGAATGCCACAATAACTTCTATATTAAGCTAACCTTTCTCTAAACCACAAGTCTTGAGAATGAAAGAGAGGTGGTAGCGGGAGGTGACATTTGACTTTACTATCTGTAAATGACATTTCTTTAATTCAAATCCCTTTTCCATAGCACAAACTCTCAGAGTTATCAAACAGCAAATGGCTCCCCAGTTCTGTCCCTCTAGGACTCTTAATTTCCTAGGTTGCCACCATCTGACCATAAAAAGCAAGAAGGTGGAGTTCCTGGATTCACTTTCTGTTGCAAATTAATTCCTCTATTTTCTTCAGCCCACGTAGAATTGTTTAAGCAAGTAACCAGATTTTGCTGTCCTATGAAAGAATATTGGTTTGCAAAGAGTTGAAGCTCCTCACAAACACTGGGCATGTACTTCCATGAGCTTTTCACAGGATTAAAAAGACAGGATCATACTGCTGTTGACACTGGTTTAACTACCAAATTGCTTGTGTGTTAAAATTTTAGGGTTTCTTATGATGTTCTTTCCAATGCCTTTTATACAGGGTTTTTGAGCATCACCACTTGACCCAGCTTTGAGTTCCATTTTTGCATGAAAGGCACTAATTTCCTCATATGTTGACTATATCTGTATTTTAAAAGCAACTGATGGATTTTAATGACATCTTTAAAATATATACTTCCATTGTTATTTAGAAACCTCTCTGGTTCTTACTGTCTTTGTCTATCACCCTCAATTTATAATTTTCATCTAGGATAGAGTTTGCATATCATCTGCTCCTCATTAAAATGTGCTCTTTAGAGAAATCCAGTATTATTCTATCCAAAGTGCGAATTTAAGTCATAATGTTACCTTTTCTAGGGACAGGGGTATTTGGCACAAAAGCCTATCTCTAATTGCAAAGTGACACTCTTAAGAATTGTTAAAAGAAACTGTTTTTCAAAGAAGACCCTTGCCATGTAGGATTCACATGCCAGCCAGCCAGACTTCAGGCCATCCATGCCTCAGGGAGGCGAAGATGGAGGTATTAATATGCTTCCTTATGAAAGAGATCTGGCATCTTAGAATGTTTTCTTTGAAACTATGGTTCCATTTCTGGTTTCTTTACTTCTTTAGTGTTGATCTAGGTCGACAGGAGAAAAGTGAGACTGTTGTTCCATGCTCTGCTTAAAAAGATAACACTACTTCAAAGACAAGAACAGTAACACCTGACTAACATAAAACAAACAAATTATCAGTTTAAAAACACAGTGCCTATGTATGCTTCTTAATCTTAACTTTTCCAGGGATTCAAGTTATTTTGGGACACCTACTCTGTGTGATTTTGTTCTAGATCTAGCACCATAAGACCATCTAAATTAAAAAAAAATACATTTATAGTTTTCAACAATTTCTTCTTCAAAATAATTTAATTTTCCTAAATTGCCCCTCCTTAAAATGATACCAAAAATTAAAAACATGGAGTTAATTCCTTGAGCAAAGAAAAATTAGGTTTTATCCAAGTTGTTTAAATGAAGTGGAATTACTTTTTAACTTTTTTGGGGAGATTGTGTCCCAGGGAGCTTAACCACTGAGCCACATCTTTTTATTTCTTATTTTAAGGCAGGGTCTTGCTAAGTTGCTTTGGGCCTAGTTAAATTGTTGAACTGGCTTTGAACTTGTGATCCTCCTGCCTCAGTCCCTGAATTAGTGGGCTTATAGAAATGTACCCCCATGCCTGGCAAAAAAGGAATTTCCTTTAAATCTAAGACAGATAATACAAACCATCCCAAAAAAACAAATGCTCAATAATGTACCTTTTAGCACTACGACCTTATATTTTTCTTTAATTAATTGCACTTAATATTTATAAATTTAAATCTGTTGCACTCCTTGATAGTCACCCTGGCTCTTGAACTGTCAGGTAGTGAGATGAAATAATTTGTTGATGAAACAAAGAAGTCACATAAATCAAAATTGCATTTTACATACAATTTTAGTCACTTTGCAATTTATACTTACACATTTATTTGATAATACGTTCCAAGAGGTTGACATCCTTCTTGTGGACTACAAGCCAGAGCTGACATGTTAAGGATATATGTAATATGACTTATGAGTGAAGATTTGACCAAATTCTTTGTGGAATAAAAATGTATCTTTGATATCTTTGAAAACAGTTTAACGTTCTAAAGGTAGGTATGTAATTTCCTCCAAATTCATTCACTCAATAAATGTTTGAGTGCCAACTTGTGCCAAACACTATGCTAGTTCTAAGAAAACAGTGATTAACAGGACAGACATAATCCCTGCCCTTAAAACGATCACACTCTGGTGGCAGGGATTGATTTTAAAACTTAACACATGAATAAATTTTTACAAATTATGTTATGAAGGAAATGCACAAGTTGCAAGAAAGGATTTGGTGGTGGGAAGAAGTTTCTAGAGGGTGAAGCTATGTGAAAAGTGTTAGAGGTGAACATGTTTTCTCCCTATCTTGTCACCCCCTTGTCAAAGTGGAAATTTAACTCTCTGGATACAGTGACAAAAGAATATGGGTACTCCATTTCCTTGGTTGTGTATTTTCATGCACCGTATAACTACATATGCAGTTAACAAAATGTGTGCAGAGCAATTATGGCAAAGAACACAAATATGCATTCTCTACTTCCAAAATACTGTGGAGAAAATTTTGAATTACTACAATTTATACAAGGGTTCCTTCCTGTGAGCGGATTTCATAGTGAGTTTTAGTGCCAGGACTATCACTCCAGAGGTATGAAATAGAACCCCCAATTCCAGCCTGTAAATAATATTGACTTCTCTGAATGAGTCGAATACACTATGATCTGCAAATGAGAAAGGAGCAAGTGATATTAAAGGCAGGAAATGTGTACAGGGTGATATAACTCACAGCAGCCATGAGACTTCTGCCACTTTCAAATCTGGGATCCATCACCTCCCTGTATCCAAAAATCCAAAAGGACACAGGGTAACCCGAATATAAACTATCTGAAGGCTCAACCACTAGAGGGAGAAAGTGTGCCTCTGGTGACTAGGGAGCCAATGAAAGTAACTCATTAAAAGGAAAGGCTTCAAGTGAGCTAAATTAAGCTCTAATCAGCCAGGGGTAAGACCTATATCAACCATGGAAGCTTTGGGAACTTCACCATGAAGACTTCACAATGGATTCTCTTCTACTAAAGAATTCAATTGGATAAACTATCAAGATATTTCACCTTAATTTTGAATGTTTTAATTCATGGTTTCTAAGCACCTCTGTAACTTTGCACATACTTAAAACACTTAGTTTCCCAGAGGAATTTATGACAATATAGAGAAGCTTTATAAACTGGCCATTTATATTTATGAACAAAATTCCAATTTTCTCAGGTAATTTAAGATTAAAATCTTTGCCAGCCATTAGGATGATTAGAATGATTTGGGGGGTTCTGTTTAGTTTCTCCCAAATATGACTTTAGAAAAATTAATTTTATTTTGATCACTGGAAGATAGATTTTAAAAATTGCTTTACCAATGCATATCTCACAAGAACAGTAACTATCTTAAAGTCATCAGAAAGTTGTTGCAAGTCTGAGCCCAAATGATTTCTCTCCAATGAAAATCGGCTAATCTTGTTTGCCTATGGCACCATCATTTTCCATAACCCATCCCCCCTCCCACTGCAAAAAAAAAAAAAAAAAAAGTGATCCTATTGGCACGGTTGTTCAATAAATACAACATACGGACTAAACCTCTAACAAAGTAGTTCATTAAAAAACTTAACTACAGTATTGCTCGAGTTATTCAGTATTCATTATTTAGTTTCATTGTGAATTCTTCCTTCACACAAAAATCTAAAGAAAAGACATTATTCAAAACTTCCCAGATATACGCAGTGGTGCTTAAGATAAAGTTGATAACTTTATTTTCTATGTGTCATTTCTCTTTCCTTCAGGAAGGAGAAAAAAAACCAAAACAACCCTCAGCAACTATTTCTGGGATTCTTAAAAGGAGTAGGAGGAGTACGGTGCCTGCTCCTACTCTTTCAGCATTTTCTTCACAATCTGTGATATGGTTTCTCAGAAATGCTGTTTGGCAGTCCTGATAATTTCATGTGTTTTCAAACTTAACCCACCCAGACTACACAGTTCAGTATTTTCAGCTCCTTTCATTTTCCTTTTCCCTTTAATTATAGAAGTCTCCATTCCCTCTTTTTGCAAATGTGGTTAAGAAAGATACTAAATGCTACTATTGTAGAAAGAATATACATTTGTTATTCTCATGACGATTTCTATAAATTCTTCCTAGATAAAGAGGCTATGATTGATGCTCTTGCTGGGCAACACTGGAAGGGTTACAACTTTCTGGATCCTCATTCGTTTCTCTGACTTGGGTGGATGTGGCACTTGCTGGGGGAAAAAAAGCAAGTAAACACTCTAATTTTAAACTTGCACTGTAAAGCACTTTCAAAATAGTCATAGTTGAGCTTCATCTCAGACCTGAATTTCTGCCTGGGTCCATTCCCGGGGGACCCTCTGTTCTACTCGGAGTCCTGGTCTACCAGGTGCCGTTTTGTGAAACTGCACCGCAGAGTTTACTGCGAAGCCCGGGCGAGCTGGTGGGTGGGTCCAGCCGCACACCCCGCTCGGACCAGCACGCCGATCCCGGAGCTCCGCGTCCGGCCCCGCGACCGCCGTCCCGCTTCTGTCGCCCGGCCTCTCCACGGATCCCAGTTTGAAAGAAAACTTCACGCGGCCGAGATGAACCTCCCTGCGCCGTTCCAATCCTTCCTTCCCGGCGGGACGAAAACGTGAGATTTATTAGGACCCGGGGGTGTGTGAGTGCGTGTGTGGGGGGGTCGCCTTCGCACACCCGGAGCGGGTTACCTGCCCGCCCCCCACCGGGGGCGGGGTCCGCCGCCGGGGTTGGCGGGCGGGGGGCGACGCGGCCCGGCGCGCGGGTGGGCGCGAAGGAGTGCGCGCGTCGCGGAGCCGCCGGGGCAGCACTTGTCCTGTAATCGATTGCCGAGCGCGCCGAGCGGCTGAGCGCGCAGACACGCGCACACGCACCCGCCAGCCGGCGAGCACACACACACGCGCGCACACACTCACACACTCGCACCGGCGCTCGGGCCCCGCACACACGCACGCCCGCGCGCGCGCACGCACGCCCGCGCCCGGGGCCCTGCCGCCCGCCGCCCGCCGCCAGCCGCCCGCCGCCGCCGCCGCCGCCGCTGCCAGCCCGCCCTCCGCCCGCGGGCGTCTGCGCGAGCCCGGCCGGCGGGGGAGATGTGCTCGGGCTCCGCCGGATCGGTTTCTCGGGGTTTGACCAGCTGTCCCGGGCTAACCCTGCTCCTCGCTGAAGATGGAGGAAGTAAAAACAGGATTACCCTTAGCTACAGATCCACTGCCTTAGTTTCCACCACCAACTGCAGTGCACAAACACACGTTAGGCACAGGAAAGAAAGAAAGAGAGAGGACACACTAACAGTAAACACAAACAAAAGGGTGATGGGATTATTTTACTGCATGCACTGCTGAGGTAAATCTCCGCTTGGCTTTTGCGTGGGGAAGAAGAGCTCTTGTTTTATTTGTCTTCTGATTCATAGATTATATATGAATTTGTGTATGATTTGCAAAGGGGGGAGTGTTTTCAAAGTTAAGTGTAATTATATAGCATCTCGTTTTGCACTGTGATCAAATGACTTGTTGCTGTTAACCAGTGATAATAATAATATAGGTGCTTTTTTCTCTGGGAGGGATGGATTGTGGTTATGATTAGGGTAATGATTTCTGTAAAGGACGCTCAGGAAATCGGGTTGAAGATGATGTCCTCTGCCTTAATTTATCTCCCCCTCCCTGTAATCTGTTTCTGGGATGTTAATTGATTAATCAGTTCTCATCTCTATAGCTGTCATGGATTTGGACTTGTTTTGCTTTGTTTTAACTTGAATTCTAAGAAGAAAGATTGAATAGACTGGAATAAATTGCAGCTGTCCAGATAGAAGGTAATATCCAGATCCTGTTGGGATTAAAAAACTAAACAACAAACAAACAAACAAAAACTGGTATGACACATGTAAAAAGGCAGCAGTTAAATCACTTTGACAGGTTCTGGTATGGGCGAAAGAGATGGAATTAAGATTTATTATTATTATTATTATTTTTTTTTTTTGCCAAAGGCCAAAAACAGTCCTGTGAAGTTGGCCTAGGTTCCTTGCTGGGTTCTGCCTGACTGTCCCTCCCCTCTTACCCCCCTCCCCTTTTTTCTTTCAGTTTTCTTGTCTTAGCTTTTGGTCGATTCTTAAGGAACCGGTGGATCAAGTTTTTTCTCTTCTTGTTAATCGCATTGCTGTAGCACTGACTGACCTCTCTCTCTCTCCTCTCTCTCTCTCTCTCTCTTTTTTTCCTCTTTCCTGAAAGTACGTGGTGCCATTCCTGAGTGACTTTTCCTACTAGACCATCCCAAAGGGACGAGGGGGAGGGGTGGAAGGAGGAGGAGGAGGAGGAGGAGAAGGGGGGTGTTCCTTCTCTCTCATTTCTTGGTTTTGTTTATCAGCCGATCTGTTTGCTGGATTTGGGCTTGGAATGACCCACCTGTAAAGTGCTTTTCCTTCCTCCTCGCCTTGAACTCTGCAGGGGGCTTGGCTTGGAGGGGGCCAGAGAGGGAAAGAGAGAAGGGGGAAACACAAAAAACTTCTTTCTTTCTCTCCGTTTATCTTCAGCCCGACATTGTCACCTCCTCTTTGAGGGGTTAGAAGAAGCTGAGATCTCCCGACAGAGCTGGAAATGGTGATGAATCTTTTTTAATCAAAGGACAATTTCTTTTGTATGTACATTTCGTTTCTCTTTCTCCTTTTTCTTTATTTCCTTCTCTGAGGGTTAATAACCATTTCATTGATGGGGCAGACTTCTTTCGCTTCTCCCTGACGTTTCTTTCTTTTTAATATGTGTATGTTAAATGTGTACGTTTTTAAAGAGATAAACTCATTTGTAAAATATCCGAAGAAACTGCTCCCCTTTTGAACTTCCCGGATCCCTTTCTTTAGAGCCTTATGTAATCATAATTTGAAAGAATTTGATAACAGGACAGCAGGTTGAAATTTAAGTGCTATGTAGTTACAGAGTTGGGAATTTGATCTGATTATTCCATAAAGAAAGGAAGAAAAGTTTTTTTTGGTGGGGGGTAGGGAGGGTGATGGTGAAGCAGGGGAGGGGAGGGAGAAGGGAAGTGGTTTTGGAGACAAGAAGTGAAGCTGCCTGTTTTCCAGTAAGTAATGGAGAAATTCCAGGAGCCAGGGCTAAATATACTTGGCGATCAATACAGAAATGGCTCATTGTGAATAATTTAGCTGCTGGTGCAGTGAGAGTTTTGAAACTAAAGGCAAAAAGGACCAGGGCCAAAGGAAAAAAAAAAAAAAAAAAAAAGTAAAAATCTCTTCAGGACTTGTCAATTCTTAAACTTTTTCCTTCAAAGAATGCAGTTAGATTATTGATCTTTTCATTATGTGAATCAAAGCTAGGGGGTGTCATCTCATATAATTTACTTTTGTTTCTGTGAGTTAAGTTCTGTCTTGTGTCATTGGTGCATGAAAATAATTCCCCAAACTTGAAACAAGTGATTCCCTTCTGCATAGCCAAAAGTTTCTGAAATTTTCGAAATCAGAATGTATTAAGTAGACTTGGCATTTGTATTCAACCATGGTCTGGCAGGAAATTAAGGTTACATTGAACAGGTGCTTACACAGAACTTGGGGTAGGCTAAAATGTCAATACAAGTCAGAGAGTTGGCCAAGTGCTGCAGAAGTCTTGAAGACACTGTTGGGCACGAAGTTTTTTGTTTTGTTTTGTTTTCTTATGGTTGTTTGTCCTCCCCCTCCCTATTAGAACATGATGAACCAACTTGCAACAATTGTGAATAGAGCTATCTGTATACTGGGGAAGTCCTCAAACTGCAGTGTGATTGTGGGAAGTGGTGAATGGCAAAGTACTTAAATCCCAGTTAAAGCTGGCAAATTTGAGGTGTATTTTCCCCATTTTTTTTTTTTGAACAAGTAGATTTTTATTAAAAAGAGTCATTCCTCTCTTGCTACAGCCCATCTCACAGCACACTTATCTTTCCTGTCCTATCTCCAGTAGGAATCAGATCATTTGCAGAAAGAGTTCAGTGACTTGCAAATGAGCACATACAGTACACTGTAGTATGTTTCTTGGGCACAGGTTGCAGCAGCAACATGGTCTAACTGCTTGGAGCTTCAAATAAGTTAAGAATTCAATGGCATATATCGAGAGGAATCATTGTGTTTAAGGGTGTAATTTCTTGTTTTGCAGCACTGCACTTTGACTATGGAAACAGAGGCTATTGATGGCTATATAACGTGTGAGTATTCACTTTTATTAATTTGTTATTGGTCATAAAGTTACCTTTGTATTACTTGGATATAATTAAAAATTATATTCTCTTATTTTCACAAGTTCACCTTTAAATGAGTTTGAGAAATAGCACAGAAGCGAGATACATAGGAAATAAAGTATATCTACTACTTACTAAATTATGGATAGTATTTAAATCAGTCGCAGCTCAGCAGATCAACACTTTTCTATTTGTTTTTTTTTCCTCATTTGTTTTTAAGTTCAAAACGGGTCAGGTTACATACATATCTACCAATATGCTATATACTAAATATTTACTACGCTAGCCTAATTTTTCTGGACACATAATGTGAAAGAATCAGCTTCTTTTAAGTTGACTTTTTTATAGCAACATTTTTTTTTCAAACATTTAACTTTTCTATTAGCTACCATTTTGGAAAATGCTTATAATAAATTCTTTACATTTAATAATTAGATTAGTTGTTAAAACAAAACATCATTTTTCAAGGAAAAGATACTTTAGAAATCAACTACTTCATTTCCCCTTATTTAATAAATAAGAGCATCCTGATAATAAAGTTTTGTTAATTTTTTTATTGTGGACTGCTTGTGGCTTTTCGTCATTTCATTCATTGACTAAGTTTCTGAAAGATATTTCCTTATAGTTTCTTTTAAGGGAGAAATGTACTACTTAAGAATTCAAGACTATACATGCCACTGTGTGTATGAAGCAAAGTTAGTAATTAGATTTTATGTGACAATGAACAGAAACCAAAAGGTTTTATTTTGTGAAAGCAGGTGACAATGAGCTTTCACCTGAAAGGGAGCACTCCAATATGGCAATTGACCTCACCTCAAGCACACCCAATGGACAGCATGCCTCACCAAGTCACATGACAAGCAGTAAGTCTTCATTTTATGATTTTTTTTTTTTTTTTTTCTGTTTCTCAGGCGACAGATTTGAATTTGTTAGGTCTGTGGGGTCTGCTCACATTGTGGTGTTGCTACTGCTGTAGATTTTGCTAAAGAAAGAACAACATAGATTTATTCCTGTTCATTCTAGTATCATAAAACATGAGCCTGCTTACTAGTCTGAACTATCCCAAGGTGGCATTTGGGAGCTGGTGCTTACCTGTATCAGGTAAGAAATGTTAGGATCTGCTGATTATTATTTTGACTTGGTGAGTTTATAACTGGATTTGTCGTCGTTGTTGTTGTTGGATAAAAAAGAATTATGGAAACATGTCATTTTCAAAGGGCTTTTCCACTGGAAAATGACTCTTGCATCATATTTAAAAAATAACATTATTTTATATTGCCTTGGTACAAAGCTAAAGCATTATTGGTAGGATTGGATTGGTACTTGCTTTAAAAAAAAAAGAGAGAAAAGAAAATGTTAAAGTTTTTCTTCCAAAGCATTGGAAGTAAAGTGTAATTGAAATTTATTGAACTCATTTATATTCATTTCTCTAAAAAGTTGAAAGCATTTGTTTCAGATTGTCCCGGGAAGAGCTAAGACAATTTTGGAAGGATGTTTTGAGTTTGTAGTAATAGACAGTTTTGGCTACTATTTTGATAAAGGGTAATTCATTGATGTAGTATACTATGTTTTAGTGTAGTAAAAAAAGCAACTTACATGCAGTCAGTGACACAAGACAAAATACTTGTAGTTATTAAGACTGTGGTTTGTCTTCTCAATTATAATGTTTTATCAGCTAATCAACTGCAAGTGCTCTGTTATTCCTACTCAAAAGTAATTTGAAATCTTGTTTTGTTTATACTTTTTGATTTCTATTTTATTCTTATGTGGAAAGGATATCTGATTTATATGTAAATATAATTTATCTGGCAGGTTTTCTTTTGATGCTATGTGAAGGAAAGACATTTTTCCTGCTTTCTTTTGTAAAGACTTAACAACTGAGAAAACTGAATCATCTATTTAATATTAAGCATATACTTAATTCTGATTATCTGAGAGAAATGTTCCTTTCCATTTGCTTCTTATAGCCTTTAAAACTTAAGTTATTTTAAAAGTACAAGCTTTGTAACTAGTGAAGTTTGCTGAATTATAAGCAAACATATATAGATTACTCTTGAATACATTTTGCAGTTCATTAACTTTAAGCGATTTTAGCTATTGACTTGAAGTTGTGATTGAAATATCTGGGTTTACTGTATTAAAAAGTTTTCTTCCTTAATAATGGGGGTGCTTACTCAAAAAAATTTATTCTAGCAGCCCTTGAAATTCCTTTATTGTATAGAAAGGAAGAACTAAGAAAGTTATTGAGTGCATGTATACCAAATTATGCTGCTAATTTCTTTTACTGTGTCTTGCAACATTAATTTATTTTTTTCTGTGTTGATTTGATAAAGGTTATTCCCTGTAGCAATGTAGGCAATAAGAGTTTTTACATTTTAATATTTAATGTTACTAGTCCTTTGGCAGAATATGTTTTTATTTCTCAGAAATTTTTCGACTTGATTTCCTAAAGAGTCAAGACAGGTTTGCATATAGTTTCTCTTAGTTAAGTGTTTAGCTATCGGATTTAGAAATATTGAGTATATGGAGTAGAGAGTAACTGTTAATCAGACTTGACTGTCATGCCCTAGTCACTACCAGACTGTCTACAGGAAAATGTTGATTAATTAGTTAATTGGCCCCTTTATTTGTGAATTTGATTCTGCTTTTGTAGGCACTTGTTTCAAAAAGGCAGTTCAGTCATCTTTTAAAATAAACAGTGCAGAGTATAGGCATGATTAATTTGAACAAATAAGTGTGCTTTTGACATTCAAGCTTTTCTCACCCAACAACAGTAAACTTAGGTTTGGTAAAGAGTTTCTTGTGGTGTTGTGTGTTTTTTCTTTAACTTACTAGCCTGTGGCAATTCCATGTTAGTACAGTTTTTGGCTGAGCTGCACATGTTTTCAGGTTCTTTTCCAAAGAGTTGCAGGTTAAATATTTTGGCTTTCACTTCAGAGCTGTCTGTTGCATCCTTTATGTAGCCTCTATTTACAGTATCTAGGTTACCCACTTAGGTGTTAGATGGAGAAGATACCCATTTTTCCTCTGTTAGATCTAGGAGAATATCAACATTTTAGATTGCCAAAGCAAATAGAAGTAAAGAGGAACTCTTGTCTATTAATTAGAACAGAGAGCTAGAATGGGTCACTCAGTTGTTTTTCTGTGACTTAGAATACTTTTTGTGTGTGAGACCTGTCAAATCATTGTATCTGTCATCACTAGTTTTCTTTATCCCTTTACACACACCGTTGATTTGTTAAATGAGAATAACTTATTTTCCTCATTTTTTATATCTTCAAATATACTTATAGAGGACTGCTGCTTCCTAAAACAGAATAAGCAAATGCAGAAACGTTTGTGAAAGAATAAGATAGTCCTTAGTAGCAAGAAGGGGAGGTCTATGTGTAACGGGGGAGATGAAGTTATTTTTAAATGGTTTAGAAAAAAATAAAAGAAGTAAAACCTTTGACTTTTATAGACCAACTAACATTTTGGCCATAAAGTATTAGTAAAATGTGATAGCTAATTTATTTGGCTTTAAGAAAGTGATCAGTATTACTATAGGGTCCTAGTCATTTGTTTAGGGTATTTGGTGACTATTCTAAGATAAAGGGTATCTGTACAACTTGCTGCCAGCTATTGTATAAAAAATAATGACAGCAGCTATCATTATTTGACAGTGCTAGAATAGAGTACTGGCGACTTGGGAAAGAACTAAAAATGTTATAATGCTTGACATTTTTCAGTTTTAAATTTCAGCATATAAGATAACCTTGAAAAGAACTAAGAGGTATTAGTGATCCTAACATTTTATAATGACTACTTCCTATGTTTTAGGCTGAATTTTCATGGAGAACTTTAGACTTTTTATTCTGGAATAAGGATCTCTTTGATAAGAGGATGGGCATTGTTGCCTGAGATCATTAGTGTACATACTGAGTCTGCTGACAATCTTCGGTGTCAGGGATGACAGCATATGCCTTGATGGCTACTGGAAATACACAGTGTTAAGTGATTTTAAAAATAGAATCTGGAAGTTAAGAATCTGAGATAGACAATTCAGACAGAACAATATAAAAATAATCCATATTGTGTTTTGGCCCATCAGATGAGACTTTGTGATTCCTTCTGATTCTGGGTTAGCTTATTTCTAATTCTTTCATAATTTCTTCACTATCAGTTTCAGACTGTTCTATACTTAACAGCTGACTATGTTGAAAAAAAAAACGGAAGACTCAAAAATTGTAATTTTTTATAATGCCAGTAAGTAAATTTTTTGCAGATAATTACTTAAATGATGTATGAAAATATATTGTGACACCTAATTTGTTTCTATTACTTAAAAACCCTTAGGTGGATCAACTGTATAGTCACTACTATTTATCAGTCAGTTTGATGGCCAGGTGGCATGTATGGAATTGGAAGAAGTAGAAATTCCAGTATTACAAGGCTCTGACCATTAATCAGGTCAGGGAATCTAGTTTATTCTTTTCATAGTGCTTCACATTCATTTTTTTCTTAGTTTCCATTTTTAGAACCTAGTGAAGCAGAGGCATATTATGATTTCTATTTTTCATATGTGGAAATTGAGGCTTGAAGAAATCAATTGACCTGTTAAGTTGCTTATCAGGAATATAAAATTCTCAGGGTTTAGACATGAAGTGGGATATTACTTTGTGGGTAGATAACTGGTGTCTATCTCTACCATGTTATCCTCTCAGGGGTCAGCCATGTCCAATACTGAACCATGTTTTAGTGACAAAAACAGTGTTATAGAAACAGAAGAGTGTTATTATGAGGGTGGAGCAATATCAGATAATCTTGTCAAGCCAGTGTTCTAATGCGCTTTTTAAAATATAGCTTATATTATGGGATTCACCAGCTTTCTGAGTTGTCTTCTATAGCTTAGTTTGGCAGTCACCCTTGGTTGGATTTTCATAGGACACACCCTAATATGACACCGGCTGGGCTTGATGTAAAATCTAGCTCTGTTCGGAATTGTTGTACTTCAGTTTGTGTATATACATAATGTACTTTACATTTAGTTCTTATTTATTAGAAAATTTAACAGAAACCAAAAAAGAGATCTGATTTGATTCCTTCATACCTATCAGAGATAAATATCATGACTGCATTTCAAAAGAAAAAAGAAAACAAAAAGAGATATATATTTGCAGGTAATTAACAGAAAAAGTATATAATATTGCTTTGCAATATTATATGCTTTGCAATATTATATTTTTTTCTCTGTGACTCATTCCACCCTGACCACTCCATATTTTTAGACTGCTGAGAGTTGAGGATTAAGGTTTGTGTTTGAAAAATAAAAATACTGTAGAAGGGTTATCCTTATTGCCTTTATCTTTGCTCAAATATGTCTTTCTCTTTGGAAGTGCTTTTGTTAATATGTAACATGATTGATTAGGTTCTGTTGGGAGTCTTCCAGGAAGCCATAATGAATTAAGATCTCTGGGTTCCATGCTCTTCTCTCCCAACTTTTGATACATTGATGTATTCTGAATATTGATATATTATGATCTATGATTTTCTGAGAGATCAATATAGCAGTGTCACAGTTCAGAAGTGAGGTAGAATATGTTGCTTTTGTTTGCTTTTTTTGTTTAATATATATACATATATTAACATGGTAATACTTTTGTTAATTAATTGGGACTCAGAACATCTCTGCCTTGCAATTAGTAAGGAGTACTAAGGAATTTCTCCCCATCTTATAAATGTGTTCACTACTGGATAGAGAGGTAGAGAAGCCTCATTTATTGAGGTTACATAGGATGCTCAGCACTATTCTAAATGCTTTCCATAGTATTAGTCTTTGCAATAATTCCCTGAGGGTAGGTAACTAATTTCTCCACATCTTAACATAAACTGAGGGGCAGAAGGGGCATGGGAGTTACAGTGGCCTGTGTTAGAATTCTTTACTTGCCACTGACTTGCTATGTGAACTTGGGCTTTTTTTTTTTTTTTTTTTTTTTTTTTTTTTTTTTGGTGGCACAGGGGATTGAACTCGGGGACATTTTACTACTGAGCCAACACCCCAGCACTTTGTATTTTTTATTTTGAGACAGGTTCTCACTGAGTTGCTTAGGGCCTCGCTAAATTACTGAGGATGGATGGCCTTTAACTTGTAATCCTCCTGCCACAGCCTCCCAAGTTATTGGGATTACAGGTGTGGGCCACCATGCTTGGTGAACTTGAGCATTTTAAGTTGTGTCGCTGGGCTTCAGTTTCCTCAGCTGTAATATGGAGGGTAACCAGTACTTACCCCAGTGGGCTATTGTTAGATTTAAATGAGGCAATGTGTATATAAAATGCTTAGTACAACTCCTGGCACTTAATAAGACTCAATGAATTATCACTGCTGCTGTTACTCAGAGCAGTCAAGTTACTGGTTTTTATACCCGTGACTCATAAGAAAAAGGATTTGTTTCAAACCTAGATCTGTTTGGAATCTGGATCTTTTGCCCTTGCCTGTTTACTGCATGGGTCCATGGCACAGAGACAGGCATTTCTGGTAATTTAGAGTAAAAATTCAGGAAAAAATATCCTCTACTATTTAAAGCTCTGTGAAAATTTTTGTTAAAGAAGTAAGTAGAGTTTATCTGTTTGTCAGAAGTTATTTTAATTGGGTTTCAGTGTTCTTGGATAAAGTTGTGTGGTTTTGGTCATATGTAAAAACAGTCATTGTTTTTCCTTGGGTGCCAAGGACACCAGTCATTAGGACTGGGAAAAGAAAAAGCCCCCTCCACTTTTTTTTTTTTTTTTTTTTTCTTGGTACTGGGGACTGAACCAAGTGTCACTCTACCATTCAGCTATATCCCCAGCCCTTTTTATTTTGAGACAGGTTCTCTCTGAGTTGCTTAAGTTCCTTGTTAAATTGCCGAGGCTTGCCTTGAACTTGCGATCCTCCTACCTCAGTCTCCTAAATTGCTAGGATTACAGGTGTGTGTCATCATTTTGGGCAGAAAATATCCTCTAAATAGAGTAATATGTCTGTGTTGAGAATTAATTCTTTCATAGAGAATTCCCTTGAAAAATTTAATCTCATTTGATGCTCTTAAGTATACCATAAATTCTCATTTGATTATGCATATTTAAGTTGTAATCAAGTTGTTGCTACCTGTGTGTTTGGGGGGTAATAGTTTAGGTGATTTAAATTTGGAGTAAGTTAAAATATGATTATTAAATATGACTATTAGTTATAGGTATTTGACACTTTGATGTATGTGGTTCTGGCTGATTGATTCAACAAGTTTGTTGCCTGTCTTCTATATGCCAGGCACTGTGAGGTGAGTCCATACGTACACACTCCTTGTCCTTCAGGAGCTCATGCTCTGTGGGGACAGACAGACTTCTAAACTGGGTATTGTGTTGTAGGAAGCTGAATGTCTTCATGATTATAGGGTGTGAGAGGTAGTACTAGTTTGGGAAGACTTCCTAGAGGGAGAGGTTGCATGAGCTGAGATTTATTAAATATAAAGGTTTTAGGAGAGAAGTGGAAGGCGTTTTCAGTAAATGATGTACCCACAATGAGAGGTGAGAGATAACATGCGATATTCTGGGAAATGCAAGCAGGTTGGGATTTCTAGAGTATAAAATTGGCCTCTAGGAAGTTTGAAGCCAGAGATTACTCTGGAGAGTTAACCAGAATAGGATTATTAATAGGATGGAATATCTTAGGAGGATGGTTTTCATTTTCAGGAGAGCCAAGACTGTTAACAAAGCAGACTTCAGGATTTTTTTTTTTGGTAGAGGGATGTTTGTTTTATGAGATGGGGTCTTACTGTGTTGCTCAGACTGGTCTCAAACTCCTAGGTTTAGCTGGTTCTCCCACCTTAACTCTTGAGAAGCTAGAACCATAGTCACAAGCCACTGCACCCTGCTTGTGATTCCAATCTTTTCATTGATGTAAATCACACTGACTGTACTGTGGGGAAAATGTTTGTGGATGGGCACCAGTCTATAGGTAGGGGCATCTTTGATAAGACGTTGCAGTGATTGAGAAGGAATGAGAACTAGTGGTGGGGATAAAAAAGAAAGAGAAGCATGAGAAATAGGGATCTGGTTTCATTTTTCTACAAGAGGATCCAGACGGATTTAAGAGGGGAGAGCATGATGAGATTGATTAAATTATGCTCTCTCTACGTTTAGATATACCACAATGAATTCTGCTTTTATATGTAATTTTAATATATTAATTAAGTTAATACTAATAATAACAACATAATAATAGAAGAATGATCAGTAGAGTAGAGCAAGCAGATCAGGGGAAAGGAGGGAAAAGGAAGGTACTGGGAAATGAGATCGATCAGATTATCTTAAGTGCATGTATGATTATGGCATAATGAGGCCTGCTTGTACGTATAATTAAGATGCATCATTTAAAAAATGTTAAAAAAAAAAAAAGAAAGAGAATTTGGGTAATGTCTTAAAAGTGGATAGACTTGGTTAGTAGAGTTAAGGAGAAAAGGGAGTTAAGGATGGTGATCCCCAAATTACTGGATAGATGGCGATAGGTTCCATCAGCAAAGAAGACATTCTGGAGCAAGTTTCCAGGAAAAGATTCGTTTAGTTTAATTCTAGATACAGAGTTTGGAGCATCAATAGGGTAGAATTTGGGAAGGGACAGTAATCAAGAACCTGGATAGATGAGAGTGTGAACTTTCCATATTAGTGAAATGTAGCTTGTGACTTGGTTACTTTGCTCCTGTATGAATTCAGCAATAGTTTGGTAGTTCTTAAAATCCTTTAGGAATTGTTAGTTTTATTTCCCCAATTGACCCATTAAATAAAAATTATATATTGAAGTGGACAGACACAGACACATGCTTTAATAATCTCTTTGCTCAGAGGAATTCTTTTTTCTTTTTGGTACTGGGGAATGGACCCAAGTGCACTCAACCACGGAGTCACATCCCCAGCCACCACCCCCGCCCCGTTTTTTTTTTTTTTTTTTTTTCTATTTTATTTAGAGATAGGGTCTCACTGAGTTGCTTAGGGCCTTGCTAAATTGCTGAGGCTGGCTTTGAACTCATGATCTACTGCCTCAGCCTCCTGAGCCGATGGGATTACAGGTGTGCACTATCGCACCTGACAAAGGACTTCTTTTCTGCTAGTTTCAGAAGTTGAATTAATGCGATAGACTCACTGATTTTTAAATAAAGTATACTAGTCCTTCTTTTTATAATTTTATAGTGTATTTAATATCATAACTTTTATGGTTTTATTTTTTTAAAAAGTCATAAGGCTAATATATGCCATATATTCCAGTGCCTCTACTGTAATGATGTGTCTTTTTTCTGTAACCTGTTTCCTTATGAATAAATGTTTAATTTACATTACATAATTTTTTTAAAGCTAAATAGCAGTCAGTTCTGCCACATTGATTGTCAAGGAATTTAATACTATGACTCAGAGACTTTTTGAAAACTTTGGGATAAATTTGCACACATTGTACATATTATTTTAAAATAATGTGGAATGTACTTAATTTTTTTTTACGAAAGTTTATAATAATATGTTCCTTGGGTAAATTACCTAGAGAGGAATTAATTAACATACTTTTGTGTCTTAAAATATGTATTATAGAATGCCATCTTAAAAAATCTAAGCTCCCATCACCTGAGATACCATAGAATTCCAAAGGCATTTAATGATAGAAATACTACTTCTTAGATATCCTGTGTGTGGAGATTTCAGATTCTCCAGAGAGATGCTTTTCATCTTTGAATTACTGACCCAGCAAATATTTATTGAGCACTTAGTTTGTGTGAAGCACTGCTGGTGTTTGGGCACTAAAAATTGTTAGGGGTGTTTTGGAAAGAAGGATGTTATTTTTAAGGGTCCAAATGAATTGATATTATTTGAGATCGTAATATTGCCTATTGCACTTAGAAGTAAATAGATGTGAAGTACACACCATCATTTATATACATTATAAATGAATTTATTGCTTATCATGTTAGGATGATTTTTTTCAAAAGTGCAAATTTGAAGACACACAGTGAGACAACCGGTTGCATAGAAAGGTTCCCACAGGATAGCATTCCCCCATGAAATTACTTATAATGCAGGATTTGGCTCTTATTCTTGCAAGTTCCAAAACTTGAATTGTGGCACACCTAAAGTATATCTCTATATCAGGGTTAACTCACATTAAATAAGTTTACAGAATTAATATTTAAAGTCAGGATGCCAGGTTATGTTTATACCGTCATTAAAATAAAAGAAACAAAGAAAACCCCCAAGCAGATAACATGGAATCTGGCTTACTCTAGTTGTCTTGAGCATATCATTTTGTTCTTGTGAACTGACCTATATGGGTAATTAATGAAGGTCATTTGCTGAGCAGAATTTGAACAAAGGGGATTATATAATTCAAATATTCAGAGGTCTAATATATTCAGCATCACAATAGAGATAGCATTGCCCTTGGGGTTGAAGTCCTTTGTCCAATTCCTTCTCCCTTGAATGGATCTGGATTTAGACACCCTAGATCTAGGTTCAGCCAAAATACTTTGGAGATGCGTTTTTTTCCTCTTACCTTCTTGACTGAATCTCTCAGATTTAACCTCTAGCCTATGTTAATATTTATAATCAGGTTATAAGCAATTCTTGCTGGCCTGGGATTCATTCAGTTTCTTTAACGTGCTTTATATTTCTGTTCTAAATTTGTTAAATGTTGATTTTACAGCTTAATTCTACGAAGGCAATCTTAGAATGAGTGCCTATAAAGGATCCTTCAACTACTATTGCTACAAATTCAAACTTCGCTTCAGTGATATGTTGACAGGTGTTGTGGTCAGCACCTTAAGAGGTCTTATGTCTACATTAGATAAAGATGAAAAGTTGCACTGCCACCTGGGGAAGACACCTTAAATGAGCTGAAGGTTGAGAAGGAACATCCAGTTTATAGGTTAGAAGCAAAAAACATCACACTGATTCCTTGGGGTCACTGAAGTAATCTGACCATAGCCTATGAGATTTCATAGCAAAATTATAATATTACATGTTACTTCATAGGAATGATATCTGTTCTGGTGCTATATAACCACGTTCAGTGAAATCCAAGTTAATATTAGTACAAATGTTTCCATGAAGCCATCATCATCGTCTTCATTACTACGACTATCTTTATATGGCACATTTAGAATTCACTGACTGAACATCATATACTTGTAATTTTAAAACCAGTTCTCTATCACTTATTTAAAACTGTTTTTAGTAGCATGTACAAGATGAAATGCTTCAATTAAGTATTCTTATGCACTTCAGATATTTTGAGGAGCATATAATTAATCAGTGTAAAGTCACGTTCTAATAAATTAGCATTCTGGGTGTCTACACCTTTGACATTTTTGTCATTGCTCTTTTATTATCTTTGGAGCTATAGTTCTTCTCACTCCTGACTATATCAACTCTACCTACTTCTTACTAAGACATCAAACGCAGGGCTTGGTAATATTTTGAAGTGCTGAGGTACTACACTGCTCTCTTTCAGTTGAATTAACATTGAGAATTTCTGGTTGAGTTCTAAAGAGGCACCATTTATTTTACAGTTATACAAAACATTTTCTGTTATGGCCATTTTCATGAAGATACTTACATTTTTGTTTAAAACATATACAATTTAAACAAGTAATATTTATATAGAGAAATATCTTTCTTTTATAAAATATGTCTTCCAGATCTTTTAATCAGACTTACGTGGATATCTTTATATTATCCAGATGATCTGATGTAGATAGCTTTATTTAGATTGAAGAGTGGTATTCTATAATTTTTGCACTGAGTATTTGTGTTAAATACTTGATTGTAAAAGGTCCGTTTGCTTGTATTAGAAATGGTTGCTTGGGTCATTCATATATTCTCTAAAACTTGGAAATTGGGTTGTCGATTTTTAGGCACTGAAGATAGGTAGTCCCTAATCATTTTTGGGTATTGCTTTAAAGTTTTAAACACAGTAAAAATATTGACTCTAATATAGAATTTTAAGATATAAGGTGAATTCTATTATAATGTTAATTTTGCCAAGTATTTGAAAGCCAGCAATACATTTTGTTTGGCATAACAGATAATTAGAAAAATAAATATATCTTCTGTGAGTCTCCTGTTTTCAGACTCTCAAAGCATGAATTCCATACTGCATCTGCATGAACTATGACAAGTTCATAACCTAATGACAGTTTTTGATTAGGGGATTTGGGTAACAAAACAAACAAAAAAGAAACACCCCTATCTCCCAGCAAAATTAAATTTAAAATAAATTATTTTTATGTAAGTTATCATAGAGAAACTTTTTTATATAAAAGATTTTGTTGAATTTGAATAGTTTTCAGTTGGTCTCACAGCACAATAGTTAGTAACAAGTTTGAAGAGATTTTTGCATTTTAGCAAATCAGAAAAGCTCTCCTTAACTAGAAAATTGACTTTTTGTAACTCTAGGTACAAGACAATGGTATTAATGTTTTAAAAGCACAGTATACGCACATATGCAAACATAAGGGCAAGACAGAAACATCTAACTAATAAAATAATTTACTTTGTGCTCTGTGAGGGTAAATAAGGCTTTTATCTTTTTTTTTTCCTGAATAGTTGTGCATTCTTTGGATTTCTTACCAAGAATGAATTCATATATTTCTTGTGTAATTAAACAAAAAAGCAAATTCATTCAGCTCTGTTTTCAAAGAAATAAAGTATGATGCTGTTCTACAAGGAAGGTAATGATAACTCTGATCCCATGGGTTTAACTTTGAAATTTCAGTGATATTATAGATTCATGAATATGAACTACTGTCATTGATGATAAATACTGAAGTCTGTATATTTTCATATATACATGCTATCCTCATATTTATTGGTTACTATTTTAGATTTAGACTGTGGCATATTCTCAATTGTTATAATGTTGTGGGATTTCCAGGTAATGTAATACACTGAATTATTTTATGAGTGAGCATTCATAGACTCAAATACTGTAAACTACTGCACATAATACATGTTAAAATGATTCCTGCAATGGTAAGGAGACATTGTAGCATTTGATGGCAAAGATGTCTGAGTTGAGGAGTTAAAACTTAGATTTTCTGTTCTTTTACATGTAGTACAAACACGTTTACTCTTTAAAGAGAGCCTCAGTCTCTTTTTCATGTTCATCAATTTAAAACTCCTTTGAGTGTTGCTAATTTTTTCCTTTAAAATTTTTAAAGAGAAACTGTTTTTAGCAAGACAACTATGGTATGTTGTTAGTGGGAGTAGGACCTGTGAAAATAACTACAGGCCTATGAAAAAAAAGAGCAGAGGTGTGAAGTGTAGAGAACTTAGAAGATTGCTGGCTCAATAAGAATTCAAGAATCAAAATAGCCAATCACAGTTAGTAGACCGAGTAGGGAAAGTAGTAGGGCAAATGAAAAATTGGATCATTCCCTTCTTTCTCTCTTCTTTCAGAAAATGTAAACAAATAAATCAGTTTCTAAGTCAATCAAGGAAGCTTCCTACTTGAGTATGAAGAATATGGCAATAGGACGACGAGCATGGTGTCTGGTGGAAGGGAAATGATTGAACATTCAGACTCAGTAGAGAGAAGTATACTTCGTGAAATAACTGATAGTCAGGGACTCAGAGATGGCCAGAGGCTGGTTAGGAGAACTGGGGTCCTTAGAGTTTGAGCTGATTAAAGCAGGGCAGAAATGGGTAGTGCCTCAAATAGATTGTTCTAATAAACCAGTGCTGTTACCAGTGCCACCTTGGACTCATCTATTGCTTTTATTTTTTGCACAAGTGACTGTGTGATAAGTTGTGTTTCTGTGTAAGAAATCCCAGCTGGTTGTATTCTGAAATCATTATGTATTCCTTAAAAATTGGTCTTGCCCATCAGCTGCCATTTTACTTCACTTTAGTGGGACCGGGGAATGGGGAATTAGGGAGACCATAAGCCTGACAGAAACAGTAGATATTTCTATGCTCCCCCCACCCCCTTTTTGGGAGGTAGCAATGAAAAAGGAAATTGATATTGAGCAGATGAGATGGGGTTTGCATCCAGTTTTTGTCTCTGATCTGTTATCTTTCCATTTTCCTCCTCAGGTGTCTCTGACAGAGACCCTGAGTGTTTGATAGACTTTCTTTTCTTTCTTTCTGTTCCTGTTTCAGTACTGGAGATTGAATCCAGGGTGTTCTCTCTCTGAGCTTTTTTTTTTTTTTATTTTTTTTTTTTTATTCCTGTTAAACTTTATTGTTTGAGATACTTTCATCTTATTTAAAATTTTCTGCAACTGGCAGATGATAGTTTATACATGGTAGTAGTGTCAATGTAGTCAATTTTAATTTTTATGAAAAGAATCACTGTCCTTTTTAAATTTTATTTTGAAACAGGGACTGTGTTGAGGCCGGCCTCCCTGCCTGCGTTGTTGGGATTACAGGTGTGTGCTACCACACCCAGCTTGAAAATACTTTTTTGAGATTATACTCTGTCAGAGATTTAGAATCCCCAGGTTGGTTTTTATTTATTGAAACACTTTTCTAAAATTAGCCTTGTGATGATAATACATCAGTAAAAATTTATCAGGCATGAGGTGAAGTTTACATGAGTATTATAGTTAAAGGAAAGGTGTAAGCCCATAAATAATAAGACAAAATCAGGGTGTATACTTAAATTGCTTAAGAGAACAAACTAATTTTAAGCCTATTAAAAATAACATTTTATTTGTAAAATACATTATACTGTTCAGATTTAAATTTTAGCTAATGCTTATTTGAACAGTCTCAGAAGAATCTATTCTTCCTGGTGGTACTTGCTGACATTTATTTGTTACTGGAAAAGAATGAACAGTTTTTTAAATTACAGAATTGAATGGGTTTTCTTCTTCCTCTCCCTCTCATACAAAGAAGTGAGCCCTGATACCTATCAGATGTGGATCCCCCAGACAGATATTTCATCTCTGGGAATCTTAGTTTTATTTGTAAAATGGGAACATTAATATCTGCCTCATCAGAGTAGTGATGAGCATTAAAGACAATATATATAAAGCTTCCAGAATGGTGACTGACACATGGTAAATTAACCAGAATGATAGCTATTATTGTATTAGGTAAAAGAGTATGTTATGAAGTTGAATCCAGTAATAACTAAGAAATATCCCACAAATGTGTTAAATCAAATTTATATCAAATAGTCTTCTAGTCTGCTTTTTATCAATAACAACAATTAAAACAATTGAAAAAAAAGTAGTCTAAAGCATTGCATAAAAGCACAAGATTCTTGGATCACTTATTGAACATTTTGCTGTCAGGTAGACAGACTCATAATCCTTTTGAGAAGAATCGTGAGTGTGGATATAAGGCAGTTATTAATGCTGTTGTATTCAAATCAATTACTGAAGAAATGAAAGTAAAATTACCTAATTAAAGCAAATCACAAATAAACCTCTGTTTGTGAGGGGGATAATTGAAATGGCAATTATGCAGTAATAATGCATTTCATTTGAGGATGGTAATTCAGAAGATATGTTTCCTGGCAGGTGGTGACTATATAGTACATGTATCTCCCTACCAACCTTGCCCAGAGTAATTTTTTTTTTTTTTAAATCATGGTTTACTTGTGCTGGTGGATGGATTTCCAGTGTGGCTCTGAAATTTCTCAAGTTTTCTTACTCATGGTGCTATATGTCCTATGTCATAACTCATCTCTTGGCTGCATATCTGGAATTCTTAGAACTTACTATTAGACACCAGTGGTGTCTTTTTTTCCTTTTATCCTCTGAAAAAATCCAGGAGGAAAGGGAATATCTTTTCAAAAGTTTGCACAGCAGAGTACATGTAAACAGACATTGTCGTGTCTGAACTTTCACTCTTCCTGGGAGTCTTAGCCACACAGTCCCTATAACTACATGATCCTTCTGACCCAGGAGTAGTTTCCTCTCTAAAATCTTGGAAGCATCTGTCTCTTGCTATCTTGTTTTCCCATTACTTGATTACTTGAGTACTGCTTATCTTCCTTCTGCAACTGGAAACTGCTTGAGGGTAGGGAAAGTGACTATAAACTCTGTAGCCCGAGGTTAGCAGACCCAGCAGGGCTTCAGAGCTGAAGGGACTTGGATTAGTATCTTGACTGAATTTTGTGTTAGTGGTTATTTCCTCATTTGTAGAATCTGAAGTTAATTGCTGGCTGTTAGGGATGTACAGGTTAATGAGTAACTTTAGTAAGGGTTTTCTTATAATTCCCAATACATTTCAAGATATAATTTTAAAAAAATATTGTCTTACATAGAAGTTGTGAGTTAATTCGTGTTAGTTATCTAACTGAATCATTAGAAACCCATCTCAGTTGTTCCGGATGTTATTTATTCAGATTACCCACAGTTTTGGTCACTTCAGTTGTGCTATCTGTGTGGAGGATACCAGAGACCAAATCACCCAGTTTTAAAATAAGTGCTCCAAAGTTAGCTCTAGCTTAGACTTTTAACTCTCTTCTTAATATTCATTTAAGCAGAATACTGGGTTGGTCTAAAAGCTTCAGGTATTTGGAAGCTTCACATGTCTTCAAAAAATCCATCTTTTAGCCAGTATCACTCTAGAGTTTAGAGATGAATTTATAAAAGACTTTAAAAGGATATATGTAGAGACATACTTTTGTCAGCATATCCTTGCGCTAATTAAAATAGTTGAATTTCACTCCAAGACAATTTTGTGATTTATGGGTAAGACATATGTATTAAGAGCTGGAAAAGTTTAAAATTATAATGTAAGTTATTGTTACTATTATTTTGACTAATGAATATTTCCAGTCTCTGATCCAAGATCTCTTAAATCATAAGTTGGTCATTTAGTAGGCACACATAAAAATGCCATGTGATACTACTATCATTTTTAGTTAACTCTTATCCAGTGGCTGGATCTGAAAGATCATTTAGAAACCTATGAATCAAATGGTTCTTCCTTCAAACCGTTAAACAGTTCTGTTTATGCCACATTGTGAGACCAGACCTCAATTTTCTTAGGGCAATTGTGATAATTATCTCATTAGTTCATGGTATATTTATTATAACAGTGCCTGGGATAAGATACACAATCTTTATAAAAAGTCCTTCCCCTGACCCTTTAATCCTTTCTTGAAGTATTTTTTACAGGTATTCTAACAATGTCCAAGCAATTTGTTGGATGAGCACCCCTTATTCTGGGTTGTAAATGTTTGTTTATAATCATTCCTCTAGCTGCAAGAAATAAGGCAATGTAATTAATAGCTTGGTGAATACCAAGTCATCTCATTGTATTGTAACAGATTATCTTTTTACAAGGTAATGTTTTCATTGTTTCTCTACCCTTGCTTTTGTTTTTTGTAATGTTACAACAAAATTATATGTTATTTGGAAATATAATTTGCTTGGTATAAGGTTTTGTGAATTAAGGCCATGATATTTATCTGAAATATTATACATAAGAAAGCAATGTATTTAATACTAACTGAACTGAAGGTGCAGGTTTGGATCTGTATATCTATAGCAGCACTTTAATGATAGTAGGTCATATACATTTTTATGCTGCAAAGAACTTTTTTGTGGTAATCAATTTTTACTTTTCTGTTTGACATATTTTTTCTTTTTTATGTGAGTGGTTGCACTTGAATTATTGTAAAATACTATCAGCTGCTGGCAAGATTTGTTTTAAATCACAAAGTGCATTTTAACCTACTTGGGTAGCTCTTAAGAATGGTGGAGAACCTCAGCACTCTTCCAAATGCTTCCTTTTCAAGTGGAGAGTTTATAGATATTTTGGATTTTAATGTGTTTTTAGGATCATGCGTCTGAATGGTCACAGCTCTGGTGATGGATGACTATTAATTTATCACTTTATAGCAAAGCATTTATTGCTTGAAAATGCTGTCATGCTTTGAATTTGGTGTTTCGACATCTTTGCTGTCTATGAGACCCTTGAACGTGGTGATTAGTATTTGTTTCAGAGTTTCTATTTTTACCGTGTGTGTTGATTTTTCTGGTATACTGACTATTGAGATAAAGGAAATGATTTAGTTAATTGACATCAGAAAACTAGAAGCTTTGGATTGAAAAGTGAGATCTGTTGCCCCACATCTAAGGGAAAGAAATAGAGGAATGACTTCATTAGCACTGTTGTAACCAATGGCTGTCAATTACTCCAGGAAGAGAAAAGATCTGGTACGTGCCTCCATCTTTTGGCAGCTGTTATATCTCCATCCTCAGGTCTTTTTCTCTCTCAGTTGATTTCTTTAGCTACCATTGGCACTTTATGACTTTAAACTTTGTATCTAGTACTCTTACTTGCCTCAAACCACGTATCTAGTTCATCAGAAATCAAAAAAAAATCAATAAATAAAATTTAAGAAAGAAATCATTGGCTCCACTTCTAAAATACATCTAGAATGTAAGCAATTTTTTACAATGACAAGTTCAGTCCTATCTCAGGACCTTTATACCTGCTGTTCCTTCTCTTTGTAACAACTTTTGTTTACAACTTTGCATGAAAAATTCTTCTTATCTCAATTTACCTGTTGCCTCCTTATAGTGTCTTTACCTGAAACACCATAGGGAAGTAAGTGCCCTCCCCCCCATTACCCTACTTTGTCTTTATTATACTAAAAAGGGTTTAAAATTATCTAATTTATTTGTCTCTTTTCCTAGCACATACTTGAGGAATGTTATTAGTCATGTTCACTGATGTGGCCTCAGTACATGGAATAGGGCCAGTAACATAGAAGACAATAAATGTGCACTCATGGACTAACTGACTTGCTGTCTTTTCCTTTCTGTAAATAGGATTCTCTGTGTCTGTAACACACGCAGTGCTTTACACTACAGTATCCGTTCCGAAGCCTGTATTATAGAAATCTGTGTACTGAGGCCCGAGATCACACAGGAAGAGCATACTCAATGATTAGAAGTCTTGTCTTCAGGCTGTTGGCCTGGATTTCCTTTCTTTATGTATGTTCACTCCTTCTTTTCTTTTATTTGTGTAATTATTCCATTCATAATAAATATTGGGTATTTGCATGTTCAGCACCCCATAGCAGTCCCTGTGAATGCAGCCGTTCTTATGCTTTGTGGTGCAATTCTATAGAAGTGGTCAAGAATACCAGCTTTCAGGTTGTGAAGAACTGAGTTCAAGTCTTTACTCAGGTTAAACTATAGGAAATGGGCTAATAGTCCATTATTTTTCAACTTAGAGCTATGTAACCTGTGATGTTCCTTGATTATTCCAAATTCAGTTCCCTCAACTGTAATATGGACATAATTTAATACTTATTATAGATTTTAAAAAGTAATGCAGCAACTTGCATAAAACACTTAGCTCATTTATTGGCACAATTTGCTATTATTGTTTATAGACTAAACATTTGCCTGTGGCTTTTTACACTTATTATGTAGGGTTCCTAAGATGTGAAAATTAAATAATACCAACTTCATCTAAAGTTACCACTTATGTTCTAGAGAATACATTTATTTTTCTGACTTAATTGCTATAAGATTTAGAATGTCCTTATCCATGACAGAAAAACAAAACAAATTAAACAACCCAAAATCTCCCCAAATTTGTCATCTTCAAATTTACTCTCTCATAAATCTTTTATGGTGTTTCACAAATCTATTTTATTTATTCTATAATGGTAATTTTATTTAGCTTTTCTATTTGATTTTATATTATACTTAATAACATTTTAATTATTATGGTTGATTATCATATTAATCTAATAGTCCTTAGTACTTAGAAAAAGCAGTGCTTTATAGTTCCTATGGATATTTAGTTCCTAGGATGTTTTGGAAATAAACGTTTTAAAGATAGTTAATTGGGTGAAAAAGTTGCACATTATAATTCTTCAGAAAATAAAATTGATATATCTAACCCTAAATATTGATGATAGATTGAGACCTAAAGAGAAAATGAAAACAAGTATGCTATCGATTCCAAATTACCTTTATTTGAATTGGATTAACTGTCTTCATTTTATGAGTGTTTGTGTTTAATATAGATCAAATAAAGTGTTCAGAATGGGATTAACTATCTGGAAGGAAGTAGTGTTATCTAAACCCTACAGCTGGAAAATATGAGAATTAAAAATTTAATTGATTAATACTGTTTCACATCATTATCCAATGATTAAGAACTGTTAGGTGGAACTGACATAATGGGGTTTTCTTTTTGGAAATAGTATCTTAATTGCAATGGTGTTCCACTGGGTATTTAGTAAAAAATGCTATTTACTGAGAATACACTTAGGGTCTAAAAAGAGACCTAGCTTAGGTTGGTTGTTATAAAGCTTCTGATGCAGATTTGGGGAGAGGTTTGAAACAAGGATGTGAAGTCAGAGCAGAATGACTTCAGCTAATGTACTGTTGACCCCTGTTCCACAATGTGCCAGTAATGAAAGGTCTTTGATAAGTGTAACTATCTTATACCCATTTATTTACAGTTTTCATAGCTAATGAATAATAAGGAAAAGTCCACCAGGACCTGATTGTTTACCTCTCTAATAGCAATTTACAGTGGTGCATGCTGTGGCTATTACAAACCATGTCTTATAATAGCATTTGATGTGAGTCGTTGCTTACCATTCTGTATTGTGGTTGGAACTGGAGAAATAGAAAATTGGTCATTTCCCGGCAGATAGCAGTAAGTTTCAATTCAGTCAGAATCCTGTATTACTGTGATAGGTTTATAATTATTACCCAAAGATTGATGGTTTTTCTGGTGAGTGTAAATTTGTGCAGCAGTAATCCATTAAGAAATCAATAATCATTCCATTCTGATGTGTAGTTCTTACTCACTTTTATAAATGTGTACCAGAAGCTGAAACTAATGTTTTGTTTGGTGTGTGTGTGTGTGTGCGTGTGTGTGTGTGTGTGATTTTGAGTTTGAAATATTAGTTAACTCCTAGAAATAAAGAAATTCATATCATTTTTTTTTCCTTCACTTAAATTCCTTTTTCTTTGCCTTGGTTTCCTTTTTTCACATGTCATACCTACTTAATGTCTGTATGTTTTCCTAATCTTTTAGAAAATTTATTTAGACCTGCTTTAATATTTCTTCTTTTCTTCATCTTTTACTTAGTTGTTTAATATTGGAAAATTATTTATAAGTTAAATTACCTCAACATTTCTCTAATCTGGAAGTGATTTATTGCCAAATTTGCAAGGTAGGAAAGTAGAAGAGTCTTCCTTTTTAAAATAAAATTTTAACCTTAATGGCATAATTTCTTGAAAAATAAACCAAACATTTATTAAACTGTATCTGTTGAGAAATATACAATATACCATTGGTGGAAGCCAGGCTTAAGGTCAACACTGACCCTGCTCTTAAAAGACTTTATATTTGAGAGAGAGAGACAGAGACAGAGACAGAGACAGAGAAAAGAGAGAGAGGCAGACTTCAACACAAATAACACATGGATGTGAAGAAAGGGGAAAATGGGGGAAATGGCAACTACAAAGCCATCCATTACGAAAGTTGTGAACTGGAACTTTGGTGTTATAGCATGATAGTGTTGGGGAAGATGAGTGTGGGTGGTGAGCTTCATCCCACAGGGGATGTGGCCAGCATTACAAAATTCTGCATGGTGTGTGGGTAAAGAGCAGTCTAAATAGATAATGTAAATAAAAATGATCTAGGAATAAGGCCCTTAGTTTCTTGTGTTAGCAGTTTCTTAATTATTCTTCCATATATTTTTCAGCACATACTAGCACGTTCAGAGGTATACATATTTTTTTCCCTTTTCTATTTACAATAAAACAGGATTAAACTGTGCATATTGACTTAGGGTGTTTTTCATATCCACAATTTGTTGTTGGCTTTGTTAATTCCATTATATCCTGAGGACACACAGTGACTTACTTAACTAGTAAATTTACTAGTTACTTAATTAGTATTTCATTGATGAACATTTAGGTTGTTTCTAGGTTTTTACTTTTATATAAAAAGTGTTACAGTGAATGTCCTTGTCTATTTACCTTTGCTTGCATACTTAGGATAGTATAGGTTAGCTGTAGATTTGCTATGTCAGAAAGTCTATGCAGCGATCATTTTGGTAGGCAAGAGTACGGCTAAATTTTCCTCTGAAAAGATTACCATTTTTACAATAAAACCAATAGTGTTTGAGATCCTATTTTTATATCTTGACTACAGTGCATTTTATTAATTTTGGTTAATCTGGTAGGGGAAAATGTTACCTGGGTGTTTTTGATATTTCTTATGGGTACTTAAATATCATTTCATATGTCTGTCGGCTGGTGAGTCTGTATTTAATTTCTGTCCCTGCTTCATTGTCCAGGAGAAATTATAGTTTAAAACTCTGTTAGGAAGTAGAAGGCTGTGCATGATGGTGTGTACCTGTAATCCCAGTGACTCAGGAGGCTGAGGCAGGAGGATTGCAAATTTGAGACCAGCCTGAGTAAAATTGCATGAGGCCCCAAGCAACTTAAGACCCTGTCTCAAAATTAAAAAAAAAAAAAAAAAAAAAATACTGTGTGTGTAGCTCAGTGGTAAAGTACCTCAGGTTCAATCCCTGGTATTCCCCACCACTCACAAAAAAAAAAAAAAGAAGAAGTAGAAGGAGAAAAATACCAGATTTTATTTGATATCCATGTTTTGAGACAATCTTTATGGATAATGGGAGGATACTGGTTGTTTGATGTTAATTTGATGTTAAGTTAAAATCTTCCAATTGTTGCACATGCTAGAACAGAAGCTGTAGCTCTTAATCCCATATCTGCTTTTATTTCAGTGGTTCTTCTTAGTAAAACACATAAGAAACCCTTTCAGGGTTTTTAGCATAGCACTTCAATACATTTCAGATTGTTACTCTAAGAAATTTGGTCATCCATATAATAATACTTTTAGGAGAAAAACATGTGTATCTAATAGTCCAAGTAACCAGCAAAGAATTCAGAAAGAAAAATAAGCCCTTTACTTAAACATTTGATGAATTAACATTTGTTAGGTGAGATGTAAGGGAATTGATATCTTGTATAGGGTGTGAACAGTAGGACCCAGGTTCTTTCTTTCCTATTTCAAGAATGCTGGAGATTTCTGAGTCTGTCAGTTAATTTATAAGTTAAATTGCCTAGAAACTCAGAGGCTAAGGCTACTGAGAAAAACTGAAGTCTGGTGTTCTGTCTCTCTCATTCTCTGTCTCTCTCAAATATACTTGTTCGTAAGGAAACCAGGTTTGGACTCGCCTTGTGCTTTCCTCATGTGGGAAACTGATATATAGTTGAGAGCAGAGAAAGTTCTTTGCGTGACATGTTTTTACATGAGCAATTATGCATCCAAGTGTGTTGTGTAGTTTTGTAGCTCCTGGTGTGTCTCAAGAACAGATTGTTGGCAGACTGTTAAAGAATATGCTGGAGGTCATCAAGGACCTGGGTTTGTTCTTTGACCCAAAGTGAATCCTTAGGTAGGAAATCCTCAAGTAGGAAAAACCTGTCCCTCCTTTCCCTTCCCCAGAATGACAGCTTGGAGACGTATTGATGGATCCTTCTTTGTTTTTTGCCTCTAGAATCACATTTTACATCATCAAGTTTCCAAGTTCTGTTCTGGGGTAGATTGTGTGTGTGTGTGTGTGTGTGTGTGTGTGTCCCCATAGTATTCATCTCATCACTGAAAATAACCCTTGAATTAAACACTTACTTGAAAGTGACCCCAAAGGTCATTTTGAACAACTTCCTAAACAAAACAAGAATATCCTTGACAGCATGTGTGACAGGTGGTCTCTGGGATTTTCCTTGACTTCTAGTGCTAGAGGAAGGAAGCTCACTGTTGTTTCTTATTCTTAGAAAGTTCTTCCTTATATTGAGCCCTTATCTGCCCCTATAGAATGTCACTGCCTTTTTATTATGACAAAAACCAGATATCTAAGGATAGTTTTAGATGTTTCGTTCTGTGTTAGTACTTGTGGGTTAGGTTTTCCTGTAGATTTTTAAAGGATTGTGTGTTGGCTCTTCTGTTTAAAAGACTGTCATAATTTCTTCTGAGGAATAATAACACAGGTGTAAAGCTTAGGGAACATATTCTGTCTCTTTTCATCTTTGCCCACATAGCTGCAGGTAAACCATGTAAATATGATAAATAGTAAGTAAGTAAATAAGTAAATAAATAATAAAAAGTAAAAAGAAAAGAAAAGAAAACCCTGTATTTATTTTCTGAAGTTTTCCTCTCACTGATGTTGCTCTTGGTCACTTTACCCCTAAAACCTTCCAATCTTTAGTTGGAAATTCAGATTAAATTATAGTTAAAATGATATTTTGATTGAAAGCTACATACTCCCCCCCCCCCCCCTTTTCTTTTCTTGCCACACTGGGGATTGAACTTAGGGACACTGTACCACTGAGGTATAGCCTCCGTACTTCTTAAAAATTTTTAATTTCAGACAAGGTCTTGCTAAGATACCCAGGCTGGACTCAAACTTGTGATCCTCCTACCTCAACTTCCCAAATTTCTGGAATTACAGGCATGTACCACCTAACTGGCAACTATGCATATTTTGAAGACAGATTCCACTGATTAGACTTCCATTTCAAAACAATACAAAATTTTGACTTTATGCATAGGGGTTTGAGTAGTTTCTATGTTACCCTAAAACAACACTTTGATACTTAAAAGTGGAACTTAAAAACCAACTGAGAGAAAATATAGAGAGACGTAACAAAACTCCTAAGGAGAAAATGGAATTATCCTTCAGGGTTTTATTTAGCTTAGGATGTGGAAATTTACCATTTTCTAGCTGACATTTCTTATAAAAAAATTCGTAGGTGAAAAAGATAATTTGGAGTCTCTAAAAGTAGTTCTAGGCATTTACATTTGTCCCTCGGAGGATATTAGCAGTATTTGAATTGGCTTATGACTTCGTATTTCTCTCTTACGTGAGTGGCAGTTTTACTGTGCCTTTATTGGGTTTACTGTTGTAATTGGATATGGAATTGTGCCGGGAAGCATATATTTCAATATGTGTACCTTAGCAATCTAAATCGTTAGGATGGTGACTCACTCACATTTAACAGGGAAATTAGCTGGCTTTGTCTCTGTGAACCTTTGGGGAGGAGTTGACCCTGGCTGCAGGGAAATCACCAGTGTTTCAGGTCACCCGTGTCCAAGTCTAGCCATGTACAGGGTTATAGTCTCTCTTGATTAGCCAGGATAGATTTTGTCAGGCATGTCTTTGCTTTGGTTTGGAGAATTATCTTATTAGGAGACTCACTGCCTGAGAAATGATTGGATGTAAGTTTAAGAGATATGTTAGCCCATTTAATTATGTCGCTGTAGATTTGGTTAAGGTGCTTGAGCAAGGTCTCATAGTAGTACCCTAGAGGTCTCCCATCATGAAGAAATTATGAAGTTCTTGGGGAAGAATAATCCTTACAACCAAGCTATTTTTAAAATAGACGTATCACAGAGCTCTGTTTCCCAAACCTGCTTGATCATAAGAATCGTATAGGACACTTGTAAAACTAAAGATTCCCAGAACTCACCCCAGGTATGCTGAATCAGAATCCTCAAAGCAGGAAGCCTGTGACTCTCTAATCCTGATGATCAGGCAGTTTAAGAAACATCAAATGGTGTCTGTGCTGGAATGGGAAAGGACTGCAGATAGTGATTGCCCCCGGAGCTGGATATTACAGATGTCACCATCACTCAAATGTCCCTTTTTGTAATGGGTAGTAGAAGGAAAGACTGAACTGAATCTTTAGGGTTTGTGTGTGGGGTTACAGCTCTTCTCAAAAAAAAAAAAAAAAAAAACCTAAAATTACAAAGATATATTTCATACTTGTAGCATATAACAGGTCTTCACTTTTCTCTCTTTTCTTTTTTCTACATGCCTTAGCTTCTTTTTCTTTTTATTAGCCTCCAAGTCTTTTTGTTTGGGATATTTTATAAAATCATGTATAATATTTTCCCACTGCATTTTATAAGACTGAGTGTTTTGTCTCTCCTTTTCTCTCTCAGTTGTATTCCTTCAGCCTGTTGACGCAAAATAGACACATGTTCCTGTTTTAGCCAGAGAGCTTGTGCATCTGTTGACACTTCAGAAATAATCAGTTTAGATTTCAACAGCTGATTAGTGCTCCGTTGTAACCAAACTGAGAAGGAACTTTTAAGAATGTTAACAGATAGTATTCCACTATGTTTTCTGTACAAGAATGTGGTAATAAACATTTTAAACCAATTCCGTGTTTATAAAAGGCCTAAATTTGAGGTTCTTTGTTGTCCTTTACAGATGCTGTCAAAACATTTAGTGACCTGTATTCTGCCAGTCATGAATTCCATTGGTAATCACAAACATTTTGTTAGGGTCTCTTGATTTCTAGCAACTGAACAAATGTTAAAAAGAATATTGAAAGAATTTCAGGAATATCCTACATGACCTGCTAAACAGTTTCAGGGACTCCAGCTTCCACATTGAATTACTAAGGAATGTAAGAAATATAGCTAATGGTATCAGCATGGCACCCAAGTCCTGATTTGCCTAAGATAGGAAGCCATATCCCCATGACCTGGAGCCAAAAGGAAAGAAGAGCTGCACGTTTTAAATGCACATGTACCAACACTTACCTGGTTGACCTTGTATTTCTTCAACAGGCTGTAGAAATAGATTAGAAATAGCATCAAGCAGCATAAATTTGATGAATAATATTAACATAGAAAGCATACAACAGATATTTAGAAAGATCCTGTAGGACAATTTTATGCATCTTACCTAATTAGCAAGTATTTTTGAATATGTTTTGAAAGATATTGTATATAGGGTGGAGAAGAAAATGCATTCTTCCTTTAAAGAGAAGGAAATTTAGCAGAGTGAAATCGTAAGATTAAAAAAATTAGGTAGCTAAGTATTTTAAATGTGAATTTGAGACAGTCAGGCAAACATATTTTCCAAATTATATCCATGTAATTAAAGCACAGTATACAATGCTGTCTTAGGAAGAATTGTAGGTCATCAGCCTTCTAGTTAGATTCATAGAATTAATTGTATTCTTTCTGTAATTTTGTCACCTTTTTCTATAATAAAATCTGTTTGCCATCCCTCTTCCTGAAAATCTTAATGACTCCCTTACCAATGAAATAAAGTCTAATAAGCTCTTTAGTATTTTATACTATACCCTTTATTAAACAGCCCAATCCATCTTTTTGTCTTTATCTCCTGAATTCCCTTACACTGTGCTTTCAGCCATGTCTTTCATGTAATGTGTTCTTTCATATCTCCTTATTGTTGCATAAATCCCCCCCTTTCCTGATTTCTGCCCATTTTCTCAATCAGGCAAACTCCCAATCCTAAAGATCAATTGTTATTGCTTCTTTGAAGCCTTAGTCATTCCCCATGTTCTGTAGCACTAAGTATATACATAGCTCTATGATAGTATTTACTGCATATTTGTTGTTTTATGACTTTGTCTCCCATATTAGACTTTGAGATGCTCCAGAACAGAGACCATGTCTTATTCATCTTTGTCCCTGGACTATTCTTACCTTTGTACCTGGCACAAAGTAGCTGTATCCCTACTCAACGCTGTCTGAACAAATGACTAAGGGAAAGGGAGTGAATTTTCACGAATAGGATGGGAGTAGGAACTGCCCTTGAAGAAAGAGAGATGAATGTGATTCCTTATAATAGGGATAACCAAGGGAGAGACCCAGGCTCATTTAATACATAGTCTGCTTTCAGTAGCAAATCCTTTCTCTAAACAAATATCTAGCACCTCACTAAGGTCACACAAATGAGACTGTGCTTTCCTTTGATGTGTACCTTCCTCTAAGTGCATGGTAGTTATTGATTAATTCATTATTATTTTTTCTCCTTCAGGATTGCTAGTGAAAGTGACTTCTGATCTGATTTCACCTGCCCTGTAGGAATTGGATACAGTAGGGATCTATATAAGATGGTGACCTCTGAACCCAGATCTGTAGAGATATTTTGCACTTTGGTGCTCAAATCCAACTAAGCCTTGCTTCCTGCTTATTCTTGTAATTTGGAGGTAGCCAAGATGGATATGTATGTAGCTGTGCTTCATAGTACGGTAGAGTATTAATAAGCAAAATTCCTATGAACTTCCTTATATGTGTCATCTGTAACAGAATAATAACAGTGGTACACCCTTTCTTCTTTGTCCTTCTCATGTTTCTTCTCTCCCACACTTTCATCTGTCCTGTTTGTGCTGGCTCATGGCTTTAGACTTCTAATGAAACTTCCTCTAGCTAAACTTAGGGAAATTTGTTTGGGCTTAGTCATTTACCCTTTGTCAGGCTGACCTATTTCATTAAAAATGAGGTTGTGGTGGGCTGAGTACTTCGAAAGCAGGAAGGGCCTGCCACCATACTCTAGCAAAGGCTCTGTAGCTAGTACAGGTTCCAGTGTTGTCTTTGGGTCCCTGTGCTGTGCTTGCGTCTGTCCTCACTCTCCTTTATAGACCTACTTGCCCTGTGGCTTTTATGTCCAGTGTCCTCCTCAGTCCTGCCTCCCTCTCAGGAGTATATGATTCTGGTAGGTCTTCACAGTCCTTCATACAAACCAAAACCTGTCAGGAGGCCTTCAGAACCTTTTTCTTAGCTTTCCATCTTCTCATGGAACAATTTCAGTAAATTAATCCAAGTTGAGGTTTTTAGACAGTGGCATAATTTACTAGAGTACTGCTGTCTTAGGGTAGTGTATATGCTTCCATAGAGTTATCTCTAGAAACTTTGTTTCAAGTCATAATAATAAATCTGTAGTGAAATTTTAGACACTAGATCACATTGGAAAACTCAAGAAGTTTGTGGCAATGATCATTATTCTATTTTATGTGGAATAATAGCATTAAAGTTACTGTTTTCTCAACTCAAAGACAGTTCCATACCTGAATTGAAGCTTTTTTTCATGAGTATAAAATATCCACATTCATCACTTAACTTTATGATTACAAAAGTATTAAAGAATATTAGGATCTAAAGTTGACTCCTTGGCATTCATTGACCCTGTTCCAAATGATTTTGTGGAAAGAAAAGTTTTAGGTGCCGTCTGTTTGGCATCCTGGCCAAAAAAGAGCTTTGAGCTAAAAGTCAGGTTAGCAACTACCTTCTTAGTTTGTTAAGAGTTAAGTGTTTTTTACTTTTAAGGACCTTCTAGTTATAGTTTCATAAATACAGAAAAAGTTCTTTAAATACTTCATAAATATGTCTCTGAATACTGCATATATGTGTACTTGAAAATTTCAATTAGGAGACCTTCCCCAGCCATCTCTTCTTGGTAAGCAGTACTCACACGGGTAATGTTAATGTGTGCTCGTTTATTATTGACATAGTAGTTGAAACTGCCAGGAAAAAGAATTTCAGCAATTTTGGTAAAGACCCCCAAAACCACAACTTCTAAATATCCCAAAGATGAAAATGCCACAAGTATAAAAAGTATATTTTGCAAAAAATATACTTGCACAAACCTTTCTATGTTCGTGTCTAGCATACCTGTCCTAGGAAGGAAGGAAAACTTGGTTGGTTAGAAAACATAGGGTACAAAGTTCTTAATATAACTGAGATTGTCTTTTAAGCTCATTTAAAAGCCATTTTTCTATTTTATTGGGAATGCATTTTTGTTTTGGTCCTAATTATGGTGGTGGGTACACAAATTTTTGTATGTTATAGAACTGTGCTATGGTTTGAACACATCTCCCGAAAGTTCTTGTGTTGTAAATTTAATCCCTAAATTTAAATGTGATGCTATTTGAAGGTGAAGCCTTCTGAGAGGTAAGGGTTACATAAGGTCATGAGGATGGGCCCTATGATAGGATTAGTGGCCATATAAAAAAAGGAAGAGAGACCTGAGTTTGCAAGTTCTGCTCCACTTTCTGGCCTTGTAATGACTTCCACGTGTGATGCAACAAGAAGGCTTTCCCCAGCTGTGACCTCTTTATATTAGACTTCCCAACCACCAGAAGTGGGAGAAATAAAATTCTTTTCTTTCAAGTTTACCCAGCCTCAGGTATTCTGTTTTAGCAACACAAAATGAACTAAGACAAAATACATTCTAAAGGGAAGAATTAAAAACTCAATTTGAAAAATAAAACAACACAATAAAAGGATGCATTTTCATTTGAAATAGTGTAAAAATGGTGGTTAAATTCCCAGAATAACCAATGTGATGTGTATCTGATTGGTAGTATTCATAGTGTTATGCAAACTCAAATCACTTAATAGACCTGTGCTTCAAATCACAAATCAGAACTTGAGATATAGCTTTTCCCATTCTCAGAAGTGGTGAACCAGCAATATGGTAGCTAGGTTTCTGATGATAGTGGTGATAATGCAACTGACAGTGACTGCAATGATTGATGTAGGGGCTTAGATTCTGAATTGGAAGAAGATTGGTGGTTAGAGTAGGAGGGAAGGTGGTATAGGGAAATGCTGATCGATAGGTACCAAGTTAGGTAGGAGTGAGAAGTTCTGGTGTGCTATTGCACAGTAGAGTGACTAGATAACAATATACTGTATTGTACATTTCAAAAAGCTGGAAGAAAGGATTTTGAAAGTTTTCACTGTAAAGAAATGATAAATGTTTGAGGAGATAGGTATGTTTAACCTGACTTAAACATTACATAATATATAAATGTATCAAAACATCACATTACTTCATTAATATGTTTTTATTTACTAGTTAAAATGAATAATAATATAATAATACTATAATAATAACAATATGAAACAAGAGGATAGATGGAGAGTAAATTGTTGGAGACTCTGGTCTTAGCAAGGCAGAAGTCTTCACTGTTGAGTATTTGTATTAGTCCATTTTCCATTGCTGTAGTGAAATACCTGAGTCCAGGTAGTATATGAAGAAAAGAGGTTTATTTAGCTCATAGTTTTGGAGGTTTTGGCAGATGGCACTGGCCTCATCTCAGCTCTGATGATGGCCCTCTTTACTACAATCTCATGGTGGATAATATCATGGTGGGAGTGTGTGTGAGGGGACGAGATCACAGAGAGAGATCACATGGTGATATAGGAAGCCAAAGACCAGGAAGAGCCCATTTTTGTTCTTTTGTAATAATCCTCTCATGAGGACTAACCACTGTCCCATGATGACTACCTTAATTTCTTTGAAGGGCATCACCCTCAGTGACTAATTACTTCCCACTAGGCCCTACCTCTGGGAAGTTCTGTCACCTTCCATATTGCCACATCTAGGCTCATGCTTTCCACACATGAATCCTTGGGGATGAACCACAACCGAACCATAGCAACCTTAAACTCTATGAGGTGTCTAGCATTCTATCCCTAGTAGGTGCTCAATAATTGTCCACTAGAAGCTGGGGCTTAGATTCTGCCTCTGTTTAAATTCTGGCTCTATATACCAGCTTTGTGATCTTGGATAAGTTGCTTAACCTCTCTATGCCTGGTTTTCCTCAGCCCTCCGGAGTATGAAAAGCACTTCTCTCATAAGGCTGTTGGGAGGATTAAGTATGTAAAGCTGTTAGCAGAGTATGGGACACATAGTAGTTCACAGAGTGAAGTGTTGCTGTAAACGTCAGGGGTGATTTTATTCAGTATGTGCTGGTTGGGTGGCAGCATCTTCTGTGGCTCACTGCGTTGGGAGGCAGTATTGAGTGGCAGCAGCTTGTTTACACTTGCCTTGTTTGTTGAGGTCAGGAACTTTTATGAATTAATTTCTTTCAAATTACAGCTCTGAACACCCAGATGTTTAAAATTTTAGTATTTATTTCTTCTCTCCCATGTGTACCTTCAATTCTGAGACATCTTCCTTTGGAATTTTACTTTAAATACCATTGAGTAAAAATTATTAGGCATATCAGTTACAAGAGGGATTTATAATATGGGTTAATTTTCCTGGATTGTGATTATTAGATATGGGATGCTTTTAATGAATTATATTTTAGTGGTATAGATATTACTAACATTTTCACTAGAATGAATGCAGGTTAATTAAGGGGGCAAGAAAATATATATTTAAAAAGTCAAGGATAAGTGACTCATAATCCCCCAGTCAATCACCATGCAAAATGATAACAGCAGAAACTCATATATCGCATTCACTGTGTATTAGGCACTGTTCTAAGTGCTTTACGTATAATTCACTCAACTACTCAAACTCTGTTTAGTTTATTTTTTATTCCCATGTAGACATTGGAATGGATGGAAATACATAGTAGAGATTGTTTACCATGTGATTAATTTCCCCTTAACATTAGTCATCCAGAATACTGTTTTGTATTACTAAGCATGTACAAAACGTGATGTTAACAGCTGTAGAGTATTTCATTCTGTGGTACATCATTTTTGTTTCTGGAACTAAGGAAGAGTTTAACACTTACGATGTTGATAATATGGCTTTGTTTCTCCATATATAGTGTCATTAACTAGAAAGTCAGTAAAGTATAATCTGTTTTCCTTCATGTTAAATAAGGTTTAGGCAGTGCATTGGTATTTCTAAGAGTTTTACCCTGTTTTTAATGCAATGTTTGAAAAGCTCTGATTTGCGTGGCTGCTTTTTTTTCTGTCATAAGCTCTTACAATGTGGTAGTAAGAAAATGGTTTCTTTGCTAAAATGTTTTAAAATAAAATAAGATCTAGGCTGTATAAATAATTTGACTTTCTTGGTTTACTGAAAAGGTTGATCCCATTTCATGACAGTAAAGGGGACAAATTTGTCAAGATCCAGGTGGTTTGAGTCATGCAGCGCCTTTGCCTGTTCCTTTAACTTATTTCTAAGGCAGGAGATCATGGTGATGGATTGGTTTCAGGGTGTGAACCAGTGTCTGATTATAATTTGGGAGATATGTGGATCTGAAGTTGATGGGCAAGCTGCCTGGTTAGCCAGGCAAGCTCCATTATCTCAAGAACTGGTGCTGATTAGTCTGCTATCGGTTTGAGAGACCTCACTATGAAAACAGGTCTTTTCCCAGGGTGGCAAAGAAATAAAAAAATATTCTGTAGGAGGTTGAGGTTTAATTCTTCTGTTGTTTCAAACCTGCAGAATTTTGTCTAAGAGTATACTATATTTATTCAGAAGGAGACTAGGAGTCATTTTTCCTCGACAGACACCATTCCCTTTCCACCTACCTGAAGTTAGGACCATTTCATATTTAAGGCATTAAAATATTCATTTTATTTCTTAGGCCAATGCCTCATGTTGGCTAAAAGCTCAGAAATTTATTGAGTAGTACATGAATGAAATTAGGTTAAGGCTTATATAGCTACATGAAAATGACTTATCACAATGTGCATGATTATCCATCTTTTTCATAGCTATCATGCCCCAACATCAACTAATTTAGCTGTGGTTTTGCCTTCTTTGAACCAGAAGTAAAACTGCTATTTTGCAACTTTGAAGGTTAACGTGCGTTTGCCTAAATTCTAGAAAACTTCCCCTGAATAGATGTATGCTTTTGTTTCTTAAGAGGTTCATGCATTAATCAAAGTCATACTGAATCTGATGCTGTGGAGGGTCATATCTTCACTATTTTTTAGGGTTTTTTTTGGGGGGGGCACTGGGGAGTTAACCCCAGGGTGCTTTATTGCTGAGCCCTTTGTTTACTTAGTTTTCAAAATTTTGAGACAGGGTCTCATTAAATTGATTAGGGCCTCACTAAATTGCAAAGGCTGGCTTTGAACTTGTGATCCTCCTCATCCTTCCTAGTTGCTGGGATTACAGACAGGCCTGTGCCACTGTGCCTGGTTCAGGGGACTTTCAGAAGAACCTCTCACCCTTACCTTAGTTTCATATTGGCTTTTATACACTTTATTTTGGGAAGGTACTGGATTCATGCAATGTCGTACATCACGTAGTCAATTAATATGGTCACTATTAATTTCCTTTCTAAAGTCCACCCAACAGTAAATAGATGGGTGAAACATGATAGGAAAACAAAACAAAACAAAACTGGTGTATCTTAATTTTTTGTTTAATTCAAAATGCCCTTTTAGATTTTTCTGTGGTATGTTTACATTTAGGATCTATTGAAATAAAGCTGTCAGAGTACTTGACAAACTTAATAAAGAGCCTTTGCCCCTTTTTTATTTTAGGGGAAGAGTAAATTTAAATTTCTCGGAGGAAGAAAACACATTTCCCTTAATGAACCGTATTGTTTTTATTAACAAATAGGAGCACCGAAAATATGAAGTTGGCTGTTACTTGAACTTCAAATTTGGGGTTGGTTGTCAGTATTGGAGGAATTCAGGGAGACACTCAATGGCGGAGAACAAGGCTAAAGCAGATGTATCAGACAGGGCTGATTGTTCTAGGTGTATTAGGAGGGTGGAATTCCAGTTGCAGTAGGAGATAGGTGTTCTGCCAGCTTGCTGCCACTTGCTGTTCTTGTGATAAGCATAAAAATATCCATTTACCTTTATTTCTGTCAAACTTGTGTACCCTTGCCTCTCCTTGCTGAATACATGCCAACTTTAAGAATATAATTCCAGTCAGGTTTAGGAACATACTGAAACAAAACAAAACAAAACAAACCCCCGCCTGCACTCCACCCACACCACAATTAGGGGAAAAAAATGCGCCAAATATCAATAAGTCCAATCGAAAAAAATAGATTTTTAAAAACATATCATTTCCAAAATAAATTTATTTTTGAACATGGCTCTTTATTGTCTAGAGAGATGTGTATAAAGGTTTTCTTGAGTTGTCCCTGAAATTCAGGCAGTATATTTACCAAAGATGGCCTAGATGTTAATACTATTTGCCATACACAATATATGAATCCCAGCAAATTGATGTAATAGTGAAATTATGTGTAATAAAATCCTATTCTCTGTTGGCTCTCAAGTTCATATTAGACTTAAAGAGGAAATACAATTACTCTTTCTTTCAGGCTGGATTTACAATGTTTGGACCCCTAGCTGGGTATGGTTATATGCCTATAATCCCAGCAACTCAGGAGGCTGAGGCAAGAGAATTGCAAGTTCAAGACTAGCCTCAGCAACTTATCAAGATGCTATAAAAAATAAGACAAACAAAAAACCAAAAACTAACTAACTAAATCAATCAATCAGTAAATAAAAAGGACTGGGGTGAGACTCAGTGGTCAAGCACCACTGGGTTCAATTCCTGGTACCAAAAAAAAAAAAAAAAAGTTAAAAAAAATTTGGACCTCTGAATTCCATGAAGATTAGGATACTGCCTACCATTTCAGACTGAATTAGAGGTGAACCATCACTAATCTGGAGAGCATCTTGTCATAGGTTGACCAGGAGCATGTGTGGGTGTGCATTAGTGTTGGTGTATATAATAGAAAAACTCAGTTTTCTATTGTGGAAATGACCATAGGCTGTTGGTACTCTTTTGTACATATCTTCACCACGTACTTTTAACCCCCTTCATTTTGAACCCCTTAAGTACTATATTAGCCTGAAATCTGGAAAAGGAAAGGTTGCTTCTATTCCCTAAAAGGATATTTCTTCATTCCAACATGCTTAGTGTCGCCAGTTTCTCTAGTAGATGTTCTGGTTAAGTAAGGGACATTGAGCTTATGGATTCCAGGAACTGGATACCGAGTTCCTTATGACTTTCCTATAGTTATATTAATGGTTCCATAACTCTTCCACTACTCAGTCAGAAACAGTAAGGGGTAGGAGATAGGTAATGAACTCCAGGGTTTTCAAAGGTATCTTAAAGAAGCACAGCATAACAGTGCCCATTGAGTTTATAGATTTGAAAATCTGGGATGTACATTTACATATACCAAAGTAACATATAAATATGTTTTGTGAAATTGCTAACAAGTACCTCTTTTAGTGTTGTTATATATGGTAACATCTTCAGAATATGCTGGTAACTTATAATTTCTTAGCATGATTAGTGATTTCATGAAGACCTTAAAAGGAGTTAAGTGTATTTGTGTATAAAAGGGAGAAAAAGGAAGATTTAATGTTTATTCCAGCATGTATTGTATTTATTGGTTATTTGCTAAGGACTTAGAAGGAAAGTGATAGATCTAGTTTTAAAAATAGAGTCATTTAGATCATATTGGCATGCTTATACTTATTTTTATTGCATGATAGGGAGTCTATATGTCTAATTATTTTTTCTTCAGTTTTTCTTTTTAATTTTGAGCATGCTGTTTTTCTTTTAGCAACTGTAGAGGCAAGAAAAATGTTTTACTAAGCCTATCAAATTTATTTTTTAAACATGTATTTTTAAGTATTAATTCACCTAATTACCTTCAAAATCTGAGAGATGGATATTAAAATGTTATTCACATAGTACCTAACCAGTAGAATTGTAACAAGCAAACATAATCAATTAATTTCTATCCACTTCCCAACCTCAGTTCAAGGCTTCTTCCCTAAATCTTTCTGGTTGATGATTTTTATTGCTTTAAGGTGTGGCTTTTTTTTTTTTTTTTTTTTTTTTTTTTACATCATAGTTACCATATAATCATTGTTTAAAAATGTGGCAATTTCTAAAACAAAAACAAAAAAAATTGACAATACAGATTCCTGCAGATAATAATATGTTATCAAGATGTGAGGGTTATTTCAGCAATGTGAGGATGATGGTTCTGTTATAGGGAATTAGCTAACGTTTGTCACACTAAACTGATATGTCATATCATTATGTCTATGAGCACTGAAAAGACACGACAAAAGTTAACAGCCATCCTCTATACTCAGCAAATAGAAATAAAGGGAGACTTCTTCATGTGATAAAAATATGTTTATGTTGGTCCAAAAGCTATTATGACTTTTTGGAAGACTCATATGCTCCCTAATGTCAAAAACAAGTCAGCTTTGTTCATTTTCTTTACTGTTTTTTAATATTGTGCTAGAAGAAATTGCTAATGTGGTTAGGTAAAAGAATGAAAGTGGAAGCATAAAAATTTGAAAGGTAGGTGTAAAAAAAATCACTTTTTACCCATGACAGGATTTTATATCCATAAACTTCAGAGAATCAGTTGAATAGTAATGTATAAACCATAAAATAATTAAAGAATAGGAAATTCAAAATTAATGTACAAATTTCATGTAATTGTATGATACCTATATTAAAGAATATGCTAAAGAATTCTTAAGAATGGGAGGGCATGCTATATTATTTGACAGGTAATGTAACATCATTCGTATCTCATACTGCACCTCAGCATAAGTGTGAATTGGAACAAAGATATTTTAAAAAACCCTGCAACTTATTTAATGAATACAAATGAATTTCCCTAATAAATATCAGCTCCTAATAATTGACAATAAGAGTAACTATGTAATAGGAGTTTGGTCAAATTATCCCAATAGTTCAAAGAAAAATGCAGTTGCCTTACATATGTAAAGTTACTCAACTTCATTCAAAATAGGAGAAATATAAAACTACAGTACCATTTTAATCCATTTTATTAGTAAAACCCAGACATTTTATGGCATGCTCTATTGGCAAGACTGCAAGGAGATAGAGGTTTTCATACATTGTTAATGAGAGTATAAGTTGATGTAAACTGGAGCAAATACGTTCAAGTTTTGACTACTCCTGTTTATATAAATTTATTTTAAAATATGTTCATAAAATGTTGAATGTAATTTATTCATTGTAGCATTTTTTTAATGTCAAAAGGTGGCAAACATTTTGCAAAAAATGTTCATCAAAAGGGGACTGGTTAAATAAATTAGGTAATTCAATAATGGAATATTACTGTATTTCCACATAATCATTGCCCATTGTATGCCTTTTTTAAAAAAAAAATGGGGTGAGACCATTATAAGAAGCTTTTAAAAACTTGTGTTGTTAATACTTAAAAATTATTTGTTACTAAACTATCTTTGGTGTAAGATTAGGATCCCTGGAATGCTTGTGAATATACTTTAATATTATGACAGTGATTATGCAGTGCAACGTGCTGTGTTAATATACATAAAATGAGGAAACTTAGGAACATGGAAAGATTTTCAAAATATATTGCTAAGTAAACAAAACAAAACAAAAAGGAAAGGACAGAATAAAATCAGTTATATTTGTAAAAAAGTAAAGGAAACTTGCTGGTAATTATGGAAAATAAGTGGAAGGCTATACAAGAAATAAAGTGAATACTTGTTTGGGGATGTGTTTTTTGGCAGAGGTATAAGAGCTCAGTGACTCAGGGACTGGTATGGAAGCAAAACTCTTCATTAGATGTCTTTTTAACTTTTTTGATTTTTGAACCATGCAAATATATACCTATTTGATAACAGTGTCAAGAAAGACAAGAAAAATAACAAAAAGACCACATTAAATGTTAGTTTGTTGAGAACATAAGATTTCTATAAAGTGGAACTAAATGTGCCAACCCCTAAATTCCTTGCCAGTGGAACTGTGAGAAGCTAGGGTAGTGTATTAATTTGCTTCCCCCATGCCCTATTTTAGATGTTGATTCCTTTCACTGGAACCATTTATTGGTAGTTTTATTTCTTGTGTGCATTTAATAATTGTAATTGCATTTTATTTCTTGGTTTATTATGCTTTAGTAGCATCAGACAGTTGTCATTTGTGTATAAGTGGCAGTTTTAAGACACCAGTTGTGTGAAGTCAAGACTTGTATTCGTTTTAGAAATTATTGATGTTTTTTATATAAAATGCAACTTTGGAAATTATGTAAACTTCTCTGTATATATTTTACTTTGCTTATGTTTATCCCCTTGAAATATAACATTATCCGGTTGCCATGCTGTAACGTGATGGTAATAGCAGTGGTTTTAGGAGTTGATTTTCACTATATGATATAGTTACTAATAAAAATGAGAATACAATATATGTTGAGATATAGGATTCAAGAGCTACATCTTAAATTTGGGTAGGATTCATTTAATAGTTGTGCAAATTATTCAACTTTTCAGAAAATGGGTTTCTTAATCTGTAAAAAAGGGTATAATATCACCTTTTATAAGGATCAGAGTGAATGTGTTCAAAATACCGCACATAGTATCATGGACATTTTAGAAACAATACAAGCATTTATTAATTTGATAGTTACGTTAACCAGGATGTACACCTCTAAAATTCCAAGATTGGTATTAACATGAAAATATGCAGTCTTTTCCACTAGCTACATTTTATTTATTTGAATAAAATAATTTGATTATAAAAGTTTCACTGCTGTAGTTTGTTTCTGCTTGCATTTTTCACATACTGAGAGTCTGATAAAGTCATCTGTTAAAAATCCTTTAAAATAGGAGTTGGGGATATAGCTCAGTTGGTAGAGTGCTTGCCTTGCAAGCACAAGACCCTGGGTTCAATCCCCAGCACAACAACAACAACAAAAAAGAAATCCTTTAAAATAACCTCCCCAGTGCATTTCATATAGAGAATTAACTGTTGCTTTGGAATATTTTAAATAATACCTGATTGTTTAAAAATGGCATATAAGTTGAGTAGAGTAAGATGTAGCTATTAACTATATCCTTAAAGATAATTATGGAATAGGAATTTTTCAAAATACATAAATTACAAAGTTTGCACAAGTTTACATTATAGGATATCAAATTTGTAGATAAAAACATGCCATATATATATATATATATATTTCATAGAAAAAAATGGAAGAATATGTCAATATATTCTATGTATTAATAGTGGTCATTTTTTAGTACTATGGAACTTTGTGATTTTTTTATCTGTAGTATTCTTTAGATCTTAACTTTTTTTCAACGAACATGTATTACTTTTTATATCAAGAATAGAAAGGCATTGTGTTTGTGTATATTCTTCAAGATTGGATTTCAGGATGAGTAAAATCTAAATATATGTACTTCCTTCTTTAAAAAAAAAAAAAAACAGTTAAAGCCATATTAACTTAGTGGAATCTTATTCCAGAAGAGTAGAAGTTGGCACCTGGAAGCACTCTTGGAACGTTTTCCTATTGAGGAGGGGTTTATTTTGGTAAAGTAACACTACCACTATAGCCTGATGGCGATTGCAGTGGAATCAGATCTCAGGTCACATCAGTTCAGTAGCTCAGCTTGTAGCTCAGCGCTCTGAAATTGTGGGCCACATGAAGAAGGTTTTTTCGAAGTTGATCCCTATGTCTTTTCATGCATATAAATCTGCTTATCAGAACCACAGGGCATTGGGGTGACACAAGTACCACATTAAGCAAAGTTATTTTATACTACGTAAGTGCAAGAATTTTATACTATGTAAGTGCAAAAAAAAAAGTTCAAAAATTTATTAAACTCTGCCGTAGTTCTGATCAATAAAACTCACCTACTTCCCAATGAATAATTCTGCATCTTCTGTAGTTCTCATTATTCCATTTGTTAGCTGTTGGTGTTATCCTAGTTGACATTAGAACAAAGCACCCATTTTGAATACTTTAGGGAATCTGACTAAGTACTGAACAGGACAATACCTTGTTGGTTGCTATGAAATATTTTCAGTAAATTTTCCACGATTTACCCTGTCCTCCTGATAATTCAGCATGGTGTCACTGTTATTTTAATGTTACCTTTTGGACTAATTTAGCATCGTACCCCTGATTATTTATATTTCATTTAATCATAGCTTTTGAGATGTAACACAGTGGTCTTTGTTTTAGAGACATGAAAACTAAGACCAGGAAAGGTAATGAACTGTCCAAGACCACCTTTTTTTTAAGTTGTAGATGGACACAATACATTTATTTTATTTACTTATTTTTATGTGGTGCTGAGGATCGAACCCAGTGCCTCACATATGCTAGGCAAAGTACTCTTCCACTGAACCCCAACCCCAACCCATTTCAGGTCTTTTGACTTTCAGTTTAGCATATATTTTGCTCTGTCACATTCCGCTATTTTTGATGATTTTCTAAAATGTTATCAAGAAGGCTCTAGTATTTTTGTAATATCTTCTGAGGAGTTCAGAAGTATGTGTATGTGTTGCGTATTAGTTTGTTTGGGGGACCAGTTGTCTAGAATATTACCCCAAACTCTGATACATGAAGGTAGGTAAGTAGTTCTAGCAATGAGTAAACTTGAGCCATCATTTACATAACTTGCCTGTTAAGTTCCATTTAGGTTCTCACTATAGATGAGCAAATCTGTTCTTTCCATAGTGAGAGAAACATTTAGAGAGAATTGTGCAATTAGAACTTTGAGATTCTGATGGAAAATGGAAAAATGTACGTATATACACATACTTAAAATGAGCCATATAGTTGGTTAAAATTGCAAAGATGCCACCTTTCAAAAACCACATTGCCAAACTATGAGACCTTAGAATTATTATCTTTCTTGCTCATAAATGTAATAAATTGCCCGTGTAAGAAATAATTCATTTTTCTTACTAAGCCTTAAAGTTGTCATGAGCAAGTGATGAGAAATTCTGTTATCTTCTAAGGACCATTATTGGATTATGCTTTATTAACTGTCCAAGTACTTTGTTGATGGTCCTCTTTGAGTGTATGTCTGAGGGAACCCAAAGTGTTATATCTGATTCAGAACAGGCTAATTTGGCCACAATAGATAAATAGACCTGTTGAGAAATGGCACATTCTCTTCATCTCAGCCTCCTATGTGTGATGTAGTTAATTTCCAAATTAATAATTTTCTTAATTATAATTAATCAGTATCATGATATATCTGTTCTTTACCATGTCTTGCTTTAAATTATACATAATTGAAATAAAAATTTAAATTATGATAATTTAAATAAAAATTACTTTTTTTTGTCTTTTAGCTCTAGAGAGTTGCTTTTTAGTTCTTGTATTCTATGTATTAACCACATAGAATTCATTTATTATTTAGTATTTCAATGCTAATTTTTTAGTTCATTATTGTCAGTCATTATGGTAGGGCCTTTTTGTTCTTTTAACAGCCAATTTTGAAGTTTTTAATTTATATAAAGACAGTTAAATATATATCTTAAAAGCAAAAAAGGGGGAGTCAAATCATCTCCCTTATTTCTGGCTATAAAATTTATTGATTAAAGAAAATATTTTATAACATATTATATGTTCATCTTTTGCCCCAGAGATCTTATTGTTACCTAAAAGTAGGCAAACAATTAAAATAGTATAGAAGTTGTTTGAAAACTCTTAAATTTTGGTGCAAACATTACAATGAAATAGAGTTTTCTGAGGCAGCTTGGTTAAACAGTGAGCTCTGGAGCATAACATTCTTGAAAGAGAAATTTTCAACAAGATGCCAGCCTATCAATAGTTTTAGTTGAGGAAGTTCTGTTTTGTTTTGTTTTTGTTTCTTCCAGGGTTATGATTTCCAGTGTTTGATAGTCAAGAAGTCTAAAAGAATCTTTGTATTTGTTTTTTATTTTGGTGACAATTTTGTAAGTTAATAAATTTGTAGTTTTTTGTTAGGAAAAAGTATATACACATATATGTACATATGCATGCATATACCTTCACACCCATAGATAGTCTATACTTCTTTCAATTTTTCAGATAAAATCATTTGATCAAGTTATTTGGGAAGGTTCAGATGTATCAGAGGAGATACAATGTATTGTGTGTAGGAAAACATAAGAGAAAATATGTAGTTATGGGGGTTTCCCTTGCTCTAGTAGTATTCTTCTATCCCTCCCAAACTTTACATATTTTCACTCATAGTGATGTCAGATTAAGTTCCTTTGGGAGCAGTGTGAAAGGAAAACATCCAGGGAGAAGACTGGATCATGGGGAAATGTTTGGGAGGGAAGGCAATCTAGGGAATTGGTTTCTATGGGGAGCTCATGGGAGAGAACTTTGCAGTAGAAGTCAAATCTTTTGGGAGGTTCAGGGGAATAAAGGCTCAGGAATTGGACATTTCAGGGAGTCACCAGAATTGAAACAAGCAATCAGAGCGATGAAGGAAGTCTTTTGGATGCTCCTCAAAGGAAACCAGGGAAGGAAAGCAATGAGTTCCTTGAGAAAATTTTGAGATAGAAACAGAGGGGGCTGTGTTTTACCTTTGTCATTGACTCCATTTAGGTCCCAGTGCATGTAAGGATCTAGATAGGTGTAGATAGGTATAGTTATAAATGGGCTAGCTGTGTAAATCTGTTTGTGTATGTGAATGTGGTTCTGATTTCCTCTTCTTTTTATGGTCTTATCTGAGTATGGGAATGGCTGAAGGCTTTTACTATCTGTGTGTTGCACGCTATGTGGATCTTTTAAGGCGTGACCTTATCAAAGTTGACATCTCAATGCAAAGCAAAATGCAGGGCAAGCTTGTTCTAGTTGGGGTTCCTGTTACCAGACCATACTAATGTGGAACAATGGATGTAGTACCTGAATTCACTGGGTGCAAGCAGAGCCCCTCTTCTGTGCATGCCTTGTAGGTGTTTAATAGTTCCCAGAGCAAGGTGCTGTGGTACATGCCTGTCATTCCAGCTACTCTGGAGGCTGAGGCAGGAGGATCCACAGTTTGTGAACCTTGGCAACATAAGTGAAACCCTGTCTTAAAAACTCAATCAATAAAAATAAAATATGACTAGTTAAAAATTTGAGTATTATCTATAAGAGAACATCTCCTTATTCTCTTCTTTTTTTCTTCCTTTGTGAATATTTTTTTGGGGAGGCTTTTGTTTCCATAGTTAGAAAATGTGGAAAAACAAGAATACAAGGTCGGAGTGAAAGTAGTACAAGATTGGAAGAATGAAAGTCTTTTTCTTCACTTAGTAAAATGATACTCTTGGCTGGAGGCCAGAGAAACAGGAGAGTTGGGATGGTGCAGACAGGACTAGCAACAAGTTTGTTAAGGAATGGGCTGAGAACGCCTTGTCTCTGCCCTGTGGTTTACTGTTTGTATTTGAGTTTAACTCTTTGTTTTTTGTCTCTTGGAAGCAGTGGTAGAGAGATTATACTAATCTTTAAAACCATGGCAATATGAAACTCTTAAAACATATGTTGGGTAGCCTAAGAAGAAAGGTTAAGAGGTTCTGTGTCAGCTCCAGTAGTAATGTGTTTCTGAGGGTTTGCAATACCTCTTGGCATGGAATAGTTAACTCTTTAACCCTTTCTACTTTATCATGTTGTAAATAGGATCTGAGGTGTGTGAGCACTGAAATAAAGGAAACGAAGCACTATTTTCTCCAGAAAATTAGATCTTTGAATACTAAAATTCTCCTGAATATTTTGTTTATATAATTAGCATCATTCTTAGTACATTTCAGAATACACTATTATTAGCAAAATCAAAGTAATTTTAACACTTCCTTATAAATCTTATCACAGCATTTATAACTAAGAAGGAATTTTATAGTGAGATTATTATGTAATCTTTGTATGTCTTTAATAACAGTTCTTAAAATTTACATCTTTAGCATATTTATATGCACCTTATAATGTAAAGTACCTTCAAATGTTGTATTACATTATTATTTCTCCTAATTACCCAGAGTTTATAAAACAAAAATTTATTGAAGATCGTGTATGTAGTTTTATTATGAAGAAGGTATTTTGTTTCAGGAAGTGGAAGTAGAAATTAGAAAAGTTAAAGAAATTTCTCATCCTTTCCTTTAAAAATAATCCTGTTACTTTATCACTTACCATCTTTTCTCATTCACTCATCATTTAATTCAGCATGCATTTATAAGTGCTCACTAAATTTCTTTCTTTTTTCAGTCTGTTGATTTGATAAATCAGAAGGTTATTTTTGCAAGCATTAATAAATATTTTTTATTAGCCTTTTATGAATAGTAAGCTATCAGTCCAGGCTTTTAGAAAATGTGCTTAAAGTATTGCCATTAACTGTGGCATACAGGTAGGGGTGTGTGTGTGTGTGTCTGTTGTCGTTTTTCAGTCCTCTTTGTTTACCAAAAGTAATAACTAGCTACTGAGTGACCTTGTATGAATAAATTAATGTCTGAGCCATAGTTGGCTTACCTATACAAAGTGAGAATACTTATATTTGCTAAGATTTTTTATTAGCTTAGTTATTATTTAAACTTCTATATAGTATTTAGAACATCACAGGAGCTTTCTTTTTAAAAAAAATTTTTTTTCAGTTATAGATGGACAAAAATACCTTTATTTTACTTATTGATTTTATGTGGTGCTAAGGATTGAACCCAGTGCCCCACACATGCAAGGCAAGCCTCTACCACTGAGCCACAATCCCAATCCTCTGTTTCTTATTTATATTATCATAATCCCAACTACTATATGGACTTGAGTCTCCAGTTAGTTCCTTGACTCCATGCAATCTTGCCTCTTATTTTTCCATTACTACTTACACCTTATATTCTAGAGTTTAAAAGAACGTTTTGGCTGCCCTGTTCTTCACACATGCTTCCTTCTTGATGCCTTGTGCGTGCTGATTTGCTTGCTCTTGTAGAGCATCTGAATACTGCTGAGGAAACACTCCTTTATTTTTTCCCTTTTTCTGGTATAGTTGGGAATGTGACAGGAAGAATGGAATATTTAATTTTTAGCGGAATCAACAGTTTATTTTTCTATAGATTCAATACAATTAATACCCCTTTTCATTTAAAAAATTTTTTTGTAGTCGTAGATGGACAGAATGCCTTTATTTTGTTTGTTTATTTTTATGTGGTGCTAAGAATTAAACCCGGTGCCTCACACGTGCTAGGCAAGCACTCTGCCACTGAGCCACAACCCCAGCCTGACCCCCTTTTCATTTAAGGATTACATTTAGTCTTATTTTTACTCACTTTGTTCTGTGCTGGGGATTTTAATGCATTTTTAAAGTTTCTGATGATAAGTTACTAAAATCTTATGAAATGGATATCTTATTTCTTTGACAGTTTTTATATTACTTTTACATTGTGAGCAAACAAAGAGGAGTACTGAAAAAAAAAAATACCCTCCAAACTTGTCTGGGTGAATTGTGAACTACTCTGGTCTTTTTTTGTTTGTACTGAATTTAATAATTATGGACTGTATTGTGCTATGCATTTTAATTCAATATTGAAAATTTATTCTGTAATTTTTTACTTTTTCTACTTTCTCTTTATGCTTTAAGAACTTATTACCTTTGCTCCAACTGGATAAAAGTTAAGCAAACAGATACCCTGACAATTGTCAATAGCACCACACCTTGACTTTCCTGGGTGCAGAAAGTAGTTAGTGTTTCTGGGAATATATATGGGTTCTATATGAAAGATACCACTCACAGATTCTACTTAAATTATACTACAGTTGAAAAGAATGAAATTTTTATTCTTTAACTTTAAAATATGTGTTAAAATAAGTATCATATGTGCTTCTTCCTGGTTTTACAAAAAAAGTGAAAAAAAAAATGTATTGTTGCAAATTGAGGTCTATAGCCTGCAGATAACTTCCTGTTGGCTTACATGGTGACACTGTTTTAAGTGTCAGTTTTGAATACTAGTAACCCGTCATGGATCAGTTATCTGAAATGGCAGGCTTATTTGTTAAGGGAGGAATCACATTATTTCCTGTCCTTTTGACAGAACCAAAGAATAAAGTGGTAAGAAGGAGTGTTCCTTTGCACTTTAGGTGTGAACGTACTATCATTTGTGCTACTGATTTGATTGCCACAGCTACTATCATTAGCATCTTGGACCAAAAATGGAACAAGCTGTACTGTATTTCATGTATGATGGAGTACAGAGACTGATTAAAAATACCCTGAAAGTTGCTGGATTATTCATTTGATAACTGATTATGGCCTATGTCTTTGGGAACGTAAAGTTATTTCCATTTGTGGATGTTAAACATTTTAAATCATTGCCTTCTAAAATTCAATATAAATTTAATTTGGAGCCCAAGGAAGGATTTTCTCTGAACTATTTTGTTTTGTAATCTCAGAATCATTTAATAGTAGGTAGTGTCAATGGCCAGAAAAACCTCCATATAAAGTTAATTTATATACCATAATTCTTTTTCTTGGTATATTGTTAAGGTAGATTGGAATTAAGGTATCATTTAAATTCTGATGCATTTTCTGCACTACCTTAGGCAAAGATACTTTTAGTTTGACATCAGAAAGAAGAAAGATTCTTCCAAGTTGGAGAAATAATGAGTAATGCTGGTTTAGAGACTCTCTCTTACCTTTCTTTTCAATTCCAGTTACTTCATAGTGTTTTAAATAACAAACAAAACACTTTTATGATTTCTGAGTTTCTTTTGAGGCAAGCTTGAAGATGTGAAGTGACATTTACAAACTAAACTGTCATTATAGAAGGAAGAATATGTTCTGTTTATCTTTATTTGTTGTATTATTTTTCTCGTAGCGATAAGAAATACACAAAATTTGGTCTCATCACTAGAGGGATGTGTGCTGCACATATGTATATATTACATATGTCATATTACATGTAACTGTATATATTTTTATATGTAATATATATTTTATATTGTATATTATGTGGAATATATTATGTACACTATATTATACACACTATATTATTGTAATATAGAATATATTATATATAATACAATGTATATATGTATAGAAAAATTGGCACTAATGGGGTTCAGTTGTGTAGGTAGAGTCTTTATATTAATTTGCATTAATGCAAGAGGTGTGTTGAAACCATCATGCAGGAGAAAATACCTAATGAGTACTTTGTTTTAGTTAAGAATCACTTGAAACTAAACATTTAAATATGTTTTAAATATATTGTTGACTTTACTGGGACTTTAACTCTATTGGTACTCCCCTTACTCTACATACACTTTTAGTACTACCTGGACTAGCAGTAAAGTTACTAAGTGTTCCTAAATTTATTGTAATTAGATTAGTGTAAGGAACGTCATCTAATAATTTAAATGTGAACCTGGGAGGTTATTTTATGAGTTGTGTTTTATAATTTATTTAGTGACTAAAATGTGGAAGCCATTTGGTACTACTCTGTATTAATTCAGTATTAAATTGCAATCTAGTAGTGTTGTAAAATAACTTTTTAAGGTGGTTGTTTTGCTAATTATTTGTTGTTTATTGCTATCTAGTTTGGGTGGAGATCTATGAAAGTGAAACATCATAAGTATATTTTTATAGTTTATCATGGTGTCCATTATTCCTAAAATCAGATATGCTCTAGAACAGTCCTACTTAATGTGCTGTCTGTAGACTAGAAAGTGTTTGTTCCCAAACTGAGTGTGGTGGAGCACTCCTGTAATCCCAGTGGCTCCAGAGACTGAGGCAGGAGGATCCAGAGCCTGAGCAAAAGCAGGAAGCTAAGGAACTCAGTGAGACTCTTTCTCTAAATAAAATACAAAATAGGGCTGGGGATGTGGCTCGGTGGTTGAGTGCCCCCAAGTTCAGTTCCCAGCACCCCCGCCAAAATAAAGTGTTTCCAGCCTGCCTAGAGATAAATATAGAAATTGAGTGAATATAAAACTTTTATAGAAAGTTGCCAGAGTAATAAAAATTGGAGGTCTATACTTCGTATTTGTCAAATTTTACTTATATTATACAAAGGTATTTGTCTGTGAGGAATTGGAAATTAAAAAAGCAAAAAAAAACCAAGCCTTTCCCCCATAGATCATTTGAGGTACACTGCTTTAGAAGATATAAGAGTAATTATGTGCTCAGTACCAATTAGCTTAAATGCTACACATTAAAAAATAAATATATCCAAGCCAGTTTATGTAACTAATCTTGTGTACATAACAATATAAGTTTTATAAAGAAAACTGAAGTGTAATATAAGCCAGTGCTTCACTGAATCTAAAGCAGCAGAGCTTTTACTCATACTCCTAAAATGTGGTTATCATTTACACTGCTTATAATGTACAAAAGATTTACTTGTTTTAATCTCAGTTAATTATGTAAAAGCACAATGGGGTAGGCTCCATATTCTTTTTGTACTGAAAATATGGAACTAAGGGTCAGAGAAGTTAAAAAAATGTACATTGATGGTCACTTAGCTTACTAGCAAAACTGACATTAACATGTACTTGTGTTCATAATATGCTTAGGCCTCTTAACATTTTTTCTTTTCAAAGAGGAAGTAGTAACATGTACTGGGTGAAGAATGTTGTTTTGTGCTTGTAGGTAAAGCTTTTCTTGTTTAAAGAAAATAAAAATATTTATTTCACTTTTAAAATGTGATTGAACTGCCCTGTATAAATTCTGATATATATTCTTAATTAGTTATTTTAGATAGAAAACATAGCATAGCTAGGTTCAGTTACACTAGTATTAAAGGCTAAATTAGCAAATTAATCATGCAGTTAGTAGTAACATAGCCTTGTGGGTATTTTACAGATTACCTCGAAAGCTGTAAATTGGTCATTTAAATTTTCTCAGAAGGTAAAATGAAGTTTCAAAGTAGAGTATTACAGACCTTTTCATTTTAAAATAAATTTTTGCTGGTTATAAAGAAATACCTACCCATTAAAAAATAGTTAATTTGGGAAAGATATAGAAAAGAGTACAAGGCATCCATATTCCCCACCTCTTGGAAGTAACAGCCACTAGCCAAACTTAGTAACATGTGTGCAGATTTTTACCAAAATGGGATGAAATATACCTTTTATAGTGTTTTATGTTTCTCATTCATAACTTCCTGGTACATAATGATCTATAGCCTTATTATAATGTTTATATATTCATAATCCTAACCAATACCATGTGCTTACTATACATTAGGCTCTTAGTAACTTCTGTTTTACCTGCATTTTCTGATTATAGTTTGGAAGGTAATTACTGTTATCATCACCATGGTTTTGGGCGAGACATAAGTTCAAACAGATTAATGGTCACAATTATTTAATTATTAAATGGTGGAGCCAAAATATAAACTTATGTGGTTTGACTTTAGAGTCTACATTCTTAACTATTGTGTATAACATTCTGTTCAATGTTTATACTGTATTTTATTTATTTAATCTTCTTTCGATATGCATTTAGGGAATTTCCAATTACTTACCATTTTAAATATTTTTGCTTCTACCTTTTAATGTCTTAATCAGATTACTTCCTCATGATAAGTTCAACATAGTAAAAATTCTTTGTTAAATAATTTTAAAGATTTTGCTAAGTATTTCCAAATTGTTCTTCAGAGTATTTGTACCAACTTATAGTCTTACCATGAATATGTAAGTGATTGCCTGTTTTCCCACACTCACACTAATTGTTATTTTTATTCTATTTAGTCACAATATAGGATCTTAGAAATTTTATGATTTTAAAATGTAAAATGTTCCATGGTGGTTTGTAGTTTATAAGAATATGTTCTTGAAAGGGAGAATGACAGGGTAGCCTGTTTCCTTTTCAGGTTATAGAAAGAAGCCAGTTGAGTGTCTAGTATATTTCAACACTGTCTGAACATTTGTGATTAGTTTTAATACTTTTTTACAGCCATTCTGATAGATAGCATCTTTATTTTTTCAAATGGGAAAACTGGAGAGTTCAGAGATGAAGTGACTTGTTTTAGGTAAATGAACAAGTCAGGAACTAGTTGTCTCATGGAATTTTGCATATCACTCTGGTTTGTGTTCTTTGTGGTTTTTTTTTTAGTGAAGGATGATAGTGGTTGTTAACTTTTGTATATTAGAATAGGAAATGGTATTTTTAAATCTATTAACTTTTTTCAGTAATAAGAGGAAAGGAATTATGCAGTGTTTTATTGTCTGTGTACATTTTAATATTTTTATATTTATCATGATGTAGTTAAATCAGTAACTAGTTACAAGTAGAAGAGGAAAGCTCAGGTATTTGCAAATCCACAGTGTTAAGTTGGTACAAGAGATTAAGATGAGTCATCTTCATCACATATATTGATCTCGTCATGTCTGTTACTACAAATGATTGATAAATAAAAAATTTTAAGGATAATATGTTCAAGTTATAGTTGATACAGCTTATAAAGTGGAATCATTTTTCCAAAAAGGAGAAGAAATGTAAGTTTTGAATAGTGTTCCCATTCTTTCTGTGGATGTAGGTAATTAATTTTCAGGAAATATGCATTTGATACTTGCCTCTAGTAGTAATATTTAAGGTACATTTTCCTCTGACCTCTTGAGTTATCTTTGCCAGTGAAGGGAGGAAAGAAGGGAAGCAATGAAAGGACGGAGGGTAGGAGCAGAAAGAAGGAGGGACCGACAGATGGTGGCAGGCAGGCAGCCTACCTGACTTTTTTCATGTAGAATCTCTAACTCAGTTGGTTTGCTAGATCCCTTCCTTTTGTAAAGTTCTGTAATTTAACTAGCTAATATTTCATTACATATATGTTTTGTTTACCCTCATTTGGTCGGTTCATGTGCTGAACATTGTGTCCATGTGCCTGATTATCTTTGGTCAGTGTTTAAGGATCAAGGATAAAAATCATCAAGGGCAAAAGTAGAAGAAGTAACTAACTCCCGTTCTCTGCTGCCCTTGAAGGCACTGGATGATGGAGAAACAAGTGCCTGCATGTGTTGGATTTTGTTAGTTGGATCCAGCTCCAGCAAAGAGACAACCAAGGTCACGTCAGCACCTTGGAAGGCTGGGAAGCTGGAACTAGAGCAGCTGAGCCAATCCCCAGACAAACAGGTTTTAACCAGGACAAGAGTGAGAGTGCTTTGCTTTGGAAACTCTTTGCCCATCACCTAAGGCAGTGATTCTGTTCATATTTGTTTTCCTGCTGTCTGTTCTTTTTTTTTTTTTTTTTTTTTGGTAGATTGTTTATGAAGACATTTATCTGTATGGCAAACTATAATTGCTAATTTTGATGTTATACTTTAAGGGATTTTTGTTTTGTTTTCTTCAGAGTAAGAAAGAAAGGAAATTGTAGTTTTGAAATTAAGGCAATGTGACAGAAGAACCAATCATGGCAGTAGTTAAGGGGCAGTAATGTTTTGACTATCAGCATTTTATATAAGGTTAAATGCAAATGAAATGCAGTAGCTGCCTCAAAGATGTGTTTAATTATTTCTAGGTTATGTAATATCAGATACTCAAATCTTTTTTATGCTAGAGTGAGATTTCATAAAATTCTTAAAACTGGAGATTTGGATTCTACTATCAGCTTCTTTTGTAAATTGTTACAAGTCAATATTCTTCTCTGTAACTTGTTTCTCCTTAATATATAGATCAGTGATTCTCTAATATAGAGATGTATATTAGAATCATCTAGGGATGTTTAAAAATACTGCTACTTCAGCTCCAACCTATCCTGATTTAATCAATATCTTTGGGGGTGATATTTGGGCATCTATAATGATTTTATAATTTCCTCAGATAATTCTGATGCACAATGAAAGTCAACAACCACAGAAATGTAATGATATAACTGAACTAACTTCTGTGCTTTTCAGAGGTTTATTAATACACACTATTTTAATCTTGCCTGCAAAACAAATACTCTGTAAGATTTTTTCTTTCTCAGTATTGAGATGGGAAAGTGTCCTTTGATATGATCCTGTACTTCAGTTACGTTCAACCATGAATATAGTATTAAGATGTTTGAAGATATTGTAAATATGTGATTATATCATATTTTATTAAGATTTGATTACAAATAAATATTTGATTTGTCAACAAGTACATACCAATGGAGGGATTGAAAATAAAGGGACAGGAAATGCTATTTATTGAACAGCATGGTGTACTGTGGTGCTACCCAGAAATATTCTATAAACTCACAGTGCCCCCTAGTAGAGGAGTCATGGGTCTCCCCACACAATTGAAGGAATCAGGACCTAAAGATTTAAGTAATTAAGTGTAGTTGCATTTTACTAAATTACAGAATTGCAAGGGTATATACTCTTAAGTCATATAAAAAAGTCATCTGCACATAAAGGCTAAGTGTGGAGGTTTCTAAATGCTTTAGAAGTGTCAAGTTGGAATGGATCTTTGTATTTAAAATGTCTGTTGGCAAAATATGAACATAAGAAAAAGTAGTCCGGAGGAATACATTTTTTAATATATCTTACAAGTTATACAGGAGTAATTCTTGGTTTAAAATTAAGTTTCATTTTTATTTTATTTATTTGGTAGCTGGGGCAACTACCAAATTTTTGGATATGATTGGCCACTAATAAAATGATTTAAAATATTGAACAGTAGCCCCCATTATACAAAGGGATATATGTTTCTAAATCCCAGTGGTATGAAACCACAGGTAACACTGAACCCTATACACATACTTCTTTTTCCTATATATACATATCTATGATAAAGTTTAATTTCTAAATTAGGCAGAGTAAGATATTAACGATAACAAATAATTATAACAATTAACTGTAATGAGAGTTATATGAATGTCATCTGTCAGTCTCTCTCAAAATCTTGTTGCACTTTTACAGTTTTACTCAATGGAATAATTTTGTAGTTATCTTTGGCATATCCAACTTGCCAGTGTTACTTTCCTTGATCTGTGGGGATTATTAAGTAAAGACTATTTGAACACAAGCACTGCAGTATAACAGTTGATTTGATGACCAAGATGGCTCCTGTACACCTGTCGGGCAGGTAGCATGTGTGGTGTGAATACACTGGAAAAGGAATGATTGGCAACCTGGGTGGATGGAGCAGGATGTTATGAGATTTCATCACATTACTCAGAACAGAGTGCAATTTAAAACGTATGAATTGTTTACTTATGGAGTTTTCCATTTAATATTTTCAGACTGAGGTTGACTAACCGCAGGTAACTAAACCACGGAAAGTAAAACCCCAGATGGGGAGGGGTACTATCAGTTTGTATGATAAATCTGACTATTTCCAATTAGGGCATACTTTTTAGAACCTATGTAGTTGAACACCTAGATTCTTCAGTGGTATTGAATTAGCACAAGAAGTTAATTTTCGTATGATGTAGCCAGCCTTTAGTTTTGATTTTACGCATATTTGACATTATCCTTAATTTTTAAATATAAAGACAATAATAGTTCAGTCTCCAGTGACATTATAAACAAGCATTTAAAAAAAAACTTTTTAATATCAGGAGTTAATAGCTTACACAAAACCCTCATCTTTATAATGCTAAAAGATAAGAAAAAAGAATGTTGATCTCTGTGATCAGGCAAATGTGAGTTAAGAACATAATACCATGTTTCACCCATGATATTTAAAAAAGTAAAACTGCTGAGTTTATTTTACAGTGTAACATTGTATTGGGTTTATTGATAACATTACATTCATAGCTTTGGTGCTCTTACATAGTACTCCTGGAACTCATTTGGAAGAAAATTTCATGTATCAGGACCTTATAATGTATATACTGCTTGACCTAATAATGCCTCTTTTAAAACTCTGGTCTTAAGAAATGAATCAGAAACACAGACAGAGGTTTATGCAGTAAACTAAGGCATTATTAGCAGAAATTATTTTGGGAAACAATTCATAAATAAATTATGGTTATTTCATAAAGGGAAGTTTTATGTAGTATTAAAATTATGTTGATGAAACATTTCTTAATTACATGGGAAATGATTTAGGTTATTTTTTAGGTTATCATAGAGGGGTAAGTTGTATATATATAATATATATGTATCCATAATTTGGATAATGGATATATGTATCCCTTAATACATATAGTCTCAACTTGTATGTATTAAGCAACAGAGAGACACACTAAAGCGTAAAATTAGAGGTACGTTTGGTGTTATTTTTTTGTATCTCTGATTGTACCAATGTTATATAGTGAGATATTATTGCTCTGATAATCAGAAAAATTTAAAAACCTAAAGTTTACTAATGATTAGCACCTTATTTGGGGGGGGCAGGCTTGATTTCATGTTTTTAGATAATTTTTAGCAAACTAAGGCATTTTGAGTCAATCTTTTATATCAGTTCTTTGGCAATTAAGTCTGTATTATGAAATTTATATCAGATTTATAGTATGGTATTCTCATGATCAAGAAACATGTCCTCAGCACATCTGTGCTGCTTTTTGAGATTTCAGTGATACCTTCTTTTCTACTACTCTTCCGGGTTTATCTTCTCATAGGCTGTGCAGTATTTATAGGTAACTAACCAGGAGTTGAGGTACTTATGAATATCAGCTACTATTAAGGATATTCGAAGTGCATTTTTTAAATTCTAAGTCATATTATTAAAATTTTGTTTCAGTTATCTGTAATTATCTCTTTGTTAAATGAAAACAATATTCTTAGATGAGGTAGAATTATTAAATTAGGAATTTTTCCTGTGTTTTGCTTATGCTGAAATATATGCAATAACTTATTTTTCTTTAGATTTAATGTAGTACAGTGTGCCTTTTAGTATAAACCAAGATATCTCTTTGCCCTTTGATCTTTCATTAACATATATTTTTACCATAAGAAATTTCAGTAAAATTAGATAAAAAAAACTCAAAGATAGGTTATTTTCTCTAGAAACATATATAAAAGTTATTCTTTAAAATAGTTATAGTATTCCCTGGAACAATTAAAGAGTTAATTTATGAAAATCAAAGGAATATCAGTAGAGGAAAGGGACCAAGGGGTAGAAGGTGAGGAGGGAAAGAGAAAGTGCTGGGAAGTGATATTAGTCAAATTATATTGTTATATATAAGGATATGTAACACTAAATCCTATCATTATGTACAACTGGTGTACAATGCACCAATAACAAATACGGAAAAAAAGTTAATTTATAATCAAAATAATATGTGAATAGTTTCAATTTTTGATTCTTCTAAGTTTAAACTGTTTTCATTTTCTAAATAAATCTTTATTATCATATACCTTCTCACTGAAGATTATTCAAGTTTTATTTTTTTCAACTTACAAAATTTGACTGTGTATGTTTTCCCATATGATCATTTTATCATATCTTTTAATTCAGTTATTCTTACTTAATTGGTGAATTTTAAGTGTATTTTAAAAAGTTACCCAAATGACTAGTATGCATCATGAGATTGAGGGTAACTTAAAAATGTATTTTGGGTTTTTTTTTATGATTTATCCAGTGCTATATTATATATCAACCTGATTTTCAACTTAATGATATGTTTTGGTCAATTTAACTTACTTTTTCTAAAAAAAAAAAAAAAAGCTATTTATCCATCCATCCAGCATTCATTTTAATGTTCATGATTGAAAGGTCTTACTGAGAGCTCTTAACATTTATACTGATATTTCCTTAGTTTTTCCCAAAGTCTACAACTTTGACTTTAGTTCTGAACTCAAGATTTGTATTTCTAGCTGCATTAGGTTATTTACAAATAATTGTTACTAATACTTGAAACTGTACCTGTATTCCATCCATCCTAACATCTTTGTCTCAGCTCATGCATCTCAGCTCTCATTTTCCCAGGGAGCTTTACTCTCAGGCTAGTGGGGGGCTCTGGTACCCTGGTGGCAGTGCCAGCATTCAGCATCAGCATTTGCTGAATGTCCATCTGTGCCCCTGAAGCTATGGTAGTCCTTTACCAGCTCTCTTCTGCTATTGCTTTTGGGAACTGTAGCTTCTCTGCAGTGGGCCAATTTATATAATTTTTAAATATGTACACTATCACCCCTTTATTTACTTCAGCTTCATAATTGTTATAGTAGGTTTGTAGCCCTTTATTGGCCCTTTACCTCGAGTTACTTCTCACTCTAATATATTCAGCACTTCCAGATGAATTGCTCAAATTTTATTACTCCTCTAAGAGATGGGAATTACAACAGAGATCAAACCTTTTTGCAATTGACCTTACTATGACTGCTTAACCTAGTAAGCCATCCTTCTGTCATATGAAGTCAGCTTGATCTTCCCCTGGAAGATGTTCTCATTTATCTTTTTGTTTCCCTTTGTTCATTTTCACATCTCTGAACTCTCTATCTTGAGCTATTTCAAGTCAAACATTTTCTTTAAGTTCTAACTGAGTTCTATTTCAGGTAAGCCCTCCTTGGAACTTTTAGTAGCTTCCCAGATTATTATGGCCTTCTCTTCTTAGAATCCATATAACATTTATGTCTTATGAAGTATTAGTTTCAAAACTAGAAAGTTTAAGGTCATGTACCTGATGTTTCTTTCTAACTTAGGAATTCTTTCTGCAAAACATGTGATGTACAATGACAATTTCTTCCAAGAAAATAAGGTGGTGGTTCTTGTTTTTGGGTACTTCTGGTTTATTCCTTCAGTTATTTGATAAGATATATCTTGAGGATAATTAAGTGTTAGATACTAAGCTTGCCCAGTAGCAATGTACAAAGCAGACATGGCTGTCATTACAGAGTTTACAGACTTGTGTGGGAGAAGACATTAAAAATGTAGGAATATATAAACATGTAATAATTTGCAATAGGGAATATAAAGAAAAAGAATAGAACATTATACAGAACATTAGGGTCTTAGTTTTTATTGAATCTTTAAAGGAGATGAAATTTAAGCTGAAGAGTGGGCAAGGAGGGGCAACCCAGAGTACGGAAGACAAAGCATAATATGTGGGAGGCCCTAAGGGAGAAAGTCGAATTTCGTTGTGTTCATTAAAGAAGCTAAAGAAGGAAAATGGACCTAGTACATGAGGGAGATGAAGGCTTACACAATAAGTGACTGGAGAGGTAGAACAGAGACCTTGTAGTAAACATTTTCTTGTAGATCATGGAAATAACTTTGGATGTTTATCATAAATGCAATGAACAATTATTGAAAGATTTTCAAACACTGCTTTGGTAGAATTTGATTTATTTGGGGGTGGAATAGGAAGGGAGAGCAGGTTTTTAAATATAGGAAGGCTTATTTCTATATCACTTCAGTAACTTTCTTAGATAAAGCAAAAGTACAACAGATAAATAGCCATTTTCTGAGGGCGGAAAGTTTTCTGACTTAATTAATAAAATGTGCTATTCCTGGAAATGCAGTTGTATAGTGTACTATAAAAAGTCATTCCTCAGGAGGAGATCAGTCTACATAAGATGCTCAGGACCTTCTGGGAGAGAAGGGTCTAATACCTGGTCACTGTTAGCATAGAGTGCAGCACTGACTAAATCCCAGTCTCAGTGAAAGGGTAACGAGATTCTTGAAATAAAATTATCTTTAGGACTGAAAGGGAAAATCCAGACTGGGAACAATATTCAAGAGAAGAGCTTTTGAGCCCCTGGGGCCTACACCAGAAAGTTGTGTAGATATTATCATTGTCAGTGTAGATGGTACCCTAAGTAGTAGTAACTGATATTGGTGTAAACCACAGAGGTAGAGAACTTTTGACTGAGCTGGGTACCAAGGGAAACTGGGTCATCAAACCACTGTGACCCATCTCAGGGGAATGGCATTGTTGGGTGATAAAGGATCAATAGCCTTGGGAGTAGCAGACTTAACACTATTTACCATCTCTCTCCCTGCAGTATGGTATACAGATTGCACTTCTGGGGTCTAGTAAGAGTGCAGGCTAGCTCTATATAAAGTAAAAATTTACGTATGACCATAATTGTATGTGAAATTATAAAGGAGATCATTAAGGTTATAGTTGTTTCAGATGGATTATATTTTATATTTTAGAAAATGAACAGGGAAAACGTTAAGAGAAGGAGTGGGGAAGTTAATGGATGTGAGGCCAGCATTGGCTAAGTAAAATATACTTAGAATAAACACCTCTGATTCCTACAATGATTCTTCAGATAGATGATTTCTGGATTTTAGACTCAGTCATTTAGAAGATCACAGCTGGGAGTCACCCACAGGTTTACTAACCATGCTGTGCATGTGTCTCTTCAGTTTTGTTAAAGTAACCCTGTGGCATACAACCATGGAGACGTTTTTTCAATTTAACATCTTTTCATTAATCAGTACTCTTTGGATGTGGTAGTTCAGTCTGTTATGAATGTACCTCTATATTATTTTCTACGTATTCCGTCATTTGACCTTGAGAATATTTTAAGAGTTTTCTCCAGATGTACAATTAAGTTCAGGATGAACAAAGCCCACAGTTTTTTAAACTACCAGTTTAATTATTTCATCAACAATATTTTAGTGAATACATTTTGGTTCATACATTAGTGATATAATCTTTTGCCTAACAATTTTAATGGCTTCATTGACAGCTTACTTATCTGCGGTTTGTGGAATTCACATAATTGTCTTTAAAAATTGTAAAATTAGCCCATCTCTGGGTGTTCTGGTGCCTTCCCTCTTTTCTAAAGCATTTTTCAAAAGTTCCTGGTTTATTTTCTTGAAAATTCCTGCATGTTCTTCGAAGTTTCTGAAATATATCTCATCTGGGCCTGTATTAATTTCCTGAGGCTGCTGTAACAAAGTCTAGATTGGAAAATATATTATCTCACAGAAAAAATATATTATCTCACAGTTCTGGAAACTAGAAATCTGAGAGTAAGACATCACTATTTTTGGTTGCTTTTGTGGAATGTGAGGGGGATCTGTCTCTCCTCTAGCTTCTGATGTCTGCTCACAGTCGCTGATGCTCCTTGGCTAGTGGACACATTACTCTGATTTTTGCCTTCACATTCATGAAGCATTCACTCTGTATGCTTCTTTCTGCCCCAGGTTCCTTTTTTTATAAGGACATTCATTAGCCATTGTAAGTTAAATGCCCACCTACTCCATTGTGCCTCATTTTACCTTCATTAATTACATCTGCAATTTTTTCACAGCTCTCATTTTAAATTGCCTTTTTTTTGGCAAAAATAGATTATGATACAAAATCATTTCATTGTATAATTTGTTTCCATGCATGACCAGAGCATCAAATAAAAGTGTGAATGCCAAAGTAAATCAGCTTAGGGCTAGTGACACAAAGATCTTATTTGTTTAATCTCAATTAGAAAGCTTAGAAGAAAAAAAAAAAAAAAAAAAAAAAAAACAATGGACTTCACCAGAAGCTCAACCCAGACTATAGAAACCCCACCAGCCTGGGATTTCCATTTAAGACACATATACTCTAGTGATTAGGTTTTGGTAGCCTTTATTCCCCACTACCAGCTCCACTGATTCATGGGTGTTAGCCTTAGTGTTCCTCGTTACCTGTGGGACCCCACCGTTACTTCACCCATGTCCAGAAATCATTCTCATCTGCATCTATGGACCAGGAAATTCATTGGCAAAGGTCCTTTGTTGTCATTACCTGTCAAGAGAAAGCTGGTGTTCACATCAAGGATGCCACGTGTGTCTTCTAGGTTTCTTTGTAGGAACCCTCTCTTCGGTGCTATTATATCTTGTCATCTGGGCCTTAAAGAAATTTTGCTAGTGCTCAGAATATCAGGAAGTACCCCTTAACAGGTTTCTGACTATACTCCAGAATTTTGTTTCTTATGAAATTCAGTTCCATCATGTTTTGGCCCCCATTCCTCTGCTATAAGTATTTACTCTTAAGGAAGGACTCCCTAGGCTGTGTTTTCTTCTCTATACTTACGTGTTACTAACCCTGGGTTCAGTTTCCTCTTCTTTCTCCCCTTTACAGAATAAGGGTTATCATGTCCATAAAGGATCATAAATAGAATTAGGGCTGTAGAGTAGAGATTAATTTTTGTCTGATCTCTCAGACAAAAATGTCTTATTACATAAAGCGTTAAATTTACAAATTAGAATAATTCCTTGGAATTGTAAAACTTTGTATAATGTGTTTGAGGAACAGGTAAGACCCTTATGTGATTATAGCGGTATAAACCAAGGGAAGAGTAATAAAGGGTGATACGTATTTCAAAAGGCCACCCTGTGTACTCTGGAGAATGGACAGAGGAAGCAGTGATAGGCAAGGTGATGTCGAGGAGGCCTTGGTGTACATGATATCCAGGATTCAGCTAGAGTGGGGGCAGTGGGGAGTGTAAGAAATGGGCTAGAGCCTATTGGACATGCTGATGGACTGGAAGTGGCACATGAGGGAAAAAAGAAGTGTAAGAAATGACTGCTAGTTTTGGCCTAAGTGATGGCATTTACTCATATGGTGGGGGTGGGGGGAACAGTGGACTTGGGGACTGAAGTGAAGAACTGTGTTGTAAAAACACACAGATAAATGAGACTTCTCAAGGTGCCTTCCTCAAAGGATTAGAAAGCCAGAATATTCTTTCTGTGTAGTGCAGTTATGAAACCCCGAACAGCACGGCAGAGGACCAGAGCTGCCAGGTCCTTTTTAAGACTTGGTGTCCTCATCTGTACATGGGCATTTATTACTTATTTCACTACATTGTTTTGAAGATTACATTAGATAATGTTTGTGAAACACAAACACAGTGCCTAACATGCAATTAACACCTAGTAAATGTCAAAATTAGTGTTGCTATTGTTATTTTTGGCAAAAGGAATGCTATTTTTAAAGCTAACTTTAAATATTTTGGAATGAGAAAGATTTATGCAATAAATAATAATGAAAATTTATTTTACATATACATGCATACATAATATACATACTTAGTATGTATATTATGTATATGACTTTCTTTTTTGGGTTACATTTTTGTACCTTATAGAAAGAACTACAAAGTATTAAAACCAGTAATTTGAATTTTATAAGCATGTGGGGAGACTTTCTGACTTATAAGTGTGATTAGCAATGTGAGTTAATATTTCTGCCTCATAAGATCTGTCTATACCTTCGTGCAAATCAAAGTTCCCTCAGCAGTAAGGAGTCAAAATGCAGCAGTAGACACTATTTAGATCAGCATTTTTCTCTGCTCTACATGGTTTAATCAAAGGTTCATATCAATACCTTTGATTTGCTCAGTTTTTCCATTGATTTGACTTTATTCTACTCTTTGTCTTAACATTTAACATTACCATTTTAAGTGTACTGGTATTGCACATTCAATGTATACTTGAGAATATTATATTGGGACTCTACACATGCCATTAACAGAGAGATCTTGAAGGAGCAAAGGCCAGATCACTTAAGAAAACCACAGTCTCTTCTTTGGCAATAGTGTTGAACCTGGAGGAAAGCCAGATGTAGCTGGTGTAAAGTTAGATTCCATTCCATCAGCATAATAGTTAATAATAGTTGATTGACAGGGATGTGAAGAGTACCCTCTTTTCTTCCCCCCCCTCCACTCCCATTCCAGGCTAACCTCTCTAGGGAATATGCCATTCCTTTCCCCATTCCTAAAATTCTTTGCTTAAGCACAGCCAGGGGCTGCTGGACTTGTGCCCAACAATTCATAGGGAGGTAGAGAGATCTCTCTGAAAGAGTTGTGAATCCCTGAAGTTACTGATGAGGTAGCTCAGTCGTATCCAAATAACTTTAGGGATGTGGAAGAAACATGAGTTTTCCCTGCTAGTGTATTTATTGGAAAAATAGCTGAATTCCTGTCACTCACCTGAACAAACTTAGTAGCAAGTAATTAGGATCACTTCTGCTTTCCTTTAGCCACATATGACATTCTTGTTGACAGAAATTTAGGTTGATTTTAGTAGGTCTTTTATGATTCATATCTCATGGCATATATTATTTTGCATTGTTAAAACTATATTAAACAATATTTGTTGGGGAACTTAGTACCAGTAAATTAGTGACATTTGCCACTTTCTTCCAACTTTTTTTGGGGATGCAGGTATTTGCAGAATATGAGCTATTCAAATAGTTACAGCATTCCAGAGATTCTTTCCCTGGATTCTGCATGCTTACATTTGGAGTTATATTTAAATACTAAGAAGTATTACTGAATATTGTTGAATGTAAGATTCACTGCTATAGTGATCAGGTGAAAATTCAAAAGTATTTCCTGTGTCCAAGTAATTCTTCTTCTTAGTGGGATAATGATTCTGATACTCGAAGTAGTCTTTCGTTTTGTAATTTGTTGAAGTTAATATTTTGTATTGCCTGCAGTTTGGGTTAGCAATTATTCTTTAACCTACATCTCACCACCACAGAGCAACTTGCTAACTTTTAATCACTACCTTCTCAAGTTTAAGAACTTGGCCAGAGTGATCCCGGAAAGTCTCAACATTTTCCAGTGAGTAAAGTCCATCTCTTTTGGAGATCTTGACACCTATCATTAACAAGGCTGCAACCTCCTTAAAGATAATTGAGAAAGGAGACCTGTTCTTCTGTATATTTAGTAAAGCATAAAGAGGTTATACACCAGGATAAGATCGCTCTTAAATAGAATGCATTGTATTGTCTGGCAGACTGACCCACCATCATGTAGCCTCCTGCATTCTACAGATTATGTTGTGGGTTTCAGGTGTTTTTCTCAGGTCAGTTTCCCTATCATTAATGCTGCAACACCTCCGCTGAATAGATATCCATTCTCTCATTCTTTTATTACACCCCAGTGTAACCAGCACTGTTGACTCTCAGGAGTTGATAAATAAGCTCCAGTTTTACTGCTTTTGAAAATAAAACTTTAAAATTGTTTCTATAATAAACATATGGTAAATAAAATCCTAAATCAGGTTTTTTAACATAGCCTCATGTAAATGGAATCACATTGAAATATATTAATACTTAATGTTAATAATATATACCCTTCATATGCTTGACATGTCACTGGCCTCAATTATCTTATTGGCAAACAGGAAAAACTGTCCAATCTATTTAATAACAGAAGTAAACTGAATATAGTTCCTCTCTGGAGCACCTTTTAATAAAAGAAGGAGTTTACCTTTTGATTTTCAAAATGCTTACTAAAAATTGCCTTTACTGTCATCCAAGTGTTTTTATGACACAAAAGAAAGATGACTTGGGGAGGATTTGGTTTGATTCAGTAAACATTTTCTGAGCACTTCTGAGCATTTTTGAGCCAGTCACTGTGTTGTGTCTGGAACGCAGAGATGAATAAGTTTGTTCCTGGGTCACGGTGTACAGTGTAATAGAATAGACAGTTAAGTCATATTACTGCCCTTACAACTTGAATGTAGAGTCGCTGTTCTCTTAGGGGCTATTAGTTTTGGCAAATTAGGTGAGAAAGGGAAATTCTCTCTGAAAATCACATTGGGATTGGATGTTGAATGATGAAAGCTGAAAATGAGGACAAACTAGGACATCCAATGAAAAGGGATACCTCATGAGCAAAGAGTGTAATAAGCAAGTGTGTGGTGTGAAGTCAGGAGAGTGCTGCAAAGGTTGCAGAGTATGACTTCAACAAAGGTTATTGTTATTCTGTTTTTTTTTTTTTTAGATCAGAGAAAACCAAATAATATTTTTTTGCATGTGTATAAAAGCCTTCAAATAAGCCTTCAAGATTTTAGTACTTTGTAGCAACTTAGAAAATTCTGAAGGAAGATATAGTAGCAGGAACCTTTTTCTTTGAATGATATAAACTCCAGATGTGCTTAAATTAGTAGCACAGAGCATTTTCTTAGTTTTTGATGGGGAAAATGTATTGCTTTATCACTGGTATATTCATCTATACATAAAACAATATTAATTATCCACCTTCCACTTAGTGTTAGGAAGACATCAGGTGATCAAGGTAGACATGGTGCCTGCCATCAAAGAACTTTAAGATTAGGACAAAGACATGCTTTTTCTCTTTGTAAGTGTATTCCTGTTTTAGAGTGACATAGATCATCTTCAATCCATGTGTTTTATCATTTTATGATTGTTTCAAAAATAGTTTTGTAGACTGTCTCTAAGATCTCTTACATTTTCATTTCCTTGTCCCATGCTATAATAAAATAATTACTAAACAGTCTTCTAACACTGACTTTAGGAACTGAGTTAATGTTGCTGAGCACAAACAATAGTTTGGGAGAATTCCTTGGACAGAGAACAAGGAATAGAACTAGGATTTATTGTTACTTCTATGTGGTAGACACTGTGTGAAGAGATTTCATGTATTTTATACATTTATTCTTTAAAATGTTTCTGGGTATTATCTCAGTTTTTTTTTTTATTTTATTTTATTTTTTTTTTCTTTTTATTGTAAACAAATGGGATACATGTTGTTTCTCTATTTGTACATGGCGTAAAGGCATACCATTTGTGTAATCATAAATTTACATAGGGTAATGTTGTTTGATTCATTCTGCCATTTTTTTCCCTTCCCCCCCTCCCCTCCCACCCTTCCCCTCCATCTATACAGTCCTTCCTTCCTCCATTCCTGCCCCCTCCCTAAACCCAACTCCAACCCCAACACTAACCTTTCCCACCCCCATTATGTGTCATCATCCACTTATTAGCGATATCATTCTTCCTTTGGTTTTTTGAGATTGGCTTATCTCACTTAGCATGATATTCTCCAGTTTCATCCATTTGCCTGCAAATGCCATAATTTTATCATTCTTTATGGCTGAGTAATATTCCATTGTATATATATACCACATTTTCTTTATCCATTCATCAATTGAAGGACATCTAGGTTGGTTCCACAATCTGGCTATTGTGAACTGAGCAGCTATGAACATTGATGTGGCTGTATCTCTGTAATATGCTGATTTTAAGTCCTTTGGGTATAGGCCAAGGAGTGGGATAGCTGGGTCAAATGGTGTTTCCATTCCAAGTTTTCTAAGGAATCTCCACACTGCTTTCCAGAGTGGCTGCACTAATTTGCAGCCCCACCAGCAATATAAGAGTGTACCTTTCTCCCCACATCCTCGCCAACACCTGTTGTTGGTTGTATTCTTGATAATTGCCATTCTAATTGGGGTGAGATGGAATCTTAGGGTGGTTTTGATTTGCATTTCTCTTATTACTAGAGATGTTGAACATTTTTCCATATGTTTGTTGATTGCTTGTACATCTTCTTCTGTGAAGTGTCTATTCATTTCCTTAGCCCATTTGTCAATTGGATTATTTACATTCTTGGTGTAGAGTTTTTTGAGTTCTTTATAGATTCTGGAGATTAGCGCTCTATCTGAAGTATGATTGGCAAAGATTTTCTCCCACTCTGTAGGCTCTTTCTTTGCATTGCTGATAGTTTCCTTTGCTGAGAGAAAGCTTTTTAGTTTGAATCTATCCCAGTTATTAATTCTTGCTTTTATTTCTTGTGCTATGGGAGTCCTGTTGAGGAAGTCTGGTCCTAAGCCAACATGTTGAAGCTCTGGACCTACTTTTTTCTTCTATAAGATGCAAGGTCTCTGGTCTGATTCCGAGATCCTTAATCCATTTTGAGTTTAGTTTTGTGCATGGTGAGAGATATGGGTTTAGTTTCATTCTGTTGCATATGGATTTCCAATTCTCCCAGCACCATTTGTTGAAGAGGCTATCTTTTCTCCATTGCATATTTTTGGCCCCTTTGTCTAGTATGAGAAAATTGTATTTATTTGGGTTTGTGTCCGTGTCCTCTATTCTGTACCATTGATCCACCTTTCTATTTGGTACCAATACCATGCCGTTTTTGTTACTATTGCTTTGTAGTAGAGTTGAAGATCTGGTATTGCGATACCCCCTGCTTCACTCTTTCTGCCAAGGATTGCTTTAGCTATTCTGGGTTTTTTATTCTTCCAGATGAATTTCATAATTGCTTGCTCTATTTCTGTAAGGTACATCATTGGGATTTTAATTGGAATTGCATTGAATCTGTATAGCACTTTTGGTAGTATGGCCATTTTGACAATATTAATTCTTCCTATCCAAGAACATGGGAGATCTTTCCATCTTCTAAGGTTTTCTTGAATTTCTTTCTTTAGTGTTCTGTAGTTCTCATTGTAGAGGTCTTTCACCTCTTTTGTGAGATTGATTCCCAAATACTTTATTTTTTTCCAAGCTATTGTGAATGGGGTAGTTTTCCTAATTTCTCTTTCTGAAGATTCATCGCTTATATATAAAAATGCCTTCGATTTATGTGCATTGATCTTATATCCCGCTACTTTACTGAATTCACTTATGAGATCTAAAAGTTTTCTGGTGGAATTTCCTGGTTCCTCTAAGTATACAATCATATCATCAGCAAATAGGGATAGTTTGAGTTCTTCTTTTCCTATTCGTATCCCTTTAATTTCTTTGGTCTGTCTAATTGCTCTGGCTAGAGTTTCAAGGACGATATTGAATAGAAGTGGTGAAAGAGGGCATCCCTGCCTTGTTCCAGTTTTTAGAGGGAATGCTTTCAGTTTTTCACCATTAAGAATGATATTAGCCATGGGTTTAGCATAGATGGCCTTTACAATGTTAAGGAATGTTCCCACTATCCCTATTTTTTCTAGTGTTTTGAGCATGAAGGGGTGCTGTATTTTATCAAATGCTTTTTCTGCATCTATCGAGATAATCATGTGATTCTTGACTTTAAGTCTATTGATATGGTGAATGACATTTATTGATTTCCTGATGTTGAACCAACCTTGCATCCCTGGGATGAAACCCACTTGATCATGGTGCACTATCTTTTTAATATGTTTTTGTATGCGATTTGCTAAAATTTTGTTGAGAATTTTTGCGTCGATGTTCATTAAGGATATTGGTCTGAAATTTTCTTTCCTCGATGTGTCTCTGTCTGGTTTAGGAATCAGGGTAATATTGGCTTCATAGAACGAGTTTGGGAGAGTTCCCTCCTCTTCTATTTTCTGGAATACTTTGAGAAGTATTGGAATGAGTTCTTCTTTAAAAGTTTTGTAGAACTCGGCTGAGAACCCATCTGGTCCTGGACTTTTCTTTGTTGGAAGACTTTTGATGACTTCTTCTATTTCATTACTTGAAATTGGTCTATTTAAATTGTGTATGTCCTCCTCGTTCAGTTTAGGCAATTCATATGTCTCTAGAAACCTGTTGATGTCTTCGAAATTTTCTATTTTGTTGGAGTATAGATTTTCAAAATAGCTTCTAATTATGTTTTGTATTTCGGTCGTGTCTGTTGTGATATTTCCTTGTTCATTCCGAATTTTAGTGATTTGGGTTTTCTCTCGTCTTCTCTTTGTTAGTGTGGCTAAAGGTTTATCAATTTTGTTTATTTTTTCGAAGAACCAACTATTTATTTTGTCAATTTTTTGTATTGTTTCTTTCGTTTCAATTTCGTTGATTTCAGCTCTGAGTTTAACTATTTCCTGTCTTCTACTACTTTTGGTGTTGGTCTGTTCTTCTTTTTCTAGGGCTTTGAGCTGTAGTGTTAGGTCATTTATTTTTTGAGTTTTACTTCTTTTATTAAATGCGCTCCATGAAATAAATCTTCCTCTAAGTACCGCTTTCATAGTGTCCCAGAGATTTTGATATGTTGTTTCTTTGTTCTCGTTTACCTCTAAGAATTTTTTAATTTCCTTCCTAATATCTTCTGTTATCCATTCATCATATAGTAGCATATTGTTTAATCTCCAGGTGTTGGAGTAGTTTCTGTTTTTTACTCTTTCATTAATTTGTAACTTCAATCCATTATGATCTGATAGAATACAAGGTAGTGTCTCTATCTTCTTGTATTTGCTGACATTAGCTTTGTGGCATAATATATGGTCTATTTAGAGAAGGATCCATGTGCTGCTGAGAAGAAAGTGTATTCGCTCTTGGTTGGATGGTATATTCTATAAATGTCTGTTAAGTCTAAATTATTGATTGTGTTATTGAGATCTATGGTTTCTTTGTTCAATTTTTGTTTGGAAGATCTGTCCAGTGGTGAGAGAGGCGTGTTAAAATCACCTAGAATTATTGTGTTATGGTCTATTTGGTTTCTAAAATTGAGAAGGATTTGTTTAACATATATGGATGAGCCACTGTTTGGGGCATAGATGTTTATGATTGTTATATCTTGCTGATTTATGCTTCCCTTAAGCAGTATGAAATGTCCTTCTTTATCCCTTCTAACTAACATTGGCTTGAAGTCCACTTTATCTGAAATGAGGATGGATACTCCAGCTTTTTTGCTGAGCCCATGTGCATGGTATGTTTTTCCCCATCCTTTCACCTTCAGTCTATGGGTATCTCTTTCTATGAGGTGAGTCTCTTGCAGGCAACATATTGTTGGATCTTTCTTTTTAATCCAATCTGCCAGTCTATGTCTTTTGATTGATGAATTCAGGCCATTAACATTCAGGGTTATTATTGAGATATGATTTGTATTCCCAGTCATTTGGTTCATATTTAAAATTTTTGACACATCTTGGTTCCTCCTTTATTTGACAGTTCCTTTAGGATAATTCCTCCCTTTGCTGATTTGCTTCTTTGTTTTTTATCTCTTCCTCATGAAATATTTTGCTGAGAATGTTCTGTAATGCTGGCTTTCTTTTTGTAAATTCTTTTAGCTTTTGTTTATCATGGAATGATCTTATTTCATCGTCAAATTTGAAGGTAAGTTTTACTGGGTATAAGATTCTTGGTTGGCATCCATTTTCTTTCAGAGCTTGAAAAATGTTGTTCCAGGCCCTTCTAGCTTTTAGGGTCTGGATTGAAAAATCTGCTGATATCCGTATTGGCTTCCCCCTGAATGTAATTTGGTTCTTTTCTCTCACAGCCTTTAAAATTCTGTCTTTATTTTGTATGTTAGGTATTTTCATTATAATGTGCCTTGGTGTGGGTCTGTTGTAATTTTGTGTATTTGGAGTCCTATAAGCCTCTTGGACTTGATTTTCCATTTCATTCTTCAGATTTGGGAAATTTTCTGATATTATTTCTTCAAATAGATTGTTCATTCCTTTCGTTTGTTTCTCTAAGCCTTCCTCAATCCCAATAATTCTCAAATTTGGCCTTTTCATGATATCCCATAGTTCTTGGAGATTCTGTTCATGATTTCTCACCATCTTCTCTGTTTGTTCAACTTTGTTTTCGAGGTTAAATATTTTGTCTTCAATATCTGAAGTTCTGTCTTCCAGCTGTTCTATCCTATTGGTTGTGCTTTCTATGGAGTTCTTAATTTGGTTTATTGTTTCCTTCATTTCAAGGATTTCTGTTTGGTTTTTTTTCAATATCTCTAACTCTTTATTGAAATGATCTTTTGCTTCCTGAATTTGCTCTGTTAACTGTCGATTGGTGCGATCGTTCAATGCCTGCATTTGCTCTTTCATCTCATCGTTTGCCTCCCTAATCATTTTAATTATGTACATTCTGAACTCCCTTTCTGTCATTTCTTCTGCCATGCTGTCGTTGGATTTTATTGATGTAACATCTAGATTTGTTTGGGGCATTTTCTTCCCTTGTTTTCTCATATTGTTCAGGGATCAGTGGGTCGTTAAGATATTGCAGATTTCCTCTATCAACTTATAATGTCCCTGAAGATTGTTAGTATATCCCCTCTTATCCTTCAGTAGCCTGAAGTCTTGGAGGAGGTTGATAATGCAGAGCTCCACGAAGAAGCTGCCTCTCTAGGGTGGTGACCCTCAGGTGGCGTATATTCCCTGCTAGTGGGCAGAGGTGTCTCCACTTGTTGACCAATGGTCATCCAACGGGGAAGTAGGCTGCGGGCTGAGGCAAGGCCTGTTTGTGCCTATGTCTCTGACTTTACTGTCCCTGTGGGAAAACCTCCCCCGGCCAGGAAGAGTCACTCGGTGGGGACGTCTCGCTAGTCAGTTGCCCTCCTAGAGGTTCCCCTCAATCTACAACTACCCCCTGGGCTGGGCTGTCTTCTTCTGCAACGATCCCAGGGGCCCGGACCTACGTCCTGGGCCTGGGAGCCTCACCCATCGCAGGCGAGTCTCCTTAGGCTGCCTCTCCCAGAGAATCTGCCCGCCGCCCTGGAAACTTCGCTCCGCCCCTAGGCGTGTGTCTGCGCGGCTCTTCCAGCAAGAAGCCACCTAGCTCCTGGGACCCTGCTCTGCACCAATCGCCTGGCTATGCAGCCCCTCCCCTGAGCCACCACCTGGAGCCCCGTACAATAGCTCCGAGACACAGAGACCCGCCACACACCTCCTCCTCCGGACAGCCGCCCGGTTTCCGACGCAGTCACTAGGAATCCAAACAACTCACTTTGGGTCTCCTCCTCCCACCAACCACCCGTAGCCCTAGGCAGTCACTCCAAGTCCAAGTGACCCGCCCTGTTCCTCCTCCTCCTCCTTGGGGTAGCCGCCCGGGTGTTCAGGAGCGGTGGCTCCGAGACCAGGTGACTCACCACGCTCCTTCTCCAGGCAGGCCACCGGTGTTCAGGAGCGGTTGCTTTTAGTCCAATCAACTCACCACTCGCCTCCTCCTCTGGCAACCGCCTGTGGTTCTGATGCAGTCACTCCCAGACTAAGCGTCCCACCGCTCTCCTCCTCCAGGCAGGCCACCAGTGTTCTGGAGCAGCTGCTCCGAGTTCAAACAGCTCGTCACGCAGCTCCTCCTTCGGCAACCGCCCGCAGCTCTGATGCAGTCACTCCCAGGTCAAACAACAAGCCACGCTCCTCCTCCTCCTCCGGGCAACCTCCTGGCACTCAGGAGCGCTAGCTCTGAGTTCACACAGTTCACCACACAACTCCTCCTCTGGCAACCGCCTGTGGTTCTGATGCAGTCATTCCCAGACCAAGCGTCCCGCCGTGCTCCTCCTCTTCCTCCGGGCAGTCCCCCGGCGCTCAGGAGTGCCCACTCTGAGTTCAAACAGCTCGCCACGCAGCTCCTCCTCTGGCAACCGCCCGTGGCTCTGATGCAGTCACTCCTAGACCCAAGCGACCCGCCGGGCCTCTCCTCCTCCTCCGGGCAACCCCCCCGGTGTTCGGAAGCGGTCACTCTGGGTCCAAACAGCTCACCACGCAGCTCCTCCCCAGGCAGCCGCCCGGAGCCCCAGCGGCTGCTCGAGTCCAAGCGCTATGCTGAGCCGCCTCCTCTACGATGATCCCAGTTGTCCGTGTTTACCGCTCCAGTGGGGGGAGGGGCGTCTCGCCGAGTAACTCCACTTCACAAATTCCCTGCGTTCCGGGGCTACCGCCCCATCCGGGACGCCTCCCCAACAGGGGAGACTCACCCGGCAGCTTTGAGTTGGTCCCAAGTCTCTCACTATCTCCTCTTTTGAATCTTGCGTCCTGGAGCAGCGTGAAATGCAGCCGCCCTCTAGTCCGCCATCTTGGCCTGCCCTTATCTCAGTTTTTAAAAATAAGGGAAAACTTCCAAGATTGGGAAACCGAGGCTACTAGCATATTCCTTCAACTCACAGCTGACAAGCATCAGCTTTGGGATTTGAGATCAAGATGGTTGGATTGCATCAAGTGTGCTCATTTTATGTAGCTTACACAGGTGTGCTTAAAAAATTGTTTAGCCCTAAGTGTCAGTTTGGATATTTAAAACAAGGCCTGATTTACTCCAAAATCTGTTAAATAGGTTATTTAAACTTCAAATAAATATTGTAAAAGCAACATTTTTTTCTTTAAGGTGGTGTTTGGTTTTAATGCCTTATTTTCTGGTTATAATTTTTATAGTTTTTTTTTTTTTCCCACCCTATGGTTTAATTCAAGTGAAGATTTCAAGAAGTCATGTTTTTCTATCAGAGGTATAAAATAAATATAAAATGTTTTTCTGGGGATCTAAATGAATTGCTGATAACCTGTAAAATAAAGTAAGATCTGTCCTTGCAAGTACATTTCATAATAAAAAGAAAAACTTGAACTGTCAAAGGTGGTAAAAATGTCCCTGGTTTTTAATGGGTGTGATAAGTTAATTAGTTGAAAACCCATCAAAACAATTGTCACTAAAATTTATGAGTCTTTTTGGTATTCATGGAGAGTTAAGAGTGGATGTTTTTTATTCACATATTCATCAAACTTTGAAAAAGGATATTTTTAACTACTGCTTCATAATAGATAAATTCTGATGGTCTAAATATTCCTTCATATCTCATTTAGTTAGAACTTGGAGTCACTTGAGTGACATAGGATAGTGACTACATATGTGTTAAGATCCAGACTTTATACAAGTATAGTTTTAAAATAATCTTTCTCAGAGGATTTGCTTTATTTACATTATTAGCAAAGATTCCATAGGCATATATATATATATATATATATATATATATATATATATATACTCCCTTATTGTAAGTGTCATTGCTACTGGTATGAATATACTACCATAGGATAAGCTTATGACAGGTACATTGGTAAATAAAAGAAAGCCCTTATATGACATTTGCTTTACCTTGTATATATGTTCATATTTTTAGATAGCTATTTTATTTCCTTAATTGGACTGTAAATGAGGTAATGCTCATTAATGATCATTCCTTCTATTCCAAACGTAATCACAATTTTATATATCGAAGTTTCCCTATATATTCATTGCTATTGTATTTCATGATCAGTTGTTTCACCTTATAGTACATGACACTCAGTAGAACAAAAATCTAGGAAAACAAATTCCCATTTGACATGTTTCCAAAAATTCTAGATTTTTAATAATTATGTTAGATACTTGTAGTCAGATTCACTTGCTATTAACTTAATCATGCATTCTTCTAGTTTTTTACAGACCTATCAGGTTATAGAGTTCTTATTTAAATATTACTGGGTCTTTTAAAAAATGTATTTAATAATCTGCCGGACTTCACAGCCTGACCTGTGACTTTTACTGTTGAATATCCTTAATGGATTCAAATTCAGAGCCCTAAACAGGGAGGATGGTAGGAGCTGTGTATTGACTCACTGATTTGGTACAGACGATATTTGATATTAGTCCTGGCCTGACCCTGGTACCTCACTTCCTCAGGGTCTGAGTTTGTGGTTTGCTCCTAGGGTTTTTGAGTTTCTTGCCCTTAAATTCCACTTTCCTCATGCCTAATTCCTGACTACCAACTGTTTTTACTCTGTTGCATTTAAACTGTTGTTCTGTCTGTCCGCATATCCTTCTGCCCAGTTTGACTGGCAAGTCTCTTCAAGTTTCAAGATGGAATTTAGTCACCTTCTTGGAGAAGCCTCCCTTAACCACCCACATTTCTTTGTTTATCTCTTCCTATACTAAGTGCACACATCCATTAATGTACTCACCATGCTATATTCTCATCATTTGTTGACTTTCTGTCTGTGGACTACTGTCTGAACTTCTTGTAGTTCAATAAATGTTTAAAAGAGTGAATAATTTCTGCTACTTTGATCATTGCCAATCACATGTTATGCATCTACTTTGAGGATGTTAGATACTGGCATTTAACTGAATCTTCTAATGACATTCATACCTACTCTTTTATTTCTTACTCTGTTATCCTGATTTCATTGTATGTTTGGGCCATGCTCCAGTTGCTGATTGCTTTGATAACCTCTGGCTATCTCTGTATGCTCTTAAGTCTTCTTGACCTGTGTCAATTGCTCTTCCTGGGCCTGGTATGCCTCTACTGGGCTTCCTGGGTGAGAGCTCATTATTATTATTCTAGCCTATAAGCTTTTGATTCTACCTGACTCAATCTATCTTGGACATATGAATAAAAATTCTAATTACTTTTTTTTTGTCAGTTTTAATAGATTTACACTAAAAAAAAAATCTGAACTCAACAAACACACACACACACAAACACGCACACACACGCACATACCTCTATAAAGGGATATTTAATTATTAGGACTAATTTAAGAATAGGTTAAGACTGTGCTAAACAGCCCATATTTTATTAAATGGTTTATAGAGAGAATTTAATAAGTTGTCTTTTCCCTCTCACCCGACATGTGTGTTGTAGTTGTCAAAGTTGTTAGAATTAGTTATGATTTTGAGTCAATGATAAGTGGTACTATATAGTTTAATGACAATTAAAGCATTTCTTGCTGTGGCTAACTGTATACTTTATCTTAAATTTGTTATAAATTTGAAAATTAATGTTTAAAATATTCACCAAATATATGAAAATTTACTAGATGTAATAAATTATTTGAAGGTGCTTTTTAAACATTTAGTTTTAATTTATTTTACACAGTCTTCATCACTTATTGTCATTGTTTTGTTGTTGTTGTTTTGATTGGGGATTAAATGCACGGGTGCTTTACCACTAAGCTACATCCCTTGTCCTTTTTATTTTTATTTTGAGATAGTCTTACTAAATTGCTGAGGGTGATCTTGAATTTTTTCATCCTCCTGCCTCAGCCTCCAGAATTACTGGGATTACAGGCATGTGCCATTGTGCCTGGCTAATTTTCATTGTTTGGACCTTCTTCTTTTTTTTTTTTTTTTTCTTACTGATTACTTTTTTATATTTCAACAATTTTCAAAGTTCTTTCTAAATTATAATAATTATATCTTTAAAACTATTGCCCTGGACTGGTCAGTTTGTTTGTTCTTTTTATTTTTCTTTTAATGTGGAAAATTTGAATATATAGAGAAGTAGACATTTAGTAAACCTTCCTATATTCATCTATTGCTTAGCTTCAGAGTTATCAATTAATAGGCAAATTCTTTTTTTTTTTTTTTCTTATCTTAAAGCAACTACCGCCGCCCCAAACACAACATTATATTTAAGGCAAATCCCCAACTTCTTTGAAATTTCACAATAAAATGTTTATAAATTCCTCCTGATATCAGAACAGAACATTACAAGATCTTTCTTTTCTATCTATATATCTCCTTATAGCTACTTCATGCTACATAGAAAGCTCAGAATGGGTGCTTATATCTTTGTTCTTAAGATAGTGCTTTTATTTCTTCTGTTCTAATTTTCTAGTTGAAGATTTTAGGAGATAGCATTGGAATATACATGGGTACTGTGTTCTGGGAATAAGATTAGGTATGTGCCATCATGCTGCATTCCCTGCTCAAAATACATGGTTTTAAAGTGTCAGCCAAATTCTTTGCTAGAAATTGCCCCATCAGCTTATCAAATTCATCAATTGGTTTTGAATTGGTTTCCTTCCTTCCTTCCTTCCTTCCTTCCTTCCTTCCTTCCTTCCTTCCTTCCCTCCTTCCCTCCTTCCTTCCCTCCCTCCCTCCCTCCACCTCCTCAGGGCCTCATGCGTGCTAGGTAAGCATCCTACTGTCAAGCTCATTCCCAACCACCTAGCCCTTTGTTAAAATTGAATTTGTGACAGGATCTCATTAAGTTGCCCAGACTGACCTTGAACTCACAATTCTCCTTGCCTCAACCTCCCAAGCAGTTGGGATTACAGGCATGTATCACCACACACAGTTGAGTTTCTTGAAAAGCTTTCAGCCGGGTTTCAGGTAATAGGAGAAATGATATGTGAATTTTGATTGGAGCAGTTAATATGAAAACATATATAAAATATTTTTCATAGTTTAATATAAATTTGTAGAAAAAATTTCAATTTAGGAAGTTGAAGAAATTAATATTTCTGTGATAAGAAAAGTCTCAAATATTAAATAATAATTTATCTGGGGCTACAGAATACTAAAATTTAATTCATGGTATATGCATGCTTTTCAGGGATGCATTTTTTTTTTAAGCTGTAGATGGACACATCTTTATTTTATTTATTTATTTTTTTATGTGGTGCTTAGAATCAGTGCCTCACATATGCTAGGCAAGTGCTCTACCACTGAGCCATAACCCCAGCCCTCTGGGTTACATTATAAGAACCACTAATATGCATGTCTGACAAATGAGTACACCTATTGTCCCTTATGATAGTCATCTTTTGTTAGAATTCTGATAGCAGAAAATTAAGTTACTAGAAATTTTTAAAATATTCCTCTTTATACCAGAATTGGTTACTTCTAGTTTAAAATAATATCTGTTATTAGTAGATAACAGAAAATAAATCCTAGCTTCTATGTCATAAGTAATGCTATGTCAGTCTTAACATACATGTAATATAAGCACAACCAATACATCTGATTAAAGAGTTCTGTTGAACTTTTGTAAATTCTAACCAATGTTCAGTCTGCATTTTAATCTTTGATATAAATATTTGTATGTAACAGTTTCAAGCATGTCAGAATAACTTCTTTGACTTAGTTTTATATTGTGTTACTAGTGAAAAGCATAATGATGAATAAATACTTCCTGGTGTTGCATCCCTTTCAATTAAGAATGTATGTGTCCGGGGCTGGGGAGATAGCTCAGTCGGTAGAGTGCTTGCCTTGGAAGCACAAGGCCCTGGGTTCGATCCCCAGTACCCCCCCCCCCAAAAAAAAAAAAAAAAAGAATGCATGTGTCTCTTTAAAATTTCTTACTTTTTGTTGTTCATTGGTATGATCTTTAGATCCATGCTCTGGATGTTTACAACAAAATAATGAAGACTATTATAACTTTTTTAATTTGAGAGGATATTAGAATATATTCATGGGATCAGGGAAATATGATTATGGAAATGGGGTCAGATAGGTACAATTTTCTTGACTCCACAGGTTGTTAAATTTCACTTTTTCCCCCCTAGTTTCTGTATTTTAAGAGATAATTTTCATATCATTCTGAATATCTGTAGTTTTTTTAATAAATTCATATAGTTCTTTGGATGTTAATAAGGCTTTCACTTTCCTGATTTGTATTTTATATGTTTAATGTGAGCTTTTTTGGAAATATAAAGTGTACATTGGTTTTCTGCTACTTTTCTTGTGTATAAAAGTTATATCCTTCAAGAGTGTAACATGTGATCAATTGCCCATTAAACATTTGAATAGTTCTATGTCTTGCTGTAGAATGTTTTCATGATTTTGAGAAAATGGATGATGTCAGTAATGGGTAGTGACCATATACATCATATTTCCCAGGAAGAATTTTCTGTTAAGCTTTCGTAAGTTTTTCTGTAATAAATATGTATTTAGTTCATTTCCACTTTCGTAAGTTCTTCTGTAATAAATATATATTTAGTTCATTTCCATTTACTCAGTGGGAAATTGAGATACTATTATTTTATCTCCTTTGTTAATCACTGACCATCACTAACCAGCAAATTTAAGAATCTTATACCTAGCTCTGTGTTTGGTTTATGAACTATGTTAGTTTCCTTTATTAACTTTTACTTATGGTATTTCTCCAGCAATGGAAAACAATTCTCATTTTCTCCCTACCCCCCAAAAATGAAGAATATGCCCAAGTGGAAGAATTGAATGTTTTTAGCATTTGCATCTATTTCTTTACACTTTCTGCCTTGTTACATTCAGAACAACACTGTCTGTACTAGGTGATAAGTATTCTAGTATGATACTTACTGATTTAGGCATTATTCAGAGATTTTAAAAAATGAAAAGTTAGTTGGGCAAAATTGGAGAAATAGAATAAGGTTAAACAGAATAAAATGTATAGAATAGAGCTCAATTTGAGGCTTCAAATGAATGGGTTTCAGTACATTAGACCTCATACTCATGTAAATATGAATTTAATTTTCATATTTCTTCCACTAAATTTTTATCAAGTTGTCATTTTTTAATAGGTTTCTATGGAAGCTTAAAATAAGAGCACTAGTAAATATAAATAAAGTCTGATATGCCTGGGCTTGAAAAGGTACCCTATCAGTGGAGAAACAAACGTAAATAAACATGATTCTCTTGTCAGGCTTATTTTCGAAAGTACTGAAACTCACTAAGGCTTATAGAAGCCATAATTAAAGTTGTGAGGTCTTTTGCCTTCTCTGTTTTAGAATGAACTACTTGATGACATATTCAACCATGGGATGTCTTTAATACCCAATGAAGATAATAATAAGATATGCAGAGTTTAGACTATCTACTGCATAATTCCTTACTATCTTATAATACTATATATTTTGGCTAGTTTTACTTCATATAGTGCTGGTGAAAAAGTGAGTTTAAAAGAAAAGACGTAATTGACCTGTAATACATGGGAAGATCACCAGTGGAAATAGGAAAAAAGCAAAGGAAAGGAATCTGAAAATGAATCTTTATTTGACTAATTAGTGACAAAAATTTCTGAGTTACTGCTTTTTTATTTTTCATCATTAGCTGATTTGATTGGGAAAGGAAAAGAGATTTTAATTTTACCCTTGTCATGCAGTGCAAGAATTCACTGTTTCAAAATGGAACTGACAAGTGAATTTCATTAAGACTGATAATATGGCAGCACAGTGAAAGCTTGCAACTTTTATCAGCACATAGAAATTTTAACCAAGCTATTACTTTTTGACCAAAGTTCTATTGCATGTCATAGCCATCTTGTATTTAATGATGGTGAGTAGAATAGGTTGGTGAGGTTTCACTTCAGGTGTCTGTTCTAACTTTGTGTGTGTGTATTTCATTTAGTTTTTCTTCAAGGTTTTGCCCACACTGTGCTCCTACCTTTATAGTGAAAAAGGGTAGTTATTAGATTATTTCATTTATTTGTGATGGATAGAGTCTAGGAATTATTACTGAAAACTGTCAATTGATACTGACATACGTATTTTCAACGGTAAATATTCTGCTTTATTTTTTTCAGTATAATAAAAGCAAAACTCCATATCAGTAAAACAGTAATGAAATGAAGGTATTTCTGACACATGATAGAGATACAAGTTCTTAGTTCCAGGAATCTAACTGAATTTCTTTGAGCCCTTCTTAATTCCATGCCTTTATTCTAATTGCCTCTCAATATACAGACTCATGCAGAATAGTGGTTTCCCCTTGTCTCCATCTGGTAGAAACCAAACCTAAAGACAGGACTATGTCTAGTTTGGTTGTTACTATATCTTTGGTGCTTTAATGGTTTGTCTGGTATAAAAGTTGTATGCCATGAGTGTTTGTGGAGGGAATGAACACTCACACTTTACCATCTTGAATCCAGGTGTAAAGTCCAATTCTTAGATGTACTCATTGCATTTGGTTCCTTCGCTCTGCAGATTCTTTGCACTTTTGAATTTGTTATGCTGCATTTCAGTCATTTGCATGTGGCTTAGTATTTAGTTGTGTTTTGTTTAATGTTGTGTGTCTTCATTTATTTTATAATATTCCACTATCTGTTAATAAATATGTGTGTAGTTCCTGGTAAGATGTGAATGGCAGCATGAAGGGGAATGAACTTTCAGTTTCTATGTTTGTATAGTTTCCCCCCACATGGTTCCCTTGGAGCCCAGATAGGCATTATGGGGTTGTTTGACTGGTTCAGAAGCACAGTATCATTCAGCTTTATGATGTGGTCCTGATCGTCAGCTTCCTCTTCTAGCAAGTGAAGCTAATCCCTACCAGAAAGATTTGTTTGGGAATTTAAAATGGCTAACATTGAAGAACTCTCAACTAAATGGGCCTTTACTCAAGGTTAGTACTCTTCCTGTCTGTCCATTTTCACCTTCCATTGCTAGCCATTTCACAAAACTGTCTCACCTAATTAGTCATTTCCCATGGCCACAATGATACTGGATTTAACCTTTAGGAAACTTAAATCTTTCTTTTCCAGCAATACTATTTCAAGAGACCTAGACACTATCTTTGACTCTCGAATATTCTTTTTCCTCCTTTCAGACTTTTTGTCATTGATATCTGTGTTCCCCTGGTGTCCTGTATTGCTCCTTTCGGAGAACTACCTCCTTTGTTGGTAGACTCTAAGTCTTGTCTGCCTTGCTCACCCCTTACATATCACCCCTGTGTCTCCAGCATTTGGCAGTGTCTAGTGTATGGATTGCACTTTGAACATGTATTGAATGGTTGAATGGATTTGATTATTTGTAGTTTTTCTGGGAAAGAGATGATGTGAAGGGGACATGATGAGAGACAGTGAATTCTCTGATCCAGAGTACAATCTTCCCAAGGGCATTTTTTTCTATATACTTAATGTAAACAGGTGTAAGGATGTTAACAAATGAAGAAAGAAGCTAAATTTCTGTCTGTAAAAACTACCTTCAGGATTGTGTATGCTGCCATAGATTGTTTTGTTTTGTTTGGTTTTCTTGTGGCAAAAACTATGCTGTTTAAACCTACTGATGTCTTTGTAATAACATACTCAAAACTCTCATTATTGTACATAGTTAAAAATATAAATCTAGGGATTTCTATGTTATTTGAGAAAAACTTAATAGTATTTCACTGTATTCTTGTTAACTGTATAAACCTATAATTCTGATGTGAGCTGGAACTGTAAAGTTAAATGAGTAGTAGGAAGTTAGTTTAAATTTTAGAGAGGTAAGTTTTTCCTTTCTCTTAGTATAAAGATTGAACCAGGCACTTGAAAATAAATCCGGTCCTGAAATGCATGAAAATAATATTTTACTGGTTTATATATATATATATATATTTTTTTTTTTTTTTTGGTTTATATTTTTAAAATACTATTGCTCAATTCAAGGAAGGCTACATTGCCATGAGGTACATTAGTCATGTAACAGGTTTAAACTACTTAGAAATAATACTATGAGGAAGAAAATAAAATTGGTTCAAATGGTAGTGTCAGGTCAAGGAAAGAAGACAAAGTAGCTCCCTCTTGCCAGGCACATATTGTTAACTTTGTTCTGATGGCAGCTTTTGTGGTTTATTTAGGTTTCAACTTGTCCCTGAAGGTGTTGCTATACTGTGAAGGTGTAAGAAGTGCAGTAATGGAACAGGCTCATGAGATATCTTATCATTTGGACCTTCTTGGGCAAACCTAGCTTGAGTTTCTGAGTGGTTAGCTTGACATTTTGAAGCAGTGAGAAGTTGTGTCATTATTCTAGACTACTGTAGTACTTAGAGGGAAAAGATTTAAAGTTCATTGCAGTAATTGCTGACAGCTTCCATTGAATGAGAGGTGCTTTTAGGAAGCTTGTGTTGCTTTGAAAAAAAGACAACCTATTAGGAACATGAAAGAGAACAGTGGGCCTTGTAAGACGAGAGTGACAAAAATGTAGGTTTGGGCAGTTTTGCATCCCTCAAATAATTGCATACATTTTGAAAGTGGAGATGAAATAAAATGACTTTTAACGGTTGTTCATGTGTTTATGGTCTTTAAGCAAAGAAAGACTCTAGACTTCTGAAACTAACTCTCTGTATATTTTCAGTAACTAAAAGATATCAAACCTGGTGGCCAGATCGTCACAGGGAGCAAGGTAGCCAGCATGACTGGGCCTGGCACCGTCCATGTGAAGTGCTGAGGCGGCGATCCCCACTGTAGCAGCATTCCCCGCCTTGGAAACCTGCAATTTGCCTCTTAGTCCCAGATGGGGAGGAAGCTCGCAAACAGCTGCAAGCCATACATAATGGCAGGGTTCACATCCTGACAGGGACAAAGTAGAAGAAAGGAAAAATTCAAGAGTCTTCATAACATTATCCGAGTCAAAGATTTTATGCTTTCTGTGAAGGTTGTAGCACGCTTTAAAGTTTTGAGTCTGTTCCGTCTGTTTTGCTGCTTTTTCCTCTCCTGGATGCCGGCCAGCAGGCAGTTGAAGGAAACACTGGGGATGGCACCTTCATCACACTGCACCGTCTTCTGCTTACGTAGAGAACATGAACTGCTTCCCAGAGACTGTCCTGCACACGTACCAGCGAGGTTTTCAGTGTGTTTATATACTATGCGTGTGTATAGGTGTACGTTCACACTTAACTGTGCTGGTACTCACGACTTTGAGAACACAGAGAGATCAAGAAGTAGGAATTCTGGAATTACACAAATTTTACTTATATAAAATTTCAAGCATATTCTGGTTGTGTCCTGGAGTGGTATACCAAAGGGACAAAGGCCTTGGCCTGTCATAGGTAAGCTTTTAATTATTTTGCTTGCATAAATAAATAGCAGCACTCCATTTCACAGAGAAGGAAGCCAAGCTTCTTGGAAGGCAACCTGTACAATTTTAGGTGGCATAGATGAGAGCCTCAGCGTTATATCACGAGTTAATGGAAGAAATAATAAAATTTTTCATATCCAAAGCATCAAGCGTTTTAAGAGGGGTTTATTTTAAATGGATAAGGTACTCTTCATATCTGAAAAATGTACTGTTTTACCTTTAGAAGCTTAAAAAAGCCTTTTATATGTGCTTTAACTCTATCAGGTCTACTTTGCTTTCTCTGTTTCACAGAACTGTCATCACTTTAATGTTTCATGTACTTTAGTTATGAGCTTTAGAAAGCAGGTTAAGGGGTGATTTAGAACTGCAGATAGACAACACATGGAATAATCAAAACTTCAGTTCACAAATAGAAGGATGGCATGCTTCAGGCAATTACAATTTAGAGCAAGTTATCTTTTTGAATTAGTGACCTTATGAGAACATTTCTTGAGTATTTATGCCCTACATTTTGCACTAAGACTTCATAGCAGTTGCATATTCTGGTTTCGGGCTGTGGGGGTCGTGTTCTGAGTCATATTTTCACCATGGTATTTTGTAGTGCATGTTGCCCTTGTAAAAGTGAAAAAATACTCTATATATTTATCTATATGCACACATTTCACCTGTGCCACAGCAGGGACCGTGTCTGTCTTGTTCACACTGTATCACTTTGCCTGATATAGAGTGCTCAGTGAGTAATTTTGAGTGAATGATTTTTAAACAGTTTTCTCCTTCATACTTTGATGGTTGAAACATAAGCCTTCCCATAAGCTGATAGTACTTCTCTTTTGAAATTACTGCCATGGAAGCATTAACTCTTTTTTACTGTATTTTAAACCCTCTTTGACGTTGGCATATATTCTCCGTGTATGTTATCCATTGTGTGTATGTATTCCCCCAAAAAGTGTCATTCAATTCCAGCATATATTCACACCTTTTCCCCTCTTCATGCTTGATTCTTGTCTGACGTGTCATCTGGCTTCTCCCTTTATATAAATATTATTCAACCTTTAAGTACAATCTTTAAAACTTTTTTCACTGATAAATGAAAACGTGAAAATGACATGTATTTATGGAGAACTATTTGATGTTTCAGTACACATACATATTGTATAATATTCAAGCCAGAGTAAACACATCTATTGCCTCAAACATGTATCTTTTCTTCTTGGTGAAAACATTCAAAATCCTTTCTTTTATAGCTTTTTGAAATATATAGTACATTATTATTATCGATAGTCACCCTCCTGTGCAACAGCATACAGAACTTCTTACTCCTATCTGATCATAACTTGGTATACCCAGTGATCAACCACTCCCTGTTCTGCTTTGGTAAAAGCCATTCTTACTGGAATGAGGTGATATCTCATGATTTTGTTATGCATCATATGATGTTTAGTCACATTGAACATTTTTTAACATACTAGTTGGCCATTCGAATACTTTCTTTTGATAAAATGTCTATTTTAGGTCAATTGTCCATTTTTTAATTGTGTTATTTTTGCCTTTGCTATTGCGTTCTTTGAGTTCCTTATATGGTCTCAATATTAACCCACGATCAGATGTGTAGTTTGCAAATATTTTCCTCCATTCTCTAAGTTGTCTCTTCACTTTGATTGTTTCCTTTACTGTGCAGCAGCTTTTTAGTTTGATATGCTATTCAACTGTTTTTGCTTTTATTTCCTGTGCTTGGGATCTTGCCCATTCCAGTGTCCTAAAGCACTTCCCTTACGTTTTGTTTTATTTTGTACTGGGGATTGAACCCAGGGGTTTTTTACCACTGAGCTACATTCCCAGGCATTTTTATTTTATTTTATTTTATTTTTTCTTTTGAGACAGGGTCTTGATCAGTTGCTCAGGGCTTTGCTGAGGCTGGCCTTGAACTTGCTATCCTGCCTCAATCTCCCAAGTTGCTGGAATTACAGGTCTGCGCCACCACTCCTGGTCTTGCCTTATGTTTTCTTCTAGCAGTCTCATAGTTTCATGTCTTACGTTTAATTCTTTAATCCATTTTGAGTTTTCTTTTGTAATAGATAGGAGATGGGAGTCTAGTTTTGTTATTCTGCTTGTGAATATCCTGTTTTCCCAGCACCATTTATAAATGACTGTTCTTTTTACACTATGTCTTCTTTAGACTTTTGTTGAAAATCAGTTGACTATATTTGTAAGCTCTCTTTATGTTTCACTGGTCTATGCGTCTTTTTGTGATAGTACCATTCTGTTTTAAGTTCTACAGCTTTGTAGTATATTTTGAAGTCAGGCAATATAATACATCCTGCTTTCTTTTGTTGCTCAAGATGGCTTTGATAATTCAGGGTTTTTTTAGTAGTTCCCAAATTTTAGGGTTATATTTTTTTCTAGGTTTTGACGACTGTCCACAGGTTGCATTAAACCTGTAGATCACTTTGGGTAGTGTGGACATTTTAACAATATTGATTCTTCCAATCCCTGAAACAGAATATCTTTCCATTTTTTGCACATCCTCTTCAGTTTCTTTCATCAGTGTTTTATATTCTCATTGTGGAAATCTTTTACCTCTTTGTTTAAATTTATTCTTAAGCATTTTTTTAGCTATTGTAAGTGGGATTGAGTTCTTGAATTCCATTTCAAACAATTGACTTTAGTCATATGGCCAGTGCTACAGATTTTTGCATGTTGATTTTGTGTCCTGCATCCTCATTGAATTCATTTATTAGTTCTAGTATTTCTTTTGATGAAATCCTTGAGTTTTCTATAGATAAGATATAAGATATGTCATCTGCCAGTAGTGACAGTTTGACTTTCTCTTTTCCAGTTTGGAGTCCTTTCCTTCTCTTGCCTGAGTGCTCTGACTGGCACTTCCATACTATGTTGACTAAAAATGGTGAAAGTTAGCAGTCTTGTCTAGTTCTAGATCTTAGAGAAGAACCTTTCACCTTTTCCTCCATTAGGTATTATGTTAGCCATTGGCTTATTATATATGGCTTTTATTATACACCAGTCTGAAAGTAATGTCTTAAATGCCACTTCTTTCAGGAAGCCTTCTCTTCTCTGTACTTCCCTATAGCAGAAGAGTTAGGTTTGTTTGATGTTTTACACTTATGGAATAGCTTCATATTGATCTTTTAATAAGAACTGTTATGTCTTAAGTATTAATACTAAGAACTTATTATCTTGATTTTATAGATGAGAAAATTTGAGAATTAGGTTTCTGAAGGTTTTGTGACTACTAAGGTGACAAAATGTGGCTTCAAACCCTATAAACTGGATGTAGACCCCATGTTCCTAGCCCACAGGACTGTGTTGCTTGCTTTAACTGACTGCATGATTTTTCACATAGAGTATCTTATTCCCACTTCATACAGTAGGATATGGGAGATATTAAGTGACTTAAGATTCACACATTAAGAGTTTAAACACAGGTATTCTAATCCAACTTTTCCATTATTACTTAGTATCTCATATGTTACTTTGTAATTATTTTTTATCTTTTAATATATATGTTCTATATGCCTACATAAGGTGTTCATTCTTTAGGGACAGGAAACTATTTATGAACATTGTTAGAAAAAGAAAAGTTCTGCTACATTATGTAATAAAACTCTCTGGCACAGATCTATTAAAATTGTCTTGGCAATTGTACAAATTAGGTTCCCTTAATCACCACAGGTTTTCTCTTTGTTGCTACCTGGTATGTTTTATTGTTAGACTTTTCTAATTGACCAATCCTGCATCTCAGGGCCAAGTGTGGATTCTTTTTTTTTTTTTTTTTTTTTTTTAATTCTCAACTAGAAAAGTGTTTATGGAAGAACACTAGGAAAAGAACCTCTGTAGGCTTGATCTCAGTATGTATGACCTGTGGATATTTGAACCCAGGGTTCAAAGAGCTGTTGGGTTCCCCTGTCAGTTCACTTCAGAGACTCAATAGAGTCACTGAAGTAAGTCACGGGGCTTTGGATCCTCCCTGTGTTGCTGTTGCCTCGTAATAGAAACCCTGCTCCATTCCTTATCTCTTTCCCTTTAGTGTGCAGCACTGCCTTCTGACCTGGTTTAACTGTCCTTAGTGACCTCTGGCAATCCTGTGTTGTGGTTCCTTTCGGGAACATGCCACTCAGCTACATTTAGTATAATGATTTTACTTCTTAGAGAAGTTGGTTTAAGAACTGTAGTCCTCTTATTAAATAGATAATTTCACAATGCAGTGTGCTTCCCAAGCTTCCCACAGTTATGTTAAGCAGATGGTTGCCAAACACCAATTCAAAGTCAATTGCTCTTATATGAAATAAAATCCATGCTCAGAAAATTTGGCAGTGTAAGCTGGTCTTCTTCCAAAACAGACTCTTAGACACATTTCTCTTTACCCAAACTGCCAAACTAACTACCCCTACGTTATATATGAGGTATAGATAGTATATATTAATGCAAAGTTATCATTCTTTAATATATTGAGTTTTTTTTCTTTATTGATAGCTAGTAACTACTTTCCTTTTGATGACAGGGGACATAGCAAGATTTGATCACCAGTTAGTTTTGGATTCAGTCTCAGCTGACTGAATAGTTGTGTCACTTAGACATGTTACTTCATCCATTCTGAGCTTCAGTTTACTCATCTGTAAAATGAAGATGAAATTACATACTTCAGAGTGGCCTGTCATGATTAAATCAGTCAATATGCATAGTGTATATAGTGTTTCCTGTCATACAGTGGTCCTTTAATTAACATGATATTGATGTTTTGTATTTAAAGTATAACTGCTTTGTTTTATTTGTCAACTAGCTAATTGATGCAAGTTCTCAGTAACTTAGAGATGTCTAATATGTCAATCAGCAGCAATAGTTCAACAAATGTGTACTGGTACATAGTGTATGTAAATATATGCAAGGATAGGATGATTTTATGACTGAATAAAGACCATATTGACTTTCAAGGATCTTACTTTATAGGTAGAGTGGAACTTAAGTGCATACACTAATGAAATCACAGTAACATAAGGTAACGTAAGTTCCAAGGAAAAAAAGGTTTTGGTCTAAAAACATTTTGAGAAGGGTAACAAAAGAAAACCTTGAATGATATGTTTATTTTGATAGAAATACAGGAAGAATTTCAGAAAATAATAAGAGGAACAAGGAAAAATAAAGATATGTAGTATATGTTCCTGGAAGAGTAAGAAAAGCAATTTGACTAGAAAATATGTATAACTGAAGGACTAAGAGGACCTATGGTTGAGAGATATGATGGGACAATTCTGTGGACATCCTGAATCACACATCAGTATTTCTCAGTATAACACAGCAGTATGTAATTTGTAGGCAGTGGATAGTCATTGAAAATGTCAAGAATACTAATGTGAGCTCTGCTTTAAGAACATTATTCTAACAACTGAATATAGAATGAATTGGGAGGGTAGAGTATGGCAAAAGATAGAAGAGACCAATTAGAAGGCTCTTGAAATTGCTTCAGATGAGAGGTGATGGGAAATCAAGAACATGCAAAAATAGGTGAAAAAATGGAGTTGTACAAGGCATACTGATAATGAATCTTTAAGACTTGGCAAATGAAATCATACATTCATTTAAAGTCTGGATAAAGGAATAGGCTATTGTTTGCCTGTGGTATTTCTATTTAACTAGGCTTATTTTCACCACATTGTATAATTCTCATGAACTAGTTGTCTGCCAAAAAACAGATCTTCATCCTTGGGCTACAGTGGTTCTACTGTACTGTATAACTAGGTGTGTGTTTTGATGATGGACATGCCATGTAAGGTTTCATGCTTCATGGGATAGCATTAGGGAGTTAGGTGTTTTACATTTCTTTAAATTTTACATTTTCTTCAAGGAAGGAGGGAAGACACTTTGTTTTTGTTTTTAAGGTATATCTAAACGTAAAGGAAGTGCTGTGTGAGCTGCTCACATGTGTGACTTACTTCTATACCAATAATTGACACTAGACTCAAAACCTGGCCACAAAAGAAGTCTTGAAATGCCATCCTCTGTAAACTGTTGGTTTAGAGATTAAAATTGACAATATTGACTTAGTCCTTAAAATGCTGTTTTTATGTACAATGATAAGTCATAGAATAACAAGGAATACAAAAATTAATGTGAAAATGGGAGGGAGGAAGGATGGAAAATATTGAACATCGATTCTTCACTAACTAGGTATAGTACTTGTTCTTACTTCTGTCTTAAGACCAAAGCAAATTTAAAAATTAGTAGGTTGATTTTTAAAGATGGGATATACAATCCATTGATAAGAAATATTAACTTGGTAGTTATGAAAGTTTAAGTTTACAAAAACTTAAAGTAGTTTTCTTTTGTCTAAACATTTTGGACTTAAATTCCTGGTATCCTCTTCAACTGATAGATAAGTTCATGACTGACTTTTGTCCTAACTATAACATTAATGTCAGTTACTAGCCTAATTGGGGAACATATGGTTTCATGGAGAGATTGGTAGACTAAGAGGTGAGCAGCTTGAGTTGATATCAAGCTGACATTTACTTTCTATTCTTTGGAAAGTCACTTAATCATGCTTCCATGTGTTTACCTGTGACTGCTTTACCTATGATTTAATCATTCAGAGTGTCAAATGAGGCAGAATACATATTATATGAGTCATAAAAGCTATAACTTGTTATTTTTCTCTTACTGTTATTATTAGCATTATTAGTCGAAGGATCCTAAGTCCTTAGTCTACAGGCAATCATCCTGTCTAGCCTGCTTGTGTCCATGACATCAAATGTTACTTTTCCCCATATTTTAGATGGTCAGGTGGCCGAGTCAGGATAAACAGAGTTCCTAAAGTCTCTTGACTAGTTACATGGTAGAGGGAGAGGTAGAGACTGTGGTTTCTGCCTTCAGGTGCAGAGTAAATTTTACTGCTGTTCTTGGAATAATAGTAGTATTTCAGAATTAGTACTGCCTAATCTGAAGCACTCCAGTGGGTATGAAAAACACACAGTCTAGCCACAATGGAGGGAGAGGAGAAGGAATGGGGAGAGAATAGGAGGTGGTGCCATGAGCGGGCTTAAGAGTGCTGCTGCCAGCGGCCCAGGTGCGCTTCCCTGACACCAGTGTCCGAGCTTGTCCAGCCCTTAGGAAACCAATGGTTTTAGCGTGTTGTGAGGGAGCTGTTTTGCAAGACTTACGCTTTTATTTATCCACAGTTAAAAGGAACAAAGGTTTGATATTGCGTGAAATTTTGTTGAAGAAAATATAAAAAATTATTTGCATATACCTTAAAATATTTTTGGCTGTGCTGAGTTTGTTTAGACTGTTGGTAGATTTTAAATAAATAACTGTACTTTACATCAGAGTTTTGAAGGCAGTTTGTTTTTCTAACACATTATTTAAACAGCTGCTGGGCTATTAACACAGATTTAATCATGTTTGGTGTTTCCGTTTTTAAAGTTTAAATAAGCACTAATCTGCACTAATAAACATTAGTGCACATACAACTTCAACAGATTATTAGATGGATGTATTGATTCAATTAGTGTGTATAACACCATTTCAAGTATCTGACAGACTGGGAGAAAGTGATGCTTATAAGTTATAAAATCCCTTAAGTGCCCACTTGAATTCTCATGTAACAGAAACCAAGCATATAAAATTCCACTTACACGTCACACCTAAATAGCTTTTTTTCCCAATTTGCTCTGAATGTTTTTTCAACTGCCTTTTATGCAGTACTGTGAAATAAATATTTCTTGAACTCTCTTAATATTAACTTCCTTTAAAAATTAAAAATTAAGTTTTTAAAAATATAGTTAGGAAACAACAGAAGTAAATCACTAATTTGAAGTAATATAAAACGTTTATATTATATATGATAAATATATTTTATATCCTTTTAAATAGAACAAGTAAATCATAATCCCATTGCACTGTTTTCCTGGCTAGGAAACTTGGCTAATGTGTGGGTTAGTAGAGTCAGGTCATGAGTTTTAAATTGTAGTAAGATGAATATATAAAATCAAAAAATATTAGTAATTATATTTTCAGTCTGGTTACTATGATATTTCCAGAATGTGCTGACAAAAAATGAATAGGATTATTTTGAAAACCCAGTTCTAATATTGCAAATAAAGTTTATTCTCTGTATTTGACAATTCAAAATTAATATTTTACCATGCATATAAAATGTTTTTGTCAAAAATTTAAATCGAGTTATTTTGTATTATTTGAAAAATTCACTTGCCAGATATTGCCAAAATCATATGCTATCTTTCTAGGTAAAATTAGTCAAAAATAGTAAAGTAAAATGTCCAATTTTTAAGCTTCTTCACATTTCAGTTCGGTAAGTTTATTATGTATCCACATTGTATACCGTAGTGAAATGTTTAGTACTCTTACTCATGAACTCTTTCATGACCTATTTCTATGTACATACTGTACTGTTAATATGGTTTTCTTATTTAAGTTAGTAATATTCTTTTAGTCTTAAACCTAAAATTTTAAGCAAAGCATAGGCAAGCAAGAGAATTTGAATAAATATTTGCTGGTTTTATGACTTTGGGGAGTGCTGGGGATCAAACCCAGGGCCTTCTGCATGCCAGGCAAGTGCTCTACCACTGAGTTGTATCACAGTCCTGGGTCTTTGATTTTTAAAGAGAATTCAATGTTGTCTTTGTTTCTTAGTGGTTGGGGAGGATGAATTCTGTAAGTGTGAGATCCAAAAGTGTATGTAACAACATTGTACATTTTACTTTCCATTTCATTCATATATGGTCTTTATAAGGTTTTCAACTTTTTCTTTAGTTTGATAGTGGTGGCACATAAAATTGCCATTATAACACAGGTTGAATGAAATGAATTTTTTTTAACAGTGTCACAAAATAATGTAATTTCGCCCTATTTGGTTTTGGGTTGTACCAGTTTTTCAATGATATATAAATGTCTATCTGTGTAAGTGCTTCTGTTATTTCCTTATTTGATGTTGTGCCACTGAATAAGAGGGAAGTCTAGCTTAACCATCCACCTGCTATTATATATCTAGAAATGATAATTATGAAGCCTTGGAATGCAGTTACTGAAGAAACTTCATAGCTAAAGATTGTTTGGCCTGAAAGTTAAAAGCACTCCCATATAAGTCTTCTTGTCATTGTTGTGATAATTAAAATGGAAATTATTATGTATTTATATGGGAGCTATAAGTTTAAATTCTAATATTCATGAATAATATTTTGAAAGTAATAAAGAAGAGTGGGGAGATTTATAGGCATAACTACATTTTTTATTATGATGCTGTTTTTCTAAATGTACATGTGGAACTTTTTATCCTGAAATATATACAAAGTTTTTTTTATGTGCAAACTTGATCATAAAAATCTTTCTTATTAATGATGATCTTCCATTTCATATATTCACAAAACTCAGAATCTGCTAAGAAATTTGCCTTAACAGCTAGTTATCAGTTCTTAACAGTAGTGCTTTTACAATGAAAGTGTAAGAAACATCTTTACCATCAATTACTGATTGCCTGTGTACCAAATAATTTTTCTTGATTAATAATGACTTAAAATTGAACTGTTTTTAAATGCAGACCACATCATCTCCTTTATAAGAAAAATCTTTGTTTTCGTCATTGAAAATATTCAGATATCTTTAAAGTTTACTTATTGATGACTACAGTGTTGAATAATAAAGCAAATGGATCAGTTAACTGAAATTTTTACATTGTGATGCTATTGTTTTTCAAAAATACATGTGGAACTTAATGATGAAATATAGTCAGAGCTTCTTATTTATACACTTGACTGTTGCTAATAATTTGTTCTGACAAAATGCTATTTTTGTCAAGGCATTATTGCTTGTCAGTATATATTAATGTATATAAATCCCCACAGATATGATTGAGTTTTATGTCCTTCATTTCATATTAGAGGAACAGCTTGTAAACTTGTTCTTTGTTTTGGAATGTCTAATGTCAAGATTTTATTTCACTCATATTAGAGAATGAAATCACTCATTTATGAAAATGTTTTCCTACTACCAAATTATAAACAAAATTCCATATAATAAAGGTCAAAAATATAATTTCAAAGACTTGAAAACTAGAGTACTATGAATATTATTGTGTGATGATTAAGAGCTGTAATAGCTTCACATATTATAGCTAAAAATAGTCCCAATACATTCTTATTAATATATAAATTATAATATAAGGTATGCTTAAGTATGCCACATGCTTGAATTTAAACAGTAATGATTTTAAATTAGGTGCTTCTCAAGAGTGAAAAAAATCTTAAAGAGAGTTTCTTTGAGTAAACTTTAATAGTTAAGATTCAAAGACTAATTTATTTAATTGGTTGTTTTTTATCCTAGCATTTCAACCTAATTTCAGAGAGCTGGGTTAAAAATTAATTACTATGAGATTTTGTTTGTACATCAACTGCCAGTTTTTGAAAAATGTAATCTATGACATGTATATTGAAATGTGTGGTACTTCATTGATTTACTATATCAGGACAGGAAATACATTCATAGAAGATACATATTTAATAACAAGATAAAATATAATATTAGATAAATATATAATTCCTTAAAGTATAGAGAAAAGTTCTAGCAAGAAACAAATACACTTTTAAATCCAGTGGTTATATCCAGTATATTCCTCTAGAAATAGCAGATTCTAACTGTATTTGTTATATGTGTTAATTTTTTAAAGGACATTTTAATCCATGTCTATGTTTCATGTTCTTATAATATTCTCAATAGGAATAGAGAATGTTATAAGGTCAAGTCACAGTCTCATAATTCTGTGCTGTTTTGAAATTTGAGAGGCCTGTAGTTTTAAACTTAAAAACCCTTAGGTATTTATTTCTTCAGTTCTGAAAGGGAATTCTGGTAAACTTTATGCTTATTAATTGTACCTTATCAAACTCTGGCTAGTTCAGGAATAAAACTGATGGCATTGCTGTGAAGCTTCTACTCTTCAGTATATCACCTGAAACAATGTGTAAGGTAGTTTTTGGTATTAAGTCATGCTGAATAAAGTCATGTTTTCATTTCTTCTCAGTTCTTTTTTTAAATGACAATTATGCATGAAATATAGTGACGAAGTATAACCAATAGCATTTTGCATTGATTAGTAAAGTCTTCCTGATCAGAAGAAATATAGAAAAATTTCTTTGAATGTAGAAAAGCCTACTGTAGCAAGATATAGAACCCAGATGCCATAATTGAAAACTTTAAAAATTAAGCATGTGAAATTAGCATATATGCCATAAAAATACTCATGAGTAAAAGGATAAAATATTTGTAAAACATATCATAAACATGAGGATAAAATCTTTACTACAGATTTGATAATCCTTATCCAAAATGCTTGGGACCAGACATGTTCTTGATATTAAAACTTTAAATTTTAGAATACTTTTGTATGCATAATCAGATATTTGGGGGATGAAACTCAAGTCTAAACCTGAAATTCATTTATGTTTCACATACAACTTTACACATAGCCTGAAGGTAATTTTATCCATTTCTTTTTAGTGTGTTTGCTTTTGACAGTGACCCATCACGTGAGGTCAGTTGTGGAATTTTCTACTTGTGGCATCATGTCAGTGTTCAGAAAGTTTTGGATTTTAGAGTATTTTGGATTTTGGATTTTCACATTAAGGGATGCTCAACTTGAATATAAAGAATATTTAAATTCAGTGAGTAAAAACTGATAACCTGGTAGAAAAATGGGCAGAATGTTTCATAAAAAGTTTTTGGGAAAAATAAAGAACAGTTAAATTGTACATAAAGAAGGCCAACTTCACTCAACTTTAAAAAAAATTTAAAAAGAAGTAAAATACTAGTTTTCACATTGACAGTTCATTGAGGCATTATAATGTCAGTAATAACAACAAATACTCTTAAATTTCTAAAGATAGCTTAGATGAATTAATTATATTACATTTAAAAATGGACAGTCTTCTCAGTGTGACAATTATGATCATATCTGCTTTTGAGACAGGAACTGAGAAATTGTGAGCCTTGCATAATAAATTACTTAATTTTCATTTTTAATTCTTTATATTATTTCATTTTTCTTTATTACATCATGGATTCCATAAACATAAAACAAGTAAGCTTAAAGCAATAAAATTCATCATAAATTTAGTAAAACAAGTCAGTGAATTCTGCTTGAAAATCTCCCATTTACTACAAAGTTCTTAAGCATGGTGGGGATATGAAGTAGATGAAATATTGTCCCTACTATGCTAGAAAAACAGTAATGTCATATTGATTTCCAAATAAAGTAAAATTCAACATAGTAACTACTGTATTAGAGATGTACCCAGAAAGGGCCAGGGGTGGTGGCACACACTTGTAATCACAGCAGCTTGGGAAACTGAGGCAGGAGGATCACAAGTTCAAAGCCAGCCCCAGCAACTTAGTGAGGCCCTAAGCAACGTAGTGAGACACTGTCTCAAAATAAAATATAAAAAGGACTAGGGATATGGCTCAGTGGTTAAGCATCCCTGGGTTCAATCCCCAGTGCCCACCTCCTCAAAAAAGACATGTGTCTAGTAAGGATGTGTATCCCTTTGGAGATTGTAATTTACAGACTTGAAGTTGATTAATCTTCACAAAAATCTTATGAAATTAATACAGTGTTTTATGTCCAGAGAAAAATAATAGATACGCATGTTTGCTATATTTACTCATTTAATTCTCATATCAACCTAAGCAAGTGAGACAGTTATCATTCCCATTTTATGGAGTACAGAGAACTTGAGTTCCTTAAGAATTTAAGGATCATCATCTCTCTTTTTTAAATTATTTTATTTTATTTGTTCTAATTAGTTGTGCATGACAAGAATGCATTTATACATTTTGATAGATCATACATAAATAGAGTGTAAGAGTATAATCCCTCATTTTTCTGATTATACATATTGCAGGATCACATCAGTTATGCAGTCATGCATGTACATGAGGTAATAATGTCTGTTTCACTATCTTTCCTTCCCTCATCCCCCTCCCCCTCCATTCACTCCCCTCTACCTTACGTCAAGTAACTCTATTCTTCCCTATCCACCCTCACCCCCCACGTTGTTATGAAGCAGCTTCCGCATATCAGAGAAAACATTAGACCTTTGGTTTTTTGAATTTGACTTATTTGACTTAGCATGATATTCTCTAACTCCATCCTTTTACCAGGAGATGCCAGAATTTCATTCTTCTTTAAAACCAAATAATATTCCATCATATATATCATATATATATGATACAAAATAAGCTTACTTGTTTTATATGTTTAAGGAATTCATGATGTAATAAAGAAAAATGAAATAATATAAAGAATTAAAAATGAAAATTAAGTAATTTACTACACAAGGCTCTCACAATTTCTCAGTTCCTGTCTCAAAAGCAGATATGATCATAATTGTCATATATATATATATATATATATATCACATTTTCTTTATCCATTCATCTGTTGAAGGATGTCTAGGTTGGTTTCATAGTTTAGCTATTGTGAATTAAGCTGCTATAAACATTGATGTGATTGTGTCATTGTAGTATGTTGATTTCTAAGTCCTTTGGGTATAAACCGAGGAGGGGAATGACTGGGTCAAATGGTGGTTCCATTCCAACATTTCTGAGGAATCTCTGTATTGCTTTCCATAATGGTCGCACCAATTTGCAGTCCCACCAGCAATGTATGAGTGTACCTTATTGTTGCTTGTATTCTTGATAATTGCCATTGCGATTGCAGTGAGATGAAATCTTACAGCAGTTTTGATTTGCATTTCTCTAATCACTAGAGATGTTGAACAGTTTTTCATATATTTGTTGATCAATTGTATATCTTCTGTGAAGTGTCTGTTCAGTTCCCTAGTCCAATTATTGATTGTGTTATTTGTTTTTTATTTTGGTGCTAAGTTTTTTTAGTTCTTTGTATATCCTAGAGATTAATGTTGTATCTGAGGCACATGTGGTAAAGATTCTCTCCCAATCTGTAGACTCTCTTTTCACATTACTGATTGTTGCTTTTGCTGAGAAGAAGCTTTTTAGTTTGAGTCCATCCCATTTATTGATTCTTGATTTAACTTTTTGTGCTTTAGGGGTCTTGTTAAGGAAGTTAGGTCCTAGGCCAACATGGTGAAGATTTGGGCCTACTTTTTCTTCTAGTAGTTGCAGTTTCTCTGTTCTAGTGCCCCAAGTCTTTCACCATCACTCTCACTAGATAAAATATTCTGGTCAAACTTTAGTAATCTGAATTTATTTCCTCTTTGAAATTAAAGTCTAATTCAGAGGTTAAGTAATTAGTTCAAAATATTCCGCTCGTACTCTTGTGCCACATTGCCTCTTGTTAATAGGGGTACTCTAAAGAGAACAACAGGAAAAGAGCCATGTTGATCACACTCCCTGTTCCAATGAGCAGTGACAAATATGATAAATAAACATTGTGGTTTCTCCAAGAAAACACTTGGAGTAAAAAGAACTTCCTTTCTTTTTATGGAAATATTTCCTCCATTCAAGTAGTACTAGATAACTCATTTCATTGAGTAACTTTGATATGATTTCTTAAGAAATTTTCAAGATCACTGGATTTAAAAAAAAAAAAAACTAATATTAATTTAAAACTTGCTTCTGCTTTTTGAAAAGACTCTGTCAGCAGTCCAGAATGAGGGCTGTGCCAACAGAATTCCAACTTTTCTGTGGGATGATCCAAAAACAGCAAACAGAGGGCATTGAATTTCATAACAGTCACAAGTGTGTACATGTGCATTATGCCACCCCTGTCACTAGCTGTTTCTTTGCATGCATACATTAGAGTTAGAACAGCTGATTTCCAGACTAGTATGTTCCATAGAGAATTTTTTTCATACAGGAAATAAAGGCAGAGTAATTTCAGAGCATATGAGATCTGTGCATTTAACCTTACCTACATTTACACAGCTCTTAACTGACTGTGTTTAGTCTGATTTTAGGCCATTGGCTTTGATGGTGTACCTGCATATATGAAAGACATTTGCTGGATTAAGATCTTAAGTTGTTTCTCTTGCTCTGTTCAGAGTCGGGTTTATACAAGTTTCAGAGGTGAAGTAGAACATATGAATATGATGATTGTTAAATTAAGAGGAGGCATGGCTCAGTGAGTTTGGCAATATTTAATCTTGTGTCTTCCATAAATATATCTCACTCTAAGTAGCCTTAGTGACAAACTCAAAACCAGAGTTAGAATTATGTAATGACTTGCTTAAAATGTAAATAATTGAGTTAAATGAATGTGTGCAAAAATAAAGGGATAGTCTCTATTTAAAGCTTTCCTGAGCCATCTTTACTTTTATGACACAGTTTCATTAAAATATCATAGAATATAGTATGTATTCAGAGCGTTTTTGCTGATGGGCAGTATTCTACTTAATATAGCATGTGTATCCACTTAATAGAATGACAATGGCTAGAAAGAAGACTGCTGAAAGCACACAGCATTATTTAAAATTTCTTCTTTTTAAATTGCAGCAAATTCAGTAAAACTAGAAATGCAGAGTGATGAAGAGTGTGACAGGAAACCCCTGAGCCGTGAAGATGAGATCAGGGGCCACGATGAGGGTAGCAGCCTAGAAGAACCCCTAATTGAGAGCAACGAGCTGGCCGACAACAGGAAAGTCCAGGAGCTTCAAGGCGAGGGAGGAATCCGGCTTCCGAATGGTAAACTGAAATGTGACGTCTGTGGCATGGTTTGCATTGGGCCCAATGTGCTTATGGTACATAAAAGGAGTCACACTGGTAAGCAGCTGAAAGAATAACCTGATGACTGCCTGTGACATCTGATGTTGATATTACCTGACATCTATTCTCTTTCCTTTTTATTCAGGGGTGGCAATGGTGAAACTACCTTTTCAGAATTCTGCTAGTATTGGATTGCTGAAAAGCAGAGAGTAGCCTGGGTCTTGACTTCCAGCCTTCAAATCTGAATAGCATATCAGAAAAGAAGTTTGGGATTCAGTTTCCACAGTTCTTAATATAGCAATAATATGATAAGGGTTCAAAAGGTATAGGAGAATTTCATTGTGTAATTTAATCTTTTTGTATTTCTATACATATTTTACCATACCCATGGGCAGGTAATATAGTTTGCTAGCTAGGATTTTATACTACAAAATGGCAGTCATGCATTTATAAAGGGGTGAATCATTTTCACTTTATCTACTTAGCTCCTTTAAATATGATTTCCAGTCAGTCCTTTCCTACCACAGGTCTCTGTAGTAAGCAATTACTTTCCCTACTTCAGGAATGTTACCATCTTCCCATAATTTTTGGTTATAACTCCTAAAGGAGATACGTAGATTCAGATGTGACAAAGGGTGGCAGGTATGGAAGTAGAAATGCATAATCTTGGAATTGGGTAAGGAAAAAGGTCTCAGATTAATTTAATATATATGTTTAGGACTTTGAGATATGAGAAAGTCTTCATGAACCAACCAAATGAGAAGGCCATATTTCAGTCTCTTCAAATTCTTTGCCAAAATTTAAAAACAAACAACCAAACAAAACACAGGAATGACATTGGGGTAAGATAGGAAGTTTCAGGTTTAAATAAAAATTGGTTTGACAGTAATATAGCTTTCACTATAATGCAAAGTGGTATTCTACAATAGAATATTAATAACTAATATTCTCAGTTATAAAATGCAGTAGTTTGGGGGGAGTAATAAATCACAATAAAATGTATTAAAAACATTATCTCTAAATAATTTTATAATTAGGTTCTGAAATCATGAGGTATATAAGTTACTCAAGTGCTTTTAATAAACCTCTCATCTCACACATGAAGTCCAGTGATTTGTTCATTATCCCTTAGGTAGGTAAGGGCATTGCTGAGCCTAGAACCAAGGTTCCCAGATTCCCAGACTAGTTTTGTTTGAATTTACTATACTTTGATATATTCATATACCAACAATTGATTATGAGGTATGACTATAAACTAAAGCAGATGTGTTTTAAATAACAGTAAGAAATTATACATTAAAATAAGTATTATAATCAAAATCACCAGCTTTAGAACATTACACTTTTCACAACCATGCATCCAGTTATATTTTTGCTTTATGTTTTGTTTTTCATTCTCTTTTTTATATAGCACTAGTATAATTTTTTCCATTGTTTAAAATATCTTAGGAAAAATTAAGAGATCAAACTTGGTATATAAGAAAAAAAGAAAAAATTATAAAATAGTGAACCTAATTCTTGTCAGTTCACATAAAGTAATTCTGTGGTTCATAAAATGAGCCTCACAATGTTATAATATATTCATGACATCAAAACGAGTATTATGGAAGAAGACGACAGTCAACTCATTCAAATGTTTACCTTCTCCTATCCAGTAATATACAAACTACAAATCAATCTAATGACTTGCAGTTGGATTGCATATAGTATTAATTTTAAGGCCGAAGTGCATACTAAAAACAATATTTGTAACATTTTGAATAAACATTTTATGTTCTTCATTAAGAAAATTCAAAGAACCAGAATATACTTTCTTGAAATTTTAGATCATTTTTCACCATATTTGTAGAAATATTCATAAGTTTTTAAAATAACAATTGTTACATTCCTACTCTACTATCCATTTGCTATTTAGTCCTGTAGTGGAGTCAGGTCAGATTATTTCAATACTGAAAATGATCTAATTGGCGTGGAACATGTTTGTAGTTACACACTTCCACAAGTTCTAGGAATGTGAGACTCCCTTACCTAGTAAAGACAAGAATGACTTCATAAGGAAAGTATACTTGCAACACTGTGAACTTTTTAATTAACAAATGCAGATTTGAGTATTGTCCAAATTATGACACTTTCTTCAGATCTGGAAGATTAATAGCCATTCGTGGAGGAGCTTGGGATACTTAACCATACTTTGTTGACTTTGAAATTTTAGATGTGGGATCTTAAATTAGCTCTTTTAATACCTATTTCTAATGACCCAGTTTACTTCTATGAGTGGGTCCTGACATTTCAGTTCCATTTTAGTACTGTTTAAAGACAGAAGGTCTATTTGTGGTTTTTGTTTTTTTAATTTAAATTGAGAAACATAAAATAAGAATCTAGTCGCTAACCTTCTTTTCTCTGTAATATTGTGAAGTAGTGTCTTCATTTTAGAATGTACCACTCTTAACAATTATTTGTAATTAATATAAAAGGCACTGTCTTAAACCCTTATAAAGCCCTTGTTAAACAAATTTTTGAGTGTCATTTAGGTCATAGAATATCTAATATAAAACCAACAGTGAAAGAAGGTATGCAACCTCCCAATTTATTACAATGACATGGAGTATCAGATCTAATTCACTTCTTCTTTCTCTTCATATTCTACTAAAGTGCCAATTCCATTGTTTTATTAATTACGGTGTAATTTTTTGGCATTGCTACTTTAGTATCTAATCAGGTAATATTGTCATCGGATACTCCAGGCACTCTTCACTGGGAATATAGAAAGAAGAAAACAAGTAGGGGTAGTAATCAATTCATGCATGAATGTGAATCAGTGAGAACGTTATATAGAAGATTGTTCTTCCCTTTTTGGGTTAGAGTCCTCCCATCATTGTCAGTATATTTTCAGCACTCAACATCATACACTGCAGCACTGAGGAACCAGTTTCTTGCTCCAAGGCATTCTCACAGGGTGCTTAGGATTTCACATATTTGCAGGTGGTGGTTCTTTGCAACACAAGAATATCCTTTGTCTCTGATTTGCCAAAGCAAATTAATGTATTTGGATTATATTTGCATTTTGACTAAATATGTAAACAGTAATTTTACAATATATATTTATGAAAGCATATAATCTATTAAAGTATAATTTATTCCATAACAAAGTTAAAAATTCACCCTTTTGTTGGTTTTTACATATTTCAGTGAATAACTGAAAATGGACCAGTAAATTGATATTTTTCATATAATTAAGACATTAAGTGTAGTTAAGCAGATTTTATCCTAAAATAAGGAAAGCTCTATGAGTGATATCCAAAAGTAAAAAGGATCAATCAAGACTTATTCATAATTCAAATCAATTATTTCTCAAATAACTGGTTGACAACTTTGGTAGAATCAAACTTTGGTACATTGTTGTCAGTGCCTTATCTTCTATCCAAAAAAAAAAAAGGGCCTGACTGGTTACCTTCATGGTGCTTGTTCTTTACATCTCATGACCATGGAATTTACCAAAGGTCTCCACAACTTGACAAGATGGCAGTATTCTGAGAAGTACCCAGAACCACTTATGTTTCTCCTACCCTTTCTGAGGGTGGTTATATAAATTCGGAAATAGTTTTGTAATTTTAAAAATTTCAAAGGCATCTGGAGTATTTGTAACTGTAAAAACTAAGCTTTCCTGTCATTAGTCTCATAAAAATTAGGTAAATTTAAAAATTGTTTTAAAAAAGGGTCATCCTTACTGTTTCTTTTTTAGATTAGCATTGCTTTGAATAGTGAATTAACTAAATTAAAGACTTTTAAATATTTTAATTCAAATAACATAGGTGGTTTAGGGAAGATCTAAGTCAACATGGCTACTGTAGTATTTTCCAAGGACAAACAGGATTTAATTTTTTTTTGTTCCCTGTCCCTACTAATTTAATTCCTTTTCAGAGTTATTGCATAGTAATTTGTTACTTTCTTGGGAAATCGTCTGTAGATAGATTCCAATAGTAACATCAAACATTTGAAGTGAAAAGTATAATTTTTCTTCTTTTTTCAAAAAGTTAATTTGTGAAAGCAGGACCTTAGTCTATCCTTTTTATGAATTCCATGACAGAGGTGGGGAGTAAATAAGTATGGTTTTTAAAAGTTGTGCCCCATTATTTCATTGGAGGAAAAATAATAAAAGAATCAAGTTAAGTTGTATTATGTGTATAAAAATAAAAAAGAGTTGCAAAAAAATGAGATTTAAAAATTTCAACTGTTTCATAAGACTTCATATGAGAGGTTTTAGATTTTACCAAAATTTTATTTAGTTAAATACCATAAAATTTAAGGTAATTTTAACAGGAATTTTTTTGAAACTTAGCTCCAAAAGCTCCTAATTTTTAAAGAGAAAACTTTAACCCCCACCACACATGTACCTCATTATTATTCACAAGTAATAAGTATGATGGATTATAAGATATGCTTCACCTATCAATTTTTTATTTCTTTGGGTTTTTTAACAAAACTATATTGTAGAATTTGCAGAGGCTGCTGCCAGAACATAACCACAATTTATCTTCTTCGTATGTCCTAGTTTTCTTTAAAAAAAAAAAAAAAAAAAAATCACTGAGTTTACCAATATATGTTCAAGGACCAAAAATATAGATTGAGGTTTTATGACTCCATATTATTTTTACCTTTTTGTATATATGTGCCCTGTACTGGGAATTAAACCCAGGGCTTGTGCATGCTAGGCAAGATAGTCTACCACTGAGTAATATTCCCAGTCCTTTTTTAAAAGTCTTGATATAGGATCTCGCTAAGTTGCCCAGGTTGTCCTTGAACTTGTGATCTTCCTGCCTCAGCCTCTGCAGTAGCTGGTATTGCAGGAGTTAGTCACTTCACATCACTATTATTATGGATATTTCAGTTAAAGATATATGAAACATGCCATTCAATGTAATTTTTTTAAAAAACTGCTGAAATTATTGTCAGTTCAGTTCAACCAAAAGAGAATTGTTTTTAATTGTTTTTCAAAGCTTCAAGCTTTAGGAGATAACTTTTTACTATTTACTTGTGTGTTAATTTATAATTTATTTATCTATCTTTAGGGATAAGCATACAAAATTATAGTATTTTTTTTTGTAATTTGATAATGTTAGTTTGATCCTACTTGCCAATTTTACTGCTCCATTACCTTCATGTTTTTATGTTTGATGACACTGGTGACAGTCATTTGATGACAATAGAGTAAACTAATAATTTAGGCTTAAATAATTTTATAGCAATATCAATAACAGAAAAAGTGAGAGAAGATACCTGTCAAATACAGAATTTTCATAAAATTAAGGGAATACACAGAAATGTCTAGATGAATAATTTTCATTTTTTTGGATTTTCCCTGGTATGTCAGAAAATTGAATGATTTCACTGTTACCAACAGAATCAAGAGACTTGAGCTGTATTTGCAGATGTTGTAGTAATGAATTTCATAATCTGTTTCATTCATTATGGCTTTTTGCCCCCATTTCCTTATCTGCTGAATGAGGGAGTGAGACTCACAGTACTTTCCAACCCAACCTTCCTGTGAGTTTTAAAGAGATAGCAGGGTAAAATAAAGAGAACAAGATTTTGTATTCAAATTGACCAGGTTCTGTTCTCAGCATGAATACTTAATTCGCTCTCTGAGTATACTCCTATAATTTGATTCATGCATTTCAATTTCTTCATTTATAAATTGAAATTAATGATACCTAATTATAAATGTCATTGTGAATATTGAAATACTATATGTAAAGCAACCAGTAAGGCAGTAAATTGATGGCACTTAGTTCAACTGTTGGTAAATACTGTTATTTGTTACTCTTTTGAAGTCAATAAGAGAATCTAGTCAGATTTATATGAAGAGGGGAAATGACCACTTGACCTAAAGCCTGAGACTTTGGTATGTGCAAAGCAAATTCTAGAAGATAAGTGTTTAGAAGGCTTAAGAGGAAGATGAATATCATGATCAGAGAGAATTGGCTGTGTTAACAGTGGATGGCAAATCAGTAACTTGCACATTACTTACTTGACTTTTCCCTCTTCTTTCTTCAGGTGAACGTCCCTTCCACTGTAACCAGTGTGGAGCTTCTTTTACTCAGAAGGGCAACCTTCTGAGACACATAAAGTTACACTCTGGAGAGAAGCCGTTCAAATGTCCTTTCTGTAGCTATGCTTGTAGAAGAAGGGACGCCCTCACAGGACACCTCAGGACCCACTCTGGTAAGTGTCTCCAAGTGTTTGAGAAGAATGCTAAAATATGAAATTTCAATAGCGTACTACAGAATAAATCCAAAGTAACATTCAACTTCAGTGTGTATTTAGGAACGGTCCATCTAAACAGTGTATCTGTGTACATTTAACAACTAATAGCTTTCAGGACACATATGGCCCTTCTTCTTTAGGCTTAACAGACTTAGTAGAAAGGAGCACTGTCAACTGAAGAGTTTCTTAATTTCAGAATATTATATTAATAAATAACTGTCATCATTTTTCTGATTTTTAATTTTATAATTATTAATGCAGAAATTATGGCTAGTCCCAGATAATTAAAGATATGATAAATTATCAGCTACATTCTGAAGTTCCTGTACAGTAGGTAAAAGCTGTGATTTTTTTTTTTCTTTGACTGATAAAGTGCTTAGGCTTCTTGTTATTTTTGAAATGGAAAACATTATACTCATTAGAAAATGAACTGTTATAGTAATATTATTTCTTTAACTTCCAAACTATAGTCATTGTACTCTATCTGAAACTTTTCATAAATGATTTAAAACTCTAGAATGTTTGATTTAAAAAAAATAGAGCCAGAATGTAAGTACATAAAAGAGAATTATCAGAAATCTGAATGAATCTCATTTGACTTTTAGCATGAATTGCCATAACTAAGAAGTTGAAGGTGGAAAATTAACATAAAATACCCTCAAGCCAGTTTTATATGCTTTTTCTGTCTATAATGACATTAAATTTTAATTTTAATATGGACATAAGAGAAATTATATTTTTATCTACGTTGACAGATTGTATTAGAGTGTGAGGATTGTGAGTTAATGCTTGCATTATTTTTCTTTATATTTTCCAGTTACACTTGAGGCTATACTTAATTTTTTAACATGAATATGAATTATGTAAAACTATTGTTAAACATTAACTCTTAAATTTGGGAAAGCTCTAAAAGAAATTATTGCAAGCAAAATATTTTAACTATATATTTTACTTTTCTTCTTGACTTAAAAGTAATTTGCTTATTTCCGTTTTATTTTAACATTATGATATGACAGTTATCTCTTTAGGTGATATCATTTTGTTATGAAAAATATTCTATGTTTAAAGATATTTTTAAGACATGATAGGTATTTCCTTTCGTTAGCCATGTATTCTGGCTTATTAAGTTTACTGAATTGTTCAAGAATTATATAGCAGGTAGATTTTCATGCATAAATTTTTGCTTTTGTATCTGTTTTTACACAACAGATAATTTTAATCATCTGTTTTATTCTTTAGAAAATTGTGTTGCTTTTAACATTTAGTGTATACATATTACTTTTCCTGTCTTGATAGGTAAAGACATGGTCTTGATATCAGCTATTGTACTGATTTTTCAGCATAGTATACCAAGTTATAATTTCTGCAGATTTATACACAGCATATTCAAACTGGGAAATTAAAGGAAGTTTAATGGAATGACTACTGGGAGAAGGTACCCAGCTACTGCATCATTAGGGATGCTAGAAATTCAGTCTTGCTTAAACTAGAACCTAAAATATCAGCCTTCACCAGTGTCCTTCATAATAACTAGAATGTAAGGCATAGCTGCTGAAGTTCATTCTTCTCTAATTAGTGGGAAAGCTCAAGATTGATCATTATTGCTCTCTGTTTCCACTCACTCCAGTCTTCCCCTTATTCTTTTTTTGAACATCTGTGTAGATAAGGTTCATTATATGGTTAATAACCAAACCTTCATTCCTGTAAGTCCTGAGTCTTTGGTGGTTCCATCTTTATTGGTTTACTGTGGTTGTTTAATACCAGAATTATTAGCTAAGTTCTTTTTAGAAAACCCCCTAGTGAATCCCTTGAGTTCCAGACCTTGACCCCATTGTGCATCAAGAAATTAAAATCAACTAGGTAACCTGGAAAAAAAAGTACCAACCAGGGATCTACTTCAGCAACTTGAAATGCCCCAAAAGCCAGCAAGTATTCTCAGCTTCAAGTGCAACAGTACCAGAACTTGGAACCCTGGTGAGAGCATGCTTCCCTTGGGAACTAACATCTTCAAAAGCCGTAATTCCAAAGCTTCAGGACAGAGCAAAAAATCCTTTAAAATTTATATTTTATGTATTAATGTGACGTCTTCTACCTCAATCTCTTTGTTCTGACTCATTCATTTCTAGCTATGGAAGAAATTACTTTGGACATATATCCTGTAGAACACACCCAAACTTCTCCTACCTGGCAACCATACATGAAGTACTCCATTGGTAGGTCATTTCATCACTCCATTTAGCCAGTTAATTCTGGGTGATGGAGCATGAGGCATGAGAGGTGAATTCAATAAGTTTGAGTTCACTGTATTTTCCTTATCATTAAAATTAATTTCTTGACTTTAGGCAATGTTGCAAGGAGTACTGTGGTAATTGTTAAGGCATTCTTTTAAATCCATACATGGAGGAGCTTGCAAAAGTATGAAGAGGAAGGAAATGAAAATCCATATCCTAAATACCTGTCAGTTCCTATAAGTATAAATTTCTGCTTCTTCCATTTTGGAAGGAATCAAATTTAACCTTCCTGTCCCTGATCTTCCTGGGGAATGGTGCCATTTTAGAGTCTCAGTATTGGAATATTGTGAGGTCAGCAGTGATACTAGTTTAATCAGTTATAGAGAATGGAAAGTCCATGTAGTTGAATCAGTTCACTATTTCCATCCCTCCTCCCATTATCACTTTGTGCATGGGCCCATTAACCAAGGATTAGGGTGGTAAGGTAAACAGTTGGACTGACATACTTAAGTTATTTGGTCCAGATTACTAAAGCCCTTTTCAGTGGATGCACTCAAGAGGGAGTTAATATAGAACACCATGTGTGTTAGTCTGCTTTCCTTTGCTATGGAGAAGACCATGTGAGAGGAGGAAAAGTTTATTTTGGCTCATAGTTAGAGGTCTCAGTCCATGGCTGACTGCACGCCTCAGGACCAAGGTGAGACAGAACATCATGGCAGAAAGATATACCAGAGGAATACTATTCAGTTCATGGCAACCAGGAAGCAGAGAGTGAGGTTGGGTCCCTAGGCCACACCCCTAGCAACATACTTCCTCCAGTCATGCCCCACCTTCATATAGTTACCACCCAGTAGTCCATTCTTCTATCAGTGCATTAATTCATCAAATGGATTAATCACTGATGAGGTCAGACTTTTCCAATTATTGCCTAAAATCCCTACCTCTGAACCTTACTTCATTGGAACCATGCTTTCAACACATGAGCATTTTGGAGAACATCTCAGATTCAAACTACAACACAATATTATCACATTTTATACCAATTCTGAAAGATATACCCACATAACCCTCCCCTACAACCTCTATCACCAATTTTCCACTTTGGTTCCTTGAAGTCTTTGGGCATATTTCCATGCCATGTATCATTGCCTCAGCCCTCTCTTCTTCCACCCAGTGTACAGTCAAATGTACTTGTGAAAATCCTCGCTGCTGGGGGATCTCCTTTCCTCACTGTATCTCGGGGCTTATCCCTAAAGTGAACCTGAAAACAGAGTAGTCACAACTGGTATCAAATACCATGCAATTCATTTCTGAACTAGACTCCGACTGTTTCATTCTCCATTAACTGGTCATGGAGAATACCTCATAAGTTGATAGACAGGTAGGATCTGAAGGGGACAGATTAAGTAATAGAAGTGGCAGTTATCATAGTCACTTGCTCAAGCAGTATGTTTGACCTTCCCAAACCTGCTTGGTCCTAGCTTCTTTTAACGATGAATGTTGTATACCTCTTATTTTATGATATGTTGAATCAGATTAACACTGAGTTCACGATGTGTAGTTTGGGTCACCTAGTTATGTGGAATTCTGTATCCTATTTCTGTGTCTTAACTGACATCCAGAAACAAGTTAGGAGCTGCTTTTCAAGTGGAGGATGGTTATTGGTAGAAGATCACATTTCTTTACTCTAAAACTATTAGGGATCTGCACTCTGAGGCTTCCGTTGACAGAGATGTCATATAGCCTCTCTGCTTGCCACTGACATTGACCTACAGCCAAAGGTATAAGGTAATTTTCAATATGGCCAGACATACTCACCTGGGCTTTTCTCAAACCTGACAGCCTTGGAATTGCATGCATATGGCATACCAACATGTGCTCTCTGCTGCTTCCAAAATCCCAAAAGGCCATGATATCTTGTTCCTCAATCTTCATAATTGAAGATTCAAGATAAAGCAATTTATCACTTTCTATAGAAGATCTATTTCAACACTCCTAGACCACTGGATCCATAACATTTCATACATTTGCAAAATCCCTGAACTTTCATTGAGTTTATCCCATCCTCTATTGGTTATCTTCTGGCGGCATCTTGAGAATACTACTTCCTGCTCATCAAGTCCAATCAGTATAATGTCATGAATGTAATAGTCCAGCTTGATGTTTTGTGGTATGTTAAGATGAACAAGATTTCTCTAGACTGTATTGTAACAAGGAGAGGAGAGCTGGCCTAGCCCTAAGATAAGATAATGAAAGCATGGTGTCCCTGCATTGTGAAGGCAAACTGCTTCTGATTATCTTTGTTGATAGGAATTATTTTAAAAAGAAATCAGGTTAATAGTTTCATACCTGAGATCAGGGGCAATGTTAAAATATACTCCAGTAAAGATTCTCCAGTTAGAACTGCATTTGCAGTGGGAATTAAATTGTGATTAAGTCTGCATTCATCCACAGATCCATCTAGCTAGTGCATTAGCCAAGCAGTTTAAATGGGTATATAATATGAATTACCATCCCCACATCTTTCAGTTTTCTGATGGTCTTACTAACATCTGTAATTCACCCAGAGATGCATTTTTTTTTTCTTCCCTGTCATTGGGCCAAGAAATAGTAGTTTTGATATTGCCCATTTTACTCAGCAGTGCAGTTCCATATCACTTCAAATCAGATTTTGGAGTTGGTTTTCAACTTCGTTTACTCTGAGGCTTAGGTCAATAAGGAATTTTTTAAAGCTGAATATCAAGAGAAACTTCTTGATATTTCACCTGTTTTACGCATTCAAGGCCTTCAGTTTGTTCTTTCACATTTGCATGTCTCTTAGGGTCATGAAAGCTTGCCTTGTCACTCTACCAGCTTCACTCTACGTACTGCTGTTGCTACTTTAGTATGTAAACGCCACACCTTCCAAACCTTACCATATGTCACACATCATTCCATGCATCAGCAGGGACAATTTGAGTAATTAGTTCTCTTGCCAGCACTTGTCAAGGCTTAAGAGTTTCGTTAACTACCTAGTAAGAAGGCTATCCTGATCTCCTTCCATGTGAACTTCCTATGACTCTTATTAGTCAGGAATCTGACAGTAAAGCCATGAGACACTCAAATGGGGAAAATTTGGGAACATCCATGAAAAGACGGACGTTCCCAAGAGAATTTCCAGGCCCAAGGGAAATGATCAAAGAAGAACTGAAGCACTCTTAGGCTAATAATAGCAAGAAACCATGACTAGCCCTGAATAGGAAAAGGAGTAAGTGGTCACTGGAATAGAGAAAGATAGGAGAGGGGCTTAAGCCCTGACCTTCAGTGGAGGCATGTAGCCCCTGCCACCCTTGGGAGGCATACACACTGACTTCAGTCTTTCCACCCTCTAGTCTCTTGCTGGTACTCACCTTGACTAAACAAACTGAAGCCAGAGGACAGGGGAGCCTACTGAAGAGGCCAATAGAAATTAGCTTTCTGCGTAACAAAGCAGAGCAAAGAAGGGTAGAAAATAACTATGGTAGCTGAACGGAATTGCCAGATTAACTAAAATTTAAGAACTAGTATTTAAAATTAATAGTACGGGACAGACAATTGCTGGCATTTTTGCTCCCTGTAGACCATATTTACTGTACTAAGCACCTTACATGGATTAGTTAGTTGGAACCCCTTTGTCTGACACAAGCAAAAGGAGGAAATTTATAGATTAATAGCAACTCTCATAACCAGGAAAATGCTTTCAGTAGAAAGTTCTTGCATTAAAAAATATAAATACGATACATACATTTAATCATTTATATTTTGATATAAAGCAAATTCCTTCACTAGGAATTCATAATATCATATCTAAACCATAACCTGGTGCTGTGGCACATACCTATAATCTCAGCTACTTAGGAGGCTGAAGCATGATGAGCACAAGTTCAAGACCAGCCTCAGTGACTAAATGAAATCATGACTCAAAAAATAAAAGGACTGGCGATGTTGCTCCATAGTAAAGCACCTGTAGGTTGAATATCCAGTACTGAAGGAATAAATTAGTCAGAAAGTAAAATTAATCTAAATCATGCATAATGTATCATCTCTAATTATATTTGCAGTCTAAAACATAAAAAACCTTTGTGAAGCAACCAGACTTTTTTAAGTATTTACGATTTTTTTCAGTAATTTTATGATTGTCTTTGCCCACCATCAATTCTTTAGCAATGTTTTTATCAATTCATCTTTATTGAATTGTTCCAAACTGGTAAAATTCATTTTAATAGAAATAGACCTTTTGTGATTGTTTCATTGGAATTGAATATTTAAGTACTTTTATAAAGTTATATTAACAAGTAATAGCTGACATCAACAGGTTTGACCACCTGTCATATCTGACAGTGAATATATATACAGTCTACCTCCTGGGAGAGTATTTGGACATACCAGAGAGTCCTGCAGGTTCCAGGAATTCAGTTCCACGTTATACATTCCTGAGTCTTATCAAGGGGATGGAGAAGCAGTCAGTCAAGGGGAGGTTGGCTAGGAGAGGTTCTTGCTGTCAATATCCCTTTTGTACAGGTGAGGAGACTAAGGCAGAGAGAAGTTGCACAGAGCCTGGATTCAAACCAAGGCTATTGAAGTCCGGATTCTGTGCCCTTTATCACTGTTAGGGATATGTGAAACAACCCTCTATGTTTATTCTATAAAAATTTGTCTTAAAGTAACTCCTGAGGGTAAAGAAGAAAAAAAAAAAAGAAAAAAAAGAAAGGAAGAAAAACAGTGCTGTCTGAAAAGCAAAGGCTCAGAATGTCTGGGTTGAGAATGGGCTCATTGCCAAGTCAACTGTGAGACTCTGTCAGGTTATTTGATTTGCTCTTTAAATGTCCCTCTGATGCTTATATGATGCCAAATACAATGTGGTTTGCTTTCCCTGCCTGGACTTTTCTACTGATTAACCACTACTGCCAAAACTTAAACAGTAGATTAAGGAGAAGGAGGAAGAAACTATTACCTTCTCCCTCCTCCTCCCTGCTCCTGGCTTTCCCTTCCTTGCCCTTCCCTCCCAGTAGATTTGCATGGATCATTTTAATGTTTTCATGGAATCTTCACAGCACCAATATTTCTACTTTGCTACTCTCTGCATTTCCATTAAGAGCTGTGATGTGTCTAAGAAATAAAAAAAATTTATGTCAATATTAAATGAAAAAGAATAGGGGAAAAAAGAAAAAAGGAGAAAGAATGAAAAATCAAAATGTATTGTCAACAGTGTATGAGTTGAAGATCGCAGTCAAGCTTTCATCCCAACATCAAAATGAACTGCTCTTTTAAATATTGTATAAACTTTTAGGAAAATCAAGAAGTACTGGTCCATATTTATACTCTTGCTACTCACTACCCTTAAGATAACCATCTAATTTGGTTTATATGTATATAACAGTGTTTATGTGACTTATTAGTAACAAATGAGTGAATCAGTGCTTCTGCTACAAAAATGATTTTGATTAGCTTTCCCTCTTAGATTTTCATTTTAAAAAGTGATTAATCCTTTCATTCCTAGAAATTGATTAGTGAGCTTTGTACATTATATTTTGCTCCTTTTATATGTCTTTATTATACTCAATACTCAAAGGAAATCATATTTTAATTAAGCCCTGAATGCCTATTAATCAAACTAATACCTCACATACTTGTTACCTTAGCTTTCAATTAAATCATATTTAGTAATTTATATGTGGAGCTTGAAAATACTTGGTACAGTTACTTTATGTGACATATTTTTATCATGTAACCCTGGAATAAGAACACTTTGAGGAACCCTCCACTGTCAGAGTTCTTTTGATTTAGCATCAATAAGCCTAATTTATTCTGAATAGAATAATTTGTTTTCACTTAACTCAGGAAATGTTAATTTTTCTACAACAGTACTTTGCAACCTATTCAGTGTTTGACAATTTGCAACTTAAGATGTTTATTGTTTCTAATTGTTAATTAAAAACTATTTTGTCCTATAAAAAGGAATTGGACCAGATGTACCATAAAAATACCAATCTGTTAAAACAACACAGCTTCCTCCCTATTATACATTTTTAAAATTTTTAAAATAAGTACTGTCTTGATTCTTCATGTCCCTATTATTCCAAGTCCTATATTTTATCAATAAAAATAGCTCAGAGTTAGTAAATGCTTATTCTTAATATTGATTTTTAAAAACACACCTATGAAACAGTACAGATATTATCTGTTTTGTTTGCCTTTTTTAATCCCTAGTTTATATTTTTTGTTCATTTATGCCTTTGCCTATCATGAGACAATCCTTATAGAACTAAATACAATGACCTCTTCTACTTTTCTATATATTGGCACAGTTACTGTTAATATAAGGTTACATGAACCAAGAGGCATCTGTAAGATATTTTTAAAGAGTAATTGATAAGACAAGGCAGCTTTTTCCACATCTTCAAATTTCTTAAAATTCACAAAGCACTCTGTGACTCAGAGTGAGATGGAGCTAACCTTTGTCCACCTTATTAATGAAACAATGTCAATTGTTTTCTAGTTTTGTTTTTTAATATTAGTTTATTTTAATTATACAGAATAATGGATGGTGGCATATTCTACATGCAGATCTCTTACTTTGATAGTATTAAATTTCACAAAACAGTCTGTTAATTTATCCTGAGAGTGATGTGCTCTCAAACATAAACCTTGTAATTTCTTACTAAAGATATTATTACCACAAACATGTCATTTCCATAAGTATGACTGATCAGAAATTCCATAAACTAAAGTGCTTTCTAATGTACATGTGGCATTTGTAGTCACTCACTCTTTTCTAATAGGCCAAGTTTCCATCTTGTTCTGTTCAAATTATCTTCCCCACTTCTCTTTGGTTTCATGGGCTGCTCTTTTGTCTTCTTCATAAGTCCTTTAATCCTTTAACCATTTGCTTCAGCATTCCTTCATTTTGTTTTTTATGGTGACTACCACAAAAGTACATAGTGTCCATCAGTTTATAAAATAGGCAAAATAGTTTGTGTAACATGGATTGCTGCAGGTTACAGACATTTAGCTATTAATAGCATTTATTATTTTGTAAAATGAAAATTATATATTTGGTCAAAAATTCTTATAATCAGGTATTTTCATATTAACATTATTTTAAAACTGGACTGCCATGACTTTTGTACCAGAGTTGTTAAGGAGACCTTTTTAAAAATACCATTCCCTGAACCAATATAACGATAGGTACATTGGACCAAATTATGCTGGCTCAGAAACTGAAGCTAGCACTGCTCAGTCCTAACGGTGATGGTGCACTAGGCATAGTATAATTTGTCTTGCAGGCTTACTGTGAGAAGGAACTGTTTTAAACTGATTTTAGACCTGGCACCTGGCCAGCTTTCTGGGTGATCTCCCAAGTGTGAACTTTCCCCACCCTCAGCCCGTTCTTTCCTTCCTGGAGGTGGTTGATGGAAATGGGTTACATTGATAATTACACAAAAGTGTCAGTTGCACATGTGATTTACATAACGGACCTATGCTGATTTTATCCATCAAGTTGTGATAGTGATGCCCTCTCTGTATACTTTGTGGTGAACACTGAAGAAAAGAGATGGGACTAGTATCTTTATTTATGACTCTGAAAATATACACTTAAGGCCTTGCTCCTTAAAATTTGACCACAATATGAAAGCCACTTTGAGTCAGGCAAGCTAGTAAGACAATCCATGTGATTTCCACCCTGTAGAATACTGTTTTTTGTTTGTTTGTTTGTTTGTTTACCCCAGACAAATAATCATTGCATATCTAGTCTCATATATTTTTTATAAACACATAAAAATTAATAGCATATACAACCTCTTATATACAGAGTATTAGTCATGGTTCTTTAACTTTTAGATACCTCTTTCTAAAAGGAATTTTTTTACGTAATTTTTTCTATAATGCATATATGTTTCATGTAGCTCTTGCCACTTTAGTATAAAGACATTTATTAGATCAGTTCTATCTGTGTCTATTTTTGGTTCTAGAGAAGAGGGCAAGATTCTTGGGCCTCTTTCTCATTATTCTAAATGCTCTATAGACATTGTTCTGATTCCAGAGTTTGTCAGCAGTTTTTCACCTACAGAGATGTTGGTGTGGGTAGTCTTCATATTTTCTCTTTCACACTGAGTGCAGATCTGGTGTGTCTGGAACTCCATGGTAGAATTAAAGGGGTTGCACACCAACTTGATTTCCTCTTCTCGTGTCCAGAAGGACACAACCACTGTTGTGGGGAAGGTTTTGTTGTATCACAAAGCATTCTGTTTGTTTTGTAAGCTAACCTGCACCTTCTCTTTATTTTTCTAATTTGATCCATGCATGTGAGTCTAAAACCTATTCATCCGTAACCTGTATTACCTTGCCAAAATCTAGTAAGACACTCAAATGGTGGGAAACCAGACAAATTAAAAAAAAAAAAAAGTATCGTTCATTTATCAGCATGTACTATGTATTAGAATATTATAAACATTTTATTTAAGGTGTAATAAATCATCTGTCAGTGGTATCCCTTTAAACCATATACAGAAGTATGCTGATAATAAGCATGTAGATACAAATGAAGGATCCTTAATTCAGCATCTCACATGAAGAGATATTATGTTCTGTTTTCTATCTCTGTCCCTTACATACTGTATTAACTGATGGATGGATGATTTGAATGGATGGCTGGGTAGATGCTTTCAGCTGAATATTCTTACATTGACTAGAAAGTTTGAGATCGATGGAGATGAGTAGTAGTTAGGTGTTTTTTTCTAATAGATAATAAATGTTAGTCCATTATAAAGTTTTCAGTTGTAACTAATATTTAATGGGTTCTTGCTTTGTAACAAGCTTTTTTTTTTTTTTTTTTTTTTTTTTTTTTTGTCAGTTCTGGGGATCAAACCCAGGGCCTCACGCATGCTTGGCAAGTGCTGTGACACTGAGCTGCACCCAAACCCAAACAAGCATCCTTTCAAGGACCTTATTTTATAGATAAGGAAGTCAAGTTTCAAGAGAAAGATTATCTAATGTGCCCATAATCCTTATAATCTTACATATTATACACCAGTTGCCCCATGTTATTAAGAATATACATTTTTACCTTCTTTTTCTTTTCTTTCCTGCTTGCCAACAGTGGTTATTCAATTGGACTTTAGGCACATATACACACATACAACATAGTAAACCTTCATAATTGATCATGCCCTTATAGAAAAAAACAATTCATTATGTTCAAGGACATACAGAAGTTTTGAACAAAATAAATAAATCTGTAAAAGTATGAATTATCTTTATGAGAATACTTTTAACAAATTATGCTCTGATATTATTTTAAAAATTTGCCATTTTAATGAGAGGAGCATATTTTATACAAACCCAGTGAACTTATGAAAAGTTGGGTTATAAACTCTTTTCTCCCTGACTCCAAAGCACATGCATTCAGCTGCTATACGCCTGCTTTCCAATCTATTCTCTACATAACCACCAGAATGTTATTTTAAAACCCAATTTAAATTATGTCACTTCTCTGCTTAAAATCTTTTAGTGGCTTTTCATTGTCCTTGCAAAAAATCAAACTACTTATCATGGCCATCGGAAGTTCTACCCAACTTTCTTATCTGATTGTATGTCACTCTGTCCCTCACCTTTGAGTTCTTTGCCACTGGAGATTCCTCTATTCTTTCCTACCCTTGGGATTTTACCCTGATAGATGAGCCTAGATGTCTCTTCCCAGTCCTTGGCTCCAGTGTTATATCCTTGTAAACAGTGGCTCCCATAAACTCTCCACCTAAAGCATCTTCCTGGTTACCCTCCCTTTTGCTGTCCATATCTCAGTGTCTTCGAAAACTTGAATCAGCACCTGCAGTTATCTTGGGTTTTTGTTTATACAGTCATCTCTTTCTCCCCCTTCTCAAACATAAGCTATATCAGATCAGGGAGCTCCTCTGTCTTATCTATTAATGTATCCTCAGCTCTGGAAATTGTGTTTGTAACATAATAATCAAAAAATCTTGCTGGGCATGGTGGTGTACACTGGTAGTCCCAGCAACTCAGGAAGCTGAGATAGTAGGATCACCAGTTCAAGACCATCTTCAGCAACTTAGCCAAGGCCCTAAGTAACTTAGTGAGATCCTGTCTCAACATTTAAAAAAGAAGTGGTAGGGAGGCAGTGACTGGGGATGGTAAAGCGCCCCTAGGTTAAATTTTCAGTACCCACCCCCCAAAAAAAGTTGAATATTGAATGGGGAGGACTCTCAGGTATAATCTACTTATTCTAACAAATTCCCCCAAAGGGAAAAAGAACAGAAATATTAAACTGTTCTAACTTTTTTTTTTTTTAGGGTCAGCTAATGCATATTTTTTCAAGTTTGTTTACCACAAAAACAAATAGATTTGCAGATATTTTATCTTGTGAAATTAGATGTAGCTCAATGTTGTTCTTTTTACTCACTCTAGCATAATAAACACAGCAGGTATGGTTAAGAGCCTCTCTCCCAGTTGAAAATCCCCCAAACAATTCTAACTAGGAAATGACATTTATTCATTGAACACATGTTCCCCGAGTATCTCAGTAGTACACATTTTTCTAGACACTTGAGATATAACTGGGAAGAAAAAGGTCTTGCTTTTGTGAAACTTACATTCTAATGAAGGGAGATGGGCTATAGTCAGTAAATATAATAAATCATTAATCTATATTGTACATTAGAAGGTGATGACTATTACAGGGGAAAAAACAATTTTCTTTTACTGATTCTATGTTCTGTGCCTTAAGTCTCCCACATGCATTTTTAAATCTTTTTTCACAAAAATACTCTGTTAGGTACAATTACTTCCTCATTCAACTTAACCTAGGACTTAATTGCAGCTGGCATTAGGGCTAGAATTTGAAATCCAAGAAAGAAAGCACATTCTGTATACACACATATATATTCTTTACACTGTATGAATACCCCATTAATTTTCTGCTTCCAAATAGATTATGTGCTACTCAACTGTTTTCGCTTACTAACAGGCTAGATTATCATAATATTGTGAAGTCATATGAGGAAAAATAGTTTAACAAATAGAAATTATGTCAAAAGGAAGAGATTATGTGGCTGGATTATTTTATTTTATATACCTAGGAAGTTCTTACTAGCCTTTCAATATATTTTTATTACCCTGATTTATAATATCTTGCATATTTGTGATAATGAAGCCACATAAAAACATATTTGTCTGTGTCTTAGATTTTACCCTGCCTTATTCTTGCCCCTTTATAACTTTTTGCACCTTTATAATTTCTCTAGCTCTTTTTCCTACTTTCACCAGTTAAATAATTAATATTATAGTAACCATGAAAGAAGTGAGCATCCCTCTGAATTCAGTAGTTTGTGATTTTAGTCATTGTGATTGTATAGACCACATTTTAGGCAACTAGTAAATATCCATTGTATGACTAAACAATTGGCATGTATACATTGTAAACAGGCAAAATTTTTGAGATATTTAAGCATATATCTCTATTAATTGTTTTAAGTAATTATTTTATTAGGAAATATAAAAATAAAGAATAAAATGACATTTTATGTGATTAAGAAGAGCCTGAGAAGCATAACTTGCCCTGCTAAGTTATCTTACAGTGTATATTTTGTTCATTCCATTTGCTTTCTTGCTTTAGGCATTCAGTTCAAGAAATCTGAGGAAACCTGTTACTTAAAGTGATAGAAAAGTATCACATGCCAACAATCTTACCTGGACGGTTTTCGTTTCTGAATTGTGCCTATTTTTTCCATAGGGAGCTAAAAATAAAAAGTAGGTTCTTTAGCTTTAAAATATCTGTGATTTTTTTTTTTAATTTAAAAGCATTGCTCATACTTTTATATACAATTTCCCATGGTATTTATGACCTTTATAAGGTTTTTAATTTAATTTTAAAAATCAGTGTTATTTTATTATAGTATAATGGAAATGTTGGAATGGGTGATAAGTTAGCTTTTTGAACACAGAGGCAGCACCTGCCTTGTTTACTCCTGAATCCATAGTACCTATGGCACACTGAAGACATTCAGTAAACACACTTTAAAAGAGTGCTGAAGGAACTCTAGTCCTTATTCAATACTTGGCAAATACTGTTAAAAAAAAATGCATTAATGTTGGCACTATGTGCCTGTTTTACCATCATAGAGCACAGTCTCTCAAAGTACGTTCACAGAAAAATTGCTTACTTGGGAAATTAATAGTTATTAAAATAGAAAAAATACTTCATTTATAATAATTTTGGGAAACATTGGGTTCAATAAGTTTGTTTGCTGCCTCCTTGTATTATTACAAGGATTCTAAACTTCCAGAAGAACCTTTGATATGTTCATGTACATTGTGAATCTCTTAAGAAATTTCCATTAAATATAACTTTCACAGACTTGCTTAAACATTTAATGTTCTTCCCGTAACCCCAAACTGCACTGATAAACTCTTAGATGATATTTGATTATGATAACTTTTGATTGACAATTATACTGATATGATTTAATATAACACGGATTGTCTTTGAAAAATGGCTCACTATATGGATCTGTTTCCTTTCCAGAATGTTCTCTTCCCACTTAACAGCTTTATTTAAAAAAATTTAGAGTCAGGTGTGGTGGCACACACCTGTAATCCCCAGCAGGTTGGCGACTGAGGATCGCAGGTTTGAAGCCAGGCTCAGCAATTTAGTGAGTCTATAAGGCTATAAGCAACCTTGTGAGACCCTGTCTCAAAATTTTAAAAAAGGGGATGTGGGGCTGGGCATTGGTTAGTTGTTGAATGCCTTTGGATTCTGTAAGCACAGATAACCACAAACAGGAGCGGATCTCAAACAGATCAGCAAGCTTTCCTTTATTCAGCTGCAGAGTGAATCAGTCAGGCATTGGAGGGGCTCATTTTTGAGGTGGAAAATGGCTCCCAGTTATAGGAGTCTGAGTTTTATAGTTTACAATGAGGGTGGCTTAATTATTGGAGACTGAAGCAGGACGTGTAGGTTTGGGCAGTCAGGAAAGAAGTTGTTAAAAGTTCAAAATTCATTGTTACTGGGAAGAGATGAAAACTTAGGAGTTCACTGTTTTTCTTCTTCCTCTGGGACCCACTGTTACCCAGACCTTCACTATTTGTGTTTCTCTTTCCAAGACTCATACACAATGGGAAAGGGCGACAGTCCAGAACTCAGTCCCTTCAGGACTCATTGTTACTGGGAAGGATTAATGTTTGCTTTTGGTGGAGATGCTGGGGATGGAACCCAGGAAGAGATGTTTGCTTTTTTTCCCTTTCCCTGGGAACCAATTGTTACTGGGAAAGGATTTACTGGGAGAGGATTAATGATTGCCTTCCTTCCCCACCTTCGCATTCTCCTCCGGGTCAGTTTGCGGGGATTGTCATTTCCCTGTCCTGTGGAACCAGGACATTTTCCATATCCTTCGGGTTCAATCCCTGGTTCCCCTCCAAAAAAAATTTTTTTTAGAGTCATTAAAACTTCTAAAGATTTAGAAAAAAAAAAAAAAAAGTTATGTGAGTGTTTCTCAAAAATTCTCTAAAAAATTCTCTATCAGGAGAATATCAAAACTTACAATGGTAAAATAAATTACAATGGGGGAAAATACCAAGTTTTTTACTACTTGAAAATTAAAAATCTCTAAACTTCAAAAAATGCTGGAGTTAAAATATTTATTCAAAATAAGTCAAAAAGTCATTTTAGTGATCGAACAAATTAATAAGACAATTAGCATTAAGACCATAATTAATAAGTAGATGAAGTTATTGAATAGATAATTTGAAAGGATGGCATACAAATGGCTAATAAAGTTTTTGTTTATTGTTCAGTTTCACTAATGCAAATTAAAAAGAAACACAAATTATATTGGGTTGCCTAGCACTGAGGTTCCCAGACTTCCTTGGTTCACTGTGACCTTAATATCTTAATAATCTTTCAGGTGTTTTTTAGGCTTAAAAGAAATACCTAACAGTTTCATTTAATAAGTAGTCAAGTCCTAACAACTTACTAGGTATTTGTATTCTAACAGCCTTTTGCCATTTTTTAAAAAAAAAAATTGAAAAACAAAATGATATTTTTATTTCATTCTTAAATAGCCAAGATTACTTAAAAGTGAGACCATATTCCTTGGGCACTGTACAACGCCCCAAACCTTGGAAATAGTTTGTACATTGCCACTTATTTCTTATTCCATGTTGATTTTTACATAGTACTTGCATTGTACTATAGCAACAGTTAAAACCTATCTTCACAAAAATACATCATTATAAAGAATGTAGTATGCTGTGGTGTTGAAACTGAGCAAGTAGCTTTTCGATATCTGAAAGGTGTTTATTATTATTATTTCCCTCAAGTATGGAAAGTATCTTATGTTCTCTACCTAGGAATTTGTTTTAGCACCCGAAGTTCCTTGTTTTGACATAGACTTAGCATGTTAGCAGAGAATTTACTATTTTAGTGGGAGTATTCTGTTAATGACAGTATGGTAAAATGGTTCTCTCATATACCTCTCGTGTGAATATTAATTTGCAAGACCTTTTCGAGTCAGCAGTATAGCAATAGAGATTAAAAGCTTCAAATTTGCTGGGAGTGTAATCCCAGTGGCTCAGGAGGCTGAAGCAGAAGGATGACAACTTGGTGAGGCCCTCAGCAACTTAGGGAGACCCTGTCTCAAAATAAGAAACAAAAAGAAGGGCTGGGGATGTGACTCAGTGGTTAAGTGCCCCTGCATTCAATCCCTGGCACAAAAAAAAAAAAATGTATCTTTATATTTTTCTTACCACAAAATCCATACCATAAAACAGATCACTAACTCAAACAGTATAACTTATGGTTAAAAACAAAAAATTAAATGTTGGTTGTGCCATATGTTAATGCTCATCTTTCTTCAGATTAATTTATAATTCTATAAGCAATTATGAAGTAAAATGAAATATTAAAAGCCCATTTTTAGAAAGTAGGTACACTTAATTTTATTAAAGGAAAAGAAATATAATATATGCATAGTGCTCTGGTACTGATTTTTTTGTGTCATGAAAAATGGTAAATACATTTTCTGTATATGGATGTTTCTTTGTATGTTTCTATATGTGTGTAAACATACATACATCTATATAAAGAATAAAATATTTACCAAATATATTAGTACTATTGTAATTTGTTTTATAGGTTCACTAGGAAAACTCTTGAAGTGACCTATTTCAAGAAAATATAAGTGAACAAGGCTGACATGACTTGGTTGTGCTATATATCTTCATAACACCTTATGAACTTATGGTAAACACTTCCTGTTTCAGTATTCTTTATGGTCATTTGACTTTCTCTTCTGGGTAGTTATGTGGGCACTCTTGGAGTACAGGGATAGCTATTTCTTATTTCTAATTCTAATTCCTTCTAAAGACAGGAAAAATAATAGTAAATGCTAGCATTTTTTTTTTCCTAATTGAATAGTTGTCAGGATCATGAAGTGTTTTTGTTTTGTTTTGTTTTCTAAAATGTCAATGTGTACCTTATTCCTCAGGTCAATAGTTTGTATCTACGTTTCTGACAGATCATATCTTCATTTTTTAGATTTGTTCTAATTAGTTATACCTGACTGTAGACTGCATTTCAATTTTTGTTAATGTAAGATTTTTGCTAGGGGTAGTATGTCAAAGAAAAGACTGCACATTAATTTTTAAGAGAGGGAGAACACTGACCTTGCCATTTTCCGTGTCTTAGAATCTTTGGTATCATAACATAGCTTCTTAGAATTATATTCATAAGAAACCTTATTTCAGTTACCTGAGCAATAGTGACACAGCTTGATTTCTTGGTATTTAAATCAATTAAAAACAACTTTTGCTTCCAACAGTGATGAAATATTGGGGACCAGAATATACCCATCCACTTTAAACAACTAGAATATTGAACAAAATATAGTAAGTGAACTTTAGATAATAACAGTAGGCAGTGCAGGCTTTGATCCTTGCAAGAGAAAAAACAAAGGTGATGAGTCCTAGGATTGCCTTACCTCACTTCATGGATGCAGTTTTCAGGTGACAGCTCAGAGAGAACAAACCCAAGTCAGATAGTCTAGCTGAATTGAGCAGACAGAGATCAGAGTCCAGGGAGACCAACGTGCTTAGAGTAAGCAGAGTATAACATAGAACTGAGCTGCACAGAAACAGCTTTCAGTTTTTCTAATGGCTCCCCTTGACTCTAGCTGAAGAGGGATCTACTTACGTGTATAAGGTAACTATCCAAAGCAGGGGAGGAGAAAAGCTAGGAAGCAGAAGATCATACACTTCCTGGAGATAATGCAAGTTTAGGAATAGTTATTTCTCACCAAAGTAGAAAGACCTTATAATATTCAGGGCATTGAGTAAAGTCCTTAGAGGGGCTAAAGTAGCTCTTTAGAGTATGCTCTGGACCTGTGTTAAAGCATAAAAGCAAACTTCAAAAGGATCAAATTGATTGCAGCAATGTAACTGCATACTGGAACAGGTCAACCACATTTTAAAGAAATACAACAAAATTTAAAACCCACTAATGCAGCATTCATAATATCCAACATTTCATTAAAATTAAAGACATGTAAAAAGACAGAAAATAATTAGGAGAATAATTCTTCAATAGAAATAGATCCAGAAATTACCATAACGATGGAATTAGCAAATTTGGTAAAATAGCCATTATAAATATGGCCTCTGTGTTCACAGAGATAAGGAAAATATCAACATGGTAAGAGTAGAAGTAGGGTTGAGAGACAAATGTATAGCATTAAGTGCCTGTATTTGGAATGAAGAAAAAACTGAAACTAATGACCTATACTTCATTCTTAAAAAATTACAAAAAGAGGAACAAGTGAAAGCCAAAGCGTCTAAAGGAAGAAATAATGGTAAAGACAGAGATCATTAGGCAAATAATGGTAAAAAGTCAATGAAAACAAAGATTGATTCTAAGAAAAGATCAATAAAAAGAGAGAACACAGCCAGCACACTGTGCATGCCTCTAATCTCAGATACTCTGGAGACTGAGGTAGGTGGATCAGAAATTCTTGACCTAGCTTTGGCAAGTTAGCAAGACCCTGTCTCAAAATAAAAAGGGATGGGGATGTAGCCCAGCAGTAGAGCACCACTGGATTCAATCCCTAGTACCTAACTGAATGTACGAATATATGATTTACCAAAATCCAAGATGGAAATAGAACATCATTTTAAATCCTAAGGGCATTGGAAGCATATTGCAGAAATATTATGAACAATTTTATGTCATTACATTCATGTAGATCCACTGAGTAAATTTCTTAAAAGATAGAAATTATCAAAGCTTACTCATGAAGAAATAGATAATTTAAGTAGACATATTTATTCCAGGAATTGAAATTGAAATTTAACACCTTTCAACACAGTAAAGTCCAGATGAGTACACTGGTAAATTCTGTCAAACATTTAGTGAAAAACATAATTTAGGGAAAACACTTAAGAAACAAATTCTTCCAGAGAATAGAAGAGGGAAGAGTGCTTCCAAATGAGTTTCATGAGTTTGATGTTACCCTGATAACAAATTGAAGACATTACCAAAAAATGAAAACTGTATCACAGTAACCCTATTGGACATAGATGTAAAAATCCTTAATAAACATTTACAAATTGAGCCTATAAATATATAAAGAGGAAAATATATCATAACCAAGTAATTTATCCCAGTTGGTTTAACACTGACAATAATCATTCAATGTAATTAATTATTTGTATTAACAAAGACAAAAACCAAAAAAAGTATAATCATCTTCATAGTTGCAGAAAGAGCATTTGACTTAATTCAGCATTTATGTACAATAAAAATTCTCAGTGATAGAATAGAAAGGAGCTTCCTCAACATGATTAAGGTTAAGATGTATGAAAAACTTCTATCTGATATCATGCTAGTAATAAAGTGATAAAATTTACCCTTAAGACCAGGAACAAGGCAAGAATGTCTCCGCTTCTGTTAGCATCATACTGAGAGTCTTAGGTACTATGTAGTAACACAAGAGGAGGAAGACATACAGATGGAAAGAAATACGTAAAGCAGTCTTTAATTCTAGATAAGTTCAACTATATGGAAGTACCAAGGAGTTTACCAAAACATTTCATTAAGGCTTCAAAATGCAAGGAAAATACAAAAACAGATGTACAGATATCTGTTCTACATATTGAGAAGAAATTGAGTGTATTTCTAGATAAGAATGAACAATTTAAAATTCTACAAACAGTGCAAAAACTAAATATCCCAACTTTTTAAAAGAATAATGTTAAGGCTCCTATACCATATACCATGTAAGTTGAAATAGTCACAGACTGTGACTACAATAATTTGTACATTGTGTGTATATTTATGTTCTCTGTGTACCACATATTTTGCAATACCGTCAATATATAAATGTATGTACACATGTTGTCATTTCTTGAGAGGTAAAGGACAAGCATCTAAATTACAGACCCTAGACTAAACACACAGCACACATGTTTCAGAAATTTAAGAACATCAAGGACAAAGAGAAGATGCTGACAGCTTTCAGATGAGCAGCCCACATATTAAGCTACATTTGCATCAGATTTTATAAAAGAAATGGTACATTAGTAGCTCAGCAGAACAAAGCTTTCAGAATGTTAAGAGAAATTGATTTCCAGCCAAGAAATTCTATGCCCAAGAAAGAGATTAAAATATGGGATTCAGGCAATCAAGGAAACCAGTCATGGGGGAGTAAAGGGCAGTCTCAGGACAAAAATTGTGTAATAAATCATAAGTACCATCACTTCCAATAGGAGCAGGTAGAGCAGATGGCTGTGACAAGGCAAGAAGGGAGTAGAGGTGGCACAGACCTGAGGCAGTGAGACCTTTGAGTGCTTAGAACAGTTATTAATAAATGCGAGAACATTTTGGGGAGGGAAAAGTAGCACTAGGTACAGAAACACAAGCAAAAGTAAAAAATGAGACAATTATTAACAAGGAAAAATTGAAAGTTGCACCAAAAAGGAAATGTAATAACTGTTAAGTCAAGTAGTATATTATGATTAATATTTCTATTAATAATGGAAATGTCCATTTTTGTCCTATTAATCAGAAATTGTTATATAACTGCTGAAGGAAAAGGAGAATTGAGAGGATGTTTGTAAGAGAGCTGAATCCTTAATTACCAGGACAGAAAGGCAATATATTATCTCAAAACCTGATGAATAAAGAAACACTTATATATTAGTTAGAAATATAATCACTACAAGGAGTTGAAATGGTTGCTTTGGGGGATAATTAGATTGTTGGAAGCCATACAGGAAGGAGAGTATGCATTTCATTGGGTTTTTTCCAAATATGGACATATATAACTGTGATTTAAAAAAAAAAAAAGAAAAATAATCATTAGATTAAAAAAGAAAATGACTGAGAATACTAACCAAAGTAAGTAATTCCACATTACCATAATTCTATAATCTGGAAGAAAATTGTTACCTCATAGCAAGAAAAACATATCATTTCATAATAGGAAAAGGTTCAAGATATATTGTTCAACAAAATAAGCAAATTATAAAATAGAGTATATAAGATAACCCAGTTTTGTAATAAAATTTATCTTTGCATGTATAGAAAAATTCAAGAGGGCTAGGGATGTAGTTCAGTGTAAAGCACTTGATTGGTATGCGTGAGTCCTTGGTTTCAATCCCTAGAACCACAATAAATAAATAAATGTCATCAACCAGTAAGTCTTTTAAAAAAATTCAAGAGGATAACCAGAAATGCCAAATGGTTATTTCTGAATGATATGATTATGAATGATTTCTTGATAAATTTTTTAAAACTTTATATGAGTGTATTGCTTTTGAAATTGGAAAATGATGTAAGAAAAAATGATGAGATAAAACTAAAGAGTTACCAAATAATGTCATCCTTGAAAAGTCCATTTATTAGTTCTTTCTATGAACAAGGCACCATACTAAACTCTTTGGAGGCTACAAAGGTATACAAGAGTTTTTAATTTCTCAAGAAGCTCACAGTTTTGTATAGGAGATAAAAATGACCATATAAATGCAATGCATAAAAGACACAAATAATATAAGGAAGATTAAAAGTATCCTAAGTGTGAGGGGCCAAAACAATCACAGTTCTAGTAAGAAAGATCAGTTTTGAATAGAAGTGTATTCAAGAGATTGTTGTGGAAGGAAGGATAAGACTTGAAGAGGCAGAAATTCAAAAACAAACAACACCAAAAAAAACCACAAGACTCAGAAGTGTTAAGTGCAAGACCAAATTGTGTAAGATGCTGAAAACTATATAAAGCTGTTCAATAGAAGTTTACCTCAATGTTGTTCAAGAGGGGTTAAAATAATACACACAGGAAGAGGAAACCCTATGTGAAACATCCTATACTAGGCCAGATTAGGTAATAGAAATTAAAGGAAGGGATAACCTTGAAAAACACAGAAGCGTTGAGTACAAAGAATTAGCAATTATTTGGAAGTGAGAAAATAGAAGGCAACAAAAGTGATCATATTATTATGAATCTGGATTATTTGACCAGTGATTACGCTAACACGAAAGGCTATGAGAATGAGGGAGTTTTTCAAAGAAAGATAACTGTAGATATCTGTATGTTAGATTTGATTTCAGGGGAATATCCATGAGGTGATGCTTCAAAGGCAATTGGTAATATAGATTTGAACTTCAGTTAGTCATTCAGCAAATAAGTATTGTGTCCTACAATTAATAATAACTATGATAAACATTATCAGTTCTTAAGTAAAATATCATCTTTGTTCTTATGTAACTCCTCATTTGTACTACGAAAAAAATAGATATCAACTGGATAATTACAATGCACCAGTCATGCCGTGTATCAAAACAGATGTCTGTGTTATGTGGAAGGGATTCTCAAGATCATGAACAGTTTAAATGGCTAGCAGGAGTTCACAGACACAGGAAATTATTCCAGGTATGATGTGGATATTTCATAGAAATGAAGACTTAATCTAGAGAGCAAAGAGGAAGAATATTATACCAAGAACAAAATCTGGAAGAACATGTTTGTCTACAAGTTGGGAAGAGGTTGAGAAGCCCGTGAAGGCCAGCACAGAATTCAATCCTAGAAACAAAGAGGAGATTCAAGGCACAAGTTGGTTTGATAGCAACTGAGAGATTAGGAAGGTTTAGAATTGCTAAAAGTCCACTGGATTTAGTAATTAAGAAGCTATTGACTTTTCCAAAACATTTCAATAATATCAGAATGACAGTGTTTTACAATAACCATTATAAAAACAGAAGTTAAAAAAAAAAAAAAACAAATTACAGCACAGTCCTCCCCTATGAATATAAATGTTATATTTGTTGAAAAATTTACATGTATTTCCTTACAAATTACAGATGAAATCCTAATTTGCAGATAAACCCATCATATAGAGAGAGTATCTCCATGGACATGATTTTTAAGAAATAATATCAAGGAACTGATAGGAAATGATCTTGTGAGGATAGTTGCGCCATTGCATTTGGCAGGGATTGTAGATGACGTTTGAAAATTTCAAAAGAGTAGTCAGGCAGAATGTGGACTTTAAGGGAAAATAGATGATAGAAGTTCTTAGAAATTCTGAAATGCTGCTGCTCCACCCACCCCCACGCCAATTTTCTGACTACTACTTTTCCTTCATTTTTTTACCCTAAATGCCCCTATCTCTGACAGTTTCCTGTTCAAACTTTTCAAACTAAATAGGTTCCCCATATCTCACTAGCACATCATTCATTTGTTCCATAGAACTGAGAACCGATGGTAATCTGTAGTACATTGTTTGTGTATTTATTGTCTGTCTTCCTCACCAGATTGTCATTTACATAAGATTAGGCGTCTTGAGAATTTGTTCTCCACCTTGCATTTTAAAGCCTCACCAGAATGTTACTACAATTCAAATATGTAGTGAATGAACGAGAGGTAGGAAGAAAAGGTAGAATGTTCCCAAAGCAGATTTCTTGGAGATTGAATATTATAAGGCTTGTCAAAGTTCAACATGTCACCTCATATTTGAGTTGTTTGAGTAACACAAAAATGAAGAGGTGAGAAAATTGAGGTCATATCTTTAGAACATTTGCTCAGGTCCCTATTGAACTCACTAAGAACTTAGAGAGGATGAAGAGAAAGAAGTGCTGTTTCAAAACACATCCGTGACCAAATGGAAGAAGTAGTAAAGTAGATGGGTAGGTAGAAAATGCGTTGAGAGCAGTGAAGAGTGTAGTGTCTTTTCCTCCTTGTCAGGTGAGTCATGAGTCTGCCCTGTTAGGAAGCAAGAGAAACAATGGAGCCATGTTTTAATTCAACTGAGAAGCCATAAAGGTTCTGACTGAAATAAGAGGAGGAAAAGTATAGGAGGACATGCTCACAGCACAACAGAGGCAGAGTTAAGATGAGGTGACAGGACTAACCACTATTAGCCACAATATAAGTGCTTATTATTAATCGATTAATAGACATATTAGGTGTAAATTCATCACTCTTTCTAGAAAATAATGAATAATGCTACTAGCAAACAGGAGCTTTTTGTTAATAGTTTCATGTCTTGGACTACAATTACACATAAATATATTTATATTATTACACTGTTTTGACCAAAAATATTTTCTTGTGTTTTTGAATATTCTCATATGTAGTGCTATAAATTCTGCACAATAGTCACACCTACCTAACAGAAATGATTGGTTCTGAAAAATACTTTGCCTCGTATTTTTTAAAATGACTAACATGCCTTAAATAGCTTTTGTTTAAGACAATTTACCAAAAATTATATGATTATGAAATAACTTATTTTGTGCATATCTCAGATACAACCCAAGGATTTGGTTTGGTTTTTAATAATCAGTGCAGTGAAACCTTCAGGTAGTCTTGAGTACTTTGCCTTGTTCCACTATCTTAGTTTCTCTTGTGACCAGTTTCATCACCCAGGTTTGTAAGGTGACTGGAGTTAAGGATGCTATCTTCTGTCATGAAAGAGTTGCCTGTCTATTCTCTTGGCAAAACTCAGATTCCTATGGGAGTCCAATGAGAGATGAGGCCTGATTAACATTGTGTTTTATGTCTGAGGGCTTTGGCACAGACCACCTGGCGTTTTTGTTGCTCTGTATTCATTTAAAACTAAGAATACTAGGAATCAGAGCGCTCTGTGAAATCCTCATGAATAATCATACATTATAGCTTGCCTCTTTCTATAGAGGTTGTTTTTAATCAATTTTATAAAGTTTTGTACAGGAATGTCACCATACATATTTTAATAGCTGTACTGAGACAGTGGCTCCCTGGCTATTAGGGGAGAATTCATTTCCCAAATGTGAAATGTTTTAGAAAATATCACTGTCATTGTAATTAAATATTTAGGTCTTCCATAGTTACTGTTAATAATCCTGACCCCAGCACCTACTGCGTAATTCTTGGTATTATAAAAGCAGTGCTAATGGGGAAGAATATACTTATCTACTTTAAAGTTTTACATGTGTGAATTGTCATTACTAAGGTGGAAAGAAAAAAGAAACTACTTTTAGCTGTACTTTTTTCTCACCATTTGAATCTTTTTAATCTTCTTGGTACCCATGAATAATCTTTTTATATAAACCATGACATTTTAAGTTGTTGCCTTTTAGTTTTTCTTCAGAAAAATTTCCTACTCTTGCAAAAAAAAAAAAGAATCTGTCTAGGATACTCCTGATTTGTATTTTGAATGAGTCAAAGCTGACATAATTGTGTAAGCATAAATGTGTTTAGAGTCAGATAACATGAAAATTGATCATCAGTCCCACAGAGTCGGGAATACAGTCAGAACGTGAGTTTGATTCAGTATTTCCCCTATTGCTGAAGGTACCAGCCGCCTGTCTTCTTAATGTATTTTAGTCTTAGTAGAAATTTATTATCTTTTCTTGCCTAAATTGGAATGTGGGAGGAGAAAGAGATATGTCTGAAAAGCATATAAATGCTCCCTCCAAACTGTCAAAAGTTAGCTGTTAATTTCGCTTTGGATGTGGATGAGACTGACAGCACCCTAACCTCGTTCTCTTCGCAGTGGGTAAACCTCACAAGTGCAACTACTGTGGACGGAGCTACAAGCAACGCAGTTCACTGGAGGAGCACAAGGAACGCTGCCACAACTATCTCCAGAATGTCAGCATGGAGGCTGCTGGGCAGGTCATGAGTCACCATGGTGGGTAGAACAGGGTCACGATTTCATTCCCTCCTCTACTCCTTGTGTACCCTTGAACATGAAGATAGACTCTTGCTCTGTTTCAATTTTAGATCATATTACCTTTTATAGGATTATCTTTTTAAACCCCTGAAATGAGCTGAGCTTTGGGATACATTGATACAGTGCAAACAAGCTATACTTACTTTTTAGACTACACCCAAATTATGGCTGATAATGTTTGAATTCATGTAACAATGGCAGCCAGTCTTTAATACACCAAAGGAAGCTATGGTTTTCTCTTGAACTTCTCTAGCCAAATGTTAGTGATGATTCCATATAAGTCTGTAGGTCTCCAGAAAGAATGAATTGGTTATTTGCATTACTTCTTCTGTTGGGTAAATGTTTAGTGATATAATTTGAAATTTCTCCGATCTATCTTACAATTAATCTGAGAAATTACTAATTTTGCTTTCATGTGTGTGAAAAATTATTTAGACTCAACTTAGATACCCTCACCTCCTGAAAAACATTCTCTAAGCAAAACATAATTATCTCCACAATACACAGTGGCAGGAAAGTAGTTCCTAAGACTGATCAATTCATAATTAAATTCCCAAAAATTCAATTTTAATGTCAGTTTTACAAAGGGAAGTAATGGATTTCTATTCTTTGGATTTCTATTTTCTGCCTTGTCTTACTAATTATATTTTTATGCTGACTGATTTTATTATTCATATGAATTCAAAAATCTTAACTTTTTGGTGTATTTATATCCTGTATTTAAGAATGGTTGACTGATATTGAATGGTATAGTTTTCTTCAGTCACATTTAAAGTACAAATATTCATTTATTGACTTTGATATATAGTACCTCGAGGATCATTTATGGGGTTTTTTGGGTTTACGTGTTTATGTGTGTTATGGGGTTGTAATTATTAGATAGTAATTATTTGTTGTTGAATTGGGAATTAAAACTTTAAATGTTCGTTGTTATTTTAAATAATTTAACTATTTCCTTATATTAAGAATAGGTTTTATAATCTAAAGAATCTGATTTAATTCCATTCATTGTTATGATTGAGTCTACTTATTTTTATATTATCATTATTAACTAACATTTTTGTTTGTATTTCAATGCTTAGTAAATTTGGTATTGCAAGCTTTATTGCCTGAGAGTGTGAACATGACATAGGGCCCACAGCACAGAGGTTATAAAATGGTAGGCCTTGAAATTCACTCAGCCTGGTCTGGTGTTGTGGTGTCTTGAGTGTGTGATTCATAGGCTTGGTGTAAGAACTAAATGGGATCAGATGTACAGTAAATATCCCCCAAATAATTCATACATTTTAGGGCATTCAATACTAAGAAACAGAAATGTGTCCTCCCCTATAAAGTTGTTAACTTACCACTGTTAAGTAGTGTAGGTGTCCTTGGCCTCCTTAGAACACTGTTTTTGTTTTTAGGGTTGCTTAAGTCAAGGAGCTGATGGAGACTGGGAGCATTCCAGAGCTTCCCAGAAATCCCGTATGGCATCACTACTACTTTTTCTATGTTTTCTACTATAGTTATAACATTTGATTGGAATAACATGTAAATTCTATTAATTAACTTTTTCCATTCAGTTATTTATGAAACTCCACATGGCACGCATACCCAAATAATCAACATAGTTTCTCCTAAGAAACTTTATATTATTGAGGAAAGTAAGGTATAAATAAATAATTATAAGCGACATTTTAGCACATTAAACTGTCATAGAATTAGTAGTGACAAAAAGTTAAATAAGTATATTTTGGGAAGAAAAAAAGACAACTTATAAACAGCTGGGGCTTCAGTATTGCCCTTTATGTCCCAGATTTCTCGATCCTTGTCAGGCACAGGTCCTTTATAGGTGTTGCCGGAGCTGGAACAGAGGGGGACAAGTGGGACAGAGATGGAGGGAAAGCCAAAGGAGAAGTAGAGGAGGAGGGTAATTCTTGATGTCATGTATAAACTTGAATATTTGTTCTTAAATACTAAATACCATTTTAACCACATTAGCCATAGTATTAATGCCATTTTATACCATACTTTTTCTAGGTTTGTTGTAACAGTACTTTGGAGTCATCGTTATCTCCTTTTTCTTTTATTACTGTGCTTAATAGAAAATTGACTTTATGAGGCAGGAGTTGAGAAATCTGTAAGAGAGAAAACTGTAGGTAAGATACCACAGGAGTTTACCCATTAATCTTGTCACACTCACACACATAGCTTGGCAAAGGTCTTCTGTTAAACAGCCACAATAAAATTCATATTTATCCTCTTCCCTCTCCTCCTTTCCTGCTATATATTATCTACCTCTTTTCTTTTTTTTTGTTTTTTGTTTGTTTTTTTTTGTTTTTCTTAGAAAGCTTTTTTTAAATTTTTTAAATTTTTCTATTTTTATTTTTTTTTATTATTTTATTGTAAACAAATGGTATACATGTTGTTTCTCTGTTTGTACATGGCGTAAAGGCATACCATTTGTGTAATCATAAATTTACATAGGGTAATGCTGTTTGATTCATTTTGCTATTTTTTCCCTTCCCCCCACCCCTCCCACCCCTCTTTTCCCTCTATACAGTTCTTCCTTCCTCCATTCTTGCCCCCCTCCCTAACCCTAACTCTAACCCTAACACTAACCCCTCCCACCCCCCATTATGTGTCATCATCCACTTATTAGTGATATCATTCATCCTTTGGTTTTTTGAGATTGGCTTATCTCACTTAGCATGATATTCTCCAATTTCATCCATTTGCCTGCAAATGCCATAATTTTATCATTCTTTATGACTGAGTAATATTCCATTGTATATATATACCACAGTTTCTTTATCCATTCATCCATTGAAGGACATCTAGGTTGGTTCCACAATCTGGCTATTGTGAACTGAGCAGCTATGAACATTGATGTGGCTGTATCTCTGTAATATGCTGATTTTAAGTCCTTTGGGTATAGGCCAAGGAGTGGGATAGCTGGGTCAAATGGTGGTTCCATTCCAAGTTTTCTAAGGAGTCTCCACACTGCTTTCCAGAGTGGCTGCACTAATTTGCAGCCCCACCAGCAATATAAGAGTGTACCTTTTTCCCCACATCCTCGCCAACACCTGTTGTTGCTTGTATTCTTGATAATCGCCATTCTAATTGGGGTGAGATGGAATCTTAGGGTAGTTTTGATTTGCATTTCTCTTACTACTAGAGATGTTGAACATTTTTCCATATGTTTGTTGATTGCTTTGTAGATCTTCTTCTGTGAAGTGTCTATTCATTTCCTTAGCCCATTTGTCGATTGGATTATTTGCATTCTTGGTGTAGAGTTTTATGAGTTCTTTATAGATTCTGGAGTTTAGTGCTCTATCTGAAGTATGATTGGCAAAGATTTTCTCCCACTCTGTAGGCTCTTTCTTTGCATTACTGGTAGTTTCCTTTGCTGAGAGAAAGCTTTTTAGTTTGAATCTATCCCAATTATTGATTCTTGCTTTTATTTCTTGTGCTATGGGAGTCCTGTTGAGGAAGTCTGGTCCTAAGCCAACATGTTGAAGCTCTGGACCTACTTTTTCTTCTATAAGATGCACGGTCTCTGGTCTGATTCCGAGGTCCTTAATCCATTTTGAGTTTAGTTTCGTGCATGGTGAGAGATATGGGTTTAGTTTCATTCTGTTGCATATGGATTTCCAATTCTCCCAGCACCATTTGTTGAAGAGGCTATCTTTCCTCCATTGCATATTTTTGGCCCCTTTGTCTAGTATGAGAAAATTGTATTTATTTGGGTTTGTGTCCGTGTCCTCTATTCTGTACCACTGATCCACCTTTCTATTTTGGTACCAATACCATGCCGTTTTTGTTACTATTGCTTAGTAGTAAAACTGGAACAAGGCAGGGATGCCCTCTTTCACCACTTCTTTTCAATATCGTCCTTGAAACTCTAGCCAGAGCAATTAGACAGACCAAAGAAATTAAAGGGATACCAATAGGAAAAGAAGAACTCAAACTATCCCTGTTTGCTGATGATATGATTATATACTTAGAGGAACCAGGAAATTCCACCAGAAAACTTTTAGATCTCATAAGTGAATTCAGTAAAGTAGAAGGATATAAGATCAATGCACATAAATCTAAGGCATTTTTATACATAAGTGATGAATCTTCAGAAAGAGAAATTAGGAAAACTACCCCATTCACAAAAGCATCGAAAAAAATAAAATACTTGGGAATCAATCTCACAAAAGAGGTGAAAGACCTCTACAGTGAGAACTACAGAACACTAAAGAAAGAAATTAAAGAAAACCTCAGAAGATGGAAAGATCTCCCATGTTCTTGGATAGGAAGAATTAATATTGTCAAAATGGCCATACTACCAAAAGTGCTATACAGATTCAATGCAATTCCAATTAAAATCCCAATGATGTACCTTACAGAAATAGAGCAAGAAATTATGAAATTCATCTGGAAGAATAAAAAACCCAGAATATCTAAAGCAATCCTCAGTAGAAAGAGTGAAGCAGGGGGTATCTACCTCTTTTCTTTTCCTTTTAGTGGTAGGAGTTAGGGTTGCCAGTTGGTGTGGTTGCCATTAGGTCTATAAAGGGAATTTTTGTTCATATCTGACCTCTCTCTTCTAAAACAAGTTCATCCCCATATTGGCTCTTCTATTAAGGAAGTGTCTGAAGATGAAGAGGCATTCTTCTACTTCATTCAGAAAACATTTATTGAGGGTCTGCTTGCTGTTTGCCAAGTTCTGTGAAACATTTCGGGGATTTAAAGATAAATGAGCACAATATCCTTTGTATACTTACATTCTGCTAGGAAATACATACATTTTAAAAATAATAAAATGACATGAAGCAAAACTGTTAATGAAGATGTGTTTACAGTTTGGGAACATGGATGTAGGGGTAGCCTGATGGAGAATACAGGAAAACTTCTTACATGACACAGTGTTTGATCTGAGAATGAGAGATGGTTAGAATTGCATGTGTCTGACAGGACACAGGCTGTACATTCCATGCAGAGAAGAGGCAAGAGGCTTGAAGGAATACAAGATCATTAGCAGATTCCTTGACACTGGGTATGATTGGAGCTAAAGGAGTGGTAGGAAATGAGACTGAGGTAGGAGGCCGTGATACAAAAGCAGAGCCTTTTGTACTAATCAAGTATCTATATTTCATAGTGATGGAAAACCACTGGCTAATCAAATGTGTGTCTTTTAAAGACAGATGTCACCAATGCAGAATATAAGACTGAAATCTGCCTGGAGTAGTAGGGGGTGGGAGTGAGGAGAGACTGAAAGTGGTAGTGCCAAGGAAGAGATGAAGAGGCAGTGGCAGGACAAGAGAACCAGAGGAACATTGAAAACATATTTAGGAAGTTGAATAAAAAGTTTTTATAAATGTTGATTGATTTTGAGGAAAGGGGAAGAATTTCATGACTTTTACTTTAGGAAATAAAGATAACAATGAATTGGTTTTGTGGCAGATTATTTATCTTATTTCTATGTTATCTTTATGCTCATTTTTCAAGACCGTTCAGCTTGAAGACAAAGCTTTAAAAAGCAAACTGTGTAATTAATTGCCTTCTTGCCAGAAGACAAAAATCAAAGTGTGAACCAGAAAGTCAGCCAGCTTGAAAGCTATGAATTCATAGATTTGTGCTTTCAATTATTTTGGGAAGGGAGGTTCTTTTTCCCAACCCTGGAGGTATAATTGAGAATCTACAAACTTTCTAGTAAGCTTTTTTCTCTTATTTCCATTGTGCGACATCATTTCCTTTGGTAAGTCATATTGTAAAGATTCATTGAATATTGTCTCACAAAGAAAGTGAAATAAAATGCAATCTCTAAGGCTTTTCCCGGGTATTGGAAGAAACAAATCGGTAAACCAACAGTTAGAGCACTGTGTGGCAAGTGTCATGGGGCATAGAAGACAGGTACCTAAATCAGACTGATTTCTAAGAGGAATTTCCAGGGGGAAGTTATGTTGAGTTAGTTTTGAAAGTTAAAAATAACAAGCTAATGAGTGGAGAGGGGCATTTTATTCAGAGTGAACAGCATATGTGAAGAAACAGAAGTCTAAAAGACCACAGAAGTCTAGGGACCTACTAGGAACTTTGTATGTTTGGAGTCCAGTTTGTAAAGACAAGAGAAGGTAGTGAGAGTAAAGATATATGTTCTGGACCAAACCTGAAGGGCCTGTAGTACTAGACAAAGAATTTTTTACTTTAACCTAAAAAATAGGATTGCATTTATATTTTATTGCTAAAAATGTGGGACACAGATCAGAGGAGTCAAGAAGCACGTAGACCAACCAGGAGATTGTTGCTGTGGTTGAGGTGGACTCCGTGGCCTGGAATATATAGAAAGATTAGGTAATCGAGAGCAACTACAGATGTACCTCTGTGTATGTTTGTAATGAGATGTGGTGAGGAGAAGGTGAGGCATACAACTGGATGAGAGGAAGAAATTTGGGATTTACCACAGGTGTATAGCATGGAGGACAGGATGGTCATAGTGCCATTCTTTGGGATGGAAGTTAGAAAAATAGGTTTGGGCACAAAAGGGAAATCTCAGTTTTTGAACACATCTTTGATAGTCAAGTAAAACTGCCTAGGAGAAATATATACATACACATATATACATATATATCTTGAGCTTTTGAGAGAGATCTGGCTAGGAAATGAAGATATGGTAGCCATCATTATATAGGTAGTAGTGTGAACTAATAGGTTTTAATAAAGTATTTTAATTTATTTTGAGTTGCTATAACAAAACACCTACGGCTAGGTATTTTATAAGGAAAAGATGTTTATTCTGAGTCATGGTTTTGGAGGCTTAAGAGCAGAGCACTGACATCAGCTTCTAGTGAGGGCCTCATGGTATAAAACATCACATGTTGGAGTCATGTATAAGAGAGAAGTCTCATGGTGAGGGAGGAAGCAAGAGAGCCTGGTCTCCTGGGAACTAATCCACTCCTGGGAGACCTAAGCCACTCTGTGAGACCAGCTTTAATCCCTTCACAAGGGCTGTGCCCCAGTGACCTAATCAGCTTCCACTAGGTCCCACCACCTTTCAGTACTATTACATTGTAGACCGAGTTTCTAACACATGTACATATCCAAACCATAGTGTAAGGGAATGCAGATAAATATATTGAGACATCTAGAAGACCAAGAACACACCAGGAGGAATAAAAGAGCAATGAATGTGAGTAAAAACAGGACAGGATCAATATCAGCACTGTTGAATGCTGTCAAGAAAATAACACACAAATGAGAAGTTTTGGTTTTAGATTCAGCAACATGGAGAAAGTTTGTGACAAGATACAAGACATCTTTTTTTGCCTGCCTGACATCCCCTCATTCTCTTGCTAAGAGTTCCATGTTCCTTTAGAGAACTCTCTCCCATTGCATGCATCTGTGGGGGCAGTTGGTGCAGTTCGCAGCCCTCACCTATCCAGGGGTAGACCTGTGACGTAATCTAGGTCCTTCAGTCTGTTTCTTCTTGGAATTTGAATTTTAAGTTAAAACAAAACAAAACAAACAAAAAAATGTGTGTTAGGGCCATTGTGGTGGTGCATGCCTATAATCCCAGCTACTTGGGAGGCTGAGGTAGGAGGATCACAAGTTTGAGGCCAGCCAGGGCAAGTTAACAAAACCCTATATCAAAATAAACTTTTTAAAAGGGCCAGCAATGTTGATCTGTGATAGAGTGTCTGTCTAGCATGCACATGCTCCTGGTTTCCATCCCCAGTACAGAAGGGATACAGAAGGGAGGAAGGGGGGTGGGAGGGAGAAGGGAAAGTAAAAGCTATATTGGGAGTACTATTATGGTTCTACCTTTATGGTTTATCAGTGTGATGAAATAATGATACAATTCTAGCATAACAATAAACAAGGTCAAAGAAGATATTTGATTATGAAGTCTGCTCAAAAAGTAAAGTTAAGATATTGGTATGTTTTTAGCCTAGCTAAATGTCTTACAGTGTGATAGATGCAATTGAAATATCTGAAACCTAAGAGAATTTGTGTTTTAAGCAGTATATATACAGAAACATTCTATCGATTTGCTCCCAGATTCATGAAAGCAAAAAAATCAGATTACATGATTGCATAATTGAGGAAAAGAGTTCTTTTCCATTGACAGATGTTACAAATATGTCAACTGGTTTATAAGATGCTTAAGACACATCTACGAAGAACAGGACAGCATAGTGGTTAAGAGCTCAAGTTCCAGATTCAGACCTCCTAGTAGTAACATTCCCTCCTAACTAGAAGTATACACAGAAGAAATTACTTAAGATAGCCAGATTTTTGTTTCCTCTTCTGTAAAATAAAATAGTAAGAACACCACTTTCTTGGGGTTGTTTAAAGAATTAAATGGATTATTAAGTGTGAAGCCTTAAAATAGTACTTAGCACCTAGTATATATCAGTTATTATTATTCCCAGTATGGTAAAAGAAGATCAGTTTGGACTTTAAGGACTGTTATAAAGAAGAGATTAGACCAGAGCTCTGCCAGAGTCATTGTGTTCAGTTCACATGAGCTTCATTGAACTTGGGACAAATCATCTGAATTGAGGTGGATGTGGTATGGGACAGTTCCCACACCCAGGTTTCGTTTTGAGTGTTAAATATGTGCAAATATGAAAATTCGGGGTAAGACTTAGACCAGAACTGCCAAGTTTTAAACTACTCATTTCACAACTACTTAGCATATTTAATTTGGGGGCAAACCCCTTTAACCACTTTTGCTGTTTTTTTAGCAAAGTTTACAACATTTTTTTTTCTTGCAAATTTTTTTCATTTTGGATCTAGGTCTGTGATATATTTTCATCTTTGTTTCACCCATGAACTGCTTTAGTTTTCGAGTTATTTTTAATAATGCAGTAAATACCTGTGAATCTGCTACTCCTTCCCCAAAAGGTTAAGATTTTGACCATAATCTGTCTTTCATATTACCTGACTCTTCACCACATCGCCACCACCATCCCATTCTTCTGACCCTTTCATATGAATTCTGTGGTCATTCTTGATTGTTTTTAAAAATTCTTTGCTTTCTTTTTAGAATCTCTTGATTTTTCTCTGAAGTAATCTTTTTTCATGTAGTTGTTGAAAGATTTCAAAATACCAGACATGGTGGTACACACCTGTAATCCCAGCTACTCAAAGCCTGAGGCTAACAAGACGCTGTCACATAATTTTTTAAAAGGCTGGGGATACAGCTCACTGGTAGAGCACTTGCTTATCATGTGTGAGGCCCTGGGTTCTACCTTCCGTACCACAAAGTAAATAAATAAATGAAGTTTTATGTAATGTCGTGGGATATACATTTTCTGCTTGACAATATCATGAATAATTTCAGTGTAGAAAATTACCTATGTTTCCTTCTTACTGAATCTCATCTTGGAATTTGTTTTTCCGTATTAACATTTAATAGTTGCAAAATTTCTTGCTATTCATAGCCAGAGAATTTTAATCTTTAGTGCAGATTGAAGATTAACTTTTTCTGGCCCATCCAATCTATGTTTTGGTTAGAATGAACGTTAATTTCCTTAAATTGTCCAAACTAAGGAAACCTTTCTTGATGGTATCTCTTATGCTTTCAAAATTAGCAACCTGTAGTGACTATCAAATGAGTTACCTGAATTCTATACTCATTTTTCTTCCCTTTTGTCTTTGCTTTCTTACTTTTAGTATCTAACACCAGGATCCCCTTATGAATAAGAAGGCATTATATTTCATACAGTGGGACAGTCCTGTACAAATTAAAGGATCAAAGTAAATAATTTTTTAGTACATGTTGAACAAGTAAAGATAGCTAAAGATATGGAACCTTAGGTCTTTCCTGTGAACATTAGTTTTAATCAACTAATCTGATCTGAAATGTTACCCTATCCTTAATTAAAAATCCTTGGCCAGTATTTCTATTAAAAACAACCTTTATTTTCCATACTGTGAATATCAGTATCTAATGTCAATATCTAAGGGCTGACATAATAGCCCATAGCAACTTAGTCAAATGGGATAAGTAGAGAGCAGCATTGGAAAGTTTATGTCAAATGAATTAGAGCAGTAGTTTAGTGAGCCAATGTGCCAATTTGGAAATGGATTGTTTTATCTTGCTAAAGAGCTCTTTTTAAAATAAATTACAATCATAAAGCTGCCACAGTTTACTATGCATAGACATGTTCAGAATTGGATCTCCTTTATGAAAGCTACTTTGTGCAGGTATGTAAGCTACTGCCAATAAGGCTAACAACTCATCAAACAGAAAATCTGCTGCAGGAAAATACACGGGGATGGGGGTGGCAGAGAAGTAGTCAAATATTTTGCTGTTATTCTGAGTATCTAGTTAAGGTTTTCTCTGAAACAAGCTGACTTTCTTAAGTTGTTTTATAAAAATAATCTCCAAAAGCATTTAAAATAATGCAGTCTTGAATTAGTATTGATTTTAATCGATGTTAAAAAGACTTTTAAGCATAAGACGAGAAACCAAATGAACATGTTTGCCACCAATAGTGCCAACAGTTTATGTCACTGATTTGAGAGAAACTCAAATAAAAATGAATTCCGCTGATTGGTGTGTGTGTGTGTGTGTGTGTGTGTGTGTGTGTGTGTGTGTGTAAAATTAAAGAGTAATCTTTCATACTAGAGGTTATTCTTTCTACTTGCTTTCATTCAAACATACTAGCTTATATTTTTTATAACGTATTGGGATGGCAAATTCATGTCTGTATATTTCAAATTGTTGAAGAAATTATCAGATTGCCTTTTTGTATGGTTTTATATAGTACCTCCTATGGAAGATTGTAAGGAACAAGAGCCTATTATGGACAACAATATTTCTCTGGTGCCTTTTGAGAGACCTGCTGTCATAGAGAAGCTCACGGGGAATATGGGAAAACGTAAAAGCTCCACTCCACAAAAGTTTGTGGGTAAGCAATACAAACGCTTTTGTTTCTTTACCAGGTGGCTTCAGTTGGAAAGGGAAGTTCCCATGTATTAGAAATATATATGGTACATTTCAGATCATGAAAAAAATACTCATCTCTTCTCCATTATTCTTTTCTATCCATAGTACTCCATCTGCATCTCACACACACACACGCGCGCGCACACACGACCTTAGGTATGTGAGCATAAGAAAGAGAAATAAAGACTGCTAGTCATCAGTCTCAACCTCAAAATGTAATGATATATAAAGTAAAATAGCATATAATAATAATCATCCATTATAAGGGCTATGTGGTCTAGCCTTTTAACCAGTTTTATAACTTTTTAATTTTGCAGTAATACCAGGTTTTATACTACTTTTTAAAACATGGTATTAATTCTTTTAGTATTTGATCTAGAATTAAGAGATATTTTATTTTTTTCCAGAATTCTATAATAGAAAAATAATGTAGCAACCTACATTCAAGATATTTCATATGTGGCTCTATACTGTATATTTTGATCCTTGTTTTTCATCCAGCCTATGATTTTGAACTGAAAAGATTAGGTATCATATATTTAAACTTGCCTTTTTCATTTCCAAACCCTTAGATATTCTTTGATACGCCCAGCATTGGCATCATTCTCAATGTATGTTGTAAGTCGTAGGGTGTCTCTAAAGGAAAAAAAAAAATCTTTTGTTTAGAATGTAAAAATTATATTCAATGGGAAGAATTGTTAAAGAAATGTCATTCACTGTATATGTAATATATATATTTTGAAGACATGTGTAGGTAAAAATAAGAAGAGATAAAAAATACTAAAACATTCTCACATTCTAAAGTCAGCATTGTAGGACATCCTGATTGAGGGGTGATTGGGAGAAAACCTTTTCTTTGGTTATTTCAGAAAGAAAGGGGCACTAAAATTCTGTTCCCATAATAACATTTTGAGAAGATTTCCTTGTGATTTAAATCGAAGAACTAACAAATCAACAAAATATTGCTTTGTGATCAGCTGGAGTGATTTAGAGAGAACTCACTGAAAGAAGCCTAATGAGTGATTCTAGGGCTCATCATTTCTGTTAGGTCAGTTCAAGACTATACCCAGAGCCCTGCTTGGTAATATTTCTTTCTGTTCCTCTGTCATCCTTTTTAATAGGTATCTTTGAGGAGGAAAAAAAAAAAAAAAAAAAAAAAAAACGCAGGGAGTGGGGGTCACAAACCATTATATTTATTTTTAAAATTAATTTATTGAAGGACATTAATTGTTTATATCCAACTAGACACTAAGTATAGTTGGAAAAATAGGAAATTTATTAGTATTCTTTTTGACTTCTGAATTTATAGTCTATTCTTTGTAACATTTTTGTCATGTTTCTTATGACAGAGATGCTACTCTTAATTATATTCCTTAGAGAAGAGACAGATTTTTAGAAAATTACAGTATGATTCTAAAGTAATGACATTAGATGTTTTTATGAAGAATGAGAATTTTTTTCTTTATTTGGATTCTATCCTAAGAAGATACAGCAAAGAATAGCTACAGTGACTATTGCTGTGCTTGTTCTTGAAATGAATTTTTTCATCATTCCACACTTGCCTTAAATTTCTTTTCACCATATTCTTCAGTTAAATTTTGTTCTTGACCTCATCAAGAGCTCCAGGCCAGTGATCTCTGAACTTTATGCAGATGTCTCTGTCTCTTCCATCAGTTTTGCCACTCTCCTGCTGGCATGCTTGACTCCTCCTGGCTTGTCCTGCCACTTTCTCCTGGTAAAACCTCACTCTCTCTCATGAAACTGACTGAGCATCTTTTCCATGTTTATACCTCAGCTGCAAGTACTTTTGGAGAAAATCTCATAGTCTATGGATAAATGATGTTCTGATCTCGATATCAGCTGGATCCACACTATGTAGGGGCGTTCCTTTAATATCTCCCCAAACTTCTCTCCTGCTCTCCATCGTAGCCATTTTGAGCCTTTTGCCCTCTGTTTGGTGTCTTACATCTTGGTGATGACTAGAGAATGAGTTGAAATGATTTCAATATGTCACCAATCCTACAGGATCATGTGTGTCTTCATTAATACTTTAGTCTTCATTTCCTTATTTCATAAAAGCACTGTCCCTCTGATTCCTCCTTTTGTGCTCTGGAATTTTTCTGTCATGGCCCCCCAGATACCTCACACTTTTATTTTTCCTCTTTCTCACTTGCCTGTCAGCATTTATGTGATAAGATATCATAATTTATAAAAAAAAGTCTTCGAGCTCAAGTCTCCTTCTAGTTACTACCACCTACTTTTTATTTCTCTTCAAAGATGTAATTGTCGGAAGAATTATGTGCCTACTTTCCATGATTTCTTTCTTTTTACTTGGGTTCATGCAACCTGGCTTTCTTCCCCATGCTCCACTGAAATCATTCTCATGGATGTTGCAGCTTTCTTTCTCAGTGCCAAGCCCAGTGGACCCTTGTAGACTGTATCTCTCACCCAACTCCTGGAAAACATTTTCCACTTTTGAATAGTCAGTTCCTTCTGAACATAAACTTTCCTTGGTTCTATAACACTGATCTCTCCTGCATTTCCTCCAACTTCCCTGACTGCTGCTTCTCATTCCTCTTTATGGACTTATCCTTTTCAACTATGAAGAAAAAGAGTAAGTGGAGACCCCCATTCATATGCCTAATAGTTTACTATTTTAAATAAAGCTGAAAAACAGATGTTCTACCCTCCTAACTTAGAAGACTAAGTTCAAATAAATATAGGATTCTCAGATTCCTTAGTGCTCCACGCCAGACCTTGGCAGCATGAGCAGAACCACCTCCTGGCCTGCAGCCAGACCCCTCCCTTAGACCCATTCCTGGTTCTGTTATCAGAATGGTGCTTCAAGCACCCATTTAGACACTGCTGCCTTGCCTTTCCAAATTCTTTTTATTGTACACATAGCACAAAAAGAGTAGTATCATGGCTATGCCTCAAGCTTAGGTGAATGCTCTTCAGTGGCACAGTTGGTATTCAGGGGACTGGAACCCATGAACAAGACTGTAGAGACTGGAAGCACACTCAGAAGCATTTGGTAAAGGAATTTTGGGGTCTGAAAGTTCCCAGACTATGGTCTGGGCAGTGAGCCTGGTAGGAACATTCTTGTAGCCCTAGAAACTCCTCATTCCAGGGCTTTCTAAACATGATGGTAAATACCATTTGGCTTTGTCTACTAGTTGACTTAAAATTGTTTCCCAGGTTCTGTTTCTGACTCTTCACAGTTAACCTGTTGCTGAGTGATATAGTGTGTTCTCTTGCTTCAGAAGTTGCCTTCTATCAACTGATGACTCTCTTTCTACATCTTAAACCCAGATCTCTCTCCCAAGTTTGATACTTTATCTAAGGACTTACTGGACATGACTATTACTCATAGTGCCCCCAAACTGAATTTGTCATCTTTTTTATCTCACTGCCATCCACTAAGTTTCCCAAGCCAGAAAACTGGGCGTCATCCTTCCTTTCTCGTTCTCATTGTCTACATCTAGATAATCGCCAAACCCTGACTACTGTAATTTTAAATTTAATTTTAAAATCCATTCTGTTGATTCTTCTCCATTTGAACTGACATTACACTAATTCAAGCCACCATGATCACTACAGCAACTTCCTAAATCTTCTTGTTAATAATCAGGTTACTTCTTTGTTTAACCCCTTCAGTTCCTATTGCTCTCAGGATAAAATTCTAATTCCTTTGCTTTGAATGGACCCTGTTTATATTATCTGATTGATCTTTCTCATCTATTTCCTCTCGGGCCTGTTAAAATGTAAGTACTTCCTTATTTATAAGTCACACACTTTTGCCTGAGCCTTCCCACCAAAGGCTCCACCCCGTTTCTTTGCTTGACTAGTGTTGACCACCACATTCTTATTCCTGACACCACCTCCTTCAAGAAGTATTTCTTTACTCCCCTATGAGTAAACGAGTTAAATATGTATCTTATTTGACCCTATAGCATACACTGAGCTGTATTATAAATGATCCTTAAATTGCTCTCATTCCCTCAAAAGTGTAAGCTCTTTTAGAATATAGATCAGGTTTGTCTAACGTAACTTTGAAACTCTTGACATTGCAATATCTTAAATTGGTTGCCATGAGATAATTTCTCATCATTTTTCTTCAGTTTTTTATTACTCCAGTCATTACCCTGATCTATCTTTGGGACTATTTCTTCAAATCTGAAATAATACTAACTACCTGAATGTCCTTTTCCAGAATTCAGTTTTCTGAATCTACTTCTGCTATCAGAATTATAAATTATATTTATCATAGAAATATAGGAATTCTGCATATATTTTTAAGAAATATTTATCTGTGATTCACCTATGAAAATAAGCAAATACCACACTGTTTTAATGATAGAATTTTTACAAGACAACTTCTGTCATCTGCAATATTTTGAGAAAAATTGAAGTTGCCATTCCTGTTTTAAACACCAAAACTGTTGTATATTTTCAAATATTATGTTGCATATTAGAGTAAAATTATACTCATTGAAGTAAATATTAAAGAAAAACCACAAACATACTTTAGTCAAGAAAAAGCACAGAAAACTAACAATGTATGTACATAACAGGATCATTGCACATATCTGAATAAGAAAGTGATGATGTAAAAGTAAGTAACTATTGATTTCTAGAAACAAAGTAATAAAATATGAGATCTTCCAAGATTATGAGCAACTATATTTGGAAATAACCCCTAACTTATTTTTAAGTAGCCTTTAACTTCATTTTATTAGTTGATACAACTTTTAAAAGTACTCTAATAAAGACTTTTTTGAATCCTCCAGAATGACATACAATGACTGACTGATGTTTTTCTCAAATAGCAGTAAAATAACCAAATTGATCCTACACAAGAGTATGGTGACACATTATAACCAAATAACTTTCTTTCATGATCTTAATAGCTTAGTAGTTTGAAATATGCAAAAAATATAGTACCTGACTTATTTTCACCTGACATTTATTCTTTTTCCTAGTCCCTAAGCTTCATGCAAGTGAGAATTTTAATAGAAAGTGAAAATAGAATAAACTCAAACATACCTTCCAGGCTAAATGTAGTCTGTGATGGCATTAGAACAAGTTCACATGACTTTTTGTGACTGATTCTCTTTTCATGGTAAGAGTGTCTCAGTCTCAGTATAAGTAAGGAGCCCAAACACTTGCTCTAAAGAATAAATATATTCCATTTTATGGAAAATGGAAGTGATTACTTAACTTTATTCCTTTTTATAGCTTTTAATCTGATAATTGATTTCTTTTTTTTTTTTTCTTTTCTCATTTTTCCTTCTTTTCTCTTTCTCCTCCTTCCAGGGGAAAAGCTCATGCGATTCAGCTACCCAGATATTCACTTTGATATGAACTTAACATATGAGAAGGAGGCTGAGCTGATGCAGTCTCACATGATGGACCAAGCCATCAACAATGCAATCACCTACCTTGGAGCTGAGGCCCTTCACCCTCTGATGCAGCACCCGCCAAGCACAATCGCTGAGGTGGCCCCAGTTATAAGCTCAGCTTATTCTCAGGTCTATCATCCAAACAGGATAGAAAGACCCATTAGCAGGGAAACCTCTGATAGTCATGAAAACAACATGGATGGCCCTATCTCTCTCATCAGACCAAAGAGTCGACCCCAGGAAAGAGAGGCCTCTCCCAGCAATAGCTGCTTGGATTCAACTGACTCAGAAAGCAGCCATGATGACCACCAGTCCTACCAAGGAAACCCTGCCTTAAATCCCAAGAGGAAACAAAGCCCAGCTTACATGAAGGAGGATGTCAAGGCTTTGGATACCACCAAGGCTTCCAAGGGCTCCCTGAAGGACATCTATAAGGTTTTCAATGGAGAAGGAGAACAGATAAGGGCCTTCAAGTGTGAGCACTGCCGAGTCCTTTTCCTAGACCATGTCATGTATACCATTCACATGGGCTGCCATGGCTACCGGGACCCACTGGAATGCAACATCTGTGGCTATCGAAGCCAGGACCGTTACGAGTTTTCATCACACATTGTTCGAGGGGAGCACACATTCCACTAGGCCTTTTCATTCCAAAGGGGACCCCTATGAAGTAAAGGACTGCACATGAAGAAATACTGCACTTACAATCCCACCTTCCCTCAGATGTTGACATACCTTTTTTTAAAAAAAAATTATTACTGTCAATAATTCTTATTTTGTGGACGCAGTGTCATTTGCTCTGCCTAATTACAATAAGGAAGAAGCAGAAGAGAGAAGGGACGGGGATATTGTTTCCTGATAACTTGGCTTGTTTATTTTGTGGGAACTTAAAGCAGTTCATTTCTGCCACATATAGATATAAGGCATACTGTGCTTTGAAAAATCACTTGATTCATATAGATTCACCTAAGATATTCTAATTTGCCATTGATGTTCAGGATTATGATTGAAGGCAGGAAAGTTTAGGGTTTTCTGGGTAAGACTTTGGCGATTTAAAATGGTATAAGTAATTTTACTCTTCAAAGAACTTGTTTCAAAATGTAAACTGGTTTTTTGTTCTTTAGAGATCATGGAACACAAACACATTGTTATTTTCAGTGAAAACGCCTGGGATGAGTTGAGTCGTCGTGGGTTCTATGTTTACTTCCCCTATGGAATTTATAATTCAGTATGTTTTACACTGTACCATATAGCAAAACTTTTAAACTACAGGTAGTTAAGGACCACTATAATACATCTGAGGTCCTTTGATCTTATTTTTCTAAACTTAAGCACTGTTTTTCCATAGTTTTGATGACTGGCATTTTATAGACACCCTGGCAGCCTTACTTTTAACACCTTTAATAGTATTTTTATGTAGTTTTCAGAATAACATATGGTCTACAAGAATGGATAAGAGGCAGTCAGTAATTTCCAGGTGGGACTCCACTTTCCATAAATTCATTTGGGATTTGTTTGTTTGTTTTTTTTTAAGTTGTAATGTGATGGCAGCATAGTATATGTATTTGTTTCTAAAAGTATGCTTACGATTGTCACTTTATCACATTTAATCAGTGTTAACCAGTCAGCAGAAAAATATAATTAGGCTAACAGTAGGAGGAAAACCCACTAGAAATCCCTTTTCTGGTATTTCTCTCTTCCTGGTTTTCTCAAGCTGTGACCACTCAGTGTTCTGTCCATAGTCCATTCCTCTTTTACTCTTGGAGTAGAAGGTCTGAAAACTCATGCTATAGGCTACTTCTTTCAAAATCTCCTTGGAGCAATTGCTAATTTGACCTGAATGTGGTAACTTGAACCTTATAAGGTTATTGAACTAGGGCTAATCTAGTATTTAATTCTTCAGTAACAATATTCACTACTTTTGCTGCAGAGAAAGGGGAACTTTTTTGTAATCTGTTCACTGAACTACAGATCAAACAAAGAAGCAGTGAAGTTTTCTCTTACCCTTAGAGTGTAGAATATGACAGAACCTTTGAGCAAAGGTCCTGCATGCTTTTCTGTTGTTGCTTTTTTTTATATATACATTCAGCTCTGTAAATCCGTTAGTTGAGAATTTTTCATCTTTTAATTCATACATAACATATGTTGCCATATTTCATGTGAAGATTTTAATTTCACTTATGTGGGTGTTCTGTTTTTTCTTTCCATTCAGCAGCTTTAGAGGGGAGGAACCAAGTGATGTTGATTCTCGAGTCATTTGGGGGGACACAAAGGGAAGGCAGAACTTGCTGCTTGTGTTTGGGAAAACAGGCCTGACCATGACTGGATTATTGGATAAACATTTTTGAATACCAAACTTTCTATTAAGCAGTAACGAATCGCTACTCTAAAAGATCATTGAATAGAATGCGACAATGTGATGTGAGAGGTATCGAGACTAGAAAACTGTGGTCAGATTAGCAAATCCAGCCCCAGTTGCTGCTTTTAATTCATTTTCTAGTTTACCGTTTGCTTATTTAAGCAACTGCTAAGCACTAACACAGCTAGAACTGGATAAAAATGGTTATAATTCGGCTCTCTTTTACTAACTCCTATCATAATTATTTTTGGAGAAATGTCCAAACTGTTCCTTTAAATCTGAGAGAATGCACCAAAACAGAGATGTATAAAATGTCAACTATATATATATATATATATTTTTTTTTTTTTCCTGCATGCCTTGGTACATTTTGAACTTTATTCAAAGAGAAAGCATATCTTTGAGACTTTCTCACCTCCACCTGTCCTAACTCCTCCCAAATCATAATTGAAATGACATTTCTGTTTTCCTTTTGGATGAGGTTTAAGTAATTTTAAGGCTCATGATTTCGTGTTTTACTGTAATTTAGGGAAACATTTGGATGCCAGTCACTATGTTCACAATTTTGCTTGTATGTGATTTTCTGCTGGTATCATCTATGAATTTTCTTTCTGGGTTTTTTTGTTTGTTTGTTTTTGTTTTTTCTTGAATAATCATATACCTACCTACCTGCCCTTGGATGAAACTAAATTTAGGTGAACCTAAAGAATTCTGTAGTTCCCCTATGAAGACAGTACTAATGCACTCTCCTTTTCTGATTTCATTTTTTATGAAGAACTATTTACTGAAAGGAGCTAATAGTTGTGAATGTATATTTGCTACAAGTGTGTACTTGCATTTTCTTAGCTTCTTGGTATGATGAACAGAAAGAGGTGATGGATCAAGGTATGGTAGGGACAAATGAGGACAAGGTCAATTCACATTTGTAGGTTGGAAAGAATTTTTGTGAACATAGTGCTTTCTGAGAAACTCTGAATGGCTGTATTTGCGTGCCCCTTCATCAAAAAGGGAAATATGCAATGTGGTAGCACCTAAAAATAAATATGAGGGTCAGACACAAAATAAATCAAAGTTTTACATAACAATTGTATGCCCAGTTTATTTAGGTGAGATTTCACAGTGCAGAAAGTATTTGAGGGGCATGAAAATGGGTTATCCTCTGTATTTTCCATTTTGGCAAAAATTCAGAAATTCATCACATCACTTTGCCCTAATTTTGCCCAGATTTTTTTTATCTCCAGCTCTTTTTGGAGAAGCATGCTGCCTCTTTGGAATAGTGATAATCACTTTTTAAAAGCCATACTAAGCAGGCTTTTTAAAACAGTGAAAGTGACCAGTAGGTAGATAGGAAGAAAGAGATTTGAAGATGTTGAAACATTCCTTTAAGAATTTTCTGGGGGCTGGGGAGATAGCTCAGCTGGTAGAGTGCTTGCCTTGCAAGCACAAGGCCCTGAGTTCGATCCCCAGTACTGCAAAAAAAAAAAAAAAAAAAAAAAAAGAATTTTCTGGAAGGACAAAATGGAAGAATAAGAGCCTAGAGTTCGGATTTGGGACAAAGTATGAAGCGTCTGTCCTGCATACAGGCAGTGTGTGTGTGTGTGTGTGTGTGTGTGTGTGTACCACACGCATTCTTTAAAAGAAAATTCAAGAAGCAATTAAAGTTATCAGATGTTACAAGAACATAGACATTTAAAATTATAGTTAATACCTGATTGTATTAAGAAATAATAAGACCTTACTGGTGTGTCTTTAGGACTAGTGAAAATTATGAAACTTAAATCTTCAGGTCTTTATTATCTACTTCCAGAACAAAGTGAAACAATGAAAATATAAATTTATGGTGATTGATAAAAATTTAAAGAAATATAAATTCATTTTTGAATAGGAAGAAAATAGAGAAAAAATAGTAACTTTTACTTGTTGGTAAATAGAGAAAGACAAGAATATTTTCATGAGCTTTTAAAAACTTATTTATAGTTTTTGTGTCCCAGTTACACACCTCCTCAAACCACAGTCTTTTATTAAAACTTAGAGAAGGTATCCAGATTAAAAATTTATGTTTTGAATATTTTCCAAATCTTGTTTCATCCTATCTCCAAATGGTTTGTTCAGGTAGAAAAAAAGCAGAAGAGGCTGCAGAAATCTAAACAAAAACTGTATGCCCCTCATTTCCAGATAGAATTTAGACTATAAGAGAGGTGCTAGCTACATTTTTTTAAAAACTTTGGATTGATCACTTTGTTAAAAAAAAAAAAAAATTTTACATTTGTGGTCCTCTGCAGTTTTGTTTTATATATTATTTTAGTAAGTACTGTCTGTTTTGATTATTCTATAGCAGAAAATTCTCCAAATCCAAAAGAAAAAAAAAAAAAAAGGTGGGGGTGAAATTGAAGTTTGTATATACAAAAGTTATTTTAGAAATATTTTTTAATTCTCCAGTTTCTGCAAAATAATTAAAATATACAGTAACTGGTTTCTGAAAATCCTGAATTTAATGTATTAAATACTTATAAACATTTTTATATTGGTGCCTTTTTAAAATGCTTTGAGAGTGTTAGTTAGCTATTTTAGCCCTACAACACTTTTATTGTGTAGTTTTAAAAATTGCTTAAAATTGAATACTATATAATTCATCTTTATGTTCTTAGGGCAAAACTGCTAAAGCAATTTTCAATACAGAAATTTTAAGCTCAGCTGCTAAAAGCAAACGGAAACTTTGAAACCAAATTTAATTTCTTAGTTTGATAGTGTTTCTGAATCCCATCCCAAGATTTTGTAGGTAAAATGGAATGTGGGGTGTCATTTTAACTGTGAATTGAATTGGTATGTGCTTTTGTTTTTAAGAAAGTAAGTTCTGTGTCACACCAGGATTTAATAGTAGAATTTCAAGTCAAAAAAATACAGTGTTGTTTTGAATTTTTATCCCCAGACTAGTGTTATTCTAGTCTTGGAACCTCTCTATCTTCTAATCTGTTAATGTTTTATGGAATAATGTAAAAAAGCAGATAATTAATTCTCCTTGAACAAAGCAAAACTGAACAGTCAAATCACATTGCTATTTTCCAAAGCCTAATCTCAAATGGTTTCAAACCATGGTTGTGTTATTACCTGCAGTGGATGTGTTAGGATATGACAGCTTTTTAAAAAATGAGCTGCTGGTTATATAAAGCAAATGTCATATGACCAAGAAGCTGTGATATGCTAGTGTTTCTTTTTATCATAGTGTATTGCTAGGCCAAATAATTACACCTTGAATATTTTTACATTTATCTCAGAAACTGAAAATTTTGGAATTCCCATAAGGTTTCCTGTAACATCTTCTTTCTAGCTTTTTGTTTAATCTCGCTGTACTGTAAGTTTGTGGATATTTTTCACATGCACTCTCAGAAATAAGTTCATAATTCTGTTCATGGGGTTTTTTCCCTATAACATGATATTTGTATATTTTCTGTATAAATTTGTTATGAATTAACCTTTATTCCATACAAAATGGTACATGAATGCTAGTTTTCTAAGATGTCCTTTTTATTGTGAATAAAACATAAAATTTAGAGGCCCTCTGCCACACCACATAAAATGCAGTGTATAACTTCATATAGGTACAAATAAGCCAGTTTGCAGTGAATTGGGCCTTCGGATTACCTCAAGTGACATACAGAAAGAAATGCTTCTTGAACAGGTAGAGGTCACTGAATCCCTACTATGCACTTGCCAGGATTTCACTTAATTTAATTTACTGGAAATGGATTTAAAAAAAAAAAAAAAAAGAATACACTGTAACAAGAGAAGGACTCTGGATTTTTTTTTGTTGCTGTTTTCATTTTTTTTTTTTTTTTTTTTTAGGTAGTTCAAATTCTGAAACTGTGATTTCAAAAAAAAAAAAAAAAAAAAAACAGAAAAAGAAAAAAGAATTGCCTGTCAAGAACTCTCAGATTTTGAACATAAATCACTTCCCCTTTTTGTGACTAAATTCTCTTAAATTCTTCCCACTCTCCCGGCCTCTCTCTCTTCTGTTCATCTCCCATCACTGTATCTGAATGTCTTTGCCTCTCTTTCCTCCTACGTTTGAAGATTAGGTCAACTCTTACTTCAAATTCATTGTTCCCTTAAGTCTTAATTTTTTGTGTGTGATTTTTGTTGGCTATATAATCTGCTGGCATATTTTTATACTCAAGTGTAGTTTTATATTAAAAAAGAAGAGTGGTTGGATTTAAAAAGTAAGCTTTATGACCTTTGTTAACTTTCACTTTCAAATATTGGGTACCTAAAATATGACGCCAGAGATTATGTGATCCAATTATGGTGCGTATGCCTGCCTTTTCATTAGATTTTACCTTCTGATTTGGCTTTCCTCTAGAAATGTAAATCATGAGAGATTGGACAGTTTTTTGCAAGTATTTAGAAAGATGTTAAAAATGTAAAGCAAAGAGTCTTAAATTTTCTCCCAGTTTGGGAGAAGAATGCTTTAACATTACTATAATAATATTCCAGGTGTGGGGGGTCCTCAGGCCCCGTTTTTGTTCATAACAGTTGGACCTTATAGACCATGTGTTATTTGCAATCCTAGAATGATTGCTTCGGCTATTTGGTTTAAAAAGATTCTCTACTTTCCTTCTGTACAAGTGCAATACTCCTCTTGAAGTCTTAAAAACTATGGTGATTTTTTTTTTTTTTTTCTTAACTGTTCTATCTTTAGCTAATGGTAAAAAGAAACCTGTGGAAATCATAGTATGTTAAAGGACACAGCAGGCAAAGAGAAAAACACCACAATCAGAAGGTTAGATAACATAGAAACCCCTGGTTCGATCACATGGTATCTTTATTTAGGCTAAATTTTCACTGAACTTAGTTATCTGCCTGAGAAATGTGTCCTAAAGTCAAAATTCTGACAGACTGAATTTTCTTCTTGGACCCTGCCCAATGCTCTAGGTTAAGAAACTAATATTTAATGTTTCTTATTTCATTTCTCATCTTTTGGAAATGAATTATGAAAGCACTTAGGTCAATTTTAAACATCATTACCTATTGGGGAAAATTTTTAAGAAATGTATGGAGCAGCCCTGTTTTCATACAAAATTTAAGAAGTATTTTTCATATTGTTCATATTTATATGTAGTGTGCTGGTTTTCTTTTTTTTTTTTTAATACCTGTGTTCCTGTAGTAAAACTGCTGTAATGTAAATATATGTTTTGTTAAAAAATGACATTTCTTTGGCATTTCTTTTAAAGGCAGTTACTGCATTTGTACAGTATGTGTCTTGGCCATTTAAAATTTTTTTCTTTAACAATACCAAAGGTAATTAGACTATTTTAAAGACTAATTGCTTGACAGTTTCTAGGATATTTTGAGTTTTAGAAGCAAAAAAAAAAAAACTAAAAAAAAAAAAAAAAGCAAAAAATAAAAAAAGGTCAAACCAGTAAACCTCATTTTTTTTTTCAAACTAATAATTTGGGAAAAGAAAAACTATTGTTTAAAAAAGAAATATATATATAAATATATGTAAAATTAAAATTCCAGACCTTGTATGTCAGGTTTGCTCAGTGTAATGTAGTTTTTTTAAGGCTCAAATACCATACCTCAGAAAATGGGGTTTACTATGGAAATACTGAGACAGTCTTTGCAGCTGTGTGACAGGTCACTCTGCTATATAATGATTCGGAGACCTCTGCTAAACAGGTTTATCACTGCAGACTAAAATGTGGGACTTGTATTTTCTTTGTTTTTAATGCACACACGTACATGCTTTTTGCATGTATGTGGTACTGTGTATATGTGTATGAGTGTTGTATATGCATGTGTGAGTGTGTGTCTGTATGTGTGTACAACTAAAGAAGCTGCAGAAACTTTGTAATACTTTGTGAAAAGGATTATATTATAAAGGTTTGTACTGTCTGAGTGCACAGCTACTGGAAAATTTAGGGAATCTCAGGAACAAGCATATAATTTGTCCAAGATTTATTTCTTCTCAGAAGTGTAAGTGCAGTTTTTAATTCTGTATATTATTTAATATTTTACCAATAAAATAAACTTCTGACATAAAAAAAAGTTTGCCACAAAAACTTTCTGGTGAAAATTCTGTGTACACAAACGCATCTTCCAAATTATGGGTCATACATTCTGTCCCAGAGAATCAGATACATATGATTCCAGCGATCCTCATCTCAATCATTAGTTGATCGCCAACATTGTATGTAGTCTACCGGGGCAGCAAACAACATATTCTGTGGATTTTGAAGGAAGACATCTCTACCCTTCTGACAGTTTTCATATAAATCTTGTTTTACCTTTAAAACAAATCTAAGAGGTGTTTATGTCATACCCTAACCCCTTTTTCTAGAAGGAGCAAGGCCTAAGGATAGAAAGTAGTGGCTGCTCCAAAATGCACAGTGAATTTCACAAGTGATCCAAACAATGGCCAGTAATTAGAAAGAGTACTTCTTAGGAGTCAGACCAAGATAAAAGTAAAAATTAATTATCAGAATTACTCAATCTCTTTGGCATAAATTTGGTTGCTAGTTCTGTTTCACATTATACTACCACTATGTGAATACAAACTACATCTCTCACATTTTACAAATGTAGTTCATCTTTTGCCATGAGGCTTGTTCTGTAACAAACATCTTCAGAACCAGAAATGTAGATGGACATATGATTGCAAACTCATTTTTTTTTTTAGTTTTAGCTATCTGCTTTTCTAAAGTCTACCACCACATTTGAGATAGCAATTTTTCTTTGTCAATAAATATTTTTAGCGTTTCATGGATATTTATCACAATCCCCAATAATTTCACTTCCAAATGTCACACTGAATGAAAACTACTACAAATTCAAATGAAATTATACTTCCTTGATAATAAATACTAACCTGATGGGGAGGAGGGTTTGCAGATGAGGGAACTAGCCCTACCCAAGCCAAGAGGATGAACATTGTAAATTATTCTATATGAAGGGCCCCTTCATAATCAGCAAAAATTATCAAATTCTGCTTTATGGTATCAACAAGAGCGAAATGAAAAAGATTCTTTTGAAAGCCATGCCATCTGTTCTTGACTCCATTGCAATAGATTCAAAAATGAAATAAAGAGATCTTGATATGATTGTAAGACATTTTATTGGTGTACTCAAGCCCAAGGACTGATCTTCAGGTACAGGCCACATGGTGAAGGAATTTCAATGGTTTGGTTTGGTTTGGTTTGGTACCAAGGACTAAACTCAGGAGCACTCAACTCCAACCCATCCCCAGCCCTATTTTTTGTATTTTATTTAGAGATAGGGTCTCATTGAATTGCTTAGCACCTTGCTTTTGCCGAGTCTGGCTTTGAACATTTAGTTACATTTTAGCAACTCTACCTCCTTTTATTAGGAAATTCTAACTAAATTGCATTTTTGTTGTTGATTTTGTTATTGACCCTACTGAAAGCACCCAGTGTGATTTTTTTTAAACCTCAATAAGAGTTCCAACTGGGATACCAATTGGCAAATATAAATTTTGCCACTTTTCTCCTCTTTGGCATGATACCTAAGGGAGGTGTTTTCATCAACTACTCCAATGGGAGAAACTGACAAGGAAGATATAGTGATTTGGACATCCATAATTCCTCATAAAAATGGATCAAAGTAGAGAGAAATCCAGATACGCTTAGTCTGAGAAAAATCCACATGTGAGCCTTTTCTTTCTATATCCTTCCTGCTGCTTTCTAACCCCAGATATGTTTTCCATTAGATAAGCCACTTCTAACTTCAAATTTGTCAGGCAAGAGACAAGTCCCTCAAAACAGTAAAAACAGATTCTGCCCAAATTGGTGTTGAGTTGTTTTGTTCTAGAAACCCTTAGAAGAGTGTATGAACCTGGCCATCAGACCAGTTGGAATGTCTGAGAAGAAGCAGAATTTTTAGGTGCTTCAGGAAGAACCAAAGGTAAAAAGGAAATAAGGTAAGGATGTTTGTGTTAGGTTCCACTGTGCCTTAGGTAAGCCTATGACTAAAAGGGAGGAACCGTTCTAGGTTGCCATTTTAATGTAACAGGTGGAGCTGGGATCACAATCAGCTGTCTCCACCCAGAGTGCCTAGTGAAATCCCTTAATCTGGAAGTAGGGGAATTGAAGAGGGAACAAAGGCAGAGTTCCTTTAATATCAATACCCTGGGTCCAAATATTCTGGTTTGGTGACATAAAAGCTTGAAAGATTGTGACAATGAAGCCTTTGCAAAAGATGGCAGAGTCTCCAACTCTTAACATTTCCTATTATATTATAAAGTACAGATGAGGTGACCCAGGAATTTGGCTATTAGAGTAGTAAAAGTGGATGCAAACTTTGAAAATGGAATATTCCAGTCCAGGAAATTAATAATTCTGTTTTTTTTTCTTTCTTTCTTTCTTTCTTTCTTTCTTTCTTTCTTTCTTTCTTTCTTTTTCTTTTTTTTCCTTCTTTCCCTGGTTTTCCATTATGTCACCCAGGGCCTCTTTATTTCCTTTCTGCTTCTTTCTCATCTTTGTTTCTCTGCAACAACCTTTGTTCTGTGTTCTCTACATAACCCGTTCTCCTTGATGCAGTCACAACTCCCATTAACTGCTCTAAAATACAAACTCTTGCGATATGAGTGCTTTCATGCAACCAGAATGTATATGAGTTTTAACCATGTTCTTTTTTACAAACACTTTAAAAATAAGCACAATCATTACTAATTTATATGATTCCCTCTCAAAATACTCATGGGAACTGTAGGGAATCTGGTATTTTATCTTCATTTTATTGTCAAGGAAACAGGTTCAGGTTGTGATTTTATTTATAAACACCCCAAATCAGTGAAAAATCTAAAACTGGACTCTAATTCCAGATAAACTTAGCCCAATATTTTCTAAACCAGTTTATTCAGATTTTGATTGATAGACCACATTACTAAAGGGAAAGAGCAAATATTACAAAGTAGTGGCTAACAAAATACAATTCATCAGACATACCTTAAAGTTTTATTTATTCTAATTTTTAAACAAAATGATTCTAAATGAAGTCATTGGCATAGAGAGGAGAGCTGAGAAAGACAGCATTAAGTAGCAGGACAAAAATAACCTGAAATTAAAATTTTGTTGCAGAAATTTTTTTAGAGTGGGTAAATTATTCTTGTTCAATCTTTTAAAGACATCTCTTAATGCCTTTTAAGTAAGTGTGGGGTTTTGATTGTTTATTACATTTCCTTCATGGTTAATGGAATTCTCTATCCTTCTCCAAATCATTCTATCCATATCTCCTTACTCCTTTTTTTAAAACTTTTTTCGTTGCAGAATATAAATTTCGGTGTTTATACTTTATTTTCTGATTCCTCTCCATTTAAAAACTTTACATATGAACTTATCAGTACTAGAAGCTGTAGTCATGATATCCAAGTGTCTGTTCAAGTTGTAATTTCATTATATATTCCAAATTTAATGAGCAGTCTGGGCATTGTGCTTATTTCTCTCAGTTAGTAAAACTCAAATTTATCTATTTACTCTTAATTGCATAATATAAAGCAAAAACAAGGCTCACCCCAGTTCCAACTGTATGCACTGTGAAGTGAGTGATGTATTCACCATGAAGTCTGACCTTCTGTTGTCTACCCTTAGAAATGAGACATGTACTTCCTCCTGGAATTCCTTGGCTTTCATCTAAAATTGTATCCAGCCCTCAGGGATGGTTGCTACAGTTACCATGTTCTCCTTCTCTTGCTTCTATAATATAAGTAAGTAACTTCATTTTTTGGTCTTCAAACAATCTATTCTTCATCTCTCCACCCAATCCCACCTCCCTTTACTCTTTATTTATTTATTTATATCAGATTATAGCATACATACATATTAGTATCATTTGATAATACCTGAAGGGAAGGGAAAAAGAAAAACTGGGACAGCAAATGACTCATGTTTTTCCAAACTCTCAGCCAAATTACTTTCTAATCATCCTAACAAATGACAGTTTGGCTACACCATAAAACCAATACATCTTCCAACCTATAAGTAGAAGGCCAGAGTCTTCTGCTTTCTTCTTCAGTGTTTTGATCAGTCTGATTATAGCTAAGAAAGTGATCACTTGTTCATATAACAAGCATGGGAAAAAACTGCTGCAGGCATGGGTAAAGACAAATGAGCACTTTATTTCTCTAGAAGAATTCAAGTAGCTTTCCTGGATCTTTAAGATAGAAAGTAGATAATTTCCTAATTGGTTTGAAATAGAGATGAACTCCATAGAAATATATCCATTATGCTTTTTTCTTTATTTTTATTTGTAACTCTAAAATGCATACATAATATCATCAATTTAAACTATAATATGCTGAAGAATACATTCTCTGCCTTATTATAAAATAGCTATTTTTTGTCTTTTTAAAAATTAACCCTTATCTTGAGAGACCAGTTACTACATTCTATTTAATGTCTCTCAGCTTCAATGAATGTTCATTTGTGCTAACATGTTTTGAACTCTTCTCAGAGTAATTTATCTTGGTTCATAATTCTAATTTATAGAAAACAGTAAAGAGCTTGATATGATGTGATGACTTGGGGACTATACAGAAATTTACTAACATACCATTCTGCCAATGTAGATTATCTTAATGACGTGGTTTTTCTTTCTTTGTTTTAAATAAGCCATCTGTCATAAGTATGTTAGGATACTGTATATGCATGTGTTAGTTATATTATATTCCTGTATCTGAGTCATAGACAACATGACATAGTCCAGTTTGAAAAAAAAAAAAAGCTCTTATGAATCCCTGAAAATAAACAAGATGACAAGGGATGCAAGTTTTCCTTTCTGTGATCATGTGGCTCATATTTATATCCATAGGCCTTGCCAGCCACATTTCCAATACAAGTGCAATTATTAGTTACCACGGAGGAAGTTTATGAGTTGCTTTGGGCAATTCTAATGCCCCATGGTAATTTGGCATATTCGAGCATCACATTATCAACAATGGCAGCCTGTCAACCTGCTACTGGACAGCGAGTATCACCCATAGTAAGACAGCACAGGGCTAAGGTACAACTAGTATAATTTATTTACATTTTATGACATTAAGTCTGTACATTCACTTATTTCTTTTTATTTGCTCTTTGTTCTTTAGGTCTCTGAATGCTATTATAAATAACTCTTGCGTTTTTCAGAAGCGAAGTCTACCAGGGCCTCATGCATGGTAGGTAAGTGCTCTACCACTATTTTTCTTATTTGTAAATAAGACTTATTTTTACTATTTAGGGACTATGTAAATCACCAATGCAATAGTTTGGTAAAACTGTCTTAGTACTTCTTTTACTCATAAAATTGCCTTGGTCTGTGAGATCTGAATTCATTTCATTGGGCTAAACTGTTTTGGCAGAACTCCATAATAAAACTAATTTGTAAGAACAAGGACAGCTACATCATTGGCCATGTGAATGACAGTAAGACTGAATGACTTACCCCACCTCATTTATCACTATGTGCAAACAGGCCTGATTAATCCATGGCAACACTTGATTCATGACAAAGCAAGGCCTTTTGATATTTTACTGTAAGTAAAGTAAGCCCATAATGGGTTTAAGTGTAAAAAACATCCTTGATCATTGATTATTAAATACAGTGTATCTAGAAGTTACAAAAGAATGTACTCGTCTTCAAACTTAAATTTAAACCTAAATTCAGAATGAAGGGAATAAAATCTTACCCTTTGAAGATGTGAGGGTTTTCCTCATTTTCTTTTGAGAGCCCTGAATAAGTTACTTGGTAAATAGTTCTAAGGGAATAAAAAATGAGTAGAAAGCAACACATATTTACACTTTCATTCCGGGATTCTGGACCTGTGAACATTATTTATTCTGTGATTTTTGGCAAGGTCACTTTGTGTCCTTGGAGAAATTTAGGCAAATGGCTACTTCAGTTCTTCTAATTCTTTGGGTTGTACAACGAGACTTTAAGAGGATAGAATGTGCAGGTAGTCCCCAATATTAAATTTAAGTCCACTTGGAAAGCCAAGAAGATCGTAAAACTCTCTTTTTTTTCTATGCTAGCTCTTCCTTTCAACATGATTGGTTCCTGTTCCAGGTTCACTAGAAAAAAAAATCACCTGAAGTTTAAGGTCCAGGGACCATATGATATGCAAGCCATTTGTCTAAGCGCTATGGGGAGCTCATTCATTTATTTAGTACTTCATGTGTGTCAGTCTAGGTACTTAGGACATAATGTTGAACAAGACACAATTCCTATCTTCAAGGAAATTGAAAACTTTTGGTGGGGAGGCAAACAAATGCTTACGCATAACAAAACATGATAGCTGTTATTTAAAATGTAAAAATAGTGTGTTATGAAAGCAAATGAGAGGGAAACCTAATTTGACCTTGTAGTAAGAAAATATAATTTAGTAGAATGATGTCTAAGCTGAGTACAAAAGATAAATAAGTTTGGCAAAGAGGGAAAGGTGAAAGAGGGAAGTGGAAAACAGAGGAGAAACATTTACAAAGTCCTGGAGGAGAGACAGTGAACCAATAAGAGAATGAAGGAAAATCAGAGAAAGATAACCCAGAAATGGAGAATAAATATGAATGATTACATTTAGGGAGTTGTGTGTTCACTGTGGCTTGGGGACAGAGTGAGAAGAAGGATGACGGAGCAAGAGACGGAATGGAAGAGACGAGTAGATATCAGGGTTTTGTTTAAGACTTGAATTTATACCAGAGGAAACAAGGACCAATGAAAGGTCTCTTTAGGAGTGACATTATTAGATTTGCATAATTGCTTGAGTTTTCACATGAGACAGAATTGGAGGGAATGCCAGACTGGAAGTTAAAGCTGCTGGGATACCACCTGGAAAAGATAATGGTGGCTTATGCTATGGGAGTGGTGTGGAAAGATATTTAAAGGTAGAATGTGCCAGACTGGTTTGAGCTAGATCTCCTGTAGGTAGTGAGGGAATGGGGTTAATTAGGGCTAATACCCTAGTTTCTGGCTGGGAAGGCTAGGTACGTGGTGCTGCTGCACCAAAAACACAGGGAGAGCTGCAGATTTAAGGGGCACAAAGATATTAACATGTTGAACAGGTGTGCAGAATGCCAGTATGACATCCAAATGTGGATATATAGTTGGAAATTAGTGATACCAGTTTAATATCTGGAGAGAGATCTGGACTTAAGTGATGTATGCATGTGTGTGTGTGTGTGTGTGTGTGTGTGTGTGTGTATGTGTGTAACATGTAATTAAAGCCACAGATTTGATGAGGTCATCTAGGAAGATTGTACCATAAGAGAGAAAAGGTTAAAGTCCAATTCATGCAGTTAAAGTATAAGAATTCTATTAAAAATATAAGATACAAGAGAAGGATTAATATTTGTATTAAAAAATGACTATAAAGAAAAACCTTGTTCAGGGTCAAAAGAGAGGTACAAATTACCTGGGGACTCAGAATGTGAGAAGGTTAAAGTGATGAATAACCGTGTGGAGGGGATGCTATTCAAGAGAGAGTTTGAAGTTTTATTGGAAAGTTTTCAAAAACACAACTAGAAAGTTAGGTTACCAAGTTATTTCAAGTGAAATGTACCTTGATTTTCAGTTCCTTTGAACTTTAATGTGTGCATGAAAAGGAAACAAAAAGTAGACCCAGAGAGTTCAAGCGTCCAAACAGAGCACTGCTTGGTCCAGAGGGTCCCACAAACCTCAAGGCTGGGGAACTAGTCACACAGGTCTCTTCTGTCATGAATGCTTGAGTGGTTTCTTGTTTTCCTTTGTGATGTAAAAGGTGGGTAGTGTTTATTCTCTTTGTAAGTGTGGCACATGTAAATATATAATGGAGACATGTGTTTGAACTTCTTTGTGTCATGCTTGATCATTTGCTTTTGAGCTAGAAGTTATTAGAGACAATTTCAATTTTCAAAGATAGAAACCAAGGTGCTCATCATGAGCCTTTTGGTAAGCTTACTTGTACAAACTTTTTTTCTTCACAACTAGTTAATCACATGACTGGAGACTGGGTTGTGTCATAGTCAGATGATGTTCAAGGTCACATGAAGCAGCAGAATATATGGATATAGAATGACCCTATATTTTCACACAGTTTTTTGTACTTTTTTTTTAATTTACATAGTCTTCTCTTGGACCTCTTCTTAACCAGAATATAATACTGATCTTCTGGTAACCTAAATGCTTTGTAGTAAAGTTAACTAATTTTTTTTCTATTTATTATCAGAAACATCTTCAGTCACCCATACACATTCAAATTAACTAGATATATATATGATACTCAGGTAAATCTTATTATTTTCATAGCCTACATAAGGATATATAAAAATAGCATGTGTTTTAATATCAAATTGTAATATAGTGATAGATCATTTTAAAGATCTAACAATTTAAAAAATATTCTATAATCCTAAGAGAAATGTTCTATATATCACATAATAAGATTTTTAAAAAATTTTTTTTATTTGTAGAGGGACACAATACCTTTATTTTATTTATTTATTTTTATGTGGTGCTGCGGATTGAACCCAGTGCTTCCTCACACATACAAGTGCTCTACCACTGCACTATAACCTCAGTCCTATAATAAGCTTTCAAAATATTTTAAATGTCTACATACTAATTAACAAAAGTTTATTATAGGTGACATTTCACATGAGAAATAGTTTTTGGTAAGACTTCTAAGTAAAACTAAATCCACTCACAAGCTGATGATTGTCATTTTTGGAGCAGAGCTGTGCGGTAGAAATGTAACCTGCGCCACAAATACAAGCCACTTATAATGAAATTTTTTCTAGAAGCCATGCTAAAATATTTTAAAACAAATTAAATTTAATGTATTTTTTATTCCATTATACTTAAAATATCATTTCAACAATAAATATATAAAAGCCTATCAACCAGATACTTTACTTTCTCTGTTGTTCATACAGAGTCCTTGAAATACAGTGTGTACTTTACATGTACAGCTCATCTCAGCACTAGTTATACTTCAAGGGCTCAATAACAGATGCATGATCTATTCCTAATAATTAAACACAAGAATGTAAATACTCCTGGGTTATGATAATGACCGGGCTTCCTGTTGAATCCTTATTTATGTGGCAATCACTGATTTTTCATATTTCATCCTGAAAACAATTCATAGATACTGTTGTCAATCCAATTTTCTACAGGGAGTAAAAAAGAGACTTAAAAGAATTTTGTATTTATGTATATGATTTTGTATTTATAATTTCCAGTAAGGATAGCCAATTTCATTTTAGAGGAAAGTAAATTTGTGGAAAAGTGATTAAAGTGATTTCACAGTGGAAAATTGAGACACCACACCCTCATCTCACTTGTGGGATAAGAGAATTAATAAGTAGTAAAACAAAACAAAACAACCCAAAAGAGATGACATTGTAGAGATAGTGTAGCCACAGGTCTTATGTCTGTGCTAAATAAAACAAAAATATGAGTACAGGCAGGAAAGATAATAGATTCTGGATGTGTTTTAATGAAGTGATATGAAAGAGAATTAATTTGTGGTGGATCACAAAACACTGAACTTCTATATTATTGAGTATACTGAAAGAATTATTCAGAAAATTGGAGAATTAATTTTGGTCTAAATTTTCTAAAATATGTAGTCATACTAGCTTTAGAACTGAGAAATTTATCTCAAGATATGGTGTCTGAAGACCTAAAATAAGTATTAAGAAAATCTGATTTGGATGAAATAAAAAATGAATGTGAAAATCAGTGGAAAATCAGAGGTCCAGGAAAATAATTAATAAAAATGGTGTCCCATCCTTCTAGTGATTCTGTGGAGTTCCTCAACTGTTCACCATAACTTTGTAATGGTGCTTTCTTCCCTCTCTCCAACATTGAAATTTGCTTATTTTTTTATTTGCATGTTTCTTCAGTCTTACTATCCTTTCAGCCTGAAAATTAGATCTCTTTTTCCACATGGCAAGCTATATTTTCTCCACCATTCAAGATACCACTTGGAATCAATTCTACTCCAGGAAGTCTTCCCAAACCACATATGGGAAATACAGCATCCTCTATGGTGGGGAACAATGCCATGGATAATTTATACAAATGCTCTCATCATACAGGTTAAGTAATGCCATGGGGTGAATCTGTAAACTGGGGTCTGGTTTACCTTCTAACCTCTTTCCCACCTCAACCTCCATATAACTCTGGTTCAGACCACACAATCTTCCTCACTGCTTAGGTTTATATCCTTTTCCCTAAGCATTCTTCCCCTGCCCCTCTTGCTTGCTTTTCTGCTCTAAGTCTATTTAAAAAAGAAAGAGAGAGAGAGAGAGAGAGAGAGAAAGAGAGAAAAGGCAAACAAAATATTAATATTCAGAGCAGCTGGAAAGTAAAAAGAATTAATGTGGACCAGGAAGTACTTTACTTCCATTCTTATAACAGGTCTTCTCTTACCAGCTGAGCTAGAGACATAATAGTTGAAAGAGTCTGAGCTTCGAACTACACAGACCACAGATACTCTAAGAGTTGTCCACTTTGTTAATACTAGTTATGGTATTTAATCTTTCTAGCCTCAATTTCCTCATCTAAAGTGGTGACAAGAATACTTATGAGTCAGCTATTTTGTATATTTACTTATTTACCAGTTAATTTGGGAAAGCAGGAAATAGCATGTGCCACTTATATATTAAACACAACAAATAAAAATTTTTTAAAAATGTCTTGCCTTTAAGTAATGTGTAGTAGGTTAAGGGGAAATAGAAACAAAATCAAATGTCAGTAAAAGTACTTGAAAGTGGTATGTTGGAAGTAAGTACAAGGTCCAGGTAGAGGCAGAAAAGGGAGAATTATTTTACTTTGGAAAATGGGGAAATCATTTGGGAAAACCAGGTTGTTTTAAGCTGTGGATACTTGAGCTAACATGGAAATAGGACAGGGTATGAGAGGTAGGTATTCTAGATATTTATTAATGTCTCGATTCACTCATTTCTTTGTCCTAAGTCATTCATATTTCCCTGTCTTCACCATGCTTACAGTCAACGCAGATATGAGACAACTTACGTTAACCAAAGTGCTCTTAACAGAACTCCCATTTAACTGACTTGGCAAATTAACCAATACTAATCAATTTCCTTTGCAAAACAAGCTGATTAATATTCAGGGCTCAGTGAAAGCTCATAGCCAGTAGGCCACGCTCCAGTAAGCCTACACACTTCTCTCATTGGTTTAGTTGCAAGCCTGCCAAGAAGTAGCTGTGTTTACTCCCAAACTATTCACGCCAGTTGACTTATTATTGTAACCATGTAATATAATTAAACATTGCTTACATAATTCAATGAAACAGAGTGTAAAACGGAAGAGTTGTTTCTTTGAAAATTAAGATGACTATTTTGGAAAGATTCAATAAAATACAGTTGCAAAAAACTTCTCTATCAAATTAGGTACCAGAGAAACAATGTGAAAAGACTCAAACATTTGCAAACCAGTCTGAATGTGGAATTTTTTTCCAAGTTTTCACTGCAGTTTAAGGAATATGAGACTAGAAATTAGAAATGGTGCAAGGATTGTCAGTCAGTGGACCTGTATCCAAATTAAGATTCATTGCCCTACATCAAAAAATTGGTGAAAGACTGTGTATTTTACAGAAAGTATTGGGATGTTAGCCATGGATAGGGGGAAGAAATGATCAATCCTAAAGAATAAGAACTCTGAAGTGGGCGTGAACCAGGCAAAGGCAAGGAGTAGGGAGAGAAGAACATTCAATATAAGCAAATCAAGGGCTGGAGCAGACAGTATGGGAGCGCTCACAGTGAGCTGTGGGGGCTATAGATAGGGCCAGATGCAGATCTTGGAAAGTCTGATGAATCATAGGTCTTTGAACTTTATCTTGAGGGGTTTAAGTTAAGGGGTCATATTATCAGATTTAAGTAAGAAAACTATTGAGTGCGGAGGAGGACAGGCTTTTGAGGAGCAGAATTGAAAGCAGGAGATTAATTAATCTAGGTAAGAGAAGTTGGCAGCCTGGATTAATGTGAGAGCAATAGAATTGGAAATTTATGATGGATTATATTTGTGAGAACTTGGAAGGCATGTGTGATGTAATCATGAGATATGACTGTGGTTGAAATATAATCAAATGTGGCTATAGTCAGCAAGTAGTGGGAGAGGTCAAATATATCTTCTAATTTCTGGCTAAGAAATTTGGTGGATGGTGTCATTTGTACAAGTGCACAACTTTGATGAAAGAGGGATTTGTTGGAAAGTATGGGAAGAATAATGAATCTGGAAGCACAGTGCATATGCCACAAGACCAGTAAGTAGAAGAGTCTCTGAGCAACTATGCATATCGGTTTTGGGAAAGAAGAAAGCTGCAGAGATAGAGGAGTGTTTGACATCTGTACCTATATAGTAATTGAAACCACAAAGAGTAGAGCAGATCTCCCAAAGAAAGCCAGTAGAATATAGAGAAAACCATACAAGAAAACTGAGTAGGAGGCTGGGTGAGGAGGATCAGTGACTCAGGAAGCTGAGGCAGGAGGATCCCAAGTTCAAAGCCAGCCTCAGCCTTTTAGCAAGGCCCTAAGCAACTTAGTGAGACCCCATTTCAAAATAAAAAAAAATTAAAAGGGCCAGCAGTACCACTCAGTGGTAAAGGATCCCTGGGCTCAATCCCTAGTAACAGGAGGAGGAAGAAATAGTCCTAGAGGATAGGATTAGAGTATGGACTGAAAGGAAACAAAACTAAAAATGAGATTAATAAAGGAACAGCCAAAAAATTAAAAGGAGAATGAATGTTCAAAATATTCATTGCTCCTAAATGAAAATTCTCAGTGGATTTTACAGTATACAGGTTCCAGGTGCCTGTAACTGAGGTCCTAGTCAGGAGTGCTTGGAGTTTAGGCACTAAAGACTATAGGGAGATGAATGCAGAGGAGGTGAGGAAATGGAGAAAGAAGATGCCATCATTTTTCTCTTTCAAGAGTCACTTGCAAGGTGGAATAGAAAGAGAAAAGCCTGAGAAAAGGGCAGGTCTGGAAGGCCTTGTAATCCAAGCTAGAGGGGGTAGAATTTTGTCCCAGAGGAAATGCAGGACACTACTGTTTGTAATAGAAACTAGCTCACTTGGACAATAGTGTGGAGGATGAAATCAGCATACCTGAGAAAATTAATAAAGGTAACTAGTAACAAAGCAGCTTCCTACCCATTAGTGTAGTGGCATAGAGGTATGTTGCAAGTAGTTTGCTACAGAAAATAACAGTACCCAAATTGCACAGGATGTACAAAGCTGAAAGAGATTCACTTTACCTCTTTACTAATGCCATCCTTACTTTGTTTTTGTTTTTTTTTCTTTTTATTTTTTTTATTGTAAACAAATGGGATACATGTTGTTTCTCTGTTTGTACATAGAGTAAAGGCATACCATTTGTGTAATTTACACATAAATTTACATAGGGTGATGTTGGTTGATTCATTCTGTTATTTTTCCCCTTCCCCCCACCCCTCCCATCCCTCTTTTCCCTCTATACAGTCCTTCCTTCCCCCATTCTTGCCCTTTGAATGTGGTTTATCCTTTAGTGGAATGGGAAAGAAAGAGGTGGAGTTATAGCCTGAACTTCTAGAATTGTGCTTAACACTGAGTGTGTATGAGATAGACATGTGACCATCATCCGTCCTGTATATCAGTATCCGGAAAAAGTTTGAGGACCATTAAGTTAGAGAATATCTCAGACTTTGAAGCAGAGATGACAGGCGCCTAATTAGGTACGATCAACTGGAATGATACTTGAAGGACTGTTGTGTGAATTTCAGGATTAGAAACAAATTAGATTCATAACTGATTAGATGTGACAAGTGAGACATCATCTCCCAATACTCTATTGAATACTTTTGTTATGGTGAGCTCGCCAAATGGAACATATATCATTCAATCTCTTTTCAACGGGCTTCAATATAGATATTTTTATCTGTTTATAGTTTAATAACATTAGAGTTACAAGAGTTAAGCAAATTTCCCAAGTTCATCCCAATTTTAAGATTTTAAGTCACATAACTAAGGTCCAAATTCAGATTTATCAGATTCAGCACAATACTATTCATCTTTGCCCAAATCTAGAATGACTCATATATTGTGCCCTTGAATTGATTGTAGCATCAATTTCAGATTGTAAATACAAAATAAAGATCAGGATTGGGGGAGAAGTGTTGAGTTCAGTTCTAAACATCTTCTGGTTTTAGAGCCTGGAGAATATCCCTGGTAAAGATGTCTAATAGATAGTTACACAGATGAGTCTAGAATTAAGGACAGATGTCTGGGAGGAGATAGAGACTTATGAGGCATTAGAATTTAAATTGTGGTTAAAGTCACGGGAATGGCTGCAATTTCCCAGGGAGACTGCACCCATGAGAAAAGAATCAAGAGGAGAGCTAAGAAACATGAAAATTGAAAAGGAGATCAGAGAGAAGAATCCGTGAGGAAGATAGAAGGAATGTTACTATAAGTTAGAGGGAAGCAGTAGAGGGGAGAGTCTCACCCCCAAGCTGGAGAAAGTTATAAGAGAACCAAGTGATAAGGTATCATCAGCTGCTCTGGAATGGTCAAGAAAGATGAGGACTGAAAAAAAGTCTAAGAGATTACGAGAGTTGTGAACGAGAAATTTAAAATTATAACACCCATGATTTTCTAAGATCCAGGAATTTTTAATGTGTGGGGAAAACAAGTATAAGCCTTTTGAAGGGTGATGGCTGATGCTTTAAGAAGACCAGCATATTCATTCTACGTGATGTAAGGAAGCAGAAAGGTAACTGGACATTCCTAGCCGCACTGTCAGGATAGCAACCATCTCACGGCAGTTAGTTTCAGTTCTGCCACTTCCTAGATGTGTGAATCCGGGCAAGTTACTTAACTTCTCTGTGTTCCATTTTATCTGCAAACCAGGGACAGAAAAGAATTACCATTATAAGTTATTGCAGGCTAATTGAGTTTTGCAAGAGTTAAATGCAAAGTGTTCATAACAGTGCCTGAGAACAAACTGAATGTTTGTTAGATTAATAGAAAAAGTAATCAAATAAATCAATACTGTTGATTAGAAAAAAACATATATTTGTGCATCATGATACCAAGCAACTGTGAAAAATTATATAGCTGTTAAATAATATGGAAAGCTATTAATGGGTTGAATTTGAAAATTTATAGACCAAACAGTGATTCCTCAGGTGAATAAACAGTATGTCTATAGGTATTAGATAGACATGATGCTTTTAGACACATATACCATGGTGCTTATATTTAGGTGGTTGGATAAGAAATGTATTTTATTTTACTTTTTAATATTTATAAATCCTAAGTTAAATATATATGTATATATATATATATATGAAAACATATATGTGTGTGTGTGTGTGTGTATATATATATATATATATATATATATATAACATTTTTGTGTTAAGAAAGAACTTTTAAAATATTCTGGAGATCAGGACTAACAAGTGATAATTATTCTTTGGCAAAACTTCTAAAATGAGCTGGACATGGTTGTGCATGCCTGTAATCCCAGCAACTTGGAAGGTTAAAGCAGGAGAATTACAAGTTCAAAGCCAGTCTCAGCAACTTAGTGAGACCTTAAGCAACTAAACAAGACTCTGTCTCAAAGTAAAAAAATAAAAATAAAAAAAATAAAAATTAAAAAAAAAAAAAAAAACCAGAAAAACAGGCTGGAGATGTGGCTCAGTAGTTAAATGTCCCTGGGTTCAATCTCTGGTACCAAAACAAAACAACCCAACACTTCTGAAAAGAAATGGAGAGAAGGCCTGAGAGCTAGAATACTTTCCTTGCTGATGGAGGAACAGGTATAGAAAGCATCGGCTACCTGGAGGCTACCATTAAATGAGGTCTGCTCTCATTATCATTAAAATTTCTTCACCTCACAGACTTTCAGCACCAGCACAGTAGCAAGAGCAGGAGGCATGAAAGGAAAACTTTTAAAATGAGGAGGATTCTAGAAGGAGAACTGTCCTAGTAGAGCATTCTGGGTACTGCTCCTGTTGGTGAGGACAGTGTCCAGAACTAATTATCCATAGGGATTGCCTCTGGACCAGGGAGTAGACTCAGGTGCCAGACAATCTAAAGCCACCAAGATAGGTAAGGATATATTATTTTAAGATGCTTCCTTCCCACTTGTCATTTATACAAATTTGTTTTAGTATCTCATCTAAAAACACACTTAGTTTCTCTCTTCTTTAGTATAGATTATAAATCCCAGCAAGTTTGTGGATTGTATCCATCCTATAATGCTTCCGCCTGTACTAATCATGTTAAATATTCAATAAACTCTACTTGAGCAACTGATGGCATGAGCAGCATAAACCCACCACAAAGAAAAGTCATTTCAGCTAGCCACACGAGTCATCTTAAAGGCCTATCGTTTTTTTAAAATAAGACGGCATTTCATTTTGGATCTCTGGATTTCTTTATTCTGTTGACTAAAATTCTAAAAGCAATAGCAAAAAGAAAAAAAAAATTCCCAGAAAAACGTGTTATTGTTACAACCACAATTCTTATCAGAACAAAACTTGGTGACCTTAGAATTTTGATGGTTTAATAAGCATATCAAAGACCCTTCTGAACAAGTTATAACACTAAATCAGAGCAGTATGAATGTGGAAATTCCTATAATTAAAAAAAATACTTAAAATGAGAACAACTGAGTCTATCATGCACATGCTTTAGAATAATGATCAGCACAACTTTTAAAGAGGACTTTAAATTTAGATGCCATTTCCAAGCCCTGAGTCAATAGCCTGACCGCTCAGCCATTGTCTTAAAACATTAGACAGGGATAATCAGCCTGTTCGGGTCATCTAAACTTTTCTAGTTGTTGAAGTTTCCACATTTGAAAGAAGCATAGCCACGTTATCTAAATAGACAAGTCTTGTAATTTCAAAGTTCAAGTCGACGCAGAATACAAAAGAGGGAATTACAGCTACATTAGTGGTTTGCCACAACTCCATAACTAAGCCCCTGACTTCCCCGTCCCCTCTCTTCTGCCCATCCCTCCTCCCCATCCTCATCTATAGACAAACAAGCTCTCCAATCTAATTCTTATCAAGATGGAAACAAGGCCAGACCTGCTCTTCTAGATAAAGTGCTTTGGCTTCTAACTGCCTGGCTGCTTATCTTTCATCTTGCAGTGTTAACCATACCCCTTTCCTGACCTGCTCTACTTCTTGTTTTCAGATGAGCAGCAACGACGGGGGGCAAAACATGCTTCAGTGGACAAGTTCACTCTCTCAAGTCCCTCTCCATTCCTTTTAAAGTCTGTTCAAACCTCTCCATGTTCAAAATGTCTTTCTAAAATGATCAGAAACCATCTTGCATGCATGCACAACTTGCGATTTGATAGAGTTCTAATTTTCTCTTTTCCAATTTTTATTCTTCCTACTCTATTTAACTGTATGTATCATTTCTTAAATATTAAACTTTTCATGTTGGTTCTCCTGCCCGCAACACACACCAGGGGAAGTGTGTCTGGTTGCCTGAGTAATAGTGGATTTTAGGTTTGGTTTTTTTTTTCCTCCATTTTTCCCCCATTGTCGGCCTAGATCCTAATAAGCTGAATCATGTTCTCATTTGGGCTGTTTGGTTTGGCTTACCTGAATTCTTATGTTTTCATACAAACAAAGCATTGCACTTTCCTGAGCAGGTGAAAGTTAATGCAATATAGATCTTGAGCAGTCAGGCCACGTATAGTGCTAGGTGCAGGCTCGCTAACCGTGTGAGGTTAACTGTGGCACTATCCTTCTTTGACCCTCATTCTTACACTTGAAGTGGAAAACAAAATGTAAGCTAGTCTCATGTTTTCGAGGATCCTAGAAAACTCAATTCTCCTATATTTTGAAACAACTATTAAGTTGAAATGTGTGAGATTGCACAGGACCTTGATGTTGTAAACACTGTGTTCTACTTTATGACACCTTTACCCCACACAGACTCATGTACCTGAACCTGCATGTCCTTGAAAATATGGGAGTCTTTCCAAAAGAACTTGAGCTCCTTGGAAGGAAACTATTCTCCTAATGCAAGATATGTTTTGTTTTTATTCTACCATTTAGCACTTAAAGGTAGGCCTACATGACACATCAAAAAATTATATCACAGGTGCACTGTTCTGATTCAAGTCTTCCAGTTTGTTTTTTTAGCTTAGAAAAAAATGAATCCTAGAATTATGCTGCTTATTTTCATTTCTCATTTTTTCTTGGAAATTAGGAGTCCAGTTGATACTCTGAAGGCAGTTGTTTAACTGTGCCAGTATTATCACTATTGGAGCAATAGTATCACTAAATTCAGTTTGTAGAAACCTATTATATGCTTATCATGTATAAAGTATTTCCTTTGTTACTAATAAGGAAAGAAAGATAAAAATCTGTCTTTAAAGAAATAATTTTATTCCAGGATAATGACTGTGCTGTTTTCCCCTAACTATAGCATTCTCACAGAAGTAATTATTATTATGTTCAGGATAAACACATTCTTGAAAACTAGAAGAAAACACATTTCATAGTTCATGTCCCCCTGCACCATAAGCAAGGTTCTAAAGTTTTTAAAAAATTATTATCAAAGTACTTGCTCTTCAAGTATTATTTCCCTTAATGGAAACTCATACTAGCAAATATGTTGTTTTATTTCTCATCTCTTTTACAAAATATCTTAATTTTGTGGGGGAAGGGGAGGTTTGCTGGGATTGAACCCAGGACCTCATGCATGCCAGACAAACTAACCAGCCCGTAAACTTTTAAAGCTTATTTCTTTTATAATAAATATAACTTTCTCCATGACCCTCAATTAGAGATGGGAAGTCTAAGGATAATTAAGCTTCTTGCACTTCTGATTGAAGAAGAGGGATCTTTAGTGACCTGTTATTGCTGAAAAAATCTCCTTTAGTTCATGAGAGTCATGAGAATTTTTCCTTTTTATAGTCCACTAAAAGGCATGTTACTGTGGGCAAGATTTCATGTCTTAGTGACATTAAAAGAATTATTAGACATTGTTTTCCTGTTTTGTTTGTGTATTTTTTAAACCTATACGACTTATATAGAAAGGGACAGGTTTAAATAAAATAAAATTATTCACTGTCAAATGTGTGAATGTCTTTCAAGTCCACTGAAAACTGAAAGTACAACTTAAAAATGGAACTAGAAATCAAATTATATGATGGTGCGTGGATTCAGTTCACAGTCTTTCTACAAAATCTTTAAGTAAGTATTACTTAAAAATTCTTCTGAGCTTGGAAAATATGTTCTTAAAAACTAGTCTAGGCTGGTGGTAGAAATTAGTGGTAGAGTGTTTGCCTAGTCTAAGAGAGGCCCTGGGTTCATCCCCAGCATGCACACAAGCACACACACACACACACACACACACACACACACAATTGGCCAAATTCAAGTGCACATGTAAGCCAGCTTAACTGGAACAAGTTATAAGAGGAGAGCAAAGGGAAAACAAAGTTTTGGGGTCAGAGTTTGAGGATAAATCTGACAAGTGGTTTGGGGGAGGGAAGAGTCTAGAAATGGGATGAATGGTCAGTTGAGCTTTTAGTCAACCATTCAGGCATGATAAAATGACAATACAAATTTAGAAACAGAGAGGATGGGAGATGGGAGAAAACATTCATGAAAGATGTTTTTAATGAAAAAAAAGTGACAAAGATATAGTGATTTATTGGATCATGAGAAGGACAGAGATAAATCAAAAAGTTGATTCAAGTCTGGGCAGTGGAGAGAAGAATGGTAGTGGGGCTAGTATGATGAGGTTGGGAGGAAAAACTGATGGAGCACATCACAAGAGACATTCAGAAAAGTTCAGAGCTTGAAAAAAATGAGATTTCCAGTATAGCTTCCTGTGTATTAACAGGGCTATCAGCCTGGAATTTGAAGGGGAAGTTGGGGCTCATGGTTCTGACTTTTTAGAGCCATTTGCATGAATGCTTTTATGAAAACTGTAAAAAAAAGTTTCCAGAGTTCACTGAAGTCACTCATATTTAGAGAGAACATCTCAAGTAAACAGCAGTATCCACAGGTAAAGTAGCCCCAGCTGGGAGATTTATAAAGGAAGAGACAGGAGAACAAAGTTAGAAGACTTATACTAGACGATTTCAAGAAAAAAAAAAAAAAAAAAGAAAGGCTATGGTCAAGATAGTGTGAGAATTGTGTATTGGTAGACAAATAAAATAATGGAGCAGATTAGGGGAGAAAACATACACATACAGACAATGAATGTTTGAAATAATTACAAGGGCAATGCAATGTATAAAAGATAAACTTTTAAACATTATGGTAGAACAATTGGATAGCCATAGGCCATGAAATGAATTATGATTTATAACTCATATCATACATAGAAATTAAATGAAAATGGATCACAGGCCTAAAATTAAAATGGCAGCATTTTAAAATCACGAATTAGATCGAGATTTTTTAGATCCAACACCAAAAACATGACCCATCAAAGAAAAAAATTAGATTTCCTCAAAATTAGAAACTCCTCTTTCAAAGATATTTTTAAATAGAAAGTAACAGACTGGGAGCAAATATTTGGAAAATCATATTTTTGACAAAATGGATTTGTATTCAGAGAAAAAGTCTCAAATTATTTATGAAAAAAATCCAAATAAAAAAAAAAACTAGCAAAATATTTGAAGATACTTTACCAAAGAAGGTCTAAATGCCAACATCATTAGTCATTAGAGAAATGCAAAATAAAACACAGGGAAATACTATTCCTTATCTTTTCAAGTGGCTAAAATTGTACTGATTATAACTAGTGTTAGCAAGACTTTGGAGAAACTGGAACTCTCATACATTTTCTGGTAGGAATGTAAAATATAAAACACTTTGGAAATTAGTCTATTGGTTTTTAAAAGGCAAATATATCATCACGTTATCTATGCTTTCTGCCCAACAGAAATGAAAGTATATCTTCATAGAAAAACTTGCATATGAATGTTCAGAGAAATTTTATATGCAATAGCCAAAACCTTGAAATAACCCCAGTGTCCAAAGAGTGAATAAAACCGAAAGTGTTGACAAAGTGTACTATATTTCTATAAAGAAATCGTATGTAATAAAAAGAATGAACAATTTGTACATGAAACAGCATGATGATCTCAAAATCATATGCTGAGTAAAAAAAATGATTACCATATCATTGCATTTATAAAACTCTAGAAAATTATAACTCACCTATAGGAACAGAAACCATATTAGTGATTGCTTAGGGACAAACACTGGGGGTTGAGACAGAGGACAGGGTAATTACAAAGGGTCATGTGAAATTTTTTGAAGGTGATATATGTTCATTATTGGAGGGATGGATGTATAAATATATCAAAACCTTAAATTGTACACATTAAATATATTCTGTTTATTGCATCCTATTAAAAAGGAATAATAGGGCTGGGGAGATAGCTCAGTTGTTAGAGTGCTTGCCTTACAAGTGCAAAGCCCTGGGTTCGATCCCCAGCACTGCAAAAAAAAAAAAAAAAAAAGGATTAATAAGCTCATTTAGTCACTACCCCCATAGCCTGTTATGGTTTAGATATGTGGTATCCCTCTAAAACTCATGTAAGGCAATGCAAGAATTTTCAGAGATAAAATATTAGAGTATGAGGAATAAAATTATTAATCCTCTGATAGGAATTAACTGGGTGGTAACTTTAGGCAAATAGGGTGTAGTTAGATGAAGTAGGTCAGTGGGGGGTGTGTCTCTTGGGTTTATATTTCGTTCTTGGTGAGCAGAACTCTCTCTCTATGCTTCTTGGTTGCCATGTCCTGAGCTGCTTTCCTCTGCCACACCCTTCTGTCATGTTGTTCTCTCCTTCACCTTGAGCTCATAGTTATAGAGTCAGCCAACCATGGATTCAACCTCTGAAACTATGAGCCAAAACAAAATTTCACCCTTTTGAATTTCTCTTCAGATTTTTGGGTCACAGCAGTGCAAAGCTGACTAAAGCAGCTATTGATACTAAGAAGGTTATTGCTGTGACTAACTTGACCATGTGGTTCAGAAACCTTTGGAGATGATTTGATGCAGGGGGTTGGGGAACAGAACTTCGAAAGGTTTAGAGATGCAAACTGGAAAAGCTTTAAATGTTGTAAACAGAGCTTAATGGGCAATTCTGGCAAGAGTTCAGAAGACCAAAATACCAAAAGGACTGTGGACAGTAAAGAGTGGGCTCATAAGGTTTCAGAGGAGAAGGACTTCATTGGAAAACGGACTAGAGGCCATTCCTGTTATGTTCTGGCAAAGAGGTTTCCTACATTTTACACAAGTCCTGAGACTTTTTATGAGGCTGAATTTAAAGGTAATGTACTAATTAATCTGGTGGAGGAAATTTGAAGGAAGTGCAGCATTCAGGAGATGGTATGAATATTTCTGATGACTTTTAGCCAAGGTTACTGTGATAATGAGGAGCAGAAGTCAGAGCAGAAAGATTTGAAAAACTTGCAATGTGACCAGAAATGTGTGAATAAAACTAGGGCTAAAGAAGTTGTGATTGTTAAAGAATATTAGAGCCATTAAAGAGATACTAAGTATTTTACCCAGAAACAAGAGGCAAGATGGCTTTAAGACATCTCACGAATTGGCAAGACCTTACTTATCTCAGGCTGAAGGGTGTGAAAGCAAAATTTCCTTTGAGAAGAGACCATGGGGGTGCCCACCTTGCACAGGACAGCTTAGAAAGTTGTTTCACCAAGCTTAGATGACCAGACTTAGAGGCTGCTGCAGCCGTGGTCTCAGGTGACTTGGCTCCCTCTTGAGATGATAATAGACCTTGGCATCAACTATATGGTGCTAGTTCTACAGGAAATTAGGATGCTGGAGTTAGGGGGTATATAGGCTTCCACCAAGGTTACAAAGAAAATTCTTGGAGGCCAGGCAACATGTAGCAGTTTTGGACTCCCTGCAGGTTACCCTGAGAAGGTGATGCCTGAATAAGAGAGAAGGAGGCTGCAGCTATAGTAGAGAGCTCCCAAGATCAAGAGATGCCAATAATGTGGAATGTCCACTGAGGAAAGCTGAAGGAATGAGCAGAAACAAGCTAAGAGGGAGGCCATGTGCAACTAGCAAGGCCATACAGGTGGCACAACACAAGCTCTTTGGAGAGAACACCAGGATTCCATCTGCTCTAGATGGTGGACATGAATGTAAAGGACTTGATTGACCAGCACAATTTCAGTATTACTTTGATTCAGTATTACTTTGGTTCTCTCTTTCTCTCTCTCTATTTTTTGTGCCCCTCTTTCTCCTTTTTGGCATGGAAATGTTTACACTGTGCCTTTATATATTGAATATATATAACTTGCTTTTGATCCTTACTCTTATAATAAGCCAAGAGTTTGTATTGAGTCTCAGATGAGATTTCAAACTTGGACTTTGGGTAATTTTGGAACTCCTAACAATATGGGAACTCTTGCAAGTGGACTAAATTTATTTTGTCTTGTGATATGGGCATGAGCTTTTGGGGACCAGGGGTGAAATGCCATGGTTTGGACATGAGGTGTGCCCTAAAAGTTCATGTGTGAGATAATGCAAGAATTCATGAAGGTGAAGTGATTAGGCCATGAGAGGTATACCTAATTAATGGACTAATCTACTGATATGGATTAACTGGGTGGTAACTGTAGGTAGATGGGTGGCTGGAAGAAGTAGGTCACTGGGGGTGTGCCTTTGGGGTTTATATTTTATCGTTGATGAGCGGAGTTCTCTTTCTCTGCTTCCTGATTGCTTTGTCTTGAGCTACTTTCCTCTGCCCTGCTTTTCCACCATGATGTTCTCCCCAACTTTGGGTCTAGAAATATGACATTGGCCAACTATGGATTGAACCTCTAAAACTATGAACCATATAACCTTCTCATCCTTTAAATTCTGTCAGGGCTTTTGGATACAGTGACAAAAAAGCTAGCTAAAACAAGGCCCTAAGATAAACGAAAATTAAAAAGCAAAAAAGGAAGAGAGCCTACCAAATGCTGTAAGAAGAGATATAAAGAAACCAAGAACAAAGCCAGTTGTTTCAAGGAATGTGCACTTAAAAAACATGACATAAGCCAGGTGTAGTAGTGCTCCCCTATAATCCCAGCTACTCAGGAGGTTGAGGCTTAAAGAGACCCTACCCCAAAATAAAAATTAAAAAGAACTGGGTGCATAGCTTAGTGGTAGTGCACCCCTAGGTTCAATCCATAGTACCAAAAACAAACCAACAACAAAAACATAACAGACATATCAAGAATAAGGACTAAGTCTCATGTACTTGGTAAAAAGAAAGCTGCTAAACATCCCTTTAAGAGCCGTGAGGCATGAGCCAGAATGTCAGAGGCCGAGGGAAGCAGAAGGAAAGAGTTGCTGCTGCAAGCATAAACCGCTAGTTTAAAAAGCTGCAGAATGAAAACAGGAGAGATGAGATGGTAGCTAGAGGAGATAAAGTGAAAAGGTTTTTGTTGAAGTTTGGAGGTAGAAAAAATTAAAGAGGGGTGAAGAAGAAACTGAAGGTTCTAAGATGAAAATCAAAGGTGTGGGACCAAGATTTTTGAGGAATCGGGAAGGGTTGCACCCTGAGGCACAGCTGCCAGTGTGCGCCTGGCAAGGAGAAATCCTAACTGTTAACTCCTCACATTTCCCCAGACAGGATGGGTTACAAGTGGATTGAACTCTAATGAAAACAAAACAAACAAACAAACAAGCTAAAAACTATAATTCTTTTGCCCACAGAATTCTTGGAAACCCTAGCTAACCAGACATTCTGACATTTCTTAACACTGATGTCTGTTTTCACTCTTTGCCTCCATGGGTGCATCCTTGACTCCATTCTTTTCACCATGTCTTCTCATGACACGATTGGGATTAAGTGATTCCTAACCAAAAAACAAAAGCAAAATGTTCCAATTCCCAGTGACTTCGATGGAAGGTATAACTCAAAGAGGAGTCACTGAAGAAGAACCAAGGTGGGTCTATAGGAGCTGCCCATGAGATGGCTCATATGTTTATGCTATATCAAGGTCATTGTCATCTTGCCTTATTAAGCTGAAAATGTCAGCACCGTTGAACAGTAGGACATGTTTTATTGGGAATCTGGCTCTTCTTTTTGGTTCTATGCCTGCACTAGTTGGTGGGTTCAGTAATTTTTAACCCTTTGTAGAGGGGGTGGATAACTGATCTCTGATCAAAGAAGACATATTAATCATCATCTCCAGTCCCCCAAATGTGACTCTTCTCTGGTGTCATCTAATGTCCTAAGTCCTAATATATAATAGTATTTCTGTTTCCTTGATCTCAGTTTCTTTCTGCTTCAGGAAGATTATCCTGAATAAGATGACAAGAGGGCAGGAGGAGAGTCAGGGATAAGTGTGGGTTTATATGTATAAGGGATAAAAAAACCTCCATGGTGGGGGGCAAATATAACTCAAGGGCAGAAGGCATTGCTAAGGTTCACAAAATATTGAAAAAGATATGAGCCTTAGAATTGGACTTGGTCTCAAATTCAATCTCCTCTTCCTACTTAAGCTGAATTTCATTCATCTTGTTCCATCCAAGTTGAGGGTATACTGTTTACCTTACCTGGCCATTTGAAGAATTAAATAACCTGATGGATTTAAGTAGATAGTTGCGCATGGGCAAGCAATATAGGTAGCTATGCTTATTATATTCATGTCGTACAGTAGATGTTTTTAACTCATGAAAAAATACCCTCAATGTGTCTTAATTCTATTATTTGTTTACCATAGCTATTCCATTAACACTGTTAATATTTCAGTGATTAATTAAGAGGTCCTCTGTGTAAAACAATGGAAAGTTGACCAAAGGTCAGAGAACACATCTGCATGCAAGGATGAATTGAAAGTGCAAACAACTGGCCTTTCTCCATGTTTGAATGTTCTTTTCTCTTTTGGTTCATACTGGGACTAATTCCATTCTCCCTTCTTGTCACAGTAGAGGCCTGCAATGAGGAAACAATAACTAGAAGATGAATCCCCAAGGGGGAATTCTCAATGAAACCCCTTCAGTGCTGGGTGTTTTGTGTATATGTATATATTGGCCCATGTTCCAATATATGCATATACTTTAAAATTTCTGAGTGTAGATCCATATCCTAAACTGAGACAGAATGACTAAAGCATTCTAGGATCAAATGGAACATATCTATAAAGTAAATTAATCCCTTACATGCATGCCACATAGTACCCTTAACCTACTTTAATTCTACCAGCAAGCCTGCTGTTGAAGTATAGCTTTTGACACAATTGAAATGAACTTTTTTCAGAACAACTTGTTGTATATTTCAGGCATTTGCTGCCCAGAAATTTAAAGGTCCTAGAATTTGTGGATTACATCTCTTACCCATTTATAAAGGCAAAAGAAAGTTTTATGATTAATTCTCAGAATGAAGGCATAAACTCAGTATTTAGATCTCTTTTATCATAGACTGGGAATTCAAATATCAGTCTGAACACATCCTGATAATCATTGGTAATTTGATGGTAGATCAACTTGCCTCAAGTTTCACACTACAATCAAGAATTTGTTCAAGTGCAAAATGGAATGTGGTCTTAGTGATCAGGATACATCTGCTAAAGATAGCACACCCCTCACCCATTAGATCCTCCTGGTGGCAGTTGACTGCATACTGAGTCCTATGACTTCAGAGCTATAAAGGGTCTGGCATGAGCTTTTCCCTGCTTTATAACATGGCTGGAATTAGTTGATAACCCAATCCTGGGCTTAGGTTTAGCTCCAAGCACTACTAAATTAAGTATTATTACTCTTGATGATGGAAAACCCTTTTTTTTTTTTTTTTTTCCATTTCTTGGGTTTTTGGAGAATATGGGATTAGGCAGAATATCATTGAAGCAAATATTTTCTTTGCTTTGAAAGAAGGAAGAGCATGCTCCATGGGTCAAAACCTACACAAACTGTTTAAAGTTGAACTAAGCTAATAATGTAAAGTTAACTTGGCAAAGCTAGTATTGTAAAGTTAATTTGGCACATGTTTAATGATACACATTATTATTGTACTACATGGTAATTAGGCATTAATGGCAAGCAATTAATATATATGGCTGAAATTAGAAGTTTTACACAGCCAAACCAATTCAAATTGATCTTTTTTCTACTCGCTTCATTAATTTTCTATTTTCTATAAACAGCATCAACATTGACAGCTTTCTGACACCTGGCCTTAAGAAACTCAGTAGAAAATTATTGTACTGTTTTAAAAATGTATTTGATGTCTGAAGAAAGAGATAAGCTTACCCTGATTTGAATACTATAATGTATAGACATGTATCAAAATGTGGTATGGTCCTCCAGAAGCAGGTATAATTTTATGTGTCAATTAAAAAATAAATTAGAAATGTACTTGAAATCCCTTCCCCACCATGGGTGTGTGCTGTTTAACTAAACCATGCAGGCATCAATACTTATCACCCAGTTTTAAAGAGATACTGAATAAAGTTACTAAGAAATCTGAATTTCTGCTCCACTCCCCGCATGGCCCTGCAGCATGGGTGACTGAAGTTTCTGTGACTGAGCTTTCTCATTCTTTGACTTGCAGGAAGAGAAGGGAGCACAGAAAATATAGGGAGTATGCATTTCTCAAGCTGTATCCTCTGGGGTTCCAGAGGTTTCAGCTCTTTCCTGGTAACTTCTCTGGTACTATTTCCTGTCTGCAGGTTCCAGGAACCATCCCTCCTCATTGCTCCTTCAGATCCAAGGCTTGTGCCAGACTCTGCTGTCACACTGGGTGCATTGCAGGGACCTGAAGTCTTCTTCTATCTACTTCCTAAAGGGGCCTTTAAATTCTTATACTTTCTAAATATGAATATGCCACCAGATTCCTGCTTGGACCCTGACTAATTAAAAAGTAAAGATTTCATGTATTTTTATGATTTATGTATCTTTTCATGATAAACAAAAAGCAAGGTTATCATAACATCCTGGTATTTCTTGTTTTACTTGTGCTGTTTTTTCTGTCTTGGTTTGTGGAATGTAGTAGGCACTGAATATCTGCTTGAGTTAATGAATGAATCTGTGTAATGTCTAACATTCCCTGCGTTACATTTTCTAACATCAGTATATTCCAGTGAGACACTTGATGATTAAATCATAAATTGTGCATAAAGAATTATGATTCCAAGCTATTGACAAAGCAATGAATAGAGAACACACTCTAATTTGCAAGTCACCCGTATGAATTTAGAAACCACCTGCCTACACTGGACCAAAACTTTATTTTTAGAGTTTCTTAGTCTTTACATTGCCATCATTTTGCATTTTAATTCACATCATAGCCTGATAGAATTGTTTGATTCACCATGGTAACTGTTTTCCCTTGTAGAAAATATACGTTTAATAAATTCAGTTGAATGACTGATTATTGAGCAATCAGTAAGATCATTTGATGGGTTGTGTAGAGAATGGATTGGAAAGGAGTGACTGGAGGCAGAGATTACTTAGGAATCTATTGCCACAGTTCAAGACAAACTAAATATTTACTGAGCTTTGTTGTAGTGTTGCTTTGACTGTTGAAGTCTTGCTTTGACTGTTGAAGTCCTGCTTAATTTGGGGGTGAGACTTTGGAGCAAAGCTAGTTTTTGAGTTGTTCTGACAAATTCTTCTGAGTTTATTTTCTTTTTCTACATTACCTTTTCTGTCTCTTTTCTGGGGCAACCAATTAATTACCAAATAATAATAATGATAATGACAATAATAATAATAATAACAACAACAGCAGCAACTTACAGAAATGTTTGTTTAGTTGCAATCAAATTGGTAAACAAAATACATACACAGGAAAATTAACAGCAAAATAGCAAAGCAGTTGAGGAGTCAGAATGTGACCTGGGATTGATACCCAAGTGAATGGTAGAGACAACAGGTGCCAGCAGTGTATGAAACTACAAGGTGGCTGTGGGCTGCTAACTTTGGGAAGCTTTTGTGATAAGCTTGATCTTAATAGCCAGGCAGACATCTAGAAAGAGAGAGGATAACTTCATGGTAAGAGAAATTCTAAGAAAGCAGCGTTGCAGAAAAGTCTTGTGTTTTTTTGTCCTTTCCTTGTACGTCCCTCTCTTCCCTTCAAGGTGCAAAGCCATCTAAGTTATGAGTGGGGTGGAGAGATGCTATCTCTGCTAGGGGAGGCCATCCCACTTCCTTTTATTTCCCATAGCTCAAGGTTTAGTGGGACCTGAAATGCTTGTCCAACATGTTGAAGTACTGCATGTTTTTAAGTCTGGCCTAAGTTCACACTAAGGACCCACTTAAATATTACACAAGAACTAAACTTTAATGAATTTTGATTCTAAAATTCGTAGGGATGCTCTTTCTTCCAGGAGTGGTAATTAAGTGGAACGTACATACTATTTAAATTGGTCTAAAAATCATTAGGAAAAATTTAAATGCCCCAGAGTAGAGAATTATGAAAGAAGCTTATTTTTTCAGTGCATGAATTGCAAATACTGACTTGAGTGGTTTGTATGCATGAGTAGATTCATTTATTCCCTGCAATGACCATATGAGGCAATACTACAAAATCATCCTAACTTCATAGATGAGGAAACTGGCAAAGAGAGATAAAGCAACTAATTTAATGCCCCAAAACTGGCAAATGCTGGACCAGTGGTCAAACTGAGGTAGTCTGACTGCCAAGCTTTTGCTACCACATGCCTTGAGAATCTATATAAATTTTCTGTTCCTTTGTCTGTAAAATCTGTTTAACTACTAAGGATTCCATGCAGCCCTCAGATCCCCTCTTCTGTGATGTATTTATCTCTCTCATATATGCACCTTGACATTTACCCTCATGTTAAAAATTAAGTGCTAGATTCACATCCTCAATTCCTACTCTACTCACACGGCTCCTCTTTAGATCTCTCAGTTCTCCCAGTGGAATATTCTCTTCACAGAAACTGACACCAACTGTCCTGTGTTATGAATAACTTAAAGAGCATAAGATTCCAGGTCAGTGATGAGCAACTCCTGTTTCAGATTTACTTCCATGTGATAGAGAACCTATTTTCATGGTGCAATTAGAAAATTATCTTGTATTATGGCAAACCTTAATACAAGGTTTTTAGTCACTTATGTCAGTGACTAAAAAGTGGCTCCAATTTTTTCACGCAGATTAAATGGATAATCTAGTTTGAGTCAATTTTTTTAAATCTGTAAGCTTTTTATCCCCAGCTGATCTAAATGAAAACAAAAATTGCTCTCCCTTGCACTAACTCATGCCCAGCTTCACAGGACACATGAATATTCCAGATCCTCCCCAGCTGCTTGAAGATCTGAGGGAAGAAAGGTACCATGACAAGGAAAGGAGAGAGGTGAGACCTGGTTTAGAGACAGAAGAAACCCCACTTGCCCATCACAAGTTCCATGTCTCAGAATTTTGACTCATAGAATTTTTTAAACAAGCTCCAAACGCTATTATTATTGGTACCTTCTGGACACAAGTGTGTGTCAGCTGCTATTAGTGCAACCTCTTGCCCTGCCTGGTGCACAGAAGAGGGCATGGGAAATGGGGCAGAGGTCAGTGTCACCCACCACCACTACTTCCTCCAACTGAAGGAAGGACACTTCCTTTCAGAAACTGTCTCATGAGTAAACATGGTGTAACAACAGATCTGTCTCAGGGACAAAGTATTAGCTCCAGAATCAGATGCAAGGGTCCCACCAAATGAAAAGTCCCACCAAAGTCCCACCAAAGAAAGCAGCGTCCTGATGGGACACTCAGAGAAAAGTATGAATGAGAGGACAGCAGAGGGAGTTTTCTAGCTGAAATCCCAAAAGGAGGACAGAGGACTGAATTGGGGTTGAGGTCTAAAGACAAACTTTGTACACTTAATGATATTTCTTTACTAAACTAAAAAGTGTCCATGCATTAAGTATTTTCTGTCATAAACAGCAATAGAGAAGCAGCCAATTGAACCACGGACTGAATCTGTAAGAAGCCTATAGATTGTTCTTTATTTCATTGTCCGTGTTTTCCTCAATAAATATGAATCGGTGATGAACCCCTCAAGTTAGAAGCTTAAGAATATCTTGATATTTTCTGTATTTGCCTCTTCTTCCTATTTTAATTCCTTTTCTGCTAGCAAGCTATAAAAATTTCTTAACCATTTCCATCACCTTTATACTTTGATTTCTCTCATGTGTTATGGTACAGCCTTCAGTTTTTTCAACCCATGTGAAGGCAATTTCTGACTTAGGTTGTATTAGCTCTAGAAAACATGTTGGTTATCATCTTTTGCCCTCTATTCCAGTTCAGTGAAATGTCAAAGCTATATTTGAGTCCTCTTCCCCTGAATGGTGCCTATGACCCTTCCCAGAAAGGGTTACTTGCAACTGTTTTTTTTTTTTTTTTTTTTTTTTTTTTGGAATATGGCAGGATACATCAGCCATAGTTGGAAAACACTGGTGGTTATTAAATTAGGAAGTTTTTTGAGGAGACTTCTAGGTTGTGGATGAACATAATTATTACATTTTATGGGACTTTTTGGCTTCACTGAAAGGCCAAGAAACAAAATACAAATATGTTAGTAAAATGTAAATTTGTACTCAATACTCCACAAGGGAATGGATAGGTAGCTGTGACATATTTATTTAGTAAATTTAAAAAAAGGGGAAAGAAGCAAAGAACTATTTAAATCAATTTTTTTAAGATTCAAGTCCTAGGTGAATCAATAATTATTGGATTGTTTTATGTGTGTGTGTGTGTGTGTGTGTGTTGTGTGTGTGTGTATTTATACTAAATAGTTTGAATTTCAACTGATTACTGAAGATATTTATACACTAAGATCACACCATGGTCTTGTCTCTAGAAGATTACCTTCTGTGGGTTAAATGTGAATGAATGGATGTCATGTTTGATTTTTATTTAACCCTTTTTGTTGTCTTTGCTTTTCACATAAAGGACACTTCCAGTTCTAATTTTCTGAATTTCTAAGAGTTCCACCATAGCTAAAAATCTTCATTTTAAGACCTAAATGAAACCCCCAAACTAATAATTGAAGAAAAACTTCTACTTAATGTTAACAACATCATCGGAGTGAATAGGATCACTGGAGAGCCCACTGTCTCCTCTGCCTAGACTATAAAGATTTAGGATCTCAACCTATCACTGTTTGAGCAAGAAGGAACATTCCCACTAGTGATAAAAACTACAAAGAAATCCAGGTCTGTTACTTAGGTATTGTAAGCACAAATAACCAGACGGGAGCAGCCCTCAAATGGATCAGCAAGCTGTCTTTATTAAGCATCGGCAGAATGACACATGACATATTTTCAGGGGAGAAAAGGGCCCCTGGATACAAGAGGGGTCTGCCTTTTATAGGTCTTAATGAGAGTTAATCATAGAATGTTTAGTGTGACTTAATCATTAGAGACTTGGTACGTGCCAGCTGGGTGGTCAGGAAAACTAGTTGTGCAGGTTAAAAATCTAACTCAGGAAAACAGCTATAAAAGTTTGAAACTCATTGTTACTGGGATAAAAATCTAGAGCCCTGAGCCCATTTGTTTGCCTTGCCCTCCAGGACTCAGTGTTACTGGGATAGGATGAAAGCCCAGAGCCTGGTGCTCATTGCTTATCTTTTTCCTCCTGGACCCACTGTTACGCAGAGCTTAACTATTTGCTTTTCTCCTTCCAGGACTCATCAGCAATGGAAAAGGGTCAAAGTCCAGGGCCCAGTGTTCGGTATTCGCCTTCTGCCTCCAGGACCCATCTTCACTGGGAAGGGATGAATGTTTGCTTCTTCCCCGCTCCCTCCTCCCAGGCCACATTGTCCTTTCTCCCTGGGGGCTGTCTTGGGGGTTGTTAGTTTCCATCTCCTTCAGGCATCACAGGAATTAGGATGAACACATGGAGTCTAAAGCCAATTCCAGACTCTTCTATAGTGAGGACTCGTCTACCCTACTCTTGAGGTTAGTGGTAGTTGAGGTGCAAAGCATGGTGCTGATGTGAATCGACCTTTTCTGCATCTTGAGTGGTGAGGGAAATGAGCAAGTTGGGTGGAGCTCAGAAATGAACAGAAAACACGTGGCATGTCTGGGCATGGCTTAGACTGCTATCAGTTAATATGAATTTTAAGGGAGGAATGGGCATATTTGTAAACAATTTGCAAGCAGAACGAAAGATGTAAAGGATACCAGTAAGCTGAGTATAATTAATTTGTTTGTGTTAAAAGTAAAAGAAAGTAGAATTGTTTGATTCCTCACGAGACTGAAGATTTGCCTGAGTCTGCAGTGTAGTTCAAGGTATCTGTCCACACCAGACTTCTGTCTGCTGAGGGTCTACTGAGGCAGAAGGGCAGGTTTTGTACTTTGTAAAGCCCACTTCAGGGTTTTCTTCCTGACATGGTTTTTTGACTCACTGTGTTAATTCTGACTAATTGCTCAGTACATTCAGGTCCCCATTTCCCCCCCCCCCGCAGCATAGGAAGAACTTGCAAAAATATTCATGCATGAAAATTAGTATTGAAAGAGCCAAAGTTAATTCATAAACATATTTGTATTTTCTATTATCAATATTCTTCATATTAAGAAAAACCTTCAAAAATGTCTTCTTTCAGTTTTCACCACACTGTTAAAAGTATGTTCACGATCCTCAGCCTTTCTTTTCTCTTCTTCCTGCTTGTTAAATTTATAATAATTCCATATAGAGTCACATTCAGAATTTGGACAGATTGCTACGAACTCTACTGGTTCCTACAGGATAAGATAACCTCACTCCTACATTTACAGTACTTTGAGTTTTCACAGATTTATTGCCCTAATTATGAGTTAATGAGCTCAGAGTTTTACAAGGAAATTTGCATTACTTAAGTAGGACAAATTATCAACTTAACCAAGATAAAACATCTCTGATTCTTTGTGACCCTTCATCTCCCCAACAGAGATAGCTATCACCTAGCCACCGATAAACTAGCTTTCAGAGTAGGACGCCAATTGCTACCTTCTAAATAAACTCTGCTGCAACTTTAAGGAGTTTGCTTGGCATGGTTCACACATTTTTGGAAGCCCTTTCATTTGTGTTCTCATTTAGCTACTTATACACCCATCTCCAACTATTTTTAAGTCAGAAGAATGTGAAGGAAACCATTGACAAGTCTTTTTACAACCCAAAGGAGAGTTCAGGAATAATTTAACATAACAAAAATATAGCATGGGTACAGATCATTTTAGATCTCAAGTATTAAGTTTTCTTGACTTAACAAAGTGCAAATTATTTTGATTTTTTTTCTTGCTTCCAGAAAAAAAAATAGTAGCACACATTTTACTTCCAGTTTTTTTCTTTCCTTCATATTTTCTCATTGAGAGAAATAACCTTGGGGTTTGTTTTAGAGTTAGACGATCATCCTTTTATGAGAGGAGTTAAGAAATAAATTTTTACCATTGACTTCCTCAAAATGTGTTCTTTTTCCATTAGGTGTTATTTTGAAGATTCTGAGAAATGCCATAACGTGTGCTAGAAGGGGACCACCAGGGGCTCCCTAAGAGATTAGGAAGAAAAGGTGAGTAAGCAAATTAGTCAGCTAAATTAACTAGTGGCTTTAGAAGATTCGAGTCTGTCCTGCCAGCACGTTCTGCCTCATTAGCTCCATTAGTTGCTCGACTTTGTCATTATTCTGCCCACTTCCCTCTATGCAGTTTCACTGTGTCAGCTTTGATTTCCCCCTGTACTTATTTTTTTTTTTTCCATCTTAGAGCTATTATATCACCTTCCAGGAGCATTGATTTTAAGTCAAGTGTCACAAATTTCCCACTCATCATTTCCTTTGCAGGCCTGAACTGTCTTTTGCTGCTGCCGAGGCTCCTTTCATTATTTCAGAATTAATCACTCCCTCCCATTGGCCAGGCCTTGCCGCCTCCTTCCCTGTTGAACTTAACCTTTAACCGCTAAGTGTTCTAATTGACAAACAGTGAAATAACCTCCCATCAATGTGTCTTGGCAAAATTAAATCATTAAGAGGGCAAGGGAGAGGTTGATGATAGGAGCTGTTTGTGTTAAGATTATTAGACCTTATTTATTAGTTGTCCAGAATTGCAATAGGTAATGTTGGAGGGGTGACAGAAATTAAAGCAATCATTACTCCTGACCCAAAAAGTTCTTACAATCTTGTAATGTGAAACACTTTTGAGAGGAGCAAACTATAAAGTTCGCTTTTGGCTTAGGTGAGTTTTACTATACATGACTTTAAAACTTGGGTTAAATTCAGGAAGTTAGTAGCTGGTGATAGAAGTCTTTGTCAGTGATGAAAATAACAATCATTGCTAGAACTTCAAACATTAAATTGAAATTTTTGAAACAAATAGGTGTTGCCAATGGAAATTTTATTCTGCCTCTCTCTAGAGGAACTTATGCACCTGTACAAAAAAATACAACACATCTCTTAGAAATTACTGATATACCACTGTCTCATCATCTTTAATGTGAAGGTCATTCTTTTTCCTCTAGAGAAACAAACTTGTAAGACCTTCAGCAAAATTCCTACTAGTACTTAACAGTGTAGTAACTGTTTTCACTGGCATAAAGACCATCAATTTTTTTATTGGTCCATTATAATTATACATAGTAGTGAATTCATTGTGCTGTATTTGTGCATGCACCTAACACAAAAGAACCTTTTCTTTCCCTCCATGATCTGCTTGATCTACTGTACTGGTCTCCCTTTTATTGTTATTATTAATATTTTAATTTGTACATTATAATTATATATAAAAGCAGGATTTGTTGTGGTATAATTGTATATGAACATAGCAAAGGACCATCGATTTTTAAGAAAGGGTGGTACAAATTTCATTGTGCAGCCACAGGGAAATCATATCATCTATGGACAGTATTTCTAATATGGACCTAAAACATGTTGCAAATATAGTCATTTCATTTGTCAAATGCTACACGCTTCCAGGTAGGAAGTGATCTAAAGGTGGATCATGACAGTTTAGATGTTTTTATATTTTCAGATATGTCACAGAATACTTTTGAAAGCACAAAAAATGGGTGTAAAAATAATTGTAAGAGAAAATATTATTTCTCCAAAACATAAGACTTAAAGTTACAAATATTGACAAATACACTGATGTATCATCTTCATCTGCCAAGTCACTTGTCTCTCTCTCCAGCTCTCTCTCGCTGTTCCTCTTTCCCTGTTTTTCTCTTTCTTTTTAATTTCTTCCCCCAAACCCTGTCCAGGGTTATTTTTCAACTTGCTATCAAAGTCTGTCCTGCTGCTTCTGAAAAGCAACAAAACTTTCTCAAAAAGAATATCATGGTAATAGAGGTGTAACTTGAATGCAAATTCCATATCTACTTTCTTGGGCTGGTAATAAGCTCATTTCTTAAGTAATATGTGAATGATTCTGAACGCCAAATTTACCTACATCCTAGGAACTAAATCAAAACAAAGGGACATGGACTTGAAAGAACATTGAGGTAAAACATTTCATCCAAATGCCAAGTAAATATTTTCTCCACAATTTATTTAGAATTCCAATCATCTACTGCTTGTTCACATTTTTCCAAGTCATGAATTAAATTCTTGCACATTGTATATTAAGCTCCATTAAACTTGAAGGCATTATAGGAAATATCATTGAAAATATAATGAGATGCATTAAAGAAAAACTTAGAAGAATTTTCATCCAACTACTAAGCCTTCACTGTGCTAGATCAACTTTTTCGGGAAAAGTTTTTTCTGTCACTCCTGTTGAGGATGTCATGTGCAGTTTTGAGCATCCTGAGCTGGGGTTTTATTTTTTCTGAATTATATTGATTATAAATGTGCCCTATAGTCCTTAACATATCATTTGATGTTACAATAAGAAACAACTACAAAATTTTCTTGTATTTTGATTCCATTAATTTCAGTACACAATGTGGAATACTTTGGTAAATGTTTCTTTCTATAGCTTCCCTTAAAGGAATTTCCTAAACACAAAGTACCATGTTATTTATTCTGCTATATAGAATGGGCAGCATACACAACTGGGTCTACAAATGGCAATTTTAGAATATCATATTTAAATTTGATTTTTTAAAATAATTATACTTACCAATTTTAGAATTCCAATTAATTTATCTTATTACTTAAGGCACAATAAATTATAATATGGGGCAGATACTGAGATATTTTATACTTTGTTTAGCTACAACACCTGTCAGTGCTTGGCAACTGTGGTTCCATTATTTAATTTGAAAGACAGCAAATATTTCTTCCTTAACCTAACTTGAAATTACTGTCTTATCTGATCCTGTGTATTACATAGAGAGAACCTACAGAAAGGGCTATCATGCATGGAGTAATTAATACATTGGTCCATCTTTTCTGGAACAATCATCTTCAAACTTAATGTGAAGCATTAAGAGAATGCATTTTCAGGGCTTTCCATTTTTCTTCTCCTTTGGGAATGTACACGGTGACCTACACACTGTAAATACTTGTAAGTATTTGTAGACTCAAAATGAAATTCCCTTTATAACTAATGAATCTTCCAAACAGACTATCTTGAGATAAAGGCCTAGCTTTGCCAGTCATATTCAGAAATATGAGTGTTGCCTAAGATTCTCTTGCATCTATGCTAATATTGCTCAAGATTCCTAATCTTTCACAAAATTTGTTCATCAGCCCCATGAAACCAGGAGTAAAGTCATTGCAATGCCTCACAACTTCAGCAAATGGCTTAAAATAATAACTTTTCTCTCCTCATATTCTCCAGAAACCCAGCCATGTATATCTGTAGAACTTTCTAGCTTCAACAATATGAGGCTTCACCTTTGCTGAATCTTTTTCTTTTAAATAAAGTCACCATCTAGTTCTCTACCTACATATCTTAATGTTAAGCATGTCAAACCCCTATAAATAAATTTTCTTAACACCCCCATATTTATGTGACTGTCATTCACACTGATTTTTATCCTAATTTTTCCTTATTTTACACAATTAGGTTGATGAAAAATATTATATATAATATGCAGTAAAGTTCATTATTTAATATGAAAGATTAATTGGAATTCTATAGAGAATGTTAATAAGTTAATATGTAAGAAAAACAAAGTAAAATTCCTAGTGTAATACCCACATGGAAGGTACCCAATAATTTTTAAATGTTATTCTTCTATACTTTCCCACTCAATCCTTGTGGACATATATAATATTTAAGAAAGAAATACAAGTTCCTTTTTAGTCAGAAGAGAGGATCATATTTGTTCCATACCATTTAATTTCGTATGTTAGTTAAAAAGTCCATCTATTTGCAGGAGTGTAAGGGAGGAGAAGTAAAAGAGAAGAACATATCATTTAGTTTACTATATACCAAAGACAGACTTTTTCTTCCCTTGCAGCATTCTTTCCTGTTCCCAGAAAATTTAAGATAGTCAGGCTCCAGCAAACTCTACTCCCCAGTAATGCCAGAGTTTTGTGCATCCAATTGTTTAGTTACACTCCTTCTCTGGGCTCTGATTATCTTTGGTCTTAGCTACCTACTATTTCTTGATTCACCATTCCTATTCAAGACCCTCTTCTCTGCAAGGAAATTCACCTAAATACCAACTGGTTTCTATTTCTGAGATGGCATAATTCTTTTCTGAAAATCCCTCACATGCCTGCATTGGGTTCTGAGTTATCAATCACCATTCCTATTGCTGAATCTACCTCTTGCTCTATTTCTCCTGGTCTTCCCATGAACAGTTAAATCTCAATAAAACACATGTTGATCTATGACTAGGTACTGAGATATATAGCCGAGATGGCAAATGTTAACCTTCACCTATTTCTATAACTTTCTAATCACCACCAAGAATCACAAAAATTCTGTTCTTTCTAAAGGCCTTGTAAGGATTACCACATGTGTAGAAATCTGATACTCCACATTCACAAATGAGGCAGTGAAAATAGTGTTTGGAAAAAGACTTTTTTATGTTATCTTGTGTCCTTTGGATATTATTTGTATACTAGATGGTGGCGTTATAGCTTGCAGAGTTTGGTTTACTTTTTTCCATAGTCCTCCTAATCTTTGATAACAAAGTCACATCTCCTTGATCACCAGTTTATTAGTTTAGCCAAAGGTATCTTGGCACCAGAGACCAGCTTGGAATAAAACCACAAGTCTGAAGTCTTTTTAGAAGATATCACTTGGTTCACAGAGAAGCATACTAGTCACAAGCTGATAATAGGGATGACAACATTGTTGTTACCAGTTTGTCTTTGCACACAATTAAGTCTCTATATCCTCCACAGACCACAGATGAGTGCTTTGAATCTCTATTTTATGTTTTTAGGTGGGAAATAATTTCAAATAAGGTGAACTCAAGTGCTCAAATGAATAAACAAATAAGATAACTATGGAATTGGGAAACGAGGTACCAGAATGGAGTAATTTAAAATGCAATGAAGTCTCTGGATAAGATCAAAGAAAGTTCCCTTTTCAGTTTGCACCACTGCAAGGGTGGGAATTGGCCCTTTACTGTGGTCAGTATTTATTGTCTGCATAAGCCTGAGACATTCCTTATCTGTGGTGCCACAGTGGTTAAGCCTCTGAAACAGACTTGTGTTACCCAAGAGAGTGCTGGAGCAGTGCAGATAGCAGAGGGTAGTGGCAGCCATGCCAGTTGGTCAGTCTAGGTGGGGTATTTCAGTATTAGGGATGGATGGTACTGACTTAGAATAGGAATGCTGATTCTGCCTTTTCTGCCTCATGTTTCTGAAAACTATTTCCAAACTTCTGTGTCTTATAGCTTATTTCTTTTAAAAATGGGATCTGACAGCTTAGAAGTTAAAGTCTCCTCACCAAATATCATTCAGAACTTTGTATATGCAAACTTTTAATTCTCTCATTTAGTCAAAATCTGTTCTTAAAATATATATTTCCCTTCCTTGAAGTTTACACTTGCAGCATTATAGAGGGAACACCCCTTCCTCCTGGTCTTTACTCTAACCCCCCCCCTCTTTTTTTTTTTGCTTTAAAACCTTTACATCTAACTCATTCCGTAACTCCATAACTTACTTTCCTATTCTAGTAATTTTATTCCTTAAAAGTAGACAGTAAGAAAACATTGAGAAAGGAAAGTACCTCTTAATTGTAAAAAGTAAAACCTTTAGGCAAGAAATAGGAGACATACAGCTTCATTCTCCCCAGAGACAGAGACAAAACCCTCCTGGACATTTCAGCATCTCATTCATCAAAAATCCACAGAACAACATCTACAACAGTAAATATGGGTGGTATTTTTGTCGGAGGTTTAGATTCCATAAAAACCCAGTGTCTTATATTTCAGAGCTGGGAGGTTCTTCAACATCAAGTAGATAACTCTCTCCATTTTAAAAATGAGAAAATTTAGAATCAGAGATACCAAAGGACTAACCCCGGTCACACAGCCAGTGAGATCTGCAACCCTGTCCTGTTCTTGTTTTAGTTCCCTTTCTAATCTACCACCATGTCTCCCCTAGAATAGTGAAAGAAATGAAGGGAAACAGTCATACTGCAAAGGTATGTACACATATAAGCAAGTCATTTGGGAATGAAAACAAAGGCTAAAGAGAGTAAAACAATAGTAATAATAATAATAGAAGATGGAGATTTATTTAATAATCAGACCTATTCTAATTATCCCAATAATATTTTTTTTTAAAATAGCATTATGGAATGTCTTGAAATAAGTAAAACAGACTTGTTGTTCTGATTCATCATAATTATAAACAGTTAAAGCCTCTAAAAAATTTTAGACATGAGAAATGACTAAGCCAGCTTTTGAGTGTATTCTTTTTCTTATGTAGGATTGTCTCCAAATGATTATTTTTTAGTCCTATAACCTGCTTCCATTTTAGACCATTTGAAATGTAGGGCTTCCTTTCTCTTTTTGAAAAGATAATTCCGGTGTAATCTGTCTTGGGAATCAAGACGGGATGCTTGGGAAACTGATGTGCCTCACTGAAGACATTTTGCATGGCATCTGATAAGGAGAGCACCAGTTGCAGTCTTGAGATGTGAAATCACCTGGAAATCTCCTAAGATCACTTAATGAGAGACAAATAACCAGGGCAAGGAACACTTTGCATCCCTCATTATCCAATCAAACTGGGATATATCTGGAGGAACAGATATCCAAGATGCCTAAAACATGAAGTATGCTCAGGCTTGCTTGCCTGGACAAATCCCCAGAAGAAAATGTATAGTGCAGCTACTTGGATGCCATGTGAGGAGTTATTAGCCAGCTGGGCCGAGTGAGTGACATTTGGTTGAGGCGGGGTGTGGGCACACTACTCCAGGCAATCTGGCTTTCATCTTCCCCAGTATTTATTTGGCAAACTCAGACATCGTTCCTCACTACTCCCCCTCATATCTGAAGCAGTCATCTTGGGGTGAGATGATTTATTATAAATTGCACATAATGTTACTTAAAGAGCTTTCCAAGGGAAACAGACCTCCTAGAGAAGAGTCCCAGGTCAAAGAGGAATCCAGTGTGTGGCTGCACCACTCCTGACCTGGCCTAACTGACCTCAAGCATCTGTGGCTTCCTTGTGTTCCTGAGATCTTCCTCTGCACTCATAGATGAGCCAGATCCAGTTGCAACCCCTTTAGATAGAGGAGAGGGAAAACATGAGATAGACGCTCCATCTTGTTTCCCCTCAATATGCTGAGGAGCTCTGAGGGCTAGAGAGAAGAACAACATTCAGTCATTCTCTCTTTTTACTGCTTCTTTCTGGGAGAAGGTTGGGGTTTCCTCATCCCAAGAAAGGATGGCACAGACTGTCTTTTTCCAGATGACTCTAGTTTTTACCGTTCTTTGTTCTTCCCATATCTGACCTGCTTTTGTTCAAGTCAAAGCTGAAGAATCAGCAGTGAGAAATCCTCAAGTGAACAGAGTCCGAGGAAGGAGAGACATGTGCTCACACGGGCATGCAAATACATGGGAGCTGTTTTGTCCCCCACCCACCCTGGTGTGGCAGCCAGCCTTCTGATTTCCTTTGCACTTTAATCAGGACCATAAGTAGGGCACGTGTCAGATCAGGAAGGTTACCGTTTCAAGGTGGCAATGGGATGGTTACACTTGTTCCATTTCCTATGCCCTTTACATTCATGAGATCATTATCATTAAAACGGATTTGTGCTGTGCCATTTCCTGTTCTTGTTACAATCTTCATCGTGACAAGAGGGTACACCAGGTTTTAACGCCTGGTGTTATATTTAACTGTTTTCAATAACTGGTTGTGATATGATTTTTCTCCCCACACGGTGTTGTCTGCACATAAAAGTAAACCTAATGCTGTCCAAGAATTTGAGTGATGGCATACTGAGTGTTTTGCGACTTGACAACGTCAGGGTAGGGACAGCCATCCTCTTCTTTCTGTGTCCCAACCTCACCACCAGAACTTTCACAAGAGGCTCTGACTTGTTTCTGCACCTTCCACTTAGACAGATACCCACTATTCTTACCTATGGCTCTTTGCAGCCCAAGTGACACTCCTAGTGACAGTCAGATTGTATCACATAAGGGGCAAGGCAGTGCAGTTTCCAATTATCATCAAAGAATTTCCCCACCATAACTATGCTGAGACTTCAGGCTGTTGATACAGATGAGATCAAAAATAGAACATGGTATAATAAGAACCTTTGCTTCCTGCCACGGACTAGAATCAGAATAGCTAATGGTACAACGCTTTCAAGCTCTCCTTTTTTAAAAGTAGGTTTAGTTCTTGTGAAAGCTGCTGAGTTGACAGCTGAGGATACTATGGATAGAAGGATGATAGACTTTCTCTCCCCGTTTTTCCCAGTATACCTTTGGCCTGCCCTGGAGGGAATGTCTCAAGAAGAGAGTGAGTAGTTCTTTCTCCAAGTACTTTAAGTCTTTGAATTTGGGAATAGGCATATTTTCCAAGCTGATTATGAAGAATATTTCAAGATGGGGCTGTTTCCCCTCAGATCAAAGCTCAAATTGACAGATCATTTTATACAGGCAAGTGCAGAGCCACCCAGCTAGACCCAGTTTTGAAATCAAGCATCTCTTCCCACAAGCAACCTCCAAAGCTCTGCAAGTGAGTTTTGTAGTGCATTGTGTGCAGCTGAAGTTTTAAGGACTCAGTCTTCTGTGGAAGATGGGGTACAACATTTGCTTCATAACCAGAATTCAGGTAGCACCAGTCATTGCTAAGGCTGATCCACCTCTAGTTCTTGGTAACAGCAAAGCTCAGAGCAGTTGACTGACAAGAAGGAACTTGGACTATGGGGATAGGTTGGGGATAGTGGGCAGCCAAAGTTCCTCAAAACAGAAGAGAGCTAAAACTGCCCCCCTTTTTACAGAAGACTTACCTTACCTAATATTTAGACACTTTGGAACAGGAATTCCCTGATGCATTTCATGGGGGAGGGTCTGAAATTCTGTGTGAATTTGGTTGTGAGCTTATTCACTTTTTTCTCTCTCCCAAGGTGTGCCTTCCTAGCTTTTATCTAATTTCCAAGATCTGTGACAGCCTGCAGTTTGAGAGCCACCACTTTAGGTAGTCAAGTCTCTTTCCTCACTCCAAGTTCTCAAAGATGTTAACCATCCCATTCAGAAAACAGAGGTAAAGGTCAGTAGATGAACAACATTTGATTTCTCGCTTTCAAGAGCTTGATTCCTTTCTCATTTGGGTTGTTTCCTTATTTGCCAAATATGCTCTTAATATTTGAATTTGAGGGTTTTCTCTCTTGCGCTCTCTTTTTGAAATGACATGTGTATAATGTACTTGATGTCTAGAATAACATTTCATGAAAGTAAGACCTTAAAATGCAAGCACAATTAATGGTTGTCTTATGTGCTAGCACCACCCGCTAAGAAAGGAGGCACTTAGTGAACACTATCTTTTTAAGAAAGGGAAACTAAGAAAAATATCACCCAACTTATAAAGGATGGAAATCCATGATCAAATACAGCAATTCTTTCTCAGAGGTAATGTTGAATGCCAACACAAACATAACCACATCACCTGCCCTCAATTCAAAAAAGAAATAGAAAAGAAGCTAAAGAGAACAGCTCCTCCTTTTCCTCTGAATATTGTTCTGCAGAGTTCATAAGGTCAGGAACTTGACACTGGTTTCGAGTGGAGGAAGCCAGTCAAGCAGGATTTCTTTGCCCTCTGGACAAATGGTTAGCCTACTTCAGGAATTTTGAATAATTATTGCAGTTCTCTTCAGCCAGGAGAAATTTGCGTTTCACAAAGAAAAGAGCTTGTGGCATTAACTTAATCCCATTGCCTGAGTGCACAAAATCAGTTTTGCTCTGCAGAGTTATCTTTCCTAATTGGCAAGTATGAGAACTATTGTCTCTGATTCCTTGGATCTTGGAGAAAATGATGTACCCATGGTATTAACTTAGAGCATGACATAACACCCAGCCTCCTGCATTTCCCAGAAGAAAATCCCCTCAAACATATGTAGTTGTGTGGCAGATTGCTCTTCCTGGTATGTATAATGTTGCTTTTCCTCGGAGGGATGCCAAGTCAGCAATTCTATGCCCACACCCATAACTCTCAAGAGTTTTGAAGTTTCACTCTTTTCCTCACCAAAACTACTCTTAATTCCTAAGCAGATAAGTTTGTAGTAGTTGAACTCTTGGTAGCATCCTAGTAAGTTTGGACTGAGATCATTATTGTGTTGTTATGAAACAAATGGGTGAATAAGGAAAATTCTTCCATAGTCAGTTTCATGAACAAAACTAGCGTCTAAGTTGATTTGAAGAGGACATGTTATTGGCAACTACTGACCAAAGTTGCCAGCAGCTGTATTTTCATCAGAAAAGCAAAGTTCCTTTCCCTTTTCACTCCTCTTACTATCCCTTGGTGATTTCTATTGTTTTGGAATCATTCTCTACCATACATAACAAGTACTATTAACCATATGGGATTACCCGTCCAAATTCCCAGGGAACAGAGAGTAGCTGTGAATATATTTGTATGCCTCAATATTACTGTGTTAATGATGCCTCAGATTACTAGAGTAATTTTGCCAAGAATCCCCCATGCAATTGACATCTCAGGAATTATTCCACTTATAATGGGAAGCCCATTAATTCGGAGGAGGAATATATTATTGTTTCACAAGCAGTATATTGACTCAAAAATGTGCAAACATTTTAATCTACTATAGATAAATTCAGTCTATGATATTATGATAATTTGTGAGGGTTCTTTAATTTGCAGGGGTGAGTTATATGGGTTTTTCTGGATAACAACCAACCTGAAGCATTTAGTTAGTCTTTTGACCCAAGTGAAACATACACGTCATGAATCCCTAAACTTTTATGCAACCTGTACAATTGATCTTATATCCAGTTAGGCACCAACAAGCATAGTGTTTTACATAGTATTTCTCAAGAGTTTGACTTATGTCTGTTGGTTGCTTTTCAGTCATTTCAGTACTCAAAGGGTGTTTCCAGATTATTTTTTAAAAAATAGTTTAGTTCTGTAATCTTATACAATTTACCTTGATGTCTGATCACTCAAGCTTTTTAGTTATATCTTTTTTATACCACCATCTCTGGGACCTTGTAAGAAGAAAAAAACAGCTTTAATGATATTTACTTCTTTACCAAGTATTTTCAGCTCCTTAGATAAAATTAAATACCTACAAGCAATGACTTCAAGCCAGTATTTAGTTATGTGATGTGGCCAAACTTTTGAGATGTGGCAGAGTTAAGTTGGTGGGCACATCCCTCTTTAGAATTTTATTCCTCATAGCCTATGTTAGGTCATGTGAATTCAAGTGACTCCAGACTGAAGAATCTCAATTTAGGAACCTTCACTTTGCTTAAATTTGAAAGGATTGAAAGATTTTTTTTTCACAATTGATTATAGGCCATCATGAGATTTTTCCTTCTTTACAAATTTTAAAATGCTAACTCTAGGCACAAAGTTGTACAGCAGATCTCTAGGTTGTTTTCATCTTAACTAGCAAACTTTATACCTGTTGAACAAATTAATTCCCCATTTCCTCCTCCCCCAGTCCCTGGCAACCACTGTTATATTCTGCTTCTGTGGTTTTCACTGTTAGATACGGTGCCCCAGAAGAGTCATGCAGTGTATCTTCTTCTGTGATTGGCTTAGCGCAATGTCCTTACAGTTTATTTATATTGTTGCAAATGTCAGGATTTCCTTCTTTAAGTCTGGATAATATTCCACTGTATATACATACCACAGTTTCTTTATCCACTTGCTGATGGACATTTAGGTTGTCTTAAATCTTGGCTGTTATGAATAATGCTGGCTTGGCCACTCTTTTGAGATGTGACAAAGTTAAGTTGGTGGACAGGCCCCACTTCTGAATTCTGCTCCTGTCTTGACTGATGAGACTTTCTCAGAGCTGCACTAGAGTCCAAATCTCTTCCTATCTAATCCTCACTGTCTTTCTTAGTGTCAGACCTGCGTCACGACCTAAAGGGTTTCCCTGCCTACTCCTGCCCTCTGTCTCCATTATCTTTCAAAAGCAACACCCCAGTAAATCTTTGTACTTCTGCCTCTATCTTGGGGACTGCTTCCCAGAGGACCTAACAGCCTACCTTCCTTGCATTCCAAATCTCTTTCTAGCTGTGGCCCTATTTATTTTTCCGCTCTCCAATAAAACTTCTAATGAGAGCTGTAGTTCCACTTCCTTTTCCACGCCCACTTGCTAATTGCCAGCTGTCTGTCTTGTGTTATATTACCCATGATAGGGCTGGGGTTGTAGCTCAGTGGGGAGTGCTTGTGTAGTATGTGGATTCCCAGTAGCCCCAAAAACATACCTCACTGTATCACCAATGCTTCATTGAAAAAATGATTAGCAAAGTCACCAACTGCCAACCTCTGTATTATTAATTCAGTGGGTACTTCCTGCTATTGTGTGTCTCAGTGCATATTTTTAAAGTAGATAGAAAAATTATCAAAAACCACCACTGACATCAGAGAGGCAATATCAGGTCCTAGTTAAGAAAATAGAGTCTGGATTGAGATAATTTTGATTTGAATCCCACATCTGCCACTTATGAGCTATGTATGGTTAGGGAATGAACAAAATGTTTAAAATGTTAAAAACAGAAAGTAGTATAATATTAAAAAATTAAAATGGTAACATCTCATCATTAACTGTTGTATTGTTTAGCTTATGTTAAAAGTTTACATAGATATTTGGGTGAGGAGAAGTTAATATTTCCTAAATATTTATTATGTGCCTGGAGTTCAAATAGACTGTTCATATTGTAAAAAAATGTATTTTGTAATATGTTTGTTCTATCTTTATATTAAATTGATGAGCTTAAACTGATACTTACGTAAAGTATAAAATAGAACTTCCACAAATAATTTATTCCCTGTTTGCTTAAAAGATACTTAATGTCAAAATAATGTGGATTATGACCTCTCAAAGTAAGAAAATTTAGGAACCTATAAAGCTATTTTCCATTGTAATACAATGTATTTTAAATTTAATACATTATAAATCGGGAATTAAATTATGCACTATTTCATTAAAAGTTGACTACTTCCCTGAATATTTGTCGTGGTTACATAAGATAAAGGAAGGCATTTAAAAAGTGAAATGACAGCTACCATCTAAACCAGGTGATTTACTAAGTACTTTAACCAGTAGAATTTCAGTACAGTGGCAAATTGTCCATTTGACAGATTTTTAAAAACTGGAGCTTAAAAAAGTTAAGTGCTTAAATTCACTCTGCTAGTAATCATCTCAGTCAAAATTTGAACCTAGATCACTAACTTCCAAGCTCTTTCCTCTTCAAAGGTAGGCAATCATTTCCTTGGTTTGACAGCATGAAAAGGTAAGTCACCTTAATGGAAGAAAGATGAGGGTTTTTTTTTTTTTTTTCCCTTGCTCCAGCTGTAACAGTAAAACCCACAAGTGAGATTTTTGTTCTGGTTCAAATAATATTTTATTAGAAATTAAGTCATGTAAATATCTCATGAGCTCCATCTCCAGCGAGACCGACATCTCTGCAGAGCAGTTGGAGTTCTGCGGGAATCCCTCAGTGTATTAGGCTGCAGCAGACTCTCCTGGGTGCCTCACTTTTATGAGCACTAAAAACCCACACAAGGATTGAAAGCAGACTTGAAAGGCCCTGTGAGCTGACCCAGAGTCGGAGAGCTCCTTGCCTGTGCTTCCTAGTGGGAGATTCTGGCTTGATCAATCCCAGAGTTTTGCTCATAGCCAGCAGCAACTCTACATGCTGTGCAGGTGGTACTTTAAGCTCCCAGAGGGATGAAAAGCCTCATCACTCAGCAACCACTTTGGCAGACTAAAGGGTGACAATGATTGGCTCTGAACAAGTGAGTAAGAGAAACAGTATCCAAATCTCTGGAGGGAGGGGGACATTCTGCAGATTTTTAAAATCTCCTTTTAACCCAGTGTTAAATATTTTCACAAGTCCATAAAACAAATGCAAATTTATTTACAGCAGGAAATTCAGACACATGAATGAGGGTCCCAAATCATCTTTAGTAAAATATCAGTTACTTTGTTCATTCATTTACTGGATATTTATTGATCCCCTTTTAGTGCCAGATACTGTCCTAGGCCTCAAGGATACAACCTGATGTCAAGGAGGAAGACAAATCGCTAATATGTCAGCTGATGATAAGTGCAAGGGAGAAAAATAAGGTGAAGGAGGGAACAGGGTGTACTGTGAGGAGGGAGATGGATGCGATTTCCACACAGTCAGGGAAGGAAGCCTATTTGATGACAGAGCTGAAGGAAGAAAGGGACAAGCCATCTGATATTGGTAGAAAGAATTGCAAGAGCGACATGGTGCATGGACCAATAAAGAAATCAGTGTCCGGAGCAGCATGAAGATAGGGAAGATGGGAGCCAGGGCTGGTGTGGGACTGGGCAGGCAACTCTTTGTAGGCTGGACTTGGATTTCAGCTTTCAATGTGCTGAAAATGATTGTAGAGTCTTGAGAAAAGGGATAACATAATGGGGGCTCATAATTTAAAGGGATTGCTCTGGATAGAAGCATGAACATGGCAAATGGAAGCTGAGAAATCAGTAGGGAGCTATTCCAGTTGTTTGGGAAAGACTTGATAGTTTGACCCAAAGTAAATGTTGTGTTCATCCTGAGAAATGATCAGATCTGGATAGATTTTGAAGGTAGAGCTAGCAGACTGTGGATTGCTTAGATATGGGGTATGAAAGACTAAGGGTATTTCAGGATGATACAGAGTCACTTAGAATGTTTGGGGCGATTAGCGGAGAAACAATTGAATGAGGACTCAGTACCAAGAGTTGTTAATTTTGAGATAACTTTAGATGGTCAAGTGGAGAAATAGTTGGATATAGACCCTTGGGGTTTGGGGGAAAGATCATAATGAAGAAGTAATTTGGATATGGGCCTAGAGAGAGCACTGTGGATGTGAGGTGCAATGCCAGCAGCTAAGAGTTGAGAAAATGTTTAGTATGTGACAGGCTTTACTTAAGCCCTTCTATTCAACTCAAGCCTCATAGTGATGGGATTGATAGCCTTACTCATTACTGGAGGAAACTGAGGCACAGAGAAGTAATTGTAATCTGTTCCAGATCATAAAACTAGACAAGTGGAAGAGGCCAGATTCTACACAGATCTATCCAGAGAAGATGCAGGCTCCTCACCACCACTTTCAGACTATTCCTGCTTCCATGCCCGGTTCTCCCCATGAAGAGTCAGGGAACAAAAAGAATAAGAATGAAGGTCAGAGTTTTGCACCATTTAAATTCTATGTTCAAACAATCATTAACAGGAGGAGAGAGAAGGTTCATAAACAAGTGGTTTGAAACAAAACACAAAAATCAAACAAACCTTTTCTTAAAAGAAAGCCAAGCAACCCGAGGAAAGAAACAATGATGCGTTTTATCTTATTCTATTTTTCTGATCTCATCTATAGATTGCAAGATATCTTTCAATTTGAGAAATCTAAAAGGACAGAGAAAATGTCTTAGAATTGATGAAATATATTTTAACTTTTTTCCAAAGCCTGGCTTGCTTTGTTGACTGGTCTGTAAGCATTATTTCACCAGGAATGTATTGTTCTTAATATACTCTCCATTATACTAGACCACAATGCCGCCTCTATAATAAGAATGACTTTCTTTTCTAGAAATAATATTCATTGTGGGCACCAATAACACCCTTATTTTAACCCTTTCATTATTTTGCTATACACAATAGCTCGTTTAGAGTGATGCTCATTACGGTGGTTGATGATGGTATAAGCAACAAATAATTCTCACATTTTTGAGGGAAGAAACTTTATCTCATTCCCTTGCGATCTCCAATAAAGCATGAGCTCAGTAAATCTTTCCTAAATAGAAAGACATTGAAAGTCATCATTTCTGGCATGAAAATGTCACCATATATGTACATAAAATGCTCACCTTCTGTCACTCTGAGTTTTGCTGATGTGCTCAAGTGCTAATATTTATGAAAATAATCATTGTATACTAGCTTGGTTAATCTGCATATTTCTCAAGTTTCTCCATCTCAGGTAGGTCTGGATAGGACCACACTGAGCATGCCACTCTAGAGAAGTTGTGGTCATTACCCAGTGGTGGTGAAGAGCGGCAAAGAGGTGAATGCTTCATCAAGACGGTAGGGCAAGCCTTAAGAAAGTTCTGCTAAGTGAAATAAGTTGACACAAAGGGACAAATGTGGTATGATTACACACACAGAACACACACTCAGAGGAGAGACAGGAGACTAGTGGTTACCAGGGGCTAGAGGGACAGAGGAATGGGAAGTTGTTGTTTAATGACTAGAGAATTTGGGATAATGAGAAGGTTCTGGAGAGATGCTTGTACAACAATGTGAATACATGAAATTGGTTAATTTTATGATATATTACCATAATAAACAAAATAGGCACACACAGTAGGTCAGTCACAGTGCTACATCTCTCATTTCTCCATGCTTATTTCAGTGGCTTTTTAAAGATGTTACAGCAAAGCCAGATGTCTGTACTCACTTCTAGATAGAAACCTGTGCACATACATCTACCTGTAGCTCATGCCTTATCTTCAATCAAATGGATCTCCACCTTTACCCAACCTGTCTTCAATTCAGAAATCCAGTTTTCAGTTTATTTCAAGTATGCACTTTACCAATTGAGTTTAGGGTACTTCTTAGCTGGAAACTTATAGACCCCTAAAATGAAGGCCTGAAGTTTCCCTAGGCTGGGATAAAGAAGGGTTTGTTTGGATTCATTAACCATGTGTCCAAGGATAACTTATAGTGACCCCTTCAGATGCTGGAAGAGTCTGAGATGATATTTAAGAAGGTTTAGCAACAGAGTCCTCCAGGTTTGGGAAGTCACATACTTTGGAAAACACAGCTAAATCAATCAATCAAAATATCTCTCTCTCTCTCTCTCTCTCTCTCTCTCTCTCTCTCATCTTCTTCTCTCTCTCTCTCTCTCTCTCTTTCTCTCTCATTCTCTTTCTCATCTTCTCTCTCTCTCACTCTCATTTTCTCTCTCTCTCATTCTCTCTCTCTCTCTCTCATCTTCTCTCTCTCTCTCTCTCTCATTCTCTCTTTCTCTCTCATCTTCTTTCTCTCTCTCATTTTCTCTCTCTCTCATTCTCTCTCTCTCTCTCTCTCATTCTCTCTCTCTCTTTCCCTACTTAGAACTAGGATATGAGGAGATCCAAGATGGCGGCCTAGAGGGAGACTGCACCCCCATTCGCTCCAGAACCCAGGAGTTAAGAAGGGGAGGCATTGAGAGACTCGGACTGAAGTGGAGCCACGGGTGAGTCTGCCCACTGGGTAAAGCTCGGCCCGGGTGGCAGGCCCAGATAGAGGTGGCTTATCGGAGCCAGGCAGGGCAGCTAGAGTCATCCACAGGCAGTCCTGCGCACTCCGGCGGTGGGCCCCGCCCACACAGCCAGCTTCTCCAGGTTCTCGGAATGGAACTGGCCCGCTAGTGAGAGCCTTTCTGAACAGAGCAGGCTCCGAGTCCCAGAGCCGCTGCAGCGCAGTGTACTCCTGCAAAGAACCAGCGGAGAGCCTCGATCTGCAAGCAGCCTCAGGGATAAGGGCAGGGCAGCCGGAGACCTCTTCAGGCGGCTCTGCCCACTCCGGCTGCGGGCTCTCTTCACGGGGAGATCCAAGATGGCGGCCTAGAGGGAGACTGCACCCCCGGTCGCTCCAGAACCCAGGAGCTAAGAGGGGGAGGCATAGAGAGACTCGGACTGAAATAGAGCCACGGGTGAGTCTGCCCACTGGGTAAAGCTCAGCCCGGGTGGCAGGCCCAGATAGAGGTGGCTTAGCGGAGCCGGGCAGGGCAGCTTGAGTCTTCCCAAGGTAGTTTTCCACACTCCGGCAGTGGGCTCTTCCCACACGGCCAGCTGCACGGTGCAGGCCCATAGTGAGAGCATTTCCGCACAGAGCCAGTTCCAAAACGTGGAACCAGTAGGGGGCTAGGGGCAGTATTCTTCGAATGAGCTGCTTTATCAGATTCCTCCAAGACATCAGGCTACTGAAGGCTGGGAGATGATACACTGGAAATCTACTGGGACACTATAAGCCAATAGTGGAAAACTGCAATATCTCAGGGTCCCACTGACAACTGACCATTATGAGAAAACAAGGGAAGAAAATGTCCCAAACAAACCTAGATACTACATCAATAAAACCCAATGACAGCACAGCAGAAGAAATGTCAGAAAGGGAGTTCAGAATGTACGTAATTAAAACGATCAGGGAAGCTAATGAGGAGATGAAAGAGCAAATGCAGGCATTGAAGGAGGAGATGAAAGAGCAAATGCAGGCATTAAATGATCGCACCAATCAACAGTTAAAAGACCAAATACGGGAAGCAAGAGATCATTTCAATAAAGAGTTAGAAATACTGAAAAAAAACCAAACTGAAATCCTTGAAATGAAGGAAACAATAAACCAAGTTAAAAACTCCATAGAAAGCATAACCAATAGGATAGAACACCTGGAAGACAGAACCTCAGACATTGAAGACAAAATATTTAACCTTGAAAACAAAGTGGAACAAACAGAGAAGATGGTAAGAAATCATGAACAGAATCTCCAAGAACTATGGGATATCATGAAAAGGCCAAATTTGAGAATTATTGGGATTGAGGAAGGCTTAGAGAAACAAACCAAAGGAATGAACAATCTATTCAATGAAATAATAACAGAAAATTTCCCAAATCTGAAGAATGAAATGGAAAACCAAGTACAAGAGGCTTATAGAACTCCAAACATACAAAATTACAACAGACCCACACCAAGGCACATTATTATGAAAATACCTAACATACCAAATAAAGACAGAATTTTAAAGGCCGCGAGAGAAAAGAATCAAATTACATTCAGAGGGAAACCAATAAGAATATCAGCAGATTTTTCAATCCAGACCCTAAAAGCTAGAAGGGCCTGGAACAACATATACCAAGCCCTGAAAGAAAATGGATGCCAACCAAGAATCTTATACCCAGCAAAACTTACCTTCAAATTTGACGATGAAATAAGATCCTTCCATGATAAACAAAAGCTAAAGGAATTTACAAAAAGAAAGCCAGCATTACAGATCATTCTCAGCAAAATATTCCATGAGGAAGAGATGAAAAACAACGATGCAAATCAGCAACAGGAGGCGCTAGCCTAAAGGAATAGCCAAATAAAGGAGAAACCAAATCATGTCAAAAACAAATATGAGTCAATTGACTGGGAATACAAATCATATCACAATAATAACCCTGAATGTTAATGGCCTGAATTCATCAATCAAAAGACACAGACTGGCAGATTGGATTAAAAAGAAAAATCCAACAATATGCTGCCTGCAAGAGACTCATCTCATAGAAAGAGACACCCATAGACTAAAGGTGAAAGGATGGGGAAAAACATACCATGCACACGGACACAGCAAAAAAGCTGGAGTATCCATCCTCATCTCAGATAATGTGGACTTCAAACCAAAACTAGTCAGAAGGGATAAAGAAGGACATTACATGCTGCTTAAGGGAAGCATAAATCAGCAAGACATAACAATCATAAATATCTATGCCCCGAACATTGGCTCATCCACGTACGTCAAACAAATCCTTCTCAATTCCAGAAATCAAATAGACCACAACACAATAATACTAGGCGATTTTAACACACCTCTCTCACCACTGGATAGATCGTCCAAACAAAAATTGAATAAAGAAACTATAGATCTCAACAACACAATCAGCAATTTAGACTTAACGGACATATATAGAATATACCATCCAACAAAGAATGAATACACTTTCTTCTCAGCAGCACATGGATCCTTCTCTAAAATAGACCATATTTTATGCCACAAAGCTACTGTTAGTAAATACAAGAAGATAGAGTTACTACCTTGTACTCTATCAGATCATAATGGATTGAAATTAGAAATAAATGACAGAATAAAAAACAGAAACTTCTCCAATACCTGGAGACTAAATAATACACTATTATATGATGAATGGATAACAGAAGACATCAGGAGGGAAATAAAAAAATTCTTAGAAGTAAACGAGAACAAAGACACATCATATCAAAATCTCTGGGACAGTATGAAAGCAGTACTTAGAGGAAGATTTATTTCATGGGGTGCATTCAAAAAAAGAAGTAGAAATCAACAAATAAACGACTTAACACTACAGCTCAAAGCGCTAGAAAAAGAAGAGCAGACCAATACCAAAAGTAGTAGAAGACAGGAAATAGTTAAAATCAGAGCCGAAATCAACGAAATCGAAACAAAAGAAACAATCGGAAAAATTAACAAAATAAATAGTTGGTTCTTTGAAAAAATAATTAAAATTGATAAACCCTTAGCCACACTAACAAAGAGAAAGAGGGAGAAAACTCAAATTACTAAAATTCGGAATGAACAAGGAAACATCACAACAGACACGACTGAAATACAAAACATAATTAGAAGCTATTTCGAAAATCTATACTCCAACAAAACAGAAAACCTCGAAGACATCAACAAATTTCTAGAGACATATGAACTACCTAAACTGAACGAGGAGGACATACACAACTTAAATAAACCAATTTCAAGCAATGAAATAGAAGAGGTCATCAAAAGCCTACCAACAAAGAAAAGTCCAGGACCAGATGGGTTCTCAGCCGAGTTCTACAAAACCTTTAAAGAAGAGCTCATTCCAATACTCCTCAAACTATTCCATGAAATAGAAGAGGAGGGAACCCTACCAAACTTGTTCTATGAAGCCAATATCACCCTGATACCTAAACCAGACAGAGACACATCAAGGAAAGAAAATTTCAGACCAATATCCTTAATGAACATCGATGCAAAAATTCTCAAGAAAATTTTAGCAAATCGCATACAAATATATATTAAAAAGATAGTGCACCACGATCAAGTGGGTTTTATCCCAGGGATGCAAGGTTGGTTCAACATTCGGAAGTCAATAAATGTCATTCACCATATCAACAGACTTAAAGTTAAGAATCACATGATTATTTCAATAGATGCAGAAAAAGCACTTGATAAAATACAGCATCCCTTCATGCTCAAAACACTAGAAAAAATTGGGGTAGTGGGAACATTCCTAAACATTATAAAGGCCATCTACGCTAAGCCCATGGCTAATATCATTCTAAATGGTGAAAAACTGAAAGCGTTCCCCCTAAAAACGGGAACAAGGCAGGGATGCCCTCTTTCACCGCTTCTATTCAACATCGTCCTTGAGACTCTAGCCAGAGCAATCAGACAAACCAAAGAAATTAAAGGGATACGAATAGGAAAAGAAGAACTCAAACTATCCCTGTTCGCTGACGACATGATTATATATTTAGAGGAACCTGGAAATTCCACCAGAAAACTTTTAGAACTCATAAGTGAATTCAGTAAAGTAGCAGGTTACAAGATCAATGCTCATAAATCCAATGCATTTTTATACATAAGTGATGAATCTTCAGAAAGAGAAATTAGGAAAACTACCCCATTCACAATAGCATCGAAAAAAATAAAATACTTGGGAATCAATCTCACAAAAGAGGTGAAAGACCTCTACAATGAGAACTACAGAACACTAAAGAAAGAAATTCAAGAAAACCTTAGAAGATGGAAAGATCTCCCATGTTCCTGGATAGGCAGAATTAATATCGTCAAAATGGCTATACTACCTAAAGTGCTATACAGATTCAATGCAATTCCAATTAAAATCCCAATGATGTACCTTGCAGAAATAGAGCAAGCAATTATGAAATTCATCTGGAAGAATAAAAAACCTAGAATAGCTAAAGCAATCCTCAGTAGCAAGAGCGAAGCAGGGGGTATTGCAATACCAGATCTTCAACTCTACTACAAAGCAATAGTAACAAAAACGGCATGGTATTGGTACCAAAATAGACAGGTAGATCAATGGTACAGAATAGAGGACATGGACACAAACCCAAATAAATACAATTTTCTCATACTAGACAAAGGTTCCAACAATATGCAATGGAGAAAAGATAGCCTCTTCAACAAATGGTGCTGGGAAAACTGGAAAACTATATGCAATAGAATGAAATTAAACCCCTATCTCTCACCCTACACAAAACTCAACTCAAAATGGATCAAGGACCTCGGAATCAGACCAGAGACCCTGCATCTTATAGAAGAAAAAGTAGGTCCAAATCTTCAACTTGTTGGCTTAGGATCAGATTTCCTTAACAGGACTCCCATAGCACAAGAAATAAAAGCAAGAATCAACAACTGGGATAGATTCAAACTAAAAAGCTTTCTCTCAGCAAAGGAAACTATCAGAAATGTGAAGAGAGAGCCTACAGAGTGGGAGAATATCTTTGCCAACCATACCTCAGATAGAGCGCTAATTTCCAGAATCTATAAAGAACTCAAAAAACTCTACACGAAGAATACAAATAATCCAATCAACAAATGGGCTAAGGAAATGAACAGACACTTCACAGAAGAAGATGTACAAGTAATCACCAGATATATGAAAAAATGTTCAACATCCCTAGTAATAAGGGAAATGCAAATCAAAACTACCCTAAGATTTCATCTCACCCCAATTAGAATGGCGATTATCAAGAATACAAGCAACAATAGGTGTTGGCGAGGATGTGGTGAAAAAGGAACACTCATACATTGCTGGTGGGGTTGCAAATTAGTGCAGCCACTCTGGAAAGCAGTGTGGAGATTCCTCAGAAAGCTTGGAATGGAAACACCATTTGACCCAGCTATCCCACTCCTTGGCCTATACCCAAAGGACTTACAATCAGCATACTACAGAGATACAGCCACATCAATGTTCATTGCTGCTCAATTCACCATAGCCAGATTGTGGAACCAACCTAGATGCCCTTCAGTTGATGAATGGATAAAGAAACTGTGGCATATTTATACAATGGAATATTACTCCGCAATGAAGAATGATAAAATTATGGCATTTGTAGGCAAATGGTCGAAATTGGAGAATATCATGCTAAGTGAGATAAGCCAATCTCAAAAAACTAAAGGACGAATGATCTCGCTGATAAGCGGATGAGGACATATAATGGGGGGTGGGACGGGCTAGCATTAGGTTTAGGGTTAGGTTTAGAGTTAGGCTAAGGAGAGCGGTAAGAATGAAGGAAAGAAGGACTGTGTAGAGGGAAAAGAGGGGTGGGAGGGGTGGGAGGGGTGGGGGGGAGGGGAAAAATAAAATAAACATCATTACCCTATGTAAATGTAAAAAAAAAATAAAATAAAATAAAGTGTCTATCCATTTCCTTTGCCCAAAAAAAAAAAAAACTAGGATATGATAGAAAATTCACATACCTTTGCTGACTGGCAGTTCTTAGTTCAGTCCCTGGCCCTGCTTCCATTTTCCATGTGATCTTATGCAAGGTAATTTTCAGATCTTTCTCCTTAGGTACTAATAAGATACTAATCTTATACAGATTTTGCTCAGTTGTAAATATAGATCTACCATGCTTAGCACAAAGTAGAAAATCAAGAAGTTGAGGATTTCTTTTATTTCCCTAATTTAGGTATCCTGATATGACCAATAAGAGTTTAGACTTAGGGATTTTTAAGTGTTGGCCACACAAAACTGGTCTCCATATAGATGTAAAGGACTTTGCCTGTGATCCCATGAGAGAAAAGGGTAAAATATGACATTGAGAACCATCTAGTAAAATGGGGAGAAGTCAAATGGTTTAAAACCCAAAGGAACTCTTCAACTTGCATGAGGAGTGACAAACTCCTCAGATCAGTAGCAGACTGTTCCCTTCCCTGAAGAGTCTAAAGTAATGGGGGGGTGGGGGGCAGAGTCAAGCAAAAACCTTAATTTCAATGGATCTCTTTGGTACTGCAAAGCGGAAAAAAGCAGAAATAGATAGTCCACTGCCTAGGCTACCAGATACATGCCATTGATTTTGGGAGGGTGGAGAGCAATTACTTTCTCTATTTATAAGATGAGGAGAATAGAGATTGAGGAAAACTTTGAACAAGTGCACTATATATTTATATAGTCAAGTTAACTATGCAAATTCCCTTGTTATCTCCAAGTCTTTAATAAAAGGCGCTACATGCTAGCATTACTAGTGTAAACGATTTTTTTTTTTTTTTGGTACTAGGGATTGAACCCAGGGGCATTTTACCACTAAGCCACATCCCCAGACTTTTTATGTTTTACTTTGAGACAGGGTCTCCCTAAGTTTCTCAGGGTCTTGCTAAATTGCTGAGGCTGGTTTTGAACTTGCAATCCTCCTGCCTCAGTCTCCTGAGCTGCTGGGATTGCAGGCAGGAGCCATTGTGCCCAGCTTTAAGAGTGATGTGACAGCTCTTGTGGGGAAGCATCATAATCCGCAACGAAGGAGAAGCAATTCAGAGCCAGAGTTGACCAGGAGACAGACACCCACCCCACCTCCCTCTTCACTGCCGAAGTTTGTGGAAAGACTAAAGCATGCAGGGTTCCTGCCATCTGTGGGCTAAGGTTCAAATCCATCCCATTGAATAGAAAAATACAGGGCACCTCAGCCAAGCCCTAGCAACTCTGCTCTGCTACTGCTGTACTGCCCTGAGCTCAACTCAGGGCAGCAAAGCAGGGATATGCTCCACAATATATTTCTTATGAAGGAAGACTCTAGTCATTTCTGGAGAAAAGATTTATTTTCTTCTGTTTTTATTAATTTTTTTTTTATGTATTTACACATAAAACAGTCTTCTAGTTTCTTAAAGGGATCTGACTTCACAAGAGAAAATTCATCAAAATTTCCTTTCAGAGAGCTTGTCAGCTGCTAAAATGTGTATCTCATACTCAGGTTTTACTTTGAATAGAAACAGATTCATAACTTCATTAAAGGCCCTGACTTATTTCTCGATGACAGAGAAAAGGTGTACAAAGAGACAGGCTTGCTTTTAGATACAGCTTACATGTACATGTAGATAAGTTACCCTTATTCATTGTATTCCGTTTGCTTTTTTTTTTTTTTAAGGCCTAGAAGCTTGTTTCTATGCTACGATTTTAGCATTGTTAAAACTAATAGACCCACAGATGGATATCTGTAGTTAGAATAGTATTTTTGTTTTGCTCCTCAGTGTTTTTTTTCCGTTACAATCATTTTGATGCCAGTGAAGCAAACTCAGGTGTATTTGAATTATTTCCTCTGTTGAATTATGGAAACTCAACTTGCTAGTTAACTCTGAAAGAATAGCTGCATGAAGGGCAGTGCTTGCAATATTGGAGGTTCTCAGTAAATGCTTCGAAAATAAAGATTATAGACATCAATGAATGAACAAACTAACAAGAGTTGACCACATTGCAAAGGAAATTGCCAAATGCCCTCAGCTTATGAAAGGAAGAGTTCTACTTTCTGCTTATGCTTTGTACCACCTGCCTGTCAACATCCCTAGCAACGGCACACACAGTGGCACCGGTGTGCTTATAGAAATACCAGGCTAGGGAAGTGGACACACGAGACTTTTGAAGGTCTAGGCAGAAGGTTAAAGTCTAGGGAAGGGAAAGGAACTCTCTCTCAAGTGCCTTCTGGTCTCAATTCAGACCATTAATACTTTCATTTGAGTCCTCTTAATTACCCTGAGGATTTTACAAATGACATAAAATAGAGATTTATTTTGAAAAAGGCATATGTTTAACTACATTGTGTTTTCACAGAACTGATATTTTATTTATGCAACAATTTAAGATCAAGTAGAGATTCCCTCTTCCTTTCTCCTTCCTTCTCTTTCAGCAAACTTTCTTCATGGGTATGTATGTTTGTGATTAAACAATGACATCGCTACATCCAAATGTGGAATTCACATTTTGCTATGAATTTGTAAGATTTCTTTTTTTAATAAATAGGAAAATCCTATGTATAACACTAATGGAATTATAACAGACAATATTCATTGCATTACCTGAATAAAAGCATAGTTTATTAATACCTAAATTACTAAGATTTCTAAGGTGCATACTATCATCCCTAAGTGACTTTGCCATTTTCTTTCACTACTGGTATAATGGAAATACCTGCAATTAGGTTATTTACGATTTAGGTATGTAACAGCAGAGAAGTGTAGAGCTGCAGCTGGCCTGCACACACAAACACGAAGATGCAAAGAAGTAGCATTATAATGTGTACAAATATAGATAGATAGGTTGGAAATTGATGATTTCATTAACTGAATTTAACAAAAATTCTAGATTTTTTTGTGTGATTTTTGCTTTAAAAGATTCAGTCTGTGTCTGATCAAATGATTAGTGCAAGTTAATATAAAATTAAAAAAAAAAAAGGAGAATGACAACAATAACAAAAAATAGATTTGGGCATTTGCAGGTTGACCTGGGTAAGTTCCAAGTGCCAATGGCATGAACAGATTCTTTCCTGGCTTCTCTGCATTGTTTGGGATTAGAATTGTAAATACCGTGAGTAACATGGAAGTTCTCTGAAGGCTACGTCTGTGCTCTGATTAACACTTACTTTCTGATAATTCAGCTGGAAACATAACTTAGAAACTTTGCTGCTGCAGTTTCTTGGAAATGGGAGTGATATGCACAGTCACTCTGCTTGGATCGTCATCAGTTTATTCCTCAATCCTGGCAGAATTAATTCAAGGCTTGCTTGGTCATTGCTCCGGCCTTTTTGTATTTCAGAAACAAGTCCTCGTCCTTAAATACCCACTGTCAACATCTTTCACACCACAACACAACACTCCTTCTTCCTTAGTGCTTCCCATTTCAAACTCCACAGAATGTTCCAGTTATGATGTTTCAAGAAGATAAGTGATAGAATGTACTTTTCTTTGAAATATATTCTTTTAATAGGATATAAAGATTTTTAAAAATAGGATATAAAGATTTCATTTCTATATGTCCCATCTCTTTAGAAGTCAATGTTTCGATGAGATCTCATCCTGTGGGCTTTGGTGATTAAGAGCTAAACAAAGTCTATTGTTGAAACACTTAATATTTATCACATTCCCCTTCAGAGTTCAAAGTACATTGACATTTCCTTTTTTATGTCCAAATGCTTTTAGTACCACCACTGGCTTATTTTCAACCGATTTGTTTTCATTTCTGAAATACCTATATACTCACAGAATAAATTTCTTTTAAAAAGAAATTATGAAGATTAAGAAAAATAAGGCTAACTTTTACATAGTCTTCAGATTAATTTAGCACAATGTTTAAATTATGGATTGCAGTAAATTTTGTCATGGTCTTGCAGTATTATATTGGATGACCAAATAAATATTGTATTTTAATCCAGTACTATGAAAAATCAATGCTAGATAAATAATTAAAGAAATCACAAATTAGTGGAAAAACCCACAAATTATAATCATATATTAGCATAATTTAAAACTAATTTTAAGCTTCTTTTTAGCTCTTCCTTGGATTAGGATCCATATTTTTAAAAAGTTTATCTTAAGCATTCTTTCTGTATCCTTAAGAATGAAACCCTAATAATAATAGCCATGAAGTACTTTTATTACTGCAGATTTCGTGAAAGTAAATCTGAGATAATGATTTAAAGTGAATTTTAAATATACAGAACAGAGAGACCTTTTATCTATCCCAAAAAAGGCCAATTTTTCCTTATTCAATGATAATTAATGACAAAGTCCAGTAGATAATATTACTTATTAAACAGCAGTAAACTTCCCAGAACTATTTCCCCTGCTTTTGTGTGGTACATTAAAAACATTTGGGAAGGATTCATTCTGAAAGGCAAAGTCAAGATGTTCTTTTCTTTTACTCCAGGTCTTTAGACCTTCAGCCCCTTAAATAAACTTGTGAGACTATTAGAATCTAGTAATACTGTCTAGTTTATAATTTGCTCTAATTTTGTAACTAGCAATATCAGAAACCTTCATTTTAAATCATTGAATATATTGAATAACATTTCTAAGAACTTTCTATTTAAATAAGAGGAACAGTCTAGATTGCTATTTTCTTGACTGTGTAGTGGTAAAGCCCTCTCCAGCGTCTGTTTCAGGCTTTCTGAATGCATGGCTACAGAAGGAGTGATTAGGATGTACTTAAAAAAATAAGCATTTTCTCCAAGTGAAAACTGAAAAGAATCTTGGGGGGAAAAGCACTTAGTCCTCAATCATGCAAATCGTCAGGTAGAAACTTAATCAAAATTTGGTGCCTTTTCTGCTAATTTGAACTTCTTCAGTTGTTGTTAGTGTACAAGTGGTTTTCCAATGCGGTACCTCATGTATTTATTTCTCTACTTTCAGGCTTCTCCAACTAGACCTCAGAGACTCCAGAGCTTAGTAGATGTTTCATTAACTACAGGATCTCAGGAATGTCCTATAGTGACATTTATGTGAACCTGAGTTTCCTCATCCATAACTTGTAAGAATGAGGGGACTGAAATTACATCCTGTATGCCTGTGTCCTCTGAAACATCATTATGCCACAATCCCAACTCAGGTTCCTCTCATAGCAGGACCCTCTTCTAGTGGATCTGCCTACCTCCAGTCTGTCTTCTGGAGTTTAAAGTTTATTCTAGCAGCTTAAGTCACTTTTGACTTTGGAAAATCTTTTCTGTTATTTTCATTTGCCCTTCGAAATTAAAACTCTTGCTTGACTTTTTGCAGATATTCCTACCAGTTTCCAAACTTGAGTAAAAACCACCATGAAAGCTGGAATTATTTTTATACTACTTGGCAGGATTTTGTGCAGGCAACTTGGCTTGTTGGCCATAGGTCTCTTAGTCACAGCCACAGGTAATCCATTTCCTTCTTGGCTGTTAGGGAAGGGCCTAATTAGCCAATCCAACAAATTCCACTCCCCACCCCTGCCTTCCAAGGGTTAGCTTTCAGCTCCTGCAAGGCTTCCTGCCAGGCTGCTCAGCAAGGGATCAAATTACCTGTCCAGCCCAGCCAGCCACCAGTACAATGCTGTTTATCTACCTTCCACCCGACAATTGTCTTTTTCTTCATCAAAAGTTCTGCTTCGTTTAACCCTGAGTCATTCTTTTCTCCCTAAGGAAACCTGTCACTTCTCCAATTTGCTCATGATGAATTCATGATTTTGTAGTAATTTTTAATGAAATAAAACTACTTTACCTTCTTGTTCCTGGGCACACATTACTGAATTTCACATTATGTGATGTGATTTAACTTCAGGACCAAGTGAAGGAAATGCTCCCCCAACCCTGAAAAGATCTTTTTTCATCTAAATAAAAAACCATGTGCATGTGCTAAATGTATTAAAGATACACAAACCACGATGATTCAGTAAAGCATTTATGATTTTCAGAAATATGGAAATTTAATTCTTTATTTCATTGTAGTCCTAGACTTTCATTTAAAATTTGTGTAACTTTCTTGTAACTGTCTTTGTTGAGACTAGTATATGAAAAGATAACATGAAGAAGTGAAGTCTTAATATGTCAAGGGACATTTGGCAAAAAGAATGACTCATCTTCATGAATTCTGGGTGTATTCATGAAATAGTTCAGCTGGGTGGCCAGGTGATCAGGAGAAGTGGGTTATTTACCTGGGAGGACCTGGAAAGCTTTTTACACAGTGTCAACAGGATTGTTGTTAAGCAGCAAGTTGGCAAACATGGAAGGTTGTCATTAAACAATGTTGGGATTCAGAACTGTTGACATTTATTTGCTTTTTGACTAGTCAACAGCTCACAGAGATCCAAGCTATCTTTGACAGAATAAAACATATGCATCATTGCACTCTCTCTCTTTTTAAAGTTCTTGGCAACCCCAAAACAGGGTGAAACAATCCTTCAAGGTAAGGGCTTTTCAAAAAAAAAAAAAAAAATGTGTTTCCTTAAATGGGCTTTAGGGAATGGGTTCATGAACTCCTGCAAATGTATATTTCGTATTTAGTGTGTAATTATGTGCACACATACAGACTCCTGTTTGGACAAGGGTGTGTCCACATCTTTTATTACATTTTTAAAAGAGTCTGTGAAACAAGAGTAGTTTGCTACTCTGTGGGGTCTAAACTGAACACCTTTAGTAATTCTGGTGGAGAAGGATAAGAAAGGACACAAGTTTGACAAATGTGCCTCTCGTATGCAAAGTTTAAAAGCATGACCAGCTAGACAGGTTGACATGGAAGTAAGAGAGAAGAATATCAGTCACTGCTACAAAGGTAAGGCTGGTATGTTGGGAGCAACTGTGTGGGTGGTAATTGACAAAGGTAATCCAGCCTCTCCAAGAAGGGCACTAGGACACCCTGACCTTATTCCTCTAGTGAGGAGTCTGTAGTTTAGGCTGTCTTTGGAAAACTGACAGCAAGTACCACTTTTGTAAGGGTTCCACTCAACTCAGCCATTCCATGTCAGGTGGTTATGGGTCTGTTACTATGCTCAGCTCATTGCACAGTCCTTAGACTTAATTCAGAGTTGCCTATTTAATCCTCTGTCTGCTGAATAAAAGAAAACTGATGACTCAGGATCCCCATACGACAAAAATAAATGAATAAAAAGAGCTCCTACCAGATTCTTTTGCCAAATCCCATCAAGGTAGCCAACTTCAGAAATGACCATTTTACATCTAAGATTCCATTGCTTTATTTTTGGTAAATGCAGCACAAGAACTTCAAGATGCTTTTTTTCAAAGAGGGTTGCTACCTTTTTTGTTTTCTTGTTTTGTTTTGTTTTTGAGGGGGCAGTGCCAAGGATTGAACTCAGGGGCACTTGACCACTGTGCCGCATCCCCAGCTATATTTTGTATTTTTATTTAGAGATAGGAGGGTCTCACTGAGTTGCTTAGTGGCTCACTTTTGTTAAGGCTGGCTTTGAACTCGAAATCCTCCTGCCTCAGCCTCCAGAGCCACTGGGATTACAGTCGAGCGCCACTTGACAACTTTTGACTATTGCTTCCATGTCAGCCCTGTGGATCTACATCCATCTGTCCCACGAAAACAATACCAATGAGAAGCTATACCCAGTTGATTCCAACTCCTCTTTAAGTCAGGTCTCCTCCTCATAATCATGATTTCTCAGGTCAGAGGCTAGTTGACTGAAACCCATGGTATTTGGCTTATGGTTCATTTGTAGGATCGCACTTCATTTTCTACTTCTAAAGAAATTGCTAGTTTTCTAATCAGCTTCACTCATCAATTTATAAACTAGTGGCACTTGGGCTAACCCCCTTCCCCACACACCTGGGCCCCTCACCTGGCATTCACTTCTGCCTTTTTGTGTTTTCAGGGATGTGTGTGTGTGGGAGCGGGGGGGTCAAACTCAGATTTCCCCTGAAACTTTAGCAAACATTGTTAAAAAAAATATTTTTTCTTAAGTTCTTCCAGTTAACTAAACGCATGGACTCTATTTTCACAGAATGTGAGATTTTACTCATCAACAAGTCAAGTTATCAGAATTAACTGGCAAACTATCTGCTTTAGCAATGCTGAATCTGTCAGCATTTTAAATATGTCTGTATCTACTGATAGTATCATGTTTTTCAAGTCAAAAATGATACTTAAGCATTAAACAAAAACACTATAGATGAAACATAGGCACTTTGTATATAAAATCATGGATAGTCCATTTGCACATAATAGTGACCAGTTACAGGTACAGTGTGTGGTAAAATGTAATCCTAAGGTCTCTGGTTTTATAGGGACCAAACACGGGGAAACAAACAAAACAAACAGACAAATAAAACGTATCTCTGTTTCACTGACTTGTAGTTCAAATTTAGTGTTTTCTTTTATAGTAAATGTGGGTGGCAAACAATTGTAGTATTAGTGATATCTGTAACTTTAGCATGAAGAGAAGTGACAGGAAGTTTCCCATTACAGTAGAGTTGTGGGTATCTTGAAATGTAGTTTACACTCATCTTGACATTATGACAGTAATTGAACATATCAACTTTTTACCTATTTAAAAATTAAATGTATTTTAAATATAAATATATGTATTATGTATATATTTGCAAATTTGTTTTTTAATGTTTAGTTGCCTGTTTCTCTAAATTGATTTTCTTTGTAATTTTATGTATTCTATGTTATTATATGTTATTCATTTAAATATTTAAATATGTTGTTCTAAGAAAGGACTTATAAACGTCTTCAGATTGACAAAGAGTCCATTACAACAAAAAGGCTTAAAGGCTTTTCAGGATTGAAGATGAAAGAATGAGGCTTATAGAGAAAAAAAACAAATAGAGACATAAAAGTCAACCTTCCAACATAATAATCCCCTGGGTTCTGCAAGAATCTCCCCTGCATATAGGCTTCTCCCCGAATCCCCTGTGTGTGACTTTTCCATAACTGAAAAGTTATTTTTTCTTAATTTTTCACTTAACTCTATTGAAACAATCAAGATAATTTTATTATGCCAAGGTAAATCACAGGATTTTGAACCAAATTACTTTCTTACATATTACCAAAAAAATGAGGAGTCAAATATTGAGTTTTAGAAGACGAATATACTACTTTCAAAAGCTAATTTTTTTAAAAGAAAATTGCATAATAACAAATTATCTTGACTTTTCAATGTGGCTTCATAGCTACTATCTTTGTCCTCATGAAAGGACATTGAAAAATAGAATATGTATCCAAGAGAATACAAAGGAAACTGTGACAAAAAGATTTTAGGATTAGTTCAGTACTGAATGTCTGCTATATTCTCTCTACATTGTGTTTGACAGTGGAATTTGGAAATAAAAGACATAATTTAATACTTCAAAGCATGTTCATTTTGTTCTACACATGGAACTATGTATCTGTAAATAGTATGAGAACATGTATCATTTTAATTGGTAAGAAACTTAAAAAATAATATAGCACAGTAGAGTAATACATGCAGAATGGGAGATGGAAGAGGCTCATAAGCATCCCTTTGAAGCTCAATAGTAATAGATGAACTAGCAATTATAGAGCTTTTATTAAATTCTGCACAATTTCTAAGCATTTGCCCAATTTCTCATTTAATTTCTTTAGTTAAACCCATTTTACCAAAATTTAGGAAGATTAAGTATATCCCTCAAAGTCATTTAGCAATTAGGTGATAGATCCCATTGGAGAACCCCAAACCATCTAAATTCCAAATCATTCCTATCATGGACATGGGACAAAGTCTTTGTTACGACTTCTGAAGCAACTAGCACAGTACTTGCCATATTTTAGACATCTGATAGTTTGTAACTGTATTTTTTTTAACCAAATGAAGAAGAATGGCAAAAATTCAAAACTAGTAGGTGTAACCCCAACATTGAAGTTAACTTCCTATTAATTCTCTTCATTCAACCCATCACTTCAAAACAGCTAAGAGCACAAACACAGGTGCAATCACTCCTTATTGTCCCTTCCTTAACATAACTCAGCCTCACACACAACAACACAACAACAACAAAATACATAAATATGTGTATGGAGAAGGTGAAATGAGCATACACCTTTTTGTGTTTATAATTTATTAGAAATTTATTTTAATCACCCAAACAGTTGGCTGCCATTTCTTTTTATTATCACAGTACCCATATTTTTGTTTTTTTGTTATGATGCTCTGAATATGTTTCATGTGACCACACACTGAATTCAAACCTGATTTTTCATTTCTTCATGTATAATTTTTACGTTGTTATCTTCTAATATCCTTTCTCAGCAAATGGTTTTGGAAGATGACAAATGGTTTATTACTTTTATTTATTTCCAATCTGACCGTCCTTCTTGGATATGTAACTCACAGGTATTCTAACTCTTTGTCAGAGTTAAAATTTCAAAAATGCCATCTCTTTTAATAATAGCGATATGGCTATTCAAATTTTCCCTAACAAACTCACGATGCTTACTTCAAATGACATATTCTGATGAATATTGATTTCCTTCTAAATTTTTGTTCTTTGAATTTGCAAATTCTTGCAAACCCATTCCAAGGACAATAGTTGTGAGGTAATACGTGCTGTGCCATTAAAAATAAATCCCAGATTACCCAAAGTCAGGCTTTGTCCCTTCAGAGGTTACATAGCATTTGTTCAGTGGCAAAAAGATTAAAGCAAAATTAACTAAACAAGGGACGTTACCTACTTTCAAAGTGGGGTCCTCAGAGCATTTCCATCTCTTGGAAATGCAGAACTCAGGCTCTGCCCTGGACCTTCTAAGGCACAGCTGGCCTATAAGTAGATTCCCAGATGATTGGTAAAAGGCTTACTCTTGCAGTATTGAGATGAAACTATCAGTCAAATTCAGACTCAATGGAAAAGAATAACCGAACTGACAAGTAGAAGAGTGGGTATTTTAGGAGTGGGTCAACTCAACTGCAACATTACTTTCTTCTTCACTATTAAATTAGCTTTAATCTTTGAATTTCTCCAAAATACATTCTTCCTAGTTTGGTCAGGTCAAATTTTGCCTTGTCCTGAAACTGTTGCTTGTCTTCTCTTAACTGTATTATTTGGGGTTGTCCAGAGAAATAGAACCTAGGATGTGGTCGTACATATATGAAGAGATTTATTATAAGAAATCAATTCATGCAATTTCCAAGTCCTTGAATATCTATTCAGGGCATTTTGGCAAGTTAAAGAACTAGGACAGATGACGATTGTTTAGTTGGATCCAGTTCAAACCTGAAGGCCTGATAACTGGAAGTGTTTATGGGGTGTGAAGGCAGGCAGTCTCAAGACCCAGAAAAAGCTGGTGTTTCAGTTTGAGCCCAAATCAGGGTGGGCAGGGAAGTCAATGTCCCAGTTCAAAGGCTATCAGGCATGAAGAATTTTCCCTTACACAGAGGAGGGTCTGTCTTTTGGGATTATTTAGGCCTTCAGTAGATTGGATAAGGCCCATCCGTAGTAGGGAGAGCAATCCATTTTACTCAGTCTACCCATGCAAATGTTAATTCCTTTCAAAAACATTCTGACACACACACATCCAGTATAATATCCAACCAAATATCTGGGCATCCTATGGCCCAGTCAAGTCAACATATAAAATGAATGATCACACTTCCCATCCCTTGAACCCCTCCTCCTTCCACCACTCATCTTTTAATGGTTAGATTTTCCAGGAAGCTTCCCCTTTGTGGATTTCCTCCTCCTCTCAACCACTACAGCACTCGAGTCAAAATCATGTTCAGATTGGGGTGATTTATTCTGTTCATATGGTTGGTGTGTTAGACTGGTAGCTCTTTTCTTGTGTACCCATCCAAAGACAGGAACCTTATATTTTTACTACAAACCTCACAATACCCATGTGCTCCCCCAATTCTAGATAATTGATAAATTTATTTATTTTCTTAATTTTCAAACATGTTTTTCTTAGCATTTTTTTCTTTTTTTTTTTACTAAATAAAGGATAGTAGAATATCCTTTGTACAAGAAAATCCTGGCCACTGAAATTTGAACATTCTTATTACATATCTACTAACTGGGACATTCTTGGGACCATATTAAATTTTCATAGTGTCCTTTTGTTAAGGGTATAAATGACACCAATCTAGTTTGTCTTACCTGAATTTCCACTTGGCTATAGATCATACTTGAAAATCTCAAAAATTATTTGTTCATATATCCATTCAACATAATTTTGAGTAGAAGCCATCATATTATAATGCTCTAGAGCTACTACTGCAGCTGACAGTTAGCAGAAGGTAGATAATGACAGGGCACAGAAAGGACCTGGATGTTGCCTGATGAGAAAGTCTGTTTTCTGCCAGAGATCAAACAGAAAATGACTCTCCCCACACAAGGGGGTTTAAAATACCCACTGGTTTACTTCAGCAAATCACATTCTGACCATGGTAGAAAAATGGAACTCAAGTGACACAGTAGTTGGAGGACAGTTCAGAACTCTGAGGAGCCTGGCACTCTCTCTCAGGACAGTTATTAACTATCCTCAGCACCCCTAGAGGAGTGTGATTGGTATGTGGAAGGAGAGTGAGAGATGGTTCGGTGCAGTCTATTCCCTGTCTGTGAGAACACACTGCTGCCTTGGACAAGTCCTGCTGCTAGTCTGGGCATCAATAGATGCCCCCATAGCAACCCCCAGGCTCAACTGTCTACATTCTCTGTGACAATGATGAGGTCATTAGTTTTCTATGCTTTGATAGACTTATTCTTATGCATCTTTTTCTAGAACTTTTCCTTATTAAAAACCTCCTCTTGCAGGCTCAGTGCACATGCCTGTAATCCCAATGGCTCAGGAGGCTAAGGCAAGAGGATCCTGAGTTCAAAACCAACCTCAGCAGCTTAACCAGTATCTGAACAACTTGGCGTGACCTTGTCTCTAAGTGGCTCAGTGGTTAAGTGTCCCCAGGCTCAATCCCTGGTACCAAACAAATGAACAACAACAACAAAACCCTCTTCTTTATTCACTATGCTTGAAAGAATTAAAAAAAAAAAAACACATTTAACCTGTGGTTTGAGAGGCCTAACCCAATATTTGCATGGTGCACAGCTACAGCATAAAAGGAAGTCAATATACCATATGTTTAAATATTTAGAAGTTTAAGTCAAGCTAGCAAGATCTTAAATGAAGCATGTTTCATCTATCCTGTGTTCTGTTAGAAAGCAAGGTTCAAATCTGGGATGCTCACAGACTTCAGAGGTCCACAGCGAATGATGGTAGGTAAGGGAGACCTAGCCACTGGTCCCAGGCCTTCTGCTTCTGCTGAGGTCCTTAATCTTTCTGCAATCTGCTCCATATTGCTCTGCATGACAAGTGTGAGCACTGTGAGGACATCATGGTACCTTTCAGTTAAGTTTTATACCCCTCCCCACAAAAATCCTACAAAATTTTAGCCAGCTTCCCTTAATCAAAATCTGGGGGAACAGCACAGCCCACCCTTTGGAGAAGGCAGGCCAGGGCAGATGTAGGGGTCTCATCTACATTGGGTAGAGAATGCTGGAATCTCTGGGATTAAGACAGTGGTCTTACAAGTACGCAGACTGAGTGCAAAGGGCACAGCTGGCAGATGACTAGACTCCAATCCCAAAAGCAGGAGCCAGGAAGAGGGTTCTCTTCCCCAGGTCTGATGGTGGGTTTGAAGTTGGAGGGAGACTGAAAGGGGCTCTTGCAGCTTAACTCAAAAATTTTAACATTGTACAATAGAGAAAATGCAGAGAGCACAACATGGTGGAAAACACACACACATACGACTCAGGTCAGAGTTAAGAGCTGCAGTCTTGGGAAATTTCCACACAAACGGGCATCTGGTATTTTCAGCTGATATTGGAAAGAACTCAAGTCCTTCACACAGAGAAATTGGGAAAGCCTCCATATACTTGGTGTCAAATGTATAAATAAGAATTCAGATCTTCCTGTGATTTTTACTAAAGTCTCTGGAGCGAGACGCAGTCTTCCAGTACTCCTAGGTGGAACACAGAGTAAAGGGTTACCAAGACCCAGCAGGAGGACAGTCCAGACCACCTGAGGTCAGAGATTAGATATAAGAGATATTTAGATATCTAAATCTTATTTCAACATACAAATTTTCCAAAAATAGATTCTGTTTTCAAAGTTTATGAACCAAATTATCAATATTTTTTCATTGTTAGTCTTATCTCCCAGATTAGTTTATACAAATATGGCTTCAAATGAATGATATATCACTTAGATAATAAAAATGGGTTCTGTGTTTAGGAAAGAGGAAGAAAAATTTCTCCTGTACCTGGTTAGAAAGTGCTACTTTTGAGAATGATTTTGAATGACACAAAGGTGTTCTCATGTTGATGATTTTATTCCGTTTTTTTTTTTTTTTTTTTTTTTTTTTCTGAAATTCCCCAGAGCACCAAATTTAAAAACAAAACAAAACAGGTGTGTGTTTGTGTGCATTTCCTGTGGGAAGCTGCCATGCCTTTGGTTCCCTTCTCCCGTGTGAAATAGAAAAAATTTAAATTTCCTCCTTCAAGTCATGCTTCAACACGCCAAAGACAGACACCACACACCTGCTCCACCGTCCACGAATGTCACTCATCATCAGCAGGAAGGAAGGCATTGGGAGGGAACAGGATGATCTGCAGCCACCTGAAGACCTGGGCATAGCCTCAGGTGTTTTCTGTCTGATGACATAGAGTTACAAAATTTGGAAAAATCAGAGCTTTGGGGCAAAGTAACTGCATAACTCCTTTGCCGGGAATAAGAATGGAAAACAATTTTTATGGTTTGTCAGCTTTCAGCAGAGTTTGGAGAATACTAAACACATGTGCCATTACTCCATTCTTGTTTTGATTTATTTGCACCATCTGTGGAGAAAAACCACAGACTAGAAAGAAATTACCTTGACAACTTATTTTACCCCAAGAGTTGTGTTTTCTCAGTGCTCTAGTTTAGACTTGTTCCAAAAACACGTTTGTGGAATCAAATAGGAAAGTTCCTTATTATAATTTACTTGAAGAGCTAGGACCTGGCTTGTGTTAATTGTCTAATGAAAACTAAGTGCTTTGGTTCCTAATCAAATTTGAAAATAACTATTTTCTTTAGAGGAAGCATTATAATGTAGACTCCTATTAATTTTGTGATGGGCTTAAGAACGGGTCCCCAAAATGTCCATACCCTAATCCCACGAACCTATGAATATATTACACAACATTGCTAAGGGGAGTTTGCAGGAGTTACTAAGTTAAGACTCTTGAGATGGGGAGAGTGCATGGATTTTGCAGGTGGGCCCAATGGGATCACCTGAATCTTTATAAAAGAGGGAAGCAAGACAGTCAGAATGAGAACCCAGGAAATTTGAAAAAGGTTACTTTGCTGACTTTGAAGATGGAGTAAGAAGTCCAGAACCAAGATATACCAGCGACCTCTAGAAGCCAAAGAAGCAGAAAAGGTAAGAAAATGAATTTTCTCCCGAGCACCCGGAGGAATACAGCCCTGCCCAGCGACACCTTGACTGTGGCCTGGTGAAAGCCATGTGGACTTCTGACCTCCAGAACTGTAAGAGATTAAATTTATGTTGTTTAAAGCTACTTATCTGTTATAAAAACAGGAAATTAATGTATTTACAAAGAAAAGTTTTAAAATCTTTTCAAATTTTTAACAACTCTACAACGATGGGAAACTTTGTCAGTTTTCTTCATGATAAAGTTACAGACTTCACTAATACTACAATTGTTTGCCTCCTACATTTGTAATAAAAGAAAACACTAAATTTGCATAGGAGGTTGGTGAAACATAGATATGTTTTATTTCTTTTTTTGTTTGTCTCCCCATGCAAGTTCCTGTTCTTTCCCAGTTCTATCCAGATTAAGAACCCTGATTGAAATTGTATCAGTGTTTTCATAGCCACTTGATCTGACAGAAATCCTTCTCCTCCGGCATGTTAAACCTGCAACTAGTGACTCCTGCTCTTCCACTAGAACTCAGTGCTTCATTTCCAAGAAGTTGTGGTCCAGCTGGGTGCCAGTTCCCTGGATCTCACCTTCTCCTAGGCTCTCCTTATCAAAACACTTAACAAATTGTATCAAATGATTGTTTCATAAGTTTCCCGCCTACAACTCTCCTTGGAATGACTTGAAGACAAAGAAGAGTCATTTATTCAATTCCATTCATTCATATATCATCAACTATTTACTGGTGATCTACTAGCTTCTGCCTGTGGGACTGCAGTAATAACAAGGCAGTGGCGATGTCCTTAATAAGCCTTAGGTGTGAAGACAGCTGCATGAGTGAGGTCTAGACAAAGGGATGAAAGAGTGACATGGGCTTCAATAAGGTAAAGTCAAGGACTAACGATTATCACAGGAGGGGCACAAAAGCTTAGCCTTGCAGTTTTGGGAAAGCTTTCCAGAGGCAGATTTAAAATGCTAACTATAATGAATGTAAAAATAGTTCTAACTATGTTCACTTTATAATCATTCTTAAGCTGTACTTACATGTTTTATGCACCTTCCATTATGTACATTTCATAAAGCAAACAACAGGTATGATGGGTGTTGGTTTGGAACATAATGAGAGATCAGGGTGCTCTCGGCTGGGTTAGTAGGTTGGGTAGAGGAGGCATCTCCACACCCAGCCTAGGACTGTCACTCCTTAGAGAAAAGCTGAGTCTGGGTTCAGTTGATGGCATTACTCAAACCTTAGCTGCTCCCTCTTCAACTCCAAGTGGCCAGATAGTTGAGACCTTAGTGAAGTTTATTTCAATAGTCTTTAAAAAACTGCTATCATTCTTTGTTTAGGACATATATTCAGCCTAACTTAGAAAGATAACTGCTTTCTGTTTTTAAAATCTGAAAGGGGGGCCTTCAACAAATTCTTTGGCTCTAAAGAAGGCAGACTTCCAAAAAGTGTAAGGGCTGGGGATGTAACTTAGTGGTAGAACTCCTGCCTAACATATGTCAGGCCCTGAGTTCAATTTCTCGTACTGCCCGCCCCCAAAACGTGGTGAGACTCAAAATAGTGAAGTTTTAGAAGAAATGAACAATGAGAGAATTCTTCTGTTTTTAGTATACGTAATTACTGTTATAACAGAGTGTAGATTCTGGTAATTGATTATTCGGGGCAAGAAGAATTCATTATACACAGAAAATGTTATACTTGTTAAGACCAGACACTCATGAAAGTCCATAGACCGCTGAGTCCATTACACTGGCCCAAGGTGAGCCAGCACTTGATGGTTGAAGGATCCAGCAGAAGAAAACTGCTCAGCTCATGAAGGGGTCAGGAAGCAGAAAGAGAGAAGGGGCAGGATAAGCCCCCAGTAACCCACCTCCTAACAGTTGCCACCCAGGTCATTCAAACTAGGATGGGCTGATTAGGTTACAGTTCTCACCATCATTTCACCTCCAAACATTCCTGCATTAATACAGGAGCTTTGGGAGTGGGGGGATATCAACACCTTATATCTAAACCAGAACATTATACTATGCCAGTTAGTGCTCTTTGCAAGAAATAGAAAGTAACTTAAAGAAAAGAAGAATTTGTTGTGGGAATGTGGAGCAGTTCCCAATATTTAAGAAATAAAGAACAACCAGACATCCTGAGAGACAGAAGCATGGCCATAGCAGGGATCTGGTTGAAGAAATAGGGACCATCTCTTTGGGAAGGTATAAACAAGACAGCTCCAACCATGTTCTGTCATCAGGCCAAATTCCTAGGACTTCTATGTGATTGGTCTTGGCAAGTGAAAGAAGAATTGGAGAGGAAGTACCAACTGGTCCCTCTGTGCTTTGATCTATAACTTGACAGTCCCATGAAGATGGTTCATGATGGAGGCCAGCAGACCCCCAGAAAATCAGAGGGGTGTTATGAAAGCAAGAAAAATAAAGAACTGACAAAAGCAGCACATGTTCACCACCAGCATTTTTTTTTTTATCAAGGGGAAAAAAAGACTCCTCTCCAAGTTGATCTGTTTGATCTAGAATTGCTGACATCTTTCTGAATATCTGCATCAGGGGTTTAAATACCATTTTCAATTAAAGGCCAGGGCAAGCTTTATTATCCAAGTATTGGTAGTAAATTCAAAAGTCCTAGCTGTTCATCACAAGTCATTTTACAATTTTGCAATCGAGAAAGGCGGCTGATTTTAAGTAGATGCTGCCTTCCTGATCATCCCACTTCTTAGAATGATCACATTAGCATCAATTCTTTGGATATAAAAGCATACAACTTATATTATACAATCTGTAGACAAAATTAACATCAAACGTTAAGAAAATGTACTGTTCTTTCTTTATGAAACATACTTTTTTATTTCATGGGATGTTCAAGTTATTCAATTTTCATTTTAATGCACTAATGCTCAATTATCATGTTAACCATAATCTAGGTTTGGCTTGTCTTATTTTCTCCCTAGTATTCAGTAATGTAGAAAGAGGGTAAAGAAGATGTTAGATATTAAATATAATTAGTGTTAAAAGAGGACCTGATGAATCAGGGTGTTATTTCTGAAAAGAATGACTCAAGAAAGTCTTGCTGGTCACAATTACTAAAAATTAGTCATTATGTGAGCTCTTTTTGCTGATACTAATAGTTGAAATACCTTTGAGGGAAACCCTTTGAAACTGCTGTCATGTGACATCAGAGACATGCCTTTCCAGGCACCAAACTAGTTTCCAAATCATCTAAGATGTGAGCAAAATTTTCTTAGAATTTAAGTATCACTGAGAAGTACATTTATGAACTAATTTCTTCTCCTGGCTAGGTTATGAGTAGGTGACTTTTACTCTGTGTGTGACATTCCATGAAGCTAGTTAAAATTAAAGACTTCTGTAAATATCAGTTTCTCACTCTGGTTAATGGGGACAATAGCAGTGTCCATCTCTTATGAATAAATTAATAACTTTAAGCATGTGAAGTACTTAGTATAAACACTGTACACATACCACAAGCTTAACAAATGTTATTTAATATGATTTTTACAAAGTGATTTTGCACTAATTCAAAGGCTCCATTAATTTCCCCAGCATAAATGGGAAGTCTCTTTAATTTTACCACACCAGTGGATTTTATCTGCTTCCCAGTTTACGTTGCAACTCTTATTCCCTAAGACTGTCAAGTTCATTTTCCAGGTTATCTGTAGTGTGCAATCAGCTGGATCCTTCCCTCTTAGCTTTTCATAAGGCAATGAACTGGCATATCCCCATCATGATCAGGCCACAGGATGCCAAGGAGATAGACCAATTCCCTTGACATTTCTCCTTGTTCCTCAGGGGCATCTGCTTTCCTTTTCTGCCTCATCACCTTTAGAAAAATCTTCTTTTGTTCTCAGAATTGCCAGTGAATACTGTTCTCACAGTCTGCCAGAAGATGTACTGGCATGCCCCGTGATGATGGATTCCATAGAAAGGACTTGGAGTCCTTGAGAGTGAAATTCATACTTATCTGGACAGAGTAATGACAGGACAGGAAAGATGACCAGTTTGGGAAATAAATAAATTACAGAGAATCATGAATTCTTAGCATATGCTACATCTCATAAAAGAGAACCTTGAGCTATCCCTCTGGACATTATTTTACATTATTTCAACTATGTCATGTTTTGTGGTATTTATTCCTTAAGATATTAGAAATATACTTCTTAGGTTTGTAGTGGGACACTCATGTTTGAAAGGAAATGTTCTTAAGTTGATACATTATTTTGCTAGACATTAGTTGTCATGATTTAACTCCCATTGTGTAGCAAATAGAACCAAAAGAATCCTGGGGAAAGGTTGTTTGATTGATTGACTAAACTGAATTTTTAGGTAAAAGGAGCAGTTGTCATAACCCCAAAAAAAGAAAGGAAAAGGTCTATCCTTTGATTTTCTTTAAAAAAAACAGTACGTGTTGAGTTCCTATCTGATACCTTATTAAATGCATTTGAACCTTATTTTATTTAAATCTTTGAAAAAAACCCTATGTGTTGGGTATTTTATCTCCCATTTTACAGTCAATGAAACAAAGATTTAGAGTACAGGTCATTTACCTACAATCACAGACTAACAGGAAATGAATGAATCAAACTTATTAAAACTAAATTATGGTATTTAGTTCCTATCTGATGCCATAACACCTCTTCTAAATGAAAGCCGATTTTTCTTTTAATGTCCTATAGATGATTTTATTAATTTTGTTTGTGGAATTTTGTTTTATTTTCTCTTCACAATTACCCACATATCAACAACTTCATAATATGAGCGATTTAGCTTCAGATTACTCTTCAAATTGAGGGAGTGAATAGACCTCAAACCAAGGCAGAGTTGGAATATAAAAGTCTCAGCTCTGTAAGGGTCCAGGAAAATCTCTGAGTGCTGTGGCCTCTGGGCATCTTTCCAGGGTGAGCCTGCCTGAAGGACTTGCTTGATCTATCTTGCTGGTTCTCAATGGAGAACTCTTTATTTTGGACCCTATTCTTGTATTCTGCTCAGTGGACTTGAAAATTGGAGATTTCCTTGCTTCTTGGTCCTTCCTGTGCCTGGGAAACAGAGTTGGAATTCTTCTTTTCTTCTCTTCATTCAGCAAAAAGACAACCCACCAGTTACCACTCCTTATTCCAGTTCTTGGAACCTAGCCTGGGCCAATAGTTAGGCCCTCAAGAAAAGAAGTTTAACTTCCTTCACCTATTTCTTCCTCCAATTGATTGAAGAAATGAAGAAGGAAATGTCTTTTGACATATATACTACCGGAATTAACTTTAAAATGAAAATAATCCCCTATCACAATTATTTTAGAGAGTTAATAGAAGCTAATAAATGAGATACTTACAAGAAAATACACCATCTCTTTCCTTTACCCCTCCTCTAGTGAAGATTTAGCATAAATCATGTTGTTTGGGTGGAATGAATACTCACTGTTCACAGGTTTGGATACCATGTATATGCTAAAGTCTATGACCATCATTTATATAGTAATCTTTTATTTTGCTGAGTCACAATATATATGGCAAATGCTGCAAAGTATACCTCAAGATCCCTTTTTCTTCCTGAGCACACAGCTAGACTGTTTCCCAGTCTCCCTTGAAGTTCAGTGTGGCTAGGTGCTACTGTTCTTGCCATAGTGTGTTCTTGCTTGCCCTTCACCTGGCTTGCAGAGATGGAACAGATCACAGCAACCTTGAAAGGACAGTAGACTTTGTCATCTGTTCCACTGAATGACTGCAAAGAGTTGAGCTGCCACTGACCTGAACCCTTGCATTGGTCTTTACTCCAAACAGAAATAAACATATTGTTTCCTGAGACATATTGTTTCATTTGGAGGTTGAGTTGTTACTGCATCATAGCCTGTCCTATCACAACTAGTGTGCCTGTGCTGTGGAGTTCAAGTTCCTCAGCTACATGCTTGCCCTTCACCATGACTTCTTGTCTTCTACTCATCTTAATGCAAGTAATAACTTGCCAAATGGTAAATCTTTTGAATATAGGTGGAACATTACAATACAAGGTAAGCTAACTCCTAAATGTTGTTTAAAAAAGTAAAGTGAAATTTACCTTCTTGATTCTCCAAGACTGTGATATTAGACCATGTTCATTTGTTTGTTTTAACTCTTAAATTATAAAATTTCAGAATATAAGGTAAAAGGGGAAAGAAATGATACTTATGTGTGACTTCTAAATTCATGGGGTAGGTGGAAAAAAATGGTCTTCCAATCATATCAGGTACTAATGCTTAGAAGCTGCAAGTGTTACCTTATGTAGGGGGGAAAAAAGGTCTTTGTAGGTATGGTTAAGGTTTTTGAGATGAGCAGATTATTCTGGATTATCTGAGTGGTCCCTAAAAACAGTAATGTATATCTTTATAAGAGGGAGGTAGAGGGAGAATTAACGTACAAAGAAGAGGAGCAGGTAGTGTGTCATAGAGGTAGATTGGGGTGATTCAGCCACCAGGCAAGGGATGTCTCAGTCACCAGAAACCAGAAGATGCAAGGACCAAATTCTCCCTTAGATTTTCTGTCCCACTCCTCTTAAGGAACACGACCTCACAGACTCCTTGATTGAGACCTAGGGAAACTGATTTTGACTGTCCATCCTCTAGAACTCTGAGAAGATAAATTGATGTTGTTCTGAGTCACTGAGTTTGTGGGATTTTTTTTTTTTTATGGGAGCCATGGGAAATAAATCCAAGTCTATTTTCTAATGGCTGAGTTAACTTTGCTAAGTTTATATCTATGACACTTAATCCTAAGGCATGAGACCTAGGTTTGCCTTTCTTTCTCTTGACCTAGAAAAGGCAGACAAGCCTCCCACTGTATTGTAGGTCATTGGGGGGTCTTGAAGGTGTCTCAAGAGAAGGGGCACCTTTCTTCCCAATTGGTTTGAACCATTGAAAAATATGATAGCAAAAGAGTGGAAAATAAATTACCATTTTTTTCCTCATTGACTAAAATTAATTTTGGAGGATGGGCTTACTCATACAGAACCTCAGATCCACAGAGACTCACTTATTCTTATTTTCATCATTGGACAATCTAGACATCTAAAATTTAGGACCTGAAATAGCAGAGTGGAATGTATGCTTTCTGTAGGCACCTAACTCTCAATAGAATAGGGAGATAAAGAGGCTTAATAAAATCAAATGATTCCCTCTTCCCCCAAGGGTAGAGACCATAGTCAGGACCATTCTGCTGGTGGAGATCCCCCTACATGGAAGGAAATGTGAGACATGGGGATGAAATTTTTCTCATAGATTCATTCCAGTATGAACCAGGATTAATAGGTGTCTGTGGGCAGGAACAAGAACAAACTGGCCTTCCAAACTGAGTGGAAGACAACTTAAAATAGAGATGGGAAAGTCATAAGCTGGGGTCAATTCAGATATGAACTTAGGACTCCAGACAGCATCCAAAATTCTCAATGAGTCTGGTGAAGTCTGGTTAGATCCTGGGTATCCCCTAAATTCACACACGAACCTTCTTTTATATAGTCCACCTGCTTCTTTCTTTTAATCTGCTAAAGGGGAATCCTGCTTTGTATGATCTTGTACTAGAAACTATTTTTGTAAATATATTTAATAGTACGTTCCTAGAAATGTGAGCCTTCACTCCTTCATAAACAGGAACTGACAGATTACCTACTTTTCTTCCCCATATGATTCTTATTTGAAGATCCAAAGAACATTATAGGACTGGGGTTGTGGCTCAGTGGTAGAGCACTCGCCTACCATGTGTGAGGCACTGGATTCAATTCTCAGCACCACATATAAATAAATAAAGGTCCAACAACAACTAAAAAAAATTTTTTTTTAAAAAAAGAGAACATTACATCTAGTATAAAAAGCCTATAACTTTATCACGAGGTCTCAGTAACTCAGCTGATATCTATTTGTCTTGATAGATTCATTTACTCTAGCTTTCCTATGGTTATTTTATCAACCTTATGTTATTTGGAATATAAAGTTGCTTTTGTTTTCACATTAGGGCCAGAATGGATTGAGTAATAACATTGCCAAATACCTTGAACTCACATAGTTCCTTTCACCCCGAATCTTTTGCAAATGCTAACTCATTATCTCCCCAACATTCCAATGGTTCAGTGACAAAGGGTATTCTTTCCATTTTTCAGAGAGAAAAGGGAAAGCACAAAATTGCCAAGAGCATATCTGTATTTAGAATCAGTGCCTTTGACCTCAACACCACATTTTTGATTTCCCAGTGATTCTGAGTAGGATTCTGGATATAGCATTGGGCTACTTTGAGGGAAGGATTAGACAGATTCCTGTGGTTGTGCTCAATGATTCAAATATGACATAAACATCTAAGTGCCCACTATGTGCAGGGCACAGTGAACTTCTTCTTAATCTTTGGGGGTTCCTACAACCTTAAGGTTTTAATGATGGTCAGGTTGGGGGCATTGACTTTCTGTTCTAACCTTGCACATTTATGCAGGTTAAAGAGGCCATACAAGCCTCAGAAACTCTAAATGTATCACCTTCAAATTAGTTTAAGCTTTGAGTTCCGAAACCAGTGTCAGCTGATCACTTCCAAGGGGTTATAAAAGTATCTCGTGGGCCATTTTCACTTCTCCACAAGTGCTTTCTGTATTCCCATTGGGGCTTCCTAAAACTGAGAACTTTTCCTTCTGGGACTATCAAAAAATAATAGACTTCTCATTCTTTTCAATTGGTGTGAACTAGAGAAACTGTAAGCCAGCAGAACCCATCAACAAAACACTGATTTGATGAAACAACATTTAATAAAATTAAAAAAAAAAAAACACAGCATACTAAAACCTTAAACGGTGCTAAAGTGTTCTGTTTTTGTTTTTCTGGAGGGGTATTGGGGAATCCAACCCAGGGCACTTTACCACTGAGCTACATCCCTAGTTCTTTTAATTTTTTAAAAAATTTTTTATTTTGAGAAAGGGTCTTACTAAGTTACTGAGGGTCTCACTAAATTGCTGAGGCTGGCCTCAAACTTGTAATCCCCCTGCCTTAGCCTCCCAAGTCCCAGGTATCACCATGCCCAGCTAAAAGTGCTATCTTAATTTAACATTTATAACACAATGAAATTTTTTAAAGGGAAGAAATTTTTACTGATTTCCCATTTTAAAAAGATTATTTTTATAATATTGCTCAGGAAATTTATACATTATTCAAAGTTACCTATGCATTCTTTTAAAATTTACATAGACAGGTAAGAACCCATTGATGATGTGCGTATCATTAATTTATTATTGCAATTTTTTATTTGTCTCTAAGGGTAACATACTTTACAAACACACTTTTTTTCTAATGATTTCCAAAAGGAGGTTTTTTTGTTTGTTTGTTTTTTCAGAAAAAAAAAAAAATCATTTTCCTACTTTAAATTGCATTATTCATTGCACTGGTCAAAGGAACTTACTTGTACTATGAATCTCATAATGACCTACAAAGTCAGGAACTGATTGCCTACATCCCAGAATATGATGGACCTGCATCGCTACTTGCTAATTTCTTGTGGAATGCATCTTCATATGCAAAATTCATTAAACAATAGTATTTTGGAACAAATTTCTGGGTGTACAGTGAAATCCTAGAAGATATGAAATCTTTGAAAAGCAATATACTAACTTTAGGGAGCAAGAAGTGTAATTGGGGCATTAGGAAATAAAAAAAAAATCTGCAAGTCAATAGTAAAGGAATAGAGAAATAAGACCTCATACTGTGTAAGTGCTAAAGGACTTCCCTGGAATGAGGAAGAAAGGCCTGTTTTCATTGGAGTCTTAGCTGGGAATGCTTCAGAAGGAAGTGAATCCTGAAGACAGTGATATAGGTTGTCTGAGAGAGACCCTGGCAGAGGGACACTAGTCCCACTGAAGATGTCTAACATCTGAGAGAAATGATAATTCTAGCAATTAACAGATCCATTTGACTATTTAGGAAAGAATGAGTTAAACAAACAAACCCTAGAGATGACTAATTCAAAGTTTCCTGTTTCTTTATCATAGTTTTCCTATACATAAGTATGTATTCATAGATTTATGCAATTAGAATCACACCATATATACAGTATGTATTTTTAATAATTGTTTGTAAAAAATCACCTCTTGATCAAGTTTTTTTCTTTAAGATTGACCTCCAGGGAGAAAACATTAACTATTCTTAACCAATCTGTAGAATTTCCCTCAATAATTAAGTGTTCTGCCTAATCCACCTTCTTCTTTTCTATTAGAATAGGGAGTGGTGAGCAGGAGAGACACGGCAAGCTCATATCTTTCTCATAGCTCCATGAGTTCATGTAAATGGCTGCATGGAACATACAAACATTCATGTGTTCGTCTGCTCTGTGTTCCTTGGTGGTTGCATAGTGTATGTCAAACATGGCAAAGGAACGAGACAGACACAGCCCAGTTCTCAGTGAATTCACAGTATAAGGGCTGACAGCTGAGCTGGAAATCCTAAAACAATGTGATAAGTACTATGACAGGAAATACAGGGTATCATAAACCCATTACCTCTGCTGGTACAGAGAGTCTTCTAAACATCTTGAGGATAATAGTGACTTGAGGAAGCTGAGAGATTCCTAGGAGTTAGCTATAGGCTGGGGGAAAGCTTATGTTTCAGGAAGAGAGCGTAGTAGGAATGAAGTTTCTCAGCATGTTCGGAGCCTAGAGTGCAGTAAAGGTATGGGCAGATTTCCACAGATAAATGGACAAAGAAAATGTGGTCTGTATACACAATGGATTATTATTCAGGCATAAAGAAGAATGAAATTATGTCATTTGCTGATAAATGGATGGAAATGGACACGGTCGTGCTAAGTGAAGTAAGCCAGACTCAGAAAATCAAGGCAGAATGGAAGATAGTCCAAAATAAGGTGGGGAGAGAGAAAGGGAAAATATGGAAGGATTCCATCAAAATACAAAAATATCAGTAGCCTAAATGAAGAGGATTGAAGGGGAGAAAGAGAGGAGGGGATAGGAGAGAACAGTGGAATGAATCTGACCTAACTTTCCTATGTACATTTATTAATATACCACAGTGAATTGCACCATCATGTATATCCACAAGACACTAACGAAAAAACAAAAACCCAAAACAACCCTAAAGGTAGAGAGCAGAAAGATCAGTAGAGAAGAAGGAAGCAGCGGGAGGGAAAAGGGGGAATGAATAGAGGAGATACTAGGGACTGAATTATAGTAAATTTTATTCCATGCTTTTAAAAAATAATTATGTCAGAATGAATCCCAATGTTATATCTAAATAAAAAGAACCAATAAAAATGAAAGAAAAAAGTGAGAAGAGAAAAAAGAAAGGTATGGGCACAGAATGTGACCAGAGAGGTCAGAATCAGAGTAGTAAGGATCTTGAAAACTAGATAAAGACAGAGGTTTTAAGAACAAGGGACTCATTAAAAGTTGAAGTGGAAAGTGAAATTATTCTAATTTTACTCACAAATTCTCTCAAAGATAGTTACTTTCTTGATTCTTCCTGGTAATTAACTGAGTTATTTATCAAATGTCATGATGCCAAACACTTCACGCATATTTCACTCATTTTAAATCACTATTCACAATAACCTTTGAAGTGGGTATTCTTATTTCAATTATGTAGGTGGAAAACTGAATTCAAAGAGCTTAAGTAATTAGCCCAAGCTCACCTAGCTAATAAATAGTATAAGATCTCAAAGGAAGATTTATTTTACCACAAAGCCCTAGTTCTTTCCAGTGGACCAGGCTGCCTTCCAGTTTTGCTCACAACTAGCTGTTGGATGAGAGCACCAGAATTTATTTGAAACCTAACTAAAACTGGAGGAACTTCAAAAAAGGGGGAAAGGTGAGCAAGTGTATGAGGTAAACTGGGTGGGGGTGAAAGAGTTGCGTGAATCAATTCCTTTTAGCAACAGATTCTCCTCTAGGTTTGCTTACGTGAGTTCATATGCTCAGGAACTTGTCAATCAACTGATAAAAGCCTTTCAGAATGGGCAAGTTTTCACTTACAAAGGGGAGTTTGATTACATTGGCAAGTCCAAGTAGTACCCATTTCTTAACATTGTTTGAGTTTCTGGGCTCATCTTAATTGAAGAAAGAAATTAAAGTGTTCTATTGTTAATAAATGATGATTGTGACCCTTTAACAGTCTGCTGTGATGTACATGAAGACTTCTAAAGGATAAAGAGCCATCAATTCACTCTTAGTAAGACAGAAAAAGCAGATAAGCAATGAAACAGAACATTTCCAAAAGTTTAGGTGTCTTTCCATTGCTATTCTAGTTCAACCATGTACACTTGGTGTTTGAAATCCATGATTCTATATTCTGTCTATAAGGGTAGATAAGCAGCAGCTTTTAGTGAAATATAATAACACCATCAATTACCTTTGTTCTGAATAACTGTTTTGTCTATGTCTATGAATTAAGGTAGGTCCATATATAATTAAAGAGTTTTCAGAGCAAGAATTGTTCTTAGGGAACTTTAGTTCAATTCCTTAATTTGTAGAATAGGGAACTGAGATTCAGATTGGCTTGGAGACAGATTCAAGATCCTTTGTAGATTCCCTGGGTAATGCCTTTCCCTAAATATATTGTAGTTGATTTTATACAACCAATGTTTGGTGAGCCCATCTGATTTGAAAAAAGAAAAAGTTCATGTATGTTATTTCTTGGTTAGACTAAACTGCAAGAAACCAACTAATGGTAGTAAAGTGATCACAAAAAATGTAGTACACTGTGAATCAGAGACAACATAAAACATAATGTTTTTGCCGTTTTCTTTTTTGCAAGTGTTTAGCTAACTCCATCCTTCTGTAATTGGCAATAGCAAGAAATGCTCCTATACGGAATAGGACTTGTTGAGGAAGTGTTTGATAAAGATGAACTCACTCCTTGGAGAAGCATATCCAGTTATTTCAGCTCACCTGGTTTGACTGCAGAGTATTACTTCACAGTGAGGAAGTGGAGCATTTAACGTCTTGCTCACCTTCTCCGTGACCCCTTCATACCACACCTCTGTTGGGAGACAAAAACAAACACAGCACTGAGAATTCCCAAGGGTTGAGGGCCAGGTAATCCTTTCAGAACTCCTCTAACCTGATACTCCCTAACCAAGGTGGAACTCTGAGAGTCTGAGAAAACAAAAATCTCTTTCTTCTTTGTTTTCCCTTACTCCTTTTGCTTAAAAATAACAATCAAATATTTTATATAATAATATACTTTATATAATCACCAAAATTTTATATAATAATAACTCCTTCACATACTTTCTTTTTTGAATTACTACCCTTAAAAAAAAAAAAAAAAGCAAAAACCAAAAATAAGTGACAAAGATTATATATTGGGTCTGATTTACTAACTTGGGAATATTCGAAAAACTCTAAAGTGAAACAAATGTTCTACATTTGCCAGGAAGCAGCCAGCTGAGAATCTCAAACAGTTCACAATCATGGTGATTTTTTTTCTCTCTCCTTTTTTTTTTTTTTTTTTTTTCCCTAATTGCCTCACAAAGAGGACCTGGGAGATGAGACATGAAGTATGGTGACTTAAAATCTAGTGTAAGAATGAGGCCTCCTCGTAGAGACTTAAGCCATCTGATCCCTCCTACCTGGAGAGGAAAATGCAAACTCTGGGAACAAGAGGCAGTCCAGTCCTAAAGAGAGCCTCCAACTCTCAGACTAAAGTGGAAAGACTTTATGGCTCTGGATTGAATAGAACTGTCAAAGAGAGCCTAGACATTTTGTCCTGGTTTCCCAGATTCCCAGTTGGATGTTAAGAAGGTTTAATATCCAATTTTTCTGAATGTATTTAGTGAGAGGTATTCTGGAGGTCTCTGGCATGGTCAGACATTACCTCCATGTTTGGGAGAGAGAAGTCTTTCTTTATCCTCTCTAAAATTCTAATTAAAAAACTCATGCTCTCTTTCCAACCAGGATATGTCGGTATCAAACACAGTGACTGTATTTATCATGGAGCACTGGTAGGCACTAGGGGCTAATAAATCAGATACTATTATATAATCCAAGATTCTAGAACCTGACCACGTACCTTTGAACTCTTGCTCTACTACTTACTAGCTGTATAACGTTGGGTGAGCTACTTTCTGCCTTCAGTTTCTTTGTCTGTATAATGGGTACAAGCATATTTATGGAATTCTTTTCTTTTCAAGTAGTATTAATATACATAAAGTGTTTGACAAATAGCTTGACTCCTTTGGGACACATAGCAAGTACTCAAAAATAGTTGGCTCTTACCATTTTAAGCATGGTCAGCTCAGATGAACACTGAGACAGAATGACTGAATGAATTCTAATCATAAAGCAAGTCACTTACAATTTAAAAAAATAAAGTCATTCTTTTGAACAACTCCAGGGATGCCTCACATGTTTCTTGCAAATGGGACACCTGGAGTTGTGCCACTATGGTTCTGGTTTGCTTTGATTTTTCTGTCTGTGGTTCCCAGCACAGTTCGTTTTTTTGTTTGTTTGTTTGTTTGTTTTTCTTTTTCACAAAAATTTTGTTATAGTCTGCATTGATTTCTGGCACTGGTGAATAGAATTACAATTTACCCTAGGACACCTGAAAAGGAGAACAAATATATTTTTTCTCACAGGTGACTCCCAGATCTAAGAGACCTATGTGGTTAGAGATGCAGCAAATTATCATATGAACCCAAGTGGTTAATTCCCTCCAGAACTGGATGGAAAAATTATCTAAATTGCTATTGTTGCTATTGCTGCTAAATTAGTGTGGAAGTTGCCAATCTTTTAAAACAGACCGTTCAGTGTTTTTTTTAGGATGAAAAATGAAACCAATGCTGAAGGCATTGTATGGATATTAGATAAGAGAGGTGTTCTTCAGAGATAAACTGAGTTACTATAAGCATAAGCTTTCATAACTTTTACCTTTTCTTCCAAGAGATTTTTCTTTTTTAAGTGCACTTTGCTCAGAAAGTGAAAGAATATTCCATCGGAATAACAGAAATCCACATGAATTAATACTGGGGTCTATGTCTGTGAAAATATTCAAATTCTCTCACAAATTAGAGTCTTGGTTATTCCATAGTGAGTGGGGAGCCCCACTGTGAAATGCAGGGGCTGAAGGGACCCTTTGCTTTTCTTCGAGATTTCAACCTGCAAAAGTTTACAGCCAAAAATCAAAAGTCTGCCCAAAGGATTAATTCCTGAGTGGGGAGTTTTTCAAGCTCTTACAATAGCAACATCAACCATCTCATCCGCCTCCCATGGGGAAAACTCTGCCCAAAGAGTTCTGTTTGCTGCTTGTCTGTGTTCTGCAACCCTTCCCTTGCCTTTGTAAACTGGCCAAGTTAAAACAAAGTCAACCAACACTTACAGGTGCCAAACACTTTTCAAAAGGTTCTGAACATATGAACTCATCTAATCCACATAACAACCTTCTAAGGTGGGGTCTACTATATTCAGGTGAGGAAACTGAGGCATCCAGAGATTAGGGAAATGCCCAGGGTTGCACAGCTGGAAATGCAGCCAGGATTCAGACATAGGCCACCCAGATGCAGAGCTTTTTGTCTCTCGGGACTCCATTGCCACACTACTCCAAGTCAAGGAGTGGCCTGAAGGCTTATCCATGGGACACACTTTTATCATTTAAGTTTTTTCTTTCTAATTCAATAAAATATCAACACTTTAGGAAAATATTATTCTGATTGAGCACCTGAATTTGATGAATAACTTTTCACAAACTTGGCTTCTAAATGACATTGCCTCTGAGAGAGAAGTAGTACTGACTGGCCCTAGACACAATTGTGCATAAATTCTATCTGTAAATGGCACCTGACCTGCTTGCTGTTTAGGAAAAATCCATTACAGCTTCTTGGGATAGAAAGTGAGAGCCCAAGGGTGTGGGTATTGAAGGGGTGCTCTTCCACAGGAGAGAGGAGGTTGTCTGAGAAGAGTAAAGGTTATTTTAGGCATGTAAGAATAGGGTTTCTTAAAGTTTGATTTGAAGGTGTTTGCACTGCTTCAAAGAAAACTTCATTAAATTACCTCCAACTGCACCCATCAACACATCTGTTATGACAGGAGGAGATGTTAGTGAGGATCTTGGCAGGTTAGTATCACCTCTGGGATCAGCAGAGACAGCAGTAGGGAAGCAGGAGCCCAGAAGCAGAGAAGCCCCAGGAAACTTTTGCCCATGGAAATTTGTAGAAATCACAGGAACAACTCTGCATCTGCACATGTCTTGAGATTAGGGATTAGGGGAATTTTCACAACCAACTTCAAGGGGCAGGGTAGATGGAGATGGAACATCTCAGTCCAGGTACACTCCCTCCCCATGAACCTAGAGTTCTCAAGAAGCCACTTACCGGTACACTCAGAGTTTAGCAGAACAACTTAGAATGGAAATTGAATTGAATCATAGTCTATTTTTAATATTCCATATCCTTTGATCCTTTATCACACTTGCCTTTTTTCCTTGCTGCTCAAAATTTTTAAAAGCAGTCACTTACATTGATAAGGCTCTCCTCCTAATCTTATTTTTTTCTGGAAATGACCTGGGGCTTCTTGCATATAAACACCGAAACCAAAGAGTCATATTATCGCTGTGTTCCTAACCCTAGAGACACTTAGCATGGGTGTGGGTTTGCATAACAGGGAAACTAGTATTGACCTGGTACAAATGCTAATTAAATGTTGAAAAAAATTCAGGGATATTCTGCAATGATGCAAAGTTAAAGGTGTGTGTGTATATGTTTCTCTCATTCATCTAATTGTATTTGACAGTGGATACCAAAGTCAGGACGAAAACAGAAAAAACAGTTTGCATGAATGGATAGAGAAAATGGCTCCCTTTTTCAGGGAATGTGGTGACTCACTCTGTGATAATGCATAAGTCACCAACTCTTCATGTTCCATCCTCCACCTTTAAAATGGTAACTGGAACATTTGAGGATGTCACCACTCAAGGGAGATCTCTAAAGTACATGAGATTCACATACAAAGGTTGATGCATCTTTGGAAGAAAGCATTGAATTTGGGGGAGAAAAACTTATGTGAAAAATGAGTCTTTCAAGATCTTCTGGGACTCGATATTATGATGCTATTTGAAAAAGTGAAAGCAAAATCAGATTAAAAGCAAAACTAAAAAGAGAAACAGTCTGTGCAAAAGGGAGAAGGACTGGAGAAAAGGATAAATACAGCCTAATATTCATTAAGTAAGTATTATGAATTTTATGTAAGTTTATTTTTTCAAGAGAACTGCTAAACCACATTCCAACTTCTGCCACCTAAATGGACTAATTCACATCTTCAGATACCTGTGCTGTGAGCAGTTCAGCATTCAAAGGACACAGACTCACAACTAAACATGTGATAAACACGGATAAAACTCCTTGCTGTCTGTCTTTTCATCTTTGACAGATGCTCTTCCAACAGAAAATAGAAAAGCAACGAGAACATGAAACTCTTTCTGTTCTTTTGAATAGTTTTTATTGTAGGAAATAGAAGTTTCTTACATTTGAGTACTCTGATCCAATTAAACATGTACTTTTTACTTGCTCACTATCAAAATGAGGAAGCTGCTTGCCCACAAATTTGCTAAAGGAAGATTCAGAAGAAAAAGGAATTGCAGTTAATCCCTTCCCAGGTCACACCTAAAATAGGTCTCTGCTAATAGGGAAGTTAGCTGTATTTAACATATAAATACATAGCATACAGTGTAGTGAAGGAATCAGTGATGAAAGAGTGGAGTCAGAAGTTCACTCCTGCATTAAAAAAAAAAAAAAAATCAAGTATAAAAAAGCCTTTTCCATACTGTTACTGAAGAGCTGAGAACTTCTATTAGATATTCCCAGAATATCTGGTAGATATATATTCCTTGGTTAAGTAATTCCAGGGAAGACTGAGTTAAAGAAAGTTATTGCCTTCTGAAAACTTAAGAGTGTTTAATAGACTGTATACTCTGAATTTCTGAGAAAGGGATATGTGGTACGCAGGAATTTTCAAACCTGAAACTATTTTGGCCATGCAAAATAATATATCATGTTTTAAGGAAAACAGGTTGGAAAATGTTGGCAAGAACAAAATTGCACTTAAAGCTTTGTCTACATTTTGAGGGAAGTTAATATTAAGTCAACATCCAAACATTTGATATTTTACTCCAAATGCATCCTGTTTCATTTACTCCTAGTCATGTGATAATTTACTATTTATGCTGAGATGTCCATGCTTCTTGATGCATAAATGTGAACACTATTGGTCTTGCTCTGATGTGCAGCGTTGGGCAGCGAAACCAGAGAAAAAGAGTCCAGTGTAGTTTTACAGAGGAGGGCAGTCACTGAGTGCCAACAGTAGTGGCATTAAATCACAGTTCCATATAAAGTTAGAAAATGTCATTTTGTGTGTTTATAATGGGCACATAGTGTTTGAGAAAAGATTTTTTTTTCTGGTCAAAGTGTTTACACTTGGAAAAGTCTGCTTCATTTTCATAATGCAAAATATTAATTATTTTCCAAATAACCCTGCTATTCTCCAGCACTTGTCAATTTGGAGTCCTGCCTTTCTCCAGTCCTGTGTATCAACCTCACTGACCTTTCAGTGTTAATCCCACACCCAGTCTAGTTCAAGAAGCACTTTAGCCCAAGAGGAGTATGACACTACCAGCTTGGTCTTGTTGCTGTGATCATTTCTGTCCCTACAGGTTAAGGGTTAAGGTATATTGAAATTTGCATGTGAAATAAAAGCTCCAGACCAGCAAAAGATGATTTTAGAAAGAAGTCATTTCAACTAACATGGAGACATTATGCCAACTATGGAAATACTGGGAAAAGATACCCATATGTGAGATACCCGCATGTTAAGCAATAGGCGTTAGAAATCCTGAGTCAATCATCTTAGGTAACTATCATTTAAAAGGAAAAAATGAACAAAATTTCTAAGGGGGGGGACGAATATAATAAGTAAAGCATAAGGGAGGAAATGTACATGTTTTTTTTCTAAATTATGGTATCTAGAATATGAGAGAAACCAAACAGTTGCATTGTGTGGTAGAAAGACTGTAAACGAAATTGGCCCTTTCAAAATTTCGGTTATATATTTCAGGATCAAACCTCAAGGAGAAAGTTCATTCCCACCACATGGATCATTTCCCTTCTGTTGAGTCTTGTCTTCCTTGACAACATGCAGAAAGCAGTTGGGCATAGGCGGGTCTGAGGGTTTTGGGATGCAGCCTATCAATCAGGCTACACACACCCCACAGCTATCACTATTGTGATTCAAGCAGGATAAAAAGAGTTCAGTGCACAATGTGACGTTCAGGGAGGTGATCTGAAAGCACTAGCTATACCACTTTGGCAGAAACTGTTTTGCGAATGTGTCAGTGATATCTCAAGTACATGAAAAACCAGCTTTACTGTCTCTTGATACAGATTAATTTTTTTTTTTTATTTCTAAAGCATTTACCATTGTATGGTGGACAAACATTATCCCTGTTTTTCAGCTGAGAAGAAACTGGAATGCTTAAAGGTTAAGCAACATTCACAAAGTTACATAGTGAGTCATTTTCTGAATCAGGAAATAAATTGGTGGTTATGATTCCCTTTTCCCTGATTCTACCAGCCAGCAAGAGTCATTTAACACTGTTTACAGAAGTATTTTTCTGTATTGCCTTGTAATGGGCACTGAACAGATTTTCTGAGACTTGAAAAAAATCATAAAATGTGACATATTTTGAGGAACAGTAGAAATCGGTCAATAACATTAATTCATGCAACTGATTTGGAGCATTGATTATTGGAGCTAAAAGATATGAATCTTCAGTAAAACTCTACCTATGATTTGAAAATATGCACATAATGTGCTTTTCGCTTCCAGAAACATAGTGCTAATTATCCCTACCTCAGATTTCATATGAAAGCTTGTGATTATATTACATGATATGCTTTGAGTTGAATGGATGGAATTACTGAACATAATTTCTTAGAATGATCACATCACTCTTTTCTAGTAGAACTTTGGTAAGTCTCTTAAGAAAAAGTTTTAAAATATTTCCTAATTTTAGCATATGTGTTTACACTTGTCAAAACACTTCAGAAGGATGTGCCATTTTTCAGTACTAAACACTCTAAATATATTGTCATACACAGTCCTTAGGACAACCATTTTGGGACTCTTACTAAGGAATTAAGCCTTACCAAGCAAGGCAACTCTGTCTCCCTGAAGTTTCTTAGGTGTCACTTGTTAATTTTGTAGCCATCAATACTCCTCAATCTCTAGCTATCTCCCTTTTAGAACAATGACTAAAACACAGAAATCCCAAATTGGGTTCATTAGTATAATTGGAACTTTGCTTCTTTTAGTAAACTGCTTTAAGAGAATATTTTAGATAATAAGGAATAAATAACAAGAACACAAATATAGAAAGACAAAAGGAAGAAAAACAAGAAGTTCAGTTTACACATTGCAGATTTTTGTTTCAACTACTGCTAACTAGAACTCAGCCCTGATAAGCTCTTCCTGTCTTATTTCATATGCCATATTGAAATTATAGTGCAGGCCTCACATGCTTACCATATTTCAAAACCTGAACTATTTAAATTCCAGTTTCTAGCTTTGTTCTGGCAACACCATCAAGTGAACTGCCAAGAGGGAGCCTCCTCCTAGGACATCCTGGTAGTTTGTTCCTCTTAATGGTTAGTGAACTCTCTCACTGCCTCAGAAACAAGTAGACCATAACCACCTTTGGATCTGTCAAGGGGAACAGGAAGCCTGGGGGGACCCCTTGTGATGCTAGCAGTGGTGGAAAAGAAGAGACGATCCCATAGAAAGATGAAATGGGACACGCCACAGCAGCTGGCTTCTCTACTCATCTTGCCACCGAGTTTCTTTTTTCATGACTAAATCTTTGGTTTTTAGATTTGCTTTTAGTAAAGAGTTGCCATTGTGATATTTTTATTTTCATTTTACAGATGAAGAGAAAGAAAAGTTCAGAAAGGTAAATAACTCTTTCGACCTTATAAAATCATGATCCATTGCCTTCGAAAAGCAGGCTTCTTTTCCTGGGCCATGAGTTGGCCATGTGGAACCCTGAAGAGCAGTCCCACAGCTAAGTGGGCACAGGAACTCCCAGGAACTCTCAACACGTGACCCTCTTGGGAGCTCTAAGTTAGGAAATGTCATCAATGACCCTCTATCGGTTATATGAAAAAATTAGGTGCCAGACTTTTTAAAGTTACTAAAAGTCATAATAAAAAGAAAAGTATATGGCAAACATAATATATATGATAAAACATAGCACCTGATTAAAAAAGAAATCCCTACTCATTAATACCTTCTGATCTCTCCATCTGCTTCCTTCTGAATATGATAAAAATGTCATTTATATAGTCATCATTTGTGGGAATAATACTGTAAATTATTGCTCCTAGATGAACTACAGGGTTAGGTTCCTATGAGCCTCCTCACATTTTCAACAACTGATGAATATATAATCTTGTTTTATATGTGTCTCTGTTTAAAAATACCTTATTTAATATTGTTGATTCATGAACATTGAACTTACAGTCAAGAGCACTATCGTGTGCACAAAGTTTATTTAACACACACATTTTCTCTGTAAGGCACATCTCGGCCTTCTTGTACTTGGGAACTCTAGAGAGCAAGTCAGCACTATGCTTGGGGTTCAGTTTAAACAGTGATTCACAAGGAAAAGCACAAAAATGCAGAAAAAGTGGCACCAAATAGACTGAGAAAAGCCCACTCATTTATAGTATGAGAGCTGAAACAAGAAGGTGAAGCATGGCTCTGTCCTACCTCATCTGTCTCCTCAAACTTGGTCTCTAGTCTGTGCATGTCCATGAATGAATATAAAACACCGTATTGATCTTGAAGTTATGAATAAATTTTATTCAATAGGTGAATTCACAAATATGGAATCTACAAATAATGAAAATTAACTATAAATATAAATAAAACAACATGAAATGAGTTTTAATCCTGTGACTACTTACATTCCTATCCACAAAGAGAAATCAATGGATTTATATTGGTAATTTTGGTAACCAGTTATTAGCATAATTACCAACCTTGCCTCAGCCTGTATCATTTCAAATGTGATGATGTATTTTCAACTAAAGTTCTAAGGATTAACCAATTGAAGTGTAATGAATTTTAAAATTACCGTGTCACAAAATTAAATCAGTTTGAGGGATAACAACTTGAAGTAAATGTTAGTAATAACATATGATAGTAGGGCCAAAATTGGAAAAGAGAAAGAATTGGAAGATGATTCTGCACCTATGCCAGACTTTCAACATAACTGTTGCTATAATATCCTCCCACTAACTTCTTCATACCAAGTGCTATAATCCCACACAGTCCACATGATGCTCCATGCTAGTAAATGGAGTGACAGAAAAATAAGTGAGAGAACAGCAGGCTGTATTTCCCAATGACTTGGAATTCATACTAAGAACACAACTCATATAACAGGGAAGTTTGGAGCACAGTAGGCACTGAGCAATTGATAAATGGTGACCTTATAATATGGTTTTATTGTTAATGGGCTTGTTTTTTCATCAAAATTGCATGCAAAATGAGTATTGCCAGAAATCATACATTTTGGGTCTCTGATATTCTATAGAATATCTTGTTTGATATATATCTTGCAAGGTTTTGGTAGAAGCTTGGATACTAGTATAAGTGCATTAAGGCATTGAGGAAATATAGCGATAAAATTAAAGCTGCTATGCAGATACAAGCTGATCATCATGCTTGTGAATGATGCTTGAAATAGTTCAGATTAGCACCAGGGTTATGGTCCACTCTGAGTTGCTTAAGGTCTAATAGAAATCTAGCTGTCCCAAGCCTACAAAATTTGAAGTTCAAGAAAATTAAATCCATGTAGAGCAAAACCATTTTTTTTCTCACTATTTTCTAACCAATGAACATTGTGTGGGAAATTGATTCCATATGTTTTCAAGTCATTTATGCAACTTGAATAATTAAAATATTCATTGGTAAGAGCTGCCTGATGTCTTAAAGTCAGGAAATTATCTTATGCCAAAAGTAGACAAACTCAAACACCAAAAGGTCAAGCTAAGTTTGGAATTTCATATTCCACAATGTAATGATTCTAAAAAAATTAAATGTTTGCTAATCCCTCCTGTTTATTACCACATGGTAGAGAAATCAGAAATTTCTTTATTCTTATATAGTGTTGTCCCTTTCTATATTTGAAAAATCTTTGCCTATGCATCTTTCTCTTGTTAAAGCCACCTTCAAATTACGTTGGAAAAGAGCCTAGAGTACTAATGACATTTGCAATAAAATCTTTTCAGCTCTTTTAAAAATAATAATAAAATTAACAAATGCTTGTGATTCTTTTCAAAGTAACAGTATAATAAAAATTAAAGTGTAATGATAGAGATGCATTTACTTTAATAATATCCAAATATTTCTACTAAGAGTTGTAATTATTATTCCCATTTTGTAGATTTAGAAATCAAGGTCCTAATTGATTAAGTAATATGAGAAGATACATCTTGACTAAGTTGAACTTTTCCTGGAATTCTTTAGAAATTCTTATTGAGAGGCAGGCATAAAGGAGGTCAAGCTAAGTTTGGAATTTCATATTCTACAATGTAATGATTCTAAAAAAATTAAATGTTTGCTAATCCCTCCTGTTTATTACCACATGGTAGAGAAATCAGAAATGTCTTTATTCTTATATAGTGTTGTCCCTTTCTATATTTGAAAAATCTTTGCCAATATATTTGGTCCTAGTGAAATACTTCTACAAGCCCAAGATTAATCTATTTATTTCTAGAAAGAGAATAAGAGTTGAGGAAATATATAAAAATGAGGAATATTAAAAATTTTCCTGCATAAAGATGACTAAATTCAGAGTTGATGACCTGCATTTAAATTCTGACTCTTCCACTTTATAACTCTTCACCTTGGGAAAGTCTCTTGATCTGAGTTTTTATCCTCTCATCTCTTAGGTGGGAATAATGCAACTTTATATGCTTATGAGGGTAGAATGAGATGTTAGAATGGCTTATAATTTGAAAAATACTATATATGTAAATTATACTAATTAGAATAATATAGAAACTGAGGATGGGGCTCTGTGATAACACTTGCCTAGTATGTGTGAGGTCCTGGGTTCAATCCCCAGTCCTACAATAAAAGAAAGGATAATATTGAAATAATAGGTTGTCCCTACCTACAGTGAAGTTGGAAATAGTTGAACCCACATTATTCATTTTACTTTTTTCACATTATGAATTTAATTTTTCTTCATTTACTTTTTTCACATTATGAATTTAATTTTTCTTCATCCTCGTTGTGAAACAGAAGTCTATAAAAACATAGCAATGAACTATTTTAAAAAGTTACTTTTTTAAAAAGCAGAAAAATCTCTATTTCCCTATCTGTGCATCAGTTTTACAGAAAGAGATAGCCCTTGATCTGCCTTGTTTACTGTAAATTTAAAACCTCTTTCATATCCTTAGAAAAGTAATTAGTTTAATTTAACAAGACAGACAATGGCCTTTCAAATAAGATGTTCCTTCAGGAAAAAAGGAGTGGGGAAGGGGGAAAAAGGAAGAAAACAAATCATTCAGCTGGAAACAAGCTGCTACCTGCCAGAACAGTCCATGGAAATCACCCATTGCTGTGCATATTGTGTTTATGCTATAATTAAAAACGGATTAAAACGAACTGGAGCACAGCACCTCAGATGGCTGTTCACCTTCACCCTCAAGTACAAGAAAGTCATGGTGTTAAATTTAGTCGGTGGCTCACAGCTAAGCCCAAGCTGTCTCGCCTGGCCTGTGGGCTAGGCGTGCTTTGACAAAAGGTGGACAGTTAGTTTCCTTCTTGGAGATGTTTGTAGTAAAACAGAGGGAATAAAGTTGAATAACTTTTAAACCGGAAATACTATGTATAACTAAAGAACTTGTCCTTGCTCCTAATAATGCGATGCCTTGGGCACTGAAATAGGTATCTGAGTCCTTTGGGTCTTTTGGAGGCTTCAGATAGGACATTTTCATTCTCTCAAAGAACATAGGACACTCTCAGGGCCCTGCTAAATCTTACAGCCTGGGAAATTTAAAACCTTTTTTCTCAATTGACGAAGTGCTAGTTACCTACCTTTTTCCCTGGGGAAGAAGGCTGCTTCTCTGTTTTATGCCCTTTCCCCCTCCTCCTTTCAAAATGAGTCCCATTGTGTTTACCCAGAATTGGGGCCTTGTGGCAATTAAAAGATTCCAGAGTGGCAGAGGCCAACGTACCAGTAGAGCTGGATTCCAGCTTTCCATGGTAACACCCAACTTCCCTTCTCTAACCACCTCCTTCGAGTCCACCCAGACAATTCTAATCCTACCTCTGTGGTTACTCTGAAAAGGCATCCAGTTTGGTTATCAGAAAGGATCTTTCTTAAACAAATATTTGCCAGCGTCTGTTTTACTCCTTTGGGGAGTGAGCAAAGGAAGGGCTTGATTCTCTTAATCCCTTTTGATCACAAAATGTGTAGATGACGATAGAATGTAGTCAGGGCTACTAGCACTGGAGCCCAACCCATGAAGAGCTGGACACTTCATTGCCCTGAAGATTGCAAACTTAGGTGGCTAGATTGGCCACTCATCACCTGGTGACTATTCCTTCTTGCCATCCACTCCACGTCCCTTCCTCTGCATGGCAGAAATCCAGGAACATTCCATGAGGGTTACAACATTTTCCTTTTACAATAATGGGCCTTACCTTTCTCTTGGTTTCATGAACTCTTTAAATGTCAAAGTGATTCACACGAGAGGAAGTGATCCTATATTCTTCACTGAAAAGCTTGAAGATGCAAGATCGTTTCTCTCATGAAATGGTGTAATGCTCTCTTCCTGATAATAATGTATTGCATGTTTATCTCCATCATATTATCAATCTGTATGTAACCAGGCAATCAGATGGATTAAAAAAAAAAGAAAAAGAAAAAAGAAACAGACCCTATTTGGAGAAAAATATTTTTTTATTACTATTATTTTTCCTACCTACTTCAGGTATCCTGAAGTACAGTCAAGACTATTCCAAAACAGGGTTAGTTCTCTGTGCCCGTATGTTATTGGATATCTCATTACCCATGTATAAATTTGAAGAGGTATCAGATCAAAACCAGTTTGCCTTTCACTTAATCTATTTTAATAACAAACATTAATGGATGAAAGTTCATTCCTTCGAATTGTTCCTTTGCTTCACATTAATTCTGATTTTAAACTCTTCCTTCAACAATAGAACAACTCAGAATGAAGAGAGAGAGAGAGAGAGAGAGAGAGAGAGAAAGCGCACATGACCTAGGGTTCAATCCTCAGTACAACCCCCCCAAAAAGTAAATAAAATAAAACAAAATAAACTCCTGGGAATGAACATACGAAGCATGTTGAAATTAATTCACAACTCTTTGTTGAGGGCATTTTTGGCTATAGTTGACCCTGCCAACTCCTTCACTCCTAGGACCTAGATCCTATCCACTCTTGCCTACTCTGAAGTTTTTCTCTCTCCTCTGCATCATGAGCTTCCTCCCTCTTCTGGACCTTTCTCATCTGCACACAAACACGATTTCTCCTCTCTTAAAAAGCCCTCTTTTGCCCTGACTCCCTTCATTTCTCTCCTTTCCTTTTTAGACAAAGTCTTTGGAGGAGTTGAGTACATGTGCAATCTAATTTTTCTCACCCTCTTTTGAAATTACTCCAAACGGGCTTTTTGTCTTTACCATTCTAATTAAATGACCATTCTTGTTAAAGTCACAGATGAGCCTCACATGTTGCTAAATACAAAGGTCAATTCTCAGTTCACCTTTTACTTAACCTGTTAGTAGCTTGTTGGATGTAAATGTGTCTATGCTGTAATTATGATGCACTATTTCTAGGATCGACAGCTCCTTTTGGCTGATGACCCCAAGTCTCCTTCTCCAATCCAGGACTATTATTTGTTGGAAGTATGAGCAGATGAATGAGTTACTTTCCTTTTATACACTTTATCTTAGGTATTCTAACAATAACATTATCAAATTTGAGGGAAAATTAGAGCATATGGCTATGACTTTGCTCACTTGACTGCCTTAAGATGTATTTCCTTATTATAATCTCAGTAGTAAAATTGTGAAGTGTGAATTTCTTTTTCCAAGTGAAGATACTTTACCCCAAATAATAAAACACTATAGCTTTATCCTTATGCTTTAGAAACAGTGAAAGTTATATCTGTATAGATACTCTGCCATGCCAATTCTGTGACATATTTTAATCTACAAAAAGAATTAACTTTGATGCCAATCATCACCAACAATCCATGGCCTCATGGAAGTATAATGAATACAATATTTTCCTCATGTATTCAGCCCTTGTGTCTTGGACCTATTCATCCTGTGCTGGGATTAGCTTTGAGCTTTATCATTGGCCTGTATTCTCACAAACAGGAAGTACTATGCACTTTAGGTTCCTAGCCTGTCTGATCCTGTCCCTGCTTGGTTACCAAGTCCTGCTCTACTGATTGTGGTCTATTTAACTCCATGCTTCCTGGTTCTTGACCTTAGCTGTAAACTGGTTTTTGAAATATTCCTAATAAGCTTTGCTCTAGGAAGTGTGCTTCCTGTAATAAGAGGACCCTGACAATAAGATTTGTTTCCTTATGAATGCAAAAATGAAACTATCAACTGGATAGCACTACGAATTCTTCCTATGTGTATAGATATACATGTGGTATAATGCATAGTTTCTTTTTCTTTATTATAACAAATCCACCCATTTATCATGTGAAATTTACCCTGGCCTAGAGTGACTTAGATTGGCATTGATAATCTCTGCCTTAGAGAAGAGTTTTTATCTGTGTTGTAATGTAATATTCCTTGGTTAAGAATGAAACAGCAGGAAGAGTATGAATAATGAAAAAAGGAATTTATATTACTCTGTATTTATCAATTTAAAATAATGTGGTAATTTGATGTGACAACCTCTATTTTAAAAAAATGTATGGGATTCATTGTCCAAACAATAGGACTAAAAAGGAGAAGTAAGAGAAGGGAGGAAGAAAGAACTTCTATTTACATAAGATATATTAATCAAATATGCCAGATAATCTGGAAATTTCTTTGGACAATTTTGTATTCTTCCTGTAGAAATGGTTTCGTTCCAGGAGGTTTTGAGGCATTATTACTCAATGAAAAAATTCACTTGTATTTGTTGCATAGAACATAGGCTTAAAGTAGGAGAAAATGATTACACTTCTAAGAACTCTTAATACGAAAAAGAAAGGAAATTAGGTCAGGTCTTGAGTTCAAGTCTATTTTATGACCATGTTTTTAAAAGGGTGTGATTTATTTGGATCAGTTTTTTAAAAATGGAGTAAACATTGTTTTCTTATTGGTTTTACCTGCTAGTAAACTATAGGAACTTAAGCTACCTACTGTGCTGTTACTGTCATGTATGAAAAACAAATCCTATAATTTATTTTATAAAACATTAGGGTATTTTCGAACCAAACATTTATAGCAATTGATAAATATTAATGGCAATGAAACCAGAAAATTGCTGACTTAAAGAAAAAAAATATTTAACATTTTTACTACTACCTCCTGGAAAGATAGGCACCTAACAAGAGCTAACATTGTACATAACCCTCACTGATGCCCATATATTGAAATTCTCAGAAGAAAGGTCAACATTTGACTCAGCAGAAAGATTGATCCCTATTGCTGGATCCTCCCAGTTGGAATAATGTTTCAGACAATTCGTACTACCACTCCCTATGCTGAATAAATACATGAATTCTGCTTTAATTATGTGTCAATCTTTCCTTAACATGAAATTCCCAGAAATGCAGGATAGAAGGTCTTTAATAGTTATTGTAGAGGAGTCAAGGATTAGTCATTAATGCTTAATTCTTGGAAACCACTTCTGTGCCTAACATTTCACATGTACAACCCAGCACAGTCCCTAAAATGCACAACTGATATTATAAAAGAAATTTGACCAAAGAAATGCTCACAAAAACTAAGTCCAAATGCTACTTGTTCCAGGCTTGAAATATCTACCTGTGAGGCATGGCTCAAACCTCAGGATGGGGAGGAAAAATCGGCATAGCAAGAGTTAAGAAAGATGCCATATTCAGTGCCACCTGTAAGTTTTCCATTAGGGGCTCTAAGGCAGTTGTAAAATGCCAAAGGATCAAGGATCAATCAAAACATTTTGTTACTGAATATGTGCATGTGTGTGCATGCGTTAAATCTGAAATGGTGATGGTAACATTTGAAACTTCAGCAGCAGATTGTTAGTGTCCATAAATCATTTAACTGGTATTTGGTGAGGTATTTATATTCATTCTTTCTCTTCAATCTGGGAATTATTCCTCTATTTAACATCTAATTGAAAGAAGTATATCTAGACTCTTAATGATATAATATCAACTTCTTGATTCCTCTGGAATGTGGTGACCCTTGTTTTAATTGACTCAAATATGCACTACATGGATTTTCATGTCACTACTGTCATTCACGGCAGTTTTGGATTCTCTAATGAAACAAAAAATCATGCTTCTAATACAGAGCTTCAGCGATCATGTGCCTGGATTAATCTGTCATCACAGCATTGACACTCTTTGCAGCAAAAAGTTCAGAAACAATTTTCCTGGCTTCTGAGCAACCCTTTAGCTAAGGGAAAAAGAGGCAGGGAAGGTGAGGCCCCTAGGTCACATAGTTCTGAAAAAAGATACAAGTTTGCAAGTTTATCAGATAAACTTAAATCGGAGAAAGTTAAAATTATTTTGAAAGAAATACATCTTGGAAAGTTTCTGCAATAATAACACAGCTCTGTCATCAACAAGGTGTAAGTCATTCATAATTAGGATTCTGTGAGAGATGACTCATGTCTCTTGGATAAATGAACATAAAAGCAATTAGTAGGGTGTGAATTATTTGGTTTCTAAATAGCCTGACAGTTACGGCAACCAAATTTAGATTTTTATCTGTCCAATGTGGGTTCAATGTACTCAACATTAAATTAACTCTTTTTTCTCCCTAAAGTGAATGAGAAATTTAAAAAAAAAATTAAATACTTACATTATATATACTGTTTAAGTCAAGGGAACATGATAGAAAGATGTGGTTCCTATGAGAAGTCACCAATTTGGATGATATCCCAGTGAGCATGTCCAATATAGTGCAGAACTTCAAATTTCATGATGGATAGCCAAGTACCTGCTCAGGGTACACCATGCACATGATAAACTGAGAAAGCTGGTAAATTTAATTGCTCTGAATTCTGCGGAGGACACGTCACATACTCAAGGCTGTCCCATTTCCTTGCTCAAGTGAAATTTATAACCTAAAATGTACACATTGACATAAGCATGGAGAACTGAGGACCATGAAGAGATTAAAAAATTAATCATATTCCAGTGATTTATTTCTTGGGTTTATCTGAGAGTTTACATAACAGAGTGGTGACAGATAGAATACTGCTCAAAAGCAACATCTTGGGAAAATGACTGAGCTGGGTCCAAATTATGACCCTGTAAATTTCTAGTTAGATGATCTCATGCACTTTGATAATTTCTCTATTTCTTGTTAACCAACTTTTTAGGGACTCTTACCAGGATTAAACACCCAAGGCTTAGTAGATCATAAACTTCTTGAAAAGATTGTCCCTGTCTCTCTTGTTTACTACTGAATCTCTCGTACCCAGCACACTGCCAATGTATCATACGCACTCAATATATGTTAGGCAAATAATTATGGAAAATGTTTATTTATTAGAGCTCCCAACATAGAGTAAACAATAAGAAGATAGTGACACTTGCCATATTTAGGACTGTCAAGCATGCCATTAATGATTTCCCAAAGCACATAGAATAACTTCCCAGTTTCCATAGGCCCTCCATGATCTGACTTTTTCCTGTCTTTCTAACTTTGGGTTACTTTTGTACTCCTTTCTTCTACCTCTAGCCATTGCTCTTTATCACTGCCTCAAAAAAGTCAAACTGCTTTCTATCTCAGGACCTTTGAACACATTGCTTTCATGATGCTCTGACCTTTTCCAATTCTGCATCCAGGCCTCCTTCCTATTTCCTAGCTGTTCTGACCAAGAGCTCTGCCAGGTCCACCAGCTGATGCTTTGTTTTGAAATCACAGAAACAGTAACAATGAAGGGCCACAAACCTCTCAGGGATTTCTACACTACATTACTTTGTGATATTCTTCAACAGGTGGTGGTGCTTAACTTCCTAAAATTCAGCAGATTCACTTATGCTAGGACTGGATAGTGACTTTTTTATTTTTATTTATTTTTAACATAGGGGATTGAACCCAAGAGTGCTTTACCACTGAGTGACATCCCCAGCCCTTTCTGATTTTGGGGATGGGATTTTGTTAAATTCCTGAGCCTGAACTTGAACTTGGAATCCTCCTGCCTTGGCTTTATGAGTCACTGGAATTATAGTCATATACCACCATGCCTGGTCCCTGGTTAGTGACATTTGTTTCTGGCTATTCTCAGACCTTTACTTCTTTAGCTTCTTCCACAGTTTTACAGGTGCAATTCCTACTTCTTCTATAATGGCATAGTTATTCTTGCTTCCCTTATTATACAGCAATGCTAAAGTTATTAGTAATGGATCCATTAAGGTCCCAGAGCAATAGAATCATAAAGATGAGAATCTGGAATTGATTCTTGCTGGATTTAAAGGAATCAATATTCCTGTGGTCAGTGGTAGAGACACCTGGAATCAGGTGCCTATATGAGACAAGGCTTTGGGATTATCATAAAACATTTTGTGGAAACAGGGTGTATAATATGGTTGGTTACTTGTTTTAAATGTTCTGGAAGACTTGGAAAAAGAATATGCTGTGGTTGAGGTTTTAAATTCCCAGTTAAGTGTATTAGATTAAGGTGGAAGGAAATGTTAGATCAAACTGAATTTATTAATAAGGGTACACAGTGCAGAGATTCTGTGTTCTTGGTGTCACCTTGAAGAGCAAAGAGAGGCTATATAGCAGGTTGGTTGACTGAAGCCAGTCTCAAAAGACACCTATACCAAATCAAGCTGTAATGCTGTTGCTTTCTTGATAAATAATCAAGCAAGATATCCAAAGTCTTAGAAAGCTAGAATGGATTTATGATGTAAGACTTCTCACCCAACTTTTAACCTTGAAAAGATCCAAACAACACTCCCTTTACCAAATGTGTCCAAGGCTGTAAGCAATATATTCATGAGCATCCTTGAAGGACCTGTAGTAGATACTTTTATAGGTCAGTGATATTATTTGGATATAGTTTGAGTGTGTCCGCCAAAGTTAAGTTTCATGTGTCGGAAACGTCATCCTTCCTATCACAGGTTGGTGTTAAGAGTTGGTAAGATTAAGGGATGGGCCTGGTTGTTGGTTGCAGGCCTGGCCGCCCTGCCTCTGACTCTAGTTTCCTGTCTCATCATGTGGTATCTCCTTTTTTTACACATACTACCAACAGGATACCATCTACCATTAAACTCTCACCAGAGCTGGTACAATGTTCTTTGGACTTTTAGTATCTAAAACTCCAGAGCTAAATAAAAATTCTTTTTAAAAATTAAATACTAGCCTCTGGTGTTTCATTATAATAAGGGAGAACTGATGAATATAGCCAGGAATGATAGAGGAGCTCTTGCTATAAAGCTGAACCCCTGGAATTCAGTGGTGATAATGGGAATGCTTGGATGTCAAAGTAGAAGCACAAAATCATCAAGGACAGTGGGGATATGATAATCATAATTGGCAGCAGAGTTAAGCATAATTTCACCCACAGAGATATTGACATTGGTTAGATGATAATGAGGTCCCTAGGACTGAAATTGATTGATAGACTTCTAAAGTCTTTCTTAATTGAGTGGAAAAGCCCTGGATTTTTAGTTCTGACTTGAGTCATCACAATAGAGAACTGTAATCAATCCCTCAACTAATCCTCAGATGTGAGACAGTTAAAAAACAGAGTACCTTGAATTAAGCAGAAGTAAGATTCCCTTGAGGAAAGACCCCACAATGTAGCCAAAAATTTATAGGGCATTCTCCCTTCCAGGCCCTTCCAAAGGGATCGGTAGTCACTGATAGGATGACTATACATTGGGAAAGAGTAAATAATCACTTTTTAGGGATTATCATGCACTGTCTCCAAAATGACATGAATTTCTGGAGACACAATCACCACTGTGACACAACACTCAAAATAGGGGCTTCTTGATGTGAGATTATGGATGGAATATTGGCTTGGGCCCTGATTACACCCAAAAGCTCCCTGTGATTTTCCCCCAGCTTCAAAATTATATAATTTGAATAGATAAATCAAGCAAATTTAATAATCTTCATATTGGCTATTCTGATACAAAATGCTACAGTATATGGAAGCCACTAAAACTGGCTTTGCATACAGATAATAAACCAAAAACCATTCTGCATTTCTAAAGGGACTACAGAGATTAGTGATATCATCAAATACCTGAAAGATGCAGAGATAGTGATTCCTGCCACATTTCCATTCAATTTATCTTTTTAGGCTGTGCAAAAGACCAATGAATCTTAAGGAATGACAGTGGATTATAATAAATTTAAATCAACTGTCAACTCCAATTGCAGCTGGTGAACTAGATGTAATTTTTGTTCCTGGGGTAAATAAACATATCCCCTGGCTCCTAGACATACAGATGCTGACTTGGTAAGTGCTTTAATCCTCTGTAGATACATTCTGGTATTATCAGAGTAGTTTGCATTCAATGGGTAGGGCCAACATTGCACCATCGTTATTCTAACTTGGGGCTATGTCAACTCTACGAATCTTGTTTATGATTTTATTTTTCAGGTTACATCATATTAGGCCATTACATGGATATCATTCTGTCTGGACCCAGAGAACATAAAATAGGAACTACCTGGGACTCATATGAACACATACATCTGCCTGAAGACACAAAAACTTAGATCCTTGTGATGTTGGAGAAATTTCTAGGGCTCTTTGGAGGAAGGTTGAGCAAATTTTTCATTATATGGGTGACAGTTGCATCATGTTAGGTGGAAAGGTGATTTTGCTCATATCTTTATCTGCACATTTGATTGTCTTCTGTCAATTTGGCAACTCAAGAAATGGAAATTAACTTGTGAAAGGCTGATGGTGCAGAGATTTCATGCCCATGGTGAAGCACATGAATCCTATGCATTACAAAATGAGTAAATAGAGCCAGTAGAGGATATAAATCTCATTTCAGCACACAGGTTATAAGAGGGCAGGGCATTTTGATTAGTAGTGCCATCAAACTATCAAATGGGAAAGAGAAAATTATCCCAAAAGGAACTCAGGTGTTGGAATAGATGTTGGACACCCAACAGTAACCGAACAAAACCAAGAAATGTCCAACATAACTGCATAAAAATATAAAAACAAGAAAAATGAAATTAAAATATAAGCAACAGATCAAAAAATACTTAAACATGTACACAAATACATATTTATAATTTATGAAAAGGTCTGTCAAGTTAATAAGAAAAAATTATCTATAATAATTAAAAATAGAAAAGTGAGCAATGAATATAAAGGGGGAAAATACTGATAATAAAAACCATGTGATCGGACCCCCTAATGTCACTGTTAACCAGGTGGTTCCAAATTAAATAAACAATGAAGATACTATTTTTTTGCTGTTAGATTATAAACATTAGATAGGATGGTATCAGGTGCAAGACTGCTCATAGGGTAAGATGATACAGAATGTTGGGAGGGCAATTTCAGTACTTAAAAAACTACTTGTATAAATATTGACGTGCAGTTTTACCCTAGACATTTGTTGTGTGGTACTGATGCTTTTATGTGTACACAAAAAACATGAGCAAAGATATTCATAATGACATTGTAATATCATGAAATTGTAAAGTACTAAAAGTACATCAATAGGAATGGTCAATAAATTTATGGTTATATAAATATTATAAAATACTCAGCAATTATTAGAATGTGGATGATATGTATGTATTACCATAAAATATATCCACATGTACTGTTGGGTGAAAATAGAAAAGTAAGCTTCAAATCTATATAGGAGCATTCCTATTGGTTAAAAAAAATACACATGAAACACTTCTGAAATAATCTATACTAACAAGTGTATTTAACAGTACTAACAGTATTCACCTCTGGCAAAAGGAAGTGGGTTAGGTGAAGAGACAAAAGTAATATTTCTCTTATGTCTTTTTTCCATTATTTGAAGTTATTATAAAAATCAAACATGCATATATTCTTTTGTAATATAAAACTATAAAAAGGAGAAAATAGAACCTCTGACCCCTGCCCAAATTTAAGGCAATGAAAATTCTCCAGTTATACTTGTAATCTTTAATAATATGATTGTTTCCATTTGTTTCAGTTTAAGCAAAAGAAAACGGGGGAGGGGGAACCTCAGGAAGAGTTGTCTCTTATTAAAGTGCTACTTATGGAGCCCTCTTAAAATTTTGAAGTAGGGAGACATTTATACCCCACTTACCTTTATTTTTAGGTTGAAAAGAGCTAGGTAACTCTAGGAAAGTGACAAGTATAAAAAACACCTGTGTTGATAAAGTGTCATTTTTCTGCTGAAGACTGTTGTGTGAGACAATCAACAAAATAGAGGACTTCCTCAAATTTTTAAAATGGCTGCATTAAAATGACAAGCAGCGTGATATGAGGAAAAGATCTTGAAAGAAACACGTGGGTTGTCTTCCAGCACTCTGTCCTGCTAGTTCGACAACCCTGAAAAACTCCCGGAGCCTCAGAGCCTCTGGCCCCTTACCTGTAAAGTGACATTAATAACCACTCTCCCTTCCTCACAGGGTTGTCCTTTGGGCTTAGTGAACTTCCACAGGAGAAGGCACTTGTAAACTGAATTTAAACAGTCTTACTTTATATACTTTCCTGTCACCTTGTGCTTTTCCTTCTTAGACCAATGCAGAAATAATGAATTTGGACCACATTTGATTATAATGTCTATCTCCATCTCTGGATTATAGTTGCCATGACATTATAGTCGACAGTGACCATGTCTACCTTTTTTTTTTTTTTTAAGTTTTCTATTACCTAGCATAGTACCTGGCCCTCAGTATCTGTTTAAGATACAGTTGAGTGAGTTATTAAATAAATGAATAAATGAAATCCAGTTATTTTTACCCCCTGTGTTTACCCATGCTTTTCTGTTAACAAATTGGTTAACCAAAACAAGTGAAAGAATTTTATTCCCCAGACTTAGAGCAGTAATTGCTTAGGCAGTTGGGAGTCCTCCCCACTGAATCCCACTGGGCTCGGAGGAATTCCATTTGGGCAGGGAAGCCATAATCCACCTAAGTCACCACACCTCTGTTGGGCCAAAAACATTCATGGGGGTAGCCCAGCCTAATGGGTTTGTGAAGACTCAGGGTCATCTTTTTCAGAATTTCTTATTCGGGGTCAGTCAGAGAATTTAGAAAAACTATTGACTTTAAAGGGACAGAACAGACAAAAAAAAAAGCCTCTTTTAAAACCCAGACTTCATTGTTCTTCCACTATAACAACAAATCTTTAAATACCAACAGCATAATGGGACCATTTGCATTGACAAATCAAACCAAACCCAAACCAAAAAGGCTTTTCTTGCCCTTGCTGTGCATTGATGGAATGGTTTGTAGAAGCAATCTATACACTACTCATGACTGCACTAGGCATCTTGGAAGAGCAGTTTGATCCTTAGTTACTTGTCTGGAAGTTTCTTTATCTGGATTTCTCTAATATACTGTTGTTACATTTCTTTAACTTCTTAAGCATCCTCCTCTGTACTTCACATTAAGGGTAAATGGGCAATTCTAAAAATTAAATAATGGAGAGGCTCTAAACCATGTTCTAGCTCCAGGTGGTAAAAATCTTAAAAATATTGGGTTTTCTTTTCTGTTTTCTAACAAAGGGGAAGTAATGACTTTTTGAGTCCTAAGAGATAGTGAAAACATGTTAGGAAATATTATGAGCTTCAGGACTCACTCAAAAATGCACCTACTTTCCTTGCAAAAGATAAACAAACCTGATTTTTTTTTTCAACTGGATATTCTGAAAATCTGTTGATAGGAAGAATGCTAATTTAGAATTTAATGTGAATGACAGATAACTATGAGGGAATGTAACTGTCTTCCTCCTCCTCCCCATCTTTGGGTGTGGAATTCATGCAGCTTTAATCAGCCCCGTTTGAGCTTTTTATTCATCTGTCACCAGATGGTGTGGCACTGTATGATGGTTTTGTGAGCAGCCCTCTCCTCCTGGCAATCAAAGAGTTGTGGTCTTTCTAGAACTCACAGTAAAGAGCATGATAGCTACTAAGTAGAAAGTGGGTTTTTTATTTCCCTTCAGCCTGTCTGTATTTATGTCTCTCTTTGTAGTGTAGTCTTTTTTCTTAATCCTCTAATAAAGTTTCCTTTATTGTCTTCCAATGTGTTATTAAACATTATTTTGTGATGAAAAGATTAACAAATTTTAAAGACATTTTTTCCCCAAATTGTAATATGTCTTCTTTAATTTTTGCACCCTCCTGAGATATGGTTTAATAAGCAACACCAAACTGACACTATGCCACACTGGGTGTGTCATGGGAATTCTGATCTTTTTTTGTAGTTTTTCAGGAAAAACTTACATGAGGTAAGGCATTTTTGGAGTTGATTAGGACCATCAAAACTTTTAAAAAGGAGTCTCTATGCTAGTAAATTTTTTGACATACTTTATATCAGGAGAATGGATTATAAATAAACAAAATGAATTAAAATTTATTTTACTTATAATTTATTAATAAGATAAATTTCAAAGAGAATATTCCAAACCAGATAAAGTATCAGATTTTAATGTAGGCCCTTCTTAAAGTACATTTGAAAAAACACTACACAAAGGGACACTTTGGTTTTAGAACTACTCTAGTCTAATATTCTGATTGCCCTTTCAAAGATAGATATATTGTAAATAGTAACCCAGGTGTTTTAGGTCAATTCTTGTTTCAGATACTGTGCCCTAATGTCACTTACGCATACACACTTATAAACAGTAAACCATCTGCCCCAATTTTTCATCCAAAACCCTTTTGAGAAGCACTTTTCCTCTTTTTATGCCTTGTCTTTTCTCCTTTCTTTTTTCAACAAGTATTCTGTACACCTGCTAGCACACAGTCCTTCCAATTTCATTTACTATAACTGACTTTTTTTGATGATGTAGTTTTCTTTGTTCCTTTGTCATTCGTGGTAATAAAGAATTCTTTTTTTAAAAAAAGTTTGTGGCAATAGCTGAGGTTGTGTTAGAATTCCCTATACCTAATCTGGATTAACATGCAACAACAGCTAGTAAAGCAATCCTCAAACCTTTAGTATATTTGATGATCCATGGTCATTTTCTGCCTCTCTTTTACATTCTGTCAGTTGGACCTTCAATCCTCAATTGAATTCCTCTGCTGACACCCTACCTTAGCAACTATATTCACATAATTTTTGTTTGTAGCAATCAAAATTTCAATGAATTCTTTATTTGCAAAATAAAGTGAGTATCAGTTTGGTCATTTCTTTTACTGAAAACATATCTAAATACAGAAAATGGGTGTAGTGAAGCAAATAGTAACTTTTTAATTTTCCTCTTTTGAGGGGACAGTTGCTTTCTGTGAGCAAACATAAACTTTGGAGGTCACAAAATACTTTAAGCTAACTGATATAGCAAAAGTTTATGTGATGTACAAACTTCTCTTCTTAATGCAGATTCTGCTGCATCAATGGCTAGTGAAAGAGTAATTAGGCTTGCCTGTGCTTTGAATATGTAGTAGGTGATAATTACATTATCAATGTCTCATTTAAAGGTGAGGTTAAAATAAAAACAGCAAATCTTAAAAGCCTCTTTCAGGAGACATTACTTTTTAATCATTCTCAATAGAATATGAGGGCAAGAGAAAGTTTCATGAAGTTGCCTATGAATAAATTTAAATGTAACAGGAGCAAATGCATGCTTGGTAGTATTAAATAATGTACAGAAATCACTCATGTAGGAAATAATTATAACAAATAATTTAGCTAGGCTTAAGGGATTAGTTTTATAAACATTAATGACATAAGTAAGTTGTGGTTGGTAGAGGCAAAACAAAATGATACAGAGCGCATAAGCTGTGTCATGAATCCCTGTCTTTCTAACATTATTCAAAGAATGGAGGAATAGGAAGAGGGTGGGGTTGGGGGGATGTCCTTTCCACAGACGAAATGATTTTGAGAACCCAAGTATTATTAAATAGTACCTTCCCTGATGTGACTCTTAGTGAAAGTTAGTAGGGAGGTCACATGAGGTCACACCATGAGAAGCACAGAAAGATTAAATGAATCCAAATAACCTGTCTATTCCTAAATCATCACTTACAACATGAATAGTAGTAAACAATGCCATGGTGCTACAATAAGTATAAATTAAATAACTCTAGAATAAATGACAGGTTCTAAATTCAGATTTCACCAAACTGGGTTACTGAAGAAGCAAGGGAGGACGAAATTGAGCCTATTGTTAGTTTAGTTGAACATCCAGTTTCAGGATTTCCTAGCTATTCAGACATCAACTGGTAAATATTAAAGAAAAGAGAAGAAAAGCAGGCATTGTATGTTGATCTAACTCCTATGTAATAATTTTATTTTCAAAAATGTATTTATTTTACTGTCCTGATAGATACATCATGAAAATGATTGTGGTTTTACATACACAAAGATAAAAACCAAGATTTTCTAGTACAACTGTACATATGACCATTGCTTTCATAGACATGAAAACTTGTTAAAAGCAAATATACAGATTAAGAGACATCTTAAATATATGCACATATTTTAAAAGTCAAAGAGCTACTGGGTATATAATGAAATACAGTAGGATCCTGACACATCCAATCTCATTTTACTTCCCTCTACCTTAAGGCTATCATTTTCAACATCTTTAGCTATATATTCTGGTATTTAATTTTATATTCCCAATTGACTTGCTTTATTGCTATTTTTTGGTTTTTTAATTTTATAAATTATTTATGAACTTCCAGTTACAAAAGATGAGAATTTAGCTCTCTATGGCCCTGCCCAGTCACTCCATCCCCCTCCCTGCAATACATCCTCCTATTCTTTCTTATTTTCCTGATAGATATTTCACATTTGGAGTTATATAGTTGGTGTTCACATTATTAATATCATCACTATTATGTAAATATTACTTAGAGATCATCAATACAGTGATAATTGCATTTTATTTGTTATAGAATTTTTTGTTTTTCCTGGACTTCATGTTGCCTTCATTTTTTCCTTTTAGTTTCCTATACATTAATCGTTAATTTATTTCTTGACTTTCTAACAAAACTAAAATTCTCCTAAAATTCTAATAACTTTTTAAAAATAAATATCATTTTATGCTTTGACTTATGTCTTCTGAAACCCTGTGTTCTCTAGTTTCAATGGAACTTTTCATCTCCAGGCTTTCTATGCCAGTATCTTTTTGAGGTTTCTCTTAATTAATATCCTCAAGCTTTCCTTCATCTTTTTTCTGGGTTTCACTTCTAATTTTGAAGGAAAATATTATCCAATATCTTCCTGAGAAAGATTCAAAAGAGAGAAACATCTCGAATCCATACATGAAAAATGCTTTTATTTTCCTCTCATATGAATGAGGTTAATGATTGATAGTTGGACTAGGCATTGATTTTTACATTGAAAATAGTTTTTCTTCAAGACCTTTAAGGTATTGCATGCGTGTTCTAGCTTCCAGTGTTGCAAATGCAAAGTTTATGTGTCATATGTTCTGATTTTTTTTCCTGTCTCTGAAAGCTTTTAGGATTTTTCTTCATCCATGGTGTTCTGACATTTCACAGGGATGCTCTTACTATGGGTCTTTTTAAAAATTGGTGTATGGAATCTTGGGAGTTGTTTCAACCTGTTTGTTGACATTCTTTAGTCCTGGGAAATTTCCTTCCTATAGTTTTAATATTTTTCTCTCTTCAAAACCTCTGTTTTTGAAAATTGTATATCGTAGACTTTCTAATTTTATCTTTTTCCTTCTTAGTATGTCTTTTTTGGGAACCTATTTTTTTAATATTTTCATAACTGTATTTTAATGAACTTTATGCCTTTGTAATTGTCATTTTTGGTATTTATTCATGATCTTTGGTTGCTGTTTTAAAATATTATAGGACCTTGTTCTAATTTCATGGATGTAATAGTTAATAATCTTCTTTGAAACTTTTCTTTTTATTTTATTTTACCGGTATTTTTTTCTTGTTTGTTTTTGACTCTTCATTTTTGAGACTTTCTCAAACGTCTCATGACTTTGGATGTTTGTTTGTGTTACAGTGAACCATATGAAGTTGCTATTTTTATAGATTAAAAATGGTGAAATATTGGCAATTTCATGTGGTTTAATTAGAAGTATAGTCTTAAAAAGCTGAAACACTTTGTGCAGAGTATGGGTTTTGAAAATGAGATCATTTGGGATGTGGATTCTTAACTCAGTCTGTTGGTATAGACCCTTCACCATCAGGCATTCCACAGACTTTGTTGTTTAACTTCTCCAGAGAGCAAACCTCCTGTCTTGTTTTAGAGTAGACTAAGAAAACAAAGGAAGAGGAACTAGGGACATAACTATTTATTTTAAAATTTTCAATCAATCCTATTTCTTACTCTATCCCAAAGTTTTTAAAGTATCCAAACTGAGCAATTCCCAAGGTTTGCCAATGTTCTCCAGTAAGTATTAACTTGCTTCTTGTTCCCTTAGCCTGTACACTTCTTGATTAGCTAAATCAGTTATCATTCATCCAATTTTCCAAAATTTTAACTTCTCTTGTTTTCTGTGATTTATTCTGCTACCCTTTTGCAGTGTTATATGTTTTTATTTATTTTCTATCTGCCTTTCATTTTCAAGAAGGAGCAGAGAAAAATGTATGTGTTCAATCAGTATATTGAGATCATGTAGTTTCCTCGTTCATTTTGTAGGAACACAAAACCCCAGGGAAATGGTCTGGCCAAACTATTCAGAGTTACATACAGAGTAAAAGTTCTGCTATATCATTATCTCTCAAACCATTATTGTTTTCTCGTCATCACACAAATGACTGAATTTTATTCAAAGAACTTACCTCTCTGTAGCTACTTAAAAATTTGATATCCATAAGACTATGGCAAGTTAATTCCTTGGCATATTGTTTCCATAAGGTGCTTTTCTATTGATATAAATATATATATATGATATACAGATAGATATAACTACCTATCTATACATCATATATATCTTTGCCACACTAGTGAATGATGAAAAATTTAAATTTTCATAAGTTTTCATAAGTAGTACAACTAAAAAGAGACAATCATTATATGTGTATACAGAATAATTATATATATATATAAAATTAATATTTGTATATTAGAGAATAGACTTCTTTTCTAGGTTAGAGATGACAAATATTTTTCCTTTTTAAGCACCTGTGAGAACAGAATAAATAAGTTTCACAATTGGTATGATCTTCTCATCCCTCGCCCCACTCCAACATTTCTTCTTTTATTATAATCATGACTTTATACTGTTTCTTGAAATAATAAAAATTCCATAAATAAAAATCAAGAAACACAGGAAAGTATAAAGAGAGAGTAACAAATTATCTCAAACACCAAGCCAAAAAATGTAACCATTGTGTAACCCTCATTCTAGGTATCCCTTATGCACATACAGAGAAAGAAGGAGCTATGTAGAAAGAATGGGGATTCATCAAAATAATTTTATAACAATAGAATATTTTATGTTTGATTTAATTATTCTTGAAAGGAACTGAATAGAGAAAAGGGAAATCAGATTAAAACTGCATTAGTTATTGACCTCAGATACACATGACTTCACCATATAAAGCAAGCATTAAGAAGATCCCCTTAAACCCTTGCCTTGATTTCACTCAATATAAATTGGCTCCCCACTATAAAGTTGTCTTCTTTGTCAGAGACTGCCCTCTGATTACAGCCCAAAGTTGTAAACTCTGAAACCAAACTTCTGTATTCAAATCTTATTTCTACCATTCAATAACTGGATGAAATTGGGCACATAACTAAGCACTCCATGCCTCAGTTTTCTTATCTACCTTATGGCAAGAAGAATAACAGATACCACAAAAAGGCCCTGTTAGAATTAAAGGAGATCTTAGAACCCTCAAGAAAAACTTGTGATCCCTCTGCAAACATTAGATATTATTATTCACTCTTCCTCTTCAAACTCCTTCAATTCGATTCTTAGTGGTGGTGTTATTTTTTGTTCTATTATAGTATATGGTATTTACATCCTGTTTTGTTCATCCTTATTTTTACCAGTTGTTCAGTTTGGAGATCTAAGTGTAAATTCAATTTACGTAGCTTTTTTTTTTTTTTTTTTTTTTTTTTTTAACTACAGCTTGTTCATTTCATTTGTTTCATTTTTATAAAAGGTTAGTTTCTTAACCACCCCCCTCCACACACACACACATGACTCCTAATCCTTCTCCAACCTAAAGGATCCAGTACAGTCTCAGTAATCTAGCTCTTGGCAACATCTCCAGTCCCATCTGCCAACCTGCTCTATCCTTACCTGACACCCTGCATGTCCTCCTTTGCAAACTTGTTCCTCCCCCACAGACATGTCAGGCTCTTTAAAATTTTTATGCCCTGTCTCATGGTGCTGCCTCTGTGTGGAATACCATTTTTCTCTAGCCAATTTGGCAAATTTTGCTCCACTTGCAACATAAACTTCTCCATTTCAGTTAGTAATGCCACAGCCCTTCCAATCACTTAGTAAACTCACTGAGGAGTTCTCCTCTACTTCTCTTTCTACACCATGCCATGTCTAATTCACCAGCAAGTTCTATCAGCTCACCTGCAAACTATTTCCTAAATCCAACCACTTTTCATCCTCTTATTGCTACTATTCTGGTTCAAGTCATCATGTCTTGCTTGGATGACCCAAGATTTTCTAAAATGGTCTCCCTTCCTCTAACTTTGAGCCTTTCCTGTAGTTTATTCACCAGAAGAATTATTTCCTCTCTTGCAAACTTATCCTGGTTTTAGGAGAATGCCAAGATGTTTTCCAGTTTTTTGGATGGTGCTAGAAAATGTTTTTTAAAGTTATATTGTTCAGTAAATAGGCAAAGTTGGAAGTACTCGTTCAAGATTGGATTTCTTGTTTGACCAAAAGCCTTCGTTTCCTATTCAGGAAATGTTTACTTTTTCTATACTAGGAAACAATTGCTCTACCCTTATTTCCAAAATGTAAACTGTATTTTAAAAACACATTTCCACTTGTTCATGAAGTTTGAAGATTTGATATCTTATAAGTCAATGACTTTGAATTGGAAATTTACTTTAAATTCTTATATTCTTAGTCTCACTCTTGGTATTTGTTGCAAATGACAAGAAAGGTAAGACAGTAAGGAAGGAAAGAAAAAAAGAAAGACAGGAAGAAAAAGAAAGGAAAAGAAAGAAAGAAAAAGGAAAGGAAGGAGAGGGCAGAAGGAGGTAAGGAGGGAGAAAGGAACAGAAGGAGAGAGTGAAGGAAGGAAAGAAGAAAGGAAATACATAATGAAGCCAAAATTCCCCATCATTGAAACTAAAGTGACTAGTTAATACTGTACTAGTAGTAGTAGTATTTTCCCCAGCATTATGACCAATAATAATAATAGCAACAATAGTCATTTATTGAAGATTTTCTATGTTTCAAACTCAGGAAAAAACATTTTACAATCATCTCATTTAATATCCATATTGCAATTTAATATTCATATGCCGCAAGATGTCAAGTACCTTGCCCTAGGACAGTCAGGTACTAGATGTCATCTTGAACTGGTCTCATAATCAGATGCTCAGGTACTATTCAACATGCTTTTACAATATCTCTCATTATTAAATAATGAATAAAAATGCAAAAATATCCTTCAAGGTTGAGTTAAGAAACTCGGAATATTTGTGGTTATGGTTCTTATTTCCTCCATTGAAAAATAGATTTTGTTTCACAGTTTTAAATCACAACAATTCCATTAGCATTCAGCTTTTGCTGTGAGAGGGTTTGGATCTTTGCCACAAAATGCCCTTTAAAGTAAAATCTGGCCAAGTTGTAGCCTAGGAGCAAAAGTGGGGCACAATTGATCTACTAAAATGAAATAACCAGACTGCAGTGGTCTAGCAACCATAGCGTATAATGCTGACTACACAGATTCCAAACTTTTTAATGCCAATGAAGCACTAATTTTTCATAGTCAGAGGTGTTCACAAATAGACTATCTAATTTCTTTCATTTATTTTGGAAACAGGCAATAATATCATCCTATTAACCACAGCTAGAAGATGCTTCCTTCCCATCCCCTCATTTTCAACCCAATTCAAAGTTACAGGAACTTAGGGTAGAGGATGTGCAGCCTGAACTAAAGCTTACAGAATTAGTACATTGCTGGGCATTTAGAGCCCTTGGTTGTAAGTGACAGAAACTCAAAAGAACTAGGTATAAAATGAATGTGCTGATTCCAGTAAATATAAAGCTTTGGAGCACTTTGCTCCCAGCTATGTCTGGATGCCAATGACTAGCAGTTCAGTTCTCGACTTTACTTCCTCTATGTTCCCTTAAGTTTCAGACAGACAAGATTCAAGTGGGGTCAGATATGGTACATGGTTTGTATTTGGGTTAACGTCATAACAATCAATGTGTCTCTATCCCTGTCACTTCAACCAAAGTTCCTCAAATGGCTACCACTGGCTGCATTTGCGTCATGTACCCATCTCTGAGTAAATACCAAGGGTGAATGTAATTGATTGCTCTGAGTGAGTATTCAGGTTTGATAACTTCATTTAATTGAGCAATTATGTTCCACTATTTCTCCTAGGCTACAACTTGTCCAAGTTTCACTTTCAAAATCTGCTTTAATCTGAAGACTCTAATCAGTCCTGCTCAAATGCCGTGGTGGGGAAAGTAGAGGAGGTGGTGTTTCTTTTCCTAGAAGAAAGGCAAATAGATGTTGGTCAGACAAAAGAAATTTAGGATCCTGGACTTTTTTTTTTTTCCAAGTCAAGGAGAAGCACAATAATTTCTTATCAACAGCTTGTTTTATTGGTATTAGTTTAGTTTAGTTTAACTTTTCTGTACCTGTTCTTATTTAAGCTCAAACATAAGCCTGTTTGTTCAGTCATTTCTCAGGGCAAAAATTGGAGACAAAATTAAATAAGTGTAGAAAATGAGTTGTAGAGCAGAAATAAAACCATTTAGGATAAATTTAGGAACCATAATAAATACTAAACCCTGCCTTACAGATCTTCCAACTTCAGCAATAAGTGAGCAGTATGTAAAAAAACTGATGATGTCTGATTTGGAGAAACTTTATTTTGGATAGAACCAACATTTTTGTCCTCCCTGTGTATTAGCAGAGTTCAGAAAATTAGCAACTCAACTAAACTCTTTTTATAGCAAAGCATAAAAGTTTCTGACTGCCTTAGGTACCATATTGAAATGTAGGAGGAGAGATTCACTGATTGTAAATCATAAAATAAAAAAAGATGTCAAACATCTAAATAAATAATACAAAGTAAATTTTAACATTCACATTATAATCAGCCAATAAAATTTATTGATGAGAATCAAATTGGAATTGTAAGCAAGAAAATTCTGAAATGTGTACCATGAACATTAAAACACAAATACAGATTAATTTTGCAGTGCTTGTATTATTTTAACCAAGAGTAATGATATCGTCTAACTAGTAGAGCTGTCGTGATCATACTTATGCTCAAAGTCCTCAATAATTGTTAGATACTATATTGAATTTAAATGTCCTTGCACATTATTTAATGTGAAGTTAAAAATTGATAACAACTTTCCTACATTCATTTATGATCTTGCTGCCTAAGCTTAGCTTTCACTCAAGGTCTTTCTTCCCAATCACACATTTTCCATTGCAAGTAATTTCACAAATCAAGTGGGCAAAGCTACTGTGGATAGATCATTGAGTGCATTCCATGGGTTTGAGGGAAAACTGTAGATACGCCTGGGTTGAGAAGACCTTAGTAGAGACCTTTCCCTCAGTGCAGCCACGGAGACCTTGGGTAGGGGCAAGGAGACAGAGGGAGGGGGTCAACTCAACGAGGCTGGAGTTCTCAGATCCCAGTGGACTGCTGAGAAGAGTTAGTCTGCCAACTCCTGTGAAACTTGAAGGCATTTGCAAGCTACTGTGGGTGCTTAGAAAAAGCTCAACATTTACGGAAAACACCCTGTTAGCAACCTCCTATTCTCTCAGCCCCTTTTGGCCCTGCTCCAATTCCTTTTTAGTCAGAGTAATCTCTTTAAGATGCATTTTCTGTGAGTCCTGAATGATGTATTGCATAAATAAGAAAAGTTGGTGCTTGAGGCGAGGCTAGGTTTTTCTCTCTCAATGTATCTCACTCTTCACATCCCATTCGACCTGTTAATTCTTCCTCATGAAAAAATTGAAGTATCTGCTCTACTTTCCATCCTCATGTCCACAAGCCAGGTACATGCTCCTATCATCAGCTCCTGGGACTCTGGGAGGGGCATTTTATTGCTTCTCTGCTTCCTGACTCCTTTTTCCAAGCTCTCCTACATGGACCAACCAGAAAGATCTTCAGCAAAGTTATTTTTGGGGTTTCACTTCACGCCGCCTGTAGGGGCTACCCACTGACCTCCAGAACTGGACCTAAGGTTCCTTCCTTGGCTCTCAAGGATTCCATGCTGTCTCCTGCCAATTGTCAGCCTCAGTTCTTACTACCCTCCCCCAACAGATGGATCTTTAAGTCCCTCCTGTCTACATTAGGCATAGTTCTCTGAATTGCCTCTTCTTTCTCTACCCGCTGATTTTACATTGGCCTTCTCCTTTTCCTGGGACCCTTTCGTCCTGCATTCCCAGAATGCTCATGCTTTTTTCAAGTTCCAAGTTAAACGTTGTGGTGGTTTTCTGTGAGGCCTATCATCCTCTTAAAGATTGTTGATTCATTTGCTCATTCGTTATGCTTTTGTTCAATATTTATTAAGTCTCCAGTCTGCACTGGGCCCTTAAATGTTCCTTCTGTTATGTTCTCACTGAACTTTTCTGTTCAATTATAGCAGTGTTTGTAGTGTGCCACAGTTTACTTTGTGCTTCTTCCTAAAAACACTTGAGGACGCTAACGAATAAGAGCTTTGTCTTCTAATCTAATTCCTACAGTCTAGAACAGTACCTGGCATATAATATATATGTGCTGAATAAATAAATACTGAGTGAAGAGACCTACTTGGACAAGCAGGAAAATGAAGGAGGTATTTGGGTTGGAATAGGGAAATAAGGATGATCCAATGGGGTTACCTATACTGTAGTCCTGCCAATAACTGACCTGTGCTCTTCTTGCTTGCCTCTCTTCAGAGGGGCACTAGATAAATCACACTGGGTAGCTGCCTCCTTCCTTCCATTTCCCTCCTCCTTCTGTCAGGTAGCTGTTCACTCCACTGGATTGTCAAAGTCTAACTTAACAGAACAGCAAATGGGCTAATTGCCTAGAATTCTTATAACAAAGGGAAAATTGGGGTGAAATAACATTGAGAGATACTAATAGTAAACAGGCCCAAAGAACTTTTGAGAGAACTTTTTCTATCCATTCTAGGGAAAATAAAATTTAAGCCACTTTAAAAAAAATTGTAGTTGTAGATGGACAGCATGCCTTTATTTTGTTTATTTATATATGGTGGTAAGGATGGAACCCAGTGCCTTACGCATACTAGGCAAGCACTCTGCCACTGAGCTACAGTTCCAACCCTTAAGCCACTTTTGTATCATTCACAGTCATGAAGTAGGTAACTGGTTTCTACAAAGAGTAACTTGTTAGCATATGAACAGGTTGATGCACAATGGGAATCTTGAAGCACATGACATACTCCTGTCATCAGAATGTCCTCTTGGGTGGTTTGCCTTCTTTATTTGGAAGGAGTCTCCTGGAATATTGAAACACACATAGAAATTTGCATGGTGTTTTCATTCATTTCGCAGACATGGTCATGCAAATTTATTTTTGTGGTACTCTCAGGGTGATTCCAAAACGTGATTGTGATACCATTATCTTGAAGTCTTGACTTCAAAATGGATTTGAAAAAACAATTGGTAGTATCTGTCATTTATATAATAAACTAATATGCTTGTATGATGACATTATGGACAATAAAAATATTAAGTATACAAGTAAAGCAGATAAAAGATCAAAATAATTTTTACTGTCACACTATTTTGTTCTTCACTGTTCAAGTTTCCTTTTGAGCCTAATATATACAATCTCTCAGTTCATGACTGTTTTGGAGTTGTCACTATGTGCCCAACACTGGATTAGGCACTCAAGGCAGGGAGAGCATAAATAACTATTGACTGACACCATAGGCCCAGCACAATGCCAGGAATATAGCATATATTACCTAATTTAATATCTCATAACAGCTGGTGTTTTTTTTCTAGTCTACATAATAGACAGGATTTATTCTGAAAACCATGAAACAGGACTTGAGATGAGGTGATAGATAAATAAGAATAATTTCTTACTCTCGAAGGCTTCCTAATTAAACTCTCAGGAATGGCAAATCTTCTTACCATTCCTATTGATTTCTTCTGGACCAAGCCAATGCTGAGGCCTCCAGAGTACAAACCAAGCCACAGTTCTGTTAGTGTTGTAAACAGGAGAACTAATGCAGTATTTTTACTTCTAGACCTGGGTAGGGGCTTGGAGACTGATATAGTAGAGTATATTGGAGTCTATGGAGGAGCTGGACTACAGAACACTGAGCACCTCTGAAAGGAAAGCTAATATCAATATGCTGAGTGAGTCTGGTCTTCTGTGGAACATAGCAAGAGTTCTCCTTGTGGAACATAGCAAGAGTTGCACGGGTGACTGAATTGACAGTCATCCTGGGACTGGGAGGGTGTGAGAGGACTGGGGAGTTGAATCTTCTTCCAGGTATTTTGGAGGATACAAGCAGTCATTTTGCTTACACTGTGGGACTCTCAGAGCAGAAGCCACTGTGCTTTAGATGATTCATGGACTGCAGCAACTTAGAACATTTCAGAGCTTGCTTGAGTCCCCAAAAGTAGACATATGAAAATAAAAAAAAAATCTATGGGAACCCAATTTCCAGGGACAGGAAGAATAAGAGAAAGGTTAAGACAGGTGTCCTAATGAAACCTAATGGGACAAAGATTATAGAAAAGACAAATCTGGATAACAATGAAACACACAATAGCATCAAATTAAAAAAAAAAATAGCGGATGAAGCAGAGTGTTGAAATTCAAATTTGTGACCTCAAAGATCAAGGGAAAGAAATATCACAAAATATAGAGCAAAAAATATGAGATTAAAATCATGAGGAAAAAGATTTGGAGGAAATAAAAAGCAAAGTAATAAGACTGCATGACCATTGTTATCCTATAGTATGTATAATCAGAAAAATGAGAGATTACACTCCATTTATGTATGATCCATCAAACTGTATAAATGCACCTATTGTCATGTACAACTAATTAGAACAAATTAAAATTTTTTTAAAAACAAGAACTAAAAATAGTAAAATAACCTATGAATAATGGACATTAATAAGGACAGAAAGAAACAGATTGATAAGAAGTAAATAAGGGGAGAAAATATTCCTGAGTTGAAGAGGTACTGATGATTGATAAAGCTAATTGGGGTCTAAGTAGAACTAATAAAAAAATATGACATACCCAGGCGTATCCTGGTAAATGAATCCATGAAAACATTACAGGACTCCAAGATACATGTAATTAAGTTACAAATGACAATGAATAAGACAGACATTGGAGTTTCTAACTGCAAGACTAGAAACTGGAAAATCATGGAACAGGAACTATAGACTAATGATAGAAAAGAAGCCCAAACCAATAATTCTATAATTAAGATATCCCTTCAGCTCTCAGCATAAAAGAGAAGCATTTGTTGATAGACATATTTTCCCAGAATGTTATTCATATACTCTCTGATATACCTTTTTGAGAAATCAATCAAACCCAAAGGCAAAGTCAATCGGAACACAACTTGAGATAGAACAAGAAAAAGAGGATGAAACAATGGTGAAGAGTGAATTTTGCTATTTATCTTGTTAACACTGTGATGTCAACTGATGGAAAAATTTAGTATAAGTGATATACAAGAATTTGGAAGGAAGTACAGCAATTGAGAGTTTTAAACAACTATAAGACCTTAATATCTTAGGATAGGAAAACAAAAGTATTCTGAAAGTCTAATCATGAGGGAGGAGGGTGGGGTTGTCAGGGAAGAAGAATAGAAAAGTAAAGCAAATTCTAAATGTCCTACTTTAGGGGTCTGGGAAAGAAAGCAAGATAATAATGAAAAGTCATTGATGGGTAAATGATCATTTCCTTTCTGTATAAGAGTAGAAAATATGAGTTTGATTATCAATGCCATAGAGAGGTAAGAATCATATAGGCCAAGTAAAATACCATAAAATTCCCAAATTAGCAAAACTGAGAGGGTGAAACAACAAAAGGAAATGATGATGTAAAACAAATCATAAGCCTTATAAGAATAAATCAGATTCCAGGAATAAGAGTAAATGTGTAATTTGCCACAATAAATATAAATTTTTAAATTCCATTGTTAAAAACAAAATCTGTTATATTGGGTTAATAAAACAAAATGTGCTATATATTGCTTGCAACAAACAATATTAAAACAAAGGAATAAGTTGAGAAATATCAAATAAATGCAATAAGAAAGAATGGATGCAAAATTAATAGTAGACAAGATGGATTAAGGTCAAATGAATTAAACGGCTTAAAAAGGATTGATATGTAATAATGAAGAAAGAACAAACCACAAGTAAGACTTACCATTATTTTTCTTCATAGACAACAATATGGTATCTATGAACATCTATCGGAAATGCAAGGAAAACTTGATAAAAATATAAATATAATGGAAGGTATTGGAACATTTCCATTAGAATCACAGAGCTTTATTGATAAAAGAAGATCTTTAACAGCATAGCCAAGGGCTGGGGATATATCTCAGTTGGCAGTGCTTACCTCCCAAGCACAAGGCCCTGGGTTCAATCCCCAGCACCACAAAAAAACAAAAGCAAAACAGTATAGCCAGTCTATGGTTTTGCATTATTCAATATGAGAATGGAATGCATGCCCATGTGATATGTACCAATTTGATTATCTACTTAATCAAAAGGAAAATCTTAACACACTTTTTAAAATTAGATATTACAGTGCAAATTCTCAGATTATAATTTAATTAATTGGTTGGTGATAAAAATATAACCAATTAAGAGATAAAATTTAAAGTAATATTTGAATCAAAGAAGATATCAAGACAAAATTATGAGCTCTGTATAAGCAATTAAGATCAATATTTCTCACATCAAGCTATGGTAAACAGAAAAACTTACCAAAATTACTATTTACAACCTTAAATATCTTTATTATGAATGATATCATATTAAAAAGAAAGAGATGGTGACATCCGAAATGAGCAAAATAACAACAAAAAAAATGAGGAGATCTAGAGAAAGAAAATTATACATAGACAGGTGGAACTGGTTTTTCAAAACCCCAAAATATTAATAGAAAGGATCAATACATACAAAACTATTTTGTTCTGGGAATATAAAATAAATCATGTGAGAGTATGATTAAAGGGAAAAAAAAAAAACCCAAAAGCAAAAATGAAAAGAATTGAGAAAGGAAACAAACTTAAATGCAGAATAAATTAATTACATAAAATCACTAAACACAAATTAATGGTAACAACCTTGAAAACCCAAACACTCAAAGCTATTGCTCTCTTAGTAAAATGTAAATGACCAAGATTAATCCAAAAAAGAAGTGGAAAATGCGATAGCCCTAATGTAGTAAAAGCAATTAGAAAGGTAATTCAAAGTTCTGCCCTATACAGAGACAGTGAAACCAGTTGAATTTACAAATGAATTCTTTCTGACTTTTATATAAAAGTCCAGGATTCTTAAACTATTCCAGATGATGGGGGAAAATGGAACTTTTTACAGTTCATTTGTAAATCTAGTATAATGGGAAACTCCAAAGCTGATAAAGCTATTATAAAAGAACAATGTAAAATATAATTTGTGACTAGAAATGAAAAAACTCTAAGTGAAATATTTACAAATAGAATCTAGGAATGTATTAAAAGCCAAGTAGGTTACATTTCAAGAAGTTTATGATGGGGCTGGGGATGAAGCATAGTGGTAGAGTGCTTGCCTGACACGCTCAAAGTCCTTGGTTCAATCTCTAGCACTGTTCTTCCACAAAAGAAAGCAAGGATGGTTCAATATCTGTAAGTCTATTCATATAATTTAATACATATTTTTGTTAAAGAAGAATCCTATGAATAAACCAATAGATGCTAAAAATATTTGAAAGAATTGAATAGTTGTATATAAAAAGAATGGAAGGAAACTATATAACTAAATATTGACTAAACCCAAATCCAATGGCAAATCATTGTAGGCTGTTAAATAAGAAAATAATTTCAACTAAAATCAGAAATTACACAGGAAAATCTGTTATTACCATCATTATGAAACATTGTCTTGGAGTTTCTAGTGAATGCAGTAAGATAATAACATGAAGTCATTGGTATACGGGCTTTTGGTGATACAATTATGCATTTAGAAATTCAAATCATATGTTAAAAATCTTATCTAGCATGTGAGATCTGTATAAAATAAATATTAAAAAATCTGCTGTAATTTTAGAGATGAAGATGTGCAAAGATCATCCTTTCACGATACTAACCAGACCTAAAAAAAAAAAAAAAAAAAAAAAAAAAAAATCTTTAAAGTACACTTAGTAAGAATGACCCAAGAAATAGAGAATATTTTAAAAAATTGATCTGGAACAAGAAATCAGACAAACTCTTAGTAATCTTTACCACATTCTATGATATAAAGACTTAACAATGTTTATAGCAGCTCAATTCACAATAGCTAAACTGTAGAACCAGCCTAGGTGCCCTTCAACAGAAGAATGGATAAAGAAAATATGGTATAAGTGTACAATAGAATGTTACTCAGCCATAAAGTGAAATGAAATTATGGCATTTGCCAGTAAATGAATGGAACTGGAGATTATTATGCTAACTAAAATAAGCAAATTTCCCAAAATCAAAGGTCAAATGTTCTCTCTGATATGCAGATGCTGACTCACAATAAAACAGAGAAGTAGGAAAAAATAGAAGTACTTTGAATTAGACTAACGGGAATGAAGGGAAGGAAGGGGGAATGGGAAAAGGAAAGATAATAGAATGAATTGGACATTACTTTCCTATGTTTATATATGAATACACAACCAGTGTAATTTCACATCATGTACAACCAGAAGAATGGGAAGCTATACTCCATGTATGTATAATATGTTAAAATACATTTTACTGTCATGTATAACAAAAAAGAACAAGTAAAAAAATTAATATCTTTAAAATGTCAACTTTCACAAAAATGATGAATAGACTTAATGCATTGTCCAGTAGAGCACCATTGCCATTTGGGTTGTTCACTTTGAAACTGGATAAAATGGGTTTAAGTTTCCTACAGAGTAATACATTTAATAAGAGCCAAGAAAAAGTAAAAGTTGGTGGGAAATTATTTGCCTAACCAAGAACAAGACATATTTTAAAATATTTACAATCAAATGAAAAACGAATTATCACCTGACATAAAATTAGACCACAACAGAGAATACAGAACACTCCAGAGTACATGAACTTTAAGTATATTACAATGCTGGCCTTTCTCTTCAGTGAGGTATACTAAATAAATGGTGCTGGACAAGTGCCTATCTATCCATCCAGATAAACATAAAACTAGATTTCTGTGATTTTTATTCAGTTCACGTAAATTTAAACTTCAGAGAGAGACTTAAATGTAAAGCATAAAACAACAGATATTTGAGAGATTAAATACACCATCTATTGATGGAAGAAAACTTTTTGGACAAGTTAGGAAATTCAGAAGCTATCAAGGATGTGTTTGGCTATGGAAAACACTATTGAGCTATTCCCTTTCCTTGTAGAGAGTTTTGTCACCTTTGAACACCCATGTGAAGACATGATGCCTGTGCGTTAGAAGTTGTTCCACAACCAGGAGTCAATATTTAGACTGAGGAAAATAGCCAAAATACTATAAATGGAGGAGGAAGCTGATGAGCAGAAAGAGGAAAAATCCATGAAGATACTTTTGACCTGAAAATCTATCCTAGAATTTAATGTATAGATATCTAATAATGTGAGTTTTTTTAAAAATTCTTTTTAGGAAACTATCATCTACTTACTTCAGTAAAATCTTCCTGACTAATGTTAACATTTCAGATATATAATGAATAACATACAATAAAAGTCAAATGATAAATTTGAGGGAATACTTAGCCACAATATGAAAAGAGATCTTACAAATTAAGAACAATGGAAAAATACATAAACAAGTTAGTGGAAATATAAGTGAAATATAAGCAAAAAATATAAGCAAAATATGTGAATGAAGTGTTTATAAAAGGGCAAGTGCAGGTGAACTTGTCATGTTAGGAAAAGATGCTTAGTTTGGAAATATGCAGGAAATGAAAATTAAAATAATTTGAGTGTCATTTTACACACAGTGGAATATTTTTTGAAAAAAATAGCTATTGTGCATAGATGTTTATAGAAAATGATACTTCTATGCATTTCTAAGAATTATATATAATGTCAGACCAAGAGCCACACCTGAAAACTCAGATCATGGGATATTCTTTTTGCAGTGTGAAATAATAGCTGTACCATGAGACTTGTCCCCTGAGGAAGAGGAATGAAGTGATGTGGGAAAATAATTCTTCTAAGAGGTGGATGATAATCCCATAGGGGGCATTTTGGAAAGCTGTGGGACTTTTTAGTTATTGCTGTTACATAGTACTTGCAGGTCACTCATTTCATTTGGATGGGTAGAGTCTAGTATTCTAGATAACTGAAGCAAGTGGACCCATGCTCTGAAATACAAGTATCTTAGCTCCAGACAGATATGTCTGAAGATTAACAAACAAGCAAACAAAACAACAATGAAGTTGTTTAAAGATATCTAATTCAACATGACATAGAAATGGAAAATATTTTTGTCCAAGTTTAATACATACTGAATTTTCCAAAAATTCTCTATAGTGTAAATTGTAGGAAAATCATTCTTTGTTCACTTTACACTTTGCTAGAATTTGTTCACTAGTCCAGAATTTCATCAACAGAGCGCTCATGGATTTTGAGTCTGAAGTAAAGAATTGATAACAGTTACGTTCAGGTGATTCTGAATTAGAGTAAATCACTGGAGCAATTCAGTCTGTCTTCCCCCATAGTTGTGACCAAGTATGTGTTAACATTTTGAAATACATAAAGGTAATTTACTTTTTGCTTTTTTACCTCTCTCTTTTTATTACTGATACAGTGTACTGATTTTTTGAAGTTATATGATGAAAGTCAAATTGCCTGTGATTTTTTAATTTCAGAATAGCAAAGGAAGTGGCCTGAATCATTTACTATTAAAAGGGTATATAGAATCTGATATAATGAGAAAGACTCCAGCCCACAGAGTAGGGGGAGGAGGCCCAGGCCAGAGCCCTTGACTTTCTCCTACTTTGGGTTTCATGTTATCAAGCTAGTGCTTTGAAGAATTATTCAGGTAGATGGGAGATCCTGGCCTCTCTATCTCATGGGAAGTTTCCTGGTCATGTGGGGAGAGGCAGCCAGTATCTAGGAGAATTCTCACACCCAGCATGGTCTAGGAACCTGGGATCTGAAATGGAGATGAGAGCTGGAAAGAGAAGACTGGAGGCAACCTCTCTGCTTCTCCATTTCAGACTAAGGAAACACGGAGCTACTAAAAGGGCCAATGAATCTGCAGAGGCCTAACATCAGAGCAAAGAGAAGCAGACAGGAAGTTGAAACAGAGACCTCAGCAGTGGGTGCCACCTGTCACCCCCAATTAAAGGCAGATGGGCCTTTGAAACAACCCTCACCAATCCAGAGAAGAGAACATGAGTTACTATGAAGCCAGAACATGTGAAAATACTAAGGAAAATGCTAGGATTAGGCACACCCTCTCCCTTCGACCATGAGGTCACTCAGCCCTACATGCCAAGGAGGAAGGAAATGTGAGTCTGGGCATTTGACCTGGAGACACTAAGTATTAGGTGAAATACTGATTGAAGATGCCCAGTTGACCTGAGCTTTCCAGATTGCATTAAATCTGTTCTTTTTTTTGCTTGCTATCCAATGGAAGATCAAATTAGTTAATAGAAAAACTCAAAATCTACATTGATTTTTATTATTTAAAAGGTGTAAAGATGAAATTGCAACCTAGCTACAAATGTAAATATTGTAAGACATTCTTACTATTTTTTGATAGAGGAAAGATCTAGGAAGGTGCCGTGTACTTGAAGGCAAAGGGGGAGGTAATCTTTAAGTGGGGAGGGATCAGGGAAAGGGGAATTTCCAGACATAAGCCAAGTTTTTCCACTTGACAGTTTTGCCTTGGGCCTATCCTGTTTGTCTTTATCTGGGCTCAGATAACTAGAAGCTGAGGCCAAAAGGCTTGTCCTTTGTTCTGCATGACAGAGCACAGTCCGGCCTAAGCAAGAATTTTGTGAGAATCTATTAGAGAGAAAAGGGAAACAGGGAGAGGATGCTCTTTTGTGGAGATGTTTTCTCTCTAAATTCTTCTTCTGCCTGATCTTTCTTTCCCAAATACAGTTCCAAGGTGTTTATGAGTTCCGTTAGAATGTTTACTCCTTTATTATCTCTCTTTCCTTCTTTCCTGCTCTAAGCATTCTTACTTTTATTGATTTTGGACTTCAACCACCCTGCATTTTGTGGGAAGTGAACAGTTATATGAGTAAGTCAATAAATTCAGTGTTAGGAGAGAAGAAAGACACTCAATGGAGTGAAATGGCCAAACTATTTGCCTAAATTTTCAATTTACTGTGATAGGAATTTGGTATAAGTAGTGGATAAAGGTGTTTAATGATTTTAGGAAAGCATATATAGATGCTTATCACAGGAATGTAGACATTCAAAAGAAGGGTTTTATTTATTCATTCGACAAATATTTATTGAGCAATAAACCTTACTAGTTGCTGGGGAAACAGCAGTGAAGAGAGAAAGACAAAATCAAAAAACGGAGACCTCGCCAGGTCATTTGGAGCCTGACTTTATCCATGGAATAGAAGAAATAAACAAACAAATAATACATTGTTCATCTGGTGGTATTAAGCATTGTGAAGAAAAACAAAGCAGGTTAATGGATTGGATAGTGACAGCCAAAGAAAGAGAGGGAGTAGCCATTTTCAAGAAGTCTCTTCTAAGATGACATCTGAGAGGAGACATAAATGAAGTTGGGAGCCAACTACTCTGATATTTGGAGGAGCACTTTTTCTGGCAGAGAAAGCAGCGAGCCTGAAGACCTGAGGCAAGAGTTTGCCTGGCATATTCAAGGAAATCAAGGAGCCTAGAGTGGCTGGAACAGGGTGATCAGAGTGCTTGGTGACTCAGCGAGCCACAGGCAAGTCGATGGAAGGCCTTCAAACCACTCGAAGGACTTTTTTTCTGAGTGATGAAGGATCCCACAGAGTTTTGTTGAGCAGGGCAGTGAAATAATCTATGCCTTAGCCAAATCACTTTAGTTATTCTGTTGATAATAGATTAACAGAAGGAGGTTAGGAGGATAATGAGATGGGAGCAGAGTGGGAATAGACATCTTAGAAGCTGAGAGTATAAAATGTTTCAAGAGGAGGTCAATTATGTCAAATGCTGCTACGAGGACAAGGAAATTTGTTCCTTTCATTTGGCAAGGTGGAGGAAGTGTTGACCAACACGGTTTCCAAGGCTTGAAAGACAGGAGTGTTCGCAGAAAGACTGGGATAGAAGGAAGTGGGATCATTAGTATTGACAACATTTCTTAAGAGTTAGGTATTTTAAAAAGGAAAAATAGAAAAGTGAAAGGAGAGGTAAAGTTTTAGCTGGATGGGGATATAAAATGAAGGAAATTTTATTCTGATTTGCTTGTTTTAATGTTGGAATTTGCTCGTGTGTTGATTATTCTACTAGGTAAGGGATAGGTGATGATTCAAGAAATGCTTGGGACATTTGTAGGAACAAAGCCCTTGAGTAAGTTAGGTGGGGATGGCAAAGGCTATATGGATGGATTGATTTATATATGATCACATTCATCACACAGGAAGGAATGCAAAGAACACCGCAGAGACAGCCTGGCATATTCCTTATGTGGTGGGAACATGTAGATCATCTTTCCTGACTGCTGCTATTTAAGCAGTGACATATGAAGTAGGAACGTCAGTCTGAGTAAAGTGGGAGGAGGGTTTTAGAGATTCTGAAAAGGGATTAGTGTTAAAAGTGTGTCTTTGAAAGTGGGGACATCAAATTGAAATATATGTTAGGATTTCTGGGTGCATCCCAGGCCCACATTAGGTGGTAGTCATACATTTCAAGTGAGACAGGTCAGCATAGTTACATGTTTTTTCAAGTCACATTCAGCTTCTCAGAGTCAAGCACAGACTAGGCAAAACTTGGATTCAACCAGGATGGAGTCTTGTCAGGCAGCTATACAATGAAAGAAGAGAGACAGCAATGTTGTCAAGGGAATACCTGATTAGAAGGATGGGCCAGGTCTGATACACTGGGTAAGGAGGAAGCGAGGATGTGAAGAAGATGAAAGTTGATAAAATCAGTCACTGTATGGAATTGATAAATTTTGAATGAGTTATGAAAGGGATTAAAGTAAAAATAAGTATAAAAATGGCCACAAAATAGGGTATTTCAAATGGAGGTTGTTGATATCTGCAATCAGTGGCAACAAGAGGATCTAGAACATGAATTGGGAACACATGGCTGAGGGAGGTGAGGACAAGATGACTGGACATGAGGTGGTCAAGGCACTAAGAGCAAGGATACGGAGAGGGTGCTGCACGATGTGAGCCTGTGTAGTTATCAGCATCACCAAGAATGATGTGCACAATAGTGGAAGAGTCAGTGAACTACTTGCTAAGTTTTCACTTAATGAGAAGTCATGATCTCAGGGTCTGCAAATCACTGGGGTATTGGGAGGGAGTGGATTTTGATCAGAGGTTGCCACAAGGCATGAACTTCAAAGGAGCCGAAACTTTTAAAAGGAAAGAGGTAGTATTTGGAAGTACCACTGAGAAACAAAGGAGACCATCTACCCTACTTTCAGATTTATAAGATGTAAAAAAAAAAAACAAAAACCTTTTTTGGAGGCTAAAGGGTAAGCACTCTTCACAAGTGCAATCAGGTTTTAGTTGGAACAGAGAAAGAAGTCAAGAAAACATAAGGAAGAATTATGATTAAGTTGATGAGTTATCAGGAATTCTGAAGGGTACATTGGAAAGATTAGAGGGAGAAGGGAGGGGTGAGAGATGGTATCAGATTAGAGGCTGTTCAAAGCAATATGGGGATGAGAGAGTTTGAGTGATGAGAGATGACTAGTGGTTCTTGGGGGTGACTGAAGTAAAGAGGAATGTAGGGCATGATGGGATTAGCCCGGAAACAAGATTTTGTTATCTGCAGAAAGAATTACTCAGGTTCTCATTTCAGGAAGTATCCATGGAAAGGCAAGAAGGGAGAGTTAGGAAAGTTTTAGGTTTACCTAGCATGCCTAATTATTTAATAGAGAGCTGTATGTTCAATACCAGAACTTACTAGTAAAGGCCTGGAGTGAATGGTCAAAAAAAAAAAAATCCAACAGAATTATGGTGGCCACCATATTATTACCAATTACTGACTACTCATTCTGCATATTTATTGTAAAAAGTGATTTATACTAATTATTTATTTCCACAAATAACACTGTAATTTGGTATAATAACCTCCATTTCCAAGTTCAATAAAAAGTCAGCAAAGATTTGGGCTTAGTGTTACCTGACTTCAAATTTAATGTTGAACAATGGTAAGGGTAAAGAGTTTTGAAATATTTTCGGTGAAGTGAAAGTCTGGTTCCAGCACTAATTCAACTCCACAAATATGAAGTGTCCATATTTCAGCATTGCACTGGGCCCTGGGACAAATAATAATAATAATAAAACTGTTTCTTTATCCTAGAGAATCTCAAAATTTCCTGAATATAATGTGTACATTAAAAATAAGAGTTATGACACATGCAAAATAAGAATTCCTGTGCACAGCTGTTGCACAGAGGAAGAAATGATGAACCCTGTTATCAGGAAGGTTATAAGGAATGGATCAGAGTTTGCCAGGCAGACAAAGGGCGTAATGCATTCTAAGAGAGGCCAAGATGATTAAATAAACAGGTGGATCAGGTAGACTTTAATAGGAAGAGAAGGCAAACATATTCTTAGATTATGGAGAAAAAGATGAGGATTAGTAAAGATACAGTTGAACATATGTGAGGCAAGCCAACAAGAAAGTCAGATGAAGCAAAACTGTCCCTTGGGTTTATGTAAGTTATATAGTCTTTCTATTAAAAGCATAGAGCTGCCAAGAAAAAAATGTTTATAACTGGTCAGTGTTTCTCATATCTATAATATTCAATAAGTATGTCTTATCCCCATTATACAAAGGAGAAGGAAAGAGACAGAAGTTCAAATATATTTGATTCAAACATCCATATGTCTTACACAAAAGGGATTTTTAAACATACTAAAACACATATAAGCCTTTTGACTAAGTTAAAACTCGTACCAAGAAATGAAGATAGGAAAGAAAAAAACACAATAAAATGAATGGCATACTAATACAGAAAGATTTCTAAGGTAAAAACACAGATTGAAAATAATCCTCGTTCATCATTATGAAAACTAGCTTAACTTATATAAGTGCCAAGAGTATAAAAAAGGCTTAGAACACTATCTATACTTCATGTTAGAAATCATGGGTATGAAAATATTGATTCATTGACTCATTTTATATATTATATATAGGTATATATTATACAAAATACATGTATATATTTATTCAGGAGTTAATGTGTTAATGTGTGCTGAAAAGTTGGCTGGTCATGGTGAGATACGAACTGAATAATAATGCCCTGCAGGAACTCAGAGTCAAGTAAAGGAGATACAAACAAGGAATCATTATATGGAAAGTACTAGAAAAAAGTTCACAGCTTCAGTCACTCCATACAAGTTTCAATGACAAAATAAATATGTTACTGGCTCATAGTAGATGCTCAAGAAGGATATAGTTATAGCTGTTGTCCAAGGGATGTGAATGGGAGAATGTCTGGTTATCTGTTGGTTTCTGGTTTTTGGTTTATTCAATGACAATATCAAGAAGAGGGTTCTAGGCACACTGATGTATAACAACTGCTGCTAGGTGGTTCCTCTAAGGATTTTAACCATAGGCCCACTTTAGAATCATTTGGAGAGTTTAAAAAGGAGTGCTACCTGCCCAATTTCATTAAACTAGACTCTCTGGAGGTGGGTCTCATGCAAATAACTGAGTATTTAAAAATTACTGCCCAGGTAATTCTAAAGGTCAGTCAGGATTGAAAATCACTGAGTCAGTGAATTGGCAGAGGTAGGATAGCCCAAACTGGGGACTGAGAAAGAGCAGAAGCAAAGAAACAACTTCAGAGACAGATGGAGGTGCAAGAAGTCATGCTGTAGCATTCCAGAAATCTTCCAAAAAGAGTGAAGATGGTAGTCAGTTGTTAAATGTCAGAGAATTATTAACATGGTCACTAGATTGATAATTGTGGCTGGTGATTCTGATCAGATCTGACTCAAAGTAAGTCGATATCAGAAACCAGAATATAGTGGATTGAGTACTGAATAAAGGAAAGTGAAGACAGTGTACATACAGGCAACTAGTCTTCTTTTAAAAATATTTGCTTTGAAAGGAAGAGAGAGAAAAGGTGAAAGTTTAAGGAAAGAGAGTCAGTCCAGAAAGGATAATTGGTAATTTGAGAGAACCTAAGATCTAAGAACTTAAGGAGAAGTGAGAAGAAAAATTTTTCTAGGAATAAATTAAAGATGGGTGTGAATATGGACAGCTTTATAACTTGGTGACAGGAGGGAAAATTGCTTGCTGATCAATTATGTCCAAGATGTGCTGAGGATGGTGAGGAGGGATGCTGAGGAATTACTGGATAATTTAAAGAAGTTGGGGAGAATAGAACTGAGAAAAGAGATACAAAGTTCTCTGAATGCAATTAAGGGCATCTTAAGAGACATTAAAATGAACCAACTGTGAAAAAGTTCTATAATTTGAATACAGAAGACAAACACTAGCTAAACAAGTTGATTTGTTATAGGTGAATTACAGAATAAGTAGAGCAGAAAGATTAGTACTGTCAGCATTCTCCTCTTGAATACTAGTAGCATTTCAGAGGTACTAGAGTAGTCCTCCCAGATCCAGTGCAAGTGGGAAAACTTTCTGAAAAAAAAAAAGAACATTATATGGAGGAAAGGGGAGTTTTTAACATTAAGCATATGGAAGAGAACAAAAGATGTTAAGAGAAGTTAAATAGCAAATGCTACTGAAAAGACAAACACATCAGTTAAAGAGTAACAGTGTCTGGTTTGATTGGAGTTGTTTTAGTCAGCTTTTTGCTTCTGTGACTAAAAGCTGTGACAAGAACAGTTTTAGAGTCGGAAAATTTATTTGGGGGCTCACAGTTTCAGAGGTCTCAGTCCATAGACAGTTGGCCCTGTTCCTCAGGGCTCAAGGTGTGGCTGAACATCATGGTTGAAGTGCGTGGTGGAGGGAAGCAGCTCACATGATGATCAGGAAGTAGAGACAGACTCCACTGCCAGATACAAAATCTATACCCCAAAGGCAGTCCCCAATGTCCACTTCCTCCAGTCACACCCTAGCTGCCCACAGTTACCACGCAGTTAATCCCATCAGAGGATTAATTCACTGAATGGGTTAAGGCTCTCATAACCCAATCATTTCACTTCTAAGCCTTCTTTCCTTGTCTCACACATGAACTTTTGGGGGACACCTCACATTCAGACCATAACAGAGTGGAAAGTTATTTATTAGTGTAGGATAGAAGGTGTAAGCAAGTCCAGTTTTGAATGGTTTTGGGTGTTAGGATTCAGTCTAGTTCTCCTTATTATAAGAGTAATGAAGAGCCTGTTTGCTTTTGACCTTGAAAAGTCTTAGGAAAGCTGAATTTTGGGTTAATTTGGCAGCCACAGATATGATTTATCTAATTTTAGTGATTGGTTTTCTAAGTTTTTCGTTTCACTCTTGAGCTTCTCTAATAATTTATTTTCCCGTTTCCCATGATCTTTATCATTTAGAACTTTGTGCTCCTAGTTTTACAACTTGTCACAGTTTCTTCTCAGATTTCATTCTCTTTGCCCTTTAATACCTCATTCAACAGCTACCATGGCACCTGTCTTGCTTTCATTCGTATTTATCAGCTGTTCTTTTACTTTTAAACTCTCCTCCTTCCTCCATTGCACTAAAGCAGGTTCAATCTGGACACTCTACTCTTGGTCTTCTTCAGAGGATGTTTCTCTATGGTTTAACCTTTGCCTCTATGCAGATGACTTGCAAATCTATATCTGTAGCTGTTACCAGCATTCTGTGATCTAACATTTCATTTTCCTAAATTGTACATCTTCATGTGGCATTCCCCATGTACCTCAAACTCAGCATTTCAAAACCAGAATATTTCCCACAAAAGAAGAATTTCTTTCCACCCCCAGGGAATTTCTCTTGCTTAAAATTGTGTGACTCCTAATAATGTCATATGTGGGTTATTATAGTAGTTTCTTAATTTTTCAGATTCTGTTTTTCTTTTGTTCCTTTGATTTGAGTTACTCATCTTTGATTTGAGTTACTCAAACATTTTTTTTTTCTTAAAGAGTCACAGTCAACACTTCTGAGACTAAATATGCAAGAGCTCTTCCCGCATCAGCCAATTCTCCAGTTCTCTGAGGACACCAACTGGGTGTCCTATAATTCAATTCAATTCTGACACTAACCAGAGTTAACCCAGATCCCATAAATGAAGGATTCAGTCCTGCAAGTCTGTTCTCCACTTCAGATACTGATCACAAGTAGTAAGTACACAGGTTCTCTACAACTTTTGGTTAACTTGGGAACAAATCAGCATTCCCATAACCCTCTCCTCGGATTTGAAAATTTGCTGGTGTGACTCACAGCATCCCAGAAAACAGTCTACTTACTACTGCTGACTTAGGCATTTAACATATGTTAAATGATACAGATAAACAGCCAGATGAACAAACATATAGGGCAAGATCTAGAAGTTTCCTGGAAGTAGGTTCTCAAGGAGTTAGAGTACACCCTCCCAGCAGGCAGATTCCCATAGTTCAGGGATTTTTCCTGAGACTTTATCACACAGATAAAAATTGATATTAGCTAAATTCCTTTCTCCTCCCCACAGGATGGGGAAAGTGGAACTGAAAGTTCCAAGCTTTTAATCATGTCTTGATCTTTTTGATGACCACATCCCATCCAAGAGTTCACTAAAAGTTACCTCATTAGAAAAAAAGATGTTCCTATCTATTATCAGGAAATCAAAGAGATAGGAACTCTGTGTCAGAAACTGGGGAAGAGGCCAAAGAGTAGAATCAAAGATGCACCTAGCACCCACATTGCACAGGAAATTACAAAGGTTTTAAGAGCTCTGTTCCAGCAACCAGGGGGAGAGACTGTAAATATATATAAATATGTAAATATATATATATATGTAAATATATATGTATATATATATTTATATATATGTATATATTTATATATATATATGTAAATATATATATATACAAATATATATATATATTTGTGATGTCCCAGCCTAACTGGATAAATCTTTCCAAATTAGAGTTCCATTCACATGACCCCATTTGCTCCATCCTTGGCTTCCCTGACTCTTAAGTTTAATGGACCCTCCATTGTTCATGGACTGAAATCCAAAAGCTGAAATTTCTTCACCTCTGTTTTCCGTTCCTCTCTCTCTCAAAACCCTGGTTCTTTATTTGCAATAATCTTCCTGTTGATCTTTATGATCTGTACTACTTTTGTATCCTTAATGGATTAACTCCCCATTTTCATTTTCTTTGTTTAAGCATTTCCTAACACCTCCCATATTTTAGTGGGAGGTAAGTGTTCATGCTTGATAATTTATTTGCCTTATGATTTTCTCCATTGACCTCGACTACAAGGTCCTCTGTCTCTGTACTCAACTCTGAAACACAATTGTTCCTGAAGGCAACTGTGACATGGTCATAAAACATGAACTTCTTTTTACTTACAATAACATTTTTATAGGGAAATATGTTTTATAGGGAAATTTGATCTACTAGTACTTCTCATTGCCTTTTTTTCATTTTCATTAAAATAGCCTTTCTCAATGAGGCAGGCATCCACATCACTACTTCTTAAGCAAATTATTGCTCACATAGTGAATGGTATACTCTGGGATATCTCCTTACCCCTGTTAGCCTTTTGGGTTCCAAAGAGTTCAGTCTACTTTTGTAAGTATGAAAGGAAATTCATGTGTACCTTCATTTGATACAAAAGTACAAAAGATCCTATTCTTTAGTTAGAACTTCTTTGTGTGTGTGTGTGTGTGTGTGTGTGTGTGTGTGTGTGTGATGTGGGGATTGAACCCAGGGATACTCTGCCACTCTAACACTGACCTACCTCTCCCACCTTTTTATTTTTGTGAGACAGAAACATGCTAAGTCGCCCTGACTAGTTTTGAGCTTTCAATTTCCCCACCTCAACCTCCAGAGTTGCTGGGATTACAGGTGTGCCACCACACCTGACTTTAGCTAGAATTTCAAAGCTTACCCATGATTTTGTGTTATCTAGAGAAATTATTAACAATACACCCATGAAGGTTTTAGATTCTTTGGAGTCCCAAGAGATAGGAAATTCTCTGATCAAAGCACTCCTGATTCTAAATACCTTTCCTTGTACAGGGGCTACATTCTTCCAGGAGTATTATACTAAACATTCTTTTATTCAACTTCCTCAGTTGCATTTCTAATCATCAGGGTTTTGGTAAATACAATTACATTATTTATTCTGCCTATAAAATATATTTTTAACATTTGCTTTGAGTTTTACAGTTTAAATATTTATCTTGATCTATTCTTTCTGCCAGATTTTAAACACTGTTTTAATTATCACCTTTTCTAGAAGTTACATGTTGTTTCTTGAGGATTTCAAAAAAGAATAACATCGTGGGAAATATGAGCTAATTTTTGCAGTTACTAGTAAATTTTTATATATAAATGGTTTCTTCCCCTTTTAATATGACTATAAGCTTCATGTGAAGAATAATTAACTGTATTTAATAGTATTTTGTATTCATTACCAGTACCTAATAGAGCTATGTAGATAGTAGACATTCAGCAAATACTCCTTGGCTTTAGGTTCAGTAACACAATCAACCAGTGTTGTAAAGAAACTTTTCATAACCATCAATTTTAAATCAATTGCGCTAACATATTAAACTTAGAATTAATTTAACCATAACTCAATTCTTTATGATTTCTTAGAAAAAAAACTTTGTTTCTTTCCACCTCTCCAAACTAGTAACAAATTCTGTTGGTTTGATCTTGACTATAATGTAGATTTCCAAGTGTTAATCGGGATGAAGTGTCAACTTGTCCTGCTTATTATTAATACTGATATAATCTAGTACATACAGCTTAGGAAATCAAGAATAGTCTTGTCCCTTGAATTTATAATAAATGGATTAAAACAATTCTATCTTCTATATGGAAGCTTATCTATAATGTTTGGAGCCATAGGCTCTCTTTAGGGTACATGTATACTTAAAGCTTTAAATTAGGGAACAGACACACAAAAAATTGTCCTTTTGATAATAAATAAAAGTATAATTAACAAAACTGAAAGAAAAAATTAGAAACTTCTTTAGAATGTTATATGTATAATATATTTTAAGTCAGTAATTTAGGTAGTATTATAATAAATCACCTGAAAAGTCCACATAAAATCTGTCAATTCATTATTAGAAAATAGAAAAAGTATATCACATATGATTCTGAAGAATCTGAAGAAATATTTTTTGAAAAGCATAAAAAAGACTTTTAAACAAAAATTTTTCAAACAAAAATTGAACTCACTATGAAAAAGTATTGACTGCAAGCAAGTCAAATCATAAGTACTTTAAACCCTCCGCTTATCTGTGGTTGCTGCCATGAGGTCTAAACAAAAAATAAAAAGAAAAAAGGCAAATCTTGTTCTCTAGTGTCTGTTAAAAGAAAAGATTAAAGTGATAAAAAGTTAAACAATAAAAGATTTTTGAAAATCACTTCAAGATTAAAGAGTAGGCATATCACAGGGCAGTAGCTATTCACAGGTCTTCTCCTATATTTAAACATGTCTCCTTCCCTGGTTTTTGACCTCCCCTTCTTTCCTAAAACACAACCAAGAATCTTCTACATGGCTGTGTGCTAGATAGAGTTAAAAAAAACACCAAAAACCAAAAAACAAAAAAACAAAAACAGAGCTCAGTTTCTGTCCTCAAATGAGAGCATAATTGGAAACTTCAGGAATCATCTTGGATAGCTCAAATGCCAGAGAGCTGGAGGGAGGGGACTTTCAGGTTCTTAGATGGTGTTAGCCCTATCCCTGGGGTCTCCCAGTCATAAAGTGTCTTGAGTATGAATTGTAGACTGCCCTACACATCTATACTGGACATCTGCCTGGAACCATGTAATTTTTCTAATCCAATCTGAATTTCAGAATGAGGGCAAGATTTAAACTAAGTAACTAGAAGGTAATTAGAGACCTACAATCATCACTGTATAAGACTGAGAGGTGAAATTAGGACTCACTCTAGACTATAATGTCCTAAAGTCATTTTCATTTGACTCTTATTGTGAACTTCATCAAATGCCAGATTTTTTAAAAACCATGTGGATAAGAAGGTTTAGAATTAGATGAATTACTGTGAAAAAGGAATATATGTACATATTTGAGAACTATGTATACTCCCTAAAGTTACTGATACCTGTAAGTAAAGAAATCATGTGGTCCCTAGACCATTATAAATTATCAATAAAAATTATCACTAATGGAAAGATTTATTTTGAAATGGCATATAGCTTTCTGAGGACAATTATAGGATACTACCTTCAAAGGCATCCCCATGTCAGTGTCTGTGACTCAGCATGAGGAGAAATTTGCTGTCCTTTTATTCCCACAACAAGAACATATGTGGAAGGAGTGGCAGTAATCTAGTGTGTCTCCATTTCCTAACCTTTATTTCAGGAATTGTTATCTCTTCTCTCTCTTATGTTGGCCTTTTGGGTTCTGGTATCATAGGTTCCATAAAAGGAATCTGGGGATGCTGCTTTTCCCTGCTACCTTAATGGATTACTAGGTTTAACCATTAAGGAAATCATAACAACCCAGGAAGGCTACAAGGTTAGCTTCTTTCCTTCATCTCAAGCATTTTGAGCTCCCTCATCACATCCAGATTTTTAGATCACGTCCATGGGAAGTTGGGGTGTTGACAGTGGAATCTGGAGTATTGCCATTCTTGTGATTCTAGGTTCTGAAACCTTATAAGACAAATGAAATTAAAAAGTACTTTTGGAGCCTCTTCATCAGATCCTATGCTAAAATAATTAAGGCTAATGCAATGATGTCAGTCTGGTCTGATTCCCAAACACAGAGCTGTATTAGAGACTTTTAGAAAAGGTGAGTAAACTTAGTACTGGCCACTTTAAATTCCAAGGGTGCTCATAAAGTGTGTGGAGAGCTGGACCGAACCTGGAAGTTTGTTTGTTCCTTATGAAATCATCAGGCATCAGGGCAGTGGCTCAGAGGAAATGACTTGCACATGTTTCTTTAAGAAGAGAGCAGAGAGACATGTAGACACCTTCTCTACCATAATAAGGCTTTGGCTAAAGACCCTGGGAAACAGAAAGGGGTCAGCCAGAACACTGAGCAGTCTCAGTCCACACAGGCTATTAATATGAGGTAGAAAATGTTAAACTTCCCAGGAATCAAGAAAGACTTGAAGAAGTAAGGAAAGAACACTTTACCTAGAAATCTGAGCCTCAGCAACTGAGCAATGCCGTGTCAGGAAAGAGCCCTGCCCTGAGGGCAGAAAAGTGGCTGATTAAGTGTTCTTTATAAATCCAAATCTGGTGAATGTCTGCTGTCTCTCATTCTGGTGTATTTGTCCCTTTGGACAGGTGTCGGCTACCTAAGCAAACTGTTAAGTCTGGATTTGTAAATTGGGACTTAAAAAGCTATTGCAGTTTAGGTGGAACATCTGTGGGAACATGTTCCTTAATTTAAAATTCTGGAATTTAAGAGTCTTTTAGCTAGAAACAAAACGGGGGGCATTTTTGAGATTCTTTTGTCTTCCCAGTATTTTTTCAGTTTTATTTGCTCATGTTTATATTTCCAGTCCAACTTTCTGGGTTTACTTGGGTTTCAATAGCATAAATGCCCTCACCACCTCTTAAGAATCAGAGTTAGATATAATTCATGAACAATTCTTGGGTGTGTGTGTGTGTGTGTGTGTGCTGAAAAGCTGTGTGGTGCCATAACCACTCTGAAACGTTACACAGATTATCTTGAGGACATCTGACTAAGACTATACTGCATTCACTTAGTGAACATTCCAGTCACTCAGGCAAAAAAGGAAGAGATGATTCTCTCCTTCTTCTTCCTCACACTCTGCACCCAATCCAGCAGCAAAGCCCAAACTTTGAACCTCCAGCATCTCCAGAGTCAAACTTTTCTCATCACTTCCATCAAACCACCTTTGCCCAAGCCTTGAAAGGAAGTCTGGAGTTGCGATGGTCTCCTAATGTGTCTCCCTAATTTAACCTTACCTCTTCCACATTTTTCAATGCAAAGCCAGAATAATCCTTTAAACACCTAAGTGAAATGGTACTATACCATTTTTTTTCATATTCTTTATTGCACATAGAATAAAAACCAAAGTGTTTATTATGGCCTACAAGGTTAGGGCTGAAACCTCTGGTTCTTCTAAGCTAACCCACTACCACTCTCCAGCTTGATCCTCTGCCCTCACTACTCATTGAAAGTGAAAGCACGTATCTCCTTGAAAGTTTAGGATTTCACACTTTTCCCCAAATAGCTACATGGCTTGGTTCTTCACTTCCTTCAGGTCCGTGCTAAGTATAATGTCCATTATGCCTTCCATGATCATCTGATATCACTTTACATTTTCTCCATAGCACTTATTAGCTTTATTTAGCCCATCACTGTTTTGTTGGTCTCTCCAATTAAAAGTGTAGATAATTTTTTCACTGATTTATCCCCAGAACCTACTTAGTGCTCGACACATAGCAAATGTTTGTTCGCTGAACATTAGATGAGATAATAATCAGGGTTAATCTTCTATGCAGTTGTAGTAGAGGAAAATATTATGAGTGTCCAAAAGTTATAACTACTCCTCTTTCCTTGTTTACTTATCTTTTACTCTGAATTTTATTAATATGTTTGCACCCCATATTTAAAAAGAATAATTCAAATATCCTAGTTAGCCATAGTTTCTTTTCAGGAAGGGGACAGGGGCATTTATCAGAATAGTCCTGGACATGTGATCTGTTGGTAACAGAATCACAACTCATACCCAGATCTGAGATATGTTCAGTACTCCATCAATTTTGCCTAAGGCTAGCAATGGAAAAAATATGCCCTTTTGTATACACAATCGCTAGCCCCTTTCTTTCTCTAATACATCAGAAATTAGAAATATCCACATACCCTAATCACTGGGATTATACACACTGAGATCATACCCAATGGGACAGATAAAATCTTTCTCCAATTGTGGCTATGGTAATTGTTTCTTCTCCTGGCCACATCGTTTTTTGACTTCTGGTTTGCTGACTCATTTCCTGTGTTTCATATTGTTCTTTTTATAATGCTTTCTCACATCATAGAGTTTTACATTAACTGGAGAACACTCTAATTTGCATACTGATAGAACACTGGAAGTTCAGATTTTAAATGCAGAGTGTTCTGTAAACGACTCTTGCTATAGATTTAGTCATCTGTCTTCTAAATTCCCAAATCTTTGAGGTTTTTTTCAAAATGCCTGTTTGTTTTTCCTATCTATAAAATGATAAGAATAACATCTATGTACTAGGACTTGTGAGATTTAAATTAGATAATACACATAGATCTCTTAGAATAGTAGCTGATATCCAGGAAGCCATATACTGTTAGTTACTTCAGTAGTGAGGTGATAGTGTCCTTCCACAACAAAATACTCTTGTATTTCTGTTCTCTGTCTCTCCACTGTATTTTAAGATGCATGTGTGTGGGAAGAAGGGTGAGACTCCACTCTGCTTTTTAGCTGGAAAAGAAATTTCCAGATTGAATTTAACCAATCAAAATGATTCATTGTTCAAACAATTATGAGTTTCATGGCATTTTTCTTGTAACACTTGAACAGAGGGCTGATATCGAGTACTGTCTTAAGTCTTCTGGGATTTTACATTTTAGACATTGTACATTTTCTGCCTGGTAGGCTGCATTTGCTTAAGGAATTCAGTTCAGCTTCACAAATGTTCACAAAGCAACTACTATTGACTAGATGCTAGGAATACAATGGTGGTACAGATAATACCCTCATCCTCGATATAGCATACCGTTTCCTGGGGAGTTTTGCTTCTGGCCATATCTCTCAAGGCTGTGAACGAGAGGACCACATCAGTCTAACTTAGACAAATGAGTGACAGCTCATCCCTGGATGGTGTTCCAAATCAGTGACCTGTCCTCATCTCATCCCACATGGTGCCTAGTGATATCAGTGGGAATTTCGAGGGTGTATCTGAGAAGAATTTTGTTCACTGTTTGCATTCTTTCTAAATATAAGCACGTGTACATGAAATTTGATGCTTATCTTTTTTTCTCAGGCTTCAACATGCCAGTCACCTACTGCCATGGAACACCTACTGCTATAGGAACACTTGAGACACATGGTTCTTCAGAATGACATAAGGGCTGGAAGAAAATTAAAAGTTACCCAGGGAGACTACCCAATCACCAGATTCTAGATTCTACCACAAACCATATATTTTACGAATGAGGTTACATCAACAAGGTTATGACATTCTCAGGGAAACTCTGTGATATCCCAAGGTTCACCCAGCAGGTGGTGGTTTTTGAAGAACTGAGAGTTGAGTCTTCTTTTAATTCTGTTTTCTATAATTGTGGAATACCTGACTGTTTCAGTTCTCAACTTCTGTGATGTTATGAGCCACTGTTTTATCTGTCTGAAAAGTTTCAGCCTTAGCAATATGATTTTCTTAAAGGCCAGACAGAGTTGATAAAGTAGTAGGGAAATGATTTAATTTGCCATGAAGAAATATGATTATTATCACCTCATAGGGAATTCCTTTCCCCTGCTAGCCTTTCACGAGTGCAAAATGCATTCATTGTTCAGAAGTGCTGTGGGAATTAGTATTCTTAAATTCTATGTCATTGCCCTAGGTGCCTCTTTGCAGTCCTGCTCTTGAGAGAAAGGGAGGAGGTAGGAGTTCAGAAGCAGAGAGTGAAGAACTACTTATTTGCAATTGACATTCAAAAGGACAAGATGCAGTTGTTTTCCTGTTTTATATTTTGTCCAGTTAATTATATATGTGTCCAAGTGAATTTATAATCCAATAGAACCTACAGAATTTTTTAGCAAGAAAGGAACTTCAGAGACCATTAAGTCAAAAGCTGAGAGAAAGGAGACTAGCTGAAAAGCATCCCCTGTAGGAAGATAAGATGCTAATTTTTAGAGGCACTCAGCAGTTAGAAAATCAATTTTTCTTAACATTGAGAATTATTGAGTGGCTAGAAAAGCATCTTACTCTATGAAATATAGTCACTGTTTAGTGCCTTTCCATTTTATTTACTATTTAAAGCCTACAACAGCTAGTTAACCAACTACTTATAAAATATATTTAATGTTTAGAGGCACTCAGTGTGGTTATAAAATGATTTTAAGGGTATACAAAAATGGTACGTTAACCACATTTCATGAACTATGGTTCCCTCTGGAAAAACAAAAACGTTTTCCCTGGCATCCTGCGGCATCTCATCCTGAAGTTTGTAAATGGCCCATACTGCTCAAAACGGCGGCCTCGCTGGCTTTTGATGCCAGCCACTTTAGAGCACACACCAGAAAGATCAATATAACCCCTACATAAGTGATAGAGCACTGTGCACTCAAAGGCTGTTAGACTCTCTGATAAAGAATGGCTTGACAGATGCAGTGAAATTAAGCAGCATGCACAAAACCCCAGTAAAGAGGTTGTAGTGCTGCAGTTTTGTTCTCAGTGTATGGTGGATTGATGGGTACACTGTGACACAAGATGCATTGAGATGAGACTTGGTCCCTGTCATGTGTATGCATTAACCAGTTTATGGTCTATGAAAATGGGGAGAGTTTAACAAAGGGTGGGTAAGAATGGAGCTTTTTTCAAAGGAACCTGCTACAGAGAATTATGACAAGTAAGACATAAGGAGATTCAAAACAACCTTAACACCAAGGGAATGTTCAACCATTTTTATTTCCAGGTAATAGCCTAGTTCCCAGAAAACACTCTACATCACAATGTATTAATCTCCATCTTTCATCATTGAAATTCCATGGCATTGATTATTGAGGAAATGTGATGGAAATGTTGCCTTTAATTTCCCCTTCATGTACAGAAGTTGAATATATGGTGATTTATTTGTTTTGCTTACTTTGTCATCCTGCCACATGCAGCCTGGCAGGAGGGCCTCCAGCCCGTCTATGCCATGCCACACTTATGCCAGGTGCAATGACAGCAACTAAGAGAAGCCTGCTGCAAACTGAATTTTTTCCTTGTTATATAAAGGATGGGATTTCTAGCCCAGGTAAGCAATGTAAAGTCCTAACCAAAGACCTTAACTCTAACCCTAACCCTAACCTTGCACTCTGAACCAGGGCAATGCTATTTGACTTTGGATTTGTTGTAAAGGTATATTGAAATCTATGGTAAACACACATACCACATACAACAAGTAAATAAATAAAGTGCCAATTGATATGCTAAGGAATGAGAAAAAATAGAACCATGAAATTCTGAATTAAAACCACAAGAGGCAGAAAAAGAGAAGACAGAAACAGAAGCAAAGAGCACAGTCAATAGAAAACAGCAAAAATTATGGTAGATATTAACCTAACAACATCAATAATCATTTTTAAAACATCAGTGGTCTAAGTACACCGAATTTCACACTGGGGTTGTAGCTCAGTGGTAGAGTCCCTGCCTAGCGTGTGTGAGGTACTGGGTTTAATCCTCAGTAACACATAAAAATAAATAAATAAAATAAAGGTATTGTGTCTATCTACACCTAAAAATGTTTAAAAAAAAAAAAAAGAAAGAAATTGTCAATGTGGACCCAAAGAACTAACTGTATGTGTTACTGTACAAGGAACTTTATTTTTTTTGTTTATTTTGGTACTGGGGATTAAACCCAGGGGTGCTCTACCACTGAGCTACATCCCCAACCCTATTTTGTATTTTATTTAGAGACAGGGTCTTGTTTAGCACCATTGCTTTTGCTGAGGCTGGCTTTGAATTCATGATCCTCCTGCTTCAGCCTCCTGAGCTGCTGGGATTACAGGTATGTGCCACTTTGCCCAGCACAGAACTCACTTTAAATACAAAGATGTGTGTGTGTGAGTGTGTGTGTATGTAAAGTTATATGTATATGTACATAAAGTTATATGTATATGTATATCAAATTATATGGATATATAAAGTTTTATATGTAAATAATATAAAGGATTAGAGAAAATATATCTTATGATAACACTAATCAAAAGAAACCTGAGACAGCTACGTTAATTTCAGTCAGGACAGACTTATAGTAGAATATACATTCTTCTCAACTTACATGGGACATGTGCCAAGAATCTTTGGGACATAAAATGGACCTAAATACATTTAAAGAAGAGGAATCATACAGTCTTCTTTCAGTCCATAATGAAATTAAAATAGAAATCAATAACAGAAACATAGATGGAAAATTCTAAAACATTTGAAGGCTAAACAATATATTTGTATAAAAATCTCAAATGAAAACACAACTTATCAAAATTTATGGAAAGGAGCAAAAGCCGTGTTTAGAAAGTAATTTATAGCACTGGATGCATATATTAGGAAAGAAGAAAGATCTAAACTTAAGAATCTAAGTTTCTACATTAGGGATTCAGAAAAAGTAAACTAAATTTAAAGCAAAAAAAAAAAAAGAATAAAAGGTAGAAAAGAAATTGACAAGGAAAATCAATAGAGAAAAATCAACAAAACCAAAATTTAAAATATCAACAAAATCAGTAAAACTCTAGCCAGCACATCTAAAAGAAAAAAGAAAAATACATATATTATTATTATAAATGAAAGAGGGGACATCACTACAGATCTTATGGACATGCAAAGGCAGTCTTAAGAATATTTTTGAACAAATCCATGACCAAAAATTTGGTAACCTAGATGAAATGGACCAATTCATTGGAAAACAATGTCTGCTAAAACTCACAAAAGAATAAATAGAAAATCTGAAACTATTAAAAATTTTAATCAATAATTAAAGATCTTCATAAACACTGGGAGCATAGCTCAGTGATAGAGTGCATACTTAGCACACATGAGACCCTAGGTTCAATTCCCAGAAACAATACAAAAACCAAACCAAACCAAACAACAGCAATAATAACAAATCTTCTAAAACAGAAAACATCAAGTCCACAGGGGTCCGCTGGTGAATTGTACCAAATATTTAAAGTATAAATTACACCAACTCTCTATAATCTCTTTCAGAAAGCACAAACATGGGAAATACCTCCTAGTTCCTTCTATGAGGACAGCATTACTCTAATACCTAGCCAAAACAATTACAGGAAAAGACATATAGAGATAAATACCTCTTATGAAGACAAACACAAAAAAATTCTCAAAAATATTTAACAAATCGAATCTAACAATGTGCAAACAGAATTACAGAATTATACATCATGACCAACTGGGATTCCAGATATGTAAGGGTTGATTCAACATTCAAAGACCATTAATGTAATATATCACATTGACAAGGTAAAGAAGAAAAATCACATGAGCAGATTAATAGCTGCAGAAAGAGCATCTGTCAAAAGCTAACATCCATACATGATAAAGACTCAGCATACCACAGAGGGTAGCTTCTTCGACTCGATGAAAAAAGTCTACAAAAACCCTACCACTAACATCATATTAACAATGAGAAACCAGAAACTTCCCCACTAAGGTTAGAAAGGCAAGAATGTCTCTCTCACAATTCTTTTCAACATCATACTGAAAGTCCTAGCTTTGGAAATTAGAAAAGGACATAAAAGCTACATAGATTTGGAAGAAAGAAATACAACTGTCCTTGCTTATAGAGGGCATGATAGTATGTAGAAATTGCAGATGAATTAACCAAGAAAATATCTGGAAGTAATAAGTGATTATAACAAGTTTGGAAGATATGAGATAAATATACAAATGTCCTTCACTTTCTTAAATACTGGTGATGAACAACTAAAATTTTAAATTAGAAATAAAACATTATTAGGATCCCCCAATATGAAATGCTCAGGTACACTTCAAACAAAATAAGTACAAATCTATATGAGGAAAACTAAAAAAATCTAATAAATCAAAGAACTAAATAAACGGAGTGATAGTTCATGTTCAATGATACGAAGACAATATAGTCAATGTATTAGTTCTTCCCAACTTTATTTGTAGAATCAATGTAATCCCCACACAAATTGCAGCAGGCAATTCATACACATAGACTCATTCTGAAATTTTATATGGAGAGGCAAAATAGCTAGCATAGCCAACACGATGCTGAAGCACTAGGTCAGAGTACTGACAGTACTTGACTTCTAGATTTACCATAAAGTTATAGTAGTGATCAAGATAATATGGTATTTGTGAAAGAACAGAAAATAGGTCAATATAACAGAATAGGGAGTCCAGAAATAGCACACAAAAATATTTTATCAACTGATCTTTGGTAAAGAAGCAAAGGTAATACAATGGAGGAAAAAAATATTTTCAATAAATGGTACTGGAATTGCACATCCATGTGTGTAAAAGACCAAAAATGAATATAGACACAAACTCTATAACCTTCAGAAATCTCTAAACTGCTGGTAACAACAGGTGCTTGAATGGATACACAGAAACAGGAAGTCTTACTCATCGAGAGAATGAAAAATGGTACAAAAATTTTAAAAGTGGTAGTTCAGAAGTTTCTTCTTCCTCTTCTTTCTTCTCTTCTCTTTTCAGTGTTGGGAACCCAGATTCTCTCATGCTTGCTAGGTATATTTTCTACAACTGAACTACAACACCAGTGTGGCAATCTGTTAAAAAACTGAATATATTCATACCACAGGATCTAGCAATAGCATCTTTGATATTTATTTAAGCAAACTGAAAACTTACATCTACACAAACACCTACACAGATGTTTATAGTCATTTTTTTTTTGATAATTGCACAAACTTGGAAGCAACCAAGTTGTTCTCCAGTAGATGAATAGATCAATAAACAGAAGCACATCTAGACAGTGGAATATAATATAGTTCTAAAAATAAATGAGCTATCAAGCCATGACAAGATATGAAGTAAACTTAAATGCATATTACTAAGTCAATATGAAAGGATACATGTTGTATGACTATATAACATTCTAGAAAAGGCAACTAACGTTAAATAGTTATGGATCCATGGTATCCAGGGGTTTCAAGGAGGGAGGGATGAGGACACAGCAGAAAGGATTTTTAAGCAGTGAAATTATTCTGTATGATAATATAATGGCAGATACATGTCATTAAACATTTGTCAAAACTCACAGAATTCACAATAACAAAAATGAACTCCAGCGTAAACTGTGCAGTTGGGGTGATAATGATCCATCATCATAGATCCACCAATTATAACAAATGTGCTATCTGATGCGGGATAATGATAGTAGGGGAGGCTGTGCCTGTGTAGAATTGAGAAGTTTCTGGGAGCAGTGGCACATGCCTGTAATCCCAGAGGCTTGGGAGGCTGAGATAGGCGGATCTTGAGTTCAAAGCCAGCCTCAGCAAAAGCGAGACACCAAGCAACTCAGTAAGACCCTGTGTCTAAATAAAAAATACAAAATAGAATGGGGATGTGGCTCAGTGGTTGTGTGCCCCTGAGTTCAATTCCCAGTACCCGCCCCCCCAAATGTTTCTGGGAACCTCTTTGAACTTGCCACCCAAATTGCTTGACTCTTTAAAAAGTCTCTCTCTCTTTTTTTTTTTTTTTAAAGATGCTAAGTTTTTGATGAACTTCAGTAACGATTATGTTTTTAACACCTTGCATTAGTGAATACGTTTAAGGGCAATGTTATTTTGAAGCACGGGCAAATGTGCATAAAATCTGCAAGACAACTTAATTGTGAAAGCTTTGGAGATTAAGTTCAGGAACACATGCAAAAACTAATGTGATACCGAAGTCTTAATAGAAAAGTTTGCAATCAATTTTTTACCTTTTTTTTTTTTTCTTTTTTTTTAAAGGAAGAATATCAGTGAAGAATACTCCTTGAAGACACATTCAGCTAAGGCTTTCCTTTTTAATTAGTGGAGTGCTTTTCATGGGGAGTTCATTTCTGTGCAAATGTTAAGAGGAGACCTGTGAGATGTTCTGGGCCTGGGCCTCCTCTGCAAGAAGTGGTGTGGAAGCACCGGCAAAAAGAATGCATGAGGCGGTTTACTGATGAGAATAAGCAGCTAAAAGAATGGCGGGGTCGCTCAATGCGAGTCAGGCTAACCACAGACAGTGATGGGAAAAGGGCCTAAGTGTCAGCTGGCTACTGTGCCTGGTCTAAGGATGTGCTTGGACGCGTCTCTCTGAGCGCCTTCCCTGGCGTCCGTGGGGCCCACTGGGGTGTCGCGGAGGGTAAGGCGGAGAAGCCCGACCTGGGCGCTGGGTGGAGGCTCTGCGGATGGGGCCCAGTCTTGGCTCGCGGGCCACCATGGTGTGAGCCTCCCTGGTGTATCTGATTTGGCGCGCTGAGGAGTCAGAGAATCGCTGGCGCTGCGAAGGTGGATATGAAGAGAAACGGGTGCTGTGCTGGTAGTGCAGGAACCGGGTCTGAGCCTGGGGGGAAGGCACCGAAGGTCGCCAAGGGGTTCGGAAGCACGGGGGAGTGGGTGGGGACCAGGAAAAGGCCGATTCTCTTGGGTCGCCTCGGTTGTCTTGGGGCTGCCTCCGGCCGGCTGGTCCTGCACGTCTGCCCGCAGGCGAAGGGTCATCCCTGATCCACCTGCCCCCCAGGTGGTGGCTCGGGAGGTCCACACCCCAGGCGTCTGCCACGTGGGCCAGCAGCAGCTGGGAGAGGTGCCGGTGCGCGCGCTCGTCCCAGTGCACACCGTCTCGCTGGCGGTGCTGCCCCGCGTGGCGGAAGTGGAAGTGGAGGTCCAGCACGTCGAAGCCGCGCCTGGCGGCCTCAGCAGAGCTGTAGAAGTTGGCCTCCATCACATCCTCCCGCAGGCTGGTCCGGCAGGTCTCGCCTTCGGGTGCGAGGAAGACCCCCGAGACGATTTCTGCCACAGGCATGGCCGTGTTCCACACCAGGAGGCAGGACTGGGGCAGGACCTGGTCCAGGCGCCGGAACAGGTTCCCCAGGTCCTCCCGGTAGCTCCTGGGGAAATCACGTCCATATCTGGAGAGGTCCCAGACGCACGAGTTCATGACCACGACGTCAGGGGCGTGCTCGCCCCACCGCAGCTCGGCCAGGATATCCTCGAAGTAAGGCGAGTACGCACGCGTGAGGAAGTAGAAACGCACCAGGTGGTGGCTGGAGCAGAACTGGCGCACCTCGCGGTAGTGGGTGCTGTTGTGCATGCGCCCCCACCTCCCACCCTCCAACAGCTCGTCGTGCTCGAAGCTCAGCTCGCCCTTGGTCTTCAGCTGACTGGAAGAGAGCAGGCAGTCCTTCTGCAGCAGGAGGACCAGGTCCTTGTACACCGCGCGCTGGATGGAGTCCCCCATGACGACCACGAACTTGTTGTGCAGCAGCTGCCTGACTTCGCAGGCCCGCAGGTGGGCCATGGTGACTACGGCAGGGTGGGCGGCCTAGCTCCTGTCTCCCCTCAGCACAGGTTTGGAGGCAGGCGAGGACGCGAGCCGGGGTTGATTCTGTCTGGGCAGTGATGAGAAGCGAAGTGGGCTCGGGCCCTGCAGCCCTCCTCAGCCGACCTTCACTTCTGTCCAGGATGTGACCTCTGAACCACAGGGACTCCTGTGCGAGCCCAGGCTCCACCTGGTGGAGGGGAGGTACAAAACCCCAGCGGGCACCCGCTGCCCCACATCACGGAAGAGGGAGGAGGGAGGCTTTCACATAGCCGGCCTTCGACTGCTGTTAGTCTGAACTCGGGGCACCACGGGCCCACGCCCTTCTTGTATTGTGCCAATATTTCACTAGTGGGGTCCCTGCTCCATCTAGATGCCTCTTCTTCCTGTTGCTGCTGCTGCTGACTCTTTCTGTACGTGTTCCCATTCTAGTTGAGAATTTCTTCAATGATGGCCTGGTTCTCCTTCTTAGCCAACCCCTGTACTTGTGGCATTTGGGGAATGTCTCTGTTATGGGAAGAACACCACCCGCAGGGATAGAGCCCAGCCTGGGGACTGATCCACTGCTTGGATGTCCAAGCAGCCGTTGGCAGGATGTGTGGTTCCTATGCAAACACGGTAGGACCCAAACATTTAAGGTATTTAAAGCAAGCTTGTGGTATGTTCACATGTACTTGTAAGACAGTACAGAGATCCCTGTGTACCTTTACCCACTTTCTTCCATGCGCTGCGTCTTGGAGAATTATAGTATCTCAGAGCACTGGAAAAGCAGGCCATTTCCAAATGGCAGGGGTCCCTGGAATTCTCTTCTGTCTTACTGTTACCTGCCTCTTCCATTCTCCTAATGCCAGGCAACCAGTAAGCCCATTCTCCATTTATAGAATTTTGCCATTTCAAGAATTCTGTGCAAATGGAATTGTATATATGTAATCTGGGGGGTTGGATGTTTTTCCTCAGCATTGTTTTCTGGAGATTCACCAGTGTGTCCACTTTATAAACTCTGACCACCTGTTTTCTGTACTAGGAAGGGAGTTTCCCAGTGGTCTAAATATGCCAATACTTTGTTACTTTTTTATTGCTGAGGGCTATTCCCCAGTATGGATGTACTGGAGATGGTGTATCTAATCACCCATTGAAAGACTGTAGGATTCGGAATTTTTGGTTGTTAAAAATTGTGCTGTAGTAAGCATTCCTGTACAGGTTTCTGTGCAAACTGAGTTTTTCATTTCTCTGGGATAAGCCAAGAACTGTGATTGCAGGTCTTAGGATGGTTGTGTAGTTGATAACTTAAGAAACAATCAATCTGTTCTCCAGAGTGGCTGTACCATTTCATATTCTCATCAGTAATTCATGAGTAATGAATTTCTTTTTTTCTGGGCTGTAGATACTCATGTCCTGTACATGTTAGCCTTAGAATTTTTTGTATCCTTGCTCAAGCAAGTCTACCCAGGGAGTCAGAAAAAGAGACCTTTTATTTTCTTCTGCTTAGTGCCCTCATGGGTTCTGTCTCCCATTGGTTAGAATTTGCTCCATTGAGTTTGGCTTAACTTTGGTGTTGCTGGTTGTGGTATCTTGGTCTTTAGCAGTTGCTTGGAAAATCCATAAATATATTATTTTACTCATGTATGGAAGCAGTGAGAGGAGCCCGATACTTAAGGCATGTAACTGGATAGCTATGTACAGGGTTTTTAGGTTGTTCTCTTGAGATCTGAGATCTCAGCTGTCATCACTACTTGTTCCATATTTACAAAAAACAGGGTAGGAGGAAGAAGTCCTTTTTTTTTTCCCATTGAGGTTTTTTAATTAATTACTTTGATATTTTTGCATCACCTTCTCTTGTTCTGTGTAGGCATTCTCTGAGCATGGAGAATCTTTGAGGATCTCTTTGATAGGCTCCTTATACATAGGGTATCTGGAATCATGCTTTACCTACTCTATTTTCTCCAGTGATCAGCTCCTGAATCTGCTTTTTTCTTTTGTAGTATTTTCTTCAACTGTGATCAGAATCTCTCGATTTTCAGCACTGCAATTTTTTAAAAATTCTTTTTCTGTGATTTCTCTATAACCAGAAATAAGAAGAAAGTGAAGAATTTTGCTGGTTTCTCCATCTTGAACTGAATGCCATCCATTTAATTTTTTGATTGTGGAAGCAAATATATGATCTTGAAAAATTAATTTTTCCTTGCTAAAACCACATGGTTGCCTGCCTGTGAAGTAGGAAAAGTAAATAACTTCTAAGGAAATTTTTATCCTATTTCAGTGTATGACATTATGAATCTATGGTTAGAAAGTTAAATAATAACTTCTTTGCACATTATGTGCAAAATTTTTCCTTATCATCATCTTTTCAAATGATTCTCCAGATATCTTCCTGCACTTTAGCTACACACACACACACACACACACACACACACACACAAAGAAAAAAAAAATTTTAAGTCTACAAGTTATTTGTATTTGCATGTATTTTGAGTCTATGATCCAAGAGTTCTGTCTTTATCTTAGCTTTGAAGCTTGGGATATAACACTACTTTGTTTCTTTTTTTCTTTATCCAAATGCCTATTTGCTTAAATGTTAGCATCAGAATATTTTTATTCCTTCTATGTCATAATATACAAATTTACAATTAAACACTGGGATAATTTGTTCACTAAATGAAGAGGATGACCCAGATGAAAGGGAGTTAAAACTTTCTTAAGATGGGCAGAAGACATAAGTAAATGTGTTTTTCTTACTCAAAGAAAAAAAAAGTCTTAAGATTATTAAAAACAGACCTGAACCCAAATATTATGAAGTATTGGGTGGGGAAAGAAAAGCGTATTGTGCTTGTAATTTATACAGATACTCACATAGGGTTCCAGATAAAACCATAAATGCTAGTAACAGTCTGCTTTTACATTCAACTATAATAGTTTCATACCAAGTTCTTTGGGTTTAAAAGTTGAACTTATTCTAGGTTTAGGAGTTAGAGAGTAAACAACATAGAGGGTGATTTAACATAAGGAAGGAAAATAAGGGCCTTAGGAAGGCACTAGGATTGAAGATTTAGAGGCGTTTACTATAGTAAAGAGATGAGTTCATTGGCCGGAGAGGCCTTTCCTACAACCTGTGTCTTTTTACCCTCTCTCCATCACGGAAGTGCTATACCCTTCATTATGCTTCTTTGCAATCTGACTACTACCTGACATTTTGTTAATTATTTTTTTTTATTATCTACCTGTTCTATCAGTTTAAGCTTCATGGGAAAATGGCTTGTTTCTGTTTATGGATGTATCTCGAGTTCTTAGATAATATTGAGTATGTGGTTGATTCTCAATAAATGCATGTGGAATGAAAGGAAAAAATGAACCATGGAAACTCATTATTGGAAAAGAGCTTTAAAAACAATTCTAATGCTTGTGTTACCTAATTGACAAATATACTAAAGAGTCATCCAATCTAAGTTCTTAAATCCGTTCATGTTTAGTTATAGGAAACTCAGTTTGCCATAACCATTAATTTTGTCTTCAGAAAATTGGTCCATTACAAGTTTCTCTCTGATTTTTTTTAAGCACTCTGCTTTATTCCTGAGACATTAGAGGATCATGATAATACTCTTTCATATGGCAGTCTTTAATATATTTGGATACATTTGGATACCATTAATCACCTGAGTCAGGGTCTCTTTTTTATACTGGCCCCAAATTTCTTCAATTACTATGACTAAGGCATGAATTCCATTTATGTTAGCATATCACTCAAAACTAAAAAAGGCATAATAATACAAGAGAATTCAGAAGCATGTCTCTGTGACCCAACAAGAATTTATTTGTAAATGGATCTCTGTGAGATAATGCCCCTCTTCCCTTCCAAAGGATAGTGAGCTTTTGATTCTAGGGTCCTCTATTCTGGTAGATTCTGAACTCTGTACATTTGTATGGCAGGTGCAGGGGAGAATAGGGAATCAAGAGTGGTCTTATTCACTTATAAATCTTTGACCCTATGTATATCCCTGTTGTTTGTTGATTGAGGAGTAATCTCAACATCACTATGTTCAAGTTGTCATTTACATCAGTTATTGAAGCCAGACCAGCTTTTGTGGTTGGTCCTAATTCATAAGTCTCTTCCCCATGTCTGGATACTTTTGTCAGAATGCATCACAAGTCAAATATGACATTCAAAAGTAATCCCAGTTTTCCAGGTGTGGTTCAATCACCACCATCCCAGGTTTGGATTATCACCTCCTTTGTTACATTAATGCTGCTTGAAACCTAATCTGCTTTTTTGGAGCATCCACCATGATCATGACTCACATTGACTTTACCTTCTACTAAACTCCACTGAGTCATTTTAATACACAATAAATATTGTCTTCCCTGTCCTAAACCTATGCCTCTGGTTTTTTAAATTTGAGAGCAATTCTGAAGACTTATAACTGTTAGATTTATTCTGTTGTTCCAGTTGGCCAGAATCTTTTTATTCCATTGCTGCAGCCTGTCAAGATTTTTTTGGATTTTAATTCTTTCATCCTGGTTACTCAGTATCCTTCTCAGCAGTCTGCAAACCATGCTTGATAAGCATTCCTTCTATATCTGCACATCGATAGTGAAAAATATCAAACTAGATATGACAGAATAAAGGGATTGTGGTGCATGCACCTCCTTTCAGGTTTGCATTTCTTCAGTTTTCCACGAACTTTGGATATAATTGTTGATCCACATATTTATGTTTACTTCAAGGACATATTTTTCCATTGTTTCCAAAAGGAGCTTCTGGGAAATTATATCACGCATCTCTACAGTCCTTTAGACTAGGCTTACCAGGTTTCATAGATCTCACAGCATAACCTTGCAAAGGTATGTGGGATATTCTCTGCATTTCTGCCAGTCCATTCTCCACCCTGCTTTGTCCTGGAAGCTGTCCCCTGTGTACTGATCTAGCTGGAATCCTCTGTCCTGCACCAGCAGGAGGTTGCAGAAGAGTAGGAAAATAAGATTACCTATGTATTTCCCCAGTCCTCCCTTCACAGCCACAGGTCATTCATAGTTCAGTATAAGCAGCTTAGTTCTACCAAAGGCTACGGTGTCCCACTAATGCACTCTCTTTCAGCTGAAGAGATGGCTACGATTCTCTCCAGGTTTTCACACGCATCACCCTCCCTACCCCTGCAAACCAAAGGGTCAAGGCCAGCTGAGTGGATCGCAACCTGCAGCATCATATGAAGCTTCATGCATGATTAATGATGTGCAGTCCCTGTCTTGAAATTCCTAATCATTTTGGAATAAAGCAACCTGCAAATTTTGCAGCCAGTCTTGCTATGGGTGGTACCAGTTCCCCAAGGTTGCTACACTATCCCTCAAGGTTTTTAACCCTGCCCCGTGCTTTTATGGGGTGTCCCTTTTCTAAACTCTAGTCAATTATACCCTTTTGTTATGTGTGTCTTCTGATCCCTGCCAGGGCCCTGACTAATACAGAAAGAAATAAGATGAGTCAAATTTGTTTTTGTGAGCCTTTGTTGGCTCCTGGTAATCTTTGCTTCTTTATGTTCTCCACACCTATCCCTTTATATAAAACAGATTCTGACATCTTAGCTGAAATCAATGTAACACTTGACTCTAATTTGCCAGAGCTCCCTTTATTCCATTTTTCAGAATTGGTTGATATTTGCCAGCAGTAGTTTTACTCTTCTTTGCTGTTCTGATAGTTCCCCAAAGACCACCAACAATGTTTAGTTTACTGATCTAATTTGCAGTTTCTTTAGAGACCTTTAAAGAAAATTCAGGATCCGGAATTTACTTATCCTTCCCCAGCTAGAGCTCCAGGTCCATCTTACCAACACATTTTGTCCCTTTGCAGTCCAAGAAAAGGTTTGTTTTGTCTTTGTCATCAGTCAAGATATTATTGACATTAGAGAACATTCCCTATGCTACCTTTTCCTTGCTTTGATATAAAGTTTGAAAGACTTTTTTTTAAATCTCCAATTATTTGCTCCCGCAGACTTCCTAAAATCATGGATTATGTGCCACCTTCTAGGAGGAATTCTTCCCTTACTGTTTGTTTCATCTGATCTTTTGAACAGGTGGAGAGGACAAAGATATTAACATAAAAATTCAGACTTACATCAGCCCCCACTCTCTTCCTTTTTAAGAAGGAAAGATTTCTTTATTGTTCTGTGTCTTTGTGGCTGGGTTTTTGTCATTCTTATTGGGGTCCTCAGATCAGAGAAAAAACAGATGACTTTCAAAAGGAAAAGGCTTAGAAAAGAAGTGATTATAGAAATTCAAGTATGGACTGAAAAGCTCAAGATATTAGGGAGAAGTTCCAGGAAATAATCCAGAAAGATGGTTAGGTGTCTGGGAACCAACTGAGAATGGTGGTGAGCAAAGAAGGGCCTCCCTTGCCTTGTTTTGCTACATATGTCTGTTCAAGAGGCTTCCATATAGATCTGAATCACTTGTTAAAGCTTTCTTGGTGGTTACTGTGTTGCATATATCACCATGCTCAGACCAGCCATGGGAAGGGCCAGTGATGTTTGTACTGTATATATGTTCCTTCAAAATCTGAGCTCAGTAACCACATTGGTTTCCTTAAAATATCTGGGCCTTTTCTTCCTCTGTGGCTTCATTATTTGCAATTACAGAGTTAGAATTACATTTATGTGAACTCCTGAAATCATCTTCCATCTCAGTATTTCCTGGCATAAAAAAATCAAACTTACTTTAAAAAAAATAATAAACATCTTAAAATCTTGGTCACCATTTCTGTAACCTTATTCCATGGGATACTCTTCTTGGCAAATTTTATTTTTAGCAGAATGAACATTTTAAAACTTTATAGTAAATATATAGTAAATGGTATTTATTATTGTCCATTTCTTATTTCTTATTTATTTATTATTATCCATTTCTTGCTGTCTTAATAAAGTACCGGAGACTGGGTAATTTATAAAGAGTAGAGATTTATTTTTTACAGTTCTGGAGGTTGTGAAGTCCAAGGCTGAGGGGCTGTGTCTGGCAAGGGCCTTCTTGACTGCATCATGGCATGGCAGAAAGTGAAAGGGTGAGAGAGGGGAAGCAGTAGAACTCACATCTCCATCCCATTGATAGTCAGCATTAACCCTGCAACCTAATCACCTGCTATGAGATGGCACCTCCCTACACTCTTAACAGCTGGGATTATGTTGCCAGCCGGGATTGTGTTGCCAACATTTACTTCGGGAAGGACACATTCAAACTGTAGCAGTCTACCTCTGGCCCCCAAATTTATGTTCTTCTCACATACAAAATACATTAATTATATCCCATTGGCCACAGAGTCTTAATTCATTAGAGCACCAAAGCCAAAATTCAGTCAGATATATGTAAAAGCTCAAGGCACAATTCATCCCCAGGAAAATTCCCTTCCAGTTTTACACCTGTAAAAGTAGCAAGTTACATGCTTAAAAAAACAAACAAACAACAACAACAACAACAACAACAAAAAACACAGTAGTGGGACAGGCGTAGGCTAAGCATTCCCATTCTAAAAGGGAGAAATAGGCAAGAAGAAAGGGGTAGCTGCTCTCAGAGTAAGTCCAGAATCCAATAGGGAAAGTCACATTAAGTCTTAAAGCTCCAGCATAATATCCTTTGACTTCATGTCCTGCATCTTGGACCACTGGAGTGGGAGATGAATCCCCAAGGTTTAAGGTATCCTCCATGCCTATGAATTTGTGGGACTACCCTGCAGCTCTCGCAGGTTGAAGTCTGTGCCTGGAGATCTTTCAAGCTGGCATTGCATACTGTGGCCCTATGGTTCTGTGGTCTGGTGGGCTGCCCCACTCCCTTGTTTCCACTACACAGTAATTTCTATGGTAGCCTTTCTATGGTAGTAATTTCTATGGCAATTTCTATGGTAGCCTTGCTACTGAAGCTCCACTGGGCATTGCCCTTATGGGGGCTCTCTCTGGTGTCTATGCCCTGTGACAACCGTGCCTGGATCCCCAGACTATTTGAGATAGCCCTTGGCATCTAGTTGGCAGCTGCCATGGCCCCTCGGTTTTTGCATTCTGTGTAACTACAGCATTAGCCTTGCATGGATGCTGCTCAGGTTTATTGCTAGTACCTGCTGGAGCAGCAGGTTGAGGTGTACTTGAGCTGTTGCTGGGGTGGTGAGGAATGCATCAGAGTACGGGGGCAGCACAGGGTACAAGTGCTGAGGTTCCATGAATGTATCTCCTTGCTTGCCTGGAAGATATCTGAAATGCTTTGCCCCATTGTCTTGATGAGTAGAAACTGGCTTTCCTTTATCAAGCTCTGTAGCAAATGGACACTTGGCCACTTCATTAGTTCTGTCTACTGAACAGGCTTTTTTATTTTTCACAGGATGAAATATTTCCAAATCTTTCCAAATTTTGTTTTCCTTTTAATTATAGGTTCTGACTTTAAATTATTTCTCTTTTCTCTCATTTTACTATTATGGTCAAAATAAACCACATAGTACCATGAACACTTTTCTGTTAACCTGTTTCTTCTATCAGATATCCTACTTCATTACTGTCTTGGTCAATTTTGTGTTGCTGTAACAAAATACATGAGATGGGGAACTTCAAGAGAAAAATATTTATTTAAGAGGCAAAAAGTCTGAGATTAGAGCCATTTATGTCTGCCCTCTTGTAAGGGCTTTCTGGCTATATGATGAGAGGGTAGATGGCATCAAGTTACATGAGTGTGTGAGGAAGGGGAGTTGTCATATGGCATGATATGGGACAGGGCCAGACTTCTCTTTTATAACAGTCTGCTCTCATGGGAACTAATCCATTCCTGCAAGACTTACATTAATCCCTTCATAAGGGCAGTTATGATCCAGTTACCTAGTTTCTTTCCACTAGGCCCTAAAGGTTCTACCACCTCTCAACATCAGTACCCTTGGGACCACACTTCCAGTGTGTGAGCCTTTGGGGAACAAGCCATATCCAAATCATAGCTTTTACTCTTAAGTTCTACCTGCTACAAGGTCCTAGGACATGGACATAATTCTGCCAAGTTTTTTGCTCTGGACCACAAAGATGGCCAGTTTCTATTACCTTTTTTTCTCATTTACATCTGAGACCCCATCAGAGTGGCCTTTATAGTCTGTACTTCTACCAACACTCTGATCATGACCACTTACATAATCCTTAAGAGATTTAGACTCCACTTATACCTCTTCTCTTCAGAGCCCTTACCACAATTGCCCTTAATGCTTCATTCATGAAAGTCTAGGCCTTTTCTAGCCTGTTCTTCCAGACTCCTCCCAGGGTCTACCCATTGCCCACTTTAAAAGCCACATCCATATTTTCAGGTATTTGTAATAGCAATACCCTCATTCTCTGGTACCAATTATTTGTCCTAGTACATTTTCTGCTGCTATAACAGAATACCTGAGCCAGCTAATTTATAAAGAACATATATTTGTTTCTCACAATTCTGGAGGATAGGAAATCCAAGATTGAGGGACTCACATGTGTTGAGGGTTGTCATGCCGCATCATCCCATGGCAGAAGGGGAGAAGATGCAAGAAGGCAAATGATTGTGTTTACAGCCTCTACTCCATTTACAATCAGCATTTAATCCATTCATGGAGATAGATCTCTCATGACCTAGACACCTCCCATTAGGCTATATATCCTATACTGTAGCATCGAGGATTAAATTTCCAACACATGCTTTTGGGGGGATACTTTCAAGCCATAGCAAAAATATACTCCTCCCTTGGAGACTACACTGAGATCCATAGAGTAAGGACTCTGGAAAATTCTGCCAGAAAAGCATTTATCTAACTTGACTTAACCCAGGAATCTTCAAACTTAATGTTGAGAACCAAAGCCCTTTACACCTACAAGTTCTTTGTATTTTGCATTAAGGTGACTTCACCAATTAGTGATTTTTATTTATATGATTTTACCATGCAGGAGACCTGCTCAGGTAGTTAAAAGTTTCAAGTAAATTTATTATTCATTTTAGAAACTTCCAGAAAATCCATTTATTTGTACAGTCCACTTACCCTCATCAGAGAAAATATTCTTACTCAGGCTGATATCAAAAGATGTTCCCTCTTAAATATTATTTTTGAAACTATATCTATGCTATGCTCACCAACCTTTAATAGTATTTCATGGACTTTCTGCAGTCCTAATTAAACTTCCACTTTGAAAGACCTACCTTTAACCAGATCCCTCAAATCTCATTATTATCTATGTTTTTTCCCCCTATGATTGATGTTACTAAGAATCTGTCAGTGTAGCTATCTCCCTTACCATAAGTCATTACAATCAGTTTTGCTTTATCAAGAAATTATTTTAGATGAGTAGAATAATCACCTAAATGCTCTTTGATGTGGGCATTATTTATAACTCAGGGAATCACTATTTTAAGAGATGCATTTAAAGGGATTTGGGCTCACAGGATTGTGTAGGAGAATTCTGACCCAAGTTAGCCTGGATCTATGCTATTGAAAATCATCTTTTCTTCAAATTACATAATATTTATTATAGAAATCTTCTCAGTCAACATGTTTACATACACTAAAAGGAACTAGTCCTTTCTTCATTTATTTCTTCTATGGATAATGTTATAGTCAGCTTTTTCACTGCTGTGACTAAAGGATCTGACCAGCACAGTTATGGAGGAGGAAAAGTTTGAGGACTCACAGTATCAGAGGTCTTAGTCTATAGAAGGCTGGCTTCATTCCTCAGGGCTCGAGGTGAGACTAAACATCATGGTGGAAGATTGTGGCAGAAGGAAGCAGCTTACATCATGATCAGGAAGCAGAGAAAGAGTCCACTTACCAGGTACAAATACATACCCCAAGCCACACCCCAGTTCCCAGTTCTCCAGCTCCTGCAGCCCCTCCAGCCACACCCTACCACTTCAGTTACCACTCAGTTAATCCCATTAGGCAATTAATTCACTGATTGGGTTAAGACTCTCATAACCCAATCATTTCTCTCTGAACCTTCTTGCATTGTCTCACATGTGAACTTTTGGGAACACCACATCTAAGCCATAACAGATAATTTTGTACCAGATACTATGGGATGAATGAGTACCTTAAAGTTAATGTGTTGAAACTTAATTGTCCATGTGTCAGTATTTAGAGATGAAACCTTTAGAAGCAGACTGTTATGAGGCTGCCCTCAGGTATGGGACTAGGGTCCTTAAAAAATGACCTGAATGGTGTGTTCCTTCTGTACTGTGCTTCTGCCACACGATGACACAGGATTCATGTCCTTTTGTCCCTCTGTTCTTTTCATATGAGAAAAACTAGACAGCGTCATCTGAGGAACAGGCTTTGCCAAACACCAAACCTGCCAGTGCCTTAACCCTGGATTTTCCATACTTGAGACCTCTAAGAAATAAATTTGTTTCTAAATTACTGCACTCAGGTATTTTGTTATAGCAGAATAAACAGACTAAGACACTAGGATATACCAGGATCTAGGATTTCATTTTCAGTTTTCACTGAAGTGAAATTCAGGTTTTTGTTGGTATCATTGTTGTTTGCATGTCCCCATATGAAGTGTGAAGGGTAGGTCTCAAAAGTTAATGTCTAGAATTTTTTTGTAAGAGAATGGAGTGAGATAAGCATCTCCATAAAGGTACACCATTTGGAACTTTAAACTATTCATTAAAAAAAGCAATGTAATAAGCCTTTTATCAGTGATAACAGTTCTTGGTCCTATAGCTAGCTGGGACTTCTAGGAAAGCTTCACAGTTCTAGGAATCTCCCAGTAATCTAGCATCAGGCTTTACCCAGGGAGATGAATCTCAGAGAATATAGGACATTCTCTGTTTCATAGCCTCACTTACCCCAGACAGGGTTACCTGTCATCTGCTCTTTTGTCACCTGGTCACGTCCTCTCCTTTTGGATATGGGCTTTTCTACTGTACCCTCTCACACCCAACCCAAAATGAGATTGACAGAAGACAGGATCCTGAGTCACAGTGCTACCCAACTTTCTGTTATCAGGATTACACATTTTTAAATTAAAGTAAGTATTATGCATCTGCATAATTTTCTGAATCTCAATTTTCTCACTTGAGCAATGGAGATTGTGACAATTATCCTCGGTACCTCAAAGGTTGTTGTAGTGATTAGAACATAAAAGAACCAATAATATAAAGTTTACTATTAGTATACATGTAAACAATTATTGGAATATAAAGGTAGTGAAAGGTATAGCTGCAATTTCACTTTAAGTTGGAAATAATAGTAATAATGGTATACTATCCTGGCCACTCCAAATATTTTCACTGTATTAATAAAGCTTTCAGCAAAATCTTAGTTTAAAATAACTACTGTCATTTTTGTCTACAAGCTTAGCTTTAGTTTTGGATTTGATTCATTCGGGCTAGAAAACTACAGCAGTGATCAAAGGCATAATTATAACATATTTATAGCCTATTATTATTGTAACATTCTGAAGTAAAGGGCAAAAATTCCACCCAGTGAACTTGTTCTTCCTGTTACTGACACAAGATTGAGACATTTAAATGCTAAGACATGGATCCCTCAGGCAGAACATAAAATATTTATAATGAAGGGAGTATGGACCAATAAATTTCAGTTATGAATGTTTTTAGCTAGAAGAAATAATAAATAACCTTCCACAGGCAATATTTCAGTTTGCATTTATTGTACCTCATCACTTCAGATTTTCAGGAAACAATAATGATTGCATAGTAGGATACTAAATTACTCTCATGTTTAATGAACGATTAAACTGTTAAGCTTTGATTAAGATATAAGAGCCTCCCTAATTTGATTGTGAGATGTGGTTTCCTTGGAAAGGTACAGTTTGTGATAGTAACAATAGATGATAATTTATGTAATTTTTTTTGAAAACTAATTTCTGACATAGGTTAGACTTTGAAAAAAGGGTATCAAACTTGTAGGTTTGGGGAAAGAAGAAAAAGATAGTACTTAAGTAAGTAATAGGGAGATAAATTATGTACTTGGTATGTCTTATCTCTAGTTCATTTAAACAGTTTTAAAAATTGGCAGGGAAAGTGGCCTAAATATTTTCTGACGATGCATAGAAATTGCTAGGAGATATTGTGGCACCTGGGAACCACTGCAGTCAAGAAGCAGATTTCAATCGGAGTTTTGACTTTGTAACTCACCAGCGAGGAGACACTGTACAAATCATTTATCTTCTTACTCTCTCTTCTTTATATGTAAAAGCTACAACAATAAGGCATATCTTGCATGGTGGCTGTAAAGATGAAGTGACACAACTTTTGTGTCTCAGTCTGGGCTCTTCAGGGTGCAGAGCTGAATGCAATATTTTTTTATAGGCATTTGTGATGCGATAAACAGGAGGGGATGAGGGAGGGAAACCAGGCAAAGAAGGAAGTAGAACCAACACTCAATTAGGATGTCAAAGGCCACTGTGATAGGGGCCTACTTGCTTGACCAGTAGGCACTATCTGAGAGTCTTCCTAACGTGTGGATCAGGACTATCTGCCAGGGGAAGAATGGGAGAGAAGTTCATTCATCAGTTTCCTTTTCTGCATTGTTCACCCATGGGATATGTTACAGGTTGAAATCTGAGTTGTATTCCCCAACCCACAGCCTGACTAAATTCACATACTGAAGCCCTAATGCCCAGTACCTCAGAATGACTTGATTTGGAGGTTACAACTTTAAAGAGGTGATTAGGTTAAACTGATGTCAATAGGGTGGGCCCTAATACAACATTACTATAAGTTTCCTTATAATAAGGGGAAACTTGGTCACACAGAGGGGAAGTTATGTGAGGACACAATGAAAAGGTGACCATCTGCAAGCCAAGGAGAGAGGTCACGGAAGAAACCAAATCTGCCCAAGCCTTGTTCTTAGACTTCTCACCTCTAAAACTGTGGAAAAAAAAAGTGTTACTGTTGGTTAAGCCACCCAGTCTGTGGTGTTGTTTATGGTAGTCCTAGCAAAGTGGTACAGGGTGTTAAGTCCCCCACACTCTGGGTGGTATACGTGAAAGGAAAAGAGGTTCCATCCTTGCCTCCAAGGTGAAGACTCAACAGAAGAGCCCCAAGTGGCAAGTGAAAAGTGGGGTCTTGGAGGGAAGGGCTGTCAGGCTGCACGTGTGGAAAGCTGACAGATCAGGTGGTCACTTTGATGTCTAGAATATGACAGATGCAACCTAAAGAACCCAGAAAAGAGCACAAGAAATGAAAAAGCTTTTTAAAACTGCAAGGTTGTTATTAGTAATAATCAGGGATAAAACTAGATTTATATAGGATTTGTGTAGAATTTGTTAGGATGGCTCATGAACTCTTAATTGCATTACTACATTTTATTTTAAATCACATTCATTCCAGTTCTTCTGAGACCATAAAGAAATAGCCATATTTCCTGCAGGGAACAAGCAAATTTAGTTTTTAAAAACAAGTAAACAGACTATGTCATTGAAAGATAAAGCCCTGGATAAAATGTGGGATCACTGTCTTTGTTTTTATTTGTGTGCCTTTTCCCTTAAAATCTATAGCACCTGGGTTTGGCCTTCCAATTCCATGTATTATGGTCTATTGCAAAGAATCTTGAATTGGACACCTAGAGAGATGAGTGATTTTCCTGGTCACAAGAGGCGTGCATATGGTTATGAGCTTGGTTACTTGAGACCACGAAAGCTTTCTGTTATATTTGTGGAGATGTCGGGAAACGTCTCCATATTTCAGGGGTAGTTAAAGGGTTTGCGGATTGGTGAAGTGAGGAGTAAGAGGAAATGTGGTTTTTGTGGGTGAAGAAATGGAGTCAGGAGTCCTGAGTGCTATGACATGACCATGTGTAGAGGAGTGTGCTCATGCAGAAACCAGGGACTGAACACTTATCAGTTTTGAATTTTCCATTTCAGCACATCCAACACCTGACGTGCTTCTTGTATGCATTCTGTTCTGAGAAGAAAACAGGTTGCAATTCATCCTCAAAGATAGCACTGAGGAGGAAGTCAAACTGGTTTTCATAGAAATATTATCAAAATGTTACTTGCTGAACAGCCTGGTACGTGTTGGTGAGATGAAATGTGAACACTAAAATTGTAGCCTTTGCATAAGTCATCATTTAATAACTACCTTATTTACCTAATAACAACCTTATTTACCTAACAGCTGAGAAGGGGAAAACAAGAGGAGACAGATGTACTTGCTCACCCACTGTTAAGCTTTGTGTTCATCTCTGGCTGAATGCCATTTCCAGGTGTTTGGTGTTGAGCCAAATACTAAAATTAGACAATTGGTACAGCCCTGGTTGAGACACAGGGGTGATGCAGGAATGCTTGTTCAATCCTTGGCCCTTGACACTGCTATTAGTGCCTCTCTTTCTAGGGCTGTCAAATTCACCCACCAATTTACATAAAAGTGAAATAAATAAGGAAGAAATGTGACCATGAAAAACGATTAGAAAGTTGGCTTCCAATTGCACTGTTTACGTAAACATTTTAAATTCATTTTCATTTCTTTGAAAAACATGGAATATGAGTGATGCTCTTATCCTTTTTAGGGTTTGATCCAAATCTTATTCTAAAAGTGTTCAGAGACATATGACATTGTAAAAAGAAAATTTGGAAAAGCAAAATGAGAACTTCAGACATCAAAAGGAAAAAAAAAAATAGTTTGCCTATATGTGAATCTGTCAGATTGTGGAACCTAATCCTTAAATTTGCAGATCTGAAAAACTTATCTTGTTAGCACTACACAGAGGAATGCAGAGTGATGCTGCTAATCGACTGCACAATAGAATGATGTGTGATATGAGTTAGGATGCATCTGGATCAATGTGTCACCAGCATTGACAGGCCTGCTTGATTTACTATCTATCTATCATAGAAGAATACACCTTAGCAAGTGCTTATCTTCTGGGTGGAGTGCCTCATTGCTTTGAATGGTTGTGACATGCGCTGGAGAAAAATAAAAGTTGAGAAATCACAGAATAGGGACAATAGATAAAAGTAACAATAATTCTAAAGTATAGGGTCAGTAGATTTCTAATCATGGTTGATTAGTCTTGCATTTTTTCATATCAAAAACTGTTAATCAGATGAAAGAAGGCTTATTGGCTGGTATCCCTACAAATAGAGAGACACCACAAACAGACCTGACATGAGATTGCATTGCTAACTCCATCAAAAAATTCTAAGGGCTTAGGAATAGCCATCTGGTGGCTAGGAATGATCAGAGAAACGCTTGACCTGGGATAGCTAACTTTTCTTCTATGTGTTGTCCACACATTCTTTCCCCTGATGTTTAAGACGTGCCTAATGTGTAGGATTGAAAGGAAGAAAAAGGATACAGAAGAATTGACATATTTAATATTTTGATCTCTGCAACTACAATGGGTCGCTGCTCTAAGTTCCAAATATCAACTGTGTTTATTTTGGTCTCACACACATTAGAAAGGAAAATTGAAACCAGAACAAGGGCTGAGAGATAAATCCTATTTGGGCATCAGTATAACAAAAACGCTCACTTCCCAAGAGGAGAGATTCTGGAAAGCAGAAATTAGCATTTGTAAAGGTTTCCCCAAGAACAAGCATTGAAAACAAGGGGAGGTGGTGGTTATCCTTGCCTCAGGGAATGTTGTGTCTCAGCCTAGTGGACACCTGATACAATACCAGGACCCTTTATTATCATAGAATGAACAGAATTCCTGTCCCCAAATTTCTCTCTCAAGTTCCATATAGTAAGTTTTTACTTTCTTGATTGCTGTTTTACCCTCTTACAGTCCTACTTTCCTTTCACACCCACAACCCTCTTCTCAGTTTTGTTAAAATAATTGATTACCTCTAGTTAATCCCATTGTTTTATATTTGGCATGAGCAGCATTGGATCATTTACGAATACACAGGGTGTCCCAAAAAAACTGGACTCATTGTCAGACAGTATGTTGGTTGCATTTTTAAATAATGTGCTTCTCTTTTAACCTTCAGATGTGTTCTCAGGTGAAGTAGTTGAAATTTAAAGCAATGGGTCCAAATACTAATTGGGAAAAGAAAATATAGTAAGTACACTACTTCCTCATGTTTCCAGAACATGATTTTTTTTTTTTGGACACTAATTTGTACATTCATTGTGTTTTTTCAGATCACAAAGTGAATGATTGCTTTGAAATTTATAGGTACCATACACAAAAAATATTCAGAGCATATTATTTTGAAAATATAACTAACATACAATTTAAAAATGTCTACCTGTTTCTCATCTTTTCAGATACCTTGTGAGATTTTCAGACACACACTCAGGGTCATTCAGCTTGAAACTTCAAACAGAACAGGGCCTAATGGTATTTACTGTCACTTAATCTTAGCTACTGACTGATTTATTACCGAGGCTTTGTCTTTTTCATTTTTTCCACGCCACTTAATCTGATTTTTTTAAAACAGGAATTTTGTAGTTCCATTCCCTGCATAAATAATGCACACTGACAAAGCATTCCAAATGTTCTGCCCTTGACTTGTATAGTTTGCTCCAGAACAATTGCCAGAACATGTAAAGTAGCAGGAACTGTTCACTAGAGACTGGGACTCTAGAAAACAAATCCACCGCGCCTCACTTGGCAGAGATGTTGTCAGCCTTGCGCTTAGCTCTTGTTTATAATAAACAAGATGTCCTAATGCCACAAATTAAATTTATGCTCCGCAAAGTAAAAATGTGGTGCAAAGACCAAATTCAGAATATCTTCTGGGTGTAGAGGAAGATACTCTCCTGTCTTTATTGACAGGAAAAATAATCAGAGTAGGGGGAGAGACCACGAGTGGGTTTGAACACTGCTCCGTGAGTACTTTAACACCTCAGCAGAATTCATGTGTGCAGCTTCTCTCAAGTGTTGTATTAACTCTTAACTAGGGTCTGACTAGGTCTGCAGCCCTGGAGCTTCCCTGACTTAGGCGGACAATGTGTGGCTGAAAGTAATAACAGTCCCCTTCTGGGAATTATGGTCAGACTGTCTCCCTGAGCCTGTGAGCTTCTTCTGGTTCAAATCTCCTTTCTAAATGATCTGGGACCACTGATACCTCCTGGAACCTCAGTCGAGGGTCTGACAAGTCCCAACATACTGTAGCTCCTGATGCCCACAAAGTCTGTACTCAGTCTAACCTATTGATTCCTTGGACTTGTTGCCTGCGGCAGAGAGGGAGCTAATTAAAAGAAAATAGAGCTTCGAAAATCTCTTAGAATCTCTCTGAGATGCTGCCACTAACCTCGGGAGTTTGAATGACTGCCCAGCACAGGAGCTGAAAACAAATCTTTCTCCAGGCTGTGGAACTAGGCAGAAGATGCCTTTGAAACGGTAAAAGAAGAATCAGAAACGTCACTGCTCTCATCTGAATTTTCTCAGATTTTGAATGAAGTAAAAACAATTTGAGAGTTTTTTTAAGAAAGTGTGCGTGTATGTGTTTGTGTGTGTATACAAGTGCACACATTTGGGATCATCAGAGTGTATTTTCAGGGTATTTGCAAATATTAGTTAAAATTAAAAAAAAAAAAAAACCTCTCTGTGCAATAAGGACAGTTTCTTCTGTTTTATAGGTAGGGAAAATGAGACAGAGAGAGGGTTAGGTAATTTTTCTTAAGTAATCTGAGTCAGCCAGAAAGACAGTTGGATGAGATTACAACTCAGAATTGCTGACACTGAAATACATGTGGAAACCACTAGACCACATCGTTATCTTTCTTTTTTGAATCGACTATAACAAAACAGCACTTCTATGCTTACAAAAATCCTTGACCGTTTTGTTCTGAAGCAGTGTCTAGATAGATAGAACAAACAAATCACAAAATAGTCACTCAATCCTAGCAAAATAGCTTACCTCTTCCTTTTCGATCACACTATGATGGTTGGAGAGTAGGGGGATATATTTAAAATAATACCGAGACCCTAATATTTCTTTGGTTGTACTTCTGGCCACATTCAGATTGCATCACCTTCAAAAAACTGCAAAGGCATTTTGCCAGAATATCTCCTTGTTCCCAGGCAAGAGCCATGAAGATGAGAATAGACCACAAGGCTATCATTAGATGAAAACAATGGACTGGAACTCACCATCCAAAAATCCTGAACCTCCTTCCCACATTAGATAGTTTGATAGTTACCCATGATCATCTATTATGCATTCTGAAGAAAATTACAGGTAAAAAAAAAAAAAAAGTAGGAAATTATTTCTGAATGACCAAATCAGGATTTTTCTAATGATGAAGAATTCACATTCAAGATTCAAAACAGTAAAGAACATCTTGGCAGCATAAGGTAAGCCAGTAAAGTTGAACATTATGAATCAATCCAGGTTCTGACTCTTGCATTCTTACTTTTTCCAGAACTGGAGAGATGAGAAGCATACATTATTCTTCTAGATATACCAGAAAACCAGAAGGAGCTAGAGGAAATGTGACTTTCTCATAGGATGTACTAGTTATCTTCAGCTAGGTAACAAATCACCTGGGTACTTTGGAGCTTCATAGAGCCAGAATTAGCTTATTATTATTCATCATGGTCCAAGAGTTGGCAAAGTGATTCCTTGGATGCTTTGTCTTGGCTCATTGGAGTAGCTGGAGTTGCATGATCACTGGAGCTGCTGGAATACCCAAGATGGCCTCATGACCACATCTCACAGTTGCTGCTGGCTGTTAACTGGGTCACATCAGGTCTCTCTAAGTGGCCTCTGCTTCTTCAGTAGGCTACCTGGCCTTCCTTACCCAAAAGTTTCAGGTCAGTTTTTCAATAATACTATTTAAAATTACCAAAAAATTCTAAATAGTGTTTTCCACAGAGAAGATTTTAATTAGTATATGACAAAAGAAAGGAGATTATGATGTAAATTTTTTAAAAATAGGCACAGTTAATATAGTTGTCTTTTTAGGGCTATAACATGTCTCAATGATTTGGGAAGAGACTGATCTGTGGTAATTGAGGTTTTCCTTTTCTATGTAGTTTCCATTTAAAGAAGAGTCAAGAATAATGCAATAAGACCTACACTTGTTTTTTTTTTTTTTTCAGAAACTTCATTGTTGTATTCCAGTTCTTGCACTAATGTCATTAGGAAACTTTCAAAGTGACCCTTCTGCTTGAGTGATTCAATTCATCCCTGTATCAATTTCTTTTTCTAAATCTTGGATTTATGCAATCCAAAACATTGCTGGAAGGAATAAAAATGTGGTGAAACAAGAAGTACATTCTAATATTTTTTCAGTCAGGAAAAAATTAGAGGTTGTTTCTGCAGAGAGTTCCTGTGTGTCCTGGGTTAGATACATTATTATCTGGGGAAGAGGGTGGTAGTGGTGGGGAATGCTGGATAACATGGAGAATTGGAAAAAAACAGTGCTTATTTCCCAGATCAGACCTCAGAGGTCGACCTTAGTGAATTGCTAGTTGGCTTTTTTTTAATGGGGCAGGCAGGCTCTCCTAACATACATGAACTTCCCTGTGCTTTCTCACACATTTTAAAAGCTTCCTTTTCCCTAGCATTCCCCTATCTGTGCACATGGTAGTCTGATAAACAATTATATGACCTATCAGTATGTATGAAGAAGACTGTAAAGCCCGGGAAAGGTTTTAGTTGAGGAATTAGTTTGGCAGAGAGAAGATTGGTACCTGTTTTGGCTGCCAGGTTCCAGCCAGCCTTTAGTAGTATCTTCTTTGACCAAGTAGTTAGTTGTTATCTAGTTGGAAGAGACACTAAACAATGAGTTCATAATAAATGTACTCTTTCTCTTCCTTGGATCATTGTTTAATTTCCTACCTCTGAAAGGGAGAAGAAAGCTTAAAAACATAAAGAATTTGAGGTTCCTAAATAGAGGTGTTCTGCATAAATTGGAATATACTATCCCAGTGTGGTGCTAGTGCAATTATGGAATCAGGATAACTCTATGACCTCCCAGAATAGGAAGCCACTGCTTGGTTGTATGGTTTAAGTTCTAGTGGTATAATGTTTACTATTGTGAGACAGCTAATTCCACAGTTGGGTAGTATAAACTAAGAAACTAATTTTTATGTTAAATCAAAATATCCTTTCTGACCCATTGTACCTGCTTGTGCCCAGTGGATTGAATAATTTTTGTATATTATAATGACTTTTATTATAGCATATATGTATGTAGCACATCTTAAGGACTTCATATATGTTAATTCATTTAAGCTTCACAACAATCCTGGGAGTGAGGTACTATTATTAACCCCATTTTCAGATGTGGAAACTGAGGCATTGAAAAATTACATTGAATTGTTCAAGATTGTATAACTATTAAGAAGTAGGGCTAGCATTTGAATTCAGGCAGCTAGATTCTAAGGCCTTTGCTATTAACGGGTGCAGATACACATCAAACTGTTAACAAACTGTCAACACAAGCATTAGTAACTGATATAAGGAACTACACACATTAGCAGTTGTTGCAACCAGTAAGATTTTTATTTTTTTTACATCTCCAGTATCTAATTCTGCAAATTCATAAAGCAGTTAGCCTTGATGCACTGAAGAAAGCAATTAGGTTGTGATGCTTAATTTTGTGGATGACCCTAACATGCTTAAGAACAGGTGCCCTGCTTTTCTAAGCTCTCTCCTTCCTGATTAAGTGTCTCTAGTACTTTCGTGTTTCTTCATATTCATTTTCAGCTGGAAAATATTTGTTGAGCACATACTTTCCCCAGGCATTGTGCTAGGCACTGTATAAAAATAAGATCCCCAAATATTCTTTTCTTAGGCTGTTTATAGGTTTGAGATGGAAGAGAATTAAGTTTAAAAATGATCCTAGTGTGTTAACAAATCATGATAGAATTGTGCTTCAGGTTCTCTGGGAGTGGGAGAGATCTCTAAATATTACTGGGGCATTAGGAAAGGATTTTCAGAGATGGTTATACTTTGAGATGTGAAGGATAAGTAGGGATAAACCAAGTGGAGAGGAGAGGAATACTATAGGAGGGGAAGAAACAAACGGGGGAAGCCTTGGCAGTATGACTGAGACTGAGATGTGCAGGAACTACAGTTGAATTCCCTGGAGAGGAGGTTCTATCTAGGGATAGCTGGAGATGACAGAACATGGTGGGAAGCCACTGTAATGTTGAGCTCCTAAGCGACTTTATTCAACAATATACTAAGACCTGTGCTAGACATATGTTATTTCTTGTGAACAAGACAGCTGTCTTCTTAATGCCAAGTCAATTGGAAAATAAAGACAAACAATAACAATAAATGTGATGCTATGATAAAGGACTTTCAGAAAGTAATTCAGAGCACATTTTTCCAGCACTAAATTTGTCCTGGGATTAGGGTCAGCTTTCCTAAGGGAGTAATCTTTATGCTAAGACTAAGAAGACAAAATTTAGCCAGGTGAACCTGGAAGGTAGAGGTAAATGGAATGAGGAGAATATACCAGAACAATAAAAAATAAAAAAATAAAAGCAGATAAAAATTGCAGATCTGAAATAAAGATCGGTATTATCTTGGTTGGATTCCTTAGAAGTAGACACTGAGATTAAAATTTGGGTAAAACTAGTTTATGTGGAAGGCAATCAAAGGAGACTGGAGAAGAAAGAATGTAAAAGCAAGAACCCACTACAGATTGCATTAATGATCAAGTTCTCTCTTTGGATTCCTGGGGATCAATCCCACTGTAGAACTCTGGAAGACTGTGTATAGCATGCTTCAGAATTGTTTTATCTGAGAGGCGAAGAAGAGAGAGCATTTATTGATCAAATCCAAATTGTTATTGATTGCAGGCTGTTCTCAGGGATGTTAACTCCCCAGCATTTCCAGATTAGCCAGCATATCCATTAAAACAAGTTCCTGTAGCCCTCATGCATAGTTATGGGAGCTTTCGGTCAAGTATATTCAGGTGGTGTCCCATATTTAGTCATTGTTTTAACAATGGATCTTCAAGATTGTTGGTCATAATATAACAAAACAAAACAAGTGGGACTAGTTTGAGTATCTGCTGCTGCAATTGGTTCCAAGGTCACATTTGAAATATACCATTGGTGTCCTCTATCAGTCATTCTAAATTTCCCTTACCTTGGTTAACACTTTCACTAATCGAAATTTCTTACCTGGTAAGATTACCAGTGCATTATTCCTTCATCTCTGAGTGGTCTGAACTTTTGGGTCTCTTTCCTCATAAAGTTGACAACCAGTTGTACTGTTCAACGGCTACCCCTGAGCTGTAGTGTATCAGCAGTTAATCTGTCACTTGCTCCAATGCATAGTTCTGGCTTATCAGATCACAAGGAATGCTTTATTGGACCATATATATTACCTAAAGAAGAAGAGTAGGTAACTTAAGAGTCTGGGCTAGTTCTTCATGTTAATTTGTACCATTGGGATTTGCACTCTGTATTTTTACTGTGTTATAGAAACCTGTGAAGATGATTGGTCAACAGTGAGCATTTTTTCTTTCATTATCATTTGATTTCCCATAGCCTTGAACTGAGCTTCTATTAGGAGCTATACACTTAGTCTCCACTGGCAGCTTGCCAGCTGCTTTTTAAATGCAGCACATGAAATAGCTTTGCTCAAAAATCTTAGATTCCACAAAGCATCGTAATCTACCTTAACTATCTTTATCAAAATGGAATTTGGTGGTTTAAATGGCCAAGTGGCAGGATGCTTGTACTGCATCTTTAATTTGCTTCTCTTTCTCTAGTCTCTAGTCAAATTTGGAAGCAGTCCATATTATCCTACAAATATGTAGGAAGAGTAGTTTCAAATGTGATATTTGCTGCATCTAAGGTAGAAGGAGGTCTATTGAGTGTTACACTTTTTTTTTTAATGAGTGGCAGAGGGGGAAAGGTGTATGAACTTACCCTTTAACTTTGAGGGAAGATCCAGACATACCTCTGCAGCCTGGATCTCTAAACTTTCATCAATATGACAAGATCTTTAATCATTTCTTTTGGCATTTCTCTTACTCTGATACACAAATATCTCACTAGTGGCATGTGTATGTGCCACTTTTCTTCTGTCAAGGAACATTGATATAATTAATAAGTCAGTGTGATGTTTGTGGAGATCTGGATACCTTAAAAAAAATTCTGTTCTCCTTTCTGGAGTCAAGCATATTCCAACCAGGACAAAAGAAAGGGCAGATACTCATAATATACCAGAAGACTATAGAAGTCCTATGCACTGTGAAAATTCTCATTATCTTGCAGGTGCCACTCAAGGACAGCTGAGCAGTGTGGAACTGCTTTTCTCTTTATCTCTTCTCCATCTGCACCAAGCAGGAAACTCAGCAGACCTGACAACCAGCACAAGAAGAGGTATGACCCTGAGAACGGGGAGAAAGGGACATAAAAATACTTGTCAAGGGGGAGGAGGACACAAAGTTCCAAAGAGCTGAAAGTTTCTGAGGCTGGCTGTGAAGATGGTGAGGAGGTTGGTAGAACAGTTTGGAAAGACTGCTCTAGGATTTCCACACCCTCCTTCTGACCTTTTTATGCTTTTGAGTAACTGCAACTTTGGATTGAAGTAGAGAATTGCTTTACAAAGGCTTCCAGATCTTGTTTGCTCAATGCGGAAAATAAGAGGTTTAGAGTGCATGAATTGTCTCTCCCCCATTCTACCTTGTATCAAGAAAGTAAGGCTAAGGTTATCAAGGTGGGGTTAAAGGCGGATGTGAGCAAATTTGCATTTTTGGAAAATAACTCTGGCTATCATGCTATATGAAACTATGTTAAAACAAAGAAATGCTGAAGAAAGGGAAATCAATCAGAGAAGGCTGTTGCTATAGATCAGTCAAGGAAGTATAAAAGTTTGCTTTAGGACAGTGGCAGAAGAATGAAAGTATTAGGGATATTTGAGATGTGTTTGGCAAGTGGTGACTGAATGATTGATTTAATTTGGAGGATGGGCAGAGAGAAGGAAATAATGTCTCCTTTGGCAACTGAGTAGAGATTAGTGGCATTTTCTGAGCTGTGATGTTATGAAGAAAAGGGAGATATAGGCATATAATAAATTCAGTTTCGAGTTCAAAGTATCTAGGAGGCATCAAAAGGGTGATGTTCAATAGGAGTTTGATGTACATCTCAAGGTAGGAAACAGTTTTGGTAGGAATTATGATACAGAAAGTACTTTGAGTCACATGAGAGGAAAAGATGGCTCAGAAGAGAAATGTATACAGTGAGAAGAGTAGTTAATTTGTTTCTTGGGATTAGGTCAAGCAACGAGCAGTCAAGATTTAGATATGTTTTCTATGTGTTTGTTTTGGTTAGTGTGAGCTGCCGTAACAAAATACTATTAACTGGATGGCTTATAAACAACAGTTTTGGGGCTGTAAAGTCCACTATCAAGTTTCTGGCAGGTTCGTTGTCTGGCACGGGCTCACTTTCTGATAAATAGATGGCACCTTCTAGCTGGGTTACCACTTGGAGGAAGGGGGAGGAAGTCTCTCTGAGGCCTCTTTTATAAGGGCATTAATCCTACTCACAAGGGCTCTTCCCTCATGGACTAATCATGCACCAAATGCCTTACTTCCTAATATCATCACCTTAGGGATCAGGATTTCCAACATTTGAATTTTTAGGAGAACACAAACAATCAAACCGTAGCTGGGAGCGTTAATGACGCCCGTGATGATGAAAGGGCTTGTAAATGTACCAGATGTTGAAATTGCCAAGGAATGGGAAGAGTCAGAGATCGTGGCTAAAACCACAGTGAGGAGTACAGGTTCATAGAACAGAATGGCAAGGCCTCACCGGGGCAGGAGAGCTTATACAAAGCTGGAATATTCACAGCCTGGAAGTGTTGCGAAGAGTGAGGGTCACGGTCCTTCTGCACACCCTATAGTAGGTGCTGGGAAACAAACAAACAAAAACAAAACAACAACAACAAAACTTACTGTAAGAGTCAGACTTAGCTACAGTGACTATCTGGTAAAAATGTAAAATTTTCATTATAGTTGAGTTATGGAAAGAGAGACTCAGAGATCAGAGTTGAAGAGCTAAGAAGTGAGTCCAAATATGCCAATTTGGGATAAAGGGAGAAGCTGAGGTGTGACAGCTAGGTGGGCTAGGGACAGGCAAAAGCAAGGACCCCTGGGCAAAGCATCCCCTGTACTTTGAGGGTGGTTTCTGTGTTGGTAACTGCAGGAGAATTGGTGCCCAGCTCTGAATGGAGGTGAGCCTAGCTCAGGCTGGGGCAGTGTGAGGGCTGAAGAATGTCAGAATATTGTGTATTTGAGGATGGGACTTTCATGTCCCCTGACTAGTTTTGCGTTTTATAAAAATCAGTCTCACAGGTACATATGTTGGATTCTAGAGCACCAGCTTGGTTCCTGAAAGACAATTTTCAAAGACTCCTGTAAAACCCTAAGTAACAAAGGAGGGATCCCTGAATCAAGGCAGAGGTGGAGGGAGTAGAGAGGAATCTGCACACAGGAGAAATACTTAGGTAAAAGAATTTGCAGACTAGATGATTGATTAGAGTCAGAAGATGAAGGCAGGCGATGGCAAAGAAGGGTAGGCTGGCTTCCTGTTTCTGATTTGTTGACCAGGTGAGGGCGTGTTGATCTCTGTTCTAGTCATGGAGTAAGAGGATCGTAATTAGAAGGTGGAAGGATGGGAAGAAGTATTCTCTTTTAAAGATGTTGATTTCGAGATGCCTTTCGGAAGTTCCAAAAGTAATGTTAAATAGTAATTTGGCTGTCAGAATCTAGTATTATGGATACAAGCCTGGTTTTGAGTTAATGGATATATGAGTCATATAAAGAATAGGTGTAGGAAGGACAAAGAGTAGTAATAAACAGATGAGAAAGAGGAGTGACAGAAGATGGCCTTCTGGGTCACATCACCATTTAGGAGGCAAATGGAGGAAGCAGTGAAGGCTAAACAACATCAAATAAAAAGACAGAAGGAAAATGGGAAGAGCACTGTCACAGCTGAAATAAGACAGTTTCACGAAGGGTGGGGTTGCAGAGATTCTAAAATGCTACCAAAAAATCAGAAACAGAAAATGGCACATTAGATTTGATAACAGGAAAGTCAGTTATGACCTGAATCTCAGCAAATTTTTGAAGAGAATTGTAGCACAATTAAAAATGCATGGATTGTGAAGTGATTGGAGGACCCGTCATGCTCAGAAATCAATTTGAAGAGGATTAAGGGCTTAAATGTGAAATCTTTAAAACTTTTAGAGAAAAAAGAAGAATATCTTGAGTCTTTTCATAACCAGGAAAATTCAGGATAATAGAATATCATGTATAATCTCATCAACATTGGATTGATAAAACTTAAGAAAATTATATCAGGTATTGGGAAGGATAGACAACTACTCGAAAATATATTCTCCTTTTGTGGGATAAAAATATTGGTACGATAACTTCAGAAAACAGTTTGTCACTTCCTTGAAAACATTTTCATTTCCTATGATCAAGTAATTGCATTTCTGGATGTATAATCTCGTTGTAATATTTCCAAACTGGTTGTCTCTTTTCATATATATCAAATACCCATATAAAACATTTTTCAGTAAATAGGAGGATAGTCAACCAATGTCGACTGCTCCTTTCAGATTCTTGGCTATGGAAGGAATGGAGAGAGAACAGCAGCTTCTAATTATGCTTCTCTGGCCTTTTCTGGACGTATTCCTTCTCACACTTGGTCCCGGTTGGTGCTGCCATTCTTGTTCCTAGCCTGTGTTACTCTCACGTGGTGTTCTCTGTTAATGTGGGTCCATGGTTACCTTTGCTTTCTGAGCAGACCCTTCCCATTTTATCTCATATGAAATTTGCAGTCATTTTTTAGAGCAATCTAAAAATCTGATCAGTATTTAAAGCATAGTTTTTCTTGGGAAAGGGAAAGGGGGTTCTGGACTTTCATAGCAACTGTCAATTGTGTAATAGAATAGTGAGTAGAAGTGCCTGATTTACTGATTTCCAGAGCTTTCTGACTTCCTGGAAAATAAGTTTTATTTAAGGCCTTGGGGAATAAGAAAAATAATCCTCAATAAGGATGATGCTGTTATTTATAGAGGGTTTTTTTTTTTTATATGCAGTGTTCCAAGTGTTTCTCAGATGTCACAGCTGTCTGGAAAGAGACTCCACAAAGAGTATTGCCAATATTATTTTTTATTTTTAGTAAATATTCAGTAGAGGCTGAATCAATGCCCCATTAAAAACACTTTCAGAATTGAGTCTGAGTCATCTTGGTTTTTCTTCTCTAATCCATTTGTTTTCTAGACAGAGTGATTGAGTGGTTTCTTGATTGAGTGATTTCCAACCTTGACTCAAACTGACTACCACACGCTAACGCTGTAGTTTCATTCTATCAACTACAGACAGCAAAGTGAGAGCAGCTCTAGAGATGGGAAACCTTCAAAGATCATCAGCATCAAAAGGCTCTGGTTGAATCTATCACCTTCCGAGGCACTGTGCTGTGTTGTACTCTGTGGTTTCAGAAAGGCTGCTGACACCTCAGAATCAGTAATGAGTAAATATCCCAAAGAAACAAACCTAAAGAACATGTTACAAGCTGCAGCATCTGAAGATTTCACTACGTGTGATCAGCAAAGTTTTCCTTACATGTCTGCTTTACATTTCCATATACAAAAGGCTTTTCTTGCATGCAATTTGATTCTTAAAAATCAATCTGCAAGGTAAACAAAGGACTTGATCATCACCCCCATTTTAAAGATAAAGAAGCTGAGTTTTAGAGATGGTAAATGACTTGTGCAAAGTTACAGGACTAATAAATAATGGAGAAGGGGCTTGATCCCAGCTGCATCTTTGATTACAAATTCAGTGTTCTTTCAACTGAACAACACTACAAAGTTGTCATCCAGACATGGTAAAGTACAGTGAAAATTACCACATTCTTATATTCTAACCAGACATGCTCACTTTCCTTCCCCCATGGAGCTGTGTTGCAGTGTTTACTTAACTGTTCATTAATTCCAAATGATTGTTATTTTAAGTTTTGTGGCAGTATGAATTCATTCCATTTAGAATTTTAAAAGAAACTCATAAGAAGGTCATCTATATATTTTTCTCTGAGCTATTTTTTCAAATTATATGTTAAGTTTACTTCTCAATAACAGGGATATCAGATAATTTCATCTCTGCAGTCTCTTGAAGTCCTAAAATTCTAGGATGAAATGTTAAAAAATTGAGGTATGTATTTTGCAGTAGACATATTAATGTGAATAGAGCACATTTGTTATATGACTTAATTGGTGTTGGTATTTGCTAGATGTTTTACAGGCATTGTCCAGTTTAACACTTAAGTAACCTTTGGCGGGTGGGTACTATTATTGTCTTTTACAGATAATAATGCAGACTCTAGAATCTATGTACTCTATTTTAGTTCACCCAGTCAATAAATGTGCTAAGGTTGAAACAGTCTGTCTTTTTTTGGAACCTATATTCATAGTCTCATACTCTACTGCAGAACTGTGATATTCGTAAAAGAAAAATTTGAAGTCTAGGAAACTAATATCAGGGAAGGCTAGAAGCAACAATTAATAATTCATATTAAAATTTTGGGCCAGAACTTCCAAATTCATGGGAAGAAATATAGCATTTGAGTCAGACCCATCTTTACATGGTGATCAAATATGAATCTCACAGCATTGCTATAAAATGAGATCAATAATGGTTGCAAGATATCTGATATGTAGTATGACCTCAATAAAATCAACTTTCATAGCCTTTACTTGTATAATTTGTTACTTGGAACACTCCTTGTTTACAGAAACAGAAAATCCATTAAAATATATCCAAGAAAAATTACCTCCTATAACCAGAAGGCTGAAGGTAGGCATTTCTGGATATGGCCAATTCAAACGTTGGGCAATATTCCATGGACCCAGGTTTCTCTTCCTCCTTTTGCTTAGCAGTCCTACCTTGTTCTTTCATGGTTGCTGATGTGTCAGCATGCCAGCAAGTTCATGTAGACATAGCCAGTTCGAGTGGAAAAAGCAGAAACGTTTCTTCCAGGGTTTCCTTGAAGACCACCAGTATATAATTTTGACTCATCTTCTTTCAAAAGAAATCACCATCCAGGAGAATACGATTTATATAACTAGCTTTGACTAAATTACCCTTCCTGGGGTGGAAAGGGGCTTAGCATCCCTTAAATCATATGGTCACTCAAGACCTGAACAGAATGGCAATATCGATCAGGAAGAAGAGTTGGGGAATGGCTGTGAGGTGGGCAGTTACAAGTGTATGTAATACACCTGAGAAGAGAGGAGAGAGTGAGGTCAAAAGCTCACTTTCAGAGAGGCAAGCAGTGATTCTCAGAAGTGAATCAAAGTGTGACCTTAAAATAGAATAATTTGAATGAATCCGTGTTCAAGTCAAGGGCTTAATCACAGGGATAAAATCAGAACCCAAGAACCAGGGACCTGTAACAAAATCAGAAAGCAGCAGAAGGTAACAGGAGCAGCTGGAGGCTCAGGTACTAGCCTAAGCTTGTGGCCTTCTCTTAGGATAAAAAATTAGTCCCAGAATCTAGGGCAGTAACTAAACATAAAAGTAAGATTCAGAATGGACTCAGTATCCCCCTCTTTTAGCTATGTCTCCATTCTCTTCTACTGGCCCTTCCTTTTAGGCAACGAATATGCTCCTCTCTCCACCCTTAAAAAATGTCTTTCTTCACTTTATTTCAGTGGAGTCTTTCTTTGGTTTCTCCTGTCATTTTTCTGGTTGCACTGACTCTCATTTCTGTCTGGGATCCAGATCGTTGCTATTCATGGTGCTACACAATGTGCCCTATCTAGGTTCCCAGCTTATACTGATGTTGCTCCATGAAGTAAATCATGTCAACTTCATTGTCAAAGTCAGTGCTCACTTTCAGATGTTCTTGCTTTTGAGTTCTTTATTAAGCACTTTCCCTCTGCCTAACTCAATACACTCTTCTAGGGAAAAAGTTGCAACCCCTTAGCTTCCATGGCCAGGCTCCCTGTGACCATCTCTGAGTTTCTCTGACCAGCTTTCTTCAGATCCTTTCCTTAGCTTGTCTAGTACATTAAGTTCTGAAATTTCCAATTCTAAATGAACATTTTTAAAGTTTATTTTTTATTGGTGCATAATAATGACACAGAATGGTGGGTTTTGTTGCAGCATCTGCCTTTATGTACAATATGCCACAATGAAATGCACTGTTCTGTATGATCGATTAAAAAAAATTTTACATGATGTGATAGAGAAAACAACCTATTCATATGTACGTGTAATTTTAGATCTTCACGGCATTTCTTGCTTTTGAAAATTTTTAGTGATAAGTGGAAAGAGGCTAATAAGAATGAGGTAAGAGAATAACACTAAATGGTCGAAGAAACAAAAGTTAGCCTGGCCCTTTTTTGGCCAAAGTAAAAATGGTTGTCCTGTCCTCATGTGTCAGTCTCGTAGCTGTCATTTTATATTGAGTGCTGGCTTAAATCAATCGAAACTCATCAAACTCCCGTGGTAGTGTGGTGATGTAATATGCAGGAGTACTATGCCAGACGGCTTCTCTTGATTTAAAAAAAAAAAAAAAAAAAAATGAACTAAGCCATGATTGTTGGCTGTCAACCTGACATATCCTGGCACCAAACCAAACCAACCCTGGGGCCCTTGGAGGATTTGAAGGCTGTGGAAATTGTCTTAATTATAATATGCTATGCTTTCATAGATTTTTTTTTTCCCCAGAGGATTTGATGCAGTCTTACCTACAACCTCATGATTAGCCCCCTGTATGGTTATGTGGTACGGAAAAGGTTGACATTAGGGTAGAGTGAGGAAATGAGGCAATTAACATACTCAGTAGCAACAATACTGGCATAGATGAGGACAGAAATCTGCATTCTTTAATCTACAGTGCAAGAACCTGTGAACTACTTAATTTTCCCTTAACTCTCGTCCCTATTCATTCCTGACCCCACAAATAGGTTATAAAATATGCATATCATGTAGCAGATGATAGCATTTCATATTTTGTTGTGTGAGAAAAATTAGCTGGACAAAGTTCTTTGTTATAAATTGTTACTATTCAGTTCACATTGAATTGTGGATGATTTCTGTATGAACAGATATTGTATACAAAGATGCTCACAGGCTTTTGGGGAAGAAATAATATATAGGACAATAAGGCAAATCTATGATATATTTGGGTACCTCATGATTATGCAAGTTAGGGATGAGTACTAAATAAAAGTCTATAGTTCTCTACCTGTTATAACTATTGACCAAAATATCTTTATAGTATTGATTCATGCTGTCGAGCAGTCAAGGTTACATATGCCAAGAAGGAGCACTTGCCTAGCACCCCTGAGGCCCTTGGTTTGATCCCCAGCACTGAAGGAAAAGAAGAAACAATGGGATTGTGAGTGAGAGCAATGTTTGGGCTCTGGGGCTATAGCTTAGTGGTTGAGTACTTGCCCAGCATTCACAAGGCTCTGGGTTTGATCTCCAACACTGCAAAAAGTAAATAAAATAAAAATAAATACCAAAATGATTTTTTTTTTGTTCTGTGATCTACTATGAAGTATGAAGTTAGCTTGTCATATATGGTCATAATTATGTTGAAGTAAATTATTTCCATGCCTAGTTTGTTGAGAGTTTTTATCATGAAAAGATGTAGAATTTTTGTCAAGTGCTTTTTCTGCATCTGTTGAAATGATCATGTGATTTTTATCCTTCACTCTGATAATGTGGTGCATCATGTTAATGGACTTGTATTTTTTAAACAATATTTGCATCCCAGGGATATCTGTCTTTTTCATGATCTATGATCCATAATTCCTGCAACTGTAGAACTCTTTGAAGAAAAGATAGAGGAAAAGCTTGATATTGGTTTGGGCAGTGATTTCTTGGATATAACATCAAAAGCACAAACAGTGAAACGAAAATAGACAAGTGGAGCTATATTAAACTAAAGTCTTCTGCACCACAAAGAAAACAGTCATCAAAATTAAAAGGAAACCTTGTTGAGAGAATATGTTTGTAAAGCATGTATTTGATAAAGGGTTAATATCCAAAATATATAAGGAATTTCTATAACTTAGTAGATTCAGTTTAAAAATGGGCGAAGGACTTGAATAGCCATTTCTCCGAGGAAGACATAAATGGCCAATGGATATGTTAAAGGATGCTTGATATCACCAGTGATCTGGAAATGCACATTCAAAACACAATAAGGTATCATCTCACACCTGTTAGGATGGATGTTACCAAAAGGACAAAAGATAACAAGTGAATGTGAAAGTATTCAAACACATGCTTTTGGTGGGAATCTAAATGGTGCAGCCACCATATCATGTTTTTGTATATCAATTATAACTTAATAAAATAATTAGAACTTTTTTAAAAGTAAAAAAAAAAAACCCACAACACTACACTCCTTGCCCTGCCAATCAAAACCCTCAACACCCCTTCCCAGCTGTTCTTCAATATCATTGTGACTTACCAAATGTGATCAGCTGCTGTTCTGAGTATCTGAACTCCCTGCCTCATCTCATGTAGTTTCTTCTGCTTGGAATACCATGATTTTTGGTTAAAAAATTAGCCCATCCCTCTACCCTTTGTCCTGAACACACCTAAATTATCAAAGGATAAAATTTTCTTTTAGAAGGGCTTCATAGAAATGAATTCCCATTTTCCTCAGTTATTTATGAATATGTTGAGTAACTTATATGTCTATATCATGAGCTCAAACTCTAGAATAGCTCATGCATATACAATGGCTGTATTTTTGAAGAGCACTCTAGTTAGTGGAGAGGGTTGATGTAACTTTCAGAGCACGGCATCCTTTCCCTGAACCTCAGAACCAGCCCTTGTGTGCAATATATGCAAGGAAATTGTCACTTTTCACTTAACTGTATAATTAGGGCATTTAAATAGGCCCATGCACATTGTTATCCCTCTTTGTATGTTTTTCTCTGCAGTTTTCCCAGTGCAAACACAAAGCTTAAATATAAGAGATTCTTAACATTGGTTGAGTAAGTGAATAAATGAACATGTATAAATGAGAGGAACCTCACAATGGTGAATTTTAAGGACAGAGTTATACAAATTATCCTGTATCAAAGAAAACTTAAACAAGGCACAGGGGTGCACCCTGTAATCCCAGTGACTTGGTGGTGCTGAGGTGGAAGATTGAAAGTTCCAGGCCAATCTCAGCAACCTAGAGGGGCCCTGTTTAAAAATTAAAAAGACTGGAGATGTAGCTCAGTGGTAAAGCACCTCTGGGTTCAATCCCCAGTAACCGCAACCCCTCGCCCCCACAAATAAGAAAGCTTTAAAAATAAAGGTACTGGGGAAGGGATGGTTAATTTGGCACACAGAGTTACTACTTATATAATATTTTTGTCTTTGCCAAAGGCCATAGAGATACTCAGTAATAAACTAAGAATACTTTTTAACCCATGCAAATTAATATCACCTGCAACCATTAGTGTAAAAGTAAATTATATAGGATCTGAAGAGTATTGGGCAATGAGTCTAAAAACAAGTTAGGTGTTTGACCTGGTACTATATGAAAGTATGTTAAAAGGATTCCACAAAAGAATCTCAACTACATCAAACTCAAATATGTCTACTCAGTGCTAACTGCCTATTGATTTAGAAAGGTGATATGGAGTTACAAAATACATGTGATGAGTTGGAATGAATTAGACTCCAGCTATATATCACTTGTTTGCCATTGGAGAGAAATTCATAAATCATAGAAGTGCCTTGAAAGGCAGGCGTTAGTAAAGTATGGCAACATGTTTTTTTCCTTTGTTAAATAGGTTTAGAAGACTTTTATGAAAGTAAAGTTATATCACCCCAATGACCACATTTGTTGCCCCTTTGCGGGGGATGTGCATTTATTATTTAAATATGTTTTACGAGTATGGTATCCAAACAAAACTTTGCAACACTGAACTTCTTAATTTTGTGATATTAACTTGATTGGCAGAAGAGAACAGTAGAAAATGATATTTATGACAAAAGGCAATGGAGAAAATAAAATTTGAAATATCAGAAGGTCAGCCTAAATGGTAGATATTGAAGGATTTCAAAAGAGAGCTGCTAACATGAGTAGGACTCAGATCCAACACTTAATAGCTGTGTGATTCTGGGCAAGATGTGTAACAATGATGTTCTTCAGTTTCCCCATCTAAAAGTTAGGAGTGATAATAATGGGAACCTGCCAGGGTTATATTGAAAATCACAGAAGATAAAATCAGGGTCTAATACTTTTCATTAATGACTGAGACAGAAAGAGGTTTGTTACTTGACTGACCTCTTTTATATCACAGAAGTATTATCCTGATGCATTTAATTAGTTCTGAAAAATAAGATTTTAAAATGATTCTCAATTTAAAAAAAATACTTCAGAAGTTTTCTACCATTTTTATTTTTGTTCATTCTTAAAATTTTTGTTCGTTTGAAACCTATTTTGCTCAAGTGCCACACGGTCCCAGGCATTAGTTGAAGATAAATAAGATCTGAGTCCTACGCTACTTAAGGAGTTGACAGACTAATGGTGGCAGCAGGTCATGGGAATTTACAATTACTGTACAAAATGAAACTAAAATGACAAAATATAGTGGAAACAGACCTTCAGCTACTGACCTTTCCTACCATTCATTCAACAAATATGTGCACCAAGTGACTGCAGTGTGCCAAGGACCTATCTAGCCACTGGGGTAGACCAACAAATGAAATCAGTTTCTGGTTTCACTGAGCTAATATCCCAGTGAGTGGGATGAGAGACAATAAATACATAAGAAAATAAATAATGTGAACCTGTTTTAGAAAATATGAGCAGCGAGCACCTCTGTAAGGAGGTAATATTTAATCAGGGACCTGAAAGAAGTTTGTTGGGGGTTGGGAGGAACAAGCCTTGCAGAAGTCTGAGAGATAGGGCTGGAGTGTAACTCGGTGGTAGAGCACTTGCTTGGCACATGTGAGGAGATAGTGGTTGACCCCCTCTTCTCTCTACTTCTGGCTATGGAGTTTTTTCATATCATCTCCCTGGGTGTTTGCACCTCAGATGTAATTCATTAGTGCATTTCTCACCACTTTAGTTAAGCAAGAGACCTTTCCATGGACTTTCTAAATATCAGGAAGTTCCTTTATCTCTGTTTTTACCATTGTCTAAGCCTTTGGTTCTTCTGCCATTGTGGACATTTAATTATGCCAAATGATGAGACATGTGACATTACAGGAAGCTCCAACATCTTACCTGTTAGATGACAGATTTATTGCTCTTTGATTTAGAAGTTTAATTTGCTGAAAATATTGAACAGCAAAACACATCTCTTAAAAACAGGGGCAATATTTTGATTAGGTGTATATAGTCTGCAGTATTTTTCTTCCCCTCTTATATTTTTGAGCACAGGAAGCACTGTGCTGGTTGCTGGACTGCATGTAGTGTGGGGTATCTTGCTGTGGACAGGGGATAGTTATTTTCCTTAGTCATGTCTGAGGAGAAGAGTTGTGAAAATCAATGTGTCCTGAGTTTTTGGTTAATGGGCATATGCATATTTATACATATATATGCAATGTGTTTCTGTATATGTATGCATACATTTATATGTGAATATATGTATATACATGTGATTTCATGTACCTCATATACTAAAATAGCTACTATTACATAGCTATCTCTTTGTGCCAAGTGTTTCCCTGATGCACGATTTAAGCCCCTCAATAGCCATGCAATGTGAATTATTCACCCTTTAAAGGTTAAAAAACTACAATACTAATTTGCCCAAGTTCAGGGGATGAAAACGTAGAAGTAGAACTCATGACCGGGTAAGTATGACTTCAAAGGCCACACAAATTCCCCAAATAGTATTGGTTTAGCAAAATGCAGAATGTGTCTGATGGCGACAAATTTACTTCTAAGAAAAGCAAAACCAGGTTTAGAGTCTTCACTGTAAAAATCACATTTCTAATAAGTTTTTTAGCATTTCTTCAGAGATTCCCAGTAAAGAGAATTATCTTATTTTCAGTGAACACCACATATGGATATTGGCATCATTGACTTCATTTTGGAGTATTGTACAATACTAATCTGCATTTTCTTCTTTTTGTTAGTCTGTTGCTTCCATATAAATAGAAGATTGCAAAAAACTGTTAAACCACATTCAATGAAATACTCAATCCTCAGGCTTTTACAAGCTTTTGTAAAAACTAGTGATCTTGGTGAAAAAGTCCTGGCTGGCAATATAGTGAACAGATGAGCTCACCCCTGGTATGCAAAGCTGCCGAATTAGCTGGTTAAACAGGCTGCTGAGATAATTACATTGTCTGTTTTGTGACACATTACACCGGTGCACTTGGGATTAACCTGTTCTCTTGTGTCTACTTCTGATCAGTTTTTTAGACAGCCTTTTATCTGATGAAGGAGCACAGACATCAAAAGAGAAAGGGGCGTGGGTGAAAAGAAAGGGCTCACATAAAGCTGAAGAGTTAAAATTTCTGTTTAAATCACTGAACATATATCCCTTATTTCCATAACTTTACTTACTCTCTAGAGACCTCTGCTGGAAATTATAGGTATGGATGAACATTGTATTTTCCTTTCCAACTCATTGTTTCCATTTTACTGTAGCTATTATATCATAAACTCTGTAACTAATTTAAGAATGAAATTTCAGTGTCATGTCATATACATAACACATTAACTACAAAGCTGCACTAGAGACAGCACTTTGAGCCTTCAAAGTTTTGGAGGGCTTTCTGATATTAGAAATAAACTGATAGTCAGTCAACACATATTTTTGCTTTTATTAAGAGTCTACTATGGGCTTAGCAATGATAATTTGAGTGTTATTTATTATTTTATATTAATTCTGTTGAAGTTCAAGTGGAATTATTTATTTTGAAATTAAATGTGGCACATATAAAGACCAAAACCAAAAACCAAAAAAAAAACTATCCCTAAAGATTTTTATGGGTCTTTAGTTCCATATCATTATGCTGAAGGGGAAAAATTATTTAGGCCTTCTGATTATGTGGAAATGTAGTAAACATAAGATTTCATCATCAGTGATAATTTAGATAAAGAACAATTAAGAGAATAAATAGACATCCTACCCATTAACAGCCCCTGGCAACTCAAATTGAATTTAACCAATTATTGAGACTCTGGCTATAGGGAGATACAATTTAAAGCAGGTATAATAGATTTTTCACAACTAAAATTTGTTTGTCACACTGTACCAACTAAGATATTAGTTAAATGGGGCAAGAAATTTCCCTTCATGTTAATGAACATCAAATTTAACTCCTGCTGTTCCTCCCTACCCCCCCCCAGTAACTGTGTTTGACTTGAAAGGCCAGCATTTAAATGAATTCTTTGCAAACAAGTTTTTGGGATAAGGTTTAACTCAGTTAAATCTGCAGCCTTTAGATACTTCAAATTTGTTAAAAGAACTTAAAAAATATTGGTATATTTTTTCCTCCCTATAAAAAGGTCTATAGGATCACATCTAAATGTAGTATTTTCTTCGTCACCTGCTTTTTTTTTTGTTTGTTTTGTTTTGTGGTATTGGGTGTTGGACCCAGAGATGTTCTACCACTGAGATATTCCCCTGCTCTATTTATTCATCTATTTTTTGACTCAGGATCTTGCTAAATCACCAAGATTGGCCTAGAACTTGTGGTCCTCTGCCTCAGCTTCCCACTTGTGCCCCGTGTACCACCACGCCTGGCTATAACATGTTTTCTTACATTTTTGAAAACATTCTCATCAAAAGAAAGAAAACCCACATCTACCATTTTTACCTGAATCAGTTCTACTGCTTTTAGGTCTGTTTAACTTTTATGTTCATTGTTTAAATGCAGACTAGAGTAAGAAAAAAATAATTATGTTTTTAATCTCTTTTTTTATTGGTTCTTTTTAGTTACACATGACAGTTGAATTCATTTTGATATAATTATAGAAGCACAGACTATGTCTTATTCTAATTACAACTTTATTCTTATGGATGTACATGATAGTGGGATTCACTGTTATATTCATATAAGTACATAGGAGAATTATTTTGGATTCATTCCACTATCTTTCCTTTTCCCATCTCCCTTTCCTTCCCTTCATTCCCCTTTATATAATCTACTGAATATCTATTCCTCCCCTCTTCCCCCATTCTTTTTATACTTCAGCTAATATACAGAAATTTAAAAATGTATGTGTATTTATGACTTGAGTCCACATGTTTCTTACTAGGTATTCATTTTGCTAAATTTTGTGATAAAACAAAGAAAAGTGACTGAGATAAACTTATTAGATAATATTTTTCCTAATCAATTCAGGAAGAGGTGATTTTTTCTTTTAAACTTCCAAATATACTTTTGACTGTGTAGCTTTGAATTACATAATTACCTAATAGACTGTTTTTGGCATTGGACCTACTAAGTATTGAACACCAAGACTATAGGAAATAAAAATAATATTTTCCTATTTTGCAAACTTTTTTGTTTTGTTTAAGCAGTTTTTATGTTAATGCATAATTATTAATGTACTTATAACATATAAACCCTTTTTCTATTAATTCAGTGAGAATAAGTACAAATGATAATTTTATGAAGCACTTACTAAGGTCCAGCAATATGCTTAAAAACTTTTTTTTTTTTTTTTTTTTTTTTTTTTTTTAAATTTATTTATTTTTTTTACGTTTACATAGGGTAATGATGTTTATTATATTTTTCCCCTCCCCCCCACCCCTCCCACCCCTCCCACCCCTCTTTTCCCTCTACACAGTCCTTCTTTCCTTCATTCTACTGCTCTCCTTAGCCTAACTCTAAACCTAACCCTAAACCTAATGCTAGCCCCTCCCACCCCCCATTATATGTCCTCATCCGCTTATCAGCGAGATCATTTGTCCTTTAGTTTTTTGAGATTGGCTTATCTCACTTAGCATGATATTCTCCAATTTCGACCATTTGCCTACAAATGCCATAATTTTATCATTCTTCATTGCGGAGTAATATTCCATTGTATAAATATGCCACAGTTTCTTTATCCATTCATCAACTGAAGGGCATCTAGGTTGGTTCCACAATCTGGCTATGGTGAATTGAGCAGCAATGAACATTGATGTGGCTGTATCTCTGTAGTATGCTGATTTTAAGTCCTTTGGGTATAGGCCAAGGAGTGGGATAGCTGGGTCAAATGGTGTTTCCATTCCAAGCTTTCTGAGGAATCTCCACACTGCTTTCCAGAGTGGTTGCACTAATTTGCAACCCCACCAGCAATGTATGAGTGTTCCTTTTTCACCACATCCTCGCCAACACCTATTGTTGCTTGTATTCTTGATAATCGCCATTCTAATTGGGGTGAGATGAAATCTTAGGGTGGTTTTGATTTGCATTTCCCTTATTACTAGGGATGTTGAACATTTTTTCATATATCTGGTGATTACTTGTACATCTTCTTCTGTGAAGTGTCTGTTCATTTCCTTAGCCCATTTGTTGATTGGATTATTTGTATTCTTCGTGTAGAGTTTTTTGAGTTCTTTATAGATTCTGGAAATTAGCGCTCTATCTGAGGTATGGTTGGCAAAGATATTCTCCCACTCTGTAGGCTCTCTCGTCACATTTCTGATAGTTTCCTTTGCTGAGAGAAAGCTTTTTAGTTTGAATCTATCCCAGTTGTTTATTCTTGCTTTTATTTCTTGTGCTATGGGAGTCCTGTTAAGGAAATCTGATCCTGAGCCAACAAGTTGAAGATTTGGACCTACTTTTTCTTCTATAAGATGCAGGGTCTCTGGTCTGATTCCGAGGTCCTTGATCCATTTTGAGTTGAGTTTTGTGTAGGGTGAGAGATAGGGGTTTAGTTTCATTCTATTGCATATAGTTTTCCAGTTTTCCCAGCACCATTTGTTGAAGAGGCTATCTTTTCTCCATTGCATATTGTTGGAACCTTTGTCTAGTATGAGAAAATTGTATTTATTTGGATTTGTGTCCATGTCCTCTATTCTGTACCATTGATCTACCTGTCTATTTTGGTACCAATACCATGCCGTTTTTGTTACTATTGCTTTGTAGTAGAGTTGAAGATCTGGTATTGCAATACCCCCTGCTTCGCTCCTGCTACTGAGGATTGCTTTAGCTATTCTAGGTTTTTTATTCTTCCAGATGAATTTCATAATTGCTTGCTCTATTTCTGCGAGGTACATCATTGGGATTTTAATTGGAATTGCATTGAATCTGTATAGAACTTTAGGTAGTATAGCCATTTTGACGATATTAATTCTGCCTATCCAGGAACATGGGAGATCTTTCCATCTTCTAAGGTTTTCTTGAATTTCTTTCTTTAGTGTTCTGTAGTTCTCATTGTAGAGGTCTTTCACCTCTTTTGTGAGATTGATTCCCAAGTATTTTATTTTTTTCGATGCTATTGTGAATGGAGTAGTTTTCCTAATTTCTCTTTCTGAAGATTCATCACTTATGTATAAAAATGCATTGGATTTATGAGCATTGATCTTGTAACCTGCTACTTTACTGAATTCACTTATGAGTTCTAAAAGTTTTCTGGTGGAATTTCCAGGTTCCTCTAAATATATAATCATGTCATCAGCAAACAGGGATAGTTTGAGTTCTTCTTTTCCTATTCGTATCCCTTTAATTTCTTTGGTTTGTCTGATTGCTCTGGCTAGAGTCTCAAGGACGATGTTGAATAGAAGCGGTGAAAGAGGGCATCCCTGCCTTGTTCCAGTTTTTAGGGGGAACGCTTTCAGTTTTTCACCATTTAGAATGATATTAGCCATGGGCTTAGCGTAGATGGCCTTTATAATGTTTAGGAATGTTCCCATTACCCCAATTTTTTCTAGTGTTTTGAGCATGAAGGGATGCTGTATTTTATCAAATGCTTTTTCTGCATCTATTGAAATAATCATGTGATTCTTAACTTTAAGTCTGTTGATATGGTGAATGACATTTATTGATTTCCGAATGTTGAACCAACCTTGCATCCCTGGGATAAAACCCACTTGATCGTGGTGCACTATCTTTTTAATATATATTTGTATGCGATTTGCTAAAATTTTGTTGAGAATTTTTGCATCGATGTTCATTAAGGATATTGGTCTGAAATTTTCTTTCCTTGATGTGTCTCTGTCTGGTTTAGGTATCAGGGTGATATTGGCTTCATAGAACGAGTTTGGTAGGGTTCCCTCCTCTTCTATTTCATGGAATAGTTTGAGGAGTATTGGAATGAGCTCTTCTTTAAAGGTTTTATAGAACTCGGCTGAGAACCCATCTGGTCCTGGACTTTTCTTTGTTGGTAGGCTTTTGATGACCTCTTCTATTTCATTGCTTGAAATTGGTTTATTTAAGTTGTGTATGTCCTCCTCGTTCAGTTTAGGTAGTTCATATGTCTCTAGAAATTTGTTGATGTCTTCAAGGTTTTCTGTTTTGTTGGAGTATAGATTTTCGAAATAGCTTCTAATTATGTTTTGTATTTCACTCGTGTCTGTTGTGATGTTTCCTTGTTCATTCCGAATTTTAGTAATTTGAGTTTTCTCCCTCTTTCTCTTTGTTAGTGTGGCTAAGGGTTTATCAATTTTATTATTTTTTCAAAGAACCAACTATTTATTTTGTTAATTTTTCCGATTGTTTCTTTTGTTTCGATTTCGTTGATTTCGGCTCTGATTTTAACTATTTCCTGTCTTCTACTACTTTTGGTATTGGTCTGCTCTTCTTTTTCTAGTGCTTTGAGCTGTAGTGTTAACTCGTTTATTTGTTGATTTCTACTTCTTTTTTTGAATGCACCCCATGAAATAAATCTTCCTCTAAGTACTGCTTTCATAGTGTCCCAGAGATTTTGATATGATGTGTCTTTGTTCTCGTTTACTTCTAAGAATTTTTTATTTCCCTCCTGATGTCTTCTGTTATCCATTCATCATATAATAGTGTATTATTTAGTCTCCAGGTATTGGAGAAGTTTCTGTTTTTTATTCTGTCATTTATTTCTAATTTCAATCCATTATGATCTGATAGAGTACAAGGTAGTATCTCTATCTTCTTGTATTTACTAACAGTAGCTTTGTGGCATAAAATATGGTCTATTTTAGAGAAGGATCCATGTGCTGCTGAGAAGAAAGTGTATTCATTCTTTGTTGGATGGTATATTCTATATATGTCCGTTAAGTCTAAATTGCTGATTGTGTTGTTGAGATCTATAGTTTCTTTATTCAATTTTTGTTTGGACGATCTATCCAGTGGTGAGAGAGGTGTGTTAAAATCGCCTAGTATTATTGTGTTGTGGTCTATTTGATTTCTGGAATTGAGAAGGATTTGTTTGACGTACGTGGATGAGCCAATGTTCGGGGCGTAGATATTTATGATTGTTATGTCTTGCTGATTTATGCTTCCCTTAAGCAGCATGTAATGTCCTTCTTTATCCCTTCTGACTAGTTTTGGTTTGAAGTCCACATTATCTGAGATGAGGATGGATACTCCAGCTTTTTTGCTGTGTCCGTGTGCATGGTATGTTTTTCCCCATCCTTTCACCTTTAGTCTATGGGTGTCTCTTTCTATGAGATGTGTCTCTTGCAGGCAGCATATTGTTGGATTTTTCTTTTTAATCCAATCTGCCAGTCTGTGTCTTTTGATTGATGAATTCAGGCCATTAACATTCAGGGTTATTATTGTGATATGATTTGTATTCCCAGTCAATTGACTCATATTTGTTTTTGACATGATTTGGTTTCTCCTTTATTTGGCTATTCCTTTAGGCTAGCGCCTCCTGTTGCTGATTTGCATCGTTGTTTTTCATCTCTTCCTCATGGAATATTTTGCTGAGAATGTTCTGTAATGCTGGCTTTCTTTTTGTAAATTCCTTTAGCTTTTGTTTATCATGGAAGGATCTTATTTCATCGTCAAATTTGAAGGTAAGTTTTGCTGGGTATAAGATTCTTGGTTGGCATCCATTTTCTTTCAGGGCTTGGTATATGTTGTTCCAGGCCCTTCTAGCTTTTAGGGTCTGGATTGAAAAATCTGCTGATATTCTTATTGGTTTCCCTCTGAATGTAATTTGATTCTTTTCTCTCACGGCCTTTAAAATTCTGTCTTTATTTTGTATGTTAGGTATTTTCATAATAATGTGCCTTGGTGTGGGTCTGTTGTAATTTTGTATGTTTGGAGTTCTATAAGCCTCTTGTACTTGGTTTTCCATTTCGTTCTTCAGATTTGGGAAATTTTCTGTTATTATTTCATTGAATAGATTGTTCATTCCTTTGGTTTGTTTCTCTAAGCCTTCCTCAATCCCAATAATTCTCAAATTGGGCCTTTTCATGATATCCCATAGTTCTTGGAGATTCTGTTCATGATTTCTTACCATCTTCTCTGTTTGTTCCACTTTGTTTTCAAGGTTAAATATTTTGTCTTCAATGTCTGAGGTTCTGTCTTCCAGGTGTTCTATCCTATTGGTTATACTTTCTATGGAGTTTTTAACTTGGTTTATTGTTTCCTTCATTTCAAGGATTTCAGTTTGGTTTTTTTTCAGTATCTCTAACTCTTTATTGAAATGATCTCTTGCTTCCCGTATTTGGTCTTTTAACTGTTGATTGGTGCGATCATTTAATGCCTGCATTTGCTCTTTTATCTCCTCCTTCAATGCCTGCATTTGCTCTTTCATCTCCTCATTAGCTTCCCTGATCGTTTTAATTACGTACATTCTGAACTCCCTTTCTGACATTTCTTCTGCTCTGCTGTCATTGGGTTTTATTGATGTAGTATCTAGGTTTGTTTGGGACATTTTCTTCCCTTGTTTTCTCATAATGGTCAGTTGTCAGTGGGACCCTGAGATATTGCAGTTTTCCACTATTGGCTTATAGTGTCCCAGTAGATTTCCAGTGTATCACCTCCCAGCCTTCAGTAGCCTGATGTCTTGGAGGAATCTGATAAAGCAGCTCATTCGAAGAATACTGCCCCTAGCCCCCTACTGGTTCCACGTTTTGGAACTGGCTCTGTGCGGAAATGCTCTCACTGTGGGCCTGCACCGTGCAGCTGGCCGTGTGGGAAGAGCCCACTGCCGGAGTGTGGAAGACTACCTTGGGAAGACTCAAGCTGCCCTGCCCGGCTCTGCTAAGCCACCTCTATCTGGGCCTGCCACCCGGGCCGAGCTTTACCCAGTGGGCAGACTCACCCGTGGCTCCACTTCAGTTAAAAACTTTATATATGTAATCTCATTAAATCCTTCTAATGATCCAGTGAGATTCTGTATATTTTACAACTGAGGATATATGACTTAGAGAAATTAAATAACTCATATTAAAAATGTCTCAGGAGTGGAAGATACTAGCTTCAAAGCCAGTTTCTCTCTACTCTAAGACCCAAGTTGAACACAGTGACACCCAACTTCTAAAAAATTTACATTTTTAGTGTACAGTTATCACCTGATGACTTGGTTCTAGGACCCTTTGGAATACCAAAATACATATATGCCTAAATCCCTGATGTAAAATGTTGCAGTATTTGTATTTAACCTAGGCCGTCCTTTTCTATACTTTAAACCATCTCTAGTTGACTCCTAATACCTAATGCAGTGTTAGTGCTATGTTATAGTTATGATTTTCTATTTTTAGGAAATAATGACAAGAAAAAAAATGTACGTGTTCACTGTGAACACAGTTTTTTTCCCCTGAATAGTTTAAATGTGCAATGGGTTGAAGCCATGTTTGTGGAACTCTCAGGTATCAAGGGCCGACTATACTACTTACAGATGCATCTTTTGGTATTTGCATAGATTTCGTATGTAGTCCTCAAATATGGGTATAAGTTAGTGTTTAGAGATAAGGCACCAAAATTGGAGCTCTAGTTTCCAGTCCTAAACCCCATGATCTTTCCTCCGTTTTAGTGGTGATATTGATGGTGATATCAAATATTCTAAGTGTGATTTCTGTAACACAAAATGCACACATAGTTGTCTTTGGGAAGATATTGTGATAAGTGACTTTGAAATAAAATTACTTTGAGTTTGAATTCCAGTGTGCCACTTACACATCTGCATGATAATTTAAGGCATATACTATCTCTGAAATTCTATTTTGTCATCTGATAAATGGGGATGATAATACATGCCGTAGGGAGTAACTGTGAAGATCAAATGTGACATTTAAGTGTCTGGCACATAAAAAAGTGCAAGGTACATTCCCATCTAATCCTTCTCTCATAGTAAATTTTGGGAAACTAAATGTGCATGCATGATACAAGTAGACATGAAACAATGAAAATACTGCAAAACTGCACTTGATATCATGCAACTGTGAATTTTAAGAACAGTTTTGTCAATATGGAATGGAGTTTCAAGAGCAGTGTTCGGGGAGAAAATGGAACTTAGATGAGCCTTGAAAGATAAGGAGGAGGATATGTATAGTTTGAGAAAGGGAGTCATTTTATTCAAGGAAGACAGCACGAGCTGAATTGCTTGGGTGCAATAAAAGTCCAATCCAGTTACAAAAATACCATTCCAGTGAAAAGCTTTAATGAGATTTCTGCACCCCAGCAGATGACCCACTTATTTAAATACCACACAATATTCAATACTACAGAATTCCTTGATGACACAATTTATTCAATCTCTGGCAATTGGGTGTAATTTAATCAGTATAGAAGCTGGGAATGCTTTACTCGCAGTCAGCATATTGCCTCATGGTCCAGCATTCTCCACTAGCCCAAGTCTGGCTTCTTGTCCTGTGGCTGCCTTCTGCTTTTCTAGAAGGGTATTTCTGTGCTTTCTCCATTTTTACTCTAAGAACACTTTTAAATGAAGATCATAGAATAGCTAACGCTTTACTCTTTCAGCTCTTACCTTCATCTCTGCAGAAATGGCATTACTTTCATTCTAGCTTATTGGTAGTTAATGTGATTAAATTTGTTCACAAAGTCGTTTGTGAGTCATGAACAGTAAAAGTGGAACAAATATGGAACATCTGTCATTTATGTTACAATCTGGGCCCTTTTATACACTCGTTTTAAGAGCATACTTGGCTGTGGTCCTTTGGGAGGGAAATATGTCAGTAACTTTAAATTCTTCATACCCTTTGATGTGGCATTCTGTGTATAGATATGCTTCCCAAGTGTCCATTGGAAAAAAATTGAACATTAATCAAGCTAGAAATGAGTGTATTCACTGAAATATATTCATACTATGAGTTGTTAGATGCAGTTATTAAATGTGAGTTAGATTTATACCTGTCAACTGGAAAGACTGCTAAAATGGACTATTAAGTAGAAAGGAAGGAAAATTTAGAACAGTGTGTACCCATTTGGATAGTCATTCATTGAAAGGACATTCCTTTCCCAGGTACTCTGCATTTTCACCTTTGTCATAAACCAAGGCTGAATATATATGTGGCTCCATTTTTGGACTCACTGTTCTGTTTCACTGGTCTACTTGTCTAACCTTGTGCCAATACCACATTGAATCAGTACTCTAGACTTTACGAAAAGTCTTGATATGTTGTACAGTCTTACCTCTGCTTCTTTAAGATCATTGGGATATTCTTGGCTCTTTGCATTTTCACACCAATTTTAAAATCAGTTTCAACTCTGTACATAAAACTTACTCATTTAAAAATTGAGATTCAATTGAACTTATGTGTCAATTGGGAATTGAGACCTTAAGAATATTGACTCTTTTGTATTATGATCAATGCACCATAGCCTAGCCTTTCATTTATTAAGTATTTTAAAATTTCTCTCAACGCTGTCTTACAGTTTTTTTTAAGTATTTTACATCTTTCATTAGATTCATTCCTATGCACTTTATATTCTGATGTAATTTATAAATGACACTTTTTGGGGGGGTATTGGGGATTGGACTTGGGCACTTGACCACTGAACCATGTCCCCAGGCCTATTTTGTATTTTTATTTAGAAACAGGGTCTCACTGAGTTGCTTATGTCTCGCTTTTGCTGAGGCTGACTTTGAACTTTGCCTCAGCTTCCTGAGCTGCTGGGATTACAGGCCTGCACCCCCACTCCTGGCAATGATATTGTTTTAATGTAGTGTGATTAGTCAATCTTTAGCAATTTATGGAGAAATTTCTAATCATTAAAGGTATCACCAAAAGAATGATAAGAAAAGTCAAGTTGTGCTTACATGTAACAATAAAAATGCCTACATAATCCTGCAAAACAATAATAAGATGACAGAAAGTCTGATATTTTTAATGGGCAAATAGAACAGGTATTTCCCGAGAGGATATTCAAAGGGTCAATAAACATATAAAATTATCATTAGGTAAATGAACATTAAAATCACAATAAGATGTTATACAGCCAGCAATATGGGCTAAAATTGAAACCAAACACTATTGTGATAGTTCCATCAGGGAGTATGTAAAACAACTGGAATTCTCACATTCACAGCTGGTAGAACAACATTATTTGTAAAACTTTGAAAAATTAGCATTATACTCCTAAAGTTGAGTATGACCAATATAACCCAGCAATTATAACTACATATAAATACCCAATAGTCATCCAAACATATGTGCAGCAAACGAATTGAGCCAAGTGTTTATGGCAGCATTGTACATAGTAGCCCAAATTGGAAATTCATATGTCCATCAAGAGCGGAATGAGTAAGCTATGATATGTTTAAATATTTGAGTGTAGTATATTCTATAAACGTCTTGCTTTTGTATTTCTGTACATTAGAAGTATCATGGTATCAAAAGCAAGAAAATAATGTACTGGAAAGACAGATAAATTTTATAGTCATAGTGCTGAGTGGAAATAGCCCAATAGAAGAATATACTTTGTATGAGTCTATTTATTGAAGCAAACTAATTATGTGTTCCTAGGATTCAGGATAAGAGTTATGTCTGGGGAGAAAGGAGAGGAGCATGATTGGCAGGGGCAGGGCGAGAGCTCTGGAATGCTTGCAGTGGTCCATTTCTGAATTCAGGTAATAATTCAATGAATATGCTCACTTTATGAGATTCATCAGCTCTCTATTTATGAGTTGGTACTCATCCCTCTATGTGTTATAGGTTAATAAAAACTTTCTAAACATATCATAGAAATGGAACTTTGCTGGATACTTATGTAATAACTCTACCTTTTTCTGACAGTGGGACTACAGATTTGAATTTTTTTTTTTTAAGATTTTGCTTATTATTTATTTTTATCCACTGGCACATATTGTTTGCGTATTTTTTAAACATGAAAAAAGTTTAAGTCTGTGCAAAAATAGCTAGCAAATCATTTGAATAGAATAGAATTTTAGCACTTAGAATGGACTAGATGGTCAGTAATAAGGTTTCTTCTTATTAATTGCCTTGTGGAAATTCACATAGTAATGAATAAAATAGTGATTATATTTCCTACTAAAGTTTGGATGAACACGTTTCTGGACTCGGAATCTACTTCCCACTTCACTACAGCATAGACTCTTTCTGTATATTACAGGTACACGTAATTGTTTATAGTTGTCTTTAGGGCCATAACTTAAGGTCTTACCACTTTTGAAAAATTCTAACTTTGGAGGTAGAAGAGTTTGGATGATAAAATTAGAAAAACTTGATTACATCTGTTTTCATTAGTTACTGTGTGATTTCAAGCAAATTTCTTGAATGCTTGGAGTTTCAGTTTATCTGTAAAATAAAGATAACCATTCCCATTTTATAGCCTTATTGTGTAAACTAATTAGTAAAATATATTTCAAACACCTTCCATAATGTCATAGAAGGAATATAATAAGTAGTGACCACTTGGGGGCCACAAATCTTTTGGAATATAGCTAATATTTCATAGTCTCTAATTTTTATCTTAGAATTTATTTATATTTTAGGTTTATGAGAAAAATAATGCTTTTATTAAAAGTATTTTCTCACGTCTTTGTAATTCATACTATAGTTCCTTTTATAAAATCGTTATAAGGTTTGCAAATATCAGTAATTTTGTGGATTCACTTTTATGTTAAAATACCCTGTAAATGTGAGAGATCAGAGTTAGATTTCTGTGAAAAAAAAAAAAAAAAAAAAAAAACACGTATCTGTGGCTAGCTACAAAGTTGCAAATCTTCGTAAAGTTGTTTTGAGTAGATTACCTTGATATCCTTCCATACACTACATAATACATTCTCTACAGACTTTCAGTTATTGAACTTCCTTTGGACACCAGTAAAGCTATTGTCTCCAGCAACATCAACAACAGCCACCACAGGAAGACAAAAGCAATTGCCTGCAAAGTGACAGTTTGAAGTTCCAGAACCCAACCATAGGAAAATATAAGCATATTTTAAAGTGAAAATATTTGAGGGAAATATAGTGTTTCTGTTTCATCCTGAAATTTAGCCTGAGAAAACTCAATGTTTTTTGTATGCTGAATTGAAACAGATGAAGCAAAATGAATACTCATAAAAACCTCAAGTACTCTTTCAGTGTATCAGCTAGCTCTATGTATTATGTATTAACGCTAATTTGGGCAGCATCAATATAGGGTGATGTTTTAGGAAAGAATGAAATTTTAAAAATCAATAATCAGGATTAATTCAATGATAGGTTTAAGTATTTCAATATTGTTGTTCTTGGTAGTATGTTGATTTCCATGTCTCAGCAGTAGTTTTACTGTCATTAATAGAATTCAACCCAATATTTAAAGAAAAGGAGGAAAAAGGAATTAATGTTTATTGCCCCAAAATGTGTAAGTACTTTTTTTCTAGTTACAAAAAACTTACAGATTAAAGATTATTTCTTTCATGTTAGAAATGAAAAAACTAAAGTTTGAAGAGATCAGGACAGGAACCTTGTCCAAAGTAACATAACCAGGTAAAATAGAATTTGAAGACAATTCCTCTGAATATGTAGCCAGTAATTTGTCAAAATGATTTGGTTCTATTAGGTAGACTGTGTATATTTTTATTCATCATTGAATGGTAATCTTGTTAATATTTATATTTTGTTATTTTATATTAAGAAATGTTTAATATATTAAATTTTTTAAAAATTTATTTTTATTGTAAACAAATGGGATACATGTTGTTTCTGTTTGTACATGGAGTAATGGCATACCATTTGCGTAATCATACATTTACATAGGGTAATGATGTTTGATTCATTCTGTTATTTTTTCCTTCCCCCCACCCCTCCCACCCCACTATACAGTCCCTCCTTCCTCCATTCTTGCACCCCTCCCACCCCCCATTATGTGTCATCATCCGCTTATCAGAGAGATCATTCGTCCTTTGGATTTTTGAGATTGGCTTATCTCACTTAGCATAATGTTCTCAAATTTCATCCATTTACCTGCAAATGCCATAATTTTATTATTCTTTATAGCTGAGTAATATTCCATTGTATATATACACAATGGAATATTACTGTGGTGTATATATATATATACACCACAGTTTCTTTATCCATTCATCAATTGAAGGACATCTGGGTTGGTTCCACAGTCTGGCTATTGTGAATTGAGCAGCTGTGAACATTGATGTGACTGTATCTCTGAAGTATGCTGATTTTAAGTCCTTTGGGTATAGGCGGAGGAGTGGGATAGCTGGCATTCCAAGTTTTCTAAGGAATTTCCACACTGCTTTCCAGAGTGACTGCACTAATTTGCAGCTCCACCAGCAATGTATGAGTGTACCTTTTTCCCCACATCCTTGCCAACACCTATTGTTGCTCGTATTATTGATAATTGCCATTCTAATTGGAGTGAGATGGAATCTTAGTGTAGTTTTGATTTGCATTTCTCTTATTACTAAAGATGGTGAACATTTTTTTTCATATGTTTGTTGATTGCTTGTAGATCTTCTTCTGTGAAGTGTCTATTCATATCCTTAGCCACTTTGTTGATTGGGTTATTTGTATTCTTCGCGTAGAGTTTTTTGAGTTCTTTATTCTGGAAATTAGTGGTGCTCTATCTGAAGTATGAGTGGCAAAGATATTCTCCCACTCTGTAGGCTCTCTCTTCACATTGCTGATAGTTTCCTTTGCTGAGAGAAAGCTATTTAGTTTGAATCTGTCCCAGTTATTGATTCTTGCTTTTATTTCTTGTGCTATGGGAGTCCTGTTAAGGAAGTCTGATCCTAAGCCAACAAGTTGAAGATTTGGACCTACTTTTTTTTTCTATAAGATGCAGGGTCTTTGGTCTGATTTCAAGGTCCTTGATCCATTGTGAGTTGATTTTTGTGCAAGGTGAGAGATAGGGGTTTAGTTTCATTCTGTTGCATATGGATTTCCAGTTTTCCCAGCACCATTTGTTGAAGAGGCTATCTTTTCTCCATTGCATATTTTTGGCCTTTTGTCTAGTATGAGAAAATTGTATTTATTTGGGTTTGTGTCCATGTCCTCTATTCTGTACCATTGATCTACCTGTCTATTTTGGTGCCAATACTATGCCATTTTTGTTACTATTGTTTTGTAGTAGAGTTGAAGTTCTTGGTATTGCGATATCCCCTGTTTCATTCTTCCTACTAAGGATTGCTTTAGCTATTCTGGGTTTCTTATTCTTCCAGATGAATTTCATGATTGCTTGCTCTATTTCTGTAAGGTACATCATTGGGATTTTAATTGGAATTGCATTGAATCTGTATAGCACTTTTGGTAGTATGGCCATTTTGACAATATTAATTCTGCCTATCCAAGAACATGGGAGATCTTTCCATCTTCTAAGGTCTTTCTCAATTTCTTTCTTCAATGTTTTGTAGTTTTCATTGTAGAGATCTTTTACCTCTTTGGTTAGATTGATATTCCTAAGTATTTTATTTTTTTGAGGCTATTGCAAATGGAGTTGTTTTCCTCATTTCCCTTTCAGCTGTTTCGTCGCTTGCGTATAAAAATGCTTTAGATTTATGCGTGTTGATTTTATAGCTTGCTATTTTGCTGAATTCATTGATGAGGTCTAGAAGTTTTCTGGAGGAGGTTTTTGGATCCTCTAATTATAGAATCATGTCATCAGCAAATAGTGACAGTTTAAGTTCCTCTTTTCCTATTCGTATCCCTTTAATTTCTTTGGTCTGCCTAATTGCTCTGGCTAGAGTTTCAAGGACAATGTTGAATAGAAGTGGTGAAAGAGGACATCCCTGTCTTGTTCCTGTTTTTAAAGGGAATGGTTTCAGTTTTTCTCCATTAAGAATGATGTTGGCTGTGGGCTTAGCATAAATAGCCTTTACAATATTCAGGTATGTTCCTACTATCCCTATTTTTTCTAGTGTTTTGAGCATGAAGGGATGTTGTATTTTGTTGAACGCTTTTTCTGTGTCATATGGTTATTGAAATAATCATATGGTTATTGAAATAACCATATGATTCTTATCCTTAAGTCTATTGACATGATGGATTATGTTTATTGATTTATGGATGTTAAACCATCCTTGCATTCCAGGGATGAACCCCACTTGATTGTGGTGCACAATTTTCTTAATATGTTTTTGATACCATTTGCCAATATTTTGTTAAGGATTTTTGCATCTATATTCATCAAGGACATTGGTCTAAAATTTTCTTTCCTTGATGTGTCTTTGCCTGGTTTGGGTATGAGGGTGATAGTAGCTTTATAGAATGAGTTCGGTAGGGTACCCTCCTTTTCTATTTCCTGGAATACTTTGAGAAGTATTGGAATGAGTTCTTCTTTGAAGGTCTTGTAGAACTCAGCTGAGAATCCATCTGGTCCTGGGCTTTTCTTGGATGGTAGATTTTTAATGGTTTCTTCTATTTCATTGCTTGATATTGATCTGTTTAAATTGTATATGTCCTCCTGGTTCAGTTTGGGAGGAGCATATGTCTCTAGAAATTTGTCAATGTCTTCGGTAGTTTCTGTTTTGTTGGAATACAGATTTTCAAAATAGCTTCTCATTATGTTCTGTATCTCAGTGGTGTCTGTCATGAAACTTCCTTTTTCATCACGAATTTTAGTAATTTGAGTTTTCTCTCTCCTTCTCTTTGTTAGTGTGGCTAAGAGTTTGTCTATTTTCTTTACTTTCTCAAAGAACCAACTTTTTGTTTTGTCAATTTTTTGAATTGTTTCTTTTCTTTCAATTTCATTGATTTCAGCTCTCATTTTAATTATTTCCTATCCTCTACTACTTTTGCTGTTATTCTGTTCTTCTTTTTCTAGGGCTTTGAGCTGTAATGTTAGGTCATTTAGTTGTTGACTTTTCATTCTTATCTGGAATGCACTCCATGCAATGAATTTTCCTCTTAGTACTGCTTTCTTAGTGTCCCAGAGATTTCGATATGTTGTATCATCATTCTCATTGACCTCTAAGAATTTTTTCTATCTCCTCCCTGATGTTTTCTATTGTCCCCATTTCATTCAATAGCATATTATTTAATCTTCATGTGTTGGAGTAATTTCTGTTTTTTATTTTGTCATTGATTTCTACTCTCAGTCCATTATGATCTGATTGAACACAGGGCAGTATCTCTATTTTTTTGCATTTCCTAAGGGCTGCTTTGTGTCATAACATATGGTCTATTTTCGAGAAGGTTCCATGTGCTGCTGAGAAGAAAGTGAATCTGCTCGTTGATGGATGGAATATTCTATATATGTCTATTAAGTCTAGGATATTGATTGTGTTATTGAGTTCTATGGTTTCTTTGGTTGGTTTTTGTTTGGAAGATCTATCTAGTGGTGACAGCGGTACATTAAAGTCACCCAGAATTATTGTGTTGTGGTCTATGTGATTCCTGAAATTGAGAAGGATTTGTTTGATGTACAGGGATGCACCATTGTTTGGGGCATAAATATTTACTATCTTTATGTCTTCCTGATTTATGGTTCCCTTAAGCAGTATGAAATGTCCTTCTTTATCCCTTCTTACTAACTTTGACTTGAAGTCCACTTTATCTATATAAGGATGGAAACCCCCACTTTTTTACTGAGTCCATGTGCGTGGTAGGTTTTTTCCCATCCTTTCACCTTTAGTCTGTGGATGTCTTTTTCTATGAGATGAGTCTCTTGCAGGCAGCATATTGTTGGGTCTTTCTTTATAATCCATTCTGCCAGTCTATGTCTTTTGATTGATGAGGTTAGGCCATTAACGTTCAGGGTTATTATTGAAATATGATTTGTATTCCCAGTCATTGACTTATTTTTGGTTTTTAAGTTGGCTTGGTTTCTCCTTTGAGTGGTTTTTCTCTAAGGTAGTTCCTCCCTTTGCTGACCTACATTGTTGTTTTTCATTTCCTCCTCATGGAATATTTTGTTAAGGACATTTTGTAGCACAGGCTTTCTATCTGTAAATTCTTTTAATTTTTGTTTATCATGGAAGGATTTTATTTCATCTTCAAATCTGAAGATAAATTTTGCTGGGTATAGGATTCTTGGTTGGCAACCATGTTCTTTCAGAGCTTGAAATACATTGTTCCAGGCCCTTCTAGCTTTTAGAGTCTGGGTTGAGAAGTCGGCTGCTATCCGTATTGGTCTCCCCCTATGTGTCATCTGATGCTTTTCTCTCGCGACCTTCAAAATCCTATCTTTATTTTGAATGTTAGGCATTGTCATTATAATGTGCCTTGGTGTGGACCTGTTGTGATTTTGTGCATTTGGTGTTCTGTAAGCCTCTTGTATTTGATTTTCCATTTCATTCTTCAGGTTTGGGAAATTTTATAATGTTATTTCATTGAATAGGTTGTTCATTCCTTTGGTTTGTATCTCTGTGCCTTCCTCAATTCCAATAATTCTTAAATTTGGTCTTTTCATGACGTCCCATAGTTCTTGGAAATTCTGTTCATGATTTCTTATCATCTTCTCTGTTTGGGCAACTTTATTTTCAAGATTAAATATTTTGTCTTCATTGTCTGAGGTTCTGTCTTCCAAGTGGTCTAGTCTTTTGGTGATGCTTTCCATTGAGTTTTTTATTTGGTTTATTGTTTCCTTCATTTCAAGGATTTCCGTTTGTTTTTTTTTGAGAATCTCTATCTCTTTGTTGAAATGATCTTTTGCTTCCTGCAGTTGCTCTTTCAGCTTATTGGTATTATCATTCATTGCCTGCATTTGTTCTCTTATCTCATCCTTTGCTTCATGAATCATCTTAATCATGTATAATCTGAAGTCCTTTTCTGACATTTCTTCTAACATACTGTCATTGGATTCTATTAATATAGAATCTAGATTTGTTTGGGTCATTTTCTTCCCTTGTTTTTTCATGTTGTTCATGTAGCTTCCCCTCTAGCAGTGCAGATCTGGGGTATTGCAGATTTCCCCCTATAGGCTTATAGTGGCCCTATAGGTTTCCAAAACCCTTTCTTTAAGGGGAGATCAATATTAGCAGTGCCCAATTCAGACACTATGCAATCCTAGACCAAATAGCCCCTATGAGGACAATAACAAAATTGTCATAATAAACAAAATGAGTTCAAATATTATCTTCAGTAAAACAAACAGATTTGCAATAAGGTCTGCAGTTTCTAATGGAGGACAAAGAGGATGCAGAAGGATGTAGAATGTGGCTGTTAATGGGATAAGAAAAGAATATCCAGAAGTTCTAGATAATAGAAAGGGTGAGAGTGTAATCAAAAGAAATTGGATGTTAGCATGCAAAAAAGGGAGAAAGAGACTCTGAGGGAACAGGTAAACAAAAGGAAAAGAGAGCAAGAAAAGTAAAGAAATAAAAACTTAAACTTTTTCAGTAAGGAGAAAAAAGAAAATCTACAGTATAACAGTCATATAGTAATGAAACCTCTCAGAGTTCAGTAGCCTAATGCAGGAGAGGTACCTGACAATGAGCTTCAAGCCTCCAGCAGGCATCTCAGGATGGTTTTTGCCCCACCTAAAGATCGGAGCTATGGCTTCCAGGATTATCCAAGATGGCCACTCTGGCTTTGAAATGTTTTGGCAAATGGGGAGCTGGAACTCAGAGTGTGGCCGTGGTCAGCAGGAGGTCCTGGAGGTTGGGTGTGTTTGGTGTGGTTGTGGGATCCTGGAGGCTGGTTGCAATCAGTGGGTCTAGGGTCCCGGTGATAGGGCGCAGTCAGTTGGTCTGGGGTCCTGGCGGCAGGGAGCAGTCAATGTGAGGGCCCAGAGGCAGGGAGTGATCGGTCGGGCTGAGGGATCCTGGAGATGGGGCTCAGTCAGTCCAGCCAGGGGTCCTACGGGGCCTAGCTGTTGTCTCAAAATGGCAGCAGCCACGTGTAATCAAACCTGCAAGTACTGTAACAGTGAACTTCCAGGCAATAGCAGGCAGCTAGTGCTCCACTGGCGGTCGGCGATCAGTTTGCTGACTGTTGTCGGACGATCGGGAGGTGAACCTCGTGCGTTGGGTGATGGATAGGTGTAAGGCAGGTGATGGACAGACAGGCAAGAGGCAGGCAATTGGCGGATGATAGGTGCCTGACAGTGAGCAATCAAGAAACAGATATCCTCTGCTTGAAACTGGAGTTACGGAGCGACAAGGAACGCAGCCTCCCTCTAGTCTGCCATCTTGGATCTCCTCTAAATTTTTATTTCATTTAATTTTTTGTTAGTTTTGTTATAATGATTTTAAGTGTTATAGTAACATGGAAAATTTAAAAAAAATTTTCTAGTAATAGTCTCCTTCATTGGACAAAAAGATCAAATTCACATTTACTAATGTAGGTTGAACTTTAAAATTATACATGTTAGAGATACATATAAATAACCAATTTAGGAGAGAAACAATAGTTCAAAAGTGATTTTTAATCATTTTGATGGTCTAGAAATCACCAGGAAGATCCCAGTACTATAGTAGCCTGATCCATGTAAAAGCAACTAAAACCACACATGAATTCTAGGATCTCTAGCTGCTGTTTACTTATGCTCATATTTGGATATATCCTAAAAAGATAGTGTTCTTCAAGCCAGAAGTTATAAAGATGAGGAAACTCTGAAAACAGTTTTCTTGGGGATAGATGGTAGTATCATCAAATTCTTTTTCTTGGTACTTGGGGATTGCCATGGTTTGAATGTATCTCCCAGAAGTTCATGTGGTAGAAGTATCATCCCTAAATATGTATGTTAATGATTTTTGAGGTGAGGCTTCTGGTAGTAAATCAGGACTAGAGGAGGTCATGTAAGTGGGGCTCCCAGCATGGCACTAGGGACTTTATAAGAAGAAGAAATGAGACCTGAGCTGTCATACTGGCTGTGTCTCTGCCGTGTATGAAATGACAAGAGAACCCTTACAAGGAGCTGGCATCAGGCTCTTTGAACTTACCAGCCTCCAAACCATGAGCCAAATATTTATACTCTTCTAAGTTTCCCTATCCGTGGGTTTCCATTAATAGCAATGAAACCCCACAGAAGACATGGATGATTTTACTCTTTGAGTGAGAAATGTGACCAACTGTAAAAAATAAAATTCTTTAGTTGATTAATGCCCTTTTCAAAGGGCATAGAAATTATTTTAGAATAATTTACTCCAGTTGTTGGAGTGGTTGACTTATGTTCATACTTGTGATACATCTTTTTTTTTTTTTTTTAAGGATGGGAAGTTGTAGGAATAAGATCTATCCATTCTCTGGATGGCTCCTACTTAACCTTCAGGACTCAGCTGAAAAGTAGCTTTCTAGGGAGTCCTTCCTGATTTCCTAGATGCCTAGATGAGACAAACTAAGCTTCCTTTTTTTTTTTTGGCACTGGGGATTTAATCCACTGACCTAAATCCCCAGCCCTTTTTATTTTTTTTATTTTTGAGATAGGGCCTCACTAAGTTACTGAGGCTGACCTTGAACTTGCAATCCTCCTGTTTCAACCTCCCAAATCTCTGGGATTATAGGCATGTGCCTCTGTGCCTGGCTCTTTTGTGTAATTCCTTGTCACTTTATACCTTCATTATAAAAACAATTCATTTATCAAATGAATGAATGGGTTGAATCACGTGGTCTTCCTGCATAGTTTTGAATTTTTCAGATGTTTTGTTTGTTTTTATATATGTATTTTTTGTTTTACTTCTTTTGAAAGCAGACAGTGGCCACCCAAATCCTGATTCACTGATGGTCCTGTTGAACTCAGTGGATCCTTAATTAAAATGCGGTTATGCTAAATGTAAAAAGGTACATATAAATACACATTAAACACAGAGATGTGATAATGTAAATTGTTCTGTCACAAACTCAGAGAAATAATGTAGATATCATTTGCCTTTAGCAAAAATAGAGCCCTTTACCCTTCTTATCTCATTCTTGAAATGCTGTTTTTCAGGTTCTACATCAAAAGCAATCATCAGTCCACAGAGTTTATACTACAAAGTTTCAGCTGCTTTTGTAGTACTCGTTAAACCTGAAAGATATTCTTAATTGCCTGAATTGCATATAAACAACTATACATTAATGGGTTATGTTATTGCAGTTTAGCTGGGCCGGTTTCCAAAATATACAAACTTTTCATGTACATTTCCACAGTATAAAAATACTTTTCTGTTTGTAAGAGTAATTAGGAGATTGTACCAAGGAGTAGACAAATTATGAAAATTCACTGGAGTGCAATATCATAACCTTATGAATAAGAAGTTTGATTTATGGTGGAAGCTTGGAAGAGAGACCTAGTGAAGATTGTCAAAACATTAACTGGTGTTGGGGGATAGTGAGGGTGATATCATTATAACTAAAAATATCTGAAGGTACTGATACTCAAGAGGAGGAAAAGCACTAGGTTTATTTCTTTTTTGCCTACTCATTCATTCTCACACATTTTTAGAGATGATTTTTAAACTCTTTACCCTCTAGACCAGCTGGAAATTGTTTGGTTGACTCTCTTACGATTACTGTCTCAAATCAATATTATTAAAGCACCTAAAATTTTTCCTTTTCTCCTGTACTTTTTATCCATCGTACTTTAATTCCCTAAGCTTTGGCCACTTCTAGTGCCAGCATGGTGCACACAGTAGGGACTCGCACAACTCAAGACTTTGAGCTGACTTTTATTCTTCCTCGTTATCATCACCAGTCAGTCTTTTTGTCTTGTTGACTTTCCTTTATGTTGTTTTGCATTTCTGCCAAGTTTCTTCATTTTTTGGCGCACACTACCTTGTTGGTTCAGATGGCTTTTCTGTGGTAGGCAAAGTGAGACAGTATTTTCATGGGCTGCACCATCCCCATTCTCACTCTTCTCCAAGCCATCTTGCACTTCCAGTTGTTAGTTCTCTCTGGTTCCTTGAAGGTCAAATGTAGGGGTCTCTTTCTAGGAGGCATTCAATAAATATTTGTAGTTCCAGTGACATAAAACAGTAAAGGTGTGTGGCATATACTCTGGCAGTAGACTGACATGAACACAGTGACCCTCAGGAAAAAAACTGTGGTGCTTTTCTTTGTACATGTGCACATAGTGTTGTGAAAGCAGATCCCTTTGAAGGTCCAGAATCAAAACAGTGCCGGAAATAAAGCACTGAACTACCGTAACAGTTGGCTTCTTGACATTTTGCAAATTGTGAAGAAGTAAAAAGTACAAAGTCATTGTGAACTCTGGGTATGGCAAAAGCACCCAACTACATTCCCAAAAGCTATGTGGATGGAGGAAGGTCCTAAAGGGCAGGACCAGTTTCTACCAAGGCCCTGAGAAAGGAGTGTTCCCAATAAATTTGAAGAGAAACAAGGATGACCTTGAGGTTTTAAGCAACTAGAGGAAAGAGGTAACCATTTACTAAGATGGGAAATTCTAGAGAAGGATTGGTGTGTGGGAGGAAAATTCAAGAGTTAGGCTTTAAACATGTTAAATTTGAGATGTGCATCAGACATCCCTGTGGGAATGTTAAGTAGCTGTGAAAGCTGGAGGCTGTTGATTTGAATTTGTCCACCATTATCATTGAGATGGTATTTAAAAACACGAACCTGGATGTAATTGTTTTGAAGATGAATATAGATGTAGAGGCCTGGACCACTGTTTCAGAGAGGCTGAGGATGTGTGAAGGAGTGAACAAAGAGGACTGATAATTGAGGCTGGTGAAGGTAGAGGTAACATAAAGCAAAGCCACTCAGGTCAGGTGAGTAGAGGGGATTTAATGGGAGGGAGTGATCTCCTACCAAATGCTGCTGAGAAGTCAAGGAAGATGAGGATTGAGGACTGGCCATTAGATATGGCAACCTGGAGGTCAATAGTTGCCTTGACAAGGTAGGAAAAGAAGACATGCTTCTTTTCCAGAAAAATCTTACTAATGGGTGATAAAGCAGACCGGTGAATCTAAGGAATAGTGTAAAATATCTCCCTACGTTCTCATTGGATTTACCATCCACCAGGCCACTGTAAGTGCATCTTGGGTAGCGTTAAGGGAATTCTTCTTCCTGAGTCTCTCTCCTTCATGTCTTCCTCTTCTACAAATCCCTCAACCTTCTTAGCCCACAGCTCTCTCTTCAAGGTTTTGCAGATTCCTTTCCTCTGCCCCGGCTCAGTTCTTTCCATTTTCCTGTCCATGAGCCTAGGGTGACACTGTGTGTGGAGACTTCAGAATGAAAGTTCTACGATACAAATAAGCCTTTTCATTATTAAAATTGACCACTTTTCACAGTCTAATGTATTATTATAATGTGAAAGTTTGTCTCTTTTTTTCCGACAAAGTAAACTCCCTTCTATTGTTAGTTTGGTTTTTAAAGTTTCAACTTGTACTTCTCGAACCTAGTAATTCCAACCCTCCTTTTCCTGACCTACACTTATTTATTTATTTATTTTGTCATAGCATTTATCATCTTCTGGCATAAGTGCTTGTTAATTATATTCACTGTTTATTCATTATCTCTTCTGCTAGACATAAACCCTAAATGAACAGTGATTTATATTGATTTCACTTACTGATGTACCCTAAGTGCTTAGTATAATGGTTAGCATATAGTAGGTGCTCAGGAAATTATGGCTGGTTAAATGAAAATTGTAGTATCTAAGCCTGGGTACCAGTCATGTTATGGTTACAGGAAGCAGATGTGTGTGAGGAGTGGAGACATCACCCCGCCACAATTATTATCTGTATATTAATTGACACACAGAAAATTTCTTTATTATGATCAATTTCATCTGCTTTGAAAATTAAATCCAAGCTATTGAAATAGAAGACATGTCCTTCTCTATGACATCTGTGGGAAGAATTAAGGTTCTTGTTGACCCTGAGAATACAAAGTATAGGGAAAGATGGTGATACAGAGAAATATGTTCTGAAAAACTAGTCCAGGGATTTGTAACCTTGCTCAGATAAAGACAGATAGCAAAATAAGCACCAAAAAATAGATTTGTCTTAAAGATGTAAGCATAGAAAGAAACCAGGCTATCTGTGGTACACTTTCCTGGCAGCTCTTTCCCCAGGTCGATTAAATTCCAACTGAGGACGAGTATTGGTAAGACCAGTGAGACAGTAACAGAGTAGAGTTTACAGGCAGTTGACCACCCTGAAAACACAGGCCTGAGGTGGTCCAAGAGAGCATGGCTGTGTCCACATAAGAAGAGATGACTCTTGTGGAGTTACAGAAGTAGTAGGGTGCTTCTCAGTATTCCCAAACTTCCTTCAAGTCTACAGCTGCTTTTTATTCTTTGTCCCTTTCTTTTGCCTACTTTGATGTGGACCTGAAGTGGGCTTTCCCAACAGAGGCTGGGAAACACTTTTAAAGTGTTTACCCTGAGCAACCTGAGCCTTGGGTAGCATTTCTGCTTGGGCTGAACTCCACCCTGTGCACACTCCCTTAACTGGCTTCCCTGTCATCGCACACTGGAGATGGAAGCACCTGCAGTCATGCTGTGAAACAAATGTGATAATGTGTGTGAAGCAGTTGTAGTTTGTAAGAAAATATTCAAGATCGAAAATGAGTCATAAGTATATTTTCTAAGTTTAAAATATACTGATTTACAGTTTCTTCACTTCTGTGTTTTTATATATAACTTTAAAAATTTGTTTGAAGCATTTTTCTTGCAGAAGGTTTGTAAGCCCAATAATAACAAGACTCACACAAAAAACCTTTTCCCTGAGCAATGTGATCTCCTACAAACAAGGTCATTTTCTTGTATAACCACAGTTACAACCTGTCAAAATTAGAAACTGATACAGTACTGCCACATAATCCTCAGACCCCATTCAGTGTTATCCACTGTCACTTTTCTTTATCTAAAGGATCTACTTCACAAATTGCATTGAGTTGTCTGGTCCCTTTAGTTTCCTTCATCTGGAATAGTTTCTAAGTCTTCCTTTGACTTTTGTAATTTTGACAAATTTGAAGATTATGATTTTTTTAGATTATGATTTTTTTATATCCCTAAATTTAAGTTTGTCTGAAAAATCTGTATTGACTATATTTTCTTATTTTGTGTATTCTTGATGTTCTGGCATTGGAGCCTTCCTACCTGGGGAGAGATGGCTCTTCGCAGGGACAGCCAGTTCTTTTTTTTTGCTTTTGTACTGAGGTTTGAACCCAGGGGTGCTCTACCACTGAGCTACATCCCCAGCGCCTTTTATTTTTTATTTTGAGACAGAGGCTGACTGAATTGCTCAGGCTGGCCTCAAACTTGAGATCCCCCTGCCTCAGCCTCCTTTTGGAGTCACGGGGATTATAGGCATACACTACCCTGCTGGCTGGTCTAGCCAATTCTTAAGAGGGAGCATTCCTATTCACATAAACCTGTCCAGAGCCCAAGCTCTGAGCTACTTTCTCTCTAGCTTGCACTCTTCTAGAAGAAATATTCATCGTCCGTGATCACCCCAGGGCTATGTTCTAGAAAACTAGTGTTGGACCCTTTACTTCAGAGCCTGCTAAAATTATTTAGCCAATCCTTGATATGCTTACTTAGCATTTCCTTGCCTCTCTCATGGGGAAAGTAAAACCCACATTTTGCCTCCTCAACAACCCTGGTTCTTCACGTGGCTATGCATGGCCATTGTGGGCCTCTTCTGTTGGGAACTGTGAGTAGCAAACTATATTTTCAGTGGCAATTGTTTCTGTATCTGTTGGCTTCATGATGTCTGAATGAAAATAAAACCCACATTTAAAAATGATTTAAAGCCACATTGAAAAATATCATTAGATACAGGTTATGCATTTGTAATAGGGATATCATAGGAGAGAAATACTGTATTTCTCTCATAGCATCATATCAGATGGTACACAATTTTGATTTGTTCCATTACTGATGATATTTGTATGACTTGATTAAGGTGATGTTTGCCCGTCTTATCTACTGTAAAGTTACTTTTATTCCTTTTGGTAATTTTTAAGTGTTTTGCAGGGCAGTACTTTGCAACTATATAAATATTGTGTTCCTGGTTGAACTTTTACATTTCTTCTTCATTTATTGATATCAGTATGGACATGATTTCTCACTTTGCTAATTTATTTTGCTGGGCAAATTTTCAAGGTTTGACCAGTGGGAACCCTATCATGCAGGTTTCTGTGTTCTTGTGGCAGGTCCTCATGATTTTCTGAGCATTTTCTTACTTTCAGTAATAAAATGAGCATTTTATTACTTCCAATAATAAAATATTCCAGTTATCTTGTACTTTCCTTGCCCCAGCACTTGTATCAACTATTTCTCCAAAGAGTCCTGCTATGATCTGTGTGCTAGGTGTGTTCAATGCAATTGAGGTATCACTGCTCCCAGGTCCTCTAGCAGATGACCTAGGAAACATATATATGGATATTCATATTTATCTATATGTATGTGTGTATATGTGTATAGCTATATAAATAGGTATACATACATATGGGTATACAAACATATATTTACATACATACTTATTTTTATTTCTCTGTGTATATTCTGAAAACCATAAGTTCATACCAGTAATTCCGATCCAACATCACCATAGCATTTATTCTTGTTTTCTGTTTTTTCTTTGTAACTCTTTTACTCCTGCAAGAAGTATGACTCCCATTATCCTTAATCTATTTACTAATTAACTCAATTTCCTTGTATGTAATCAGTCTCTCATTGCCACTGATCCCCTGCCTACCTGCCTTTTCACTACATTTTTACTGTGATTCTCAAGGCGGCACCATCTTCACATTAATTTCCTACCTGTTCTTCTGAGGTGTTGACAGTGTGCCAGTCTTTCCATGCAGTACAGGTTGCTTTAGGGTTTCCAATTGGAAAATTGTTTCTATTGTGAACACTGACATTGTACCTTAAGTGTCAATTGATGCATATCACACAATACCAGAAATAAATAAAAACTTGGTGCTCTCAGTCTTTAGTAATAGGGAAATCAAGAATAAGCCTTATGATTTTTTGGAATTAAAATAAAACTTGCTTTAAACTTTCCAGTTATTAGAGATCAAGGCATTGCCTTTGACAGTTGAAGTGATAATAGGCACCACATGGCTTTTACATGTAATTTGCATCAGAAATTCTTTCATGACAGTTTATATCTTGGTTTTAATACATGATGATCCTACTCACCTCTGGTTAACCTGTCAGTCCTGTGGTAGATTATAATATAAAAGTGGGAATGGTGCTTTCCAAACCAAGACAATGGCTCAGGAATGTAGGACATTTTCTTAACTCATCAAAGTCTGGTTAGCATTGATAGAGATGTTCATCTCAGATTTTATGTCCATTAATCAGAAGATTGACTATTAAGATTATTAGATACAACTTGTCACATCTGACAGATGTCTTCAACTCTCAGGGTCTCTGTTGCCTCATCTGTAAATTTAAAAGGATTTGTATTGGTTAGGATTCATATGACTGCAATAAGCAAAAAACTAACTCATGTCATTTAAATATTACAGACAATCGATTACCTAACATAACAAGAAGTTAGTGGTTTGAAGACAGCATCAGAAGCTGGTGTTGTGTGCATGTGTGTGTGTTTTCTTTTCCCTGCCATTTTTGGCATATTTGGTATTCCTTGGGCTAGCAACCTTTATGGTCAGCCTAGATATCTTACATCACAGCAGCATCCAGTGGGATCAGAGACTTTTTCTTATTGTATAATTTGTATTATGATTGAGGAAGCATTTTCCAGAAGACCCCAGCAGAATACTATCTTATAAATACAATTGTATCACATGCCCACATGGAAACCAATCACTGGACAGGGGAATCAATATATGATGATTGCCTTCGATCTATCATCATTCTTTGCAACTAGGACTGAGTGCCATGTCCCTTGAAGTTGTACCTAGAGACAGGAGACCAGATATCTGGATGGGAAAAAAAGAGAGGGCTTGAAAGGCCACAACTGTTAGTAGGCAGCCATGTGTCTACTATATTACCGTAGGGTCCTTTCAAATTTTCTTGTTTTTTTTTTTTTGTTTTTTGTTTGTTGTTTTTTTTTCTTTTCCCATGCTGGAGATTAAACTAAGGGCATTGTGCATTCTCGGCAAGTACCCTACCTTTGAGCTACCTCTCTAGCCCATCTTTCTTTCTTATTTCACTTGGCATTTCTTAAAAATTCTTGAGGATGGGATCATGACTTTTTAATATAGTAATCCTACCTCCTAGCCTTTAGTTATAAACCTAGAAAATATGTATTGAAATAATAAAAATTAACAGTTCCTTAAATCATTATGTTGTCTTTTTATTTGTTGTTTTGGTTGTAGTTCTGTTTTGTTTTGGCTTTTTGTACAAGGGATTGAATCCAGGGGCACTTAACCACTGAGCCACATCTCCAGTCCTTTTTATATTTTATTTTGAGACAGGGTCTCACTAAGTTGATTGGAGTCTTGCTAAGATGCCGAGCCCAGCTTTGAACTTGAAATCCTCCTGCCTCAGTCTTGTGAGTAACTGGGATTATGGACATGAGTCACCATGCCTGGCTGATTGTTGATTTTTAAAAGGTATTGTTAGATATGGTCTTATCTGGTACATATGTTCATTTCATACATTAACATTAGAATGGTTGATTTCTTTTTTCTTACATATTTCATTTGAATAGAGCATGTTGAACATTTAAGCAATGAAAATTACCTTCCTTCTTATACAAATTTCTTCTAGATGCTTAGGCCTAAATGTGGCACATTGAGTGCATTTCGTTGACCAGGCCTTGAATTTATCTTCCGCTGGATGTGGTGAGTAAGCCTATGACAGATAGATAGTATGACAGATAGATAGTAGGTTTCCGTAGCAGTTGTGGGAGTCAGCTTGGTCTGTATTGCTACCCACTTCATGAAATAGTACATAGATCAGTGTGGTTAAACACAGCAATATTATAACGCAGAAAGGGTTAGCAAATTCCTTCTCTGTTTTGCACTTGAAGTACCAAATGTACTCAGAAAGCATAACAACTGACTTATAATTCTGGAAGTTGGGGAAAGTCAATTCTTTAAGGCCTTTACTTTTATTTATGTAAGAAGATTTTATTGGGAACATTAGCTTCCAGGCATAACTAGAATAAATGAGGTTTTTGGTTTGTTTGTTAATTGATAAACTGATGGTGGCTTTAAAGAATCACATTTAAAGTGAAACTTTTAATTATGTGAAATGCTAAAGTTGTGTATATATTTTTTTAAATGATACCTGTTGAATAATGTGGCATTGTAAAAATGTTCTAAAGGAAATTTAAAAGATTATTTTCTTTACCCTATGATTCTTAGGACTTTGTACATAGGATTATACATTAGAATACCTAAGTCCCTGTCCAAAGACCATTTACTATACTTTTAGAAACCTTTGAAGATCATTAAATGTCTCTCTGTTTCAGTTTCCCTATTTTCCAAGAAGAAACTTGTAACACATGAGTAATTATCACACTAAATTTGTAAGACAGCAACTATAGAAGCCAGTGGTAGGGAGTGTCTGTTATTCTTTTCTCATATAATATATTTTGACTGGCATACTCATAATTTTTAAAGCCCTGTATATACCAAATGTCCCTGTCCATTTAATTGCAATAATTTAGTAGATTCTCCTTCTAGAATGAGTGGAAACTACAGAGATAGATTAGGTAAACAGTAATGAATGTTTGGGACTAGGAAAAAGGCTAACATAATAGAAATTTTACAGTGTTCATATTGCTGACTTCTCTGTAGCATTTAAACTGTTGATGACCTGTTCTTTTTAAATAAATGATTCCATTTTCTTTATGTGTGACCTCATCTACTTTTGGACTTCCTCTTACCATTATTATAGCTGCTTTTTAGCCACCCTTTCTGTTCTTTTCTTCCTGCCCTGCCTTAAAGAGTGCTGGTTTCCACTTACTTCATTCTCCACGTCTCTCACTTGGAAGACTCCCTACAGGTGGCCTCACTCATCTTTGAGGCTTTGGGTGCCCTCTGTGAACTCTCCTCCAGATACCAGTTCTAGAATGAGTTGCTTCCTTAAGGTTCTGACTCAAGGATCTCCTTAACATCTCCACCTGCATGTTTCACAGGCAACTCAAAGTGAACGTGTCTGACAACTGGTGTCTCGACTCCATCCCAGTCAAACATCCTGCTGGTGGATTTTGTTGCTGGGATCAGTACCATCAGGCTTTCAGTAGTTTGAGCAAGACATACTGGTATATTCTCAATTTATAATCTTTTCCTCAGCTCTACAGACACTAAACAAATATCACTGATGGTCTTACTTAATATCACTCTAATCTATTCACTTCTGTTTCCTTTGCTATTTTTTTTATTTGAGGCCACTATTATCTTCTGACTGGATCAATACAAACTACCTTCTAATCGATCTTTTTGTTCCCATCCAGAGAGATCTTTGTCCAAATTAGTCTAATCATGACATTCCTTGCCTAAATCACTACAAAGTCATAGCATAAAACCTAAACACAGAATGATGTATGGGGCATGTCACATTCTGACCCTGCTGCCCTATTTCATCTCATTCACCATCACCTTCTACCTTGTAGTCTTAACTCCGACCACATCAAATTACTTGGAGTGCCCTCAGTGTGCTATATACTCTTGTTCTTTTTTGAACTTTTATTCAGGACCTGAAACTGGGGCATCTCACCACTGTCTCCATCCGATTCAGTCTTATGTGCTGTTCAGGTAACTAACTTGGACCTAACCCTCCTCCTTCTTACCCAAGATTTTATTTTATTTTATTACATGTGGCTTAGAACCCCGTGCTTACTATTGAGTAAACACTCATCTCACTATGTTAATGGAAGAGTTCATGACTTTTTAGTTTGCACCTATATACGGCAAATAACACTTTAGTCTCATCTGACATTTGTGTGTCTAGATGGGACAATAATCACTAATCCAAAGGAACAAGTAAATTGCACTCAGATTTTATCAAAGAGTGTTAAATGACACATTCATAGAAGAGAATGTACCCCTCCATTTATCTGATGGATGCAAAATTATTAATTATAACAATTCCTCACTGTGGCAGTACTAAAATTGGTTCCATTTTATCCACCTTATGACTCTGGTGACTTCTCAGAAATATAGCTTAAAATTCTATTCAAAAGTGATTTGTTTTCCTTTTGAAAATTGATTTCTATCCTCAAGAACTCTTATGTTTTATTTGATTGTAGCAATGTCTTATGGACTGCTATTCATATTCTCAAATTAAAATCATTGCATTTCTCTTTCCTCCTATGGTAGTCTTTGGTTTGTTCTTCAACCCGTCGAGTGAAGTCTGGTGATTTTCCTTTTGTGGTAAGGAATTCACTATGTACTCAATGTATTTTCTGAAAATTGATTTTGAGTCTAAGCATTTAAACCAAGATGAATGGATTCTTATTTTTTTATAAAAGCACTATAGTTTTATTTTTATTAATGCAATGATTTCTTCCAATCTTTTTATTTGCTTTCTTGGGTATTTGGATAATTGAGTACCTTATTGATTTTTTTTTTTTTTAATTCTTCTCTTTTGGTGGAAAGTGATTATTTCTCTCTGTAGGAGGCATGTGTTCCAAATTATTTATTTATTGTTTCTGTGGATTAAACTCAGTACCTCATTTATGCTAAGCACACATTGTACCACTGAACTACATTTAGGGAGCCATTGAAATATGTGTCAATGCCACAAAACAAACCATCCCAATATTAGTCATACAAATGATAACCATTTTATTATGTACGTGGGGTATGAGTTTCAGGAACTCAGAAGAGACATAGTGGGGATTGCTTGTTTGGGGATTCAACTGGGAAAATTCAAAGACAGATAATTCAATAGTTGGGAGACACTTTCCCTGTATGTTTAGTCACATGGCTGATGGTTGATATTGGCTATTTTGTGGGATTTAGGCCTGAGAATTCAGATGGACTGGGTTGGAACTCTTTACAATGTGGCGGAAAGTTAGAAGAACCTTTCAAAAATCAGACAAACAAACAAACAAAAAAACTCCAAACAAGCAACAAATAAACCAACAAAAAAAAAACAAGGTGGAAGTGAGTGCATGCATGGTATTTCATGATCCTACTACAGAAACAATGAAGCACAATTTCCATTTCAATATCCTTGCTTGATGGAGGTGCTTGCAAATGTCAGCTGAGGTTTGGGGCAGGAGTCACACCCTAGGAGGTCACATGAATGATACTGGCCTTCTGTACTGGCCTTCTTTGGAACATAGCGTCTCAGCATACATTCACAGATATAGCTTCTGGCAATGGCAACTTAGTACTGTGATTCCTTTGAACTCTTCAGATTTGTCAAAGGACATTTAAAAAACACATCTATAGCCTATATTTAGAATAATAAAAGTAATAGATATTCATTAAGGGAATTTTGAAAAAAGAAGCAAAGGTAATCAAGTAGAACTATATGCCATGATTTATTTGATAACAGTTCTGGATTTTTTTCCCTTTGTTTGGTATCTTAGATCATGCCTTAATAAAAATTCTCATAAATCTTTGAATACATCTTGATTTCTATGATATATTTTTCTAGAAGTGCCATTACCCAGTGGAATTTTAATCATTAAACAGAAAAATAGTCTTCAATGTGTGTTTTCTTTCATAAATTGATTAATAATCTGTTGGCTATATTATAGGCATCTTACCTTAGATAGTCAAGAAAAATAGTTTTAATAGTTTGTTATTTTTGTTGTTTTTTATATTTTATTGGTTTTCTTTATATATCTCAGATTTATTTTCAAAGAACAGGGTAAAGAATAGAAATAGGAAAAGGACACTTAATTACTATATTTAGTAATCATACCTGTAGATATTCATGACTACTACATGGGAAAAATATGAGTGGCCCAAAGGAATAATTATATACTAATTCTGAGGATATCAGCCCTTAACCCAATTTTTAACTAACTACAGCTAAAAAAAGCTATCTTAAAAAATAATATTTAGGGGGGTGCTAGGGAAAATAGAAATACTTTGGATTAGAGAGAGCAAGTGAAGGGAGGGGAGGGGATATGGGGGTAGGAATGATAATAGAATAATCGAACATTATTACCTTATGTGTGTATATGATTACATGACTGATGTAACTCTACATCATGTACAACTAGAACGAGAAGTTATACTCCATTTATGTATGATGTATCAAAATGTACTGTCAAAATGTTTAACTAATTAGAACAAAAATTATAAAAATAATAATATTTAAACCCCAATATTGGTTCATTGTGGAAAAAATAAGACGGAAGTAAGAATACCATAACTGTAGAAGGTACAGAATCTTTCTAAAACGTTTTTACAAGTATTTTGTTACTCACTTAAATATTGTCTTTCTCATCCCCACCCTCCCAGGTATATTCAACTATTCCTTATCTTATAGACATCATTGTATTTTGATAAAAAAGAAACATTCATGTGTAGTATTTGTAGTTCATCTTCAGTTAATTTTAGGATAGGATAAGTCATATTGGAAAAGTGCAAGGGAAAACTGATCTAAAATTGTAAATTGTTAGAGCAATTTTAATAACACTGAAACTTCATGATAACTCTATTGTCTTATTCCTGATTTATCTAAAAAGTGATGGGAATATTCTGAAACCTTATACAGAATAAAAGTGTCACAATATTTTCTGAGGAATCTCCGTACTGTTTTCCAGAGTGGTTGCACCAACTTACAGTTCCACCAGCAACGTATGAGTGTTCCTTTTCCCCCACCTCCTCTCCAATATGAATTTGTTACTTGTATTATTGATAATTGCCATTCTGACTGGACCATTTGACCCAGTTATCCCACTCCTTGGTATGTACCCAAAGGACTTAAATCAGCATACTATAGTGATGCTGCCACATCAATGTTTATAGAAACTCAATTCCCAATAGCTAAACTGTGGAACCAGCCTAGGTACCCTTCAACAGATGAATGGATAAAGAAAATGTACATATAACACAAGGGACTATTACTCAGCCATAAAGATAAATGAAATTATGGCATTTGCTGGTAAATGGATGGAACTAGAGACTATCATACTAAGGGAAATAAACCAATCCCCAAAAAACCAAAGTACAAATTATATAGATGCTAACTCACAATAAGTGGAGAGTAGGGAAAAATAAAAGTACTTTGGATTAGACAAAGGAGAATGAAGGGAAGGGAGGGAGATTGGGAGTAAGAAAATTAATAGAATGAATTGGACATAGCTTTCTTATGTTCATATATGAATACATGACCAATACAATTCCACATCATGTAGAACCAGAAGAAAGGGAAATTGTACTCCACATATGTTTAATATGTCAAATACATTCTACTCTCATGTATATATATATAAAAAAGAACAAATAAATAGATTACATTCTATCTAAAAAAGGTCACAATGTGGGGAAGGCATTTTATACTATTAAAACTAGTATAGGGCAAATCAAAATTAGTATAAAGTTTAGGATATACGGTGTGAATAGAAGAATATGCTTTAATCTATTAAGTACTATTCCTAGAAACTAGTAATAAACCACACTGCCCAAAAGTTCTTTGGAAGGTTGGTGTGATGCTTTCCCCTTTAACCCCACACCCTGTAATCTAGTGTAAAAACTTCAGCTGAAGCATCATAAGATCCAGGTTCTCATTACATGACCTTGAGGGACTCATTTAACCTCTTTAGATTTTAGTTTCTGAACTGTAACATCAGGAATTAGACTAGAGTGATCTCAGCATTCTAATGGATTTTGTGATCATGTTTTGATTCACAGCTTAATGTGAAGGTTGAAAACCACCATTCTGGAATTCCATTAAGGAATTTTAATTTTATATGTACAGAGGAGGGTGATTAAACATTTGACCCATGTTACTTGGTAGCTTGTCTAGAGTTTTCTACCTGAAAAGTGGTTTGTAATCTTCTGATCATTCCACTCAATTAGCTATTTATGTGGCACTTAATACTAGTGCCTAGTTTCCTGACAAAGAAAGAAAAAAGTCCTGTCGCTTAAATTTAAAACATCTGTCAGGAGAATTCTAAAGATCTGCTTACTTGCAAATAACTTTTGAATTTGTTACTGCTATATGCATGATATTCTGCAAACTCACTTCTATAGCATTAGAAATAGAAATATCACCAGGTGATATTTAGTGGAGAAATTAATTATCTTATAACTTCTAACATCTGAACCTAGCCAGGTTCTCCAGTTCCCTTGCAAGAACTGATGTGATTATGTCGTACAAATTCTGTGCCTGTCTTTAATCATGTATGATTTTTTAACAGGAGGGAAAAGAACCATGTGAAATTTTATTTAAAAAAAAAAAAAAAATTAGGGTTGTGGATATAGCTCAGTGGTAGAGCACTGGCGTAGCCTATATGAGGCCCTGAATTCAAGGCCCAGGACCACCAAAAAAAAAATCACTGTAACATTGGGGATGGGTATAAGCCCTATTTAGCAATATTTATATTTTTCTTTTTTAAGGACATTTTATCTCTCCATTTTTGTTGATGAAACAAATTGTTAATATTTACATTTGAACTTTGGAACAAAAATATAGGTGAGGTAAAAATGGGCAAAGTTTTACATATATAAATTGGTTATAAAATTTTAAAAATTCTATAATGTTAAGATATGCTTTTTGTACTTCTTACAATTTTTAAATTGAAGTTCATTTTTGAGCTTTAAAAACTTTTATTGTAGGGAAAAATGGAAACTAATAAAGGAATGATTTAATGAATTAAATTCAATGAAAAATATAGAATATAGAATGAATTGGACATAGCTTTCTTATGTTCATATATGAATACATGACCAATACAATTCCACATCATGTAGAACCAGAAGAAAGGGAAATTGTACTCCACATATGTTAAATATGTCAAATACATTCTACTCTCATGTATATATATATATAAAAAAGAACAAATAAATAGATTACATTCTATCTAAAAAAAGTCAGCTTTCTGGCACTAAACTTTGAATTCAGAAACAACCCCTGTGACCATAAAAATAGACGTCTTCAAATTATTGCCTTCCTCCCTTCGAGTGTTTATGCAATCAGCATTACTAAAACAAATATAAAATTATCTCTGTAATTGTATTGCTCTAAAGAATTTGTTTTCAGCTTTTTTCATAGCCTACAGTGAGTGTGTAAAGTACTGTACTAAAGAAGTGTTGCAAGGTTCTGAGCCATGACTAATTTATTTCCTGTAGAAATGCCTTAACACTTAATAAGGTGTTAATTGCATTCAGGTGACACAACTGTAGTTGGCAAGATAATTTGGTGTACCTTATTAGAGCTGGTGGAAGTGTGGAAAGCATTCAGGTTACACTGCAGAAGGAAGGGCAATTTCTTGCGGCTCATCAGCGCTTGATAATGGACACTTAGCAGTCTAACTGGTCAATGGCATTTATACTATCGCCACTAATGAAAGACATTCAATTAATAATAAGAGAAAATTGAAGTTTTGTTTTTGAGAAAGGTAATAGTGTGACCAACAGAAATATAAATTGTTTATTTAAGTGCTTGTTATCCCCATCAGTAAGTCAATCAGAGTTTCATGACCTATTTCAAGCAAAAAGTGAAAAATTCCATGAATCATCCATACGTTTGTCAATTTCCAAAAAAATGAGGAGGTGAACTAGGGTTAATGTTTGTAGCTGAGAGAACTGGGTGAAAATTAGAAGATTTTAAGTCATTGTTAAATCTGCTGTAATAGATTAGCTTGGCTTTTCACTGGTATTCATCAGGGATAGTGTGATTTCATTCAGGATAACAAATTGTGTAGCATTTACAATAGATCTACATGCTCTAAAGCAAAATAAGTAAATGTGAAATTTAAAATGTTTGAATCCTACAAAAATATGGGACTTAGATTCATGCTGATTTATCCTTTTATTCTTCACAATTCAATTTCTAGAATGAAATGAATTATCAATATTTATATTTTCATTGTTTTATTTTGGCATTGTATAGACAGAGTTTTGGCGTAAATGTAATAGTTATCTAATAAATATAATAGCTGAGCTGGGTGTGGTTGTGAATGCCTATAATCCCAGCCATGTGGGAGGTTGAGGCAGGAGGATCATAAGTCCAAAGTTAGCCTGGACAACTTAGTGAGATTTTTGTCTCAAAATAAAAAATAAAAAGGGCTGAGAATGTTGCTCAGAGGTAGAGCACCCCTGGGTCCAATCCCTAGCACTACAAAAATAAAAAAATAAAAATAAAAATAAAAATGCCTGACATGTAATGAGCACAAACTCTGGCCTAAATACTTTTTTAGTTTTATATGGATGATTTTTTATATTTTTCAAAACAAGTCTATGAAAGAAGGACTAGTTTTAATATCACTTTTCCAGATGAGAAGTATAGTAAGACTATTGTCAAATCCTGGTAGGAAGAGCTTAACAGGAAATGGAGTGAGGTCAGCTTAGATTTTATTTTTTTATATCTTTGGATTGAGTATCTTATAACTCAAGTGAGTGAAACTTAAGTGAAAGTTATTTTTTTCCAGAGCCACGCACACCTATGAGCTGTATTCTCCTGTTGTGGAATCGGGAATTAGTTTTACTTGTTTGATGTTTTTAGATTTTTTTTCCTTTTCTTTTTTTTTCGTGGGGGGTGTACTTAAATTATAAGATGGAATTTAGCAAGATTGTGGAGGACTTACCAAATTTTCACTGTACAAATACTGATGAAGGGATTTGGGGCACAACTACACTCGCCTATTGGAAGATGTGAGCAGTTGGCCTTCCTTAAATCATGCCTTTCAGGGATGGTTCAGTTAACCAGTTGGTACTGAAAGCAATTTTCAAGTGTCAGTATAGTTTGCAACACTGAAATTGAAACATGACTCATTTAGCTTTGACTTTATTTGTTTGGTTGATCCTGAATTATGTGTGAGTCATCAACAATGTTGCTCATAAAATATTGTTGTGATAGGAAAATCTCTAGATAAAAGAATCATGCAAGAAACAGTAGGAAAACTCATTTAGGTTACTATTTTATATTTTTTTCAGGCATTTCTGCCTATGGATAATATGGGAGTTTTGAAAAAAGCTGAAGAAAAGTTATTAAAATGTAGGAAATTGGTAGGGTCAAATACATTTCTGAGTGAGGGAATATGTAATTCAGTACAAATCAAATAGTCTTTTCTGACCTTTTTCCCCTTCAAACCTTCCATATTTTTATGTATATGACATATATCTTACCTAGGGATTAAAAATGACCCTGAGAGAGAAAAAAAAAAAAAAAGCAATAAAAATTCAACAGGGAGCTTGAGATCTGCAGTGAACAGGGTAGAGGGCTAGTTTAACAGGAGCAAAGAATACTGTGGTGGGAGGTAAAGATGTGGTTTTTGTCCTTAGGAATTTTCCAAATAATTAGCAAGTAAATGTTAGATCCTATGCGCATACACATGCACACATGCACACACACACACACACACATACACACTCATGTCCTAGTTGCCAGACAAGGAGGTAAAAAAGTCTCATTTGTGTAACATGAAAAAACTGACTTAAGATTTCCTGAGTGGATAATATGGAAATTTTTATGAAGAAGGTAATATTTGAGCTGGACCTTAAAATACGGGTAAAGCATTTTAGGTAGAAGTAATGGAATTATAAAAGGTATAATGGAAGCAGTATGTAAGATTCATTGGAATGAGAGTTAATTAGGGCCTAGGTTGTAATTATGACAGTAGAAAATGGAGTCAATACATGAAAGGGTAACGAGACTGAAGACTCACTAGATGTCCGATGCCCATGGTATGCATGTACCTTGGTTTATAATGGCTCTGGATTTCTATCCTCAGCTTGGATCATTCAAAAATTAATAATTTTACCAGTTTATCCAGAGGTAATCCAGCTCAGGAGAACTGACAACCAAACACACAATGCACACAGGTAGACATGAGAGAAATAAGAAAGCCAATTTAGTTTTGGACAACTTACAAGGAAAATGTCACAGGGAAAATAAAAATAATGAAAGTTTGATTAGCTTCTACTATTTTAGAGATATTTAAATGCAAAAAATTGTCTTGGACTGTTTGTGGGTTCAAACAAAATCAGGTTTTTTTTTTTAATCCGAAATGGCTATTTCCTTGGCCTTATTCCATACCTTCTTGGTATACCAAATTCACAGACATTTACTGTTTTTCTTTATTAAAGCCTCTCTCTAGGAGTCCCCACAACCTATTTCATGACTGTGTCTTGGGAAGATCTTCCATTGAATGACCCTGCAGAGACTCTTGGATTGCTGTTGTGGAGGTGATTTGCTCAAGTTTACTACCTCCAAATTTCCCCCACTATTGACTTTGCCCATGTGGCTGCTAAATTTGCTAAACTCTCATTTGGGGCTCCCCTAGAAATGATTCACTACTTGCCCATGATCTGCCTTTGACTTGCTTCTGTTCCTTTTGGCACAGCTATCATCAGCTCTGGATTACTGAACTTTCATGGGTGTTCTGGACTTCACTCCTTATCCTCAGTCCTGCTAAACAAAAATACTATCCCTTTCTCTGTGATTTATTCCTACATAAGAATTTATGAGCCCTGTTAACTAAAAGTTTTTCTCGGTTATGTTTACTTTGTTCAACACACACACACATACACACAGGCATACCTTTTTCTTCCCTTGGATGCAGACTACCAGTCTCCTTTGACATTTCAGTCTTGTGGATGAGTTCAGATCTTCAACCCAGACTTTTTTTTTTTTTTTTTTTCCGGTACAAGGGGCACTTAACCACTGTGCCACATCCTCAACCCTTTTCATTTTTTATTTTGAGAAAGGGTTTCATTAAGTTGCTGAGAGCCTCACTAAGTTGCTAGAGCTGGCCTCAAACTTGCAATCTTCCTGTCTCAGCCTCATGAGCCACTGGGATTACAGGCATGTGCCATCATGCCTTGCCAAATGCCTAACTTCTCTATACCTGTGCTTTAGCTTCTGTACCTGCCCCAGATTTGCCACACACCTTTTATCTCAGTAGCAGCCTGACCCATTTGGAAATTAACCTTAAGTACTCTAATATCTCTCTAGTAGTGTGACCCATTTAGAAAATAATTAATTAATTGATTTTGTTTGTTATTTTTTATTTTTCCCTCCGCTGTAGGGAAAGGGTCTCCAATTTTTCCTTGCGATAGAGTTGCATGTTTGGAAAGAATGAAAATTATCCCATACGACAAGCTAAGCAGAAATTCTTGTGTCTAAGATCTGAGTTCTTTTTTATCCCTGAGGAAATCATGCAGGCTCTTTTGAATTTCTAAAGTCCGAGAACTTGAGATCCTGATAGATAATTAAAAACCATTGCTATAGGAAGAGGAAGAGGGGGACAAAAAAGAAAAACAGACTGTTGTGAGACTGAGAACACAAATGTGAGAAAAGAGATGGTAGTTTCAGGCCCATCAGGGCAGACGTCTGAATTTACGCTGGAAAAGATGAAAAACGCTGTGTATGGAATTGAAAAACAGTGAATCAAGAGCTGCAGCCTTGGGAACCTGGGTGCGGCTTGTCTGTAGTTAAGTTTGACCCAGAGAAGGCAGAGGTGCTAGGCAATATTCCTTCCATGAAGGACCAGGCTTTCCTCTTCAGGGCTTCCCAGGGACTCAGAATTTCAGCTCTGTGAGGATAGTAGAGAGCTAGCATTCATGCCACAGGCGACAGCAGAGTGCAGTGGCAGCTGCAGACTCGGAGATATCCAAATACCTCACCACTTGCGAGTGGGTGTCTCAGACTGTGAGTTTGCACAAAATTAAATCCTAGAATCCTTAAATGGTCCTGAGTGGAAACAGGCTACTTGTGTTTACTCTTGATTTGATGGATGAAGTCTTAGTCTGGTACATATTTCGTGTACATAAAAACAAATGTGTTTTTACATACATGCTTGCCTCTTGAGAATTAAACATCTCTCAGGCCCCACAGAAATCAGTGGAATTAGCAAATAGATATGGTGAAGAAGTTGGTTATGGTGGGGGTGCATATTGATTGCTTCCAGTAAATACCAGGCATGTCCAACTCTTAGTCCCTACTCAACCAGATCACTGATTGAATTCTCATAATATCCTGGAGGAGATGACTTGATCTCTATTCGTATGGATGGCAGTCTGCTTAGCTAAGGTAATGTGGAAATAATTAGCAGAGAGTTGACTAATTTGGAGGAGAAGTTTTGATGGTGTAAATTGCTAGTATATGAAAGTCTTGATAGGTAAATGCATTTGTCTCTTCCAGGAAATGACTGTCAGGATTCTTAAAACATAAACATTCAGTCTCAGGTTATCTTCTTTCCTAGTACTATTGAGAAATTTTGGCAAATTCTTTCTCTTTAATGCTTGTGTTTCTATATTCTACCAACTTTATAGTTCATTATCACTGCAAATAACTCAGAAATTTAAAATATTAAGTGTCTTTTTTAGAATTACATTGGACTTCATAACTAAACTTGGAATATTGTATTTTCATTTTATATATTAGGCAGAATTAAATGTGGAAAGGATTCTACATTTTGTGTTGACTTGTATTACTTCAATTTCATTTTAAGAGTTTTCCTTACTCTCTCACCTAATTAGTTCCCCTTATCTGGTCAGAAGTTATCTTGAGGAGTCATATCTATGTGTGGTCCAGCAATGAACAGGAATATAGAAGTCTGGAAAAGAGGACTGATTTCTCAGGGAAAGTTTAATTTTTTTTTTTTTTTTTTTTACATTGAGATTGGGATTCTGAAGGGCCAGTCAAGTGGTTATCTGGTAGGATAAGTAGATAATTCTAGTTATTGCTGAGGTGTGTGCCTCAGGTAGAACCTTGAGTTGAAGATGGCCCAACACAAGGTAGCCAAGGACAGAGTTGAGGAGAAGAGCAAAAGAGGTGTCTTGGGGAGTGTGAAGGTGGCATTCAGGCGGCACTGATTTCCTCTCCCAGTTGACTTCTGTTCTCACTCACTAGCCAAATTTCTGCAAGCACAGCAGCACCAGGAAAATGAAACCCGACAACCTTCACATTAAACACTTACTGCTTCTGGTAAATCAATCGGGCCACATGTCATGGTTTCTGCCCAGGAGGAGCAATAATCCCAGTCAGAGAACAGTTCAGAGCTTGTTAGAGCAACACTGTCACCTCATTTACAGAACAATTTTGTTTCCATATGACAAAATCCATGACCAAAAATGATAAAGCCAGCTTATCTCATCCAAACTACCAGAGCAAGCCCTATTGAGGATTGAGAAGAAAGTAGAATGGATCCCATGTGGAAAGAGCCCTGTCAAAGCAGGTTCATTTTTAAGAACTATGATATATTTTGATACTTTCCATAGTACTAAGTTAAAATTCACAGTTAAACTATTAAATTGCACACAGGCATAAACTGCACACAGTTTATCAACCTGTCTTGGGAATAATTCTTACAAAAGGGATCTGTCAATAAAACAGGACCTTCAAAGGATTCCCAAGTGAACAACTGCCTTCCTAGATCATGAAAGTTAAGGAGAGACTGCAAGTGTAGTTTTCCTCAGAAAGCCTTTAAAATACTCCCTTTGTGTGTCACACTTTGGTTGATAGAGTCCCTAACTATTTCATAACTGAACTAAACCTCAAGTCCCATATCAGGATTACTGTCACCACCTTACTGAGACTTCTCATATAGGTTTTATTTGTGTTTTAAAGTATATCCTAAGCCCCAGGAGTGAGTTGAGAAAATGCTCCTGATCTTGCATACCTTCCTAAGACAGAAGAAAAGACTGTTTTCCTGGATCCCTCTCTACTAAACATTTCTTATCTCACATTCTCTCAGGTTCAACTCTTATTCTACATGATCTTAAATATATCCATGTCCTTCTCTTGCCTTATGTATTTTCTGTGATTTTCTCAGTCAGATTAAAAGTTTTTAAGAAATAGTGGATTGAAGAATTTGTTTTCTTCATAGTCTTTGTAGATTCTAGCTAAGTGTTAAGTCCATAGAAGTTCAATGAAAGATTAAAAGTAATTAAGTTCATAGGACATAAATTCAATTTATTTGCATTCAGATTATTATATTTTATGCCAATAATTAGCCTGAAAGATAGTCACTTTATTGTTAGAAAGAATCACACATACACCACATACACACTTATTTACTAACACAGTAGGCACATAACACACATTCCTGTGTGTAAAACAATGATAATAACAAAGACCCAAAATTGTGGATTTCATTGGCATGGCTTATGGAAATATAAAGTAAAGAAAATATTATGGATCACTGATTAGCTAAAGCAAATGTTAAAAAGAGGAAATGATAAGTAAATTATTTTCTGTAAGTATAATACTTGATTTGCCTTTATGCCAACTAAGAATTTTTTTTCAATTAAGACCCTAATCATGCTTTTCAATCCATTTTAGTCAGTGTATCCGGACACCTGCCAAATAACTTGTTTATTCTAAATTGAATCAAAATAACCAATAACTAGGCTTCAATATACCTCCAAAGTTTATTATCTGATACGAAAAGCAAAATAAAAAGCTTATGTTTTCAAACTTATATACTGCACGCTCAGATTTGTCTCAAGATTATTCTTCAAAAATGAAATTCTGGAGAACCTGTTAAATTGGTACCTATCTCAACACTTTCAAATCCATATAGCTCTAACACATGAAAATTAGTTTTTTTAAAAATCAATATCAAATCAAAATCTAATATCAAAATCCATCAGTATGTAGGATAGTTATCTGCATTATTTGTCATCAAAAGCTCTAATGAAGACAAAAGAGAGCACTTATATTATTATCTAAAATGTGAACTTGCTTTTGGAATTTTGTCAGGGTAAATTTTCTTGGAAATCTTCTTTTTCTCTGAAAATCCTGTTGCCCTTAATCACTTCAGATGAAGCCAGGAACAGGGCAAGAAAGACTGAGAGCTGTTTGCTTTCAACTCACAGGTTACTCAAGTCAAGAGTGAAAACCTGAAATGATTCAACAAAGCCTTTATCACAGCTCCTTTATACAAATACGAATTTTCACATGGCATGAAATTTGATATTCTATTTTCAACCTGCCAGGTCCAGGTTTCTGAGTAACTGTGAAGAGAAGCTAGGTCACTTAATTTATGGATAATACTGGGGTAGAGGCAGAACGATAGTCAGCCTTTGTAGATGGGGGATATGCTGTTGTAGATTTTTAAGAGATTTCTTCTAATTTATGATAATATAAGAACTAGTGCCCCATGTGGTGACACACACCTGTAATCCTAGCTACTTGGGAATCTAGGGCAAGAGGATTGCAAGTTCAAGGTTAGCCTGGGCAGTTTAGTGGGGCCCTGTCTCAAAATAAAATTTTAAAAGGGCTGGTTATATACTTCAATGACAGGGCACTTGCCTGTCATGTGTAGTAATGAAAAACAAACAAACAAACAAAAAAAAACCCCAAAAAACAAAAAAAGGAAAAGGAAAAAAAGGAAAAACAAAAAAAGGAAAAGGAAAACAAAACATACAGAATCTTCCCCTTTGTATCTGTGATTTCTATGTCTGCAAATTCAACAAACCATGGATGAAAAATATGTAATTTTCTATATTGTGCTTGAGCCGGGTGTGTGGTGCACACTTGTAATCCCTGTGACTCTGGAGATTGAGGAAGGAAGATCTGAAGTTTGAAGCCAGCTTCAGTAACTTAGCCAGATGCTGTCTAAAATAAAAAGGGTTGGTAATTTAGCTCAGAGGTATGGTGATGCTGAGTTCAATCTCCTGTACCAAAACCAAAACCAAAACAAAAAGAATTGTAGGAACATTGTAGTGAACATGTTCCTTGTCATATTTCATAAACAACATAGCAGAACAAATGTTTACACTGCATTTACATTGTTTTAAGTATTATAAGTAATGTAGAGATGACCTAAAGCATATGTGCACAGGTTATATGAAAATGTTATACCATTTTACATACAAGACTGGAGAATCCATCAGTTTTGGTATCTGTAGGGAGGAGGGTCTTGAAATCAGTCCCTGCCCAGATAAAAGGAATGACTGTACCCACACTACTTAACATGCTGCATTTTGTATTTATAGCATTTACATAATCAACCTACAAATCCTATTCAAAGTCTGGTTCAGTTTACTTTTGTCAATTCTTTCCTCAGATGCCTCCTTTCCCTTCCATCTGTATCTGAAACTCAAGCAAAACTAATCTCTCCCTCTGCTTGGTTCATATGGCACTTTGTTCTTACCTGCATTATGGCTAATCATGTTGTGTTACTTATTTACATAGCTGCCTCCTGAAAGAGATTGTGGATTCCACTAAGATGGTGCTAAGTCACTATGCATTTTTATAATTGAACACAATACTTGGATAGTAGGTTCTATTTATAAGTGAAAACAACTTAATAGTACTCATGTGAATGAAGTAATATAAATTACATGAATGAGTAAATTGATACAGGAATAATGAATCAATAATATCTCTTCATGATTTTTTTCTCCTACCATTACAAATTTAAATCAAATTTGGGATTATATAAATTGTATCCAGCTAAATTGAACAATTTAAGGCATTTCGAACACCCATAAAATCGCCACCACAATCAAGATGCAGAAAATGTCCATCAGACCCCAAATTTTCTTACTCCTTTTGGAGTCCACTCTCCCTCCAGTTGCTTCAAGCAACTACTGACCTGCCTCCCAACATTGTATATTGGTTGGTATTTTTTAAAAATAATTTTAGAAATGAAGTCATTCAATATGTGCTCTTTTTTGTCTAGATTTTCAACTCGTGATGATTTTGAGCTTCAACCATATTGTTGCTTATTTCAATAGATCATTCTTGTTGAGTCATATTCCATTGGGTAAATATACCATATTTTATTAATGCTTCCTTTGAAAGATTTGTATTAATTTCATTTGTCACCAATCATGAGCAAAGCTTCCAAGAACGTTCACATAGAAATCTCTCTGAACTTTCAATGGCTAATACTGTTGAATATCTTTTTAAGTGCTGATTGGCTAGTTATACTGACAATTCATATTTTTTGTGGCTTGGATTTCTGTTTTCCTTTATGATTCATGCTCTGTGTGTTTGTGTTTGTGTGTGTGTGTGTGTGTGTGTGTGTGTGTGTTCTATCTAAAAGAGAAAACATTTTTTTCAATGCAGGGTCATAAAGATTTTCTTATATTTTCTTCTATAAATTTACATTTTAGTTTTTATATTTAGATCTGGGATCCATTTAATTTTTGTTTGAAGTGTGAGGTCTAAGGGTCAAAGGGTTTTTGTTTTTAGTTTTTCTGTACAAGTGTCTAGTGTTCTAGTTTATTAAAAGCTCTTGAATTTTCCCATTAGTTTTACACTTTTATTTAAAATTAAGTGACCATGCACCCATGTTCCCTGCAGCATTACTCACAATCATCAAGATATATAATCTACCTAAATATCTATCAATGGATTAATGTTGTCTTAGCCCCTTTTATGCTGCTATAACGGAATATCACAGGCCAGATAATTTATTGGGTCCTTGTTCTGGAGGCTGGGAAGTCTAATACTGAGGGCCTGGTATCTGGTCAGGGGCCTTCTTGCTGCAGTATCTTCTGGTTATGAGGACAGAGAGAAAGCACATGAGAACAAGAGATCAAATTGGAAACCTCAACCTTTTCTCAAAAAAAAAAAAATGGGTATTAATTCACTAATGAGGGTGGTGACTTCATGCCTAAATACCTCCTGTTAGGCTCCATCTTCCAACATTGTTGCATTGGGGATTAAGTTAGCAATAACCACTTGCATGAGGGACACATTCAAACCATAGTAAATGGATAAAGAAAATGTGACACACATAGCCAATGGAATACTCTTCAGAATTTTTAAAGAAGGAAATCCTGTCATTTGTAAAAATAAAGATGAACCTCGATAATATTATGTTTAGTAAAGTGAGTCAGATAAATACCACATGATCTCAAATACACATGAAATGTTTAAAAAAATCTAACTCCCAGTAGCACAGAGTAGAATGGTAATTAAGAGTTTGGCGACTGAAGAGCAACGGGGGTGATAATGGTAAAAGGATACAAAATTACAGTTAGATAGGAACAAGAAGTTCAAGGGCTCTGTTGTATATCATGGTGACTGTGGTGAATGATAATATGTTACATTCTTGAAAAGTACAAAAAGAGTAGTTTTCCTTGCCAGGATATAACTGCACATCTTTATGGGTTGCAATGTGATGTCATACAAAATTTATACATTGTGTGAATTGATCAACTCAGGATACCTAGGTTTTCTATCATCTCAAATATTTATCATTTCTTTGTGATGAGAACATTGAACATCCTCTCTTTCCTTTTATTTAATTTTTATTTATTTAATTTAATTTAATTCAGTTTTTAATTATCTGATACATATTATTGAAAATAATTACCATTTTGTGTAATAGAACATCAGGACTTAGTCCTCCCACCTGGCTGTGACTTGGACCTGTTAAACAATCTCTTCCCATTTCCCCCTTTACCCACCCTGGCCTCTGGTAACCACTATTCTGCTCTCTTCTTCCTTGAACTCAGCTTTTTTAGATTCCATTTACGACTAAAGTCATGCAGTATTTATCTTTTTGCACCTGTTATAGTTCACTTAACATTATGAAATCCAGGTCCATCCATTATTGCCAGAAACAGAATTTCATCCCCTTTTTGTGGTTGAATAGTATTTTATTATTTATATATAAATCACATTTTAAAATCCATTCATTTGTTGATGGACACCTAGGTTGATTTGATATTGTGGCTAATATAAATAGTGCTGTCTTACACATGGGAACACAGGTATCTCTTTGACATATTAATTTCATTCCTTTGGGTATATACCCGGTAGCATAATTACCAGTTCACATGGCAGTTCTATGTCTAGTTTTAGGAGGAACATCCATATTGTTTTCCATCATGGTTATGCTAATTTACATTCCCACCAATGGTGTATGAGTTTCCCTTTTTCCACATCCTTACCAATATTTCTCATATTTTGTCTTTTTGATCACAGCCAATCCAATGGGTAAGGTGATATCTCATTGTGTTTTAATGGCATTTCCCAGATGACTAGTGATTTTTTTTTTTTTTTTGCATTCTTCCAAATATTTGTTGGTCCTTTGCTTATTTTCTTTTGAGAAGTGTCAATTCAGATCATTTGCCCATTTTTAAATTAGCTTATTATTATTATTACTGCTTCTGAATTGAGTTCCATATATATTCTGAATATTAATCCCATTGGGTAAATAGTTTGCAAGTGTTTTTTTCCAATTCTGTATGTTGACTCTTCACTCTATTGATTACTTCCTTTGCTATAGTTCTTATCATTACAAAAATGATGAGTATTGAGTTCTTATTATTATAAAAATGTTAATTAGCTTGATTTAGCTACTATACAATGCATACATATATTAAAATGTCATATTGTATATCATAAATATATATAGTTTTGTCAATATGTGCATTAAAAATTAATGAAATTAAGTGGGGCGCAGTGGTGCACGCCTGTAATCCCAGCATCTTGGGAGGCTGAGACAGGAGGGATTGCAAGTTCAAAGCCAGCCTCCAGCAAAAGGGATGAGCAAAGCAACTCATTAAGATCCTGTCTCTAAATAAAATACAAACTAGGGCTGGGGATGTGGCTTAGTGGTCGAGTGTCCCTGAGTTTAATCCCCACTATCCCCCACCAAAAACGTTAATGAAATCAAATGACAATGTATATATATGGTTCTATTTCTGGATTTTTCTGTCCCTTTCTCAGTAAGTCTACTTTTTGCTGCTACCATATTGTTGATACAGCTTTATCATAAAATCTTAAAATCAAGTAGTCAATTCTTTTACTTTAGTTCTTTTTAAAAATTGCTTTGGCAATTCTGAGTCATTTGCATTTCGATATAACTTTTAGAATCAGCTTGTCAGTTTTGACAAAAAAGCCTTTTGGAAATTTTTTATCACAATTGCATTGAATCTCTAGATCAATTTGGAGCTAGGATACTTCTTTAAAAATGGTTCTAAAAAGAGTAACAACAAATTACTAGTATTAGAGTAGAGAGTAAGTCAGACTTAGCAATAAAAGCAGAAAAAGGTCTAACATGGATTTCAACTACTTCTATGTCTCCAGTATTTTGCTCGGAGGTAACCTCAAATAAACTTTGAATAAAAATTTCCTATAAGGAAACAACATAAACTTAACTTTACCTAATATTTCAGTTTATAATGAAGTACATTTTGAAATCTTCCCTCTCTCTACCCTTCCCCACCCCAACGAAAAACACAGGATATTTTTTTGCACACAATGCTCATACTTGTTTTAAAAACTATTCTTCTAATGTGCAAATAGCCCAGCATTTAGAAGTTCAGGTTACTGGGTATTGATTGGGGAAGTACCTTCCACTCAGAACCTCATCCTTTCTGCAAACTTCAGCACCTACTGATGAACAGAAAGAAGTGTTTTCTTGATTTAGATAGTAACACATCAGAAGAGTTAAAACTACTTTCAAAACTACTTCACTTGGAAAGATATTTTGCTCTAAAGGAGTTTTCAGAAAGCCTCATAGGGCAAATGCAGAGAACCATAGCTATTTGAAAGTTTTCTTTGACCTTTAAAGAGCTAATATTTTCCTTCATCTGCTTTTGCAAATCTGAGTTATTTTTGTTAATTTTCTGGAGTTTAGTATGTTCCCATGGACACTTTTTACTTAGAACTGAACTTTGTAACACTCAGTACGTATTGAAAGTAGAGTAGTGCTCCTCAGCACTATTATGAATAGGACAAACCAACACACGATGTGGAATTGAGATAATTACTGAATGAAAAAGGTACTTTTCCAATTAATCAAGCATGCAAGATATTAAACCTGGGTTTCTTTTCTTTTTTTTTTTTTTTAATGGTTTACTCATTTTATTCTATACTATTGGAGACATTCTTTTTGGCTAACAAGTGTTCTTGGTATTCATCCCCAAGATGAAGGATGTGTTATTTGCAAAGACTGTAACTCTCACAGGAAGACAGAGTTGTGCAAACAGTGTCTCTCATGATTGGTTTATATTCCTTCCTCATAATTCAAAAATTTCTTTCAATCATTATTGTTCCACTATTTTCTGTTTCAGATATAGTCCAAAGCTATTTTATTCATTCATTAAAGAAAATGTTTTCTAGGATATGGAAGACACCTAGATTTGGATGCTTAGAAAGCTTTGATTTGGTTTATGAATTTGATTCTTATGCACTTTTCATCCTTGATTCCAGATACAGGAGAGAGTCTAAGATCAACCCTCCTCCTCTATCCCTACCAAGTTAAGTCAGTCTAAACTTGAAATAAAACAATGGGATTTTTGTCACAATTTCTAGTCTTTCAAATACATTTTTTTTTCCTTTTGGTACCTGGGATTGAACCCAGGGGCCCTTGACCACTGAGCAACATTTCCAATCCTTTTTATTTATTTTGAGACAGGGTCTCACTAAATTGCTGGCTTCGAACTTGCCATCCTCCTGCCTCAGCCTCCTGAGTCACTGGGATACAAGGGTGTGCCACCACACCCAGCTAGTCTTTCAAATTCTCATATAATTTTTCATCCTTGCTCTCAGGTACGTAAGTTACATATACATGTGCCACATGAACACAGAGTGTGGAGATAGAGGACAGAGAGGAGGAAAGGGAAGGGGACAGGAGAGGAGGTGATGAGAGAGAGGAGAGAGGAAGGGAGAAGGGTGGAGAAAGAGATAGGTGGTTGATTTATTTTATTACCCATTTTCTTTAGAAATCTAACTACTTTTTTTTCTTTCAGAGTTGCCAAATCATGCTAATTCATTAATATGCCAAATTACCTGGTATCCAGTGCATGTCTTTTTCTGATGCTAGCATGTGTGAATACCAGGACATGAGAGGATCAACAACCATAGCTCTTGGCCTCTCTGCCGGTCTTCCCCCAGTGTGTATGTGCTCCCTACAGTTCTAGTTAGGACTGTGGTTACCATCTCACATGCACCATGGGGAAGGAAGACACCTGTCCTGGCTGAGTGTCTCCCAGGTGCTCAGCTAGGCAGGTTTTACATGTGAGTCAGTGTTTTTCCATAGTATGTGCACCCTGGGGCACACAGGTAGCTTTAGGTAGGTGATCATATCGTTGATTGTCTAGACTGGAACAGAGTTAAGAGCAAAAGTAATGTTACTAATAATTACACCAGGATGGCAGAAATAAACTTTCCAGACAACTGGAAAAATGTGATCCCCCTGATGTTGGGCAATGCATATTTATCTTGTGATGTTTTCTGTTTACATGAAGTGATAATTTTTGTAAGATACAAAGTTTTGAAATGTGTTTAAGGAACACAATAAGAATAAATAATATACTTGGTATTAACTGGACTTAATAAAATTTGTGAAAGATAAGAAAGACTAAGGTGTGAGAAATGTTCCATTAATTAAAATAAATCAGTGGGAGATAATGTCTTTTTTAATTAATGAGGAGAGAAGCTGGAGAAGAAAATTTCCCAATATTGTAAGAATAATAAGTAAGTGAGCTGGTATTTGAATCCCTTACTTTATAACTCAAAAATCCATGTTTCTCCAGTGGCTCAGGAGGCTGGGGCAGGAGGATCACAAGTTCAAAGTCAGTCTCAGCAACTTAGTGAGGCCCTAAGCAACTTAGTGAGACCCTATTCCAAAATACAAAATAAAAATGGGCTAGGGATATAGCTCAGTGGTTAAGTGCCCCTAGGTTCAATCCCTGGTACCCAAAAAAAAAAAAAATCCATGTTACTTTCCTAATGGGAGATCTGATTATTTTATTTTACCTAGGGTTTAATGTTTTCCCCTTTCTTCTTAAATTGAGAAAAGGTGGAAAATTTTCTGGTCCAGTTTAAGGTCAACTGTGTAGTTTTGAGCAGCTTAATGTCTTTTGGGCTGAGCATGACTGGGATCATATTGCCTAGGATCCTGTAGAATCTACCAACTCTCCCGAATCCTCCTCCATTACAAAAGCCTCCTCCAGTCTTCTCTAGTCTCTAGTTCCAGATAAAGAAATTACTTCCTCTCTGGCCTTTGAACAGGCTCATTTGGGGCCTTACATCATTTTACTTACTCCTACCTTATCCATTGAGGAGTGCTATAGGCAAAATGTTTATGTCCCCCCATCCCCAAATTCATATGATGAAACTTAATCCCTAATGTTGTATTATTTGGAAGTGGGAACTTTTCAGTTTTCATTAGTCATGTGGGCAGAGCTTTCATAAATGGGATTAGAACCTTTGTCCCTTCTGCCTTGTCAGAGCAAAATGAACAGATAGCAGTGTAAGAACCAGGAAGTGGGTCTTCACCTGACCCTGAATCTGCCACTGCCCTGACCTTGTACTTTCTAGCAGCTGGAGCTGTGAGAAATACAGTTGCAATAAATATTGGAGTTTATGAGACACCCTATGGGAATAACAAGAACATTTTTATAGCAGCCTTAACAGACTAAGACTATTTCTCTAATCTACACATTTGTCCAGAGCAAAAGCATGATTCAATGTTTAGAGCTGATTTAATCATTGGAAAAACCCCACCTTTATCACACTCACTTTAAACCTCTGTTCTCTAATCTTGGTGATCAAATGTATTCCAGTTCACTGGAAAACAATGTTTTGAATGCTTCCATAGCCTGGCACTCTTCTAAACCTTGGGAAGCATCCATAAACAAACTGATAGAAAGATAGAACAAGCTAGTGAGAAACAAAGTCAACCAATGAAAAATATTACATCATAAAACCTATAAATAGGAATGTATTTAACATATATGTACATATTTATATGTATATATTTAAATCTACATATTGGATAGTCATAAAATTTTACTTTCTTAGGCAAAATACATATCAATGTTGATTTCTAATTTCCCCCCTCATTCCAGTGGAAGAACCTGCTCATGCTTTGGATCTGTGCCTCCCAATTTGGAGAGTAATTTAAGCAACTGTCTACAGTGACCTCAATGGCTGATGCTATTTTTGTTGAAAATCTGATTGTTTCAATTCCATTTTACCACCACTATCTAAATTTTTCCTGTTTCAAAAATGAAACTGCCTTTTGTATCCTTTCCTATGTTACTGATTCCTACCGGAGGAGCATGCTCTGTGAAGCAAGTCACAACTGGTTGAGTGGTTCTGAGCTCTAAAAGTGAGGCACCTTCCCAACTCAGGTCATTGGTTGGGAACTCAGCTTATCAGATCAATAGGTGATTTGGGGACAGAAAGGTTTCATGATTCAGTAACCACTCCTGGCTCTTCTCTGCCTATATAACATCCAGGTTAGTATTTATCAGGAGTCTAATCATTATATTTAATGAAAATAACTTTAATCTGCAGTAAATATTAAAAAAACTTAAGGAAAGAGAATATCATTCCTATATGCCATTCATATTTCAAATTGAAATGAAAAATAGATAAATGAAATAAATAAGACCCAATTTGTTCCTGATAATCATTACTAGCTATTCCCACAAGAAATAATTGTTGATCATCTTTTGGGGTTAGCTACTCTGTGAAGATTCTTATAGACTTGACAGAGGACTCAGCCAGGATTCCTGTCTTTTGAATGAACTCTTTTATATTAGATGATTTGTTGAATTTGGGCTGTTTTCTTAATAATAGCAACATTTTTGATTTTCCACTATTCCTTTGGCTAGTCTCTTTGCTTCTGAGATTCTAAAGAGGCTGTAACCACTTTTATTATTATTATTTTTTAGTTCATGGTCTATAAATACACCTGGTAGTATGACTCACCAACCACTAGGCATCCCACACAATGAGACAGGATTGTTTTGGGCCACCAAAATCTGGTTTTGAGGGGGTGCTGTCTGGTTTCACAGCCTGGACTCCCTTCTCTTCACTGGAGTCTTTTCAAGGACACCTCTGAGCAGCTTTGTACAATGCAGTGAGATGTGGTTTTGTGCAGAGCTTAGGGCAAGGTGTAGGGGGTGGGGAGAAAAAAAAATCTTCCCTCTAGTAAATTGGCAGAAAAGCATTTCTAAAGGTTACACACCACCCACACATTCCTTTCAAATGATCAAAGACTTACAAGAGGTCATGGAAGGAGAGAAGAGAGGAGAGGGAGCTTGAAAGATTTTTTTTTTTTAAGTTCTCTGTATTGCCATTCTTGCTGAATAAGGGACAAAATTAATACTTGTTAATCTTTTGCAAGATTTCTAGATTGAAGGAGGCAAATATTAAATTGAGTTAGTGAACTGATATCTCTAAACTGTGTAGTATGCCAGTTTCCTATGTCTTATTCCAAATTCAAAGCAATTTTTGTCCATCAACTTATTTTTTCTCTTTTCTTAATTTCTTTTTTATTTTATTTTATTTTATTTCATTTTTTAGTGGTTCTGAGAATTGAACTCAGGGCTTGTGCATGCTATGCAATTCATGCTATTCTCCCAGACCCATCAAATCTTTTAAATGTTTTTTTCATTATTATTATGTTTTTTTAAAGGTTTCATTTTCATGGTCCTCTTTACTTCCTAGTTTCAGCAGAATACACAAAACTTGTTATCTTGGTATTTCTAGCCCGTCCCAAAGCGGGAAGTACTCGACATTTATAAGAGATCTGTTTGAACATGATTTCCTTACCCACTGGTAGTTTCTAAACTTAAACCCAGTCTTTCCAATTTGCCTTAGTTTTGTATAGGTCTTGATGGGTCTTGGATCATTCTTTATAGGTTGATTCTGACCCTTTACTTATTTTCATCAAATAGAGCTAAATGCTCTCTCATCTGTTTTCTTAGTAATGTATACCTCTGTTAGAGCTTTAGTCAGAATGCACATTTTACCTGCTGGCCTCAGCCTGATATTGTAATCTCCTTAAGAAAAGGGACTGTCTTGTATGCCTTTTTATCCCTATCTCCTAACAAACTGACAGGTAATGGATACTCAATAAATATTTGTTGAAAGAATTAATGCACTTTTTTTTTTTTTTTGGTTGTTTAATTTGCAAAGCCCCAGTCATAAATCTGTGGGTTTTTCTCTTTCTCTCTCTCTTTTTTTTTTTTTTTTTTGGACATGCCCTACCAGGTGCAAGTAGCTAGAGGGCAGAAATTTTTTGTTGTTTAATTCCTCTTTGCCATGTGTTCCACTACCTTCCTTCCTGGTTTTCCTGATGTCTTGGTTCACGCCCAAACAGAAGACTTCTATCACAATACAGAAGGAAAGATATAAGAAAACCTTTCAAAGGTATTTCAACTTTTCAGGTAAAGGAAATATTCCCATAGGCTTGTGCTTGACTCTAATAACTATTCTTTGAATGCTAAATGCTTATGGTAACTTGCTCAATGCTAGTACTGTATAAGTAAGTCTCCAAACAAGGCACTCTCTGTCACTGTTCTCCAGTGACCGGTTCTGTTTTGCTCTCCTTGCTGCTACTCTCTGTTGACTTGTAATGTCTCTGCCTAACTCCAGCACCTTATTTGACTAAATGTCACACCTTCTCTTGACCTTGACCTCAAGGCATACTCTTGGTTTAAAAAGGTATTTTACGTATGTCCGTTCCTGGCCTGAGGTTTATAAAACACTTCTAATTGAGGTCAGGGCTTGCTTTCCAGAGCATGACCTGGTCAGAATTCACCTATCTGCCGTAAGCAATGTAGCACACCTGAAAGATCATGATCACCTACGCATCATCTCTCCGTCTGTCTGACAGCTTTCAACACAGCCCAAGTTGGACAGAATTAACTGAAACCCTCCTTAGCTTTGTCTCCTTAGCTTAGACTTTAGTTTGGAATATTATGGAATATCATCTTGTCAAACATATTTAGAGAAGATTTTTAAAAAAAACTGATTATTTTACTTATTATAGCATATTTTAAGGGTATGGCTTTATTTATTTACCAGAAATATATCTTTTTCTCTGTTGGCAAAGGAGAAAACTTACCTCTTCACGAGGACATAGGGGAGAGTTGTGAATCTGACTGGGTCATACAGAGGATACCATGTTTCAGGCCTAAGTATGTGACTCAAACTGAGTTGCCCAGGGTCCTTCCCTGAAATTTGTCCAACCAGAGATAGAGGTGAAGACTCCCTATGTTCTCTGTTATAAGTTCCCGGCCTGTTAAGAGCTGGCTGTCCACAGATGTCCCACACAGAGCCAAGATGAGAAACTAAAGCTGCCACTGGGAGCAAGGCACGTACTTGGGAAAGAGAATCCAGAAGGCACTCTGTCATCTCCAAGCTATGTGCTCCCAATTCTATCTCTGGTTTCACAACAGAATTCTTTGGGTTTGCTTTTCTTATTCTTTTGTTTGTTTTAATATTCTTTTTTTTTTTTGTATTTTGAAAAATTTCTACCTTTAACATATCTTAACTTGCAAGAAGGAAGAAAAAAAATTATTGAACTTGTATTTTCCTAAATAAAACTTCTGTCACTGAAAGAAATGCATGTTTTGAAATCAAAATTTAGAAATAAAAAATACTGCATTTTATACTCAGTCTACACAAAATCATGAGCTCTGTATTTGTTTGGGAATCTTATTTTTAAACCCATTTTTTAATTAATTAATTAATTAAGTAATTTTTGTTTTATATTCCAAATTATAACTTGGAACCTAAAACACCAAAGCTTTTATATATAAAACTTTACTTTCATCAGATAGGATCTGTTCCTTTCTGCTTTGGAGAATCTTGGTTCAAAATAAGACAAAATGTCGAAAAGTAAAAAAAAAAAAAAAAAAAACATTATTCCATTTATTTTCCTAAAAAATTCTTGTGGGAATCACTTACTTTAATATTTATTACACATGGAAACCCTTTTCTTACAAGGGTAGTTTCCAAAATGTCTTTCTGTCTCTGTAGACACTGGAAACACTAATCCTTATGGGTACTGATGAAATCTCTTTAACACATGTGTAATTAGAATATAGTCTTTGAGTGAGATGAAGCATGTCAAACCTTTTATGACATAGCAAATTCAATCTCCCTTTAGATGATACATTCCCTGGGCATCTTTTCAAGCAGACATGATTTTTGTAGGAGGTAAAAGGCAATTAACAGTCCATTGGGTCTGAATTCTTTGATTGTGTATCTTTGGTGTTTGAGACTGCTTTCCTAACAGGGAAAACAAACAAACAAACAAACAAAAAATACCCCACCTATTTCTAATCTCATTACTTAGCTAAACAAGTGTGGGTGCATTGTCCATTAGACAGCAGTGCTTCTGTGGCACAAAATTCCCAGTGATTTCCTTTGAGACTTTGGGTCTTTGCAACTAACTGCCAATGCAGATACCCTTTGTATTGTACAGGGGCATATTTCAGAGTATGATGCAATGAAAATTACAATCTGGTGAGGAACATTCTATTCTCTCTTTTTGAAGTATAGTGACCTGCTAGCCAGGATACCAATGAAGCTTTCCTGAAAATTTTTTTTGTGGTTACATGAATTTGAGATGACTTCTAAATGGCCTTTACCTCTGCTTCTTCCTCCAGATTTCTTAAAATGTCTATGTTATGTTGTATATGTAGTACCTTTCTAAGTAATGATAAAGATGACAAATTCAAAAGGTATACTAAAAATTACAAATTCAGAGTTACTTTACACATTATCTATTATATAAAACTTCCTTGGTCTTTCAAGAAAAGCTGAAAGACTGAGACCTTGGAAGGAGGTAGACCCTTTTCTTTTAGAGGAGATATGTTTCACAGAATACTTGTCAGTTTTATTTTCATTGTACAACTGTAATAATTGATAAATGTATGCAAATGAGGCTATTAACATGCACTCTCAGTACTTAGTATGTCACTAGCTTTGTGATCCCATTGCAGCCAAGGGATCTTGGACTTGAGTCTCCAATATGCTTATGAACAAGTCTCTTCACATACTTTGAGTCAGGCCTGCTGTTACTATCCATTGCCAGCAAGCCACTTGAAGTTATTTGGTGTCTACAACTACTACTAAAATAGTATGCCTTGTCTGGTGTCCTCCTGAATTTCCAAAACTGAAAAATCCTTGTGGTACTAACACACCACAAGGTACTACCAGCTTATCTTCAAATTTCTTTCCTCTAGAATCAGAATGTGGTCTGAACAGAAATAAGAATGCTGTCTCTATTTGTAGCACTCAGATCTATGACTGTCACATTATTCTGCCTCATTCTACTGTTGCTTCCCTTCCCAAGTACCTCTCCCATTACCTCCATTTTATGGACTTTTCTACCTTGACTCAGACCCTAGAAAATGAGTTCATGCCAAAAGATCATTTGATCACCATTGTAGTGATGGTGGTGGTGGTGGGAGATCCAGGATCCCATAGTCATCAGATGACTCAGTCAAGTCCAGCCAAGGTGCCCTTCTATATTTCTATTGTTACAATCTCTCAGTCTTTTAAATTCACTTTATTGGTTTGTTAAACCTCAGATAATTGTGTTCTTATGGAGTCTAAATTTAAGAGCAGTCCATGAAGAGATATCACAAGGGATAAACAGTACATCTTTAGGGAAGTAAGCCCAGGATAAAGCACATTGTGATTCTTTCTAGTGTTCTCTTTTTCCCTTATTTAGGGGATATCTGGTGGAAAAAGAACTACAAGAGGATTGAGGAATGGTGAAGAAAGAGGGGCCATAAGAGTGTATTGGAACATCTGATGCAGCTCTGTGGAAAAGTGAGGGCAGGCATACAATTTATATTGAAGATTGAACAAGCATAACAAAGAGGGTTGAAGTAGTTTGTCAATCACCTGCAACAGTTTAACCTGGGATACTTGTTTAGAATTCAGGTAGTGATAGTGAGCCCAATGTTCCAGTACATCATTTACTAAGTTAGGATCCCTGACATCTGTCCCAGTGTTTGGCGTGGGTACCTATCCTTTTCTGGATGCTGAGCAGCCCCAGATCAGAAACTTATAGAGGTAAAAATGAAGGATACATACATATATATATATGTATATCTCAATAATATAGATATGCAATAGAGTATACAGAATAAATAGCAGGATTCTCTAAGGAGAAGGCATCAAATTTGGTCCATAGGAAAACAAAAGGAAGTTGGGTCATTATAATAATGATGGTGTAAATGAAGGAAGAGTTGGAAGCAAGAGCTGGAGATTTGAGACATCTGAAATTCCCTCCAGTGTCAAAGAATTATTGGGATATGTAGTTCCTCTATATTGGATTGCCCAAATGTGGAGTAGAGGTAGGGATCTAAAAGTTCTCAAGTGTCAAACAATAAGAATATAGTCCACCCTCTTTATTAAAATTTGGATTATGTATTTTTGTAAACTGCTGAGACAATTCATTTGCATTTTTAAATTTGAGCATCCTTGGTTTGTCAGGCTTCTGTAATAGGTGTTTAAGTCTCCAGCTGTCTTAATTCCTGCTGGAAGAGAACTTTCCTTATCCTAATTCTCAGTTTGGTCCACAAGTTCAACCAAACTCACTTTTGAATGTTTGAGTCACCCAAAAATATCCCAGCAGACCAGCCTTTTTCAGTTTCCCACCTTCCCTGGACTGTGCTGAGCCTCTGCAGAGATCTAGTAATTAAAGACAGAAAGGACAATACATCAGCTCTGCAGAAGCATCAGGCAGCCCAGCTGTTCAGTATGAAACAGAGCTTCTGAAATGTGCAATGGTGACCACCGTCTAATTATTTTGCTTTGATTGTTTTTATTTTTCATCCAAGTTTGCACTTTGCTTTCCCAGTTCAGTGAAATAATTTAAGAGGAAGTTCTAAGACAATCCTCTCTTTTTCTTCATGATGACGGGGTCACCAGGATATTTTATTTTCAGAGTAACTACCTGGAATACATTTTCTCTTCTGCCCACTTTAGGCTCTCCTCCTATTCCTTGGTGGACTTTTGCTCCAATGAGTACTAGGAATTGCTTTTGGAGTGATGAAAAGTGGCTTACCCTAAGGAAGATGCAGAACATCTGTACCTAAAGAGTCACGTACCCTGACAGAAGTCTGCATGACTAGAAAACAAAGCATTTAGTGAATATCGGGATAATTATGCTGTTACTTAGCAAGACTTATTGATTGGAAACCCTGTAAATGTGTTCATATATGTGTTGGATTTTTTTATTATCATCAGATATTTTACTTTAAAGGAAGAGAATAATTCAACCAGTTGTCGATTTCTTTAGGTTGGCAAAGTGAACAACGAAAACTTTAGGCAACATGCAAATATTTACAACCTCAGTGGGTACACTACGTTTTTCATTTGGGAAGCACTGAGCCCAGCAGTGGCTCCTGTGGTGCTCTTCATTTGACTTCCTGGTCATGAACCTTAACGAACTTTCCCAGTTTAACTGAACATTTCCTACATTTGTAGCTGTTCTTAGCTCATGCTTGCATTATTTTATTGAATCTTTACCCAAACCCTAGGAAGTAGGTACAGTTGTTGCTCCATTTAAATATAAGGAGACAGTAGGGAGCCTAACTTGTCAAAAAGGTGGTATGACAGTGTTGGGTACAGAAACACAGCAGGACCTTGCCTTTGAGCGAATCATTTTCCAGAAGAGCTTTAAAAATGAGCATATTGAAATTGGTTGTTATTAGGAATCATCTGAGAAGCCGCAAGTTTCCCACATTCTTAATAACTCACTCCACTTGACAGTTTACGGTGTTCAGTGTCTGTTTCTGATACAGCTAGACAGAGTATAATCTGGGTACTACAATTTTGGATGTATATATTCTTTCCCTGCAGTTTTTAATTTCTATAAAGTGTACTTTAAACTGTTCTTTTTAAGAGGAGATAGAAACACATGAATGGGCTCCCCCTGTGTTAACAGGAATGATGGTTATCTGATCTGCATCTTGGACTTTGGAGTAAACTTCATGTTGAAAACAGAATTGTGTTACTTTACAAAAGAAAGGGAAGAAGGAGGGAAGGGAGAAAAAAGTTTAAATACCATTATCATTGTGACTTGTGAGACTGAGGCAGGAGGATTGCAAGTTCAAAGCTAGCCTCTGCAACTTAGTAAGGGCCTAGGCAACTTAATGAGAACCAGTCTCAAAATAAAACATTAAAAAGGGCTGGGGGTGTGGCTCAGTGGTTAATCATCCCTTGATTCAATTCCCAGTTTATAAAAAAAAAAAAAATTACCATTGGACAGAATGTCCATGAACAGCGGCTTTTATGGGAGCCTCCTCTGACTATGGATTAGGTTGAATTGTCCTTGTTGCCAATGCACATGTTTTTCACCTCTGTATAATCCAACAAATATTTGTTGTACTCTAGTTCAGTACAATCCAAAAAAATACCTAATCTCGTAGAGGCATTGGAGTTGACACAAAAGGGATGAATTTAACCTCAAGCATCAGAGAGCCTCCCTGGGAGACAGAGGATCAATAGAAGTAATGTAAAAAACCAATATAAGGTGCCTTAAGTGAGGTATCCAGAAGGGTGCTTTGCAGCTTCTTGTTATATGGCACATTGAAAAATAAAGCTTTACCTGGCCTGTCCTCCAACAAGAAAAAAAAAATAAAAATAAAAACAAACATTCCAAACATTTAAAGACAAAGTATACACAAGGGAATAATGTTTTAAAGGTTCTGAGGATAGGAGAGGTGGTACCAAGGTTTGGTTTGTAGAGGAAGAGTAGGGTTTTATGGGTCCAGGTGAGGAGAAGGACATTTCAGTCAAAGGGAATGCAAGAAAGAGGCTCAAGCATTTGAAAGCAAATGGAGTGTTCAAGAAGGTTGAGTGGCAGAGACTCAAATGGTAGTGAGAGTGTGAGGCAGGTAGGGGCACATGTGGGAGGCAGGTGTGTAACAGACTGAGGAGTTGGATTTTATCCTCTAGCATCATTGGGAGGGGAAAAAGAAATCTATAATTAGGTTTTTTTTTTTTATTATTTTTTTTAGGAAGAGAGATAGCCTGCCACTGTGGAGTGTGAATTCAGCAGAGATAGGTTGGAGGAAGAAAGCCCAATTAAGAGATTATTAAGATCATTGAAATCAGAAAAATTTAAAGCTTGTAACTGGGGAATGACAATATGCTTTTTGATTGGAGAAGTCAGGTTTTGATGAAAGAGCTCAGGAATATATTTCACAATTAGTAAATCATTATAAAGTTTATAAACACTTCCAATTAAGAGATTGAGTTGAATGAGTAATTCAAGGATTGGGGAGAATTTGTCAACACAATAGCTCTTTGTTCTCTAAATATATTTGGCTAATAGGTAGATGCCTTTAGCAAAGTTGCATGCTTATTGTTGTCTATGCAGAAGGGTACAGTTTATACATACATTCGTAAGTGATTTTTCTTCTATCACAACCTATAGTTCAAACTAACCACTGGAAACTGCCTCATAGAGGCTGGGATGTGGCCCAGTGGTAGAGAGCTTGCCTAGCATGTGCAAAGCCTTGGGTTCAATCCCCAGCACCAGAAAAGAAACTGCCCCATGGACGTATCTGAAAGTGATTCCTTAAGTCTCTTACTAGCTAATGAGATAAAAAAGAATCTTTAAGTATGAAGCATTTTGCCCTTTTAAATATTGCTACTTCTACAAGTGGATCTTGTTTACTAGCAGTTGGCTTGTCCAATTAGATAAATATTTAATATGTGTCCAAAGGAGATGGACAGCGTTAATTCCCTGCTGTTGGTGAAGAGGACTTTTCACATTGGTTTAACCTCATTTTAACACTGACTTGGTAAATCTTATTGAAAGCATTTTTGGCAAAAGAGGTAGTTGTAGTGGTAGTTGTTTTCAGGGAACATCTAATCTCATTTTTAAGCTAATTTAAATAACCAAAATTATCATTTGGATTGGACAGTGAAATGACTGTAATCAAGTCCTTCTCAACGCCTTTTAAAATGGTTGAATAACCGAAAGGAGAGTAATGGATAATTGACGTACGGAAAGAGGCAAAGCAAGAGAGAAATCAGGGTAAGAGCTCATGTTCCTTTTAGATTTCCTGTAGTCTCACAGTGTTCGGGAAAGGAGTTCTGTAAAGTATAAGGTGTTTATTTGTAATAGACTTTTTGTGTATCCTTTAAAATTTTTCTATCTCTTCTCTGTATTTCTACTTCTTCTTTTGTCTTTGATATGGTATGAAATATGAAGTTATCTCCTCCTTAAGAGTAAACTAGCTTAGCTCTTGAGACTTCTCTTTATCAGTTTTTACTAGTTTTTGTGTTACACTTACACTGTATTGTTTGCTTTTCTTTCTGGAAAAATCAGAAGAAAAAAAAATGATTTGATGTCTAGCTATTTCCTTTGCCCCACTAATACCAGTACCCTATGTGTGGAGAAAGGGGTTGGCTGATACAGTGTTATCATACCCTACTTAAAGGGATTTTCCCAAGACTCTGGGAAGTTTTTCTGTGATGAGTTAACTACTGAATCTGTGTGTTGCTTGTTTGCTTCAATCAAACGTCAGCTTTATCATATGCAGATAAATATTCCCAAATGATTCCATACTCCTCCTCCAGGAACAGCACCCCATTAATATAATTCTTTTCTACTTCTCTCTGCATCCTTCCTTATGTGAAACTTTTCAGAAGCTCTTCTTTCATTCTGTTTCTCGTTGCAACAGTTGCCTAATATCTTGCTATTCATCACTGTCAGCTTGGTTTTCCCAAGGTATTCAGTGTTTAGGAAACAGAAGACAAAATGGTCTGGAGACAGCACTTATTGAACTAGGCACAAGCTTTATTGATGACTTTGGTTTGAGAATCTCTTCCAAGCAAGGCTGTCTCCTAATGCACTCTTCAGAGAAAAGTGAGCTCACATCTACCCACATTGTCCACATATACTGTCACCAGTGTACCCTGGGTGCACCTCAGTGCCCCCTATGCCCCCATACCAGAAGACCCCTCCATTCTTGACCCTTAATTTTTAAGGCTTCTTGATGCTAAATAGCCAATTTCTGGGCCCTTGTCCAGGAAGCTGAAATCCATATCATCCTGATGGGTTAACAATATATTTACACAAAAGAGACAAGATGATAACTTAAATGGGAATCTTCCCCAGGTTCTTGATTCCTGTGTATAGTTGTGAAACTAACTCAACACAATAAATGTCAGCCTCTGGAATCCCCACATTCAACATCAACAGGGATTGATAGGCACTCAGTAAATATTTGCTTATTGAATAAATGAATTAATGAGTGAGTGCATTTGTTGGAAGAAAGCCCCATCATTCTTCCTCCCACATTCCATTTTCTAAATTCCACTGGAAAATGAGTGGGAGAGGAGAATGAAACAGTAAGCAGAGGGAGTCTTAGCTTTTCCCCATTCTTTTTTTCTGCATGATCCTCAGGAATCATGCACAGTCATTTTTTTCTGTGTGTTACAGAAAATATGGAATTTTGTATTTGGAAATACAGTGGAATTCTAGCTATTTAAGGTCCTCTGCTTTCTGTTGCTTAGACATAAAAGAACTTCAGTCATATTGTTTTCTGGCTTTTAAAAAGCCAGTTTGGTAAATGTGAGATAATGAGGTCTTGTTTTAAGTCTGGCATCAGTGCAAATTGAAAATTGTCTTGTGCTTTGGTTGATGACAAAGATGAGAGAAATCATTGATTTTAAAGGGGTGGACTAGAAGTAAAATCTAAATTCAAGTGTCTTTTTTCTCCCTTTTGATTGGCTTCTGCTGAGGAAAGTACACCTGATACACCCTGTGTCACTTCTCACAGTACTGTGGACTTTGTACTCTGAAAAGCATGTTCGCACACATTTCTCTTTTAATTCTTGTAATAACATCATGAGCCTTATCTCCTGCCACTTTCCCCCTCAGTGTAGCCACATGAACCTTTGCTGTGCTTGGACCACATTACACTCCTCCTTGCCTTGGGGCCTTTTCGCATGTTATCCTCTTGTTCTGGAATGTTCTTTCCACCCCCTCCCTTCCCACCCGCCTTGCTTAAATCTCATTCCCTACGGAGATATTCTTTGACCTCCCCAATTAAGTTGAATCTTCCTGTTACTTTTATTTCTATTTGTTAATACTTTTTTTATAGCAGTTTTTATCAAGTAGTTATACATTGATAGTATGGTTGCTTGTTTTTCTTCTCCGAATAAATAGTAGGCTGCCTGAAAATAGAGATTATGCTTGGCATAATGTGCACTAACTCCCTTGGCCTATACTCATTGTTCAGCACAGGTAAATGAGTTATGGTGAAGCAAGCACTTGAGTCCCTCTTCACCAATAGGGAATACGACTTGGAAACTGGTTATATGACTTGTCCACCACCTCTGTCATAGGCCTTATCAGTAGTGGAAATGGACATGGAAGGAGGAGGATGTCGGGGGTCATTTAATGCAGAGTGCTTTCCCTGGACCTTCCTTCAATCTCAGTCTCTGTTATCTCTGTAAAATAGTTATTTGGGTCAACGTCCGGGGTGGGATGAGCAGGTGGAAGTGGAGAAGTACTGGGGCACACTCCAATCTGCAACTGGTTTTTCATTTCTCTATACCTTTCTGGCGGTGGATATGTTCTTTAGGCAGACAAATTCCAGTCGGCATGACATAGGTTTCAATCCACCACTCAGAAAAAATCCCACTGCTAAATACGGTTTGCACACTGTGAAGAAGACAGTCCAAGAATTTTAAAAAATGCTATTTGAGCTCCCAGAGCTTATTTGGGCAAAATTCCCAAGGATCACAAAGAAAGGATAGCTTGGATGATGCCAGCAGAAGCCAACCTGTCTTGCTACTTCTATTTTTGTTTGTATACCTGGAATTACTTTGAAATACCAATATATATATATATATATATTTATATATTTGGCCATTTCCAAATCCTGGTTGGTGGGTTTGTATTTTATTCATTAGTGGTTGCTAAGGGTGTGCATTTTTTTCTAAGTGTGGGTATTCTCCACGGCAGCTCTCAACAAATACCCTCCAGCTGAAAGTGGATGTGTCTGGCATTAAAATCACTAACATTCAGGCTGAATCAGAGCCCTGTGTTTATGGGTAGATCACCTCATCTCTTATGCTACCATTAACGACTTGCATTCCTGAGAGATGGAATAAGCCATCTGAGTCAACAAAGTCCCAGTTATTTCTGAACATTATTGTGGCCTTTCCGATGAGGTTCGATAACTTTTGATTCTATTTAACAACCTAGTTCTAATATTTCTTTAACTTTTAGCCAAAAGATCTGAACATATGCTTCTTCTAAACAATAGTTTCTTTTGTTCTCCCAATTTTGATTTTAAAATCTCAGTCTGAGATTATTTACCCAGATATCTCCAGTCTTAAATTTTTAAGGGATTGTGTATTTTAGTTGTTTATATGGGGTTTGTGATTTTGTGGGATTTGGGGGTTTCCTCTTTTAAACTCAGGACTGTCAGTTTAAGATTTAATTATTAAAATATGTATCAAGTAATTTAGATATCCTAGAATTTTTAGATGACCTGGAACTGTTGAGAATCTCAAAAATGAAGGGCTTGAGATTTAACATAAATAGGTAGGATCTGCAAAGGAGAAAAGGAAGGAAGGGAGAATTCCAGGCAGGCACCATGTGGTCTGAGTTGTAGGAATGGGTTGACTTGTTCAGGAATCTGGATGTTAACTTGAGCTGCAGCAAAGCTGATACTGTTTAAACAGGAAAAATGGTAGGTAGATTTTAGGAGGGCTTATGTTACTGATATTAACTTTTAAAAAATATAAGAGGTAATGTACAGAATTTTTTTTACTTTTATGAATTGAGTATTGCTCTTATAGTCATGATATCTATTTTAGGAAATTGCAGAATAATCTGTCGTTTTTCACCTGAGGATGGCATCCACCTAGAGGCTCTTGTGCCCTATGGGAATTATGGAAGAGACAGGTCTATCAATGAGGAATGGGGATATTTTGCAAAATCTTCAAATATCACAAGCTCATATAATGAGGGAATTGTAGATTCCATACAAGAAACCCTTTCATGAACTGCAAGAGTCTACCCTGAGCAAGGAAGTTCCATGACCAGAGTCTTATTTCTGACCACATACAAAAAGAGCAAAGTGAGGTAGCTGTGTGTTTGCATCCGACACGGGAGGCTCCTCTAATTCCAATCCAGAGGATTTTTAACAAGTTGTAACCCCTTTATCTTTGCAACGCTAGAAATAAGTATAGTGCCTGAAACTGAGTTGTAACTCTGTCCATTGAATGGATAACAAAATGAAGACTTGATCTCATTGTGCTATAATATAAACCTATTTTGAATGTCTCTCATCAGCTGCCTTCTCTGTTTGCTTCAGCAGCTCTTACTGAACTTCTTCATTCTTTTGAAGTCCTGTGCTTTGCTATTTTGGTGCTCAGTTTTACTTTATATTTTAATATATTTCATATTTTATTATATATCTCTTCACCAGAGAGATAGAAGTGATCAGTAGGACTCCCTCATAGTCCCCTCTTCCCTTTCCCCAGCACCTCCACTGACAGGCATGTTTACATTTCAACTGTTATCATTTGCTTTCCTTTATTCATGTTGAAGAAGTCTTCTGGTGCTGGCTCCTTTCAGGCACCTTCCTCCATCACTGTTCCTCTTTCCTGTGCTTTTAAACCCTCAGCACCCTGAAATTTAACATTGATAAGAAATGAGAAATAAAAACAAACAAGTAAACTTGTACCTAAACCTAAAATCGTGATCAACAGTAAAAACATCTCCCCCACACGCTGCTGCTGTGATGTTGTAGAAGAAAATGGCCCAGCGGAGGAGTTAACTTTAGATTGGGTGATCAAAGGCACAGAGGAGGAGTTGGTCATGAAGAGAGACCGGGATGGAAGAAACAGACTTGAACAAAGTCTCTGAAGTAAGAAAGCTTTCACATATGACTGCAATTTGAAAAATCTGTGGCTGAAACAGTGAGAAGGGGAGAGCGGGACAAGAAGAGTTATAGGTTCTTCAGTAGAACGTTTAGTCAAGCAGATGTGGCCAGAAGGGGAAGCAGCAGCCAGATCATGATGGACATCATAAAGCAAGGTGAGGATGCATTTTATGTTGTAATGAAATTTCTTTTTCTATACCATGGAGAGGAGGTTGGGGAGAGAGGACAAGACTACAAGTAGAAAGTTTGGAGACTATCAGAGAACTCTGGGTCAGAAACAATAATGGTCTAGGTTAAGTGGGGTTAGATAAAAGTGGACATGATTGGGGGCTAGCTTTGCATCTGTGATCTCCAGAAGCAAAATGTTGAAGCGGGTCATGCTGGGTTATCTAACAGTCAACCCAAACATGGATTATAGCACCATTTTGCAGAGGCACCAGAGGCAACGTGAAAGAGAAAGAAGAAAGGTGAAGAATATTAGAAAAATCTAGAAAAGAAATACTTGAAAGTGTGGGAGAAAATGGAGCTTAGTCCACAGGCTCCATTCTCCCCACTCTTCAGCTGATAGAAAACTGCGGGGGCTGCTGTTCCTTTAAGAGTTGCGGAAAAAAGGAATGAGGTTCAGCATTACCCCACTTTCTTCACAGGCACCCTGGGTCATAGCCCTTTTTGTTTTCTTCTAGGCTACTCCAGCAAGTCTACTCTCTTCAGAAATCTCCAGAGCAGATGGAGTGCTAGTGTCTGTGGAAATATACACATCACAAATTTGGAAATCTGTCTTCTCTTCCAAGAACTCACACAGTTGGAGAACTGGGTGCAGTTTCCCATTGTCACAGGTACCTCTTCTTCCAAGACTTCACTTCTCAATTCCCTTCTTTATCTCTCTTTATGTATTATTGACTGGGTAAGGGGAGACAAGGCAATAGTTGATTTTTCTACGGCTGATTCTTTTCTTTTCTAATAAGGTCTCTGTGTAGGTTCCTGGAATCCAACAGCTCAGTGCCAATTGCTCCTTTAGAATGTGGAGTACACAGTATTTATTGCTTTCAAGCATGAGTCTTTGCTAATTCTTGGACAATAGGAAAAATTCCACACAACTTCCTTTAAGATTTGCTTCATTTGATTTTGTGATTGCCAAATTCAACATCAAGAACTGGACAATAGTTCAAAATACTCTTGTTACCTTTGTGTGCCTTGGATGTTTTATGACTTACAGTTGTACTGATCTGTTTTATGGGTTCTGATATGAGCTGGCCCTGAGCACTTCTTAGAGTGTCTATTGGAATTTTTCTTTACTAATGGGTCTCTGATCATTCTTGGCTTTCTTTCTATAGATATGACACTTTCTCATGTGCTTCTCAGTACCATTAACATGGAACAAGATAATTCTAGCCAGTGACTTCCTATTTTCTGGGGATGGTATGGTTGCCAATTTCCTTCATTTCTTTCTATCCAATTTCTTTGTGAAGTACCAGGAAGAATAGGTAGAAGGGCAAAACTGAAGAGGCAGAAGAAAAGAAAATGAGGAAGAATGTGATAGGAAGTTCATGAGGAATGGAGTTTCTGGGAGAGATTTTGGACTCTAAACTGCATGACCAAAGGACACCTGTGGGGTTAAAGTCACCAATTCCAAAGCTGGGAGGTACTTCCGTGATTATGGCAGTGTCTGCTGGTGACCCACTCAATGTCTGTTGTCCCATTCTGCCTTACTGACAAAACTTGGTATCACTCATAGACCCCCACTCAAAGAGTGTACCTATAGGTTTCCTTTGCAGATAGGTGTAGCCAAGGAATGAGAAGTACAAGTCATTGGAAAGGACTGTGAAGGTAATGAAAAAGACAGTGACTTCCTTCTGTCTGGATCATAGATGTGCTCACCAGGATGGCAGGAATCATTCTACAGTAGTAAAGATTCAAGCCACACAAGAAGCATGATCAAGAAGAAAAATAAGGTGTGTGACACACAAGTAACATTGTAAAAGAGCAACACGTGCACTAGACCTGTTTTACCTGAGGGAAGGTCAACCTGTGTTCAGTTGCATTTTCGATTGTGTTAGCAACTGAACACATTCCCTAACAGACAGTGTGATTATTTTGTAAGCCTTTTACATTTTGCATCTAAGGAAGCACAGAGAAATTTAACCCAGACTCATCTCAATGTTATTCTTATTGTATTGTATGGGTCTAATATAAAACTATAACAGAACTCATAATAACATAAACTCTTGTATTTCTATGAGACATGCTTATCAACTGAAGTCAGAACTTCAAATTAAATATATTTAGTCCACAATCTCATAGAATTTTTATTTATAATTGTGAAACAGGAAGCCTGGAACAAGTATATTCTCCTGGGGTAAAAAAATCATGGACACTGAGTCACAGACACTCTTTGGTTCTTTCATTCATTGCTGTGTATCAGTTCCTCTGCTGTTGTTCAGGTTAGACTATTCCTTACACTTGGATAAATGTACAATTGCATTCTGTCTTTAAATCTGCTCCTGCTGATTGGCCCTATATATATTTTTTATTGGTTAATTTATAGTGAAATCTATTTTTCCATTTGCTTAGAAACTTTTAATAGTTTCCCATTTCTTACTGATTAAAATCCAAACTCTTTACCATGGAAGTTCTTTAATTTTCTGTACACATCACTTTCATGCCTTCAGAACTTAGCCCATAGTTCCTTTTACCTTCCTTGCCTCCAGATCCTACCTGTCTCTCAAAATCCAACTCCTTGACTAACTGAAGCCAAGGCTTCTTTAGTGAACTTGGTTTGTAGGTAAGGTACCTGTCACAGGCTCTCAGCCACTCAGTCTCAAGGTCAGTTGATATGTCACCATCTTTGGGTCCCTTCCTACAGTTCCTATTCCAGCTTTTATTTCTCAGAGTTTATGTAAAGGTTACATTCATTAAAAGTTACAGTTTAGATGACTTGGCAGTTTTATTGTTCTCTTTTTCTAACTTGCTTTAGCCCTAAGGAGAGGATCAGGTTTCCTTGCACAAGGAGAAAATAAAAACAAAACAGACAGAAATGACAAAATCCCATCCACAATGTGACGGGCCCAACTGAAATCTTGAGAGAATTAAACTAAATTACTCTGTGAATAATATAAATTATATCAATAATAAAAAAAGCATCTGGAGTCTTACATAGATGATAAAATCCTTGTTGATTTGTTGAAATGATGTTATTTTGATTTTTTTTTTATTGATTTATCTTAATTAAACCCAATATTGAATGAATCCTGCAGAGGCATAACAAAAAAAATGGCCATACCAACAAATGCCTTTTGTAAAAGTTATGTTATTGTGAGGAGCTTTAGGAATACATAGGACAGTAACATGGGGAAGTTCAGAGAATGGGAATCCCATACCTTGTTTTCTTGGAGAACTGGGCTTAGGTATTGGGCAGGTAACTTGTCCTGTTTGGGATGAGATCCTGCTAGGTTAAGCATAGGCTGCATGAGACTTATTAAATTTCTTATAACCCAACTGTATCATTCCAGAACTTCAGTTGTTACTTGGTGACTGGCACTACTGACTTTAGCATACCACAGCACCTGACCATAACATCTCAGATTCTAATACAATTCCTAGTTCAATCCAAATTGAGTGACAGTACAGCAACTATGTAACAACTGGTAAGATAGTGACAATGAATTTATCTGTATCATAAGGCTTATCAAGGCCTGAGCACTACCACTTGCTCTAGGATTTATTGCAGTTCAAAATTCAAAGGTTTTTTTTTTTTGGTTTGTGATATACATGTGTCTGCGTGAATGTGTGTGTTTTATTTAACATATTACACATATATTGAAGTACACATGCAGAAAGATTTATATTTTAAAGAATAAGTATGTATTTGCAAATATACCCATTTGTATGTGTATATATGTTTGTATTTATGTGTATCGCTCTCTCTATATATATGTATATATGAAGAAAATGGTAAGATAATTGTGTGTCTATAGGAACCACCTTATCTCTCTTTTTTTTTGTACCAGGGATTGAATCTAGAGGCCCTTAACCATTGAGCCACATCTCTAGCCCTATTTGTGTTTGTTTATTTTGAGACAGGGTCTCACTAAGTTTCTAAAGCTGACTTTGAACTTGTGATCCTCCTGCTTCAGCCTCCTGAGCCTCTGGGATCACAGGCATGCGCCATCATGCTCAGTTTAGACACCACCTTATCTTAACAAGTTATCACTTTGTCTTCACTGATGTTTGTTCTTCTGGAAAAAAAAAATAGCAAAATAACTACTATGAATGGGGCAGCTTTTTGAGTCATAAGGCTGTATGACATTGAGGATTAATTCCTCTTATGATCATTACCTGTTATTGTTTTGCTCAGACCTCTATATGATAGAAAAGCACAATAAGTTAGATTTGATTTAAAACTCTGATATCACTGAAAATCAATGCATCCTGAGAGAAAGTAATAAATTTGTGAAATGAATTTAGAAAGCATAGGATTTGGTTCTCTTTACTAAATCTAGAGACCTTAAAGGGATTTGCTTGGTCTCTTGACTAATAAGAGGACCAATTAGTTTATTTGCAGCACTCATATGCCCCACTGGCATTTCCTACTACCCATTATTGGAACATGAAATGTATTGTCCGTGCCAGTGACTACTAACCTTAAAGAAGACAAACCATGTTCATTTGAAGACTTTGCCCATGACAAATGACCATAATGATGGACATTTGGAGTAATTAGGGTCTCATTTAAGAATTACTTGAAGAACTACATAGAAGAATTATAGAATAGGCAAAGTAGTAATGCCAGATTTTGATTTAAACTTTGTTGGAATTGAGTAGAGTGAAATTTCAAATTTTAGGGTGCAAAATGTAAACAGAAAGCAACCACAATACAGCAAATAGGCAACTAACTATAAATACAGTGGATCAAGTCCATATTTGCTGTTTATGTGGCTTATTAGCAGGTATCCATACCTGAAAACCTACACTTGGAAGAGAGACTAAGAATCAGCAGAGATTATCATTTATTCCAGGGGCCCTTTCTATTTGCTTTTGAAATATTAAGAATTAAAGACAAATTGTTGCATGTTTGATTTTTGGAGTGGAACTCTGGGCCATTTGGTTTTAGACTTTGTTTTGCTATATTATGTGTTTGTTCAAAATGAAGAGCAATATGGGATATTGCCATAATAGACAACATATTTTAAGCATCAGACCTATAGAATGAGGCTCCTCCATATATTTCTGAAGTTTTCAATATCCTAAAGACGCTTATCTTTAAGATTTTATCTTTTTCAAGGCTGTTTTCTACATAGGAGTTCTCTGACTCAGTCTGTCATCACCACCTACTGATAACCAGCTTCATGTAGAATTCAGCATGGGGAGCAGGGAATCCTGATTCTTGGGAAAACCTGGGGAAGGTGACTGTCCTGGAGAGAAAGAGGATGAAGTAATGGAAGCAATTCAAACTTCACAGCCCAAATGAAGCTCAAAGAACATTCAACCTCAGCCTACAATTTACAAATGAGAAAATTAAATAATCATGTAGAAAATAAATGGCAAAGCTAATATTTAGAATTATAAAAAACTATGAAACTATAGTTGCTTAAAAAAATTCTAAGTGCATATTTTTGTCCAAAAAAGAACATCATTGTATGTGAACAGATTTGGATCAAGTCCAAATACCTACCAAGCTCCAGTCCACATTGGATACCCACTGGCTCTGTGACCTTGTGCCACTCACTCTGTGTCTCTGAACCTCATATTCTCATGTACACTAATGAAGTACTGACCTCCTGTCATGATATGAATCATCTGAAAAATCATTGACTGTGTTCAGTTAGTCTTTCAATTATTTCATCAGCAAATATTTGTTAAATATTGTTTTAGCAGGTTTTTCACTGCTGAGACAGAAAGACCTGATAAGGACAATTTTAGAGGAGAAAAAGTTCATTTGGGGGTTCACAGTTTCAGAGGTCTTATTCCATAGATGACCAGTTCCATTCTTTAGGATTCAAGTGAGGCTGAATATCATGGCAGAAAGTGTGGTGGAGGAAGGTGACTCAGGACATCATGATCAAGAAACAGAGAGAGAAAACTCCCCTTACCATGGGCAAAATATAAACCCCAAGGCAATGCCCCCATCAACCCACCTGTCCATCACACTCTATTGCCTACCTTATCACCAAGTTAATCCCCTGATAGGTTGAACCTCTTATAACCTAATCATTTCGTCCCTAAACTTTCTTGCTTTGTCTCTCATGTGGGCTTTTGGGGGATACCTAATATTCAAACCATGACAAATATGTGCAAGATAATGCATGGTATTGTAGGGCAGAGAAAAATAAATAAAACCCATCCCTTGCCTTTAACAAGTGCATAATCTACTATAAAATATGAACTATGTAAACAATGTATTCAATACTATTATTTTCGTGCTACATGTTAAATAAATGTAAGATTCTAAGAAATGTACCAGTTTAAAAAGAAGGGGTTTCGGTTTTATAGGGCCTTAGCATAGCCAGATCAAGGAAGGAGTTAGTTACTTTTGGAGGGCCTTTTGGCAGGCAGGGCCAGGTCATGGGAAGAGTTTTGGTGGAGGGATTTATTTAGGGCGGGGCAGGAGGGCAGGTAGGGAAACTGGAAGGGAAGTTCCCTCCCTGGGGCCTATTTCCATATCCTTCACTCTCTACTGGAGCTGATCTATCATCTTTGATCCCAGAGCCATCTTAGGACTGCGGTGCAGCAGAGCCTATGGAAACTGAAACCCAGATTTGTGAGGTACTGAAACCTTCAGGGACACTATAAATCTACAGGGTAGAAACTGTACTAGCTCAGATCCCCACAGCTAGATGGGAAGACACACAAGCAAAATGAAAAAAAAAAAAAAAAAAAAAAAAAAATGGAATAAAGTACTCCAAACAAACCAGGATGCTCCAATTATAGACTCCATTGACAAACCAGTAGAAGAAATGTCAGAGAAGGAGTTCAGAATTTACTTAGTAACACTGCTTCACGACTTTAAGGAGGATATAAAGAATGAAATCAGAGCTATGTTTCAGGAGAAGGAAGATAAATAAAGAGATAAAGATCCTGAGAAGAAATCTAGAAGAAATCTTTGAAATGAAGGAATTAATAAACCAAAATAAAAATTCAATGGAAAGTAGCACCAACAGAGGAGACCACTTGGAAGACAGAACTTCAGGCAATGAATACAAAATATATATTTGAAAATAAAGGTGATCACACAGAGAAGAAGATAAATTGCGTGACGTTCTCTCACCCAGACACAATGCCTGAACAGCAGCTGCTGAAGCCAACAGAGTGGAGCTACTGTGACTAATTCTGGGCTGATAAGAAAGACCCCCAAGGCAAAGGCACGTGTTGGGGTTTGAACTGCTGCTCCAAAAGCAAATGAAGGGCAAACAAATGCAGAAAGAAATGTCTGAATTCCTCCCAGAGAAGATAAAGATTGAAGAAGAATATGCAAACTTGGCTAAGCTCTCTCAGAACTCCTTAGCTGCACAGCAGGAAGGCTCCCTGGGAGAAGCAGGGGCTCAGGTGAAGAAGAGCCTGGCAGATGAAGCAGACGTTCATCCCAAGCTCTCTGCCAAGCTTCACAGTGAGGTAGAGAAGCCCCTAATGAGCTTTCATGAGAACTTCAAGAGAGACATGAAAAAGTGTGACCACCATATTGCTGACCTCCGCAAGCAACTTGCCAGCCCCTGTGCATCAGTGGAGAAGGCTCGGAAAGCCCTCATAGAGCAGCAGAGAGACCTGGAGATGAAGACCCAGCAGCTGGAGATCAAGCTGAACAACAAGATGGAGGAGGATATCAAAAAGGCATGGAGGAAGTCCACACAGGCTGGTGATGACCTCATGCACTGTGTGGACCTCTACAACCAGGCCCAGTCTAAGTGGTTTGAAGAGAGGGTGACCACCACTTTGGAGCTGGAGCAGCTGGAAATGGAGAGGGTGGAGATGATCCGGCAACATTTGTGCCAGTACACACAGCTGTGGCACAAGACGGATATGTTCAACCAAAACAGTTGAGCCTGTGGACCAAATGCTTCGAAAAGTGGACCCAACCAAAGACAGAGAGCTGTGGGTCAGAGAGCAAAAAACGGGCAACATTCGCCCTGTGGACATGGAGATCTAGACATGCCTGTGTGGCCCCGGGGGTCCTGCTCAGGAGAGGGGCTGGGTGTCCCATGGAGAGGAGATGGTGTCTCCTGCTGGGTGAAGCTGCCCTCCCACCCACTCTCCTGTCCACTGAGGAGAGAGGAGACAGCTGGTGATTCCAGAAGGGTGATCTGGATGGCCCAACTGGGGGAGCCCAAATATTCCCAGGCCAAGAAGATAGACCTGCAACCCTGCCCTTGTCTCCAAGACTGAAGCCCCTAAACCCCATGCCATGCTTGTTGCTCTGAGAACAAACTGAGGCTGGGACTTTGTGGTCCCACTGAGTTCCATAGGGGTGGCCATCACACACTTGTGCCCTTGGGTGCTCGAAGGACCATCCTCCAACGGGTTCCTTCATCTCCTAGGGGCGTTGGAAGATCAGGGGAGGGCTGCCTCTCCCTCCAAGCCAATGTCAGGATCAGAATCATGAATAGAAGGCACCATCAAAAAAAAAAAAAAAAAAAAAAAGGGGTTTCTTTCTCACAGAGAGATAGGACTTAAGATACTTCCTGTGCAGCCTTTGTTTTAGCTTTGAAGGGTGAATATGATTTCATCAGGTAGAAATGGCCCAGGTCCCGTAGGGTGAGGAGGGTACCCCAGGCAAAGGAAAAGAATTGTCATCATTTGCAGATGCTTCTAAAGAAAGGAGAAACTGATTCTGTTCAGAGAGCTGACAGGAGAAAAAAGGACCATATTGACTGGAGCATAGACTTAAGGAAAAGTAACAGTAGTAGATAATATAGGCAAGATAGGTGAGAGCTGGAACACAGAAGCCATCCAACATCAGGAGAATACAAAAGCAAGCATGTCTTGGGCTCAGTAGATACTGAGAATATGAACACCTGGAATATCTGCACCAGGGAATTGGGACTTTATTCTGTGGCAATAGAGAGCCTTAAAAATTAGTGTACAGGAAGCAATATGGCTCACTATGCACTTAAGCAAGATGACTTGGTCAACACCAAATGAAATAGAGTAAGATGGGAAGAAACTGAAGCCAGGAAACCGAGGAACTATTCTGTTCAACAGAAGGAGCACTGCACCAGGACTTGCTTGGTGATAGTGAAATGAAAAACGATGGATAGTTTAGTTTCATGGTCCTTAAACTTTTGGGTGACAGCTTCTTCTAGAATTTGATAAAAATTACAGATCCTTTCCTTATAAAGGGAGTCCATGTGTGGGTGTGCAATTTCGCATGCAATTTTAATAGGTTTACAGACACTGCAAGGTCATCTGGTGACCCCCATTCAGTAAATCTTGGTCTAAAAAGAGGAGTCTGGGGAGGTGGAAACTCTAGAATGTGTCCCATGAAGAAGGAAGCTGAAAATGCCTCTGAGGTTATAAACCTGGATGGTTGGAAGAACTGCAGATAGAGATCTGGAGGATGAGCTTGTTAAGAACAAATGTTACTCCACGCTGTCTACCGGGGACTGGGATCTTTTTTATGATTTGTCTCTTGCCTTCTTCCACTCTTTCGAACCCTCTAGTAAGAAACAACTGGATTAATTGTATTGAATGGAGAGGACTAATGCACTTGAATACACAGAGACACATTATTTGTACCATAGGATTCAGGAATCTGCATATCTTTCTTATCACACTCATACAAGTCTTACATATTTTAATACCTGGAAATTAATTTCCCTCATTTGTATTCTAAACATGATGAATGTATTCAGTATTCATGTGGCTCTGATATGAAATTATATGGAAATTCTAGTACAATTTCAGTAATTAATGTCTGCCAATTATAAAGGGTTACAATTATAGCACTCATAGGGACTTATGTAGTATATGAAAAAATATACAAATAATCAGAGAAATTAATTTCCAATACTCAACTCTTTGATTAATGAAGGAAGCTAATTACTAGGTAATCATAATGTGAAGAATGCTAATAAATGGTCAAGACAGAGGAATACATTATTTTCAGATTAAAAATATAACCACAGTTTAGGAGGCTAAGAAAGAATGAAGTCATTTAAAGCATAAATTAAATATAAAATATAAAATATGTATCATTATAAAAATGTTAACATGATAGACATTTGGGTCAACTTTGTAATTCTAAGTTATAATTCGTAAGTAATTTTGAGTAGGAAGAGGCTTTCCCTTAGAAATCATCTAATCCAACATTCTTTCTTTCTTTGCAAATGAAGAGCTGAAAGAGAAAATTGTTTTATTTTCTCAGTGAATAATGACTCACCAGAAGAACTGGTGCTCTGAATTTAGAAAGAAATCTTTATTTCACTATTAAGTCAAAAACAGTGGTCCTTGTAAGTTGTGACCTTGTGAAGAACTAAGATGCCCAAGGATGTCTTAGGGTTCTCTAGTGTCCTCAGCGAGGCAAAGTGTTTATTTTCACATGAATTAAATTTTCCCAAAGTAATGGATAATAAATTGGGAGTATTAGATTCTATAATCCTAACATGTATCTTGATGGTGAAGTATATAGCTGCATTATACCTTGCCAAGTGGATAATTAATCAAATCTTTAAAAGAAATTTTATAACTCTGCATTCTCCATCAATAGGATTTCTCTATAGTAAGAAGGAAGGAGTCTACCCTTCAATCCAGAGTCCCAATCCAAACATGTTTCAATATGTCAGACCTCATATAATGCTGAATCTAAAAAGTGATAGACCTAGTTATCTTACTGATTAGTGACACAAGAGACCTTGTATACATTATTACAAATATATAATCATATAACTACACATTTGCAAAATACTATAAAGGATATGTCTATAATGGCAAGTAGTCTGGTCACTGGTTCTTGCCATAATCTAAAGTTACCTAAGACAGCTCTTGGCATACCTTTGAGATATCTTTGTTTCTGGTGTCTGTTTTCTGTTGGTTCCTAGGCTGGTCCATCTGAGTTTTCCTAATTTGATTTATAAAATATGGAATTATACTATTTCACAGCTAGAAGGGACTCGGGTAGTTTTATCTCAAGAGTGTTCTGTGATCAACTCTATCAGAATTACTTATAGTTTTCATTAAAAAAAGAATGCCCAGACCTTACCTCAAACCCTCAGTTTATTTTAGGGCTGTGGGGAGATGGGTAGCATAATTATCACAGTTTCCCAGTTGGTTCTTAAATCTGCTAAACTTTGAGGTCTTTATCAATGATCCTCAAAATATGATCCTAGATCCAGCAGCATCAGCATTGCCAGGGTACTCGTTAGACAATCCTTGGTTGTCCACCCAGGCCTGATGAATCAAAGACTGGAGGTGGAGCCCAGAAACCTCTGTTTTAATAAGCTCTGCAGATAATTCTCAAGTAAACTAAATTTTGAAAACCATCAATTCTAGAGAGTCCTGCCAATTGACTTGGAAAGAAACCAAGGCCAAGTTGAGTAATTAGCTTGTTCACTTTAAACATGGGTTAATGTTATGAGCAACAAATCAGATCAAAGTAGACCTTTTGGGAAACTAATCCCCCAATTATTTAAAACTTGAAATAGGTCATACACATATTGTAGCTTTCTATTCCCTTATATTTGTGAGTAAGAAGAGTGGAGCTATAACAGCAGTGGTAAGGACAGAGTGAGTTTAAGACATTTGCAGTTTCTTAAAGATCTTTGAAAACTGTTCAAGATTGTGTAAGAAAATGAAAGAATTACCTTTAATGTATGTGAAATACTTTGCATTCATCAGAAGAAAGATTCAATATAAATATAGAGGATTATTTCTAGCATTTATGGCATGGCAGAATAATTTACACTGTTATTAGAAATTAGACTATAAAATGTTCAGTATGATTCAAGTTTTAAATAGGAAGTATATTTTGTAAGATATTTTATGATTGCCAGTTCAGGCAGAACTAGAAAGTCATTTGGTTTGTAGGACGATGTCTTTGCCAACAGAGCTGTGATTAAAACAAGGCCTGTTCACCTGCATAGTGAGAGATGAAATTCTAGTCAGGTGCATCGCTGCTGAAGTTGGCAGTTTTACAATCCCCCCACCCCTTTTTTCAAAAATACAACTGGCATCCAGCCTACTATAAACTTTGCCAAAGAAGGAAGAGAGAACCATGGAGCTCATCGTGCAAATGTTCTGCTTTATGTATTTGTTTCTTGTAATACTGTCAAATTTCTGAGTGTCAATGTAAAAAGGTTCCAGGGGAGAGATGGTCCAGCCTCGAGGTCCATATCCTGTCATTGATTTCTATGCAACACTCTTCATCGACTTCAATGGGAGTTCCGCACTTGGATCAATGTCAGGATATGGGCCTTTACATTTAGATGTGAAAGTGTTTTAATAGTGGCTGGCAAACTAGTGATGAATTAGTGTGAAAGACAGAATTGGCTGAAACTTTCAGACCTATAAGTTACTCTTAACCATTAACAGAATTTTAAAAAATATTCCGTGGGCAGTTTGCATAGGTTGATTTTGGATAGTAAGTGTCCCAGTATACTTATTAAATTACTTGATTCTATTCTGGGTTTCTTATAAAAGTGTGGAAAGTTAGCTGTAAGTGACCAAGTCATTTGAATTAAATTGTCCTCTGGATCAATGTGTAACAGAAGCATTTGTTCTTTTCTGTTGAATGGAGGCTTACTCTAGAATCTACCTGCAAGACCTCATGATTCAGGATGCTACTACATCTCCAATAAGTTAGCTGAAAACACTGAAGTTCATTTGCTTCAGCCCTCTCTTTAGATCTAAATCTGTTCTGGCAGATATAACACTAAAGTGCAGAACTCTAAAAATGAATTTTCCTTGCCTCTTATAGTAATCTATTCTAAATGTCTAGGAGTCATAACTATTAAAAACATTTCCTTTAAGCACAGTATGCATACATACATTCCTAATATGTACTAGAGTTCATATGTGAGCACACATACTATACGTATTGTATATGTGTGAATATGCACGCACATACACACATGCACTCATTCTTGTTATCCATAAGGACTTAGTTCCAGCCCCCTCTCCACTCCCAGGACACCAAAATCCAGTGATGTTTATGTTCCCTTACATAGAATGACATAGAGTTTGTATCCTTCTTTGCACTTTAAATCATCTTGTGATAACTTATAGTATCAGTATGATATAAAAGTTAGGTAAATAGTTGTATTGTTTAGGGATTAATGATAAGAAATAAAAGTCTGTTCATGTTCAGTACAGATGAAAGTTTTTCCCAATATTTTTGGTCTGCTTGGTTGAATCTGGGTTGCACATATAGAAAGCCAACTACATTATGATATATATATATATATATAAAATATATATAAAAATATATATGAAATGTATATTAGTGTGAAGTTTTCTTTTTTCATTTCTAAACATTTGTAAAGGATATGTGATCACAATCTCTGTCCAAATGAGAATATTAAGTTTTCAAGCCTCTGTCTTTGAGGCCAAATACTGCATGTCAATTGAATCTATCTTCACTTGTCTCATTTGCTAATCATTTTTCCTCTTTGCCATCCCCTTTGTTCTTTCAAAAAATTTTGCTACTATTTATGTTTATTATGGAATTTAACTGACGTTAAGTCTAAGTTTTCCTCCATGAAAATTCCAAGAGCATCTTGTAATCATAAGGGCAAAGCACTTAATACCAAACTGGGAGCCAAGTGTGGCTACAATTCCCAGCTTCTTCGCTGGATTTAATTATTGGATTAAGTCACCGTTCTCCAGGCTTTAGTGTGAAGAGCGTTGGTTGTAAATGTTTTCATTTCCTTCAATCTAAGTGAAGACCCAGTTATAAACATTGCTTTCCCCCCTCCAATCTTCATAATAATTGCCTATTGCATGATCCTCAGTTTGAGAGAAGGGCAAAAGTTCAAGGTTTTTATTTCGTTTCCTCAAAATATCCCTCCGCATAATGCTACCATTCATAGGGCCGTGTGCAGTTTAAGTTATTGCTTAAGTTATAGGAGTCTGCTCTTGAAATCTCATCTACATTCTAATGCGCAGCAACGTGTTTATTTCTAGTATAGATAGTTATGTTTAAAATAAATTTAGTGAGTAAAGACTTTTGTAGGAAGGAGTGATATACGATTTTAATTCTGTGCTTTGGAGCAAAAGGACTGGCACTTATGCTTCCATCTTTCTTTTAAATCTCACACTAAACATTTCATATTCTTACTGCCAGGGTTGTAGAGATTAGTTACTGGAAGAGTACATATGTGGGAAGGGAGGAGGAGGAAAGCAGTGCCAGGAAAAAGCAGGAAAGAGAATATTTTTGTTAATGGAATAGCTGATGAACTCATAATGACAACATTACCTAAATGTGTGTACAGAATAGAGAAAGAAATGCTAATGTCAATTGAGACATATAAAATGTGCACATTGCCAAGTGAATGTTTTCTCAGTGTATATAACTGAATATTTTACTAGTTACTGTCAATCTGTTTTTAAATTGATTTGATTTTAAAGAAAACTCCCTGCATAACTCTTTGCACAGAGATTGAGAGATAAATTCTGACACAGAGTTCTTCTGTAGTTTGACATAGCCGGCTTCCTACCCAGCGCTATTCAGACACCTCAAATAAAATCCAGTTGGGGCATTAGTATATAAAGCAGAATGATAAATCAAGAAATTGTCATGATACCAACTCTAGGCAAGCCCAAACAGTATTGTAAGGAACAAGGGGCAATAGTTGCCATACAGGAAAAAATAGATTATTTAGCTTTTATTATTTCAAAATAGTATCTTCATTTACTTTTTCAATATTTGTGTTATTTGACTTCTATATATCATTTTACCCATATATTAAATAGCTGTTAACTTGTCACTTCAACTAGATTTTGATAAAAATATTTAAAATGTATAAGGTGTTTGAAAGTCTCACCTGAAGGAAACACAAGATCCAAGTAAGATACTGCTATTTATTGTTTTTTAAAACCCAAGTTTTATAATAAATTAAATCTGCAGACATTTTTTTAAGTTTCTGAAGTATCAGTTACACCATATATGAATTTTATTTTACACTAGCAACAGCAAAGATATGAACTAAACATTTAACTTTAAACTTAAATGTCTTTGCTTAAAACAAAAATGAGGTTGGAGGGGGTTTCATGGAGTTACATGGGTTTTGTTTTTAAATTCACTCATAGAGAAAAATACTCTTTCCAGTTTTCTTTTTAATGCTCTTTCTCCTCATCAGTGGTAGAAATTTCTTAAGTGCCTTGCTTATTGTAGACACATAATATTCTGTTGAATGAATGTTGATTCAGTAGCTATCCAATTTAGTTGCTACTTAAAACTTGAGTTAGTGGTTATTATCTGTGCAATTTTAGTTTGTGCTTTCTTGGCTACATACATGGAATGATTAAGCTTTCTTTTTTCTAGCTTTTTTTTTTTTTGGTGTAGTTGATCAGTGTGTAAAGCTTTCTTCAGGGTCAATGCAAACGCAAACTAGTGTCATTTCAAGTGATAATCCAGTGAGATTAACTCCACAAAGAAACAGAACAAAATAGATTAGCAAGTGTGTTTGTGGTGTGTATGTGTATGTGTGTGGTGTGTATTGTGTGGGAAAGAGAGAAAATGAACTCAATTGTCCATTCTGAAGTTGGACAGCAGCTCATAATACAACTTTGTGGATTCATCTCCTTTGCTCCTAACCTCAAAGGTACTGTGCTCATACAAACCAGGCTACCAGGTCCCATGAGTTTGGGCCTATAACAATGGGTGGCATTTGCTAAGCAGAGCCCCACCCAGTCGTTTTTCTGGCGCACAGCTGTGTCTGAAAGCACAGCTGTGCCTCCCTGAACCCTCCAACACTTTACTGTGCAGCTGTGAGAGCTGCTTGAGAAATTGTCAGGAGGCAGCTGCAGAAGCCGATGGTTGTAGCAATCTCTTCAAAACTGACCTGTGTCAGTTCAGTGGTGGGTAGGAGAGACTTGTAACCTCCATATTCCGAACACACACTGATACATGCTCTGGAATTGGAAAGAAAAAAAATGTCTTGGACTTGGATTTCTTGTGATATTTTAGCTACTTTCATTATGGGTCTCACTTGAATCTCAAATCCTAACTCTATTAAATAGCTTCCAGATTATGTTAGTCAATTTTCATATGAATAGTCACATCAATAATATGCACGTGATTCTAATTGCATTTGAGGATTAGAAAATTTCCCTTTATTAAGTATTTTAAACAAAATACCAGCTCATGTATCCTTGAAAATTAAATCATATACTAAATATACTATATTAAGTCAGAATTTACCCCTTAAATTCTATTCCAAATGTTGACTTACGTTTATAGTTGTACATTTTCTGTTGGTACAGTATTATTTTAATATTAGCTAAATCCTTTCTTAGATTAGCTAAAAAAGACATTTATGAACAGTAACTCTGTCTGCACCGTGACAAATTTGGTAAAGACTATAAAATAAAAAAGACTCATTCTCTAACTTCAGAAACACCTAAGACATCAAAGCAAGATATTGCATTTGATTGAGGCCCCAAATTAAAGACAAGACTAAAAACTAAAAAAGAATAACCACCACTGTGTGTTCAAAACTTGAAAGAGGAGGCAGGAGATAGTGGGATTTTAAATGTTAGATTTTAGGAGAAGAAAACCCTTGCAGAATTGTGCTAGAAAAGAGGAAAGAACTTTTGTGTCCAATAATATGAAGGTAGAGAAGAAATATGGCATATTCAGTTGACAGGTGTTGTCTCTGGGAGGTATAAGATACACATTAAGGTATTGGAGATGCAGAACAGATAGGTAAGGAAGAATCGGATATGAAGAGTTTCAAATAATTCTTGAGAATCATCACATTTGATGCTGTGGCAATTGGAAAATGTTGGGATTTTTAACAAAAAGAAAAAAAAAAATCTGCCCAAGTTAGGAAAGGTGCATTATTTACCCCCAGAAACTACCATTGAACCAGATTCAAAGTAAATTCTTGGCTAATGTTGAACACAATGTTTATTGCTGAATCAAGTATCAGAAACAGTCCTGAATATATAAAGCAAATAATGAATTTAATTGGTCTATCAGTCAGGGTCTCCCCCATAACCAAATGTATTCATTTAAGCCTTTTTGAAGAACTGTTTCAATGAAGGTTTTACTTATAGAGGGGCAGCCATATTTAAGAAAACCAACAAAGCTAGTTGATGCACCTGAGGACTAAAAAGAAGGTATTAGCTCTGGATACCAAGTGGTCTAGGGGTAGAAGCAGGAGTTCAGTTGAGAGTTAGAATCATGAAAGAGAGGATGTTAAACAGAAGCTGTAACCTAAGAGCTACACTAGACATAAGGGAAAGCAGGAAAGAAATGAGCAGATTCTATAATTCTACCCCTGTTTCCCATGCACTAGGACTACCTACTAATAACCCTTCTTGGCCGGAACCAACCAAGAGCCAGAAAGCAAGGCAGAGCAGGTGACGCATTTTGTAGAGGTCAGTCTCAGGGTACAGAGCAGGACTAAGATGGACAGAGAATGGTTCTAGGAGAAAATGCAGAACAATTGACACAATTTTTCTTAATTTTTTTTTTTTTTACTTTATTTCCTAATGTAGAAACAAAGATTTTACTTAAACGTGAGTAACATAAACTGTATTGATGTTCATAATTTATGTGGTGAATTAAAAAGCAATTATTCTCTTTAATGTACTAGAATTTTGTTTATAAAACAGTGTCTTGACATAATTGTATTTAGAGTAGTACAGATCTAATTCATGTACAGATGGTTCACAAGAGAAATTCAGACATCCAATAGGAATATGATAAAATATTTGACTTCACTAGTAATCAAAGAAATAAATTAATGAAAGAAGTAAATAATGAAAGAAAAATAAAGTCAATGCAATTTTACCTTTTTCTGTTCAAACTGAATGATAATAACAAAGGTGGATTCTCAGAATTGGCAAGAATTGTCTTCTCTTTATTGACAGTATAAAACATAATCTGAAAATTGATTTTGTAATATATATCAAGAAAGTTAACTGAATTCCTTCTCTATGTTCTAAAAAGTTTAGTGAGTTTATCCTAGGGGAAAGGCATAAAAATATGTATGTTTGCTTTACTGTTATTTAGAATACCATGTACTAAGAACAACTTAAATAATAACTGATGCATGAATGGTTTAGAACGACCCATTCTATTATAAAATACTATAGGTGATTGAGACTAATTTGAAGGAAACATATCAAGATAAAAAGTTAATTGTGGGGCTAGGGTTGTGGCTCATTGGTAGAGCACTTGCCTAGCACATGTTAGGCACTGGGTTCAATCCTCAGCACCACATTAAAATAAATAAATAAAATAAAGCTATTGTATCCATCTACAACTAAAAATCTTTTTTTAAAAAGTTACTTGTGTAAATATAAAAATTACAGAATAAAATGGCTATGTAGCAAGAGAAAATGGAAAATAGATGACGGATTATAAAAATGAACACGAAAATGTTAATTAACATGGGTAATCTCTGAACTGTCAGTTACTGATAAGGTTTTTCTTTCTACTTTCTGTTTCGATTTTGTAGCTTGGCGATAGATATGTGAGCTCATATTCTGTGTTCATGGCACATTATTATTAACCATGTCTGAAAATCTTTTCTTATTTTGTTTATTCTCTTTATCCTGGATTCTTGTTCTTCCCTTTGTCTTTAATGGCACAATGTTCATGATCTTTAATGTCATTGCGATCTTGTAGAATGTGAGCTGATATCTTGTGTGCATATATGTTTAATTTGGGCATATAATAGTGTTCCATAGATTTCATTGTTTTCTCACTTTTCAAAAAGTTTCAAGATTTTTTTAAAGATTCGTTCAAGTTGCTGTACTTACTACTTCAACTCAGTGTTTTGCTGAAAACGGTGTGAATTACTTTTATAATTAGGAAAATATAATAAAATACCTTTCTAAAATGCGAGTTTGGCATTATATATTTCTGTAGTTAAATCTTAAGAGAAAGAAATTTTTTAATAAGTACAATTTTCAGTTACTAGAAATTTAGACCTTTTGTTTTCTTTAATAAATCAAGAGGCAGAATTTGAAACTGTAGCTCTTCCATATTTTAATTTTATGGTCTGAGTCAGTAAAGTCACTAATGCTGTACAAAAAATGTTAAACACAGTCTACATTGGCAGCTTTGAAAATCTTCTGCCCTCAGGAACATTTTTCACTGTGTAAAGAACCATCGAAGACCCCAAAGATCTTTTGTTCATATAAACTATGTCCACTAATGTTTATAATGTTAGAATTAAAAATGAGAACTTTTTCAGATATGAGTGTGCTTCATTCTCTTATATAGACACATCTCCTACTAGTTCCCAGTCCAGAGCCCTGAAATAGCACGTGCAATGGCCCAGTCTTGCTTGGTCAGTTTGCTCTCTGGATTATAATATTGTTATCCCCTTACTTACATAATGTTAGCAGTCAAGTTTATTCAAATTTTTAAAACTATTGGATGAAGAAGAACTTGATATAAAAGTGATGAATGTGATTTATTATTCACAAATCAGGAAGCTGGCTATGATAGAGCTGTTTCCTTCCCACTTATTTTGTTAGCTTCATTATATCAAAGGTCTTACGACAAACTAAAAATGAAATCCTTTTGCCTCATACTTTTAACACTTTGTCCTTATTACGAATAGCAGCATATGAAATTCAATTTCCAAGATATTGTAGTTACTGGAAGTTATATCTGGCTTCTTAAGTGGACTAACCCATGCTGTCTGTTAGGTAAATGTCTGTTAGATTACTGACAGGACTTTAGTACTGAGGTGAGAGAGGGTGGACCATCTGCTTTTGTAGATGCTGATCATCAGTCTGAGGAAAGTGGGAGGCCACAGCTCTTCTCAGCTACTGACACATGTTGACTAGGCACTTATTGAGTACCTACAGAATTCACAGACTCATGAAGCTCCAGGTTAAATTGTCCACTGGGGAGGGAAACCATAGAGCACGTGGAAAGCCAGTGCTCTTCTGGACAAGGTCAGACATCTTGTTGTGTAAATGCAGGTAGGCTGAAAGGAAGAAACAGGAAGACCTCAACGTGGACATTCAAGAGGGGATTGACTACAAAAGTGCTTGAAAGCTCTCGCTGTACAAGAAGCTCCTAGCAGGAATACAGTACTGCTGCATTGAAGTGCCACACACAATTTGTTTTGAAGTGCTCCACTGCCCAGTCTCTTTTTCCATTGCCTGGTTCCAATCACAGAACAAAAGATCTCTGAAGAAACTCGCTGTTTTTCCTCATGATCATCACAATAGCTGCCATTCGTTAGACCCTTGTCATGTGCCAAGTTCTGAGCAAGGTGTTTATGGGAACTATTTCAGTTATGTGAATTCCTGGAACAACTATATGAAGTAACTGCTTCTGTTTCCTCTATTTCGTGTATACAAAAATGGAAACACAGAGAGTTTAAGTGATTTCCCCAAGGTCACACAGCTAGTAAGTGGGATTTCTAGAGATTTAGCGTTACTCTAGCTGAAGGCTTTGGTTTTCAAAGAAGATCAGATACAGAAGGTAATGATTTACCCACAAGATTAACTCTCTTGAAGTGACTTCTGGTCCTTCCTAATCACAAAGCCTCTAAGGACCTCTGGTTTACACCATCAGGATTTATCATTGATGTTACCCTGGGGCACAGGTGAAGGAGGATTTTCTAAATACATTTTGTGAAATAAGTTATAAAAGTGGAAATGCAAAAACACTTGCTGTATTGGGATTTAGAGAGAGTCCAGAACAATAAAGTCAAAGTGATAACTTTAGTCTCTCAGAAGACTAGTTATCGAATGGGCTTGAGATTTTATTTGCTTAGGTTGGTCCAGATTTCTATTGCATTTTTGCATATAACGTGCATGTCTTGTGTAACAGCAAGCGCTGGCTAAGAAAAAACTGGTGCTTTGAAGTATGAACCCTATGGCAGAAAACAACAGGACGACCATGAATGAGGAGGTTTAAATAGTGAAACATTCTTAGCTGGTGTAAAAGAAACAAGCATGGCGTGCTTCTGCCACCTTGTGGAACAGTATATATTTGCATGTCTTTAGAAACCCTAGTCATTTTTTTAAATATATTTTATTTTGTTAAAAGATTTTGAATAAAGGAAGAGCAATGTTTTTTAAAAAGAGATGCCCATTATGGTACTTTTTTAGTTATTATATATAATTGAGGCACATTTATGATGCCATAAAGTAATATTGTATCATTATATACTTTATTTTGATGATTTGTGAATCTGCTATTAAAATAGTAATAATAAAACAATATTCTTTTCCACCCTTCTCCTCATGTAGACCTGTGAAGGGGCTATTAATTCAAATATAATTAAAGATAATGCAAAATTATTATATGAATTATTTTATGCATTTTAAAAAAATTTTTGTGTTTAGTGAACAGTGCATATATTATGTACCACATTCATGATTGAGGCATAGAGAAGGAAAAGTATCAATGGATTCATGAAACTTTCAAATGTAAAGGTAACCTGAGCTACCTGAGCTAATTTTCTCTTAATTTTGCTTCATTTTTGTCATTGCTGTCAGACTGAAAATCTATAGTTTGCATATATAGAATTAGATATGCAAGAAATTTCACTATTCCATTTGTTTATGAATCTGAAACATTTTCATTTAGATCTAAAGAAATAAGAACTGGTCACACTATAAGCCAAGTCAAATGAAGAAAATAACTCTTTTTTCCTTTCTTTTGTGTATGTAACCTGAAAAACTATGAATGCTTGGAGACTGAGAGTAACTGTATGCCAATCAGGCATCTTCTTGTAGACAATGAAAATAAAAACCCAGGTGATAAAATTTTTTTTTCATAATTCAATTACACTTATTTTAATGACAGAGTTTCTCTTCTACAATCAGATGGTGGGAGAAAATTCTTTAATAAGATAATATAGTCCTCTATTTAATTAATAAGGATGATATGTTTTTTTTTTGAAAGAAGATTGTCAGAGTTATGGTCAATTTTTAATTTCAAACTGGGTTTATCCTCACGTTTCCTCTCACGCTTTCCACGTTGTCTTCACTCAGGGAAGAAAACAAAAACAACTGTTATGCATCGAAATGTAAATCTAAAGTAATGTAAATGTAAATATAGAAATAAAGGAATAATGTAGTTGAATGCAAAAGTGGCAGGGGTGTGGGAACTCTGTGTTTTCTAGTCCGTTGAGTAGGATACATTTTTACCAAGTCCTTATCTTCAGGTACTTGGATCCCAATCTGTGCCACCAATTTGATTCTTCCTTTGTGAGGTCTCTCTCTTGCGATTCTCAATTTCATTTAAAGCTCTCACTATCAAACCTAGAAAATGATATTAGAAAAATTTAAAAATTATTATGGAGTTGCTTTTCTCCCACTTTTCTACACATTGAGTCATTTATTTATTCAACACATTTTGAACAGTAACTGTGTGTTAGGGACTCAAATAGACTCTGGAGATAATGTTGTGAGAAAATCCAATTGTATCCTAGCCTCATGGAATTTGTCTTCAGTTTTCCTCATTGAGGTCTTTTAATTTTGTTTAAAGATATCAGTGCAGCCAGAGTGGTGCATGCCTATAATCCCAGCGGCACCTCCTCCTCTCCATCTTCATAGTCAGCATTCCCTACTTTGACAGTGAAGAACCTTAAAGTTTCTGTGCCTTCCTTGACTTTTGCCTCCAATCTGCATTGCGAACAGAGTGTTAGCTCTTGAACATAAACATTAATGTTTTGGATTTAACACCTTTCTTTTATTACTCTCACTCACAATACATTGTGTTTTCCAGTTTAGGTTTCTTTCAAATGAAATAAGAATAAAACCACTTCTGAAATATTCTATTTGCAGAATCCTTATATGTGTGTGTGTGTGTGTGTGTGTGTGTGTGTGTGTGTGTATCTAAGAAAATTTTCCATCGAATTTCCTGCTTCTAAAAGACATCTATCTTTACTGACTCTGTCCAAAACAATTAATCTGGTTTTTGTTTTTTCCCAAGTACACTGATTTTTGGTGTATTCACAGAATTGTATTACAATTGACAAAGTAAATTTTAGAACAGCTGGGCACTGTGGCATGCATCTTCAATCCCAAGGGTTCAGGAGGCTAAGGCAGGAGGATTCCAAGTTCAAAGCCAACTTTGGCAACTTGGCAAGGCCCTAAGCACCTTAGTGAGACCCTGTCTCTAAATAAAAAACAAAAAGGCTGGGGATGTGGCTTAGTTCTTAAGCACCCCTGGGTTCAATTCCCAGTACCAAAATTTAAAACATATTCATTGCACTCCAAAATGTCTTATACCCACTTTCAGTCATTCCACATTTGTCCCTAAGGTCACAGACACAGCAACTGCCAATCTACTTTCTCTCTATATTTATCTTTTCTGGACATATCTTTAAAATGTAATAATAAATTATGTGGCCTTTTGTGTCTGGATATTTCACTAACGTGTTTCCAAGGTTTATTCTTACTGTAACATCTATCTGTCCTGTGTTCATTTGTGTGACTCAATAACATTCCATTGTAGAGATGTACCATGTTTTGTTTATTCATTTATTATTTGATGAATACTTTTGTTGTTTATGCTTTGCATTATAATGAATAATGCTGCTATGAAAATTTGTGTGTAAATATTTGTGATTAATGTAGTTTTAATAGGAGAAGCACTTTCTTTTAGCACTCATTTGTGTTTTGGTTAAGAGTAGAGAGTCTGTAGTTAGGTTGTTCATGTTCAAACTTTTCAACTTACAATCTATTGTAACTTTGGACAAATTCCCTACTTTATTTTGGCCTCAGTTTTCTCACCTCTGAAAGGTTGATAATAATAGATTTTCTTGATAGGATTGCTATTAAATGTATGTATTTATATGAAATATATAGAACAGTGCCAGGAACATGGTACATACTCTATAAAAGATCTGCTATTACTATAATTATTTATCTAATATTTATTTAATTCCTGTAGGTGGTACAGTTTTTTACATGATTTCTGATAAACTTAAATTGTAGGATTCCACTAGCGGAGATCATTTAATATGAAAGGTACATCAGTCACTATAGACAAAATAAAATTGTCACTTAGATAAAGTTACAGATGGCTCCTTTCATTGCGTCTTTTCATACTATATTATATTATTTAATTTGAACCTGCATTTAAAAAAGGAAGAAATGTGCACTCCGGGGGAAGTTATGTCTATAGGTTTCATGTTAAATATGACCACTAATACCAACTACATCTAGTTCATAAGATTTCTGTGAGATTCAAAGATGATGTGCTATAAAATCTGTCTGCAAACTATTGTTTGAATTGCTATTTGAACAGAATATTTGGGTATTTTTTTGAAATATGTTTGATTTTGGTCAGAAAAGTGGAGGCTACCCTAATTATTTGTACTGGAAAGGAGGCTGAATGTAGGGAATTGGGAAGGGTGGACCTTCGGAAGAGGTGGGCTAATCATTTCAGCTACCTACAGCAACCAAAATGGGAGCTTCTCAGGGTGGTTCATCTTCAGACATATATCACTGATGGTCTTTGATTATTAAAAAAAAAAATTCTATGTTTTCTTCATATTATATAGATAATTCAGAATGCTAAAATGATGGGTGAGAAACAAAGACTTGACTTCTAAGAACTACATGCACGTTTAAAGATAATGGCTGGAGAGGTCAGTATTTTTGCCTTAAGTGAAATGGAGCCTTGCCCAATTTAATTGGCCATATAAAATTAAAAGAGATGTCAAATATTTTTGAAGCATCTTCATAGGAAACATTTTAAATTAGGCAAGAAAAAAAGTAGGAGTCTCATTTATCAAAGTAGAAGATGATAAGTTTATAGATAACAATTTTATGTATATTTTAAAACATTTAAATTTAATTTTTTTATAAATAAGTTGAAGTAAATTGATGGATAACATAGGAAGTACAATGTATAAAAAGCTGTCTCTATTCATTTGTCTATACATTTTGGGTTAAAATTTTTTTCCTCCTCCTTCTGCCTGCTATTCTGGGACTCGAAGAAAGCCCCAAAGACAATTTGGTATTTCTCCTTAAGGCTGAAGAAGAGATGCCCACCTTTTGAATATAAACCCATTCCAGGACTAATACTTACCTTGGCAATGTCAAGAATCTGAATGCCTTTATGGCTTTTGCCACATTCATTTCAAGTGGAACTAGAAGATGCTGAATGACGAACTCAGGATGAGTTTAAAGAGAGGCCAGTTGGCCTCCAGTGGAGTAATAAAACAGAGCAGAATTATAGAGAGGAACATATAACATTGTCCTAAAGGGTACACATTTAGGAATAACGAAGGCACCAGGCATAAATAACATTATATAATTTCTGAAAGTATTTATTATTTCTGGACAAATCTTTAAGGTATGGTCTCTAGTATAGTTATGTTTAAAACTATTTTCAGAGTGTTTCTTATATAATAATGAACTACTCAAAAGGGAAATTAAGAAAACAACCTCATTTATAATGGCAACAAAAATTAAAAAGTTGTCAATTGAATTAAGGAGGTAAAAGATCTGTATATTGCAAACTATAAAACACTGATGAAAGATTGGAGAGAGCACTATAAATGGAAAGGTATCCTATGTTCATAGATTGTGATAATTAATATTGTCAAAATGTCCACACTACCCAAGTGATCTATAGATTCAATGAAATCTCTATATAATTCCAAAGTAAGTTTCAAAGAAATAGAAAAACAACCCTTAAACACGTGTAGAACCATACAAGACTCTGAAGAGCCCAAACAACTTTAATCAAGAACAACAAAGCTGGAGGCATCACACTGCTTAACTTCAAAATATATTACAAAGCAACTATAATCAAAACCCCATTGTAGTAGCAAAAAAGCAGACTCATTGACCAATGAAATTGGATAGAAAGTTCTGAAATAAACCTACATATTAATAATCAGATTTTTTTTTTTTTAATAATGGTACCAGGAACACACAATGCGGGGAGGAAAAAATCTATTCAATAGACAGTGTTGGGAAAACTGGTTAGCCTCATGCAGAAGAATAAAACTATACCCTTTTCTCTACACCAGTCACAAAAATAACTCAACATGGATTAAACATTTACAGGTGAGACCCCAAACCATAGAAATCCTTAAAGAGAACATGAAGGGAATCTTCATTATATATGTTTGGGCAAGAGAGTTTTGAAAGCTCTGGTAGCAAAAGCAAAGCTAGACCAGTGGGAATGCATCAAACTAAAAGTTTTTGCACAATAAAAGAAACAATTAACAAAGGAAGGAGGCAATTCACAGAGTGGGAAAGATATTTGCAAGCCACATACATCTGAGAAGGACTTAATATCCAAAATATATAAGGAGCTCAAACATGTCCATAGCAAGAAAACAAACAACCAATTTAAAAATGGGAAAGGACCTAAACATGTTTTCTCAAAAGAAAACATACAAATGGCTAATAGGTTCACTAAGATAATGGTTATCATCATTGATCATTAGGGAAAGGCACATTAAAACCACAATGAGATGTAACCTCACACCCATTGAAAGGATTTTTATCAAAGGGATGAAAGATAACCAGTTTTGGTGAGGATGTGGAGAAAAAAGAACCCTTATACACTGTGGGTGGTACTATAAGTTAATACATTTTCATATTATGAAAAATGGTATGGCAGTGCCTCAAAAGACTAAAGATAGAATCAACCGTTTGGTCCAGGAATCCCAATGTTGGGACATATATCCAAAGGAATTGAAATCAGTATGTCAAAGGAATATTTGAACTCTCATGTTCATTGTAGCATTATTTATAATAAACAAGATATTAAATCAACCTATATGTCAATGGACAAAATGTAATATATAATCTCATATGATATCCCCCAAAAACCCCAACCAAACATATGTACTATCTGAAAATTTAAAATATAACCAGAATAATTATCCTTAATGCATATTCATGTATGGTAATTATTTCTTAGTCATTGCTGTCTCTAATAAAATAGAGGACTGTCTCTAATAAAATAGAGTGCTGTGGTTTACATATGATTTGAGCATGTCCTCATGTGTTGGAGGCTTGAAACCCAATATGGTGGTATTAAAAGGCAATGGTCCCTTTAAGAGATGAGGCCTAGGGGGTGTTAATTAGGCCACTGAGGACATCACCTTTGGAAAGGATTAAAACTGATCTCCAAAAGTAAGTTAGATTTTTAGAAAGTGAGGTATTATAAAAGAGCAAGGCTGGTCTCTCCCCAGTCTCTCTGACTTCATGTGTTGCCATGTGATTTTTTCCCTCTCGCAAGAGATCCTAACATGAGTGCCATATGCCATGCTGTGACACAGGCAAAGAATTCCTTCCCAGAGCCCAAATTGATGGTGCCACCTAATCATGGACATTCAACTTCCAAAACTGTGACTTAAATAAACCTGTTTTCTTTATAAAATACTGAGCCTCAATTATTTTGTTACAGTAATAGAAAACAGACTAGGGTACCATGTATATGGTTTCATGCATTTTTCATGTATCTAACATGCTATGACTTATCAGTATATTATGTGAATTGAAGGCACAGCAAATGGTTCTATCCCACACTCTAGGTGATATGTTGGCTTTTCCTAACCTTTTATGGTCAAGAGCCCTATGTAAACTCAATTAAATGAAGGATTAGTTACACTGAATCTGAGAGGGTTAAGGAAGAAAGAGACCAGTTATTACTAAGTGTTTTTTAGATTTATTCATGTGTTAAAATAAGAACTATTGTCGCTGCATATGGATGTCACACACTATTCAACAAGACCATGACAGGTAGCAGGAAGTAAAAATGGAAGTCACCCAAACTCATTTTGACTCTGAATTAATCTCAACTGGATTCACATACTTTTTCATCATTCATTTGTGCAAATTTAAGATTTTCAACCTTTCTATGGCTCAGTTCCCTCATCTGTAAAATTGGAATTCTATGAGAATTTCTAAGTAAGTTAATAAATGCAAAGCACTTCCAACAGTACCTGACACACTTACGTAAGCCTATGTACTTAAAGCAATGAGTATAGTGTCCAGCATGTATTAAGTGTCATAGTATGTTCCAGGAACCATTCTTACACCTTTAAACTTATTATTTAGTCCTCCCAATGACTGTATTCCTAAGATATAGAGTGCTATCACTGTTATTCCAGTAAGAAACTGAGGCCAGAGAAGTTGAGCTGCTTATTCAAGGATACAGCCATCACTTTAAATATATTTAACTTGAGTGGCCAAATTCTCTTTTTGAATTGAATAGGGTTTACATAGCAAAATGTGCCAATCTTATGTGCATAGCTTAAAGAAATTTTGCATTCACATGAACTCTCGTAACTACCATGCAGACCAAGATATGCACTATTCCCTTCATTTCAGAAGACTCCTTCTTGGCCCACCTGGCTTTTGCCAATATAAACACTAGTCTGACTTCTAACACTCAGGATTAGTTCTGCTGATTCTGAACTTTAAACAAACTAAGTCCAACCATATGCAATCTTCTGTGTCTGTCTTCTTTTGCTCATCCTTTTATCTGTGAGATTAATCTCAATGTTGTTGAACATATCAGTAGTTTATTCTTCTCAATTGCTGTGCCCAGTTCCATGGGGCAGCTATTTGTAATTTACCCCTTCTTTTGTTGAAAGACCTTTGGTTTGTTTCCAGGTTTGTTCTTTTGCCAGTACTTTTTCTTGTAGATGCGTGGTCTGGTGGGGAGGAGCTCACAAGTCTGCCAAACAGATTGATCAAGTTAGTGTCTTTCACCCTACTTCCTTGTATAACACTTCCTTCAGTGAAATTTTACACTTCTGTGAATATTTATTCCAGAGTTTGAACAACTAGAAGTCTATAGACAGGCTGGTATTTGAGGAACTAAATATTAGGGTGAGTGTGAGAAGCCCCGGGGATGCTCAATCCCACATTCAAGGACAAGTGTTCGAAGTCTTTATTTTGTCATCCGCCATTGTTTCTCTCCACCTTGAGAAGTGTTATCTTCACCCACCTCTCATCTGGTTTCACTTCCTGCTCTTTCTTTCAGTCCCCTGAAATGTGATAATGGCGATGGTGATGGTGGTGGCGGCGATGGTGGTGGGTGGTGATTCCTCCACAGCCACTGTATTTCTGTGTTTCAAAATCTTCAGTTCCATAATCATCGGTTAAACAAGATGGCTCATATGGGACTAATGCTTCAGGTGGGTTATAATCAGGCAGACCAAGCACCTGGTTAGAAACAGAGGGAAAGGCAGCTTCCCACAAGCAAAATTCGCATGTCCGCAGTAGCTAATACTTCTTCAAGGTTTGCTGTATGCCTGATACTACTCTAAGCAGTGACCACATAGTTTAACTCTTTACTTTCACAGCAGTCCTATGAGGCATGCACTATCATCCCTCAGAAGACAAAGGCACAAAGAGGTTAATTATTGTCCAAATCACAGGAGAAATAAATGGCAGAGCAGGAATTTGGATTTAAGTTATCTAAATCTAGAGTCCAGACTCAATCTCACCTCCCATATGAAAGAATTTGGTACTTCAGAAAAAAGAAAAATTTGAGAAAAACAAGATCTTAGGCTAAACTTATCATATAGCCTAGAATTATTTTTATTTTCAGCTTATCATGGATGTGTACTGGGAAATCACTGAAATTTCTTGTGTGTTACGTATTTAGACTTTGTAATCTTCACTTTGTAAGGCTCCTGGCCTTCTCATATTGTGTGAAAGGACATTAAAATACACATTCACAGGGCTGTTTGGAAGGACAAAAGTAAAATAATTTGTTGCATACTGCAGTAGCACAGTATAAGAACTCAACACATGGTAAAAGTAGTGAATAATAGCCATTATTTAATAAGTGTTTATTAGATGGCAGTTAAAGACTATAGATCATCTCAGATAATCACATGGAGGTACACTTACTGAAAAACACTATCAAGTTAATAAAAGTTTAAATCCCTATAATGGGACTTAAATGTTCCTTTCTGTTTCCTGGTTTTTGTTGGCAAGGTTTATTACAGGAGTGCTGGGTATCACAAGAGTATTTAACTTAGTATTACTTCTTAAAAGAATTATTCCTAGATTATTGACCCTTAAGAAAACAGAAGAGAATAGCCTTTGCATGTCAGCATTGAAGAACAGAAACTTTGCACTGGGAAGAACAATTGGGCATTTAATTCAGAATGTTCATGTCAGATTTTCTCTCGTCACCCAGTTTGAAAAGAATTTTATGGTTTAAGGATGACTATGTGGAAGTATTTGGCTTGTTTCTTGAGCAGTTTCAGTTTGTACTAAGACAAACATTTAATGAAAAGAAATATGGGTTGCTGAAACAAAACTGGCATACTTTACATCCTACTTGTGGGTATAAATTAATGTAAAAAAGGATAATTCTTTTTTAAGTCTTCCTTAAGACTGAAAACATCAAACCGTATTTCTTAGACTGCAAGAAAATCTATGCACTGTGATGAAAACGGTGCTGCCATCTCCTCTCCCTTTATTATGCTTGGTGCTTTCACATTTGAATTAACAAGTTTGCTTTTATTTTTAGCAGCTGTTAAAATATACATTTTAAAACTCAGAAGTAATTGCCCTTTTACAGAGATTTACTGGTGGCATTCCGTCACATGGCTTTGCTTCCTTTGGACCTGGAGTGATTTGGAAGTGTTGATAACTGGAATAAAAGAATTCCATGGTTATAATGGCGTCTGTCACCAAGTGATCTTATTTAGGGAGGGAGGGAGAGAGGGAAGAAGGGGAGAGAGAGAGAGAGAGAGAGAGAGAGAGAGAGAGAGAGAGAGAGAGAGAGAGAGGGAGAAAGAGAGAGAGGGGGAGAATTGGGGACAGGTATATTGGCTTATGTATCTTAATTGAGAAGGCTAATTTGTTGTTCAGTATCTAAGGGAAAAAAAGATAGAAAAGTAGAAAACTTTCACTGTGAGCTTGCTGAGAATTCTGATGTAAATTATTTCACATGGCAGAAGTACATGAAAATATATTTGATATAGAACAAAAATCAGTCAAGAAAAAAATTGAATTAAATTAAGCACCAGAGGCACCACATTAAATTGCATTAGGATTGACAAGAGGGTTTTCCTATGGTGTAATAAAATGCTTTCCAGGGTTCCATGACCTCCTGGATGTACTTGTACTATGACTGCAAAACAGGCAGGGGAGTGTGACGGTCCTTCATATTTGCATTAATACCAAAGACCATCAGGGAAGTTAATGAGAAGGAAATGTTAGAAAAGACTTCAAGGTTATTCTCATATATTTATGAGCATATCTATGTACAAAGGCTATTTATTTAGCATAGAATTTTATTTTAAGAACCACCAAGCAAAAGTACATATGACCCTGATTAACTTTTTTCCATTTCTCAGACTTTTCGTTAGTCTTTTTTTATTTACAACATCAGAGTCTCCCTGAGTATAACATCTTTTCTTCCCTTATGGTCTTATTTTCTTTTAAGTGGAAAATAAATAAGGATACATTTTTTTCTCCCTCTTTTGAGTATCCCATAGGTGATGGGACCTTGGATAATGTGGATAAAAATGAATAAATACTATCTATTGTCCATGAGGAATTTCCCAGCACATAGATCTGTGAATATATCTCATATTTTGGCAGTTTAATTCTATTTCTATTAAATTCAGAAGGCTTCTGTATTTTATCACATTTCAATATTATTAGTGATGTATTAATTTGGTTTTTCTTTTAAATATGCTGATGTAATAAATCACCTTAATAGATTGCCTAATAAATTCCCAGGAAGACCTCACATAGAGCTTTTGAGTATATTAATATGTCAGTTGATTCATTTTATTGATAGAATAGCCATTTGGAATTTTTCATTAGTGATCATAAGTAAAATCAAACCATAGACCCCCCCCCCCAAAAAAAAAGCTACAACTTCCCCTTTGGTCATATTTTAAAACTAAATTTATATTCTAAGCTTTGTAAACTTAAGTGTATAGAGACTTTCTAAACTTTGCTATAGAATTCTATAATAATCATCTGTTCTTTTGAAATATGGGCAGAATTTAATAGAATTGATCTGTATTTTAGCAAATTTTAATTCTAAACAAGTAAATACTTCTTCTATAATTAATTTATATTCTACTTTCTACTTCTTTTGGTAAACTATATATTTTCCTAGACTATTTTCTCTAGATGTTAACATTTCTTCTCTAAAACTACATATTATATACTTAAATCTCTTTCTCATTTATGGTTTTATCCTTTTGTTGATAAATTCTAAATGTACCTTTTTGTTTTTTTTTGTCATCTATTGTCAGACCTCATTAACTGTAATTGATCTTTTACTTTGTTATTATTTCTATTAATTTTTAATTTTCCATTTAATAAATATTTCCATTTTTTTTCTGAATTACTTCTTACTTTTTTGTTTTCCTTTTCCCTGTTTCCAAAGTTGATTAACTGGTTTATTTGTAATTTTTCTAGTTATAATGAAACTTCTTTAAGACTATGCTTTTTCTTCTCTGAACCTAGCATTTGTGAATCTCATGAATTTTATGATGATGCTCTATTTATGCTAATTTCATGACAAGTTGCAACTTTGATTTATTTTTAATTTAAGGGACACTTAGAACAGTGTTTTAAATATTCATTCTTTTCTGAATCTGCTCCCTCCTTCTTCTCCCTCTTATTCTTGTTCACATGATAACATCTGCCAGCTCTTTCTCACATCTTTTTGTTTTCTCTCAGATGTTAGGATTTCTTCATATATTTTGTTTTGTGATCATTCTTCCCTTTACTCTTCTAGTGCTATATAATTCAGGGTTTAGTGATGGCCAATTTTGTTTTCAATTACCTTATTATTTTAAATACAGAAATCAAGCTCTTTGAACAATATCAGAAACTTTTTTGTCTTCAATCATACCTCCTCAAGACCTGTAATATAGCACTGAAATGTCAATTTACACATGTTTTTGGTGGGGTACCAGGAATTGAACTAAGGAGTACTTGACCACTAAGCCACATCTCCAGCCATATTTTGTATTTTATTTAGAGACAGAGTCTCACCGAGTTGCTTAGCACCTTGCTTTTGCTGAGGCTGACTTTGAACTCATGATCCTCCTGACTCAGCCTCTCAAGCTGCTGGGATCACAAGTGTGTGCCATTGCACCTGGCTGTACATTTTTGATAGGCATAAATTGAGATGTTGGATGACCCTCCCAATTTTAAATGTTGAGGTAGATCTCTTATCATTGCTGGCAGGGAAGTTAGATATCACTTCTTTGGAAAGTAATTTGACATTCCTTTGTAAGGCAAATTCTTGCTGCACATCCCACATGGGTGAGGGAAAGGGTTCCTGTAGGAGGGATGGACTGTCTGCGAAATAAAAGCTATGAAATTTGTTTATCAGAAATAAGGATGGAAGACAGAATTACCTTAAAGGCAGGGACATGACTGATTGAGCTGTTCATAAGTATCTGACTCTAAGGAAGGAGTCCACATTTTCTTTATTGTATCAGTACAGATCAAAAGGGACCAGTAGGAGCTTCTTCATGAAAAACAGGATGGTGGGGTGGAGGTAAGCAAGCCATTTGGCTCTAGCCAGTTACTCCCACATCCAGGACTTTCATTTGAACTTCAGTGGTGAACCAAAACAGAATAACCACATGACTTAGGCAGTTCCTGAGACCAGATCCTTCTGTTTAATACAACCAAGTTTGGTTTGCATACAAGCTGTGGGGGCTCTCCCCGAAGCAAATGTTTCCATGAATTAGGCTCACCAGCTCCCAAGAGAGACTAGCATATGTACACTAGGAAACATAGGAAAGAATGTTCATAAGGCCATTGTTGGTTATGGCAAAACCCCAAATAACCCTAATATCAATTAATGGGTGAATGAATAAACAAATTATGATACACTTTTATATAGAAGTGAGAATTATTACACAGCAACTTTGTGCATCAATCTTTCAAGTTGAGTCCTAAAGCAAGTATCAGAAGATTCCCTTAATTTGAAGTTCATAAGATAAGTAAAACTGAATATTTAGATATTCCTACTTATATATCTGTTTTCATATATTTAAATATATACTTTATGATAAATATGTAAATAAAATAAAAGGATAATATTAGAATGTCGTTTACTTTGTGTAAGAGGAGTGACCTGAAGAGATAAAGAAGTAAAAGATAAATAAATTGATTAGTGTAATTCTAGATCTTGGATTAAGTAGTCAATTTATGAGTGTTATGTTACTTATTAGAAACAAAGTAATAAAATTAAATGAAAGGATTATATCTGTCCTATATTTTTGTTTTAATGAATGAACTATGATGATTAATCCAGTGCTATGCACCTGAGACTTAATATACGTGTTACTTATGAGTGTGTGTATGTATATATTTTTCTTATAATTAGTCTGCCTCCAGGTAAGTTCCTTAGTTTGAGTCTTCATCTTTCCAGTAATGGTGTCTCTTTAAATGTGTTTAATTTATCTTTGCCTGTTTCTGTCAGAATGTGCAGGAAGCCCCAGTATATGTATAGATCAACCACTGAGGTTCATTAGATAGAAAGAGATTTGTTTTCTAATGAAAAAATGTAGCATTACACAGAGTTGAAGAATATGCGATGAGCCTTATTTTCAAAGGCAAGCTGGGCCCAAGAAGAGAGCACTCCTGTATGGTTATTGTTTTAGTTAGCTTTTACATCACTATGACCCATATACCTGTTAAGAACATAAAGGAAGAAAAACGTTTATTTTGGCTCATGGTTTCTGAGGTTCAGTCCATGGTCAGCTGACTCCATAGTTCTGGCCTGAGGTGAAGCAGGTTATTTTGGTGGAAGAGTGTGGCAGAGGGAAGGAGCTCAGGGCATGGCAACCAGGAATTAGAGAGAGCTGGGCTCACCAAGGACAACATATAAACCCCAAAGGCACACCCCCAGTGATCTACTTCTTCCAGCCAAACTCTACCTGCCTATGGTTACTCCCTGCTTAACTCATCAGTGAATTATACCACTGATTAGATTATACCTTTCATAATCTAATTATTTCATGTCTGAAAATTCTTGCATTATTTTGCACATGAGCTTTTTGGGGGTTCCTCCTATTTAAATCGTAACATTCTGCCCCTGGCTCCTCAAAGTTCACGTGCATCTCAAAATGTAAAATACATTTAGTTCATGTCCAAGATTCCCCATAGTCTTAATAGTTCCAACATTGCCAAAATGTCAAAGTCCCAAATCTCATCTGAGAATCAGGGCAAACTTATGGATGTTTTCCCCTGTAAAGATCAAAAGCAACTCACATATATCCAATTTATAATGGCACAAAGTAAACATTTCTATTCCAAAAGTAGAAATAGGGGCATAAAAGGAAGGAATGACCAAAACAAGACTAAAATTCAACTGGGTAAACAAGTTCTATGGTTCCATGTCTAGTAACTGGGGCACATGACATCTTGATGTTCTCTCCAAAAGGCTTGTGTAGCCCTACCCCTATGCCTGGTTGGTTGCAGCCGACATGGTTTTTGTCTTGGCTTTTTTTCTACTTAATTCCTGCTGCTTTCCTCACCAGATATTCCATATTACCAACTTCTCTTAATCTTGGAGTTCTCTACTTGGACTTTGGCTTCTTTCTTACAACTTCATGCATCACCCTCTCAGGGGCAAGCTGCAGGGATTCCAACACTGCTACACTTTCCCTGACTTCCTAGACTTTCCTTTGAAATCTTGGTGGAAGCTTCCATGACCCACTAACTCCAGTATCCTGCAGTCCTACAGAACCAGCAACACCTGGTTGATGCCAAGGCCTGTTACCTGAGAAGTAGCCAAACCTCCTGGGATCACAGTTGCAGCAGCCTCTGAGTATGTGGGTGACTGAGCAGGCTAAAAAAAATTTTTTTTAGCCACTCCCTCCCCCATGTAAGCAGGATTCTACCCCCACCATGGTCTCATCCCAAACGAATTTTTACTTTACACCCTTGAGCCTGAGATGGGTATGGTCTTGCTAATTCCTGAGATGGACCAAGTCATCTTTCCTATTATTGTCTCTGTGCAAAGTACTTAGCATCTCTTAATGGCTATAATGTCTTTAACAACCACAATTTCCTTAGCCCAAGTTTTACTTGTGCTTTTCTGACCACACTGCAAGTTTTTCAAATCTTTCTGCTCTTTATTACCACAGTAAACTTGACTAAAAGCCACCAGCAATATCCGACACTGCATGAATGCTGTGCTTCCTTGAAATCTCTTCTACCAGATAAATTGAGCCTTACAAAGTCTCAAGACATGAGAAAAATGTAGACTACTTATTTCCCAAAATATAGCACAAATGACCTCTAGTCCAATTTCCAGTAGAGTTCTTCTCTGAAACCTCATGAGGCCAGTCTTTACTTTCCACAGTCATATTGGCATTCTGGTGTTCTGAGTTCCCACCAGAGTTACCTATTAAGCTCAGTTTACAACATTCTAAAGTATTTCCAGCTTGTATCTCTAAAATTTTCAAAATTTCTTCCGCTGAAACCAGCTTCAAAAGTTTCTAAACTACATGGTCAAGTTAGTCACAAGCAACAACCTCACTTCTCAGTCCTAATTTGTGTTTTACTCATCTTTTGCATTGCTATGACCAATGTACTTGATAAGAACAACATAGGAGGGAAAAAGTTTATTTTGGCTCATGGTTTCAGAATTTCAGTCCATGGTCAATTGATTCCATAACTCTGGCCCCAAAGTAAGGCAGAACATCATGGTGGAAGGGCATGGCAGAAGAAAGCAGTTCAGGACTTGACAACCAGGAAGCTGAGACAGCTCTACTCATCAGGGACAAAATTTAAACCCCAAAGTCACATCCCCAGTGACCTACTTGCTCCAGCCACTCCCTACCTACTTACAGTTCCTACCTCGTAATCATTATCATAGATTAATCAACTGATTAGGTTACAACTCTCATAATCTAGTCATTTCATCTCTGAAAATTCTCACATTGTCTCACACAAGCTTTTGTAGGACACCTCATATCTAAACCATAACAGTTATCCAGTGAACAATTGTAGGATGTTTTGGAACTATGTACAGTAGGCAGGACACTGCTGTAACAGTGCAGCATGGTGAACCACATGAATCAGAAGAATGACTTCCCAAAGCACTTTCAGAATCTGTGGTCTACCAGGGCTCAAAGAAAAGAGACAGCTTTCCCAATATGTATCTTCAGGGGACTTGTGTTTTATTGTAAGGCAACTGGTTTGTTCAAAATTGGTTTAAATCAATAGTCCTAAACTTAATTTGTGTTACAGTATCGGATCACCTGGAAAAACTTAAAAAAAAAAAATCCCAATGCATAGGCCTAACTGAGGATGGGCAAAATCAGAATCCCTGGATGTAGAACCCAAGTATTACTATTTTCTGATTTCCTCAGATAATACTAATGTTCAATCTATGTGGACAAAACTCTAAGTATGGAATTAGAAAATTGATGAGAAGGTTGAAATGCTTTATTTTGGTAAATTTACCTCTGCATATACCACAGTCACATTAGTACAATAGTCTTTTCTCCTCCATTACTTAATAAGAATGATGAAGTTAGAGTTAAAACCGTAAATCAACACAAAGAATGCTTCCACAGATTGGTTAACTTCTCCATCTGCTGAACACTACTAGTTGCCTACTATATTAGTTTATTTTCTTAGTTTGAAATCTTCAGTTTTCCTTCACAGAAGTTGAAAACTTAGGTAAATCTGTACCTTTCAGCTACCCTTGCAAGGAGCAGCCTTGTGACAAAATTCTGGCCAAGGGAATTTTGATAGCATCTGGCCAGGGCATCTTGGAAGGATTTTCCCTTTCATAATAGAAAGTGATAGATTAAGCTGAAAAGTCTCCTTTGGTCTTATGTCTTTTTCTTGTCTAGAAAGAAAATACGACATCTGGATTTACAGTGGCCATTCTAAAATGACAGTAGCAAAGCCACTATAGAAATGTTTAAATAGCCTAGGTTCCTGGCGTCACCTTTAAACTGCTATAAAAACCTTGGGTACCTAAGTTTGACCACCTTGGTATAAGATAAATTCCTTCTTCTCCTGTACTTATTATTATTTTGATAAAGAGAATAAATTCCTGTTTGACACACTTTAAAAAACAGTTTTCTGAAGGTTTTGATTTTTTTCAATTTAACTAAATGATGACTCTAAAATTGTCAAAAGCAGAATTATGAGAATTGGAAGAGGAGGTGGCACATTTTGGACTAAGGTCAGTGAGAATGGTCTGGAGGACCAGCTAGTGTCTTTGAGGTTACCAACTGTAAAAACTCAACAATAACCAGTCTACACACAGACCAGTAGGTTCAATGAACTCTAATGGATTATTAGGGGATCCGCTTTTAATTAGGGTCTTCTGAAGTCACATGCTATATTTGAACTATCCAAAAGAGGGATTCAAAACTGTTTATCTTTTCTAACATTGCAAAACAAATAAAGACATGTAGTCATTTGACCATAGTAGTTTCCTACCTACTAATCTGAAGGTCTGTCTGGCAGAGGAAAATGTCCTTTGTGTTTTAGAATTTGAGCCACCCATGGGCATAAATTTGTGGGTGTAGCTAAGTGGTAGAACATGTGCATAGTGTTTGTGAGGAGCTGAATTCAATCCCCAGAGTAAAACATTTGAATCCCTACACATTGGGGTGGTCCTTAAAACCTATAAGATCTAATTACAAAATTAGAAAAGTTGTTTCTTATTGAAGCAAAGTCAGCATCTCTCTAATTTCCACAATATATATATTGCCCACCCTCAGTCTTGTTCAGTAAGACTAGGTACAGTAAATTTAATCCTATTTTGTACAACTCTAATATTGTAACTTTAAATATCTTCCATAGAACTCAGGGTCCATGTGAAAATTATCTACAGTTGAAAACTAGCGAGTACCTGCCTCATATTCCCAAATTAAACATTTATTATTAGCTGGTTTCTTAAATTCATTATTACTATATTTGATTTTTTAAAAATGTCTCCAAAGACAAGCAGTTTTTTGGAATGGCTCTTCATTTTTGATAGAATGAATGCTTGCTTTATTATGTTCTTACAAACTATTTTCTTTATGATAGTCAATAATGAAAGTTTTTTTTTCCTTCTTATTTCCTGTGCATCTACTTTTTGTACCTCCCCACCTGAACCACAATTTTTTTTTTTTTAAATTCTGGGAAGAGGATGCTTTTGGATTCTAATTATCTTGGACAGAAAGAACAGAAGAAAGAAAAAGAAATGATCAAAATAGAGAACAATGTAATAATTTCCTGCTAGAATGAGATTTTTAGAAAAAGTTGAAAATAATCTTGCTATCATTACATTCTCAGTCCTGATAGTTTATTTCTGGCCAAAAGAATCTCAGTGTGGTGCTTCCCATTGCTTCACATTGATTTGTTCCACCTGATTATCTTATCAAGGAAAACTGCCACTTAGGTAACTCAAGAGAATCTAGCCAGGATCAGTGATGGCCAAGTTTAAGTAAGTCCTCCTTTTTCCTTTTAATTATTATTTTTCTTTCTTGTCTCTGCCTTTCTTACTCCAATCTCTCTTGAAGTTCAATACCTGGGATGAGATAGGTACTCAAGCTAGGGTTTCCTCCTTCATAGCTACCATTTCATGATTTCACTGAGTGTTGGGTACTTTGCTTGGTACATTGCCAGTGATGCCTCTTATAATCTCATACAAACCTGTAAGGTCGATACCATTCTCTTCATCAGTAAAGATAAAGAGATGGGTGCTTAGGAAGGTTATGCAACTCGATCCAGATCTAACAGTTGGTTGAGGATGCACTAGCTATCATTTAGAACCAGGCCAGTACCTTAACCTACTTCTCTGGCTTTGAAATATTCCACTGTAGTTCTTGCAATCCATATACTGAATTAGAATCTTCAAACTAGAAGGGAGCTTAGAGGTTTTCTCATCTAAATTAATGTATAAGTACTCAGCATAATATATTTTTGTTCTTTGGGACCCTTTTAAAGGATGAGAATCTCACTTTATCCTCAAGCAGCTTCTTTCATTTTCAGAAAAGTCCACTAAGAATTACATTTATTCAAAACTTTGCCTCTCCCTGTAGGATAGGGCCTGGTTCATTTCAAATGTGTCACACAACAGAATCATTGAATCCCTGATAGACAGGTAGTGTAGTACAGTAGCTGAGCTTCATCTATAAAATGAGTTCCACAATCACAATAATGCTTGTGACATTAAAATGGTGGTGAAGGTAAAATGAGGTAATTCATGTAAAATGCCTGGTTCTTGGTAACTTATAAGAAATGCTAAATTTCTTTCATCAAAGCAAAGCATCCCCTTAGGGCTTAAGGACTTCCCTTACCTCTTCTTATGCTTGAGCATAAAAGTGAAATTTCAGCAAAGTGATAATTGGCTTTTAACGATGAGCCTATTTTAAACCAGGAATCTACTACAGTTTTGTCTGTAATCCTTGACTTCATTTGATCTCTGACTTTTATGTTCAGTTCATTCTTATTTGTAGTTTATGCTTTGGCATAGCCTTTTCAGATTAATAACTTGATTGGATGATACACCAGCACTGGTCTAGATTTTGACAAGTTTTTATTTGTCCCTATTGGCTTGAATGCTGCAATCTGAAGCTGAGTGGTATTTTGTTTTGTGTTGTTCTTTTGTTTCTTAGTGAGTTTATTTTGTGGTACTAGGGATTAAACCCAGGGGTGCTCTACACCCATGGCCCTTTTCATTTTTATTTTGTGTCAAGGTCTTGCTAAATTGCTGAGGCTGACCTTGAAGTTGTGATCTTTCAACTGCAGCCTCCCTTGTCACTGGGATTACAGCCTGGCTGAAAGTGTTTTGAGGCTCTGAGGCCCCTGATAATATGCTCAGACCTCACTGCCCCAGTCACCGACCTCCCATGAGTATAGTTATGATATCCCCTCTCCAGGTTAAATGATATCAGTAAGATCAATCAGTTCTTATATGCCCTGGGCCTTCCTCATCCACGTGTATTTTGTCAATATATTTGCCAACGTTCTGTTGTTTAGAACTGCACAATATATTCTGATCTTGTAAAGTACCACCCTTACCTGTTATGTGTTCAGGCAACATGATCTTTTGAGTTAAAGAGGAAGGTTGAACTGTTAATGCCCTTTTAAAACATAGCTTTACAATAGCATAGAATTGTGTGTGTGTGTGTGTGTGTGTGTGTGTGTGTGTGTGTGTATGCATGCATCCAGGCAAATAAAAAATAAAAATAGAATAAAAAAAATAAAAATATAAAATAGAGTGCTTAATTCTTTCAGGCACATTATCAATTTTGGTTTGTCTTAAAACTACAGAATAAAATGCTTTTGATTCAGTTACTCTCAACTATTCTTCACTATTGTTTGACAAAACTGTCACTTAATATAATAAACACTATAAGCAATAAACAATAATAAAAATGTTATTTGGTCCATTATTTTTTTGTAGATCTGTTGTCTTTGGACCAAAATGCCGCAAGGTAAGTCTAAGAGGAGACAATTCAGATTTAAAGTTTTCTTTCCACTAAAATGAAAATTTAAACTAGAGAAGTGTCTTAAGAAATTAGTGTGCAAGTTAACTAAATGGAAGGAAGTTGGAATGTAAATTTATCATCTTAAAGGTTAATTCAATAGTTCATTCTGTTACCTCAGTTCCTGATTGATTTCTCATGTATGTGTGTGTGTGAAGAATTTTAGAAGTTAAATCAGTTGTCATCATTTAGATTCTTAGGGTATCTTTTCAATGAAAGATGAGTATTTGAAGAATGCTACACCTCCATTTTCCCTTTCTTGGCCACTCTTAAAAATTTCATGCATTGGAGTAAACAAATAGAAGACACAGAGACAAACTTAGAGCTATCTAATACTTGAAAAAGATGCCAAAAATATATGTTGGAGAAGAGAAAGCCTTTTTAATAAATGGTGCTATGAGAACTGTATAGCCACATGTGGAATGATATTAGATCCCTACTTCTCCTCCTGCACAAGTCAAATCAAAGTGGATCAAGACTTAGGGATTAGACCAGAAACTCTGGAACTGCTAGAAGAAAATATAGACAACACTCCAATGTATTGGCACAGGTACTAATTTCCTTAACAAGACCCCTAATGCTCAAGAAACCAAACCAAGAATCAAGGAGGAGGAAGGTATAAAATTAAAAAGCTTCTGAACAGTAAAGGAAATGATTAAGAGTATGAAGAGAGAGCCCCTAGAATGGGAGAAAATCTTGGCCACCTCTATTCCTCTAATGGGAGATTAATATTCAGAATATATAAAGAACTCAAAAAACTTAATACCGAAACAAAACCAAAAATGAATAGTCCAATAAATGGGCCAAAGAACTAAACAGACATTTCACTAAAGGAGAAATACACATAGTCAGCAAATATATGAAAAAAATGTTCAACATCACTAGCAATAAAGGAAATGCAAATAAAAATGATACTGAAATTTCATCTCACTCCAGTAAAAATGGCAATTCTGAAGTATACAAATAATATATGCTGGCAAGGATATGGGAGGGAAGTACACTCAGATATGGTTCTTGGGACTGGAAATTAGTACATCCACTTTGGAAAACAATATAGAGATTCTTCAAAAAGTAGGAATGAAACTACCATAGGATCCAGGTATCCCATTCTTTGGTATTTATCCAAAAGGATTAAAATCAATATATGACAGTGATGCAGCCACATCAATGTTTATAGCAGCACAATTCACAATAGCCAAATTATAGAAACAACTCAGGTGCCTGTAAATAGATGAATGGTTTAAAAAAATAAGGTATATATACTCAGTGGAGTTTTACTTTGCTCTAAAGAAGAATGAAATAATGGCATTTGCCAGTAAATAGATGATACTTGAAAACATCATGCTAAGTGAAATAAACCAGACTCAGAAAATCAAGGGTTGGTTTTCTCTCATATGCAGAAGTTAGAACAAAGTAAGGGAAAAGGGGTGGGGGAGTGTTGGATATCATAAAGATATTGGGAAGATTAGTGGAGTAGAAGGAGATCCAGAGGGAAGAGGGATAGAAAAGGGGAGGAAATTCTCTCGTATGTGATGGTCTGAGTCAAGTCTTTCCTAGCAGCCAGGTGACTCAGCTCAACACACATCATTTTATTTTGATTCCTCTAGTTTGTGAGTCTGTTCTTTTCTACATGTTACAACATCAAAAATAGAAATAGCATTTATGATTTGCTGTTTTGAAATTTTTAATTTTCTCTTTTTTCTGAGTTTTGTTCTTTTAAATAATAACAACATGTTTTCTGAGTTTTATTCTTACATGATAAAATTAGAGTTGATTTTAGTTGTGGACAGTGTGCTTACAGAATAAATGAAAACCCCCATACAATAATTCTTACATTGTCTCTTATTACCATTGAACTTTTAGAGTCCTAGAAACATTTGCATTTGCTAGGTCAGAATTTTGATTAGATAAATGCATCTGCCTAGGCATATAGGCTGTTTTCATTCATCCCCTCCTTCTCTCTCTGACCTATTCCTACTGTCTCAGGCTCCATCATTCTACAACATCTACTGTTCCAGAGGTTATCAGTGATCTGTGTTGCAAAATCTAATGGACATTAAAATCTTCACATAATATACCTTTTATCACAGTTGAGTATCCTTTAAAAAAGCACTCTCTATCTTGGCCACCTTCATGTTGCACTGTCTATGCTACCTCTGTCCTTGGATGCTCCTTATCTATTGTTTTCTTTAACTCCTCTTTCCTAACTCATATTCTGTTGAACTTCGTCATGGCTCAGTCTGAACTGCATCTTAGTCTATGTGCTCAGTGGCTTTAGTGCCATCTCTAGTTCTCTAACTTCCAGATCAGTAATTACAATTCTGACCTCTTTTCTGAGCTCCACTCATCTCTAATGGTCCACTCTAAATTCTAACAAGAATATCAAACTCAATATTGGCAAAATCCAGCTTCTCAAGTTTTCCACACCTTAGTGAAGGATACTGAATTGATTTAGTGATATAGGATCGGGACTTTGTTCTTTAATTCAAAAGACTTTTATTCTCTATTTTGTGCCAGGGGTTATTCTGGATTTACAAAAGACAGACTTTAACTTTTCATTTCTCACATTTTCCATATCCAGTTCATCATCAAATGTTGTCTGGTCCACTGTCAAAACTTTCTCAAATACATCTTTTCTTCACCTCTACTGCCCCTACCATAGTCCAAGGTGCTCTATAGGTTTGCTTATAGCATCAATCAGGATAAATTCTTCAATGGATTTAAGCAGCAGCTTCTTTACTGGTGTCCCTACTTCCCTTCTTGCCATGCTATCAGCCATTCCCACATGTAAGTCATAATAGTCACTCAAAATGCAAATCATTTTATTCCACTGTTGAATGGTTTCCAACTCAATGGTTTCAATTTATTCCACTGATGAATGGTTCCAAACAGAATAATACCTGATATATGGTAGTCGTTAATTATATATTTTTGAATAAACAAATTGAATTTGAATTATCTTGATTTTTTTTTGAAAATGCCAAGTTATTTATAGTCATCATAAAATTGGTAGTATTTTAAAATCTGTGCTTCCTATTTTTGATTCATCATGCCTATAAATTAAATTATATATGGTAAGAATGAAAATAATTTAAAAACTGAAATGACTAACCTGTTATATTTGGAATGTGTCCCCTCTAAAATTCAGGCATTGAAATGGAATGGCCAATGCGATGGTATTAAGACGTGAGCCCTTTAAGAGGTGATTGGGTCGTGAAGATTACTCCTCTTGTGAATGAGATTAAGGACCTTATGAAAAAGAGGCTTCCAGCTTGAGCTTGTCCTTCTGGCCTTCTGATATGTGAGTGCAGTGCTCCTGTCCTCCAGAGATTCAGTAGCTACACTCCATCTTGGAAGCCAAGAGCAGCCCTCACCAGATAACGGAAACTGCTGGAACCTTGATCTTGAACTTGCAGCCTCCATGTGTGAGAAACAAAATTTCTGATCTTTATAAATTATCCAGTCTCAGGTGTTTGGATATATTAGCCTAAATATGGACTAAGATACTGGCCATGTAAGGAAGTGATGAACAAGCCATGTGAAGACTCAGGCATGTCCTTTGACTTCTGCTGACAGCACACGGGCAGACTTGACAATTGAACTTCTCAGTCACTGTGGCCAGCACATGATTCCTGACTCCCTTTCTTTTCTCAATGCATAGTTTTTCAGTTGTCTCATTTGAATTTTATAGGCATGTAATTATGTCTTCTGAAATATTTTTGCTTTCTTTTCTTTTTTTCCTCATGATTTGCTTTTTTTATTTTTATTTTTATTTTTTACTTTTACAGACTGCATTTTGATTCATTGTACACAAATGTGGTGCAACTTTTTGTTTCTGTGGTAAAACTTTACACCGAAAATACAAAGAACCCAAAGAACTGGACAGACAATTTACAGAAGAAGATATACAGGTGATTAATAAATATATGAAAAAGTGTTCAACATCTCTAGTAATTAGAGAAATGCAAATTAAAACAACTCTAAGATTTCATCCTACTCCAATTAGAATGGCTATTATCAAGAACACAAATAACAATAGATGTTGGTGTGGATGTGGGGAAAAAGGCACACTTTTACATTGCTGGTGGAGTTGCAAATTGATGCAGCCACTCTGCAAAAGCAGTGTGGCGATTCCTTAGAAAACTTGGAATGGATCCACCTTTTGACCCAGTTATCCCACTCCTCGGTTTATACCCAAAGGACTTAAAATCAGCATACTGCAGTTAACACAGCCACATCAATGTTCATAGCAGCTCAATTCACAATAGCTAGATTGCAGAACCAACCTACATGCCCTTCAACAGATGAATGGATAAAGAAACTGTGCTTTCTTTTCAATGTTCACAATTCTTCTTTACCACATCCATCATTTCTAATTAATGAGAATTTGACTTTCCTGAGCAGTGAAACTCTTGTCTTTGAAGATACTATGGTAAAACCAACGATACTATGGTAAAACCAATCCCTTTAGGACATATATCCAAATCAGTTAATTGTGATTTTTAAAAAAAATTATATTTACCTTTTCACTCCTTATTTAATGTGTGTTCACTAGTGCAATTGAAGAACTGGGAAAATACGATTCCTGTCTAGAATTTAGGATTAACTTAAATACTTATGTTTTATGAAATGGTTCATTCAAGTTTCATTGGCAATTAATATTTGTTACTTTAAGAACACAAAGATTGACTCAAGAAAAATAGCAAGGAAGACTAATCTGTGAATGTTCAAGGTAACTTTTTCCATGCCAGAAGAAAAAAAATTGAAGTAAATGGGAGTAAATATACAATTAATGACATATATATCAGGGCTGGGGATATAGCTCAGTTGGTAGAGTGCTTACCTTGCAAGCACAAGGTCCTGGGTTCAATCCCCAGCACCGTAAAAAAAAAAATAATAATAATTAATGACATATATATCTTAAAATTAGAGACTTAAAAAGAATAATGAGAATGGTATGAATCCACATCGTGTACAACCATAGAAACAAAATGATGTACCCCATTGGTATACAATGAATCAAAATGCAGATTGTAAAAATTAAAAAAATAAATAATTTTTAAAAAAGGAATAATGAGAATAGGAATGAAGAAATTTAAGGAAGACTGTCAACTTTTGAGAACAGTCATATGCACACACACATTTTGTGCCCAGGTGTTACTTTTCTTTGTGTAGTTGTGGTTGGAGTGACTTGTCAACGGCATCAACTTCCATACTGCTTAACTGAAGGAATGATCTTTTCAGGTCTCCATCATTTGTTAGCATAACTTTTCTTTCCCAGAAATATTTGCTTGAAATGATATGTTTAAGGACCGTTTGCCAGCATGAGCTAAGTACCACTGAAGATCTCGTATAGTCTAGTCTACAACTGTCATTAAGACCTAGATTCACACTTCCATCTATTTGTCACTTACCCTTTGAAACTGTGAACTTATTCTTCATATTTATCTTTTATTGTACTAGAAGAACTTTGAGGACAATTTCCATGATAGCTTCATCCTTATGTCCTCTCCAAGGCTTAGCATGATATTTTCATGTAGTATAGTCATGAAAACATTTTTATTTGCATTTTTATGTGTGTGTCTTATCTCTGAAACTGGTTTCATGATAGCAAGGACAGTGACAGAAATTTGTCAAGGGTTTCATTCACTTTTGCAAAGTGGTTCTTTTAAGACAAGATGGTGGTGCTTCCACTGGATCATATAATTTATTCTCCCATCAAAAGTACTATTACTGATTGTTAGTTAACCTCAAGCTTTACTGCAGAAATTTAACTCTTGTACTGGCTCCTGATCCACTGTTTTCTGCTCTAATTCCTCAGCCTTCTCTGCTGATTTTCTCACTTTTCAAACACAGTCCACTTGACCAAGTATTTATCTTTCTCAGCCCAGGCTAGCTTGAATTGTCATGCCTGAGCCGGAACACTCTGGCACTATTACTGTGTTTTTCTCAGCCTTTATTCCTCTTCAGGGCTTTCCAAACTGAGAGCTAATTTAGTCTGACTCAGTCTCTGAGTCAACCACCCAAAATGTGCCGGCTGCCACAAGGTCAATCCTTGCCTAACTCTACTTGGTAAACGGCTGCATTCTCACTGTTCCCCAACTCTGGCTCATACCAGCTTTTGTGCCACACCTGGCAACCATTTGTATTGCTAACACCTAACACAATGCTATATATATATATATATATATATATATATATATATAGAAGGCATTCAGCACTTTTTACAGACAAGGAGCAAATGCTTACAGTAATGGTATCACAGGTGTTTGGGAAGGTTCCTTCAACTCCCATCCACCAAGCTCCAAATAATTTTAATCATTCACCTGTTCTTGAAATCTTTACATGTTTGTGAAGGAGTTAACTGGAATCCAGGTGACTTGAGATAAAAGTTTTTTTTTTTTTCTTTCTTCATTAACTGATTAGGGTGGATTTCTAAATTCTGTGCTAAGTGCATTGATCATTACCTTCATCCTCTAAATAAAAGCTTCAAAGTAGTATATTTATATAAATAATATTTCATTTCTTTTTACTGGACATATTTTCTTCCTTTAACAAAATCATTGCTTATCCCATGATCAAATTATCCACAGAGACTCTTACTGAGTTTCAAAGATGTTATTTCCTTTGATTTGATACCTTTTTATGACACTTTCATAGAGTATGTTACATTTTCAAGTGCTTTAGCTTTCTCTACCGAAATCTCATTTCCTATCTTTACCTAAATGGAAGTTGTTCTTCCCATGGAGAAGAGCTGTTCCTGTGTGGGAATACCTAATTTGATTTTTTAAAAAAATATTCTTTAGTTATAGATGGACACATACTTTTATTTTACTCATTTATTTTTAATGTGGCATTGAGGAACAAGGCAAGTACTCTATCACTGAACTAAACCTCAGCCTCCTAATTTGATTTTGAAGATCCCCTGGGATATGTGTCTACTAATTGAAAACATGCTAAATTCTGGATTGATAATCACACATTATAATAATGAAGATGTTTGTTAAGGTTATTTATTTCAAGAAATTTATAATGTAGAGGCAATTACTTACTAGATATCTAAAATTCAAAATATATTCAACATTTCCTCTTTTTCTAGAACCTATTTCATTTTTTTTTTCTATTCCCATCTTTTAGAGACAATGCTGTCCTGAAAAAATTTGTAGAAATAATTGTTAGTTCTTGTAGATATATTATAAGGAAGTTGATTTATGTCAATGTTGGACTTGAAGTCAAATTAGTGTCAATAATTTTCCATGCATCGTTTTCAATTTCCTGTTATAGACTTCATTGTTTTTCAATATCATTGATCAATACTATGTTTTCAAATCTGCAGTATATTTTCTAATGTATGTTTAGTATATAGTGAAAACTTGAGATTTAAAACCACTTCTTTTGACTCAGAATCACCTTTTCCCATTCTATTTGAATGCTTTGCAAAACCATACAATGTCCCACAGCAACAGTCCTTGATCATTTTTGGTAATAGTTCCTTTGCTTATGTGTCTGTTATGAGCTCTTTCTCCAATAAAAACACATATGTGAACATACACTTAAAATTATGCATATAATTTCAGGTATGTATTTGGATACTCTAAAGCTAACTAACCCATAAATGCTCTCAGGAGCTTTGCTCTAAAATCATGTAGTTGGGGTTCAAAGTGTTCAAGATTGCACCACACATTAGAAAATCCATAGGCTATTATTCAAATTAAAATTATTCTATATCAGTGGCAAAGAAATGATTCCCAAGGATCTGAAATGGGATTAATTTAGGAATTATAAAACATGAAAAAATTAAGGGAATAACTGAAAGCCAAACAGTTACTTGTAAAGAAGTGTCACATATCATTCATTCTAGGGATGATAAACAGATTTTTTAAGAGGAGAGATATAAAATACAGTTTTTGCTTTGTCAGCAATTCAGTATCCAATGTCAATATATAGCAAGGGGGGGATTACTTAAATGAAAAGAGGAGGTTTTTAGGTCACAAAGGGGGCTCCTGTAAAGGCTTCTGAATCAATTTATCATTGAATCCTTTCAGAAGAGATGTAATTAGTAAAAAAGTAATAAAATTTTACTCTTATGAACTCCCTGTTGTTTAACATTTTATGTTCATTATGTATTTTGCCATATGAAGAATCACTGGATTTATTTAAGAAACATATACCACTAACTTTGTATTTACTCTACTATAATCCCTATAGGTGGTAAGGAACTGCAGATCTCATCATTATTTATCCAAATTTCAAATATTAATCAGACTAAAACAATTCACAAATTATCAGGTAGCTTTAAAAATATCATAGTTGGTAATAACTTCAAGTTCCATTTATCTTCTCTATCAATCATATAATTTTTTTTCATGAGGATAGTAAAATTCTGATGTTTTAAACTGCTATCACATTTGACTACTACAAATTTGTGAGCTTGAAGTTAATCTGAAGTGTAAACATTTAGAGAAATTTACCAATTGTTACTGATTTTTACCAAAGTACATGCAGATCTTCCATGTAGAAACGACACTTAAACCAGTCCTTAAGGTTGTCATGACAACATGACTAGTGTTCCATGAGGAAGAGCTTGAACTTGATCATATTTGTAGTTGTCCTGGCAACATGACAATCTGACTTAATGAATGAGGTGTCATTCTGCCAGTTAAACAGGTCTTAGAATGACTGGACATCTACTGGATGGAGATATATATATATATATATATATATATATATATATATATATATATATATACATAACCAAAAATGCTGACTGCTTTCAAAATAGACATATAAGAAATAACATTAGAGGCTGATAAGTTAGACAATAATTTATCGAAGTGGGCAAAGAGAAGTGTGAAAAATCAGATGGGTTAATGGGAGATGGAGAATGAGAGATGGGAAAAGAAATAAAGCCAATAAAGTAAATAAGGAAAAGGAGAGGACATTACTAAGTCAGAGTACTTCACTTGACCATTATTGGGTGGGGAAGGTTGAATAGGAGAACAGAGGAGAAAGTTACTATGGAAATATTGGGACACTGAGTAAACAGGAGTGCCCTATTGTGTTGTAACTATGTTGTTGTTATTGTTGTTATCAGGAATATCAGGTGCAGTATCTACAATCACACCAGAAGTGTTTTGGGGAATCTCACAAAGGAGGTTGGAAAGAAACACCTTCAAGCTAAATGGGTTCCATACTGCAGAAAACAGCTCTTGATACTGTATCACTTTCATACATTGACAACAAAAAAAATCTAATGTCAACTAGAGTAGCTGTGGATGTAAATTTTAATAGTAAGCATTAACAGTTGCTACTTCAAACCTATTCTGATGTCCAAGTTGAAATATGAGTTGAGTGATTTTATTTTATTAGAGGAGCAATCATAGTTCAATTACTCAAAAAAAAAGTGAGAAGTTTGATAAACTGAGATAAAAGGAAATGACATACTGTAGATTTCTGGTGTGTGAATGTATGTATATGGCTGTTGTGTGAAACTCTTTTTTGTATATACTATGCCATACTTTAAAATTAGGGCTTCTTTATTTTGACTCTGTGGTCCAAAGGGGGTTCAATGAAACCCCTGTAATTAAATGCCAAATTTGTGTTTATGTGTATGAGTATGTACCTTTTCTGAGAAATCAACCCCCAAATTTTAACGAGATGAATAATGAGCTTCAAAACATTCAGAACCATTCACTAATTAAAAATGGTGACCCTGTGAACAAAATCATGAAAAGAAGGAAAAAATAAAACAAAACCAAATAGTCAGGAATTTTCTGTGAAAGGCAACCAGGAGCCATAGGAAAGGACTTTTGGCTCTGAATAATACCAAGTACCCTAAACCTCTGGATGTCATGTTAAGCTACCCTCCAAACTCCCAGAAACAAAGACACGAATGCAGAAATTGGTTCACGGCCCCCGTGTAAGAAATAAACCACTAAAGCATAGTATTGAAGCATCACCAAACAAAGATTCCTGCCTTCCTGGGGTTTACCTTCTAGCAGGAAAGAAGAGAAGTTCAAATACGAGATGTGATGAGATTTAACCAAGCAAGAACTTTCAGTTTTCCAGGGCCTGCTACAGTAAAGATGCTTAATTATTATGGAAGGAAGGAAGAAAATAGAGATTAGTCACTAAAATAATATTCTTGTTTTATACTTTCTAACATATTTCATATATTCTTGTTGTTCAAAGAAAAACTTTAGACAAATCAAAGTTCATCAAAGGACGATTCATGAGTTGGGCAGCACTTGGAACCAGAAGAGATTCAGAGTGCTCCACATAGCTGTGGGAGCAAATTATGTGATATTCCAAGGTGGTCTTCCATAAATTATAGGGAATAATGTTTATTTAGTGCTGTCTTATTGATAAAATGATATAAGGTAATTTAATGTGCACAGGTAATACATGCTTAATAAAATCTGTCTTTCTGAAGAAAAAGTTTTTCTCAATTAGATTATATATCCAAATTTGAAACTAAAATTTTACTAAATAAAGCAAATTTTAAATTTGAAGAAGTTCAGTAAAACCCAGGAAATATGTGCTTTAAGAATGCATGTAAAACAATCTCTAGCAAGGTGCTATTATTGTCTGAGAAGGCAATATCAACATGTTGTTTTGCTGTGTTATCCCATTGAAGTTAAGATACATGTATTTGCTTTTTGTTTTATGTGTGTACCAGTTGAAATCTGCTTATTTTCTCAGAGGACATATATTGTGACTTGCAATTTTTTATGAGGTGGTTGGTCAGGTGTAGCAACAAGAGACGAAGGAGAGGCTCAGGACAATAAAGTTTTTTTATGTGCATGGTATAAGAGAAAGGAGGCATGGTGCACTGTGCCACACAGTAAAGACACCTGGGTGGTCAGGAAGAGAGAGAAGAAAGGCCAGGATAGATCTTTGCCCGAGTTTCCATGGCAAGGGCAGGCAGGGCCATTTATGATTGGCCAGTTTGAATAATTTTGCTGTGCTTTGGACTATAGGTGTGGTCGCTCTTTGCCTGGCACCTAGTCCTGGGATAATTAAGGCCGAGAAATATCACCTCCTGGGTGTAATGGCTAGATAGTGAATGTATAAGTCAGCATTGACTAGTTTGCATTCAAAGACATTCCAACTGGACCTTTTTTTATCTTTAAAATTTGGCTACCCTCAGGAAGAGCAGTCTCTTCCAGATAGAAAAGTTCTTAAAGTGTCAAAACAACAGAAAACATGAAGAATGTTTAAAAATAATTACAATATATCTTATAGTGATCACAGACAAACACTAGGTGCAAACTCTGATTCTTCTACTAGCTTGGACACTCACTTTCACCCTGTCTGTGCCTCAGTTTCTTCCTCTGTACAACTAAGATAATAGTATTTGCATCATAGGGTTTTGTAGGAATTAAAATAGTTAAAATATTTAGCATGTAAAACAATGCTGGCTATGCAGATATGAATGTATGGTGATAATTAAACATGTATTAATAGTATTATTTTTATTGGTGACTATAGATTCTGGTTTCAAATAGTTATTGACTCTAAACAAGGTTCATTTGAACCTCATATTTGTCTGATTTCATGCACTTTTCTAAAATGATAAATCTAAATTTTCCTCTAGCAGTATTTTTGGCACCTACATGAATTATTTTAGAGAAATAATAGTCAGAGAATTGACTTGTTTATGTGGACACCTAAGGATAAATTATTTTGCTGATTAAACAAGTGAGTATTCTGCTCAAAATTAAATTTTAGTCTTAGGACTTTGTGCAAGTCTTTTGACAAATAATTCTCACAACAACCTATTTCTTTTATGATTCATAGAACAGAAAACTGCTTCTTGAGCAGGTCCTAACCTGCTCTCTGGATAAACAATCGACTTGTTTGCAGGGGCTTCCTGAGTACCTAATAATTTAGAAAACACTAATTGTTTGTCTATGTCGTCTAGAACATGAGATCTATGGCAGAATTTTATCTAGTTCATGTACTGCATACATTCTAAAAGTCAGTATTAGGTTTCAGGATACAACAATCAACATAAAGCAAATTTTCCATCTCAATTCATATTGTCTAAAGTAAATGGATTTTCTTTTATTAAACGTACATATACATCAGACATTACCCTATGTGCACATATGATTACATGACTTGTGTAACTACATCATGTACAACCAGACAAATGGGAAGTTATACTCCATTTATGTATGATGTATCAAAATGCATAAATATTAATGCATTCTACTGTCAGGTATAACCCATTAGAACAACAAAAGAAATGAAAATTTAAAAAAATACACATACACACCTCTAAAACATAAAATAGTTGCCTTACAACTCTGTGGCAGTCCAAGAGACATATCAGCTCCTCTACAGCTCCTGCTTTATCTGGCTGGATATGATCACACCAGAGATTGACCTCAGAGATAGATGTTCATTTTTCACATTAGGATTTCCCCCTTTCTACTTAACCAAACCGTCCAAAAGTTGCATATCCAGATAATACCATCACGGTCAACTCTGAAACTGCCTAGCTGAACCTTGAATTAACTTGATTCCCTTGGGTATCTCTGAAGGTTGGAATGTCTGCAAATTCAGAATGGGAGAGAATGTCCATTTTTCTATTGTTTGCATTCAGTGATGACTTAGAATTAGAGCTGAGCTCATCAGAACTTAGTTCATTTCAAATATAGCAGCATATAATACACACTAAAATAAATTGTTTCCATTTCCTACATTGTATAATATGTTCCAAGGAATGTAACCTCCACAGATCTTAGTCAACATTTACAGCATCTCTTTGAGGTATGGATTGTCATTCCATTGTATAAGTGAAAAAACAAACAAAAACCAATATGAAATAGAGAGAAAAAGTGAGTTTCCCAGGTTATACAGCAAAGCCGACAATGAATCCAAACACAGGTCTTATGGTGCCAAGGTTTCTGTATGTTCTGTTTTGATGGATTTATCTATGAAAGCCCTGTGATTTCTTCCAGTTGTTGAGTTCATTGGTATATTTATCTCTCAAAATCTAACCCACGTCTCACTCTACCACGTTTTATATCCAAGCACCTCTTGTCCAGTGGATAATATTGTGGACAACAAATCCCAGGCTGACTCTGAGCTGTTGCCCATAGTAACTGGCTATATATGAGGCTGGGTGTAGTTCAGATGTCAATTCACCCCAGAAACACCCTGGAGAGATTTTGGAATTATTCATAATTACTGCAAATTGAAAGTGATGAGAAAATTGGTGTTATTTCCCTATCAATCTCCAGAAAGATTATTATGCTATTGACTCACTACCAGAGTCTTTTTTTAAAAAAACATTCTCACTGTGAAAATTTGTTCCACAGGGTTCAACATTAATTCTCAATGTTTTGTTTTTCCATACTCCAGTAAGCCTCCATTTTTTTTTTTTTTCAGGGACAGCAGTAAATTTTTTTTTAATTAAAAAAAACCTTAAATATAGTTAAACTTTGTTTTAATATTTTATTGTAGAAATTTTCAGACATCCTCAATAGTCACAGAAAAGTGACAAACTCCATGTACCCATCAATCCATGCTCAATTTATCAATAAATGTCATCTTATTTCATTTACCTCCTCCACTCCTCCCCTATACCCACCACTGCAGTATTTTATAGCCAATTCTAGATAGTGTATTGTGTCATCCTGATTGCACTTTTTTTTCCAATTAGAATGCCATAGAAACAATAGGACAAAAAACAAAAGAGGAAAGGAACACAGGAACCCTGGAAAACAAACCCCAGAAAAATGTAGTGAAAACATTTTAGTTTAATTTTACTCCAAGGAGACATAAAAACTTACTTTTGTTTATTGTGTATAGAAATTGGCATACAATATATTTTTAGATGATGATGGGAATAAGGATGATTTCCCTAATACATATGACAAATAATCCCTGGGGGACAAATAATCCATTAGATGCTGAGGGAGACAGAAGGACTGATTGTAGCAATCCCAAAATGGCAAGGAAATGGGAATCATTGATGATTCTATAATTTCAAGCACCCCCCCCATTACTGACCAAATCAAGGGGGCATTTCCTTATAGTATCCTGAAGAAGATATTTGTCACAGTAGGGCTCTTTCGTGTACCTTGTATTATCAAGACAGTCTCTGCAGGAAGCAAAAAACTCTCACATTGAATCTGCTTTCTGAAACTGAAGATGTTTTAGGCTCATAGTTTTGTATTTCTCATCAATAACTACCAATAATAAAGCTGTAGAGCTAAACATTTATTATTGCCTTTAAGTAACATCCTTGAAATGAAAATTTTAACATTCATTTCAATGGTAACAAAAATGCCCTACCTACATTATACTTCTTTTTATGTTTTCAGAATGTGTTTAGTTCTTCAAAAAGAATTTCTGTTCTTAGTCATATCAAAAGTATCAAAAGCACATATGAAGTGATTAGTGTAGTTTAACTGCCAAAAAGTAAAATAATAGGAGAAAACATTTCAATATCATCAATCATCATTATGTTTTATAAATTCATTTTAATCTCCTTACAACATCAATGCCAAATCTTGGCAAATTTATGGTTTGACTTATGTCTAGGATTAATGTAAATGGTATGATCTAATATGAATCATTAGTCCTTAAAAATGCAATAGGCAAATGAGACTGCATATCAGTTAATACATGTAGAAAATTATTTTTATATTTTTATGAGAACTTTTGTAAATTGATTTTTATTATTCTGATTTTATGATGTAAAGAAAGCGACTGGTTTTTACCCTTAGCCAATGACAGCTCTTTAAATTGCATGAATTAATTAAAGGAATCCTAAGAGAATTTCATCCTCCTACTGCCATACTTACCAGCTAACTCACCTTTGCACTTTCACATTTTTCTGTTTTGATTCAAAGGATTAATGTGCTCTAAAATGAAATTTTATGTTTAGCTTATATCATTTTATTATTATTATGTTTTTAGTGCTGGGGATTGAATTCTGCAGCACTCAAACACTGAGCCACATCCCCAGCACTATTTTGTATTTTATTTAGAGACAGGGTCTCACTGAGTTGCTTAGTGCCTCGCTTTTGCTGAGGCTGGCTTTGAACTCGCAATCCTCCTGCTTCAGTCTCCTGAACTGCTGGGATTACAGGTGTGCACCCTGGTTTATCATTTTATTTTCAATGGTACTTTTATAAATCAAATATGTAAAGACAATTTGCACAAAGGGAAATTAAGTAAGCATTTACAGTAGTGCACTGCATTTCAACTGTTAGCTCTCATATTAAACACAGATTCCTGGGCCCTGTCCTACAGTTTCTGATCCAGAAGGTCTGGGAAAGCCCCTGGTATTTTCATTTCCAACAAATTTAGATATAAGATTGAAGTTTCTGAACCAGGGACCATACTCTGAGAATCATTACAGTAGACGAATGTGTTCTAAGAATACAGGGTTTAAAATTATAATTATGAAAAAAATCTGCTTTAAATTAGGTGGTGCAAAGGGAAGGATATAAAGAAGGAGATATGGATTGTCACTAATTCTAATATTTTCCTTAGTCATCTTACTCCCTCACTCTCTAGGACTTGTATGTCTCATCAACTATTATATAACTCTTCTCAAATATCATAATAATAAAAAAAAAACACTTTTTACCTTTAGCTGATGACTGCTTTTTAAATTTGCCTGAATTAATTAAAGAAATCAGAAGGGAACTTTATCCCTCTACTGCCGTATTTACAAGCTAGTTCACTTTTACACTTACTTGTTTGAATTTTTGTCTTGATTCAATGGATGCACGGTTCCTATTTCAATCTATGAGGAACTGATTTGCTTACTTACTGATTTTACTCCTGTTCCCTCCAGCATTAGCTCCCTCAATTATTTCTTCGTTCTTCTGGTTTTCGTCTTTTCTCACTTGGATCTGCTTTTCTGAATTCTTCTTCTTGTTATCAATCTTAAGGATCAGACTCATTCCTAGATTATTGTGAAGTATGTATCATGATGCTTCACCTGTGGGAATAATGGGAGAAGCATTTATCCATTGGATTCCATGCTCATTGGTCAAAAGTTGCCTCATGAATCATCAACAGAATCCCTACACCATGAGAAGCAAGTACATGAGTGAGGGATGGGAATAATTGGTATTTTAGGTGTGAGAAGACCCTGACTGAACAGGATGTAGAAGATCCCCATTCTGGACTCATGTCAGATGTGGTCAGGTTGTACCTGTGTCACAGGTTGTACCTTGGTAGCAGTGGCTAGAATAAGGGGTAAAGGTAACAGGATTTTGAATTGGTGCACAAGAGGAATCCATCTCATGCCTCTTATATATACACAGATATATTTGCTGGCTTGAATAAGAAGAGTAATTCTTCAGAATTGAGCTGGAGGCTGAGGTAGAGGCATTGATGGTATCTGATACAGACAAACAGCCTAATTTATGCCAAACCTGAGTCAAATGTAAAAGTTCATTGTTCTCTTCAAGAATCTCTAGCTAGCATCATATTTGTTGTCACTGACAACTAGTGAGGAGTTAATTATTCACCTTTTTTTTGTACAAGTCAATGTCAGATAGGTCTAATATTTCACTTCTATACAACCTGGAAAAAATCATTAAAGACCATTACATTGTAATGCAAATCCTTTGAGGTCGTGAGGGGATTTGAGGGAATCTTCCAACAGTACTTTCATACTTCTTTTCATGTTCTCCTTTAGTTAACCTTCTTCAAGACTTGCTGTTCCTGCTTGAAGATTAGAGACCATGATCTTCACATGAAATCATTAGTAGTGCTCACAGACTGAACCGTAAATATCAATATGCCAGTCTATGCAATTATTAAATAACACTGCTCAATACATCATGTAGGCAAATGTAAGCTGGACTGTACTAGTGTCCAAGGGAATGCAATGTAAGGCAAAAAATGGTACCCTTTCACAAGTAAAAGAATGATAAATCTAATAATCACATAACTAAGTAGTGTTGTTGAAGATGGGAGAAACATTATACATGGTTAGAATATAAATTACAAACACATGGAGAGAATTTTATGATACCTTGTATGTATTCACATACTTATGCCAAACTTTTTATAATATGTTGGGAGTGTTTATATACTTAAACTCAGAAATTTCCCTTCTAGGTGTCTATCTTTCAACTAATTCATTCATAGGCACAAGAATGCTGATTACAGCACTAATTGTAAGAGATTTTAACTGTCTATCGGAGGAGAGATTGCCAAATCTGGCAACTCTACCAACAAAAGATTGGCCAAATATATGATGATTTGTTCATAAAGTGGAATGTTATACTGTAGCAATTAAAATGAACAGATTGGATAGAACCATGTCCCTCTTTATATATACATATTTTTAAAATATTATTTTTTTAAATATATTTCAAAAATAATGTGTTGGGTTGTGAAAAGTTATCTGCAATATATTAGTTTTTAATTGGGGTTAGAAACACAAAGTAATAAGGTACATTTTTTATGGAGGAATCCATATGTAATAAATGAACAGAAACATACAAGGGATAATGAATAACTTCTAGATTGAAGAGACTTTCTGAGTATGAAATATGTTCAGAAATACATAGTAGGTATCAAAAATACTACATACAGAAATAAAATACTCTACTACCTCCTTGGTATATCTACTCCAATCTGATTATTATTGACTCAGGGAGAGGGTGTAGTGTGAGAATTAGGAAGTTCCCTTTTGCAATGAGTCAGAACTGTGCTGGTCCAAGATGTTCCACTGGTTCCTTTCTAATTAGTTTATTTTTCCCTCACAGGCCAGTTCATATTCACTTTATTCCCACACTTTGCCACTATATTCTGATGTTAAAGTTGATAAATTATCTCCTGTTATGTAAGTGCACTTACGCTATATGTACACACATAATTTCACAATTGTTCAGCAGGATTGACAGTGTTTCTGGTGTTGATTTTGTCTTTGATGATTATATTCAGGAAGTAAGTTACTTAAATATTAACATAATGAGGGAACACCCTTATGTGAAAAGTCATTTTAAGGTACTGACGATTTGGAACTTATTCCTCAATGAAGTTGGATAAATATTAATTTAATTTTGTTAATAAATTGCTGGTTTTGATAACAACCACATTCCAAGGAATACATGAAATATTTCAGTCTAAGATTACAGACATGAGCAGATATTTCATCCTCAATGCAGTGAAAAGGATAAAAGACAGAAGGTGCCAAAGCTGCCTTCCAGAAGTGTTCTTTTCCCTCCCACATTCTGCTATTCTTTTCTTTGTACAACCAGAGAGGATTAAAATTCAGTGCTATAAAATCATGGGACATAGGATGAATAATCTGATCCAGTTAGTGCCTAAGCTCTTAAGCATGGTTCTTGGCTGTAAGCTGAATCTCATCTAACATGTAGGTTTTCACCAGATACCCAAAAGCCAAATGATAAAGAGGTCTTATCAGATTACTGAGATATCAGAGGCAATATTCATCCAAAAAGAAATGTACAATGTGTTTCTGATTTCTTGTTATTTCTGCATATATATATTCGAATATAACTAGACTCATTGGTACAGGAAAAAAACAAAGATGTAACTTTAAAAATACAATTTAGTGAGAGGAAGGGTGGAGCAGTGGGGATGGGAAGGATGGTAGAATGAGGCGGACATTATTACCTTATATACATGTATGATCACATGATTACACTACTGGTGTGATTCAGCACCATGTACAGCCAGAGGAATGAGAAGTTATGCTCCACATGTGTACAATGTGTCAAAATGCATTCTACTGATATGCATAACCAATTAGAAGAAATTTAAAAAAATTTTTAAATACAAATTAGCTTGTAAAACCTACTTCTTATTCTAGTGTTTTGGTTCAGTTTTCTTCAGAACAAATTAAGAGCTTGGCTTTAGAAGTTTAACCTTTTTTAGAAGAGTTAACATTTTTGTTCAGGTAGCTGTGATTAGCATCTTCCTATGGGTCTCTGCCACGCTGGTTGACTGGGCTTCTGGTCCTCTTCTGTCACTAACTAGGTAAAGGAAGTTGAGTAAATTATTCACTCCCTTCTCCACTATCTTCTCATCTGTAAAATGAGTGTGTGATGTTGGAGTGACAGAAATACCTGATAATCTTAATATTATTTACAAGATCAGTGGTTTAATAAAAGGAATTCATAGGTAGCTGGTGATTGGAGAAGTGGTTATGGCTACATGTTGGAGACCCACTGCCAACCATGAATGTTTGCTGCCATTTCTAGATCTACATATGGCCTGTGAGAACTGCATGGCAGAATGTTTGATAGACAAAACTCAACTGCTGTAGTTGATACAGTTGATTTTTTTTCCATTTCAGCATGACTCAAGATGATACTGTCTTCCCAGCTTGTATTGCAGCTGACCCATGACATGGCCTTTTATAAAGTACCAGCTATAAGTTTCCTACTTGACACACTCAGGATGAGTTTCAGGTGTGTCAGGACATTGATGGCTTCAGCACTCAGGGCCATAGGACAGGGCACAGGCTGACCCAAGCCTTTAGACCAGTGACAGTTGGCTATAAGCAGCCTCTTCCATTTATCCAAGAGCCAAGAGTGCCATAGAAAATGGTCTTATTTGTGTTCCATGATGTTAAAAAAAATGAGAAACACTAGACTAGAGACATTGGTTAATATGTTTACCCACAAAATGCTTTGAAGGCATACCATGGAGATCTGAGTATGTCCTGGGAATATAAGGATAAATAAAACTTGTACCTTGACAGTCCTCTCTAAAATGCTGTCATGGGTTTCAGTGACTTCAGAATGGTAAATTTTGAGTGAGAAGATAAATATGTCAGGAGAGAGAATAGAGACTTAGTGAGTGTGGAAACTATATAATTTGGGGGCTTATACAAGAAAATGCTGAAATTATTACTATAACCATGTATAATCTTTTTATCTCTTGAGAAGACATATCCCTTTTTTTTTCTTTTTTTTTATTGTAAACAAATGGGATACATGTTGTTTCTCTGTTTGTACATGGCGTAAAGGCATACCATTTGTATAATCATAAATTTACATAGGGTAATGCTGTTTGATTCATTCTGTTATTTTTTCCCTTCCCCCCACCCCTCCCACCCCTCTTTTCCCTCTATACAGTCCTTCCTTCCTCCATTCTTGCCCCCCTCCCTAACCCTAACTCTAACCCTAACACTAACCCCTCCCACCCCCCATTATGTGTCATCATCCACTTATTAGCGATATCATTCGTCCATTGGTTTTTTGAGATTGTCATTGGTTATCTTTCAACCTATATTTCTACACATGATTATCATAAGAGATTTAAGATAAAAATGTTATTTTTATAGTAAGAAAAATCTGGTTATTCAAACTAATCAGAAATTAACTAATGTGGAATAACTCAAAATTTAATCACATTTCCATCATAGTGTCATTACATATCCCAGTTCGATTAAATACCATGAAATACTTCTTAGCACAATCACAAATGAGGTTAAAACCTAAATGACAGAATGATCTTAAACATCACCAAAAAAATGGAAAGGCACTTCCATACAGTTATATGGTTCTTTATGAGTTGTGTTTGTTGTTATGATGCTTGACAGTCACAACAGACACACAATGAAAACTACCAACAGATTGTAAAGTCTTATGAAGATGTCTTAATGAAACTGTTTTTAGACACTGAAAAGAGCACATTCTTGTGTTTCCTACACATCCATCAAAGTGATACAGAAACTGCTTAAAATTCTCTTGACAAAGTAACACTTTTGAATATTTTTGGACAATCAAAATTGGATTTTACATGTATTTTTTATTTAAAAATAGTAATGTTGTAAGTTGGAATGTGAGCTTTTTTAATGATAATTCTGGGAGATAAGGATCATTTTATATTTTGCTTGGCAACAACATTCTCAAAAAGAGTCATAAAGGCTCTGTTTTCTAAAACTCTGTTTTGTGTAAAAGTCCTGATTTATTGGATCCTCTACAGAATAGCAGTGCTTTGGGACACATAAGTATCACCCTATTGATATCAGTGGCATATCTATGAAAATCTGAGGCTTGGCATAAAACATTGAGATACTATTGCCCAAATTTGTAAGTGGAAATATTTCAGTGTGTTATTTGTTAACTCAAAGCTTCCAGTCAATTTTCATACAGGTAAATAAGACAAAGTAAACTTTCTAGTTGAAAGTAACACACAATCACATTAGGAAATAAAATTACTAAACTGTCAATTTTTTTTTTATTATTGTAAACAAATGGGATACATGTTGTTTCTCTGTCTGTACATGGCGTAAAGGCATACCATTTGTGTAATCATAAATTTACATAGGGTAATGTTGTTTGATTCATTCTGCCATTTTTTCCCTTCCCCCCCACCCCTCACACCTCTCCCCTCCCTCTATACAGTCCTTCCTTCCTCCATTCCTGCCCCCCCAAACCCAACTCCAACCCCAACACTAACCCCTCCCACCCCCCATTATGTGTCATCATCCACTTATTAGCGATATCATTCTTCCTTTGGTTTTTTGAAATTGGCTTATCTCACTTAGCATGATATTCTCCAGTTTCATCCATTTGCCTGCACATGCCATAATTTTATCATTCTTTATGGCTGAGTAATATTCCATTGTATATATATATACCACAGTTTCTTTATCCATTCATCAATTGAAGGACATCTAGGTTGGTTCCACAATCTGGCTATTGTGAACTGAGCAGCTATGAACATTGATGTGGCTGTATCTCTGTAGTATGCTGATTGTAAGTCCTTTGGGTATAGGCCAAGGAGTGGGATACCTGGGTCAAATGGTGGTTCCATTCCAAGTTTTCTAAGGAGTCTCCATACTGTTTTCCAGAGTGGCTGCACTAATTTGCAGCCCCACCAGCAATGTATGAGTGTACCTTTCTCCCCACATCCTCGCCAACACCTGTTGTTGCTTGTATTCTTGATAATCGCCATTCTAATTGGGGTGAGATGGAATCTTAGGGTGGTTTTGATTTGCATTTCTCTTATTACTAGAGATGTTGAACATTTTTCCATATGTTTGTTGATTGCTTGTAGATCTTCTTCTGTGAAGTGTCTATTCATTTCCTTAGCCCATTTGTCCATTGGATTATTTGCATTCTTGGTGTAGAGTTTTTTGAGTTCTTTATACATTCTGGAGATTAGTGCTCTATCTGAAGTATGATTGGCAAAGATTTTCTCCCACTCTGTAGGCTCTTTCTTTGCATTGCTGATAGTTTCCTTTGCTGAGAGAAAACTTTTTAGTTTGAATCTATCCCAGTTATTAATTCTTGCTTTTATTTCTTGTGCTATGGGAGTCCTGTTGAGGAAGTCTGGTCCTAAGCCGACATGTTGAAGCTCTGGACCTACTTTTTCTTCTATAAGATGCAAGGTCTCTGGTCTGATTCCGAGATCCTTAATCCATTTTGAGTTTAGTTTCGTGCATGGTGAGAGATATGGGTTTAGTTTCATTCTGTTGCATATGGATTTCCAATACTCCCAGCACCATTTGTTGAAGAGGCTATCTTTTCTCCATTGCATATTTTTGGCCCCTTTGTCTAGTGTGAGAACATTGTATTTATTTGGGTTTGTGTCCGTGTCCTCTATTCTGTACCATTGATCCACCTTTCTATTTTGGTACCAATACCATGCCGTTTTTGTTACTATTGCTTTGTAGTGGAGTTGAAGATCTGGTATTGCGATACCCCCTGCTTCACTCTTTCTGCCGAGGATTGCTTTAACTATTCTGGGTTTTTTTATTCTTCCAGATGAATTTCATAATTTCTTGCTCTATTTCTGTAAGGTACATCATTGGGATTTTAATTGGAATTGCATTGAATCTGTATAGCACTTTTGGTAGTATAGCCATTTTGACAATATTAATTCTGCCTATCCAAGAACATGGGAGATCTTTCCATCTTCTAAGGTTTTCTTTAATTTCTTTCTTTAGTGTTCTGTAGTTCTCATTGTAGAGGTCTTTCACCTCTTTTGTGAGATTGATTCCCAAATACTTTATTTTTTTTCGAAGCTATTGTGAATGGGGTAGTTTTCCTAATTTCTCTTTCTGAAGATTCATCACTTATGTATAAAAATGCCTTAGATTTATGTGCATTGATCTTATATCCCGCTACTTTACTGAATTCACTTATGAGATCTAAAAGTTTTCTGGTGGAATTTCCTGGTTCCTCTAAGTATACAATCATATCATCAGCAAATAAGGATAGTTTGAGTTCTTCTTTTCCTATTCGTATCCCTTTAATTTCTTTGGTCTGTCTAATTGCTCTGGCTAGATTTTCAAGGACGATATTGAATAGAAGTGGTGAAAGAGGGCATCCCTGTCTTGTTCCAGTTTTTAGAGGGAATGCTTTCAGTTTTTCACCATTTAGAATGATATTAGCCATGGGCTTAGCGTAGATGGCCTTTACAATGTTAAGGAATGTTCCCACTATCCCTATTTTTTTCTAGTGTTTTGAGAATGAAGGGGTGCTGTATTTTATCAAATGCATTTTCTGCATCTATCGAAATAATCATGTGATTCTTGACTTTAAGTCTATTGATATGGTGAATGACATTTATTGATTTCCTGACGTTGAACCAACCTTGCATCCCTGGGATGAAATCCACTTGATCATGGTGCACTATCTTTTTAATATGTTTTTGTATGCAATTTGCTAAAATTTTGTTGAGAATTTTTGCATCGATGTTCACTAAGGATATTGGTCTGAAATTTCCTTTCCTCGATGTGTCTCTGTCTGGTTTAGGTATCAGGGTAATACTGGCTTCATAGAATGAGTTTGGGAGGGTTCCCTCCTCTTCTATTTTATGGAATACTTTGAGAAGTATTGGAAGGAGCTCTTCTTTAAAGGTTTTGTAGAACTCGGCTGAGAACCCATCTGGTCCTGGACTTTTCTTTGTTGATAGGCTTTTGATGACTTCTTCTATTTCATTACTTGAAATTGGTCTATTTAAATTGTGTATGTCCTCCTCGTTCAGTTTAGGCAATTCATATGTCTCTAGAAACCTGTTGATGTCTTCGAAATTTTCTATTTTGTTGGAGTATAGGTTTTCAAAATAGCTTCTAATTATGTTTTTTATTTCAGTCATGTCTGTTGTGATATTTCCTTGTTCATTCCGAATTTTAGTGATTTGGGTTTTCTCTCGTCTTCTCTTTGTTAGTGTGGCTAAAGGTTTATCAATTTTGTTTATTTTTTCGAAGAACCAACTATTTATTTTGTCAATTTTTTGTATTGTTTCTTTCGTTTCAATTTCGTTGATTGCAGCTCTGAGTTTAACTATTTCCTGTCTTCTACTACTTTTGGTGTTGGTCTGTTCTTCTTTTTCTAGGGCTTTGAGCTGTAGTGTTAGGTCGTTTATTTGTTGAGTTTTACTTCTTTTATTAAATGCGCTCCATGAAATAAATCTTCCTCTAAATACTGCTTTCATAGTGTCCCAGAGATTTTGATATGATGTTTCTTTGTTCTCGTTTACCTCTAAGAATTTTTTAATTTCCTTCCTAATATCTTCTGTTATCCATTCATCATATAATAGCATATTGTTTAATCTCCAGGTGTTGGAGTAGTTTCTGTTTTTTACTCTTTCATTTATTTCTAACTTCAATCCATTATGATCTGATAGAATACAAGGTAGTGTCTCTATCTTCTTGTATTTGCTGACATTAGCTTTGTGGCATAATATATGGTCTATTTTAGAGAAGGATCCATGTGCTGCTGAGAAGAAAGTGTATTCACTCTTGGTTGGATGGTATATTCTATAAATGTCTGTTAAGTCTAAATTATTGATTGTGTTATTGAGATCTATGGTTTCTTTGTTCAATTTTTGTTTGGAAGATCTGTCCAGTGGTGAGAGAGGCGTGTTAAAATCACCTAGTATTATTGTGTTATGGTCTATTTGGTTTCTAAAATTGAGAAGGATTTGTTTAACATACATGGATGAGCCACTGTTTGGGGCATAGATGTTTATGATTGTTCTATCTTGCTGATTTATGCTTCCCTTAAGCAATATGAAATGTCCTTCTTTATCCCTTCTGACTAACATTGGCTTGAAGTCCACATTATCTGAAATGAGGATGGATACTCCAGCTTTTTTTCTGAGTCCATGTGCATGGTATGTTTTTCCCCATCCTTTTACCTTTAGTATATGGGTATCTCTTTCTATGAGGTGAGTCTCTTGCAGGCAAGATATTGTTGGATCTTTCTTTTTAATCCAATCTGCCAGTCTATGTCTTTTGATTGATGAATTCAGGCCATTAACATTCAGGGTTATTATTGAGATATGATTTGTATTCCCGGTCATTTGGTTCATATTTAAAATTTTTGACACATCTTGGTTCCTCCTTATATGACAGTTCCTTTAGGATAATTCCTCCCATTGCTGATTTGCTTCTTTGTTTTTTATCTCTTCCTCATGAAATATTTTGCTGAGAATGTTCTGTAATGCTGGCTTTCTTTTTGTAAATTCTTTTAGCTTTTGTTTATCATGGAATGATTTTATTTCATCGTCAAATTTGAAGGTAAGTGTTGCTGGGTATAAGATTCTTGGTTGGCATCCATTTTCTTTCAGAGCTTGAAAAATGTTGTTCCAGGCCCTTCTAGCTTTTAGGGTCTGGATTGAAAAATCTGCTGATATCTGTATTGGCTTCCCCCTGAATGTAATTTGGTTCTTTTCTCTCACAGCCTTTAAAATTCTGTCTTTATTTTGTATGTTAGGTATTTTCATTATAATGTGCCTTGGTGTGGGTCTGTTGTAATTTTGTGTATTTGGAGTCCTATAAGCCTCTTGGACTTGATTTTCCATTTCATTCTTCAGATTTGGGAAATTTTCTGCTATTATTTCATCGAATAGATTGTTCATTCCTTTGGTTTGTTTCTCTAAGCCTTCCTCAATCCCAATAATTCTCAAATTTGGCCTTTTCATGATATCCCATAGTTCTTGCAGATTCTGTTCATGATTTCTTACCATCTTCTCTGTTCAACTTTGTTTTCGAGGTTAAATATTTTGTCTTCAATATCTGAAGTTCTGTCTTCCAGGTGTTCTATCCTATTGGTTATGCTTTCTATGGAGTTCTTAATTTGGTTTATTGTTTCCTTCATTTCAAGGATTTCTGTTTGGTTTTTTTTCAATATCTCTAACTCTTTATTGAAATGATCTTTTGCTTCCTGAATTTGCTCTGTTAACTGTCGATTGGTGCGATCATTCAATGCCTGCATTTGCTCTTTCATCTCATCGTTTGCTTCCCTAATCATTTTAATTATGTACATTCTGAACTCCCTTTCTGTCATCTCTTCTGCCATGCTGTCATTGGATTTTATTGATGTAACATCTAGATTTGTTTGGGGCATTTTCTTCCCTTGTTTTCTCATATTGTTCAGGAATCAGTGGGTCATTAAGATATTGCAGATTTCCTCTATTGACTTATAATGTCCCTGAAGATTGCTAGTATATCCCCTCTTATCCTTCAATAGCCTGAAGTCTTGGAGGAAGTTGATAATGTGGAGCTCCATGAAGAAGCTGCCTCTCTAGGGGTGGTGACCCTCAGGTGGGGTATATTCCCTGGTAGTGGGCAGAGGTGCCTCCACTTGTTGACCAATGGTCATCCAATGGGGAACGAGGCTGCGGGCTGAGGCAAGACCTGTTTGTGCCTGTGTCTCTGGTTTTACCGTCCCTGTGGGAAAACCTCCCCCGGCAGGGAAGACTCACTCGGTGGGGACGTCTCGCTGGTCAGTTCCCCTCCTAGAGGTTCCCCTCCATCTACAACTACCGCCTGGGCTGGGCTGTCTTCCTCTGCAATGTTCCCAGGGGCCCGGACCTATGTCCTGGGCCTGGGAGCCTAGCCCTCCGCAGGCGAGTCTCCTTAGGCTGCCTCTCCCAGAGAATCTGCCCGCAGCCCTGGAAACTTCGCTCTGCCCCTAGGCGTGTCTCTGTGCGGCTCTTCCAGCAAGAAGCCACCTAGCTCCTGGGACCCTGCTCTGCACCAATCGCCTGGCTATGCAGCCCCTCCCCTGAGCCACCACCTGGATCCCCGTACAATAGCTCCGAGACCCAGAGACCTGCCACACACCTCCTCCTCCAGACAGCGGCTGGGTTTCTGACGCAGTCACTAGGAGTCCAAGCAACTCACTTCGCGTCTCCTCCTCCAGCCAACCGCCCGTAGCCCTAGGCAGTCACTCCAAGTCCAAGTGACCCGCCCTGTTCCTCCTCCTCCTCCTCGGGGTAGCCCCCCGGGTGTTCAGGAGCGGTGGCTCCGAGACCAAGTGACCCACCTCGCTCCTCCTCCAGGCAGGCCACCGGTGTTCCGGAGCGATCGCTTTTAGTCCAATCAACTCACCACTCGCCTCCTCCTCTGGCAACCGCCTGTAGCTCTGATGCAGTCACTACCAGACCAAGCGACCCACCGCTCTCCTCCTCCAGGCAGGCCACCGGTGTTCTGGAGCAGTCGCTCTGAGTTCAAACAGCTCGCCACGCAGCTCCTCCTCTGGCAACTGCCTGTGGCTCTGATGCAGTCACTCCTAGACCAAGCAACCTGCCGCGCTTCTCCTCTTCCTCCGGGCAACCCCCCGGTGTTCGGAAGCGGTCGTTCTGAGTCCAAACAGCTCGCCACGCAGCTCCTCCTCAGGCAGCCGCCCGGAGCCCCAGTGGTCGCTCCGAGTCCAAGTGCTGTGCTGAGCTGCCTCCTCTACGATGATCCCAGTTGTCCGTGTTTACCGCTCCAGCGGGGGGAGGGGCGTCTCGCCGAGCAACTCTACAAAGTTCCCTGCATTCCGGGGCTACCGCCCCATCTGGGACACCTCCCCAATGGGAGAGACTCACCCGGTGGCTTTGAGTTGGTCCCAAGTCTCTCACTATCTCCTCTTTTGAATCTTGCGTCCTGGAGCAACATGAAATGCAGCCGCCCTCTAGTCCGCCATCTTGAAAACCCCCCTAAACTGTCAATTATTGATGACTAATCAGTCAATATTTTGGTTTCCATGTGTTCATTTATGTGTGTGTGGAAACTTACCGCCTAGTACTACATATACTTAGTGGACTCTCAAAGCCCCAAAATATAAATCTGATAATCTAACAATAGTATTTAAAAGGTAATTAGAATTTTTCCCACTTACCATTTTGTTAAAATTTTACTGAGTTTCAAGCATGTTAATTTTTTCTTTGTAGACATCAGCCAAGAGAAATATTACTTGATTTTATTTTTTATTAGTACATTATAAGTACACTAGAGTTCACTGTGTCATATTAATACATGCACATAACATAATTTGCTCCATTTAATTCCTTAGTACTTCACATTCTATGAAGTCTGGGTACTGTAAATAAAAGAAGTTCTACATGGAAAATGCTAACTTGAAGACTTCTGGAAAATGTGCGTATTAAATTCTCTCATGTACTTTTCAAGTTCCAAAAATTAGCCCTTCTTCTTCCCCCTTTTACAGACAGGAAATTGAGATTCTGACAGCTTGAATATATTGTACAAGATCACTTAAAGCCTAGCAGTATCCTTAAACATTGATACTGAGTCTTACTAACGTTCGTTTATTTATACAATTTGTATTGATATTTTCAAGAATCTAGAACTAACTACCTTACCTGCTTTTGTCAGTCTTCTTTCTAAAGCATCATGTTTTGCTTCTTGTGAATACTGTTTGCTCATAGTGCTCAACCTGTCCCCTTCCTTTCACTTCAAAAGGAGAAAAATTGGTGGCACTGGTTGGCCCAGATTAAGAGAAAGAACAGTAAGTTTGCCATACAGAGGCAATATTATCTTTTTTTTAATCTAAATTATATCTGGTGCAATTAAATCTAATGCAGTTTCCCTGTATTTACACTCAATTTCCTACCTTAAAAATCAAAGGCTGAATGTTTTCCCTGATAAGTGGATGATGATTCATAATGACAGTGTGGGGGGTGTGGGTGAGAAAAGAATGGAGGAACTTTAGATTTTGTAGAGGGAAAAGAGAGGGAGGAGGGGACCAGAGTCTGAAACCTGGTGGCATGACCCTATGTACATTTATGATTACACGAATGATATGAATCTACATTGTGCACAACCATAGAAAGGAAAAGTTGTACCCCATTTGCATACAATGAATCAAAATGCACCTGTAAAAATGTATATTTGATTATTAGAATTCATATATATTTAAAGTATACAATTTGATGATATGATATTTGCATACACTGCAAAATAACACAAACTAATTAACATACCATCTCTTTGGACAGTCACCACTTTCTTATTTTCCTTTCTCTTGTTCTTCTTCCTTTCTTGTGACGAGAACACTTAACATCTACACTACTCACAAAATTCAGGTACACAACAGAGTATTAAGTATAGTCATGTTGATGTACATCAGATACAGAGAACCCATTCATCTGCCGTGACTGAAACTTCAGACCCCTTGACCAGTATCTCTTCATCTCTCCCTCCCCATAGCCCTAGTAAGCACTATTTCCGCTCCTCATTTCTATGAGCTTATTTTAGACTCCACATATAAGTAAGATCATGCATATTTGTTTTTCTTTACCTGGCTTATTTCACTTGCCTTTCAGGTTCATTCATGTTGTTACCAATGGCAGGATTTCCTTCCTTTAAAGGCTGAATAATATTTCCCTGTATGATGAAAATGCAGGATATATATTATTTTGTGCCATATTTTCTTTCTTCATTCATCTGACATTGGGTGTTTAGGTTGTTTCCACATCTTGCTATTGTTTGTGAATACCCTTCAATAAACCTGAGAGTTCAGGTATCGTTTTGGGATTCTGATTTCATTGCCATTGGATGTGTACCCAGAGGAGGATTATCCAGTCTGAAGGCAGTTTTAATTTCTTTTTATTTTTGAGATACTCCATACTGTTTTCCAAAATGACTATCCATCTGCCTTGCTGCCAACAGCAAGGTTTGCCAACACTTGTAATCTTCTGTCTTACTGAAAATAGCCAACCTAACTGGTGGGAGGTACTATCTCATCTGGGTTTGATTTGTATTTCCCTGATGATTAGTGAGATTGAGAACCTTCTCATATACCTGTTGGCTCCTTTGACTTTCTATGCAGAATACATCTTTACTATCTTGAATGAAAAATTTAATTATAATGAATAAATGAAATTTAAAGAAAAGTATGTTAAATTGTTTAGTTAAATTTTTTTACACATGGTACCAGGCAGGTTGGTGCATGCCTATAATCCTAGCAACTTGGGAGGGTGATGCAGGAGAATTCCAAGTTTGAGGCCAGCCTCAGCAAATTATCAGGCCCTAATCAACTTAGTAAAACCCTGTTTCAAAATAACAATAAAAGGGCTGGGGATGCGGCTCAGAAGTAGAGCACCCCTGGGTTTAATCCCTAGTACCAAACCCCCCTGAAAAAAATAGAAAACCCAAAACTCTTACAGATGGTCACAATGAGTTAGTACATGTAGGTTCGGTTTTAATATCATTTTCCTGTTTTACTTAACCTTTATTAATCATTTTTCCATTTGAACAAATATTTTTAAGGGCTTAAATTATGTTAGAAAGTATAGAAGATAAACAATAAAAGATATAAATCCTACCCCCTGGAAGCTCTTTGCTCAGAGGAAGTTTAGGCATAGGCAAGTATAATGCAAATGTTAAATGTGCTGTCACAGCAGTTTAAGTAAAGGTAGCAGTGGAATTGTGATGCTCCTTTTAAGTGTTTGATCACTGCTTTCAACTAAGAGTTGTATTAGTTCAGTAATGGCAACTGTTTTGACAGATACATGTAGAAGTCTCTGTGTCTTAACGCAATTGCTGTTTCTTTTGTGTTCACAGAGTTGAATCAGCATAAACATGGGGCAGAATTTGGAGTTCTGTTTCATGCATCATTCAGGGTCCTAGACTTGTTCAGCATTCAGATATTAAGATCTTTGTGACTTGATATTCAGGAGGAAGACTGGGAGAAAAGAGCATATGACAAAATGGTGCTTTTAAGGATCAGAGCTGGAAGTAGCATCTGACGTAAGCACTGCTTCTGTTGGCCAGTACTTTTGGTTGAATAGTATCCCCCTCAAATTCACATGGTGAAGTCCTTACACCGGTACAGAATGTGACAATGTTCAGAAGTAGGATCTTTATAGATGCAATTAGATAAAGTGAGGCTATAAACCTCTAATCCAATATGACTAGTGTCTATAATAAGAGGAAATTTGGACATAGCCATGCACAGAGGGAGGATGCCTTGTGAACATGAATTCAGCAATCAGGGTGGGAGCAAGGAATGTCAAAGATAGCTGGTAGCACCAGAAGCTACAAGAGAGGCATAAGAACAGTTTTTCCATTGCAGTCCTTTAGAAGCTAAATTTGCCAACACCTTGACCTCAGACAACTAGCCTCTAGATCTAAATGATGATAAATTTCAGTTGTTTATGCCATTCAGTTTGTGGTACTCTGTTAAGGCAGCCCTAGCAACCTACTTTAACCAGAACAGTCATGTGGCCACACTTAATAGCCAGGGATCCAAGAAATGAATATAAGTTCAGTGAACAGCTCGGTGGGCTCTTTCACAGTGTGTCCTCCAGTCACCTAACATTCCCTCCTGTGGGCAGAACATGCTCACAGGCTCTCCAAGTGGGATGACAGAAAGTCCTTCCAGTCACTGCAGCAGGCTGAGAACCCAAGGTCCCTTGATGAGGGGTTTCCTGTATTAAGTCTGGATAGGGCTTTTCACAGTCTGCTGACATAAAAATTGCCACCACCCCAACTTTCTGCTCTCCTTATGCAGACACAATCAGAATGCATTCAGGAGTCAGAAATTACCAGAGCCATTTTTAAAGAGAGAATTTAATATAAAGTAATGAAAACTTGTCTTTAAAGAATTAAGGAGTCAAAAAAAAAAAAAGAACTCTGAGGTGTCACAGAGATAGAAACTGTAAGAAGCAGCTACCACCTCTAGTGCTAAGGGAGAAAAGAGAAGAGTTTAGAATTATTAAAATTTAGAATCTTGGAGGAAAATTTTGTGATGCTGAAATTGGGAATTCAGAGAGATGCTGATCACCTGATGCTGGTGTTTCTAAGTCTGCAGAAAGGAGACCTCTAGGACCAACAATGACTCCTGTTATTAAGACATTGCTCAGTCGGTGGTGATGATTCTGAGTTGCAGTGAAGCCCTGAGGGTGGGGAAAAAACTAAAAACTAGATTCAGTTGTGGCTAATTCCTGGTTGAGGAGACAGGAAGCACACAGGAAGTGTAGTGCCCCTTCTTCCTCTTCTGACCCTTTGGTCTCCTGCTAGTGCCCCCATTCTTTGCAGTTTAACAGTGAACCAGCTGGCAATGTAGAAATGTGGTTTGCAGAGCCTTAGCAATGGCATCACAAAGCAGAGTAAAGATGTGCAGAGAACTTGATAGACAAAACACCCATTACCAGTTTCAATGGTGAGCAGACACAGGATAACTGCAATAAGTTCTCTCATTTAGAAAAGAGAAGTATGGGAGTCACACAACAGCCACTTGTCCATAAATAGTGAGTTACTTTGCCTGGCAGGATCATAAAGTCTACTGTAGAAGTGGGGCAAGTTCCTTCATTAGACCCCAGTTCTACAGTCTGGAAGGAACCGCCTTGCCCATTTGTGTTAGCAAGCCTGGAAACCACTCCCAGCTTAGAAAATTTGTTTGGAGGGCCCATAGGACTCAAGGTACAGTTATATTCACAGCTATGATTTATTACAGTGAAGGATTCAAAGCAAGGTCAGCAAAGGAAAAAGGCATATGGGGTGAAGTCTGTAAGAAACTAGATATGAGCTTCCAGTGTCCTCTCCCAGTGGGTTCACACAGGATGTGCCTAATCCTCCTAGCAAGTTCTGACAACCCATGCAAAATGCCATTGTTGCTGTGGTTTGGATAAACATCCCCAATAGTCCCTGTGTGAAATGCTTGGTTGCTAGCCTGTGGTGCTTTTGGGAGGTGGTGGAACCTTGAAGAGACAGGGTCTAGTGGGAGGAAGTCAGGTCTCTGTGTGCACTTGAAGGTGATATTGTGACTCTAGCCCTTCCCTCTTTTTCTTTGCTTCCAAGCTGCCATGAGATCAGCAGGTCCCTCCATTACACACTGCTATGATGTGCTGCCTCACCAAAGGCCCCAAAGTGACAGCCAACTGACCATGGACTGAAACCTCTGAACCCAAGATCCAAAATTAACTTTTTCTCCTTAAAAGTTTTGTGTTTTGTTACAGTAGTGTAATTTAACCAACACAATACTCTATCAGGAAAGTACATCAGAGGTTAAATGCTCTGAGTCTTAATTGGGGGCTGGTCATATAGCCTCTGCCCAGCACATATCCAAATTTCAGTCTTGGAGAAAGCATTTACTATAAATAAGATCATTTTATAAGTATTTCAGATACATTGAACCATTTTTATGAGGAAATAATGAGAATCCTCCTGAAACCTATACCCAGATATCAGTCAAAGGCCAACACTGCAAACAGGACTTGCCAAAGATAGCAGCCTCAGCCCTGTGATGTTAACCTTTTCTGAACATTATTGTTTTCTGAGATTCATCTTCGACTCCGCAGCAAAGTTCAGTAGGTATATGCCTTCCAAGTTACCATGCGTGACAACATTACCAAAGGGTTTCCTGTTATATACCCATTAATTTCCTTATACCCATCACCTACCTACTAAATTCTGTCATATAATTTAGGTTTGTATTTGGCAGAACTCCACACATCTTTTTGGTATTTTGTTTTGGTTTAGTTGTGATCAGGAAAACAGAATCAACTTCAAGTGTTTCAAGGAAGGAGGTATTTTTATAGGATACCATTTAATACAATAAATGAGGTTCTCACAAATTCATTGAAAGGACAGGAAGATTTAAAGTCAGAAAGTCCACTTCTAAGTCCTGGGTTCTACTTTTCAAAGAGTCCAGAAGTTGTAAGGACCATTGGAAACACAATTTGATAGTTAAAGCTGCATCCAGCACTAATGTGAATAATTTCCTAGAAAATACTCAGGGGCTTCTGCAAAACCTCCAACATGTCAAAATTCCCATCTCTTTCAAGTTCTACTAGAGAAACGATAATTTCACTTTTGCTTCTCTTTTGTCTTCATAGTCCTATACAAGAGTCCCTGGTTGATGGATTCCAATAGCAAGGATTCTTGGAAATTTAGTTCTGATCTTTTAGCTACTGCAATACAGACCATAGAAAGGAGAAAATGATGAGTTACTGAAGACAATTTAAATACTAGTTCTTATTTTTAAGTATATGTGCACTCACTATAATTTTTATCAGCATACTTTAAAAATGAGACTTCTGCAATGATAAAACTAATTGAATAAAACTACTGTGAAGAGTAATCAAAATTAAGTGTTACTCAACAGGTTGACAAATAAAAGAGATAAAATTCTAATGATTATGAGGATATAAAAAGGTTTTATATCATACAAATTAAAATGGATTAATGTATTTCACAAAAATGAATTCTGCTAATGGAAAGCATTACAAGCAACATATTAGTGGAACTATAATTGTGAAATTAGCCCTAAAATATTCATATGATGTTAATGGGAAATGGGGTTTCATAGAAATGCAAAGTGGTAAGCAATGCATGGAAAGAGGTTTCCCATAATCCATTTCCAGTATAAAACATTTTTATAAAGATTCATTCATCTTCTAATTGATCATTTTGACCTATTTCTATACTTTTCTCACCATCCTGGTAGAAAGCAATTTGATCTATTTATGTATAAAAGTTTTCTAGGAAGTCTACATAGCACAATTCCTATTGAAGTCATCATTAATTTGCATTTGTCAAGGAAACATTATTCTAATCTGCTTTATTCAAAAATCTAGGAATTGCTGTAACACAGTTTTTCAGCATCTTTAGAGTGAAACGACTGATTCTTACCTGTGACCTATGCCGGTTGTTTTCCATTTCCCTATTCAGTTTACCTTCCATCCTCTCCTTTCTGTCTTCTCCCCTGGGAGATGAACTTCCCTAGATCACATCAATGGGTCTTTTGGCCCTTGGCATCCTGCTGGATTTACACCATGGGAGGCACTGGTGACAGGAGACAGGAGTGTGGCAGAAAAGTTCTGAGTTCTGAGTCCTACTGGCAATTTGCCATGACTCCTGTCAGGCACCCTTCTCCATAGAACTATTCTCTGGGTTTCAGTGATGACTCCTTTTTCAGGACCTTCTTGCACAGGGAGAATAACAGCTTCCTGTTATTACCATCCCTAGGAAACTGCACTGTCTTGTGCAGAATCTCTTCCTTGTACCCTTTCCATACTTTCAGACTCTGTCCTTTTTGTTCAGTGCTTTTCTACTAATAAGTTTGAATCTTTTGTGTTCTTCCCAGGGTGTTGGTTAACGTAATGTCCTTTGTAAGCTATCCTATGGGAAAAATTGCTGTGACTAGTAAAAAGCCATCCGTGCTAATAAAATTGGATTTCAGCAGTTTTCTAGATTTGTGATTTATTGGTATCTCTGAGCACATCTGGCCTTGAAGTCAAGTCTGCAGTATAGCTGGTATTTAAACGGTGATTAATTTATCTTTTATTTAATCTACCAACAACTACCTTCCAAGCTCTGACTGTGTTTTGTTCTGACAGGAGTGTAGCAGTATAAGGCACAGGATAGGCTTTCAGGAGCTTTTTCTCTTATCTAAGTTTTTCAGTCCTTTGTTTTCAATCCCTATCTGTCACTGATCTAATGGGCCATATTATGTATAGAAATAAAATGTAATGCACTAAATTAAATTACATAACTTATTATAAATAATAAAATAAAGAGTTGGGGTTGTGGCTCAGTGGGAGAGCACTTGCCTAACACGTGTGAGGCACTGGGTTCGCTTCTCAGCACCACACATAACTAAATGAATAAAATAAAGGTCTACCAACATCTAAAAATTAAAAAAAAATAATAAAATAAATGTAGGATTATAAAGTTATTTTATGTTTTCTCTATATAGTAAATGAGTTATTATATCAACACATTAATCGCTTCTACCTTTCTTCTGTACAATGGTAAGCTAATGTTTTCTATTCTAGAAAAGAGAAAGTATGGGGAAGGTAACAGATATGGTATTTTATTATTTAAAAATTAACTGTACTCTACCATTCCTTCTCTGCCTTTTGAGACTGAGTGGAATGCGTGGTGGGGGAAGAGTTAAATATTACTACTGCATGGATTTTTATAGTGATCTCTTCCAAGACTTTTTTAACACCTGGGAATAAATTTCTCACTCCTGTTTACATATAAACTTAACTGGCTTAATTATAAGACTCCAGTTTACTGGATAATTTTCTATTAGGCATAAACTTGAACAGTTGAGTCACAAAAATTCAAACTTGAATTGTAGTTATTCACTGTATTTCTATCCCAAGGACTATTTTTATAAGAAAAAAGACTTTTATTTCAGGCTAAGAACATTGGAGTTGTCCATTTTCCTCCCTCCTAACCACTAATGCTGCCTCTGCTCTTCCATACCACTCACCAAAGTTTTGTAGCTATTATCTTCACAACATTGCACTCCTTTTTCTACAAAATGTTTACTGAGTGATGTACTGAGTTTACTGATGCAGGGAGAGAGACAGTAAACAACAGACATAAGAATTATATTATCCAGTATGTTGGAAGATGAGAAGTGCAGAGAAAAATCACAAAGTAAAGATGAGGGATGACTTCTGAGTATGGAGTGGTCACAGGAGGCCTTAATGAGTGGGTGGCATTTGAGCAAAAATGGGAAGGAGGCAAGGGCATTGGACATCTGTGGATGATGCATCTCTGGCATGTGGAATAGCCAGTGCAATGACGCAAAGGTGGGAGTGTACCTGTCACAGTCAAGGGACAGCAAGAATGGAGAGAGTGTGGAAGGCTTTGGAGGGTGAATGTGGAGAGATAGAGGAGTAGGGTGGTAAACATGGTGGAGAGGTGTAGGAAGTGAGGTCAGGGACACAGTAGGGAATTAGATAACATATGGTCTTAGAGGCCAATTAAAGGATTTGGGCACTTACATTGTGTTCAGTGGAAGACCACTGAAGTCTTTGGAGCAAGAAGTAATCTGATTTGATTAGGTGTTTTAAAGAAAATTTGGCTTTTTGGGAATAGCATGTTGAGGTTAAAGGTAAACTAGGGACAGTATTTGAGAAGTTACTGCAGTAATACTGTCCAAAGCCATGATGACATAGGCTAGCATGGTAGCAGCAGAGGTGGCATGAAATGGTTGGATTCTCAATGGTTGGTTTGAAATATATTTCAAAGTTGGAGCTGACAGAATTTCCTAATAGATTGGAAGTGGGACTTAAGAAATGCAGGAGTTAATGATGATTGCTAGGATTTGGCCTGAGTAACTGGAAGAGCTTCATTGTTTTCTGCTAAGATGGGGAATCAAAAGATGGGAGAATATCTTTGCTACCTGCACCTCAGATAGGGCATTAATTTCCAGGATATACAAAGAACTCAAAAAACTAAGTACCAAAACAAAACAAAAAAAAAGACACAATGACAAATCAATACATGGGCAAAGGAATTAAACAGATACTTCTTAAAAGAAGAAATATGAATGGTCGACAAATATATGAAAAAATGTTCAACATCTCTAGCAGTTAGAGAATACAAATCGAAACTTCAGAGATTTCATCTCACTCCAGCCAGAATGGCAATTATCAAAAATATAAGTAACAATAAATGTTGGTGAAGATGTGGGGAAAAAGGTACACTCATACGTTGTTGTTGGAACTGCAAATTGATGCAACCACTGTGGAAAGCAGCATGGAGATTCCTCGAAAAATAAGGAATAGAACCATTTGACCCAGCTATCCTATTCCTTAGTATAGATCCAAAGAATTTAAAATCAGCACACTACAGTGACACAGCCAGATCAACGTTTATAGCAGCACAATTCACAGTAGGTAAGTTATGGGAGCCAACGCAGGTGTCCTTCAACAGAGGAATGGATGAAGAAATTGTGGTATATATACACAATTGAGTATTACTCAACCATAATGATGACTTTATGACATCTGCAGGTAAATTGATGGATCTGGAAACTAACATGCTGTTGTAGTCAGCTTTTCCACTGCTGTGACTGAAATACCTGACCAGAACAATTTTAAAGGAGGAAACATTTATTTGAGGGCTCATGGTTGCAGAAGTCTTAGTCCACAGAAGGCTGGCTCCATTCCTCAGGTCTCATAGCAGAAGAGTGTGGTGGAGGGGAACAGCTCACATCATGATCAGAAAGCAGAGACTCTACTCTCCAGATACAAAATGTATATACTCCAAGTACTTTCAATTCCCTCCTTCAGCCACACCCTACCACTTCAGTTACCACTCAGGTAATCCCTAACAGAGGATTAATTCACTGATTGGTTTAAGACTCTCACAACCCAATCATTTCTCCTCTGAACCTTCTTGCATTGTCTCACACATGAGCTTTTGGGGGACACCTCACAGCCAAATCATAACACATGCTAAGTGAAATAAGCCAATGCCCTCAAACTGAAGATTGAACGTTTTTTCCGATATGTGGAGGCTAACCCACAATAAGGGGTGGGAGTAAAACAGAAGTTCAGTGGAGTAGATAAAGGAGAATGAAGGGAAGGAAGGGAGGATAGGAAAAGGAAAGACAGTGGAATGAATCTGATATAACTTTCCTATGTACATGTATGAATACACCACAGTGAATCTCACTATTATGTACATCCACAAGAGTGGGTTTCTAATTAGAATAAAATATATTACATGCTTGTATAATTATATAAAAATGAATTCTACTGTCATGTATAACCAAAAAGAACCAATAAAATAAAAGTATAAAGAAGACAAGAGTTCAAGCTCAACCATATTCAGTGTAAGACTGTTACCTGATCCTTCTATTGGCATTCCATGACTTATAAGATAAAGTAATAAGAACTAATATTCACCTAATTATTTTATTTTTCACTTAATTTCCTCTTCAAAACAATCTTCCTCATTTTGTAGGCATAGAAACCAGTTTGACAACATTTGCACCATATATCCCGTTCTCTTTTTGTAGACTTCTTTAAAACCCATAAGACACACTTTTTCTTCCATGAGATAGATTATGTGATTTTCTATGGCTAATAAAATATGAGTGAAAGTGATTTATACCAATTCTGAGCAAAATCTTCAAAAGCTACCACTTTTCCTTCATACATGAGACCTGCAGTGTATTAGATTGGGACTTGGATCCAGAGTGAACATGTGGTATGAGGGAGTAATGACCTCTTATATTTGTGAGCACTGAAAATTGAGGTAGTTTATTATGACAGGATGATTCAGCCTGATTTGCCTGATATGTTCCTGAAATTCCTTGCCTTTCTTCCATTTATTTCTTTTTAAAACTGATTTTAAGTGATATTTAAGAACAAAAATTATACCTATTGATGGGTACCATATGGTGTTTTGATAAATGTATACATGTAGTGTTTAATGTTATTCAAAATTTTTTAAATTTGTTCTGATTAATTGTACATGATAGTAGAATGCATTTATACATTTTGATAAATCATACTTAAATGGAGTGTAATTTCTCATTTTTCTGATTGAACATATTGTAGGATCACATTGGTCATGTAGTCATATATGTGCATGAGGTAATAATGTCTGTTTCACTCTACTATCATTCCTACCCTCATACCCCTTCCCCTTCTTTCACTCCCCTCTACCTAATCTAAAGTAACCCTATTCTTCCCTAGTACTCCCCCTTTATGAATTAACATCCACATACCAGAGAAAACATTTGGCCTTTGGTCTTTTGGGTTTGGCTTATTTCACTTAGCATTAAATGAAGGTAAATATTAGCTGCTTATTTTGCTTTTCCATATGGTGAAAACAATGAAAATTCTGGTATTTTTTTAAGTATTCAGAACTTTATCACTATCCTGTCTAACTATAGTTTAGTACCAGTTAACCAACCTTTCCACATTTACTCCTTGCACTCACACCAGCCTTTAGTAAATACCATTCTGCTTTCACTTACACGAGATCAACTTTTTTAGATTCCACATATGAGTGAGATCTTGTGCAGTCTGTCTTTCTGCACCTGACTTATTTTTCTTAACACCACCATCTCCAGTTCCATCCAAGTTGTCACAAATGACAGGATTCCTTCCCATTTTTGCCTGAGTAGTAATCCATGATGTGTGTATACCATATTTTCTTGTCCATTCATCAGTGGATGAGCCCAAAGCTTGTTTCCACTTCATGGCTATGGTAAATAGTGCTGCAATAAACATGGGTGTGCAGATATCTCTTCTGCATACTGATTTCCTTTCTTTGGTGTGTATACCCAGGAGTGGGATTGTGGATCTTACAGTAGTACCACTTTTAGTTTTCTTGAGGAACTTTCATGCTGTTTTCAACAATGCTGCACTCATTTACTTTCCCACCAATGGTGTGCAAAGTTCCCTTTCCTCCACATTCTCACTAGTTCTTGTTGTCTTGTCCTTTTGATAATAGCCATTCTTATTGGGGTGAGTTGATATCTCATAGTGGTTTTGATTTTCATTACTTTGATGATTAATGGTAATATGCCTTTTTACAAATAGTTGGGCATTTTTATGTCTTCTTTTGAGAAATGTCTGTATTATTCATTTAAAATTGGGTTATTTTGTTTTTTGTTTTTGAATTTATAGAGCTTCTTATATATTCAGGATCTTAACCCCTTGTCAGCTGTATCATTTTCTCCCATTGCAGAATTTGTCTTATCCCTCTGTTCATTGTTTGCTTTGCTGTGTAGAAGCTTTTTAGTTTGTTTTAAGGTCATTTGCCTGTTTTATTTTTTTTTTTTCTCTTTTGTTTCCCAGACTTCTGAGGTTTGTCCAAAAAATTCTTGTCCATCTTAACATCCTGAAACATCTTCCCTGTTTTCTTCTAGTAGTTTTGTAGGTTCAGGTCTTACATTTATATATACATTTATTTAAATTTTTTTAGTTATACATGGATATATTACCTTTATTTTATTTATTTATTTATTTTTATGTGATGCTGAGGGTCAAATCAAGTGCCTCACACGTGCAAGGCAAGTGCTCTACCGCTGAGCTACAACCCAGCCCTATTTATACTTTTTTTTTTTTTTGGTGATGCTGGGGATTTAACCCAGGACCTTATGCTTGCGAGGCAAACACTCTATCAGCTCAGCTATACATTTCTTAATATTAACTTCTTTAAGAAAGATTTAGCTTACTTTATAAAGACACATGATTTGGCAATCCAATTTAAAATTAAGGCAAATTATTGAAAAAAAAAAAGATAAGAGCAACAAAATAGAACAAACTTTGAGGCAGATATTCATATATATATTTGGCCCATCTTCTGAAGTTGGCCACAAATATGACTAAATGTCAATGAAATGGATAAGTATTCTTTTTTTTAATTTAAATGTCTTTTTGTTTTCTTTTTTTTTTTGTCTTTGAATTGGAGCCATTTTATTTTATTTTATTTTTATTGTAAACAAATGGGATACATGTTGTTTTTCTGTTTGTACATGGCGTAAAGGCATACCATTTGTGTAATCATAAATTTACATAGGGTAATGTTGTTTGATTCATTCTGTTATTTTTTCCCTTCTCCCCCACCCCTCCCATCCCTCTTTTCCCTCTATACAGTCCTTCCTTCCTTCTTTCTTTTTTATTTTTTACCAACTGCATTTTGATCATTGTACACAAATGGGCTACATCAATTCATTTCTATGGTTGTACACGATGTAGATTCATACCATTCGTATAATCATACATGTACATAGGGTAATGATGTCTGTCTCATTCCACCACTTTTCATACCTGCCTCCCTGTCATTTCCTTCTACGTAATCTCTATTCTCTCTCACCCCCGACTCCCATTATATATCATCATCCACTTATCAGGGAAAACATTCGGCCTTTGGTTTTTTGGGATTGACTTATTTCACTTAGCATGATATTCTCCAATTCCATCCATTTATTTGTAAATGCCATAATATTATTATTCTTTATGGCTAAAAAATATTCCATTGTGTGTATATACCACAATTTCTTTATCCATTCATCTGTTGAAGGGCATTCAGGTTGGTTCTACAATCTAGCTATTGTGAATTGAGTTGCTGTAAACATTGATGTGGCTGCATTACTATAGTATGCTAATTTAAGTCCTTTGGGTATAAACTGAGGAATGGGATAACTGAGTCAAAAGGTGGGTCCATTCCAAGTTTTCTGAGGAATCTCCACACCGCTTTCCAGAGTGGCTGCACCAATTTGCAACTCCACCAGCAATGTAGAAGTGTGCCTTTTTCCCCACATCCATGGAAACATCTATTATTTGAATAAGTATTCTTGATATTTGGATCTTACAGAATTTTTCCCCAGAATTTGTTTATAAGCAACAATGGGTTTTTAAGATTGGCTTAAAAAGGCGTATAAGGTGTCTATATCATATTAAAGTACATAGTTTGGGGATGAAGTGAAGGTTATAATTACCACTCATTTGAAACCCACCTATGTCATACTGAACTGTTTTCTAAATTGTGAATTCTACCTTCCTAATGCCATTAAAAGTACTTCAGGGCAGGAACTGGAGGTCCGACTCCAGATTTCATAGCTCTTACCACTCCTACAGAAGTGATAACCACAATATTAGAGGCAGAGTCATGAAGAAAGGTCTGTTTGTGAATAAAGTACTACTGTGAATTAGTGTGAGAGAATATCTAAGTTCAAATAGTAATAATCTTATAATTGGCAAGTTTTTGCCTCTTTTTATTCTAAGTTGGGAAAATATTTTCAATCTTGTTACTTTATAGAATAAGTAAATGCTAATTGTCTGTAAAATACAGTTTTTGTTTGACTATAAGTTTTACAAGTATATACTTTAGAAAATGTAGAAATATAGAGAGGAAAATAAAAAGCATGGGGGAGTGTAAACTCTTAAGATTGCCAATATTCCCAATTTATTTATATTATTCTTGTTTTTACAAGTAAAAAATTTCTCCATAAAAATTTGTAATCAAGTCTCCATTCTCCCTCTTTTTTTTCAAATATATTGTGAACATTTCCTTACATTAAGTATTAACCAAATATACCACTCCCAGTGACAACATATCATCTATCAAACAGATATATCTTGACTTATTTAGGCATTATTCAGTAGCTTTTTGTTATTGTACATATAACAGTGATGAATATAAATATCATAGTCAGAATATTTGGGGGCATAAATTGTCTTCCTGTGTTACTGTTCTCTCACAGTAGAGTCCTGGAGGTAAAACGATGGGCAATATCTTCTTAAATGTTCTGAATGTGTTTGCAAATATCCTTCCTCAAAGGATATGACAGCTTATTTTTCCAGTGGTATGTATGAAGGGTGTCCCTTTCATCAGACCAATACTATCAAATTTATGAATTCATAATATTCCTGAATTTTTTGTTATTGTGGTGGTTGAAGGAATACGTTGGTTTAACTCTAATTGCCTTGATTAGAAAGGTGGGGCTTTCAGAATTATTACAAATTTATTATTTGTACATTATTTGTCCTGGTATTTTATTGTTTCTTATCAATCAGTGTGAATGCAAAAAGTTCTTAGATTTATTGCAAATAGATTTACCCCTATTTGTTCCTTAACTTTTATTTCAAATCAATAATGCTCTCTGTAGGCATCAAACCCAATCTTTTTCTCTCGTTAATTTCCACATTTTTAATTAGTAATGAATTGTGATCCTATTAAATGAATGGGTACATAAACAAACAAAAACAAAACAAAAAGTAAAATATGTTACTAGAAAGAACAAAAAGTGAGAGATTGAAATCTATTTTTGAAATGTTAGCATTTGAATAGAAATGCTGAAAGTGAAAAATATCTATAGAGGTTATCATTTCACCCAGAGAACTACCCTAGTTATCTAGTCTAGGAGAAGGGAACAAAAGTTCATTATGAATCAAATTAATTTACAATGTGCTAATTCAATTAGCAAATGAATCCCACTTGCTTATGTAGTATGACAAAAGTACTTTAAGGAACAAGACAAGCAACCTTGTAGTGAGGATCCCAGAAGTTGGAAACCTCTGTCCTGTTTAGAAGAGAAAATCTTCCTTTTGTGGGGTACTAGGGATTAAACTCAGGGGCATTCGACCACTGAGTCACATCCCCAGCCCTATTTTGTATTTTATTTAGAGACAGGGTCTCACTGAGTTGCTTAGGCACATCACTTTTGCTGAGGCTGGCTGAACTCTCGATCCTCCTGCCTCAGCCTCCCAGGCCACTGGGATTACAGGTGTGCTCCACCACCCGGCTCCTTCTTTCATTTAAATGTTTTTATTAGCATATTATAGTTACACGTAATAGTGGGGTTCATACATGTATGGAATATGTTCAATTTTAAAGCCCCTGGTGCTTTTACTCTCTCTTGCCTCCTCACTTTCCTTGTTCCTATTCCTCTACTCTACTGGCTTTCCTTCTTATTCATTGTTTTATTTAATGATATTTATAGGTATGCATAAAGTGGAATTCACTGTGGTATATTCATATATGTAAATAACATAATTTGGTCAATTTCATTCCTCAGTTCCTTCGTTTTTCCTATCCCTCCTCACTCCCCGTCAATCTCTTTCTCTACTCCACTGGTCTCCCCTCCATTTTCTTGAGATCTGCCACTACCTCCACCCACCTTTGTCCACTTTCCACTTACTTTGCTCTAACTTCAACACATGAGAGAAGCATTTGACTCTTTACTTTCTGAGTCTGACCTATTTCACTTAGCATGATATTTTCCATTTCCATCCATTTACTGGCAAAAGTCATAATTGTATTTTTCTTTATAGCAGAGTAAAACTCCATTGTGTATGTATTCCACATTTTCTTAATACCTTCATCTGGTAATAGGTACCAGGGCCGGTTCCATAACTTGGCTATTGTGAATTGTGCTACTATAAACATTGATATGTCCGTATTTCTTTAGTAAGCTGATTTTAGTTCTTTTGGATAAATACTAAGGAGTGGATATCTGGATCATGTGGTGGTTCCATTCCTAGTCTTTGGGGAATCTCCATACTGCTTTCCAAAGTGGTTGTAATAACTTGCAGTCCCACCAACCATGTACAAGTATACTTTTTCTCCACACCCTTGCCAGCATTTATTATTGTTTGTATTCTTGGTGATTGCATTCTAACTGGGGTGAGATGAAATGTGAATTTAGTTTCATTTGCATTTCCCTGATTGCTAAAGATGTTGAACATTTTTTCCATATATCTGTTGACCATTTGTTTCTCCTTTTGAGAAATGTCTTTTAGTTCTTTTGCCCATTATTTACAGGGTCATTTGTTTTGTTTTCTTTTGGGGGTTGTATTAAGTTTTTTGAATTCTTACACATTTTGGATATTAATCCCCTGTTGTAGGAGTAGGTAGCAAAAATTATATCCCATTTTTAGGCTCCCTCTTCATGTTCTTAATTCTTTCCTTTGCTGAGAAACTTTTTAATTTGAGGGTGTCCCATTTATTGATTCTTGGTTTTATTTCTTGAGTTTCAGTGGTCTTGTTGAGGAAGTTAGTTCCTGTGTCAGTATTTTGGAGTATCAATCTTATGTTTTTTTGTAGTAAGTGCAAAGTTTAATCCATGGGTCTTTGATCTACTTAGAGTTGACTTTTCTGCAGAGTGAGAGACAGTAATCTAGTTTCATTCTTTTATGTATGGATATCCAGTTTTCCTAGCATCATTTGTTAAAAAAGGCTGTCTTATCTCCATACATATTTTTTGGGACCTTTGTTGAGTATTGTATGACAGAAACTAAGTGGGGTTGTCTCTGTGTCTTCTTTTCTATTTCATTGGTCTTCATGTCTGTTTTGATTCCAATACCAGGCTGTTTTTGTTACTAGAGCTCTGTAGTATAATTTGAGATCAGAGATTGTGATGCTTCCAGCATTGCTCTTATTGCTCAAGATTACCTTGACTATCTTGGGTCTTCTGTTCTTCTAAATTAGTTTTAGAACTTTTTTTTTCTAGTTCTATGGAGAATGTCATTAGTATTTTCAAGGGAATTGCACTGAATATATGTAATGCTTTTGATAGTGTGACCATTTTGACAGTATTCATTCTGCCTATCCAAGAACATGGAAGTTCTTTCTATCTTCTAAAGTCTTCTTCAGTTTCTTTCTTCAGTGTTCTATAGTTTTAATTGTAAGGGTCTTTCACTTCCTTGGTTAGATTTATTCTCAAGATTTTTCTATTTTCCTTTTTTTGAGGTTATTGTGAATGTGGTAGTTGTGATTTTTTCATCAGTAGATTCATTATAAGCATGTAGGAAAGCTATTGATTTATGAATTTTATCTTGTATCCTGCTACTTTCCTGAATTTGTTTACCAACTCTAGAAGTCTTCTGGTGAAGTTTTTTTGGGCCTTCTAGATATAGGATCATGTTATCAGTAAACAGAGATAATTTGACTTCTCCTTTTACTGTGTGTATCCTTTTAATTTTCTTCTCTTTTCTGATTGTTATGACTAGAGTTTCAAGAACTATATTGAATCAGAAAAACTCCTTCTTGTTACAAAATTGCAGTCACGAATGAATCAAATTGGATTATTTACTGATTTTTATTTAGTTAAGACTTGATTTATTTATCAAGTGTTAATTGTAGTAAAAGTAAACCCCACTAGACATGGATCACTCATTATTATAATGTGTATATAAATTATTTATACTTACCTTTCATTTATTAGTGTAGATATGGTAAAATATTTTAACAATAATAATTATAGTCAATGGTTATTGAATGCTTAGTGTGTGTGAGTCACCATTTTAAAAGCTTTAAATGTAATCCCCACTCCAATTTAATGAACTAGTTGATATTATTATCCTGAAATTGATTTATGGGCAAGTCAGGTAACTTACCTAAGATTGCATAATGAGTAACTAACTAGTGGAACCTGGGTTCTATTTTAGTTAAATTCAATGCTAGAGTTTACCATTATATTACCTATACTTACAGTGAGAAAGAACTTAAATTCAATATCCATAATTCTCTTATAAAATGAACTCTAAAGAAATAGTTACATTGATTAGTCACTGTTTATATTTTACTTTTTCATTGATGATAGAATAATAAAAATGTTTTATCTTATCAATCATGTCAAATTTCCCATATAACATTCATTGAATTATTTATAACACATGAAAATATTACTCCACCTTTATACTGTTTTATTTATTTGTCCAAGTTTTCATTTCTTGAAAACCAAAATTGTTCCTTTTGATTACCATCATGATAAAAACTTCATCAGATAATTAATTCAACTGTTTTGTGGTAACAAATATGACAATGAAAGAAACCACTGGAAAGGATACCACTATCCTTATTCAACCATTTAAGCAGAAATTATAATTTTAATGAGCCTTAAAATTATCCATTAGACTGTAGAGGAAATAAACCATACCTCACTTAGTATTCTTTTCTTGCTGATGAACTCAGTATTATGTGGATAAGAAAGCACATCATTTGGTTTTTGCATATAAACTCATGCATGTATTTTCAAGGAGAATTCTAATAGATTTTTAAGCATTCAAAATGTTGGTAAGACTGAAAGGACAATCTTTTCTGATGTAGGACTATTCTAGTTTTTGTTAATATTTCTGATCTTTAGTGACACACAAAACATACATGTATACATAGCATAAATGAGCATCAACCAAATAAAACATATACTTTCTGATGATCTGAACATTTTTTTAAAAATGGAATAAGTATGAACCTTAAAGAGGGAAAATTTAACATTGAAAATAATCTGTGTTTTAGAATTAATTCATTAACTATAATGATAATATTATTTATACCATTGAAGCACTGTCTAATTTTTGAGCAAATGAAACAGAAGTTTTGAACTTTGGTTTTCCAATCCACAAAATGAAGTTCTTACAGCAGATGATCTCCAAGACCCTATTTTTGGAATTGGCCTACCACAAGGCATTTCGTGATTTACAGTGTGATTATTACACTGTGGTACAGAGTATCTGCATGGGCATAGTTAAAATAATTCTATTTAATTTACAATTAATGAGGCAATATTATCAACTTTAATTTCTCTTAGTTCATGACCTTCTGACTGAAAATTGAAAACTAAGTCAAACCCTTATGGTATTAGGGTGAGAATAAACAAGATAATAAAATAATAAATAAATAAATAAAAAGTGCCTGGCCCTTTCTGTGACATATGTGTTTACGGAATGGTAGTTGCTGTTGTCATTAATAAGGACTGTTTAGAGTGCTGAGGAAATGTTCTGGTTATACTCCAGTCTCTGGCAAAGAATAAATGAGTCATTTCTGTATAAATTAACTAGTTGATATATTCAAATGGTAGAAAATGCTCCTGAGAGTGTTCTGGAAAAAGATAATGACAATGATATTCCTTTCGCATATTTCTTTTGTCATACTTTCTGTCAGTGTAACCCATTCGCCAGCTGTTCATGAGCAATATTTGTTTGTGTAAAAAAAAAAACTCCCAATATGGTTTTTGAACTCTAAGACTTCCTGAAGTAGTTTGAAAGTTTGATGTGTTCAACATGTTTATGAAACATGAAAACATTCACGTGGGTGTATATATTGAACACTTTTGTTGGCCAAATTTATGTGGTAGATTAGTACTCTAGTGCCTCCGTAAATTATGTGGTAAGATTATAGGCAGGAAATGCCAACTAGTTCTGCTTTATGCTTCATTCTACTTAGAAGGGTTGTCTAAAATTATTTCACAATCAGCTTTAAAACTTCAAAGCTGTGCTTCCATTTACTTCCATTTCTTGCTCTGTCTCAGAATGAGTTGAAATAAATAATATTGTTCACCGCTAACCCACCAAATAATCAGGTCCCTCAGGATTTTCCAATACAGATTGATATAGATTAATTTATTCACAGTAAAACTAATTTATTCACATATGGTGCAATAATCTTAGAGACAAATATAGTGGATGCATTCTCAAGGACCCAATGTTTTTGTCACTGTCTCCTCCCTCACTATCTATATTCCTGACCATTCTTTCCCAGACTTAGAAGTGAGATTTACTCATAACCAAGTGTCTTGACCCATAGCAGAGTATCTATAATTCTGGTGGTAGACAGAAGCAATTTGGGCCTAGTGAGGAGTCATTAAATGAACCGTCAGAGAAGATCAGTTTTGCTGGGTTTGATGGCATTGATTGAAAGGTAGAGATGAAAAAGGATTAAGGAACTGAGGGCTACAACCCTACATGAGAAAATATATTACATACTCCAAAAATGAAGCATACACATTTTTATTCCTTCCCTTCACCACAGTCACATGATTGTGCATTGTATTTTGGTTTCATATTTAAACATTTTAACTATTAATTCTATATGTAGTTTAAGTAAGAAAAATATCAGAATTGTGTTTTTTATCCCTCATATATTTCAAAGCCAAACTTTCATTCCCAGTGAATTAAATATTTGTTAATTTTAACTCAATTCTTTTCTAATCATATGAGTTTTATGCATGAATAGCACAATGATACATTTCTGTCTTATACAATATACTGATCATAGACAAATATCAAGAGGTCTTAGGAACATGGAGAGGAAATAGTGTTTTAAGGTATTCTGTGTCTGCTATCTTTAAAAAAAAACCAAAATAACCTAAGCAAGTTATTTGACAAAACAGAACCACATTATTTAGGATATTCATCCTTACAGAGATACATATGTGTCCACTGGCAAAATATATAAAAGTCTTCAGTATATAACTTATGCTTAACAGCCCCTGAGTACAATCCCTGAGTACAAAACAAAACAAAACAAAAAGAAGAAAAAAGAAGCATTGGTCTTGCCCTTTTAGGAAATTTTTATAACATTCTGCTTTGGCTGAGAAGCTGTATAACCATTGTGTCACCCAAGTGCTTGAGCAATGCATGGCACTGTTAACACTCATCTATCTTTTCTGCAAACACTCCATCAACTTCCCTCCCTTGACTTTTTCTTCCCTGTGGGCTGAGTTAGTGTAACCTATTGTACCTGACAATCCAAACCTAACTTGCTTTCTATAGCCATTGACAAATGACTTTATTCAGCCATGTACCCCGTTGATTAGTTTATGAAAAATAGACTAACTGTTCTGTTTGTTGTTCATTGTAGTTTAATACGTTGTACGTACCCATAAAACAAAAAAGACAGAAGAAATTTCACTGATGGGATGATATAAACAATAGTAGACATACATATCATTTCCAAATGATTCCTGGCCTTAGAATTGAACATTTATTTCCCACAAGTTCCCATGATATAACACACATGGAGACATCTGTTGTCTCCTTAAGTTTCCCTGTGAGGACCTGGTGTGAGAGTTAAGATAATTAACTGAACTTGGATAAGCTGGATAAATAATCAACTTAGATAATTGATCTCACTTCATTTTCAGCCAATCCATATGAGTTAGCAAGGAAAATAATAGTAAATTACCATCAGTGTGTTTTAGAACCTTTGATCTTCTTTCTTTGTACTTTTCTTCTCTTGGGTGTCTCCAATCTGGGACATGGTGTTTTATCCACCATTTTCTCATCATAGATTATGAGGCCCGTTTAGCATACAGCATTCAGCCAAATTTCCCTTGAAGTCCTGGATGCATTTCTTTAGCATACATTTAAAAATAGTATACACTAAGCAACCTGAAAACACAGTTATTCAATCCTAGCATGAAGTTAAGATCAGGGAAAAGTCCGTTATTTGGGAGCATAATAAGAAAATTTCCTGCCACCTGTTATAAGCTGGGTCTTCTGTAACTATTGTCATTATTTACTTTTGAATATCATTTATCATGTCAGACATATCTCTTAATTGGAAAATCTGTTTTTTGGAAGCAGGTGTCTTTTTCTTTGCATGCAGCATACTGTGTTAGAGAAAGAAGAGTCTCGATAAATATAATTGCATATTAATTAATATACGCATAATTAAAATTAAATTAATTTCAATGTCATAAAGATGCTAATTTTTGTGTATGGACTGTTTAATTAACTTCTATTCTTCTTAGATCATGAGGATATTGAACTGAATACATTCATTATACTGATGCTTGCTCAGCAGTTCCTTTGCTGCAAGAATGTGCTAAGTTTTAGAGACACACTGAGGTCTTAGATATTAGAAATACACCAGTATAAAAATACAGATGTTTCCTGGTCTCATAGAATACATACACATTTAAAAAAATATTTAAAATAAGGCAACACTGAAGGATAACCCACTCTCCATCAAGCAGACATAAGATATTAACACCTGAAATTTATCAGTATCTTTGACTTTCAGTCTCTTTTTTTTACCTTCTGTCTTTCTAAATTAATATGTGCATAAGATTTAAAATTACTTTGCTTTTATGAAACTATTCATACTACTTTATTATAGAGATTTAATATCCACTTTTGTTTAACAGTGAGACACAGTGTTGCAGAGTATTACAAATTCTGCTTTGTTACTTACTTATCATCTCTCTGACATATGTTATAGGTCATTTTTTTCCCTGAGAAATCAATATTTATTGGGAAAGCCATCTATAAAAAGTTAAAATAATCACTTTGTGGAGGGTACCAATATTTCCTGTGATTATAAACAATAAATGAAATAACTTTCAGAAAGTACTGCATAAACTATGAATGCAGTCCATATGAACTATGTGAATTTTCTGGTTATTATTCACTTCAAATAAAGCCTGCCATGAGTCTGGCCTAAGTGTGAAGCATTATGAAATGTATGTATATATTATATAATTGCATTTTTATGAAATGTTCACATCAGAGAGAAAGAGCAAAAAAGAAGTCTCAGGCCAAGAGAAAGCAATGATTTAATTGCTATTCCTAGATGGCTAAATTAGAAAAGACTTTATTCTTTTAAGCCAGAACAGTATGAAAAACAGATATGAGACTTTAGATCATTCTGTCTTTTCAGTCTCTGAAGACTCTAGTGGTAATACCTGTTCAGGTAGGAGGACACTACTTGCTATGTGTTATTTGAAGACAATTAGGAATGTCCCTCTATGTAAAAGCACACCAACAAATAATACTGTATGAATACTGTCAGTACTTTTGCTCTGGGAAAGGTTTTTTTTTTTTAATCACAAATACCTTTTTTTTTAATTTGATCTTTTCCTCAGATTCATGTATTTTAGTAATATAAAAATGGTGATTGAGCCGAATGCAGTGGCATACATCTGTAATCTCAGCGACTTGGGAGGCTGAGGCAGGAGGATCACAAGTTCGAAGCCAGCCTCAGCAACCTACTGAGGCCCTAAGCAACTTAGCAAGATCCTGTCTCAAAATAAAAAAATAAAAAGGACTTGGAATGTGACTCATTGGTTAAATGCCCCTGGTTCAATCTCTGGTATCCACTACCCCCGGACACACACACTGGAAATACGTATGAAATAAGGCACTTGTTAAATGCTTGCAGTTATTAATTAGTTGTGTTATTGGAAAAGACCCTAAAATTCTCTGCATTAGTGCATTAGTTCTTCTCATATGTGCGAGATCAATAAGATTCTCTGAATCAGCTCTAAAAGTTAATAATTTTGTGACTATCCCAAGTACTGAACATGTGATTCTTTTGCATGCTCTATTCACTTATCAGTCACCTATTTTGGGTAACCACAGACTAGATTCCTTAGGGTAGGTGAGAGTAAGGGAAGAGATAGAAAAGAGGAAATGAAATTGCATTTCTAGTGTATTCCTTGCAAGGAACTTTAGGTCTACTTAACAACCATCCTGAGAAGTAGCATTATTTTCTCATTTGAAGAAATGAATACAAAGAATAAGAGAATTAGTAAATTTTCTAAGTTAATATATTAAATAAGTACCTGAGTTGGCATTAGAACCTGGTTATGCCAATAGCTAAAGTTCCTTACCTTTCTACCACGCCAGGTTATCTTTCAGAAAGAAATCATAACAGCTAAGATTCAGAAAAGCAGCTATGCCCCAGACACTTTCTTGCTACTTTGTCGATTCTAAAATTTCAGCCTGCATTCCTGCAATTTTGTGGAAGATTTGATAACTGACTGCATTACTAGCAATTTTCACAATATTATTGCTTTATCTTTCAGCTCCTTCAAATCTTTCAAGCACATAGCAAGTAGAGTGTCCAAAGTAGTGTCCAAAAATTACAGTCACAGCAGTTCAAGATATTTAAGCGCTTAGACACTTCTGAGGGACCTGCTAGAAATCAGAATCAGGCTCCTTAGTAACCAGGTATATAAATTTATTCTTTCTTGAGAAATGTTTTGGGCTGAGGATGTGGCTCAGTGGTAGGGTCTTTGCCTCACATGTGTGAGGCCCTGGGTTCAAACCCTAGCATCTGGGGGAAAAGAAAAGCAGAGAGAGAAGGAGAGAGACAGGGCCATTTCCTTTGTATTTCTATCAATTCTGTGTTTCAAAGTGATTTTTAATACTAGAAGTATATATATGTGTGTGTGTGTGTGTGTGTGTGTGTGTGTATACACATATATATAAAACTTGGAGAGTTTGAAATGTGTATATATATATGTGTGTGTGTGTGTGTGTGTGTGTGTGTATGTATGTGAAATGTGTATATATATATATATATATATATATATACACATTTCAAACTCTCCAAGTTTTTGTTTGTTTTCTATGATTGCAAGCAATGAAACTGACCCTGGCTTCCAAATTGTACAGGAAATTTATGAGATATGTGTGTCTTAGGGTTGTGGTGGTTGGGCATGGAAACCTTATGGACTCAACAAGAAACCAAAGAGTCAGGCGTAGAAACACCTAGGAATCATAGGGACTTAGAGCAATCAGCCACAGAAGTCTAATGACAGCTCCTTAGCAGGCATGTTCTGGGCAACTGTTCAGTATAGCACCCCCTGCCCCTATTAAAGGCCCAGGTCCTTGCACCCTTCACGTCCCAAAGTGCTTCTGAATGCAAAGAGCATGTGAACCTAAGTTAGCAGGTAGAAAGAAAGCAGATTAGTCCTTCAGGTTTTGTTTCTTTTTAGTGTGAAACTGACTATACTTTATGATTAGGCCCAATGGGGAATTCTGAAAAATTAGGTCAAAAGTCCAATTATGGCACACTAGAACAGATAAACAAATAATGTGCAGTTATCTGTAGATAAGTTTAACAAGACTTATCAAACGTGGACACATTCTGAAGAAGTGATTAGAAGTGATTGAATTTTTGTTTGTATAGAAACTAGTAATATCTTATGTATAGCAGTTTTCTTATTTCTTGGTGGTATAAATGGTTAATTTTCATCTTATTTTTTCCTGTAGATTTTTAAAAGTTCTAATTTTAATTGTCCTTTATGAACAAAAAAAGGCTTTAGAAAATGTCAAGGGAACTACAGAGCTGGTTTTTCCTCTGACTGCAGTTGGTAAAGATGCCTTTTCCTTTCTTTTGAAATTATCTGAACCATGTGAAGCTGACTCAGACCTGCATACAGGGAGTTGTAATTAGGTAGATGCAATTATGACTTCAGAATGACTAAATTTTATTTTGCTTAAGTAGAATAGTGACATCTAGTGCCTGAAAAATTATGTCCTTGGATTTGAAGAATAGACATGTCTTGGGTTGAATGAAGATGAATGAGGTGTCATTTATTACATCCACAGAGAGTAGACTCTTGCACTTCCCTTCTGACATTAGTGACTGCAACTCCTTTCCAGCTTCTTTTGTTTGTTTCATTTTCTTGATTTTTTCTTGCCTTTCCTTATCTTTCTAAATCACATCTTGGCTGAAATTCTATAATATTTAGCATCTGTATAACTTCTCTGGGTTCAGTTATAGTCTCTTTGGAACTGATTGCTATTGTCTCTAAGAGGACATATATTATGAATTCTTTGAATTTAGGGAATTCTACAATTCTAAATACCCTTTGAAAATTGTTGAGTATGTTAATGCTTAATAGAAATTTTCATAGATCTCTTGAATGGTTGGTTTTCTATCATTTTCAAAGTTTTGTGGGTATTTTTAATAGTTTTTTTAAATTTCAATTTTCATATTTTAATGTTTATTGTAATTGAATCTAAATTCAAATCATTTAGATATGGAAAAATTCTAGCTTACCTAATGCTTCCTCTGATATTTATAAGGTAAATGCATTTAATAGTTACATAAAACACTTGATCATAGATTGATTGCTCATAAAAGATAATAACTGGAAGAGTTTATTGAAGGTAATTAACACAATGCCTTAATTTACAAGCTACGACATGAAAGCTTAGACAAGTTGAATTCCATATAAATTTATAATATCTACAAATGTACTGAGAGGATATTTGAGAAAAATGAGGTTGCTTACAATACTGTATGTGACACAAAATGTTGGTTTTTAATCATAAAATAATGAAATATCTTATACAGCTAGACATGCAAGTTATAGATTTAAAAAACATTGTATCTGTTTTCATTTGATCTTTTTAATCACTATAAAGCAAGTGATTTCCTGACCATTTTAAAATTTATTTTTCAATATACACTTACTAGACATCCTTTTTGTGCCAGGCAGCTTATTAGGTACTGGGAATATAAGGTGAGTATTACTTGATTCTTTCTTTTGAGATTTTTGTCTTTTGATCTTGTGTTTTGTTTTTCATTTGATACAGTAGATGAAACTGAAACTGAAGAAGCTAAGTGATTAGCCAAGATCACACAATAATAGGCAGAGATCCAGCAGAAGAACCAAAATCGTCAAAGTCCTGAATTATTTCCACATTATTTTCTCTAGAAAATTTTAAAGATAGATGCTATGTGTTACAATTAGAATTTTTTTTGCCATAATTACAATTCCAGTAGGTCTATGAAATGAGTCAAGAAGAAAAATGGCTGCAAGGGGTGACTGAATGTTAATGAAATAATTTGTTGTCCTCCTTCCCACACATATTTTCCTGATGGTGTGTTCCTTGTGAAAGTTAAAACACCTGCCAAAAAACACAACTTTTGCTTTGACATAGTTACTGTTGAGTTGCTTGGACAGGAACCAACCCACAAACCAACCGACAGGTTCAGTTGCTCACTCAGCCACTCCTGGTTCAAAGAAACTTGACTCATCCTTCATGAAACTTGATTCATCTCAGCATCATTATCTGGAGTGCCTCTTATCTCCCAGATGTTGTACCAACTTTGCAGATTCTGTCTTAGGCTGAAAGAGGCATTTTCTTTATACCCCAGTTAAATTTGCTGTCTCTCCTTCGAAATTTCACATTACACAATTCTAATCTAATATCAATCTGAGATTTCAAAGAAAAATCTTCCCATTTTAATTATAATCAGAATTTTTAATGCATAACCCATTTGTTAAATTTAATCAAGATTACCAGACTTTTAAACTGTGAAATTACATCTCTTAAGTAAATGGCAGCTTCTTAATATTTAAATTATAAGAAAATTCAGGAATCAAAAAGTGTATCAGTCATTACTTGAATGTAGGTAGTTCTCTTTCACATTTTCTACTCTCATAAAATTTTCACTCCACCTTAATGTTTAGGAGCTTGGATAGGGCACAAAGCCTTGAGGCACATTCATAATATAATATAAACAGTACCATTTAAACAATGCAAAATGAAAAGAATGAGAAAAAACTATCATAGTAGATACTGAAGTAACTCTGTGGTTTATAAAACAGATTATGTTGATACTGCTATAGATATTAAAGGAATAAAAGAATGACCTTAGAAAGCATGAAACTCTTTATTTAACCAGAAGAGTGTTGAAAAGACTATAAATTCTATGTCTTGGGGGAATTGATAACCTGTCTCCCATTAAACATCAATAAATTAGCCAAAATTTAAGAATGGTAAAGCTAAGTTACCATTCTGTTTCAGCAAATTAAATAGTAAAATAATTTTCTGATGAATGAGAAGAATTTTTTTGGCATCATGTAACTTCAAAATAATTCAAGGAAAACTAGCAGAATGTGTAAATTGTTCTACTGCTGGATTTCTGCCTATTATGAGACAGTACAAAAGTTGAGGGTTTGATTTACTCCTCTATATGCCCAGGTTGCTTGACTGTGCTGGATGTATACATCACCTGTAAATGCAGATTTAAATTCAATGAAAACCCATGTAAAATTCCCGTTTCCTCACCTGGACATATTGAGTTGCAAGTCCCTATGGGGACAATGACTACATAGCAAACAATTATGATCTCTTAGTCTTGGGCTCAGAGAGGAAAGGGTTAGAAATTTCAGATATAAAGGGTAATAAAAGAAACTAAGTGGGAGAATAAAGCATCCTTTACTCTTCTTCCTTTGTATCTCTGAGTTCACTCTTTTTTTCAAATATCTTGAGAGGGTAAATTTAGAACATAAGAAATTTATTTCAAGATAGTGAACATTTATGAAGTGATAATGTTTAGCATTGTTTTAGATATCATAAAGCCTACTTTGTGCCAAGGATCAGTGTGTGTGTGTGCGTGCCTCCTGATTTCCAGCCCTATGTAAACTCAGATGATCAGAGGTAAGTCTGGTGCCTAATGCCATACATACATACATATGGAATATGCTAGCATTTTAAGAAATGGCCATGAGTGAGGTTTGGTTAATTTCCAGAAGATGCACATTTAGTGAGAGGGAGATCCAAGATTGGAATTTTAACAGCCAAACTCCAGAGCTTAATCTAATCTCTAGAGGCCACATTGCTTTCCAAAATAAATTTTCCTATGAAATTATAATAGGAAGAAAGGTTAATATGAGAAGTATGTTATGAACTGTATGTGTATTTCTACATTCTAGCCACCATCCCTTTCCCTTTTCTCTTCTGTCACCCTGGATCATGTTCCTGTTGATCTGTTGCCATAGCCTCCAAACTGATTTCTTTCCTTTCAATTCAGCCTTCCAATCCAATTTACATACTGCTGTTAAATTCAGCTTTCTTGAGCATTGTTTTAGTCACTTTATTTCATGCCTCTGTTAACAACCACCCATGGTCCCCATTTCCTACTCTATTAAGGATAATATCCTAAATGTAACAGCTTTCCACACTGATTCCACATCTTTTTCTGCCTTTTCTTATGGTCTTTCCAGATATAGTGCCTTTGTTGTGCTCCAGAGATAACACAGGTCATCAATGAGCCAAATTCAGCCTATTGATTTGTTTGACTACATTTTTATTTTTAAAACCAAGTTCCCAACATTGTAGAATAATGTTCCACATAAAAATCCCAATGTCCAGCCTTCATGTAAGATTGGATGATCAGAGTTGACTCTGGAGCCAGTGCCCCCAAGACTCACATTGGTGATGAATCCTGCTCTTTTTGCCTTTAGTAGGTGTATTCACTTCCTCCTTTGAACCCTTAATTCACTTGTTATTTTGCCAACAGAATTTATCACAAATTGTCTTTAGTTACTTATTATCCTCCTACTGGACAGTAATCTATTTGGGGGAATAGCATATATGTTACATATCTCAGTGTTTCTCTTATAACACCATGCCAAGTTTGCTCACAGAAGTGCTTCATATATATTTATCAAATAGTTTGCCCCTCTTGGCTCCTGGAAGACTCAGCTTGCAATTACAGGTCTTGATTATTTAATCTTGTTCCATGACCCATGTTCAGAAAAACTCCAGAATGTGTGAACATAAGTGTCTCTCACACCCTTTGCAGTTTGATGATATAGATTATGGATTTCAGTTTAAGAGTTAAATTATTCTAGTCCATGTCCTACTTTCTCTGAGGCACAAAGATGTGGTTCAATGAGTTCCACCTAGGTGATGGATTATTTATGGTATCATCATGGTTGAATATGGTAATAGAATAAATAATTTTATGGGAAAATATAGTGATGATTTAGGGAGAAGAACTTATATTTACAGGAAAGATCTTCATGAGACAAATATTATATGGAACACCTGTGTTTTGCCAATACTTCGTGTATTATTTGGCAAATGGTCAAGACCACAATAATCATGTAAAATATATGAGACGCTATGATAAAAGGTAGTGGCTGCATTTTAAAAATAGATTTAGGATCTTGGGAAGAAGACCAAAGCCTTTTTTACTCAGTGTAATTTGAAGATATTAAAATGAAATATTCACACTGGGGTTTTGAAGTGGAGAAGAAAAGAAGCTATTTCTTTGTTTTAAGAGGCACAATATAACAAGGAAATACTATCCTGCACTTGCTATCTGTTCATGAAACTTAAATCTGTCATGGGGATTTGAGTAAAGAGGAGTGAAGATGACTTCCAATAATGTGCAGACACAGGAAGGAGATAGAAATGGGAACAGGTCAGGAGGCATATCACCCTTACGTGTCTCTGAAACTAATTACTGACTTTTGCATACTTGCTCCTTCAGTCAGTGGGTCCTTCCCTCCCTCCCTTTCCATTCCTTCCTTCGTTCACCCTCCCATCCTTCCTTCTTTTCTTCCTTCAATATCCCTCCTTCCCTAATTTATTCTTAAAAAACAGTAAGTAAAAGAAGAATCCTGAAAGAAAATCCTGAAGCATATTAATTTAACATGACTCATGTATAGGATTTTCCATTAGTAGTTTCTTCAAGGGCAAAGTGTTATGTTGGGAATAAATGGAGGTTATTAACACACTTACTTGTACTTTCTATGTGCTAGAAATTCTAAGTGTGTCAGAAATAACAATTTATTTAAAGCTTATAGCAATCCTCTGAAATGAGTATGTGTTATTATCATGCTTATTTTATATATGAAGAAAGCAAAATATAGGTAGTAGATTAAGAAAATTTGCACAGGGAGTAGATTCCAGGGCTAGAACCAGAATTCACACCAAGCTACCAAGCTTTGGAGGCCTGGCTTTGTAACCACATGTTCCATTGCAGTCTCTCATAGGACTTCACTCCTGTAGGTTGCAGTAACTACCCCAGATATCAGATGAGGAAACCAAGGTTCAGAGGCATTAAGTAATTTGTCCAATATTTAAAGTCTCTTAAGGAGCCCATTGCACTGTCAAGAGATCAAATGCTAACTCAACCACTTGTTATCCTTGTTAATTAACTCTTTTGAACTATAGTGATCCAACACAATAAATAATTCATAAGATATGTGTCTTAAATACAACGATCACTTGAAAAACTGTCAGTAGCTTAGAAGTATTCCTGTTAGAAATTACTGTAAGTCACATGTTCCAAGATGAGCAGGCAAGTGCAGGAATTTACCACTGTTATTGGCAAAATGTCAACATTTAGTTTTTCTCAAAATTATAAGTGTAAGTCTTGAAAAAGGAAAGCCATTAACATTTGTGCAACCTTGATTTGGATGCTTTCTAAGTATGACAGAATTTATAAAGGTGATGGATTTAAATACATTGATTTAAAGCTGTGATGTGTGTGTATGTATGTGTGTGTGTTTAAAAGATAAATTGGGAAAATGTTTACAATAAATATCAGAAGCCAACAGAAGACTAACCCCAAAAAACTGGACAATGATGCAAAAAGAAAAAAAATTTAAAATACCAATATGGAGGTGAATATGATATGCAACTTTGTTAGTAAACAAATTGAAAGTAAACAAGTTATTCCTCTCAAAGTGAAAAATGATTTTTATATGTTAATATAAACCATTAGCTAAGGTGAGGGATTTGAGTAAAGAGGAGTGAAGATGACTTCCAATAATGTGCAGACACAGGAAGGAGATAGAAATGGGAACAGGTCAGGAGGCATATCACCCTTATGTGTGCTTCCAGGTACAACCTTCCAAACGGCAATGTAGCAGACCATATCAAAAGTCTTTAAAATATGCAAATGTTTGACTCGGCAGTTCTGCTGCTAAGAATGTATCGTAATGAAATAATTCATGCAAGGGCTTCATCTCAAGAATGATCATCCCAGCACCTTATATAATATCAGCCCTCATTAGTTCAAGCACTTTGGTTGGATTCCATATAAACTGAGTTTTGATGTTAAGTAGGAAAGGAATATATTGGAAAGATATTGAGTAGCAATATATCTGGAAGTTATTGAATTGATAGGGAGGCTAGTGACCTGGGTCCAAAGAGGAACAAGATACCACTGAGGGTTGGGGAGTGGAAACAGTCTCATGGAGCCCCTGCAGTTTAGAATGAATGAACTATAGTAAGATTATTCATTGTATTTTCCTATTTTGGTTTTCAAAATGTAAAGTAACTCCCTGATTTAGAGATTGGATGAGCAGGACCCTTTATTTATCATCTTGACAAGCTTGTAAAAGTTGGAGGAAAAGAAGTTCCATAAAGACAATAGAGGAGTTGGAGTCAAAGGAAGACAGAGTTGATGTTGGGCAACCAAAAAGCAATTATACAACATTTTCCCAAACAGTGTTAGGTAGAAGTAATATGCTAGACTGCTCTATGGAACCATGGGGGAACTGCGATTCACAATAACCTACTGTGTATTATATGAATAACTTGAAGAGAGGAACTCAGAGGCTTCCAGCACAAAGTCATCATAAGGAGAAAGAAATGTGAGTTACCCTGATTTGGTCAGTACATACCGTATTCGTGTATTGAAATATCACATTATATCCCACAAAATTCACAATTATTACATGTGAATCAAAAAAATTTCTAAAAATATTTAAGGAGATGAAAGTGTTAAATATCCTGATTTGATTATTATATACTGTATATCATATTATCTCACTGTCATATATTTGTATAATTAAACTAATAATTAAAATATATATGAAAGACCAAGTATTCATAGCATATCCTGAATATCTAAGGACCAAAGAGTCATGGTCAAATATATTATAATAATCTATGCAATATAATTCTGTCAAAAACAATATGGTAAGAATGATTCAATATCATAGAAAGATGTACTGTTTAGGAGAAAAGTTAAAATATAGTTTGTAGAATATGAGCCCTTTTAAGTGAATTATGTCAGCTACATCAAACATATATTGGTGGTGATGGAATTAGAAATGGTTTTTACTTATTTCCCCTATAAATCTATATTTCCTACATTTTCTACAACTAGAATTTAATTTTCCAAAACAAAAACTTAAGATACCCAAAAATCCAAAATACCTCTTATGCTTGCTCATCTGATGTAACGTTGACTCCACATAGTAAAAAGTTTAGTTTTTAAAACCCCAAACACTGATTTTTAATCCTAGCACAAGATAATTTGAGGTTGCAAATACTTTAAATGTTTATTTGTTCTGCAAGTTCTGGAGTCATCATCACAGTATCCTCTAATTTCTCTGATTAGGACCTTAACCCCAGGTAAGCTTTAGAATTCATGAACTATTTAAAAAATGAATGTTGCTCATATCATTAAGAATTGGATTAATTGTGTCAGGTTCCTATTGATTCTGTTGTTGATTAATAGTTATGTATACACTTTGAAAAATAATGAAATCCTTTGAAGAATGGAAAACTCTCTTAGCTACTTGGTATTTTAAAACAGTGTTATTGCAGAATCTTAAAAATACTTGTTGAATTACAGGAGTGTTTAAAAGAAATACAAAATTTTAAAATTTCATCTGTGGAAGACACAGTGTTCATCTAATAGACCACGTCCTCCTCAACATTTCTCAGACTCCCTTTCAGTTATGTTTGAGCCATGTGGGTCATTCTGGAAAATGATCCAGGAGCAGAAGTGCAGTGAGCATATTGTATCTGCACAGAAACCATTAAGACCAGTGGGGCTTCCTCCACTGCTATTTTGTCATGTGACAGCAGCCTTGGAAAGAACTTGTACGGGTGGCAGAATTGTAGGATATAATTATACCTCTGCTTGGAAGGAAGCTGTCATGGAGTGTCTCAGCCTGTTAGCAGCTCTACTTGAGTAAGAAATAATCCTTTATATGCAAAGACACTGAAATTTCAATAATCATTGTTACTATAGCATAATAATGTAATCACCATTGCTTTTTAAGGAAAGATATAAATATATTTCAATAAAAATTCTTACCACAAAATGTCAATATCAATAATTCACATAATGGTTCTTGCAGAAGGTAGGAGAGTGACAGTATGTATGAATCTCAAAGACGTTATGTTAAGTGAAATACATCAAGCACAGAAAGACAGATACCTGTGATCTCACTTATATGTGTAATCTAAAACTCCAAATCCTAGGTTGGTAGAGAGTAGAATAGTGGTTAACAGAAGCTGAGGGGAAGGGGAAGGATGAGTGGGGGAAAGGGAAGAAATTGGTCCCAGGCTACAAAGTTTCATTTAGATAGGAGGATTATGTACTTATAATCTATTGCACAACATGGTGACTATAGTTAATAATAATATATTATGGATTTTAAATTTATCACCATGAATAAGTACATGAGGTGATACATATATTAATCAGCCTGATTTTATCAATCCATGCTCTATACATGCATTAAAACATCACATCCTACCCCATAAATATATATAATTGTCATTAAAAAGAAAACTTTAAAAAGACACAGTTATCTATTTCTTCTTTGTAACCAGATGAATAGGCACGGAACGTTATCTTGGGTTTTTTTTTTTTTTTTTTTTTTTTTTGGTTTTTTTTTTTTTTTTTTTCTTTTTGGCTTATTTTTTGGTATAGGGTTGAAACCAAGACTTGGTAGTCTTATGTGTTCTGTCCCATCTTCATTGGCAAACAAAAAGAAGGACAGCTACTTTGGTAGAGGAAGGTGCTTAGTTATATCTGCTTCTAATCATCATTTCTGATACTCCTTGTTCTCTTATTAATTAAAATGAAACGGGGTATGGTGACTCATGCCTAAATTCCAGCTACTGGGGAGGCTGAGGCAGTTAGGATCAGAAGTTCTAGGTCAGCCTGGGCAACTGTTTCAAAATAAAAACTGAAAAAGGGCCAGGCACTCAGTGCCCATGAGTTCAATCCCCAGTATGCAAAAAAATTAAAAATAACAATATTTTAATGGCTTAAGTTTAGAAAAATGTGCTTTGATCTCTCTTCCTAGGCCAGTGTGATATAGTTGCTGGTGGGACATGTGCTGAAGGGCCATCTCATAATTTTGATAGGCACATATTTCCCAATCTAATTTTTTTTTTTCCTATTCAAAGGTATGGTACTACAAATCCATGCAGAGGTAGCATCAGAGATGCCTGGTGAACCACAATCCATTTAAGAATTTGGCTCATTATATCATAAATGCTGAACAGTGTGCTAGTGTTCATGTCCTCATCTGGCTCATGTTGTTTATCCCCACTGGATTTCTGTTTACAAGCCTAGGTCACCCTGAGGACTCCTTTGGAGACCCAGAGTAGGTTCCTTTGGTGGTCCAGCAGGGCAGAACTTGTAGGACTTGGTCAGTGACAAGGATTACAGATTTTTAAGGACCCACAAGGGGTTTAGAGAGCATCTCCATCCCCTCATACTATAGATAAAGATGGATGGTCTCACCCATCCAATGTTCTCTAAATAGAAATCTCTTTTCAGTTGCTTTTTTTTATGTGAATGCTAATGACAATAACTGAAAAAGGGCAAAGACTGCTTAATCCACATAAAAGATTATTATGCCAATTGACTTCTAATTCACTGATGGGCAGCATTTCTCAGCACATATCATGTTGAATATTATTGTAAAATAGTATCTTACAGATCAAACAGTAATCATTACTGAAAGCATCTCTTTGCTTTCCATGCATAACTTTCTATGACAATGATCCAGATAAAAGTCTCTTCACTCTTTACTGTAAAACTTTTTTTTCTGTACACACTTAAAAGAAAATCTTGCCTCTGTCAATTCGAAGATTCAATACCAACAAAGACACATTTGTTCCAAGTTAAAAAAAAGTATCAGGATAGCTTTCTGAGCTATCAAAGTGATTTATTTATAAAATTAAATTGACATTGTATAAAAAATCTAGAAATAAAATTTCAATCTATAAAAAGTGGAATAGTATTTTTTGTTTTCCATTAATTTAAAAAAGTCTGCATTTAGAATACTAAACTCATTTTTTTCTCTCTTATTATTGCTATCTGACTTCTCAATAAACCTAAAGCATGAAACATAGGTGGAATAAAAGCAAAAGGAGTTTATTTTGGATCTATACATGCAAAGTTGGGAACAAATTAGTATTTTCTGATTATAATTAAGTCTAAATTTAAAAAGATACAAGCAAAATTAGAATGGATGCCTTTATATGCATTTTATGAAACCAAGAAAAAAATTTGATTTCAAATGATAAAATTTGTTATGAAGCGTTATGAAGGCATATAATACAAATATAAGTTATTCACAGTTAAAAGATGAAAAAATATTGACAGAGTGAATGGGGGTATCATCGCCAAGGTCATTATTGCCAGCAGTTATTGATTATATAAGCAAAGCTGTACATAGACAGTTTTATCTTACAAAGTCTTGCAACCCAGTTGGAAAGAGAGAGCTTATATATAAATAACACAAGAAACAATTATTTCTAAGTTAAGAAAATTATTCTGTCATCTTTCTTTTCTAAATTATGTATTGTTCCAACCTAAATCATTTTCCATCATCTAACTGCAATATGAAAATATCAATTGAATTCTTTTTCCTGAAGACTTTGTTTCCTGAATATTTGGTGGCCAGCTGAGATAAATTCTTTTCATCTCTCTTTCAAATTTTAGCTTACTTTATACTGTGTTGAAAGATGTTAAATAATTTCAGAAAAACAGCTTATTTTTCAAAAGAAGAAATTACAGCCCAGAATACACATACTAAATTGGTTGGATCACAAGGCAGGAAATGGCATGTTTTATACATCTGAATTCGTAAGTATTTAGCTGTGCTGGGTTTTTCTGAGTGGTTGCCCTACTCTGAGAAAGCAGCAGGATTGTTTGAGATAATTACATAGTACACTCAACTCTAATTCACACACAGCCATCACGCCCTTATAGATTCCTATTTATGATTCTATGCTAAGAAGTTTCTTAACAATTTGGGGTTAAATCCCTACCTTTGGGGGAAAAATTTCTCCTACACCAAAACCTGGTGTACAAAATCTTGACTGGAATAAAACATTATTAGATAGTTCCATAACATCACTTATCATCACACTATTAATAATCATTATGTAAAACAGTAAAGATGCATTTTATAACATATTCAATTGTTACTTATGTTTTCATGTTTCTTATTTCCTTATCATTTGCTTGAGTACAAATGTGACCATTTGCTTATCATAAACAAGTTTTTTGATTTACTGTTCAGACTACAATGTAAAAAGAACCCAATATCAAAACATTGAATTTGGTTTGCAGTATTTAAGTTCAAACTATAATATATATGTATAACATATAAAGTTCAGTGCAAAGTTGAATAAAAGGGAATAGCACATTTTTATAATCAAATATGTTTTTGTAACATACATGCATTCATAAGCACATAGATATGTTGTATTATTTAGCTCAAGATTTCTTCTTGTTATGAGATTGTTATTGTCTACATTGTTATTTTCTACAATAGAGCTATATTTAAGCTCTATTTCCAAATTAGTTTTTCTATTTTTTAATTATTTTTTATTTTTACAGACTACATTTTGCTTCATTGTATACAAATGGGGTACATCATTTTGTTTCTATGGTTGTGCACGATGTAGATTTATACCATTTGTGTAATCATACATGTACATAGGGTAATGATATCTGTCTCATTCCACCATTTTTCATACCCCCCCTCATTTCCCTCTACATAATTTAAAGTTCCTCAAGCATTTGAGGCCTAGGTATTTTAGCAGGGAAATTTTTAAAAAGCAATTTTAGGGCAATCTATATTAAATATAAGAATATTACAAAATAAGGAAATTTATAAATATTGTACCTAAAATAGTATTAATCTCTTACAATTTACTATGCAACTTATGGGTAATATGCTATCTTTTCATCATAAGATAATTTATGGTCCTCCAGTGACCACATTTCTTTTAGGACTTATGTGAAAGTGTGATTAGATTGGCTATTCCTATGTTTTAAACATGAGTGATTGAATCTAAATGAGAACTCTCATTAACCAATGTAAATCAAACAACTGAAAAACTAACCCAAACCATTGGCCCCTTCCTTAGTTTATTTGCAAAAAAAAAAAAAAGAATAGGGAAGATATACTAAGTTTAAAGATGATCAGGCATTAACATTTTTTGTGAATAACAAACAGCCAGGATTCTGTATAATAATCCTGTGGATATACATTGATAAAACAATGTGAATTCAATTATTTTGAGAGCTCATCTCATGAATTCTTATTAGCATCTGCCCTCCCACTCCTTGCAGTGTGACTGCCAACCTCTACTCCCAAATTAACCATGTAAGCTAGACCAATGATTGCAATGCAATTAGGTAGATGAGGAACAAGAGAATTGGGAGGGGGATATCTACTAATTAACTCCTAACTTGGTTTCATCTGTACAAGGATAGATAAAGCTACTTCATATCAAATACAGTTTCTTTTCCTTCCAAATTTTCTCAGCTTATATATATTTTTTGAAATTTTAGCTTTTGAAATGAAACTTTCTTGATTTAATAGTGGCATCTAATTTTAAAAACACATATTTTCTTGTGGTGAAATTACATTTGTTGAGTTTCCCATTCTTGAACAACAGAACACTTATTTATAAAGCCAAAGTGACAAAAAAAATGTGGCAAGATGAATATGGTCAATTGTTTTACTTTCATACTTCAAATCATTGAACACACCATATTCAGTGAATAATCTAATCTGTAAAACAGATATATTTGGAGAAGCAATAAAGTACAAGAAATGAAAAGAATGCTCTCTCTAGAGGTCTATATTCTTTTGCTGATGTATTATATCATGTCATGTCATCTTGCATCAATTAGTCCCCAGAGAGAGGCACACTATCACATATAGACCACCTCCTATATTAAGTGATCATCTGTTAAAGGAACAATGAAGATGACAAAATTGAGCTAATTGCTGATCAAATTATTGTATTTTTTTGCAATTTGCATAAACAGAAAAGAGAAAATGAACTTTTGTTGCATACTTACATTATAAATGCTTTATGACTGTTAACTCATCTAATTGTCATAATATTCCTCTTAGGAAGTAGCTATGATCACCCTCAGGTGGAAGTCAGCCATCTGGTAGATAGCAGAGCTAGGGCCTGAATATTGGCACTTGGGCACCAGAATCTGTAATTTTATTGATTGATTGATTGTACAAGGGATTGAACCGAGCAGCTCTCAACCCCTGAGAGCTATCCCCTGCCCTTTTTATTTAATTTTAATTTTTAATTTTGAGACAGGATCTCACTAAGTTGCTGAATCTGGCTTTAACCTTACAGTTTTCCTGCCTCAGTCTCCTGAGATGCTGGGATTATAGGCAAATGTCTGGTTGGAGCCTGTAATCTTTAACTCCTTTGCTATGCTGGCTCTATGAAAGATTAGCCTAAAAAAGAATGCAGTGTCTCTGAAAATTTGAAGCAATATTTACATGTGCATTAACAATTCTCTACTGTTAAATGTCAAAATAGTCAGAATGATTATTTGGGGCCTGGGCCAGAGGAGGCTAGGGAGGGCTTTGACTTTCTCAGTATGGTTGCTTTCTTTCATTAGCAAAGATCTTTGAAAAAGCAACATAACATCCTGTGACTTTCTGGAGGCCATTTCTGAATATAAACAACTCACATCACATTGTCCCAACTGAATCCCAAGATTTTCAAGTCATCGCTGATAGGTGCCCAAAAGGATTTTATTTTGACAAATAGAATCCCCCAAATTATCACCTTTCTCTTTTCAATATGCATGGCTTTCTGTGAAAGAAATACAAATACTAATTTGGAGAAATATCATGAATAATTTCTACCAGAGGCAAAAGAGATTGTAGTACAATGTTGCTCATTAAGATATAAAGAATCATATTACCTGGAGGAGCTCCTTTTTGAAGATAATGCACCTAAATTCTCATCTGTACTAATATTGAGAGCTTTAAGAAATCTCCAATCAACTAAAATATGCTGTTGAGAAAGACATTAATTTTCTTTCAAACTTGAAAATACTCTGAAGTCCTCAGAGAATCTTAGTTTGTCTCAACTACATTTTGAGATGGGAAGAAATATATAAATCATAGAATCTTTGAGCTAAAAGAAACCAGAAATCAAAGCTGCACACTACAATACCTGTCATTCTGAGCTGTCCACTCTCCATTCTCACCTCTGCAAATGCACTAGGTTTTGCGGGGCAGGGGGACTGGGAAGGTTCTGGCCCCTCACTTCAGTTCATGTGATTTGGGTGGAGCTGATCACACTTGAAAGCTGTTGCTCCAATACATGACCTAGGCTTGTGCATTCTAAATTCTTCTCATGTCCCTAAGGATTGGTTCAGGTCCATGACACACGGCAGGCCAAGAAGACTTTCACCACTGCTGCTGGGAAGGGAAGCACCACCTTGAGAGGATGCAGTTGTGTCTGTCTGAGAGAGCTGACCTGAATAAGGCTAAAACTTCGGAAAGCAGTGGCAAGGACTGGGTAGGGAACAAGTGTGGATTAAGTCGTCTGAGATCCTTCATGGATGGTTATGTGCTCTGTGCGTGATGGCTTTGGAAAACAGGGTAAGTTCCATGATGTTTATTCCTGTGTGATTGGATCTGGTATCTGAATAAATGCCTCATGGGATAGGAGCATTACACATTGAGAGGAAATCAATGTCATTGTCATCATTCATTAGTTTTAGAAATTTTAATTTATTGAACATAGATTTACTTCCCTTTGTTTTCTCCTTTGATCGTATTTCTGCCTTCTGTTGTCTAAAAAATAAGCATAATGTTTCTTTTACCAAAAACATAAGTATCTATCATATAGGTTACCAACAAAATACAGTATCTACTGTAAGTATTTTGTCAGCAAGACAATTAAGGAATTATATGAATATATCATCAAGAGTTTCACTTAAGTCAAGAAGAACTGTGATATTTGTACCATATTAAAGTAACAGTGAACTTCACCAGTCATCACATTAATAACCCTGCTTTAGAGACAGGGGTAAAAAAAAATAGTGCAAATTAGCTGGGTTAAACACTGAACAGGTTAGATACATGGGACCCAGCCCTACAAGTAAGATTGAACATACATGACTTGAAGGATGAAAAATCCCACTTGCTCAGTATTCTCTACCTCCAGAAAGCCATATCAGTTAAAGTCAAGGGTTAAGTGACTATTCCCTGAAGGATCTAGTTAAAATTAAATTATTTAACTTAAGGGTAATATAATCTTCCATTAAATGTAATCTCTTCATTATCAGGATTAGGAGGAAAGGAAATAGAGAACAGAGAAGTGTATCAGGAGAAATATAGGTAGTTTGAAAGAGGAACAATAACCTGGAGGTTTTAAGTGGCAAATGATGTGGCGCCCTCTCTGCAGACATTAGATACGGGCTGGTAAAGACAGTGCCGCTAAAACCATGCATCCAACATTCATTCCCTTCCAGTGGAGGAGCCATGACTTATCTCCAATGTGTGTGCATGTGTGCCTAAAAATGTATACATACCATCATTTAACTTGCAGTTGTCCTGGTTACTTTAAAAAGGTATTGGTATTGAATTAATGGCAATTAGGTCTACTTTTTATTAGTAAGCTCTGAATCAACATAGGCCTATAAAGGAGATTTTAAAAATATATAGGTGTGAGTTTGGGATGTGGCTCAGCAGTAAAGCATTTTCCTAGCATGTTTGAGGCCCTGGGTTTGATTCCCAGTTCTGCAATTTTAAAAAATCTGTTTCCTACTAAATTAATAACAGCAATTCTAATTTAATTTTTTAGGTATGATTTTACAATATTAGATGTTTTGTTAAGAGTAGCAATTAAAAACATCAAATTAAGTATGTGTCTATTCGTTTTCTATTGCTGCTGTAATAAATTACCACAAACGTGGTGGAAACTTCGTACCCAGGCCTCTAGTCACAAATGTGACAGGGGTCCCTCTAGGCTACAATCCAGCATTGGCAGGCTGCATTCCTTTCTAGAAGTTGTAAGGAAGAATCTGTTTTCTTGCCTTTTATAATTTCCAGAGTGCCTACGTTTTTTGGCTCATGTTTCCCTTCTGCATCTTTCAAGCCAGCAATGGTAGATTTTCCCTTTCTTCCTGACTCACCTTCTACTTTTAAGAATTCAGTAATTTGATTGGATTCCCTAAGATAATTCAGAATAATTTATCCATCTAAAGGTCAATTGATTAGCAACATTAAATATCTGCAACCTTAATTTTCCTTTGCTATGTAAGATAACATGTTCACAAGTCCCAAGGTTTTGTGCATAGATCTTTGGGAAAGCCATTATTCTGCTTGCCACTGTTTATTACATAAGATAGTATATTCCTGAAAATCTTCATTTTCTGAAGTGTGACACACTAAAAAATGATAGACTGTGTGGGAAAAAGAGTTGAAATGAACAACCTAAAACCTATTCAATTTAGTGACCAGGGCCTAAAAATTCTGAAAAAAAAAAGTTTAAGCAACATTCTGAATTCTTAATAAATGTACAGTGCATTAAATCTAGTTCTGCACAACTCAGGATAGGAAATGATTTACCTTGATGGAAACAGATGTAAGTTATTGATGAAGTTGCTGAGTTATGAAGACAAAGCAGAATGTCCAAAACTCAAGGAAAACCACATAATAAGCACTTCCAATAATCACATAGCATGTGGCCCAAATGAACCAAGAATAATTATGGATGAAAGGGCAAGCCTAGAATAATTTACATCACTACTGCTTTCTATATTCAGCTGTGTTTTCTATTTTGTGTTCAGCTATTGTTACTTAGTAGGTCAGATCTTTAGTGGGCTAGGAATTTCATGTCAGAATCAAGGGAATTTCTGTATTAGAAATGTGAAACACTTCCCCTACTTAACAACTGCATCTGAATAGATTCTCTCATTATATTCACAAAGGCAAAACATGCTGCAATGCTTACACTTAGTGCAAAACCAACTTGGAGTCATACAAGGAAAGTTAAGATTGCCTGGAAGTTCCAGGATATTGTCAACTTACCATTGCTAACAATGACTCATGACCATCAATCAATCATTATGGAATGAACACATTTCATGGAGGGGGATGACTGAATTTCTGACATCCTCTTCATCTTACATTCACCACATCCTATCTGCAGAAGAAACGTCATAGGGTTATTGCAGAATCTTAAATAACCACAGGCACTGGGGTATTCTCTTGGCAAGGAATTGAGAATGTATCTCCTCCAAAGAAATGAAATGTAACTTATGAAATCATGTCACCAGCAAGCAGAGACCTCATCCAAAGCAGTAATAAAAGCTAAATGACAATGTCATATTGAAGAAAAAGGATGCTTAGAATTCGAGGGAGAAGTATTTTGTAAGAACTGAAATGGAGCAGGGTAGGTCAAGAGAGAGCTGAACGTGTTGCTTTTGTGCTTCATTTTTAGTGAGGTGACTGCAGAAGCACCTTATTGAGTGGAAACAAGCTTGAGACTACTGTGATTCTATCTCTATTCTTACCAAATTACTCTTATGGTTTGCTAATTAATTCCTCAGATAAATCCAGTGTCCCTTTCTGGTGCTGAGTATAGTGCTAAGTAAGAAGGACCTCATGGTGAAAACAAGAGGTAGTTTGTACTCTCACACATTTAGTGGTCAAAACAGATACAAAGCAAATTATCACATAGAATTCCAAACTGACAAATTATATGAAGGAAAGGAATGTTGCTCTAAGAACATGTAAGAAGAACACATGACTGAGAGCAGGTGTGGGATTGGATATATGAGCTTATATTTAGATGATCATAACAAAGCAATGGGACTTGGGAATGTGACTCTTCTGAGGCTTACAGCAATAGCAATGGTAACATAATATTTTATATTTTTACTGAAGTTAAGACAACTTCATTGGCCCTTTGATTTCATTTGCTTAAGCCAATCATGGCTAACTACCAATATCAGATTGTTACTATTTGAAAAGTGGGTGGCATTCAGGCACAATTCTGAAAACATGTCCTCCACTACATGAAAACTCCTGCTATTGAATCTTTTTACTCAAAACTGTATTACTCCCTTTTGTGCAATTATTTCAGTATACAGTATGAACACTAGGGGACAGTGCTGCCCTGTCTTCTGAAGGACTTGGTGTCTACAAGCCCAGAGCTTCTACTGGGGGCAGGGGAGAAGAAAAGAATAGCTTTCTGTAGTTTGGAAATGAAAGACAAAAAAAAAAAAAAAACAAAACAAAACAGCGACTTTTAAGATAAAAGAAAATGGGATTGTATATCATTCCAAAGGCCAGCTTTACAAAAAGATTTATTAACTGTTTGTTTTCAATCCTTTTTAATTCAAAGGTTACACAGAAATTCCAAATTAAGAAATTCTTACCTGATGGAGGAGTTACTCTTGATTGTGTGCCACACTTTAAATGTAATTTAAAATCTGAATAATTTTAAATATATGTCTCTAAAATATTTCATGAGCTATTGTTTTTTCAAAAATATCTACAGATACTGCATTTACTGTATTGTCTACCATATTAAATGAACTCTAATAAGAGGGCTTAATAATTGTCAATGTTGTTTATCACTCATATATACTCATTTAAGAACTAATTTCATTACACAGAGTAACCTAATTTTTATTAATTTAAAATAATACTGTAGAAAATTGAGGTTTATTTGGATATATCATAAACAGGAAACAACTATTAATTCTGCTGTAAGAACAATTAATAAATATAATAGTTGGCTATTCTTGTAGTGACTTTAATTACCCTCAATAATTATTCATGGAATTAAGCAAAACCATCATTTGGCAAATTCTATGAACATTTTTATTTGATTTTCCTGATGTGTTCTGCTACATGTATTTGTGTTTTAATGATCAACTTAACGTATAAAGTACCAAACATATTGATTCTGATAGAAGAATGAAAATGATACCCTTCCTATGTTTCTTTTTCTGTCCAAATTTTTCTCACACCATTTGACATTTGAGGCACTTCTGTTACCTATATTATTTTTACATTTTAACAGTATTTGAGCTTTTGCCAAAGATATGCATTTATTTTTTAGTTGATTTTAGATTTCTTAAGACAAAAATTTAGAACCGAATAGTTAGATCAAAGGAATTACTTAACAAACATGCTGGAAAAAGAAGTGTAGTTTATTTTAACCAAGAATTGTATATTTTGGAAATATCAATTTTCCACCATAACCAAGAAAGCAAAGATTCCCTTGGTTTCTTCCCCTAGAATGTAAGGTTTTCTTTTCTTGTAATGATGGCTAGAACTGAAAAGAAGGTATAGTTATTACAGGTTCAGTTCTGTAGTACTTCCATATGGGAAACTTTCAGTAAAAGTACTTGCCTCGATCTTTATGTATTAATGTTGCTTAAAATAAACTAAAAATAGGAATGGCATATAAGAGCATAAATGATTGCAGGATCAGGAATAGGTACCATATGCTGATGATAAAACATGGGAGGATTATTGCTGCCTTTACACCAGGACCTGTTTCCCTTTTCACAGACAGTCTGATTATAGTCATGAGAGATCAAAACATATAATTTAAAATTACCTTTAGTTGATTTGATCAATTAAATGTTTTCAACTTTGAAACACGGACTTACTCTGAAATGTGTGGCACCCTCATGGCAAGGTTTCTACTTCCATAAATATGTCTTCAGTGAGAAGAATGTGTTGTGAACCAAAGTGAGAGCTGCTCTTTGCTGTATAATACATGCACAATTTTATGGGACTCCAAAGGGGCATCCAGCCTTCTCGTTTCATCTCTGAAGTTAAAACATGTTGCTATTAATATCAGACTAAATGAATATGCACTAAAATGAAATACATAAAAGATTTATTTGTCCAACATATTTGGAAAGCTCAGGGGAAAAAAAAAGTAAGATGACTAGGCTTTGGTTTTCAATTTCTTGTGTTAGAGAGCTGGCTCACCAGAAGGCTAAGTTTAAGGAGGAGAAATTTAAATGGAAGAGAGCTTTTAGTCATAGGAACTTAAAACAAGAACCCATGAGCAGTTGGCATAAGTAAAATGAGCTATCCTGAGGATGTATGAATTTAAATAAAATTATAAAGTTCACTTATATGTCTTTCAAAGTTGAAATATGTCAGAAAAGAAAAAGGTGGCACAGCCCATTTCCATATGCCTCCCTAGAAGGGATAAGCAAATTGTAAAACCCTTCAAGAGAAAGAATTCTTCAACAAATGCAACAGTAAATATTTCTGAAATGTGTTTTATAGTTTTAAAAATTATCACCAAGTTTGCCACTTCTGCAAATCTAGTTTTACATACACATTAAATTGTTCAATGAACATCTATTGGATGTGTTTTTCATATCAGATACTTTGGAAGGCACTTAGTGATTAGGAGCAGAAGTAATGAGAAAAGCCAGCCTTGCTTGCTTTTAAGTCTGTCTGAACACCAGTCACATGATCTTCCAAATGGATGATACCTAATCATTATGCATATATTGTGCTCACATTAAACAATCATGGCCTGAATTGTTTCACAATATTATAGGTTTGCTATCCACTTTGTGGGGGGCTTTAAAACAGTGCAGGGTATTTACTTCTGTTTTCATGCATTATGTAGAAAATGCCTTACATATGTCATTCCTAAAGCCTAGGTAAACTTGGGGCTTTAAAGTATAAGACAGTATAAGACATTTTTAATTATAGTAGACTTGTGTATCACAACAAAAAGAGTTATATAAAATTCTCTGGTCATATCTTAAGCAGATTCTTATTTCTCTCATGATATTTTCTCTGATATCATCTTTTAAATTATACCTGAAGAAAGCTCATTTCTTCTTTTAGTCAGGGTTGGATGGCCTGCTAAAGCTTAGCTAGTTTCACTTGATGTAAAGTGTGCTTTTCTAGGTTTTCTTATCAATACTTATTAATTAAATCTTATTGCCTTCATGCTAGTGTGTCACTCCTGTCCCCAGTACCTTATCTTGCAGTGCTCATGAGTTTAATATTTATTGCCTAAGCTCTGCTCTTTCACACTTGTTTGAGATTGCTGATCATTCATTCACATCTGCAATTGCTATTTGATCTTAGGGCATTTCATTCCTTAACTCTCAATTTGTTCTTTCCTTTCTTCAATAATCTCTGTTTTTCTTGATCATTGTTCTAGAGTTATTTTATTTCTCCTTTCATGTTTAATAAGCATTCCTTGTAGGTTTCTCAGAATTCTTAATTATGGTTCAGCTCTCTTTATTCTTTTTAAAACTTTCAAACCATTAAGTATTTAAATTTATATTATTAGGTAAATGATTAGAAAAGCATATAATTCTTATAGTGATTTTTTGCATTTTTTAAAAAAAATCAATATAGATGCACATGTTTGATATTACATGAAGAAATTCTAAATTTAATTACATGAGGGTTAACTAAATGCATGCTCAGAAATATAATTCATATATTCTGTTACTATACTACTGATTCCTGTCATTATCAAGATTTATAAATAAATAATTGTGATTTTCACATAATCTCAGGTGTGCCCAGAGAGAATTTTTACACTATGAATTTTCAGTGAGTTTCCTCTTGAAAACTTCTGCCAGCTGTACCTTGGGGAAAACATATTTTTTACAGAGAAAGGATGCCTTAATTTTCCCAGGCACCCACACATAAAACCCTAATGCCATTCTTCACTCTGTTCTCTAATTCTCTCCTTCTATCACTAAATCCTATAAGTTCCTCCTTGAAAAATGATTTTGGCCTCCGTCAATCTGTTAAAATTCCCACAGAAATGATCACATAGTCATACCCAAATCCTAGACAACATGCTCCTCCTTCCTTGGTGAGACACTCAAGACCCTTGGCTGACTGTTCCAATTGACTTTCCAGGCAGAACCCCTGTTTGAATTGCCTATGCCTTGTCTTTGGTCTGCATGCTTCTATCTTACCATGCGTACACATTTCCATAGCAGTAGTCTTTTTCTGCCTAGAATCTCTTTCCCATTCCTTCTCAAAGGCCTCTTCAAAGGCTTAAGAACCTGATTCATACACAACTCATATTTGACCTCCTCGTTGTTATCTTTTATATGAATATTGTCTCTCTATCTGGATTATAGGAATGAAATACATTCATCACACTACTGTATCCCCGATTTCTAAAATATATTTCTTTTATTTTATTTCTAAAATATATTTTATTTACCAAATTCTTATTGATAAGAATCAATAATTCTTTTTTTTTTATTTATTTTTTTTTTACGTTAAGAATCAATAATTCTTATTGATTACTTTAATGCTTCCCCACAAAGTATCTAAATAATGTCTACATATTTATTATTATGCCATCTTGTCTCAGTAAAATGTTATTAAATTTTCATGGCGATTGCTGTTATTATGGCAATATTATTTTCCTCCATGGAACATTGCCATCACCTGGCCCTTTGAGTGTAAGGACAATAATAACACAAATTTAATTAAAAAATGTTATGTACTCCCTAACCAAGTGGATTCCCTTTTCATCAATAAGACAAAAGCTCTATTGAATGTGTTATTGCACTGATAAAGTAATTTCAAATTAGATTACAATGCTAATGAGTTGGCTAGGTTGTATTTTTATTCTTGAAGAACGTGGGATCAGATTTGTGATTTTGATGGACTCCTCATTAAAATGGACTATTTCTGACTTGTATGTGTATGCTCTAAAAAGTACAAGCTGACCATTTATAAATGTAGTATTGGCTATAGTGCTTTACTGTGTAGTGGAAATACTAATTAATGCATTTAATGTCATGGATGAAGTGAGGGGAAGAAAACAGCCTTGAAACTTACATGCTTTGCAAATAGTGGCAGCAGTCATTCTGATATTACAAAATTCATGCTTCATTTTATATTAATTTTTTTTATGAAGAGGCATATAGTCAAGGGAGGAGTCACTCAAGTGCATATGAAAACAAGGACAAAGAAAGATCTGTCTCCCCAAATTATGTTTTGTTTCAAGAAATATGTTTGATTTACATTATTTTCACTATTTTCTTTCAAGAAAAAAAATATATGTTGAAAATGGACAACTTCTATGTACTCTCAGCAATAATCCCTTTATGGGAGAGAGAGAGAGAGAGAGAGAGAGAGAGAGAGAGAGAGAGAGAGAGAAATGCTATTATTAAGTCAAAGTAGTTTGACCACAAAACCATTTTCAGCAATTCACCAGGTCAGAGTATCCAACCAGCTTTTGTCTTCTGTTCTGTTTTAGATTAAGTTTGTGTGTGTGTGTGTGTGTTATTTAAGAAAGAAAAAACTGTAGCCTTTTATTTTAAAGATTTTCATAAGAGTAGTTAAATTATGAAGTAATCAAGTATATGACACAAGGCAAGAATCTATTTTTAAGACAGAAAGATTTTCTTTTAATTTGGCATTATTCTTTATAATCATAAATAGATAGTATGCTTACAACCATAATGATAAGGTGTAACAACAACTAAAATGTAATTTGTCTAAAGCTCTATGTGCAGATGAAAATATCTTATGACTTCTACATCTCAGTTTAGCATATTTCTTTTTGGAAATTGTTTACAAAATGTTTTAAATTAGATTAAATTACATAATAACATATATATGAGAAAAATATTTCACAAACTGCATTGAGTAGGTGCAAATAATGTGCTAGGTTTCATACCTTAAGTATGCTTATGATCATAATACCATATCTCTGAATATATTATATCAGCAATCTTGCATGCCTCCAAATTATTGAAGTAAGCATAGATTTAAGCATAAGCTAACATGATTTCAAATTTTAAGAGAAATTATTATTCATCTTAAAGCTTACTTTATGAAGTCAGTGAATACCTATGGTGACAAAAATCTTCCAAGTTATGCACCATGTGGGTGTAATTATAAGAAAATGTTGTAAAGGAACTAGAAAACACAAAAAGAAAGATATAAAGATTTAATGGCAAGTGCATAAGTAGTCCTTGGATTATAAGACTGGCATGCAGTGAAAGACATATTTGAGAAACAGCTTCTTTGCCTGATGAATCTTTTAAACTTCAGGGTTGAACCCAATACCTAGCCAATAGCAGATTTATTGGATTCAATTGAACCTATAGCAGCAGGGTTTATAATAGTTGTTAAATCACATGTAACAGAAACACATAACCCATCCCTGCAAGGAAGAGAGCTAGAAGTACTAGTTATACTCTTTTGGGGGCCATCTTAAATCACATGAAATGAATTTGATTAGTTACATTAATTCCATGCAATATTCTTGTGCATATATTAAGAAAATATGTTTGAATTTCCATCTAAAATACAGATTTGAAGAGAGCAAGAATTTTCTTTTATTTATTTTTATATCAATCCAACTGCCTTGCAGAGAGTTTTGCATGTAGTAATAATGAAATGTGTCTATTAAACTGGCATTATTAAATCCTGTGAATACAAATCAGAAACATTTTCTGGAACATAATTTTCATATTTTTAACCAAAGAATTGTATCAATATGCACATATATAACTATATATATTCACACATAATTCCCATATGTTTACACGTAAGTATGTGTTGCAAATAGAGGTGAAAACATGTTTCAAAATTAGTGCTGTTCTTTCAGTTTAGAGGGAGGGTTAACATTTGAATTTGAAACACATTGAAATTCATTATGTATTTTGGGTGTTTTTCATGAAAATTGCCAGTTTAATTTTTATTTATTTAAATGTAATTTTGAAAAAGGAAAGACTGGGAATTGGAATAAAAAGAAATCCATTTCACAGGGAAATATCAAGTGTCCTTTGAATCATGTGTTTATCTATATTGAGTTGCGGGAAGGGACTTTGAAGAGATCTCTTGAAACCTTTTGATATTTAGCAAGGCTCACAGTAAATGCAATGGATTTTTAACTGTATCTTGACTCTTGAAAGCTGGACTTGGGCCATTTTATTCAACTCACTCCTTTGCTAGTTATCTAGAGAGGGATTGGGGAAATGTTTATCAAATATCCAAATGATTTTAAGCTCATTGGATTAGGTTATACAGTTAGTTAGGTTTAAAGCAATCTGGAATTTTAAGGAAGATTCCTGGAGTGGATAATGCCTGCACTGGGTCTTATTTTTTCATTCTGTATATCTTTTGTAATGGTGCAATATAATTATAAATTCTAGTGGGTTTCATCATGCCACATTTGTACACACATAACACAACTACATCAGTTTTGTCCCTCAGTCCCTTCCCCTTCCCTTTTCTCCCTCCCCCGATTCACTTGCTGTACTGATTTCCCTTCTACTATTATTCCCTTCTACTATTATTTGATGAATTTCATTAGTGAATTGAATTTAATTAGTGAATTATAATAATATATGTAAGTAGGATTCATTATGTTATATTCGTAAAGGAGATAGCATGATTTGGTAGATTTTGTTCCTCGTGGATTGGATTCCTAACACTAATTCCAGACAAGAATTCTTTTCTAACTCCATGCATTTAAATTTGGACATTGACTCCAAATGAAAGTCAAACTCATCGTATTTCTATAGAACTGTTACTTTCCTTTATATTCTCTCTTAGAATGTTTCATCAGTTGGTGTCCCAAAGCCAGAACCAGGCATTTCAGTCTTAATTTTTCACCTCCTCCACTCTACCCCTACTCTGTCCATTTGGTTCTATAGATTCTATTTAATCTCTTTGGAGTCTTCCTTGATTATGCCATTACCCTTGGATATGATGACAATCAACTGTTGACTAGATCTCTGTTCTCACTCCCTTCTAATCCACTCTCGACTCTGCATTCCTATAATCTTTCTAAATGTAAATATCAGTTTATAAACCTTTACATTCACTTTTGTCCTACAAAGACAAATGCAGACTTCTTCACCCAGGGTCAGTTATGACAAATCTGCATTTCCATCCTCATGCTAGGGAGGGTACTTGACAGTCTCCCCATACCAGCCATCTTCCAAGACTCCAATATGGAAGTATTTCACACATGGTGGTGGCAAATGTTGGCTCTTCTGCTTTAAGTGGTCAAACCAGTCCCCTGTCCTTGTTTCGGAATTCACTGTCCTTGTTTTGGAATTCATCTTCATCCCTCCAGTCTCTTCTTAAGCTTTACCTTCTCTGTGAAGCCTTTTCAGGCACCACCATCCACCCTCGTCAGCTGATTTTAGCAGGGTAAACCCATCCTTTTTATTCCCAGGGTCCCTTTAGCATAGTTTGGACATTGCAATTGCCCACATTTTTGGAAATTTTTAAATTACTGATTTGTTTCCTCTTCCATGGCCAATGAACTCCATGAGATTGAGAGCTATCTTTTGTTTATCATATCCCTGTTTATTTTGTAAATAATATTATTAAATATGTCTATTTCATCATTTAAACTGTTTTAAGCACGTAACAAATATTAATTCATTTAGTTCTCAGACACACTGGGTACTATTATTCTTCCCATTTTGTAAGGGAGTAAACCGAGGTACACAGAGTTAAATAACATTCACACTTGCACATTGAATTACTGGCAGAGCAGGACTGGCATTTAGCAGTTGGTACTCCTTGTTTATCTCTATATCCTGTGACCTCTTCTGGAGAACTTGAGAATTCAGCATTTCCTCAACTATTATACCTAAGAACAGAGAAATAACCAGACTAAGCACTTTGTAACTGTGACAAGTTCTTTGTACCAATTTCCTCCCCCACCACATACACATAACAGACCTCAATTCATGGCACCAATTGTCAACAACTGGTACTCAAATAATCTTGTTAATGGATCATAAATATATTCTAAAAATGGATGTGTGCTTTTTTTCCCTTTTTTGTTTGTTTTGGATCATCTTCTGTACCTAAAACTTCCAGCAAGTCAATTTAACATTTATTTTCGAAGCCTCATTCAAAATATTCCTTGAGCTACATCTGTCTCCCTAACATGTTGTTTATCCATGACATAGCTGATTTTTCCTGGAACTTGCTTATTCTACCACCAATTCACCAAAATAAACAGCCTTACAAAGTGTTCAAAACAAGTTTCTTAGTCTTTTATCCACTGTTTTACTACTGATTGAAGATCTGAAGCTTAGGGTCTGTTACCTGTTTATTCTTTGCTGTGGGGGAAAGGAGGGCTGGCTTGAGTCACCTGCTCAGACCAATAAAAGGTGTCAGTGTTTTTCTTGGTGTCTTTATAGAAAGATTCTGAGAAGGAAAAGGATTCCAATGTGTAAATATTCACTATGTAGCTTTGAAAAGGGAATGAGTAGAAAATATTTATAGCTTTCCCCCGCCCCAGGGGGTGTGTGAGAATCCTACTATGAAGGGGACCTTCCTGTAGCCAGAGGCCGTGACTCTGTGTTTGGACTGACTCTGCAACATTAGCTTCTAGTTAATGGGAACTGTCAGCTACAGTGCACCAAGCTGTCACTTTTATAGTGTGCGTGTTAAAGCCAAAATGATGAAATTTAATTTCTCCTTGATATGCCACCATTCCCACCTCTGAAACTATCAGAAATTATGGAGGGATTCAACATCCAAGGTAACAGTTTCAAAGAAAAAGAAAATGACCAGGGTCTTGTTATTGCTGCTGGTGATTCTATTATCATTCTCCTGTATTCTTTTTAAAAGCAACATGGGAGTATAACAATGTTTACATATTTGGTTGTACAATGACACAGGTAATTTTTTTTTAAATAAAGGAACAAAGAAAGAAAAGGGGAAAGGCAAAGGAATAAAAGGTAACAGGTTGATGGTTAGCAAAGTAAACACCTATTGTTGAGTTTTAAAAGATGTATCTTGGCTTTTGTCTGGCAAATAGAAAAGATTTCAGTGTTAATTCCCAGAGGTGTTTTTAAGTTTGTTTGTTTTTTGTTTTTGTTTTTCTCCCAGAAATGTTCTAGTTCAGGAGAGTACAAACTTCTGGCAGGTTGACCTTGTGTGAAATATGCACACATGTAATAGTGTGTGTATTATTTTAAATATGCTTCAGTTTGGAAATGAATTCCAATTATTAATTTCTCTTGTTTTTCATATTTTAGCTAGGGTAACCACAAATAAATTATCCTCTTTGACTAGTGAACATGGCTGTCATTTTGAATTACAAATTTGCTAGATTTTGGATTCTTCAAAATGATCTATTTATACTGTTTGGATGAGGAGCCATAACATTTTTGTATGGCAGTTAAAGAAGAATATAGATTGCTGTTTTATTTTTTGAGTCTATTTCAGATGTTTATTGACAATGATATTGAGAGACATTTTAGAAACTAAGCTTATTAAATAATGAATACAAATTTTTAAAATATTTTTATTTTATAATCTCTGGATTTTATATTTTATCTTTTTTACTAAAGCAGGAAGCAAAAATTATAAATGTTAATTTATTCTTTCTGGGTCTGTCTGGATTTTATAGATTATGAAAACTGATGTACAAGGATATCTTAAAGCTTTCTAGTGCCTTATGGGGATAATAATAAATCAGTCATAATGAAGATTTCAAGTTCCTTACTAGCTAATTAATATGAAATAAAGCTAAATTTAATATTAATTACTATGTATGAGGATCAAACTAAATAAAGGAAATAACAAGTCCTAAAAGCATACATTTTGATACTGTAATCTTTTTTTTTTTCTGTTGATTGTCTAATTTGAAATAGCTAGTCATGTTGGTCATGCATGCACATCCATTCACTTCTACTCTTAGAAGTTCATCTGGTTCCTTTTTTGTTATTCCAGGTACTTTTTTAGTTCCTTTGGGGATGGGGGAGGGAGTATGAATTTATGTAGTTTGTTAGTTGGTTGGTTGGGGACGTTTGATGTGTGTGGTGGTAGCTTTATTTTATGTGTGGAACAATACTGGGTGGATTGTTTGTTGGTTGGTTGGTTTGGGAGCATTTAATGTGGACTGGGCTATTTTGGGAGCAGAAGATTGGAAAGATCATTTTTAGTGGTATAAGGGAGACCTTTGTTCCAGCTCAGTCTAACTTCAGGTAAGACTGAACACTTGATCTTAATAGTAATGAATTGAAGATTCTGTAGTTCTAAATGAAAATGATCCACTTGGATTTGTAAAGCAAAGTCTAAAAGCTCAGACTACATCATCAAAAATGTTTCAATAATTTGAATAAAAATTCTCTACTGAATCAAGTAGTTAGAGACATTAAAGAAATTGCTCTCTTTGGGCATTTTTGATGATTTGAAGTGGTGAAATAGCCAAATTCAAGACAGCATTTATAATTCACATTGTGTAAAGCTTAAGGTCAGGCACCTGTTTTCTGGGTGTGTACTTGCTGAGTGTGCAAACTTCCTCCCTGTTCTACCTCTCCAGACTCATTACACACCAGCTCACAAGAGCCAAAAGGGCCATTGGCTACATCTGTTGCTGCTATTTAGGAAGACAGCAACACCTGGAACCACAAGACAGTTCATATGGCTGTTTCTCTTTCAGTTAGGCAACTGAGAAGAGCTGTTATATAAAGTGTTCATTTATGCAAAGTCATTTCAGTCTTAAGCTGTTTATATACAGAAACTTTGCCAACATTATGAATTTAGCTTACTATGTTGTCAACCAAGAAATCAAGCAATGAACATATTTACATGTTCTGAAAGTAAGTAATTTTGGTGCAGTTGACACCCAAAGAGAGGCTCCCCCAAATCTCCTTCTTTACCCCTGCTTAGCAATATTTTGAACCAGTTCTTGCATCTTTCTTCTTGGGGCCAACCTCTGTCATTTGGCAGATGTCTGGCCATGAGAAAAGTGTCCTTTTTGAGAAACTAAATGGACTGATCTTGATGATTGTGGTACTTGTTGCATATAAACCTTCAATAATTTGTTTTTGGCAGAATCATAGATTAGTTTTATGAACCTTATATTAACCAACCAAGTTAATCAGGCATTACATAGCATTTACATGTCATAAATAGTTATCCATTGGAAATCATAGTGCTGCATAATTGTGCAATGCTCCAGATGTTAGCCCTATTATGTGTGTCCTGTGTGGCAGTTTAATAAAGCACCTAGCATAGCAGATGTCCAGGATAAATGATTATCAGTAACAATGAATTATAAGTGCCACAGTCACAAAATTATGGTAGTAGACTATCAATAAAATCCATGTGATAATTTGTTTAAAAAACAAGCAGAGATTCTCTTGTCACAGGTGAGCTGTGGCCTGAATGTTTTTGTCCCCCTAAAATTTCTATACTAAAACTTAATCCTCAATGTGATTGTATTAAAAGGTCAGATCTTAGGGGATGATTAGATCATGGGACCCTCATGAATGGGAACGATGCCTTTATAAAAAAGGTGCCATAGAACTGCCTTGTCCCTTCCACCAGGTGAGGTTACAACAGGAAGAGACCATCTATGAAACATAAATGGCCCCTCACCAGATATTAATCATCTAGCACCTTGAACTTGAACTTCTCAGCCTGCTTAACTGTGAGAAATAAATTTCTGTTGTTTTAAGATACCTGATTTTTGTGTCTTGTTTTAGCAGTTTGAAAGAACTAAGAAATTATCTCTGTATCTGTCTATCTATGTAGCTATTTCTGTATCTATCCATCTATGTTTGTGTGACATATAGTAGTGTACTTGTATAAAGGTTAATATTGAATGTCAAGTTCAAAAATAAACAATTTTTTTCGACAGTATGGTTTCCAGTTGCATCAGGATGTTGTCTTAAATCCAAGACTCCTCCAATTAGAACATGCCATTTTTGAAATATAACTTACTATCAAGGGACTGAATACACTTCCTCAGTAGCAAATACCACAGTACCATCATTAAATCAGTATTCCTTTTACTTCTCTTAATAATCAGAATCTTTACACCTATCCTAAGAAATAATCCCTCAAAGGAATACTGTCAAAGAATATCCATTTATGATACCAATCTTTTGAGATATCTACTTTAATATAAGGGTCCATTTCCCCTATTATTTATCAGTTTTTTTTTTAATAAACAAGAATGAAGAAAGAGTTCTAAACAATATTGCTTCAGTCACACATAGCTTACAGTCATATTTGCACAAAACACATGCAGATAGACATATGTAGATATCAACATATATGCAAATATGATATATCTATATATCTATATTAATCTATATATATTTTCATTTTTGGTTCAAAAGCTCTTGCTATGTTGAAAGTATTTTATACACAATAAAATAGCAAACACACAAACACACATATGCACACTCTTGTCCTGAAACAGGCAGGCCATTGTTTTGTAAAAGAAGTGACAATAGGTGCTGTGAGGACAAGCTGACTCCACACCCCACTTGTTGCTTCATGTGGCCCTGCTACTTGTTCTGACATCATTTCTTAAATCCTGAAAATAAATCTGATATCAACACTGTATCCATTGTAGATCCTCTGTAGTAATGAGAACGTTCAGGGAAACAAATCATACATCAAGGCCTTTGGCTGTGCTGTTTGGGAGAGAGCAGAAAAGGAAGATGCAGACTCATAATTTTAAGGATAGTGTCTCTCTTCCCTGCTCTTTTCACAGAAAGACAGCAGGATTTGTTCCTGTGTAACAAATACGCTTCTCGTGTTTTGAAAATATTTATCAAGGATTTTTGCATCCCATTTTTCTTCCAAGAATGCTGAATCATGACTACTTTAACAGGATGAAGCAAGCTGACAGCCCACATGCAACCTGTTATCAAGACACTCTTGAAAATATGCTCTATTTCTATAGTCAAGAAACTTGTGTTTTTTAAAAAATTTCCTTACCATAAAGCTCTCTCCAATTGAATTGCCTACTCAATACAGTGCTTACTTAATAACAACCACTTTTCTTTCAAGAGAGACTACAGGAAAGTGCCTGTTTATTTAGCCAATCACTTCTTTGTTGCCTGTCATAAGGTTCCATTGTACAGCAAGGCCCAGAAGCAGCACCCCCATCCTGAGTGATGTGTGCAGTGTTTTTAAAAACTTAGTGGCCATGAGGCAAATTTTTACATTAAATTCTTTGACTGTGGCATTATGTCTTAAACTTGCATTATTTCCTACAACTGAAATTAAAATGAAAAATAAAGGCAATAATAGCATGCATTTAAGAAGGTTTTCATACTGCTATCTGTGTTGGGTAAAAAGTAGCCACTATTTGGTGACTGTCTTCTTCACAGGTGACATAGACAAAGACAAACAGATTTCTTCAGTTGTAAACTGTATGATGCCAGCCAGGGATCAATTTATCATCTCCATTTCTCACTCTGCTCTGTAGTAACAGCTATAGCAGTGTAGAACCAGTACTTAATGCACCTCTATGAGAGCTTTTGTAAGAAAAATTGTGTCTATATTCAAGTAAAAAACACTGGCCAAGTTGAACACATTCTTAGGCAGTTGCCTGATTATGTGCTTTGTAGCTTTAAAAACATGTTTTGAAAGAAAATTGTATTTTCATGAAATGATCATAATTCCTTGTTTTTCTTTTCTTTTCTTTCTTTTTTTTTTTTTTTTTTTTAGGTACCAGAAATTGAACCCATGGACACTTAACCATTGAACCACATCCTCAGTCATTTTTCTTTTTTTAACTATTTTTTAAAAAAATTTGAGATAGGACCTCAATAAGTTACTGAGTCTGAGTTTGAACTTTTGCTCTCACGCCTCAGCCTCCTGAGCCCCCTGGATTACAGGCATGTGCCACTTGTTTTTCTTTTCTCCAGGAACTCCCACCCATTTTTATATGGTACTAATCCCTCCTCCTTATACATATATTGAAAGCATGTGATGGAATAAGTTCATATTGATTTAATGTTTTGATTTTTCTAAGATATTTATATTTAATAGAAAATTATATAGATATGGGTAACATGAAGAATGTCTTAATAATGGTGGTTTTCCTGCAATGGAGCAATACAGAGTTGTAGAATTGAGGGGAAAGAGGACTTCTTAGTCCTCCTAGGAAACTAGACCTAAGTTAGTCTAGTTTTAAGTCATACTGGTTTCTTACTTGACATCCTACTGAACATGACCAGGATTGCCCCCTTGCTTTCTGGCCTGGAGGATCATTTCCAGTTGCTTTCTGGACTGAGTCTCACAGTGCCAATGACTATCATTGAATTGACTCCACTTTTTGACCCCTGTATCTTGGTCTATTGGTCTATGTCCACCTGTCCCTGGACCATCCTCCAGTTTGTTCATTCTTACACTGGATTCTAGAATCCGACTTCTCTCAGTTCTGCTGGTCTCCAGTGTCACTGACTTTCATTACAGCCAAACATGCTTCTAGCAATGGCTTGGATTGGAACCAAGGCTATATAACAACCCAGCATTGGGAACACTTTGAATAATCATTCTAAGTTATTCCTTTCTAATGTTTGTTTCACTGAAATATCCTGGAGGGAAATGGGATTAATCCAATCTGAAGATGGAAGCAGAGGAAGAATCAGGAGGATGAAAAAGAGTAGCTACTCCAAGCCTCATCAAGGTGGAGGTCAGCAGCTAACACCCCAGAGCACCTTACCCAGCATAGCAGAATGTGAAAACCTTCACTGCAGGACCTTGGGCATCTCTGGTAGGTGATCTTCAGGTGGCAGTGTAGGAACAGGAATGGTGTCAATGATATTACATATAAGTTTCTGTCTGTTCTAAATTACTGATGCTTCCACTTGATGAAATGGGGCCAAAAACAAATGCAGGGTGAGTCTGGGTTTTTCTTACTTAACAAAATCGAGTACAAAATTCATTTTGCGAAAATAAATATCAGCCTATTTCCCTCTTCAATTTTATAACTCTCTCTCTCTCCCCCTCCCTCCTTCCCTCCCTCTCTGATGTATTTTGTGCTTTTCCACCTCTCCTCCTAGGCTGTTGCTTTTCCTTCCCCTTCACTTTCTCTTTCCTGAATCAGAGTTCTCTCCACCTCTTTGGTTCTGCTTAGATGCTACTATTTTGCTTTGATCAAATTCTATCTCCATACCCTGTATTTCTCATCATGTTTTGCCCACTTGAAAAATATATGTCATTAATCATATAGATGACACAGACAGGGGGGAATAGTTCAGGGAAATTGTAATCAGAGTCAGGAAAAAACTGTTACTGTTGCAGTTAGTAAGTTCTCCTTTGAATATACAGACTGTTACTTTGAACAGAGGCTAATATTTATTGACTGTTTTCTATATACAGGCTAGTTTTAAAGTTTTAAATGTGCTCTTTTTCATCTAAAATGTATTATAAGCCTAGGAGGCAGGTACTGTTTTAAACTGTTTATGTATGAAGAAACTGAAGCCCAGAGTGTGAGGCTCACTTAACCTAGGTCACACAGCTTGTAAGTGCCAGAGCCAAGATCTGAACTCAGGAAGTCTAGGTGCAGAATTTGTGTTTCTTGTCACTTCGTTATTGAGTACATGCTCTGAACCAAGAATTGTGCTGAAAACTTATTATTAATCACATCCAAGCCTTGTAAATGCTCGAGAGGTAGATATCAGGTTCAGAGGATTTATTGTGCTTGCAAGTAAGTGAAAGGGCGGGGACAAAATGTTTTAGGTTCAGGATTGTTTATTATATCACCACAATACCAACCTGTTCACAAATGTACTTCCTATGGATTATGCATAACTGTTAGGGGTCCTATTTAAGACATGGGACCATCAAAATACTTTTGTATAAAGTGAATATTAAGCATATGCTATTGGCTGCTGGTTTACAATTTTTTATTTTGTGGAATATTTTTCATAGAATCAATGTCCAGTTTATTGAGGAAACTCTTCTAGCATAACAAGGCTATAGATAATGGAGTCAACATGAATATACACAGTAGAAAGTTAATAGGTACCCTATCCTGACATTATTAAGGAGCGTAGGAGAGATTGAGAGTATTCAGTAGTCATCGGAGCCAGATCTCATGACCTAGATTTGATCCAGGGTTGCTTTGGAAACAGAATCATTTGATTTGCTATTCCTAGCAAATTTCTTTGCTTAGGCTAAATACATATGGGGTATTTAGTTCTCTTAGTCTGAACTGCGGGTAACACTTTCATCATGGAAACAATCATCTGGCCACTGGATGCCACTGTTGCTCAACCAGAAGGCACAAACTAAGAATTCCTGTGGCAATACAATATTGCCCAGTTAAAGAGCACTAATGCCATTACTGCCTGAGGATTTATGCTCTCAAAGTGTTTCTCTTTATGAATGCACTTCCTCTTATGTGAGTTGCACTTGCTGAAGGCAGGTAAAGTTGAGAAAATATGTAAATGCTTAGCAATTAATTTTTGGTGCATTTTAATTTCAATCGCCTTGCCATAAAACTATTTCTCCCCCACTCCCACCTCCTGTCCCATAGCTGACAGTCTCCATTAGTTATCAGCTAATGTCGCAGAGTAAGACCCAATAAGGTGTCATGGCCTCCAGCTATCAGAAGGGCCTCTTCATCCTAACAAAGACCCCAGGGTGAAAATACTTTGAATGAACAGTCATTAGAATATTATCCAGACTCTAAGCACTGCCCTGCAGATTGAGTCCCACCATTCCTTCATTTTTACCAGGCACAAGTAAATTACAAATAATCATTGTATGCCTTTAAAAAGCAATATAAAAATCATGTGTGTTGGGAAAGATCAGATAAGGTTTGGGAGTAAAACACTGAGGTAATAAATAAACATGAGGTCAGTTTAGGAACAACCATAATTGCTTTGTATGACAAGATTTGCATAGCAAACACTTCTGATTAATGTACAGTGAAGGCCATGGGAGAGGGAACCAGCCTCAGTATCTTTGCAGCATTTGTGCCTTCCAATATTGGAGGTGTTGTTCTTGCCAGCACAATTAGTCATTGTGTAATGAGAGACAGAAAGAGCTACAGTCCCTATTTAAATATTTGAAATTATTATTTTCATCCCACCAGCTATGTTCATTTTATTTATGTGGTTAAAAAAATCAAAGTGCCAATTTCACATTAGTAATGGATTTCCATCCTGCATTTTAACCATATTTGGAAAACAAGCAAGTGAGTTTTATCAGGATGTGTAATACCTTGCACATAGGCATGAAAGATGTCAATTACCTAAAAATCTCTTTTTTCATTATTATTTTGGAATATAATACTATTATAGTCTGTCTTTAGATTGTAATTAACACTTTGCTGTCATTGATATTTTCTGATTTTAGTGAAATGCTGTGCTAAATATGTATTTTAAAAAACATGTCAAATACTTATTTAAAATTTTTAGTTTTACTTTTCTTCATTTAAAAATAAAATGGAATGCAATTATTTTCTTTCAAAAACATAAACACCTCAGGGGAAAAGTGCATGAAAGTGTAAATGGAAGAGGTCATATTTCCTCTAGGAATATTTACTTTGGGATTTTTAAAATGTCAGCATCATACTAACCTGGAAAAAGACAGGAGAATACTAATTATGTTTTGCAGTAGAAGAAAATAAAAATAAGCAAAAATTTGGTGAAATTATATATACATATGTATATATTTATATAAATATATATGGCAGTAGCTAAGATTTATTTCACAGCAAATAATAGAAGATAAGGTTATGTTTAAATGTAATTAAATTAAGTCACAATTAAAATTACTTTTGGAGTCAGTGGTAAAAACTATTGCTGATTCATGCTTTCAAGTAATATTTTGTAAGGGTTATAATGTAAAAGACATGATGACTGTATTTAGAAAAATATTCTGAAAAGAAATAATAGAGACAGAAAACATCTACCATTATCATCATATTTTCAGCGTACTGCATAACATCTTCTCCAGTGTGTTGAGGAGCTCCTAAATGGAGTGATAAGTAAATGCAGAAAAACAAGTAGTAATTTCATTTGTCTAAAAGTATTCATTTAGCAAAGTCACATTAAGCTGTATGAAGCAACCTCTCGTACTTTCCCATTCTATCTAATAGACAACAATAAATTATCACAATTGTTTTATTTTCTTTCAGTATTTGATTGGACAAAGAGCACTTTTCTTTATCAATGTTTACCCAAAAAGACTGCATAGAAAGAATATGTAGTCAGCATGCATGTATTAGCTAAAATAAATATCAATACCTTGCATTGTGATAATACCTGTTAATATAATTTTCTTGAAAACATGCATCAAACGTACAAGTTTGTTAGTGGCAGTAATTTAAATAATATAAGCAAACATTAAAAAACCAGTAGTAGTAGAAAATTTCATCATTCCACAATTTATAAACATTTAGTACTATCAATTGTTTATAAATCGGTTTTATTTTAAAAGTAAGTTAGGCTCATCCTGGATGGCTAGAAATGATCAATACGTAATATAATTTGGCTATTAGTAATGATAAGCATTATAATACAAACATGTATTTAAAAAAACATGTTAACATAGCGTTTTTAAATACACTGTATATTTGAGAAAGTTATTCTTAAAAATTAAATACATGGTTCCAATGAAAGCTAGGTACATTGAACCAAAAATATTTCTCAAATTTATAAAGCTTCTGATATTTTTCTTACTAAAGAATTTAAATTGGATACTGCCAGTTTTTCACTGAGTTCTACAATATCAGTTGCTAGAATATCATATCTCATTTTTGCCATATGGTTTTGATAAATAGAATATTACCAACATATTCATTGTATCAGTAATTTTTAAAATTAATAATTATATATATTTGGGGGTTAATTTGTGATATTTTGCTACATGCATACAATATGTACTGAAGTTAATGTGATTTAGCATTATCTATCACTGTAAACATTTATTAATTATTTGTGTTGGAAATAGTTCAAGTCCTTTCTTTTTACTATTTTGAAATATATAATGTTATTTTTAACTAGCACCCTATTATGCTATAGAACACTAGATCCTAGCCCTACTCTCTGACTGTATTTTAATACCCAATAACCAGCTTTCCCTAACTCCCTTCTTCCCTACCCTTTCTGATCTCTGGTAACCACTATTCTACTTTCTATTTATATGAATCAACTTATTTAACTTCCATATATGAGTGAGAACATGTGGTTTTTGTATTCTGTGTCTGGCTTATTTCACTTAATATAATGGATTCATCCGTGTTTCCATGAATGACAGAACTTCATTCTTTTTTATTGCCAAATAATATTATGTTGTTTATCTGTCTACCATATTTTCTTTATGCTTCCATTTGTAATGGACACCTAAGTTGATTCATGTTTTGTTGCAAGTAGTGTTACAACTAACATGTGAGTGTAGATATTTCTTTGTCATTCCCATTTCCTTTCCATTGGATATATACTCGGTAGCAGAATTGCTGGATCATATGGTAGTTCTATAGTTTAGTTTTCTGAAGAAACTACATATTATTTTCCATTATAGCTTACTAATTTACATCCCCACCAACAATGTGTATAAATTCCCTCTTCTTCAGGCTTTGCGGACAATTTTTTTGTCCTTTTGATAATAGTCATTCTAAATGGGGTAAATTGATATTTCACTGTGGTTTTGATTTGTATTTCCCTGATGATTAATGGTATAGAGCACTTCCCCATATACTTGGCTACTGTCTTCTCTTGAGAAATATCCATTAAGATCATTTGTCCATTTTGAAATCAGGTTATTGTTATTGTTATCACTAGCTCTTGGGTTGTTTGAATTCCTTTTACATTCTGGTATTAATCCTTTGTCACATGAATAGTTTACAAGTATTTTATTCCATTCTGTAGGTTCTCTTTACTCTGTTGATTGTTTCATTTACTGTGAAGGAAGCTTTATAGTTTGACATAATCCATTTATCTATTTTTCCTTTTACTTCCTGTATTTTTGAAGTCTTATTTAAAACATATCTTTGCAGGTACCAATGTCTTGAAGTGTTCACATTTTGTTTTCTCTTAGTGGTTTTATAGTTTTGGGTCTTACAATTAGGGTCTTACATTAAATTTTTTGATAAATCTTGAGTTGATTTTTGTTTGTGGTGAAACATAGGGGTCTAATTCATTCTTCTGTAGGTGGATAATAAGTTTGCCATTTATTATCCATTTGTTAAAGATGGGTATGTCTCTGATGTATATTCTTGGAGCCTATATAAGCAATTTAAATATTCAAAGCTGGATGTGAATAAAATGTTATTTTATTCAAGGATGTATATCTTAAATGATTCTTGATGACATCAGAAGAAAAGATATGCCAACCAGTGGTTGTTTCCTTTAGGGCACATCAAAAGGGAAAATGCCAATCTATCCATATATATAAAATCTTCCTTCTAAAAAAATATATAAATATAACCACACATCTTTTTATTAGTGGTTTCTCCCTCATCATCAAATATGATTCATTTAACTTTTGCCCTTTCTTTTTTTTAAATAGTATTTTGTGAGATTCAATAATTACGGCAGCTCCATTTATGGGCCTTCTCCACTGGTGAATGGTAGTATTAAATGTCTTAGAATATAGAATATTCTTTGAGACCCATAAATTGGAAATGTGGAAAATTGTGATTCAGTTGAGGCCAGGATCAAGAGGAGAAACTGCCAGATGTCTTGGGCCTCAGGACAGATTTTTTAGAGGTGAGGAGAGGCTTGGTAAGTTTAGGTGCCAAGAAAATTGGAGAACTGCAGCAAAGGAGAGGGAACAGGGTTGTACTGAGAGGAAATTGATCAAAGAAGGAATCAGACTACTAAAATGTGAAAGAAGAAGACTCAACAAGTTCAGGATCCTCTCTGAACTCTTAGAAACTTCTTGCTGAAGTTTTTCCCCCCTTTTGGAAATCACTTCTTAATATTATATTGTTAAGATTCATATTTTTTAATAATTTTTAAAATTTGTTCTATTTAGTTGTACTTGACAGCAGAATGCATTTTGATTCATTGTACACAAATGGAGTACAACTTTGCATTTCTCTGGTTGTACACGATGTAGAGTCACGCCATTCATGCAATCATACATGCATATTGGGTAATGATGTCCATCTCATTCCACTGAAGCTTTGAAGATTCATTCATCCCTCTGCAAACCTGAGTAGACAATATGTGCGTTCTAAATAATTACTTTAGTTGACTATTTGGCAAGAAAAATTCTAAGAACTCTTTGTGATCATATACAGAATAGCATCCATTTTGGGGTTTTTGGCAAATATAATTTTTCTTTTGAAAGTTATGGTTAATTTGTGTATTAACCATAACAGGGTTAAACTCTTTGCAAAGTTAACAATACAGAATAAAGAAAAGAAATCTGAGAGATTATTTGAAAAATAAATTAGCAAATGTTTTCTTGATTCAGATTTCAGACCAGGTACAATCATAGCCCAAAATAACCTCACTAACTTATTTATAAATGTATAGATATCCAAAAGAGAAATGTCCCTTTCTTTTTTAGTTAAGGTTTACTTTCTCTTTGGACAAGCAAAGCTGTAGAAAAAGCTAGATTGGATGCAAAAGTTGGTTTAAGAAAATATTACAGAGCAGATACACAACAGGAAAAGGTTTTACTACAAAAATCACTTTTGCATAATTATTTTGGAAAAGACTGTTCTGTCCACAGGGCTGACACTGTTTATTAAGTTTCAAGTATAAACCAAAAATATCCACAAGAAGTTGAGCAGACACTGATGAATAAATGTAAAAGCAACACAGATTTGATTTATTTATGTTCAGTTACTCCTCCTTACCACTTAAAAAAATTAAAACTTAATCATGTACATGGAAGAAAAATAACACTGACCAAAAGCAAAATATTCTTGGGGAGATCCTTTCTGGATATTAAATTAACTGAGGTAATGAAAACCATTTCTTTAGTTAGTCTCTATGTATTTAAAATGTTTGACTTTGTAAAGTTTTTGTTTTGATCATGAAACTTTGAGAGTCATTAAAATATCAGAGAATCCCAGGATTCATGGAGTTAATAGAAAATGTGTTATTTCATATGTTCAGTTAAACACACCAACATTTGTCTGTCATCTCCTTGATCATCATCATACTGAAAATAATTTATATTTATTTAAATTATATTTATAAGCTCCCTTAGACTGAAAGAAGAATAAAGATGCAAAATATAATAGTGAACTTATCTGAATATTTTCCAAAGGCTTTGCTAGGGACTGGATGTTTGTATCCCTCAAAATTTATATGTTGAAGTCCTAATCCTCAGTGTTTTGGTATTTGAAAGTGAGGCCTCTGAGAATTAATTATGTCATTAGGATACAGTCATTTCTCATGAATGGAATTAGTGCCTTTATAAGAAGAGATGGGAGACACAATCTCTACCACGTGAGGAACAGGCAAGAAACTCGAGCCCATCTGTAAACCTGAAGGAGGTCCTCAGCAGAAACCAAATCAGCAACTTTATCTTGGACTTCCCTGCTTTCAAAACTTGGAGAAATAAATGTTATATCAGCTACCCACTCCACGGTGTTTGTTATCATAGCTCAAGTCAAGACTGTAAGACATACCTGTGTTGGTGGTCACAGATGAAGAGATGTGTGTGGGAAGCAGGGAAAAGTAAGAGGAATGTAATAAATAGTTCAAGTATATGGATATTGTAATCTCTTAGTAAGTTGAATGGTAAATCATAGACTCACAAAGTCAGATTTGGACATAACAACTCCTTCCTTTAAAGATGAGAATGGGCACAGGGATATAAAGTGAGCTGTTTCTGATCACAAGATAACTTAGAAAGATAATGAGGAAGATGATCGTGATCAGGAAGTAAAATTAGAATCCGGAGAGGATAATTGATTTATGATAGGATCTCATTTTCTTTTTCAATACTTGCTTCCAATTTATAGTTTTCACCAATGGCAAAATATATAAAGCATCATTCTCTAAGCTGATCTTTAGGGAAGTCTTAAAAACAAGCTGAAGATTAGAGAGAACAATATATTCTGGGACGATGAAAGGATCTTATTTAACATTAAACTCTGAGCTCTACGTGTTTGTTTCCACCACTAGAGACATTCTGTCACTTAGTATGTCAGGACCCTCCTTGAATTCTATTAGTAATGGAATAAGTGACGTGGGGAAGAGGATATGGGAAAGCAGCATGGGACAAAGGAATCACTGCTGGGATTATGGCTTCAATCAAGGGAAATCATGAGAGATGAGGAAAGGAAACTGAAGAACTGAAGACCATGTCAAGATATCTTCCTCAAGGAGTTGATGGCCTCTATGACCTCACTCATGTTGAAAAGTTATTTTCTCATGTCACATTGTTTTGACTGCAGGTAACAAAAAGGAAAATTGAACTAGCTTAAGGAAATAGGGATGTTCACAAGCCACAGGAAGAACTTGAATACTGTCCAGAACCATCTGGGTTTTTGCTTCGTTCAGATGGCAGCTTTATGCTTTCTTTCTGTATCCTGGTCATCCTTACACAGAAGGAAACATGGACAGGTCAGCTCTGGAGTTTTAGATCTCAAAAAGTACCAATGAAAGCGTAATATGCACCTTTTAATTCTCAGGCACAAAAATCCCAGGGAAGGGATGCAGTAGTAGTGACCATCTCTTCTCCAGTCAGTAGCAACCGAGGTATTTTGATTTCTTTAACTTGGTTCTGAGTGGTCCAACTTAAAAACAGTGAACAAGGGTGGTTGTTACATGGAGGTATATCCAGATTAAAAATGTAGAACTAAGGGCAGGGTAGTTCCTAGAAAAGGGGTACTCAGCAGGTTGTTCCAGGTGTTTGTCTGTGGTTTGCTAAGTAATATGTGGGGTTACTCAGATTTTTTTTTTCATGTTACAAATAACAGCAGTACATTTTAGGTAATAGATAAGGTTTTATTATAGACACATGGGAAAATGAAGAAATCAGAGATCCATGTTGGCATGTTACAACCCAGTTAGCGTGACCTTTCCATGTAAGGTAGAAAACGTTCCCTACTATGGTGTTCTTTTCTCTTGATGACTCAGTTGTGAATCAGATGACAGAGGACACAAGAAGATCCAGTTTTTGGTTCTAGCTTATGCATCTATTTTCTCATCATTCTGGCTTATCCACAGAGGGGACCACCTTTCTGCCTACATCTCTAGGTGACATAGTCATTCCTTTTTTTTTTTTTTTTTTTTTTTTTGAGTTGGATCTTGCTATGTTTCCCAGGCCCTGATCTCATGATCCTCCTGCCTCAGCTTCCTGAGTAGCTGAGGTGACAGGGGTTCACTACTACACCAGATTTCCCATTCTCATAATCAAATTATGAGATAAACTCTGACTAGGTAGACTAGTCACCATCAAATGCAGGACGCTTTATTAAGCTTTAATGTAGACTCATTTCATAGACTTCTGATCACCCTTGACCAGGTTCTAATCATTGTTTCAATCAATTAGAGCTAGGAAAGTAAGGGTCAAGGCAAAATGAATTGAGAATTAGAGGCAAATTTGGGTTTAAATTGGTTTCCAACGAACTTAATTGGTGGAAACCATGTATGGACTGTCTGCTGTCCACAAATATATAGACCAAGTGTTTAAGTCAATGCATATTAATTGAAAATCCTCCTTTGCCAAGAATTATTCTTGAGATTCTGAGTGAGATGTGGGTACATATAGAGCTCCTGAAACAGAAAAGTCATAAAATTGGTGTGGGAGTAACTACCACAATGGGCACTAGAAAAAATGTAAAATATTCACACCATTTAGTTTTTTCCTCATAGTTGAAGCTAAAATACACAACTCCCTTCTTCGCTTTTTGCAAGATAATTAGCATGAGAAATTGGACTTTTAAGTTTACAAAATTTCAAGAAAACAATTAATTTTGTCACTTAAATTGTTATTATAGGGGGAGAATGTAAATTTTTAAAAGAAGAAGCTTTTATAGAGGAGAGGTTAGAAGAAGCCAAAGAACACAAGGAAAAGGATTGAGATGAGATTAAGTGAAAGCAAAGAAAACAGAGCAGGAGGGTAGTAAAGATAGAAATGAAGATAATTCCAAAGAGCTGTTCATAGGACTCTACTGCAGTCAGTACCATTCTGGTCAAGTCATCATCAGCTACTCTAAGTTTAGTCTCTTCTGCTAAAACTGCAGACTCAGCTTGTTTGGCCTCTTCACTGGGTGTCTTATTTGCTGTGGGTCTAAGAAAGGCAAAGCTTCAGACTCCAAGTTTTTGCTGTTTCTCACTGTTCGCAGATCCACAGAAATTCTTAAGGAGCATGGAGGCAAAGGGTAAGATCTCGAATGATGATTGAGGAGGTGTGGTGGTGGCTTAATTTTTAAGCTCCCCTGAGAATTTTATTTATATATTTGCTGCTTTTAGAGGAGCCATGTAAAGAATTCATAAATAGAATGCCTGCTCAAATAGCAAACCAATAACCTACTACACCCAGAAGATTTGGGTTCCTGCTCAATTTCAGGATTGTAAAACTACAAGGGATATGTAGACTGGAATGACCTGGTCCCAGGATATTTTAGATTCAGAAAAGCTCAGAGACTCCCATAGCAGACAATGACCTGGGGAATGGGGAGCATACACCTGCAGAGTAAGAACAAGGGAGGGGCCTAAAGCTAACTCTACTAAAAATAAGCCTACTCAGTTGAGGTCCTTTATTTTCTGACACGACCTTAAATTCTTTCAGACCCAACAGTTCAGGCTTGCTGACACTTTCCATAAAATCTAAATGTCAAATGATGTGGCTCTACAAATATGGATTTTTAAAAAATTTGCTTAGTGTCTGTCAGTTTTGGAGAGTGGGAATCAATTATGCCATTTCTCCTACTATTATCTCATCGTCAGAGACTACCAGTTCCTTACTGTTTCCACTTAAATTACTTCTTAAGTGTCGACCGTGAGCGGGTGGGAGAGCAGAGGCAATTTACTCGAAGCAACATTGACTTTTCTTCTATTGCTAGGGAAAGTCCTGTCTGGGAATAAGCACCTTGGGGCAATGGAGGAAATGATTTCTCTTGTGTCAAAAAATTTGTTCTCCAAGCATCCCTCCGGTGGTCTGCCAGCTCGCGGGTCAGCTGTCCCGGGCCTCTGACAGGGCGGGAAGGGGAGTGTTTCTGTACGTGGAGAGCCCTTTAAATCCAGCTTTCTCCGCCCCCACCACTCTGCTCCCTCTCCCTGACAGGTGTTTTCCCAACTCCGGAGGCCGAGGATTTTGGGGAGTGGCTGAGCCAATAAGATTTCCCTTTGGGGGGAAGGGCGTGGCTAGTTGGGTCAGAGCAGGGGCGGGGTTTGCGCGGCTGAGGAGAGCCTGCCTGGTTGCGTGGAGGGTTGTTTTATTTCCACCCCTACCGCCCCCTTTATTTTCCGGAGTCTTATTAATTTCTCTGTGGGGCTGCAGCTGGAGACCGCGGAGCGCTGGAAATGACGCTCGGAGCTTTAATTACCGCAGCCGCTGGACAAGTGTGAGGAAAGCTGACAGGAAAAAGAAGGACAGGATCGGGGGAGAAGCAAGAAGCTCCCCCCGCCCCCCTTCCCTCCCGATTTGGACCGAAGGTGCAGGGAAACTGTAAAAGGAGCCGAACATAGCCCGGCTGCGGGGAGAGGCCGGAAACCTACCGCCTCTTTGCAATCAACTTTTTTTGGAAACCTTTTTTCCCCTTTCTTTTTATTGTTGACCAACCAGTGAGAGAGAGAGAAAGTGAGGAGGGAGCGAGAAAGCAAAGGCGCACACGAGGAAATAGCTGCACAGTCCGGCCCGGAGCACCAGGCGCATACATTCGAGCACACTCCCACACGCACGCACACTCACGCGCACACTTCAACCCCTCCTCCGGACCCTGGCCCTGGACCCCCGGGCGCGGACTGGGTCGCCAACCCTGGGAGCCGGTGCACAGAGCGCGCCGCACCCGCCCCCTTCGCGCCCCCACGCGCGCCTGGCTGGAGGATCTCCTCCGCGTGCCCGAAAGGGGATATGCCATTTGGACATGTAATTGTCAGCACGGGATCTGAGACTTCCAAAAAATGAAGCTGGCGACAGGACTGTGGGTCTGGGTGAGCCTTCTCTTGGCGGCAGGGACCGTCCAGCCCAGCGCTTCTCAGTCAGGTGGGTCGCGGTTCTTTCTCGCGCTCCAGCTGTTGAACCTGCTGCCGCCTGCTTGGCTGTCTCGTGTGGTGTGGCTCCCTCGTTCTCTTTGCCCATCCCGATACCCCCTCGCTCCCAGGAGTGGAGGGCTTCCTGCTTGGGCTTTCGGTCACTCCTCTCTCCATCCCAAACTTACCTTGTGTTTGTGTGCATGTGTTTGTTTATCGTGAAAAATGACTCTGTGCCCCTGTTCCTTTTTCCCTTTTCTTCTCAACCTCCTTTCTCTCGCGCGCGTTTTCTGTGAGCCTAAGCGGGATCCCTTCTAGTCGTGTCTGTCGTTCGGGACGTGGGAAACCCAGACCCCTCAGAGGAACCTCGACTCTGCCTCTCTGGGCACTCGAGGGAAGAAACCTCAGAGAAGCGCGCACCTCAGGGGCTGCGGAATGGCGGGGGTCACCGGGCTGCGCCTGCTGGGCCGCTCCTAAGCGGAGGCTGTGAGTGGAGCGCCAAGAGCTGGGCTTTGCACCCGAATGTGCTACGGGCGGCCGCTGCGCCCCCAATAGCCCGAGCTTTGCGGGGGTCAGATGAGACAAGAACCCAGCCTGGGCAGCTGGAACTCAGCGGGCGGGAGCGCCTCGGCCTGGGGCCGGGAGCTCTGGGTTTTCTTGGTCAACGTCCCAGAGCTCTCACCCGACTGACTTGAGGGACGCTTGCTTGCCTGACTGACCTCTTTAAGGGGGGAAAAAAAATGGGTGGCGTGGTGGGGGTGGCACACTGGAACTAGGAGCCCGGCCTTCCCGTCGGTTGCTGTGTTTGGCTCGAGGAAGAGTTCTTCCTGTAGTTCAACTTGCTATTGGCCGGAGTCCCTCTAACTTCTGTTTACTGCCCGGCCGGGTTGCGGAGCCTGCCGGTCGCGCGAATTGATTTAACCCGAGGCAGGCGCGGCGGCAGCGCTTGGTGCACGGTCACTGTTTGCTGGAGATCTTGAGCCCCAGGTATTTGGACAGGCGAAGGGCTAGTTGACCCAGAGACGCAGCACAGTGGGGCTGGCGCGAGGCGGCGAGCCGGGCTAATGACAGCACCTGCAGTGAGAGGGAGCTCAAAGTTTCTGGCACTTTGAGTTTCCTGGGGATGAAAGTGGGACAGGAAAGGACTGAGGAGAACCGGTGTCTGCCGCGGCCAAGGGGAGTCTTTTGGAGTGCCACGGAGATTTCCGGAACCATCCAGGGCTGGTGGTGGGAGTGTGGGAGGCAGTTTGAGGAGATAAAAGCCTCCGGGAGTGGCGATAGGGAGAGCTTTAGGCCCCCGGAGGGTGTCCTTCTGACCTCACCAAGAAAACAGTGAGCTGTAGTTTTCCCGCTCCGCCCCCACCGCCACCTCCCCCTCCTTGCCTAGTAAATAACAAGTTGCAATCATCGAGTCTTTCAAAATGACCTTCGAAAGGCACATGCACATTTGTGCAGGCCGTTTGCACCCTCCCAATTACTCCGAAATTCTTCATGCATACCAGGTCCCGCGCTCCACCACCTCAAGAATCACACCAACACGGACTCGAGATTCCAAGCGGCCTCTTAGATACATCCTTTTTTATCTCCCTCCCCGCCCGAGTCCCTTCATATTTTCCCTCAATGGGTTGATTATGCACATTGACCCATTCAAAAGCAGTTGGGACTGACACGCAGGCTTAGTCGACAGGAATTTCTACGAGGCGACCTACTGGGGGCTGTCTGGTTCAGCCCTGCCGCTGGGGGACCCAGCTCCGAGTCCGCAGCAATTTGGTATTAACTGTGCGGCTCCCGGTCGAGCTATGCCTAAAAGCCCTTTTCAGAATTTCTGCAAGGAATGTAATCCAAATTAGTTCTGCAGCTGTCCTCTTCCTCGTCTCAGGCGACACCAGCTCGCGCCCTCGCTCGTCTCTTCTCCTTTCCCTGGGCGAATCATCAGACCCACAAGTGAGCCCATTTAGAGCGCGAGGATTAGCGTGCCATTGTTGTTCCGTGTGTGACTCTGTACTTGAAATTCTGGGGGCACAAAAGCGAGCCTCACTTGTTCAAAACACAAAGTGATCTAGATGAAAGGGCCGCACAAAGAAAAGCTGTCGGTGCATCCCTGGCATAATTGCAACACGCATACTAAGGTGATCCTTTGGAAACTGTAAATGCCCCCAGGGACTTCTTTTTTCATTCTCCTCCACCGCACCTGGCCGGGAAAGTTCAGCTGGTTTTAATGTAGTGCCATTGTAAAAACAAGTTACTATCTGGGGTGTCAGGCTCTGTGTGTTTGTGGTTGCGTATGTGTGTGGCTGTGTGTTACCAAGTAAATACATATCGCGCGTCTCCCCTCTCGCGGTTAGCAGTCAGTAGCAGTTTGGAGGAGTTTGTTTTGGTCCAAATGAGAAATTAAGTGCGGATAAGTAAACTAAGCTGCCAGAGGGCGACAAGATGTTGAGTGAATTGCTTTTAGATGAAACAAATTAAGGAAACGAGGGAAGACAATCTGCTTCTCGCATTATTAGACACGCTTGGAGTTCAGGGGAAAGTGGCATATTTTTGAAATGCTAATTTTTTAAGCAGAAGGAATGCACCTTATTTACTGCTCTATGTGAACGGAATAAATTGTAGGGTGGGGGATTCTGTAGTATAGATCTTTAAGATATTTCTTAGAAAAATTGTGATGGAAGAGATTTTTAAAAAATTTTTGGTCTTGGGGAAAAATCAAGAGAGGAGGTTTTTTTTTTTTATTTCTGAAAAACTGTCTCATTTCCAATGATTCATTTTATCTGAAACATTATAGCCAAAGGTCCGTTATAAGGCAATTATAAGGCCTTAATGATTCTAATATTTGTCGTATTCCTATGATGGAAAATTATCAATATTACCTTTGTATTGAAATAAAATATATAGTGGTATTGAAGTGGCACTCTTACAGATATTAATATGTGATGAACAAATAGAGTTCCCATTTCTTATTTGCAAGGAATTTAGTCCAGCTTTTCATTTTATAAAAACATTCATGTTTAATAGATATATATATATTCAAGATATATCATTGTATCTCCAAATTTATTTTTACATATGCAAAAAAGTCATAAAACTTAAATGGCACAAAAATGTTAAATATATTTTCAAAAAGCATCAGTCCTTTTTTTTTTTTACATGTGTTTACTATAAGCACAGGCATGAGTATACTATTCCCTATCTTATAATTAGAAATTCTTATATATATATCAAATAGCTTTGTAAAAGAAGGTATTTTTCACTTCAGAACACTGCTAAATAAATTAATTCCTATTATAACTGTAAATTACTTGAAAATACTATTACTTTGTACTGTTATGATGAAATGGAATAACTCTGGTTGTGTCATAGTTTTTTTTTTCCCTCCTTAAATTCACTGCCCTTATTTTAATCATGCATGCATAGAAAGTAATTTTTTTTTGAAAATCAAGGCACTTATGGTTTTTTATATATATTTTTTTCATTTAGTCACTGGAAATATGTCTTAATTAAGAAATTACTTTAGAATATTTACCAAGGCATGTGCTTCATGGAAGATTTATGTGTTTTTTATTCTAACTTGAGCACAGTAAGTTAGCATTGACTGATTTTCAGAGTTTGCATTTATTTCATGGAAAATCATAGTTCGTACTTAAAGTGGATTCAAATATTTAGTATTCATGAGCTTTCCTCCTTTCGGTTCTTAAATAGAAGTACTATTTATCTTCTGTCTTTGCATTCACCCTTTCCATTACTATAGATTCTTTACCTCTTATTATTTATTGAGTTTACTCATGTGAATATATATTTTACTTTCTACGCTGAGTGCATTTATTTTTTGTGTGTCTTTCCCAGCAACCTGCCACTCAGCCACTGCAGGAGGAGTCCTCTGAGCCAGTTTTCATTCTTTCTTTCTGATAAATCTGATATGGCTGGTTGGCTGAACAATCGCAAGCCATTCCATTGCTCAGATTTATTCCTGAAAGAAAATAAAACGGCATCGATCCAAGATCCCTAGCACATCTCAAAAGCCCTTACTCCAAGGCCAAATCTTTCCAGAGAGAAGTTCCTCTTTACCATTTTTCTCTCTTCCCTCCTCTTGACCAAGGAAAGAAGGTGGACAACTGCCATTTGAAAAATGCTAGTGATGCAAGGAATTGTGCTCTTTCTATGTATTTTTGAAACTTGATTAGAGCTACCTTGAGATTAATGGCTATGTAAGGTGAACATTTTCCACCAAAATTGAATTAGGATGACTTGAACATTGCAGTTCTATAAAGTGATGTCATTTTTTATTATGTCAAATGAGTTATTAAGAAAATTTAGCATGTATTTTAAAAATAGCAGTAAGTTTTCCCTTTACAGAGTTCTGTAGCTATTGAATGTCCATGTGTGATTTGTAAATACCTAAAGCATAAATGAAGCAAATCATCAAAGAGGAAGTTCTGTTACCTACAAACTTGTTGACATTTGCTTTAACTTGACCCTTTTGAGAGATACTGCTTTTTATAGAGATGTTAATGTTTACATTGAAATTAACTTATACATGTTCAAGTCTAGAGTTGTTCTAGGAAAATTGACAAGAATATTTTGCTATTTTCTTTGCAGTGATCTATTGAATATTCCATGCAGGATAGAAGTTAATAATATTACCAACTTTGCTCCAGATTATGTTATCATTTTAGAGATGTTCTATTAGGTTAACATTTCACTATATGGAATCAAATCACATCTTTAATACTTAAGAAAATAAGTATTATAACATCAGGCAATCAGTAAACCCTTACTTTACAGGATTTCTAGGACCGCTCTCAACTGAAGTTTATAGTTTATAATGAAAAACACTTGATTTCCTACTTATTTTGAGTAAAAAGATCTTAAACCAATGTTTCTTGAAACTATAGCTCTTCTACATAACTTGAAGGAGACCTTAACTGCCTATTTTGTGGTTATGTGCAACACAGACTTAGACATGTGGTTTATATCAGGATTTCTACATTCTAGGGACAGTTCTTCAAATCACCTTTTTTACCTTGAGCAACTCACTCCATCTTTTTGTGACTTGCCTTGTCTGCCTGGGGGGTGGGGGGAGAGAATGCATGTAATTCACTGTTTTTCCACTGCATAGCAGTTTTCTTAAAAAAAAATGTTTAAAATCTGTGATAATAATGTACATTCCAGTAAGAAGTTGTTTTCGTACATGTAATTCAAATTGCCGTGTAATTTGAAACATGTGCACATATGTTAATAAACAAACTTTCTAGTAGGCCATCTCTGTCAGAAAGGCATATGTCTAAACAAATAAAGAGATCATTTACTGTACATCATTTGTATTTAAAGATCATTTCCCAAAAATGTTACTTTTCAGAATTGCTCTGTGGTCTCTTTAGATTTCATTGTACACTTTTTTTTTTCTCTATTGTTGGTGATTCTGACATGTTTTATTAAATAGATTGACCTATTTTCCATACTTTAATAAAAAGCTTTTAAAGCCCCCTTCTTTATGTTTGGTACTTAAACTAGTGCTTTCTAGTTTGACAGAGAAGAGACCTATCTCATTTTAATGACAGTCGAAAGTAAGGATATTTTGGAACCTATTCTGAAGTTATTTTTGACAATGTAATAGTCCATAGTTATTTTTATTTTGTATGAATGACTGCTCTATATGCCCATTATTTCGCACAACTCCAGGGGGCAGTAGCCACATAGGATTTAATGGAAATGGCACATGCCTGCACCATGGGTAGTGCAGCAACAGTCCTGCTGTTGTGTGCTAGTGAACAAAGCACCAAAGTAAAAAAGATTTGGGTTCTGGTAGTCTCTTGCAGTATGATCTCAGTAAGGACTCCTTGCCCCTGTCTCAATTTACTCAACTCTTAATGTAGCTAAACATGGTACCTAAACTATTAACATCCTGAATATTTCTAATGATTCAGTTAGAGAGAAAAAGGATGTTTAGAATTTTTTAGGGAAAAAAAATGCACTGGTTTTTAATTATTTTTGTAAGTGGACTTCTTTTTGTCAAGTGAATTCGTATGTGTAGTGGAGTATTGAAAATAGGCTTTTACCTCCTTTTGGGTTAAAGGAAATCTGCTTTTGTTAAAGCTGCAGAGAGAAGCCAGCTTTGTAGCCCCCACTTTTGAGCCTTTGGCATTTTTCCACTTTGTTCCACTGTCCTGTCTACGAGCTTGCCCTGGCTGTACATGTGGTGTAAAGTCTAGCACCATTTACAAGGTACTGATCTAGTCCATTCTTCATTTTTTAAGTAAGGCAACTGGAAGCACAGGGCAGTTAGGTGACATAATTTAGAGGTAGCTCCTGACACAAGTATTGTTTTCTATGAAATGCATGAAAATATTGAAAAGTCATAGCCATTTAAAGAATAAATAATAGTTGATGCTGTGTGAAAAGACAATTGTAAAAATTGAGATAGATTGGATTCACAGACCTAATTAGCATATCATATCGTGTATTTTAAGGGGAAGACTGTGAATCATCATTATCATACTTAATTTATTTTTAGGATGTAATCATTAATTGAATTTTTAACTTAAGACATACTGAAGAAATAGGAAATGAGGCACTTTCTCCTAACCAGGATGTGTTTACCTGGTTAAGCCTATTTTGAACAGAGAATTTTGACCTCAAAAGTCATATACAAGCAGCCCACATTAGTATGTGATGTAATAGAATTTTTAAGATTTTTTTAATGTGTGACTTTATGAAGATGACTGTGTACTAGTGAATGGTTATTTCTCTATTCCAGAATAAGTTATATACGTATTTAAAATGGATTGTAAAGGTTATGTGGTAAGTTCCACATTATTAGTTCTTGAAGACTATTCACCAGCAAAATCAAGGGAATACTTCAGATTTGTCTAGGCCCATCCTTGAATCCAAGATTCCTTATCATTTCTGCTCTTTTTGTTGATCCCTTTTATGTCTTTTATGTTTTTGTATTCTTTGAACACATATATTATCAAAGCTTTAGGTATCAAGACTTTATGAATGTTTTTTTATTGCACTTTTGCCTTCCTCTAGTTGGCATCTGCAAGATGCTGCTTTTGGCCTTTGTGACTTGGCAGTGCAGTTGGATCACCTTAATGCTCTCTAGTAGTCATGGCTGAGTTCCCTCAAGTGCCTGTGCTTTCTTGGGCATGATAGCATTCTCAGGAGCCCTAGTGACAGAGGGAGATTTGAAACTCGTTTTGGCAGGGAGAATCACTCCCTGTTAGGAAATGGAGATGAAAATGGCTCCCCCATAAAAGATTAACGTAGATAACATCGAACTTTGGGCCACGTCGTTAAACCTCTCCCTTGAGAAGCAGTTCACGATCATTACTCTAAATCATATTATTTCCAATATTGTAGAGGTCACTGAAGCATACTAAATACCAATAAGAACATGTAAGACTCAGTTTCTGAATCCAGGGAGTTAAAGAAATAGAAATCAACACACACACACACACGCACACACACACACAGAGAGAGAGAGAGAGAGAGAAAATATACATGTCCCCCCATTGAAACATAGTTTAAAGGTGTTTAAAGAGGAGAAAATGAATGAAATCAATGATGCAATCACCACTCACTTATTTTTCAGAAACATCAGAATTGTAAACCACCAGTTTCACTTGCTAAATCTTTACTACTCTTCTGACCTTTATTTATATCTGTTCTCTTTTGCATCTGGTATAAGTGGATATCCAAGTGTTAATCCTTTAGGATACAATGGGGATCATAAACCTGCCTTCAAAAAACACATCTGCTGGTTTTCTAGCTTTGGCTGAGGTTATCTCATGACTGCTTAGTACTTAAAAAAAAAAAAAAAAAAAAAAAAGACTCCGGGGTCTGTGACTGTGTCTAGTAGGACTGTAGCTTGGACAATAGCTTGTGCAGTCCTCTTTCAGGATGGGTCCCCATCAGTAGCAGGGGTGTATAATAGAGGTCATAGATAGCACTGACTATTTTGCTCTAGGCAAACTCTCCTTTTGCTAAAATCTTTCTTTGTCATTATTTGCTCTGCTTCCCTGTAGGCTTAAAGATTATGAGAATATGAGTTTTCTTTCTATAGGGACCTATGAAAACCAAATAAAAATAAAATGGGATGATATTTCTTTTAGATATACATTTGTTTTTTTTAGGAGTTCCTTTGGTTGTTTTGCCTCCAACTATAGCAGTTAAACAAGTTATTTTATTTTAAAGAAAATTGACCACATGGTTTATTAAAAATCTTCTCAAGATGGTTTACAAAAATCTTGCAATCCTTAGATACGTCAGTATAGGAGTATTGCAAGATCCTCTTAACTAGTCTGTGTTCCCTGGGCTCTACCTCTAAGACCTCCCTCCTGTCACTGCCAGATGACCATTCTACTATACCACATTTATTGTCTTAGATTTTATTCTGAAATATTCAGTGGGCACCCCTGTGAAGTCAAAACCTGCTAAAGTCATCAATTTTTTAAATGTGGCCTTAGAGTCTAAGATATCTTCTGTCTAAGCACTGGTTTGACTACTGAATGTTCCATGACTATACAATGATTGTTGTCTTTAGTTGTGCTGATTCCTTTCTCTGAATTCATAGCTTTCTTGGTGCCTCTGCCTGACCAAACTGTTGACTGTTAAGTTTTACTTTGAATTATGCCCTCTTCATTACATCTGTCTTCACTGACTATCATACCCTATAATCCTTATCAATATCACTACCACTTATTTAATCTAAACTGTCCTATTATTTTCACTTTTCAAATGCAAGAGATTTTATCCTCTGTTGGAGACTAATGTGGTACCCACATACATAGTAAGCACTTTAAAAATATTTTTAAATGAAAGAATAACATACGTTTGCTGGAACAATTTTAAGCTCATTCATGGATAGTTATTATTTGTAATTAAATCATATAGTGTACAAAGTAAGCTCTTCTAAAACATAATTATAGAATTCTTAATAATAGATATTAGGCATGTTTACCCTGGGAATTTCTTTGGTTGCTTTCTTCAGCTTCCTAGGGTATTTCTTCAAATGGAGTGTTTCCAAGACTATAGCATTTGTCTCCATGCCCATTTTTAGAGTGTGCTTATAATATGGTACAAAGTATTTCTGTTGGTTTTATTTTTGGCAAGGAAAATAAATGTGAATACCATTCTTAAATGTAACTTTGTTATAGTCTACTATTTTTGTTATATGGCCATTGTATGGCTTTATCTTATCTCCCATTTGAATATTTTAACTAGTTTAAGCAATAAGCATTTTCTGACCCCTCAGTCAGGACCATGTTAGAAACTAAGGGAGAGATATTAAAAAAAAAATCAAGATGCAAAATTTTTCCTTCTTTTAAAAAGGCATAGACAAGACCACTAAGACAAAATATAAAAATGTTATTAAGTGATTTTGCCAACTCTTGGGAGAAATATTTGCCTTTAGAGAAATGCTAGTTAAGTATTTCATGTCAAAAAGGATTCCAGACAGAATCTAGTATTTTCTATTCCTGGATATATGTGATAATACAACTTTGTTATAACTAAGATTTCTCAGTATCTTAAAATAGACAACTAGACATATGCTTACCATTTTATAAGTACCCTATAAAGGAAGCATTTGCAGTGTAACTGAACAGAGAAGTGATGGGGATTCTCTTAGCTGCTCTTTTAGATGATTCACTCTGCATTCTAAAAATTGGTGAGATGATTGTGGTATTTATAGAGTCAGATTCTACCAGGAAAAGTGTTCATCTAGCTATTTTTTCTCAGGTTACCAGATTCTAAGCAACTCTGGGCCACTAGGGTGCACTCATTGTACCTTAGTTTATAACTGCCTGAAAGAGTTAATGTAACTCTTCCACTGTATGCAGAGTAATCTGTTATTAAAAGAACCAGGCATGGAAACATTGGCATCTCTCTTCTAAGGTTCTTTAGAATTTTCTTGTTCTTTTTTTTTTTCCCACCTTCAAGAATCCAGAGAAGGAAGTTTGGGTCAGAGATTGTTGATCTACTTTGTAGATGAGGAAATAGAAATGTAGAGGAGTAAGTCTGACAGGTCCATCAGTCTGGTGTACTTATACATGTGTGCCCTGTCCTGAGAGCCAGCTGGCTTGGCCTTCTGCTTGACAGCCCCTTGTGTGCCACCCTCACAGCTGCAGAAGCTAGTGATGCCTCCCCAAGGCATGACTTCTCTATGCTACTTGCCCACTGAGCAGGAAAGCCATGTTTAGTACACCAGATCCTTCTACCTTCAGGTCAAACAGCTCTTTCTGCTTCCCTATAGCTGCATGAGGAAACTTGTCTAGTAACTCCATCAGTAAGGAGTACTGCTTTAGGTCATGCTGGGTTTTCCCTGCTCCCTCATGTCCTCTACATGTCTGTTTGCATTGTGTATGTTAAATGATCACAGGAGACTTTTTGTTGTTTGTTTGTTTTTGGAACAGGGACTTTTGCAAGATTTTAGGACTTGCCTTTATATAGTTTGGGGAAGCTATTTAAAAATTTTTTTAGAGATAGAAATACAAGTTAGGTACAGGGCCTTGGAAACCATTGATGCAGCAGAGGGTCTCTGAAGCTGAAGCCTTTTTAAAAACATTATGGTAAATCTGCATATGTTTGAAAATTTTACACTTTAGGAAGTAATATTGTTGCCCTTTTAACTATAGAGTTTTGGGTTATTATATAATTTTCCCCTTAGTGTATGGAGTTACTGTCCCTTATTAATGCAGAAGAATGTGTTTATTCAAGAAGAAAATTATTATGTGGCATGAAAGCACACCACGAAGTACTTCAGTATGTCTTTGTGTGAAATAACATACTACATAGAGATAATTTTCTAAATATTTTCTAAGTACAAAGATATCTGGTTTTTAACCTCAAATTTTAAAATGGGTCATGTGATACTGTCTCTTACACAATTTTGTGGTTCATAATATTGGCATGTGATTTAAAGGAATTGTGCTGGTTCTGGAATGTAACAGCTATGTTATTAAGATCCTACTCCCTAAAATGTAGCTCATTAGAATTTTAATCATTTGTTCTTTAGCATGACTAAAAGTCTATCTTTGACTTTTACCCTCTGGCTAAGTTAAATGTGACCATTTTAGCTACAATCAACATTATTAACTAGCAATGAATGAAACAATGCATTTAAATTAAAATCAGTACTGAGCACAGATTTTGGTGATATTTTTAAGTAATATATTAACACATTTAAGAAACAATAAAAAGATTGTTATTTCAAGTCATAGTTTTATGATGTAAAAATACCAGTTAAACAGTTAATATTTCCCAGTTGTTAACTCAAATTTAGCATCCAATTGTTTCTGATGATATATTGAAATCTCTAAGAATATGCTTGGAATTAATGGAAACTGAGGTGATTGGTATTCAGATATAATGCTTTAGTTGCCTTTTTCTTTTAAGTGCGAAATGAAAATTGAAAATATGAAAGGCTTTGAGATAAATGGAAATAGACAAAACATTTTGTGCAACTGTTGGTGAAAGGGGCATTCATTATTTTTGCTGAGCATACTCTATTGCTTGTGGACAGAATTAGCACACATAAGCCAGAGAAAGAGATAAGACAAACAGAATGGCATGCAGCTAATTTTGTTTAGCAAATTTAGATCTGTTGCATGCTATTTCACTCTTACAGACTCTCTCAGTCTCTCTTTGAAAGGTACAGATGAAGTTTGTCTCCCACATCTTAACAGCTTTCACTCAATATTTATAGACTATATAAAAATAAATTTCTCTAAGTACCATATTTCTCACTGGCAGGATGAGTACTGTGAAGGTAGATTTATTAGTGAGGAAAGAAAAAAACAAAATCATTTCTGTTGTTTCAGGACTGCAGAAAATAACATGTCAAAGCATCCAAAATATCTTTGTTTCAAGGACATATATGTTGGGATGATAATATTCAAGCATTTTTGTTAGTGAGTCAGAAATTCCATTATTTCATGATATCTCAAACTAGTCGTTGATTTGACATTTGAGCCTATGGGATGTGATTCTCTGTAATTATTAAGAAGTTGCTTAGAACACAATCAACAAACCTTAGTCAGTGTGAATAAGTACTATCATCCCATAGAATAAATTTCAGTGAAATTTCAAAATTAGGTTAACTTGTGTGAGAAAGTGGTCATAAGACATGTGACACTTGATGGAAATGTGATTCTAGAAAAAGCTAGGAATTTAAAAATTAATGTCCATGTTTGGAAATATCTCAAGATAAGTTTCTAATGGTCTTTTTGCACAGTGAATTAAAAGGTATCCGAAGAGTCACAGTGTTATTTGCTAGACCTTTGTCATGGTGCAAGACTACATTCTCCATAATCAAGTTCACTGTAGAGAATAATTCTCATATTCATGAGTTGTTCATCTCATCATGTTGCTAGTGGTTATTTCAAGGTTAATTTTTCTTCAGACAGTGTCTCTCTTGATTAAAGTCTGTAGTAATTGTATATGTGCTGATATAGCACATGAAGGTTTTTAAACTTGAAGACATATTTGATGTATATCAATTCAAGATCAAATGCTTATCAATGCCTCCTGCTCAAAGACACAAAACTTTATTATTTATTTTTTATTTCTACTAGGAATGTGGAGACTTCTGTTTGACATTTTCAGAATCCCATAAACACTTTGGCAGGTTATGATGAAAAAGTATATTCCAGTACCAGGACCTATGTTTCTTACATTTTACTGATGGTTAAAATACTGAAATATTTTATACCTCACCCAGTTGGATTTTCCAGTCCCTTATCCTAGAATCCTTTCCTCAGACTTGATCAAGCGACTGAGGAGTTAACAGCCAGCACATTAATGGACCTCCAGTCCTCTCCTATGGCACATTCTGTGATCCATTCTGATGTGCCTTGGACATTTTACAGCTACTAAACATTAAGACCATTACCCTTGCACATAATAAACAATTTGTCCAAGAGTTTTAAAATAATAGAAATATGAATAGTGTCATACTAACTTTGCCACCCTTTAGCCAGTTTGAGGAATGTAGTTAAGTGTATGCAGCATAGACACTTATTTTATACAACTTGCAGTTTGAAAGGACACGACTTAAATGATGTCACTTGTCCATAGACTGAAAATCATATGAGTGAGGCAAACCAAAGGAGCCAAGGAAAGCAGATGCTGTCAGTTATGTTGAAAGTGAGTGTGAGTGCTGATGTGCATTTTGTGTCTATATATCGAACTGCTAAATATTTACAACAGTTTGAATTTGTGATGAACACCATGTATGTGGAAGTAGCCATATCACATGCTCATATTGTTAATCAGGATTAATAGTTATCTGGAAAGATTAGCTATTACTGGTGTATATATTAGATATGGGACTCTCTTGAGGGCACATCACCTCACTACCCTTTTCATTTATGGCTAATAAGGAGAAGAAAAAAATCCAATTTAAAAATTTTTTTACACAAATAAAATATCATGGTAGAAATTGCGAATATCAGTTGAGTAATGGTACTTTTGGTAACTTAAGTTTGGATATATAATCACAAAAGAATTATGTCACACTACTTCCTCTGGAGAATGATTGAAGAAGTACAGACATGTCAGGCCTGGAGAAGAGAAGTCTCGGGAAGAGATAACTGTCTTCCATAGTTGAGGGCTGTTACATATAAGAGGGATTAGCACTGTTCTCTGTAGCCTTGGAGAACAGAAACATTAACAGCTGTTTGAAATTGTAAGGCATCAGATTTCAGTTGAACACAATCAAGGGGTTTCTCATAGCTAGAGCTTCCCAGAGCTGGAGTGGCCTGTCCCAGAAGGCAGTGCGTCCCTTCATGTGTGGGGTGGTAAGCTCTGACCTAACCTCTTCTGTGACTGTAAGGAGTGAATGAGGCAGCTGAGGAACAACTGGTCAGCAGTGTTGTGTTGGGCTCCATGACTTCTGACCCATCCTACCCTGACCCTGAGGCTTTGTCACATGCACACCAAGGCCAAATATCCTTGACAAGCCACTGAAAAAAGAGGTGAAACCCAGATTTCATGTTGTCATGGCTAAGCTTCCCAACCAGCCGATTTTCACCATCCTGCCTACTCTGCAGACTGGTGGATTTGTGAGGGATTTTTCAGAGTTTATTTTATTTTATTTTATTTTTTTTAATGTCAAATATTTTATTCTTGATAGTTTCATTTTAGACATTTATATCTGTCTGATGCAATGCAAATCACCCATTCATTCTTGGTTAAATATACAGAATAAAAATATATGAGCTTTATATATACACACACATGCACACTTCATTGTGTTTCTGGGTTTATGATAGCAAGTATTTGTAAGTCTGGCTCTAACTAAACAGGAAGTAGAAATATGTAGGAAGGTGGGGACATGGGCAGAGCAGGGAATTTAAAAATCCAGGCTGCAGTTGTGGGTGGGGAGGGAAATCACAGCAAAAGAAGGACTTTCCTAAGCGGACTGAAAATCAGAAGGGTATAAAAAGATAAAGGTACAAATGCATGCTTCACTTAATTACAAATGTAATAGCAGTTTATTAGGCAGTTTTGGAAACGCAAGAGTTTTGACGTTTCAGTCTCTTTTATTGCCACTTCTGGGTCTCTAAACACAATGTTTTTGTCTTTTTCTTTTGTGAACTTTCTTTTAAAATACTTTGTTTCCTTTGTATGAAAATGGAATTTCTGTGACATACTTTCTTCTGCTTTGGTGTTTCTGACTTACCACATTCCTCATGTCTACATCTATATCCATTTTAATGCCTTTCCAAGTTCCTTGACTGTGTTGGTATTTCGATGTATTATCTCCAGTGCTTCCTAAAACCTGCATGGCAGGGGTATGAATCCTCTTTCATGGATAAGGAAACTAAGACTCAGAATTACATAATTAGCCAAATCACATGCTACTTCTCAGCATAGGCAATAGTCTAATGATCAATTTGTTGTTTGTTTTCCATCAGACATATATTTTGGTTATGTATCCTTAAGGGCAAAGATGAAGATCCACTCATTAAGAAACAAGTCTTTTCTGAGGTTCTGCCTAAGCTGCTTGTCTTCATGACTTTTGTCTTAGTTTTGAAGTCCTTTCAGTTGTCTCATCTGTCGGACTATTTTGAGCTCTTGCCCCACTATAGAGCTGTTGTCCTTCCTGTTTCTTCCACTTAGATATGCCATGATATCTTCAACTCAAACTATCCAATATTTTGTTCTCAGTTTTCCCAATTTAATGTGCTTTTATTAATTGTTATATACTTCTGTAAACCCCAAATTAAATTTTTTTTTTTTTTTTTTTTTTTTTTGGTGGCACCAGGGATTGGACACAAGGGTACTTAACCACTGAACCACATCCCTGAAATGTGACCTTGCTAAGTTGCTGAGGCTATCTTTGAACTTGTGATCCTCCTCCCTCAGCTTCCCAAGCCAGTGGGATTACAGGTGTGGCCCACTGTACCTGGTCCAAATTAACTCTTTATTGAAAAAAAGTCAAGAAATCATATCTAACATTTAATTAACACCTCCTATGTCAGGAAGTATGTTAAGGGCTTCTCTTGTGATATCCCACCTGATCTTAACAACATGGAAACTGTCACACCTAGAAGGAAATAGAAGTTTAGAGAGAATAGCTTGCTAAATGGCAAACATCTCTTCTGGAGGCCAATAAATAATGCCTAAGCTCCTAGTAATTCCACATGGTCCAAATATCAATATTGTGTATATGAAAATAAATTGAACCCCCCCAAAGTATCTTAAATATGATAACATGGACTTTCCCTTTCTTATTATTTGAACTTGAGTTTGTTTCCTCTGTTTATAAATAGGCAATGGAATAATGGTTTGCAGAATAATTGTATACCTATAGTGGCATGAGCACTGAAAGTAGACTCTTTGGGGAAGAATTTGACTCTCTCTGAGGAGCAGTTTTCTCAAATCATTTTTCCTTCATATTCCATTTTTATAGTTTTGGTATTAAAAAAAAAAAACTGTAGAGAGACAGTTTTGTTCCAAAGATTTATGTTTACCTGGCAAACTCAGATCCTGTCCTTTCATCCTTATTGTTTTTTAAAGTGCCTTCAAGAGAAAATGGTTTTAATCAAATTCATGAGATAACTTTTTATGTTACATTTTATGGGCATTTAAACTTTTCAAGATAGGACACAACTAATATAATGTATGGCTGGATGTATTTTTGGAAAAAATTCTGCATGTCAGAGCTGAATGTATTTTTGAAAACATTTCTGCATGCTAGAGAAAACCTGAAGATCTATGTACAAATGGTGAACAGATTTTGCCACATAGAGGATAATCAATAAATTGTTGTGGTTATTAAATGTTTTCCTTGCTTTTTTAAAAACATTTATTTAGGTAGTTAAGGAATTGGGCAAAGGCTGTGTGTGACATTTTGATAATTTTAGCACATAGGGCTCTTCTCTAGTACCTACTTGCTGATTTGTACTCTTGTACTTAAAATCTTACATGCTTAGAGGTATTCCTAATGTGAATGGCAGTTACAGCTCCTCTAATATTGACTGCTCACTTTTCCAGAACAACCTCACACTCCCTACAGCCAGTGAGTCCTTTTTTTTAAAGTTAATTTTCCTATTTACCAATGTGGAAACTTTCCAGGATGCTGTGAATTACTCACTTGGCAAAAAGTAAGCATGATTTTAAAAAACAGGCTATTAGCTTTAGGCCGAGAGGTAGTAGAGATTTTGTGTATGAGCTCTACTACATGTCATTATCTTATTTAGCTGACAGGTGGTGCTCCAGAACAGTACAGGTAATGAGGATGTGTGATTAGATTCCTATCAGAGTTTCTGAACAAATCAGGTGCTGAACTCTTAAAGACAGTTAAACATACAGTTGAATTACTATATGTTTTAGATAGTAAGATAGTAACCCATCAAAAAAACTGTCACATGCAAAAGCCTTCTTAAATTTTAAAGTTGCAGTTGTTGACCTTGACAGAGATCAAGATTTCATGTAGCTTCAACAATCTACCTTAACTTTAATGCAAACCAATAATTTGGGATACTGAATGACAAAGCAAGTCATTTTCACTGATATTCCTCCATCGATTTTGTTATTATTGTTATAACATTCTATTAATTTAGACAAGACAAAGATTTTAACTACATATTTTAATATAAAAATATTTAAGAATATATTAATGTAATTGGGATGTCTTGGTTTATTTAAAATGAAGCTACTATGAGTTGACTGAACTCTGTGAATGCTCTTCATTAGTGACAATAGTTGTTAACTGTGATAACCCTTCACTGGGTACTTGGTGGTGTGATTTAGATTAGTCTTGTTCTGTGATAAAGGTAGTGAGGTAAGAGTAATGACATTCAAGGTTTGAGTTTAAAGAAAGACAATAGGCTGAGTTTATGAGAGAAGCAGGGCTACTGAGCAGGGTATGCCAGACTACTGGAAATGAAATGGCCACCACACAGTACTCAGTCTGCCCTTCTTTATCTCAGTTCATGCTGGCTTTTGTTGTAGAGTCTGTTGTCCTCCACCCTTGAGTAGTCCTAAGTGCACCTATGAATCAGGAACCAACTCCTGCTCCAATAGAGCAGTCTTAGTTTTTCTCTGCTGGTCAACATGCTACTTAATAACCAAGCTAGAGAGTGTCTTTCCACACTCTCTGTATTGCTATCAGTTTTGTTACTAACTTTGTCTTTCTAATTTAAAACACATGATTGCAGTTTTGAAATTCTGTTGTATTTGTTAGGGTTCCATGTGTTTATAAGTAACACTTTGCCCCGTCCGTGCTACTGACTAGTAAAGATGCTTTCTTCTTTTCTACTGATACATTTGGAGAGTTTGCCATGATTCTAATTGTGTCACTGATTTCCTCCAAGTAGTGATTTGATATTCATGCCACTCTGTGTGGAGCACTTTGGATGGTTAATTTTTAATTCCTATCAGTACAGGATTCTGTTAACAGCTGAAAGTAGTTTGGGCATGGCCCTCACAGCATGGAAAACAAAGTTGCCATGGTGGTATCTAACATCCTAATCTGAACACAAAAGAGAAAGGTCTGCACTTTTGCTGAATGAATTTTTTTTTAAGTTTATCATGTTTAATAAAGTTTGACACTATCAAAGTCATATTCTGACTTTCTCAGATTTAGCTTCTCAGTTAACAAACTGTAACATTCTAAAATTTTATACACATTCTTCCAGAATTCATTTTTTGTTCTTAGTTTTGACAAGGATGTAAAATTGAATTGTCTGTGGAAATATCTGCCTTAAATGAATGCTGCTTAAGAGTGAAAACAAATATATTGATTCCTAAAGTGAATATTTTCATGAGATTTTAGTGTGACCAATTTCAAATGGCCATTATATTTACCTATTATCATTTCATGGCACATGGTCACTTTAACATCACTTTGCATCAATATAGCCAACAATATAGACTTGAAAAAGAACATGACAATTTGCAGTTTTTCTAAAAAGTGGTTGAAAATTTGTATGTGTTTTGCTTAAATTCTAGTATAATTATGTTGCATAAAATTTGAGTTTGTAATTTAAGTCATGTTTCTTTTGTAATGGGAATAGGATTTTTAAATTATTCCAATTAAACAGAATTTGTTGTATTTTTTGAAAAATTTAGTAATGAACCATCTATTTTAAGGCCAGATTTTAAATCTCTGGATTTATTTGCGCTTTGAGAGAAAGAGCTTAGATTTTGTTGATTTATTGTTCTTGAGTAATAGTCTACATTAGGAGCCCCAGTGCATGGGATTCACAGGTCACACGGAATCACAGCCATGGTAGTACCAAATAACTTTTATTTTTCCAGAGAGATGATAGAACAGCTGTCCCTTTAGATTGTGATCCCTCTTTGGAGCAGTCCCAGGACTTGTGAAAGAACTCTTCTCTGTGATTATTCCCCGACATGCAGCTATTCCTGTTCTGAGACCTTACACCCACCTTCTCCACCACACTCTGACCACCGTTCCACCAGCAGGAGTTAGATTTGGGTGGAGAGGTTGCTTTAGCAGATTTGACCCCAGCACAGTGTCTTTGTCAGCTCTCCCTCCTCTTCCAATATTTCAACTCTGTGAAGCACATTGAACAATTGGACTGTTTTCTAAACCACTTGGAAATTATGAATAAGTGAATTGCCAAAGTTGTCTTTTACAACAAATATTAAAATTTTATCTAGCAGGGGCTTATAATGCCATAAATGGTTTGTCTTTACACAAATGTTTTGATTCTTAGTGATTTCACGCATCACTGCTGTTCTCTTAGCACATTTGGTTATGCTCTGTAGTTTTTACCAGTATGCAAATTAAACTCTATTTAATAGCCTTGGTGCTATTAAATGTCTAGCTGTTTCCAAAGAATGTAAGGTGGGTCTTGGTAAATTTTGAGATGAAATTATATAATTAGTAATTAGACTTAACTTTCATTCTTGAATGTAATTTACAGTGAGGACATTACGGTGGGAAGACTTTTTGTTCATTTATTTATGGTTGAGATCGGAGACAATGATTAGAATTATGTTTTCTAGGATTATTTTTCTATGTGTGGACTCTGTCCCTTGAAAACCATAAGCTGAGATGTACTTATATAAAAACTCAGTTTCTTATCAGTTTATTCATTAGTACATCAGCCTGATATGGCCAAGAAGATCTATCATATTTTCATCAGAAACTGTGAATTACATATATATCTCAAACTACCTAGATGTTTGCACTAATGATACACTTTGAAGTTTTGTTTTTTAAGTTGTATCTATATTCAAACAACATATTTTTACAGGTTGAAAACTGACACAGCTTCACTCCATAGGGTTGTGTTGTTTTCTTTTATACAGTGTGCAGTATTTTAATTTTTATAATAACAGGGTTGCTCAGTTTGCCAGCAGGAGGCCCCTCAAAGTAAGATGATGCCTCTCAGTTGGCAAATTTCTGTGTAAATAAATAACACTGCACATTCCTTTTAAATACCTGAGTGAGTGAGATAATGCTATGTAACTTTTTTTTAATTAAAAAAAAATATGTCAGTGACCTGTAATAAATAGCACTGCAAGTAGCAGCGACAGCCTCATTCACCTTGTATCCCTGCAGAAATACATGGCTGGGGGAGAAGAAGAAAGAAGAGAATGAAAGAAAAGAACTGACCTTGGGTTGCAGTCACTCTCATGCTAACAAGTGGGAGTTACACTGACTATTTTTACTGCATTACATTTACCACTCAACACATCGCAAGGAACTCCTTGTTCTCTAATCATTGGGATAGTCATTGATGATAATGAAGTGACAGCAATAAACAGTCATTTGACGTTTTCCTGAATTCTGTATATTTTTCTGTTAACCTTTCATTAGTTGGCAAAATACTGTACTGAAAATTGTATTGCTGTTTGAGCATAATGATGCAATGATTACAGTTTGCGACGAGGATGACAATGTATGTTTAAACTTTTCTAACTTGTGACAAGGCAGTATCGTCTCCGCATCATCTTCTGCTCTCCCTAAATAATGCTATGTGTAAAGATTGAATTATTAAATATAAAAAGGAAAAGTCAGCCGTATACTACAGAGTAAACTGAAACAAAAGCCCATAAATTCTTTCTCAATGAAATTTTAATTAGATTTGGCAGTTTTAAATTTTGACTGTAACGCAGAAACGTTTTATTCAGGACTGTCGACAGATGTCATATGGAAAATGTAGGAAACTTTTGTAGTGATTTTGGGCTTGAAACAAAACATTTGCTCAGACTCATCTCACATTGAAATGTGTGGAAGTCATGCAAACATACTTGGGGTGGAATTCAGTCCATTGCACTTATTTACACATTTTTCCTAGCTAGTCATTTGTCTATCACCTGACAGATGTTGGATAGCCATGAGGTCAGGCAACCTGATGTACAATGACAAAGGACCAAGGATGTGTGACCCTAGCTCCAAAGATAGATTATTTCAATCTAAATTGAAAGTCATAACTATAAGATTTAATATATTGGTTGTTCACGAAATGACATGAACAACACTTCACATATTCTGTTTTTAAATCAAAAAAATTCAGCATACTCTAATGAGGTTGTGGATTATTTTGTATGATTACATTAAGAATGCTGTAAGGTTTGTTTCTAGCATATGAGATGCAATTATTTGTTGGGAAGTTTCTTAAAATGATCATCTTTTATAGTTACTTTATCTTATAGAAACCAAATATAAGACTCAGAAGTTATTTCCATAAGAACAGGCAGCTGTGAGTGGCAGGGACTGAAACTCCTGGAGGTACATTTTTTTATTTATGGAACCATACTGGACAAATGGAAGATAAATAGATGATTATACTCTTCCTACATTGCATCACTTTGTACTTTCAATAGGTTCTTTAACATGATTACTAAAATAACAGCTTTACTTCAGAAAAATTAAAACATCTGTATGCAAAAATGAGGGTAATATTATCTGTAATCCCTGCACTTAGAAGTAACCACTACTTATACTTCACACTAATACCCTCTTGCAGCTTGGTAAGTACCTTCCTGATGTGCATGTGAGCATGTGTTCATCTGTGTGTCTGTAGTAATTGTTAAAACAAATAGTATCATACTTTGTTTTATAAACAGATATTTACTTTCTATCCTGAACATAATTTCATTTCTGAAATTCTTACTTCACCAACACATTAAGTGGTACAAAATTTTTATGATTTGGAAACTACATGTCATGTCCTTTGAATTGGTTTTTGTATTTTTAGTCGTTTCCCTTCTCTCATTTTAAATTGCTCTTATGTTTAAAAGTTGCAGAGAACTTTATTTAGATAACTCTTTGCACATAATTTTGACCACTTCCTCAGAACAAATTTCTGCAAAGCCCCAAAATAAGAAAACTTTAATCTTTTGATATGCATTGTTTTATTGCCCTGAAGAAAGTTTGGGCCATATTACTCATTACCTGCCTTTTAATATATTTTTTATTTAGAAGGTTTTCTAAATATAAATATCAATAAATAGTTTGAAACTATTTTAAAAGCTTTTTTTTATTTTTGTACAGCAGTATACAAAATTTAGCTGTTATTTCCTGGTATTATTCTAAGTAATTATGTATAGAGTGGGTAAACTATAGCTTAATTTTTTTTCTTCTAAGTTACAGTAAATTTTAAATTATTTTGTAATATTGCTATTTAAGATGTCATGAATTCTGAGTTTTTATTAAAATGTATATGTTTATAAGTCTAAAATTCAGGAAGAAACAAAAATTTACAGAAAACATTCGATACAAATATAAAATAATTTCCTATTAGATTTTTATGTCTAATTAAAATATGTGGACTGTTAATGAATAGGAGAAAACTAAATAGTTTTAGAAATCTTTAGCTTTACCTCATATACAAATAGTAAGTTTGATTTATTTATCCAAAAATGAAGTACCTAAAATGTATCAGATATGAGTAATAATAAATTGATATTGGAAGTATTTTACTACTTTTGCTATGAAAGAAACCTGTGTGTTCAGTGTGGAGTCAAAGCTCTGAGCCAGTGCACACATATTGTAAAGACTTTCAGTTTTCATCATGTAGGCTAAGGTTTTGGTACTTCTGACATTGCAGGCATTTCTATTTTATCTCTTTGTATTTTCCATGATATAAATCAGTGAACATCTATTAATATATCTTGAAATTAAACATTATATGATCTTCTAACAGTATTTCTGTAGACTTTGTCCCCTCTACTGGATATCGTTAATAGAAAATTAGTGAAATGTTTGCAACAGTATATATCTGTGAAAGTAACTCATGTTGTTACTTTCACTGTATTCTGTTTTTCCTTTTGCATCAGATAACATTCCAATGCAATAATAAATTCATTTGTTTTAACTTTTACTTGAGTTGGTATGTGCATATATTATTTCATGGGTATATATGGCAACTAATGCATTTGAGTAATGATGGAAAATTATGTAAACATAAAATAGTATTTAAATAATAATGTGAAATCTATTTAAGTGTGTATATCATTGCTTTTGAGCACTTTATTTTCTTTGTAGCAAATATGATCATTGATATTTTAAGGAGGAGAGGATAGTACCATTTTACAATGTTAAAAATTGGGTATGTATTTGAGAAACTATTTTCTTAGTAGTTCTTAGTAGTAGGAGTTTTTATCAGTGCAAAAGATTTAACAATTTCAAATGCAATAAATCAATGTAGTTACTGTTGATAGTAAATGAATATAAACAACACAAGAAGAAACACTTGGAATAAATACTCCTTTATTTACGTGTGTAGAAACGGTTATTTTTTTAAATAAAGTTTAGATGTCTTTTAGCTAAGACAACTTCCAATTAAGAATGGATAAAAAAAAATTACAACGGCATATGGAAAATGGTCTCTATCCTGTAGCATAATATTTAAAACATTGACTTCAGGCTCCATAGTACTGAGTTCAAGTTTCAGGCTTGGTACTTAATAGCTATATGATCTTGAAAAAATTAATTTCTTTGTACCTCAGTATCTTCATGTTTAAAATGGGGGAAAACACACTTTCACAGGACTGTTTTGATGATTATGCTGGGAAATATTTATAAGGCACTTAGCATGACATTTGGTTAACGGTGAGTACTTGTGAAATGTTACTCAATTTTTATATGAAGGTGATAACTTTTTAATGCTACTTTTATTACATTAATTTAAGGAACTTTGTCTTTAGTATGTCATTTTAGAGTGCTTAATACACAAAGCAAAAGCAATTTATTTAATTTCATTTGACATGTGTTTATTGAGAAGTGACTTTTGTACCAGGAAATGCATCAGGAATATGTCAAAAAATCTAGTGAGGAAGGCAGATGCAAAATTAGATACTTTCAGAATTCTATGATACATGGTACGAAAAAAAGTTCTGGAATGAAAAAGAGAACATTTATTCCAACCGGAGGTAGTAAGAATTTTCAAGGGGAGATAGTTTCTGAAATGAGTCATGAAGATAAATAAGAATTAGTCAGATGAAGAATGTTAGCAGAGTGTTTTCTACAGGGGAACCTGCAACAATAGGTTTAAAGAAATTACCACGGAAAGGACAATTAATTTAGTGTGTTTAAAGCATAAATAAGTTGAGGGGAAGGCAAATAATCAGACCAAAATGTAGAAACAGATCCCAAGGAAATTTTATGTTCTACTATTTTTTCCCATTTCTTCCTTAAAGGAAGTGATGGTATGTTCTCAGGACATTTGACTGTCAGAATTTGTCACCTGACAAAGAATGTGCATGTATGTTGTAATCAGAGTGCATGATCCTCTATTCAAATAGGCTAGTATTGAACAGCCCTGATATTTAGACATAGTAGTATATATGTAGAATGAAATTATTAAAGTACAAAGTAAAAGCCTTTTTTGGAATTGGGAACTTTGGAAAGAGAATCAACCTTTGGCCAGATTCCTTGGAAAGTTATTGGACTTGTTTATGGGAAGGAGGGAAATGAGCAATGAGTGATTAAAGCAAACACAAGAAAATCATACTTATTGTACTATACCATTGATCAGGCTCTGTGCTAGGTATTTTTGCATGAATTATCCACAAGTTTCTGACAACCAAGTTATGTTGAAAAATACCTAATCATATCTGTATTTCCATCCATATATCTATCTACCTATTCATGTATCTTCAGTATCCATTCCTGTCTATTTCTCAAGAAAATTGATATTCAGAAAACTAAAGCACTGCAAAAAAGAGTCCTAAAGATATAAAGTGGAATTTAGATCAAATTACCCCTAGGTCCCAGGTTTTGAGGTACACTCTGTTTTGGGGTGTTTCAACAGGGACCTACTTTACTTCTTAATTACTGTTGGGCAAAAATTTGTTTCAGTTGTCCCTATCCCTTGGGATATATAATAATTGCTTTAAGCTAGTTATTATCATTTCATTTCCTATACCAGTTCCTGGTTCAGTTGTGAAAACTGGATAGAATTCTGTTTAATGAAAGGGAAGTCTGGTGTCAAGAGAAAGGTGTCCTCCCTCATGAAAAGCAATACAGGTGAAGCACTCCCTGTTTTTGATCAAGCGTCATCTTGTCTGCATGTGACTCTTAGAACTGTGACAACACATTTTTTGTCCTAGGTAAGGACATCAATGGCATCCCCCCAAAGGGAGAGGGGATTATTCATGAGTTTGTTGATCTCTGAACCAAATCTGGAACATCTTTATTTCTAGATTGTCTGTATTCAGGAAATTAAATTCCTTATTTTAAGCCACATTTATAGCCAAACTGTTTTTAACAGATACAAACCCTAAATATTCAATTACAAAATCTTGACTTACTTGTTCAGCTAAATAACATATTCATTCAAATATATTCTTCCTCACTATAAACTGACTCTGTTTTCATGGTCATTAGGAAGAAATAGGTAAGTCTAAAAAAACTTGAGCATTTATTAGTGTCAGATTAAAAAAAAAAAAATTAGCATCTGTTAGTGTCAGAGAATCCAGACCTGAAAGAGATGCAACCATGGAGACTGAAGACTGAATAGCAGGTTGCTTAAGGTTATAAGGAACGTAGGTACAAATTTCTCATCTCTGTTGTACAGATAACAACATAATTTCATTATGCATTAAATTTGTCCTACATTTTATAATAATTGGCTCTTCTTTTGGATATCTTGAAGTGTCCATTATTCCCTGAGTACTATGCCTGAATTATAAGTAAGTTTATTTTATTCTCATGAAAACTCTGGTTAGGATGGAGGATATTTTATGTCCCACAAAGTTTTGCCTCCAGAGGCTTGGTATGGAATACCTATCAGCTTTCAGTGAAAAGGCATTTTATTTACAGAAGGCCTAAAATAGTCTAAGAAGATACAGAAAAGGAGGTTAAAACCAAAGTGGTATCTTTGGCTCTGAACATCTCTATTACATCAAGTGTTTCAATATGTTTACAGGCAAAAGCATTTACTTCTTTCTTATCTGTCTAAAATATCTGTTTCTTGAGCCTCTGCCATATATAGTAAACTGGACTAATCATTTACTTATGAGTTATTGCTTTATATTTTTGCAGTAATATTTTCTCAGTGTTTAATCATTATGATTTCACTATATAATTTGTCAAATAGTCATAAAAATGTCATCCTGATGATTCCAAATGTACATGGAAAATAATTTTTTCTTCAGTTTTCTGTTCATTAATGGACATTTGGATTATAAAATGAGCATTACTTGTTCTAAATATTATTTATGCAAATAGACATTTTATTTGTGAAAGATGAATGAAGCATTTGCCACCTTAACAAATGTCCCCCTTAAAATGTTGGAGATTGACATATAATTTTAAGTTTTTCAAATAGATAACTATAATGTACAAATTGAAATGCCCTGCTAGTCTACCTAGTGGCAGTTATGTGGTATCTTATTAGTTAAGGAATTTCAAGGCTTGATAACTCATTTTGTTCCTATCATGTTACATTATTTTATTTAACATTTAATTACTTTGCTTATAAGTTTCTCAATTTCTTATAAAATAGTAACTTTGGATTATGGAAAATCCTTTAATGAAATCCCATTTAACCCTTGGGATAGTAAGATGCAAGGTAACACATTCATTCAGATTTTAGTCTGCAAAATACTTTAAAATGCTTGACCTACCTAAAGACATTTCTCCTTCTGCACCTTGTCAGACCTGTTTGGTTCTTTTATTTAGTTTAGGTAAACATGTAGACTTCTGTACACTTCAGTTTTATTTAATTTACATAATAGTCATATTGGAAATTATCCAAACTTATTGTTGAATTAATCCATTAGGAGGGAGTAGTTACATAATCATCCCAATAGCTGAATGGTTATGCTCTAGTAGTTAAGTGTTCAGTAACTTTATATCTAAGTATATGCATTTACAAGTAAAGCAAACTGAAATGGTTGTGGCATGTCTTTTCAAATTTAAAATGTTTCTAATTGATGTCTGTGCTAATTTGCAACAAATTTTTGGGACATTTCTTTTGTTCTTGTTAATTAGATATTAAAATGTTACAAATGATCCCAAATTTAATGAACTATATTACATAAGGGTCAGATGAGCTTTCATGAAATGAAAGCTATATATCATAGCTTAATACCTAGAAACTAATTGACTAAATACTTAACTACTTCTCACATGCTTTCTTACATTTTCACTCTGAGATTTTTTAAATTTTGTTTTTTTTTTTTTTTGATGTATCATGTTTGGGCAATAGGATTTTTAAAAAAATTTGTTCTCATTAGTTATACATGATAGTAGAATGCATTTTGACACACCATATATAAATGGAGTATAACGTCTCATTTTTCTGGTTATACATGATTTAGAATCACAGTGTTCATGTAATCACATATGGATTTTAAAAGACTTATACATTAACATTTTGAAAGAGACTGGCAAAATTCTATGTGTAAATTTTTATGTTCGGTGTTCTCATCTTTAGGGGAATATTGAGGAAAGAGAAACTAAGAGGGAGGAACTAAAATTTCAGCATGTATGGAAAAGTGTAATAAATAATGCAAAGCCTAAGGATATTAAAAATAAGTATATTAATTCAAAATCTTAGAATTTTCAGAGGTTCTTGTTAGACTCAAAAGTGTAGAGGTAGTCGATTATTGGAATTGGTAGAAGATGATGAAAAAGAAGTTTGGAGATCCAATGAAAGCAATACTGGAAAAATGTCAGAAGAATTCTCATAAGGCTCAAGAGAAATACTTGAAGATTGCATAATTGCTATTGTGAATATTAAGAGCCTTTTAGAAAACCTACCAAAGAAAATATTCTAAAAGCCTGAAATAAGGATAATTGCCCACTGTAGCTATTTATATTCATATTAGATATATTTAGATGCCCTTGGATTCTGTACACCACTAGACAGATTAAATTTATAGTGACCTTTGGTTCTCTAATAACATTCCAGCTGTCTACACTAACTATATGATTTGTTGGTTGTTAAGCAGGTAAAGAACGTTATGCTTTTAAATATGCATTTAACTTCCTTTTAGAAATTTTACCAATTAGTCAAAAATTTTAAAAAATTATCTCTAGGATAATTTGTTCATTAAATGTGATCCCTAGTTTATAACCCACTATATAAGCCCATAAGTAATTTATGTTTATTAGGGTTTTTAAATATGTTATCTGGTCATTTATGGCAGTAAAGCTAATCAAACTTGATTTCTATATAATAATGCTATATGTTTGGTTTGGGATTTGATTTTACCCTAATTCCTGCTAATATAGCCTTTTGTGTCCTAGTTGGTGTCAGAAGATATGAGACTCTTGAATCAGAAACAAATGACTTTATTGCTCATGTTGCACCAAGCAGGAAAAGCATCAGCTTACTTGGATTAATTATTCTTACCCCAGGTCAGATATAATGATGCACAGGACCAGATGACACTTGGATCTTGTAGCAGGTTATGTTAGAGAAGAGAAATACTGACTTTGGGGGCATCCACCACTTTTATAACAGTTGGTATACAGGTCTTCTCTTTTTTTAATGTTTCGCAACTGCAAATAGAACTTTGAGAAAAAGTTCAGTAAAGAGGTCTTCCATTCTTGGCCCAGTGGCTAGATGTCAAAGTACACAGGAAACCTCTTAAAGAGACAGTACTTTCCAATTTTATAACATTTTACTGCTTGCAGGGAGTTCTTATATGCAAAACCTCATTTTATCTTCACTTGGTGTTTAATAATCACATGCTATTTTCAGATGTAAGAAACAAGTTTTTAATTTAAGTAGAATTATCCTTCAATAAATACTTTAAATTATCTTTCTAAGAAATTCTCATCATTATTGCTCTTAGCATTACTGTTATTTTAATTACAATTACAAAAAAAAAAAAAAAAAACACATGCTGTAACCATAACTTTACTTATACATTTCAGAGTTTTGGATTAAAAAATCACTATACCTACCTACCACTGAGATGCACTTAACTTGGATACATGTACTAGGTTCACTAATTCTTATCAACATTGTATTTACAACTCTAATGGCTTGTGGAGTGTTGTACTATGAGATAGCAATAAAGCATTACCAATCATGTTCGAACTTTATTGTGTCTAAAGATCAACTCACGTTTTTCACAGTTTTAGGTTCTTGAGCTCATCTGATAGATTCCAATCCATACATTGGGTTCAGACTATGCATCCACAATTTTACTCATGAATTTGATGCATTTATATCTAATGTATGTTGAAAAGGTTAGATTTAATCCTTTCCTCTTACTCTTTATTTTCTGTTTCTCCCATATTTTTTTCCCTTTTGTTCATCCTTTTCTACCTTCCTTGGGATTAATAATAAAGTTAAAACATTAAGTTAAATCTCCTGTATAGGATTTTTCAGTATTTTGTTTTTTGTATTTTTAATGGTTACTCTGGAGTTTAAAAATATATAAATTTTCAGATAATTCTCATGCAGATTATCTATTAATTTTACTTTAAGGAATACTAACCCATGGGCTAAAATCTTTATTAGTATTCCTTCAAGGTAAGGAATTAACCCTAAAAGATGAGGTCCCCAAGAAAAATGTAGGTATCTTTTTTTGGAAATAGTGATACATATATAAAACTGAGACTTTATAGTAACATATCACTTGTTCTTACAATGTTTTAATCTCTGGGGACCCTGCACTATATTGAAGTTTGATAAGATTGGAATTCAGGGCAGTTATAGTAATAGTCTTTAGTCAGGTAGGAAAGAAGACGAAATAAGTTTTTCCAAGTACAAAAGCAGTATTAGAGTAATAAGTGAACTAGAAGATAGTCTTTATATGGTCTAAGTCCAATCATAGCCAATGTATATCCATCTAGGACAATTTTGGAATTGGAAATTTAATAGATGGAAATTTATAAGAAGTCTATCTACATGTAAATTCTTAACAGATGATTTTATTTTCTACCACCAGAAATTTTCCTCCTTACTCTTATACTTGTTTAATGCATCATCATTCTTTTCTTGCTTGAGATTCATCAAGAGAGATCTTTGGTCACAACTGGCAAAAGACAGCACCTTCCAATTCAGAAACAGCCATGTTGAACACCACAAAGCAAGTTAATTTGAGCTGTTTTCTAAAGGTCACATGATGCTTTGTGTTTTCTACAATAAGACACAGCATGACAGAACAAAGTAGTTATCTTTTGTACTTACAGCATCGTTACATCAACCTCACATGTTGAAATGCTTCTGATTGTGCTTATACTTTTTCCCTTTGGGGACTTACACGGATCCCTTCAAAGTATAATACACATCAAATAAATGATTCATTCATTATCCCAGATACCTGAATTTGGTTAAAAAAAAAAAAAAAGTAGACATCACTTCAGAACTGCATTTGGGTGCTGTTTGCTTTTGAAATAGTAAAAATGCAGTTCTTTTGGATTTTCTGTCTTCATTTTACCATTTTTACTTAACACCTGTCTTTGCCAATTGGGTTTCCCTGAGCCTTATAATTAGTGGATATTGTAGAAGACAGAGTTTAGACTGAGAAATGAATTTAACTTTTAATGGAGAAATTTTAATTAAAATCCTTGAGTCATGCTCATATATTGATTTCATACCTATAAGATAAGATAACTTGTATTAATTAGGGTGATACCAGTTGACAGAACAGAAAAACTCTATATTACAGTCCAGGAAGACTTCCCATTATTCCCATTATGTAACAGTTCAGTGCAGATGTTTCTGGTTGAACTGCTACCCCTGGACATAGCTTCTCAATACAACCCAATGACTATATGCAACCATATGGGACAAAAGAGAATTAAAGCCAGGTGCCATGATGCTATCCTATAATCCAGTGACTCGGAAGGCTGAGGCAGAAGGATTGCAAGTTCAAAGCCAGCCTCAGTAACAGTGAGGCACTAAGCAATTCATTGAGACCCTGTCTGTAAATAGAAGTACAAAATAGGGCTGGGGATGTGGCTCACTTGTCCAGTGCCCACTGAGTTCAATCCCTGATACCAAAAAAAAAAAAAAAAAAAAAAAAAAAAAATGAAGAGTTGCATGTATGATGTTTCTAAGAGCTAAACCTGGTACTGTTACACATTATTTTCCTCCATATTCTCTTGGCTAGAATTTAGTTCACAAATGTACTCAATTCCAGTATAGATATGCCAACCTAAGTGCTTAGAAGTGTGTTTGGTAAACAGAAGGTTCTGCCAATTAAAACAGTTTAGTAGGGAAAGAGTCTCTGTTATAATGTAGTGAAATTTTAATATGAGGTAAGTGAGCCTAAGATAAAAATACAGTAAACATTTTATGAACCAATTATGATAGTGAGGAAATTATTTATCTTCTGTTTGCCATAGTAGACTAAATTGTAGAATAGAAAAACAGTATTTATCTCAAGAATTATCATAAAGGTTAAATTATACAATATATATCAGGACCTAGCACAACAAAGGAAAATTTTTTAAACACTTGAAAATGGTAGTTTTAATTTTTATTGTTAATATACTACTTTATGAAGATCCATAAAAATATGATTTAATGTGGCAGCATAGTTCAACAACAAAGTAGCTTTTAAAAAGGGGAATTACATATAAGATAGTTATTCACAAAATGGTAAATTTTAGCTACTGTCCAACAAAAATGAAGAAATATATATTCAGAAGACATGCATTTGTGGGCAAATAGGACATGATGTCAAATATATATTTTGTAAGAAGCAGGTACTAAGTTTGAAGATTGTAATTGAATAAATTTGCATCATGGTTAAATCTGGAGTAAAGGAATCAAACTTTCAGAGTAGTGAAAAAAGTAAAATATGTGTAAGTATGCATATATATGGACATGTGTATATACATATATACATATACACACGTGTGTGTAGACATACAAATATGTGTGTGTGCACACACATATACATACATACATAGAAGAGAAAGTGGTTCCTATCATTTCTTTAAAATCTGTACCCTGTGGTAATGTTTCTCTCATAATTTAGTAATTCTGTGTTTTGGTTACTCAAGTCACTTTAAATCTAATGTAATTGCTGTTACACATTCATAAAGAAGAAAATTTGCTGCATAGTTAATGTCATGAGACTTAATGGTGTAAATAATCCATGAGAATCTACTGTTTTAAAAAATAGCTTTTCATTAATTAGCAGAAATAACATGATTTACATGCTGCTTGTCTTTGTACATAATCTAGAAGAGAAAAAGTCATATTAAAACTAAACATACAGTGACTTGGGAGGCTGAGGCAGGAGGATCACAAGTTCAAAGCCAGCCTTAGTAATTTATTGAGGACCTAAGCAACTAAGGAAGACCCTGTCCCTAAATAAAAATATAAGGAAACAGGTGGGGATGTTGCTCAGTGGTTAAGTGCCCCTGGGTTCAATCCCTACTACCAAAAAAACAAAACAAGATGAAACAAAACCCATAAAAAACCCCCAAAACAAAACAAAAAATCCCTAAACATAAAAATATAAAACTGTTCCTTTATTAGTTGAACAAAGTTGAGTTTTCTGATTACTTTTAGAGAACTCTGGTCCTTGTTCCCATCTAAATTCAGATTATCGATTATTGATTTCTAGTTTGGATTTTAAAAGCTTTCTCCATCTTGATTGGAAAAGTAATTTGTTAATGTGTTTTTCTTTGTATTTAAACAATGTCTCCTCATCACTAAGACTCTAAAGTACTCTAAAATTTATGCCAGATTATGTGAAGAAAAAATAAAACCGAGTTCAATGTTTTCATAGCACTGAACAGTGAATGGTAGCAGTTAAGGAGAACAATTCTTATGTTTATACTAGAGCAAATATTTCAAAACAGGTATGGATTTCAGAGTAAATATTTTCCTTCTTCACAAATACTTATATTCTAAATCCAAAATTCTAAAAATATCTTATTTTCATGACTGCTGAAGAAGTCTCTAGTAAGGAGGTGTCCTCATTTTCTCTGAAATTCTGTTTTTCCTCGGATAAGTTAGATAGCTATTGAGCTACTACTGTTTGACTTACCAGTCTCTTAAGTGACTTCTGCCTACTCGATTGATGAGTGTTTACATGGATCAGTTTTTTGACCTTGCCAGGAGCATCATGAATCCACATTCGAATCCATTTATGCATTTTAGAAGGTCTACTTCAGGCCAGCAAGCAGACAAGTCACACATCCCCAGCTGTCAGCACCAAGTCAACATAGAGGAATTTGGGGGGAAAATTCTTCTCATGCTACGATGCACTGTGATTGGGAACAGTGCATGTGTTCATGTTGCTAGATGTGTGACAGGGTACCCTTGTCCTCGTTGCTGTGACTGATATTATTTGCTATGTTCAAATGTGTCTGTGGATAGTGCTGAAGATTACCAGTCAATCTATATTTAATGTTAAGGCCAGGTTGCCCCTTGATATCTGTTGGTATTCTTTTCAGGAGCTTTTGATATTTATGAATTTCCTCCCTTTTCTCAGTCAAATAAATTACTTTTAAGGAAGAGTAAAGTTAGGGTATATTCTCACTGTATGTCAGGTGTATTCCAAGGATTTTCTGGACCCTAAACAGTTTCTAAGATTGGCAGGTTGATTTTTATACTTTTTCTTTTCCTGTATTTTTATTTCTATTAAGGGTAAATGTGTAACATGATCTAAAGAATTTAGGATCTATCAGTTAAATGGATGAATTGAATATTTTTGTGTAATTTTTTTAGCAACTATGTTCAATGTTGATGATATTTATTAGAGCACAAATACTTTGTATAGCAAGGTTAGACGTTGTAAACATTCTAAACCTGTCTGTGCTATGTGGCAGAAGTTATTGCCCCTTCTCATCAAACCTAGAGTACATTTTCTTCTTGTTCCCTGGAAAGAAATGGGTGAGTCAACAAAATGAAAAAAAAAAATTAATTAAATGCTAGGACCATTTTTATAGTAGCTCTGTAGTAGTCATTTATATGTTAATATTTTACAATGACTAATTTAATAGACAGATGGCAGTTCATATTACAGTATGAGAGTAGGGCATTTCCCTGGGCCAAATGATTATCTACCCAGTTTTCAATTAGAGAAGATGGCCAATTATCTAGAGCTGGGTTTATTTTAATTACTGGGTGATTAGGACAGATAGGTAACCAGCCCAGAGGAAGAAGAATTCAACCGTGTGTGTGTGTGTGTGTGTGTGTGTGTGTGTGTATGTGTATGAATCCTTATTATGCAAACCTATAAAATAAATAAAGACCATGCAATGAACTGTTTCAAATAAAATGGTAGATAATTTACCTGAGGCAGTCTATATTCTTTTACTCATTTGATCAATAAGAAGTATGTTTAAAGTAGTAAACTGGCCATTTGTGAACTAAACCCTATTATTTCTATAAAAAATACATTGAAAGGGAAAGAATTATATGTCAGCAATCAGTGTTCAACATGTTTTGTATTTAGCATGTTTTGATACAGTATCATCTCATGATGAGAAGTCACTTACTAGTTGACCTTTGTCATATGAAACATGGTTGAGACTGCAGGCAGCCGGGTGGCATGAATAAATTCCTGACACTTTTCTTCTAGTTTTTATCCTCAGTGTTTTACTCAAGTTCCTTTTCTACATTTTGTATTACCCTCTGAATATTTCTATTTGTTTCCCATTACTTTAAGAGATCTAAACCAATCCTATTGCCCCCACTCATAACAGGGTTTCTTCCCAAACTTCTCTGCCCAGGAACCACCATTTTAATATTCCTTCAGACATGAAAGGTTATGATTATTGACCTCACTCTATCATCTTCCTTTTTCTGTCAGTTTTTTAAAAAATTCTTAGATCAGCCTCTTTACCTCCATTTGGGCTATCATTCCCATCCAGACTCTCACAGGCTCAAAGCTAAGCTACTGCAACAGACTTTGCTTACCAAATATTCTCATTTCTCTGTGTGGCCCTTTGGTTAGCAAGCACTAACCATGTTTATATATGCTTATCCTACTTAAAAAAATATTCTATTGACTATTACATCAAGCATAAAGTATATAAAATATCCTTCCTCAGTTTCAAAAATGCAGTAATTTGCTACTGATGGATAGGAAACAAGGAAGGATCTATTAGGATCTTTTCAAAATACTGAACAGGACAGATTTAAATACTTCCAAATTTGATACAATTTCATGCACGATTAAATCTTCTCATTCCCCAATTAGACTGTAGACTCCTTAAAGATGAGAAATACTTCTCAGGACTCTAGTGCAGCACTTAACACAGTTTCAATACAGCCAGCTAACACCTAATAACCTGAACTCTAAACATTTTTGTTTTATAGACATAATCCAAATAATTCAGATGAATTCAAATAACATTTTTAGTGTTATTACTTTTTCTAGACTGTTGGTTCTACTGAAAATTACAATCATATGGAGAACTTAAATAAAGTACTGCTTCCAGGCCCCTTCTCTGGAAGTGTCTGATTTATTGATTCCTTCAAAAATCCTTAATAGAATTTCCATAGGGTGTTTGATGTATTTTTGTAAGGGTACAAGAAATTCCAAGACTCAGCCAGTTTAGAGACCTGTTAACCTATGCACCTTTTTTCTTACAATACAATTAATTGCTACTAATAAATGTTTCAAACTAAAGACAAATGCTTTTCTTGTAGATGGAATAGGGCTCTAAAGATTATGAAGCGTATTTCTTGTAGATTTTGTAAATATACTGATGGATTGCTAGAAACATCTAAATATTAATGCATTGTCATCAAAGTATTATCTCATTATATTTTAGGTATCTCCAGGAATGAAAAAATATGATTAATCATGATTACTCAGACTAAAGTTATTAATCATAATGAAAATTCTGGCCCAAGGAAGAATCTATATGTAAGTGAAAATATTTGAAGTCAACTGAAAATACTTGAACTATTTTTGAAGGAGGAATGTATCTGAATTCTTTGGAGAATCATTTAGAGATTGAGAGGAATTTCTTTTTCTTCATTCTACATTGGTTATCGTGTATTCTAATAGATTTTAGGATTTAAATAGCTTAAAAATAATGGCAAATCAGTCAAGTTGGGAAATGTTAACTCATTCTCCAATGGTAAAGAAGAAAAAGAATTAATCCCCCGTCTTTGCTTAGCAAAGCTGTAGTTCCTTTGATCCTTGGATATTTTCATTTAAAAGTCTCTGTTTTTTAAAGGGTATAGGAAAGTTCAAAAGAGGATATTATGACATCTTTACATTCATCAAAAGTCCCAGAGTGCCCATGGGTGCATCCCCTGTCCCCACAAGCACACACATAAATCACAGAGCTTTGTTTCCCCGATAGGGAGAAAGTGTAAATAGTGATTGGCTTGGTGCAGTATATTAGGGCAACAATAGAGAATGGCAGGGACTCGACAGTGCCGGTCCTGTCTAAAGAGGAGCAACATAGAGTTCCAATTAACTGTGTCAGATTCATTTTTTAAAAAATACATTTGGAATATGAAACTTTGTGTAAATATACTCAATTTAAAAACCTTTGCAACTTATTCAATTGTTACTCCCAATGCAGTAAAACCAGCATGTTTTCTGGCTGAATTTAGTCATGGAATCCAATTTTTAATCTGCTATATTGAATTCTTCTATATTCTTGGAATTGTATAAATGTCCAAAAGATCTTTTTGCAATTTTTCACAGATCTTCTAGTCATTTTTGTAAACTGATTGATACTTTATATAAGAAGTGGGTGGTAGAGAATTTCCTTTTTGAGATGGAGCTAGAATATAGGATTTGCATGTACTAAAAACACATTGAACCTAGAATGTTCAGCTTTCTAAAACCTCATATGGACATGTATATTGTAACCAGTGGCATTTGGTCAAAGGTTTATACTTGTTGACTCTATCAATAACATTGACAGGCTTATATTGGTTTGCTAAAAATGTTTATATCTGCCATGTCTTAAGCAATTCATGTCTAAGTTAATGAATAGAAATATTGGGGTTCAAAAGTAAGAATTCTCAATTTAGATTGAGTCTCACCTTGAAAAAGAAAATCAGATGAAAACCAGTATTTAAAATGTATATTCAAACATATCTCTAAATATAGTTATTTAAAAACTAATGTTTTAAAAACAAAAAGAGAAATGATTTAAAAACAAAAAGAGAAAATTTGATCCCTCATTATCACAAAGTTAAATTAGGGAGAAAGTACAGGGTACAGAACTTAATCCAGATTAGGAAAAACTATTAATGATTGTTTAAATTATATATACTTCCCCCATGCTGGGTATCAAATCCGGTGCCCTGCACATGCACTTGAGCCCTCTACCTCTGAGCTACACTTTCAGCCCTTACTTTTACCTTAATTCTTTTATGTTATTTCTTACCTTAACTCTTTTATGTAGTTAGTATAGAGATAGGTTTTTTTGTGACTTATAGAAATTTATAAATTGTCAGAACATTAGAAAAATTAAGCCTATATTTCAAATACTTATTCACCAACCTTTTTAAAGAATGTGTCACTAAGGACACATGAAGACAAAGTTTTCTCGGAAAAAAGTTTTCTGTGTTGGAAACAACTACTTTGACCTGTAGTTCATCAAAATTTTGGGCTGCCAGTTGTTTCTGTACAATACATATGCCAGTGAGGTTTATATCATGTTTTCTTTTTCTTATATTTAGACCAATGAGTAAAGATATTTGCAGGTAGCAGTATGATCCATTCAAGACCTATGATTTAAATTGATTATGTATAAGTGTACATGTATGTCAGGGAATGTAGGATGTGACCTCCATAAAGTACATGTTTTTAACCAGGTGAACCAAACATAAAGTATATTTTGTCTCTTGCATACTTCCAGATTGATCCTTTATTTATTGTTTGAAAAACTTTCTTCTATCATGTTTATAGTAAAATAACAAGTTCATTCATTTTATCCATAAGTGTTTAATTCTTCATAACCCTATGATGGACGTCAGAATCTCATGTTTCCATGGCATCTGTATTCATGGAAATATTAACTTTTTTGTTATATTCATTTATTTTGCATGTAATTTTTAGCAAAGTTTTGAAGATTTCTCTAAGTCTTTGAAAATTTAGTGTCTACTATTTGATCATTATTGCAGTCTGATAATCAACATAGCAAGAATTATGTCAGACAGTTTTTGGACATTTGATTACTATTGTTTGTAGCATCAAACAATACAAAATATAGGAAAATAACTGAATTGCAGAACTCATAAATAAAATCTCTGGTTATTTTTGTGAGGAGGGATCAACAAAATTAGAAATCATAGAGACCTGTATAAATTTTTAAGTGCTACAAACAATAATACATATTGCACCATTATCTTTGCAGTTCATATGCTTAATAGTCAAAAACAGAATCCTAAGTTTCTAATCATGTGCCTGTATGACATCCATCTACGAAATTTAAGGGATCTTGATTTGTAGGACAGATAATATATTCTGGAGCTGATCTTTCCTGAAGGCTTTAATTATGTGCCAGGGCTAATTTTAGGCATCAATGGGGCTCTCACAAATGCTGCTGTCAGGTGAGGCATAGCACATGTTCAGTCAAGTAGATTTCTACCACGGCTAAGTATTTATTAACTGAAAAAATTTAACTCTATGCAGCATGAGAACAGACACATTTGTCAATAGCATCTAGGGAACCAGATGTTTGAGATGGATATTGTATTCCTGTAATTAGTTGCTAGTAGGGTTGAAAAGTGCCCCTTTAATAGGCTAATAAAATAGTAGGTTTACCATTTAAAGCAACTTCTTTTTTTCCCCATGGGGAAGAATGGGTGCTAAAACTTATCAAGTTTAAACTACTCTGACCCAAGAAAGTGATTTCCACTCATGGAGTTGTTGTAAACTCTGAAACATACAACACGGAGAAAAAGTACATGGGTAAGAGGAAGGATATTTTCTTGGTAGTGCTTACATATATACAGTGATATATTCTGTTTCAGGAAGGTTTAATAAGGAAAAAATTAGTCTCCACAAACATGATGGTGTTAAATAAGCATAGGATTAAGTCAACAAAATATGTTATCTCCCATGATCTTGTCTATTCTTAATTTTCAATCTAAGGTTCAGAAGTCTGAAACTGGATTTTGGCAAGTTTTTTTTTTCTTGAAGCTTATAAATAAAAATCTTTCCATTGTGTCATATATGCATTAACTACATTGTAAAGTTAATTAAGCAATAGCTGGGAATTTCATGGGGATTAATGAGTAACAGGGAGGGGTGGATAGCTCAAGGTACAGCCAAGGGCCATTAACATCCGCTGGCCATTAATTCCCAGAAAATGCCCAGCATTGAAGTCATTATTGCTATTATGAACTGAAAATGGAAAAGAAATATAGGCATATGGATTTTTTTAAGGGCGATGCAATTTTAATTGATGTGTACAAGGCATTCATGGAGAACTTAATTCGTGTACATTAGCCAATCACATTGCAGGTCTCATCTCTCCTGGTTCCATTTGAGTTATAATTGAGCAATAACAACTGTAGACCCGGGCATTTCCTGGGGTTTAATGAATGGCTGGGTGGAGTTAATTGCCTAAAGTATAGTCTCAGGCCATTAACCTCAGTTGGTCACTAATCTCCAGGAATTTAACTAAGGTCATTTTTGTATGATAAGAAAAATGTATTCAATTATTTTAATATTAATTCTGGAGGCCATTTTTTGTTTTCTTGATACATATCCAATAATGGGAAAGGTCTATGGAGTCTTTCTGTAAGTCCATTTAAAAGTTACCTCATTTTGAATGTAAACATTCACTGAGTGGAGAACATACCTATGATACTTAAATAAAGCTTATTTGATGAGAACTGCATGTTCAAATGACAATGTAAATGTATGAAAGACTTTGTTTTCCTAGATTTGTCAATCCATCCATTTCATACCACTATGTTGTATTTGTGTGTACCTTGTTGATTCTTATCTTTATTAAAATAAGTTTTTTTTTAACCTTGCCTCAATCTGGAAAAAGATTGCCTTTGTCTTCACATAGATTATGTGTATTTCTAAGTAATATATGATAATAGTTTTGGTCATTATTCTTTATGATGAAAATATATTCTTAATAAAATTTTTCCTTGTGTTTCTTTTGGTAGTATATCATGTTTTACAAATAATACTAATCCTTTGTTTTTATTAATGTGTTACTAATTTTTGCTATTGTTAAAAAGTCAAAAAATAATGGACTTATTTGAAGTGAAGACAATTATTAATGAAAATTATAAGATTACCACTTAAGATCCTATTTAACAATGAGGATGTTACACAAAGAGACTAAAAGTCATAGAGTTATAAAAAAATAGGATTAATTTAATGAATGTCAACACATAATTTGCTAGTGCCAAGATAGTGAATTGTTTTGATTAGGTTTTATTGAATTCTAATGCTAATGCTCGACTGGTTTCCAAGAACATAAGTTAAAACTTTAAAAATTGTTAATGTGAAATTTGAACATGTATCTGAAAACAGATCCTAAATATGACCAATACTGATCCCATTTTTGGTAAAAAGTTAACTGACATATTTATATTTTTGAGGATATTGTGCATAATGTTAATGAAATTTGTCATGTCATAATAAATATGTTTTAAAACCCTGGATGTATTTGTATATTTACTAAAAAAATTCTTGACAGAATGACCATTGTCTACAAATAATGTAGTACTTTTATAGCTTTGCATTGAATGTTGATAAAAAAGGATTTGAATATGTATCATCAGATATTTTCATTAGTGAAGGGCACTAAGGAAAATAGTGTGTGTGTGAATACATAGCTAACCTTTTATAAAAACATCCTCCAATGAAGAATGAAAGCAATAATTATATACCTGAAAAATAGTCTCTATTATTGAGTTATTTTGATAACAACTTTGTTTCTTCATTTTTATTAATATAATTATATTCATTGAACCAAATAATCTGAATGTATTTAGCACCATACACTCATTAAAGATTTAACATCAGAAGTCAAAATTAACAAAAGTTAGCAGATTTATAAACACCAAAAAAGTTCATAATTGTGATTGGAATTAACTCTTTTTCAGCGTCTTTCATAATATATGACAGCTGTATGGACTAAATGACTATAGTTCTCTCTATACCATAACAACAGCTTGTTTCCTTATATTCACTCTGTTCAGTATAATCTATAAAGAGTTTTTTAGCTTCTTTGTGCCAAAGATACAGCTATTTATTTTTGTAAATAGATGACACAAAGTTGAGAAATTATTTAGAGTTCTAAAACTATAGGTCTTAAAGGTAAGATGGAAGCATAGGTTTTCTTTTTTTTCCAAATCTGATACCTTTACCCCAGTACCTGAGTTTCATAGTTGGGACACGATAGTTTTGGTCACTGTAAAGGTTTGTGAGTTAATTTAGGATACCTTTTTTCATTGCTTATGGTATATCATTTTTGCACATAAAAACAAACTATACCTTTTTCATTTGCATTAAAATCAATATCTTATAATATCATTGCTAATATAAACAGACAGTTAATTTTCTTTATTATAGAGCAATATATATGAAATTACATGTTATGGAGTTTTAAAATTAATTGAAAATTAATTTAACAACCGTATTCTAGTTAGTGCTATTATAAATTTTCAAAAATTCCAATAAAACTCCTTTTTTGGTTATCTAATCCTGTATGTAGTACTTTGGTATTTGGGTTTCTTTGAAAACCCCTCATTTGAAAATAAAATGTATTGTTTAGACATCCACATTTCAGTGAAGATAGATAATCTTGTTTGGGTACACTGCATCAATCTCCTATTCAGTTTTTTATTTTATCTTAATAAATTGTATTATATTTCAGAGACTCATATTTGTTTTCATGAGACCTATTTTTAGATTGCACATGATTTACATTATCTTTTCTCTGTGCTACTGAATCTCTAATACATGTCTATTTTGTCTCTGCTTATAAGAGCTTGCTTAAATTGGTTACGTTATTATTTTAAGTAGCACTACAAGAATCTGAAAATGTCTTTGTATGCAACATTTGCATACAACAAAGAATATTTGTTCTGTGACAGAAAGTATAATCAGAAACACTGTGAAATGTAGATCAGGGTCAGGAAATTTATATAATCCAAGTTTTATGTCTTCTTTGGAATGTTAATAGTTTTGAATGTTCCTATTATTAGGGTGAGGAAAGAAAGCAGCATCTAAATTTGAATGTTCAAGAAAAAAATCATAGAAACTGAGGGACAAGTTTGCCAAAATGATCAGATTCTAAAGGTAGGAAGAAAATATAACTTTCTAGACTATAATTCAAAAGCAGAAAATTCCAGATGGTGAATCAATAAAAGGCAATAATCTGCTTCTCTATGTGGACTTTTTAGAGAATTTTAAATGCTTCATGGAAAATTATTATCTACCAATATAGTCCTATCCCAAGCACAATGTTGTTCAAAGTTCACCTGCTTCATTAACCTCTGTGAAATGAGTTCCTTTCTATCCTTGGTAGAAAAGAGAAAAATACTAATTAAGCAACAAGTTATACCTGCAAGAAGAAGTCCTCTTACCTTCAAGACGGTGGGCACTCTGAGTAATAAAGGTCTTGTGTTATCCATAACTTTGATTCTGTAAATTAAATGTGGATGAAATAAAATGAAACTAGGAATCAGAATGAATCTTTATTTTTTAAAAATCTTTATGCACAATAGATTGTTCAGTGTAAATCAAATTCTAGAAATACTTGGAAGCAAATGGATTTGCAAACCTCACATGTTCTAGGGCTAAAACAATGCAGACATTTGCATCCTTTCTTTGGTTCATGATCTTTCAGTCCATCTGATTTAATTATGGAGGAGACAAGCTCAATTAGAAGCTAAAATACTTTGCAACACTGCCTTTTAAAAGTTGAAACTCTTACTTCTTAAAGGTAAAGCACAATATAACAGCAGATGTGGAAAAAAGAGCACTGGAAGAAAATGGGCTTAAATGGATCCAAAGACAAAAAGAAATTGGATCTATTTCAAAACAAAAATAATATTAACTTTCAGGGTACCAAGGATTTCCAATTTTCTTTTAAAGTACTATACAGGGTCATTCAGTTTACTAAAAACATTAAAAACAGTTGCTGATGACTGTAGAAGTTACTTTTGACAGTTCCTTCCGATAAAATATTTGAAGTCTAAATTATACAAGAAAAGGTTTTACGTGGGGATCTTGAATACTGTTGAACTTCACTACACTTCCCGGACTTTTTGGGCACTTTTTATATTTTATAATGTTAACTGATGTGCAAATCCAATTTACTTGTAGAACATGTCTTTTATATAATATTCAGATTGTATAGAGCATATAATTTATTCAAAATTTTCTTTTGAATTTGCTATAAAACCACCTTTCAAAATTGTCAGTAAATAGTGAGCACTCTGTCTAGTTACAAAGTAATATTTATACCAATAAGAGACAGAGATGTGAAATTTCAGATGTAACTCTCTGGATAAAAGGTGGAAAGAAGGGGCTGGGATTGTAGCTCAGTGGTAGAGTGCATGTGAGGCACTAGGTTTGATCCTTAGCACTATGCAAAAATAAATAAAGGTATTGTGTCCATCTACAACAACAAAAAAATTTTAAAGGTGGAAAGAACTATGTAGAAGAATAAAACGAGATCCCTTTGTCTCTAGCTGCACATATATCAACTCAAAGTGGACCAAAGACCAAGGAATTAGAAAAACTATAACTGCTAGAAGAGAACGTAGGGTCAACACTCTAACATATTGGCTTAGGCACTGACTTCCTCCTTAATAAGACTCACAGAGCTCCAGAAATAAAACCAAGAATCAGTAAGAGGGATCACTTTAAATAAAAATCTTCTGCACAGCAAAGGAAACAAGAGCATGAAGAGACAGCCTACAAAATGGGATAAAAATCTTTGCCAATTACTCTTCTGATAGGGGATCAATGTCCAGAATATATAAAGAACTCAAAAAACTTATCACACACACAAACACACAATCAATCAATGGACAAATGATTGGTCAGCCATTTCTCAAAAGAAGTACAAATGGCCGAGGGAAATGCAAATCAAAATTACATTGAGATTTCATCTCAGAATGGAAAACATTAAAAATACAAATAACGATTTCTGGCAAGGATGTAGGGAAAAAGGTACACTTATACATTGTTGGTGGGACTATAAATTAGTATAACCACTTTGGAAACGGTACGAAAATTCCTCAAAAGACTAGGAACAGAACCACCATATAACCCAGCTATCCCACTCCTTGGTATTTATCTAAAAGCCTACTCCAGTGATATATGCATATCAGCAGTCCAATTCACAATAGCCAAGTTATGGAATCACACCAGGTGCCCCCATCAACAGATGAATAATGAAATTGTGATGTATCTACACAATGAAATTTTACTTAGCTGCAAGGAATAATGAAATTGTTATATGCTGGTAAATGGATGAAAATGGAGAACATCATACTAAATGAAATAAGCCAGACTCAAAGTCAAGGGTTGTATAATTTCTCTCTTTTGTGAAAGTAGAAAAAAGACATTTAAAAGGGAAAATAAAAGAACAGTAGAGTAGGGAAGGGGATCAAGGGAGGAGGACTGAGGTAGGGGAGCAACTAATGAATGAAATTGAGCAAACAATGCTGTATGCATGTATAAGTGCATCACAATGAATTCCAATTTTATGTAGAACTATAATGTACCAATTAAAAATAATAAACAGTAGGGGGAAAAGATCAGGGGAAGGGAAGAGCAGAGGTAAAGGGGAAGTACTGGGAATTGAGAATGAGTAAACTGTGTTATACACATTTATGATTATGTCAGAATGAACCACATTATTACATACCACAGTAATGCACTAATAAACAAAGTAGAACTAGACAGCATGGCTGTGAGAGTATTGAAACTAGTAAGAGGAATGAGAAGTAGAGGGAAGGAAAAATAGTAGAGATGCCATTAAATACCTGTTCCAACTGTTCTTAGTTATGTATTTGATAGTTCAATATGTTCAAGTCGCTGTCCTGAGAGCTGGGGTCTCACAATAAATAAGGTATTGAGTTAAATTTTTATGACAAAATATAGTACCTAGGCTAAAATGAACATGTGTGTGAAGAGAGAACAAAGAAGTTAGTATGGTCTTTCTGCTGGGGGACAGAATTTTTTTTTTGTCAAAATATTAAGAGTTTTCCACAAGAACTAATTATCCCAAATTATTTCAAGTAGTAGTAATAGGAAAAACTAGAAAATATAGACTTTGAAAACTATTAGTTCAATATTCTCAGATCATAACATTCTTAGGAACACACTGGAAGAAATGTGAGGGATGTAATTTTAAAAAAAAAGCATCTGGAAGGTAGGCTAAAAGGCCTTCGTGACCATACACAGGAGCATGACCCTTCAAGCAATGGGGAGACTTGATGGTAAGTTGCAGGGGAAGTTGTAGGTTGTAGAGGACTTTTTAGAAGTTCAGTTTATGTCCTTCAATTGATGAATGGATAAAGAAACTGTGGTATATATATATACAATGGAATATTACTTAGCTATAATAATAAAATTATGGCATTATGCAGGCAAATGGATGAAATTGGAGAATATCATGCTAAGTGAGATAAGCCAATCTCAAAAATCAAAAAGACGAATGATCTCACTGATAAGCAGATGATGACACATAATGGGGAGTGGGAGGGGGGCAAGAATGGAGGAAGGAGGGACTGTATAGAGGGAAAAGAGAGGTGGGAGGGGTGGGGGGTAAGGAAAAAATAATGGAATGAATCAAAAACTATTACCCTATGTAAATGCATGATTATGCAAATGGTATGCTGTTACTCCATGTACAAACAGAAATAACATGTATCCCATTTGTTTACAATAAAAATAAATTTAAAAAAAAGTTCAGTTTATGTTTGGCTAAATTTGAGAATATGAATTTAAAAAAATTGTATGGCAAGTGACAACTATGCAGAAGTGATTTTATATAGAGTAATGTGTTTTTTCCTGCATCTTGAGAGAGCAGTCCTAGCTCTGCTGATTTCTGAGGTTCTGATAGTAACTGTTTCCATTTAAATGAATAAGTTGGGAGTTATTTTTTTATGCTGTCATGATCTGGCCAGATAAATATTTTGATTAATTGGTAAATTTCCCTTAAATGGGATAAAGTTGACCAAAGAATGAAAAACCCTAATTTTTGGAATAGTAGGTGTGAGTATTCAGAAGAATGTTGCTTACTTTTCTGATGCAGTTTTGGGGAGAAGGCAAGATTAGACTACTGTGTGGGTGTGGAGGCTTGGTTGGTAGGGTTCTTCTACTAAGAATCCTGCTTAAGTAGTGATGTATAGGGTCGTAATTAAACCTCAACCTTGTTACCTATAGGGATAAGGAAACAACTGAAAATTGCTCCTTGGGAAGGGAAATCATATAAGTCAGTTAATACATCTATCAATAGCAGCATCTGCACTGAGAAAAATACCTGTAGTCCTAAAAATCCATTCCTGTGGACATAAAGGGGAAGGATCCTTCAAGCCAATTCTCTTATTTTGCTCTTTACATCCAATAATTATTCCTTTAAACTCTTCAGTGCTGTTTGTTTTTCTTTAGTTTTAAGGAACTTGGAAGATCTGTGTGGAGGTGGGGGAAGTGTTTTTACCAGTTGCCTAGCATATGGATACAATGCTTCTTTTGGAAGCATATTAAGAAAGGAAGGTGGCAAGACCTGGGTATTCAGTATGAAAACCAAAGTGGAGTGTTATCCTCCTCTCTGGCCTAACCTGTGTGTGAGTAGTCAGAGACTTTTTTACCTGTGACATTATTTGAGGCAGTAATAAAAATGGGAAGGTTCAGTCGTGATTTTTCAAGATATTTGTAATGAATTCCAGACTATAGAGATCAGGTAGAAAGTGTGTGTTCACAAGACAGTTGTGTCCCAGGACCACCAGAATTCCCATTCTGGTGGGAATTTAGGACTCACCTTTTCAGTTACTCAACTGACTCTTCAGACTTACTTTTGATTCAGTAACATTCCAATAAATTCTCTTCTGCTCTAGTTGACCAGGATCAGTTTCCATTCTTTGTAACCCAAATCCTGATTGTGCAGTTTGCTAGGATGATATGAAATACACAATCCACAAATTATTTGTTAAATCATAAACTATTTCTAAGTATGAATGAAGAAGTGATCAGATTAGATTTGTGATTTAGATCACTTCAACAGTAGGGATGGTGGACAATAGTGGTTAAAGATAGAGATGAGTGTAATTATTGCTATTGTGATTGGTCAGGTGGAAGAGAATGAGGAAAACTCGGGAGTGAGTCATCTCCTGTTACTCAGGTAATAAGGAGAATTAATGAAACAGCCTTTAGGAATTATTTCAGAAATAAAGAGTGGAGTGAGGGAGTGAAAGAGTTCAAGGGTACTCCCAGGAGTCATCCTTGCTGACTTTAATATATAGGCAAAAGAAGAGATCCTAGGGAGCAAAAGGTGGAATCAGGTAGAAGTTAAAGCATGGGCAGTAGTGGTACTCTAGAAACCAGGAGAGGACAGAGCTTTGTGAAAAGAAAATGACTCAAAAGGTCAACAAAAGTCAAGAAGAATTTAAAATTAAAAACTAACCACAGGGTTTGACAGTTTGTAGGTTATGGGTGAACTGAGAGCAGGGTTAAAAGTCATCTTTCAGAGGACTGATTTGGAGGTGACAAGCTTGATAGAAGGAATGAAGATTCCTCTTCTGAGGAGCTTGACTGAGAGAGTGAGAAGAAAGCACATGGAATTGGGTAATGTGGAAAATAAAACACTTTTGGAGACACAAAGTTTAGAAAATTCAAGGAAGCTAGAAAATAAGTGGGGCAAAGTCATGATATGAGACCATTTCATTTTGTGATTCACTGTTTTCTCATCCATAAAACTGGAATAGCAGTAACCACATCACAGGGTGTTTGAGGGTAGAGGTAAGGCAGATAAGCTTGCACTTTCTTGACATCCCTCTTGTATGCCATCATAACAATAGTTTGCTCTTTCTCCACTTTCACCTTAAATTCTAGTCTCTTTCATGGCATGTAATTTGTATTATATTCACAGCTGCATTCCTAGCTCTTGGAATATTAGATCCGCATGTGGGTTGGATTTGTTGAAATTTTAAAAATGAATAAATGGATGCATACTCTGGTGGGAAGGTAGTAGATATTAATCTTTTAAAGTGTTTCAGCTCTTCACAGACACCATTTGAAACATTGGTTTTCATTTGTCTCAGCTCTCGGTTTTAAGTTTCCTTCCGGTAGAAGGAGTTTGCTAAAGTCAATTATGCATTCTGATAAGGATTTAAAAGTGTTTTTCATGAGATAAAACATAAAAGTTATTTTTCATTTATTCTAACCTTAAGGGAAATAGGAATGGAAGAAGATATTTGGCATACAGAAATATTACAATATATAATGAGGGCATATTTTATATTATGAATTACAGCTTTAAACAGAATGTTTAATGCTGCTATAATCCCTTGCTTCCCTCTCCCCAATCAAAGCAAACCAAGTATTACTGACACACTATTGTCCTTATCACTGAGGAATCAGAGAATTTTAAGACATATCAAGAGATCATCTAACTTAGTAGTTGCCTTCATCCCTATGCTATTTTTAAAAATGCTTAAGAGCAATTTTTTTGCAAACATGAATAATAGTGAAGATTTTAAAAGAAAAACAATATGTAAAGTGGCTATTTCATCTCTCTATAGTTGTTTTAATTTCTAGTGTTTTTAAATTATTGTAAACATAGGACAATTTAAAAAGTTGATGGCAAACTCATTATAATGTAGCTTTATCCAACTGTAAAAATAAAAAGCAAATTAATACAAACAAAATAATAAAACCAATAAAAACAATTCAAGGAAATCATTACTTAGAAGCAATAGTGTTATTTTTCTGAAACCAAATACACTGTTCACAATGTGATTGTGGCCCTAAGTGCCACAGATCCAGGTTTTGCAGTTCACCATGCTGTGCTTCTGCCTGCTCTAAGATTCTTCCACCTATTTTTCTAAACAAAACACTACACCTATTTTATAATGTGCACCTTCACTGTCATTTAGCTTTCACTTGGTTCTAATTCATCTCTGCCATAGATCCTCCAGTTTTCTTTTCACATTAGAAAAGTTTATTATTCACTTACTATAGTAAATAAAGTTCTACACAGTGACAGTGTGTTGCAAATTCAGTCCCTGAAGTGTGGGGCGGAACTTGATTCAAAGTTGTCATGAGAATGATCTTACTATAGTGTCATTCATCATAACTTGGAAATGCAAACAACTACCCAAATTAGTCTTATAGGAATTCATAGAACCCTTCCTTGTTTCATTTTATAATGTCTTGGATCATCTAAACAAATATTCTTGGTGGGTTTATGATCGTGCTTAATTCTAATTAAAATCTTACATCAATGTTATCTCCTGTTGTGCTGTAGATATTTTAGCTTTGTGTGTTGTATTTCTCCTGTTATCCATCAGTGTCTTTTTTCCTCTTTCTGAGTTATGCACCCTCAGTTATGTTAATGTTCTTCTGGTCTACTTTCATCCTCTGATTGTTCCTTATTATTCCTCCCCTACTTTGTTTTTACTTTCTCTTCTGTTTTCCACCATCCCCATAATGTTTCCTAACTACCAAACCGTTATGCAATCTCAATGGCCTTTCTTACTTGGGTGGTCCTGTGACTAGGAAGGAGCCTGCCCTCACACAGCATGTGTGCTAAAGTTTCAGTGTGTCTGCTCCCTTGCTGTCTCTACATACTGCAATTTTCATCTAGTTTCTATTTCCTTTTTCTGTTTCATTATTATAATAATTTAGTCAGTGTTCAGTCTTGTGTGCTAATAAACACAAGGATGCATTAGACCTGATATAAATCCATGTCTTCCAAGAGTTTGTATTTCTAGGTGGTAATGCAGACAAGTAAAACAAACAATTGTGGTTTAGTGTGATTTATTATAAAGGTAGGTGATACAGAACAGGGAGAGGCTAATGTTTCCTCTGCAAACAATTCGAAGGTAGGTGGTGTTGGAACTGATAGAACTGAAGAAAGAACTATAGAAAGTAAGGTTTTTTCTAGAATTTCTGTGACTAGAACCAGAGTCTTGATGCTACTAAAATGCTCTCTAAATTTTCTTTCTGCAGCTTTCTGGCTTATCATTTTCTCTGGCTTTTTCTGTTAATGAAATCATAGTCTTATATCTTTCTTGTTCATTCTATGAGAAAACTATTGGAGAAGGATCTTAAATGGTGGCCCTTTGATAATATCCTCATCTTTACATAGTCACTGTGGACAAAGGAGGAGGACACTATGGTTACTTGATCCAACCTAGTCATGTTCTAATAGTTCTGAGTGGAAGAAGTTCTGAGGAGAGGAAGGAGCCACCCTGCTATTCCAGGTGAAGCTTATGAAAGATGGAGCCCAGGACAGAAAATGCTGGGAACTGAATCATGCAAAGACAGGAAGTCACGTTATTCTCCATAAGCAGACTTTTCTTTGAGTTTAGGATGCATTCAACTTTCAGTTCCATTCTACTCTTACTATACTTTGGTAAGGGAAACAAGAATGTTTTACAGACTATTTCAAGTGACAATCTGGAAGTCACAACTGGGATTTAGGTCATGGAATATATATTTGAAACATAGTGCACATACAGAAACAAAATGCACAAATAATTAATATACAACCTGATAAATTTTCACAAAGGAAGCACACCAGTGTAAATTAGTACATAGGTCAAGAAACAGAACATAATACTTCCCTGGAAACAATTGAAGTGTTTAAGGAGCATGATAGGGTTGGATTCTGAATTTTGAAATTAATAGCAAATATGAACGTAGACTAAAGATGAGACTTTTTTGAAAGAGTTTAAGAAAAGGAAATGAGGGTCTGAATCAAGATAATATCTTTAGAACAAGAGGTAACATCCAGTATATGAACCTTAGGTAATTTTCTGTGGAAAATTCCAAGCCTGAAAATATTTTAATTAATAACTTGATTTACTAGGTAAAAGTACATAATAAATTTATAAAGGAGGAGGACACTATGAAGTTTTAAAACATAATGCTAAAAAATGTCTAATATTAGGAAAACATAGAAGAATCCATTGATAGACAAAAAGAAATGTTCTAACAGGGAAAATTCACCTCTGAAATGTCATCAACAATCCTTATGAATCCTTAATGTTCTTTACTGATTTTTTCAATTTTCTTCCTGCAAAAATTATGAGTACTGAGAACATCATGTCAGTCATCTGTTCCAGTTAATTTCACAGGAAGATGGGGATGGAAGCTCAGCAGATGGTGCGACCTTTGCTCCTGGAGCACTGTGGGTTAAGTCATCACTCCACGGGTGCCTGTCTTCTTGTTTTAAGCTCACTGAGAGCGGTGGAGTGATTGGTCTGTGGCCACTTACCCTGTTCTGTGTATCTATTTGTGAGGCAGAATGGGATGATGGCAAGAATACTACACCAGGAAATAGAATATTCGTTTTATTCTAGTACCTGTCCTATCTTAGCTGCATGATCTTTGTATGATTGATTGATTGATTGATTGATTAATTTTAGTACCAGGGATTGAACCCAGGGGCACTTAACCACTAAGTCACATTGCCAGCCCTTTTTATTTTTTATTTTGAGACAGGATCTCGCTAAGTTGCTTAGGGCCTTCACTGAGTTACTGAGGCTTTCTTTGCACTTATAATCCTCCTGCCTCAGCCTCCCAAACTGCTGGGATTACAGGCGCCTGGCAGTCTTTTGTAATCTATTCTTTTGTAAATTTTAAAAGATAAGGGACTTGAGTGAAATATCTTATTTTCCTTCAACTACAAGCATCTTGTCTAATTCCTTTGAAGTTATTTCCCCCCCAAAATGTTATTAAATTCTTTCGAGTTTTAATTTTTTTCATTTTTGAAATGATAAAAATTATTTCAGCATATTGATAAGAACCAGATGAGATTGAGGGTTTTAAAATAACTTAATTCTGAAATGCCATCCAAATTATAGAAGTTAGGGCTGAGTGCTGTACCACATTTCTCTTTCTTATTATTCATAATTTCCCATTAGCCAAAGAAGAAGTATTCTGTTTCCTAAGAAAGCTCAGTTGTACGTTTATTTCTGTAGACCTAGATCTTAACATATTTAGTCAGTCTTTTTGGGATTTTTTTTTTTTTTTTAATTTGGTTTTAGTTTTTAAACAGTTCAGTCAGTGTTCAGCCATTTCCAGGTAAAATTCATCTTATTTGCCACCTTGCTTCTGAATTGAAAGCCTATAGTAGTCTGTGTCAATGTGGTTTGAAATTAACACTAAATATTTGAAGAATTGTACCTAAACTTAAGTGTAAATCTCCAGAGTGTATTGAGAAGTGTGATGTGTGCTGGTTCCTTATTAACTTAAGTTTGCATTTTAGGTTCACAAGGCTCAATTGTGGCTTGTCATGACCAGGCTTATTTTATGGATGTGATTTGCAAACCAATAATTATCTAAATAATATAAATGTGTAAGTGTAATTTGTTAGTGCTTAACTGTTTTAAATATATTTCAGTCTGGAAAAGTTTGAATGAAAATGTTTTTTTTTTTTTTTTTTTTTTTCGTGTTTTCTTAAATGCTTCACAGTCCCAATTTGTTTTTAGGGGAGAGTATGCTGTGAACACTTTCTTTCATGGAAGCCTACTGAAGTAATTGTCCAAAAGAAATAAGAATGGAATGGGTATTTATTGAGCTTCATTGAGGTGTCAGGTAGTGCTTCCTTTAATCTGGCAGCTCTGCAAACTTTATTGCTGGTTGAAAGTTTGGGAGACAGAGGATCAAATGGACTATTGGTTCTATACTTGATATTAGAGGAACTGGAATTTAGTTCTGGTCAGGGATTTGTCTTACAGTTTCTATTTTCTCTTTGACAGATACAGAAAGAAAGGTTTTACCTAAAGTGTTCTATGCTATGATTAAAAAATTATGTCTCTTGTGTACTAGAGTTTGCAACTTACATATTATGAAATTTGCATACAATGATTTTTACTGTCAAATACTAAGAAATTTGTATCTGTGGAAGATGTTTTATTAACTATATGTATACATGTGTGTGATAGAACTTGTACATCTATAATATAAAAGATATATATGTAACTAACATGTTACATGTGATGTAATTTATACTTTATATATAATGTATAGATCTAACCTATATGATATATCATGAGTGATATATAATATAATACCTGACTTGTATGAATGTGCTCTACTCAGTTTTTTCCTTTTCTTGACCAAAAGATGCAAAAAGAACAATTAGAGGAGGGAAAGTTTATTTTGGAGCCCACAGTTTCAGAGGTCTCCATCCACAAATGACCAACTCTATTCCTTGTGTCTTGAGGTGAGGCAGAACATCATGGTGGAAGGGTGTAGTGGAGTAAAGCAGCTCAGGACATGGCACCAAGAAGCAGAGAGAGGGATACTCACCAGGTACAAAGGCACACCCTCAATGACCTACCTTCCTACAGCCACACTCTACCTACCTTCAGTCCCTATCAGGGGATTAATTCACTGATGGAGTTAAGGCACTCAGAATCCAATTATTTCACCTATAAGTCTTCTTTCTTTTTTTAGGTTTTTAAAATTCTAATTAGTTATACATGACAGTAGAGCAAATTTTGAGACATCATTCATAAATGGAGTATAACTTCTCATTCTTCTGGTTGTACATGATGTAGAATCACAGTGGTCATGTAATCATATACATGCATTGGGTACTAATGTTCAATTCATTCTACTGTCCCTCCTGTATTCTTGATAATTGCCATTCTGACTGGAATAGTTTTGATTTGTATTTTTCTAATTGCTAGAGACATTAATCAAACAGACACATCTCTTTAGTGCCTTAGCCCATTTATTGATTGGGTTATTTTTTTTTTTTTGGTGTTGAGTTTTTGAGTTTTTTGTATATCCTGGAGATTAATGCTCTATCTGAGCTTTTGGAGGACACCTCATATTTAAACCATAATAGCATATGTATGTATATACATGTTTTATACACAAACATATACACTATATCCAAAGTTAATCATGGTCTTCAAATATGTTTCAAGTGACCAGATCAGCATGCTACATGTTTCTCAAAAATACAAAATTTTAAGGTCTTAAAAATTGAGAGGGCAATTATGGTTATGTCCATTCAAAAGCTGCTTCAGGAGATTTGGCTGCAAATGTATATTCCTTCTAGCAAATAGCACATTATTATTAGTTGCTAACTGCATAATTGTAAAATTAGTAGTGTTAAGTCATTTCTTTTAAAAAGCCTCCAATAAACTTAAATATATAATCAAATATAGCAATAAAAGTACCACCAACATGATTTCGAGCTACTCAAGTCGTTTGCATAAGTATACAGCGTGCCAGTGATGCTAGACGCACACGTGGCTTGCTGGTCTGCCTCTCCTGCTGTCTTTTTGCTTCAAGCAACAGCATATCGCAGGTCACAGACATGATATTCACATGCATATTTCAAAACACACGTTTTCTAAAATAAATTTAAAAAAAAGAAAAAAAACCCCACATTTTCTGTAGTGAGGCATTATCTTTAAATGGATGTCATAACAAAGAAGTAGCTTTTCCGTTCTTATTTCAAGATTCATGGGGAATATTATCCATTTATCTTTAAAGGTTTCTCATTTCTCTTTAAAAAAAAAAAAAATCCAAATGCTTCACCTTGGCTGAGAAAGCCCTGAATGACACAGCGCCTTCTTACCATTCCTTTCTCTTGCTCTTCTTCCCCGTGCTCCCTGGCCTAGTTTTGCCTTCCCATGAAAGTATACTTGGCAGTATGCATACATTAATAAGACTTAATTTCACTAGTAATAGGAATCTTGGCTTTACATAAATTTTCAGTAGAACGTCACATTTTATTGGAGAGATGAAACACATTAGTTTTCCTAAACTGTTAGAAGATACTTTAGATGTGTTATCTTCCTTTGAGGTTGTCTACTTGCCTAGAGGCAGAGTTGAAAAGTAATTCTTTGCCTAGGTAATAATTAATCCCCACAAGAGTAGAAAGTGAGAATTTAATAGAGCTTTTATAATTGAGAACTCAATCCAAATATACAGAAATGTCTTTAGAAGTTTCCTTTGTAAACATGAGAGTAAAAACATAACTGTGATGAATGTAGTCTTTCTCAGAACACATAAATTTGCATTGGAGGTTTTCTTCATGTGACCAAGACATGCCAATCACCCTAAAGTTCTCTGTAAAATGATGTTCATTCTATGAAAGCCTCTGTGTGTGCAAACTCTCTCTATCCCAGTCTAGAACTCTTGTGTCTTACAGAACATAGATCCTAGAGAAATTTCAAATGCATTTCCTAGTATTTCATATACTTTCAGCAATTTTATTATAAGATTTCAATATAAGGCAACCAGAGAATTAGAGGAGTTATGAGTGTACATTCTGGTACAGTTCACCCTAATGAACTTGCTAATAGTGTGAGTCTTTGACAAATTTCCTCATCACTAAAACAGAAATATTAATATAACTCTGAAGGGAGATATAAGAATTGAATGAATTAATAATGTTTAAGTATAGTTCTTGGCACTTCAAGTATCAACATTGGGTGCTCTTTTCTATAAAAGCTGCTTTTCTCAAATTACACCCAACCTTAGAATTCCTCTAAGAAGAATTGTAGAGAGAAGGGGCTATCTTTCAGAAAATAATTTAATTGGCATGCTTCATGGAGTACAAAAATATGATTTTTTGGTATTGTTTGGGGAGTTAAGGTAAGACAAAGTAGTGGTACCAAGAAATTAACAAGGATTTGGAAACTTAGAGGAAAGACTCAAAGTACAATAAAAGAGTCTAGCATAGCAGGAGGGTGGTGCTTGAGTAGGAAAGATAGTGGATAAAAGTTTCTTTATGATAAGAATGGTCAAGAGATTTTACCATTAGGGATTCCTGGTATTTAAGTTATTAGCTGTAATGTCACAGTCATCCTGGTTTTAAATTTTAATCAAGTTGTCCATGGAAACATTCCTAAATGTATGGCAGTTTGAGGAATGTATACATTGAAGCCATGCCCAGTGGGGCAATTATGATGCAACACAACAAAAGCCCAGCTATATTGAAGGTAAAATTTAAGGTGAGGATAAAGAATGTGGCAGATCAAAAAATCAGGGCTGAAGAGGAAAAGCCGAGTCATCATTCTTACCCCCAAATTGATCTTTGTAGATTCGGGGGGAGATACAGAATTTCTGATGAAAATATACCAGCCAGTTTTTACTTTTTTCTTGAAAACTGGTAACCTAATTCAATTGAAAGTCTTAACAGTAATAGTAGTAATAGTAGTAGTAGTAGTAATAGTAGTAGTAGTACTGGGGATGGAACCCAGGGTCACTTTACCACTGACTATATCCCCAGACCTCTTTCTCTTATTTTTTAAATTTTGAGACAAGGTCTCACTAAATTACTGAGGCTGGTCTTGAACTTGCGCTCTTCTTGCCATAGCTTCCCAAGTCACTGTGGATTATAGGCATGTGCCATATGCCCCATTATGACATTATTAACAACAGAGAAAGTGGTCTCCAAGAAATCTGACCACAGGACCTTGCCGAACAATCAGACTCCACAGGAACTAGTATCTACTGCCTTCAGGGCATTAGGGATCTCTTAGAACATTCACAAAAAGAGGAGCCTGGAGCTATTAACAATGGGAGCCATTCCCTCCCTCCTGCTTGTTCCTCCCCCTCCCCCTTTTGCTCTCCATTTCTATTATGTCTGTGTATCAGTTCTAGACTTCCATTGCTACCATGGGGCTACACTTGTTCACTTCTGTATTCATTTATAACATTTGCATGTGCTCACTTATAAAACTCAGTGCATGTTTTCAACTTCTTTTTCCACTTTTCCCTTTGGTATTTCCTAAGTTTAAATGCTGAAGAGAGCAAACCTAATTGTACTAATTCAGCTTTCCAAGCAGGCCTGTGGATGGTCATCCTTGTGTCTGAATTCTACCTACTGTAAGTGACAGAAGATAGATTGCTGTCAGAACATATGTCTGGTGTGAGTTCTACATTTACTCCTGTATTTTCACATGTTAGTTTTCCTCTGATGGATCTATTTAGTTACATTGGACTTTCTGAACATGGAGGACATTTACCTCTATTTTTCTTATCTGAAGAATATTTTAGAATAATGAATTAGAATGAATTGACCAGAACTGAAGTGAGTTTGTTGAATTTTTGTATTCTCTGTGGAAATTACAAGCCCTGGTTGAAACTTTCTCATAAAGAATCCTCTTGTAAAGACAAAATGAATGACATAACCCAATAGGATTATTTCTAGGATGCATGCTAAAAATAAGCAGGTAAACATCTGAACACTTCTAGGTTCTTCCTTTTCATGCATTGCAAGAGAGATGCCAGAGAATCATTATCTGTTTCCTGTCCTCAAAACAGACCCCACATATTGAATAACTGAGTGACAAGCAATCTGGCCTATCCATATGACCATATTGTTTCCATCCCCTAATTAGCCTAGTCCTCACTGTGCTGATGAGGAAACAGATGCATGAAGCAGCAAATTACCTTCATCTTGCCTCTGAACAAAAAAAGACACAGCATTTAATTGTCTCATTTGAACTTGGGCCATTCAAAAGCAATAAAGTGGAAATATTCAAGAAGGAAACATTGCTTTTTAAAAACATGTTTTCTTTTCATTTAAAAGTCACCACAGAATATAGATTTGAATTATAGGAATTTGGCAACTTTAGTTGGAAATAATTACTTGGTATTATAAGACTGAGATCCAGTTGGTTCATTAATTGACATGTGGATAAATAGAGATAAATGTAAAGTGTTTGTGGTCCTGAGGGTGTACTGCACATTTACCTTCCATGCCTACTTCTCAGTCAAATTAATTGTAACGGTTCCTTTTACATTCTTTATCTGATTACATTGGAAGTGTAATTTTGCATAGCTATCAAAGTGGCAGAAGTGCAGGGAGGAAAACAAATGCCAGAGAGGAGCTAATGAGAACCAATCAAACTGCCTGACAGAAAGACACAGACAATCTTTTAACTTTGGTTTCTGCCTTCCAATCTGAACTTTGTAGTGCTTTGTCATTTTATTCATGTCTCTGTGATTTCAGGCCCTAACAAAGTTTTGAGTAGTTATTATTGTTAGCCAAGATTTATTGGATATTTTCCTGTCATTAAAAATGATACTGTTTCACATAGATCATTTAATTTTTGCAATCACACTAGGATCGAGGTGCCATTACTATACCATTTTGTAGATGAGAAAAATTGAGTTTTAGTGAGTTAGAAGACATAACAATCCATGTTTCAAAAACCATAGTGAAAGCACAAATAAAAGCAGGAAAAAAATGTTAAAACAGGATGCTCATAATTGAAAATAGACTTCTGAACTTTCATCTTTAAGTTTTATTTCATGAAGATGCAAGAGATATTATATGTACATATGGTGATCTTCAAATGATATAGTAATGCTTGAACACCAATTGGTCTAAGTAGAAGAATGCTTTACAGTTCTCAGTGACTGTTTAGCTTTGTCACTGTGACTGAAAGACCCCACAAGAACAACTTAGGGAAGGAAAATTTATTTCATGTCACAGTTTCAGAGGTTCATTCCACGGTCTGCTATTCAATTGCTCTGGGCCCAAGATGACGCAGAACATCATAGCAGAAGGAAGTGGTAGAGAAAAGCTTCTTAGCTCATGACAGGCAGGAAGGAGAGTCAGAGAGAGAGAGAGAGAGAGAAAGAGAGATAAAGCGAGAGCTCTCTTCACTGTGGAAAAAATATGAACCTCAAAGGTACACCTCTGACCTTCTTTCTCCAGCCACACCCTTCCTTCCTACAGTTACAATTCATTAATGCATTAAAGAGGACTAATCCACTCATTAGGTTATAACTCTCACAATCTAATTATTTCACTTCTGAACATTCTTGCATTGAATCACACATGAGCTTTTGGTGATTACCTCATATCCAAACCATAACAGTTACATGGTAATAAAATTTGATAATTTGTGTTAATTTATATAAATAAAGTCGTGTTTATTCTTCAGAAAGTTGTAGGCCTTCTGTGTCATTTCCATCCAGTTATCAGATGTTCAATAGGTTCTTTAGATAAGAACACAGATTCATATACTAAACAAATTCACTGTAAAATGCTTCTTAGGAAACTTTAGAGATTTATCATATCTGAATTTTCATAACATGAAGTATGAAGCTTTGCAAATAAGGATAACAGTAAAACCATTGTATTAAAGAGGGTAGAAGAAAAGGAGACAATTTTAAGATAAGAATGTATATATTTTCAAGCTCCTATAAGTTCCTGTTCAGTGTATTTACAAAATACTGCTATTTAATATTAATTTGACATACTCTTTTGGGGCACCAACTATATTCCAGGTATGCAAGTGATAGGGTGGAGATCAAACTCAAAGATTTTCATCTTTTGAAGGAGAAAAACTTTAGTAATTTATGTTACTAAAAATTAAATTACAAACTAAGCCAAATGTTAAAAGAGGAAAACATGAGAGACTTTAAAGGTGTGTGTGTGTGTTTGGTGGGGAGCTTAATAGGGACAAATAATTTTTCCAAACATCACCAAGGAAGTAATAGTTGAGTTAAAATCTGGAGGATGTTAAAAAAATTATTGTTGTGGGCATATAGTCTGATTTGTATTTAAAAGATCCCTCTGGCTACCTTCACTTGTAAAGACAGGAGAGCCCATTATAAGAATTTAGATCAGAGAGAAAAGTGATTGGACTGAGTGAGGGTCAAGAAGGGACTGGAGAGAAGTAAATCCATATAAATCTGTTCTGGACGTAGAAAATACAAATTTTATTTTCATTTGATTAAAAATAAAACTCCAAGATCTTTTTGTCCTGAACACACAGGAGGTTCTGAAGCTAAAAAGCAGAGTGATTGAATGTGCTACTTTTCCATCATGTTATTCATTCATACAATAACCCTCTTTGATGTGTTTTCTTATGTCACTCTATTAGTTGTGAAATCATTCCATATCCTTCATTTCCATAGAATATAAGAGATACATAAGCAGGTAATAATACTATAGACTTCTAACTGAAATAACAGGTATTCAAATTGTATTATTATGGGAGTGCTTAACCTAACTTAATTTATTCAGGGAAGGTTTGCTGGAGAAATGGCACAAAAAGTGAGTATTTGAGGATTTGATCACCAAATGAGACATTTCCAGCAGTGGTAAAATGGGAACACAGTGAAGTGAGAAATTTCATGGTATGTTTAGAGGCTATAATATAGTTAGAGGATAAAGGGTTTAGGAGTAAAAACTGGATGCATAATTTATAGCACACCATGAAAGAAAATGGGGGTTTCCTTGTTCAAATTGTATTCATAAAATATCAACATGCTGACAACACAGCAATAGAAAAACCTAAGATTTCTGAGCAAAGGCAACACAGGTTGCATGTCCATAAAACCAGCATCATGGGAGAAGCTAGAGGAAACTTGGGTTATGTGGGTGATGAATAAGAAGCAAGAATTAAGATCCTAAACCTTCTAGTTTGTGAGCTTAGAAGATTTTGATTCTGCTTTCAGAAATGGAGGCTATAAATGGTCTCAAGTCAGGGAAAGCCCATTAATTTCTGTTTTAGCAACTTTCATTTATGATATCTGTGGAGTTTCCTATTGGATATGTCTGTCCAACAGGTGACTGAGCATAAGAACTTGGCTTCCTTGGGAAAGAGTAGGGTAGAGGAAGTTTTGCAGATGAGTTGATCTAGAAGAATGAGCAAAGGAGCAGGACAGAACCCTGGGGAACTGTCCAAGGTTCTCAGAGAAGTTATTCATAGAAATTCTAAACACAGAGCCTGGATCTCCAAAGCACATACCCCAGCTGAGGCCTGGGATAAATTCTTGCTATGCCAATAGTTATTTATTTGGTGGTTTAAGATACTAATACCATATTGTGGTGACTGTTCCAGCAATACTAAGATCAATCAATTTTTTCTGCCAACACAATATAAAGTTAATACTAGCATGAGACAGGAAGTTGTTTCAGTAACTAGGATATTAGTTACCTTGCACCTGTTATTCTCTCTTACCTCTTATGTCTTACTTATATAATCATGTATTCAGCATCTATTTGCAAGTAACATTTGTGACATCATGAGAAAATCTCAGTCTAAATTTTACCTGTATTTTCTGAGGCATATTGGGTCATTAATTGGCTTCTCAATCATCTATCTCCAAGCTGCTATCTTCTGCTTATGACCAGTAAATGGAAATAGCGTTACTGATAAAATAATTGAAAAATACTTATTTTATATGTCATGACTTTCAAACTTGTATGTTGTATTTCATTAAAGCATAGTTTTGAGGATATTTTATCATTGATTGACTTTTATTAGCTATTATAAAGTACTTATTAAAGCTACCCCTTTTATTCAAGGTTAATGTGAACATTAAAACACAAGCTGGTTAAATATCATGATGTCATGAAACATTTGCTTTTGTACAATAGTAATGACTGCAAAGATTTTGGTAGATACTATGTGGCTTATTCAAAACTTTGCCATAAAGTCTTATTAGATATTCTTGTATACTCTGAGGAAAGCAAATGCTCAGTAAATCAAATTCCAATATTAATATGCTATAGTTTCATTCATATGCCCAAATGAATAAGAATCATTCTATTTTTAATTTAAATTTATTTTATTTATTGAAACATTGATTTTTCTGCACATAAAATATAAATTGTATCTGTCTATGGGGCACCACATGGTATTTTAATACAAGTATACATTGTGAAATTTTCTAGTCAAGGCAAAAATATCTATTTCCTCAAACATTTATCATTTCTTCATGGTGAAAACATTCAAAATTCTTCGTTATAGTTTTTTTTTTAAGTACACAATATATTTTGCTTATCTATAGTCACTTTACTGTGGAATGGCACACCAGAATTTTATAGTAAGTTAGTTTCATTAAGATGCCCAAATTAATGTTAGTTTCATCCCCAAACTACAAAAAAGTTGATAATTATTTTGAGTATTCAGTAAATACTGATCTCATTACCATATTATTGTTCAGTGTAGTCTATTGTTAGTGATATTTGAAAAAAATTAAAAATTAAATAGCTATCCTTATGTAGCATGTTATACAAGGTTGCTTTGGGAAAATCTGTTATTTCATGGGAGGTTTTCTATTTGTTTGTTTTTTGAATTTAATTAGCACATTTTCCTAGAATCATTGCCCAGATCTCATGATGTAAAACAAATTTGCACTTTGTCAAAATGCATTTAGGGATCTATTATGAACTACTGCCATATTTTAGAAAATGGCAAGTGTGGAAACCTGTTTTTAAGTGCCAGCTTTGACAGAAAGGCTAGACACAACATTAGTCATCTTCTTTCCCCACTGCAGTGATTACCAATATAGTCAGTAGGAGTAATACACATCCTGAGCCTGTCAGAAAGATGAAATAATTTTAACTACAGAATAATAATTACCATATTCAAAATTAATTGGCCATGTTGATGCTTAATAGCAATAACATACATAAAATGAGGACAAAAATGAATGCTATTGGAGTCATCAGCCCTGTTTTTTTCTCTCTACCTGATTCAGCAAGACAATATATATTTGATTTTACATTCAATTTTCTTCCTTTCCAGTGGACTTTTATTTATTTTCATCCTAAACTAAATGTGAAAATTTAATTAAGTGATGTTTAATAAAGTGACAAGATTTTGCAAAAGATTATTCAAGGATAGGAATCTTTGTAAAATTAAAATCTAGATGTGTAAGTATGTTTTCTAATATATAAGCTGATTCATTATTAACTTATTGCCTTATTCTCACTTATCCTGTAGCTCAGTATTACACCAAGTGTAGGCCACAGACTCGTTCTGGTTTTCTGTGATATAGGGACAAAAGTTGAGAATTAGCATTTAGGAATTTTTGTACCAATTTGCTATTGTTTTGATAACCAAGCACATGAAAAAATTTCCGGAAATTTATCTTTATTATCTACTTAAAAATAAGTGTTGTAAAGTGGCAGTTTGAAACTAATGCATTCTATTCCTTTAGCATATATGGTTTTAAGTACTGCTCTTTCTATTTATAGACTTCATATAATCTTATCCTTGAGCTTTATCAAAAATTACTTAAGGCATACCCTCCCCATCCCCCACCATGGATCTCAAGAATTCCCAAATTAAATACTTAGAAACTTTTTTTTTTTAACATCCTATTTGTTTATAAGGACTGTGGAAAGTGGGGAAGTAAGGGGGAAAAAGACAAACTTTGAAGTTACATAGATCCGGACTCAAATGAGCTATGCCACTTTCTATGTTTGTAGCCTGGGCAGTTTATTTACATTTTTTGAGCCTGATTCCCTAACTGTAAAAGAGAAAGTGAGCCACTATACATCAAACTGCAATTATGCCAGTAAATTTTAGGTTTCAGTACATTTTAGCTCCTTTTTTTTTGCCCCTACCTTCAGTAGATAAATTGAATAAAATAATTTTGAATACATGTTTTATAGTGCGCTATAATTATTTATAAAACAAATGTATGATCGATAAACTTGAACACCAGAAATTCCTTTTGAATATATTTGATTGGTATTTGTTGAATTTTGCATGATTAAGTGTTTAACAAATCACAACTATAGTTATTAAATGACATATTTTACATACCAGTGGATTTCCTGATTTTTTATAATGGAAATTGACTTTACTCATTTAAAATAGCGACTTTCAAGTGCTTCTGACTTTTCCTCTAACTTGAAGTAGGACAGGTCACAGACAATGAGTGTTTAAACCTCTCATTTATCCTTGTTAACTGACTGGATACATGGGCAAATATGATCTAGATTTGGTTTTGGCTATTGTGAAAATGGAAAAATGATTATTGTTTCATATACTCTAGCAGTGCTGTTAACACTAAGGAATTACTAGTACAATCTACATATGCAAAATGAAACTTTAAATCTATTTTAAATTCTATCCCAGACAAAATAACAGCAACAACAACAATGACGGGTGCAAAAGAAATAGATCATTGTAGAAAATGTCTGTGTTTCATTTCTATTTCAGTGACAGAGTTTTAAAACCATCTGCTCTTTCCACTTAATAAGCTAGGTAGTTTCTTTATAGAAATGGGTAAGAAAAGTCTGCTCTGTGAAGTGAAATTGTGGCATAGGACTACATCACACTTAATTCTCAGTATTGCAGTGATCCTCATTACTGATTGTAGTATTAGTAACAGTAATAACAAGAGTATTTCAAACAGAGTCTCAATTTCTATACTAATCATGGATTGTGTTTGTTAAATTGACAGGAACTAAAAGTTTAAGATTTAACCCTAAAGACATTGTGAAGAGTCTCTTTGTTAGAAATTTGTGGCAGTGAACATAGACAGTGAACATGGAATTTGTTTTAAAAATTTATGCACAATAATTAAAACATTTGTATGGGATATAATATACTATTTAATAAAAACACATTTCTTAAAACTGGTTCAAAAATTCTCAAATTTAGAAAGTAATTACAAGTTTTAAGGAGGAATGTTAATGCTGTAGATAAAAGCACCATTTAACTTTGGGTGTATATGAAATTTTTCCAGTTATAACATTAGGTTGAAGGTAGAGTAGCCACACTCTTTCTCTCTCATGTTTAATTTATTACCTGGGATTCAGATAAATGTGAAGTTATTCCTGGTCAAGACTCTGTTTAGGATTTTTTCCTTCCATCATTTACACAGTATCCAGGTTATGAGTAGGAAGGACTAAGGGTATTAATTTGACCTATTATAATATTTTACTTATAAATAGTAACATAACTTACATTTTAATAGATGACTTTGTTTGAATCTGCCTTTTTTTCCAGAAATGAATTAAATTTAGAATAAGTCCATAATAAAAAATATAATAAGACAATCCATTATCTCTTCTTCCATATTGTTAAACTTTGTGTATCTGCCCAAGTGTTCCAGTTGACCCACTACTGAAGAACAAGAACATTTCTGGACCTCAGAGAACTAAACTAGGAACTAAAAGCAACAACAAATATGTTTACCCGCCACCCTGCTTGTTTGTCTATGCTTCTCACTGTGTGCCAGTATCTTCTGATAAACTTTTTATTTCTATGAAATGGAAATGTAACTTCAAACACATTGTGGTTCCATATCCTCTAAACTTTGCCATTCAGAAAATAAGGTCTTCTCCTTCTCTTAATACAGATCTGAATAGCCTCAGGGAATGTCACTGATTGGCACAAGTCTCATTACCTATAAAACTGTGACTTGAAGGTTGTGATAGGCAACCCTTATTTGAATCAGATAGTTGGAATAGTATAAAATAAGATCCTCCAATGAGGCAAATGTCATTCCACCCTACAACTGATGCTGGAGCTGATGATGATGAGTGTCTGTATGGCTGACACACAAAAGGCACATCCTTTTTCCTAACCAGGTGTGTGGTGAGAAAATTATCTCTACTTTTTGTTTTTAATTTTAAGTAATGGAAGGGGATAAAACTGGTTATATCTTGGTCTGGTATGGCTAGGTAACAATAAGTAATGAAATAGTAAATTAAAATTGATACACAATTAATAGTAATTGTACACAATTTAAAAGTAATTAAAAATAAATTTATAACCTACTTATGGAGATATAACAGACTTTAAAAGCCACTAATAACAACAAAACCCCCAAATACTTGTGTAGTCTATAACATGCATAGTCTATAACATCATGTTATAGATGGCCATTGCATTGAATTTTAGAGAGTATTAAGATCACTCTGTCTTTTGATGATTTTGAGAGGTGCAGTTTGGCTTAATTTATGAACATACAATATTAATAAGCAGAGCTAAAAGAAAATGAAAATGGGTGGTCAATCCAAAAAGAAAAGCAAAGGGAATAGAAATAGTAATGTTTGGGTATGCCAAGAGCAAGCAGAATGGCCCATTATAGAGTTGAAAATGGTTGAGGAAACAACAAATTAAATATGTATGAGGAGACTGAAATTGTGCAAGACATTGAGAATCTAAATATGTGTGCATTATCAAAAGCACAAATATAAAAAAATACATTGTTCTCAAATTTGAGGTAGTACTCTCCAAAAAACTGATCATTAAAATGTCACCAATAGGGACAAGAAGTTCACCTGTGCAATGATTGTCTTTAGAAAACAAAGACAAAGACAGTGAGAGAATCTGAAAAGGTTAAGTCGTTCCTGCATACTGTTGGAATGCAAGGCACATTAAAATCTGTATGGAACTGCAAGGAACAAATGACAATCACATTAGCCTCAGGTTGCATGGGATTTATAGAATAGCAACAATATACATGAGGTAGACAGCATGTCATCAGGACAAACGTGCTGGCAAGGTAGTTTACTGTGAAAGTTTAACTCCATTTCATGTTGTCCACTGTGTTTCCAAGTGCCTAACTCTCTAAAACACATTTTAAAGATACTAGATATTAAATGTACAAATCCCATAATGATTTGATCCTGGAGGAAAACTTTGAAATTTTTTTTACTCTAAACATTCAAAGCATTATTTTATGCTACTTATGTAAATAATAAGATTATGCTGGGATTAGTAATCGGAACACTTAGCTGTTTATTAGTTGAAAATTCCATCACTGTATTATACATACATTTTGAAAAGTACTTCCTTAGTGAGTTAAGAAAGAAATCTGTTTCCTGGGTGTTTAATTTCTTTCGACTTGCCTAATATGAAATATAGAAACAGTTAAAATTTTGGAAAAATAAGATTTAAATGATTTCTATAGTAATATACAAATTAGCATTGACTTACTGATACATAGAAAATTTTTTTCTTAAGAAGACACAATTTATAAACATTGAACAATTTTTAAAAACTTTATGTGGCAGACAACTTATAAAGGGAATCTATCATGTTCAAATGGTTATGTTGAATTTTAAATTATCTTACATATTTGTAAGTCCTCTTTAAAATGAGTTTCAGTCTTGCCAACAAAGAAGTAGTTCAGTATCTAATACTGATAAAATAGTACATATTTCAAAGGACAACAAAAGAAAACACTACCTCTGAAAATGTCATGTTTTCAAACTTATAAAGTTCTATAACGGTTTCTTGACTATTTGTATGAAATGATTTCTTTCAAGTAAAGATGGAAATTTTAGGGTGCTTTAAACACTATTGGGGGATATAGACATTGGTGGATCTTGTGTATATCTAATTTCACTTAAAGTTTATGATTACTTTGTATATGTATGAAAATATAAAAAAGAATGTTGAGTAGGTGAGTTTTATGGTTTTTATATGGGCCCCAAAGTCTCATATGTTGAAGGCTTGGTCTTGAGCTGATGGTGGTGTTAAGAGGTGGTAGAACTTTCATGAGGTGGGACCTAGTAAAGGAAGTTAGGACTTTAGTGGTATGCCCTTGGAGGGGTACTGGAACTCAACTCCTTTCTCTCTCTTTGCTTCCTGGACAACATGAGATGAATAGCTTTGCCCCACCATGCACTCCCTACCATGATGATCTGTCCCTCCACAGGCCCAAAGAGACAGGGTAAAAGGAACTGATGGGAAAGATGAGTAACACAGAAGGTAATGAAACCTGGAAGAACAAGAAAATAGAAACCAATGGGATCACATAATTTTGGTTAAGAGCAAGATCTCCAGGGTTGGGTATGTGAGTCAGTGGTTGAGTAAATGGCTTGTGTGAGGCCCTAGGTCCAATTCCCTACAACACTTAAAAAAAAAAAAAAAAAAAAAAAAAAAAAGAAAGAAAAGAAAGTTTTAGGGATCCTGGGCAAATTACTTACCAAGTTTTTCAAGGGAATTTTTTTTTTTTTTTTGGATGAAATGGGTTAAATAAATAGTGGGAAAACACTGTAAAATTAAGATATAAAAATACAGATTGTCATTGTCCTATTTCTGCTTCCTCATTCATTCCAAAAGCAGGTGTGCTGTGGCTGGACTTCTTTGCTTTCCTTATAGCTTATTCATATTTGCCTTTTCCAAATAATTTTCAAATAAAACCAAACTTAGGAAGGGTGTAACCTTAATGATTTTGATCATGCCTTTACTTTTGGTTTCCTTCATAAAATTACAATGTTCTAGAGCTAAAAAAGAACTTTGAGGTAATTTAGTTCAACTCTCTCATTTTAAAATGAGGAAACAAACACAGAGAAGTTACGATAAATCCTGGATTGCTGACCAAAGTATCCTATTTCCCAGGCTCCCTATGTTCTTCCTTTAACATCATAATTCTTTTTCTTGATTTTCACACTTACTTTAAGAGTGTATCTTTTAAAATATCACAGAGCTAGATGGTGGCAGAAATGGGCAAGAATGGGGTTTGGCTGTCATTTTGATATTTATGTTAATAGTCTACTGACTCCCAGTCTCTAATAGTCTACTGCATTAGTTTAAAAGTTACTAAATATTTTCCCCCTAGAGACATTTTTCCATTTTAAATAGATTGCAATATCATGGCAAACTTCACTGAACAATATAATCTGTATTTTTGAGTGCCTATACTATAGAAAACATTGTTGCTGTTTGAAAGTTATTATTAATTGATTACTACTTGTTTTGTGTAGAAAGAAACACTTAAAACTCTAGGTTAAAAAAAAATTGGGGGAGCATATGTTCAAAATTTTCTTTTCGAAAACTGATACACTTACTTAAAACATATAATGTGCTTCTAACTGTCAGATTGAATTACTGCTTGACAGGATTTGGTGCTTTTATAATTAGAACTCCTTTAAAATTGTGAGATTTAAAATGTGAAAATGAATGTAGGAAATTAAATTCACTCATTGATTCTCAGGCAGCTTAATTCATTATTCCTATATTAAAATGTGAATGTATTAATCTCAGATTTGCTATGAAAAAAAAATCTGTTGTTACCTATTTACTAGTAGTGTATAATAGAACAACAGTAAAAACCTAAACAAAACAAATGGCTGTACAATGTTTGTATCAGAATGGACATTTTCCTACTAATATTCCCTTCTCATAGAAAGGAGAAGGAGAGCTTTCAGTCTAAGAAATAAATCTATTTATAGTAGAAAAATACCGATATATTTTGTGATGGTTGTAAAAATTCTACTTAAAAATGTAATACAGTGGTGAAAAAAAGTAGAACACAATAGCCTACTTGATTTCAATATAATAATTAAACATTTCAATCACTCCTAGCTAAGATGATTGGATTTCAGGATAAGAAGGAGAGTCATTATTTTGAGACTTCCTGGGGTTACTGATACCCTCTCATGCATAACTAATCCTGTCCAATCACTTCACCTAGTTAAGCAGAGGAGGCAGCTTTTTATTCCACCTCCAGAGGTGTCAACTGTTGATAGACAAGAATTGTGCACAGAGTGTATCATTGGGTTAGAGCCAGTAGGAAATTGTTTTCTCTCAGGAAAGGTTTGCATGTCAATTGTCCTTCCCATATTTCTCTATGTTTAATATTTAGACATGGTGATTAAGCTTAATTTTTAAGCTTCTCAATGCTTTTGCATGTATCATAAATGGGATGGCGATTTTACTTTTTGAAACAGGGGCCAATTAATCACCTTTTGAACTGAGTTGTGCAGATAATTGAATGAAACTGTCTGGGGACACACAAAAAATAATTAGTTTGTGCCTCTTAGACTGTCAATAGTGCAGTATTATAATATGTCATCTTACCACATATGGGAACACTACTACAAAATGTTTTCAATCTTCCTTTCCCTGTTAAATTAACCTATTTGTGTGTAAGGTTTAACACCTAAAAATAATTCAGAATTCCTATGGCAGATGAAATAAATTTACTGTTCATAATCAGAAAAGCATGTCAATTATGAGATTAGTATATGATCCAGTGAGATTGTATACATCTAAACACATGAATGTACACACATACACACACAAACACATACACAGAATCAGCTGTCCTCATTTCCACATACATGAGTTCTCTATCTGCAGATAAAAAATCAACTGGAAAACAAAAATATTTGAATAATGAAATGCAATGGCATCTGTAGTAAACACACATAGACATTCTTTGCTTGTCAGTACTCCCTAAACCATATGGTATAACACCTATTTACATAGTACTTGCATCATAATAGCTATTATAGATAATCTTGAGGTGATTTAAAGTAAATGGGACAATGTTCATAGGTTTTATGCAAATACAAGGGACATGAGCATTCCTGGTGTCTATAGGGGATCCTGGAACCCATCCCCACAGATGCTGAGGGACAGCTGTAGATGCAATGCATATATACGTGTTTTAATTACCAAAGTTTGTCATCCTGACTTTCCTAAATGAATTTGCAGTTGGGCATGAGGAAAGAGCCAACTGAAAATACGACTATGGGAAATATTCCATGCAAACCTAGTGCCATTCAAGAAAAAGGAAATCAAAAACATAAACCAATTGTGTCCCTATATATGAAGATCAGAGAGTTCCGATATATAATTCTATAATTCACCTTATTCAAATCTGTCAAGGATTTGTGTTAAAAGCACTTCTCTCCTTTGGTTATCTAGAGAAGCAGATGTGTGAGTGAAAAACATGAAGTTTATAATAAATGACTGACTGAAAGAATGAATATAGTTCATTCATTCATTCATAACAACTAAATGCCCATAATTTGCTTGTGCTATACGAAAGGGCTAAAATGAGCAACATATGTTTATCCTCTTTAAGGCATTCCTGATAATCTTGCTCTTTTCTCACACCAGTACCTGTTACTTTTACTGGGACCTTCTGATTCCTATCTGATTTTTCATATCATCCTCAAACTTGTCTCTGGGTCTTACAGACTTTTGTTTCAAACTCCTTCTCTGTTCAGCTGCTGCTCTCCTTTTTAACTTCCGCTGTCTTATCTTTGCCCTTATCACTTTTTTGTCTGGAACCATTAGAATACACTATTGTCTCCAAATTGGTCCTTCAGTCTCTCACCCTTAAATCTGCCTTACATTATTCTTGGGGGATCTTTTCCAGCACAAACCAGCTGTGTGATACCTGCACCAAAAACTTCAGTTCTAGGCGATAAAGTCCAAATTTGTAGACACAACTTAGAAGGTCCTCCACATCCTCCCTGCTGTCTGCTTTTCAAGATTTATCTTCCTCTATATCTACACTTGATTCCCTTTTTAAAGATGTTCTATTTTTATTTATATTTATTAACTAAGTATATTAATAGGATTGAGTGTGATTTTTCAATACAGCATATAGCATGCATTATCTATATCTAGTCTGCTCTTACCCACCCTCACCACCTCCATTCCCAACATCTACTAATTACTATTCAACATTCAGATCAACTTTTTAACTTCCCCGTATGAGAGAGGGCATGTGGTACTTGCCTTTCTGTGTCTGGCTTATTTTACTTAACATAATGTCCAGTTCCATCCATTTTGTGGCAGATGACAAGATTTCATTCTTCTTTATGACTGAATGATAGTCCATTGTGTACATATTCCTTATTATCTTTACTCATATTTTGTTGATGGACACCTAGGTTGATTTAATATTTTAGCTAATTGTGAATATTGCTACAAGAAACATGGGCATGCATGCATTTCTTGGGTATGTTCATTTCATCTCCTCTGGCTATGTGTACAGAGGTAAGAGAACTCAATCACATTATAGATCAATTTTTAGTTTGTTGAGAAACCTCCATACTGCTTTCCATAATGGTTACACTAATTTACATTCACACTGAAGTGTATGAAAGTTCCTTTTTTATTAACACACTGGATTACTCAGTTCTTTTTAACAAAGGACACACTAATTCATTTTATAAACCCTTTCTGTTTGAATGTCACACTTCATCACTATGCACCAGATGTATTCTTTAAATTCCTACATAACTCACAAAGCCCGACTAAAGGGAAAATTCTTATCATTAGCTTTCCATATTCCTCATTCCCTAAAGAAAATGAGTTATTCTCTTATCTGCCTTTGTATAGTATTTTCAAAAGATACTATAGCTCTTTGTTGTGATTTTGCCCTCCTGCTTGCATTTCATTTGCTTTCTGAGTATTTTTGCTTTATATGCTTAACACGTGGCACTGTACATGACACCTAATGGATAACCAATAATATTTGTTGAGTGAGATTGTAAAAAAATTACTTTGGGAGTCAAAGGAGGAAGAGCAATTGCTCATAGTTCCCATTGCATTATGATATAAAATAGAAGATAATTATATTGTGACTATTTTTTATATTATATGGAATAATATCATTAAATGTTAATGGTAAAAATTTACACTGATATTGCTGTAGTTGTTCATGGAAAAATCAATATTGCTCATATCCTATTCTAAAAAAATTACCTTCAAAATCAAGACTTCACTTTGGTTCTAGGCTACTAGTACAACTTTAAAAGAACACTGTGTTTGGATTTCATGGTCTAATTCAGATATGTACACTCTATGAGGAAGCTATCTCAATCATCATTTCAAAACTTCAGGTCAAAAAAAAAAAAGGAATTCAAGAAGCAAATTGAGTTGACTAAAAAACCATTGGATGAATTTTAATGTGGGCATTAAAAATAAAATATTTAGAGATAATTAAATCTGACTATACAAGTTTAAACCAATGGACAATGAGTTAATGCTATTAAGCATGGAGATGTCATAGGACACTCAGCAAGAAAGCTATTCAAATGAAATAAAACTCATCATCACCTTTATATAAAGCTTGGATTATTCATTACTGACAGGCTTCTCTGTCTGGTAACTTGTCAAGGGATATTTAGCAAAACTTGGAATGATCTCAAAAGGAGGGATTGAAATTATCTGAAAGACAGTGCAGATAATAACATTGTCCACAGATTAAACAATCAAATATTAATGTAGGAAAGAAGACAAAAATGTGATATGATTGGAGAATTCCATAACCCTAAAGAATTTTGTTTGGATTATTTCTGGTTTGTGGCTTTAAAAAAATTTAAATATATTTACAGCAAAAAAGAAAAGGAGAAATATACGGTCTAAATCCATTAACATAAAATGGTTAATAGATTTAGAGATGATTTGCACACAGACATTTATTCTATGATGGGTCATAAAGGTTGCTAGAATATTTTTTAAGTACACTTATCATTTTGCCATTCAAAGTGAACATAATGAAGTTTATGACACATTTCTGTGAAAAATTTGTTGAAGTGCCTATGAGAGGTGAAAACCAGTGGATGAACTGTGTAGACTTTTGGGCATGGTAACAATTAAACTTTAACTTATGTATTGTAAAATGTGCAAAACATGGAACATTTTGCTTTTGGAGAAAAAAAGGCTTTATAATCAGTTTTCCTAGTAAATAGGAAAAGTGAAGTCTATAATTATTTTTTGATTGTATATTGGGGAAAAACTAGTGATGATTATTTTTAAATTTTTGGGCAGATATATATCTGTTTTCATATGTTTAGACATAAATTTTAAAAAATACATTTCTTGTCCTTAAAAGCTCTGCAAAAAAATTGTATTTCTCAAGTATAAACCATACTTTTTTTTGTTATTTTAATGATGAATTAGTTCTGCATTTAAAACTCCTAGCAAAGTATTTGTTTCTTAACCTTCACAATTAATCAACCCAGCATTCTTTTTTTTTTTTAAGAGAAGGAGATAACTAATGAAAGAAGCATCATGATATTTATAAACAGCAGACTCAGTCTTTTTATACTTAAGGAGAACAATCAGTTGAGAACATAATTCTGTAATAATTAATCAGCTCTTACAGATTTCTATTTCTTCTTCCTGTCACTTAATCGTGTACTCTATTTATCCCATCAGTTTTAGTGCTTCAAAAGTATTTTACACTTATTTGCGGCATGCTACATTTTCTGACAACTGTAATATAGTATTGTTGTAGTGATTTTGAAACTAATATATATCTATACAGGTTGTTCTTAATGTATATTTCATTGTCATTCTTTACACCAATTTCATCTTACGTTAGAAGAATTCTTCTGAAGCTTTTTCTTGAAATTACATTTTCTTTCATTGCAAAAGGTTGCTATATAAAAACATCAGATTTAATTTAAAAAATAATGCTCTAGAGAAAGTGAGTACCACAGTTGACTTGATAAACCTTTATTTCCTTAGGAGAAAAATATTTATGCTTGTTTTTCCCTAATTCTTTTTGTTTTTCCCTATTTCTTCTTTAAGTGTGAAATAAGCCTGATATCTTAAACCAAAACAGAAAGGAGTCTTGGGGAAATAAACCACTGTATTACATATAGTTGAGAACAGGGCTGAAATCTGCTCATTTTCCTACAGGATGCCCAGTACCTAGTATGGAGCCTTGAGCATAGTCAGTGCTAAATAAATATTGGTTAAATAAACAAGCAACAGTTATATTTTTAGCATGTACTATTTTATACTGGTTTTATTCTTATAGGATAAAATAGAAACTGGTATCCCCTATTCTTTGTAACTGAAATTTAAATGATTACCACTTTAATGAGTAATTTTTCTCTCTAATAAAATAAAATATAAATAAACTGAGGTTGCACCAGAAGTATAGAATCATCTGTTTTTTTATTTAGGTTTTATTCATAATCTTTTCTTCTTTTCTTTCATTTTTGGTGATTGAAAAACAGCAGCAACTTAGTCCACAACAAAACCTTCTCTTAAGGTGAAGAAATTTAGAATGCCAGAATTAAATATCCAGTTTTTCATTTATTTTCTTGCTTGACATATTTTACATGTTTACTAGCCATATGTAACTAGGGACTATCATATTAGACAATGCAGAGATAGAATATTTTTACCATTGCTGAAAGTTCTGCTGGATGGTTGGGAGCCAGAGACTGTTGCTTTCCATTGAAATCTAGAAAAGAGAGTGAGAGTAGGATGAAGAGGGTGATAACAAATTTATCATGCTGAGTTTGAGATATTGGGGGTTATCTATGTAGATAAGCAGCTAGGGATGCAAATCTGCAATTTAGGAGAAAGGTCAGAGTCTGAGATAATTTGGAAAATATGTGAGGCTGAGATTTGGGAATCATCAGAACTTGGGTTATAAATAAAAGCAAAAGGAGAGGTAATATTGCCTAGTGGGAGAATGGGCAAATGATTAAAGCAACACATCCTGGAATACAGGTCATCATTGAAGAAAAACCCTGTGAAGGGGACAAAATTATTGGAGAGGGAAGAGAAGAATGAGAATATGCATCACGTACACAAAAGTCCTTACTTTTTCATGCCTGGAAAAAGGTAGTGATGTCCTCCATGTTAAATATGTCAGCATGGATCATTGTATTACAATTTAACCCCCAAATAAAGGAGGATCAAGAATCTTTCATAGCCTTATTTGACTTAGAACAAATTCACAATGCATGAGAGTGTCACTCTTCATGTTGGTCCTCTGCATTCTGTGTTAGGATGTGTATCACACATTTTCCTCCCTAAAATGAGTTCTGAGACACTGATCATTTTTTTCCTGGAGTTTTATAACATAAAAACAAAAGAAAAAGAAAAACTCAGAGAATTGTAAAACAAAACAAGCCTTAACAAATACTGAGCCCAGCTGCTTCATGTTGTAGATACAGAAACAGACCTGGAGAGTAGGAGTGCCTTGCTAAGTTTATGCAGTTAGTTTGTATGCTCTCTATAATACCTGATTTTATGGCTCTTATTATAGAAGAAATAAAATGTTAACAGAATTGTGGTTATATCTACTAGAAGTGAAATTTCTGATTAATGAAGAATTCTCATAAAAGTCTTGTGGGAATTATTAAGCTATTTTAAAAGCAGATAAAATATTATTTATTGCAGAAACAGTTTTCTCCTTCCTACGGGAGCTCACAAATCAAAAGTTTTCATATGCTTATACAGATTCTAACAATGTCTGTGGTTTATGCATAAATATTTTCTGAAATATATCACTGTAGAGGGGGAGAAACCCTTAGATAATAGCTAGCTTTTCAAATTGACATTTTCATGCTAAGTATTCATTGAGTCTTTCAATCTGACAGCATGTTTGGGGTTGTGTGAAAGAGAAATCATCTTAAATTAGTCTGTCTTCTCAGTGGAAAAGAAGATAAATTGTCAACTTCCTAGTGTCTCAACACAGTGAGTTATAGGAGTTAAGGAATATAGTATTGTATCTGTTGACATAGAGAAGCTTTGCAATTCATACATGCAGGGATTCTGGAAAGAAGATGGAAAACACATTCTTGAGTACTCTTCTTCAATATCGTAAGAGATGTCTGACAGGTAGATACAATTCAATTTAAATATCCCAAACATGAATGAAGTCCAAAGTCCTCCATTCTTATTACATGATTACTTTCAGCAATGTTTAAACACACTTCCATTACAATGAGTTAAAAACAACTTAAACTTCAAATAACAAAAACAGTAGCAAAAAGCCGTGATATGATAATCACATGGAAACATTAAAAAGCATACCCAGGTTGCTACACTAAGATGTGACAAATTGTCACAGATCTCACAAAAACAAAAGAAACTGGCCTAATACCAAATTTTGATAGATTATCAATGGAATAAAGATATTTTAAAAAAACTTTATTTTTTGAAAACATTGAGCCTCACACATATAATGTTAATCACATGTTGTTTGTTTTTGGAAATTTTCTTGTTCTATCAGTGAATAGCACTGATAGACCATCAACCCTGCACCTACTTTTAAATATCTTAGTTATTGAAGCAAAAGAATTTTGTATCATTTTTATAGTCTTACTGAGGTCCTTTATACCCTGTTTTGTCTCATGAGCCATATATGGGAAATCAATATAGGTCTTTCTTTCTCAAAATAGACTTCCAGAATTAGTTTATATGTAGGTAAGAGTGAGGAAAAGATATAGAAACGCAAAGCTGTAAAGTTGTATGATTGGTATTTTATGCTTTTGTTTTCGTTTGCCCTAATGGGCTCTTGCTGTCTTGCCCAGGCTGGTCTGGAAAGTAACATCCTCCTGCCTCAGCCTCCCAGATAGCTGGGATTACAGGCATGCACTACCACACCCATCTATTCATGATGTTTTAAATCATCATATAACATTTTCATAGTCCTCCCAGAAATCCTATAGGAAAGGAGGTCTAATTCCTATGTTCTATATGCACAGATTTGACTCATCAAATGATTTACTCCAAATTGCATAATTAGAAAATATCAGAGCAAGAACTTGAACATGGTTATCTCATTTTTAGAGTCTGAGTTTGTTACAATAAAATAAATTAACAAATATAGCATAGAACTAAATGTTTTATTGACTGTTATAGTTTTGAGAAATATGTTAGTAATGCTACCTTTTATAATTTCTTAAATATAAAGAATTTTAGTTTCTCCTGGAGAATTTTAGGTTTTTAAAATTTTTTTTAAATTATATTTTTTAATTGTAGATGGACTCGATACCTTTATTTTATTTATTTGTTTTTATGTGGTGCTGAGGACCAAACCCAGTACCTCATATGTGCTAGGTGAGTGCTCTACCACTAAGCCACAAACCCATCCCCAGAACTTTAGTTTTTTAATGAAAAAAAAAAAAAAATTATGTCTCTTGTTATATTGCCATATGTAGACATGTCCTTCTGAAGAGAATTAATTGGTCAAATGACTGTAAACTTGGAGTAAGTTTGTATTTTAAGATTTGGTCCTAAACTCTTTTTTCATACATACTGATATAGGTACACATGTTAAGAAATTATTTTCAAACAAGGGAGTTTGAATGCATTAATATAATAACAGATTCTGTTCTCTCCAATTAAATGCTAATTTTTCCACTAACTTCCTATGCATTCCTACAAAGACATCCTGAATTATTGTTAAATTTCACTGACAAATGTTGGCCAGGAAAGCTAAATTTGTTCTTGGTTTCTAGGACACAATCAGTTACACATTTGGACACATATAGTGATTTGTAAAACATTGGAAACATTGAAACCAATCAAAATTACAGATGTTTCTCCTTTCCTTATACAAAGGTATCAAAAGACTGTTAAATTTGACTTATATGTGTTTTAAGTTTTTGAGTTTCAGAGGCATTATACTTTAATCTTTTTAGAAGACTCTGACATTGTCACACGCCTAAATCTCTCTGGAGGTGGAAAGCATATGTGTGAATAAAATGTGCAAGGTCATTAAGCCTTCATGATTAAAGAGCCTTGGTAAGTCATTCCCTCCCATCATCCTCCCCCTTCATTCCACACATAACTTTCTGCCCTACTCATGACATCTTTCCCCTCCCCTATCCATTTATTTCTTACAACAGAAAGAATGATAGTACTGCCCCTGATAAATATCTGAAAAAGAAGTGGACCTCACAGTCCATGCAATGTAGGGAAGAGGTGCTGCAGACAATCCTTCTCTTGTTCTGTTCTATTGTGCTCCCTGCTTTCTCTTGTGATGCAACCTTCATCTCAACCCAGTCTCCCCTCACATGTAAATCCAACAGGCTTTGTAGATATGAATAGCTGTGCCCTGTAGCAACTAGACAGAAATGAAAGGAATGTGCGCCCAAGTCTGAAGTATAGTATGTGACTATGTGGTTGAAGTTTAGCTGTAGTTAAATGTTGGAAAATATTGGGACATTGCTTCAGACATTGGAGTTAATGATTTTTTAACTTGGTGAAGTTTCTTAGACAAGCATTCTCTGGTTTTGCGTTAGCTTCTCTGGATAGCACATATTAAAAAACACTAATGGAGATAAACTAGGTATGTGTTAATTTTAATACTAAAGTTAAAACTGATTAACTAATGAAGGTGGGAAAAAAGGAGCTGTTATATTTTAACCCCCAGTTTACTGATCACTACGTAATTTGATTTTTATTCCATCAAAAATGTGATTATGGTAGCTAAACATTATCAGGTTCTCACACAGGGCTAAACCATGTTCATATCAATTCAATATTCAATTCCTTTGAAGAATATTTTAAATCACTGACTTCTTATTATCCAACAGTCTAAACATGTGGTTTATGAGTTTTTTCAATATTATGAAACATGGTTAGAAGTCTTCTGTTTTCTTTTGTAAACACATCTTAATATCAACTGTTCAAAATACTTTTCACCTACACTATAGAAAATCTGTGATTTATTCATATATCCAGTCTTTGTCATGGTCCTCAACAATTGTATGCATACATTTATTTTCATGGTCTTCTGCCAAGCTAGACTATAAGCTAAAAAGGCTGACTTCTCTTATTTTTCTTTATTTAAAACATCTTTCGTTTTTTACTTTCTACTCTTTCTTTGAGAGCTGAGGATATAGTAATCACTCAATTTAAAATTTGCCGATAATGTATTAAGTTTTATCAAAACAAATGAACCTTCTTTTTATTCAGTGCAATATAGACATAGAATATGTGCACACTACCAAATACTGATGCTTCTTATTTATATTTTAGATGTGGATATTAAATGTCAAACTGTGTAATATTAACTCCATCTAGTTTTTGGCTAATCTGTAGGAAAGCAGGCCTCAACCTAGCAACATTTCTTCAGCATTAGGAAGCATCGTATAAAGTCCGAATATTTGTGCAGCTTCATATAAGATAAATCATTGCCTGCTACTGATCAACCTTACATGTATGAGGACCGAACAACAATCAAACATTTCCCCTCATATTTTTGCCTTAATAGAAAAAGGAAAGATTTGCATATGAAGGTATACATTGTGTTACATGAGTGATGTGTAACCAGTATGTATGTGACATCATGCATAACAACGTTCTCTCTATTTAAAACATGCCTCAATTTATGAATTCCTGGAAAAAAGCAGAATAGGAAATTAATGTAATATTTTATAAGAATGCAAGTATATTCATATTTTTTAAAAAAGTATGTTTGTATGTCACTGTTTAGGAATTACTTTGGGGCTATTGTTTTACAAATTCCAGCAAAAGGATTATAAAACAGATTTTGTAATGTAGAGTTAAAGTAGAAGAATTTATAATTTTTAAAATAGAAGAATATAACAGGTTGATATGTATCTGAAAATTAGAAGTGACCATATTCATGAAATATAGGCTTTTGTAGAAATGATAATCATAATCAAAAGATAGAATTAAGTTAAAATTACTAAATATGTAAAGTTAATGTAACTAAGACTAGAGTTAGATTTTATTATTAAAATGAAAAACATCATTTTTATCCTTTATTCACTTTTTAATAAAATGCCTAAATTTTCATATATGCTCATTCATAGGAGTAGCAGTTTTATGTAGCAGGATAAAACAAGAAGAAAAAAAAAGTTCTGAATTTATGAAGGAGGTAGACAATTACATTTCCATCTCTGTAAAGCAAATAATCATATATTTCTTTGACAAACTTTTTTCTTACCCTGTGCTTGTTTCTTGACTGACATCTTTCTGCTTTAGCACTAAAATTGAGTCTTGGTCAACTACTAAGTTCATTTAGCAGTTCATTTAGATTCAAGGGACATATTCCCTGTTTACAGACATACCTTTTCTGGTTTGAAGACTGCTCGAGTTTATTATCACTCCTGTAACAAATTACTAAGAATTTAGTGATTTAAAACAACATGAATTTATTATAGTAGACTTTGGAAGTCTGCAGTCCAAAATGGGATTTTCTAGACTAAAATCAAGGTGTTAGGAGAAGTGCAGGTCTTCTGTAGGTTCTGGCAAAGAATCCATTTTTTTCTTCCCGCTGCCAGTGGCTGGCTGAGTTCTTTTCCTTATGGCCCCCAGCCAGCAGTATCATCACCTCAGCGTCTGCTCTTGCCCTGATAGCTCCTTTTACTCTCAGCTCCTTGCTCCCGCCCCTTTTCCTCTCATAAAGGGACTTGTGTGATGACATAGATAATCCAGGATCATCTTTTTATCTCCATCTCCTTTAGTTTATCATCTGTAAAATACCATTCATCACTTAAGGTAATATAGTCACACATTCCAAGGATTCAGATGTGACCACTTTGGAGAGCCAGCATTCTGCAATAAGGACTTTGATATATTTTGATAATAGATTCTTTCTGGCTGTCCTTTTACCATTTAATTGATTGATTTCCTGACGTCTGTTGGGTTTGAAATGCAAGTTGGTTTAGTAGTTCCCAGGCTTATGAGATACACTATGTCATGATTACCTCTGAGGTGTGCTGTAAGTAATTTACTAGTTACGTTTTTAATGACTTGTTTCTTTTAAAATTAATTGTAGGATACATGTTTATTCCCATAACTTATTTTTCTTTTGTTTTTTCCTTCCTTCCTTCCTTCCTTCCTTCCTTCCTTCCTTCCTTCCTTCCTTCCTTCCTTCCTTCCTTCCTTCCTTCCTTTCTTCCTTTTTCTTGCAATGCTGGGGATTAAATTCAGGGCCTTGGGTATGTTAGGCAAGTACTCCGCCAGTGAGTTGTATGCCCAGCCCCTTAATGATTTTCTTTAATGGGAAAAAGGGTATAGATGTTATAATACACTTAGAAAAATGCATATCCGAAATCTACAATAAGCATCTAATGTAGATGTATTGTGAATGAATGGTTGTACTCACAGCTTATTATAATTACAAAATTTGTGAAAGTAGAGGTGTTCATCCATGCCTGGTTCCTGTATGAAAATATTTTATACCTGTGAAAGTCATTTTTCATGTTGGTCGTGGATCAGGGGACAGAATCTGATACTTCCTACCTTTGTGGGTCAAAAGTTAATGCACTATGAATGGATAATATACTCTAAAAAGAGGCTTAACTAAATACTAAGAATGATAGTGACAACAAAAGCAATAATAAAAAAGTTACATATATTAAAATCAGATTGGAAAAAAGATGGTAGCAATTTTAATATAGGGCTATATTTATCATTATCATTTCACTGATAAAAAACCTTATAGTTAAATATGGCCTTCTCCTAACAAAATTGCATATTTGACTTAATTGTCCTTTCTGTCAATAGATTTTACTTGTTTTTTTTTTTTTTTTCATCACAAATTACTCAAACATCACTAGCACTGGATGAAATCAGTACTTTTTTCTACCATGAAAATTTCATAAGTATTGGATATTTATAATTGGCAGTAAAATAATTCTGCTAATGGCACGTTAATGCATTGGATTTCATAACAAACTGGAAGTGTAGTTCTAAGACTCAATTGGTGGATATATTTCTTTCAAGTAGAATATATAGTGATGATGTTCTGGATCTTTTCACAATAAAGAAGAAATAAGGATGTGAAAAAGTAATCTGGACATTTTAATGAGTCAGAGTGAAAGTAGAGAAGCCCAACTCTATTTTAAAAGACAAGAAAAAGCCAACAAAACACACACACACGCACGCACGCACACACACACACACACACACACACAATCTGAATTTACACTGAAAAGAAATACGAACAGATAAATGACCTCATATGCATTCAATGGGAAGAAAAGTTTGAGGCAATGCAGCTAAACATGAAAGAGGAAAAGCAAATGTAACCTCAGTGACCACAAGCTCCAAAATCCAAATAGAAAGAGAATCTGGGAGTATCAGAGATGCAAGTATAAGACCGCAAGCAAAGAGCTTAAGGACAATTAGAATAAAGACAAAATTCTGTTGTGAATAAACAAAATAGCACATATTACAAAGGAAAATAGGCTAGTGTCATGTAAGTGATTTTTAATAACTACTTTCAAATAATTGAATCTCTCTCTCTCTCTCTCTCTCTCTCTCTCACACACACACACATTTCTGAGGTTTTAAGCTTATTAGTTTGGTTCCTTGACTTCTCCTAGGATGCAGCATAGAATCTCCACTCCTGGTGTTTATGTACAAACAGAAGCTGCTTTTTCTTTCTTTCATTATTCCCCTTTTAAGAGAAACTTAATACCTTTTATATGTAACAGATAAGAGGCAGAAAAAGCCACACTCCCACCATGGTGCAATGCAGGGAGAAAAAACTGAGGGAGGATTATACACATGGCTGAGCACAATTTGTTCATTTGTTCTTTTGCTTTATAGAGAGCATAGGGTAGTATTCTATAACATCTCGAGTGATTAACAAATGTGAGGTGAAAGTGAATCTTTTAACTGTTGTTTTAGTAGTTTGATTTTCGTAATTATATTAACATTTCCTTGGAATATGTTCTGATACCCAATTCACATACATACATATTCCAGTCTTCTCCCTTGGAAGTCAGTTCTATTGGGCACAGAAAACAGTAGGCACAAAGATTTGAAACATGCATTAAAACCATTAGTATTTTTTTTTGCATGCAAATATTCTTTAAAAGTATACCTGCAAATTAGGACATCATGATAATATTATGCTAGAGATCATGGTAGAGGTCACATTTTAAATATACCTTCTCATGATGGAATTTTTAGAATATTAAGTTACCAATATCTCTGTAGCCATTGGATTAAGATCTGAAGCAAGATAGCTTAAGAAAAGATTCTATATGACACTGAATCTGTTTCTTGACAAGTGATAGTGTGATTCAGTTCAGTAATTATTTCCGAAGAGCTTAACATTTCTGTGCAAGATCTTAGTAAAGCATATGAAATAATGAAGACAGATTGTAAGGTTTTGTCAGTTTGAAATGAAAGTACCATATGATCTACCTTTATTACTCTTTGGTATTATCGAAAAGAGTTAAAACCAGGATACTACATAGATATATGCATACCCACATTTATAGCAGCACAGTTCATGATATCCAAGCTATGGAACAAGCCTAGGTGTCCCTTAACAGATGAATGAATAAAGAAAATGCAGTATATATACACAGTGAAATTTGATTCATTCATAAAAAAGAACAAAATTATGTTGTTTGTAGGAAAATGGTTGCAACTGGAGAATATCATGTTAAGCAAAAATAAACTAGATTCAGTAATTTAAGGGTTTGTATGTTTTCTCTTAAGTGTCAGCTAGAGAGAAAAATGAAATTGATTCAAGTACGTTATGTGCATATATGATATATGCCACAATGAGACCCTCTATTCTGTGTAATTATTACACACTAATAAAAATTAAACTAAGAATGTGTACAATGAATCAAAATGCAGTCTGTAAAAAATTAAAAGCTAAATAAAAAATAATAATAATTTAAAAAAGTACATGCCAAAGTTTATGCAAACTTGATGAATTAGGCTAATTTACAGTTTGCTATAACATTGAATTTGTGAAAAAAAGTAAACATAAAACCATGTTTAATAAACTATTTTAAATAAAAATACATTGTTGGTCAAAACATATTTATTAGCCTAATACATTGTAAAAGGTACATACACATGTACCTTGTGTGTGTGTGTGTGTGTGTGTGTGTGTGTGTGTAAGAGTTAAAATTCAACTCTTTATATATAAAGATAAAAATCATGATATATCATGATTTTAAAGTACCATGTAAGCTTTATTCTTGAATTGGCTCGGTGCTGGAAAGTGTACTAAAGTATAAATACATTTGCTTACTACTTATATGACTCTTTAACTGCTATCATGGTGTTTATTTTGCTTATTTTTATTTTAAAATGGGATTTGATATGTACAGATGAAAACAAGATGGACACTAAACTTTAAGAAAATTCAAAGATGTTGTTTATGGAAAACATGTTCCATCCTTTTAAGAATGATCAGTTATGAAGGAGGGAAGGGATCTTGAAACTATTTTTGAGAAAATGTGATTATTAGTCTTTATTGGATTAAAATATAGTACCATGCATTATACTGGCATTCTTTTCTGTCCTTCAAATATGAAATAAGCTTATTTCTTATCAACCCCAGGGCTTTTATACTTGCAATTTTTTGTTATGGGACATTCCTTCTTTAGGTCTCAGAATGACTACTTGAATCTCATTAGAATAAATTCTGTCACTTCTATAAGAAGACCTTTCCCTGATTATTCTTGTTAAACCAAATGCTTTCTTCTTCTAATTCCACCAGAAATTCCCTCATGCATTTGTTTTCTTCGCAGTTCTACATGACCAATATCATATAATGTTCATGACCTCCAAAATTATGTATTTTAATGGTAGAGAACAGTTTTGAATCAAAGGACTCAAGAAACAGTAGCAGAATTTCAAACCTCAGTGGTCTGAATGGGTAGATATTTTCAGGAAGAATAAGACATCTTTGAATTTGTGGATTCACCACTTGTAAATCACTTATAGACATTAGGTTTGGAAAAGGCACATTTTATTGTATTTCATTTCATGTCCTAATGAAATACATTTGAAGAAGGTCTGGTCTCCATAGTTAGACCATAGTTAGGCTGATGGAAATCCCAGAGAATTAAAGTGGGAAATACTTCTGTGGCAAATGTAGAAGTGAGACAGTATTTAATGTTGAATGACAATGAGCTAGCTGTTAAAGCTGTAGTTTTGCATCATCACCAGTAGTAACTAGTAATAACTTTGAGGCAATGGCTCACCTGTTCTGGCATCCTTTTACTCACCTGTAAGATTGAGATTCCTGTCTCATCAAGAATTAGCTCAGGCTATCTAAGGTTGAGTTTGAGAAGTAGTGGAGCACAGAGTTCAAAGTACATTCTTTAGCATTCAAACCTAATGGCCTAGTGACTTTCTTACTGTATAAAGTATACTTAGTTACCTGACCACTCTGAATATCAAAAGAACACTGAGTTTTTCTAACATAGCTTATTGCAGAATGCACCATTTCCCACTGATTTGGAATCCTACATTTGTCATGTTCAAAGTATATATATATATACAAATATATTTCTGAACTTTCCACTTTATTCCATTGTCTGGTTTTGATCTTGTATCATAGTGTTTTTAAATTTTCAGAAATTCAGTGACTTTTCTTTTTTTTTAAGCTATTATTTTAAAAAATTTGTTCATTTTAGTTACATATGACATTCAAATGTACTTTGACATATCATATATACATGGAGTATAACTTCCTATTTTTGTGGTTGTACATGATGTGGAGTAGCAATGGTCATGTATTCATATATGAACATAGGAAATTTAGGTTTGATTCACTCCACAGTCTTTTCCATTCCTAGGTCCCCTCCCTTCCCCGCACTCTGTCCAATCTTGGTGAATCTCCCCTTTCCCTGGACCCTGGACTTCTTGTGAGTCAGCATCCATATATCAGAGAAATCATTCAGCCTTTGGTTTTTGGGGATTGGCTTATTTCACTTAGCATGATAGTCTCCAATTCCAACCATTTACCAGCATATACCACATAATTTCATTGTTCTTTATGGCTAAATAATATTCCACTGTGTATATATGTACCACAGTTTCTTTATTCATTCATCTATTGAAGGGTACTGCAGTTGGTTCCATAATTTGGCTCTTGTGAATTGAGCAGCTATAAACATTGATGTGACCATGTCACTATAGTATGCTGATTTTAAGTTCTCTGGATATATGCCAAGGAGTGGGGAACTGGGTCAAATGGTGGTTCCATTCCTAGTTTTCTGAAGAATCCCCAAACATCTTTCCAGAGTGGTTGCACCAATTTGCAGTCCCACCAGCAATGTATGAGAGTACCATTATCCCCACATCCTTGCCAATATTTATTATTGTTTGTATTCTTGATAATTGCCATTCTGACTGCAGTGAGATAAAAATTTAAGTGTAGTTTTAATTTGCATTTCTCTAATTGCTAGTGATTTTGAACATTTTTTCCTATATTTGTTGACTGATCCTATTCTATTTCTTCTACTGTGAAGTGTGTGCTCAGTTCCTTTGCCAATTTATTGATGGGGTTGTTTTTGTTTTTGTTATTTGGTGTTAAGTTTTTTGAGTGTTTTATATATCCTGGAGATTAATGCTGAATCTGAGGTGCAGATGGCAGAGATTTCTCCTATTCTGTAGGCTCTCTCTTCACATTCTTGATTATTTCCTTTGCTGTGAAGAAGCTTTTTGAAGGCAATGCTGAGAGGAAAATTCATTGTATTGAACTCATTCATTAAAATAATAGAATATCAACAAATAAATAACCTAGCATTACATCTCGGAGCCCTAAAAAAAGAACAAATCAGCACCAAAAGCAATGAAAGACAGGACATAATCAAAATGAGGACTGAAATCAGTGAAATTGAAACAAAAGAAACAGTCAGAAAATTTGGCAAAATGAAAAGTTGTTTCATTGAACAAATTAATAAAATTGATAAACCCTTAGCCAAGCTAAGAGGAGAGAAAAAACTCAATTAACTAAAATTTGTGATGAAAAAGAAAATATCACAATGGAAACTACTAAAATAAAGACAAAAATCAGAACCTATTTTGAAAATTTATACTCTGATAAAATAGAAAATCTTGACATCAACAAATTTCTAGAGACATATGACCTATCCAAATTTAAGCAGGAGGACATTGAAAATTTAAACACATCAATTTCAAGCAGTGAAATTGAAAATGTCATCAAAAGCCTACCAAGAAAGAACAGCCCAGGACCAGAGGGATGATTAGCCCAGTTCTACCAGACCATCAAAATAAAACTAACTTCAACCCTCTTCAAATTATTCCATGAAATAGAAAAATACAAAACCCTTCCAAACTCATTTGATGAAGCTAGTATCACCCCGATACCAAAACCAGACAACGATTCAACATGGAAAGAGAATTTCAGACCAAAAATCATTGGTCTGAATGGCATCAGGCTACAATATCCCTGATGAACACAGATGCAAAAATTCTTAATAAAATACTGGCAAATCCCATGCAGAAACATATTAAAAAGATAGTGTACCATAGTCAAGTTGGGATCATCACAGGGATGCAAGGTTGATTCAACATATGAAAATCAATAAATATAATTCATCACATTAATAGGCTTTAAAATACAAGAATCATATGATTATTCCAGTAGATGCAGAAAAAGTATTTGACAAGTTGCAGCACCTATTCATGTTCAAAATACTTGAAAACTAGGGATAGTAGGAACATACCTTAATAATGTAAAAGCTATATATGCTAAATCCAAGATGAAAAGCATTTTAAATGGATAAAAATGGAGAGTATTCCCTCTAAAAACTGGAACAAGACAGGGATGCACTCTTTCACCACTTCTATCCAACATTGCCCTAGAAACTGTAGCCAGAGCAATTAGACAGAAGAAAGAAAATAAAGGGATATGAATAGGAAAAGAACTCAAACTATCCCTGTTTGACAACATGATTCTATTTTTAAAAGACCCCAAATCTCCACCAAAAAACTTCTAGAACTCATAAATGAATTCAGTAAAGTAGCAGGATGTAAAATTAACACCCATAAATCAATTGTGTTCCTCTACATCAGTGATGAGTCAACTGAAAGAGAGAAATTAGGAAAACCATCCTATTCACAATAGCCTCAAAAAAAATATGAGAATCATTCTAACAAAAGAGGTAAAAGTCCTCTACAATGAAAACTACAGAATGCTAAAGAAAGAAATTGAAGACCTTAGAAGATGGAAAGATCTCCCATGTTCTCGGATAGGCAGAATTAATATTGTAAAAATACCATACTACCAAAAGTGCTATACAGATTTAATGCAATTCCTCTTAATGTTCTGATGGTTTTCTTTATAGAAATAGAAAAAGCTCTCATGAAATTCATTTGGAAAAATAAGAAACCCAAAATAGCCAAAGCAGTCATCAGTGAGAAAAGTGAAGCAGGAGGCATCACAATACTAGACCTCAAATTATACTACAGAGCTATAGAAACAAAAACCCCATGTATTGGCACCAAAACAGACATGAAGACCAGTGGAACAAAATAGAAGACACAGAGACAAACCCGCATAAATACAGTTATCTCATACTAGACAAAGGTGCTGTAAACATACTTTGGAGAGAAGATAGCCTGTTCAGCAATTTGTGCTGGGATAACTGGAAGTTCATACGTAACAAAATGAAATCGCCCTGCACAAAAACTAACTCAAAGTGGATCAAGGACCTATGCATTAGACCAGAGACCCTGCACCTACTAGAAGAAAAAGTAGGCCCAACTGTCGATCATGTCAGCTTAGGAACCAATTTCCTCAAGAAGACTCCTAAAGCACAAGAAATAAAATCAAGAATCAGTAAATGGGATGATATCAAATTAATACCTCTTATCATTCTACTATAATGATAATATCTATCCCTCAAATTTTATTCCTTCTCCAAAACCACCATGGCACCAAACTGTGATTTTTTAAATTGTAATTTCAATAATTATAGGTACAGATTAACATCAGACTAACTACAGTGTTTATAGCAATGTGTTTAACATTTTGATTTTTTTATGCATTTCTGTTAATTCAGTGAAACTTGTAAATTTACTTGAGTTTTTCTTTCAATAAGTTTATTGCTTAGAAGTTTATGACTTTATGCTATTGTGAATGTGTTTTTTTATTCCATTGGTAGTGAAAACATTGTTTTTTGGATTTATTTTATTTCTGTCAAATAAAATTAGCAATCATTTTAATTCTAATTTTTTGCTGGAATCTCTAGGATTTTATATGTTGATAATTATAACATCTGCAAAGAATTTTTTTTCTATGTCCAATGTTCATTTATTTATATTTACTTTGGAAAGGAATTGAACTTCTTGCATTATGTATATAAATAGGTGTGTTGCCCACATTGCAGTACTGGAGTAAACATTGGTTATAGTCAATAGAAAATACCTAACATGTAGTAGAAATTCAATAAATTTAAGTACTTAGCACTTTTATAGCATGGTATATTTATAGTACTTGTAAATTTACTAGGAATATTAAAGTTAAAAAAATCTGTTTGAATAGTTTATATTCAAGTCTGCGCTATTTTCAGAAAAGTTTCTACAAGGAAATAATTGCATGCTTCCCACATAATGTCTGTTGTTGTTTAACTGTTCTTTAAAAAATGACAGAAGTGATTGAAACATTTCTAGAATGGTTAATAAATAATTCTACACTTATGTATGCCAACTCTGATTTTCAAAACAACACAAGCATGTAGCAAATGTGCATAGGAGAAGGCTAACCATAACTTTACTGTTCTTTCTCCTCAACAAAATACCATGGAACACTAGGCAGGATTGTCTGTGCTCTGTACAAAGAAGGTTCAGTATGAACAACTTACATTAATGGCATAATTACTTTTGAAGTGTGTACTAATAGGGAAGTGTTGAAATAAATTTGATAGGTTTCTCCTAACTTAGAACTTAATGAGAAACTACATATGGACCTAGAAAATACTTGTGATATGTAAAACAAAAAAGGAAAGTAAATGGTTTCTACATTATGATAAAATTGTGTATGTTTATGGATGAAGGATTGGAGAGGGAGTATTTATTAAGGTTTTGAAACTATAGATGATTTTTACAAGATTCTTCCGTATTGCTTTAAATGAACAGGATCAGAAATCTATAGACCTCTGGCTTGTGCCAGATGTAATAATAAGTATCTTTTGCCAGAAGAAATCACATATAAATAAGAAGTTATGTAGTTTTTTCATGTTTGGTGGCTTTTAATCATGTTCTATTGAATTTTTTTCAGATGTTTAATGATTTTTTTCTAATCAATTTTAAGTGTTATTTTTTATCCTAAGAGGTTGTATGTTTTATGTATATATTCATAATTATTTGCTCATTCAAAAAACACATAATACCTTTGATTATGCATGGGCTTGTAATGGTTTAGGATATCTAAGGAAAAAAAAAAAAGGTACAAGACATCATTCTTTACCTTCAAGGACCTTCTAGTTTAATGAGCTTACAGTTTTAAGGAATGATCAATATTTTTTTCACCAGGCATTTTGCCAGTTATGCTTTTTATATTATAACTTTTAAAAACTTATCGGTTATTGGTATTTTTCTTCTATATTTATAGATATTCAAGGAGCCAAGAATGGTTTACAAACTTCCTAAAGATTACACAGCATTAGAGTTAGGAGCAAATTTGAAGTCTGGTTCCAAAGCCAGACTTTTTTTTTTCTTCTTATTACACAATGCTGTATCATATCTTTTCTTTAAGACAGAATGTACACAGTGACTATAAGGTTGGGCTCATAGTTGTAGACCTATAAACAGAAGCAAACAGATATTTATGAAATAACATAGCATACATTACTAAATTTATACCCAGGATATTATGTGAGCAGGACTAGTGAATGTGGAACTTTTTAAGGAACCTAGAACCAAAGTTGATGAAATAATCAGGGTGGCTTCCTAAAGGAGTTGATATTTTAGGTAAGTTTTAAAGGATAAATAAAATAATCTTTTACCTTTCTTTTACTCTTTGCTCTGTTATTGTGTATCTCCTTACTGTTGTAAATTTGCCCTACCCTGAGATGATATGGCTTGCTGAACAATAAGTCTCTGCTTCTTATATGGGCCGGACCTCTAGCCATGTTCTGGTGCTTATATTTGTAACCTCTGGTTCACTCAAGATTCACTTTTCTGCTTGAATGTGTAACCTTGTGTTTATCTGCCCAGACTCTGATACACTGTGCTTATTTCCATTTTTTGCCTGCTGTCACTCATGATGCATGTTCAGCTTGGGCATTTTAGGACTTCATATGTAAAGCCTCTTTTGTTTGAGAAAGGTTTGGCTATTCCAGTTGTTTCTGGCATTCCTGTTTTAAGGTTTACCAACAAATGTGGTTTTAGTCTTACTGTGTAAACTTGACTTTTGTTCTAATTTTAAAAATGACCAAGAATATTTTGTGAAATCATAGTATTTAAAACTTGAATGGAATATTGAGAGGCTGAGGCTCAGAAATAAAAATGAAATCTCTTGATTGACTCAAAGTCATCTAACTACTTAATGGCTATTTCTTTTTTTCATTCTTTCTTTTCTTGAAGGGATATTTGTGTATTTCTCCTAGAGATACAATCACCTATCAACGTAAGCTGGCTGACTCTTTTAATTACTGTAATATATTTTCTTAGCATATTTGGTGGATGTCAGCTATGGCTCCTTGGAGATAATGTGGTTTTCTAAATTTTGTTTCTTTCATTTGTAGAATGATGTCATATTTATTTCTTCCAATATGTGATTTATAACTGATATAAACTTTTTAGTTTCTAAATGAATTGATTCAGTTTGTTTTTAAGGTCTTACTGATTGGTTTTTCTGGGATTTTTATTTACCATAGCCTGTTTATATTGCTGGCAATGTTGAGTAGAAACCTATTCTAAAAATTACATGTACTAATTTATTCATCAATTTCTGGTCTCTCTATATACATTGATTGACAAATTTTTATGATACATCTTCCTCCTTTTATGGATATAATTACTTTGTTGTCTTGGGTCATATATTGAATTTCCTATTCATTGAGTAAAACTCACAGTAGAGAAGCATTTCTAAATTCTGACATATCTGAGACCTTTCTGAAATACACCAAGGGATCATAATTTCTTTTACTCCTTTCACCAAAATATTTAAATTTAAATTTATAAGCACTAAATCAATGGAGCTAGTATTAAAATGTAATTGTTAAGAGCTGGAACTTTGGGGTCAGAGAACCATGGGATTAGTCCTAAATGTGGAGCTTAGGTCATATATGATTTTAAGACTCTTTTGTGATCTAAATAATATTAACACTTATATCAAGAATCAATAAGAGAAAATTAGGAAATATGTTAGTTTTTTATCAATAACTTTCTATATATTTTTATTTCTACAAGTATAGATTTCCTATAATTATGTCCTTTATTTATGTATTCCATTTTCTTCTGATGAAAAAAGTCATAAGAATTTATGTTCATTTTTTAGATTTAAGGGTAAGGTGTGTTTGGATGTCGACAATTTAGAATTTAAGTAAAAGGACATTTATATATTCAAAACAGGCAGTGTTCTCCTTATCCGGGAATATTGGTAGTGTCTAAAATTTGACCCTAAGTCTACAGTGTTTAAGTCTTGGAGGCTACTCAGAAAGGACAGTAAGTTCTCTAATATTCCTATAGCTAAAAAACAGTATTGGAGATCAGGTTCTATGACAATTGGCCCAGAGGTTTCTCCTGGGGATTAGGTGGTACGGTAGATGGGCATGGGAAACAAGAGAACACCAGGAAGAACGTCAACATCATGTTTTTCACTGTTTCCTCTGCTCATGTGTTGATTTCAAATTTTCTCTTCTGAGCCCATACTTCATTATTATTTTTAATTCCTGTGATTCTCAGAAGTGACATTGTTTCCTACAAGAGATATGAATGAGTAAATAGTAAGCTATTCTTTGATAAACATCCTTTTAAATGTGAAAAAGTTTCAGTTCTATTTTATATTAAAGAAATGTGAGCTTTTTATTTTTTTTCCTTGAAATTTTTTTTTCTGAAATGAATAAAAGATGGAAAATCTTGAGGAATTAAAATTGTTGCTATTTTACATTTTTTTTTTTTTTTGATCCAGTAGGCAGGTTAAAATAGCTGCACATGCTTTACATTGTTTCTCTCAGTTGTAATGAGAATGATCTAGATGGTAGAAGAATGTGGTGTTTTGGTTCCTTATCATAAGATTACAAAGGGAGTTTCTGCTGGCACACTAAAGGAAAATGGAACATGTTTTGAGTCTTAAAATTAGTTATGCCATTGGCACCTGATAGTCAAGATTCCCTTTGAGAATTTGAAGTTTACTGAGGTAATTCCATCTATGTGTATGTATATGGCTGAGACTTCTTAACCCATCTATTCTACTTTGTGGGGAAAAGCAGTATAGTTATGCATTTTTTCCCCAATTCTCCTTGACCCTCACTCCTAAGGCTATTAAGATTCTATGTCAGGAAAATTTTTCTTTCCTCTACCCTTTCTGAACATCGTTGCACATATATAAGAAATAATATGAAGTCTACTGCTTTGACTCAATCCCCAGTGCCCTGAGGTGTGGAAGATTTGTAGTTCCCACAAGGATTGTCTAATTTACCTTAGGGACAAAATGTTTTCATTTGACTACCTCTGCTGGCCTTTCAGCACCTTTTTGATTTAAGGAGTAGCCAGTTATACAAAATCACATTTCTGTGATTCTTCATGCACACTTGAGATTTAAGAATTCACTGTAACCACTACGCTTTAGCTGTCAGTGGTCCCAGGAACTCCAGTGGGCCCATTTCTGATTACAAGACCGTGAATTCACATATGAAGTTTATTGTAGATGAGTTATTCTCTTGCTGATTCCTAAGGGATAGAATGGTTTTTAACATGCTTTTTAAAAGCATGTACAGGAATTGGAACATAAAGTCACATAATTGAGTCACCTTGCTTAATTTCACTTTGTGAATTATTGGTTTCCTGAGAGGTAGCTTAATGACTGAAGAGAGGAAAATAGTTCTTGAATTTGAAGTATCTCCTTGGGCATACCTTTTCCATGTAATGATTGCTGGAGTACCTGACAAAACCATCCATAAGCACATAGACTTTGAGTTTAGAATGTACACTGCCTCCCCTAAAATTCATTTATCAATCCAAAGCACAGAGAGTTCAATGGATTTGATTTGTTTCCTTGAGTATTTTTGTGTCTTCCTATTGACTTACTATAGAGTCAAGATTGGTAGATGTTATTTCTTATGTTTCAAGATATATATGTGTTTTTTACTGTTAAGGATCTGTATATAGAACAAAATTCTTCTAAGAAAGAACTTCTGTGAAGGACTCATTTTTTTTCCCCTTAGAGCAGTCCTTCATACTGAGAACCTGGTATGTGGATGAGGAACAAAGTTTAAGGTTGTCCTGAGGAAATACCATTATAAACTCTTTGCAGTTTGCCAAATTTTAAATGTGAAGACTTTTCTGTCTGTGAAAATACAGGTGATTGAACATATTAATCTTTTTAGAAATCATATATAATTTCTAGCAGGAAAGAGAGTTTTAAATTCACCTCAGTGACTTCTCAAATTTTTAAAAACCTTTATTTGTCTTAGTAAAAAAAAAAAATTCTGTATCTATTAGGAAGGCAAAAAGAAGACACTCTCTTTACTCTGTGAAGCTTCCACATGAATTCCCATACTTCTAATTGATGTAAAGTGGAACTCAAATAATAATCTCTATCATAAAAATTCCAGTTAATGCAAGATTTTAAATAATAATAATTTTCCTGTAAAAGCTACTCTATCTACTGATGAAGTGTTTAGCTAAATGCAGCATAAATTTTCTAAAATATTATGCTTTAACAAACACAAATAACCCAATTAAAAATGGGCTAAGTATCTGAATAAACATTTCTCAAAAGAAAACCTACAGATGGCCAACAGAAGTATAAAAAAATGTTCAATATCTTTAGTCATTGGGGAAATGCCAATCAAAACTGCAATGAGATAACACCTCACCCCAATGAGAGAGGCTATTAACACAGACAAAAAATAGCAAATACCAGGAGGATGTGGAGGAGGAGGAATCCTGGCACACTTGGTGGGGATATAATGCAGTGTAGCCAGTATGGATGACAGTATGAGGTTTCCCAAGAAACTAAAAATAGAACTACCATATGTCCAGCAATCCCACTAGAGGATATACCCAAAGGAAATTAAATGAACTTATTGCAAAGATACCTATATTTCCATGATTATTTCAGCACTATTCTTAATAGTCAGAAAATGGAATCAACCTCATTGTCCATCAACAGACAAATGGACAAAGAAAATGTAGTATATGTATCCCCAAATGGAAAACTATTTAGCCATAAAAAACACATATGCAAAATCCCATTATTTGTGACAACAGAGGACATTATCTTAAGTGAAATAAATCAGGTACAGAAAGACGAACCATCTGATCTTACTCATAAATAGGATCTGAAAAAATTGATCTCATAGCAGTTGAGAGCAGAATAGGGGTGACTGGAGACTGGGGAGAATATGGAGAGGAGAGATTAAGGAATAGGTACAATGATATATATATATATATATATATATATATATATATTTTTTTTTTTTTTTTTTTTTTTTTTTTTTTTTTTGGCAGTGCTGGGGATTGAACCCAGGGCCTTGTGCTTACACGGCAAGCATGCTACCAACTGAGCTATATCCCCAGCCCTACTATGATATTTTTGATAGATGGAATAAGTTTTGGTATTCTATGGCAAAGCAGGAAAAATATAATTAATAAAGCATTATATATATCAAAATGGTTGGAAAAATTTGAATGTATTCATCATAAAGAAATAAAAGTTTAAGGTGATGGATATGCTAATTAACCTGAGTTGATCACTATCATCTGTGTATATGAATCAAAACATCATATTGAACCTCATAATTATGCACAAATGTGTCAATAAAATATATTAAGAATTGACAACAAAAATAATATACTTTTCATGCTACAGTATTGGATTCATGTGTTGTAAATAACTTCTACCATTTCATCAGTGCTGCATGAGATGAGTACAGTCAGTGCCATTAGACAGAGAAAGTGTTTGAGGAGTGTGCAGCTGCAGCTACCACTCCCACTGCCCATCTGAATAACTCAGGGAAGAGATGAGGAAAGTTAATTACCTGAGGGATTCTTCAGTGAACATCCAAACTAAATGTAGGTCTCTTAGAGGTCATTCTTAAAAAAAATTGCTGCCCTCCACAACTTCTATTAGTTGTTAACAATGTAAAATGTGTGCCTTGATAATAGACCTCAGTAATTTGCAATGATGATTTAAAAATCTCATTTGATCCTTATCAACTAATTCTCAATGAGCTAATATAACTGCTAATTACTGCTATTGGTGACATTTAGATGTATTGAGTCTAATTTTGCCTCGAATTTAAAAAAAATTAAGGCTATATTTACAGAGGTTGAATTATTTAATACTTAGCAGGGTACATGTCCAATAGCATTATATATGGAGAGATCACCATATAGGGATAGACCATGATTCACAGCTGGATGCTAAAGTTGCATAGCAGCAATTCTGTGTACTTATTATTTAATCATATTAACAGTAACCGAAGCAAACTGTAACAGTAGTGCATAAAAAAATTCCATTTTTTTAAAAAAAGATTACATATTGGAGAGGGGAAGGCATTTAAAATGATGGCCAAGAATGGTGTTAACTTCTTATAAAATTCTATTATCTTTCTTAATAATGATAAACATTCTTGTTTTATTATTGGTGTTGAAACTCCTTTCAGGGAAGGCATGCTGCAAGGTGATAGAGGGAGAGAGAGGGAGGAAGGTAGGGGAGAGAGAGAGACACACAGATATCTCTAAGAAACAAACTACCTGAGTTACAAAAAAACACTGAGGCTCTCCTTTATTCTACTTTTTATTCATTGAAGCACATTTTCTAGTCATTGAAAATTAGCCATGGACAAAGCAGTTAACAACCCCTGACCTGGTAGAGTTCATGTTGTCTTAAAAGGAACAAAATAAATGCATTTAATAACATGGAATACTAGATGGTGAGTATTATGGAGAAGAATAAACAGAAAGAGAGCAAGGAGTGTTGGGAAATCACACTTTAATGTAGGCTACTCAGGGAACATGAAAAAATGGCCTTCCAGCAAATGCTTGAAGGAAGTGAAGAAGCTGGTGGAAGAGTGGTGTGGGTGGATGGAAGAGCAAGTGCAAAAACCCTGTGATATCACTATTTAAGGATTTAACAGGAATGACTCTGTGTTTGATAGAATAATAAAACGCAAGGTCATAAGAGATACAGTCATAGAAATAAGAGGGGGAGAAAAGGCATGTATTAGACATTGAGTTTTGTTCTCAGGCATAGAACACATTCTGAGAAGTGGAGTGGCCTGATCCTAACACACATGATTTTGGCTCTTTGGTTGAGAATATACTGAAGAGGGTCAAGGACAGGTGCAGTAATCCAGGTTAGAGGTTGTGTTGACCTTATTCATTACAGAAGCAGATATGATGATAAGCAATGGGTTCTAAGTACATTTCTAAGGTTGGGAGATAAAATCAGGAGTTACTGATGAATAGGATGTGAAATTTCAAAGAATAAGAGAAGGAAAAAGTAATTGTAAGTTTTCCAATATGAATGATTGGAAGGATGGAGCAGTCATCAGTTGAGAGGAGGTGAAGGAGACCCAGGAGATAGATGTGTGGATGAGAGTGTGGACCAAGAGAAGAGGAACTCTGATATGCTACACTCATTATGCTACTTGCTATCAGAATGGAGATACTGAGTTGGTGGCTAACTGCAGGAGCCAGAACATCCTGGGAGAGGCTTGTCAAGGAAGAAGGCATCAGTGTATACATTGACAACCATAAAATTCAGGTGACATTATCATGGGTAGTAGAAGAGATGCAAGGAGTAAATCTATGTTGCCTTTCAAGCAAGGGAAATATCGGCAATCAGTCATGTTATTTATTGTTCAAAATGATGTGACCTTACTTGGGAGCAGAAACAGAAGGTCAATAGAAATCAGGGACTTAATGTCTCTGTGTCTCCTTCTCTTACTGTTTGTATAGGTACCTCCCTCTCTGGTTCACTCTCATTCTCTCACTTCCTCTCACCCTGCACTTCCTTTCTTTCTAGCTTTCTCAAGATTGGGTTGAACCCAATCATTGAATCTTTGGAAAAAGAGGTTCAACCCATTCACGCTAAGCAAGATTTTGGAATGGGATCTCAAAATGTATATAACAGAATATTTATGAGGTGATGATTAATCTGACCTGCTAAGTAGCAGCACTTTTATAATACTCGTGAATCTGTTAATCAAAAAATCATAATTCTAGCAGGCATGATTTTTATTCATAACAAAACAAAAATGTTTTCATTTTCTTTGGAGGCACAGTTAAGTTATCTGAATATGAAAAGATAATGTAAAGATAGTGTACAAGGAGACATAACTGACTTTAGAAGGCAATCATTCATTTTTAAATAACTTTTCTTTTTTAACAGATTTCATGTTAAAAAAAAAAGTTCTGACCTCAGTAAGATGTGTATATTATACTTGCACATTTTTGGAATATGTGTTCCCTATTTAAGTTAAATCACATTCTACATCTGTGTATAAAACATGTATTAATATAAGAAAAAATTAATATTTAAAGTCAAACTGAATAATAAATACTATATCTGAATCTAGTTTCTTTCATAGACATAATAGCTCGCCCTTCCTGCCTTCCTTCCTTCTTTCCTTACCAATTGCATCTTAGAAAAGTGAATGATTTAATCTGTCCAATGAACATAATGTGTATGTAAGAGGTTCCACCAACTTCTTTCATTTTAGAGCAATGATGTAACTCTGTGTATTTGTGACGCGTTACTTTCCACTTCCCCTCCTACGTATGTTAACAGAGGCAAACTACGTGACATGTTATTAATTATAAGAACCTTTTAATTCAAGTTATATTTAATAATTTAAATGTTTTTGCATTTTAATTTCTGCTATTGTTTCATTATTTTCTACTGTAGAGTTTTGTCAGCATATTTAAGTTGAATTTTGGAAAGCATTAGATGTGGTATATAAGTGAACAGACTCTAGAAACAGACCCACATAGGTTTGAATCTAACTGCCATCATTTCATGTTATTTTGTAAGATAATGTTATTTTCTGTGCCTCAGTTTCCTAGTCTATAAAATGAGAATAATAATAGGACTTATTTAGAATACTGTTAAAGGTGTAGAAAGATAATTTATGTAAAGTGCTCAGCATATTTCATGAGAAATATGAAGATCTTAGTAACTATTGGCAAATGTCCTCTGAAATTTTAGGGGAGGACCCTTAGCTTTTTGACCCAAGACAGTCACCTTTTGATGCTGACTTATCCACACTTGTATGATCTCTTGAAGACGGAAAGCTCCATTATAACCTTTGGAATCCTGAAGTTTTTGTTCCCCTTGGCCAAGGCTGACATGTGTGATGGTGATCTGTTGACTCTTGTACTTTCTGGATTTGGTTTGAACTCTTCTGGTGCTCCATCTGGGAAGCCCCAGCAGGAAATAAGAAAAGGGACTGCATACATGTTCCCCTCATTCTCTTTCTGTGAGATCTCCCTGATCTGTATCATCCAAAGAAGGTCACTTTCTTTAAAGAAAGCCGAGTCTACAATATTCTCTGTTCCCTACCCTCTTTCTTCCCTGCTTTAGTCTTGGGGGTCCTGGGGCTCATGAGGTCTGATGAGCCGCTTCCATTCCTGCACAGTCTCTTGCAATTCCCATATACAGTTCATACTTTTAAAATTAATAACTTTTATACAAGCCTCACTTAAATTATCCTAATTTGAATGTCTTCATCAACTAGTTGCTGGGATTCTGACTGCTGAATTGGGGATGAACAACCCCTTTCCTAAAGTCACCCCATTGCCTAAGAGTGCTACTAGGGACTACACTTTCACCCCTCTATCATGACTACAAATTTCCCTTCCCTTCTCAGAATTAGTGAATATGCATGCACCTTTCTCCTCTCTTCTGTATACTAACATGAGGACTTATGCCCAAACCATTCACCCTCTGTATGGTTTAAAAGCAACTTGGGGCTCAAGATTTTATTTTATTTAATTATTTAAATTTTATTTAATTATAGTACACAACATGAGATCTATTCTCTTAACAATTTATTTTTTCTACTATACAGTAGTGTTAAATTTTATACAGCAATTCTGTAGATCTTATTAATCTTGCTTAATGAAAGTTCATGTGCATGGATTAGACCATTTCCCCCTCACCCAGACCCTGACACTCACCATTCTACTCCTTGTTTCAATGAATTTGATTATTTTGGGTTCTTCATATAATCTTCCTTCCTGGTTTACTTATAAATTTTAAAACATTTTAGTATAGATAAAAGTGTCTTCCACCAGATTCTTACATTTAAATGTATCATTATAATTTTCTTCAGATGAAATTCTTTCCCAGATTATCATTCTTGAATCCATAACTTATAATAAAGAACAACAAAGTAAGATTTTTCTATGTTGCTTGTCGGTTTGATTTATATAGTTGCAAGGATGGTGCTAATTTAACTATGCATGATTGAAGTCCTATCCTATTTTCAACATGATGACATAATTGTTCTTTTTAAGTTCTGTATTTCCATAATTCTTCCAAAAAGTTTTAAAAATTATTAGATCTATGAAAGTGAAACTTGCAGAACTTGCAGTTGCCCTCCATCCTTCTTCCTCCTCTAGCTTTTCATTTTTGCCTTTGTTCCCATTTCACTAGGCAGGCATTGGCCTGTAGCTAATGCACTCAAGTGCCACCACAAGCTCCATTCCCTGGAAAATTAAACTAAAAAGGACCAAGCAGCAAAGGGAGAGCAATTTCTTTCAGGTACTCTGAATAGTTTCTAACAAAGCACACTAATATTTCTTTTATTCCCCGGGTACTGAAATCATTGCTTGCTTCCCTCCTTGTAAGATGATGTATATTGGTAGGAACAGGAAGTGAATTATATGACCAATGACAATATTTTGTTTTTCAACAGGGAACTGTTATGATGTTTTCCCAGATGACGCTGCAAAACACTTACAAGCACTCTCACAATATTTTCAATTTCTGTTGTGCAAATCAGGGGGAACTCGAGATAAGTTTGAAAGTACTGAAAATAAAATTCAAGGCAGAACATACAGTAGAGAAAGGGGTAACTTTTCAAAGCGATGCCAAGTATTTGTGCTTGGTTTTATTAAGTCCAAGTACCAGGACTGACAATATGATAAACTGTCATTTCTACCTTAAACTCTCACCCTTGCCTTTCATTTGCAAATGAGCAAGCAAGTGGCCTGTTTTTAACACATGGACCATTAACTGCCTTCTTCTATTTGCATAGTAATGATAGTGAACCAATGGTGATTTACTGCTCTGACTTGTATCATAAATAACAGATCATTTACGCCGCTAATTACACTCATTTCCATATCAATAATGCATTCTGGGTTGTGTTGGATTACTGCATTAGAAAATGGAATGGAATGACAAATTGATTCCCCACTAAAATGGTGTAAAACAGGTATTTATTACAAGAGGATACTATTAAGTAATGTAGATAAGTGCAAAAGACATTTTTACACTTTATCCTTTAGGTTGCATCATCAAAAGGACAGATTTAGCTGGTTGCAGTTGTGTGTGCCTGGAGATTGAGTCAGGAGGATTGCAAGTTCTAGACCAGTCATGGCAGTCTAGTGAGACCTCTAAAAAACAAACACAAAACCAAAAATCAAAACAAAACATACAAACAAACAAAAAAACCCAAACATAACAAAACATAAAAAGAGCCAGGGCTATAGCTCCATGGAAGAGTACCCCTGGATATAATCCTCAGTCCCCCTGAACCAAAAAAAAAAAAAAGAAAGAAATAAAATAATTATCATTTGAGCAAACCCCAGTGTGTAACTTTTGTTCACCTGTGTTGTTGTGGTTGTTGTGTAGTTGACTAGAGTATGGCAGTCCTAGCCCTCTGTCTCATGTTTACTTTGTGGGTGGGACAGTTAGCTTTTAGCTCTATTGTGTGCAAGATTTATTTTTAAAACATTGTTTTGTTTTTTTTTTTTAAAGTGCTAATGGTAAGAAGGGGTAGGTAGGTAGTTACAACTCCTTACTGAAGGAGAAACATCCAAGTTTTGCCTATGCCTTGGAGATCAGTATCACAGAAACTTTGAGGAACTTTTATACTCAGGGTGAATATATAGGTGTGTGTTTGCAAGCATATAGAAAGACATAGAGGACACAGATATTGAGAGATATTTTCTGAAAGACCTTTTAATTAAAATATCATCTTCTGTATTTCAACTACAAGAAATTACTGACATATTACAATATTTATTTAACATATTAAAAATATTTAGAAGAAAATGCACTATGAAAAATGGCTAACTTGTACAAGTTAAAGACCCAGTTTTTCTAATAATTATTTTAATGTACATTTGGAAAAACAATACATTACAAAAGTAACTAAAATAATATGAAATTGTGTTTTTGGGTTGGTTTCAAACTCTCTCTAAAGAGTCATATTATATTGAAACTTAAAAGCAGAGAACAATGATAAATAGTACATTTCCAAAGTTGTTAGAGTCTAAAATAGTTTGTAAAGAAGTTTGGATATTTTATAAATGAAAAAGGAGATGAAAAGTCTCAGTAATTTTTGATATCAGAAGATATTTCGAAAGATAAATGGTTCAATACATGAAGATGGATTCAGAAGAAAATGTTATGATTACAATTGAACTGAAAAGCTAATAATTCACATGATTAGGTAACTTATCCTGCATGTCAAGAATCTGATTGCTAAAGCATTTATGAACAGGAACAAAGAAATAAGAAATACAAAAACTTTTCTCTTTGCTCAAATTATGGTTTAAAGTGATGAATACCAACCACCAAGAAAATGCTAGGTGGACAATGATTTTAAAAGACTTACTTATTAGTAAATGAATTCATACACAGTGAAATGATAAAGATACCTTGTTTAACAAGGAAATGAGAGAGGTAGAGGCATGATGAATTTCTAGTAAATGTAATTTTCCTAAGATCTGAGGATATTTCCTACCAAATCCTACCAAATCAATATATCTTTTATATTATAAAAAACACGACTAAACTACAATTATTAATGCATTAAAATGTGACTGTGTTTCCTTTTGCAGTGGGTTTTGAATGTTGTTGTTTTAAGTAACAACTGCCATATTATGGTATAAGTACTATTATTTTGTAATATTAATATACTACTTATTAAATGCATATATGTTTAAGGATACATATCTCTCTTATAGTGCTAAATAGATATTTTAATGCAGATAAACATTGCATTAAATATTATATATTAAATATTTGGTGTCAAACAAAAATTTATTAAAAAGATTTTCTTTGACCTGAAAAGAGTTAATGAGCTAGATCTATAATACTAAATTATATTCTTGAACTTATCATAACTATTTTATAGCAACATTTTAAAGGAAGCATAGAAAAATTTACTGGCATCTTTCAAATGTATATAAAAGATCAATCTGGCAATTAGTTGCTGTATTTATATTTCTGTACAGTACATTAGATATGACTTACACCATTATTTTTGTGCATGTTATAAATAAAATGAACATGGGTCGTAGTCTGTAATAGAATAAAGTAATTTGCACTTGGATAAATTGTCTTTTTGCTTATACTTTTTACTTAGAATCCAAGTAAATGACTTTTTTCTTTGATTTTGGACATAAATAAACTGGGCGTGAATTTGCAGAAATATATTCTGAGTTTCCCAACTCTTTCTTCTCACAAGAGAATCCTGTCCACACCAAAAAGTTCAAATGCAAATCCAGGATAACCTATTTTTATCTGATAACTGTAGGTGAGCTATAGCTCTTATTATAGGGCAACTCATTTCTCCAATAACAGACCAACTAAAATTGTGTAGCTCAGTTTGAGGATACATATCACACACTACTTGTCAGTGGAAATAACATGTTGGAAAATGTCATGGCTGTCTTATTTAGATAGCCTTAAAAAAGCTGTTCCCTTCTGATCAGAAAAAAATTTCAGTGGGTGAGATTTGTATGCATAGATGAACTATACTCGATTTGTTTAGATGACTGTGGGATAGCTATGTGGGGGAACTGATTAAAGAAGAGTCCACAGTAATGGCAAAGAACACCTATTCTGAGGGTTCCCTACTGGCAGGGAGATTATCACTCAAAACTCATTCAGAAAATATCCATTTAAAAATGACTGACCATTTCACAGGCTTGATGGTAAAAGAGAGATACCCTTTGGTTCTAGGAGCCAAGGAGTTCCTTGATTACAAGATGAGCAGATGTACAGATCTGCATTAGCCCTAAGAAGACCCCAACAACAATACACATTTCAGAGTGTTGCTAAACAATTTCTAGTAAACATGAGAGAAAAAATAATTTGCATTAGGTCACGATTAACAATGTTTATGATTAATTAAAAAATTGTTGATTAGATTCTAAAATTTGTTATTTTTAAAAACTTGATCTTACATGGTTAATTCCAAAATGTTATTTAAGATTTAATAACACATTTTTGGTAATTAAAAAGAATAATCTCATGTACCAAATCCAGATCATAGGCAAAATTTCCTATAGCATTGGTTCGATATTCCAGATGACAGTCAAGTGTCTACCCCACCTGGTTAAAGTGTGCCTCAATTAAATGTTTTCTTTGCATGGTGTCTTACTTAAACTTGAATGCACAAATTCAAAGCTAACAAGAGATAGCCTCAGATGCACAGACTTCAAAGAATTTTAAAAATAGGTGTGCATGAAATATTATAATTTTTGTTAGTTTGCTTATTCTATGTGGGTAACAACTACATTTCATCATTTTCATGTATAGGTGCTTGTGCTTTAATCCAGAAACTTTATAGAACAAGCATCCTACATGTAGGTAAAAATAGATGATGTACATGCCTTACTTTGCTGCTGCTGCTGCTTGCAGTGTGAGCTGCAAGATTAACATGTCATTTTCCCACTGAAGATGCAAGTAGTTCTGCTAGGGGTTACCAACTCTTGGCATTACTAGTTAAATTACTATACCTGGTCTTCTTCAGTGATTTAGATTGTCACTTAGCATGGGGTACCTTTTGCTGTCTTACTTTTTAGAATGATAGCTACTAAGTTATAAAGCTCTACTTTGTGCTGCCTGTGGTGAGCGTGACATGCTTTCAGTTCATATGACTAATTGTTTCTCCTTGCAACTATTATCATTCTGCATTTGCTTGTAGTTGTGTTTTTATTTTCTTTCTTCATATGGCTGAAACCTGTGTAGTTACATTTCATGACTATAATTATGTTGCTAGCTCTACTCACAGAACTTGTTTACACATATTATTTAAAAATTTTCATTTTTTTAATGTTTTTACTGACCTAAAGTAATCATTTGGGTAGCTTCTCAAATATCTACTGCAGTTTTCTGCATATAAAGTACCAAAACTCCTTAAAGCTACTGTACTCTGTAGCTTTTAAATAATGTCATGCTGTTAACAATGACTAGTAGATATTTTCATTGAAAATGTTATGAAGTCTGAAGGGATTAGTCTTGACATCTTTAAATTATTTACAACTGCGTTAGGTGATTCTTAATATTTTTATTCTGAAAGTACACTATTTCCCAAGTTTATAACTCATTTGCTGCCAAAATTAATATAAGATGAAGACCAATGGTTTTCTGAATAGTCTACTAGCCTTCAGTAGACCACTGAAGAAGTAAAATTCAGAATTTTCAGAGTAAAAGTTTTTGTATGTTCATGGAATACACATAGAATCTGTTGTTATTTTCTTAAGTGGCTTAAAACAAGCTGTTGATTTGTATTTCTGTGCCGTTGACTTTGTAAAGTAACAAATAGTTTCCAGATTCTTTTTTTTTAATTTATTTTTTATTTTTACAGCCTGCATTTTCATTCATTGTACACAAATGGGGTATACCTTTTCATTTCTATGGTCGTACACGACGTAGAATCATACCATTCGTGTAATCATACATGTACATATGGTAATGATGTCGGTCTCATTCCACTATCTTTCCTTCCCCTGCCCTGAATGAATGCTTTTGTGATATTTCAACAGCATACAACAAGTATTAAGCACAGATGTTAGAATTAGTCACATTGGAATTTTCTTAATCTGGGATAAATTTCATTGGTCTATCATCATTGGTGACATCTTTAAAAGTGTGTATTTCCAATTATGGCACTACACCTTTGATGCCTTCTCTAAATTTGTTATTCCTTCCTGTATATGAGTGCTGTATATGTCTTCTGAGTATGGACTTTGAATCAGAGTTGTACAGGTAATACATTTTTTAATTTAAAATGCCTCAGACTTTTCTGAGAGCATTTCTAAATACATTTATTCTCTTTTTGTTCAATGTGTAATCCCCTGTGAATACACTGATGGCTCTGGTTCATTATTATCCAGAACTTTGTAATTGGTCAAAATTCTATGCTTTCACAGAGAGCCCTAAAGAAATCTGCAACACTTATTATGTCTTCATATTCTCATGATATGATGATGTGGATAGTTTCATCAATCTCTTCTTCCACTTTGTGGTTCTTAGAGAAATTCTTGAAAAGCATTGATTTTCACCTTATAGTGCAAGAAACTAAGCATGATGAAGAATTTCTCATTCCTGTTTCATAATGATATCTCACAGAGACAACTCCCAAGGAAAATAGTTTCTCACCTATAATAGAATATTCTTTTACTACTTGACAAACTAGATGCAGAAAGCAAGAAGGCATAAGAAATAAGTGTTCATGCAATTGAAATTGTGGAACTGTTGGCTAAATATATGTAAGCAATACATTAATGTGAATCACCTTTAGTTTAATAACTTACAGCTGTCAATGTCATCCTAAAGAGGTTTTTCAGAAGAGACACTGTAGAATAAAGACCAGTAATTTTTTATTCTATTACTTATAAAATAAAATCTCTAAAAATGTATAGACTAGCTGATTAAACAAAGGTAACCTGCCTTAGGGAAGGCAACATTGTTTTTGTAAGGATTATTTTGTTATGCTGACTCACAATTTCTACTGAAATTCTTTGAAATAAATTAATTTCTCTATTGAGATCATTTGGTTGGCAAATTTCATTTAGTCTTTAAAAATGTTTGCCTTTCATGACTACAGAACATAAAACAAATTAACATAAAATAGACCAATATGTAGATCATCTTTATAGTATTTTAAAAATATTTGTCTAGGATTTCTAGACTGAAATCCCCAATTTCCAGGAACCAAAAAGATCCCTAAGAAAAAACATTATCAATATAATTATTGTATTCATCTAGTTATCTATTCTTTCAGCAGACATTTATTGACACAGACATTGTGCCGTGTGCTAAGAATAGAACATCCCTGTCCTGATATTGCTTGTCATCTGCCTGGAGAGAGAGCCATTGAGCAGGTAATGATAAGTTTGGGGCATGCCATGAAGGTCTGAGTGTTACCACGCCATGCTCTCTGTAACTCCTGAAGGGTGATGTATTACGAAGTCTAGAGGAAGACCTTAGAAATAATGGGAATGTTCCCCAGTAGGATGCAGAAAGGAGCTTCTATAAGAGGACATGCCTAAATTGAATAAGCAAGAACCCTGTCTGAAAAAACAAAGGCCTCTGTCACTACTATTCAAACTTTTGATTTATTGATTTGGAGAGCCTGAACAGATCCTGTTCCCCTAGAATTTAAACACATCATGCATACGTAGGAAGTGGCAAGTTTAAGAACTACCAAAGTAAGTCAGACATTATCATCTTAGAAGAACTTGAATCTGTATTTGACCTATAGAAAAAAATAAGGTTTTGCCCTTAAGATTTCAATTGAATTTATGTTGAGAGACCATTCCTGAATGTAACTGTGGGCTGGATAGAACAAACATGAGTTTCCTAGGTGGAAAAAAACAAAAACAAAAACAAAAAACTGAAGCTATGCAATTTGAATTTACTTCTTGGAACAGTTTGCAGAAAGACATTAATGTATAAAAAGATATAATTGTTTATATTTTGGGTGAATTTCTTTATGAAATTTGGATTTAGCTATAATGTTATGAAATGTAAACATGTGTCACAATGATGTGTATCAGAGACAAGAATGTCAGATACATTCTCAGCACCTTTTCTGGCAGATGTTTTGAGTTTCATAATGTACTCAATAATATGATCTTTATAACTGCACTTGAAATAAATTCCTTTTTAGTATAGCACAGAATATTTAAGAAATTCTTTGAAGAAAACCGTAAAGAAGTAGAAATTGACAAATAAAAAGAGAAGTAGAGATTTTATTAAAGTAGGAAATATTACAAAGCTGTTCTATCAGAGCTAATAATAGTGTTGCAGCATAAGAAGTTTTAGAACATTTCAAATATAAACAATATTTTGGAATATATGAATTATAGAATTGGACATATATTCAGTTCTGGATATGGCTTGGTTGTGTAATATATTCAAGTATCATAAACATAACAGGTACAAAAGTCAGTGGCATACATGTCACTTCTACCACATAAAATCCACAAAAAGTATTAAATGAACTATTGGAAAATAAATGAATCAATAAATTATTACTTTAGTAAACCTGCACTTTTAAAAACAGGATATATTATAAAACAATGTGAAGACACAGATACACATTTGTGTGTATATGTACATAAATGGACATACATGATATCCCAACATAGGTTTTATATATTTATATATATAATATTAACATATTAATTATATATAGTTATATTAATATTAATATAATTATATAATATTAATATAGAATGAAGAACTACTCAAAATCAAATTCATGTTTTGTTTTTGGCTTTCTTCATGATTAGAATATTTCTAAAAAATTTCAGTCTCTGGGGAACCACAACCGCACATAGTTTAGTAGATGCCTATGAATTTCCCTGTTTAGTATGTTTATGTCCATTGTTTTCAAATGCAGGCCAAGTCTTATACTCAACACTTTTTCTTCCCCTTGGTGTTGAGTATAGTAAGTTCATATCACCACATGTAATATCACTTACAATTTGAAAAAGCACATTGTCTACCCTGAATGATACTGTAATTTGGAAAGTTCTGTTCAACAGTCTTTCTGTAGCAATTTGGGGATAAATGCAGAGTGGAATTTGAATATATCTTTATCCAGATCATTAAAAGAGAAATGAAGTTATAGTACTGTACACAGATAGGTTAATAAATACTCTTTCAATAACATATAGTCTCAATATAGGGTATCTCACTTGTTTTTTTGCAAGTATGAAACTGTATTTTCAAAGAAAGCATAAGTGTTCCTGCTTTGATACTTTCCTATTGAAATGAAATTCAGAATTTAATAAATAACTAAAGTTAAATGAACTCCATGAGACTATGTTATAGAGCAAATTAAAGGTTAATACACTTCAGAAACACCAATTGTCCAGGTAATTCTTGCCTTGCATTAAAGTCTACAGCTTAATTAGTTTGTTGTTATGTAAATTTTGTGGTAAGTCACATGTCTCTTAAAGAAGAAAATTTTTCTATTATTTAATTATTAATCTAAGGGAGGCAAATATAATTTTGTTAAGAAACATTTCTCAAGTTCTTAGTTTAGTATTTTTGTAAAGAATATTTAATTTCTCTTCTCTCCATATTATTCTTTGTTTTCTTAATTATTTAAAAATTTAAGGGAACTGAAACTTTATTTTATGAACTTAAATTATATGTAGATATTTTCTTTTAGTAAAGTCAGAAATAGAAAAATAGTATGAAACTAATGTGAAAATTTAAACTCAACTGTGTAAATACTTTGACTTGGATTTCTTTAATACTTTCTAATCTACTCTACATGACATCTTTAGGCATTAAATTGTAATCCCAAAATACGGAGAACACCAGAAAATGTTAACTGAGTGAATTAGAATGGATATTACCAAGAACCAGACTTTACTATATCAATCATTATTTTTTCATGTACTATTGATATTAATATTGAACACTAAGATGGTGGGAAGTACCCAGCATACTTTCTCCTCTTTTCAGAAGAGAACTGTTTCAGTCTGCTCAGGTTGCTGTAGCAAAATATTACTGACTGAATGGCTTAACTGAAAGACACATGTTGCTGTTCTGAAGGCTGAAAGTCCAAGATAGAGGTGTTGGCTGGTCACTCCTTTGTGAGGGTTCCCTTTCTGGGTTGCAAGAGGCTACTATCTGTCTGTTTCCTCATGGGGCAGAGAAGCTTGGGTGTCTCTTTTTATAAGGGCACTCATTTCATCTTGGGAGCTCTACCTTCATGACCTCATCTTATCCTCATTACTTCCCAAAGATCCCACTTCCTGATACTGTCACATTATGAATTTTGAAGAAACACAAACATATTCTCTATAATAATTACTAATTTAAATTAAAATACATTTCATTTCCATGTTATTTGAACAGGGGGCTCCCCAGGAAAGATCTGTTATTATAAGCAGATGATGAAGTAGTTTATCAGATTTCAAAGTTGCAGTTAGGCAATTGTTTTCAGTAGGAACTGTTGAAATTTGAATATAGCATAACTCTGACTACCCAGTTGATCTGCTGCAGATTGTCATTACTTGTTTTTCTCTTATTTATCTCTATTTGTTAAGTTCTTGATTTGTTAATTTAAGACACTATAAGAGTAAGTAAAGAAATAGGCAATCTTGATTTTATTCTTTTAGGAAACTGATAGATATTGGTGTATCTGCCACATGTACTTATGACTAAAAAAGTTCATGATAAAGTTAAAAATATTCATTTAGCATTTGTTTTCACTGGAAATGCACATGATAAACCTCAAATGAATTTTCAAGTTAGACTGATAGTATGTATGATAGTATGTAATTAAGAACAGAGAGGATAAAATCCATTTCTGGGTCTATCTTGAATGCTAATGGAGAATTTCTTATAAAGTACAGATGCTTTTCCCCTTCTTTAGTGTCTTTTTTCTAAGGTGTATATTCCCTGTAGGAAAATGCTTTATGATACTATCTTATCAGACTTTGGATCAAAGAAAGTAGAAGGTATACTCATTCACCAAATAAAATGGAATTTGACTAATTTAAAGGTTTAAATACCCTGATGTTATCTTGTTGATTAGTTAAGTTTTGAAACACCAGGAAAGAACATCCTGACAATAAGTGAAAGGTAAATTAGTCATTGCTGTTGAGGTGTACCTGTGGAGTGCATGAGGATCTGGTCCTGGCCCAGTTTCTACTGTAACCCCAGGCTAATATATATTTCAGTAATATACTGCAGTGCTAATAATGATGTAAGAGTTGAGCTTGGATACCTTACGAAGTTTATGTGTGTGTATGTATACGTTAAATTAGTCTTGTCATGCTTTTAAAGGCTTTATTCATATTTTATGTGAATGTATTATGTGCGTTTGAATGATTTAAAACAAGGCAGTTTGAGGCTCCAGAGTTTTATCAGATATTATAGATCTTTATTGTCATTTTGAATACAGGAGGAAAAGATCTTAAAAACGAGCAAATGTTTCTGAACACTTCCTAAGTAAGGGTTGCGCGTTTTCACAAGACTGGTGGTTGTGAACCAGATCTCTGTAGCAAAGGAATGAAAGGATGTTCCAAACAGTACACTATTGTGCATTTCTATCAAAGGCAGGAAGCTGGAGAGCTTGATGTGTGTCTTAATTTCCCCATTTCTTGTCCTGCTGCCGTGTTTTCAACAGCCTGTTCATTTTGATGTGGCAGATAAATAGGTATGGGTGGACCCAGTGGGAGGGTAACTTTCCATTGATTGAATTGGCAAGGAAAGATGCTTTAAGTAACTACCCCCTATGTCTTTGCAATCCTATTAGCAACATAAATGTGAGTCAATAGAAAGTTTTGGGGATGATCCCATGTTTGGCTGTGATCTGTGTGGTTACTCAGGACTCTGCTTAGGGGAGCCCCACACTTGGCTTTGTTTTTTTCGACTTAAAGTCTTACATTTTGAATAAGTGGTCCTACATTTTCATTTTGCACTAGGTTCCATGACTTTTGAGCCTTTACTTTCTTTCACCAATGATGTCACAATTTCAGTTGAAAAGGAAAACTCTCTAAAATTGTTATATGTTTCCAAATAAACCACCAGCATACATTTGTATAACAATACTGGAAACTAATGCTTTATTTATTATTTCAAAGAGAGAGATACAAAACTTTAGAAGCTCAGTTTAAAAAATATCGGTATGGTGCTATTTAATTAGACATTCATATTTATATTTCACTGGGTATATTTTCTTCATTTTGTCACAGGATATTATAGTTTATCAACTTTTTTAAAAAAATAAATATAGTTGATGTTTGTTAGATGTGTATATCCTATTAGTCTTCAAGTAATTTGGTAAAAATCTCCAGTTCAGCATATTTTTCCATGCAAATAATTTTGTGTTATGTCTATTAGTTACAGATATTTTCCCACAATTTCTAGATGCTATTCCCGTCAACTGTACAGGACGAAAGGTCCACAAATATCAGCATATAGCATTCTAAGATAAGTGACAAAAGGAAACACAAAGCCCCATTAAAGTTTCATTTTTCCAGTTATGCTATTTTTCATGGTTTGTCATTTGTTCTGCTTGTCATGATACTAACTTAAAAAGGTAGGCAAGAGCTAGTTTCAGACAAGGAGTAATCGCTAAACTTACCTGTAAAATAACCATACATGAAATAAAATAACTGGTTAAAAGTGAGTCTTTTTTCCCCCAGTCTAATTATACAACCCAAGTATTTCCTCTCTCAGTTCTTGAATCATTCCTTCAACTTCTAGGATACCAAAGTAGGTAAGAGATGTTTGATGGGAAAATTAGGTTTTAGACCTATTACAATCCGATAATGATTTCATCAGACCTGTTCCTGAAATCATCATGGGTTTCAGTTTAATAGATTCAAAGACTCATTTGTTGTGAAACAAAAAAGCATGTTACTTGTAGTTGAATTAGCATCAGGTTGGCAGAATTGAAGGCAAGTTTTGGCCTAGTTTGATGTTTGGATTTGGTTCCCTGAATGTTTATTTCAAGCCAAATGTCTAACCAGACAGAAATCTGTGCATGCAGCCCTTTATTGTGGCAACAACTACATCATTAGACAATCCAGTCTGGTCACAGACTATGAGTTAGCCTCCACATCTTTAGCCAACTTCCTTCTGTGGGTTCAGTTTAAATCAATTCAATATGCTTTCTAGTTGAGAGTCATATGAAGTAAAAAGAAAGCTAAGACGAAAAAAGAAATGCTGGGTTCATTTTTAATTTCTGCCTATTTTAAGACTAGTAAGGAATTATTAAACTTCATATTAGGATCAGAAATTTTAAAGTGAAAGATCCAATTTATCAATTAGATTTAAAATACTAAAATTGGAGTCTTGGAATTTCTTTGAATTCATCTTATTAAAAAAGCCCTGAGTTTTTGGAATGAAGCAATTCAGAGCCATATAAAGTTATTATAGTAGTTCAAAATTCTCAGAAAAAGATCACCTTCCAAATTGTAGATGAACTTCTGATATGTAAGATACCTCTACCTACTAAAGGAATTCAGTCTGCTAAATTGCAAATATTAAATCATTTTGATTTTTTGAAGTTCTTAGTTAAAAGAATATAGAATGAACATATAAATTTTATAGCCTTCTACTAATAAGGCAATGAATCTTCCAATTGAGAAGTTTTAGAAAATACTCATCTATGTAAAGTACTCTAAGTAGCACTAGTTAGACATAAGTTATGTAAATATTGAAGGTTAAAGGATTTCTAGTAGTAGTCAGGAAATTTCAGAGATAAATTTCCTTGAGACACACTAAATTGTTTTTGAATATTTGTATTTGTGGGCATATGTATATGCTTAGGAGTATGGTACAACCACCTTACCTACATGTGACACTTCATAGAGGATTTTTACCTACTTTAAATGATTAGATCCAAATAATGCTGGAAAGTAGCAAATAACATTTTATCATTCTTTTACATATGAGCGTAAACTGAGAATTAGAAGATTAAATGAATTTTCCTGATTATTATAGTTCTTAATTGTCAGACTACATAACCCCTTTTTTTGTATCATTTTGAAGATCTTTATGGAACAGAATGTGTGGAGAGCTTGTGTCATCAGCAGAAGATAAGTGCTGATGTGTTTTTGTGATTTCTATAAATGCACACACATGCACATGTTCATATAAGAGTAATTGCTTTTTTAAAAATTTTGATAATGCCTATTAAATAGTCAAAATTATAAGAAAAATAGGAATACAGACCTGAACCTAACAGTTCAGTTTCATAACAGTTTCAAGGCCAGGGTCCTTTCTTCTTTACCGATACTATCTGTACATTGTTTGTGTTATTCACTTTTAAAATTAAATAGATGTTTTTCGTTAATAAACATAAGACAAACTATAAAACTGCTTCACAGTTGTATCCCTTCCAACCACTGCTAACTATGATCACCATAATTAGATTAAACCTGGGTTAAAAAATGACTTATCCAGTTAAGTTAATGGAACATAATAGTAGAGACAGTTTATATTTTGAGTTATTTGAGTGATACAGTCAGGCATATTTGTTTTCCATTTTCCCACTTACTTGAAAGTAGGTGTAAAAGTATTTTGCCGGCTCTAAAGCACTATAAAAGTAGTATTTACTTTAGTGTGTATCTGCCTATCACAAATCACTGCTGAGGAAAGTATCCTGATCATGAGATTGCTGTAGATTAACCACATTTGGCAACTAGAGGCTGAACATTTTATGATCTGTTTTAAAATGCACTAATGTTGAATAAAAATGCACTTACTTTACTTTATAAAACAAAAGGTATCTCATCTCACATTATATATATAATTGAGTATATTTAGAATAGTAGTTTCAGCTACCCTGAAGACATGCCAAAGTCAGACCACCATGCTTCACTTTAAAGAAGAAAGGGGGAAATTAAAATTTGAGACTCCCTAAATGCTTCACCAAAAATGAGGGGGAGATTCAAGATTTATAAAGAGAGTTTTTGGTAGACTATTATTTCCTATTTCCATTCTCGTATCCTCCAAAGGTGGGATGACTATGGGCTTTTATCTTTATAAATATACCTTTCAGAAAATTGAAGAGAGGGTTTATCAGCTTGGGGTGTTTGGGGGTTAAAGACAAACTGTGTATTTGTCTTGATTTTGGAGTGACCTAGACAAGATTGTGTTGGATGTTCAGGGTTGATCCAAGAAAAAGTAAACAAATAGATAAACCTTTACCACTTACCAGATGAGGGCTACAGGGAAGAGCTGGCTTGGTCTTATCTGTGAGGTCCTGTCCAAAATCATGGTCTGGAAGGTCAAGATGACCTTTGCTGCTAGAAACTGCAGATATTTCAAGATAATCAGAGACTAAATAAGATTGTTGTATACATCCCGGTCAGTGAAATTTTAGGGGAGAAAATTCCAAGTAAAGGTACTAGGGAGAAAAGGAACATTACTTTTTCAAAGAGTTCTTGAAAGTATCTAAGACAGAACAATAATTTTACATGATTGATAAGTTCCGAGACTCCCACACAAGTTCTTCACCATACAATAGAAACTTTTCAACACTTCTTTCTTTTTAACCCAAAGTTGAAGGACTTGAGAAATGGGCAATAACAACCTGAGGCAGGAGGAGCAGAAGCACAAGTCAAGGAAAGAGAGAAGCCAATTCTTCCCAATTCTGATACCAAAGCTTGAAGATCAGAAGAGGTATCATAATGAAGTATTGATCCCCACACATTGACTAATTTGTTATAATTTCCGTTCTTTTATGTTGATTTATCTTTCTAATTTTAGGTCTTACAAATATTGACTAGGATAATTTCCAAAATATATAGGAGGTCTCCAGGTAGAAAAAAGTAATAAAGATGATATAGTTGAATTGGTAATAAGATAAAACCTCTCTGTATATTTGTTATATCACTGAAAAAAGTCAACTTTGAAACTGATATTAAATACAAATGCAAAATATATGATCTATTAATTTTATAATATAAATAATAGCATGGTTTTGTCTGTGTTCTAATTATACAGATAGCATTATATTAACTAATTTTACTTATGTATGCTTATAATAAAAATAAGGTATTTTTTTTAACAATAAAATACTTTAGACCATTTACTTAAAATTCATTTTAAAACTTTTAAGACCAGTGTATGAAGATATAAATTTGGTCAAGAGATTGTAAAACTTTTTACCAAATCTAACATTTAAAATGTCAATTGTTACAGAGTGTAGCTGTACTTCATTATTTTGAGACTTCAAATAACTCAATAACAATTCATCTTTAAGGAACTATATGAATATCTGTTTATAAGGATAGATGTGCATATTTATGTATCATAAGAAACTTAGATGGTTGAGTAGTCAATATATAAGCAATTTAATTCAATAACATTGTGATGCTAAATGAAATAAATTTGAAATGGGAAATAATATATTTACTAGTAACATATTTATATTTAATTTCATATTTTTATCTTTAAACTATTATATACCACTATTTTATTATTTCAAAAAATATGCAAAATTGTTGCCTTAGGTTATTCTTAGGCCTAGATGAAAAAAAAATAAAAGGAGAATATTATTCAGTGAGATCACATATGCACTTCATACTGTAGATAGTCTTCATGCATAATTTAAAACAAGTATTAAATGCCTTTCAGGATTTTCCAAACTAATATAGAAAACTTAAATGAGAGATTAAAAAATAGAATTTCCAGGATGATATTAAACTAAAAAACTTTACAGCAAAGGAGATGATCAACAGAGCTAAGAGACAGTATATGAAAGAAAATATTTGCAAGTAGACAAGTGGTTGATATCCAGAATGTATAAGGAACTCCAAAAACTGAATAGCAATAAAACAAATAATGCAATTAAAAATGTAGAACAGATGTTCATGTACATTTTTCAAAAGAAGATACACAAATGGCCAGTAGATATATGAAAACAATGTAGAACAATAACCATCATTAGGGAAATGCAAATCAAAACCATGAAAAGATTTCAGCTCACCTCAGTAAGAATGGCTATTTTCAAAAACACTAAAGATAACAAATGCTGACAAGAATGTGGGGAACAGGGAACCCTTGCTCACTGTTGGTAGGAATGTAAATTAGAACATCTATCATGGAAAACAGTATGGAGGTTTCTCAAAAAATTAAACATAGAACTGCCATATGATCCAGCAATCCCAGTCCTGAGTATATATCCAAAGGAAATGAAATCAGAGTGTTGAAGAGACATCTACACTCCTGTATTCACTGCAGTTTGATTCACAATAACCAAGAAATGTCTATCCATTGGTGAATGGATAAAGAAAATGTGGGACATACACTAACACTAATCTTCCATTAAAAAGAATGAAATGCCATCATTTCTGTACATGGAAAGAACTGGAGAGCATTACCATAAATGAAATAAAACACAGAGACACAAAGAGGCAAGTATAATATGACCTCACTCACATAAGGAAGCTAAAAAGGGTGATCTCATAGAATTTGATAATAGAATGGTGATTACCAGAGGCTGAAGAGGGTAGGTGGGAGGGATGGGTGGAGAAAGGTAGATAAATGGGGATTAAGTTACAGTTAGATAGGAGCAAGAAGTCATGGTGTGCCATAGTACAGTAATGTGATTATAGATAACAAAAAGGTATGGCACATTTGTAAAAACTAGAAGAAAATGTTTTGGAAGTTTTCACCATAAAGAAAAGATAAATGCAGATATATATATATATATATATATATATATATATATATATATATATATATGTGTGTTTTTAATCTAATTTAAATATTACATAATGTATATATATATCACATGGTATTCCATTAATATGTATAATTTTATGTTTGTATGCACCTGTTAAAATTCATTCATTAAAAAATTTAAAAACTCAGATTTCCTCCAAAGAAATCTATCCATCCATATACACTATATATATGTATATATATATTTACCATAAACACATATTTATTTCAGTGTTTCATGTCTATATAAGTTCTATATTGGTTTAGTTTAAATATACCTTCTTCTTCATAATTTCTTTAATACATATAACAACCTTTTTCCATTTTTCAGGATTCATAAATACTATGAAATTTCATATATTATGTTACATACTAGAATATGTTTCCTATTCTTGACCCACAATCCAATACTAACTGACATATCAAAAATGTTATACAGGTTTCCTTATTAAAGACTATGATTTATCATTGACTTTATCATATAAATACCAATGACTTTTCACTTGATGAAAAGTAATTCCAGTATGGTGTTTTGATGATTATATTGTACAGGCATATAAAATGTTTCTTTTCTAGTTCTATTTTTATACCTGTAAAATACTAGAAAATTCAAAAGATTAAAGATAAAAGGAGTTATTTCTTTCAAGGTTTATAACTAAAAAGTCCAGGAGGATTCTTTGATATATATCAACCCCTGAGTCTTTTATTTTAGATTTGTTGTTTTCTGCAGATGAAGCCTTGGTTTACTTCAGTGTTTATGTCAATAACTAGAATACGTGAATTTAGACTTCAGAGTGCTGCACCATTTTAGTCTGAAGAATCATTTCACCCTGAAATTTGTGTCTGACGTGATGTTTCCCGAGAGCAACGGATTTAGTCGTACATTTGTTTCTGAAGTTTGCTGATCAACATTTTCATTGTATCATTCAGTGATTTATCATCATGTTGGAGACTGATGAATGTGACTCATGGTGTCAGCAAAGTGGAGCCAACAACCCATTCTACAAATTTAATAGTGAAAATGCTTAATGCATTCTCAGCATGAGTGTCTGATAAACAAAACTCTTTGATCATTATGTGTTATAGACTAGATATCACTGTTTTAACTTGAATATATTTTTACAAACATTGAACTTTGTAATAATAGGATACTGCCAGTTCTTAATCTAACAGACTCATTTATACATGTGATATATTTTCTTCTGAAATCCCATGCATATTTACATATAAAATTATGTGTACATACACAATTTCATTAAGGATTGGTTAGATTATACCTACAGTAAAAAGTAACCCAAAAATCCCAAGATTTTAAAACATCAAAGATTATATCTCACTCATATTCAAGGCTCTTTGACTGATGGCTGGGTGTTCTGCTTCACATCACTGTTCTCCTCACTTCTCTACCTAGGTTGGTGGAGCATCCACTCTCTCTCTGTCAGTTGTACCAGAGGGAAAGGGAAGATATTAAAGTCCTACCAACTTGAAAAGGGAACATATTAAAGTAATACCCACTCTTGCAGTTCTGCTTATAGTACTTACACTTACATTTCATTCATCAAACTGAATCAAATGGTAATGTCCAAGTTCACTGTTTTAGGGAAATGCACATCCATCGTGGATCTAAAAGAAGACAGAAAATATATTTGTGAATAATCTTAGTGAACATTAAAGATATAAAATGGGCATAGACATAGCTATAGTGTGTCTAGAAAGTTGGCTTCTGTAAGACCCTACCTATCTCTGTATCAGCATAAAAAATATTATTTACTTACTGTTTTTAAGTGGAAGCAATGCATAAGATTATAAACAGGGATTAAAATGGACAGATCTGTAGGGAAGGGAGTGTATGGTGTGATCCTTTCTTCTAACTCTTGTTTTTCTACCCATAGCTCTTATATTTTTACCCACGTTCTAACCTCCATCTTTCTAAATAACCTACTTTCTGTCCAAACTATACAACTTTTCATTTTAAGCATATAAAAATTGATACTGAATGAAAATGAAGTATAATTCTGCATAATTAAGTTTGGTGACTAGTAGGGAATCTAGCTGCATCCTTGAATAGATGATTTAATAGAGAAATGAATTTTATTATCTACAATGAAAATTAGCTAAAATGAAATTATATTTGAACACAGTAGCCAGGCAATATATTTGATACCAGAAACTTCATGCTGAGTTCTTGCATTGTTGCATTGATAATCACTTGGAATAATTTTATTTGTCAGAATTGCTTTTAAATAAGATATGAAAGAAATTTCAGTAAAACTTTAGAGCAAATTTAGGGGAAGTTCATTAGGATTCTGATTGCCAAATTTGCTGTGTTTTGGAATTCTCTGGAGATCTTTTAAAAAATCCTAACACCCAGGACTTAGCCCATACGACTTAGATCAAATGTCTGGTTAGAGAGATGGGGGGTGGGTGAGGGTGCTTCAGCCTGCAGGATTTATAAAAGGTCTTCAGTCATTTCCAGCATACAGGAATTTTGGAAATTGCTTGTAATAGAAAATAGTGAATTAAAATTTGGATTGAAAAGTAGCATAACTGAGAAACATTTATAAACATTTATTGTACTTCTATATAAAACAGTTTTGCAGGTAATTGTATACACATGAAAAAGTATTTTGTAGATCTTCTCTTTTAATGATCACCTTATCTCTAAATTTTCAAATTTTTACTAAGTTAGGAGATTTAACATGAGTCATAATGGTTAGTACATATATTCTCAATACAAAGCATATCTACTAAATATATAAAAACAATCTATGTACTTTGATGTTGTGTTTTATAAACTTGGTTACTTTGATATATTGTTGGAAAAGAAGAAAATTTCTAAGGTATCTGATGGTCTTTTTTCAAAGTTTTAAATTCACAGAAGTACCTTTGTACTGCTCTTGAGAGTTTATTTTTATCAGTCAATATTTTCTATGTATATTCATAGTAAACATACATCCACTTGAATTGACTATATGTCTATTACTTAAAACAAGTAAATATGTATGCATATACAAGCTGTAACTGTGGTATAGTGGTGAAGAGCATGTACTTTGATGTCAAGAGTGCTTGGGTTCCTCACTTAACTAGCTTAGTAATCTTAAGCGAGTTAATTAAAATGCCTTGGTTTCCTCATCTGTTAAACAGGAATATTAAAGTCATATAATTCATTGGCTTGTTATTAATATTAAAAGAATTAAAAACTCAGAAGAGTACCTGATAATTAGTAAACTCTCAATGTTAGTTACTGTTATTTTAGTTTTATGTTCAGGTATGCAATATTTATTGCTTACTCAAATAAAAATAAAACACTGTCCTTAGGAGTTTCAGTCTAGTGAAGGAGACAGATATGTAAACCATCTATTATTACTATGTGATAAGCTCAGCAATAATAGTGTCCCGAAGGTGAAGAGGCGCCCCGCTCAGGGAAAATGGGCTGTGGAGTTCAGGGAAGGCTTCCAAATGAAGTCAATACAAACTATTTTAAGGAAATTTGCCCTGTTGGGGAGGTGAAGGAGAGTCCTGTGCAAAGCAAAGAGCCTTGCAGAGAGACTGGAGCGGGTATTGAAAGCATGGCATATTCAGGAAACTGCCAAGAGCCAAGAATGGGAGGGCAAGGACTGTGTGGAGAGGGAGAGGGGGGGACCACAAAGAGTCACAAAGACCTCTGTGTCTCATCCTAAAGACCTTGTGCTCTTTCTCAATGGTAATGGAGAATCACCAAAGGACTAATAATGCAAGTATTGGTATTTTGGGGAGCAATAATCAATGTACTCACAAATACATTATCCCAAATGACAACCAGAGTGAGTTCCCAGTCTTATGATGAGTCTCTGAAAGGTTTTTAACAGTGGGCAACAACGGTAAATGTTTCATTAATGTACCTGTCCTGTACTCTTCATTATGGCTGGCTTTTCTATAATCTTAAATCATTTAGTTCTAATAATGAAAACCAAATAACTATAATATGTGTAATCATCTTTTATCTGCAATTTGTAACAGCACATAAGTAGTAGTAATTTTGTCTCTAATATAGCTTTCAACCATATAGGCTGTTCCCCCCCTTTTTTGTTTTTTACCAAGAAATTGGTCATTTCATCTTCCCACACTGAGTGGTCATGCTTGTTCCAGATCTGTGGTCATATTTTCAGTCCAAAGTGAACCTATTTTTGTAGTTTCTTTTAGTCTCTCTGGGAGTTCTTCTTTGTATATTGACTTATTAGGACATAAGGCATTACAGCAGGCAGGTATTTGAAGGTAAAATTGTCTTAAAACTCAGTCCATCATTACAAATAACAAGGGAGCCATGTGTGAAACTGTCAAGACCCACTAGTGAGGATGGTGGTGTTAAAAATAAAACTGATCATACTGTGGGAAAAGTAAGAGCAAGACCTGGAGCATAATCAGAATTAGGAAAGAGACAAATTGATCAAATAAACTCACTTTGAACTATATCCTTTATCTGTTGCAAAAATTTAGGGGACCCATCTCTTCACATTGTGTGTGGTCTTGGGCTTGTCCATCAACATTCTTAGGGCCCAGTTTTCTTTGTACCTGGAATGTGTGGGCCTATAGCATTTGGAAATTTATACCCCTATTAAATTCAATTGTCAAGCAATGAGAGTACAGGAAGTTATAGGTGTGCTACTGATTTATGAGACTGTCGTATACAAACTCAAGAATTTTCTGAAGTAGAAAGTTCTGTGGAGTTCAAAGACAACTGAATTTATGGTAAGAAACCAGAGATTTTTCATTCACTATATAATTACTAAGTTCCTACTGTGTGTTGGCTTATTCCATGATGGCATATGAAAATAATTAAAGTGTGGTCTTTAACCTTGACGATCTAAACCTGTAGAGGGTACAAAAAATTTGCCTAATTATGAGAACATACTTCACTTCATTCAGATCTTTAATCAAATGTTACTTTTTCTACTAAAACCTTTTCCACACTATCCTAGAATTACAAAAAACACTTTCTTTTCCTCTTCCCTGCTACATTTTTTAGCTTGTCATCATGTAATATCCCATATTTAACATACATTTTATGTTTTAAAAAGTTGTTTGTTATCTGTTTTCTTCTCTGTCTCTACCAACTCTATAGGAATAGAGATTTTTTTTTATAGTGCCATGTACTGGGCACACAGAGTTTTTTTTTTTTTTTTTTTTTTTTCATAGCCCTATGTCTTGGGCACATAATTGTTGCTCAAATATATTTGTTAAATGAAAGAACAGATCAATAAGTGAGGGAATCAATAACAATGGTATGGGAACAGGGGAGGAGTGATTATTTTTGCCTGTGGTACAGGTAGGATTAGCGGAATTTGATTCAAGTCTTTAAAAATAAGTAAAAGATCACTGAGTATTAAGGCAAGAGGTGGAAGAAGAGATTCAAGGAATTAATTCTCATCTTAACTTGGCCTTAACTTACTGTATCTTTCAACTTATCTTTCAACTTCTGCTGGAACTGATGGTGCATGCTATTTTCACTTCCACTTCAGGATTCTACTATTTTCTCCTCCCTCAAGGCTTGTGTCAGTAATCTTTGTGTCTTAACCCTTTGGACTCTAAATTCTACTTTTAAAGGGGTTACTTAACAAATGGTTCTTGTTCTGTAGCATCAAGCCATCTGGAAATTTTAGTCCACTATGGCTTCACCTGACTACTTAAACCTTACCAAGTTGTCAGGAACAGAGATAGAATTTATGGCCAGCAGACCTGCCTAAGGGAAATATGGAAGAAATAACTTGAGTTCAGATTAGCTTTCTTTGATTTTAGGGTAGTAAGAACACTTAAATGAGATCTACCCTCTAGACAGATTTTTAAGTGTTACAGTTCGGTAATGTTAACTATAAACATAGTGTTGTCCAGAGGATTTCCAGAATTTATTTATCTTGTGTAATTGAAACTCTGTACCTATTGAATAGCAACTCGCCACCACCACTGCCCGCCCCCAGCAACTACCATTCTGTTCCTGCTTCTATGAATTTCACTGTTTTAGACGGCTTGCACAAGCAAATTCATGCAGTATTTGTTCTCTGTGACTGGTTTATTTAATTAACATAATTATCTCAATCTTCACATATTGTAGGGATTTCTTCCATTTTTAAGACTGAATAATTTTCCATTTTAGATATATACCACATTTTCTTTATCCATGCATCTGACGATATATAGTTAGGTTACTTCAACATTTTGGTTATTATAATTAGTGCTACTGTGACCATAGGAAAGAAAAGTATTTCTGATTGCTATTCTTTTGGATAAGTACCTCGAGGTGGGATTGTTGGATTTTTTGGAAAGTAGTTTTTAATTTGGGGGGCACTCTCCTTACTGCTTCCCATAGCTTCTGCAGCATTTACAATCAAATTGAGATGATTCCCCAAATTTCTGGGGATCCAAACAGTACACTTTCAGTAAAATATTTACATTTTTACTGTGAGAGAAATGAAAAGTGTAATTTAATAAAATAATGTTATCTAAGATCTTCACAATTAAAGACATTAATAAAGACCAAGTTCACCAATGTTCTTCCTTGGATTTTGACTTTCTTAGGATGATTTAATTCTGATTATATGTAAAAAATTTGTTTACCAAAGTCAACAAGTGAATTGGTAGCTGTAATTCAGTTATAAACTGCTCTTACTTCTGAAATGAATAAACAATAGGTCTTCTAGTCCTAACATTTATTAGCACATGGTAATCATTTATAAAAAAAAATGTATGCTGTTGTCAAATAAAAATTGAATGAAACAATATACATGATGAAGAAAAACTAATTATTGATAAGGATATCTCTGTGAAAATATCCATTTGGTTTTTATACAAGTTAAAACAAAAATTAGTTTTCAGAGTTAATTAATTTATACACCACTGCATTTATTCATATGCAGTTAAGTTTCCTTAATACCACTGAGGTAACAGGGTTGCTTTTTTTAACTGAAAAATTTAAGAGATAATTGTAGAAGCACATGCAGTTTTAATGAGTAACACAGAATTCCCTTGTGTACTTTGTTCAGTTAACCCAACAGTAGTGTTTTAAAAAAATGATAATATAATGTCATAGTCAAAATATTGACCTTGATCTCAATCCACTGGTGTTACTCATGTTTCCCCAGTTTTAGTTAAGCTACACTGGTTGTGTGTGAATTCTGTAGTTTCATCACCTGAATAGGTTCTTGTACCCTCTACCACTGTCAGGACACTGATTGTCTCCAATAACAGTAGTATCCATTGCTGGGGCTGGGGTTGTGGCTGAGTGGTAGAGTCCTCACCTAGCACACCTGAGGCCCTGGGTTCAAACCTTAGCACCACAGAAAAATAAAATAAAGGTATTGTGTCCACTTAAAACTAAATATATATGTATTCAAGAAAGTATCCTTTGCATTCCCTTTTCTAATCACATCCACCTTCCTCCCAAACCGCCCATTCCTAAACCCTGGAAACTACTGATCTTTCCTCTAATGCAGCAATTCTGTTATCTTAAAGCTTTTATATTAATAGAATCATATAATATACAACCTTTTGGGGTTGACTTTTTTTTAATTCAGTGTAATTCTCTGGAATTTCGCCCAGGTTGAGTATGTAGTAATGCATTCCTTTCTGATGCTGAATAGTGTTCCATGGTATTTATGAACAGTTGTTTGATCACTCACCTCTTGAAGGATATCAGGCTGATTTCAGTCTCTACTATTCCAAATAAAGCTTCTATGAACTTTAGTGTACACTTTTTTTAAAAAACATTTTTGTAACTTTGGAATAAATGGCCAAGAATGTAATTACTGGATTGTATGTTACCTATTTCTTCTTATAGGAAACTTCCAAACTGCTTTCCAGAATGGCTGTGCTATTTTACATTCTCATTAGCAATGCAGGAGTGGTCTAACTAGTCCACATTCTTACCAGCATCAGATGTGTCGCTACTTTTATTTTATCAATTCTGAAGATGTATGTATGTAGTGGCATCATTAGATTTTATTAAATGTAGTTGTGGTTTTAGATTTTGCTAAGAAGGGGGTCTAACACTACACTGAGTCACACTGCCAAAAATAATGAAACAATGTACAATAACATGATTCTTATATAAAGTTAAGAGAAAAAAAAACCAAGCCCTACTATATTTACCACATGTATGCATTGACATATTTTAATGGTCCAATATGTTAACAACCACAAAAACTTTTACAAAGAATTTGAGTTTCAAATCTATATAAGCTTTCAAATCGACTTTCGGAGAGAGGACCTATCTAATAAAAACACTTATATGGCATCCAATCATAAAGCAAGTTAATCTCATTTATTTACATAGGATTTTATATTTTCATGTATATTATTTTGCTCTATCCTCACAATAACTCTGTGGAGGAGTCATGATATTTTGCAAATGAAGAAATTGTGAGAAAATTTCTGGAAATATTCTGTCCAATACTGCACAGCTAATAATGTTTGATCCATGATGGGAATTCATGTCTAATCTCGAGGCATAGTGAGATTAAGAAGGAGTCCTCGAACATTGGTTAATTATGAAAGACAGAATTAATCTAAGATGAATGCCCAACATATGACACTCTCTTGTAGCTAGCTTCAAATTGATGTTAAGTATCAAATTTTCATGATTCAAAACATAACAGGAGTTGGGGCTGTAGCTCAGTGGTAGAGTACTTACCTAGCATATGTGAGGCACTGGGTTTGATCCTCAGCAGCACATAAAAGTAATTGAATTTAAAAAAACCCCAAAGGTATCTTGTCTATCTACAAAATAAATAAATAAATAAATAAAAATAACATGGCCTATCTAGCCACTCAGCTACTTAGATTCAGTGAACATCTCTTGACCTTTTGATATGAGAGAGGCTCTTTTAGGTTGTACTGTATACATCCAAATATTAGTTAATTTTGAGAAGACTCTGAGAGTTGAGAAAAAAAAAAAATGGTTACCTCCAGACCCTAAACAATTTAGAGCCAGTTTATCTTTTTTAAATTATGTATTTTTATTAAAGTTTAGAGATAGACACAGTGTGTAGATAATCATTGTTCAAGTAATGGTCAGTTGAAATGTCTTGTACTTATACAGGTAGAAATCAGTTTGTGAAATTCCAGCTTGTCTGGATTAAGATTTTTCAGGTTTATAGCTTGAACTCCAGAGACTCTACTCCATATTTTTAAAAATTTGTTTTGATATATACTGAAATATATAAATTATATAATAAAAATCTATTCAGAGCAAAATTTAGACAACCTACCCAAATTGTCCTTAATAACAAAAAAAGAATCCTATAACATTTAATTAGGATAACTCCTTTGGGTATTATTTTATTTTTTATTGACCATTGATTTGAAGTTATGAATATTCCATAAAAATAAAGATTTGGATCCCTAAATCTGACAGTCTGTCCATCTTGATATGATCTGTCCTGCATGCTCACAATCAGTAAGTCCTATTGATTCTTCTTGCTCAGTGTCTCCAAGGTCAACTCTCTCTCTAGATGATTTAACACCCATCCAGCCACCACAGGATTGCAGGAGCCTCCTGGCTAGTTTCCTCTAAATCCTTTTCCACATTCTAACCACAGTGATTTGAAATGCAAATGTAATCCTGCCTCTTCTGTTTACACTCTTTCAAAAGTTTCCCTTTGCCCTTAGGATAAAGTCCAGTTCTTGCATAGACTGAAGAGGGGTTGCCATCTTTCTTACAACACAGCTCACCACTTAAGAGTGACGTTCCAGTCATGACTGACCTTTTCTGGGTTCTCTGGTGGGCACTTGCCTTCCCTGGTCACAGTCCTATCTGCCTGCCTAAGGTACCATCCACTTCTATCAAAGTGCTTCTCTGATCCCTGGACCTCAAGTTTTACATCTGGCACCCTAAACTCCCATCTGATTTTCACGACAGGGTATGCTGTGCTATGTCCTGCTAACTTGTTTTCTGTCTTTCCCCACTGTCTTGTAAGATCCTTAGGCAGGAATCAGCTCTGTTTAGAGCTGGGGCTGCTGCTTCTTTGTAATGACTGGAGCATGGTCAGTACTCAATAAATCTCCACTACATGAATAAGTGAGAGAAGAGAACTGCATTTACATAATTTTTCTATCTGTTATAAATCAAAAAGGACATGGCTTTGCATTAGCAACTCTTACATTAAAGGTGAATGTATTGAAAAAATTCCTACTGGTCATCATCTTACAGAATCACATTCTATTACAAACAAATGTTAAAATAGATAATCTCATACTTCTGTATCACTTTGACTCCAGGGCAATAATAATTGATCACTAAATATTTGCTAGACATCTTTTTTTAAATATATCATGCCATTTATTATACATGGTATAGATATGCCATTACATTTTATATATTTTTTTAAATTTTTTACTTGTTCTAATTAGTTATATATGATAGTAGAATGCATTTTGACACATCATACATAAATGGGATATAATTTCTCATTCTTCTGGTTGTACATGATGTAGAATCACACTGGTCGTATAGTCATAGATGTACAAGGGTAATAGTGTCAGATTTGTTCTACGATCCTTCCTATCTCCATACCTTTCCCCTCCCTTCACTCCCCTCTACCTAATCCAAAATAATTTTATTCTTCCCTAGTACCCCTCACCCCCCACCTTATTGTGAATTAGCATCCACATATCAGAGAAAACATCTGATCTTTGGATTTTAGGGATTGACTTATTTCACTTAGCATGATATTCTCCAGCTTCATCCCTTTACTGCCAAATGCCATAATTTCATTCTTCTTTAAGACTGAGTAATATTCCATTGTGTATATATACCACATTTGACCCAGTTATCCCACTCCTCCGTTTATACCCAGTGGATTTAAAATCAGCATACTACCGTGACGCAGCCACATCAAGGTTTATGGCAGCTCAACTCAAAATAGCTAAACTCTGGAATCAGTCTACATGTCCTTTAACAAATAAATGGATAAAGAAAATGTGGTACATATACACAATGGAATATTACTTTGTCAGATACCTTTTCCTCTTATATGCAGGATTAGTGAATAATACAGATATTTATAAAGCAAGTTTAGAATTAAATGATGAATATTTTGAGATATATCTTGAAATACAAGTTATTTTAAGGAAACATTTATATTCATACATGAATGCATTAATGTTTAATCTGCTTTGGCCTTTTAAACCTTAACAATCTTTTTTTTTTAACTTAAATTTGGAACTGGTATAAAAAAATGCAAGTTGTTTTTTGATCTATTATTTTTATTAGTGCTTTATAATTCTACATGATAGGGGAATTCACAGTTAAAGATTTGTACATGTACAAATGTAACAATATAGTTTGGTCCCTTCCATTCCCTAGGCCCTTTCCTTTCCTTCTCCTCCTCCCGCCTCTTGGTCCCCTAAAACCGTAAAAAATGCACATATTGACAGAATAACATGATGTTTTGACGTGCATACACATTTTAATATGAATCAATGGGTTGACTTAAGCACTTTCTTCTGACGTGTTCCCTTGTGTTAATGTTTCCCTTGAGACATTGTCATAACTTGATCTAGTTGTGGAGGAATGTAAAGTTATCCTTCTTTTAAATGCAGTTTCTTTGAAAAAATACTACATTCCTAGCAACAAAAACATGTAAATGTAATTGACCTAATTAGCTCCGTTTATAAGCAATTCATGCAATAAAACATTCTGGCTCCATCTTTAAATCATCATCTCAGCCTGCAGTCTTGCCACTCTTAACTCAATGTCCCAATAAAATTTAATTAACACTGCAGTGATCGTGTTGGCATTTTAGATAAGAGTATTTCTAAGAGTGAACTCTTTATCTTGTGCAGACACAGAATTTTGTTGTTTACAGAGAGGTGCAGGAATCCTTAAGGGGCACCAGCATCTATGTTAAATGTTTGGTTCAGGTTGTCACTGAATAAAGTTTGTTTTTCCAGTACATTTTTCAGATGTTAAAGACCACATATATATCTGCTCCAGAATAAATGATAAAGGCAAAAATAAAAACCACCCATAGCCCCATCACCCAGAGATAACTAATATTTTTCAATATATCTTTATTGTTTTAAGCTACATTCTTTTTCAACTTTTAGATGATAATAGGTAGAGAATTTTATTTCCTGATTATTCATTTCATATGTCATCCACCATAATTTTTTTTCCTTTTCACATTCAAAAATCATATTTTTTTGAAATATCTGTTATTTTTCATATATAAGAAGATATTGTCTACAAAATAGTGGCAGTTTGACTTCTTCCTTTCCAATTCAGATGGTCTTTATTTCTTTCTCTTGCCTGATTGCTCTGGCTAGGACTTCCAGTACTATGCTGAATAAAAGTGGTTCAAGTGGGCATCCTTGTCTTATTTCAGATCCAGGGAGAAAGGTTTCAGGATTTCTCTGTTCAATGATATTAGCTGTGGGCTTTTTTATATAAAGTATGAACGTAAGTAGAGCTTTTTAATTCTGTTGAAGTATATTCTACCTGTTTTATTCAGAATTTTCATCATGAAGCAATGTTGAGATTTATCAAATGCCTTTTCCGCATCTATTGAGGTAATCATTTTGTTCGTGTCCCTCATTTGCTTGATGTTGTGTATTGTTTTTGTCAGCTTGTGTATGTTGAAGCATCCCTGCATTTCTAAGATGAATTCCATTTGGTCATGATGTATAATCTTTTTGATGTGTTGTTGAATTCATTCTACTAGTCTGTTATTGAAGATTTTTACATCAATGTTCACCAGGGTCATTAACCTTTATCTTTTAGCTTTCTTTTTCTTTTTGGTTCTTGTCTGGTTTTGGTACCAGAATATAGAGTAATTGGTATTAGTTTTTCTTCAAATGTCTTGTAGAACTTGGCAGTATATCCTCTAGTCCTGGGTTTTTCTTTGATGGGTAAAACTTTTGTCACTGATTGTTCTTGTTACTCATTATTGGTTTCTTCAGACTTCCTGTTTCATCTTGGTTCAGTCTTTATTAGGTGCACGTGTCCTGTAATTTATCCATTTCTTCTGGGTTATCCAGTTTATTGGCTAATACTTATTCACAATAGTCTCACTAGAGATCTTTTGTATTTCTGTGATGTCAGTTGCAGCATTTCCTTTTAAGTCTCTGGTTTTATTTATTTTACTCTTTGTTTTTCTTAGTTGATCAAGTGAAGGGTATGTAAGTCTTATTTATCTTTTTGAGAAATCAGTTTTTTGTTTGGTTGATAGTTTGTGCTTCTCCATTCCTTATTTCATCTATTTATCCTCTGAAATTATTATTTCTTTCCTTTTACTGGGTTTTGTTTTTGGGTTTGTTTTCTTCTTGTTTATCCAGTTACTTGAGGTAAAATGAAAGGTTGTTTATTTGAACTCTTCCTCCTTTATTTGGTGTAGATGATGATTGCTATAAAGTGCCTTTTAGTATTGCTTTTTCTGTATTCCATAGGTTTTGGTATACTGTCTTTCCATTATCATTTGTTTCAAGAAAGTTTTACATTTTCTTCTTAATTTCTTTAATAATTCATCGGTTGTTCAGGAATTTAAAAAATTTCCATGACATACATAGTTTCCAGAGTTTTTTCTTATTGATTTCTAATTTTATTGCATTGTAGTCAGAAAATATACTCAATATAATTTCATAATTTAAAAATTCTGGGACTGGAGACATAGCTCAGTTCATAGAGTGCTTGTCTAGTCTAGAGTACAAAACCCTAGCACCCCACAAAAGCAGCATAAAAACAAACAAACAAAACCCATGCAGCAGCAACAACAAAAATTTCATAACTGAGATACTTGTTTTGTTCTATGACTTACCATATGGCTTATCCTGGAGAACATTCCATATACTCTTACGAATAATAATATCTATTCTGTGTCTGTTGGATGGAAGGTTCTGGAGATGTCTGTTAGGACTATTTAGACTAGGTATATCTTAACTCTATTGTTTCTTTGTTATTTTTATGTCCAGATTATCCATTGTTAAAAGTGAGGTGTTAAATGGAATATTACTCAGCCACAAAGAATAATAAAATTATTACATTTGCAGGCAAATGGTTGAAATTGGAGAATATCATGCTAAGTGAGATAAACCAATCTCAAAAAACCAAAGGACGAATGATCTCGCTGATAACACATAATCGGGGGTGGGAGGGGGTGAGAATGGAGGAAGGCGGGACTGTATAGGGGGAAAAGAGGGGTGGGAGGGGTGGGGGGAAAGAAAAAAAAACGGATTCAGAAACTATTACCCTGTGTAAATATATGATTACACAAATTGTATGCCTCTACTTCATGTAAAGAGAAATAAGATGTATCCCATTTGTTTATCATAAAAATAAATTTAAAAATAAATAAATAAAAGCTAGAGGTACACAGATTGAAAAAAAAGTGAGGTGTTAATAAGGAAATTTTATTATTGTATTAGAGTCTATTTCTCCTTTTAGGTCTATTAATATTTTTATATATTCAGTTGCTCTAATATTCGGCTCACCCATCTTCACAATTACTATTTATACTTTCCTGAATTGACCACTCTTTTTTAATGTAATGATCTTCTATTTCCCTTTTTATTGTTTCTGGTCTAAAACCTATTTTATCAGATATAGATATTCTTGTTTTCTTTTGAATTCCTTTTACATAGAATATATTTTTTTCACCACTTTTCTTTTAGTCTCTCTGTGTTCTTAAAGGTGAAGTTAGTTTCTCATAAGAAACAAATAACTGAGACTTCTTTTTTATACAATCTGTTTTAATTGAAGAATTTAATCCATTTATGTTTAAGGTTATTATTGTAGGCAATGTCTTATTACTGACATTTTATTATTGTTTTCAAGTAGTTTCACATCCCTTCCTACTTTGAGCACAATTTTATATACTAGAAAATTTGGGTGGTATATTTTTAAGGTGTTAAAGACCCTAAACCACTTAAAACAAGTCAGCTATATTAATACACAATGGCCATTCCTATGTAAGAATAACTCATGGCATCTGTAAAAGCTTCAATGTTTATCTATTGTATTGGCCTTCATGTGTGGAAAGAGTATAATTGTTTACTATTCTTCCCTTACTCATGATAATCCCAGGCTAATGATGCTCATGTATACTAGTAAATAATAAATTGATGATCTTTGTTTTCTCTCTTTGCACAGGTTTAATTCATTTTACTATTTTTTTAGTAACTTAGGTGAACAGAATGAATTTATTACTATGATTCAGTATTCATAGTCTACATGACTCACTTCCATTTTTCTTATATTTGTTTACTTTGTAATATAGTGAATGCCTTTATGTCCAAGCCAAGCCTAAAACATTATTGTAACATAGAAAGGTATTTGTTTCCCCTGACTCTTTTATCTGCCTTTATCTCTTGTCCTTCATGAAAGGTGACCACCAGTTTGAAGAACTGTTCAAAATCTGTGATTAAAAAAAAAAATGCTTTTTAGTTTGAATCTATCCCAGTTATTAATTCTTGCTTTTATTTCTTGTGCTATGGGAGTCCTGTTGAGGAAGTCTGGTCCTAAGCCTACATGTTGAAGCTCTGGACCTACTTTATCTTCTATAAGATGCAAGGTCTCTGGTCTGATTCCGAGATCCTTAATCCATTTTGAGTTTAGTTTCGTGCATGGTGAGAGACATGGGTTTAGTTTCATTCTGTTGCATATGGATTTCCAATTCTCCCAGCACCATTTGTTGAAGAGGCTATCTTTCCTCCATTGCATATTTTTGGCCCCTTTGTCTAGTATGAGAAAATTGTATTTATTTGGGTTTGTGTCCGTGTCCTCTATTCTGTACCATTGATCCACCTTTCTATTTTGGTACCAATACCATGCCGTTTTTGTTACTATTGCTTTGTAGTAGAGTTGAAGATCTGGTATTGCGATACCCCCTGCTTCACTCTTTCTGCCAAGGATTGCTTTAGCAATTCTGGGTTTCTTATTCTTCCAGATGAATTTCATAATTGCTTGCTCTATTTCTGTAAGGTACATCATTGGGATTTTAATTGGAATTGCACTGAATCTGTATAGCACTTTTGGTAGTATGGTCATTTTGACAATATTAATTCTTCCTATCCAAGAACATGGGAGATCTTTCCATCTTCTAAGGTTTTCTTGAATTTCTTTCTTTAGTGTTCTGTAGTTCTCATTGTAGAGGTCTTTCACCTCTTTTGTGAGATTGATTCCCAAGTATTTTATTTTTTTTGAAGCTATTGTGAATGGGGTAGTTTTTCTGATTTCTCTTTCTGAAGATTCATCGCTTATGTATAAAAATGCCTTAGATTTATGTGCATTGATCTTATATCCCGCTACTTTACTGAATTCACTTATGAGATCTAAAAGTTTTCTGGTGCAAAGGAAACTATCAGCAATGCGAAGAAAGAGCCTACAGAGTGGGAGAAAATCTTTGCCAATCATACTTCAGATAGAGCGCTAATCTCCAGAATCTATAAAGAACTCAAAAAACTCTACACCAAGAATGCAAATAATCCAATTGACAAATGGGCTAAGGAAATGAATAGACACTTCACAGAAGAAGATCTACAAGCAATCAACAAACATAAAATCAGCATATTACAGAGATACAGTCACATCAATGTTCATAGCTGCTCAGTTCACAATAGCCAGATTGTGGAACCAACCTAGATGCCCCTCAATTGATGAATGGATAAAGAAACTGTGGTATATATATACAATGGCATATTACTCAGCCATAAAGAATGATAAAATTATGGCATTTGCAGGCAAATGGATGAAACTGGAGAATATCATGCTAAGTGAGATAAGCCAATCTCAAAAAACCAATGGATGAATGATATCACTAATAAGTGGATGATGACACATAATGGGGGGTGGGAGGGGTTAGGGTTAGGGTTAGAGTTAGGGCTAGGGAGGGGGGCAAGAATGGAGGAAGGAAGGACTGTATAGAGGGAAAAGAGGGGTGGGAGGGGTGGGGGGAAGGGGAAAAAAATAACAGAATGAATCAAACAACATTACCCTATGTAAATTTATGATTACAGAAATGGTATGCCTTTACACCATGTACAAACAAAGAAACAACATGTATCCCATTTGTTTACAATAAAAAAAAAATACATTTAAAAAAAATGCAAAAACGGTCTGCCTTGACTTTTTAGTAGATAACATATAAATTAGTGTGATACACTGCATTGCATTAGATATAAAAGAAATGCTCCCATATAATAGGTATCACCACTTTGGTATATATACTCAATTGCAACAACAGTAACATTGTCCAAAATGTGGCAGAACACTCGTGAAATGTCTGGGGTCTATTGACATGCCCACATTACTCTTCTCAATAATCACTGCTTCAGTGTGGATGTTGTTATCTAAGACCATTGGACTTTAACTTAGATTGGACCCATTCTTCTCCTGTGGGTCAGTGTATCCCAATGCCAAAATATGACCATGGAGACAATGGTAACTCTGTCACCACATTTTCAAATGCAGTGTGATTTCTTAAGGTTATGTTGTGTATTTAAAACAAATTTTCTGTCTTTAGTCATGCTACAGGATTTTCTCAAATACAAAGATTTTTTTACTTTTGTTAATTTTAAGGTTTGATGAAACACTATAGAAGGTAAACATGAAGAAGGTTATGTAAACATGAAATAAACAACTAAAAGCACAGCTAAGGAATTATTTAACATAAGTACAGTTATAGCAAATGTCTTCTTTGAATTCTAACTTGAAATGAGCATTAATGTTATTAAATCTGAGTTTCTGAAAAAGTGTTGATATAATAATGGTGATAAAAAGATAAATGATCAAGACAGTGGGTCAGTTTATTACTACAACTGAGGCTTTAGAGAATTACATTTTGATATTGAAAAAATGATTAGTAAAATATTCTTAGGAAAGAGAATAATATTATATGAATGAGCATACAATTAAAATATTAACCCAAAATAATTATTTTATTATAAAGTGAATAATTTGAATGTCATATTTAGAATATTCAATGAATTTTTTTCATTATTTTGGATTATCTAAAATTTGTAAAATATATTTATCATTTACAGTAGGACTTCCTCAGGAAAGACTCTTGAGCTACATTTGTAAGTGGGACTATTGCAGTTATGGTGGGCTAACTGCTGCTAACAAATATACGTTAAAATTTTTGTAAGTACTCAAGCACAACAGAAAATAATATTTTAATCATTCATTAGTCTGAGGCAGTTCTAGGTAATTGGCTTAGAGGCAACAGTTACATAGGTGGATTGTATACTACAGTCATTCAGCAACTCAGGCCAGTTAAAGTTCTTCCATATTTAACATTTGACTTCTAAGGTTGCTTAACATCCAGTTGGCAGAGAGGAAAACAGCATAGGGGATCATACTCGGGCTTACAAGTGGAACCTATAACTTCCACTCTTATTTTATTGGCTAATACTAAGTCACATGTCTACAACTGACTACAAAAGAGCCTGGGAAATATAGTGCATCGGAATGAATAAAAACTACTTTTGACAAATGGTCAACATAATCTGCCACAGCAACATTTTTAGGGAGACTCTAAAACAGAGAGTGCTTTTGGGTCTGGCAGATCTAAGGTCAAATCTCATTCTTTCTCCTACCAGCTGAGCAACAGTGGAAAAAATATTTATTTTTTCTATAACACAGAGATAAAAACATGCACACACCTACCCTCACAAGGATTATTGTGTAAATTGAATGACGTTATGCATAAAAGTTGCCTAAAAGTGCCTGCTGTATAGTAAAAATGTTATATTATTTTTGTTAATAATGATATTATATATATCATAATAAGTACATTATTAACCCATTAAGTCCCAAGTTTTCAATTCTGTGAAAATTTCAATGAAATTGACACAGGTGCATTAAAATTGGTTGGAAATCATAATTAGAGTTGATATAGCTTTTACACATAAAATATATATATATTTTTTTCAAGTACTCTAATCATTCACCTATTACTTTTCTCTCAAGAAGAAAATTCTAAAACCTATTTATTTCAAAGGAACCATATATATTTGCTGTTCAAGTTACGTTTTTTGTAAGTGTCCTGTATATGGACAGTGGGACGTCATGGGTTAACCTTCTCACCAACCTGTCAGCAAGAGTATTCCCCAGTTTAGTAGTTTCACTTCATTAAAGTGGAGTTTATTTTATGGATTATATCATGGTCTTTCAAAAGCTCCCTTAACAAATGAATGTGGGATAGCAGATAAGGGTAATTTCTTCCTCTCTATTGGAAGAGAAAACAGTAAAATGTTTGATTTTGAGAAAATAGGGCCCAAAGGCATTTTAGTTTGTGTGTCTGCCACCTGGATTGCAAAATAATTTGAAAAGATCCAAGAAAATTCTGGTTTAGAGAAAGTAGAGAGGCATGGAAAAGATAATCTGAAGATTTGAGCCTGATCAGTTTTACCCAGGTCTTGCCTTGGTTAGACCTCCGGTTCCCTTAAAGCAATTTTTTTTTTTGCCAATCCTGGCAAAACTTAAACCTAGAAATCTGGGGTGGAGGTGATTGTTGGGGAGTGATTGTGCCACAGCTGAAGAAGATAGAGGAGCTGCTGCCTATTACAACACTAAGATCATCCTAAATCACTTGGTATGAGTTTGTACAGCCTGAAAAACCAGCAAGAGGCATATTCTGAATACTGGCAAGATGGATTCATTTTTCCAGTTCCTTATAATCATACTGAAATGGAAAACAAACTACCTAAGTTGGAGATGAATGAAGATATCTGCAATAGTTAATAAGATTTGCTAATATTCTCCTGGGATATTGCTCAAAGATAGTAGGAAAATCCTTGTGCTTTAGATTTCACGGGAAGTAAAGCTTTGGGGAGCACTTAAGTCATTTGTTCAAGGTGACGCGTGCAGTGTGACAATGGAATAGGTCTCATGTAGCTACCTCCCAAGATAGCAGGCTCTGCTGGCTGTGTACTGCTGCTGCATTTAGTCTGGTGTGATGAGTGTGGAGAGAGCATCTGCATGTAGTCTGAGACTCTCACTGCATAGGCAGCTCCACTCTTGAACTCCTGATGTACAACAGATGACTGGTGATGATAAAGATTTCTCAGTGGAACTTACTAAGTAGGAAATTGTACAAAAAATCTGGGGTGCAGTAGAGAACCTAGACAGAGAAAAGACCAGGTCATAATTTAAAAAATTTCCTTCTTTTGGGTTTTACTTTTATAAAATGTAAACGAACATTTAAACCACCTAATGTCAAAGTCTTCCAACAATATCTGTAGGGCTACTGAGAAATTAAAATTTTTAAAATTGGGGACTTTTTTTGTTTGTTTGTTTGGTTTTTAGACAAAACATGAAGAACTCACTAATTAAACACATTTCTCATGGTATTTTAACTGGCAATCACAACTTCCTTTGAAAAAATATGTGAATTCTTGCCTAAAGGCAACTTTAGCTAGAATATGAGTGAATGATGCCAAAATCTTCTGAAGTACTTAGAAGCAATATAGTTAAGTGAAAAAAATGCATTGAATAAAAAGTTCCTATAATGTGTGAGGTAATGTTAAAAATTAAAACATTACAATTTGGTAAGATAACGAAGTCATTTTTAGAATAATTTCAAACACAAAAATTTCCTATAAACTGAAGATTTCAAACAAATGGAAAAATTAATTTTCTTTGGATGAATTGCTTTATGATGATAATTTTAGTACTTAATTCTTGCATTCTTACAATAAGAAAAGTCTGTTGTCAAGACATAATCCCTCTTGGAAACACAATTGGATAATCCTTACATATTCTTAGTACAAGTATTAATTTCCTAACCTTTCTCACATATTATGTAATGAATGGTACTTATTTTGCATGCAGGAATATCTGTATTGGGCAAGTAATGATAGATTTCCAAAGACTCAAAAATAATTATCGTAGCCATCAGTCATCATTCCTTTAATTCCAAGTCTGTTCATTTTTACCTTATGCTTAATAGGATAAATTTAAATACCTTAATAATGAAGAGATGTTTCCCATTGTGGGGTTTTATGCAGAAGTAACATTCTGTTATTTTAACTTTCAGAAATTAAGAGATCAGCTTTGATAAGTGAAATGACTTATTTTGTGATAATTTAGTGCAGAAATTCCTTCAACATGCACACAGAGGTTCACCAAAGTTCATCTGAACATTAATAATTAATTGTATTTTTATTCTGTAACTCATTCTCAGAAACATCTAATTGTGAGAGAACTCCTACCTCATTTTAGCTAGAAGTCAAATTTACAACTTTTATTCCTGGTTTTGGTACACTCTCAAACTATAGTTTTCTTTCCCTTTGCAAATATGTGAAGATGACTAACAGATTCTTTCAATCATCTTTTCAAAATTAATCGCTTATAGCTCCATTCTTTTTTTTTGAAAATTTCCCTTCTGTTTTTCAAATTACAGTTTAGTATGATGACTAATATCCTTCCATAAATGTGTTTGTAATTCATTTTATGTCATCATTTAATTGAGGATTGTATTAGGAATTATTATAGCCAATATTCTAACTTTTTAACTGATTCAGCTTAATGACTGATATTTTTATATGAAATAGGACTGTTGTAACATTCTCCATATCAGTGCAGATTCCTACTAATAGTTCACAAAGTTAGAAATCACTGCATATTGAATGGAAAAATTGAGAAGTCAGTTCATGCAAATCAATCTAAGATTTTGTTTCACTTGAGGACTTCTTGGACTTTTCCAATTTTATCTCTACTTATTCCTTGCTAAATCAAAACTAAATGGGATTTTATCCTCTGTATACATCTATTAACTCCTATGAAAACTTTCAAAACCTAGTATCTCATTATTCCCCAGTGTTTCTTTTTTTTCATTTCTGATATTGATTCAAATTGTGGTTCTGGTTAGCATCCTAAGAGGAAGTATTTGCAAGTCATACCAGAAAAAACACACTTCTTCCTTACTCTAAGATCTTTACTTGGAGATTTTTACTCTAGCCAGTATGTTACTTGTATTTCTCAATCTTTCATCTTCCCTAGGTAACTCAAATTTCAAATCTCATGCATTATAAAGCACAAATCTTCAGTAAAGTCTTTCCATATATGAAGAGTGAATTCTCTCTTAAGTCTTTTTAGAATAAATAATAGCTGATTGTGTTGAGGAACTTGTTAGTATATCTAGGGAGAAAAAGAGAATATAATCTCTGCCCTCAAGATGCCAATAGCTAATTGACATAGATATGTTGACCAGTGATGTAATATGAATGTAAAATACATATAACACAGCCACATGTGCTTATGCACAGAAAGGTTGGTATAGGAGTATTCTTAGAAAGCATTGGACCTGGGTCTTGAGAGATTATCAATATCTTGTCTCTGTGTAACTTTAAATAAGTTCACATTAGATATCTCTTTGGTCAAATAAGAAATATCTTTGCTGTCCTGTGAATTCTGAATATGTTGCCTAACAGTAGCTGGCTCAGAGGCATTATTTAATAGTGTTTATTGAATTAAATAAGACAGAAAATTTCTAAGTAATTCCAGAAGTTTATTGCTTCCTTTCTACTATGCCTTTTCTTCTTTAAACTTTAAATTCAGGAATCTTAACTGTTATTCACTTCTTTTCTTTCTTTCTTTTTTTTTTGTATCAGGGATTGAACTCAGGGATGCTTAACCACCCAGCCACATCCTCAGCCCTTTTTTGTATTTTATGTAGATACAGGATAGCACTGAGTTGCTTAGAACCCCACTAAGTTGTTAAGGCTGACTTTGAACTCAGTATCCTGATCCGCCTGCCTCAGTCTCCCAAGGTGTTGGGATTACAGGCATGGCTATCATTCTTTTCTGTTATATTCTCCTATTGCCATTTTCCTGAGTTATTTTTCCACAGATTCGTTCCATGTAATGGAAAACACTATTTTCAAGTTACTGGTCATATCATTGAAGCATGACCAAATAATTTAAATGACTGAGATTTCTGTGAAGGAACTGAAGACATTGGTCTGAGAGATTCACAATAACTCTGAGTAGTCCCAAGGGTTAGCAGAAACAAGGTTGTTTTTCCTTTTTTATTATTGGTATATATTTTACAGATGCTCTTAAAAGCCACCTTTTTATATTCATTCTTATGGTTATGTGCCTGAAGTAACCAATAAAATGTGCCAGTAAAAATTGTAAAGATGGTGAATATTTCAAGTTCCATTTAATCATTTTAAATAGCCAAAAACTCTGTCATTAACCTGTTATTTTCATTAAAAAACTCAGGTAGCTTATTGTGGGGAGACTTTTTCTATGCCAGAGGATAAACACAATCATATTTTACATTAATATATTCAATTTTTAAAAAATTTTATAATTGATATCCTTAATAATATTATATATTTAGACCCTATTTTGAGCAGTGCTGATGTAAAAACAAACTTTGACAAATATAATTTTATAGACAAGACTATAGGGTAACGTCTATGAAGGTATACTGGTGGAAGGTCTAAATCTAAATATTTTAGTTTGCGGTTAAAATTCAAATTTGAAACAAAGTTTTGTTTCATTAAGAAAGCATAAATTAAAATTATTTTAATTCAAATTTTCTTCAGCAAATATATCAAACATTAACTATCAAGCTTTGTAACTAGACATTGATGGAATAAAGGTAACCAAATAAACCTTACCCATGAAGACACAGTCTACTACTGATATAGGTTTATGCTTCTGTTAATCATATAGCCAATCAAATATTTTATAAATATTATTATTGATTCAACTGTTGCACTTTACATTTAGCTGAAGTTCTAAGTAGACAGACTAATGAAAGAATTTGGTTGTACATTTTAGCATGTCTCTCCTCTTGATGTGTTTGAAGTTGTCTGTGTTAAAGTAATGGGAATGTCACTTCCTTTTCTTTGTGGATGATGGTCATCCACTAAGATGTGAACACACTGAGGTAAGAGACCTGAGAAGGTGTTATGTTATATTTATTATACATATTTCTACGAATCTCAGCAGAGAGTTACATTTATACTTGAACTGAGTATTTAAAAACTTGCTCTAAAACTGTGAAAACAACTATTTTGATCTAACCAATTTTGCATGGACTATTCATATAACAGCTATTTTATGTGTAGACTAAGAGCTTTGTAATTAATGTAGCCTCTTTTATTGAACTTGAGCCTTCTTTACATTTGAAAATATTGTTTAAATTTTAAAAAGAAAAACTCATATAAAATGTCCAGCACCAGTAAAGAAATTGAGAAAATAGAATCTTTTGAGAACTGTCCTAGAGAAAGTGTTCATAAATCCATTAGAAGAAAAATGCATATTTATTAGGTATTATAATCTTCCATTTCAGTGAATTACATTCTGTAATCCTTCATTATATATTGAAGGATGGAGCATCGCTTTCCTTTTTAGCTTTTAGGTCAGCAGTGGCATTTGAGTAATATAAATGAATTAAAATAAAAAATAATAGATATTCTGGACATATTATTTTAACAGAGATGTTAGTTTAGAAATACTTTGTATGTAGATTCTTTTTTTCTTCATATGTCTAAATTCTCCTTGAGACAAGTGGAAAATTATTTTTAAAAAGACAATAACAAAAAAAGTTAAATAAAACTATTTAGAATATTTCTTAAGCTACTTAAATAGATTCATAGAATCTTGCATAATTCTTAAATATTGCTAAATGAGTTTCCTGCCCTGAAGAACTACAATGTTCAAATCCTTAATAAACTCAATGACAGTGAAAACTCTTTTTGCAGTATGACTATATGTGAAATATGTTTTAAATGAAAATTCCTGAGATGTTACACTATAACTTGCAGATGGATTAGTAATTTAAGATTCCACATTAGCAGTTTTTCCTCATTTCAAGTAACAAATTTCTCTTTCCAGCTTGTTCAACTCAGTCATTTCATTACTAAGGAGGAAAATCACTTAATGTCTCTGGATCTCTCTTTTTTCATTAGTAATGGGTACTTTTAAAAAATATATATTCTAGAGGTAGGTAGCACTGCAGAGTCAAGAGCATAGATTTAGAGTAAGACAGACCTATGTTTCACTTAAGGCTTTGCATATGAGTCATTGGATCATTTTAATTACATTAGCTGAATTTGTTTTCTCTTCTGAAATTTCTTGGTTGTGTGTTTTTGAAGTTTAACAATCACATGTAGCAGTGAATGTGATTTAGAATTATACACACATATACACAAATCAAAGTAAATTTTAGTATGATGCCAAAAATATGATATATATCCAATAAAGATAATTTTAATATTATTGTTATTGTTTTCTTCACTAGGACATAAACTCCATGGAGACTTGTCTGTTACGTTCACTGCTCTATTGCCAGTGCCTATGAGAGTCCTTAGCAAATACAGAGTGTTAATATGTATATGTTAAAAAGGAGTGGGTGGGTGAATATTTTACCCCTAGGGCAACTACTAAACAGAGTTAAAATTTTGGGAATTTTTTATTCTACTGTTAGAACAGCAAGGAAATAGTAGATATAGTTTTGCTTTTGAAATAGCGTTTTCACCCTTTCTAATGGACTTTGAACTCAGAGGAAAATCAACTTTTGAATACTGATCCCCATTTTTGACATACAACATGTTTATATTTATGTGTGTGTTGTATGTAGTTATAGGTAGCTTATTTGAGTGAATATATACTTTATATATTTTTCTTAATCATGCTATCCGTTATATTTTAACTTACTAGATAATAATTATACAACTACATTACATTTACCAAAATGTCAGAGGGGGATGCTTTTCATGCTAGAGTATCAGAAGCTTTCACCTGAATCTTTTGAGTCTTTGCCCCAACCTAGTAGTTCTGAGCAACCTACCTATTCTATAGTTCACATAGCTTGTCACCATTTTCTTAGATTCCCTTAGAAGATACTTACTGACATGTAAAGTAGGTAAACACTGTATCTTAGATGTTAAATAGTATTTAGAAATACTTTGTCAGGGTATTTAAATTGGTTCACTTCTAGCTCAGATCCTCTATTGGTATCAGAGAAATCCAGCAGCTGTCTCACTTTTTATTTAGGGAAAAGAAAAAAAGAAAAACACTGAACATCTACAAATTTCTGCTAAAAAATACACTGAGGCTCCCGTAATTAATTGTAGGTTAATTATTTCCAGCATGGTACTTCAACATTCCATAATGCTTAGGGGTATGTGCTCACATACACACCACAAAAAGAAAATTTCTCAAGCCAGAAAGTGAGAAAAACATCCCCTTAAATGTGACATTTCTTCTGGTGTAAAGCCCAGTTCATCTTTATGATGCCTGACTTTGTCTATTCCTGTCTACACTTGATTGCCTTCTAGAGAAAAATGGTCAAGAGATCTTTCACTACTCATCACCCCCTGAGTTCTTGTGGCTCAAAATTCCTCTCTTAGTTCTTGGTATATTTCAGAGAGAGATCAGAGATGAATAGAATCATTCTTGGGGATGGTTCATGAAACCTGTATTTGATGCTGATTTCAAGATCCTCCTATCCAGCAACCACTCTTTCTTTTCAAATATAATCTTTCAAAATACTTGCTTAGTCTTATTCGGACTATTTCAAATAAAATGCTTGAGAAAGGAAGGCTTTTCTGATTTCTACTTTCTCTGCTTCAGATAGTAAAATAACCAATTAGTAGTTCTGAGTTACAACTAGTTCTAACTGAATTAGAGAATCATTGTTTCTTCCTTATTTTTCTAAATTTTCTGCGTCTTTTCATGAAAGTCTAGTTAGTGCAGTCACATTAGTCACATGCTTACAAATTACTCCTCAACTAAGTATTTAATAGCCATTTGTTAGATTGAGACATCTGGATAGCAGCATTATTTTCTTTCTAAAGGCATATCCAAGAAGGTATTTGCTTGCAATATGTTGTAATGCCTGAGAATATTCTAGTATTGATATTACTTCTAGTTGGTGAGCCTCAAGAGATCAGAAAAGCATGTCTTGAGCTTGGTTTCTATATACACTTAGTTAATTACACAGTGCTTTGCATATAGTATGTATGCAACCAGTGTTTGCTGGTAATCAACCTTGTTGCTGAGTTGTTCGCATTAACCAAAACAAGTGTACTCTTGAGAAATCAAAGCATATGCAAAGGAACATTACACTTAATTCTCTTACAGAAAAACCAGAATAAAGTACATTCAACACTTTAAAGATTCTTATGTTTTCCAAATGCAAGAGGCTGATTTATTAAATTAGAACTTCAGTTGAGATGAAAAGCACAAAAGCCCTAGTTAATATAGTTACATCTTCTTAAGCCAAAGACATGTTATCTTTGTTTTTTTGTGCTTTATCTTATTTAATTTTTTTTTGATCAATGTGGTAGCATCACAAGTCTCATTATACTACCAATGTAATAAATAAATCCATCTACAAAAGGCTTCATTGATTCATTATAAAGATTTTTATGATACAGAAAATTTTTGAAAAGTTTCAAACTTATCCCAGACAGAAAAAAAAGCATAAAAAGGTATGAAAACTTTATAGTTTCATCAATATTTTGAATCCTAGATATGAGATCAGAATTCTTCCAAACTATTTTCTGTATCTTGTTTTCTTCTTGTGACTTCTTAAAAGCACTTTAAAACTGTGCTTGATAATAGATAGAATTCAGCAAAAAGTCTAAGGTTGTATTTATAATTAGTTTTGTGTCCAAAAGGACAAATATTACCTTTTTCCACACAACAAGTCAAAGAAAGAAATAACTAATATTACCTTGTACATAGAAAACACATAGTATATTCAATTTGAGTTATTCCTGAACCTGACAAATTCAAGGTTATTTTCATTTACTGTTCTTTCAAGAAACCTGAGGATAAGGATGGGAAAACTTAGGAAGAGGAAGATACACAAAGCAGGTGACTGGTTGCCTCTCTTAACATTGAGGCAAATAAAGAAAATAAGAATATTTGGAAATACCTTTTTTATAAAATGTATATAAGTAACCACTTTTTAAAATATGGATAAAGTAATTTGCAAGGGCTATCAAATTTTTGGGTATGGGCTAATTTAAATATCAAAAATTTAAACACATAGATTCTGTTTGGAAATTTCACCTATAATTAATTGCTTTCTTCACAAATGTGGAATGCCAAGGTTTTCCCTTAATTTTTTTTTAACTTGAAATTTATACTAAACTCATAGGTTATAGGGAAAAATTAATACAAAACAAACAAAAGCCCCCACATTTACTATTTCTCTCTGAGCGACAGATTTACAGCTTTACTATTAATAGCAACCAGAAAGATGAAAATAGAAATGCTCAGAATTTCAGTCTTCAAAATTATTTCATATGGACATTTTCATTTTGATGTGTATCATGGAGAGAATTGGTTAATTTTTATAGATAATGATGATCATGTTTGGGCTTGTTTTGATCTTTGAATTAGATGCTGACTCATATAGGTAGAAACATAGAATTCTCATAGTTTATTTAGATAGAAAAACGTGGTCTGTCCACGAGTGAGGAACACTTTCAACATCTTTGCCTGCCTATTTCTTCCCATGCAACCTTTTGTAAAATCATTTTATTTTATATATTTGAACACCTTTTCCAAACTCTCTACCTCACCTAGGAATTTTTTAACTGTAGAATTAAGTCTAACAGGTATAATATGTTTATTCAATATGCTGAAATAAATCTTATTAAAAGGAATTTTTACTGCCAGTGTCTGCAGTTTTTTTTAAGTTAATTTGTCAACCCCTAGATCCATTGCAGCTGAATTAGGTTACTTAAGTTGTTTATTTGCATTAAAGAATAATCTTCCAGTTAGTTTACAAACATTGTTGAATTTTTCTTCCATAAATATAAAGATTGCAGATACACTAACAATTTTTTTTTGAAAAAATAATATATTATGGAACACCTTGTAGTATACAGTTACAATGTATGCATATGCATGTGTGTGTATAAATTTAAATACACACACACACACACACACACACATGCACATACATTTTCTACAATCATGGAATTGGAGAACAATTCTGTTATTTCTTTTCATCTCTGACATTCTCTCATACTGATTTCACTCCTGAAATTTAACTGCCAGATGTGTTCTTAGAAAAATCCATATTGGTTTCCATTACCACCAGAAAACTGACTTTAGGTGAAAATGAATGGGGAAAATGAATTCTGTAATTATGTCATTAAGTCAGCATAAATTATTGCCATTTTGTATTTAAATATGGTTAATTTTTTCTTGCATATATATGACTATATTGAAATGGTTATAAAGTTAAAATATAGCTATTAAATGGCTTCAAACTGATAGAAGAAAATCAAATGAAGTCTTTGGACATGACCTTTTCATAAGTTTTTCTGCTAATGTAATGTCATAGTCCTTACAAGAATCTTGTCTCTGAAAGTAGAAAATAGTGAGGAAGATGTCACAACCCTTTGCTTCCCTGCCCTGAGCCACCAGGATCCCCGCCTCTTATATACTCTCCGTCACAACAAAGAGAGAAAACTAGAACTGGGGTTAACTGGAAAGGGTAATTTGGTGCTCTGGAGAAGTTGCTGGAAGTGATCCCAGCAGTTACAGGCCAGTCTACTCGTCTTAAGTCACCGCTAAAACCCTGGACAAGAATTTTGATGAGGTGTTACAATAACATTGTAACTCATTCTATCCTCAAATCGTCTCATAAACTTCCACAGATAGGGTCACAATTGCTGTCACTTCCTTTTTATGATGTTTCGCTTGGAGGAAGGAAAAGCAGCTCCTGTGTTCATTAAGAGTATGTAGCCACTGGGGCTGGAAAGTAGAGTGTCTCATAAATTTGAGGACACCTTTATTCTAAAATATAACTTAGTATCTAACTGGTAAAATGAGTAGTAGTCTGTTGGGATTGAGTGATATTTAAGAAAACATGCTTGTAAAATCAAAATGTGTTTAATTGAACAATATGTACAGTAATGAGTGACAACGGGCAAACGACTGTGCTCAGAGCAGCGTAGGACACTGACAATGTAAAACTGTGGTTCTTTTTGATCAACTGGGAAGCCATGACAGGAGCTTAAGTAATTCCAGTAAATGTATGAAGAATTGTCTTAGATAACTCAAACTACAGAGGTGCTTTGTACTTACTATTACTTCAACCTGAAACGTGCTTCCCAACTGCTAGAAAAACTCAAACCTTTTCACAAAGCTTTCTTCAGTTTTTCCTTGCCATCACTTCTTTTCCTTTCCTTGAATCCCCCAAAGGTAGAGGACTTAACACCTATGCATTTGGTATGCATTGTCTCTTGAGTCGAATTTTAACTTCCTGAGGTTAAGCATTGCATGTTAAAATTGTGTCCACCACAATACTCACTAACGTATCAACCATAGATAATTGTTGAAAAGATTGGGTGGTTAGCAGTCTGTACTAAAATATTGAGCTCATACTTTTCACAACTGTGGGAAGAGTTCTACAAGCTTGTTTCTTTTCCACAAACAGTTTTGGATCAATAGGAACTTCTGAGAAATATGGAAGAAGAAAAAACTGTGCCCTTGTTCTTAAGCACTATGTTTTAAATCATTCTTAGAACTAATAACCCAGAGTTAATCACCGTGATTTTCATTATAAACTAGTTGTAGGGGGTAGGGAATTAGACTAGTCAATGGATAATTGGTAAGTAAGTAAGAAAAAAGAAATGTGGGGGGTCTTCATTATATTGTATATAGTAATATAAATTCTGTACTAATTTCAAGTTATTGAAAATGTCAAATTATAGAAAAAGAAAAACATCTTTTACTTATTATTTTTTAGTATCTGAATGGGTAAAAGTATTCTAAGCCTGAAAAACAAACGCAAAAATTATCCTTTTTTATTAACTACATAAAGTCCAAAGCACAATGTCCCAATGAAAAAGCAACAAAAATAGGAAAATAAAAATACTTCTTTACAGAACAAAATATAATACCCTTACTATGTTAAGGGTTTATAATATTCATAAGTAAGAAAGTAGACAGAAAAAGTCACAAAAAAATGCAAAAAATGAAAAGAGTGATAAAAAGTTGAACTCTATTAATAATAAAATACCAAGTAAAATAAATATGAGAAAACTTTTTCACATAAAAGTATATTAAAAAACTAATAACACAAGTGTACAGATAAAAGACTGCGCTGTTTCATGCATTCTAAAAATCACTTTGAAAATGTGTTAGCTCAAGTTGTACAATGTCAAGTTCTTTATTCAAGTATTTTTTTTTTAAACAATCATTTCCAGGATTCAGAAATACAAGCAAAAGATACATAAATTAATGTATTCATTAAAGTGTTATTTAAAATAGAAAATTTAGAAACATCCTGAACTTAAGTGTTAGACAGTGTGAAGAATGCAATTACATATATAATTGTATATTTTCTGTTGTCTTATTGTAAAGTTGTTCTATTGCAAGAAAAAATATATTCATAATTTCTGACATACAATTTGTGGAAATATTTCTCAAACTTTAATAAGTGTATACTCTGTACATGTGTGTACATAATATATATACATATGAGTACATATATGTGTATGCAATATAAATATATACAAAAAATATATGTGAATATATCTTCAATATGTACATATAAGACTATATAATATAAATATATTTTGTACATGTGTATGTTTATATATATGTGTGTATAATATGATATAATAACATAATTTAACTATATTTATATTGAATTGCATATTTGATTCAGTAAGCCTACAGAGGGGTTTGAAATTTGTGTCTATAAAAGACTCCAGTGAACCACACATGCCAAAGAGTAAGGGCCCATAGAACATCACACAGGTACTACAGTCACATGGAATCCTAGTTTTAAATTTTAATTGAAAAAAAGAATAATTTATAAAGTGGTGATATGTAAACAATTTAATATTTGTTCTCAGTAATAGAATTTATTTATTCATAAAATATCAGAAAAATAATTTTAAAAATTTGGAGTTCTGACTTTCTCAAGACTTGGTTATCTGTGAGGGTCTATAGTACATTTATGTATATATTTATTTTTATTATATTAATTTTATATGGTTCCTGGAAAGTTAAACTGGATTTTCATTGGGAGTCTGAGTCCTTCTCCCCCCGCCCCACCACCGCGGTCAAAATGTGATCCTGTAATGAATAAGCCTAAAGAAGCAATTGCAACATGAGTGAAAAAACCGATTTTAACTTAGGATGGTTGAATTGGTATCATTTGGAGACATGATAGAATTACTCCAAGACTCAAGAACCTTCCACCTTTTAAGGTGATGAGAGAAAACAGAGAAATCAGTCTGTCTTGCATCACACACACACAGATACATATCATGCTGCTACTTCCTCTGTTTCTGGTTTTCCAGTAGTCATGTGGGTCATGCCACGCAGGATGGCCTGAAACATCTACAGCTCAGGAAGGTTGCGTTTTTGTGCACTTCTCAGCAGAGTGAGAAGTACCTTCCTAGATGCGGGTACTTAATCATTTAAGGCACAACTGCTTCTTTTGAGCAAGTTTTCTTTGACTTTTTGCCTAACTTGAATCAACTGGCCTTCTTTTGTATTACTTCGGCTCTGTATTTATTTTCCCTGCATACAGGACTGTGAGTTGTTTTCCTGTGAAATATAAAAAATGCTTTAAACTTTTCGGCAATTTAAACAGTAAAGAATGAGCAATAATTTATCTAAACTTTTTATTTGTTATAAGAACACATTTAACTATCATTTTTTTTCAATTGTGGTACTTTTGAGATTATCTTCTAAACGGTGGAAAAACAATTCTTTTTATTGAAACAATGAAAACAAAACAAACTTTCTATTTATTTCAATCTTCCTACTTTTTACTTTAGAAAGAAAATTCAGATTGATTGAAATCTGACTATAAAACCTATGGTTTTGTTTTATGAAATGGAGAATGGACTTTCCTTAATGTTGAAAATATTGTGTATAATTTAAATAAAAAGAAATAAAATCTGTTTGATTTAACTTTCAATCACTATCAAATGTCTATTGCTGTAGTATTCCAGATTTTAACAATTATTTTATAAAATAATTGCATATTAAGGAAAAGAGGTGTGTATTTATTTTCCAAGTACCTAAAATTCTTGCAAGAAAAACTATGAATAATAGCACAATAAATTTATATATATTTAGTCATAGTAAATATAAATGAAATAAAATAATATGTTTAAATATATCATGCTTTTTTATGTTTATAAAGATTTTCATCTAGTATTTTATCTTAAAGTTAACAGGGTACATTTCTAATATCAGTTTCTTAAGTCCAGTCATCAATTGTAAATCTGTTCCTACCATGTAGTGTGTGTGTGTGTGTGTGTGTGTGTGTGTGTGTGTGTGATGTAGCAGAACAGCAGAAAATATGAGTAGAAAAAGTACTGACAGGTGGCAGCTGCAAATAGACTTACTGTCCTTAACCCTACTACTTGAATATATTTTATCTCATTGTACGCCTGCAAGTTAGAACTGAAACAGGTGCCTTATAGGTATGACCTGCAGTACATTTATTTTGTGTTTTTTGTTTTGTTTTGGTACTAGGGATTGAACCTAGGGACATTTAACCACTGAGTAACATCCCCAGACCGTTATTTTATTTATTTATTTATTTTTATTTTGAGACAGGGTCTAGCTAAGTTGCTTAGGGTCTCACTAAGTTTTGGAGGCTGACTTTGAATTTGTAATTCTTATGCCTCAGCCTCCTAAGCCACTGGGATTATAGATGTGTACCACCGTGCCCAGCTATTTTGTATTTTTTTTTTCTTATGAATGTTCACAAATGCTTAGCATGGCTGGGCATGGTGGCATATACCTATAAACCCAGCAGCTCAGGAGGCTGGGGGAGGATTGAAAATTCAAAACCAGATTCACCAACTTAATGAGGCCCTAAGCAACTTAGCAAGACCCCGTCTTAGTAGTTGAAAAGGGCTGGGGATGCAACTCAGTGATCCCATTACCAAAAAATAAAAATAAAATAAAAAAGAAGAAGAAAGAAAGAAATGCTCAGCATGTTTTGTCTATAGTGCTTTCAGTCCTCCAGTGAGGAAAGAAATCAGTGTTTTCTTTGAAAATTTCAGGACAGGAGGATTAATTTTCTAGACTGTTTCTCATGTCATTTTTATCTTGTTACAATAATGCCTATTTGATCTTTTCTTTTCACTTTCTTCTTTCCCTTTGCCAAAAAATAGCATATTAAAGAGATGGGGAAATGGCCTTTTTGGCAATAGATTGATATAGAATTTTAAAAAGATGCTTCAGGCTCAAGATAATGATCATTTCAGAATAAATGTTAGTAAGGAAAGTATCTATAAATGTTGAATTTATTCATATATTTTTCTTTCTATTGATAACTTTTTATCATATTGTATTTAGATTCAAGGCTTTACCCTCATTACTTAGGTTTGAATAAAGCAACCATTTCCGAATATCACCATTGGTAACTACTTTGTTTCTCTGTGAAAATGGAAGATCTTATTAAACATGAGGGTAGATTAACTTAATAATAACTTTTAAGATAAATGTTACATGAGCTTTGTTTTTACAAGTGTTTTCCACAATTAGAATTTGTCTCAGTCCTTTTGATAATCAAATAAAATATTTTGCAATAAAACTCCAGTTAACATTTGAATAGTATGATGTTCAGAGAAGCTATTCTCCCACCCCAACCCCCCCCATGCATGTCCGTGTGTGGATATAACAGGGGACATATAAGTTCTTCCCAAATTTCAGTCATCCTGGCACCATAATTAAGATTTTGCAATATCACAGGAGACCTACAAATGACAGGAGAACTTACGAGGTAACACTGAATACCATGTCAACAGAACAGTGTCTACATGCAGGGAGTCGAGGGGGAAAGGTATGGGGAAAGTTTTCACATGTCTCTTCCAACAATTCTGTATCTAGAGCCCAGAAGTCAAGTAGAGATGCAAAGAAACAGTGTTTTCTCAATAATATGCCTGCTTCTTTTTTTATTCTTTTCTGAACACGTAAGACAGAACAATGTAGGCTGCTTTCCTCCAAGAACCATATCATCAGCATCCAATAATAATCTGCATTCACCCTCTCAGAGGCAGAGTGGCCCCAGAATGTTCCAGTGATGCAGCTCCACAACACAAAGCACATATCTGAGTGACTTTTAGTGAGAAAAGTCATATACATAGTTTTGTTGTTAAAAGAAGATTAGGTATCAATTGACTATCCTTGGACAAATAAACTTCATATTCATATAGTTATACATGTAATTCTTTGAATCTAGGCCAATTATTTATAACAGAACAGTTTAATGCTATTTATTGTTGTTAAAATATTCAGCAGTATTATATGACTGTGGTAGTACCATAGTTAACTTTTAGAAGATTATTCCCTATCCTCTTAAGTTAGAATTTATGTAAGATACTGCCATACATGTGATATTCATCAGGCTTGGTTATAAGGCATGTGATTTATTATAGTAAGTTAATAATTATTTCATATGAGAATATCCTGCCTACAGTTAATTTTACATCACAGGCCAACGTATTCTTCTAGACTGTGTTACTTAATCATTAGTCAGACCTTTCACTCACTTATTACCTCACTTATTAACTCACTCACTTATACCTAAATTGATGGTCATTTTACTTTCTTCTGTTAAATGTTGGTCACTAAATGCTATGGTTCTGCCATAAAGACTTAGTTTTCTGTTTTCCAAAAATCACATAGTTTTCTTGCTTTGATGGTTTCCAGAAACAGACTACAAAGACAAATTCACATTTGTGTTTCTGCAAGTCAGCAGTACAATAGACACCATCCTTGTCCTTTCTCTCACTGGTCTTGTATTGTTCCAGCTTTATCTCTTTACAAATATGTCCAGGCATTTTAACATTTTCATATAACCTGACTTGTTAAAAATTGGAACCTAAGAATTTGGATGGGTTGTGAAAAATAAGAAGTTAAAGAGATGAACAGAACTGGCACACAGATATACCATTTGCCTCTATGCAAGTTGAGGCTAGTAAGGTCATGGAAAAATAACGGGGTGCATATTCACCTTTTAGATTGTAGGGATTTTTGTTCTTATTCCATCATAATTACTGTGCCTTCAATTTTTTTGGTTATTTATTATTTCGGTATTTTGTTAAGCAAATGTTGATGTAATCACCAACTCCTTTATGGGCATGAGTATTGAGGTCTTAGAAATATTTTAAAGATATATGCAGCATTATTATTATTACTTATGAATACTAATCATATAATTTATAAAGTATATCTGCCTCATGTTTTTATTTATAAACTTCTGTTTGCAAAAGTAGTACATATTTAAAACACAGTTACCTTTCATATGTTCATTGAGTTCATCAACTTCCAACCATCTTATATTAAAAGTAGAATCATGTCTTAATATAGTAACATCTTTATTTTGTAACTTTCTAACTTTTAAAATTATTTAAATCATTTCATCTTTTTAAATACTTTCATTCTTTATTTCTTTGCTTAATAGCTATAGCAAATGCTGTAAATATCCTTAAGTAAATAGAACACCACATGGTAATAATAGAAACTATTACTATTATTATTATCATTAATTTAGTCCCAGTTTTATTGACTATTAAAAAAGAAAATATTTTTCTTAAAAATTAGTCATGACTACAATTTAGCAAAAGGTATTGTAGGAGTGTTTATGTTCTCTTCACACTTGTTTTAGTCAGCCTTTTCACTGCTGTGACTAAAGGACCGCACCAGAACAATTATAGAGGAGGAAAAGGTTTATTTAGGACTCATGGTTTCACTGGTCTCAGTTCATAGAAGGGTGCTCCATTCCTCAGGCTCAAGGTGAGGTAGAACATCATGGCAGAAGAGTGTGGAAGAGGCAAGTCACTCACATCATGATCAGGAAGCAGAGGTCTCCACTTGCCAGATACAAATATATACTCCAAAGCCATTACCCAATGCCTACTTCCTCCAGCCACACCCTACCACTTCAGTTACCACTCAGTTAATCCCAATCAGGGAATTAATTCGCTGATTGGGTTATGACTCCTATAACCCAATCATTTCTCCTCTGAACCTTCTTGCATTGTGTCACATGTGAGCTTTTGGGGGACACCTCACATCCAAACCATAACAACACTATAGTATTATATCAATCCAAACTGAATTTAAACTGGGCTCTGTAATTTTAACTAGCTATACAACATTGGGCAAATGATTTAAATTCTCTTGATTTCCAATCTCTAAAATGTAAATAGGATTTTGGGACTGGGGTTGTAGCTCAGTGGTGGAGCGCTTGCCTAGCCTGTGTGACGCACTGGGTTTGATCCTCAGCACCACATAAAAATAAATAAATAAAATAAAGGTATTGTGTCCATCTACAACTAAAAGAAGTATTCAGAAAAATGTGAATAGTATAATACATACCTCATTGAGTGTATTTTTATTTTATTTTTGGTGTTATGTTAGATAAAGTGTGCAAGGCTTTCAGCAGGGATGTTGGGATATACTATGAACTTAATAAGTGTAGTTTAGCATTGTCATCAATGTCATCATCATTGTCCTTTGTATGTTTTAACTGTCAAGTACAAAAATATTATTTCAATGTAATTGACTTTGGACATTTTTCCTGCTATTTTCATGTTAATTACTGCTTTCATGTTTTGTTTTGTTTTCTGCTGTTTAATACAGTGTTAAGCTTGTCTGGAGAGATGATTAGAAGAACAAGGCTATTCCAGGCAAGGGTGGAAGGTACAGGGAGTGGAAGCAGAAAGTAAAATGTGGTCAGTATGCAAAGAACTGCAATCAGCTGAGCACAGCCGCAGAGTTGGCCAGAGATGCAGGTGGCCAACTTATCATGGCAGGCACACAAAGCTTGGTTCCTTGTGCTATGCAAGGTCAGCACAGAGTTCTTTGCCCTTTGCCACCAGAGTCTTGTATTTTGAGTCAAGTCAAATGTGCTGCATTTCCATATTTTACTTTGTGACGAAGTCAAGCAATTTAGGTATGATCTGCTTATAAATTTAAATTCAATTTGCATCCAAGAACCTTAAGTAACTGTTGACAGAAAAGAGAGAACACAGCTATTCTTTATGTCTGGTTTCCCTATTTTATACCTAATATATTATCCATTAAGTAAGGAAAAGGGAGCACATGAGATTTAGGACTTGTTGGTGGAAGACTCCTGAACTTGGCCTCTTGCCATTCAGGCTCTTTAACTTTGTAAATGAAGGTCCAGGTCTTCTAGCTGATGCTAATATCATGTTTTTAAAGTTGTAAAAGTGACATATTTTAATATAAATGTTAAATACTTGATATACTATTGCCATTTTCACAAAGTGAAAAAAAAAATATTCCTACCAAAGTGAACTTGCTCCTTAATTTCAATTTCCTTTGGTTCACACAAATGGTTTTCTTGCCTACCTGAGTCTTCATTTTTCATGCATTTTTTTATAAAGTGGAGTGAAGAACAAGAGGCTCTCAACTCCAAGTAATTTATTTTTTATTTTTGTGTGTGTGTGTGTTTTGGACAAAGGGCCACGACTATTCTGACCCACAGCTCCCTCGTCTATGGTATGGGAATTGTAATGCTTCCTTAGCTCACAGAAGTGTTGAGAGGGAAAGACACCATGTGTGTAAGTTGTTACATGGACTTTGGGCAATAGTAAGCTTTCCAGAGGGCATAGTTATTGAAAATATCAGTAATGACATTTGCAAATAGTGCTGATATAGTTAGGAAAGGCCTTGTGAACATAGTAGAACTTGTATTGACCATTGAAAGATGATAGAGTGGGTAAAATATAAACATGTTTGTTTAAAAATGAGATAGTTAGAAAGAAACCAATGGGTAGATGATGAAAAGTGACTATGCCAAGAATGAAACACGTTTGAGCATTGCATGTATTTGAGATAATAAATGCATTGAATTTCATAAAGCAGAGTATGTTTAGAGAATAAGGAAGAGTATAATCAGATATTTAAAAACCTTAAAAATTTACGAGAAGAATTTATATGGTATTTGTTTTAAAGTAGTAAGAAAGCTAATAGCGATGCTTAAACATAAGGTATTATGGCTCTAATGTTTGTGGATGAATCTGAAATGGTAGATAATAGGATTGGAAGTAGCAAGTCCCAATGGAACCAATAAGATGGGAAAAAGCCATGACCATGTTTCCCAGATGGTTGAGCAGGGAAAATCTCAAGGATTGTGTGCATAAGAAACAGCCCTCATTGGGAAAATTGCTGATTTTCTTTGAAATGGTTTCCCCATTTTTCAAAGTTCATCTCCAGTTAGGTACTACCTGAATTTTAAAATAATTGTGCTCTTTATATCAACAGTCATGTGAGGGGGAAAAATGATTATGTGGGAGAAATAAGATTTGAATACAGATAAATTGAATTTGAAGTGACTTTAATTTATTCAGGTGAATTTCTTGGCATTGAAAAGATGAAAAATGAGAAGTTGGATAAACAGAATTAGTGATAAAGATTTATTGTTTATTGTTGTCAGCGTGGTGTTTGAAACTGTGGACATATGCAGTGTTTAATGCCAGTTTAATGCCATCAACACTTAAATGTTATCTTTTTTTAACAGAAGTATAAATGTTTTTCATGATTCTGAACAATAAAATAGTAATAAGATGGGATGGTAAAGAGTAGGAAGAAAAAATCAAGTGTAATATGAAGTAAGAATGTTTTCATACAATATATGTTCCGTTGTTTCCCTGAACCAGTCATCATATCCGTAACACTGACCTTACACAAACCACTCCACACAATGAAAACTGTCAGCTTCTTAATATGACCACAGTTTTTATCCTGCTTGATATCAATTATCCTCTAGTAAGCATTACAGAAAATATTAAAATGCTTGTTGCATCTTCATTCTTATTCCATGGATGCTATATAAATGATCTCTGAACAGATTTTTCCAATCAGATTTATATCTCCTGGGTGGCTAGTAACTTGAGAGAATGGTATTTACTTCTTTGCCTCACTGCCACTGAATGACACATGGAATCTGTTCAGATATTTCACTGGATTTGAAGATGTTTACCTGCCATATGTTTACTTGTCATTATTGATTTAACTGATCTGATTGGATGGACTTTTGCCTTCAATATATAATTCCTCAAAGTAGGGGAAACTGGTCTCCTTTTAGTTATTTATGAATCCTTATAAAGTTCCACATTTTTGTTCTCTGTGCACTAGTTAGCTTGAAAAATTATCTTTATCTATAAATGGAAAAATATAAAGCATATATATAAAATAAAACAAGGATATCAATTATGTCATTAACATGTAAGAAGCAGATTTTGCTATCTTATCAAAGATAATATATATCCTATATTCATTTTTCCTTTTTCTTTTTAACCTCATGAAGCTATTTATGGCTAGGGAAATATTTTCATTACAAGTTAGTTGGAATTTTTTTTTTCCTTTCTGGTACTTAGTTAATTTGAGTGGTAATGCTGAATTTGCAATAGATTGTCAGTATTTTTAATGACATTTATTTTATGGTCCCTAATATTGTTTTGTTGTCTATAATTATATATTAGAATCATATGGTTTTCTTTATTACAATTTATTTGCTTCATAATTTTTCTAATTATTCATATATTCTTATTTCTATTCTAAATGAGAGTGTATTCTTCCAAAACAACTTCCAAAACACCAATCAGCACAAAAAGAAAACTTCATTTAATCAAGAAGAAAAGTTCACAAGGTAATTTGGGCATTTTATTGTTATATAGATTATAGATCTTTGAGAACTTTGGTGTGACTGATTTAATTATATGTCTTTGCAAACTAGATTTTGTTTCTGAAAGAAATGATGTCACTCATGTAAGTAGATGACATAAAGGCAAATTCTAGGTTCAAAAATATTCTTTTCAAAAATGAAATGAATAGAAATATTCTTTTTTCATATTTTGACAGGATTTTGATTACAGTGTTTTATAAAATATTTTGTCCATTGAAGCAGAGACTGTAATTCATTTATAGTTAGCAGTCTTTCTCTCTCTCTCTTTCTCTCTCTTCACACACACACACACACACACACACACACACAACTAATCTGTTACAGCTTCCTAACTCAGAAGACTGCCCTCCCTGTCTCCCACTTAAATGAGTGATCCTGAATGGATAGTGTACTGGCATGCATAGAATGCAAGTCAGTCTTAATGGCCAGAATAGTGTATTTTGGGGATGGGGGAGAATGGCATTTATTTAGAGTCTACTCACAGCTTAATCTGCCACCACAAGTGTCAGTGGCCTTGGCTCTCATTCCCAGCTTCTTTTGATGAGCCACAAAACTTTTTTGCCCTCTTCTGAATAGTGAAGGTGTAATTTGCCATAATAATCACAACTTTGAATCATTATGGTCGTCGCCAATTCAGCTCTTTTAATGTTACATTTTAAAGGGCGAAAAATAAGTACGAGCCTTATGGGAGAGCTTACATTGTTTGTCAGCCTTTTTATTCCCTTTCTTTGGTGTTTTGTTTTGCTTGTAAAGGCTGCCCAGTTGCATTATCCCTGGCTTCCCTACTCTGCAAATTGCTGACTGAGAATTCTTTATTAGCAGTAGTAGGAGTCAAGGGGCTTTAGACAGAAATTCATTTTTTTTGAAAGAAAAAAATTCAGGTTCTAATTGGGCACAGAACAACTTGGAAAAGCATAGCATGCACAGTGTAAAATTTTGGCAATACATGCTCTGAATCACTTCCCGAGTATTCTCCCATCTCCCTTCCCTCCCATCTCCCTAAACAATCAACTAGCTGTATGCTAGGTCGATTCAAAAGCATGGCTAATTGCTTAAGGAAATAGAACTACTCAAGAAAACTAAAGAAGTTGTAGCTCAATATTGAGATATGCAATATTCCACATTTGAAGTAAATTTCAATTAATTATAGAGTCTTCCCTAAACTACCCAGTTTATCAAAGATGTGTAAATTATGCTACTCCACACTGCTCCTTGGATGGTTCTCATGGCTATTATAATATTCAACATATTGATGTCTCTAAGCACAATTCCTCCTATCCTTGATCCTGTTCCTGCTACCTGTTACCTGCATTGTAAATTGAAAATTGTAGTGAAATTCGCAACCAATGATGAATTGGTGGTTCTTGAAAGTATTATAAGTTATGTATAAGTGGGTACTGACTCTGGTTTAGCTATGATACCACTCAAAATAGATTGAAATAGATAAACTTCAAATATTGAGGGCTATGTTTTATAATATCCTATTACTGAGAAGTTGAACATTTATATTTTAAGTCTTCATAGGTGGTGCCTACATTTACTTGGAATCAACAAATCCATTTAAATATTAAAATAGCAATTATTCTGTACAACTAAGTAGGTTACATATTCCATTGAATGTACTGGCTTAGTTAACTAAACAAAGCTTACATTTTTAATTTGTTCCCTTGCCTTATAAAATGCAGCAAAATTATATTCCAGTTTAAATTCTACTTTATATTAGCATATAAATTGAATTATATAATAAACATTTTTAATGGCCCTTCCAAATAAATACAGCAGGTTAATTTTTAATGAAAGCAACAAATACAGATTTCTTGGAATGCTTGTTGCCAATGTAAATATTTTCATTTATTTTTTACATAAATAACTAACTTTAGTTTATTCTTATCTATTCTTATTCCTATCATAATTCCTATATGAAATTATTTCAAAATACATGTGAATATTACATTTTGAAATATTAATTACTTGAAGTGATTTTATTTGCATACTCTTTAATATTTTGTCATCCAGGTATTTTACTTTCTAATGACTCAATATGTATAGATTTCTGTTGTCAATGATGAGACAGGATCAATTGCAATGAAAAATCTGCCTATTTTCATATCATAACTTTAAGTTACAAAAAAATTATCATTTCTTTAGTAATGTCTCCATACCAGGCAAGATGGCACACACTTATAATCACAGTGACTCAGGAGGCTGAGGAAGGAGGATTGCAGGTTCGATCAGCAACTTAGCAAGACCTCCATAAGATATGGCAAAAAAAATTGCTTTTATATTTGTATTTTGCACGAAAACTCTCATATGCTATTTAGATGCACAATTACAAACACTATACTACCTAACATCAATTTAAATTTTAAAAATTATGCAATATCACATCAGATAAATATAAATCTGGTACTTAAATCTGCTATTATAGTGTAGTTATGATATATACCAAAATGTTAAATTTAATATTTGCTATGATTTAGTTTTTAACCAATGCATATAAAGTGCAATCAGTAAATCAGTTTTTAATGTTTTAAGTTCATGTTTTTATAGGCAGGTGAAATACCTGCATTTTTATCATCATGGCTCAATTTTTTTAAAGACATAATGAACTCTAAGTAATGTTTAATTTTCTGTCTTATTTAAATTTCAATTTTTAATAATTAAACCCATAAAATTATAGCTTTTTAAAAAAAGTATAGCATATTATGAAAGAAATGGGTATACAAATATGTATTATTTTAAAACTTTGTTGCACTGAGAACCAATCACCAAATTTTATTGTTTCTATTGAATCATTTGCTTATCCATAGAGATTCCATTGGCAAGGACTGTGTCTCTGTTTTGCTAAAATGAAGTTCTCTATTTAGGAAATATTGTTGTTTATAAGCCACATTTTAATTTAAGAATTGAGAAATAGCATTTCTTGGACATTGTAACTGTTCGGCACCTCTGAGCATGTTTGGCACAGTATCAGAAGAAAACAGACTGTAGTACACTAAATAGCTTATGCAACAGTTTTATATATATGTGTGTGTGTGTGTGTGTGTGTATTTACTAATTTGAGTGTATATTAGTTTTTAAAAAAACTAGAGTAAATTCTTGGGACACCAACAATGGACTTGTGTTTGCTAAGAAAACATATGTGGGTGCATGTCTAAAACCTGAAAGATAGTGGATGATCTCAAAGCATGTCTAATAAGCTCCATTGGTCTCTAAAATTAGCAGCTGATAGGGCAATTACTTACGTTAAGTACATTTTATGTGATAAAGACTTGAACTTGTGTATTGATGGGAGTACCCAGTTACATGTTTGAAAGTCATGATTTTGCCAGCTCTGCCAGTAGAGAAAACCAAAATGATGGCAGTGGAATTCAAGATCTTATAATAAGAGTAAAAACATCCTGCAGCTTGAAAAAATATATTTATTTTAACCCTCTGAAGGTTCAATTAAATGATTTGTCTCAAACATTTTTTATAATCTACCAAAAAACTTCCTACATTAAATTATTTTTAAATGTTATTCATATATAAATTATATGCATTAAATGACTATAATTTATTCTATTTATTTTATTCATCATAATGTTTCTTATTAAAATGACATTGGTAGAAAAACTGGTTATCTGCTCTACTCCTCCCCCCCATTTTTTGTAGCGTGAAATTTTCATACTTTTATTGTTTCATATTAATCAAATAATAATATCCTGGCAACCCTACTATTTCTTTATTGTGGATCCATCAGTTGAGGATCTTCAAGGCTGAATAAGTTGCCTAAGGTCACATAACTAGCATTTGCCAGAAATGGATTTGGAAATAGTAGTTGTCTAGCTACAAGCTCCTGGCTCTAGTCATTATTCTTCATTGCAAAGGAAAATCTTTCTTCTAACCACGTACTCTCAAGCACTGTGAGTTTTGTCTTCTATTATAGAATATCTGTTCCAAATTGCTGATTATTTAATAAGAATGTTAAAAAAACATTTTGCAGGGTAATATGCTTTTGAAAGTCAATTTTGCAGATGTTGTTTACTTTACATAGACTCCATACCCACAACATTTCCCCTTAAATATACTAAGTCCAGAAGGAGCCACTATCTTGGTGCCAGCATCAGAAAGAAATCACTACTCAGTCAGTCTGAAACATTTGCCTCGTCTTCTTTACTTATGGTGTCCAGACAAGGAAAAGCAAGGGGCACATATGGTTTGATTCAAATAATATAGACTCTTTCTGAAAACCTCAGATCAGAATAATTCAGACTTTTAACTTTTAAATTGCATGAACGACAGTGAAATTTTATTACACAAATTTTGGTTCATACTGAAACTTTCCATCATAAAGCATGGCTGAATTTCCTTATAGAATTTGAATTTGGAGGTGGGATAGAACCGAGACTATGTTTGACAAACAGAAGGTTGAAAACAAGAAAATCAACCAATGTAATCCCTTTGTTAATTTCTATTTGTTCAGAAGTTTAACTCACTTGTTCAGAATTCATGTTGAGTTGGCCATAATTTAAGAGATCAACTAAAGAATTCCATGGAGAAATAGCTATTAAACAAAATGGGCTGTATCAGACATGACAATAGCAGTCTGGACTTATCAATATCTAAATGAGGCATGTCTGTTTCAGTCTGAATAAGTCATTCATTGAGTAGGCCTCAATCTAGATCTCTGAATCTTGCATCAGTGCTGAAATGTAGATGCATTATATGATTTGAGACATAAAAGAATGAATCTCATTATAGGTTAATAATCTTTTGTAAATTTGATGCTTAACATATGAAACTTTCAGTGTTTTGCCTGCTGTATAACCAGCCCTCCCTAAACAACCCAGAGGTATTGAAAGTGACCATACCTTCTGTGATAGAATGGATTGTCTTACTTTCCTTAAAATTTGCTAAATATGCATACACGAGTCAATAACAATAGACAGTGTCTACTAAGCTTTGATCATTTAGCTGATGTTTACTGAAAGACTATTATTTGCCAAATATTAGACCAGCCTTGCTAAGATTAAAATTTGATGATGAAATTCCAAGAAGAATACAATTCTGTTCAACAACAACAACAAACAACAACTAACATGGTTTGTGGATGAAGTCTGAGATAAGACTTGGGGGTTTCAGGAAAGATAACCTGTAGGGATAAGGGCTGGAGGGTGGGCATCCATTCGGAAGAAATACCATGTGTTAAGGCAAGCGTGTGGGAAAGAGCAAGGAGGTGTTTGCTGCCTAGAAGGTGATTTTGTTTGTTTGTTTGTTTGTTGTTTTTGCTTGCATAGCAGAGGACTGAGAGAGAAAGTGAAGTTAACTCTGGACAGATATTTGGAAGATTTTGGATGCCTGTAAAATTCTCTGATATTGGACTACAAGAAATCTATTAGATTTAAAGAATAGAAGGATTACTGTAGATTCCTTCATTTTGAAGTGAGAGAAAGGCTCTTTGTTCAGGACAGTAGGGTGTCAGTTTTCCACAAATGGATCCCTAGACAAACACTGTACTGATATGGAAGAATAACATTGTTTTACTTCTAGTGTTGTGATAAAATAAGGTTATGTGATATTCTGTGGTTCTGATCAATGCTTTTAGATACAAAGGTGCAAATTCTTCTTTAGACAAAAGTTACATTATTTACTTCAGTGAAAACTTTGTATATTCCTGTGGGCACATCTTTCAGGGGGAAAAAATGCAATAATGGCTTATTCTTTCTTGAAAACAAAATGAATGAAAAGTAGAACATGCTTTGTTTCTTCAGCAAATGCAAGGTTTTTTCTAACTTTCTTTTTTCCTTCTGATTTAGCCTTGGTTTCTTACTTTTAAGAAAACACAGAAAATCTTCACAATGGAATATTGGGTTCTGTTTCCTTTGATGTAGTAATGCATATACAATATTGCACTAATGATTAACTGGTGTGCCCCTGAGGTTTCCCCAGACAAAACCGCCTTTCAGCAGATTCCTTATCTGCTATCAGGGGAGTGTTTACAGCAGCTAAAACTCTTAAGCGCCTTGTCTCTGAGACTGATGGGGATAATTAAGCCAGTGTTTGCCAGCCCTCTGCTCTTCTTCTTTGTGAGGTTAGAAACTAGGGGAAAAAGGATGCATTAGCCAAAAACAAAACCCTGGAAATTCATGTTCAGCAATTTGACATACATTTTATTGGTTGACTTTCCTCTGAACCATCCACTTTGTTTCTGATAGAAATATATATAGACCTTTGGGAAGAATAGAAAACAACTTTCTTAATACATATCACCTTATTTGCTATTAGAAATAGATGGATAGAAAGAGATTAGATATGTAGACACATCCACATTTAAAAAAAATTAAATATTTCTTACTTGCCACCACATACCAAAGTTAGAACTAAATACATACAGTAGTGTTTAATAAGATAAGGCATAGTATTCTGAGTTGACTCTTAAAAATGAGTTTGCTATTGAGAATTTGGTGGTTTTCAGAACTAACTTTCTGTGAAATACTGTGCTGATATATGATTTTGAATTGGTTTATTTTCAGTGATGCTGGGTAGGTCTCTGGGGGGAAGAATTATTATAAACAGTTTTAAATGAATTGTGTGCACAGATGTAGCATAGAATAGTTTATAACAATTGCTTATGCCATAAAATAGGATACTTTAGTATTTTAACTTAATACCTATTCAGTGCAAGTTTGTTCTTTTTCTTCATGTATTGTAACACCAAAGGGGTTCATGTATTAGGAACCCCAAAGGTATCTAATTGAAGTTGGAGTTTTGAATTCAATGTGTGATGTTGTTGTCTTAGTGGTATGAAATCATTATACTATGATTATGTCTTTATTCTTTAATTTGCTTATAAAAGATTATTGATAACAGCAATATTTATCCTCTGTGATCTTACTACAGTTAAGTACTATGATTTTCATATTGCTAAAGTTAGTGATTCATAATTTAGACAGGCTAACTATATATACAATGAATTCTAGTAATGAAAAATGTATATAACACTGACCAAGAGAGTCAAATTGAAAACCTAATTTATAAATTAACTAAGATTACACAAATAAGAATAATTTAGTATCAATGCATAAGAATTTGTTCTATTATGAACATTTGTAGTTCTCTGATAGTTGAATGGTACACTTCTCAAATTATCTGTGTATTGTACAGATGTGTTTTCCTTGTCCATATTGTATAAGATAACCAGAGTATTGTCACACATATACATACAAAATCAAACTGAGAATGGACTCTGCCATTTGACAGTAAATGGTGTTTGCTGTTTATTAAGCATAGAATGTATAGAAAAAGAAATAATCTTGTGATAAAATGTTTAAGCACATTAAAGAGTTAAAAATAATAATGGGATGTAAATATCTCAGGCCACATAAGAAATTTAATGAATTCTCCTATTGGAAAGATTAAAATAGTTTTAAAAAAATACATTGAAGTGTGGTGATATAAGGATTCATTCTTTTAAAAATGTAAATAGAAGTAATAGTTTCTATGACTATTATTACTGTAAGCAGATTTGGGTTGAGAAACAAGAAGATATCTATAGGAAGTCATTTAGAAATGCTCTCCAGAACAAGAGTTGGCCTAAAAAATGTACTTTGACAAATAAGAAAGCAAATGAGCACACTATGTTCAAAGGTAATCTAATGGAGATTCTGGATGAGAACAGTGCAAGTCCAATGAATCCATCACCATGAAATCCATCATTATTCGTCCATTATCTGAACTCTCACAGCTCAGAAAGGATACGTGGGCCCCCCAACTGTGCTGACCCACTGTATTCTTGCAGTGTAGTATAGTAACCAAGTGACCATGGGTCTGAACAATTCGAAGTCTGCCCAGCAGTGCAGGCCAGCACACTGTACCCTTGATAGAGAGCTACAGTTCTGCACCATTCAGTGTTCAGCTGTTAAAGGGAGGAGGCTGGTAAAAGGAAAATGTCAGATGTGCTAAGAGGCCATTTCCAGTGACTAGCCTTCACTGTGGGCAAGTGTACATTTCCATTGGAGGAAGCATTATCAAATATTAAGCTTGGTGCAGAAAGTTTGATTTTAATGTAAATTTCTGTTACATTATCTTTTGCCTATGTTTTCACAACTTATCTATATTGATTTAACATAATTTCATATGTTTCTATAACTGCTTATATGTGGTCTCTATTTTTAAAGTTGTATTCTCACAGCATTTCTGCTTCACAGATGGAAAATTTGATTCACAAAAGCATCCTTCTTTGATAAAGTTGATCTTACTGGTTTATTTTAGTTATATGAGGCCACCATCAAAAGGAGCTTTGTTTCATGATAGAGAGGTAACCACATACTATTGCAAGAAAATTAGTCTTTTTGTTTGAAAATTATTGTTCTGAATGAAATATTTAGTAAAGACCTGTGTTGCAAACAAAAAGGAAACAAAGAAGGAAAACCTAAGCTGAGAGAAATTATTTTTAGAAATATGAAATTTCCTCAATAATTTGAAAGACACTGCTATTAAGTATTATATTTATGAAACAGTTCATTTATATATGTTAAAGTTAAAACTATTGTGTTTAAAATCAAAGTTTCTAAGGTCACCTAAAACCTTTAAATTTTTAGCATTAGAACAAAATATACTCATGTTTGATTCATAGGATGTAGAATTTAACAATATATCTTAACTACTAGGTATTCCTATGAACTAGTTATTAAGATAACAGAACTAAGTAATTCATTTTCATTTTATTTCCACATAGAAAACAGAATCATAGATGATACTCAAGAAATGGGATAGACCTACTGGTCCTGCCTGAGGCAAGGGGAGTCTATACGATTTGATTAATGAAGTCTTGCTTCTCTGGTGAAAACATGTGTAATTTGTGTAGTTGTGGGATGAGGACTGCAAACTGGTTAACTGCTGTCTTCAAAGTACTGGCTAAAACAGCCTACAATGAGCAGTTTCGATCAGCAAGTGATATTAAAAGGTGATAGGCGTATGAATCTACATCATGTACAACCATAGAAATGAAATGATGTACACCATTTGTGTACAATGAATCAAAATGCAGTCCGTAAAAAATTAAAAGTTAAATAAAAAAAAAAAAAGGTGGTAGGTGGTAACAGAAGCAGCTTTTTAGGAAAAGGATCAATTTGCTTTTACAATTCAGAGTTAAATGTAGTTGTAAGGAAGCACAATAGCTGCTTTACCACTGGGAGTTTATTTGAAACATGTTACTGTACATAAAGAAGAATTAATTTGATTTTATTTGGTGTTTTTCCCTTAGTCCTGGAGGGAATGAACCGCACACTTCAGAATTTCCCCTTCAGTTGACAAGGTTAACTTCCTTAGAAAAGGTTGGAATTGAGATGAAAACATGATGCAACCTAGTTGTCAGTGTTTTCACTGTGCTTAAAAATATTTTTATTTTTGTACTTTTTTCTAATGTTGTCATAGCTGATAAAATATAGACCCTTTAAAAAACTAGGTTTTAGTTAAAACCTGTAATAATGTCTGTAATGACAAGATTACTACCTGTTTGTTTATATTACAAATTTGGGCAAGGTTTTAACATGTCTTTTATTGAAAAGCTGGGTAAAATATGCTCAAGACTGTATCGCTGGCAGCTTGCTATGCCTTTAAAGTGTTAGCATAGTGGTTTCTTATCTTCCTTGCGTTTTCTATAACTCTTAAGTTAAAGCCGGGACAAGTACCATTCAACATTCAATGACTATTTAAGGACTTTGGTAGGGTTCTAGATCAGGCCCTTTGCTTTTCCAAAGGGAACAAACTTCTTAGTTTCATGCAGACCATTTTTTCACTTAATGTAATAAAGCCATTTTATAGTTTATTTAGCTCTGATAATTTGCTCATAGTCCTATAATCAGAATCCAAGGAGCCATATCATAATACATTATTATTGTTCCCCAGAATGTAGTCTTGTCCATAAAATACAAGCATATCTGAGCTGGCACATGACATAATGATAATTATATAGCTAAGTATATGGAGTTTATGTACTACAAAGCATAAGTAAGATAAATAATTGAAGTTGAAAATATAACTACTATTATTTAAAAACTGACTCGTCAGTTTTTATTGTAAAAATTTTCAAGATAATTATAATAGACAATAATATGAAGACATACAACTTAAATTAAATATTAAGGTCAATGTTGCCTATTAGACTGATTCCTGAGGACAGGGACTTTTTCCTTATTCATCTTTAAAGCACTCATAAGCTTGGCACAAGTATTTGTATTCACTATACAGTTAATAGGGGATTCCTGAAAATAAAATAAATAAAAACAAAGCAATACTACCCCACCCAGCAGATATGCAAGTGTTTCCAAGCCCAACTCAAGTTGGTAAAAGCCACTTGGAAACAACAAATAATTTATACCTCCTACTTTCTCTTTTCAATTACCTTCCTTTGCTTCTCTTTCTGTAAATGAAAGTTCCCATAAAAGGATCCCTTGATACCAGAAATACTTCATAATGTCAATGCTAGCTTTCAGGAACAATTCCCTACCTTGCTCTCTGTAAACAGATTTCCAAGGCAGTTCTGAAAAAAAAAAAAAAAATATATATATATATATATATATATATGTTTCTCCTCTAAAACTATTGGTGGAAAAAGGAGATGTCCTGGACTGTACAATCTTTTTCCAATGTATATGTATGTTGCCTGTGCATATGTGAATGATTATGTCAACATGGACCATATGTGTACAGCTTTGTATTGTGTATCAATATGTTTCTGAGACTTTGTAGTACTACTTTCTATAACTCTTAAGTTAAAGCTGGGCCAAGTACCATTCAACAATGACTATTTAAGGACTTTGGTAGGGTTTTAGATCAGGCCCTTTGCTTTTCCAAAGGGAACAAACTTCTTAGTTTCATGCAGACCATTTTTTCACTTAAAGTAATAAGGCCATTTTATAGTTTATTTAGCTCTGATAATTTGCTCATAAGTCCTATAATATATATATATATATTATATATTTAAAAAAAAAATATATATATATTTCTCCTCTAAAACTATCGGTGGAAAAAGGAGATGTCCTGGAAACTTCTCTTTACTACCCTTCTCCTTGTCACTGGCTCTCTGCGGTGCCAAATCCACAGGTATTTGTCTCCGCCTGCAGCAACACTTTGCGCGGGTATAGAGGATAGAGGAACTGAGGTTTGCTTGCTTTATGAGGAGAGAGAGAGAGAGAGAGGCTTTGCATAAGAGAGAAAGACTTTGCTTAAGAGAGAGAGAGACTACACTTTCAGAAATCCAATCTTCTTAGTTTTGCTGCTGCTTCTTAAAGGTGCGTCCTGCATCCTGTGAACTAAGGATCCGTTCTACCTAAGGTGCTTTAGGGATGTGTCCCGCATACTGCAATCTGTGATCTGCAACCTAAAGATGTGTTCTCAGTTCTCCGCTCTGTGATCTATCTTCCGCCGCTGCCCCTACTCACTGTTTCTATCTGCTTGCCGCTTCTTCTTCTTCCTTTCTGCTAATGGCTTCTCTGTTTCTTTCTGCTAGCTGCTCCTCTTACTGTCGCTCCTTACTCCTGTCACTTTTCTCTGCCTGCTGCTGCTCTTTTCTCTACTACCTACTGTCCGCTTATATTCCTTCCAAGAGGCAGAGGGCGGAGCCACGCCAGTTGAGACCAGGCGAGGAGCCAGCTGCCCAATCATGAGCAGGCGTAAGCAGGAGCACTTGAGGACACCTGAGCACTGCATACCTTCAATGTGATCAAAACAGCTTCTGGCTGGCTGCCAGGTGCCATCTTCGGCGAGTTCGCATGGCATAGCCCCCAACATCTCCTCATGCTCAGATTTTGGTCTCCCTTACCCATGACTTAATAATAATTGTAGAGTACCTTCAGAGTCTCTCAGCTCTTCCACTATTCAAAAATATCACATAACCTATATGCAATCCTGCTGCTACCTCTGCACTCCAGACATTTACCTGTATGAAACAGCTTAAGGACGTTTGTTTTAAACCTTATTTATACAAAAATTATATTCTTTTGATTAATCAACTTCATATGGGAGAACACTAATTATGAATTTCTCAGTAGAATTAAAAAAAGCACCTTCATTGGTAAAAATAAGCTAGTTAATACAGACATCTGGCAGGGATAGATATATTCTGAAATGGAAGGCAAGCTTAACTCAGTGCAGGGTTAATTCTTTCTTGCAGAAAGGTTCAGTCTGGCTCAGCTATCCTTCTTGATCCTGTTGGCTATACCACCCAGCACAGGTGGCTTCCCACATCTTTACATATGAAGGAAGGTATGAAGGAAGGTATGAAGGAGGGTATGAAGGAGGTGCCCTCATTCTCAACTCCCTTGCCCGGAACTTACAATGGTTATTTCCACCAACTGGACTTAGCCATGTGGTCTCAATATGACAGGTAGCACCTATTGTATCTGCTCCAGGGTAATATAAGCCTACTTAACTCTACAACTTGGTGTTTCATAATTCCCCTCCTGCCTTTTATCACCCTGCCCTAAATAGATTTGAGTGAGAATTCCTGTCCTCCTTTTTTTTTTTTCAATATCATTGGTACTATATTCTGGTTACTATGAGCCATTATGGAAATATCAATGTTTTAGTGCAGAATTTTTAGAAGGTACGGAAGAAACTAAGAGCAGCAAAATATCTAATATTAATTGTATCTATTTAGAAAACATTCCCTATTAATTTGTATCCATACTTCATTATTTGTAAGTGGGCCTTGATTGTTCAAGTTTAAGTCCATGGATTCATTGTTGGAGAATTTGCAATTCAACAAAAAGGATTATGCTCCAAAACTGGTCCTAACTGCTTCATTTTATACAGAACATTAAGTTAGAATTGTGAGGTGTGGGTAAAGAAAGTTTCCAGTATGATAGGCAGGTTGGGACAGTAGAAACATTTTCTGACATATTTTATTAATGAAAAATATTTACCTTTCATTTCATTTTTTACAATAATTTGATTTGCTACACACAGAGATGATGCTGTTGTATATGGTATATTACAAGTCAGTTTATTAGGTTCATTTTATTTTTATTGTTTTACACATATACATTTATATATTTTATTTAATGCATCTAAGGAAGAAATTTTAAATTTAAATTATTTTTATAATTTAATATTTCAAATAGAAACTGCTTGATAACTATTGTGTAAGAAATTATTTGTTTTTCCCTCAAAGAATTGCTGTTATCTTAATTGGTCAAGATTTTTGTCTTGATTTCTATTTCTATATCTAGTGTATCCATCACCATTGTTTGAGAAAGCACTTTCTTTGCTTGAAAAGATGGCATTGTGCTAATCCATTTACGTAAGGATCATTTGCTAGTGTATGATCTTAGTGACATGATTATCTCAGTTGGTATAATCCATAGCAGCCAAGATGTCCAGACATATTTTGATTCTTTGATTCATTATTGGCACAAGTAGGGAAAGACAGGGAAAATGAGTATTTTCTTGGCTATTGCTATTGTGGCTATTAAATACTTGAAACGTAGCTAGCATGACTGTGGAATTGAAATTTCAATTTAACTTAAATTTAATAAATTTTACTTTAATTTTAATAAATCTAAATTTAAGTTGCTATGTGTGGCCAATGGATAAATATTAATATTGCTCAAAAACTTGTGAGAAATAGTTAAACCAAGTTTTATTTTATATAAAATTTAAATGGATATTGCTATGCCCTGAAAACAAGGTTTAAAACAATTGAGAAATTTACTCTCCTTTCACTTATTTACCCCATATTAATTTGTGAGGGTGGCCAGAACAAAAATACCACAGACGCAACTGAAACAACAGAGATTTATTTTTTCCACAGGTCTGGAGGCTTGAAGTCTGAGATCATGTAGGTTTGATTTCTTCTGTGGCCTCTCTCCTTGGCTTACAGATGACCACCCTTATACTGTGACCGCACACGATCTTTGCTATATGCCTATGCATTCCTAGTGTCCCTGTGGGTCCAAATTTTCTTTCTTTCTTTGTTTTTTTTTTTTTTTTTTTTTGCTACTGGGGATTGAACTCATGGGCATTTAACCACTAAGCCACATCTCCAGCCCTTTTTTATATTTTATTTAAAGATGGGATTTCACTGAGTTGCATAGGGACTCCATAAATTGCTGAGGTTGACTTTGAACTTGCCATCCTCCTGTCTCAGCCTCTGGAACTGCTGGGATTCCACGTGTGTGCTACCACGCTCAGTCAAATTTTCTTTTCTTGTAAGGACACCAGTCTTACTGGTTGAGAGCTCACCCTAATGGCCTCATTTTAATTTCGTTAAAGTCCTGTTCTCCAATTACAGTCATGTTATGAGGTACGGGGTTAGGGCTTTAACACATGAATTTCTGGGGCAGGATTCAGCTGATAGCACCCACTAACTGGTAACACTGCTCTCTGCCACCTGGTCTCTATGCCTCCTCTGTGGTGTGCATCCTCAGCTTTTCCTATTTGTGCCTTGTTTGCTTTGTTTTTCAAAGGAGATTCACATTTTTATTAATTAGAATAGTGTCAGTGCATATTTTCTAAAAATCGATTATACAGAAGTGTTGACAATGAGGATTTTTATTGTTAGTTATTCTGAATTTGCCATTTCATTTACAGTTACATTTACACTTCATTATAGTATGCATTCTCTTGAAAATTTGTGTCTTTCTGAGAATAACCTGTAATTTTATGAAATCATAACTTAAATGTTCATGTTTAACTGATCAGAGATCTCACATGACAGATTCAAATTTGAATTTTCTAATGTTTCCAGGGAATGCTACTGATTTGAAGGAAGTAAATCTTAGTGTTTGGATCTTGTTATTTTGAAACATTCAATATCTCATTTAAGTAAAGTGTTTTAAAGTCATGTTTTCATGAAGAACTTTCTAGAATATCTTTTTGCTATGTTCTTCCTCTTTTAGTCTAAAAGTAGCAAAGTGTTTGACTATGTTCTTAGAATTTAGCTCATGCAATATTTATTCTTTAGTAAATGTTGTTAGTCTCAGCTCTATTCATTTGGATAAGAATAGTTTTGCAAAGAATCTTCACCCAAATGTTTTAAGAAATGATTGTGTTGGCATCTAGGAAAACTCATTTCTATATTAAGTAATGCCACATAAGGAATATAAAACAAAAGATTAACTACAAAAATGAGAGCATATTAGAAGTATTAATCTGATTTGATTAAAGTTCTGTACTTTTTATTAGAATCCTTAAACTAATAACTTGGAAATCCTTTGTATTTAAAAACTCTACTTTATGACAGGAACTAAAGAGGTTAATTTTTTCAGCATTGATTCAAAAACAGTAAGTTCTCTTTCTTTAAAATTTTGTTTGTTTTAATTTTAGGGAGGGGGAAATGTATTTACCTTTCTTCACTTTTTCATCTTTAATTTGTTTTTCTTAGGAGCAGATTTTAAGTAAACCTGTGATATGTGGGGTTAGTTACTTCTCAGAATCTCTTTTCCTTCTTCCTTGCTAAGAGTGCCTTGATTGATTTATGGGGAATAGTGTTCCCCATCTTCCTGGGAAGATTTGCAGCCTTGTTAGGATATTCATTGGCATAGTCTTTGCCAAGGACATAGAGGTGGACTTTTGTAGGGATTTGGGGGAAGCATTGGCTTCATTAAGAGGTGGCTGCATCCTCTACTTCTTCTCTGGTTTTCTTCCTGTTTCCAGTGTAGAAGAATGCCTACATCTGCAGCAGCCATCCTGCATACAGCTGTTGAAAAGCATAAGGACAAAAGTCACAGCACTGAGAGTAGTGGAGGCAAAATACAGGAAGCTCTGGCCTCTTGGTGTCATCATTTAATACCTGAACCAATGTCAGCAAGCACTAACCCTAGACTTCTTCCTATGAGGCAATAAGTAACTCCTGTTTGAGTCTCTGCCAGGTGTTCTATTACTTCTAACCAACTGTGTTTCTATTACAGATGGTATACATTTTAGAATAGCTGCTGTCCCATAAAACTTTCTACCACATGGAAATGTTTATTATTTGCACTGTCCAGTATGGTAGTCACTTGGCCCATTGGAGCTTGATTGTGTGTGTGGTGGGGTGGAGGGAGATAAAAGAACTGAATTCTCAATTTTATATAATTTAAATTAACCTAAATATGAATTTAATAAGCACAATTAGTGATTATCAGACAGTCCATGTCTAAAGCTTATAGGAATAACTAATACAACTTTTCTAGTATAGAAATTTTCAAGTAATATCATCATCCTCTGAAGATATTTTGTGACATATCACCTCTTGCTACTTATATCTGTGTCACTGCTTTTGACATAAATAATTATATCCTTTTCTAAGAAAAATTGTGACAGTCATCCCTTGCATATGAAAATATAGATCCACAAATAGGACCACACCTTAAGACTATAGGACCACACCATAAGACTGACCTTCTTCATAGATTTTGGGGTCCATTGAATCTGACCTTGGCAGGCTTTGGTTAAAACCAACTACAAGCTTTCATGTTCCAGTCTCTATTTCTCTGCCTACCTCTTGGATTACCATTATGAAGGTCTCATTGCAAGTCATTAATGTTGTGATAAGCAGGTTTTGAATTGTTTTTGAAACATGGGTTTTCTAAGGACACAATATTCTGATCAAAGCAGCAGACTATATGTGCTAGAGAGAAATAGCCACTCCTGCAGACCATGGCCCTGGGTTTTAGAAATATTTCTATCCCAATTTGACCACTGAGTTTTAAGTTTACTTTCTTCTATTTTTACATTTTTTATTTTTAGGAACTCTTTATGCACATTTTGTAGCAGATGCTCCTTGTTTGTCAGAATGGGAGGACGTATTAAAAATACTTGTTTTAAAACAATATTTTATTTTCTTTTGGAATATCTAGATTCAGTCTTCCCCTGACCTGACTTATCATCTACAAGTAATAACACTGACCCCTTTTCTTTGCACTCTTCTGTAAGAGAATGTGTGATTAATTTCATTCTCATCTTTCAATGATGTCTGTGAGGAAACTTTTTAACTACTGGAAAGTGGTATGGTTTGTGATATTGTGGTCACACATTCCAGCAGTAGTATGTGTGAATATCTGACTGTCTGTGCAGGTGCTTTACCAAAACAGGTGAGCATTTTGAGTTTTCAAATCTGAAAGAAGTATGAAAGGAAATTTAATAATCAAAAAGTTACAATACTTTCATTTTATTGTACTCTCGGAATTTTCAGAACATTCCTTATGTTCTTTTTTTTTTTTCTATTTTCTCATTTTCTTTACAAAATCAGGATTAATTTCCAAGAGTCTATCAAAGCCATAATTATTTAGCAAAAATAAAGTATGAGAGAATAATAATAAAAATCTTAAAAGACATGGATACTTCTGAAATAACCATAATAAGTTGGGTAGATCATAATTAATATATTTAAGGGTTCTTTGTAAAGTAAATACAAAGTACTAACTACATTTTTCTTCTTTTGGCATTTACATATGTTTTGCATGTCAGAGTTTGGGAAAGATCGACAAAGCATTTTTCCCAACACTGTGACTTACAGGGTTAGCACTTATGCTTATCTGATATGACTCTTTTAGATAAGGCTGTGCCAGGCAAGTTCATGTTCCCTCAACTCCAAAACTAAGTCAATTCATGTACGAGAAGCCTCTTGATTTTATTTTCACTAAGTACAAATTAAAAACATTGCTGTTACAAAGGTGTCTGAAGGCCCTCAGAATTAACAAATAATAGGCTTATTGTATGCTGTAAAATTTTAAGCTGTATTGTATGGTAGACCCAGAAAGCAACAGTTAAAATACAGTGTAATAGTGCTGCAACAGAGGTGCATGCATACAGTTTGCTATAAAATAACAAATTCAGCAAAGCAAACTTGACAATCTATTTTTATTTGATGGTTCATTGGTATTTTATGCCATTATTTAAGGAGTTTACATTTATGTCACATAAATATATGTTTTAGTGTTTATCGTGAAGCAAGATAGCAAAATGTAATGCAAATTGAATTTTAAAATTTAATTACCTTAGGCCAGATTAGACTCCCCACCCCAATACACACACACAAGCTTCCGTAAATTGCTTTAAAAGAACACAGTTTTACTTTATAGTCTGTGTCAATTCATGGGTATTTAGGGAGGGAGGTCCTTGAGGAAATACAAAAATAGATATCAGATAGCTAGGAAATGTAGGTACAGCAGATCTGTTAAATGTTCTACTGGTGCAGGGTGAGAACATAAATATTGATATGCACCTGACAAAAATAGTTCTCTGGTATTCTTGGCTCTGGGCTTATTTTATCTGCTATGACAAAGGACTGATTATCTGTACTTCTGAAAGTGTGTTTGTAAAATGGAAGTTAAACTGTCTAGACAATTGATATTAAAGTTTGCTGATTATCAGGTTATATAAGCTCTTTAGTACTTGGACATTTTAAATACAAATGAGAACTTGAATTTCTTAATGTGGAAATAGTGAAAAGTATACAATATTCTACTTGGGTGTCTTTTTCAGAGACTCAGAGTATGTTTTCTGTCTTTCACATTTCCAGGTATATTGGTCTCAGAACTGAACATTTTTTTTTCAACTTAAATTTAGTAAGTTTAGTGAAGTACATTATCTCATATAACTATAGTGACAAGATAATTACTTTAGAATTTACACTTTAAAGTTATATGTATTTTAAATGAGGCTATTTAAAAATTACTATTTAGAATCAAGACTAGTCAGTTTATCCATTCATCTAGACGTTTTTTCAAATTGTCATGCTATCAGAAGGCTAGGTATCTGAGCTGTTTTTTGTTTTACTTTGCTGATATTAAATAAAAAGCTGTTTGGAATACATTAGTATGTTCCCAAGGATTTTTCTTCAAGTTATAGTTTATTACATTGAACAGGATTTTAAAGTGGATGCTGGAGAAAAACTTCTTTGGGGTATCGAGATTCATTATGTATCATTCTGAGCAAATTTTGCTTTCATCTAATGCAATGTTTTTAAAACTATATAGTACTAATATGTGGGAAGATGCTTATAAGAAAGTCTGGAAAATACATGATTTCTCATTACAAATATAAAAGGATAAACACATGTGCTCAAGCATGTTTGGGAAAATTGATTTACTTTCTTGCCTTTTAAGATTCCCAGTGAATATTTGCATGTTAAAGGAACAAACTTCCTCAGGAAAGCAGCCCCCTTAGTCAAGAGAACATTCTGCAAAGACATTTTTCTATGGTTGCCTTCCCGTAGAAGTACCTATTAACATTTTTGGAATTCTTTTTTCAATTAATACACTATGGACAATACTGATCTAAAAAAATCCTCTGAATTATGTAATAATTGCTGGGTTTGGCTCATTGTCAAAGCTGGTAGAAAAGCACTATTTGGTTAAAATAAATATACTGGTACCCTGTGACCTAGCCATCCTACTCTTCTATTTAAACCAAAGAACTTTCTCATGTAGTCTTGTCAGGAGGTGTGTATGACAGCGTTCACTAAAGCTTAATCTTTGATAGTGAGGAACTGGGAGCAGCCAAAGAAAGAGCACCAGAGTAGCATGTAATACTGTACAGGGAATATGCCTAAAGTCATCTCTTAGATAACTTGTGTCATCAAATGGGGTTCCACAGAACAACATGGCTAAATCTTGAAAACAGTCAAAGAAAGGGAGTACCAGAAATTTGGAATGTGCTCAACTGGAGTCTATGCTCCCTTAGCAAATGCCTAGGATATATCATGCACAAGATCACACAGCCTCATTCCTTTGGGCTCTTAAATATCTGCCTACTTTGTTTTCTAATTGCATAAATGCTTGCACCTACTTTAATGGTTTTCTTACTATATTTTCATAAACATTTGAAAAAGTTTTCTTGGATTTGGGTAAACAGATTTTATTCTCAAATTGAGAATTAAATTTATCTTCTTGATTATAGGTTAATATGGTCACCCAGTTTCATCCATGTTCTCTGTTCAAGTCCAGCAGATAGTGGGGAGAAGAAGAAAGACATTTACAAACACATGACAGCTCTGAACTTGGATAATGATTTTCCTCTTGCCAAAACAATGTGACTTTATTAGTATATTTATACACCTCATTTGTTTATTGGATGTTGATGAGAAAACAGAAAAGTTGATTAAAATAAGCAACTTATTACATTCTCTAGAACTTCTTCCTTGTGAGGGACAACACTGTCATTACATTCTAACAATAAAAATCAGGGAAGTAACAGTGCAAATCAGGGATAAGCATAGGTCATAAAATCCAGAACAGTTATGAATAGCTGTTAAAATGACATGTCTTATTAGAGGCTCACCTAAATTACAGCTATAGTTATAGTTTTTAATTATAATTTTGATTACTTGACTTTGGTTTCAAGAAACATGTTTACTAATTATCATTTAGGAAGGACAGATAAGAACTGTAAAACACAAGAAGCTACACAAAACAGAATGGAGGCAACTGGAAGTAGTCTAATCCAGAAAAGTCCTAGTGATTTCACAATGAAATGAAAGTTTATTTCAGTTTCTACCAGTGCATCAGATAATAAAAACCACACACCTTGTGTGTTATGTAAAAATTTGAACTTTGTTGCTTTACAGTGATGCATTTAAGGGTGGTAATCTTGTTTAATTCATTGTGTCATGGTCAAGTAGCAACAGTGTCACAGAGAGCCAAGAACCTGAGAGCCCTGGCTTTGGAATCAGAAAAGACCTAGAACAAACCCGATCTTGGCAATTTCTAGTGGAGAAATTTGGATGGGCAGATAATTAAACCCTGAGACTATTTTCTCGTCTGTAAAATGGAATAATGGTAATACTTTTCTTAGCGTTGTTGCAAAGTTAAATGAGATGTTTATGAGTGATAAGCATGTTGCCAAACATGTAGTGAGTAATCAAATTTAGCTTGCTGTTTGTATTGTTGTTCCTAATAGATTTTCATAGTATTTTATCACTTTTATACTGTGATTCTCAAGCTGGAGCAGTCATCCTCCCCCCAATCTGACAATGTCTGTACATAGTTTTTTGGTTGTTAACAGCTGGGAGGGAAGTGCTCCTGCATTCAGTAGGCAGAACCCCAGATGCTGCTACATAGTCCACAGTGCACAGGAAGGCACTTCAGAGAATCCTCCAGCCCTCAATGACAGTAGTATGGAGGCTTGGAAACTGACTTTACCCATTTATTTTTTAGTGCTAAGCTTAGAGACATTAATTCCTTTGTAGTTCATTCATAGCTACTTGTACACAATGTTTTCTTTAATGACAAGATCAAATCAGTTTCCCCATCCATAGAATCAATGTCTTCCCTAAAGTTTTCCCACTAATAGTAAGTTACAGGAAAAGTTTTAAGATGATTCCTTATTGTTTACTCCCTGTAAAATGGACTATGCAGACTTTGGTTTTAACATAAAGCAATTATTTAAATAATTTTTTACTGAAACTTTTTTCCTCAAATATTACTTTTTAAAAGAAATGACTTTGGAGCTCCAGTGGCGCAATCGGTTAGTGTGCGGTACTTATATAAAAGAAATGAGTTCTCAAGAACAGCTATATAGGGCTGGGGAGATAGCTCAGCTGGTAGTGTTTGCCTTGCAAGCACAAGGCACTGGGTTCAATCCCTAGTACCGCAAGAACAAAACAAACAAACAAAAAAAAAAACAAAGAACAGCTATATATGGTATGAAAAACAATATTTGGTAAATGATAAATATAGGTAGGAATATAAAATAGGATGTAATAATGAAAAATTAATACATAGAATTAAATTTAAATAAACTGACCAGTAAAATGTATGTGACTCTTTGCTGAAACAAGTTAGGAACTTGCTCAGTATTTATTGGACAAGAAGTATATTTAATTTGCTAAAACTTTGTAAATAACTATATATTAAGTTAATGTTATGTGTTGCTTTTGCAATGAGTTTTGCTGCACTGATGTCTTAGAATAAGATGACAGGAATTTCTTTCTCTAGGTCCTTTACTTACAAAAGTCAATGCTTTCTTGGCCTTCTTCCCTGTTCAGTAAAACCCTGTTATTGATTTCAGTTCCATCCAATGCATTTGGATTCGTGTTAGTACGTTCTGGTTTATAGCTTCCTTTTTACTATAATAAGGAAATAATGTGTTAGTTCCATCACTTTAGGATCAAAATGAATGAACAAAGGTAACAATTTAATTTCCTCTGAATATTCTGGACTCTGACAGTGACAGGCAGAGATAAAGCAGTAGATACTTTTTATTTCTTTCAGCATTGGCTTTATTTCCACAACATATATTCTTACTGGAAATATGTAGTTGAAATCATTTGAAAGAACCACAGAGAAGTACTGAAGACTTAGGAGCATTATTAGTGTTCTGTGGCAGCTTGGGTTTGAGTAGCAGTTCAAGGGAATTTTGTCATTCTGAAGGTATATAAAGTTACTAATATGTTCATTGGCAGACTGATGAAATGGTGGACATTACTCTCTAAACAGTTATTCAGAACATAATTTCAGGGAAGTACTTGGGGGGGTTTATTGTTGATCATTTCAATAGAGGGTTACTTGAAAAATAGGGGAAAAAAAGGAGAAATTCTTGGGTTAGAGATTAATGTAATAATTCAACTAGAGAGGAATAAAAGAGAACCTATAAATGGAAGCTATGAAAACTTACATATGACTAAAAGAGGAGCATTTAAAAATGTGTTTATAAAATTCAGTATTATATAATAAGAGTTATTTAGAATCTACAGTATAATCTGCACATATATAAAGAGATGAGAAGCTAGTGATTTTATAAAAAATGAAGTGTGCTGCTTGTTACAGTAATGTTTGCGATCATTAGGCACAGATAATTACTGATGGAGCATGAATTTCTTCTTTAAAATTTAAAACCCAGAGATATGACTTCGTTTTAATGAATACAGGCTAAATATCAAATACTTCCAGCATCTTAGTCTTCCTTATATTACTTTATGAGATTCTTGATTCTTATTGCTAGAATAAGCAATGCCACTTAAAATTTTTTTCAATAATTTTCATTGGTTAAATAAAATAATCAATAGATACATGAACAAATAATAAGGGCGAAACCTGTAAAGTGTTGGTTTTCAAAACTTTTCTAGATGTAGAATATTTCTTGGGACTTCAGATAAAAAGAGTATTTCTAGTTAAAGACTGACAGTTGATATCCCCATGCATAAGGGTTCTCTTCAATTTAAAATACAAAACAAAACAAAATAGAACAAAAAACTGCATTTAAAGTATTTCAAATTATTTACCTGTTTTGTTACTCAGAAAACTATGGTGGTGTTCTAGAAATTAAACTACAATTTTTGAATGTTCCACAAATTGATAACAGAAAATGTTCACTTAGCTGCTATATGTAAAGTTAGAAACAGCATACACATTATAGAGTTTAGAAAATGAAATTTTATAATACATTAAGTAACATTTAAAATCTTCCTCACAGCTAATGCTTACTAACTTCCTGCGGTGCTACCTCTGTGACCCTCTCTGGTCTCCAATCTTGGTCTCTGAATGTTAAAACACTGAGGCTCCACTTTCCATTACAGACTCAGCTGAACAATGACTGAGTGTAAATGTATACTAATGCAGGCTGCTCTTGAGAGGTGACTCAGGATTTCAGGTGACTGGTTTTAGAACTCACACTTTCCCTTTCTGAACTTTCTCAGAACAATCTTTTGCTCTAAGACTGTTGCACAGGATTATCTTTCCTTTCTGCCTTACTAGCTGTAGACCTAAACTAAGGTGTCAGGCACTCCACTTACTCCAACCCAGGAATTCACCCTAATAAGTCTCTTATATGTCTGCTTTTTGGAGGACCCATAGTAACAACCTAGTATGTAGTAAATTCTCAGTCTCATCATTGTATCCTGAAACTACCTAAAGGGAACAGGCACTGTTACTATTGTCGTTTCACTTGTAATCTTTCTGTGGTCTTTTTTGACTGGTCGTCTTCTGGCAGAGTTCTATGTCTACATATTTGCCCATGAGGCCTTTGCTTACTAAACTGCTTTGGTAGTGCAAGACCTTTCTTTGCCCTATTCAGTCCATCAATTGCAGAGGATTCTGAATCTCTATAATTTTCCAGTGTTCTTATTTTAAGTTATATTATAATTTTCTTCTGGTAGCTTTAGTTCCAATTTTGAGCAAATGAATGCCAGATTTCTTGTACTAAAAGATATTTTCAAAACATGCTACCATTGCTGCCTGTTACCCTAATGTGGGCCCTCTTGGTATGGCTGTTTTCCCTTTTTCTTCATGAGCAGGCTCTGCTGCTGTTTGGAACAGCAAGCATTATAGGGACCACCCTTAAGACTGATAGGAGGGAAAAGTTTTCAATTTACACTCCACCAGGTACAGGTTCCTTGATGGAGCAGAAGTCATTACTGTGTTAGAGACTAATTCACCCATTCCTAATTTGACCATTGCTTCATCCTTTCCCTCTCACTATCCCACTGGGCAATAGGATATTTAAAATTTACTGATTTAGATATGACTGGGGGTGGGGTGCATGCCTATAACCCTCACTACTCTAGAGGTAGTGAGACAGTGATGATCTAAAGATCCTCATAAATTTTGTGAGAATCAATTTTGTTTCATCTAACAGGTTAAATAAATAAATGTTCAGCTAGGAAAATCCTAATAGTATCTAATAGGCAAAAATAAAAGCTCTGTTTAAAACACTGGATTTAACCATTTAAAAAAAAAAAAGAGATGAGAATATTTTGAGACCATGGAGTATTAAAATGTAAATTTAAATCAGTAACCTGAAAGTTTTAATGAATCTTAAGAAGTACTTTATTCCTTCCCATCCTGGCCCATTTCTAGTAGGTACTCATTCAATATATGTTGTGTATATGCACAGATTTTAAAATCCTTATGCTAACCAAGTCCTGGGAATTATAGGTATATTGGCACTAGTAATTTTGTCTTCTAGTAGGAATTATAGGATGAGTGTTTTCTGGAATGATGCTATAGTATAACCTCTCCTTAAAATAACACACAAGATGAATTTTACATTATTTCATTTTTAAAATTATTATAGCCACTAAGATTTTTAGAAGTTTGCTCTCTCCTGTTATTTCCTCAAATTAGAAAAAAAAAAAAAAAAAAAAAAGAAAAGAAAAGAAAAAGAAAAAAAATCAGCTAATCTTTCCCACAGCTCAGCTGCATTTTAAAAAGCTGAGCTCACTCAGAATAAGAAACTGGGAAAATCCCCTGACCTTGGCCAGGTACACAATTATTTTGCAAATGAAGTGGTGGGGTGTGTGACTTTTTTAATGAGACAAAATTTGCATCGAGTTGTAATCTGATTGCTGATGTACCCCACTTGAACCTGACCCTAAGGTTAACCCAGTTCTAGTTAATTTATAAAGACAACACATACCTGTAAAGTTAACCTGGAGTATATGATTTACTAATACTATACTATATCTTAAAAAAATTCTGTTTAGTTTATCGCTTTCTCTTACACTAATGCACTAGAAACATTTTTTGATGGTGATTATTTTCATATTAATTCCCTTTAGAAAGTTAAATATAATAGGCAGGGGGATGAAGCAGTCTTTAGAATTGGATGCCTTAGTTTCCCTTCACACTTTGTATGATTCATCTCCCAGTTACCTTGTATGAATGGTCTTTGACTTCTCCATAGGAGTGCTCCCTGTATCTGTTTAAGTGTACTTTAATCCTGTTAAAATGGAAAAGAATTGTTTCTCTGCATTTCCTTCTATGAATGATTAGACAAATCATGCTCAGAGGAGGGTCATGGGTAGGTGCTGATGCAATGCCTAAATAAATGCCCAGTTGCTTGATTTTACTTGTCAATGAATTCTGTGGTTAAGTCTTGAAAACTATTATGTATCCTAGTCCTCTTTTCTCTGAATTACCTCAGTTGTTTCACACGTGGCAGCATTAAGAGAAAAATGATGACATTTGTCAAACATTTGTTGGATGAACAGTTTTAAACTACCACATAAGCACAAATTGAAGATGTGGATCCTACAAATCAAGATGACTAAATTACATGGGCCACTTCAAATTTGTGTGCCTTGTATGTGCATATAAGGCTTTCATATCCCACGTAATTTTAGTGGGGTGGGGGGGACTGCTTTGGGACAATTTGGGAATAAACTTGCTGCCACAATGGGGTCTGGGTCTAAGGAGAGAGATTCACCTCAGCACATCTGATGTCTAGCAGACATCATGTCTGCTAGAAAACAGGGTATCTGTAGGGTATGGGAATGAAGGTAGCAAAGAACAGCCCTGACTGCTGGAGAGGTCTACCCTGGAGTAACAAAGGGGATTTTACTCTGAGGACAGTACTGGGATGCGGAATCCAAAAGTAGATAACAATTCACCCTCAATCTGAAATACAGTTAAGACTTTTTCCTGAGTTTGGATTCAAGATCTGGATGACTTGAAGTCTGCCCTGGACATTTCCAGCTTATGTCAGTTATGTTGGCATGGTTACTAATAGCATTCCCTGTTACTCTCAAAAGTGTCTACTTTAAAAGATAAACTGTAGACTCTGGAGAAGGTTTATGTGTTAAGATCCTTAGTCCAAGAAGGAATGGCAAAACCAGGCAGATTCTCAAAATAGTGACTCAAACAAGGGAGTGATTGTGTATCACGAGTATATTTCACAATAGAGGCTTTGAAACAGTGCAAAAACTGTTACAGAGCTTCTGAACAGCATCAGACCTTACGATCAAGGGTGAGTAATGTTGAAACTATGCTAAAGGTCTGTTTTTTTCTTTCTTTTTTTTTTTTTTTTCCATTGAGCAGTGTTTCTCAAACTGTCTGCACCAGAAATGCAGAAGGTATTTTCTAAATGCAGATTCTCAGGCTTCACTCCAGACAGATCCAATGAGAATCTGCTATGGTGAGCATGGAATTAGCGTTTTCATAAGCTCCCTGGTGATTTACGTTAAAGTGTAAGTACCATTGCAATGGAGATTTGGGACAGTCCTTTGAAAGAAACAGGTGTCATCTAAAATTCTTTGAAATTAGGTTGGTTGCCTATATATCACACACACACACACACACACACACACACACACACACATGTACACACACACACACAGGAGTTCACTTTAAGAGATTAAAGACTGACCTCACTAGTCCTGGATAATTTTAATCATCTTTGTATTAAATTATATCAATTTGTTTATCATGTTCTTGAATATAATAGAAACGTTATGGTAGATCAAGAACAGGGCTTACTGGTTTGCCTTGAAATCTACTATATAAAAATTTCCTTAGCAAATGATAAAAAGGAAAGAATGCCTTTGGGGCATTCCAAAAGTAATCTGGTGCTGTTTGCTTTGGACCAGATCTGACCCTTAAAATAAAAATGTCAGTAATTTTATGAGAAGAAAAGAAAATGAATATATTCACAAGAGTTATGATATGTTGCATGTGAGGTAATAAACTTCATAAACACTGAGGGTATTTATTTCCAAGCCAGCACTAATCTTTTATGCTCTTCAACCTTACTGTTCAAAATAAAGTCCATAGATCTACAGAACTGACTTCTAAGAAATGCAGAATCTCAGGCCCTATCTCAGACTACTTAATGGGAATCTGTATTTTCATACAGACTTCAAGTTATTCTTAGGTGCATTCAAGTATCAGAAGCACTTGTAGAACACTGCAGGTAGAAGCGCCCAACCTGATGAATATTTTGCTTTTATTTGTGAAGCATAATCTCAGTTGAAGGTAGAGAGTTAGAATGAGTCTACTAAAATGTTATTATTCAAATTCCAATCTTTCTGTGATTCTGAAGTACTTGCAAGAACATCTCTTACAAAAGTACAAATAATTTCACTGGTTGGTAGTTCAGAGAGTTCAGAGTAGTGTGGTGCCCTCACAGTGGAGTAAAATTATGTCTGTGATTTTGGGCTATCAAAGTAAAAAAGAAATGTATTTCTATGTCATAAATGACTTCAGTATAGTAAACAAAATTGTATCATTGGCCTCAAATGTCTACAAACCAATATTGTTTGAGAGCACATTTTGTGTCTATGAGCTTTCAAGATATCATTTTCAGAATTTTTTTTTTTTTTCTGGGAGAAAAATAACATAACTCAGATGTTGGAAGAAAAGGCAAAATAAAAACAAGAAAATACAAGTTCCTTAAATCTAAAGGGAGAATAGGATATTTATTAGGATGTCTTCGTCCTAGGATAACGTCTGCTTACTGAAAAGAAGGCAGAAAGATTATTTAAAATACTGTAGATTAAAAATATAGCCAACTTCTCAGTTAAGGGGAAGGTGATATAAAGAAGTCACAGGTAAGCCCAAATCACAGTGAAAACAAACCAGTCAAAACACAATGAAACATGGATTTAATATAAACCTATGTGCAGCACATCAGCAGCCTCGGTCAGCCTCTCCCAGACAGTAATTGGCCCTGTACTTTCCTCCACTCCCCAAAGGCTTACTCTACCGGCAGCCTACAGAGCAGTGAGTTCAGAAACCTGCATGCTTTATTTCTTCTTCAATGAAGGACTCCATTGATTAACAAAGAACCAACTGTTATGTGAGGCCTTGTTATATTAAAGGTTGTGAGTAGATTTGAAATAGAAAGACCTGCTTAATTTTTCTCACTCTGGGGTTAAAGAAACAAAGAGGGAGAACTTCTTTTTCAAACAAGCACCTATTAAACCTAGATCCTCACGTCAGGAAAGGAGGACTAGGTGAACAGGAGCATCATGCCTTTGCTCTCAGGCACTGGGTTTCATGCCCTAGCTGCCCTCTGGCTTTCACATTGATTGATCATGGGGGTCCGATGGCTTTGGTTACTTTGTCTCCTGAGCAATTTCAAGTACATTTTGACTCATTGATTCCATATTAACCCATAAAATGGCATTTCTAACAACCATTATTCATTGATTCAAACCAAAGTTCATCTTATTATGGGCACCTTTAAAAGGTTCCTTCAGATTTCATTTCACTCCTCCTGAATAGCATGATATGGATGTTTTGAAAAATTTATCCTAATTTTCTTTTTCAAATTGCAAACCATTGTTTTTCTTATTCCATGGTTTTGTAGTAATGTAACAGATTTGCTTTTTCCAATTTTTTTAAAAACTTCAAATTTTTGTTCAATGGTAAGCATGATATATTTTTTCTTAAAATGTGTGGAGCAATAATTATATTTAGTATTTAACACCTACTAGGAGATCCAATAACAGGCATCTCTAGTATATGAGAATTTTTCCTAGCATGTGAAAATCTTACTACTTTTTGTTATATTTACAATGATAAATCAGAACACTTTCAATCCATGTATGTACAACAGTCCAAAGTGACATTTATGTGTTAGAAATGTATGTATTTGCCCTGCAGTGCAGTGTACTACTGCAAAGAACCAGCGGAGAGCCTCGATCTGCAGTCAGCCTCAGGGATAAGGGCAGGGCAGCCGGAGACCTCTTCAGGCGGCACTGCCCACTCCGGCTGTGGGCTCTCTTCACGGGGCGATCCAAGATGGCGGCCTAGAGGGAGACTGCACCTCCGGTCGCTCCACAACCCAGGGGTTAAGAAGGGGAGGCATTGAGAGACTCGGACTGAAGTGGAGCCACGGGTGAGTCTGCCCACTGGGTAAAGCTCGGCCCGGGTGGCAGGCCCAGATAGAGGTGGCTTATCGGAGCCGGGCAGGGCAGCTAGAGTCATCCACAGGCAGTCCTGCGCACTCCGGCGGTGGGCCCCGCCCACACAGCCAGCTTCTCCAGGTTCTCGGAACGGAACTGGCCCGCTAGTGAGAGCCTGTCTGAACAGAGCACGCTCCGAGTCCCGGAGCCCCTGCAGTGCAGTGTACTCCTGCAAAGAACCAGCGGAGAGCCTCGATCTGCAGTCAGCCTCAGGGATAAGGGCAGGGCAGCCGGAGACCTCTTCAGGCGGCTCTGCCCACTCCGGCTGCGGGCTCTCTTCACGGGGCGATCCAAGATGGCGGCCTAGAGGGAGACTGCACCCCCGGTCGCTCCAGAACCCAGGAGTTAAGAAGGGGAGGCATTGAGAGACTCGGACTGAAGTGGAGCCACGGGTGAGTCTGCCCACTGGGTAAAGCTCGGCCCGGGTGGCAGGCCCAGATAGAGGTGGCTTAGCAGAGCCGGGCAGGGCAGCTTGAGTCTTCCCAAGGTAGTCTTCCACACTCCGGCAGTGGGCTCTTCCCACACGGCCAGCTGCACGGTGCAGGCCCACAGTGAGAGCATTTCCGCACAGAGCCAGTTCCAAAACGTGGAACCAGTAGGGGGCTAGGGGCAGTATTCTTCGAATGAGCTGCTTTATCAGATTCCTCCAAGACATCAGGCTACTGAAGGCTGGGAGGTGATACACTGGAAATCTACTGGGACACTATAAGCCAATAGTGGAAAACTGCAATATCTCAGGGTCCCACTGACAACTGACCATTATGAGAAAACAAGGGAAGAAAATGTCCCAAACAAACCTAGATACTACATCAATAAAACCCAATGACAGCACAGCAGAAGAAATGTCAGAAAGGGAGTTCAGAATGTACGTAATTAAAACGATCAGGGAAGCTAATGAGGAGATGAAAGAGCAAATGCAGGCATTGAAGGAGGAGATGAAAGAGCAAATGCAGGCATTAAATGATCGCACCAATCAACAGTTAAAAGACCAAATACGGGAAGCAAGAGATCATTTCAATAAAGAGTTAGAGATACTGAAAAAAAACCAAACTGAAATCCTTGAAATGAAGGAAACAATAAACCAAGTTAAAAACTCCATAGAAAGCATAACCAATAGGATAGAACACCTGGAAGACAGAACCTCAGACATTGAAGACAAAATATTTAACCTTGAAAACAAAGTGGAACAAACAGAGAAGATGGTAAGAAATCATGAACAGAATCTCCAAGAACTATGGGATATCATGAAAAGGCCAAATTTGAGAATTATTGGGATTGAGGAAGGCTTAGAGAAACAAACCAAAGGAATGAACAATCTATTCAATGAAATAATAACAGAAAATTTCCCAAATCTGAAGAACGAAATGGAAAACCAAGTACAAGAGGCTTATAGAACTCCAAACATACAAAATTACAACAGACCCACACCAAGGCACATTATTATGAAAATACCTAACATACAAAATAAAGACAGAATTTTAAAGGCCGTGAGAGAAAAGAATCAAATTACATTCAGAGGGAAACCAATAAGAATATCAGCAGATTTTTCAATCCAGACCCTAAAAGCTAGAAGGGCCTGGAACAACATATACCAAGCCCTGAAAGAAAATGGATGCCAACCAAGAATCTTATACCCAGCAAAACTTACCTTCAAATTTGACGATGAAATAAGATCCTTCCATGATAAACAAAAGCTAAAGGAATTTACAAAAGAAAGCCAGCATTACAGAACATTCTCAGCAAAATATTCCATGAAGAAGAGATGAAAAACAACGATGCAAATCAGCAACAGGAGGCGCTAGCCTAAAGGAATAGCCAAATAAAGGAGAAACCGAATCATGTCAAAAACAAATATGAGTCAATTGACTGGGAATACAAATCATATCACAATAATAACCCTGAATGTTAATGGCCTGAATTCATCAATCAAAAGACACAGACTGGCAGATTGGATTAAAAAGAAAAATCCAACAATATGCTGCCTGCAAGAGACACATCTCATAGAAAGAGACACCCATAGACTAAAGGTGAAAGGATGGGGAAAAACATACCATGCACACGGACACAGCAAAAAAGCTGGAGTATCCATCCTCATCTCAGATAATGTGGACTTCAAACCAAAACTAGTCAGAAGGGATAAAGAAGGACACTACATGCTGCTTAAGGGAAGCATAAATCAGCAAGACATAACAATCATAAATATCTATGCCCCGAACATTGGCTCATCCACGTCCGTCAAACAAATCCTTCTCAATTCCAGAAATCAAATAGACCACAACACAATAATACTAGGCGATTTTAACACACCTCTCTCACCACTGGATAGATCGTCCAAACAAAAATTGAATAAAGAAACTATAGATCTCAACAACACAATCAGCAATTTAGACTTAACGGACATATATAGAATATACCATCCAACAAAGAATGAATACACTTTCTTCTCAGCAGCACATGGATCCTTCTCTAAAATAGACCATATTTTATGCCACAAAGCTACTGTTAGTAAATACAAGAAGATAGAGATACTACCTTGCACTCTATCAGATCATAATGGATTGAAATTAGAAATAAACGACAGAATAAAAAACAGAAACTTCTCCAATACCTGGAGACTAATAATACACTATTATATGATGAATGGATAACAGAAGACATCAGGAGGGAAATTAAAAAATTCTTAGAAGTAAACGAGAACAAAGACACATCATATCAAAATCTCTGGGACACTATGAAAGCAGTACTTAGAGGAAGATTTATTTCATGGGGTGCATTCAAAAAAAGAAGTAGAAATCAACAAATAAACGACTTAACACTACAGCTCAAAGCACTAGAAAAAGAAGAGCAGACCAATACCAAAAGTAGTAGAAGACAGGAAATAGTTAAAATCAGAGCCGAAATCAACGAAATCGAAACAAAAGAAACAATCGGAAAAATTAATAAAATAAATAGTTGGTTCTTTGAAAAAATAAATAAAATTGATAAACCCTTAGCCACACTAACAAAGAGAAAGAGGGAGAAAACTCAAATTACTAAAATTCGGAATGAACAAGGAAACATCACAACAGACACGAGTGAAATACAAAACATAATTAGAAGCTATTTCGAAAATCTATACTCCAACAAAACAGAAAACCTTGAAGACATCAACAAATTTCTAGAGACATATGAACTACCTAAACTGAACGAGGAGGACATACACAACTTAAATAAACCAATTTCAAGCAATGAAATAGAAGAGGTCATCAAAAGCCTACCAACAAAGAAAAGTCCAGGACCAGATGGGTTCTCAGCCGAGTTCTATAAAACCTTTAAAGAAGAGCTCATTCCAATACTCCTCAAACTATTCCATGAAATAGAAGAGGAGGGAACCCTACCAAACTCGTTCTATGAAGCCAATATCACCCTGATACCTAAACCAGACAGAGACACATCAAGGAAAGAAAATTTCAGACCAATATCCTTAATGAACATCGATGCAAAAATTCTCAACAAAATTTTAGCAAATCGCATACAAATATATATTAAAAAGATAGTGCACCACGATCAAGTGGGTTTTATCCCAGGGATGCAAGGTTGGTTCAACATTCGGAAATCAATAATGTCATTCACCATATCAACAGACTTAAAGTTAAGAATCACATGATTATTTCAATAGATGCAGAAAAAGCATTTGATAAAATACAGCATCCCTTCATGCTCAAAACACTAGAAAAAATTGGGGTAATGGGAACATTCCTAAACATTATAAAGGCCATCTACGCTAAGCCCATGGCTAATATCATTCTAAATGGTGAAAAACTGAAAGCGTTCCCCCTAAAAACTGGAACAAGGCAGGGATGCCCTCTTTCACCGCTTCTATTCAACATCGTCCTTGAGACTCTAGCCAGAGCAATCAGACAAACCAAAGAAATTAAAGGGATACGAATAGGAAAAGAAGAACTCAAACTATCCCTGTTCGCTGATGACATGATTATATATTTAGAGGAACCTGGAAATTCCACCAGAAAACTTTTAGAACTCATAAGTGAATTCAGTAAAGTAGCAGGTTACAAGATCAATGCTCATAAATCCAATGCATTTTTATACATAAGTGATGAATCTTCAGAAAGAGAAATTAGGAAAACTACCCCATTCACAATAGCCTCAAAAAAAATAAAATACTTGGGAATCAATCTCACAAAAGAGGTGAAAGACCTCTACAATGAGAACTACAGAACACTAAAGAAAGAAATTCAAGAAAACCTTAGAAGATGGAAAGATCTCCCATGTTCCTGGATAGGCAGAATTAATATCGTCAAAATGGCTATACTACCTAAAGTTCTATACAGATTCAATGCAATTCCAATTAAAATCCCAATGATGTACCTCGCAGAAATAGAGCAAGCAATTATGAAATTCATCTGGAAGAATAAAAAACCTAGAATAGCTAAAGCAATCCTCAGTAGCAAGAGCGAAGCAGGGGGTATTGCAATACCAGATCTTCAACTCTACTACAAAGCAATAGTAACAAAAACGGCATGGTATTGGTACCAAAATAGACAGGTAGATCAATGGTACAGAATAGAGGACATGGACACAAACCCAAATAAATACAATTTTCTCATACTAGACAAAGGTTCCAACAATATGCAATGGAGAAAAGATAGCCTCTTCAACAAATGGTGCTGGGAAAACTGGAAAACTATATGCAATAGAATGAAACTAAACCCCTATCTCTCACCCTACACAAAACTCAACTCAAAATGGATCAAGGACCTCGGAATCAGACCAGAGACCCTGCATCTTATAGAAGAAAAAGTAGGTCCAAATCTTCAACTTGTTGGCTCAGGATCAGATTTCCTTAACAGGACTCCCATAGCACAAGAAATAAAAGCAAGAATAAACAACTGGGATAGATTCAAACTAAAAAGCTTTCTCTCAGCAAAGGAAACTATCAGAAATGTGAAGAGAGAGCCTACAGAGTGGGAGAATATCTTTGCCAACCATACCTCAGATAGAGCGCTAATTTCCAGAATCTATAAAGAACTCAAAAAACTCTACACGAAGAATACAAATAATCCAATCAACAAATGGGCTAAGGAAATGAACAGACACTTCACAGAAGAAGATGTACAAGTAATCACCAGATATATGAAAAAATGTTCAACATCCCTAGTAATAAGGGAAATGCAAATCAAAACCACCCTAAGATTTCATCTCACGCCAATTAGAATGGCGATTATCAAGAATACAAGCAACAATAGGTGTTGGCGAGGATGTGGTGAAAAAGGAACACTCATACATTGCTGGTGGGGTTGCAAATTAGTGCAACCACTCTGGAAAGCAGTGTGGAGATTCCTCAGAAAGCTTGGAATGGAAACACCATTTGACCCAGCTATCCCACTCCTTGGCCTATACCCAAAGGACTTAAAATCAGCATACTACAGAGATACAGCCACATCAATGTTCATTACTGCTCAATTCACCATAGCCAGATTGTGGAACCAACCTAGATGCCCTTCAGTTGATGAATGGATAAAGAAACTGTGGCATATTTATACAATGGAATATTACTCCGCAATGAAGAATGATAAAATTATGGCATTTGTAGGCAAATGGTCGAAATTGGAGAATATCATGCTGAGTGAGATAAGCCAATCTCAAAAAACTAAAGGACGAATGATCTCGCTGATAAGCGGATGAGGACATATAATGGGGGGTGGGAGGGGCTAGCATTAGGTTTAGGGTTAGGTTTAGAGTTAGGCTAAGGAGAGCAGTAAGAATGAAGGAAAGAAGGACTGTGTAGAGGGAAAAGAGGGGTGGGAGGGGTGGGGGGGAGGGGAAAAATATAATAAACATCATTACCCTATGTAAACGTAAAAAAAAATAAATAAAAAAAAAAAAAAAAAAGAAATGTATGTATTTTACTGATGTACCTGTGCTTCTATTGCTCTTATCCTACATACTGTGTATACAAGTAAAATTAATAATCTTTTATAAAATGCATCATATATGAAAGCATAATTTTTTACTGTGAAAAATAATATATATTATTTAATATGAGCTTTGAATTACTCCATGACTATTTTGCAGACCTTCAGATCTGAAGTTCTCTATACAATTTTAGAACCTTTACAATTTAGACATAACCCTCTACTTCAGTGATATTAATTCATACTAAAAGGTTAAAAAGACATTAGCTATTACTGTAGATAATATTTAGTTTATATGTTTGAGAAATTCTCATTTAGGATTCAGAAATGTAGTGGTAAGAAATAAGGTAAAACAGTATTTTCTTTAAGGTAATATACTTGAAAACATATTCAAATATAAACCTTGATAAAGTGATCTATTCAGGAACTGTTTACTTGCTTGATTATGAAATATGAGCCCTGAAATGAATGGTCGTCCCCAGGCATATTATAATGTCCCCTTGGAATTTGTGTTTTCCCAGCCAATAGAGGATGTTGTCTTGAATTGAAATAAGCACTTAAATTACCATATTGAATCATGTCTAAATAATCTAAATTCATTGGTACTAGATTTGTAATAAATTAAATATGAATCCTGAGATGTAGCTTGTTATATTCTTCGATTCACTTAAGTAATATTATTGAAAGTTTTCCATATGCCATGCACTGACTGAAGCTGGGACTTCAATAAACAAGGCATAGTGTGAGCTATACTGTTGTAATTATAATGCAATGTGATAAGTGCTAAAATAAATGCTGTATTAACTATGGCCACTGCTAAAGAACCAGCAAGTATGTTTTAACCAACAATGCCTTGATGCCAGAGGAACAGAAATGATAGGATGTATTTACACATGTGCATGCATTCATTCATAGATCACTTATTCAACAAGCACCTATTTTGTATAAGGTATGGTCTTTGCGAATATGTCAGCTAACAAAATTTCAAATATGTCTTCTGTCATGGAGATGACAATTTAGTGGAATGAAGAAAATCTTTTCTGTAAGTAACATGGATATTGAAGGATATGTAGGAATTCAGTAGATAAAGCAAGATACAGGGTAGAGAGGAGAGACTCAGGAATTTCATATCAAGTAAGAATTGCATATGATGATTGATTTGGATCCTTAAAAACTAGTAAGCAGAATGAGGGTTTTTAAGCAGGACTAACCTGGTACATAGAAAAGAACTTAGTAATTATTTTTGAATGAATGAGCGAGTTCTGATACTTTATACTCATCTACTGAATTTAAATGTATGTATAAATATACACATGTGCTCTTCATTTAAATTGCCTTACATGAATTCTCTCTAGAGGTTATAAATATTTCTCTATCCAAGGAAGCTAGAGTCACGATCTAAGTTCTGTTTCTGACCCTTGGAATCCCAGTCCACATACATTTCCTCTTGACTCAGTAAAGACTGAGAAGGAATAGTGTCACCATTTACTCCTTTACATTCATCATAAACTTGCAGTGATTTTTGGCAAGAAGAGCTTAAACTTGCTTTTGGACTTTACCACAAAGAGACCCAAATAGATATATTTGTCTAATAGACTTTAAAATTTTTTAAACTTTAAATTATTCCTCTAAATGTCAACATAAAAAAGAAAAAAAAAAACATCTTTGGAATCAAAGGGGCTATTTGAGATCCAACTCAGGGAAAAATTGAACTCTTTTTATGCCAGAAGTCTTGGAAAGAGTTTATCTAAGAATAATAAAATAATAAGAAAAGTTTACAGATATTAATTAGTTATATTGTTAAAAAATTAGGACAGGGGAAATAAATTGAGAATAATCTGTGTTTGGTTTGAAAGAATGAAAGTCAAATGGTGTAGTGATTACTGCCTTTAGGCTTATAGAGTCATATTCTCAGACCAATTTTAATAGTCACTTCTGAAGAGACAAACTAGGCTTGCATTTATTAATTTATCTGGAAAATGTCACGGTAGTTTAATCCTAATTTATATAGGGGTGACCTTAGGCAGCAATAAGAAACTTGATATGGTGGGTTTTATGGAGTTGTTCTCCTGCAGAATATGGAATTAATAGTGCATAAATACTGGATTACAGTCTGTTCTTTGGTATAAGATTCTGTTACTAGTCAAATAAATGTTTATTTAGTACTTATTATAGGTAAGACATTATGCAAAAATGACATCATTAATGGAACATTAATCCCTGCCCTCAACAAGTTTATAGTTATCAACATGAGATCTTTATTTCTCCAAGAGAATTAGGTTCTAATTAGTTATATAAACTGATATAATTTAGTTTAATAAGATTATCTCTAATCACAATATATAATGGAAAAAACCCTCTAGATTGAGAGCTATTATTTACTTTAAAAATTCCATTTTTTTCCATTTCCTTGAGCTCCACTTTTGTAATCTAAAAAATGAAGAAGTAGAAATAAGTTTTCTCTAAGTGGCTTTCTTATTTAAGTGTTCCTATTATAGTGGGTGAATATTTATGGGTATATAATTTTGGTTTTCCAAATTCTTCTCAACCCAGCAATGTCAGCATTGAGAAGTTCTAGATTCTGCCCCTATAGTCAATAGTTGTATGACTTTGGTTAGTCAATAGTTGTATGACTTTGGTTAAGGCAATGGAAGCATCAGACCAGGTGATGGATATATAAACTTTAACTAGTCTCATTGACTAAAGAAAACAAAAATTCAGTCATTAGTAAGAGCACCAAGCAAATACACATGAGATCCTGAAAAACAAGGAAGATTCTTCCCCTTTGAAGATTCTTTCCCTTTCTCTTGTTTGTAAGATGAGCACACACATACAGAGTATATATCATTAGTTTTATCTGTGTCATGTAACTTTAAGTGACTAGATATGAATACATGCACATTTTTTCTTACACCAGGAGGAAAAGAAGGAAGAGACAGGGGCAAGATGGACACAGTATGACTATCTCTTCTCTTTTCCATCCCCACTTTTTCCAAGCACAATTCACTGCATTGCATCCCTGGAAAGTGGGGCAGTGATCCTGTTTTGACCCCATTTCCAGCTAAACATCAGGGAGCAAGTTCCAACAGACCTTCAGAGAAAGCTTAACTCCCTCTGCTCTTTACTCACATTCATGTAAACCTGTAGATGCAATGGAAACATTTTAATATTACAGAAGAAAAGCACATGCTTTGGTCTAAGTTCATTCTGGGTCCAAATACCGTATCTATCACTTGCTAACTGTTGACCCAGACAAACAACTAAATTTTACTCAGTCTATACTTCCCAGTATGAAAAGAGGGCCACTAGTGTGTTTCAAGCTGCTTTGATGTGGTAGATTACACAAACACACACACACACACAGACACACACACACATTCATTTATGTGGAATCTTAATAAATGTTATACCTATAAGTATATGTGCAAATGCAAAATCATATGCATAGATTCATGTATTGACTTAGTGTCATATTTTATATATTTCCATGCTCCTATTAGGATAATCACAGACATGTAAAAATCTATCCAGTAGATATTCTTCTAGTTCTTAGGAATATATGTACTTCAGAGAATCATTAGAAATCATTTAGTCCAGTGGCTTTTAATTGTTATTTTTAGAGATCTTAGCACAAGATTTGTTGGTAGCACTCCATGGTGGTTATTTTGTTAAAAAGCAGTTCATGTTGGGCTAAAGGGAGTTAGAGCTGGTGAAAGGGAAGGTGGATTGGGTGGGTTTCCATGTAACTCCACCTACTTTTCAACTAGAGCAACTCCAACTGGTATGCTTAGTTTCAGTGTATTTTTGTTAGAAAGTGTTCTCTATCACTTAAATCCCCATGCCTTCATCATCACCAGCAGAAAACACACAGATCAAAAACATATAGATCGCCCTCATTTTGTACATGATATTGACTGCAGCAATCTTCAGGGACTTGTGGATGGTCCCACAATGATTCTTCATGAACAAATCAAATCTTAAGCCTATTTTTTTCTTTTGATTTTTGAAATATTGTTGTTTTTTTTATTTTTATTTTTGGATTGTTTTAAGTGACTTGTGGATGGTCCCACAATGGTTAGTGAACACATCAATGCTTAAACCCTCCTTTTTTCTTCCATTGTTGAAATATTGTTGGTTTTATTTTTATATTCGAATTTCCCCCCCATTTATTCTTTATTTCTTTCATCTAACTGTTTTGAAATAATCACGAGTTTGGAACTTCAGTCTGAAGTACAGTCAGATGTTTTTTGATTTAAGTGCAATCTTTGAGAATGCTTCCAGTAATATTAGAGTACATAAGATGGCAAAATGAGGGAATGACAAGTTGGTGAATTTGGAGGTAGTTAAAAGTTGTGATCTGAGCATACTAACAAATGGATATATTTCATCCTTAAAGGGGTTTGATGTATTTCAGGGCCCCTTTTCTGATTGAGCTGAATTCAAGATTTTATTAACTATGTTGATAAAGACAACATGGTTTTCTCAGAAGCAGATGACCCTAGACCAGTAGAAGTGCTAAAAGGTTATATCACCATTTCACTACCCAGTCTGCCACTTATATCACGTGAGGTACTTTATCCATGTTAAGATGCACCTCCACTAGTTGAGTCAAATCTGTGGGACTCTGGACAGACACTGCTATTTCTTAAGAGTCACAGTTGATTCTAATTTGTAGCCAGAGTTGAGAACTACTGGGTGAGATGAATAGGAATTCAAAAAGATTTCAACAGGTGAGAATAGAACGAAAGCAATTCCTTTAAAAATTTAAATCAAGTTTCTGCGGGCTATGATCATGTTATTAATGAACTTACGTACTTTTTCATACTCATTACAGTGTTCTCTGGCACTGCAAACTGGTAACAGTGATGTGTACAAGCTCATAAAAACCAAAAACAACAACCAATTCTTTAGTTTCAAGTTGCTGTGAAAAAATCCTATAAATAACATTTCCTTGAAAGTAAGGGTGAATCATCCTGTCCTAGAGTAGGTTTTTAAAAATTCTTTCTTTCCAATAATCTGTTTTTCATTGCAGATGGCAAGTTAAGATCTATATTCACATGACACTGAATTAAGCCTTCATTAGTAACCTTGGTACAAAGGTGAAAAAGTGAAATGATGATTCTTAGTAAACAGTAGTGGTTTTAAGTTAAAACCATTAGTACAATCTGATTTTCTCACATGTTCTAAAATGTTCTCTAAAGTAGGATCAACATGAGATACTGGTGATTGTAATTTAAAATTTTATTTCTTTGTATAAAAGTCACGAAATGTAGTTAGTTAAGGCAATGCACATCCCAAAATGGCCACCATCGTCATTAAATGTTTTGCAAGGAGACAGTTCACATCTGCATTCAGCTACCTCATTAGAATCTCAAACTAAAGTAAAATGAGACTAATTTTTTAATGTAAACTAAATGTTTTATATAAAATAGCACAAGGGAAATATAAGTGCATAATCATTCACAGGTCTGAGATTTGGGATTTGCCCAGAAAGGAAACTTTTTGTGTGCATTTCTTTTTGCATGTGGCAGTATCACTGTAAATCCCCCAGGCCTCATACCCTGGTGTGTGTGAAATCCTCAAAATTGTAGGTATTAGAGTTTTGAAGAATTATAAACCTATTTAAAACCACTATTAATAGAGGTTATCAGTGTAAACTCTCATGACATGGTATGTTTTCAAGGGATGACCATAACCATATGTCCTGTCCCATATGGTACTCTACAATGTGACCTTGTTTTTCTCCAACAAGGTGAAGTCTAATTTTCTTCCTCTTAACTCCAGAGGACTATGAACTCTTGACTAACGAATTATAGCATAAGTGTTGCTGTATGACTTTCAGGATTGGATCATAAAAGATTATGCAATTTATGCCTTGCTCACTGAAATATTTGTACTAGAAGTTGTGACCACTCTGTTAGAAATTTCCCTACTCTGAGCCTGATGTGATAATACTAAGCTTCATGGAAAACCCACATGTGGGTAGGTACTCCTAGTTGGTAATCCTTGTCTTTGAACATCATAATCCAGGTTCCAGACATATTATTGAGCTCCTTTATCAAGAACAATCCATCTCCAAAAAGCCACTGAATTTCCTAAATGATGTGAGAGCAGAGGAATTGCTGTTTTGCCCTGCACATATTCCTGACCCAGAGAATTGTGACATTAAAAACAAGCAAGCAAGCAAACCTTTTCGTTTTAAGCCACTAAGTTTTAGAGTCATTTGTTACAGAAAAACCATTATGGATTTAGTTAACAAAATACAAAATCATTAGGCCCACCCAATTTAGGGACTGTAGGAATGGTACAAACAGAAACATGGTAATTCTGCCTGTTTTTTTTTTTTTTAAAGGGAGTAGGTTTTATTTAAAATAGGCATCAGCTTTTGGGGAGTATAATACATAGATTATAAAAATCACCCATTTAAAGTGTGCAATATAATGATTTATAGCAAACTTACCAAGTCATGCAATTGAAATCACAATCCTATTTTAGAACATTTCTCTCCTATAAGAGACTATTAGAAGAGGGTTTTAAAATATTTTTTTCCAAACAGATATCTTATGCCCACTTTCAGTCAATTCTTTTTCCTACCCCCAATGCCAATTGCATTTAATTTTTTTCTGCCTTTTGTGTAACTAATGAGGTGACTTGGGTCTAAAGTTTTGGAATCCTAGGGAATTTAAGAACAGGAGATCAAAGCATGTAAGTACTGCCTCGAACACTGGGTCTGTGCTATTTTCTTGTTAATAGACTCAAGACTCTATTTTTTGCTTTGCGAATATCCACTTGTTCAGTCTGAGTCCCTAATATAGTATTTGAGAGCAGAGACCTTAGATTACCTTAGTTCAAATCCCACTTCCAACACATATTAGCTGCATGTCATTGGACCATTTATTTAAACTTAATTTGCAGTTTACTCACCTGTTGAATGGAAACAATATTGTCTTCTGCATAAGGCTATTGTGAAGATTGTATTAAATAATATATAGTGCCCTTCGTGAGGATATCAATAAAAATAATTATTACTTAGTATTTGCCAAGTAGCTAAAAATTTGCTTAACATGTCTTAACCAATTTAGTCTTCTCAAAAACTCCATGTGGCCGGTGGTATTGATAATGATAATAGAAACTGGGTACCCAAGGGAAAATTGTTTCATCTTGATTTTTCACTATAAAGCTTCCAGAGTACTGATATCTCAGTGTATGATTTTTTACTTTGCATGGATCTCATAATATTGTTTGGAGTCATAGCTGTTAGAATTCTCTCATTCTTGTGTTTGGGTATTTAAAAGCCTATGACTTCATCTCTTTTCCCAACAATACTCTGTCCTAGCACATACTCACACAAACACACACACACACACACACTACACACACACACATACTCTGTCTTATGGATCTGGAAAGACAAATTTTCATGGCAGTTTCTTAATAAATTCTGCAGAAAAAGGTGAGAAAGAACTAATGCCTCCCTATCATGAGGACATCTGGGACTTCAGGAGAGGATGGAAGTCAGGGATCAGATTCCAGTTGTTTTAGTGAGATTTTTTGCCGCTGTGACTAAAAGAGGAGGAGGGAAAGTTAATTTGTGGGCTCATGGCTTCAGAGGTATGAATCCATAGACATCAGGCTCCATTCCCTGGGGCTCCAAGTGAAACTCAGCATCATGGCCGAAGAGTGTGGTGGAGGGAAGCAGCTCACATGATGATCAGAGAGCAGAGAGAGAGACTCCATTCACCAGATACAAAATTTATACCCCAAAGGCCAGCTCCCAAAGACCCACCTCCTCCAGCTGCACACTACCCACTTTCAGTTTCCACTCATTTAATCCCATCAGGAGATTAATTCACTGATTAGATTAAGGCTCTTACAACCCAATCATTTCTTCTCTGAACCTTTTTGCATCGTCTCACACATGAGCTTTTGGGGGACACCTTATATTCAAACCATAGTATCAATCAAGGGCTAGACGAGGGACTAAGTGTGACTATGGTCATGTAAAAACAGCACTCTTACACAGATCCAAATAAATACCAGTCAGAATATCTGAGATATCAACTTATAAGAAGGAAGTTGGCTCGTGGCTTTAGAGGTTTCAGTTCATGGTCACTTGGGCCTGTGGCTTTGGGCCTGTGGTGAGGAAGAATGTCATGGCAGGTTGAGCATGGGGCAGCCAAGTTGTTCACCTCATGACTGCCTGCAAGCAAAAAAGAGAGGAAAGAGCTGGAGCCCCAGTAACCCTTTCAGGGGCACACCTCCCAGTGACTTGACTTACCCCAACTAGGACCCATCTCTAGTTTCTGCCACCTCCCAGCACTGCCATCAACTGGGAACCAAGCCTTATCACCTGAGCTTTTGAATGACATTTAAGATATAAACTATAACATTGTGGCATCAGACATTCTATTTCCTATATTTAATGCAAGAATGATTTAAAAAAGTTTTTGTAATATAGAATATGGACGTAAATTCTTTTAAAAACTAAAGAACCTAATCATTGCAAGTAACTTTGTAAGTAATTCGTCAAATATTTGGCCAGGAGAAGAGAAACATTGATTTAAATTTCTATATACAATAAGCATACTTTTTAAGTTTATTATGACACTTCTTAGATATGCTTGGAAAAGGTCTTTAAAATCTTCCATAGCTTTAAAATGCATTATATTTCAGAATTATTTGTCAGAGAAAGAGCAATGAGTTTAATACAAGTGTAGAATGATAAATACGATGTAATAGTAAGCATCCTGGTATGGTAACTTTTACCTTTTATACGTTCGTTTTTCTGGCTTGGAGTGTTTGATGGACATATTTCTATAACCAGGATTTGTTTTATAATACATGTACATGACTACTTTGGTTTCTAAAAGTATCCTAATTGAGAACTCACAAGTACCTGGATTAAACTGTCATCGTTAAAATACAGCAGGATGCTAACCCTGACTGGGCCTCCAGTCTCTTCCCTCAAGACTATGGGAGCTCTGATGTTCATGTAAAGTATACAACCAAAACTCTGTATCTAGGAGATTTTAGTCATAGATGCAGGTTGTTACAAAATAATTAGGGCAGTAAGAGCATGGAAAAAACGATTTTATTGGAAAAAAAATTTGCCAAAATATTTCTTATATATGTCTGTCAATATCAACACCCTCCAAATATGTGCCTTTGATTAGTGATGAGACTCCATTTCTCAGTGCCTGTGTTGCATTTCAACTATGGTTTGGTGGTACAGGTCTTGCTTATATCTTCTAAGCGACTCATAATAATAACAGGAATGGGAAATTAAAAAGGAATATTTTCTGCTAGAATCTTTGATAAATTTAGCAACAGAGAAGCAGCTGGCACTTTATTGCCTACCACTTCCTACATATTTCCCCAAAGTTCTAGCTAAACAAGAATGCATTTGTGTTTTATTTTGTTCTAATTAAGTAGAAAAGCAGAACCATGGATTGATGGGTTTCAGATTTAAAACATTTCTGTTATAATTGTCAGGCAATCAATTAACCAATTTCTGAAGGATTTTATCTTTCTTACTGTTATATTTCTCATCTCCCTCAGTTTTATCCTTCTAAATGAGAAACCCTTCTCTTTTTTTCACCTTTTAGAGAAATAATTTATTTACCGTAGAGATAAATAAGCCAAACAGATCAGTGTTGAAATTTAAGTGTAGTACATCTGAGAATTTTTTTCAGATCTAAAATCTATAAATTACTTTTAATGGGACTACTTCATTCTACCAAAAATCACTACAGTTTAAGGGCTATAAGGAATTAAGCAGTAGGAAAGATATTAAGATGATTAACATGTGTTCTTCCAAAATGAAATAAAATTTCTAAGACATGCATTAGTTATTCATTACTTGTTTTCATTTATTTTGGAATATGAATTGTGTATTATTCTAACTACTAAATGTGGGGGCCTAAGACCATATTTTAGGGTGTTAGCAATATTTTATTGCTTGATTTACGTGTTGGTGACATGGATGTAATTACTTATGTTTATTCATTAAGTCATACAATCATGACTGTATATTTTTCTTTATGGCTGCAATACCACAGTATCAGAAGAAAAACATTCCTGGACACAACAGAATTTTGCTGAGCTTTAAAGAAGAATGAAATAATGGCATTTGCTGGTAAACCGCTGGAGTTGGAGAACATCATGTTAAGTGTAATAAGCCAGATTTGGTCTTATATACAGAAGAAAGAGCAAAATAAAGGGAGGAAGAGGAGGAGGGATTCCATGAAAATAGAAGGGAGATCAGGGGAGTAGAGGAAGGAGGGAGAGGGGAGGGGGAAGGAACAGGAAAAGGGGAGCTAACTGCAGAATGAAATTGGCCAGATTATACTCTGTGTACATGAATATTTCACAGCAAATTTCATTTTTATACATATGTATAAAGTGAATTAAAAAACAATAAATAAATAAATAGAAGGAAGACCAATAGAAGAGAGGAAGGGGAATAGAGGGAGCGGGAGGGAAGAGGAAGCCCTGGGAACAGAAGTAGAGCAAACTATATTCCATGCATGTATGATTATGGCAAAATGCACTTCACTGTTATTTATAACTATAATGCACTGATAAAAAAAAAAACATTTAAACAACATCAACAAAAAAATCACAAAAATATCCTGGATAAATGTTAGGAATTGGACATCTGCCTGAGTTTTTAAAGATCACCTTACAGACTGTTGTAAAATTGAAATCAGTATTCTCTACTCCTTCATTTGCAAATAACGTATTACTTTAGAAAATCTGATATGATCATTTTTTGCTGTTGTGCTTTTATGAAGAATTCTGCTGTATACATCTCATAACAAGGTATTAAAGTCAGTAATGTAATATAATTTTAGAATTTGGAAAGATATACTCAAGTTGCATCTTTTAAAAAAATGTGCTCAGATATCAGCCATATTCTGTTGTTCAGTAATTCACCAAAACATATATGAAGTTCCTATTAGGTGGCAGGAATACAATAATATAATTAACCAAAGAAGTAATTTTAAAAATGCCCTTTGACCTTAAGGTATTTATAATTTTGTGTTAAACACAGTGATTGAGTTGAACAGTTAATCTCTACAATAGATGTTTATAGAGTAAAGGACTGACAAACTATTTCCATCTTAGACATCATTCCCACAGAAATGATTCTTGAACTAAGACTTCAAGGATGTATAAAGAAAATGTATTATTTGTCACAATGGAATATTACTCAGCCATAAAGAAGAATGGAATTATGGCATTTGCCAGTTAATGCATGGAACTGGAGATTAACATTCTAAGAGAAATAAGCCAATCCCAAAAAACCAAGGCTGAATGTTTTCTCTGATATGTAGTTGCTAACACACAATAAGGGGGTGGGATGAAGGGAAGGTAGAGGGGATGGGAATAGGAAAGACAGTAGATTGAATTGGATATAACTTTCCTATGTTCGTATGTGAATACACAGCCAGTGAAACTCCACATCTTGTACAACCACAAGAATGGGAACCTAATTAGAATAAGTTACACTCCATATACATAATATGTCAAAACACCCTCTACAGTCATGTATATGTAAACAGAAAAAAATTTTTAAAAATTTTAAAAAGGAAATTGTATTATTTGATATAAGAGGAAGTTCAGAATAACTCAAACCATTTTTCTGGAGTCTTACCAATGTTCTCTGCCAATCACAGTTTTGACTCTTGGTCTAGTTATACTCATGGTCATAAGATGGCCGCCAAAAGCAACTGTGGTGGCATGCTTCCTTCTTCTGCTCAGCAAGAGAGCAACAAAAGTCATAATTCACTAATTCTCTAAGAAGTGTCCCAGACTTAGTGGCTTATACTACTAAAGACTCATATGGGCAGATGGATACTTAAATACTTCAGGATTTTGAGATGAAGTTCAAGTAAACAAAGGTGTCAGGGAAATGGTTTCTGATGGGGCAACCAGAGACCTCTACAACAACTGGGCAGTCAGTGCCGTCATGGTTTCCTGAAATCCTATTAACATTTTAAATCCGTACAAATTCCTGTTCCTAAGGAAAGGGACAAGTCTCTGAGCATGTTTTCAAGATGGTAGATACATGGCTCTAAAAGATAAAAATCCAATGCTTCAAAAAGTGGTACTCAGAATAATCATAAGAATCTCTTGCAGGACTTTTATGCTACCTCACTGGTTTCATTATTATTGTGCTGTATTATCACACTTTGAGAGGTGAAGCAACTTCCTCAAAGACATAAGCTGATGTTTCTTAGGAATTATTGCTGAATATTGAGTTGTTTCTTCACTACTTGCCTCAGTAGAGAGCAGAGAAAGAGCAATAAGCATAGCAAGCGCATCCTATTTCCTAGTAACAGTGCTTTAAAAGAAGTTATAGCAAAGTTCTGGAAGTAGTTTTTACTTTTAAGTTTTGCAAACAATCAGAATTACAAAAATAATTTTCATCAAAAGCAAGTGGGTTCCATGCAGATGATAGTTAAACAGGAGAAACTTAAGATCTGATTAAAAATTATTGAGTGAGCAAAAACAGCATAGACTTTCATAGTCATTTAGTCAAAACAGTATGTTTTGGTGAAAGACTAATTAAAATGAAAAGAATTAAGAATATTATAATATGGAAATATGGTGAAAACAATTATTTTTAAAAAAACACATATATATATATATATATATATTTTTTTTATTTGTAAGTGAACACAATACCTTAATTTTTTTTTTTTTAATGTGGCACTCAGGATTGAACCCAGTGCCTGAGGCATGCTAAGCGAGTACTCTACCACTGAGCCACAACTTCAGCCCAAAAACAATTCTGCAATATGGTTTTACTGAAAAATTTCTACTCTATAAAAAATTACCTCTATCTCAAGTAGAAAAATTAGACTTATTTAATTTAAAAGTAAGGTAACAAATATTTATTCAATCAAGCAATCAGGTCCCTTTTTTGTGTGTGTGGTGCTTGGAATTGAACTCAGGGTCTTTTGCATGCTAGGCAAGCACTCTACCAACTGAGCTATCTCCCCAGCCCCTGGTCCCTGTTTTTTATAGCATTGATTTTAAGATTGATATTATCTCTTTTTTCAGTTATGTGGCATAACATTTAACAGAAATATCAGCAAGAAGTTAGTTCTGTTTAAATATATAAAGTGAAACACAACTCTGGTGATATGTATCCAAGTGTTCACACTGAATGCTTCTGTAGTATCAATAATGATCACTATTCAAAATTAGATGTAGCCCCGATTTCTCAAATGCTTGAGTGATCATTTTCTTTAGTAATTGAGTTCTTCATAGAATTCCACTGCTCTGATTACTCACTCAGTAATCTAAGCATATTAATTTGAAAAGCTGCATGAGCATGTGGCCAGGATAATGGCAGTGAAATAATTGCAAGGAAATCGTTTACAACAGACTTATTTTCATCTGATAAACTCTTTCCTGTTGGTTACCCTGCATGCAGTGAATATCATATGAGTTTTAACATGTATGTGCATTAAGTATCTGTTGAAATAGTTAAAGATTAGGTATTCTACAGGATTGATCATATAAATGATCAATTTGGATCATTTGGAGGGGGGCAGTATTGAGAATTGAACCCAGAAATGCTTTACCACTGAGCTACCTCCCCAGCTCTTTTTATTTTTAATTTTGTAAATAAGGTCTAAGTTGCCCATGGTGACCTCAAATTTGGGATCCACCTGCCTTAGCCTCCTGATTAGCTGGCATTATGGGTGTGTGTCACTATGTCCAGAAAGATGATCCTTTTAAAATATAATTTAAAAAATTCTCTGGATTTTAAAATAAAGACCACTTGTTGAACATCTACCAGGCATTAGAAATTAAACTAAGTACCTTTCCTGTCTAGGTGATCCTCACAGGAACATTGTATAAGAGATTTTATAATCCCTATTATGTAGATAAAGAAAAAGGAAGTCAGATTGGTGAGATTATTTGCCTAAAGTCATCCAATTCTGGCTGCTTCTTCACAGTTCCTGCTTTATCATAAAAGTTTAATTGTATTTTTAGGGACATATCTCAGCATTATAGATATATGTACGAGGGTTTAAGTTTCAAAGTCCAGAGGTATATTAAATAATGACTCCTAAGGGAGTAGAAGGACCATAAAAACTGTATCTATTCTGTGACATCTGTCAACTTGTACCAAAAAATTACATTACTTTCTGTTAGATGGTTCTTCTTAAACTACCAGACAAAAGAAGGCAAAACACCATCATTGTGTCTATTTTTATAAGAAATATAAAATCAACTGACTATTAGCACTCTGGAAGAATGAGGAAGAAGCTATTTCTTGGTTAGTATACCTTGAATATACCACCAAGATATCTAATTCACTGTGGATAGTTCTGGGGCTGTTTCTAATGCCTTCTTATGCTTGAAAGATTCTGAAATTTAAGTGCAACAATTAGCAAGGACCAGATTTGGTGGTGGTTTTATTTTTAATTCTGTCCTGTAGTACTTCAGCACCTTAGATTTCATTAGCTTCTGATTAAGTTTAGTCTTCGTTAGTGTCCACAAAAAGAGATTTATTTAGTAAGCATTTGCTTGACTTTTTTATCTTAGTGAATATGTAGTCCCTTAATTAATCTGTGAATAAACATAGTTGCTCTTTAATTACTTTAAATATAGGCCTCAGTATGTCACAATTATACAATGGTTGATGTGAAACTTAAAATGTTGTAGTAACGCAGCACATGTGTATGCATGGTATTAATAAGGATACATGTCTACAGAAGCCTGCAGACTTTATGAAACATTGATCATTATCATCAATCTACAGTGCTCTTTTGACCATCTCCTTTTAATATTCTGCATTGAGGGTTTTTTATTTATTTTGGGGAATGGGTGATTGGGTGATTGTTGCTTTTTCTGTATGTGGTATGTGTGTGTGTGCGTGTGTGTGTGTGTGTGTGTGTATGTAAAACAAAAGCAGCAAACTATTTTCAGGTTTTATTTTGTTTTCTTATTGAACATGATTTGGGATTCAAGTGATAATGATAGTGAAATAATAATAATAATAATGATAATAATATATTGGTGCTCTGCTTTACAATTTTCAAAGCACTTAATCATTTCATTTGATTCTCACAACAGCACGGGGAAGATATGTAGAGCAGATAGTCTGGAGCCACCTGTGACTAAGAAGGCAGCTGGCCCTAGGCAGGCACAGACAAAAGAAAATGAAGCCTAAGGCTGAGGGCATCCCCCTGTTTAGCTCTGGCTTTCTGTGTCCCAGGACTCCCCCTGGGAGCACCATAAGCCTTTCCCCTCATCTTCATTCCTACCTCCAGAGACTTTTGGCCCTTCTGCCCCTCCAATTTTTTTTTTTTTTTAAATTTCTGAGAGGTAGATACATTTTCCTTCAGATCTTTCACTGAGAAAATCCTACACTGAACAGTTTTTTACTTTCCCCTGCTTTGTAGACTGAGGGACTGTGGTAAGAGACTGGAGGATCAAAGTACATTTTCTTCAAATGCCTTAGTGTTTGTTCAAAATTACTAAGGGGAGGTGGTGGAAAGTACTGAACTTTAAACTGTATTTCATTCCCCTCAGGTATCAGGTAAGGAATTTGGTGGGCTAATTCCTGGTATCCCCAGAAAAAAAGTATCACTGGGAAATCTGCCTTGAAGACTAACACAATCAGAAGATAATCAGCCTCTCCCATCCCACACATATGAAATCCTGAGCCTGGCTCCCTGTGGCTTCGATTCAATGTCATCACTTCCACTTGCTTGGATTTGCTCATCTGATGCTTTAAAATGCAGAAGCAGCTGCTTTGGGGCTATATGGAGGAAAATTCCATCTACCTATCAGAAAGGGGAATAGAAGATGCTGAGATTCTTAAGACCCCAGGGAGGGTATATTGTGTTCTTGGCTCTGGCTTTGGAACTGAAATCATCTGTATTCATCCTGGTAATTTAGTTCATTAGTGCTTTTAGAGACCAGATATATGTTAAATGGCATGGCTTGGGAAAGGGGCTGGTGTTAATTATATAAAGAGAAAAATTCTTTCTTACTGCTTACTCACTTGGAAAATAGCCCTTGGAGGAAAACAGGAGGCATATGACTTGAGCTATAATTTATAGGCAGTATTTGAGTTTAAGTCTTCTCAATCATAAGCCGAAAATGTTGGATAAAATGTAATTCTCTGCTTCAAATATAAAAATTCACAGCTTCCTGTAACAAATAATATGTCACTTACCCAATGTTGTTTTACCCTTTGGCCATGTTATGCTACGTTATTGCTAGAATCAAGTTTTACCTGGATTTAAATGCTCAGGTTTCCTACAGAGATGTCATTAAGAAAGGCTACCTCTTAAACTAACTTGGAAATTTTAAGACACCTGAGCTATGTACTTGTTTTGAAACAAACACATTTAACTACAAAGTCAAATGAAAACACACAAAAATAGCAACAATTAAAAAAAAAAAAAACTCACCAAAACAAGTCAGAACAATCTAAGCCAATGTAAGGGGAAGTGAATGGTCTGAAGGAGGGGGGTCTTTCTTTATTACTATCAAATATTTCAAGGCTCTAATGTATGGAAAAATGAATTAGACATTTCTTTTTGGCAAAGGGAATGTCAAGTCAATAGATTACAATTGTTACAAACTGACTCATTTTTTCTTAAAAGAAAAAATTTTAGCAGTTAGAGGTGTCTCCCCAAATGAGCTACCCTGAGTGGTGGAAAGTTCATGGTACTGAGTTGACGAAGGCCACAGTACTGATAGAGCTGGGGTGGTAGAATTTGGACCATACGTGTGGAATGTCTATGGTCCTGTGACCCTGAGGCAAAGAGGACGGTGAAGAATGGCAGGAATTAGTCCCCTTGGCTCTCTTAGCTGTGGCATGTGACAAAACACCATTGACCAGCAAAGCTCTGAGAACCTTTAACCCCAAATATTTCTGCTATTTTGTGCTGTTGTGAGTAAGAAGGCCAGAAATTTCAGCTCTGGGCAAGACTTACATGATAAAAAAATGAGTCTTCTAAGTAAAACCTGTGGAACTGTAACTGTTCAGGAGATTTACTTATTTTAATTTAATAACCATCTACTTGGGTTTTAGGCAGTGCTCTTCAACTCCGATCAAGTAAGTCAGCTTCAGTTTCCCCACAAAACATAAAATGACTGTTGTCTTGTCCCCAGCTGTCAAAATGTTCTAGGTAAAAATCAAATTTACAACAAGAAGATTAACTTGTTATATTTCCTTTCCTTTAAAAAACATTTTTTTTTGTCTTATTCTCTCTCTTTCTAGAGACTAACCCAATTTATTTCTAACAACATTTATTTTGAGGAAAAGAAATACCTAATTCAAGACAATCCCTTTGAGGAAGAAAGAAAGCAAATGCACAAAACAATGGACTGGAAAGAGTTTCTTGCCTCATTATGCTATTTTATGTTCTTTATTTTGAAAAACAAGTAAATGAAAGAAAGGCCTGATTATAATAATAATTATAACACAGAAGCTTAAATCCCCCATTTAAAAAATATAACCTACACTAAGCAGGTATTTTAGTAGACAATAGATGTCAAACTCTCAAGCACAAAGATTTTTTTTTATCTTGTAGACCTTCATTTGAGGGTTGCCTCTATCCATTCCTAGCCCCTGTGAGACTGGGCAATTTATATAATACTTCTTTGTTTCAGTTCACTGAATTCATAAACTAGGTATAATTAAGGTGACTATTTTACAGAAATATAAGAATGAAACCTTTAGCCTAGGATCAAGTATAAGTATTCAATGAAACTCCATCATTATTTTAATTTGAGGAAAGATATAGTTTTTCTAAGCTGCTGAGGTTTTTTCAAAATCTACCCACAGGAAGCAAAGTGATAAATATTATTTTAAAAGGATTCTGATTTATGTTTGTTGAAATTCTTTTTTCATGTGTTTCATTCAAGAATTTTCTTTCCTCATAGAAGGAATAGGAAAAGACTCAGGGGGAGAAATGAAACTGTTGAAAAGCTTGACTGGTTTTTAAATAATTTTGATTCCTGCTCAATGAAAGTTTTAAAGAACAGGTCAGGGTGGAGGAGCAGGTATGGTCTTCAACAAATGGTAGCTACTGTTCATGTAAGCAGGTGGATCTTCAGACTGAATACTTACGAGGAGCAATATATAGCAAAAGTTTAGCTTTATGAAATTTGTCATTCAATCATGATTTCAATTCAAAAATATTAATTTTTTTTGCCTTAATTAGGATTGATAATTATCTCATGTAGCACAGGGAACTACATAGATAAAGTAGATTGAACAGAAGTTTAGTTGCTTGCAGTGATTAGTTTGTAGAATGTTGCTTAAGAGTGACATAGGAAGTGAACCTCCTACCGCTTTTTCATGGCAGGGAATATTATAATGGGAACAGGAAGGAAAAAGTTCCAGTCCCAGACTGAACTTTCTATCTGATGCTTTTGAGGCACGTCTGCTATCCTTCATATCTTCATTTTTCCCTGTAAAACTTGAGACTGAACTTTATACTTTCATAAAACTCTTTTCATTTAGATACTTTGAAATTCTAAGAATTCTATGAAATAAAAATTTTAAGGTTAAATACTAATTTTGGCCGTATATAGTGGTAAAATAATGGCTCATTTCAAAATACAGTTTAAAGGTAACTTGAATTACTATCACCTGAATGCAGTGTTGGATCTAGGTTTTTAACCAGTTGTGTTTTTTATCAGATGATTCATATTATAGGTGACTATTGAAATTTGAGGAGTACTACTTGCAATTTACCAAATATGATTCTTCAACCAATGCAACATCTGTTTTTATTGGTTCTTTTTAGTTATTCATGACAATAGAATTTATTCTGACATAATATAAAGGCACAGAATATAATTTGTTCTATTTTAGTCCCCAGTACTTCCCTGTCCTCTCCCATCTTCCCACCCCCTATTCCCTTCCCTCCATTCTACTGATCTTTCTTCTGTTTACTTACAGTTTTTTATTTAAGTAATATCTTGTGGATGTACATGCTGGTGAGATTCACTGTAGTTTATTTACATATGTACATAGGAATATTAGGTCAGATTCATCCCACTGTCTTTCCCAACCCCTTTCCTCCTCCCTTCCCTTCATTCCTCTTTTCTTCATTGATCTTGATTCTATTATTTTTTTGATCCCCCCCCCTTCATTTTGGATTAATTTCTGCTAATGCTTCCAGAGAAAACATTTAACTTTTGACTTTTTGCAACTGACTTATTTCATTTAACATGATAGTCTCCAGTTCCATCCATTTACCAGAAAATGTCATAAAGTCATTCTTCTTTATGACTGAGTAATAATCAGTTGTGTATATATACCACGTTTTCTTTATCCACTCACCTGTTGAAGGGCACCTAGATTGGCTCCATAGCTTGGATATTGTGAATTGTGCTGCTATAAATGTGACTGCATCACTGTAGTATGCTAACTTAAAATCCTTTGGATAAATACCAAGGAGTGGGATAGCTGGGTCACATGGTCGTTCCATTCCTAGGTTTTTGAGGAACCTTCATACTGCTTTCCAGAGTATGTTGGTGGATTTACCATCCCACCAACAATGGATGAGTGTACCCCATATCTTGCCAACATTTATTTTTACTTGTATTCTTTTTTAAATTATTTTTTTTATTTTTCCAGACTGCATTTTGATTCATTGAACACAAATGGGGTACATCTTTTCATTTTTATGGTTGTGCCCAATGGAGATTCATACCATTCATGTAATCATACATGTACATAGGGTAATGATGTCTGTCTCATCCCATCATTTTTCATATCCCCCTTCATTCCCCTCTACATAATCTAAAGTTCCTCCATTCTTCTCTCACCCCCCACCTCCCCACCTCCTTTATATATCATCATCCACTTATCAGGGAAAACATTCAGCCTTTGTTTTTTTGGGACTTTTTGGAACTGGCTTATTTTACTTATATTTTTGATAATTGCCACTCTGACTAGAGTTAGATGGCATCTCAGTACAGTTTTAATTTACATTTCTCTAGGTACTAGAAATATTAAACATTTTTTCATATATTTGTTGACCATTTCTATTTCTTCTTTTGAGAGATGTCTATTTAGTTCCTTTGCCCATTTATTGAATGGTGTTTTTTTGGGGGAGGGGGTTAAGTTTTTGAGTTATATTTATATCCTGGATATTAATGATCTATCTGAGGAGCAGGTAGGAAAAAAAATCTCATTCTGTAGGCTCTCTCTTCACACTCCTGTTTGTTTCCTTTGCTGTGAAGAAGCTTTTTTAATTTGATGCCATCTCATTTATTGATTTTTTATTTTACTTCTTGTGCTTTTGTAGTCTTGTTAAGGAAGTCAGTTCCTGAGCTGACAGGATGGAGTGTTCTTCTAGCGGGTGCAGGGGTTCTGGTCCGTTTCCTAGGTCTTTGATCCATTTTGAATTGAGTTTGTACAGGATGAGAGAGAGGGGTTAAATTTCATTCTACTACATATGTATTTTCAGTTTTCCTAGCACCATTTGTTGAAGAGGCTATCTTTTCTCCAATGTATGTTTATGGCACCTTTGTCTAGCATGAGATAACTGTATTTATGTGGTTTGTCTCAGTGTCTTCTAGCTTATTCCATTGGTCTTCATGCCTGTTTTGGTTCCTGTGCCATGCTGTTCTTATTACTGTAGCTCTTTGGTATAATTTAAAGTCTGATATTATGATGCTTCCTGTTTCGCTTTTCTTGCTAATGATTGCTTTGCCTATTCTAGGCCTCTTATTTTCCCTAATAAATTTCTTGACTGCTTTTTATATTTCTAGGAAGAAATCATTGAAATTTTTTGGGAATTGCTTTGAATCTGTTTTGTGCTTTTATTAGTATGACTATTTTTATAATAATAATTTTGCTTCTCCAGAAACATGAGGTATTTTCCATTGTCTAAAATCTTCTTCAATTTCTTTAGTTTTCTATAGTTTTCATCATAGAGGTCCTTCCCCTCTTTTCTTAGATTGATTCCCAAGTATTTTATTTTATTTTTTTAGGCTATTATGACTAGAATTTTTTCCTAATTTATTTTTTGGCAAATTCATCATTGGGGTATAGGAATGCAATTAATATTATGGTTGTTGATTTTGTATCCTACTACTTGCCAAATTCATTTATGAGCTCTAGAAGTTTTCTGGTGAAGGTTTTTGGGTCTTCTAAATATAGGTTCACGTCATCAGCAAACGGATAATTTGAACTCTTCTTTTCCTATTTGTATTCCTTTAATTTCCTTGTCTTGCCTAGTTGCTCTGGGTAGAGTTTCAAAGACTGTTGAGTGGGAGTGGTGAAAGTGGGCGTCCTTGTCTTGGTCCTGTATTTGGAGTAAGTGTTTTCAGTTTTTCTTCATTCAGAATGTTGGTCTTAGATTTGTCATACATTGCCTTTACAATGTTGATGTAAGTTCCTTCTCTCCCCAGTTTTTCTAGTCTTATACAAATGAATGGGTGCTACATTTTGTCAAGTGCTTTTTCTGCATCTATTGAGAAAAATCATGTGATTCTTGGCTTTAAGTCTATTGATTTGGTGAATTACATTTATTGATTTCCATATGTTGATCCAACCTTGCATCACTGAGGTGAATCCCACTTGGTCATGGTGCACTATCTTTTAAATATCCTTTTGTATATGGTTTGCCAATATTTTATTAAGAAGTTTGCATCTATGTTCATCAATGATATTGGTCAGAAGTTTTCTTTTCCCTGATGTGTCCTTGTCTAGTTTTTGTATCAGGCTTCATAGAATGAATTTGGCAGAGTTTCCTTCTTTTCTATTTCATGAATAATTTGAGGAGGATTGGGATTAGTTCTTCTTTAAAGGTTTGGTAGAACTCAGCTAGGAATCCATCTGGTCCTAGACTTTTCTTTGTTGGAAAGCTTTTGGTGGCTGCTTCAATAATGAAATTTATCTGTTTCAGTTTTCTGTATTCTCCTGGTTCAATTTGGATAGGTCATATATCTAGGAATTTGTCTATGTCTTCAAGATTTTCTAGCTTATTGGAGTATAAATTTTCAAAATAGTGTCTGATGATCCTCTGGATTTCAGTAGTGTCTTTGGTGCTATTTCTTTTTTCATCTCAGATTTTGATAATTTGAGTTTTTTTCCCTTTTTCTTTTGGTTGGTTTGCTACGATTTATCAATTTTGTTTATCCTTCAAAAAATGAACTCTGTTGATTTTTTATAGTGTTTTTCTTAATCTCAATTTCATTGATTTTGCATTTTAATGATTTCCTGTCTTCTACTGATTTTGGTGTTGGTTTGTTCTTCTTTTTCTAGGACTTTGAGAGGAAATGTTAGATTATTTTATTTGCTACCTTTACACTCTCTTAATGTATGAGCTCAATGCTATGAACTTTCCTCTCAGAACTGCCTTGATACTGTCGCAGAGATTTTGATATATCTGTTCTCATTTACTGCTGAGAATTTTTTTATTTCTCTCCTGATTTCTTCCATTTGTCATCCAGAAGTATAGTATTTAATCTCTAGGTGTTAATTTCTATTTTTTATCTTTTAATTGATTTCTAATTTTATTCCATTATTATCTGATAGAATGCAAGGTATCATCTCAAAGATTTGCTTAGTGGCCTAAAATATGGTCTAATTTTAGAAAATGTTCCATGTGCCGATGTGAACAAAGTGAATTCAGTCATTGATAGATGAAATATTCTATACTTGTCTGTTAGGTCCATATTGTTAATTGTACTTTTGAGTTCTGTAGAATCTTTACTCAGTTTTTGTTTGGGTGACCTATCCAGTAATGAAGAGGCATTGTAAAGTCACCCAGTATTATTGTATTGTGGCCTATCTGATTCTTAATATGTTTTTTTCTTTTTTTTTTTATTGTACACAAATGGGATACATGTTGTTTCTCTGTTTGTACATGGAGTAAAGGCATACCATTTGTGTAATCATAAATTTACATAGGGTAATGTTGTTTGATTCATTCTGTTATTTTTCCCTTCCCCCACCCCTCCCACCCCTCTTTTCCCTCTATATAGTCCTTCCTTCCTCCATTCTCGCCCCCCTCCGTAACCCTAACTCTAACCCTAAAAACTAACACTAACCCCTCCAACCCCCCCTTTATGTGTCATCATCCACTTATCAGCGAGATCATTCGTCCTTTGGTTTTTTGAGATTGGCTTATCTCACTTAGCATGATATTCTCCAATTTCATCCATTTGCCTGCAAATGCCATAATTTTATCATTCTTTATGGCTGAGTAATATTCCATTGTATATATATATACCACAGTTTCTTTATCCATTCATCAACTGAAGGGCATCTAGGTTGGTTCCACAATCTGGCTATTATGAATTGAGCAGCTAAGAACATTGATGTGGCTGTATCTCTGTAGTATGCTGATTTTAAGTCCTTTGGATATAGGCCGAGGAGTGGGATAGCTGGGTCAAATGGTGGTTCCATTCTAAGTTTTCTAAGGAGTCTCCACACTGCTTTCCAGAGTGGCTGCACTAATTTGCAGCCCCACCAGCAATGTATGAGTGTATCTTTCTCCCCACACCTGTTGTTCCTTGTATTCTTGATAATCGCCATTCTAATTGGGGTGAGAAGGAAGCTTAGGGTGGTTTTGAATTGCATTTCTCTTATTACTAGAGATGTTGAACATTTTTTCATATGTTTGTTGATTGCTTGTAGATCTTCTGTGAAGTGTCTGTTCATTTCCTTAGCCCATTTGTTGATTGGTTATTTGCATTCTTGATGTAGAGTTTTTTGAGTTTTTTATAGATTCTGGAGATTAGTGCTCTATCTGAAGTATGATTGGCAAAGATTTTCTCCCACTCTAGGCTCTTTCTTCACATTGCTGATAGTTTCCTTTGCTGAGAGTAAGCTATTTCGTTTGAGTCTATCCCAGTTATTGATTCTTGCTTTTATTTCTTGTACTATGGGAGTCCTGTTGAGGAAGTCTGGTCCTAAGCCGACGTGTTGAAGATTTGGACCTACTTTTTCTTCTATAATCTGCAGGGTCTCTGGTCTGATTCCCAGGTCCTTAATCCATTTTGAGTTTAGTTTCGTGCACGGTGAGAGATATGGATTTAGTTTCATTCTGTTGCATATGGATTTCCAATTCTCCCAGCACCATTTGTTGAAGAGGCTATCTTTTCTCCATTGCATATTTTTGACCCCTTTGTCTAGTATGAGAAAATTGTATTTATTTGGGTTTGTGTTTGTGTCCTCTATTCTGTACCATTGATCTACCTTTCTATTTTGTTACCACTACCATGCCGTTTTTGTTACTATTGCTTTGTAGTAGAGTTGAAGATCTGGTATTGTGATACCCCCTGCTTCGCTCTTTCTGCTAAGGATTGCTTTAGCTATTCTGGATTTCTTATTCTTCCAGATGAATTTCATAATTGCTTGCTCTATTTCTGTAAGGTATGTCATTGGAATTTTAATATTGAGAAGGTTTCATTTGATTTGTGTAGATGCTTCATTGATTAGGGCATAAATATTTATAATAATTATATCTTACTGATGTATGATTCTCTTAAGCAGCATGAAATAACCTTCTTTGTCTCTTCTGAATAATTTTGGTTTGAAGTCCACTTTATTTGATATGAGAGTAACAATCCCTGCTTTTTTTTATGAGATCCAGGTGTGGTATAGTTTCCCCCATCCTTTCCCCTTCAATCTGTGGATGTCTTTGGAGTCTTTTACAGAGAGCATATTGTTAGTTCTTGTTTTTCAATCCATCTGCCAACCTATGTCTTTTGATTGTAGGGTTTAGACCATTTATATTCAGTGTTATTATTGAGACATGATTTTTTAGAAAAAATTTTGAGAGAAGGTCTTGCTAAGTTGCTTAAGGTCTTGCTATGTTACTGAGGCTGGCTTTGAACTTATGATCCTCTTGGCTCCTGCCATTTTGATTTATTTCTCATTATTAAATTGGACTTGCTTTTCCTTTAATTATTCTTCTAGTGTAATTCATCCCTATGCTGATTTTCATTTTTATTTTTCATTTCTTCTATTAATTGAGTATGTTTTGTGGCACTCCAATGTAATATCTTGAGATAAAAGTTATTAATCTATCACAAAGCCCTTTTCCTCAGCTATTTAAAAAGCAGGAAGATTCTGGAAAGAAAATGAGATCAAGGAATCTGATGATTCCTTTTATTCTATATTTTTTACTATATAATTTCCTATAGAATGGGGAAAAATAAAAATGGAAAGAAAAGTAAATACTTCTGTATTACTTCTATTAAAAACAAAGAAGTAAATGCTTACAAATAATTACAAAATGTGAATTTGGATGATAGAAAAATTTTCTTAACAATTTCATTTTTTTTAAAAAAAGGAAAATGCATTAGTTCCAGAATTTTGAAAATATTGAATAAAAAACATATTATAATGAGCAAGGGAACAAACACACCCTAGAATTTAATTCAGTCATCTCCAGTATGGTTACCTCAAAGTAACTCTCACCACTTGCAGCTGAGTTCATCAAATGTTTTAATAACAAAGTAAATCTTCATACAACTATATCAGGCTGTTTTTAATAACTTGATTGAGATATAATTCCCACACCATACAATACACTAAAGTATAAAGTATACAGTCCAGTGATTTTTAGTATATAAGCATAGTTGTACAACCATCACAAACAAGTTTTTTTTTTTAACTACTTAAAAGTCTTCCAGTTTTAAGGGAGATGCTTGCTCAGCTACAAGTCTCTCAATTGACACCATACTTTTCCAAACAAGCAATTTCACTCAGCATCTTATTGACAAACCACTTTTATCAGAATGCCCGGGGCTATCTAGCTGCAATTCTGTGAAAGAGTGATTGGAAATGTACGCTGGATCATTTGGGATTCCAAAGTAAATTCACCTGAAAGCTTATTTAGTGTGAATGAGAGTTGCCAGGCTGCTTGATGAATGCCATGCTGAAGAAGATTGATGATGGAAAAGAGGGAGCAACTACAGATCTACTCCCTCCAAGAGCACAGCCATCAGCTTTGACTGAAGACTGGTTTGGGTTAGATCCTTTTTAATGCTGGATTGTCAAGGGATTCCCACCACCCGAAGGGCAAAACACACAAGGGCATCGTTATGGTATGAAGGTGTGCATGTGTGTGTGTTGGTGAGCATAGTCCTAACCTAGACAACAGAAAAGCATCTTCCAAAAGGTTCTTACTTGTCAGGATGGTATTAGGAGAAAAATATTTAAAGGTAAATGGGAAATGGAGATAGTCTGTGATGCATTGATAGTTTTCTCACTGGATAATTACTTCATTTAAAGCCATGTTTTTTTTACTCATGCTTCTGGTCACTCATACTTTCTTGTAGCTTTCTTTGTAAATTTGGTAGCAATCAATTTTTGACTTCTTACCTTCTCATCTAATTAATATTTGTATTTAAACACTAAACCTCACCAAGCAATGCCTTTGATAATTCTTGCTGGGTGATTTTACATTTATATGCATCTTTGTATTGTAATATACATGCACCTTCTGTGATATTATTGCCTTTAGAAAATAAATTGTTCTTTTTTGTGCTAGTAAATTTGTTGTATAATATATGTTTCCTTTCTTTGGCATCAAAATAAAAAAAAATAAAATCCGTATATCATTGAAATGCCTGAAACTTGACCATTGTTTTTTTGTACTAAGGAAGGCTAAGTACCACTTTGTGTGAAATGGCAAAGTGACACAGACCATTTGGAAAATCAAAACAACTATGCATTCTACCCAAACATGGCAGGATATTTGCATGACTCTGGAAAAGTTGCAGAATCTGTAGCTGAATGAGGAAACCTCAGATTCTTCAGAGTTCTTGCATGATAATTATTTTGTCAGCATATAATCAGTATCAAATCAGTTATTTGTTGCAAACTAGCTGTTTTTAAATTAGTCTATAAATATTTGGAACAATAATTATTTGTGTGATGTAAGTATGTGTAATTTCTGTGAATATTTGTGTGTGTGCCTGTGTTTATCTTCTATAGAATATAAGTTCTCTGGACTAGACAAAGGGGAATGAAGGGAAGGGAGGGGAGATGGAAATAGGAAAGGCAGTAGAAAGAATCAGACATAACTTTACTATGTTTATGTATGCATACACAACCAGTGTAACTCCACATCATATACAACCACAAGATTGGGATCCTGATTAGAATAAGTTATACTCCATGCATGTATAATATGTCAAAATACACTCTACTGCCATGTATATCTAAAAAGAACAAATAAAAGAAATACCCTTACAAGCCACTTGTTTTCCTATTTTGAATTGCTTCAGTCTCTCAAACTAAAAGAAAATAAATCTCTAACCCAGATACTCAAAATGATGCTGCTCCTCATTATTTTATCCTAAGATGAATGTGCAGATAGAGTAAATAAGAGGGACATAATAATATTAAAGTCTTTTTATTTTTATTTTTTCAATCTTATGTGCAACTTCAGTAAAGTAGAATAAATGAAGAACTAAAGGGCTTTAACTAGCATTTTCTGCAGTCATTTCTGATAATACTTAGTACTTATTTATTTTGGTGTGTAGTGTAAAATCTGTAACGTGTTATGCTCAAGGCTCCTGTTTCTCGAAGACTTGAATAATCTCACAATACTTAAAGGTAATAAAAGTACCTCGGACTGTGACCATTTAAAAAAAATAAATTAGCTTGCTTTCTACCACAAACTTGGAGCTGTTAATTATTTTCAGCCTCACAATCAGACTCTTGGTCCCTACATCTGTTAACAATGGAAAGTAATGAAAGAAATAATGTTGATGATGATTTCTCATGACTTACCAACAGTGAAATAGTAAGTGGAAGGGAAAGTCTCTTTCTCAGCTAACAGGCTGGATGGAGATCACAATTAAGCAGTTGGCTCTGATTTTCCTTTCCTCATTGATATTTCCTTTTAATATCCCTTTTAGTGACTGAAGTTGTTAATAAACTCACATGCTAATTAGTTTTTAGTACTAAATATCCTTCCCAAGTTTCAAAATTTGATTCTGGAAAGATTATAAAAATATGGTTATTTTAATATTCTCTCTCTTTTTTTTTCTTTCTACATTGTTAAATAGAATTGAAAATTTGCCAAGGCTTTATAAATGAACTTTCAAAGTCAGTGAATAGCTAGATTTTCTTTAATGAATCAATCTGTTTAGTTTTTTCTTTCTTTTTAAAATAATACCACAAACTTTGAACTTCTTGGCATCCACTTTGGGATGCTATAATTCCCCAAAGGAGGTTGTTTGAAGCAAGAGTCCTTGGGACTGTGTTCAGGAAAAAAAAAATTGCTGGAAAATATAACATATAAATGTCAACCAATTTGAGGAAGGGATAGACAAAGACAGCTTGGAAAATTCCTTACTCATGAAAGTCAGTTAGTACAATATTTTCAATTTAATACTTTTTAAAGTATTTTTGGCAAAACTAATCTAACTTTGAAAATAATTTAATACTATGCTTTTAACTCAGCGTTTTAGTGAACTCAGCATTTTAAAAAGAAATCTAGCCAACTTTTCTTACAATATGAATTTTTCTTTTCTTTCCTTTTCTTTTTTGAAAATTGAATACTCTCTGGTCTTATTACTGATTTGATTTAATTGTATTACTCACTATTCAGTTATGTATGGAAAGTAGATAGGAATGTTTGTAGATAGTTTAAATTGGGATGGAGAAGATAATCACAAATCTCTTTCATGCTGAAAGTGCCTGAAGAACTTTGAGATTCAGTTTTATTGAACACCTTGGTGATGAGAGTAAATAGAAGTTAATGGAAGTTGTAAATGTGTCCAAATAGATAACTGTTACTCAAGGTTAATGAAAATTAAGAAAATCAAAAAATGACAAACCTAAAAAAGATAGTTAGAAGTTCCCTAAATGAAAAATTGTAGAAAGCAAAATTAAGTTATAATGTAGAAAAATGGTAATGGTAAAGATGCCATTCTGAGATCTCATGATATTCATAAAATGGCACATTGATTGTATTTCCACATGGAATAGAACAGCATAACATTGAATTACATTCTGATTTTTTATTTATGTTGAGGCAGTTTTACATCAAAATATATATATTATGTGGTATCTATAAGTTGTAATAGTTAACAGCAAAAAATGATAGTAGGATTACAGTATATTTTCACATACATGGAACATTTGACATAGGTTGATAGAATTGATGAGAATCTAATTACACAAAGGAAAAAGTTCACCAACACAAAATGTATCACAGGAAGAATAAATTTATTAATCTCGCAAAAGTCAGTTGCTTTAAGAGCTTTAATTTTGTCTTCCATTTGCTACACTTGTTGGCAAAGCAATAGAACAATGGTGATAGAACATGTTTATCAGTTTTTTTCTATGTTCTAATTTGTGTCAGTAATAATATTTAAGTAAAATATAAAATTGTGTCATAATGTTTTATAAATGGAACACTTTGATAATAAAATTAATGAAAATATGGTGTCTAGCAGGGATATATTTCTTTAATATAATTCCATTAATCCTAAAACTGTCTAGATGGTCTCTTCACATTTCTGTATAAAAAGAGATTGGCCAAAATGTTTCCAGTATTCTTTACTAAACTTTGAGAATTCAAGAATAGATCATTTTTCTCTGATGAATTAGTTCATAATTATAAAACACTAAAATATATATTGAGCTCATAATCTTTTAAAATCCATTTATTGATCTGAAATTTCACAGTGGATTGATTTTAATATTTTTTTCCCTATGAACTCCCTATTATTTGATTCCTGCTTTTGCTTTCTGTTTTGTTTCATTTCAGTTAACTATAGGGTAGTAAGAAAATGTGAAATAAGCAGTGCTTATTTGAAATGAAAGATACACATCTATGCAGTTGTCAGAAAAGTCTTTGCTCCTTCCTTGGGATTTGGAATGCCTGATGTAAATTCAGAATTGTTTTCTTCTTTAGAAACATGTGACTGCCTAAGATTTAATTTTAAAAAATAATAAAAGAAGTAGAAGGTAGCAATGGAAGGGAAATAGGATGAAGAAGCAAAGAAAAGAAGGGAGAGGAAGAGGAGGAGGAGGAAGTCGTAAAGGAGGAGGGGAAGCAAAGAGAAGAGATTGAGAATCCATACTGAATTTGTATCACAATTGAATATATCCAATTTAATGTTTTATATATATATAATATGTATGTGCTATTTTCAATATTAATCACTTCAATAGAAAAGAAGAGTCAAATATTATTTCCATGTATTGCTGGGTTCTGTCTTTTTAAAGAAAACATCATGCATGCTTTTATATAAATAATTTAGAATATGTTTACTTTAAAATTTGATAATTTAATCTTATAATTTAGAAAGGAAACCTCCAATGATATCAGTGTTTTAAAAGACATGACTTTTATAATCTTAATATTTTATAATACTTAAAATAGTCTTGTAATAATCTAAAAAATAAGCATTGTAAATGGCATACTTTCATAGATTGTATAATCTAGTTAAGAGATGAATAATGGGCAACACAAGGAAATAATTGCATAATTTCTAACTCAAGGAGTTATGGAAATATTATGAAAGATTTCCACTAATTTAAAAGTATCATTCAAGTATTTATGGCAATGAAATATGTATCTTCAAGTTACGATAGATGCTCATATTGAGAAGGAAAGCAAGTTGGGAGACTCCATTTTCACAAAACAAGCAATGTCTTTTTGTAACCATGAACATTGGTGTAGTTACTTGAATGGGAACTCATGCCACTTGCTCTCCCCACCCTCCCACCCGAGGGTACGGTGTGAAATGTCCGATTCTGAGAGAGACTTTGGGACTGAGCCCATCAGAAGGATCTTCATTTTCTGCAGTATAACTGAAGGGAAAATCTGCTCATAGGCCGGGTGAAGTGTTGACCTATTCAGTGCTGAATTGAAAAGTCTTTCAGACATAATCTTCATAGCTGCCCCCTGTCATCTCTTTATTTCTGTTTTTATCACCAAAGCTCAAGTTTATAGGTCTTTATAATTGATCTAATTAGACTTCTTTCTGAATGTGTCCTTCTCTGTATTTGTCAATTTGATCTCTGAATTTCTTCCATCAAGGAATTCGTCACTATTTCTGGCCAACTAATAGAATCTTTGTTTGTTTCTAAAATTCTTTTTTTAAAAAGCATTTATGTGTAGAAAAAGAATTTTTTACTGCCTTAATCCACTATTATTTTTTAAATTTTGTTTATTTTTATTTTTACAGACTGCATTTTGATTCATTGTACACAAATGGGGTACAACTTTTCATTTCTATGATTGTACAGAATGGATTCACACCACTTGTGTAATCATACTAAAATTCTTGTGAATACATTCTGCAAAAACTGTTGTATTTGTATTCTTTCAATGACTTAGTACTTAAGGATATGTGAATGCTTGCAATTTTGACTTTGTCCCTCTTCTAAGATCTTCATACTAGTTTGTACAAACAGATCTCAGGATATGTTTAAGAGGACATAAGAAACAAGCAGTCTATAATTTGTACTTGTGCTTCATGCTTATGATTTTGGTATCTGCAATTTTCTTTAAAATAGTGGTGAAATAAATATTGTACTTTTTGTGTGAGGTAGATGAATTTGGATCATTCTTTGTGAAAGAAACTCTGAACTTGGTAATATAAGACTACAGTATAAAAGTTGATGTTTAAAGAAACAAATATACTTAGTCTTTAGAAGTTGGTAGTAAAAATAACCATGGTAAGCACAGTTCAATATTAGGAGCAATAGTTCAACCTGCAAGTCAATAGCCTGTTCTCTGAGTTGCAACTCTGAGATAAGAAGAGTTATTTTAAAACTGAAGATTGATATATTAACAGATCATAGCATTCTGCCTTGTCCTTCCTTGTCTATTTGTTTTTTTTTCTATCTCATTCTATACCTCCCATGCTTCACTCTTTCACTTTTATCTCATTGTCTATTCTTTCCCTTTCTGTATCTTTATTCATTTATTCCTTATTTTGCTGTGATATCCAGGCATATATCTCACTAGGGTAGATCAAAAATTTGATGACTCACCTATGACTTAAATTGTTAAGTAGAAAAAATCCATTTGACCAATATTTGCTGTATTTCTCCAATGTGTCAGTTATTTCTTAGACATTGGAGATACAGAAGTAAACACAAAATTCTAGCCTCAAGGAAACTTGCATTATCTGCTCTGGTTCCAATATGGTAACTATAAGCCACATGACTTTAAAAACATTTTTTTTTCCTTTTAGATGTTGATGGATCTTCATTTTATTCATCTATTTATATGTGGTACTGAGAATCAAACCCAGTGCCCCACACATGTGAGGTAGGCACTCTACCACTGAACCACAACCCCAGCCCCACATGTGACTTTTGAGCACTACAAATGTGGTTGGTCCAAAATGAGATGTACTTTAATTGTAAACTACACACCAGATTTCCAAGATTCATCCATAGAAGAGACTGTTAAATATCTCATTCATAATTTTTATGGTGATTACATTTTAATATAATATTTTGGATATGTTATACTAATTAAAATATACTATTTAAATGGGTGTTGCCTGTTTGTATTTTCTCATTACACTGTGACTACTAGGGGCATTTAACATTATGTGTGTGCCTCATGTTCTTTCTATTGGCCAGTGTGGCTCTGAATACTTAACTAATTTCCATGTTAAAAGCTGCAAATTTAATTTTTCTTTTTGAAAATGAAGTAGTTTTTACTTTTATTTCCTTCCAATTTTTAGTTTAGCTTTGACTAAAATTGTCTGGTGTGTGTGTGTGTGTGTGTGTGTGTGTAAAAACACAAAATATATATGAGAAATTTGAAGAAAGAGAGAGTAGATGGTTTGCTCAAAATTACTTAGAAAATATATGCCAGAAAAAGTAAGTAAATGAAAATCTCATGGATTTCAGCATATACCTATGAACAATAAGCCATAAGAGTAAAAAATACTGACTATATGAAAAATAAAAACCAATATTTCCTGAAGATTTCAGAAATGTTACATGAATTGATTATGTTCACTTGTTGGCCTCATTCCTCAAAACCTTCCAAAAAAACAGGCTAAACATTGCCTATGTCAGAGTCTCTACTGATGCCACTCTAAACCCATAAATGAGATGTCCTGAATAGTAGCATATAATTAACAGTGCTCAATGTGATGATATTTGAATAAATTAAAATGCAAATGAAAAGACATTAAAAGAGTATCAGTATTAATAATTATGATTATAACAGGGAGAATGGTGAATTTTTAATTTTGGTTTTGATGAAATAATTAAAAATATAGTAATCCCTGTGTGAGACTTTAAGACAGTAAACTGGCTTTTAACTGAGAGGAAGTTGATTATAGAAACCAGCTTGCTGACAAAGGAAAATGGATCTGTTTGTACAGAATTAATTAAGCAGTAGGCCTTGATTTTTGAAGTTAGATTCTTCAAGTTCTACTTCGTGTGTTGAACTTCAACACTAAAGTCATTGCACATGTTTGTATTCTACTTTGGTAGTTTAAAGGTTTTTTGTTATTATTGTTGTTCATTTATTCTATAGGATGAAATAAATTCTGAGATTAAATACGTTATATACAAGTTTTTAATTTCTCATTTTTCATCATTAATAACAATAACTGTCATTTCTTTCTGAAAAACAAAGAATTAAAAACCTCTGATTTCTTGAAATACTCTCAAAGGTCATTGAAAGTTGTCATGTGGATTTCCACAATTTAAGAAAATGAGATGCAAATATATATGAGTAATAAATTGTAGAGACTTTGATTGCTATTTTTTTAATTTTTACAGACTGTGTTTTGATTCATTGTACACAAATTGGGTACAACTTTTCATTTCTATGGTTGTACACAATGTAGATTCACACCATTCATGTAATCATACATGTGCATAGGGTAATACTGTCTGTTTCATTCTACTATATTTCCATCCCCCACCCCTCCCACCCATTTTTCTCTACACATCCAAAGTTCCTTCATTCTTCTCTTACCTCCATCCCCCCTCGTTATATGTCATCATCTGATAAGTTGACATCTGATAAGGTATCAGAGAAAACATTCAGCCTTTGGATTTTGGGGCTTGGCTATTTTGTTATTGAATTTATTGCATTATCTTCAATTTCCCTTTTAGAGTGCTCATTTGCTTCCTTTCCAAAGGAATGATAACAAATATTGATTGAGTTTCTGCTATGTACCAATCTTTGTGCTAGATACCTCTGTAAGTGTCTTATTTTTATCTTTTAGTCTCATGATAATTTCACACGTTATGCACATTGTCTTTATTTTAAAGGTGAAAAAAAGAAATAAAACCTAAACTGTCTTATTCAACTTCGCTCAAATACCTAACCAAATATTTATTTCATAATAAATATTCACTAAACATTATTTAATAATTACACTAATCAGTGTGTATTATAAATTTCTTTAGGGCTATCTCCTCCCATGTGCTTGAGGTTTTAAATGATTTGAAAAATCATAACAGACAAAAAGTGTTGATTGGTTGTATTTTTTCCTTGGATCATGTAAATTAATATAGTTCTGAAATCAGAGGTCTTAAAGTTAGTTGGCAAGGAATTTTAAAAATAGTTATAGGTGTTTTTTCTCCCATATTTCTTCATAACTCCTGTTTCAGATATGAAATTTGCACTGTTAGATGAACTCTTTTTCTATTTATTATTCTTAATTTAGTACCATAGAACATCCTCCCTCAGATTAAGTAACTTCTGTAGTTTTATATACTTTAAATTAAAAAGTACATCCTTGAGGCTAATTTCTTCTTCTGCTATTTATATTTAATATTGAGTTATAGACCTAAATCTATTTCTGCTGATTAACTCTTCTAATACATTTTCTGCAGCATACCTAAAATTGCAGTTTCCATTGACTACAATAAAGGATGACTCTGGGACCAGAGTGTACCTTACTGGTAAAGTGCTTGCCTAACATATACCAGGGCCTGGGTTGGATGGCCCTGTAGTTTAGCCAGATTATAGAACTATAATTCCATAGAATATTGCTTAAACACATTTAACAATTATCTCCAGTAAATGTGTCTGTTTCTTCACCTAATATCATGTGTAGAGAACCCATAGGATTAAGGTACACTGATTAATTTCTAGCCATCATGACTTTTTTCTCTATAATTGAGGGAGAAAAGTTCAGGGCAAGATATTTTAGCAGTATATATTGATCATCTTTTGATACTCTAAGCAAAAGATTTCTAGGGGTCAAACTATACTACTTCAAATAACTTTTGGTCTTTTAATGCTCCTTCAGAACCTTTTGTAGAAATATCACTTGGTGGTTGAATGAAGGTAGGATGATTGTTTGACAGAGAAAATGCCAACTCTAAATGTTATAAACAAAACCACTTTCTCAGTCTCATTCATTTATAACTAGATATACAGAATTCTTGCTCTTCTCAACAGTGATTGAATGAATAAAGACGAGGAAGTATCTCCTGAATACTTTGCAAACTGTTTTATAATTTCTGAGAATAATTCTGGATATGTTATAATTTGGCTAGCAATAATCAGAAAGAGGAGTTTCAAATGAATTTAGATTCAGTTAACATCTAATGTCTAGGCCTCGTGTATAATGGAGAGTGTGTCAGTACTCTCTCAACTATTGTGTTTTATGTCAAAATCAACAACCAAATATTTTACTAAGGAACTCCTCATCTTCTGTTTTCTGAACCCATTTAGCTCTGTATCAAATTTTCTACAAATTTTTTGTTTTGTTTGACTTTTTTTTTAAAATAAGGAGTTAGAATAAAGAGAAAAATGGTTAATATGGTTAATGTCTTTCTCAAAAATTCAGCATGTACAACTAATTAGAACAAATAAAATTTTAAAAATTAAAAAAACATTAAAATGAAGAACAAAATTCAGAATGAAGTTATATCTTTCTTGGTTGTGGTACATGGTTTGGGGATTTCATTCTAGTATATGTACATTTGAGAAAACGTAATGTTATTCAAAAGTTTTTATTTGCCTTTAGCTCTTCCTTGAAAACATAGAATCAATGTGTGGTGGTCTATTTTTGGACAAAGAGGTTAATCAAATCTTTTTATATTCAAGAGAAAATACTAACTTGGACTCACAGTGCTTAATATTTATAGTAATCTATAAAATTACTATATTTTAGACACTATCCTATGACCCCAACTTTATATTATGTATGAGAGCAAAAGATCCCCAAAGAATTATTATTTGAAGGAACAACCCTACAAACATACTATGCATTTATTTCCCTCAGTTCTATATGCTTTTCATTTAGATACATGATTAGAAATCTATAAACCTGGACTGTATTTATTTGAAATCCCTGTCTTATAAAATATTGTGTTCTTGGTAGACATAAGAAAAGACTAAGTGTTGTAATTCTTTTTGCATACATTTTTATTACTGCTACTGAATAGGTCTTGGTATGTAAGCCAAAGCATGATTGAAATATATATCCAAGGAATTAGCTTTTCAAGTCTTTTTTTCTGTCAATAATCAGCATGATTTATATTTCATTAAGTAGTAAAAACCATGAACCTTATAGTGCTTCCTTTTCAACCTGGGGATCCAAGAGCTCATATTTTAATAAATAAAAATAAAGAAGCCACCCTGCTCTCAGAATAACGTTTTGCTCTCTTCTCCTTTTAAAGCATTAAAATAATACAGCTTTTAGAATTTAATGGGGTCTTAAGAGGTCATCTGATCCAATTCCTTGGTTTGCTAAGGGGAAACTGAGGCTTTAGGTGGTACAGTGATAGAGCCAAGGACATACAGGTACTAAGACACTGAACTCATATCAGGACACAGGCCCTTCCAAGTTTGATAGGCATTTTATTTTAAAGTCTGGTTTTCTTATTCCTTTCAGTGATTCAATGACAAATATTTGGATACTTCATTTGAAGTTATTTCATGAGCTTTTTGGAAGTACTTCAAGAGTTAAAAATTTTGAAAACAAAAAAATTTTTGGGTTCATTGAATATGCCATCTAGAAATCTGTACAATTAAATCCTTTATTTATGAAGAACTTTAATTGATTTATGTCCTATTTAATTTTTTTTTCTGGGTAAATAAATTTTGGGTAAATAAATTTGTAAGCAAGTATTCATAATTTTTTTCCAGAAATAATATGAATCAATGCATCTAAACTTTCAGAATTAAATTAGAGGGCTGGTAAAAAAAAGTGATAGCACTTAATATTAGAATTTAAATTATTCAGAAACTAGGCTGCTTTTACCAAGCAGCAAGTTAGGACATGGAGTTTAATAAATATTGAATAAAATAGGAAGAAATGTGAATTTGATGAAGTTTGTTGGCAATTAGAGCAATTTATTTCACTATTAACATGACAAGCTCTAAATGGAAATCAGCTATGGATGAAAATGTAATTTTATTGCTTGGTATTCCCAGTGCCATGTAATTAAATAAAGGAATTGGGTGAAGGGGCATCAGGGTGTCCATGGCTGACTATTCCAGCAAAGCCACCATCCATCATGCATGGGTTTATTACCTCACAGTACTGAGGTGGGCTTTATTTGTGAGTTTATGTATAGTCAGAGAGGATATTATATAGTGTTTTTTCTACTTGAAATAATGTATCTTGTATTTCAGATGGAAAGAAAATAATAGATTTGTTTGGTTAGAGATGCCATGTTCAATTAAATATTGTATTTTGAAGTATATGAAAAGCAGACATAAAAGTTTTTATATCTTGAAATGAAAAGCAAATAAAAACAGACTATCACTGTGTATTATCTACTATCACATATAAATAATCTTTTGCTATTATCTACTTAAATATTGAGTCAGGAATGTTTATCAATATATATGTGTGTGAGTACATATGAATACATAACCCACAAATTAATTAGCCATTTATACATAAGCAGTCAAGCAAATGTTTCATGTTTACTTATGCAGATTTAGTTTTGCAACTATCTTTGAGTCCAGTTTAATTATTTTTAGTATGTCGAAAGAAGATATAGGCTATTTTAAAATTACACATTATTTCAGAATAACTACCTTGATTATTGTATTACATTTCTTCTCTATTCAGTATATTCTAAAGATTCTTAGATTTTCTAATTACTAGAAGGGCTCAGATGCTTGAATAGTGAACTTGTAAATCTTACAATGTGCAGCATGGCTTGAGAGTTTTGCTCTCACCTGCTACTCCTATGGCATCTTTTGTTCAATAAAAGATTCTGCTTCAGTTCTGATATATGTCTGATATAAAACAAAAGCTTATAGGTGCTTTATAACTAATTTTACACCTTTTGTGTACTTTTTATGGGACTGGTTTAGAACACATTTGGACACCTAGACGGACTGGTGGGAATGTGTCTCTGAATATGCCACAAACAGAAAAGCTTGTGTGCTTTAAATAAAGCCAGCACCATTTGTCCTGTCTAGCCTGGACATGAATGAAACTTCTCCAGTTCCATATTTACTTTAGTGTGTGGAAGCAATTTTGTAGCATATCCAACAACATATTTTTACTACTAGTATATTAGAAAAATGTTTCCCAATTCAGGTATAGCTTGGAACGGCCGTGGAAATTGGAAGACAGTTAGTTTCACTGGATTTACATGATTGATTGTAAAGTTAAAGTGTACATTGCCAAACATCTCTCTACCACCACTGATTATACAGAAACTTCTACAATTTCTTCTTCAACATTCTTTTGTTCTTTTAAATGTTTATTGTGGCTATGCTATGCATCAGTATTCTGTTATGCAATGGATATATGAGGAATAGGAATGTCAGCTATCAAGAAACTTAAAAACTTATGTGGAAATAAAGGTATGTAGTCAATGAAAGCAATTCTGTTGAAGAGGTACTATGATGGTGCGTTAATCAGATTTTCATTTCTGTGACCAGAATACCTGGCATAAACACCACAAAGGATGAAACGATTATTTTGGCTTATTGTTGCAGTTTTCAGTCAATGGTTGTCTGACTCCTTTGCTTTGGGCCTGAGATGAGACAGAACATTATGGCAGAAGTGCATTGCAGAGGAAATCTGCTCAGCCAGCTCCTGGCAGCAGGGAAGCAGAGAGAGAAAAAAGAAGGGGCCAGGGACAAGATATAGTGCACAAGGGTACTCCCACAGTGCTCCACTTCCTCCAACCTGTTTCTTCTACCCCCATCCATTAAGCTCTCAATTGAGTAATCCATGTATGATGTAGAGCCTTCATGACCCTTGTACTTCCCCAAAGCCCCACCTCTGGACATTGATGCTTTGGTGACTGAGCATTCAACATATGAGATTTTGGGGGACATTCTAAGTCCTGACCATAATAGAAATATTTGTGTCCCAATTCAGGCATGATGAATACTGTTCAATATTCTCTGAGGTTAGGTTTCCAAAATGGATTATATATATTAAATATTTAAAATGAGACATGAAATATCAGTAGATTTAATTCAGGGAGGGCTTTTCCAACATAATAGTTGAGGTCATTCGTTGTAGTGAGAAGTGGCTTCCTGAAGAACTTCTTTTCAGTGGTTAATCCTCATATTCTCTACCTTTGTCATAGTTCTCTCAGAATATTCTGGACACTTTAATCTCTATCTTCTGTCTTTTAGAAGTGCCTGAGGATTTTAAGGATTACCCAGTCAGTTCCTTTAAAAAAGAACCTTCTATGTAGTGTCTGTATAAAGATTTCTCATTCGTATTTCCTGTTTTATTTTTATTTTTTAGCTTATACTGTATATACAGATTCTACTAAGCTGTATAAAATGAATGCCCACTACTAAAAAATGTTTATTTTGCACATATTTTTCATTCATTCTCACTTACTGTTTAGAAAGATTTTTCTATAAGGGGAACTCTTTCTGATAAGTCCTTTTCATAACTTTTCTCAGATCCTTTTGTTTTTACCATCTTCAAATCTGTTCTTTGCATTTATTGTGCTTTCTGACTTTTTTTCTATAACTTTATTGAACATTTTGAATTCATTTCAAGTAGTGCCTTCTTAGATTTCTAAATATCCCCAAAGTTTTATTCTGTTGGAAGCATCCTTGGCCAAGTCATATTGTCAACAATATAGCCAGTACATATATGGTTTGAAATATCCATCATCTGATATTGCTTATAATGTCTTCACAGAGATGGAAACAACTCTACAAAGAAGACAGAAATGTAGAAATTGTGTATTTTCTTTATAATGGGAAATTAGGAAAGTTATCTATTTTAAAAAATCATTTTTCTCTCTTTGCTTTTCCCCTATTCCCTTTGCACTTACTTTTAATGTTTTCAAAGAACACATTTCAACAAACACTTCTTCCCTGCTCTTCTACCTTGCATTAAATATGTCTGAGCTCAGCTCACTGTCTCAGGGAAAACATGGCTTCCTGAACAAGAACATGGCAGGAAACAAAACTGGCTCTGATTTCAAGAGTTTGTCTTTATTTACAGCTACTCAGTTTCATCTTGAGTTATTGATCAATAATATTTGATTTGAACTCATTAAAACTAGCACTACTTTTCGGGACTATTGTAACATATGAAAAAGTATAGTACCTTGAATAAGTAATCCATTAGACAATTAAACTGGGATTCTAAGATACGTTTAATATTCAGCAAGATTTCCAGACTGCTTTCCTTCTTTACAACCGTCAGAGTTTTATCAATATTAAACATGTGGTAGCTAAATAGAACCTATCCTCAGCATTTACAAGGACCTAATATCAATGGAGCAAAGCTCCTCCCAATTTGTGAACTTGAACCTGGTTGAAAGGAATAAATGTCTTTATTACGGTGGATAAAGACCTATTCCTATACTGACATGATTAAGCAGAGGGTATAACCAAATATAAATAATTGGAGTATTTTATCAGCAAGGTAAAACCGGGAGAAATTCTCAGCATCCCTCCTGTCTGAGGCTCTTAATCTAATCACTAGAGGGATGGCACCATGAGAAATGTTCACTTTTGCCTGAAAAGCACTGCTTTTCCTGTCCCTTCTCCAAGTCACCATTAAGTGATGATGAGCTAATTCAGTATGGCTCTCTGTCTCCCTTTGGTCCACTTAGAGTTGGAATGTAAATGAAATCTCTCTGATAGGGAAGGAAAATCAAAAGTGTCTTTCTTTGCCACTCTTCTTTCTTCCCCCTTTTGTTTATTCCCCTGATCTTCTGTCTCCTTTATTCCTCTCTCCTCTCCCTCCCATCTATTTTTCCTAAATGTCTTTTTTATGAGTGAATCTCTTCTATTATTCTTTGGCATAAAAAAATTGTTTATATACCTGTGAAGAAATAATGGCTTCAAAATGAAGGGAAGATAATTTATTTAAATGGGAATAAAAGAAAATAGGTACTCGCTGAGTTTTTTTCTTAATAATCACAATAAATGCCATCTTAAAAAGAAATCCCACTAATTACTTAAGCAAAGCTACAATATTCATGTTTTACAGGAGGTCATAATGTTTTATCCTTTTGGAAGTTCACAAGAGCCATTCATTTCTTTCTTCAATTACAGAAATTATTTGACTTTTGTGACACTGTTTTTCTAATAAAAACTGAGGTGATTGCTTAGAATATTTTGAAACTCATATTTTGCTAATCCTTTATTGTACTGCAATTATATGGGGTAATAAAATTGAATCTAATTCACTCTTTATATTGATGGCACATAAAATCAAACACATGGAGTTGGGAGTAAATGCTGTTATGCTGCAAGGTTGAAGTAGAGCCTAACAAAGTATCCTGAAATTAGAGATTTTGTTTAGATAGCATATGTCTATTAAAGACAAGCATATTATCAAATATTTGTATTAAATATATCTTCTTATCAGCACATATTTCATAATCCCAGGGGAATGTATAAAGATGATTTTTCTTAATTCCCTATATGCCAAGTGGCATAGCTATGTCCAGTGACATAGGTAGTGTTGGCTTCTTGATACAAATGGGAGAACTAAGATTGACAGCATTTAGGTAATTTGCCCAGGATAATATGTCTAGTAAGTGGTGAAATCAGTCTGACCAAATTCAACTTATGCTTCTCCAACCACTTCACATTAACCAATGTTGATAATGATAGGGTTATAAAAGCAACAAGGCTCAGTGATATTCCACTGTTTTCATTATTGTATCTTTAGTGATAAAGGGTACCTCTACCAGTAGCACCACTCCCAAGAGTGTCAAATGTCTCAAAGTTTTACATTTTACCTTACATATGTGCAGTTTACTTTGTATGTGGATTTTTAATTTTATGTTTATATATTAAAAATTAGATAAATACCATTGACCAAACCTTAAAACCATGTTTTCTTTGGGATGTCACATGCTTCTTGGGGCATAGATCTGTTGCAGAGAAGCAGAGAATTATGACAGCATATAGAATCAGAACCTTTGAGGGGAACTTCATGGGGGCATTAATATTGTTGTCTTTGCAAATGGTAATACCTTGAATTGTGGGAAGTATAACTTAGAACCCGTATACCTCAGTCCTGAATACTTAAGGTTTTATTACATGAAAATCTGCTATACTATTAGGATTTCCAAATTCATCATGTTAACTCACATGTCTAATATCTGTGGTTAGATCTGTTCCAATTGAATGATTAATGTTCGTTGAATGATGGAGTCATTTTTGAAACACATACTATAGTATAGACTGAGACAAGTTTGAGATACATCATAATGCTCATGTTTCTTCACATGGTATATATTATTTCTAACATTTAAACTAATTTCACCCTACTTCAGAGTTTTACACTATATGTTATAGGAAATTGGATGTCATCTAATGATGACCTGTGATGTTTAAGCTTATCTTTAAGAATTAAAATTACCTAGGCCAAAGGAAAACATAAGATAGATAATATTGTAACTGGAGATTCTCAGACAGTAGTGTGTGATTGTGATGAAGGAAACTGTGGTAAGAAGAAAAGTGTATGGGGCTGGGGTTGTAGCTCAGTGGTAGAGCACTTGCCTAGCATATGTGAGGCACTGGGATTGACCCTCAGCACCACATAAAAATAAATAAAGATATTTTGTTCATTTACAACTAAGATATATATATATATATATAGATAGGTATAGATATAGATATGGAAAGGGTATGTCATGGAAACAGGAAAGGAAAGGTTTACAATATTGTGAAAGTGTTACAAAAGCTTGCTAGCATACCATCTAATAACAAGAGTTCAGACAGATAATAACTACTTATCAGTCCAAATTATTTACCGGGAAACCCTTACAATGGAGGAGTATTCCTGGCTTACTAAAGGAAATCAGCGAAGAAGTCTGTTTTGCTTTCTAGGGATCTTTTTGAATCAAAACAATTATGTTAGGTATTAATTGTCTCTGGAGACCCAAGTGAAGCATATGCAGGGGAGTTACTGCATTTTTGTAAAATATATCTTTATAATGTCTGAGTGAAACAGACAGGAGTAGTGATATTTGCATGTTAGACACATTGAACCAAGAGTTAAAAAGCATTACTAATAAGCTGGGTATGGTGGTATACACCTATACTCCTAGCTACTTTGGAGGCTGAAGCAGGGGATCACAAGTTCAAGGCCAGCCTGGGCAATGATAAGGACCCCCTCTCAGGGAAAAAGAAAAAAAAGTAGAATTGCTAATATTAGAACACAGCTTTTCTGAGTCCACTTGTAGTGATTCATCTGAAAAAAAAAATAAAGGTAATTATATATTTTTAGCATCTTGTGAGTTTGTTTTTTCAAAAATGTTTTTTTTTTTTTTCCCAAAAGGCACCTCGTTTGCAAGGAGTAAGTAGTTCCCTTCATAAGCACATTCCTCCTTGCCCTGGATCCATCTCAACTTACTGCCATCTCAGTTATTATTAACTATTATTCTATTCATCCCACTGTGCTGGGGACTCAAACTTCGGCCCTTGCGCATTCTAGGCTATTATTCACTATTAAAACAGCTCTTCTAGAGCATTAGTCTTTGACCTTTTTAAATAGATTAGAATACCTTTTAAATCTGATCAAAGCAATGGAAATTCTTATTTTTTTCCCTATTTTCATTTGGATATTCGTACAAGAAAAACACAGAAATACTGTTAGACTAAATGATATTTGTAATCACATTAATCTCCAGAAAAATCACCATTAGTATGATCGCCCACCGCCTGCGGGGACAATCACAACGCATATGCTCTTCTTGATCATAGGAACCAAAAGTCGTTTATTCCGCAAGTCTCAGACTTATATTGAGAACATCAGCCTATCAGAGAGTAGATTACCAGGAAAGTCAGCCTATCAAGGAACAGTCTCCAGGCAGATACCAGGATCACCTCATGTACAACAGCCAACCAGAGTTTCTTCCTAAAACTTGTATATGAGTGCAGCTATGTCTGGCAAGCTGCCAGGCGCCATCTTAGAGATCAGACCATGGTGTGACTCTGGGGCCCTCAGAGCCCGCCCTTGACACATTAGTATTCAGAATAACAAGGAACTCCAGAAACTCAATAGAAAAAAGAAAAAAATAATAGCAACTTGAAAATGGGTAATAGACCTAAATAGACATTTCTCAAAAGAAGACAGACAAATGACCAACAGGTATATGAAAAATTGCTCAACGGACACCACTAATCATCAGGGAATAGCAAATCAAAACCACAGTGAGCTGTGTCATTGCATAAAGATGCCTGTAAATGAAAAGATGAAAGCATGTGGCTGCAGAGGATGTGGAGAAAGGGATCCCTCGCACATTGTTGGTGGGCAAGTAAACTATCATGGCCACTGTGAAGAACGGTATGCATGTTCCTCAAAAACTTAAACCTTGAACTACTCTATGATCCAGCAGTCCCACTACTGTGTATACAATCCAATGGAAATTGAAGCAGTGCATCCAAGAGGCATCTGTACTCCTATGTTTATTGTAGCACTAGTCACAATATCTAAGAAATGGAAACGACTGATGAATGAAATATGCAATGGAATACTAATCAGTCATCAAAAAGAATGGAATTCTGTCATTCCTAACAATATGGACGGATCTGGAGATTCTTATGCTAAGTGAAGTAATCCCAGCTCAGGAAGTCAAGTACTGTATAATCTCATGCATATGGAGCATATAAAAATGTTGGCATCCTGGAAGTTGAGAGTACAATAGTGGCTACCCAGAGAGTAAGGAGAGCAAAAGGGAGGAAGGGATGCGGAAGGATTGATCAGTGGGTATTAAATATAGTTAGATGGTAGAAAGAATTACTGGTGTCCCATTATGCAGCTGGGTGGATACAGATAACAAGTATGTACTGTGATTTTCAAAAACTTAATGAATGGATTTTGAAGGTTTTAACCACAAAGCAATGATAATTGTCTGAAGATATGTTTTAACTTTATTTAAACATTACACAAGGCCTACATGTATCAAAACATCATCATGTGGTATTCTGTTAACATGTACTTCTTTAGGTTTCTACATATCTTTCAAAATTAAAATCCCATAAAATGGCTTATATAACAACATAAACGTTTTATTTAGTAGTCTTATTTATATTGGACCGCTTATACTGCTTTTATGTAATTGTTATGTGAAATTGAGAATGTTTTAAAATGTTGAAAGCAAGAGTATATGAATATGGGTCATACAAAACATGAAACAAGCGTAATGTGCAAGCAGATATTCTCAAGAGACCTGTTCAGCAGAAGGGCACAGTGTTGGATGTAATTTGTTTATTGACAATCTCCGACAATGGTGCAATGAACCAGCAAACACCACAAAAGTAATGAATCCTTTCCTTTTTTAAGTAATTATATTTGAACAGTTCAAATTAACCTGTGGTTTGAGGCTACTGCTTGGGTGAACTAATTCGCTGATGTAATGACTTTTCTCATTCTTGCTTCAATGATTTAGGTAAGAAAGGAGGGGAAATGAAAATGTGAGGCCATAAGTTTATACTTTAGTGAAAAAAATCTGCTGTTTTCTGCAAGTCACATTTGAAGACTGTTTCCAACTGATCCAATGTTAGACACAATAGTTAAAATGTCAAACTAGAAACAAACAAAATTTCTGTCATGCTATGCTACAGTACTGTGAATAAAACAAACTGAATTGAAAGAGATAGTTTGGTGAATCTTCATAATAGTTTTTTCACAATCTTTTCAAACAGCAGACTGCTGTTTGGTTGGACTATCACTGCTCATTAGTGCTTGAAATCTACTTTTCCAGGGGCCTGCTGCTTATCCTGATGCCTAGGATGGTTGACACCATGCTGGCATTATTTGAGCTGTTATTTCTAAATAATGCTATGCCATTACCTCTGTGTCCCTGCCATTATTATACATAGATATTCAGTAATGAGATGCAAAGAAAAATCTCAGGGGAAGTTAGGCAAGAATTCACAGGATTTAGGACAGTTCCTTGTGTGTGCTTGATACTCAATACACACTGAAAAAGAAATGAAAATAAATGTACTTAAGAATTAATGCATGATTATGTTTTGGAAAACAGTGGTGAATATGTCACCCATAACCTTTTCTATTGTATATTTGTAAACAACTTAGATTTCTCCCATAAATTCTGTATCTTAAAAATGAAAATGCAATGATTATATTCTCAAAAAGGGATTGGCCAGCATTAATACCTCTATTTAGATATAATGGTACGTAAATGATTCAGAAATGTATGGCAAAAATAATTGATGCCATCATGATGAGTTAGAGATCCTGCTTTCTTTCTGATACTGGGAAGCTGTATGGCATGGTGCTTTAATTGTTAATTTAATTTCTTGCGTTATTAATTGTGACCTGAATATGTTATTGATTAGACCTCATGTTCTTGGTCTGTAAACTGGGATCAATAATTATGATCTCTGTCTCACAGATTATAATAAATACTACATGAGATAATTTAGGTAAAACCTTCAACCCAGTTGTAGTTCTTGGAAAACTGAACAATAAATGTTACCTATTGTTATGATAATTTTTATTACCTTGTACAGAAAAGTATTTCACAATGAAAGGGAAATTTGCTACAGAATATATAAAGACTATTATTTCCAGGTTGAAAAAAATGGTATACACTACTTTGAAGCACCTGGGTTTACAATTTCTGGAACTTCAGCTTGGGTTGAACTGGTATCTACTATAAGCATTAAAATCTTCCTTATCTAATAGCCTTCTCAACAAAGACATCATTTTGCTATATATGTTTTTATCTTTGTTACACCTCTTGAAGACAGCTCTGAAAGAGCTTCTTCCTCAATTCCTTTGTTGAAATTCTTCATGAATATCATATATGATGAAGGGTTTATGTGCCGATCATAAGAAAGGTTAAAGATAGTATTGTCTCAGGCAGGGAAGGTACTGAGTTCCCGGGAACATAAAACAGGGAAGAAGAACCCGTTTTGCCTACATTGAGATTCTTTTTTTTTTAAAAATTGTTTATATATATATTTTTAGTTGTTGATGGGCCTTTATTTTATTCATTTATATGCAGTGCTGAGAATCAAGCCGAGTGCCTCACACATGCTAGGCAAGCACTCTACCATTGAGCCACAATCCCAGCCCCTACATTGAGATTCTTTAAAGAACCCTCAGACTTGACCAGGACTGAGGACTAACTGATTATGATGAATCCCTAGGAAACCTACTAATGAATACACGAATCTCTTCTCAAGTTTCTCTTTCTTACCAAAAGAAAGCTATATTATCATAGACAAAGAATATTTTAATTCCTGAAAACAAAGATAGAGTGTAGCAAAGATGCAGTTTTATCTTCTGAGTTAGATTTCACAAAAGAAATAGGAACATCTGAGATTATATTAAACCATGAAGGGAAGCTCATGTAAAACATTTCACTCTGTGTAGGAATTGATCTCTTTTACCAGGTGGCATAGAATAAGATTGATATTCAAGCAGCAAAGAGATAAGCACCATAAAAATTGAGTGTCTGGATTAGAGCAGTCCAAAAGTTTAAAACTATATCTATATTATAAAGCTGGGTCAAATTGTCTTTTGATTAAGTTTTTCATAAATATTTAGTTCTCAGGAGAGCACCCTTTACAAAATCACCATTAGTGAAAATTATAGCAATATGATATGTTTTTAAAATAGCTAACATTTCAAACAAAAGTACAGTTAAAGCTTTGGATTTCAGTTTTGTCCTCTATCTTCAAATAAGTATGTTTTTATATATTTGGATTCCATTACTTTTTATGGATAGTTTAAAATAACTTTATTGTAAAATTCAAATATTTTGATATTTAATTTACATTTATCAGCTTCTGATATAGTATTTTAAGAAAGTTTTGTCAAAATATCTTTAAAATAAAAAATGGAGCCATTGTTAATGGTCATTCAGTATATAAAATTACATTTAATTAAATTACATTGTAATATACATTATGTACACTTTTTCATTTTATTCCAGGTTTTTCTGAACACATGTCATATGTTATTTAGACTATTAGACACAGTTATCAAAAATTATAAATAAAAGTTTATTTTATGTATTAAATTATAGATTTATAATGTTTTCTTTTTTTATGTCTTTTTTTGTGTTTTTCACCCATGATTGTATTTCACAGAATGAATGAAAACATTAGATACGTCCCTAGAAAATGCTTATGGATCTTTCAGTGTTATCACATTAATGACAAAATGAATTATAAATTATTAGCTTTAAGAAATAGGCAAAACTGGATCACACACTGCAGAATTGATCTGTTTTGATCACAAAGGTTGCATTAATGTTTAAAAATGTCATTTTGCATAGGGAATGAAGAAGAATGAAAATCAACTCCAACAACAGATTGATCTTTGTTCCATTAAAATGGCTTTTGTATACATATGGATCATACATACACATTAATTTTAAGTATAAAGAATATTTATTTGGTCCTCTATATATTGCTACCTACTGACTTTAAGACTGATTCTTATAAAATTGTTGATTTTTTAAATATTTTTTGCATACTTAATACATGATAGTAATCCTTAATTTGTACTAAGAGTTGAATGATGGGACACTTATAAGTTGACTTAAAGCCCTGAAGTGATGCTCCATAAAACAGTCTGTAGAAAAAGATATAAACTTCAAGAGATGCAAGGCATGGAATCAGCAATGACAGGAGAAGCAAAGATTAGCCATTGCCTACTGTCCTATGGACTGACCAATGCTATTAAAATCCAGTGGAGTTGGAATTACGGAGAAGATATCACCTATCTCAACAAAACTGTAATTGTTTAAGTATGCAGAGACTTGCACCAAAGATGGGGGAGTGGGTTTAGCACCTGGGAGTGAGTCTCTTTAGAATTTTATATCCTGTGCTGTATTTGTTCACTGTGGTCCCTGCCCTAGTAAAAACCTACAAGTTTTTTCCTCTTGCTCTCCTAACTCTTCATGTTATTTCCTCTGATTATTCACATTTACATAGAAACCAGTTGGTATACAAGATGTAATCCACAGGGCCAGCCTCTTGACATACAGAGGAGAACACAGAATGGATTGGGTGGTGTGGGTGGTATGCAAATTAACTAGTGTAGACAAAGAGGATGAAGGGGGAATACAAATCGTTTCCTTAAATACATTTATTCAGATGTTCCTTCAAATATGAGTATTTGACACTGAAGTATTGTGGAAATTATTTAAGAACTATGATATATGACATTTTGGAATTGAATATATCTGTCTTTTTTTTTCTGAATTAGAATCAGATGAATTTCTCTCATTGGAAACCATTAATCCTCTAGTTCCTTCTGGATCAGTGTTTTAGTCCCATTCTACTACCAATGTCTCAGAGATACAGTTTGACAAGTAGAAATTCCTAAAAAAGTACAAGGAGTGGGTAGTATCTGTCTGTCCCTCTCTAACATTTCAGTCTTGATCATGTCTAACCAGACTCAATGCTGACCATCATGGTGTTTGCCACAAGTGCTAATGTATCAATATAGCTTAAAATTGAGATGCCATTTATAAAGTACCAAATATATAGCTGCCTTGTGTGTTGAGTGCTCAATGAATAGTAGCTATTGATTGAATTCCTTTGTTTAGTGATTATTCAAGAAATTCTTATAGGTTTGTAACAGAGCTTAATCAATCCTAGAATTATCCAATTAAGATAGCCTCAAAAAATACCCCCCAAAAAACCATGAAGAGTTGACTATGTGAATTCTGACTTTGAAGAATAACTGGCAAAAATTATTGCTAATCAGTTCAAGTTTTATGCTCTGTGCTTTTTGACTAAAATTTATATTTTTGCTCTGGTTAGAAATAACATCTACAACAGTTAAAGATGGTGCAAATATATCATTTGCTGACATCACAGTAGTATAGCTATCATTTATGGTGCAGCTATGTATTTGTTACTTTACATATATTATTGGTAACCCCTCTTGTATTGGTGCAGCATTGCTGCGATTCACAAAGATTAAGTAAGTTGGGCATTGCTGTAAAACTCATAAACTACAGAACAGGGATTTAACCTCAGGTTCGCCTGACTTCAAAACTTCTGTTCTTCTCGTGAGATCATGAAGTTATGGCACACAGCTATGTGTGTGTACATGTGTCCATGTATATGGATGTTCTCCTTACTTGAGATAGAAAGATGCATGAAATTATATAATTAGTGAAAGTTCTCTGTTAATGTTTTAAATTTTAAAGTAAACCAAATGTCATTTGAACACTCAAGAATTCCACTACATCTGTGTGATCAACTAAAATGCTTTACTTCTTGTTTTGTGTGTGGTGTTTGAAATCACATTTCTTAATGGGCTGATTTGCTTATTAGGGTGCTTCGAGTAATTTTTATTAGGTAAAGATTGATATTTAAAAGGGGTTTATTATGTAGATAGTGATATTTAAAAAGCAAAAAGTCACCCATGCATTGAGGACATCAATATATCAGACTTTTAATTGACAACTTGCAAGACCTGCTTGTGATTTATAGCTCGATTACAAACTCACTCTTTCTCCTCTGCCAGTGGAATTGGCAATATTTTTTCAGCCCAGATGGTGCATTAGCCTTGGCCAGCTGGTTCTCCCCATGCTGCCTCATCACAGGACCATACAGCAAATATTGCCACGTATGACCCAGATCAGGAGGTAACCCAGCAAAGCCTTCTTGCCTGGCTTTGCCCTCGGGGCATATGGAAGTGAACCTGAATGAGATTTATGCATCCAGAATTTTATATTCTATCAAACCCCTACAGGCATTCACTTTCCTGACCTGACTTTAGAAGCTGTTTAGAGTAGGCAAATAAAGCCATATTATTTATTTATACTGAGTTTTAAAATTTGGTTTGAAATTTGGCACTATCTTTAAGTCTCATATTTCCATTATTTTGTTAACATTAATAGAATTTTTAAAATTTAGTCAGTATTATATATTCTGAAATTTAAAAGTCCTACTTAAAAGGGACTTTAATATCCTAAGTAGTTTTTTAGAACCCAGATAAATAATTATAAAAGGAGATGTTTCTGACAAATTTCAAAATCATACAACTTTTAATGAAGTGACTGGCAATTGACAGTTGTATTATACTGTATAGGTTGAAATTAATTTTTGTATATATAATTTGAGTCAAATAATTGCTATGATTTTAAGATTTTGAATGACAGGAATAAAGATGGAGAATCAAATTAAAAGACTTTTTAGCAAAAAAGACACATATCCAATATATTTTAGATTACTTAGGTAAGAATAGACAAAAATTTCACACCTTTATTTTAGTGTTCTCCCTAAAATTTGATTTGTATCTTAAATAAAATATGTAGGTAATCTATAATATGTTTTGCATATTAGATTATTTTACATAGTTTCTGGATGTATTTCATTGGGGAATAAACCTTGTATTAGTTTCATCTTTATTTGCAGCAGCAAAATAAAAGTAGAATACAACTAATGTCCTTGGAAGTGTACATTAATTTTAATCATATATGATTATAACAATAGTAACTGTAAAACATTAGCCCCGTATTACATGGTCAATTTGGTTAGTGTTATTGAAAGTGCTATTGAAGAAAAAGTGTTAATTGTCAGTTCTTATTATTTTCTAAGGGATCTTGTAGAAAAAAATGTTTTTTAGTGTTTGAAATTGATTATTCTTCTGTCTCTGTGTGTATGTATGTGTATGTATATATGTGTGTATATACATATACACATGCACACATATGCATCAACTTATACACATTATATGAAACATATGTTCTATATGTGACTTTTTCTCAACTGATTTTGTGTAAATGATAAAGTTTGTTGACTGCATCAGATTAAAGGTTTTTGAAAATGACTTTTCTATTATTGAGAGCTACTTTAAATTATGAGATGGTGAGATTTTTATTATGGAATAATATTTTAATATGTATGATTAGTATTTATGATTTTTGGAAGTAAATCTTTTAATGAAATTCTTTTGCTTATTTTTATATAATGTACAAATTTATATAATATTAAGAAACATTTATATTCTGGAAGTTATATTTATGTAGAGTTTTCTTCTTACATGTTTATTTGGGATTTTTTAAGATAATGCTTGAATTAAAAAAAATTCTAGGTTACTCTCTAGCTACAAATAATAGATTGATTTTATTTCTGATATAAATTACTTTTTTATAGCTCCTTCTCTTCTGTACCCTTTTGTAATTTTCATTTTCTGGGACTTAGACATTTGTAAATTTGTAAGTTTTTAGAACTCTATTTTATTGATTTGATTTTAATCCACTACCTTGCATTAAAAAATAAAACTGAAGGCCATCTCTTCTTGTCAAATTTTAGGTACATATTCATTTGATCTGCTTGTTACGTACATCAGTATATAAAATGGAAATAATCCTACAGTTTGCCTCTTAGTTTCCCATAGAAAGGATCAAAACATCTTGTAGATTACAGAGCTCTTCACCTAACTCTTTTTCTATTATAACACCATACTCCATATTTCTGCTTCATCAGTGATCATTAAAGGCATCAATAATCCAAACCATTAACTAATGGGTATCAATAGAAATGTTTGCTTCTTTCCCAGTTGACTTTGCATTTATCATAATTTGGATTGGATGATTTCACAGCTAAACTAATTTGAATGGGGGTATTAAGTCATACTTGATTATGCCATCACTATTTTTTTATCTATGATTATATTACTAATAGTTGTACTCACAATTAACATTACAATTAATATTAATTCCGGTTATTAGTAGAGGTAGAGTGTCCAGAGTTTATTGAACTACTAGTCAGAATTAACTCTAGCTATATTTCTGCCATATCAGATTCTGATATTAAGCTGCCTATTTCATGTCTCTGAACCTCATTCTTTATAAGATGAAGAAATTGGAGAAGATCCTCTCTAAATTTCTTTCCAATTACAAAAATAAATATGATTTAAAATTATATTTTAGAAATATATACAAATGTTCTTCAACTTGCATTGGGATTATGTCCTGATAAACCTGCCATAAATTTTAAGTACTATAAGTTGAAAAAACATTTAATACATATAACTGTTAAACAACACAATATAGTACCACAGTATATAGTAGAGTATTGGCTGTCTCTCTTCTGATCCTGCACTGACTAGGTATGGTAATTCACTGCTACTGCCCAGTGTTGTGATAAAGTCTCTTACCATGTATCACAATCTCAGAAGAGATCCAAGTTCAAAATTTGAAGTATGGTTTCTGCTGAATGCATATTGCTTTCACATTATCACAAAGTCAAACAAATTATAAATTGAACCATTGTAAGTCATTTTCTATACAGAAATCATTAAGTCAGCCTGGGCACTGTGACTCAGAGGTATTTTTGGCAGTTGGAAGTCTTAAGTAGAAGTTAGAAGAGGTGTTTGGTAATCAAGAAAGTCAGATTTTCTAAATTCAAAATTGTTTCAATTTTTCATACAAGAAAAAAGCAAAAGAGATATTGAAAAAATTAGTTCCAGAATTACAGCCAAAGAAATTAAGGATTAGTCTTTTAACCTTAGTTCCATCATCTGTAAAATAGATATAGCATTCTTCATAGTATTATGATGAATTAATTATATTTCATGACTTGTGGACCAACTGCAAGCTATTTTTTTTTCACCATTTTTCCTTCATTACAGTTATTTTGAAAGAGACTCATAACATTCCTTTGAAAAATAGAGCAAACATCCTCCCAACATTTTACAATGTTATGAGGAGAATGCTTATCAGGGGTTTGACACATAGTCTGTTATATTTGATTCTACTAACTAAGTATTCAACTTGAATTAGCCTTTAGTTTAATATTCAGACTTTCTAATAGAAAAAAGCTTTTTTTTTTCTCAAACCTGTCTTGTGAATTCAATGACTATTTCTGAGTACCTGCTTTGTGTTCAGCACTGTGCTACATACTATATGTAATTGACCTCTGCGTAAATGAAAAATTACACATATATGTACTGAAATAATTTTCAAAAGAAGAAACTAATGGCGCCCATGATGCAACTACACATTTAAATCATGTTATCCTTGCACAAATGGGCCTAATTTTCCATTAACAATGAATTAAAATACCTAGTGAAAACCCTTTCTTAAAATACATGTAGTATTCGAAAGCTGCTTAAAACACATTCAGGATGTTTTAGTGATGTTTTTCATCATGTAACCAAAAGACCTGACAAGAACAATTTGAGGAGGAAACATTTATTTTGGGTTAGAATTTTAGAGGTCTTAGTTCACACGTGCCCAGCTCCATACCTGTGGGCCTAAGATGAGGCCGAGCATCATGGAAGGGCATGGTAGAGGGCAGCAGCTTAGTACATGGCACCAGGAAGCAGAGAGCTCTTCTGAGCAGGTACAAAATATAAACACCAAAGACACACCCCTAGCACCCTATTTCTTCCAACCACATTCTGTCTGCCTACCCTGTTAATCCATATAAGTGAACTAATGCACTGATCAGGTGAAGGCTCTCATAACCCACTCATTTCTCCTCTAAACTTTTGCATTTTCTCACCCATGAGCTTCTGGGGGACTCTAATATCTAAACCATAGCAAGGACTATCATGACCTGTGCTTTCTAACTGGTTCATTAGTATAGTCTACAGTCTATGTTACCAATGGCATGTAAAATGCTGTGGGTGTTACACTTTGACCTTCAAATACTCTTGTCTGCATGGTTGAAGTGCAGCTCCTTTTCCCATAGTGAGTTTCCTATTTTATTGATGGAATGATTCAGTACAGGTGTTATTTTGAAGAAGTAGTTACATGCAACATGTAAGTGTGGAAACAGTTGCTCCCCCCCCCCCCCCCCGGGGCCTCTCATAACTTTCAAGTAGGTTAATCATTTTGACACACTAAAATACACATATACTCTCACATGATCATTATGGTTGTTTTCAACCTTATTCCATTAAACCATATGCTCTATGGGAACAGATGATGTTTTCCTCTTTGCGCTTACTCTACCTGACATATTGTCTACTACAGATTGTATGTTCAATATTTGTTACACTGAACAGAATTTCTCTGATATTTTCTCTTTTTCAACTTCATCAATCCATTACAGGAGTTCACTCCACACATCACGCACACACACACACACACACACACACACACACACAAGGAAAGAAACAGCATAGTATGTGATATGTGACTGTTAACAATTGGTGACCTGTCATTATGGAAACCGCATCTCACTAGAAAGCAAGAGATCTTGCTTATTGGAAGTCATCCACTAATTAGCTGTGTGCCCTAAGGAGCTTAACTTCCCTGGGGCATAGAATCCATACCCATTAAACAAGAGAAGTAATTTTTAGGCTTCTTTCCCACTTAAGCCAGAGTCTAGAATTTTTAATTTACATTCTGGATTTTAAGTTTACATTTATTTACATTTCGGTTAGTTTTATTGGTAAAGACTATTACACACGAATCAAACAGTGCTCTGTACCAGTATGCATATTTGTATATGTGTGTGCATGTGAGTAACTAGAAGAGGGTTGGCCAGACTTGTCAGTCAGTGGTAACTTTGACAGTGGGAGAAGAGGAAAGGAGAACTAAGTGTGGATGTGAACATGACCTTGGTTTCTTCCTGCATTCCTTGCTTTTCTTATAATATATAAACACATACATAGCATATAATTCTCAAAAAATACAAATATAAGAATAAAAAGACTAACACAGGTGCTAATTTAATGCTGGGAAAACAAGTGTTTATTATATTCTTATTTCCTAAAACAGATGATTAATTTTGCTGTGTCACTTACTGACTCTTAAGTTTGTGTATGGCATTTTTTAGAAAAGGGTTTGGAAATATGCTAATGATAGAGGCGACATCTATCTTATATTTTCATATTGCCTGGTACAAAGCTTACAGGTTTGATTTCAGTTAAATCTTCTGATATTTTTATGGTAGAGAATCTGAATGACATTCAAGGCATGGATTTCAGGATGACATCATTTGAGGATAATCTGCAATTAAGTTTTTTGATATTGTTTGCTCCCCTCCCCCCACAACAATTCTACTTGGGAAAAGTAAGGGAACAAAAAAATCTCCTATCATATTGTCACTTTCTTTCTTCCTCAAAACTTTGTTGTAGTAGTTAAATCCCTAGCTAGTAACTGCCCTTCCAGTAGACTAAATTCTGCCCTCAGATACTCATACAGAACTCCCATTGGGCCCAATTCTGCTGTCCTCCTTCAGGCAAAAACTCCCTTTGAATTTAAACAGTCTCACTCAGGTACTGTATTAATAGGCACCAAAAATACACAAAGAAAGAAGTTTGCTTGTGTAAGCACAGCAGATCTAGGATCCTGAGGTACTGCAACAAATAAATCTATGAAGAGATTTAGGCAATTACGTCTAACTCAGAGAATTTCTCATGAATTCTCTGTATTCTCCTGAATGTAATTTCTTTAAGTGAAAGTAAATATAAAGTATTCTAAGATATTCTAGTTATCAAGTTTTAAGAATTCAGAGTTTCCCCAATTGACCAGAATAGTATCTGTCAGATTACCTAAAACAGACTAAATAGGCAAAGGTAGATTTCAAATCATGGACTTGATATTAAATCATTGAATTGACTTAAAAAATGGTTTTTCAAATTAATATTAGTGAAACGTAACATTTCAAACTGCCTTTATTTCATTTATAGTATCTGATGAATTATGTGACCAGGGTTGGCCTTAGACAAACTTGGGAGTAGTATTTGTCTCCCGTTTCTGTCCTTCCTTCCATAGTGTTCTGCTCAGCAGTGTCAGGAAGCTCCTTTTTTCCTACACTGGCCTTGGGTTGCTCCAGCACAGTGGCTCACTAACTCCTGCTCTCCACCTTTTCCCATATCCAACCTGTTCTCCTTTCTACCTTTCTATGTAACATCTGCTTTTCGAATAAAATCCTTCCATTTGATAGTATAATAGATTAAATGAGATACAAGTTGTAGCCAAAAAGCTGGTCTTGGTGGGAGCTTCCTTTTTTGTAGAAGCATTATTCCCAAGTCCTTAAACCTGAAAGCTATGAAGAGTTATCTTTCGCTGACTGTGATAATGCTATTAGTTCCTCACGCATACTTACAGCTTCCTTATCTCAGGCACAGACCTCATCATATTATCCTCTCCTTGAAGAATTGCCCTATCCCCATTTTACTGTTGTCCCCTTGTGCCTTTAAATTATAACCCATTTTATTGTGGATGATTGAAACCTGGTCTAAACCGGCGTGAGTAAAGGGATTTTGTTGGCTCACAAAAAGTCCAGAAGCATATTGGGCTTTAAGCACATATAGATTCAGGGCTTAGGCCATGTCATCAGGACACTCTCTCACTGTCTAAAATCTCAGTTCTGGTTTTCTCTCCTTTGGCTTCATTCTTAGGCAGATGTTTCCCAAATTGTGACAAAAAGAGTTCAAAGCAGTTCTTTTCTCATATTATTTTCACTGTTTTGTTCTTGTTGCAAAGAGCATGCCTCTTGCCAGACAGCTCCTCTCACTGTGGTCAGGGAACTAAAATCATCTCACTGACTAGGGATAAATCATCTGATTATTCCTTTTATGGGTAGGCAGAGAGATCAATTCACAAGAATCCCTTAGAACAAATTCACTTCAACAAATAAAAAAATTCTGTTCCTACAAGGCTAAATGCATGTTGAAGAGGTAAAGGTATGGTCATCACTCTTCACAACAGACTTATCAAAGTTAGATATATACAGATCTATAGATATATGGATAACCTATGAAGTTCTATTTGTAAGTGGATTTTCGTCTATCTTCTCAACTATAGCATGGTGAGAAATAGGAATTGTTCATTTCCTCACCTTTAGAAATCTTGGTCTCTATTAGAATTGAAGTGATCACAAGGGAGGCAGGTGGCAGCTTATATGTCATGTTGGTCATTATGACTTGTTTGAATATATTGAAGTTGTATAAAAATGTCCTTAATAGTATGTAAGGGGCAGAAATATAAGCAATCTTGTCAAATTCTGACTTGTAATATCTGACCAAGTCATGAACTCAAATGGAGACACATGTAGATAGAAATTGAGAAACTATATTTCAAGAAAATCACTTTTACATACATTGCAAGGTATTTTGGAGCCTGGGTATTTAAGTATTTAGAGTTACATAATGTATACTTAAAAATAAAGCTGCATATTATAAGTATAGTTAGATATTGATTGAAATTCTTATTTTACAAATCTGATAGTTATTTTGCAATTTTTCATTTTCTTAAAATAACAAAAACTATTTAAGTGCCTGATTTTTCTTTGACATTTCATTACAAAACACTGAATGTTAACATTCATACACTTTACATTCCATATTTTTGCCATAATCATTTCCTTGATTGTTTAGTTTCTTAATCCAGTTTCTCTAGAGCTAGTATTTGGAGCCATCCATATTTTTATCCCTACATAAATAACTGTGACTTAACACCTAACCCAATTCTCCCATTCATTCTTCTCTTAGATTTTGCCATGATGGTAAAAGAGCTAAGTGGTGGTGGTGTACTTATTAACAATTTTGGTTGGTCTCCCTTGGAATGTTTGTTTCCTGTAGGGACTCACAGCAAGAATAAAATCACAGTCTTCTTCAGCAACCTGTGCTTTCCTGAAATATTGGCTTTGACAAGCCTGCAGGGGTGAGAAATAATTTTGCGTGTGAGGGTTTGCACTTCATTGGTGTCTTTCTGAGTTTATTACCAGGAGGAAATGGAAAGGGAACCATCCTCGCCCTTACCTTAAACCATGCCTAGAAGACCACAGTGCTGAACAATTTACTCAGCTTTGGAGGTCTACACTGAGTCCTTACTTAGAAACCAGGACCTGGCAATAGCCTGACTGGGTATCTTGATGTAATATCAGGAGCCCTGATAATAATCCACCTTGTCTTTTTAAGACTTTTAATGATCTCTCATATTGTTTCTCCTGTTTTCCGCTACCAGATTAAATTAAGGTTATGAGAGAAATCTATTTGATTCCTGTCTGCTTGCAACTTGATGGACTCTATGTCAGGATGCTGTCTTGCCTCTCTTCAGAACGCACATTGTAAAGCAGTAAGACTTACTGGGATTCTGCAAAATTGTTTAATATTCATGAAGTGTTCTATCCAGAGGGTTCTGCCAGCCATCCTGATATTTGTAAACACTTTAATACAGTCTTTCAAAAATGATGTGGTCAGACTACCAAGGGGAAAATAAATGTTTTTCCCCCCCATTTAGTTATTTTAACATGTGTTTAACTATAAGTAAATATTCCCCCTTCCCCGAAACAGCAAGGAAATGATGTTTATATATGTCATGCTATGGAATACTCAGACTGAAAGATACCCAAATACCTGTCAAATACTTTGAAGACATGAGTGAAGTTTAAGGTAGACAGAATATTTGAAGTAGACCACAAATTGAAATGCCCCAGAAATCTTTTATCAATTGGGCCTTATGTTCACACTTATAATAAAGAGGCTTTTGGAGTTTATATGCCACAGTCTAATAGGTGACTGCTTAATGGGATTTACATTCACTCAAACAAAATTAGGCTGGTAAAAGACAATACAACATGCTGTAATGTAAATGGGACTGACTGCAGAATTAAATGATTGTGGAAACAGGGCAGCAGATCTATCAAGAGCTAATTAGACAGAGAGTTCAGAAGCAGGCTTGGGAGTAAATAGTATCAACAAAGAAAGAAGGAGGGCAAGAATGGAGGGAAAAAAGACCTTTTGTTCAGGGAAGAAAAGCAACTGTACAAAAGTTATTTAATTAGAATCTCAGATGGAGTCTCTCCCATGAGAAAAACATATTCTTATCTGAACCTGTTGATAATATTAAGTTGAATAACATTTTTTGATAAATTATTGTGTGTCTAAGTGATTCTTTGTTGTAATTGACTTAGAAAGCATTCTCTTTACGTGGTTTCTCTCCTAGCTGTGTTCACTGTGTACAGAAAAAAAAGTTACTTGAAAGTTTATCTTTGAAGTTGTTCTAACAGAAATAACAACATGAGAAGTTTTGCCAAAAGGCAGAGAGTTTGGAAAGACAAAGGGTGAAAGTGCCAATAGACTATAACGATGAAGAATAACAACTTTGGATTTGAGTTTTAATTAGCATGTGGACAAATATCATGTTAATTCCAAAAACTTCAGATATTTGAGTGTTCACCGTAATATATCACTATAGTCACTATTTTTCAGCTGAGCCATTGTATAGGGGAAAGGATTTAGAATTTCTTACAGCCAAGAAACCATTTTAATGAAATAAATCAGGATCTCTATGTTTGGTATTCAATGTAGGAAAGCTTGATTACTTGATTCACTTTCCCTTTTAACTTCAAATTTAGCATTTAAAACAGCATTGCATGAATCGTTTTACATGTTTTAAAAAAGAATGTAATGAATATTTTAGGATTTAAAACTGTTTTCATAGATTATAAGGTAAGACATATATCATGTTTTGAATGGAACCAAAAGTAAATCAGGAACACTTCAGGCTATTTGCATTCTGTTAAGAATATGCTCTAATTATAATAATCCTTTCAGTTTGTTGAGAATTCCTACCTACTTCTTAGGGATCTTGTAAGGATAAATTGTGCTAATATATGTCGAAGTGCTTTGCAAATGGTGAGTACTGTGCACATTATGTGATATCATAACAGAATCTTTATGAAAGGCTGTTGCTATGCTGATGGGCGTATGGATTTTTAAATGGCAAGTGTTATATTGAGTAATTAAATTCAACAGTTCAAGTCAGACTGATTGCTTTTTTGCCTTCTGTACTGCACAAACAAAGAATTGTTCTGTGGGCATGTTCTAGATTGTTTGTGGTTTAGTTAATCCGTGAAATCCATGGTCTGCATTACTGTCAGCAGTTAATGCCCTGAGATTGCTTTATTCTTTAATGAAAAGATCAGTAAGATTAGAATTGTTTTGTCCCTGCCATGGAAATAGACCGAGTACGAATGCCCAGTTTCTCTTGGTGGAGTTCCAATCTGTCTCTGACCCAGAAATATAGGTGGTATTTGGCAGTTCATCTACTCACTTGCAACAAAGACATCTATCTTGCTTGTTTGTAAAAGAGAGAAACTAGATTGGGTCAATTTTATAATAGAAGCGTTTTGCTTCTAAACATGTAAGGCAGCATCCTCTTACTTCTACTAGTATTGTCAGAATGTACTAAACTTGGCTAGTGACCAAAATCACCTGGGGGAGCCACTTAAAAATACAAATTCCCAGGCACTTTCCCTGGAGATTGTGATTCAGTGGGTCTGGGGCACAGCCAGAAAATCTCAAGTGACTCTAATGATTAGGGAAGTTGGCCAAGTTGGAAAAACTTGTAGAGTGGTATCACATATACCCCATTACTTTATCCATAACAATTAACAAATATAGCTTCACCCTTATTTACTTTGAAATGTTTCTGAAAGAAATGTCATGGACGGACTTAAGGTCATTGGGTGACTTTATATTGGTCACATAATCAAGCAGAGTTTGAGTCCTTTCAATAAATTAGGACATAATGTCTGAGTTACTCCCCTTGCAGGACATTGTGATGATAAGGAGAGATATTGGAAAAGGAGAGTGTTTTCCAATGTTCAGACGCTAAAGTAGTCTGATCAGTATTTAACAACTGGGAGATTTGGTTTGGGAACCAGCACTGTTGCTGTCACTTTATAACTGAGTTTAAGATTGCTTTAGCTTTCAGGATTTTATTTTCCTTACCCATAAAATCAGGGAATTAAAACAAATGTAATATATATACATATATATTAAATGTAATATTTAATATAAATATAAATAATATATTTATATAATATATATATATTTATATCATAGTGCCTCAAAGTTAATTTTTTTCTATGAGTAACATCAGGCTATGTGACAAAGTTCAGATGGTAGAGTAGTCCACTTCATTGTTATATAGTGACCATCAGAGAACATTATGATTACCTGAGAGTATGGCATTGTGTCAGATATAACTTCTAAATGATCAAACTACTCTTTGTGATTTGAGCATTACATCAAATGATTTTAAAATATATATTTGCACTTTGGCACATAATACATGAAATCTATTCTCTTTTTTTCTTTCTTTCATTTAAAATTTTATTTTTATAAACTCACTGTGTGCTCAATAGCCTAGATTTTGGGTTAGTCTGGGTTAGACAATTTATTTTAATACAGTGCTTTACAACATTATTGAAACAGGACTGCACAGGTTACCCTTGCTACTATTTTGAAAGGTAAATAGGCCTAAAATTCTATTATATCACATATATAGGCACAGAATTTAAATGAATGGAAGGATACTGTTTGGTAAATGATTGAAAAATAATGTACTAATTTAAGCTCCATGGCATTTAATGAACCACATGTGTTATAGAGACTTCAGGGCTTTAAATGAACAAATTTTCTAGACCCAATACATTTCAGTTCCTTACATGCCTCCCATGGAAAGAAGAGAACAAAATAGTAAAGTACGAAAAGAAACCAGAATGACCCAGAAGTCTGGAAAACAGAGGGATAGAGCAAGTGATAGAAATTGAATGTGTTGAATGTATAAGCCTGTTACAGATACACATTTTTAAAAATGTATAGTCTCATAGAAATCAGTGGCTATATGGATGATTTCCATTTCCCAAATATATATTTAGCTGAATGTGGCATTTATTTAGAAGGGAGATTTTTTTTTTTTTTTTTTTTTTTTTTTTAGAAGGGAGATTTTGGTTCTGAAAAGATCTTACATCTTCAGGGAAAACTTTTTACCACTACACAACTTTTAAATTTCAAACTATTCCTACAACATCTCAGTATTGCATTTTACAAGTAAAGCAGTTCACACAGTGCTTTAAATATTGTGAAAACTGGGAGGCAAACTCATTAGGATCTCATAAAGAAAATCAGTTAAATTATATTAATTGAACTAGTGACCTAATTAGGGTAGGGAAAAGAGAAATTTGAGATCAATGACCCCTTCAGATGCCTTTCAAAATTATAAATGTACTTTTAAAAATAGTAGGAGAGGGGATATCAATACTCTTTGGGTTGGGGATAGGAATATCAGTTTTAATAAATGGTTCCTAGAGTAATGTGATTTATTTTTGAGTTTTGCTTATCATTTCCACCATAAATTTCATTAACTATACCAAAAGATGAGCAGGGCAAAGGGTATAGAACCATGTGTACTAAATCCACCTATGTAATTCTGATTATTTTCAGCATGAGAGTCAACCTCTTTCTCATATTTTAAGTTTCTGGTACCTAAAGTGAAAACTTCAAGCAAGAACATTTCCAGGGTGCCTCTTGGTCTGACAGTTTCTGCTTCTCAGTCTTCAGTCCATCTTTAGCTCAGTTCCATTCAAGATGCTTTCATTCTGTGTTCTACATATTTTCCCACATTTTTCTGGAATCTTCTTCAGAGTGAATGAAGTTATCTGACTGTAGCATTCCAGAAGGAAAATTTTGCTCACTTTAGGAAAAAAAAAATGTTTAGAAGACATTTAAGACATATTTAGGAGGATCTAGTTTTTAAGTTTGAAATTTTACACTAATTTATATGTAAAAATTTTAAGGAGTAAAATATTGATATTTTACTTACTGGACTTAAAGGAATACTGTTTATGAATCACTTCATTCTACATTAACCTCCTAGCATATGTTAAAGATTTTTTTTCAGGTATTTATAGTGAATTAACCATTCCAAGGGGAGACCAGGTACCCTGACCCAAGGCATTGACAGATAAATGAAAGAATTGATTTTCATGTCTTGCCTTAAAAAAAAAAAATCTGTTGGTTGCTATAGGAACAAATTAATGAATATGTTCTACCAGAAAAATTGCCTATATATCTAACAACCACTGCATTTGTGAGAGTAAAAGGGATAACTGGTTGTTCAAGCAGATAATGAGATACCACAATTCCTTTTTTACTCAGTCTGTGTTTACATTGTGGCTTTGGATCTCATTTTATTTTTCAAACAATTTATTTTCCATCATCTGAGGCAGATTTTGAAGTTCTTTTGGAGAAAATTTCTTTACATTGTAATTCAGTTGCAAAGATCAAAATTATTCAAAATGTTCTTTGATCTTTTTTCAAATGAATGAGTTCTGTTAGGATAAATGCTTTTTACCTAAAACTTTAGAATGTAATCACATTTCTCTCTGACAATTAAGCATTTTTGGCAGATATGCAAGGACTTTTTGTGCCCCTTCCTAGATTAAAGTATTGTCTTTAATTTATGTACTCTCTCTAGTAATGATTGACCCATATATTCATGTGCTTCCAATTTAATTTTAAAGAGAAAAGTCTGCTTTTTAATACAAGACATAGATATGATCAAGTTTCACCAACTTTGGGGAAGTAAGCCTCCTCTGTTGGCCTTTTTCTTTAAGGGGGATGATCTCACAAGTCCTTTGATTCATTAGAAAAGCAAAAGTTATTTTATGAAATTTCTCAAAGACAAAGTTGGAAAAAATGATAGAATGAGGAGGAACAAAGACAAGATATGATTATCATAGAACTACCCTTTGAATCATAATGAAAACTTATTGCTTTGATGGTGATAATAATGAAATAAGTGTATGGCAAATTTTCTTTAATAATGAAGACTTGTTAAATTACAGAACTATGAAATATAAACTGTATCTCCCATTCACTATCTTTCAACATATCTATTACAAATATAAATCAGTAGCATTCCATTATTCATTTGAAGTTTTAATATGTTCATTAGGGAATTCTTATCATTCAAATAAATAAATTTCATGGAAATCTGACAAAATTAGCTTATTCAGCAGTGAACACTAAATGTGATATTTAACAGATTTTTAATTATATTCTGCAAATGTTCTAAGAAAGCAAAGGAAATTCATTTCAAATGAAGGCATCAAGTTGAGAAATTCCATGGATTCTCCTCTCTTCCACCCTCATAACTCATTATTATTTATAAAATACTGATTTAAAATTTATTATAAGTTATGCTGTACTAAAAAGCATGCAAATTCATAGTAAATGAGCAATATGCAATTATTCTGATATGTCTAATTTAATTTTTTTTCCTTACAAAGGTATGAAATTTATAATCTGCAACATACATGCCAAGGAAACCATCCAAAACTTTTATGATCCCTGAAGTATCATTATATACTTTACCTCTGACACAGATCCAAAATAGAGCTAACCAAATGTTATTAGTGATTAATTTTCTGTGTGGGTATGAATGCTAATTGGGATTTTAAAGTGACCAATTATGCTTGGAATTGAGGCAAGTCAACATTTTTCTTTCAAATATCTATACACTTACTTTATTAATTTAGTCCTTTTTTTTCCTAAAAAAATAAAAGTTTGCTTTTCTACTTTTATTCTAAAAAAAAAAATAACTTCCAAGTGTGTCTCATTTTTAGTAGAGTTTTAAGATAGAATGAAAGATGAAAAATACTATTTTGTGATTTGCTGATTTAAGCTAGACTGTGTTTCTTCATAGAAGAGTGTTCACATATGCAACAGTGAAGAAGTAGAATTTAGATGTACAAAGCTGTTCTCATGTTGACGCGGTCAAAACCCAGTCAGGTCTGCTGTACCCAATGCGGTTTTTCTATGTGAAATTCTAAGCTGTGCCACTGTTTCTTCTCTCTGAAAAGACCATAGATCTTTCCTTGTATAAAGATAGAAATTTATCCAACCTCTTCCGTTTTAGTGGAAGTATAAATTCAATTATGTTTGATAAACCTAAAAGGAAATCTTTAAATTGTCCATTACAGAAAAATAAAATAAAGGACCCTTGTGCTGACTTGTTGGCCCAGGAATAGAAAGTAAAATGACACTTACATTATGGCAATTTCTACTGACCGCAGCTACCCGTGTGTAACATGCTGCATGCTACATTTTATGTGAAGGCAGAACAAACAAAACTCAAAAAACAAAAAAAAAAAACAAAAAAAAACCAAAAACACAGGCTTTTGTTTCCCTTTAGACTTCTTACTGAAACATTTGAAGAACAAGACATTTATGTCCTGGAAAAGCTTATTCATATTAATAACATTAGTAGCAACTGCTGAAAAAGAGTGAGATATTTTTGAATTAACAGTGGCGAATATGTTATCATGACACTAATTTATCGTCATAGAGTCCTTAGTGAAGAAGCACCATTGTCTGATATTTTAAGCACTGAAAATGGAATGGTTTAAAATGAAAAAGGTTATATCTTCCCGAATACACTCTGAAACACCCTACTTACTACTCCTCATTCTACTAACTCCCACAATTTACACCACAACTGCTTTCATTCATTTGACAAATCTTCATTCTGCGCCTACCAGGTTCTATTCTAGGAATTGAGGCTATGTCACCTATGAAGGGGACAGAGACAGCTGACCTTAAATTCTAGGGAGGAAGTGCAGATGCCAAGTCAATGGGCAATACTTAAGAGAGTTTTGCAAGTGTTAAGTCTGTTTGATGGGATGGCCAAGGAGAACTCTTTGTGGTGTCCCATGTGTGGCTGGGAGATTCACAGTGATATGAGCTGAGGCCTGAAGAACAGGAACTGCTGACCATAAAGAGATTGGTGATTTATTGTTATCAAAATATTTTAAAATATTCCAGGCTTTTCACTAGACCCTGGAATTTCAATGATGAATAAAATAAGGCAATCCCGGGGACTCAAGGAACTCAACGATGAATATGTTTTGCTTACTTATTTAGGGGTGAAATCATTTGAAATCTGTGTGGTCACAAAGTCCCTTCATATTAGCTCAATAAACACACATTAAAAATATTAAATGAATGAACTGCCATCAGTTTAAATCTAAGCATTTATGATTACCCCTTCTCATATGTATTGCTTATTATCATGATATATGATTTTACGTTTTACTTATCAAGGATGTTTAAGGTTCATAGTGCTGGAATACTTCTCTTGGTCTTTTTAGAAGGTATTGCAACCCACCACCCTTAAATCTCTCTGCCAAGTTATTTCTAATATACCTCATTCTCTCTAGCTTGCTGACTAGTCTCTCACGTGATAAATAACTCTGCCTTATCAAGGTCAGTTGGAAAGGCCCCTTTTACATATCTCATAAATTTTAGCCAGGTGCCACTGATGTGAGATTAATGTAATGGCACCATGGCAAGCACTCAGGCTTGTCTTAATTATGCTAAGGTTGCTGGTTCACCGTTTCTCTTCATCTGTCTCCTGCTTTAGGGAACACTAAACTCTATGTCATTAGATTGTCTGTTCCACAACATTGGCCCTTCGCATTTACAAAGTCATCAGATGGCTTATGACATAGCTTTGCTAAGAAATTAAATTAAACAAATAGTGAAAACAAAAATTAGGTGTAAGTGCCTGAAAAAGTATCAGATTGTAATCAGAGAAGGAAAAAACTCTCTGTGTCCCACGGTTCTTTTCCTCTGAACAATGAATTACTCACCTGATAAAAGGGCAACTTTTGGCCCTGGCTGATCTCAGGTATGAGTGTTAGTGATTACCAGGTTTCTTTACTTTTAGAAATGTAGACTATGACTTCATTTTTTTGTAGACTTCTAATGTATGCAGTGTATTGGCTGTGATCCATGTTCCCACTTATAGAACCCTTTCACATTGTCTCTTCTCTTTGTGGGTTTCCACGGGAAGCTATCTCCAAGCCATATGTCCTACATGGGTGTTTAATTACCTCATCTATTTTTGCATAAGGTCCTCACCTACTTTCCAAAAGACCTGCCAACTTAGTCTCTTGAAATGGGAATGAAAACAATTCACAGCCCTGGGTTTTCAAGCTTATAATTATTTGTTTTGATTCCGATCTCTTCATGTTAACATGTATTTTATGAAGGAACAGATATCTTAAAGTGGCATCATCCCTTAATTTTTAAATTAAAATTTTAAATCCATTATTTATTTATTTTGAGATGGGATCTTGCTATCTTGCACTGTCTGGTCTGAAACTTCTGACTTCTGGGCTCAAGAAATCTTCTTCCCTCAGCTTCCCAGCTACCTGGAAGACAAGAGCACACCACTGTGCTCAACTTTAAAAAATTATTTTGGGCTGGGAGTGTAACTCAGTGCTTGCCTAGCACGCATGAGGCCATGGGGTTTGAATTCAGGCACTACCAAAAGAGGAAAAAAAAAAAAAAAAAAAAGAAGAAGAAGAAAAGAAAAAGAGACCACTTCATTGATTTAAAAAAAAAAAAATCCTTTTGATTGACTACCATGTTCTAAGAACTTTGACCAACCAGAGAGATAAATAAATAAATAAATAAATAAACAAACAGTTAATATGTTCAGCATTTTGAAAAATGGGATGTAAGACCCATATAGACAAAAGATTTGGTGATCTGGTTGTAGCCAATTACAGAAATATTTTGTACAAAGTTTTATGATAGTACTTTTTAGGTACTCAGCTACTGCTGAGTGTGGTATCATTGATTAGGATAACTTTAGATTTCCCATATAGCAGGTAGTTTTAAATCAAGGGTATTAGAGGGTACTGCTTTTGAATGGGATAAAACCTATGTGAAGCTTGCCAGGTGTGCTGGTGCATGTCTATAATCTCAGCTACCAGGGAGCCTGAGGCAGGAAGATCACAAGTTCAGGTTCAGTCTGGGCAATTTAGTGAGACACTGTCTAAAAAAAAATAAATCAATAATAAGCAGGGCTGGGGATGTAGCTCAGTGGTAGAGCATTTGTCTAGCATGCAGGAGACCCTGGGTTCAGTCCCAGTACCACAACACAAACAAACAAAACTTGTGTTTGAGGCTAGGCCTTTCACACACTAAAGTTCCTGCCTCAAGCACAGATGTTTCAAATGGTAATCAGTCTCGAAGTAGATAATCTCAATCCTTATAAAAGTACTAGATCCTTAAAGTTGGCATAGGACCTCATGTTCTACAATATAAAAAATACTAAGAGTTGTCTTTGTTAAACCGTTAAAGCAGCTGGCCTTTGCTTCTCTTGACTTGGCTTCTGCTCCCTCTGAAGCACAATGTAGATATTTATCAACCTGGCAGCATGCTCCTTAAACTTTCTGTGGTATTATTACTAAATCTACTTGGAGCAATTCCAGTTCTAAATGTGGAGCTGATATTTGTGAGACAAAGGAGTAGGCTTTTATCAAGGGAAATCTGTTGGGAAATGACTCCTTGATTCCCACTTGCTCATTGGAACATGAGCCAGATGAAAAGTTAGAAATGTGCATTGATGTGTTAGAAAAAAATTATTTTAGACAAAATGCACAGCTAGTAGGAATGTTTTTCAATCACCAATACTGATTTTCTTTGTGATTTTGGAAGATGGATTTTTAACAAGTACAGAATCATGAAAGATATTGTGGAGGATATTTAAATTTATTAACATAAAATTTACCTTTCTGATAATTTTTGGGATCATTTTCAAAAAGACATTCTGAATGTTATACAAGTACTAGACACATGAAAAAAGACTAAATATGGGAAAATACTTTCCTAACCTCCTTTCTACCAACCTGGGGGTTACTTGTGTATAAGTTTGGTAAATTGTTAGACTAACAAAAAAGAACTTGTATTTCCAGCTGATCACCTTTTCCCCTTCCTTTATTTAGCAAGTAGTTACTTGTTCTGTTGGGTATTATAGCAATGTTGAAAGGCTAAGGCAGTTGTGTTGCTTTGATCGTTATAGATTTTCCATATTATTAAAAAATAGGAAATGAATAAATAAGTGAACACATTTTAAAATATTAAGTATATGAAGGATAATATTAGTATTTTATATATAATATTAAGTATATTAAATTATATTAATTATATATTAATCATATTTTGTATTGCTTATCATATTTATTCATATTAATATACTAAGTAAATATTAAGTATATTAAATATAATAAATGCTCAAAGAAATAAACAGGATATGGGAACATAGAGATAATTGTGGTTTATCAATTATTGCATAGGAAACCACTGAAAAACTCTTTGGCTTAAAACAACTTATAGTAATAGATTTTTATCTCATTCTCTGGGATAAGATATTGGGTAGGACATAGTGGGATAACTTGTCTCTGTTCCACAATATCTAGGACCTTAGCTGGAATGGACCAAATAGCAAGGGGCTAGGAAAATAAGAAGTCATCCCGCTTGCCTATGTCCTGTGTTTGTCTCTCACTCTTTATATTCTTACAACACAAGCCTTTCTAGGTGTCCAGGTTGAGTTTCCTCATAACATGGGAGCCTCAGGGAAATCAGACTTTTTATATGTTGGTTCAAAGCTCTAAGAGCAAATATTTTGCACAAAGAAAAATGGAGTGTTCCAGTTCCCTCAAAGGTTGATCCAGAAGTGACATGGCATCATTTCTGATGATCGACTCTTAGTTCAGGTAGTAATAGTCCAACCCAGATTTTAAGAAGATGTTTGTATATTTTTTGATGGAAGAAATAGCAAAGAATTTGCAACCATCTTGAACCTGCCATAGCAAGTAAACTATAGGAGAAGGAATATATGGGAGAATGTGAGGAAAGAGGAATGCTAGTTGAGGATTAAAGAACGCAAAAGAACCAGCTGTAAGAGGAACCTGGGGAGAAGGCTGTTGAGGTGCAAAGATCCTTTGATTTGAGGTGACTAGCATTATCGGTATTTCCATGCAAAGTGCAGAAATTTCTTCATTTTAACTTTCTTAGCATGTAATAAGATTTTGTTCTCTAATGTCATAATTCTTATTTTATTTTCCAGTATTTTCTCATCACAGGTCAGTATTTGGTCATGAGAAGTGGCAACGATATTATCGTTTTTAAGTGTATATGTATGTAAGTAGGTAGTTCTGCCACAGATATCATAAACATGCTGTTTAATTGGCTGTCACAGATGAACTCTGGTAAATACTGCTTTACAGATGCAAATGGCACAACTCATCCATCAATTGAATGAATTTCTGATACTGAATAGTCGGGCTTGAGTTTATGCTATATAGTCACTAAATATAAAACAACCTGAAGAGGAAACAAGAAGAAGGATTGCACATTTTAGGTGGGATACATAAGAGGCACTTGGTGTTATAGTGTCCAGTCATGGATAAAGGAAGAAGTATACATACAACAGAAGTAGACAACAAGGTAGATAGTAGGGTATGAATTGATGAACCATCCTAATTGGGTGACATAGTTTCCAAAAAGCTTCCATGACCATTCATCTGTCTTTAATATTAGAATTTGTAACTCTGGTTCCTTGAATATCGTTATACTGACTTTGAGACAAAAAGCACCAGAATTCTTCAGTCCATGTTTATTTATTTTTATTTTTATTTTGGGAGGTACCGTGGATTGAACTCAGGGGCACTTGACATCCCCAGTCCTGTTTTGTATTTTATTTAGAGACAGGGTCTCACTGAGTTGCTTAGCACCATGCTTTTGCTGAGGCTGGCTTTGAACTCTCTATCCTCCTGCCTCAGCCTCCCAAGTCACTGGGATTACAGGCATGGCTACTGCACCTGGCCATGTTTATTTTTATGGCCATAGCTTATCTTCAAGTATTTTTAACATGATCACGTTGAATTAAATTATGCACACATACTTTCTTAGGGAAAAAAATCTGGACTATAAGTATTAATCAATTGATAGCATAGCCATTCCACATGCTCTTGATAGATGTGGATCATGAAGATAAGCTCACTTTCCCTATGTGAGTAATGTGAACACGTGGTTAGAGCTGCAGCCTGAGTTTATACTTGAATTTTAAGGTGTGAACAGAACACTCTTTACAAAGCAGGTTCATTGGTCTGCTGTCCTCTCTTTCTAACCCCTCACTGGCATCCAGTTTCCTGTGATATAGGCAAATGACATCAAGGTGGGTGAGTGATGAGTGTAATTCCATTTGTGCAGTTGAACCACAATAAGGTAACAAGGGTGGGTGACCTTTTGAACTATAGAAATTCATGCAGTGATATGACAAATCTCCATTGCTATTTCTGCTCTCTCTTTTGAGTACCCATTTACGTTGATTTTCCATTGATTATCATGTATGTTGTATAACTGGAAGGATTTTAAAACCACATGTATCTTTTCTCTTTTGGTCCATATTTTTTAATCATTTTATTATTGCAGAAAGACGAGTGCTAATTATTGAAGGCCTTCAAAAAACAGAAAGATCAATGTAAATAAGATAAATCAACTAATTCTTTTTCTGAGCATAAAATTTAGGACAGAAGTTAGATGCTCAAATTCTTTTGAGTACTATTGTTTCTAATATAATAGTTCAATGAAAAAGGATCAAAATTGTAATGATGTGAATAATTATAATGTTTTATAGAAAAAAAAAATGTTCTTCTCAGCATCTCTTCTAGTATACAGAAGTAGAGCAAGGCTTACCAAAATAATGCCCAAGGGTCAAGTCTGCCTTAGTTGATGTAGTATCTGTGACTGTTTTATGCTATAACATAAAATTGTGTACTTATGACAGACACTATATAGCCTGCAAAGCTTAAAATATTTGCCATTTGCAGAAAAGTTTCTTTTTCCTTGAAATACGGAATGAAATGCTTAACATGAATTGACTTAGTAATGATAATAATAATGATGACAATAATAATTAACTTATAACTCAACAGTATAACTCTTTCATTAGCTATGTTTCTGCATATTGGGTAGAAGGCTAATACTTGGCTATTTACATATTTATATTGGACTGTGATCTACCAATGCTTGTTAATACATTACATAATAAACTTAAGGTTTCAAAGAGTTACAGTGAGCTTTACATGATTTTGTTCCCACTGATTTTTGTGTAATTAAATTTTTATCCCATTCTTAAAATATCTTTTTTATCTTATTAAATCAGAAGGTAAAAGTTGAAAGTATAATCTAAACCATTTCTTTTCATGAACTTGTCAGGATATTGTTCAAGGAATGAGAGTGAAATTCCTTGGCTACAAGATAACTTTGGGCATACTTCTGTTTACCCACCTCCCACACCTTCTTAGCTAGTGTGAGGTCACATTTATGGTTCTTACCCTTTTCTAGTGCATTCTAACTATCTAACTACCTAACTGCATTAGGCAGTTGATAGACTTAAGCATTACTTCCCTCTGTGCTTTTCATTTTTCATGGGCATTGCACACTGCTGATATTCCAGTAGTTGTAAATAAGGTAACCCTGCTTTTTGACATGGGAACCCTAAGAATTACCTAAGTGGTAATTAAATTACTGTTAGACTGTATTGTTTTTTCTTGTGTCTTACCTACTAGTGCCAGTATTGGGTGGTGGTGGTGGTGTTTTTAATGTGCTTTAAATCCTGAATTTTCTGTACCGAAGTAGTCATCTGATAAGTTTACAGTGAAATCCGTTAAAATCAACCAGCAGCCCAGACCTATTTAAATATGGGTTGCTGAGGTTTTGTTTTTGTTTTTAACTTGCATATAAATTCTGGCATCTTTTTACCTATGAGCTTGCCTCTATTATTATGTATCGATATGCAGTAATAGTTCTTAAATTTGTACATGAAAAATGGTAAATGGCTAATTTTCATGGGGAATAATTTTCTTTCTATTGATATCCTCTTTTCTCATGTTCTGATTTCACAAACATTATGGTTTATTGAAATGCATGTTCACAAAGCAGCTCTTCAATTTAGCTTTTCCCATTTGATTAAGGCTTGTTGAGCAAGAGGCAACCGAATTTGGTGGTATGTAATATTTTGGCATTTTTATACTCTGTGTGTGCACAGCTATAATTTAGAATAGCTCTGACTAGCATTTAATCATCTATACTGAATATTTAGACATTTATTTATCTTCTAAATCTAGAATCCAAAGCCCCAAACTTCAGGTATATACTAGTTAGAAAATTATGAATTATTGTAGGTCTTTCTGTTTAGTGTGCTGGAAATAAATCATAATTAAGAATCTTATGCAAATGGGACTAGGAATATAGCTAACTGGTAGAGTACTTGCCTACTATTTTTGAGGCCAGCACTAGAAAAAAAATATATAAATAATATCTGATGCTATGTAAACAAAGCTGATATAATATCTCATTTTTTGGTATGATTTTGTTTTTACCTATTTTTTTTAAAGTCTAATTTCAACTTAGGTTTCTGTGACCTTCAGTTTTAATTTAGTTGGCAGATATTCTTTTTCTTTTAAATCTTTTATTGGCATGAAGAAATATTCTAAGAACGGACCTCTAGTACAAATAATCCTGTCCCCAATTTTACTCTGCTGTTGCAATATAAGGTTTTTCTTTACTGTACTTTATTCATTTGCAGGATGATGTCCTGAAGAGGGGGGCCTTGCAGTTCCAATTGGAAAAATTGTTCTCAGCAACCACAGTGAAAGATGGGTAGTTTCAGTAGGTAACTGCCTTGAGATCTCACTTTTAAAAATCGGAAGCCTCTTTAGACCCCACTAAGAAAAACCCAGGAAAGAACCAGCAAGTTACCCTGGAACTGCAGGCAGGGTTCTCTTTTTTAACAACAGTCCTTGTTTAATTTCTGATGGAGCCTTTCCACATAAGGTGGCTTTCCAGTCACAAATGAAAGCTCTTCTGCTTCAGAATAGAAATCTCTGATTAAAATTCTGTTGCTTTGGATGGCGACATCTTATTGTGATAGAAAAGATATTTGAGAAAAAGAAGTACTCTTTAATGTCTGGTATAATAGTATTCCTCCTCCTCCTATTAGTTTTCAGGAAAAAAAAAAGAAAGAAAGAAATTTCATCTGTAAGCATAAAGTTAAGGGCAAAGGAAGGGGGAAGGAGAGGCAGCAGGAGAGGGTGCTTGCAATTGAAATGGAGGCTCTAAGTCACTCAAACCAGGGTATGATTATTTTTGAAGCACTAGCGTCCTCTTAAAGGGTATTGGAGTTCAAAATGAAAATTGCTTTTGCAGCAGAGTGCACCATCAGGTCTGTGGGGACCGATTAGCGCAGTGGCTCTCTGTGTCCTATATACTATATGCCGCTTCAGTGGTTACAGTAACACATAGGACATGGAGAAGCGAAAACTTTGATTCATAAAAGGACCCCATGTGACTCTCTGCTGGCTTTATACTTAAAATGTGTTTGATCATTCACTACTACCTACTTTAAACTAATTCACAAAGACTAAGTAATTGATGGGTTAGATGCAGTCTTTTGGTTTACAATGGAAGCAGAGCAGGGTTTTCTTGCATGGTGGAATATGTTTTGCAAATTCAGTTTCCAGTCTCCCTTTGCCTATCTTTTAAGTTACATTAATAAGTTTTGGGACCTATTAATTATCATTTTTACACTGAATAGGACTCTGAGGACAGTCTCATATTTGAATAATAAAGAGATAAACTGAAATATATAACTATATTTCAAACATTAGAGACCTCTCAGCTGATGGGATAGATTCCATTTCTCCTTTATTTAGCTGGCAATGCTTAGGATAGGATCTATAATATATCTTTCTCTAGAAATGGGTGTTCAATTTTACAACGAAATTAAATCTAGAAAGAAAGAAATTCAATAATTGATATCTTAGTACCAATTGAGACTACTTTTATCAGGATTCCTAAGACTTTCATTGATTACTTCATCTATTTGATTTTTGGTAGTAGTCTTCTTAGTGAAAAAAGTGTTTACAATGGTAAATCTACTTATGAGTGATAGTTTAAAGAATTTTAAAATGAGAATAAATTGTTAAACTGTTATGTAAGACAAAAGTACATCGTACAGTTTTTGAACACATAGCCATTTAAGAGAGAAAATATGTTTTCAGTTGGCTAAGTCCTCTGGTGGAATCCTCTACTTGGAACAGCCTCAAAAATATTTTCTCTGTCACCAGGCATACGTGGTGCATGCCTGTAATGCCAGTGACTTCAGAGGCCGAGGCAGGAGGATTGAGAGTTCAAAGCTAGCCTCAGCAACTTAGTGAGGCTCTTATCAACTCAGTGAGACCCTGTCTCTAAATAAAATACAATAAAAGGGGCTGGGGAGTGTCCCTGAATTCACTCCCCAGTAACAAAAAAAAAAAAAAAATTCGCTGGATTGAATTTTCAACACATAAGTCTTTTTACTAACAAAAGTCTTGGTAACTCAGCAGAAGATCCTGTGTTTCATTATCCAGGCTACTTTAAGAGGTTGTGAGGCCAGGGTTCCTACCCCAATCTCTTTCATATTAAAGCCACTTCCTTATATCTTGAATCCTAGTGTTTAGAATGGGAGGACAGAGGAAGCCGTGTTTCAGTACATGTATCTGTAATCTGAAATACAAAAAAAAAAAAAAAACTTCCTTAAATTACTTACCAAAATATATGTGAATTTGTTACACCAATATGTCATAAACTCCTTTCTATTGAAAAATTTCTTGAACTGATGTTACCAAATGGCTTGTGCCTATTAGTATGTTCATCATTATTGTGTGAAGCTACATTTAAAAATGTAAATTAGACATAATGAGATATCCACATATGTGTAATAGTTCAATTCCTTGATGAAGGCTTTCCTGAACTTTTCAGAAAACAAAATGATTGCCTCAACTTATTTGTTCATCTCTTCATGCTCTTATGGTCCATGTAGATACATGTATCACAGCCCTGAGACACATGAACATGAGTATACAACTGTGAACTTCTCAAGGGCAGAGGCTTGTCTTTGCTTCCCTGAGCTAACTGTAATTTCCTGAGCACTGAATGAACGATGGTAGCATGTTTTTCTTCTGTGCTTCTTTCATACCTGCTAGCACTGATAAGCATCTCAGCAGGACCTCCCCTCATGACCTGTCCTCCAGAGAAAGCATAGAGAAAATAAAAGGCAGCTAATAACACCCCTTTCACTTTCTCACTAAGGGGAAACATGGCAAAGGAAACATTACCACTGGTTCTTACCCAGAATTTCATTTGAAACAGGGAATTTATGATGAGTCTGTAGACACCTTTTTGTTAATTCACATGGTAATTCACCCAGCTACTTTTCCACTACATGGTTTCATTTTAGTGGACTAAAGATATGAATGTGAAAAGTTCCATGCATAGTATTCACGGTTTTTATTATCTCAAATTCATGCATAAACTAGAATATGAAAGTGAAGGTTAATTTCTATTTCACAGTATATATGGAATTAATAATTAAAAATGATTCTTTTATTGACATAACATCCTTACTGTAATCATGATATTTTAAAACAGAATGACAACGCATACTGGTAAACCTGTCTTGATCATTTTACCAGAACCCCTGTAAAAACTGTCCACAGGAGGTTGCTAAGGGACACAGACAGGCTCCTTGTCTATAAGGCACACCGTGACTCTCCTTCCAGGAATATGCAGTACATGTGCTTGGGACAGTTCCACTTGGCCCAGTCTCATTTTCCAGGCCAGTGAGCATAATGGCAGGGTAGAAATGAGATGTGTCTATGTGCTTTTGGTAATTACTGAGTATATGTTAATGAAGAGCTTTTCGTTGGCCTTCCACCAGCACAGTAAAATATGGCCAACGATCACTTTACCATGTGAAAGGAAAGCCACCAACACTGCTATAGTTCCCTGTATAAATAAATTGCATTTGGATTTAATTTCTAACTAACAGATATGCAACTATTCTCAGATGAATTGCTGTGTAGTTCCTTTCCTTTGAGGACATTTTGAAACTGAGTCCTTTAATATAGAGATGTCAACATTTTTGTCCATGTAACAAATTCACCTCAAGTAATAAACATTGAACATATATCTAAGAGATTTCTAGCGTTATTCCAGGCATTGTGCGTAAACTAAAATTTGCTCAGAACGTGCGATTGCAGTTAGAATCTTAATATTTAGTAGAACAAATAGACCATAGGTACTTGTGAAGCAATAAAAGATCTAACAATTACAGTGGCATCCAAAAAGTGATTATTAAGATTATTAAGTACTGTTATTAAGATTTTTAAGTAACATTTAATATCATAATTAATATTGTAAAATCCAAAATAGAAAGAGCAAGTATAAGAAAATATAATTATTGGGAAAAGGAAAAATGGAGAGTTGATTCTAGTGATCATGTATTATTTTTATTGGTTCCTCTCTCCAGGAAAGGCAGTTAATGTCTTTGGAACTTATTTATTATGGAATATTACATACTTTGAAAATTATAGAAAATTTCAAATTAAACACAAGATTCTATTATGATGTTTTTATAGTATTGTTCATAAAATAGGAACTTACTTCATGTAATAGTTAGCTTTCCCCAGAAATAGTACATCATGTATTTTCCCTTTTGAATACCACAGTTTCTTAAACATTTAACACACTCTTAGCTTTAGGTGACTGCAGAGAAGTCATTTGGGGCATGGCAGTCCTCTGAGAAATGTTTTGTTTTAAGAGGAATTCCTTTTTTCCATGGATCTTTAGGTATACATATAAACATACAGTTTACACATCCACTATTATGCTAACCAATTCAGGTGTATTTCTTTGTGAGGATAGTGCATTAATTTCCTGGTAAGATGATAATAAATTATACAAATGAGGTGACTTAAAACAAAAATTTATTCTTTACCAGTTTTGGAAGTCAGAAGCCACCAAATTGAGGTGTCAGCAGGGTTGGTGTGTCTGTCAGCTTTTTGTTGCTGTGGTAATTCCTGACAAGAACAACTTAGAAGAGAACACTTTTATTTGGGCTCATGGTTTCAGAGATGGAATCCATGACTGTGTGGTTCCACTGTTCTGGGCCTTAGGTGAGACAAAATATATTGGCAGAAGGGCATGGCAGAGAAGAACTGTTCCTGGCAACCAGGAAGGAGGGGTAAATAGGGAGAGAGGGAGAGAGAAGAGCACCTGGGACAAAGTATCATTCCCTAAGTTATGCACCCAGTAACCCACTTCCCTTAGCCATGCCCCAGCTACAGTTACCACCCAGTAATCCATTTAAGTCATTAATCCGTCGAAAGGATTAACCTGCTGATTAGATTGCAACTCTCATGGTAGTTTCACCTCTGAACAGTGTTGTGTTGTCTCACATGTGAGTTTTCCAGGGACACCTCATATCCAAACCATAATAGTTGTCTCCTCAGGAAACTCTCAAGTCGAATCTGTCTCCTGCTTCCTACCTTCTAGAGGTTGTAGGAATCCTTGGTTTTCTTTGATTTATAGACACATCATTTCAATCTCTGCCTCTATCTTTATATTTCCTTTTTTATATCTTCTTTTTTCTTTCATATAAGGACTGTCATTGAATTTAGGACCTATCCTAATCCACTAGGGTCTTATCTTAATCCTTACCTTAATTGTATCTGCAAATTTCTTAATTTCAAGTAAGAGCACATGAATTCGGGGTCGACACAATTCAACCCCAACCCACTATAGAGAGCAATTGCAAATAATATCTGAATATATTGGAGATTCCTGGATTATCAATTTTTTGCTTATTGATGAACAGACATAGTTCCACACATGCTTTTACATGTAATGACTAATGATTCTCTTGTTTTCTGTGTTCCATAGAGTTACAAACAGAAAATTGAATGCCAATATACTTGAGTCTGTGGATCTAACTGTTCAAACCCACTGTATTTCACACTCACTGTTACATGTCTCTAAAATGAGTTTTTTCCTTAGTCTTTCTATTTCTCCTCCTGCCTATCACTACTTGCATACAGACTTATGCTGATTACAAAATTAATTTGTGCAGGGTACTTTCTTTATTTAAAGCCTTGGAAAGTGCCATAACATTAGGTTCACATAATTGGTTTTCTAATTGTAAGGTTTTGTAAAATTTGTGACATCAAGCTAGTTTAGCCAAAATTTAATTAATATCACTAACTCTTTCCATTCTGATTTTTCCTCTGTAACACTTACCTTTCTAATACAAAAGCATATCATCAGGGCTGGGGATATAGCTCAGTTGTAAGAGTGCTTGCCCTGCGTATACAAGGCCCTGGGTTCAATCCCCAACACCACAGGAAAAAAACAAAACAAAACAAAAAAATCACAAGAAAGCACAAGATCAGTTTTTTTTTTTTATTGTAAACAAATGGGATACATGTTGTTTCTGTTTGCACATGGAGTAACAGCATACCATTTGAACATTCATACATTTACATAGAGTAATGATGTTTGATTCATTCTGTTATTTTTTTCCTTCTCCCCCACACCTCCCACCTCTCTTTTCCCTCTATACAGTCCCTCCTTCCTCCATTCTTGCCCCCCTCCCACCCCCCATTATGTGTCATCATCCACTTATCAGTGAGATCATTTGCCTTTTGGATTTTTGAGATTGGCTTATCTCACTTAACATGATATTCTCTAATTTCATCCATTTGCCTGCAAATGTCATAATTTTATTATTCTTTATGGCTGAGTAATATTCCATTGTATATATATACCACAGTTTCTTTATCCATTCATCAATTGAAGGGCATCTAGGTTGGTTCCACAATCTGGCTATTGTGAATTGAGCAACTATGAACATTGATGTGGCTGTATCTCTGTAGTATGCTGATTTTAAGTCCTTTGGGTATAGGCTGAGGAGTGGGATAGCTGGGTCAAATGGTCGGTCCATTCCAAGCTTTCTGAGGAATCTCCATACTGCTTTCCAGAGTGACTGCACTAATTTGCAGCCCCACCAGCAATGTATGAGTGTACCTTTATCCCCACATCCTTGCCAACACCTATTGTTGCTTGTATTCTTGATAATTGCCATTCTAATTGGGGTGAGATGGAATCTTAGTGAAGATCAGTTTTATTAGTGTTGTGTATGTGGTGATAGGATACAAAGAAGCAAGCTTGCAATGTGGGAAGCCAGAAAATCCATCTGAATCATACAGATCACATAGAAATAAACTTGACAGATGTTTACTCAAGTTTGACAGCAATTCTAGCAATTTACATGGCATTACCAAAAGCAAGTTGTGAAGTTGAAGGAAACATAAAAAACTCTTTGCATGAGAAAGGAAAATTAGAATTTTCTTTTATTCTCTGTGTGGACAATGATTCTGCAAACTTGATCATATGAATAAGTGCTCAGACTACACATAAAAAACAGGAAAATATAATTCTCCATCAGTCAGTTAATTATTAAAGATATGCGTTTTGTGGAATGTGATGTTTTCACATTAGATTCACAAAAAAATCTGTCGTAATTTACTTTCTCATTGAAAGCAAATACTTAGATTTCTAGCTAACTTTTAATATTAATTTTATATTATTTTTATTAAGAAGGTCCCCCACATTTTATGAGCTTCAAATCTCATAAAACCAGAATTCACTTCTGCTTTTATCTTTTCTTGTGTAAGACAAAACAAAGTAAAACAAAAATCCCACTTAAATAAGAGATTTTGATTCTTCTTTTCTCTTATAAAAATACAATTAAAAAGAAAGCTTTTACAAAGCCATGCTTTTTATTGTTATCAATCTTAACTTCTTTAGGTCATTAAAACATCTCAACAGTGAACAGTCTTTTTATCCCTCATGAATTCAGTCATCACAGGTGGATTGTCTTGGTCTTTCTCCTATTTCTTCTTTTCCTTTGGTAGTCTTTGATCATAATTGTTGGATAGTCTTTTAATTTTTGTAATAAAAACAGGGTGTTGATTTGAATCCCATTTTGGGATTGCTTTTTTCTAAAAGACAATATCAACTTATTACCCGAATCTTCATATTTTTGTACATTGATACACACACATACACACACATATACACACTTTTTTTTTTAGGTGTACAAAGATGATACAGTTGTTAACTTGTTTTTACCTTCTTTTCTTTCTGTTCAAACTTTCTTTTCTGTGTCCTACCTAATGATGCTCTTCATCAATTGCTCATTATCCTCTGGATTTTAATCCATGGAGAATAGCTCATTTTCTCTCTATCAGATTTCCTACTCCTTATTTTCTTCCATTTATCTTTGTATATCATTTATCTTTGTATATAATCAAAGATACCCCATTGTGCAATCTCTGCATATAGTCAAAGGGCATCTTAGATATGACTTAATATTATTTCAGATATTGGGTGTCATAGTAACATTAATTTTATAGGAAGTCTCTATTTGAACAGAGCTACTGATTTTGCAGGATTGGAAAGAACCTTCAAAGAGGAAATGTGTTTTGTCTAAGACAAAAGGGATTTAGAATCCAGATTTTCTTACTCTGGATACAGATTGAGTTACTTTAATTTTCATTCCATATACCTGGATGTACTTGTCTCCATATCTAGATTTACATGCACAACTCCCATTTCTTCTAAAATAATAATTTCCCGTTTTTATGTCATTAAAACTGCGAGCCTATTTTGTCACCATTACCAATGTGCTCTGTGACATTGTGAATGTGAATGTATTAAAAGTCAGCTTGTACTAAGACTCTGAATTTTGATTTTGTAGAGAAGGTGGATTCCAGCTTTGTTTGTAACTTCATCCTATCTCCAATAATGCCATATTCTTTCAAGAGTCAAACTTCACAAATTTGAAATTGCAGGATCGATTTTATTTTCTCTAATTCTTTTGTTTCTTTTCCATTGCTGCACAAAAATCCCTTTGGTCTCTTAACTTTCTAGCTGTCCTAGCATGCCATATACCCCACACTCCATTTACCAGCCAGTTTCATAAGTAAAATCATTAAACTCATTAAATGTTTAGATTGTTATTCAATGAAAACATTTTAATTTTCCTTTGCTTCACTTATACTACATATTGTATTTTTAAAGCAGCACACTCATACTGTGTCCTTATTTCTTCCTTCTAATGAATATATTCACATGGTTGACTTATTACTTTTCAGGGATAGGAACAAAAGTCATTGTTTAAACAAGTGCTGCTTTCTTAGGTTTGGGTCAGAGCATTTAATGGGCTTTACCTGGAATTTCTCACCTTAAAGTGCATGTGTGGAGGAGGCCCACTGACTTTCCAAGTAGTTGTCACAGAATAGATTTTAAAGTATAATTTATGAGGCGGAAAGAGGAAGTGTTGGTTAATAGATTTAAGAAATCCTTTTATTAGTTTATTTTCATATTGCACGTTCAAAGAAAATGACAAACACTAAAGATAATATTGACATTCATTTACTACATGTAGAGTTTAGTGACCCAATAAAGAGCATTAATTGGGTTTTATTTTTCCAAATTTTTATTGTGAAAAAATTCAGACATACTTAAATTTGAAAGAATGTTATAAGCATCTCCAAGAGATAGGCATCTTCTACAATTGGTGTTTTACTCTCCGCCTGCAAGTTCAACATCTACTTTTTAAAAATGTGTTTCACAGTATGGTGAAGATACCAGTAGCTTTCATTTGAGCCCATTCTGTTTCTTGATTTTATTGATGATGTCCCTTGTTACTTTTCGTTCTGATAATCATTGCTTGAGGCATTCAGAAGGTGTGTAAGAAATTGAATGTAAAATACAAAAGCTTTAACTACTTACCTAAATCATATATGCAATTCATGAGTTCCACTTGAAAAAAATACTTGAAGTAGTCTCCATAAGCCCACTTTTGGAACTAGATTTTATTTAGACACTGTACTATTATGCAGACCCAGTTATTTAAAAGGAGAAAAAGACAAGTATTTCCCTTGGCTTGTTGGAATAAAAACTTGTTTATGCTATTTTTATAATCAACATATAATTTAAGGATGTAATATTTTGACACAACTACTACTTTGGGACTAACAAATTGATTTATTTATTATTTGGGGCTATATTTATATATTTATCTTATTTGAAAATTTTATAAAAGTGATATAATTTGAGGGTGGAAATAAAAGGGAATTGGAGACTAGTTACCAATTCATTTAAAAACAGGTACAATATGAAGATGATAAATAAAGATTTATTTTTACTTCTGTAAACTTTAAGCTATTGATTCTCATTTCTTCCTAAGACAGTGGAGGGTATTTGTTGTTAGTGTTCAAATCTTAGTCACTGTTCTTTGCATAAAAAAAAAAACAGTTTGAATCTTCCAATAGATATTTGTAGATTCAAATTATTCTCTTTGGTTTTTGTAATGTATCTAAACAATAGCTTCTAATAAAACAGTTTTGAAAATATTAAAACATATTAAATATTGTTTTGTTGGGACTGAGGTATTAACTCAGTGGTAGATCACTTGCGTGGCATGTGTGAGACCCTGAACTCAATACTGAGTACCACATGTTAAAAAAAAAAAATACAAGTAATATATGAAATTATTCAAGATTTTTGGTATTGAGAATGCTTTATTTTTTCAAATCTAGTTTTAAATAAGAATAGGAATGAATCATAATTGTACATTTAATTTTTAATTATATTGAATGACATCCTTATGAACATTTTTGTACATATGATTCATACTCTGGAGTTTTAAAATAATGTTAAGCATATCCTAAATGCCAAAAATCTTTGTAAACATCTTTTAAAAACAGGATGAATTGAGAGCTTTTGGAACAGTGAGGATAGTTTCTCAAGGACAAATACTTGAGTCAGTGACAGATTTGGGACCATTTTTATTGACTGACAATCAGTGTTCCTTAGCCACTAGACCATTATTTCTTCACATTTCTTCCACATATCCGTGCATTTAATGAGATTCTGTTTACAAGTGGGAACTTAATTTGTTTTTCCTTAGATTACCACAGTAGATAATATATACATATTAAAAAGGGCAAAGAAGTTTGTTTGCTTCATTAGGAGAATTGAATTTTATGTTTGAAGCATGACATCGCATTTAGAGTGAATTCCTAACAATTCCTTGATTATTTATGCAACATTGAGCAAGGTGGTTTAACTTTTTTGGTTGTAGTAATTATGGTACTGAGGTTTTTAGTAAATTATATTTCTTGGAATAAAGCTCTCTTTTCAGGGTTATATATACTTTTGAAGACCCTGAAGGTGGGAGCTAAAGTTTGGTTTCTATAATCATGAAAACAAGAGTGTAAATAATGAAATGCTAGATAATAAAAGAGATGGGTTGCTGACTATTAAGAATTGTTCATTAAAATTCCATAACTATTAAAACTCTTGATTAGGAAAAAGTGAACCCTGTTTACTTCAGGATAATGAAACTGTGGACAAAATGATCATGAACTCCAAGCTTATCTAACTTTCTTTATCATCAAAAGGATAACAAAAATGGGGCCAGATCTTCGGTTAATTCTTCTGTTTTAGTCTTTCTGGAATCCACAGGTTTTGAATTTAAGCTATTAGAATATTGATTCCTACAGTTCTCCTTCTGTCTATATACAAATATTATAATTTGTGATATTTATTTGGGCTATGACAAGTGAGAAGGATTTTATCTGGGGAATTTGTGAATTTTATTAGTTTAAACATTTCTTCCAGTTGTGAATAAGGCTTATTTTGGAACTATGCAGATCAAGGTTGGAGTCTCCATTCTGTTCCTCACTAGCCCAGGACAACATGAGGATAAAGTGGTGACCTCAGATCATTATTAGGTAAATAATTAAATGAAGCACACATAGGGTTTAATAAGTATAGAACCTCAATAACATCATTTCCTTCCATCCTTGGATGAGGTTTCCAAAGTAATGCACCTAATTTCATTATCTTTCCCCTTCCTAGTTTGATAACCCTGTCCTATAATCCTTGCTGTCTGACTTTCAAACTCATTCTCTTGAGCAAACTCACTGCTGTCCAACAAGAGGCAACTGACATGATTCCTGAAGAAATACAATAATGATGTTGATAATGAGGAGGAGTGGGAGGAGGAGGTAGAGACACATTATTTGGCTCAGAGTACCAAAAACAATAATGCTGTTTATGTTAATAGAAATTGCTAGTGAACAAAGCAATTTTTTATTCATTATTTTATGAAGACGCTTTTGAGAATCAAATGAAATAGTATATGGGAAAGAAATAAAGACTGCTTGGTACATAAATGCAATCTGTAATAAATAACACAAGATACTCCATGTATACATACCCAGTGATTCGAAAGAGTATATATGTTCTTAAAGACTTCTTGTACCAAGAGCTTATAGTCTGTTTTGTCTTAAAAATATGAAATTATTTTATTCATGTATTTTCCCTGGGTTTCTTATTTATACAACAGAAATGATAGTTTTAGTCAATTGTGCCCTTTGTACTCTAATGTTATGGTTTGGAAACTGAAGTTGCTTTAGCTTGAAAATGAAAATTTGCTGAATTAGTCACTTATTTGAGGGGCAAATGATGGTTTTTGTTACCCCCAGCAGACTGGTTGACTTTGATATGTACCCCCCACCCCCTTTTCTGTCTCTTTCTCTCTCACACACACTTACACACATTCTAATCTTCTGCAGTGTGACCTTTCTGGTCATTGTAATAAAACATTAATCTTTCTTTTCTTCTTAATAATAGTAATTAGTGACATGAATATTTTCATGGGTACATTCATTGCAAAACAACAGAAGGATGCCATGATATAAAGTAATATGATAAAACATTGAAATAGCTATTCTGCCTCATTAAAAAGCAGATCACATGGGGATATGTGTGTGCATGCATGTTTGTAAAGGTGGATTAAAGATTTAGCTCTGTCACCATGAAATGATCTAAAGTAGAATGAACTATAATTTCTGGGACCTTATATAGTATCAGAGTATAGTAATAAAGTGAAAATTTCTCAAAGTACCTCTCATTAACAAAATTTGACATAATGTTTACTATGTAATCTTTCTTTAGGTCATCTACTGCAAGTGTGCTTTGTAGGAACTACCCCTTTGAATGACAACTCTGGTGAAATAGGATCTTGACAGCATGCCCCTTATCCTCTTTTAGTGCATATATACTGACTGAATTTTTACATATTTCAAAGATATATCTTTGTGAAAGCAAGTTAAGAATTTCCCATCAGTTGGTAGCATGCTATCTTTTCCCCATGCCACACTTTTAATGTGCATAAACAAAATTACAGATTCATGGGAAATCATGTCAGAAGCTCTCTGAGACAACACTGGCTGCCTGGATATTGCTGCCCTGAGGGGGTTTGTTCAAATGATTGTGATCCCATAGCAGAGCAGATTGAGCCAGTCTAACCTGGCAAGTGGGAGCAGGTGTGGGAAAAACAGCACAGCAGAGTCTCAGCTAAACATTTATTGCCACTTACAGGATTGCAATGTTAAATAATGCTATTTGGTTTGTTTGTTTTCTCTGTGGTGTAATCACTGTGTCAGATTCACATAGATGTCCACATTTTAACTTCATTTCCATTCTTTGATGTTGTTATTTAATGAGCAGATTGGCATGAAATTAGGCTCTGTGCAGCAGGTAATAATCTGGTAAATAAAATTCTTTTGCATTGAAGAATTATTATAATTTTATTTATTTGTTTTTAATTAAAAGCTGTAACGTATTTTAAGGAGGCTCTGAAATTGTTTGAATATTACTATATTTATATATTCTCATTGAAATATACATATCAACTATCAACTAAAATATTTTTTATACTTCCAGTTAACTCCGTTTTTTTAAGGAGACCCAAACAATTAAACTTAAAACAATTAATTTATTATCTCAACTTCTGTGCAACTGCCAAAGGCAAAATGGTTTAGGTTCTTTTTTCTCTAAGACAGAACCTGAGACCCTGTTAGAAATGCAGAGTTATAGGCCAGACCTTTGGAATTAGAATTTACATTTTAACAAGATCCTAGGTGATTTCCGTGCACATGGAAATATGAGAAGGAAGCTCTGGTTTTTATGGAGAAGAGAAGCAAATTCACCTATTTTAAGTTTTTTTCTTTTTCTTTTCTTTTTTTTTCAAAGCAATGAGAAATAATAGAACTAATGCAAGAAAGAATTCACTAGAATACAGTAATATCACAGTTATCTGAGCAGAATTTGGAGAAGCTCATTCAAAATCCATTTACTTTGTCATTGTTAAGTATGTAATTTTTATTTGAAGGTTTAGGTCTAATCCTACCTCACTTTAAGTTTTCTTGAATCTAGATATAAAATAAGAGAACTAATGGGAACCTTGTATTAAGTTTTAATTTCACATGTTAGGAAGTGGGCCCTAGGACTGATACAAATTATGTAGTGTCACTCTGGCAACTTCAACCCATGATGTGTATTCACATTAAATAGAATAAATTTGAGACATTTTGATACTAAGAAAAGTAAGCTGATGAAACATGTAATATATAACTGAAGACTTTTCCCAATGTGAACATAGGATGTAGATGTCAAACTGTCATGCGTATTAAAAGAAATGCAAATACTGTCATGCAAATTGTCTCACAGATGCTTACTTGTATTAATGTATTTTTTGATTACATGTCTGAGTATTTCATGGTTGTAGCTGATACCCTGAGGAAACGTGGTGTTTTTCAACTTCTCGATTTCTACACTACATGTATCTACAATGCACTGGACTCTCTCACCATCGCACCATCACAGCTGTACCCTTACTGTCATCTGTTCCCCCACGTGCCATCTTCTCGGCAGTCATAGATGGCTTTTCCATGCTTTTGACCTTGGTCAACCATCCAACAGTCAAATGCCATCTCCTTCCATTTTCTCTTGAATGTTGGCTTTATAATTCTCTCCTCTATGATGGCTCATCTATCTACAATGATATTGTTATTTTTTTCTATGCTTCAAGAACCCTCTTTTGCACCCTGCTTTTCCATCAAGTATTCCCCTGTTTTTCTTTCTTTTCCAAGAATAAACACTTCTTAGAAGGCTTGATTTTACTATCTTCAATTTTTTCTTATCCATCTTTTCTTGAAATCACTACAGTCAGACATTTGACTGTACCTCTTAGCATAATGACTTTTATCAAGGAAAAAAGTGGCCTGCATGTTGCATGCTTCAAGTTCAGTTTTCATGTTCTTTATTTTGTCAGCAGCATCTGATATAAAGAGTCATTCTCTTTCCCTGGAAACACTGTCTTTCATGGCTTTCTTAACCCCAAAATTCCTTCTATATTTCTGGTTTTCTACCCCTTCTGTTCATTTGTCTTCACCTCTTCAAGTTCTAAATATTGGCATGCCCCCAAAATCTTGATCTTTGGATGTAATATTTTTGTATTTATAATCCTCTCCAGCCTCTTAATTTTTAATGCCATATACTGATGACTCCTAAATTTATATCTCATTTCCATAGATTGCAACTGGAAGAATCCAGTTGCTCAAGTCAAATGTCAGGGAGTTATCCTGCCTTCTGTATGTCACGGCCCACATCTAAATACCAAACATTCTGAGATTCTACCTTTAAAATATATCTAGAGTCCAGTCACATGTCAACACCCACTGTCATCACTTTTATAAGAACCATCCTTCTCTTGTCCTTGGATTACTGTAATAGTCTTCTGTTGTGTTCCCTTGTTTCCACTCTTGACCCTCTACAGTCCATTATTAATAAAAACAATATTAAATATTAAAATAAAATAAAATAAAATATTAAAATGCAGATAATACTGTGACATTCTGCTCGAAATTTCCCATGACTTCCTTTCTCTCCAACTAAAAACCAAAAAACAGACCCACTAGAAACTGTGCTGATGGTCTACCCATCACCTGTCTAACTTCTACTGTTGTCCCTTGCTTGCTTTTCTCCTGAAACACTGGCTCTTTATTTTATAGCTAGAACGTATCAGGTACATGCCTTCCTCCGGATGCCAGCACTTGCTGTTTCTTCTGCCTCTGTAGTTCCTTAGATATCTGATTGCCTTCTCTCTCCCTTTCTACATACAATTTCTCAAAAGTTCTCTTAAAAGGCCTTATTTTGACCATCCAATAAAAAAATATACTGTCCTTGATACTACATCCTCATTTTTGCATTTTCTTTTTCCTTTTTCCTTATTACTATCAAATATATTACATATTTACTTACTTATCTTTTCTGTTTTCTCTTCCCACTAGGATATGAGGTATTTGACAGCAGGGATTATTTTGTAGTTATTCCCTGCTGTTTTCCAAGTGCCTAGAATGCCGCCTGGTGCATGTGAAGTACACAATAAATATTTATCAAATGAATAAATGAATGAATGAACAAATGAACGAACGTATACCGAATGATTTCAGCTTCATAGGCCAATATGTCTTCAATGATCTTCAATTGAAAGCCCTTTGCAAATAAGAAGCAAACTGTGTATGTCATTCTTCCTTAATAGAAATTCAGTTCCTTACTAGAATTCAAAATGAAGACATTTTAAACTGGGTCACGCATACTCTCAATAGAATAGCAACTTTCCACCTCAAAATTTGGAAGAATTTTTATCCACCAACTTAACACTGAGCTGCTATTGATAGTCTTAAATTATATTTTATAAATAAACTAACTCCATAATTACCAGTTTTAAAACTTTTCCTTTTTGTAAAATATCTCAGTCATCACATGAAAATCATATAACAATTTATGTGTCAATGTCTTTTTAAAAATAAGTTTGTGTTAAGAGTGTTTAATTTTGAGAAATGGAAATGAGTGGGTTAGGAATTAGGGCCTCTCTCTTTTACTTTACATCTTTCTAAATTAATAGATGTGTGTGTGTGTGTTCTTTTTTAACACCAAAAGCTTATTATTCATTAGAATGAAAACAAACATCAATAGGGCTGTTTGTATTTTGGTGAGAAGGCAATTGAATTCATTCATTCAGATATTGGTTGTCAAATATCAAAAGAAAAAAACCAGATGCATGAATTTAGATTGAATGTTATTTGAATATTATCAATTCAGATTGTATCATGTTACACGTGTCTAATGTTTCCTGAAAGTAATGGTAGTGTTACAAATTCAATACATAATTTTATTTCTCAATAGAATGGATTTTTAAAATATCTGGTAAGGTCATGCATCTAGAACAGAGCATAAATAAGGAAGTAAATAAGGAGGTCACTGTGCAGTTAAAATTAACAGAGTAATTTTATCACTGCAACAGTGTCCTTATAACTAATGTATATCTTTTTTGTCCACAAATACATAAGATTTCAAACTCCATACCCACTTGAAAGTGTAAGTTAATAGATGTGTAAGGAGATTATCATTTGTAAGTAAGAAACAGTGAGACATATGTCAGCTGGTAGCAAAAGATGAAACGAAAACAACCCATGAAAAATATAATTGGAAGAAAAGAAAAAAAAATCAAGAGATTGAGTGGGAAAATGATTCCATACACTCAGAGGTTCAAAGGACATCATCATTTGCTAATGAATATCATTATTTGTGTCCTTTATGATCACCTACAGTTGTCAGGCACACTTGGATTGTGTTCGAAACATTGTGTTCAAGAAGGTAGGGAGGCAGTTCTTATATTTTTCTTGAAAGAACTTTGATGTTGAATTAAAATACTTAAAATTTAATCAATGAGTATATGTGATTATTAAAGAAAGATTAGGTTTGTAGACTAAAGAGATAGCAGTATGCACATTCTTCTCAGAATACATATACACCACAGTAGGTAAATATTTTTTATTTTATTTTATTTTATTTTCTATTTTTACAGACTGCATTTTGATTTATTGTACACAAATGAGGTACACCTTTTCATTTCTATGGTTGTACATGATATAGATTCACATGATTCATGTAATCATAGATGTATATAGGGTAATGATGTCTGTCTCATCTTTTATACCCCCGCCCTCTCCACCTCATTTCCTTCTATGTAATCCAAAGTGCCTTCATTCTTCTCTTACCCCACACCCCTACCTCCATCATGTATATAATCCACTTATCGGAGAAAACATTTGGCCTCTGGTTTTTTTGGGATTGGCTTATTTCACTTAGCATGACATTCTCCAACTCCATCCTTTTACCTGCAAATGTCATAATTTTATTCTTGTTTATGACTGAATAATATTCCATTCCACAGTTTCTCTGTCCATTCATCTATTAAAGGGCATCTAGGTTGGTTTCACAATCTAGTGATTGTGAATTGATTTGCTATAAACATTGATGTGCCTGCATTACTGTAGTATGCTGATTTTAAGTCCTTTGGGTATAAAATGAGGAGTGGGATATCTAAAACATAGATTTTATGAGTTGTGCAACTGATTTTGGTTATGTAATTAATTGCATATAAGCTCTTTGGAATTTTCAGACTTCTTTGCCACATATTTACATACAAAATAATATGTTTGCTTTCTTCAATGTGTGGGTTAACTCATAAATAGTTTAAGAATTTCTTGAATTTTACAAATATAAGAAAAGATGAGAGCTATGACGTTTGTATTGTTTTAGTGCTCAACTCAGGACAGCAGCCTCTGTATCTTAGTAACTTTTCCCTGATTAAAACATTCTAGTTTCACCTATATTTCTATTGTGTTCTCAATAACTTTCCTCCTATCAAAGCCATCAATTTAATTCATTGTCTTACTGTTCCCCAATTAAAATGGCATGAAACTAAGAAGATCCACCAAAACTGCTTTGCTCTCTTTTCCAGCTAAGTAGAGGCTTCAGTCTCTCTTCTGTTTCATGAATGCTGTTTTTCTTTTTGATGGTTACAGTTTCTTACAAATCTTAAATTTGAGTTGTCCCATTCAATTCTTTCTAATCCCCTTAATTATATAAACAAACATATATATGTAGGATATATATTCTATACTATAGAATACCCTTAGTAACAGGGTAGATTTGTACTTACCTTTCTTTTTTGAGTAGGATATCAAAGTCCATCAATATTTTTATGTATATCAGGAATACAGTGAATGTACTTAATTACTATGTTTCATCATATATAATAAACTGAGTTGGTGAATTCTAAGAGAGGGTTAAGTAAAGGTCAGTTTTTAGTTTAATCTCTATAAAATAATATCTAACACTGTTAGTAATTGTATAATTATAGTGTAAAAACCAGATATTTAATTATTAATGAATGTGACACTCTCAAATTAAATGCATGGCTCATTTACTTTCAAGAAAAAGATGAATATATCCAAAAGATTCTGGAGAAAGTATAAAAGTATATAATAGATAGCTACAGAAACAGCCATTGGTCAGCAATGCTATTGGTCAGCAAAATAGAGCTGGTACCTAAGGTTGCTTATTTAGAAGCAGCCACTTAATTGAAAGTTGAAGTAGTTGGCATTTGGAGAAACCACTCAGCAGTACTATAATTTTAATGACCATGCTGGCTCCTAATATCTTAATTTTTCTCTTTAAGTGGCTGATTGAATTTGACCTGGGTAGGATAAGGTAGAAAAGGAAGGAATTGGACAGTAACCCCAATATTGTAGTTTAGACCTGGGAAAAACTTACTTGTGAGGAGCATAGGCAGGCACCTTCTGTTTAAGTATAGTTATCACAGTCAGGGATCATATATGATTCTAATAACACAACGAGACAAAGTTTTATACTTGACAGTATAAAATCTCATCCTTTTATTATAACCATGCCACAAACCCAGTCTATACTTTTCTTAGGGGAGAACACCTACCTGAGCTCAGGCAACACAGAGCTATATTTAGTAAAGCCCAAACTAATAAAAACTCATATAGAAATTAACAAAGCTGTGTAACTTGGAACCTTGGAATAGTCATGTATATACCTTCAATAATTGAACAATGTCTCAAAGTTAATTCACATCAATTCTTTGATCACCAAGTAGACCCTGGACAAATATTTCTTTTATTGAGTTGTAGAGCTATACTTTTAAAACTTTTTAGTTAAGTACATAGTTTATTGAGTTTTAATTTACTGAAGTAAAATTCAAGTATATATTGTAAAAATGTCAAATTAATGCCTCCAGTGTTAGTTAAATTTCAGATTCAAACGACAACTACTATAGAGGATTTACTTTAATGCATCATTAATTTCTGAAGAATGGCATTTAGATATTAATGAAGGAAACAAATTTATGATGGTTTTATTATTTTGTACAAGGAAAAATGAGAATGCATGCCAAAGGTTTCTATAAGTAAGGGCACCAACTTTTTCCAACCAAATCTAATAATTTGAAATTAATTTTATTTGGTAGACTTACAAATGAAATCCTCACATTAGATTTTCTTTCAGTGGAGGGACCCTGGATTTTTAACAACTTTTTTGGGGGGTATAATATATATGATAAAATATACCCATTTTATGTGTTCAATTTAATCAGCCTTAGTAAACTTATGGAGTTTTGGGTCCATCATAATAATCCTAGTTTAGAAAAGAATGTCCGTCACCCCCAGTTGTTATTATGTTCATTTACAATTCAATTATCCTACAACCAGCCTCAAGTAACCACTGATCTGAGCTTTCTGTTTTGGTAGATGTGCCATTCCACAAATTTCAAGTTAGTGGAACTAAACAATATATGTCATCTTTTTTGTCTGGTTTCCTAAAAAAAAGTTCACTTATTATTTTTGAGGTCTATTCATGTTGTACTGTGCCTATTATTCTGCTGTTCCTTTTTACTGTTGAGTCTGTATTCATTGCATAGATCATATCATGCTGGATTCACCAACAGATGGTGGATGCATGAAGACATTAATGTACTTCACTGGCTACAGTGATACACTGTTCACATAGTTCTCTGGGTGTTTGTTTTCACTGATTTTTCTTTACAATGTTACAGGAGCTCATTCCCAACTTCCTAAATCTAAGAGAAATAAGAGCAATATATAATACTACCACGTTAATTTCTATTTCTAGATTTTACAAGTGCTAGGAAATGATGCCAAGAGTAACTAGGCACTTTCTCTCTCTTGCCTCTTCATACCTAGGATGGGTAAAATAAATCTTTAAAAATATTTTTGAAATGGTAATAATTCCATCACAGTATGCTAATTTTTTTTTTTTTTTTTTTTTTTTTTTTTTTTTTTTTTTTGTGGTGCTGGGGATTTGGACCCAGGGCCTTTGCTTGTGAGGCAAGCCCTCTACTAACTGAGCTATATCCCCAGCCCAGTATGCTAATTTTTGGACAGGGGAGCATAACAGTCTACATAAAAGTGCAATTCTAAATCTTTTATCCCACAGATTTATTCTTAGATGTTTTAGTTTAGACACCAGTCATAGGTTTTGATATAAATCAGATCATAACTGAAGTTGTGATATGACCTCACAGATGTTCAGAATTTAAACAAATAGCAGCCATACAACAATTATGTGTTTTTTTCCTCAAACTATGAATGATTTGACTTTCAAGAATTTATTGATATCAAAAATTCTTTAAATAATTATTTGCTAGGCAATTTAGTCAATTTTTAAATGGCCTACATTGTCACAGTTTTGAACCAGAGGAAACTTGTAAGTATTCTGGTCCTATAGTATTCTTTCAGTTGAGGAAACAGACATAAGAATCATTCCCAAAACACATAAAGAAATTTCAGACAATACCTTAGATGCCAAATCCATTTGAACTTGCTGAGCACCTCCAGAACTCTATCACACGGGAAGTACAGGAACGGCTGCTGCCCATGTTTACACTCAAGATTTCTCAGCCTTGTCTCTGCTTTCCTATGATTTTCTCATTTTGAATTCTAGTTTTTCATTTTTTCATTTCAAATTTCCTTCAAGACACAGGTTTATTATCACTTTCTTCAAGAGGGCCTTTCTGATTCCAGAGCTGTCAGTTATTTCTCATCTTCTGCACACCACTGTTTTTTAACTATAGCTGTTAATAATATCTCTATCATGTATTTTCCCTATATTCTTACACTAACTTGTAAGCTAGAGTAATTCTATTCATTCATCTTTTCTTCTCCTAAAACTCAATTGTAGCTTTTCATTTAATTGTGTTCAATACATAGTTGTAGAATAAATAAATGGAATGCAGTGTTGATTTCAGTTTCTAAAATGTAGATGACATCCTTGTATTTTTTTCTTTTTTTTTTTTTGGTAAGGAGAGACAGTACACCTGATGAATATATTTCACCTCATGCACATTTATTAGTCATGTAACCACCTTCAAGCTGCATGAAAAGAAATATTAATCCAATTAATTTGAGCTTTTAAAACAGTTATTTGCAGTTTTCTTCTTTGCTGAAAGAGTCTTATTAGCATAAATTAGTTCTCTTATGTTAAACCTTTTGACTAGTGCATTGCAGATACATGTGAGCTACCATTTCCATATTCAGGGAAGGACCCAGAGAGGTCAGTTAATCTATATTTACTGAGCTTTTGGAGACCAGTGCTTTTCTAAGCCAGCTCAATGGAAGGGCATCTAATGCTCTTATAGGATCTCCTGAGGTTTGCAAAAGAATACTGGCAGATACAAAGCCCATTAACTTAGGATGCCCATATCCTATGAAAGTCATACCCTCACAACATTAGACAACATTTAATTCAGTCATGGAAAAACTTTAAAATATACTATCTACCTCTGAATTTTTCCCCACCTCCCTCTTCCAAATAGAAGAAAGGGCAAACGTATTATGTGTCAATTTAAAAAAAATTTTTTTAAATGTTGGGGGTAGGAGAAGTACTTCAGAGAACACAAGAGAAGAACAGAAGACTTTTCTGGATTATTTCTATGTCCTTGACAATTTGATATAGGAAAAGTGAGTCAGGTTAGGTCACAAGGTTGGCAGTACCGTCCACATTTGTCTTTGGATAAGACCAGTGTGAGTCGTTTCCTTAAACTCTTGGAAACAGCGATTGATATCAGGTCTTCTTGCCATTCTTACGATGTGTTTGCATAACTGAAGACTTGCTTATGTTTCTATGAGATAATTTAACTTTTTACAGTACAATTAAACCTTCTTTACAAATTTCATCCCAATGTTGCTGGGACATTCATTGGAAGATTTCCTGGATATCAATAATAGTAAACTTGGTCTCAAATAATCTGTAGTCTATGCCATCATCATAGAGGAGGATTATTTATTAATTCTGAATTTTCCATTTACCAATATAGAAAGATACCTTTAATCCAATTATTAAAATAGTAAAAATATTTTTTAAAACAAGGGAAATATTCATGATATAGAATTAAGAGGAAATGCAGAATTCCAATTTATAATTTAAAGTTATAGACACCACAAAATTTTGGTCACATATATAGCCAAAAAAAAAAAAAAAACCTATCCAGTAAGACTGTCTAGTGGGAGGATTTATAAGTGACTTTTATTGTTCATAATTTTTTTTGCTATCTTTTTTTCTCATTTACAACTGTGAACGTGAGTTTCTATAATAATCAAGAAAATGTTATTTTTTGTCTTGCACATGCTAGGCAAGCTTATAGTAGGACCTTGAACATGGCTGGCAAGCATACCACTGTCAAGCTACACCCCCAGACCATTTTTATTTAGTTATTTTACAGTTTTATTTTGAACAGAGTCTGGTTAAGTTGTGAGGCTAGTCTTGGACTTGCAATCTTCCTGCCTCAGCCTTCCCAACGGCACCAATATATCTGGAAGGAAAATGTTCTTTCTATAAAGAACCATAGCATGACCATTTTTACTGAAACATATTTTAGAATTATGAGATTATGTTGTGGTTCTAGAAACAAATGACCTGGATTCAAATCCTGACTCCATATTCATATAACCTTGGGCAAGTTCCTTAACATCAATGAAAGTGAGGTAAAAACCTGACTTCGTTGAGTTGTTGTGAGGATTAAATGAGGAAATACACATCAATCACTTGTAAGAATGAGTTCCTAACATATAGTGAGTGCTCAGTCAATGTTAGCTAGAACTTATAAATTATACAACAGAGGGAGACAAGTAAAAATATTTGAAATATGTATGTAAGAGTGCCAACTCCCAAATGATCAAGCAAAATCAATAAATAATGATACAAATGTAGGAGATCAAAATGGAGAGAGATCTTGAGATTCCCAGGGAAGGTTTTGGAAGAATTAAATCTTGAACTGGGTTGTAAAATAAAGATAATGATTTTTCAATTTTTTTGTCAGTTTTTTGGGGGGATACTGAGTTTTGAACTCAGGGGTCACTTGACACTGAGCCATATCCCCAGTCCTATTTTGTATTTTATATAGGGACAGGGTCTCACTGAGTTGCTTAGTCCCTTGCTTTTGTGGAGGCTGACTTTGAACTTGTAATCCTCCTGCCTCAGTCTCCCCATCTATTGGGATTACTTAGGTGTGCACGGCAGAGCCCAGCTTAAGGATACAATTTGAAAAGATATTTTCTTTGACTTTGATGCAAAGTGAGAGGAGAGGAAAAGCATGGAATTAGAAACACCAAGTGATACCATTCTTCTGTATTAGTCCTAGAGAATGAAAGTTAGCATACTATAGCAAAATATGCATACCCATGATTATAGCAGCACAATTCACAAATGGCAAAACCATGGAACCAGCCTAGGTGTCTTATCAATGCAAGAATAGATAAAGAAAATGTGATACCCAATGGAGTTTTATTTGACCATAAAGAAGAATGAAATTATGTCATTTGCAGAAAAACTGATAGAACTTGAAAACATGTTAAGCAAAATAAGCCAAACTCAGAAAATCGAGTCCTGTTTTCTCTCTTATGTTCAAGCTAGAGAAAAAAGGACAGGAAAGATCAGGGAGGGGGGAATTTTATAAAAATCTAAGGGAGATCAATAGAATAGAGGAAAGGACCAGGGGAAAAGAGGAGAGGAGGGGCCGGGAGAATGATATTGGACAAATTATATTGTTATATTTTGTACATGTACAAATAATGTAGCAACAAATCCCACTGTTATATACAAATATAATGCAGAAATAAATCAATATGAAAAGAATAAAGTGGACTGAAAACAGTATTGAAGATAGATTAAAAACATTTAAAAAAGCATAAGGTAAACAATTAAGTTTGACAAAGGGTTAAATAATGACAAGGTGAAATACAGAATCTCTAAGGATATATTTTCTCCTACTCCTCTCTCTTTTCAAAGTCTGAAAATGCAAACCAATTAGCATGGAAGTAGTGGTTGTAAAGCAGAGATTATGTTCTTAGTGTCCCTCTCCTACTTCTTATCATTTTAATAAATTTCTATTTCAAATTTTGCCTTGTGGTGTTTTCAAAGCAAAATCGTTGTGGTTTGCCTTGTCAGAATTTTTCAGACATGACCTCTGATTTTATTCTAAGACAAATTCCAGAGTAAAACCCAGTCTTTTGGTTGAGGGCTTAGCAATGTTGCCTTTGGAGGCTGGTGAAAGAAGGATGGATTTGTGATGTTGATACACAATGGACCAAAGCAGGCCTCTTACTGTTTAATTATTTTCTTCCTCATACCTCATAAACTTAGAGTATATAATGCAAAGTTATGCTTATGCATGTGCTCCTTGTTCATTATTCATGAATGACATTACACTGTTCTCTTCCCTCTTCCAACCTATATTTCCTTTTTCATTCTGTTGGAACTACAAGGTTTTTATATTGCTAACACTTCCCTTGAAAGATTGTGTATATAATCAATACTGAGTACATAGTACAAAATATTGATTTTAGAATGCTTGCATGAAATTAACTTGAATGCCATGTTCCATTCTACTGTTTTCAAAGCATACCTTTTCTTATAAACATAACTTTTGCTAAATGTCATGAGGTTGACAAAGAAGTTACTTGAAAGAACTACACATTTGTTAAAGTCCTTTTTGTTATTGGTTATTGCATCCTGAATATTGATGGTGAACTCTTCCTCCTCCTTCTCTGCCTCATCCATACTATGGGGTAATCTGGTACCTTGGTTATTAATTCATTCCACACACAGTAGCATTATTTAATATTTTATATCATTTGCTGTAGTTACAGAACCCAGAAGATAAGTGATTTGAGTATGACATGCAGAACTGAAATTCATAGTGATTACTATAGTAATTCCAACTTGCCTGAAAACTATAGTACTCTGCAATGGAAAATAATAATCTTGGCAACACATTCATTCCGGTAAGACTTGAAGGAACTCAAGTTCCTCTAGTTCACTCTATGAATTGATTCTCATGGATACAATTTAATCTAATTTCAGCTTTCAACTTGCATTTTAATTATCACTTCATTTTTCTTTTCATTTTTCAAAGTAAAATTATATCTTTTGTTCATTCAAGCTGATGCTACTAAGACTCATAGAAAGCTAAAAATTCACAAATGTCATCACATTTTATTCTTCCTCCCATGGTGTTATATTACTGGATGCAGACATGTGATGATGAAAACATTAAATTCTCTCTTATATTACAAATTACCTGTACCCTTCTGCTAGAAATCATGATCTCCAAATATGATTCTTAATCATGTTTTGAAATAAATGCTTTCACCTTTACATCAGTTGAATGGCTCCTAAGTGACCACAGTCTGCCAGATGCGTGGCTTGCCAATCTGGTCACTGCTCTTTAAAGAAAAAAAAAAAAAGATTAGTATTAAAGGAAATGAGACTACATTTGCTGCTAAGGAAGAACCCATTGTGTGCCATTGATTAATTGGCATTGATAAATAAGCCACATTAGTATTACAAGAAAATGGCATAACAGATTGATGTTGACTGGCGCTCTCTAGGAATAAAGCTGAAGAGCACTCAGCACACCATCTGGAAGAGACAATGAGAGGTGGCAAGTTTTATGCAATGGGGAGAAGGGGAGGGTGCTTCTCAGATGCCACATATCTGAACTGACACTTTGATGTGTTCAAGTGCAATCTCCCCTGTCAAAATATTTCTTTCTTTAGCCATTCTAGGTCTAATGCAATCAGACCACAGTGTGGAAGGCTGCCATATCCTCTTAGGTGAGATTTGTCTTGAAGTAACAAGCTGCACAGATTCCAAATTGTAGTGCCACAATTTGTATGATAAATAGAAAAAAAAGCAATACCAGCTGATGTTAAAATTTACAACTTTTTATGTCACCTTCAACAAGAATTCGAGAGTTTTGTGTGAAACACTCATTTTTGTTTCTTTGCTTTTTAAACAGTTACATTTTATAACCAAATATTTACCACTTTAACTTTTCCGCAAAACTTATCAATACACTTCCATTTATTTTTCCCTACTTAAGATTAATCTGTCTTCTAACCTCTTTCTAGAAATTTCTACCAATGAGAACAAATTTATAGGCTAATGATCTTGTTGTTTTTTTTTTTTTTTGTGGTGCTGGGGATTGAACCCAGGGCCTTGTGCTTTTGAGGCAAGCACTCTACCAACTGAGCTATATCCCCAGCCCCTAGGCTAATGATCTTGACTGACTTAAGGGAAACTAACTTCTTGAGCAATCATGTTTACTATTAAAATGTTATGCATCTTTTCTTTATCAAGACTTTATTTTTTAACAAAAAGAATATTTTTATTAATATAATTGGAGGAATTTGTCTATTTTGAGTCTACTTTAAGTAAGGTATGTAAAAATTTAATATTTTGTCCGAATAGCTTATTAAGTTGAAATCAGTTTGTTTTATTTGTAAATTTAAAACCAATAGGCTGATGATAATTTTTATTGTATTCTATAGCATATAAATTTTTCTGGTACAAAAATTTTCATAACTTGATAATTGTATTCAAAATTTTCTATTCATTCATAGAATTATGACTTTTTTCTAGTAGATTCATTTGTTTTGTTCAACCTTTAGCTTTTGAGTCTGTTCAGTGTAATGCATGTGAATATTGCCCATGTTAAATGTATCTTACTAATCATGAAACTGTTTACATAATGTGTTTTACATATTTAAAGTCATTTTGGTGATGTTATCCATTTATACATAATTGCATGAAAACATACAGACAAAAAAATCTTTTGAATATTTGGTAAGCATTAACAGTAGATAGCTGACATTTTCTAAAGTTACTTTGTGATAAAAAAATTTCACTAGGGTAAAATAAAGATTTGGAAAATTTGGTATTTATAGAAATGATAATTAAACATTCTTCTGGACTGCTCCACCCATTCTTGATAGGTTCCATTGCATATTGCATCTGTTCTATTAACAGATATTATGACACACTAGATTTTGTCCAAGGATAGGGTGTAAGATAATGTGGGCACCTGATAGCAGATTATAAGAAAAGTATTTCCAAAAAAGTAAACTCTCAACTTTGAGAGAGAAAATTCAAGGAGAACAAATATCTTCAAAAGTCTGAAGGGCTGTCAGATGTAAGAGGGAAGGACTAGTTCTCTGAGAATTTAAGGGATAGCAGGATGGAAATTGAGAGCAAAAGGTCTTTAGTAGTAATAAGGAGGACTTAATTATAGCTATGTGAAAAAAAACAGGCTCCCTTGAGAAGTGGTGAATTCCTCATATGGAAGGTAGTTGTGCAGAGGTGAGAGACCTACTTCCTGTGCCAAATACAGAATCTATATTCCTAAAACTTTTTTTTAACCATCAGCATATTTATCATAAACAGATAAAATTATAAATATTTAGATTTTTAAAAAATATATCGTTACTCTTCAGTACTGTTATAAACTCCCAAGACTTTCTGCTCCCTACCATTTGAATGTTTTGAGTTTATTAATTATCTGGAAATAAATTTAATTTCTGGTAATATCTTAGAAATTGATGTAATTTTTTTTTAAAGTACTTGGCATTAAATCCAGGGCACTTGCTAGGCAAGTGCTCTACTACTGAGCTATATCAATAGCCCTTTTTTATTTTATTTTGAGTCAGGGTTTCATGAAATTGCCCAGACTGACCTCAAACTAGTGGTTCTCCTACTTTAGCCTCCTGAATAACTGGCACAACAGGTATGTGGCACCATGCCCATGCCTGGCTAGTTTGCTTTTACACATGATTTCAAGATAGCATCCAATGTTCATTGCCAGTTTTCTTAAAGGTTATGTAGTGATTTAGGGGAAGAGACAATTATTTTCCTCATAAACCCCTAGGTTTATGACTGAGGCCCATGTAACAAAAAGAAATAAGTTAATAGCAGAAAAACATTCACAGTTATTTAACAGAAGTTTTATATGATGCAGGAGATTTTGGAGATGAAGACCCAGAGTACAAGGCAAATCTGTGTCTTTATTCTTAATTTGAATGAAAAGAGGTCAGCAGCTGAGGAAAAAAAGACTGGAGGATAAAAGGGTATAAACTAATAGCAACAAACTTGGGGGTGGAGGCTGGTTAGCAAGGCCTGCTTGTTGAATTGCTCCTAGGTCCCTGGTCCTCAGAGATCAGGATGCCCCTTTCCTCTATTGATCGTAGCAAGGGTATTTCTCTTTTGAGGGTTTTCTGACCTGCTTCAGTGGAGAAGGGACCCAGGAAGATCAGAGAGACCCTCTTGCTTTGGCTGTTTTCTTTAATGTCAAGGTAGCATATTTTGGGGCTGTATGTCTTGAACCTCATCCAAGCAAATATCCATGCCCTATCTTTGTTTAATCTTGCTGCATCTTTGTGAAAGATCACATAAAACTTATTTAATTTGCCCAGATCATCAATTCAAAATTTAATAGCACTCATTTCAGAACAAATCAGGTTTCTGACCATGGACACAGAGCTAACAAGATGCACATTTGCATCTAAAGTCTGAACTTCAGAACCTCTAGCTAGTAATTCTGTGACTTCCTGTTTCACTTATTTGTGTATCAGTATGCTTCTTAATATATGACAGTATTTTCTGTTTAACTTGTATTTCCTCCTCTGAAAAGCTTGTTATTCAATCCCTTTATGATTAGAGTTCTGGCAGATAAAAACATTTTCTTCTTTGACTTGCTGTTGTGTTTATATATTAGCATAATTTTCTATTTCATACTTCTTTATGTCTGAAGGAATGTACCACATTATCATTACAAAAACCTCCTGATAAAGTTGTGTTGTGCTTTCAAATGGAGACACACCCAAGATTACCAGTAAATATTTGGTAATCCTCAGCAAGGAAATATTTGGGGTTTTAGCTCAGCCAGGTAACTTGAGAGGAACAAGTAGCAGAGGGACTGGAAGAGACATTTAGAAAATCTGACCAGTTCAGAGGAAGATGTTGAAAATTACCCTCATAGTAGCATCAGGACCTATTTGCAATAGAATCACCATTTTGGTATTTTAGATGGTGATTCCCCTGCTAAAAAGAACTAGGATGTAAATTGTACTATGTCAACTCTCATATAATTCTGTCAGAAATGTAGGACATTTGGTATTATTTCTATTTGCATATGAAGAAATTAAATCTCAGGGATGTTAAGTGATTTAATAAAGACAGTTAATTAATAAGTTCTAGAACTGATCGAGGACTTGAAACCCAGACTCCAAATTCAGTTTCCTTTCCAGTGTTCTTTCCAGTGTTCTTTCCAGGAAGATTCTTGGGAGTGAGCATACTTAGCACTCTACACAAAACTGAGTAACTGCCTATTGGGTTCTTAAACCATTGTATGTCACATGAAATATGGAAAGACTGGGAAAAAAAAAAAGAAGAAACAAAACTCTTGCTGAGAGTTTTATGATTTATTGTTAAAATTATTAAAATGTTTACTTAAATATTATAAATTTTTTGTTATTTTCATTGTTAGGAAAATTGTTATCTTTTAAAAACAACAACAGGTTTACAGAAATGGGATTCTTTTAGTAAATACAGATGAATATGTGATGATAATAGGTAGGCCTGTATCATGGTCTGTATTTTTAGGGTATTTATGCTGTATTAACTTTTTAACCCAAACTTTTGTCTCTTGTACCAATTTAATGCTTATATTTGCCTTTTCAACATATACAGTTGCAACATCTCCATTAAGTAGTTCAAATATTATTCCAGTAATTAAAATTTTGAAAATAGTGTGAAAAATGATTTAGGATTGGCTTTATGGATATTATAGAAAAACTATTAAAATATACCACTACAAATATTTCAAAAAACATTTTGCATAAGCTGTGAGTGGTGGCCACACCTATAATCCCAGTGGCTTGGGAGACTGAAGCCTCCCAAATTCAAGGCCAGACTCAGCAATTTATCAAGACCCTAATCAACTTAAACCCTGCTTTAAAGAAAAAAGTTAAACGGACTGGGGATGTAGCTCTGTGTTAAAGTACCTCTGGGTTTAATCCCTATCTTACTGAAAAAGTTTTGATATGAATTGACCTGGAGTGAAACTCTTACCCCTAATTAATCTGTAAGATGCTTTGTTATTAATTATATTATATAGATATAATGCATAATCAGTATTGCTATTATTAACATTACTATAGGTGGAATTCTAAAATAGTGGTTTAAAATAGGAATCCAAGAGCATGTCCTGAATATTTACATCTTATTTTGGGTATGCATATCCAACCTCTGCCCTTCTGATCTCTTACAACATTTATGGACTTTGGGATTCATTTAAAAATAAGTCATTCGGTGTAAATCTCTTCCCTTCCTACCTTTAATTTGCAATGAATGTCTCTTCTTTTGAACTTCGGTTATTTTGGAATTTTATCTTAATAACTCCATAAAAAAATCTTTGTAGGTCCAGGGATCTAACTTTTTCTTCTTGGCCTTCAAAGGATGGGGTGCCTCCTAAGAAGGGGCACTGCTGTGCCTGTTACCAACCTGTCTGCATGATTGGAAGGCAAGGCAAAGGGAGTTCATTATAATGATAACTCCTTTACTCACTCTCTCGAAACTGTTCTTTATTTTTGTAGAGTCATTGTTGTCTTTTGAATTCTATATATGACAACTTTTTTGTATTTCATTGGTTTTTATTTATGCATTATATTTTAGATTAATTAATGCATTTTAATTTAATTTAATTTTCTTTTTTTTATTGTAAACAAATGGGATACATGTTGTTTCTCTGTGGGGTGGGGGGGAAGGGAAAAAATAACAGAATAATTTCATTTTCTTATTTGTTCGTTTAAAATATACATGGCAGTAGAGTATATTTTGACATATTATACATACATGGATTATATCTTATTCTAATTAGTATCCCATTCTCAGCATTTCCACTTTGGAAAAGAAATCAGACAGGGAGAAAAATCTTGAGTTTCCTACTAAGGTTAGAATACATAATAAATTCAGGATAAGATACATAAGATATACATTAGATATTTAGGATAAGGGTTAAAATTATAATAATAATTTGAGGTGCTTATAAAATATTTATAATGTGCCACATGTGAAGTGAACATATATTAACTCATTTCATTCTAATAGCATTTTCTGAGGAAGAGACTTCTTATTATAATACCCATTGGACACCTGAGAAAACTGTTGTGCAGAGAATTCAAGTTCAGTGCCACATAGACCTTAAAGAATATTTGAATGTAGAGTGCTAGAGACTACCTTTCATTTGAGGAAAAAAAATATTCAAGAACGTTTGGGGTGGTAAAGCAATGAGTGAAAACTTGGGCATAAGGCAGGCATTTATTTCATTCATATGGTTGGTTTATTGTCTTAAAAAGAATATTGAAGAGTGAACTTAATTGTTAAATAGTGAAGAGAAAGATAAATGGGAAAATGAAACCATACTCTTTTATTTTAATTGATTGTAAGAATTTTTTTTATAGATAAGTAAACTCATGTCAGAGTTATTTGTATTAGTACAGGAGGAATAAAAATTATCGGGTGAAAAACCAGCAGCATGCATAGTTCAGGGTCATATTTACCCTAATTGTTATTACATACTTCTATCAGAACTCAGGAAGTATTAACAAATAGAGGAAAATATTCATGGTGTGGACCACTCCCCTTTTCCTGAATAAAACCTTGGCAGGCCTTATTATTCATGTAATTGCTGTTTCCTGGTGAAAACAGAGGTTTCTTCGAAGGCATTTAACAAGAGCCAAATTTTTAATGCTACTTCTGGCACTTACCTCCATAGTATCTAGGCACTTTGCCATTTCAGTCTAAAATAATGAAAGTCGGAAAGAAAAAGATCCTTTTCTTTTTTAAGTTCCAGGTCTCTCTAGGCTTAAGCCCATCAGGAGTCTGGACAAATGACTTAAAACTTGTTCAAGATAAAAGTGAAATGTTTTGTTTTAAATCTCGCTTTTGTGTTGTTTTCCTCTGGGCACCCTAAGGTTTTGTCTATTGGAGATGACTGTTTTTCCTCTTGATTCTTAGTGTGAAACCATTCCTTCAAAACCTGTCTCTGAAGTCTGTAATACTAGTTGAAAAAATTTCCAACACTAGAGTTAAGTTATTTTTGGAAGATCAAATCATTGAAATAAAGTATTTTGGTCAACATTCCTGGTTTTGTTGATATCTACATTCTGATTATGTTTTCCATGTGGATGAAGAAAGATCTATCTATTTCTTAAATTTGGGTAAATATGACAGTATTTTGTGAAGTTAATAGGTATTTGCAGATTTAAGTGAACCTGTTCATCAATTTATTAAATGATAGCAATTTATGCATAATCTAAAGATTTTTGTAATGTCATGTCATTTCTGTGGCCACTGGAATGTCACTGCTCACTGGCTTTTTGAAACACTCGAGTTTTTATCATGCTCAGCTTTAGTGGAAAAATTCATATAATGATTTCTAGTTTTAAATAATTAGGTTAGATAAAGAGGTAGATTAAAGATTATCTTAATAAGTACTATAAGGGGAGCTTGTTTAACATTGAGATACATTTGTGTGTTATGTAATTTCTGTCTCTTTAGTATTTAAAAACAGTAATCATTCTGAAGATGGACTGTCTTTGCTGATACATGTTCAACAATGAGCTTCACAATTTCAACGAAAGCATTTTACTTCAATTACCTCTCAAAGACATTAGACTGGGCTTTGAATTTAAATGGTGCTTATCTTAAAACATAAAAGCTATTGGAAATAAATAAGATACTCAGACTAGTATGTTTTCCTTTGGATACAGAAATATTTTTGCAACATATCTACGGCTTAGATTTCTTTTTATGTTGTAACGCATGCTCTGATTCCTGTTCATCCTGTTCATTTCTGTCACATTTTGGACAGCATTCATAAGCTTCTTCTATAATTTCCTTCTTTGTCTTGCCTTTTCATAGAATTAGACACTAAATCTTATGAATTTACACATATAGCAGGTCTCCCCTTTCCTCTCCATTCCAGAATCACTCATTATTTCCTAGACCCTCATGATTTTTGTCACCTTTAGTTTATAGATAATTGTGACATCTCTAAAATTTTCTCTCAGTCATACCATTTTTCCAATCATGGCTGCCAGTGAACGCTCTGAAAAAGGGAACTTCCTGTGACACCCTGCTTCCTGCCACTGCTATACTATTCCCATGACCTTTGATTTCAGTGTAACATTCTAAGACTGACTGCAGTTACTGTTCTTACTTCTTCCCACATCTGTACCCCTTTCTGCAGTGTCACTCATGGACAGCCCTGGCTCCATTCAACGAAGTGCATTTGCACATGTGGTTTCTTCTACCTGGAGCACCCTTGCCCATCACCAGACTCCTGTCCCCAGCCCTTTCTCAGCTCTGACTTTTATCCAACCTGACTCTGCTAGAAGCATGTTTTCTTTTTTTTTTGAAGATCCCGAGCCATCCTTCATACTTTTCTGGGTTAGTTGCTCTGATGCTTAATACAGAACTTCCTGTTTCCCTCTCCCTTAGTTTTAAGATTTTTCTCATCATTTTTCCACATTGAACCATGTGTTCCTTAACTGTAACACAGAGCATTATTCATCAATACGTGACACAGCTTCTCTTCCCTCCCCAAGTCCCGTGAATTCATACTGCTAAGCCCAATTCCAAAGTGACAATTTATACTACCCTTTCATTTTTGTCACATTTTTTTTTAAATTCCAGAGATTATAGATCTTCTCAAATATTTTCAAGTATACTTTATAAGTTAGATTTTTCACCTTGTTGATGCAATTAGTTTAGATTTATTGTCTCGACTATTTTAAACTTTATAGAAAAATAATAAACTGGTTGAAAGCTTTGTATATGCAGTTTACTATTGTGTATATTACCATCTGGTTGATTGTCTGAAGTTTTGTTTATTTGTCCAGATATCTGGTGGCATATAGACAGACTTGTATCCCTCTTTCATTTGCCATTGCACTGTATTACCTAGGTGGGGGTTAGTGAATTCTTTCTTATGTTTTCTTTATCTCCCATCTCATATACCTAGTAGGTTCTGAAGAATGAAAACTCTGTTTTCTGCTTCATCCTCCCTCCAATATTATAATTCTCAGCAGTACTATGAACACAATAGCATCATAAAAATGTTCTCCCTGAATGGATGTGTGAATTAAAGTATCCATTGAAGATCTTGAAGGCTCATTAGTCTATTGGAAATATGAGATTTTAATTATAAATTATTTCCTCTCCTCTATTACATTGTTCTCTAACATACATCATAACCAAATGTGCATACACGGGATAAGTTCTCTAAAGGCCTTGCCACTTTGTAATGCTAAAATCTTCTAAAGTACAGGTTTAGGGTTGGGAGAATTCCACAGAAATTTACACTGTTTTTCTTGTCTTCTCTTAAAATTTCACATCACAAGTTTTTAGATGATGTCTATTCTTCTTGCATTTTAATTAGATGGAATTAGTTACAAAACTTAATTGTTTAAAAATTCTTATGGGAATTTTTAGTTTTATGTTAGGAAAACAGTAGAGAGAATAACACAGAAATCAAAGAGGTGGGAGTAAAAGGGAATGTTTCATAATATTTGATAGAATATTGAAACAAGTTAGGGATATGCTGTTTCTCTTTGGTGTAATCTTTTCATTAATGTAACATGATCTGAACATTGTGACATGCCCTTTAAGCTCAGCTTGATTGGCAGAAAGCCACAACTTCTGTCTGTCTCTGACAGAACAATGCCAAAGCATACCGTCTCGTCACTATAAATCTCATTATTATTTATGCTATGTGAGTGTGCATTGATTATCATTCAGAGCAGGTTTCCATAAGACTGTTTTTTATACTGGACAGTAATCCACTGGGTTTCATTTAACTCTCCTCCTTGTGCACAGGCTTTAATCTTATGAGTCTAGGTTGATAAAAAAAAAAAAAAAAAAAAAACAATGGTTGTTTATAGCTAAAGGTAAGGAAATAATTATCAGCACATAGCATCATTCAAATACTTGAGTACTGAACTTATATTGTGTTTCTTAATTTCTATTAAGATCATTTCTATTAAAATCATTTTTAAAATGATCTGAAGTCTCCAGATAATTCATGTTCATTGGCTATAAGGAAGGGGGAGAAAAGAGTAAGATAAAATGATTATTTTAAAGGACTTGGTTCTTAATGTATAAAATTATTATTCAAGTTAATCTTTGATTACCTGTAAAATAAGAGAACTACTAAGATAGACAAATATTTAGCAAAGCTTTGTTTAGGGGAGATTAACCATGCATGAATATAGAAGAGATCATAATATGTTCCCTTATGTGAATGAAAATAGAATGTGATAATCAATTATTTCTTGGGTTTTAATGCAACTTTCCATTTGTATGGATTGTTCCTCCCACAGCTATTTTTGAAGTTCATAGTGCTGCTCATTGCACTTGTAACTTCCATTTTGTTGTATGGAAATGATTCTTAGAAGCTGTTTGCAGTTTCCCTATGGGAATTAGGTTTTCCCATACTAATGGACACCTAAGAGTAGCTCAAAGAAAGGATATAAGACTCCTGTCATTGCTGTGTTTGATTCCTGATAGGAGTGCTCACCTCTCTCATTGCATGAGCCTGATTTTTCTGACTTAAATTCTTTGGGTGTTCCATCCCTTTCTTCTTGGATATGAGAATATGCTGATAATATTTACAAGATAGACAATAAAAACAAAGTTTCTATTCTGTGGAATATAGATTGATAAGGCAAGTTATTGAAGATATTTATTTATATAATCTGATACAAACAAGTAATGTGATAGCTGATATTCAACAAATAAGTTTATCAGTGATTGTCTTTCATTGGGAAGAATTAGTTTTAACTTAGTATATTTCTCTATAATTATATTTTCTTTTATTAGAGAAGAAAATTCCTATGACTTACATGAAATACTAAGAATGTATCTGCTTTCTATTGCTGTATAATAAATTACCTATGCTTAATGACTCAAAATAATGTACATTTATTATGTCACTTCCCCTGGGTTAGAACTACAGGTACAGCCTGGCTTGGCTTTCTGCTCAGAGTGTCTCACGAAGCTGAAATCAAGATTTCAGTCAGTGTTGCGTTCTCATCTGTTGATCAACTTCTTCCAAGCTCATTAATGCTCTTGGAAGAATTCACCTCCTTGCAGCTCTAGGGCCAGGGTCCTCATTGCCTTACTTGCCATCACCCTGAGGTTGCTCGCGTTCTCTAGGTATGTAAGCTTTCTTTCTAGACAGTTCACAATACGGTTATTTGCTTTGTTCCAGGTCATCTTTGCATCTTTGTCTTTCTCTGGCTTTTTAAAGGGCTCACACAATTTTGTCAGACCCTCCCAGTATAATTTCCCTTTTCATCAATTCAGGGTTAATTTTTAGAGCTTTTTATTTATGTTTGCAAAATCACTTTATAAGCAGCAGAAAATAGCATATTATGGGAGTGAAGTTATACCACATTCATATGACCCATACACACTCAAAGAGAAGGGATTACCTGGAGTCAGTATCCTATGTTGCAGGATACTTTTGGGCTGTCTTAGAATTCTGACAACTGCAAGGACCTTGCAATTTTGGGAAGTTCAAAGCTAAAAAGATAAAGAAAGAAAAATATTCTACAGGAAAATATTGAATATAAATTTTTAATTCTCATGGCTTTCCTTGTCACAATGAGATTATTGAAACTTACTTTTGACTGACAATGCAGTATTCCATATTTCACTAGACCAAGCATAGTATGATAGAATAAATCTTTTCAGGTTCAAACTAAAGGATTTATTTCATCCTGATGCAAATGTTAACAATAAAGAAACTATCTTTCCAAATGCTGAGAAAGCACTTTTTTTTCTTAATTTTTCACGTACTTATTTCTGTAGCTCTTTGAATTAACACATTATTAAAAGAAATAATAGCAAAAGTTATTTTAATTAGTTGTATTTGTCACTGGAAGTTAGTTAATAGGGTACTTACAATTTTTTTTAATGTAAAATTATAATAATTATCTGGAGATAAACATTTTTATAGAATAAGGTGTGTTAAAATCCCAGAGAAAAGCAACACAAAATCTGTTACATGACTTAAGAAAGGGGGATAAAATATAAATGGATCAGCATATGACAAATTTAGAACAGTAGAGAAGATTCAGAAAAAAAATCAAATTTTGACATTTAGTGTGCTATTTAGAATTCTTATTCACCAATAGGCAGAACAAGGGGATGACAACCCAAATTCTTACATTTTTTGCAAATTCAAAACATTATTTAAAGTTTTCAAAAGTTTTTTTCTGCCATTATTTTTCAGTTGCAGCATATGCTACCCTCACTGCTTGTATCTTATTCAAATTCCCATTGAAATGGACTAAAATTCTGTCCCCCCACTTTCTTTATACTCTTCTGAGTTGAATATTTCCTGCATGATACGTCTGCCCTTCAGCAAGGTGTTTCTTTAGGGCCGTTGTAAGGATAGTAGAATGAAAGACATACCTAATCTCACCCTCCTTTGCTTTTTTGGTAAGCAATAAATAGGTAAGCCAAAGAATATTATATATGTCCCTCCCTTTTCCCATTTGGCTCAGTTGCCAGTAGAAGTTAATTGCCAGTAGTAGAGTTTCAGTTTTTTTTTTTTTAATACCAGCAAACTTGGCTTTATTATTTCCTCTTTCCTCCCCAAATAAATATAGCAGCTCTGTTTATCATACCCAACTTATTTCTAGATGTCAAACTCAGGATCCAAATGAAAAGTTTTGAGTTTTAAAGGATAGCAAATATTAAGTCATGGTTCACTAACTTTGCTTGACTGGATGCATTCAACCTCAACTTTATTTTACCTCTCCTAGAACATCACATAGATTGAGCGGAAAAAAAGGAATAGGTATGATCATGAACTGACTTTTAAAATCAGGATAAATTTATCATATTTGATAAACTTAAATATTATAGTATTGATATATTTATTTATATGAAGATAAATATACTGATTCTATCTAGTTAAAAAATTTAATCAGAAATATAACAAATAATATTTATATACAGAGAAATTAATATTTTATAAGAACTTTGATAACTGTGTATTAACACAGAAATTAGCTTCTTATAAATATTTTGTGTAACTACTAACCTTATGTCAGCTGATCAGAGTTTGCTAAAATGTAATCTATGGAAGACTTCCATTGAAAGTGCTCTTGATTTATTTTCCTAGCCTATAATTTGAGTAGACTCAAACACTCATGGTTCAATGAGAAAATCAAAAGTATTCTAGTTTAGAATAGTGTGATAATATTCCATTGGATGATAGAAGCTTATACATCAAATAATAGTTAAGTACTAATATAACAGTAATTAAAAAGCAAAGCAAGCAAGCAAAGAATTTTATAAGAAAATTTAGGCTAAAATTTTTGAATGGATTATTTATTTTATAAGAACAGAATAAATAGAATTTTTAAAGGAACAGAGTGACCTTAAAGGGGGAAAAATCTAGAAAAAATGGAACACTGAAAAATTTGAAGTAATTATGGCACTTAAAACCTGGAAGTATAGTAGCTTCCAAATTAAATGCTGAGTCATTTCCTCAATATTTTGAGGACATAGTCATTGAAGAATATGTGACTAGTTAGATCCTGTGTGTAAATTGAATCAGTCATTGATTGAGCAAGATAGAAAGTCAATGAACTCTGATTGAGAAGGGGAGAATCTCTTTCCAGTAATGTGTGCCTAGTTAGAGAGACACTAAGTGTATAATCATTTACTATAATAAGAATATTGGTAAAATAAAGGCTTATGGAGAATAATCATAGAGTTATGAAGTGGTACTTATTAAGAGCAAAAATAAAACACCTAAAAAAACCAAGAATATTGTAAAATTAGGATGTGTAGTCTTGGTAAGTGGCAAATTTTTACAATTTGGGGGTAATATTATGTGAGTAGAAAGTGAAATTAGCCCACTATAGGTTTTCTGTATATAGCAAATAGAGATACTGTACTCATTAAATTTGATTTTCTGATCAAGGATGACTATGCATGGGCATATATGTAAGTATATTCCAACTATTGCCACCCTTGCCCCTTAGAGTGGTTTTAATCTCGAATCACGGTTGAGGTACCAGGGACAGGAAGTGGGTGATACCATATAGGAGGTACTTAGGAGATCAAAAAGACAAAAGCATATGACTTTTTTTTTTTTTAAGATACTGGCTAGTGTGTAAATTATTCACTTATCCAGCAACCATGGCACCAATATTTCTGATTCATGCGCCAGGCTTCTGTGAACAACAGAGACCTAGTGTCTTCTCTTGGAGACTACGATTAAGTGGTATGTGCAGGGAGAGACATTAAACATGTAACAGTAAAAAAAATACATTATTAGAAAACATTAATAATGAGTATGAAGGTAAACTGCAGAATTATTTATTTTTATTTTTATTTTTTTTTTGGTGCTGGGGATCAAACCCAGAGCCTTGTGCTTGCAAGGCAAGCACTCTACCGACTGAGCTATCTCCCGAGCCCAAACTGCAGAATTATTAATGAGGAAAATTCAAAGTATGATAGGGGGCTCAGACAAGACTTAGAAGTGACATTTAAGGTGGAACCTGAAGGAGAAAGAATGGAAAAGTCAGGATAGAAAGAGAGTCAAGAGAACATGGCATCATGAAGCCAGGAGACTGGGTATATCTGAGAGAGTGCCTGTACTACGTAGCTATAGTAAGAGTCACCAAGTATCTCTTGGATTTGGCAATGAGGACATTTTTGATGACTTAAGCAAGAGAAGTATTAGAGCTAAAGTCAGACTAGAATTTCTCTTCTGAATTTTTTTTAATTCATGTGTTAACATAGATTTTTTTAAAATTAGAATGCTTGTAGTGAGTAGATTTCTGAGAATGTGAATGAGAGGTTTTTGGAGGCAGAATACATAGATAGTAAAAATTGTACTGGTGAACATGTTTTCTGCTGATTTTGACCATTAACCCATACTTTCTGATTGGAATTTTCCTGAAAATAAGAAATTTCTGTTAATGGAGACGAAAGGTCACAATGAAGTCACTCAGGGTGGCTGGAATATAAAAATAGTCCTGGTGTTAATGATAATCTCACAAAACCATTGACTGAAGCACTTAACATATGATTCTTTCATATAGGAGTTGCTGGGAGAAAAACTGTTATAATCTATTTATTCAACTTGCCAAACAAATATTTACCACAAACATACTGTGATGGATTTGGATACTGTGCACAAGACATGTAAGAGCTGTCCCTACCCTCATGATTTGCATATCATATAATCTTCTTGATAGACATTAAGAAACACATAACCATTTTTAAGAGGAAGCAGAGGCAATAGCTTAAGAATAGGTGGAGTGTTATTACATTTTTGGTCCTGGTAGGAGGGTCACAGATTGCTGAGTAACAGCAGGAAGCTGACCTAGGAAAGAAAACCAAGCAAGCAAAGAATTTTATAAGAAAATTTAGGATAAAAATTTCGAATAGATTATTTATTTTTCCTAGTAATATTTTTGCTGGTTCTTTGTGTTTCTGATTGTGGCCCTACTATTAAGTAACTGATTTCTGCCCTTTGGGTATGGTCTGTGAGTTTATATTTTTCTTTGTAGGTCATAGAAAGGGTAAATATGACCTTTTATGTCACTAAAATTTAAACCAAAAGCATCTGTGCTGAAAAAGAAATACCATTCATATTGACTAAAGTTTTATATATATGTACATATATATGTATGTATACATATGTAGGATATTCTTTATTCAATTTTAATATAATAAAATTTAATTATAATAAATTAAACTTAAATTCTAGTTTAATTTTATATATAATATATATTCTTTAATTACTAAGCATTTATAATACATTCTTTAAATGCCTAGTAATAACCTTAGTCTCTTGAGTATCTGCTCTTTTGTATTAATTCCAACAGCTGACATCTGAATTGCTTCCACAGAGCTATGGTCCCTGACCCCATCAACTCCAAGCAGTTTTAGTTTTATGCTTAGTTCTCTATTACTAGCAAACTGAAAACTGTCACTCAAAAGTGGACCTGCCTGTTTCTTGATGCATGATTCAGATGTATGAGCTACAATTCTACTTTCTCTGTGACCAAGCAGAAGTAGTGTTGAGGTCAACTACCAACTTATTTAAGATTAGAAAAAGGTTAGAATTGCATCATTAATATTGTTCAAAGCAAATGTATGGATTACCCTTTATGTACCTCATCATTTGCTAGAAATTAGAGACACAAAAGTAAATGTGATCTTTGTTTCGATGAAGCTTGCATCATAATGGAAGAACAACAGGATAAACGTGGAGGTACACTGAATGATTAGAGTACAAAATTGGGGAATCTAGCTTGATCAAGGAGGTCAGAATGATTTCCCTTAAAAGTTACCATTTTCCTGAAAACTGAAGGATAAGAAAGCATTAGTTGAATTTGGCAGGGAGAGAAGGAATTTCCAGCTAATGAAAAGCATGTGCAAAGACATTTGACTTGTTTGTGTGGGTGTTATTTTTTTTTCTCTTTCTTTCTTTGCTATCTCAAAGATAGGAAGTAGGAACAGGCTAGGGAACTCAAGTAGCACCTGGTATGTTATTCCAGAACAAGAGGTATAAGGGAATGCTATTTCCCCATTCATTCTATTCTGCAAAGATCGCTCTGAATTCTTAGACTGAGAAACAAAGCCAAATCTCTAGTTTTATAACTATGGCAATGCAATGCTGGGCATTTGGAATGGTGAATATAAAGTATATTTCTTTGTATCAACTTGATAGTATGTTCATGTGCTGAGATTTAAAACAGATCTTCCAATCTCTGTGATATTGAAGAATTTATAGCAAATATGAAATACAGTAGGTAAAAGGGATTCAATGAATACATGTATATTCATATATTTAGTATATATGAAAATATATTTTTATTATATTTTTAGTATATATAAAATATATTTTAGTATATAAAATATATACTAAAATATATATACTAATATACTAAAAATATACTAAAAATATAATAATATACTAAAAATATTGATCCTGTTATAAAAGGGTAAAAATTTTACTAGGTTTCTCTTTGCCTGAAGACTTTGCATTGTGATGACTGAATTCAGTTTTGATAAGCAAGTTTCTGGATCTTTGAAATGCTATGAAAGCAATTTATTATCCTAAATTAAGACTATTTTCTCCATCTTTAAGTTACTATAGTAGTTGAAATTGGTTTTCTACTTTTTTAACCATGGAAGTTTCTTTCACAACTGAAAATCCTATTTTTCCCAAGTTGATTAAAAATACATTTTTCAATCCTGAATTAAATATTTTATAAAAACGAAAGTCTATTTTCAAAGATATAATACTCTTGGTTTATTCTAAGAGGCTATCATTAACAAAACTGGGAAGTTCGTGCAGCCTTCTATTTTGTTCCTAGGACAGTTTCATGTTATCAATTTGGCTATACCCACGATTTACACTACTGTTTGTAAGATAGAGGAGTGAAGGATACATAATTTCAGGGTTGGATGGTCAGGACTTGGGAGGTGTGTGATATAGCTGCCCATTAGCTTTCCTAGCTCCAAGGGAGTCTCAGGAAGCTGTATAGGAATGCTGCAGGCAGAGCTGGTATGAGTATAATTTAATTAGACTTTTATTCTTTCCCTCAAACATAGCTAGCCTGAAACTAACCAATGTAGGGGGTCCGGGAAAGTGATTGAAAAGTGGACTGATTGGAGTCACAACATATCTTTTCAATCACAAGCTAAAGGAATTGCTTAAAAAATAATCCTTTTTCTTTCATTTTCATTGAAGAGGATCTGTTGAATAATGATGCATGTCATAATTTAGGTCCTTTTGACATGCTTTTAAAAATACTATGCATGTATCAGAATCACAATATAAATGTTACTTGTCAAACCCTTATCGATTGCTATGAGCAGGTTTTATGAACCCTCTCCCACCATAGGAAGTTTTATGTATATGCTTTTCAGAAGTGTTATAATGTGTAGGGAACAAAATAAGAAAATGTGTTAGCCCCATCATTAACCAATTGCTTAAAGTAATAACTCTTTGGGCCTTGCTCTTTTCATTTTTAACATTAGAAGTTTAGACTATAATCTCCAAATTCTGCTACTTCATGATTTTATGATTCTATCCGCTTCCTTTTTCCTAGCAGAAAAAAATATTATCTTGAAACATTTTGGTATCACAAAAAGAAAGGGATCCTATAATGCATTCTGTATACCCCATAGAATATTGAAGAATATATATTCCACATACATATGTATATATACTTATATGTGTATATATATGTTCATATATATAATATTGAAGAATACACACACACACACACACACACACACACACACACACACATAAGTTCCAGTGTATACTTCATAAGGCATACATGTGTGATTGTTTTAAATTACTATATTTGAGTAGTCAAAAGGTGGTATATAAGACATTCCAGAATAAAGCTTGAAGAAATATAATGGACATTTAAAAAAAATTGTTGAGATTTTAAAAATAGAAAATTTTCAAAAATCTTATTCTATACATTATAAATTACAGAGTTGTATGGATCTTTAATCTTTTTGGGGCACACAAGCCTAGATTGCCAGAATAAATTCCACAATACTGACATATGCCAGCATGAGCCATTGGCACACTATGAAGCTGTGCGGTCAACCTTGAGAGAGATATAAATACTATAAACTTTCTCTTGCCAATGTGAAATTCCTTATTTAACTAAAATGGAATGGTAATACCTGGATTAATGATGAACATTGTTGAAGGCAATTAGCTGGTTGACTAGCTCCAGGTTCACACATTATTAATTCTAGATGTTCTCTCACAGACTTAAATCTCAAAAGAACGTGGCCTGGCTTTGCCCTCTGTTTTCTTATTGGCTTACAATCTAGGTGTCCTTAAAAATAAATAAGGCAAACAAACAGACAAATAAAAAGAATGAAGGCTGTAGCTAGGATGTTTTACCTCTGGGGAAATAGTTTTAGGGTTTTATAAAAAAGAAGAAAACAAAAGAAAAAAGATTATCTTTTCCATGTTATAGAAGGATTACATTGTCTATAATTCTCTGGATAAACTCCTTACAGGAAAAACTTAATGTGTGCCTCAGATATTATTCATTAAAGTTCTACTAAACCAAAATACCATAAAACTCAAAGTAAATATTATTATAATTATATACAGTTTAAAAAAAGAAGGTTTTATGCCAATGTTTCTGAACTCTGGTTAGCAGTATATATGTGGGACTATTGCAAATGACTACTTCACTCCTTTATGATAATTTTCATAATGTCACATGATGTCACAGAAGCAAGTTGACAATATTAGGCCTTGGACTGTATATTTTTTCTTATGACATATATTGACTCAAAATTATGTCTTAAGATATAATTGAAGCAGAAAAACCCTACACTTTATCGAGCATTTACTATGTTCTAGGACCTAAATGCTTTGTACATTTCATTTCCACTTCACAAAAATCTTATTAATCTCATTTAGATGTTAATATACATAATCTTACATAGACTGAGAAAATCAAGTTCAGAAACATGACAAGCATCTTAAATTCCAATTTGACATTATTTCTTTTCGAATCTGAAGCCTTTGTCTTAGTGACTCTGTTAAACTACTCTAAATGTGCAGGATGTGCAATGATGGCAACTGTGAGCAACAGGATCTTTTCTTCCTTTCCCTCTGGCAATTCATCTTCAAACATGTGTTGTCTACCTACTCTAATTCTGGCCACCCTTTGCAGACACATTTAACTATACTGACAGATTATCTCCATGTCTGCTTCAAATCAGAGTGTGCCCTATTTGGGGAGAGAGTTGCATATCATTTTTTTCCTGTGTATCCTAGTATAGGTTACCTTATTCAACTAAATATTTGTTGAATGTATAAACATATGTAAACTGATTTTAAATGTTAGATATCATTTGGTACTTGCAAAGATGTCATGAATTTTTAGTAAGTGGTAATAGATGTTACATATGTATATTTTAGTTTCTGATTCTGATCAATGCTATAAAGGACCCCTTTAGATGAATTAAGGTAGTATGTCCATTTTAGATCAAGTACCTATTGCTTCTCTTGTTGTCAAAATCAAGAATCAATGAAAGTTATATTCTGTCATTAAACTAATAATAAAATAATCTTTTGAATTTTCTCAGGCCATTGATTACTAATTGTCTGATCCTTTCTCTTTATTATAAGCTCAATGAATTTTTCACCAGATGTTTTGATTTGTGAGGGATGTTGCAAGAAATGTTGGAAAAGGAAGCAGGAAAATTTGTGAACAATTTACTTTTTAAACTAGAGGGTGGGTATATGGTTATGTTAGCATATACTCTTGTTCTTTTGTATTTGGATAGTTTGTCTTGTATGAAAAACTCAAAGTCTTACCGGTAGAAGCTGAACATTTTATAAATGCTGTGGACCATATCTGAGTGAGCCCAGGGGATCTTGTAGTGTATGTAATCTGTTAAGTTGTAGTGTAAAGAAAATGAGATTCTTCATAGTAGACACAGTTTTACAGGAAGAAAAGCAATAAATAGAAGCTTAACATCCTTATTTGAGTTCATATCCAGCCTGTTTTTTTCCCTTTTTGCATTCAATTACTTAATTCCAGATGAAGTTATTAATTCTATTAATTCCTTCACCTTCCTTTGTAGGTGATTCATAATGTCAAAAATGGGTTAGATTAATTGATTTCTGATACTAGTTGGATGAATTACAAAATGAAAAAAATCAACTCAGTCTCCAGTTCACTAAGAATAATATTATTCATGTACTCATACAGGTACGTAGGATAATGATGTCTGTCTCATTCCAATTTACATCGTGTACAACCATAGAAACGAAATGATGTACCCCATTTGTGTACAATGAATCAAAATGCAGTCTATAAAAAAAGATTAATAAAAAAATTAAAAAGAATATTATTCTAAAAATATTATTACATTCTTAGTGAAATAATGAAAATATTCTTAATGATAACATAAAATGAGTTATTTAAATAGATTTATAATTTGTACATTTGATAAATGCTGAAATTTTTAATATTTTCCAAACATACACACATGCAAATAAAAGGTAGGAAATAAGCATTTCCTTATGGTGTCATTAGATCCCATTGTGATAAGGATAAGTTGAAGGATTCACATAAATAAAAGAGAGGAAATGATATTATACATAAATATTATCATAAAATAATATTCCCATTGCTATATCTATCCAAGATCCATATATGATACACTCTAACATTCTTCCACAAATGAAGTGGAAACTTACAACACAAGTATTTTGCCCGTAACACCAGAGCAAATCTTTTTTTATTAACTGAGTTGAACTTTAAAATTATGTTATGACCAAAAATCAATAAAGAGAAACTGATTTAAGTTCATCCAAGTGTGAAGGGGTTTATTACTAGTGCTACATCACTCTAATGATGTTCTCTTAAAAATTTGTTTTTGTGATATATTGCATCTATTATTGCTAAAAGGATAAAACTGCAAAGCAACCTTGGACATTAATAAATCAATTTAAGAAAAGTAGGCACATAGCCCAAGGAAAAGCAAAAATTCAGTATAGAGGTTTTAAATATTAGGTAATTATAATATATGCAAACTATACCCACATCAAATTGCTAATGGGGATTTCCTTCACAGTATTTTTTTTTTTAACTAGCAAAGTATTGTCCTTGTTAGTGACTTCACAGCATGATGATAAGTAATATTTCTAAGACTTGTTTTCCTTTTTAACCTTCAAGGTAGGAAACTCCTATAAAAATGCAAAACCTAATGTCTCATGAATTGAATTTCAGAAATTATTACTCATTATGTTCATATTTCTATTCCACACCGTATAGACTATAGCAGAATTTTATTAAAATATTAAGAAATCATAACTCACTTTTAAAAGTACGTTCTCTAAAATATGTATCATGCACACACTAAGATGAGTTTATATAAAAAATCTCTTTGATAAAATGCTACTTGCAGGCTTTTTGGTCACTTCTTATTATATTTTTTCAATGGGTATGTTTATTAAATTCTTATAAGGGTATTTGAACCATAACACATGAATATATCTGATATAATCAAATGTCTAAGGCAAATTTGATTGTTTATTTCAAGTACCATATACAGACAAGATTGTGTAAATTCTAAGCATCTGCTTCTGAATTTGCAGAGGAGGCACACCCTAAAATCACTTCCTTATTAGGTATTAGAACATACAAGCACCTCAGAAGTCTCTCTTGGTAGTAGCCATTCACTGTCCTCTCTTTCCCCAAAGAAACCATAATCTGGCTTTTAGCCCTCCACACTAACTTGGCCCATTTTGAACTTTATATAAATAGACTCATGAAGTATGTATTCTATGGTTTCTGAATTTATACATTCAACATGTTTGTGAGATTCAGTACAAATATTTCAATTGTTTTCCTTCCTATGCATTTATATGAATATACCATAATTTATTTATCATTTCTACTATTGGAGAATATGGAATGTTCACCAATAGTAGAAATAGTATTAAGAAGATTTGGAGGATTTTACAAATGGTACAATATCGTATATTTTGGATTTTTATTTTGGTGCACATATATAGTATTTATTTTGGGGTTATATTAATTATTGAGTCACAAGTATGTATGTATTTAGCTTTAGTAGAGTTTTTCCAAAGTGACTATACAAACTTATACTTCTATAAGTAGTGTATAGAAATTCCAATTGTTCTTGTTCTACATCCTGACATTGCTAGGTTTGTACTGGTGTCTCACTGTGCTTTTATATTTATTTAAAAATACACTTTCTAATTATTAGTGAATCTAGCACTCTCTTTGTTCTTAATGATCACACAAATTAGCAATCTTATAATGATGTCCATGAAGTATAGCAACTATTCATGTTAATTTTTTCTGTATCTCAAAATCTAAAACTGTGTTGTCCAGTAATCACTAGTCATAGATGATTATTTAAATTTAATTTATTTATACATATATACAAGAAAAAATTCAGTTTCATAAATGCAGTAGACGTAGCTTAAGTGTTTGACAACCAGAGGTATTTATTGATTATTATATTAGGCACAACAGATGTAGAACACTTTCTTTATCACTGAAAGATCTATTAAATATCAATATTTGAAAGCTTTAAAAATTGTTCCTCATACCTGTAAAAATTCTGTATTGATTAGAATATCTAAGTATAACACACAATTATCAGTTGATACTTGATAAAATTTACCATGGGTCCAATTGTAAGGATCAAGAAATAAAAAGTGCTACAGGAAGAGTTTTCTTAGTGCCAGAATATATCAACTTTCATCTGATCCCTATCCTCACATGGCTTGGTGATTTGAGAAACACCTCAGTGTCTATCAACTATAGTCTTTTCCTTTATATAACATTAAACTAGAAATTCCAAACTAATCTGAATTCTTTGAATTTTGATGGTCCGGTCTCATTTGGCCTGGAAACCATATTTGAAATTCTAAGTAATACAGCTAAATCCTAAGATGGAAAGAAATTAAATAGCTTATAGACTTTATTGAAATTAGTTATGGGTGGAATAACTGTATCAGGCAAGTTGCAGCCTGGTGATTATGCCCTCTCCCCTGCTTTAAGAACTTTTGCCTTAGATCAGCAACATTATTTTTAGTTGAGAAATTGAATTCAGTTTATTTATATTTGTATTTTTCACAAACTTACTCTTGCCCTTTACACATATCAGTCACATAGAAAATGTAAATGTTTTCTAATAGGTAAGTTCTATGTCAGTACTTTAAGGTGATGTGTGAGGGCTTTTCCAATAATTCAATAATCCATTTCAGCTGTCCCTATAAATGCATAAAATCGACTCTTAAAATGATGCTTTCATTACAAGAATAAAAGTAAGACAACTTCGTGTTAAACTACTCCTAATTTCTAAGACTATAGTTCACCATTAAGCCTTCAGGTACAGAACCTTCAATTCGTACTGTTTAGAACCCAGGTCTCCCTACTTTAGGTTTTACTTCTTCATTCAACTGAACTATGGATATTATGTAATGTGGCAAGTATATGCCTGACTCTCAGTTTTATCACTAAGGACACAGTGATCTGGAAGTCAGTTTTAGTCTTTTAGAGAAGACAGGTATTACTTGTAACTTTCTAAGTCAAGTCTTCTGTAGTACAAGGTGTATGTAGGAAATTATCAGGATCTTGAGAATGTGGTGTGTGTATGTGTGTGTGTGTGTAGATGATCAAACTCTCACCAGGGAAGGGTTTTTGGTAAGAAATAGTGCTTAAATGTGTACTTGATGGAGTGGAAGTTAGGTAAGACTGAGAAGCATAGGTACTTGAGGAAGCTCTATAGTGCTGGTATTACCTCACAGCAACCTTCAGTGACACAGTGACAGGGATTAAAGAAGGAAACAGGGTGCATAGGTATTGAAGATATAGGATTTACAGCACAGAGTGAGAAACTGAATTTGCAATTGAGAGGGGAGTCAAGGAAGACCATCAATTTGCTACTTGAAAAACTAATGGAAGGAGATGTTATTCATTGATATAAAGAATGAATGAGGAGAAAAAAAAAACAGTTACAAAGGCAGAAGAGAAGTAATGATTTTTTGGACATAATGAGATAGAGATGCCAAGTGGAAATGTTCTGTAGAATGGAAGATAGAATTTTGAGTTGAACAATATGATTTAGGTGGAAGATACAAAGACTCTTCTACACAAAGAAAATAAGTAGAATCATGAGGTCACTCAGGGAGTGTTTATAGAAGAGAAGACTTAGAGCAGAACATTATGAAGTAGGTAATACAGGGAAGCCTTCTATCTGAATATCCATTATTTGATTCTGATTCTGTTTCATAGAAAAGTAGGCATTATAAAGATGACAATTTAATTAATCAATGATAGTAATAATAAATGCCTTGCTTTTAGATTCCATTCCTGTTAACCCTGTTATCTATCTCCATCCATTGAATGTGCCTCTGAATCAAGTCTGATTAATGAATTTTGTAAACAAGACAATGTAAATAAAATATCAAATAACTACAAAATAAAATTGAAGATCTTTAGTGGAGAGTTTCTTGAAGTCAATGAGCATTATTTTAGAAAATTTCAAGAATCAACCAAAGCCTCCAACTAATGAACTGATAGTTACTCCCATTCTGTTATTTGCTTTCCATTTATGTTAGTTCCATGATTTTTAATGCATTTTGCCAAAGACTTCTTTATTATTTCTGAATTTGCGCACATCAAATCATTTCAGATTTTTCATTGTTTTGCAAAGTGGTTCTAAATGGTTTTTGCACTAGAATTGCTGCTCTTTCTCTTTTCTTTATTTCCTGCTTCTTTCTTTCTCTCATGGTTTTTTTTTTCTCTTCATATCATGATGTTATGATGGTTCTTTGATGAGACTAGGTCTCTGACCTCCAAGAGTGCCCATCATGTCCTTTAAGCCAGAGGCAAAAATGGCCTTTCTGAGCAAATTAGCTTTTCCATGCTGCCCTTCCTACCTATTCTATCTCCATGTCCACAATTTGATGCAGAAAAACAATTTAGGTCAATCAAGCAAGAGACAGGGAAATAGGCTGTTTGAGGAGTTTGGATGAGTTTGGATCTTTTCTCTACTCTTAAGTATTGGATGAGAAACAGCTAACATGCTGCCCTATAAAATTCCTTTATGGTAGTTTTGTTTCTCTAAAAGAGAAAACTGCACAATCACTTATTATTATTTAAAAATCACACATTTAAACAAATAAATATTGGCCATATTGACTCTGTTCCTAGGTTTTAAGTGGCTCTCACTGTGTCCTATGTGTCAGTGTTGGGGCAGAGGGTGGTATGGGGAGATGTCTGGTGTCTCTTCTTCCAAGTTTGCTAATCCTGTAGCTCTAGTTTCCACTATTATGACCTCATTTGACCTTGATTCCCCCTTCTAAGCCCTATCTCCAAATATAGTTACATAAGGGGTTTCAACTTAGGGCTTTTTGGGGTGCATCATTCAGTCCCTAATACCATAAATAAATGAGTAAATCAGAATTTAAACCCAAGCATTTACAATACTAACATGTTCTCTTTAAATCTCCAGACTACAGGCTGAGCAAAATTTACCTACTGTGTAATGTTGGGAAAATATCATAAGATCAGTGTTTTCTCTAGGGTAGCAGAACAAACAAAAGTAATATGAACATTTGGGGGAAATATATTCAGATTAGCCATTTTCATAATGACCTTGTAACTCAGTTTCTTTTGATATCAAAGAAATAGCATATATACACTGAGATGAAAAGAGTAATATGCATTTAAAAATGGTTATGATTAATATCTTACTATGCAATTCTGTATTGCTATTAAATAAGAAAAATGTTTCATATGCAGAAAATTCAGTTACAGAGTTCATCTGAGTTGGACATTTCGAGTGTCTCTGACATCAATTTTATTTCCATGGGAAGGATTATGAGACTTCATATAAAGAAATTATGGGGTCAGAAAGTCTCCAAAATAGCACAGATGCTATCAAAGTTGAGAAAATGGAATGATCTACAACTTTTCTTGTATGTTCTGTGATACAAGTGAATTTAAATACAATCCAGTGAAATATAGAGATAAATGGAGAGTTTTTTTTTTTTTTTCTTTTTTTCTATACTAAAGATTGAACCTAGGGCATCCAGCATGCTGGGCAAATACTCCACTGCTGAGCTTCTTCCCCAGCTCTTTTTTATTTTATTTTGAGACAGTGTTGCTAACTTTCACGGGCTGCCCTTGAACTTGCCTTTCTTTTGCCTCAGGCCTCCTCAGAAGTTCAGATTATGGGTTTATACTGCCACACCCAATCAAGAGAGTAATTTTACTGGGTTTTAAAATTAAAAAAAAAAAAAAAAAAACCTATTTGTATAGTTTCCTTAAAGTACAAAATCTTGAAGAAAAATAAAGGCTCTTAAGCTATATATTTAATTACTTATATAAATGTACTTTTAATTGAAAGGCTATGAAATAGAGAGGTTAGGTATATTTCCCTTAAAGGAATAGATATCTATTTAAGGCCAGAACTGTTAAAATGATTCAAAATGCTGCAATTGTTATTGGCATATTTTGGCAGTTTCTATTTTAAGATGTCTGTCTCCTTTCTTGATAAATTCTGATAAATTCAGCATGCAGTAAAGCTTGTCTTCTTAATGTTTTGAATTCCCACTGCCTCCAACCATCCATTAACATCCTCAAGATTCTTGTATTAAATCCATCATTCTTATGTTGCATTTCAAGACTAGTGATGCTCTTCCTTATCCTTATAATTCTTTTCCTGTGGTTCTAAATTATCAATTGTGTCCTATCCCAACATAAGTTCCTGCATTAGCCATTTTTATGTGTTTAAAAAATTCTGTCTCCTTTACGAAGGACTTTCCTTCTATGAAATCTTCCTCCAAGGTGAGTACATTATACAATGTTATAGTAATAGGTACTAAGGCAAAATGATAATGAGAGAAGAGGGGTATGAGTTGAAATTCTAGATAAAGTGGCAAGCAAAAGATACCCTGTGGGAAGGAGCTTTTGAGTGAAATCCTAAAGGAGAGAAGGAATGAGCCTGGCAGGTATAAGAGGAATGAACACCCCACACAGAGGGAAAGCAAGGGAACATATAAGGAAGAAAAATGCCTTGCATGTGCCCCAGACTGATTGTTAGTCAGTTCTTTCTTCTGTTTCCAAGATTCATAGATATAAAGGAGACATGCATCCTAAAATAAAGAGGTCACATGGATATAAAAAGGCAGACAGATCCTTTACACAATAGCTACATTTTATGTACTACATATGTAATATTATTTACTGAAAAATATATTAACCTCTGAAAATCAGTTTTAAAGATACTGTATATGGCCAGGTGTGGTGGTACACACCTGTAATCACAGCAAATCCAGAGGCTGAGGCAGGAGGATCATGAGTTCAAAGTCAGCCACAGCAAAAGCAAGGTGCTAAGCAACTCAGTGAGACCTTGTCCCTAAATACAATACAAAAAAATAAGGCTGGGGACATTACTCAGTGGTGGAGTGCCCCTGAATTCAATCCCTGGTTACCACCCCCCTGCCAAAAAAACTAGTGTATATGACTTTAGTTAGTAAGTCTATTTTGACCTTTCATTTAATAAAGTTTTACAAGAATGGAAAGTTACTCAGAGACTCACATGCTTTTTAGAAAAGAAAGGCATATGGGAAAAAGGAACTTACATTTAATTAAACAATAAAATTTAGGTCCTGATATACAAACTCTCAAAGTAGGTAATAAGTAAAATTATAACAGATCCTCTTCAGTATATGATGGATGAAAGTCTATTCATTTTAGGGAGGAGGAGATTAGATATCAAGAGTTTAATTATCTTGCCCAAGATCAGAGAGTAATAAATGGCAATCCTAAGGCTTTCACATACACAGTCTGTGCCTTCCATAACTATCAATTTGTTAATGGCATTATGTATCATCACTTTTATTCTCAAACTCCCAATTTTTTTCAGTTCTTATACTTGTTCTTTAATTTGACATTGAACTGCATTAACAAACCTTGATCTGATTCCACTTCAGTTGAAATAAAGCTTCGGTTTTCTTTGGGTACACTATTAATATACTTTACAGCCTATGATCAAAGACAAATTCTTTTCTCATATATTATCATGTAAAAGCAGATACTCCTGCTTTCAAATATATAGGGTTATTCACTGGAAAATAAATAATACTTTAATTTATTTGTAGAAAAACACATTTTAACATAAATTTGATGTCCTATTATTGCTTATATTGACTTCTCTTTTAAAAACTCTCTAATATGACTCAACTAGCTACATTTCTCTTATTCTTACTGTTATCACTGGATTTTTTTAAATAAAGATCTTTTATTATTGACAGAAAATCTTTATTGAATCATCACAAATTATTTATGGTTACTATTAGTAGGACAAAATGAAAGAATTTGAGATGACTTTTCTAGAATGTGTTTATTTGTAATTCCAATTTAGAAGTCCATGCAATATTAGTATTTATAAACATCACTCTACTTAATTGTAATTATGGGAAAATTATTAAAATGTTTTTTCATATTCCTCAGAATTCAACATGGGGTTTTGCAAAGTATAGAATTGGCAGTCATGCTACTTATAGTTTCTTAAATCTATGAGTTAAAAGGGACTTTTAAGAATAGATCAGACTAAAATAGTTCATAGTACATGTCAACAAAAAAGTGCATCTCTAGTTGGTTCCTTCTTAAAATTCAGTGAATAATAATAATTATAATAAACTTTTGATAATAAGCTTTAAAATGCTCAGTGCTAAATGCATGCATTACTTCATTTAATCCCATGTAATAATTATAAACATTATAACACTATAAATGGTTATGGTCACAGAGTAAGAACTGTCCTAGGATTTGAACCCAGATGACCTGACTCTAATAATGCCCATTTCTTAAGTATTTTGGCTACCTTCAGATAGCACCCTCCCCAGCTTGTGTCAGAGACTGTGTGTGGAGCTGAGATTACAGTGGTACAAGATAGCTGTGCAATGCTGGCTGGGGCTATGCTGACAGTTTCTCCCTCTGAAACAGGTCAGTGGAATCGGGCCCATATGAGAACTGGGTGAGAAATTGCAAATCTTAATTGACTTAGTGCTGTAGTCAGTGAAATTATGTGAAATCAAAACTATTGATTATGAAAATATGAAAAAAAATGATCTTAGGTGTAATAAGGATTCACAAAAGGAAATTCTCTCCCACGTTAGGATACTTAACCAAGTTGTCTTTCTTCTTAAGCTTGAGATTTAAGAAAATCTCATACTCTGTTACTCTCCCTCTCCCTTACTCAGTTCCAGCCACATCAGCCTCATCATTGTCATGAACATGCCAGACACTTTGCTTTAGGGTCCCCTTGTTCATCTGTGTAGATTTCCCCTCTTTTTTAACTCCAAAGGTAATTTCTTCTCTTACTTGAGGTATTCACTCAAAAGCCACTCAGAAATCTCTATAACAAGATATCTGATATCAGCCTTAAATGTTATATAATCATAAGTTTCAGAAAATCTTAGTCACATATTATGCTTTTAAAATATGACTGTTTTTGCCTTATGAATAACCATTTAAAAATTTTTATTTCATGTTTTGGTTCACATTGCTTTCTAACTGCTTTTTTCTACAAGGCCCTGTTACACAGAAAAGATACAGCATTTCTTTCTATTGACATGTAGCAATGCTAATCACAGATAAAGTTATGATATTTAATAATTTAGTGGAGTTCATTTATAGACATAAATTTAAATTTCAATATTTGAGGATTCGTTCTTTGAATTCAGAAGGTAAAGGGCATACTTTTCAATTACATGGTAAATGATATTTCTAAAAGTATAACTTCAAAATAGTTCATATTTTTTATTATAAAATGGGTTTTCTGTGGTTTATTGAGAAAGAAACAATTTCTAAAACATTAGTTTTGCTTTTTTTATGCTTTGGCTAGAAATAAAGACTGAAACAAAAGCATGAGAACTACATAAACTTATTTGTATAAAAGTTTACAAAAAAGTGATGTCGTTAGAGAAAATTTAGAGCCTGTTCCCAATGGATATTAATGTTATCTCTGGACACCAATCACAAATACTGATATTTGAGGGAGTCATTGGTTGGGGTTCACAATACTGTACATCCAAAGAGAATGGAAAACTATATTTTGTTTATAAACAAAAACAATTATTTTGTTAAAGAAATTTGAAATAAAATAATTATAATTTTGTAATTTTTAAATGAGCATTTTTGTCTCATTAAGAGACCAGTTTCCAATGTGAAAAATAATTTTCTCTTGCAGTAATGGAATCCTTAGTAACTAAGGAGTAGAATGCTCCAAAAATCAGAATTTTTTTTTTTTTTTTTGTAAAATTGGTTACTGGCTAATTTGATAAATCTAGAAAAAATAGATCTGAATGTACTTTACCAATTGCTTACCCATATGCAATGTTAAAATTAAAATCTTTGAATTTTTGTTGATAAGCTTTATCATTTTGGAAGATATATGTTTGGCTCACTTCAAACAAATAAAATAACATATAAACATAAGAAAGGATGAAGGATGAAGGAAACAATCTTCCATTACTGTGACTTGTCCCGTGAATGTCAGTGGTTATTTATCTAGAAGGAGAGTTAAAAGGATATCCTTCTGTGCCCAAACTCACCTAACCACCTCCTGTTAGCAGAGGCTGGGAGATGAAGGCAGGGACATCTTTCTGCCACTGCGCAACATTAGGTTCAAAAACATCTTCATGTCTGATTAATGATTTATTTCCTTGTTACAAAGAGATATGAAGGTAGACAGAATGAGTAAATTAAGAAAGCACAATTAGGCTCAGATATTTTAGTAAGGATTTTAATGTTTGTTGTTTTCTTAGGTATTGGTCTGGTGTGTTATCTCTAAATATGCACAGATGTCTCAAGGAGCAGTATGATTTGTTAAGTTTGTTATGAGCACGTTATTCCTCTTTTCAGAACATTCCCTGTGCCTTCCCATGTCTTGCACAGTTAAAATCCTATCTGTGTAATGACCTGAGAGTTCCTATAATGGCCTGGGTCTCCACTGTGTCTTGAACTCACACTCTGCTCTCCCCCTCCCTCACTCAGTTCCAGCTACATCAGCCTCATCATTGTATCATGAAATTCCAGACCCTTTGCTTTAAGGTTTTATGGTTCATCTGCCTTGATTTCCCCTTTTTCTTAGCTGCAAAGCTAGTTTCTTCTCTTCCTTGAAGTATTCACTCAGAAGCCATTTTCCAGGAAAGACTCATTACATGTGCTTCCATTTCTAAAATTACAACATACATCTCTCTTCTCTCATTTTTTTCTTTAATATATATGACTGTAACATATTATACAATGTCCATTCTTATCTTTATTTGCAATCCGTCCCCCTAGACATAAGCTCTTTAACAGAAGGAATGTCTGATTCTTATCCTTTTCATATCCTCTGTGTCTGCAACATTGTAGATGCTCAATTATTTTGCATTTATTAATTAAATGCTTTATACAAAATTATCTATATTGTTTATAATTTATTACTGTTTTGTTATTGATATAATAGCAATACTATTCAATACTGTTGAGTAACTCAGTATAAAAAATTCACCAAGATTAGTTTACATAAAATTAATAGATTTTGTTCATATCTTACTCAATTGATCATTTATTTGGTAACTCAGTATAAAAAAATTCACCAAGATTAGTTTACATAAAATTAATAGATTTTGTTCATATCTTACTCAATTGATCATTTATTTGGTTAAAACATATGGTTGATTAATGTTTACTAATCACATTTCTGACAGGACTCTGCTGTTCCTGAATTGAGGTTGCATTTCTTTGATTGGTGAAAACAGACTTATTAATACCACCCTGTATTAATACTGATCTGTAGTATATCATTAAGATGAACTTAATGCATGTTTATTTAAATATCCCAGAATCAAAACAGCCTCAGTGCTTATGCCAGATATCCAGCAGGTACTCCATAAATATCTGTTAAATATATCCATGAATGAACACAGAAATGATAAACATGCCCTATCAATAAAACCAATGAAAATTTAGAATAATACTAATAAAAACTAGTACCACCATTTTAAATAAAATGAACTACCCATTAAATTAAGGGAGGTAGAATAAAGTATTTGTTTAAATGACTTTATCATATTTCTCAGTGCAATTTATGCTACAATTCTAACTTTTTAACCAAATTAGGGTTCATTTAAATGAATACATTTAACATTTCCTGAATGTTACTATTACTTTTCAAAATAAGATATAGGGCAGACTTCTTCCCACCTTCATCCTTCTCTTCCTGATTCCCCAGTTGTCTCCTCTCATGTACACACACAGGCACACATACCTATGCAATGTAGGTATCACCACCAACAAAAGGAACAATCTGACTGGGGTTGTGGCTCAGTCCTACAGTGCTTGCCTGGCATGCATGAGGCACTGGGTTCAATGCTCAGCACCACATAAAACTAAATAAGTAAAATAAGAAGGCGTTATGTCTATCTACAGCTAAAATAAGTATTTTTTTTTTAAAAAAAGGAACAGTCTGTAAACTTAAGGTATTTATGACAGATACTCAAAAAGAGAAAAACTCACTGCTTTGGCAGTGATTTGCAAGTCAAAAATGTAGGGAGGTATACAGTTAGGAGATTCCAAAAGTTGGTCTAGTATGGAAGCAGAGAGTGTAAAATGAAGTCCAGATTAAAAAAAAAAAAAGGCCCTTTAGATGATTTATATAATACAGAATATGCTTCAATAAATCCAATGTACTTTTTTAAAGAAGGCAATATTTTGACTTACCTATTTTGTGAAAGTATTCTATTTTTCTAATCATTTCTGAAAATGTTTATTGATCATATCAAGACTGAAAAATTAAAATTCACCTTGGATATGCCTTTTTATAACAGTTTAGAATATCATACTGAGAACCACAGGCTTCACTTAACAGGTTCAATCAGCCTGAGTTGTGTTAGAATCAGGGCTAAAATAAACACTCCCAAACTCTGTTGAAATATTCTAATGTATTTAGAGTGGACTTCATGTAGTGTGAAGAGGAAAACATTATGCTCCACTGATTTTTATGTGTTTTTAAAGGTAATTTAACATAGCAATGGTTGCATGCTAATATGTTCATATGTTCATCAGAAAAATGGAGAATAATCAACAAATATAGAGTAATTAAATATCAGGGTAATTTATAAAAGAAGAAAAACTTAAATAATTAAATTTTAGATAAACCCTTTTACTACTTAGTTGACGAGTTCTAAAAAGAAAAGTAATATGTACACATCTGTATTTTTGGTTGTTTCCTTTCAACTTGGATCCAGAAGGAGTGGACATTCTTGTAAATTCTTCCTGGAATTTCACAAGTGCTACTTTAAAACTCAGAAGCATGTATTATGGGACTAATTGATTCCTCAGGCCAGGTTTAGACAATCACTCCGGTACAGACCATATTTAACATTTTCCAATTATAGGTATGTAGAATACTAATTAATAAGTTGCATTATACAAATTAGCACCCTCCAATTATCTTCGGTGAAAGTATTTCCTTTTAGATTTTACTTCAGAGGAAATATTGTCATATATTCCATTAGGAGGAGAATATGAAATATCTCAATCAGTTTTATATTCTGCTTGTTCTGAACACTAGCAAACTCTCCTATACTTTTTGACCAACAGGTATTGCAAAATTACCAGCCAGTTGGCCTCATTACCACTATTGTGATATTTATTTGGAAAAGCATTTTTATGCCAGACTCTGTTCCAAGGTCTTTACAAATATTAGCTTAGTTAATCTTCATAATAGCTGTATTATATAAGCACTAGAATTACTAACTTTAATTAATATAACTTTCTTATTAATTGGTATTGAAACTTAGACTTTAAATAAAAATAACCAATAACCCAGATGACCATATAGATAGATTTCAATTTTAGCTTCCTGAAAAACTTCACAAAATGAAACTTTTCTCCAAAAATGTATTTAGAAAGAAATGTCAAGAATTATAATACAGTTTTTATTATTGAGATTGGAGTCATATAAAGTTAATTTAGCTTTTCCTGTTTGTCTACACATTCATTTTCTCCGGTGTCCCTTCATATGATTGGTTGCCACTGAGAGTACCTGAGTAGGCTAATGCCCTCAAGGTAGAATGAAATTAAATAAATCTTTCCTATTTTATGTTGTCCACAAAAGAGGGACTTTGTTAAACTGAGACCATTACTGTTTTCTGAGGTGAAATTAATGTTCTACAGTCATCTGCTGCTTAAGACCTTTTATCAAATTTTAATCAAGAGTCCAGATAGTTAAGGATCTTCAATGAAGTTCTAACATTCTTAAAAATTATGCAGCTAGGTCATATGTTGATTCCATTCTTGGTCTTTTAAGGAATCTTCACACTACTTTCCAAATTTGGAGTAATTCCCAAAATTGTACTAATTTGCCATCTAATTTACATGTATAAGTGTACCTTCTTCCCCACACCCTCATGAATATTTATTGTTATATGTATTATAAATCATTGCCATTTTAACTGGAGTGAGATGAAATCTCTGTGTAATTTTGATTTGTATGTCTCTGATTGCTAAGGGTGTTGAATTTTTTTCATATATTTGTTGGCCATTTGTGTTTCTTCTTTTGAAAAATATCTGTTAGGTTGTTTGCCCATTTATTGTTTTTTTTTGTTTGGTGTTAATTTTTTTGAGTACCTTATAAATTATGGATATGAATCACCCATTGGAAGAGTATAAGCCAGACTCAGAAAGTCAGTCAAAAGTGTTCTTTCAGATGTGGGAGAGAGAGACAGGCGGCGGAGTGGTAGTGGGGGAGGGAGAGAGAGAGAGGGAGAGACTGAATGAATATTACAAAACTGTGGAGCTGGGTAGTCTCACCAAAATAGAAGGGAGACCAGTAGAGTAGAGGAAGGGGATAAAAGGATTGAGGGGAGGAAGGAGAGGGCATGGAGAAGTACTGGGAAATACAATCTACCAAATTATGTCCATGTAGGATTACATCAAAAGGAGTTTTGCTTTCATGTGTAATTGTCATATACCAATTAAAATAATAATAATAACAATAGTGATAATAGAAGGAAGATCAGTAGAGAAGATCAAGTGGATGGGGGATGGGGAAGAGGAGAGGTAAAGGAAGCTACTGGGAATGTAATTCATCAAATTATATGCATGTACAAAAATGGCAAAATGAATCCCACCATTATGTATAATTATAATGTACCAATATAAAGTTGCATAGTTTAAAAAAAGAAATAAATTCTAACTAATTTCACTTCTATTCCCTACCAAAAACAAAAACTTTCTTCAGTTTCAGTCACTTATTACCTTACCTTAACATGTCTTCATATAACTTAACTACATGAAGTTTTTTTCATATGTGTTCCTCATGCCATCCAATATCTTTGCTTCACTACCTTGACTCCATATTATAGACGGAGAAAAGACTGGCATCCAATTAATTCTTATTAGTTTTTGAACTGTCCCTGAAATCTCTCAGACCAGAGAATCAGTACATTTATCTTCCTTCCTTCCTTCCTTCCTTCTTTCCCTTCCTTCCTTCCTTCCTGCCTTCCTTCCTGCCTTCCTTTCTTCCTCTTTCTTTCTTTTTTTTTCTTTTTCTTTCTTTATTAATAACTTTGAATTGGTATTGCTAATCGTTCATCCCAGATGATTTAAAAATATAATGTTTCCGGCTGATATTTTCATAAGCAGCTGATTCCCATTCATGTTAAGAACCCCAAAGCCTGCAGTTTCTCTGTTTTTTCCAGTAAAGCTGGTCTCAAGATCCTAAGCCAGGCTCTTCAGTGCTTTATGGCCTAAAGGTTATTCATTCATGATATACAGGCTGGTGACAGAAAAGACATCTAGCCTGAGTAATTTGGTTTGAGTGTTCCTTCTTCCTCTGTAAACAAAAGTTCATAAGCCTCAAGGATTCTATAGTTCGTGTGTGTGTATATGTGTGTGTGTGTGTGCTCTCTTCAAATTCTGTTAAATTATTTTCTTCTAGGAATCTGGGTGAATTCCTTACTTAGGCCTGGCCATATAACCATATACATTCTCTAATGAGTTTAATTCATTAATTTATTCAAATTTTTAAAAAAATGGAAGTAGGTGAGACTTGTTGGGAGTGGGGGCGTGGGTCCAAGGGTAAGCAAAGTTGGAGCTCCAGGAGTCAGACTTCTGCAGGAAGTGGGACAGATGTAAGGCTGATGCACTGGTGAAGATAGGTTCTGAATTTGGCTTAGGAATTGTTTTCTCATTTATCTTCTTCAAGAGAAGAATGTGGCTCTAACTTAGCCTTTGGTTCTTTGGATGACCTACTCCAATTGCCAGAATGATTTCCATGCTCCATATCTTCTACATGGAAAGTATAGCTGGAACAGAGACACATGCTGAGAATATCCCAGTGGGAGGACAAAAGAAAACATGTTTATTCCTCAGGGATACTGAAGTGCCCTGGGGCAAGCTGACTTTCTTCTGAAACAATGTTATCACTAGCACACTGAAGTCTAGCACCCTGTTTAGGTATTAGAAACTTAATCTGTTTCTTATCTTGTATTTTCTCTCTGGAAAATGTGAGAAGGTGATCTTAAATAAACTTAAACAAAATGGGGGAAAAAAAGAAATGGAATAAATATATTACCTTAATGTAATAGTTACTGTGCAACATGCTAGGAGTAAAAATGAATGGATAGAGCAATGTGCAAGAATATAAACAGAAAACTCAAGTACTGATCGGTGATCATTAATGAGTTAATGGGTGTAAAAAGTTTGGGGTGTCTTGATAATATGAAATCATAAAATTTAAATATCCCATTAATTTAACAAGTGTTGGTGAGAATATAGAGTCCTTGTACACTATTGGTGGGAGTGTGAAATCATGCAACCATGGGAAAATTCTATGGTGGTTCCTCAAAAAACAAAAAAATATAATTACCACATCGATGCAAAAATTGCACTTTTGGGTATATGCCCCCAAAATTTGAATGTAGAGACTCAAATCTATATGTCTGTGAACTAAAGTCCATTGCAGTAGTATTCACAGTAGCCAAAAGATGGAAACAACCCAAACATCACCAGATAAATGAATAACCAAAGTGTCTCCTATGGATACAATAGAGTATTATTCAGCCTCTACTCCTAGCTATTTGGGTGGCTGAGGCTGAAAGGTCACCTGGTCCTAGGAGTTCTAGATCAGTCTTGACAACTTAGAAATACCCTGTCTCTTAAAAAAATCAAAACCAACAAAACAAAACAAAACAAAAAACAAACACAAAGAATATCACGAAGAATATTATTCAGTCTTAAAAAGGATTAGAATTCTGACATATTCCACAAACTGGATAAAACTAAAAGATTTATGCTAAATGAAATAAGCCATTCACAAAGGGACAAATATTGTACGGAACCACTTACATGAATTATGTACAGTAGTTAGAGTCATAGAGACAGAAAATACATTGGTGGTTGCTAACGAGTATGGGGAGAATGGGTGCCATTGATTAATAGTTAAAAGAGTTCCAGTTTGGGAAGACGAAGAAATTCTAGGGATGGATGGAGGTGATGGTTGCCCAACAGTGTGAATATATTCATTAACACTGAACCGTGGACACGTAAGAGGGTTAGAATGGTTAATGTTGTGTTTTGTATATTTTATATTTATAATATAAACTTAATTGTTAAAATTTCTAAAAGCTAATAGTGAATCTCAGTAGTATAATGATAATTGTTCCCTTATACTAATGAATCTGCCCACCAGAAGTTATGCATTCCTGAATGAACTTTCTTTCTATAAATTATGGCCTATCATGACTCGAGTTTATTTGCTCAACTGTCACAAGAATCCTCTTATGAAATGTCTTATATATAAAGCATTCTTTGGTTCCTGAAGGGAGCTGTCTTAACTATGTGGAAATGAAAATTTAAATGTTTATTTATCTCTTATTACTTTGAAATGTCCTATTCATAGTAGTAAGTTTTATCAGAATGTTCAAGTTAGAACTTACTTAAAATTCACAAAAAATGAATTTTAAAATATGCTCCATGACTCACTTTTCCATAGACCCTTAGAAGATATTACTTAGCTATATAGTTTCAGGGTTTTCAGTAAACATAAACTTCTAAATCTACCTTTTAAAATGAGAAATGACTTTAAACAAAAAGTAATAAAAATCTGGAGTAAAGACACAGTGGCATCTGTGAGAGTATCAAACCAACTATGGGCAATTCTCCAAATCAGTGTCAGTCTCAGAGACAAAATTCACGGTTGAAAATACTGTTCTGCATTTATGCTACTAGCCATATAATTTTGGGCAAGATATTTATGTGTAAATCTCATTTTCCTCTTAGATGGTAACAACATTACCTTTTTCACAGATATGTGGTTAAGATTAAATGAGAAACCCATGTCCACATTTATTTATCCTTGATTCCAAAATATACAGAGTGATTAAAGATAGTATTGTTTTTCCATAAATTGTCTCCAAAATTAATTAGCACAAAATCCTGAACTAAGTTGACTTAACACTATTTTTTAGTCTTTATTGTTTCCATTTGTTTATTCATTTATTCCGATTTATTTTGTAAGTGTAAAGTGATTGAATATGGGTTGCTACCCAACTCAAGTTAGACTTGGATGATCTGTGCTGTTTCCTATGTGAGATCCAGATGTCCTAAATTCCTAAACATATTTGGCTTCAAAAATTGATAAGGGATAATGATAATGTGCATTTAAGAAGAAGCACTTGATAATATACATATCCAACTTAATAATATACATATCCAATGTGATATTTTAGTTATGTTTATTAATTTGGGCAAGCATGAGAGTTTAAAGTTTAAAAGAAACCATGCTATATCATTTAAAGTATCATCAAAAAAGTCACTTGAATTGATGTAAATTTTGCCAGATCATTGAATAAGTGCTATTACATAAGGTGCTAGTACTTTAATGAGGTTCCTGCTTCTTTTCTTTTTTTACCTTTTGTACAATGTACAGTTATATTCCATCATTTAAATTTTTCAGTCCACATAATCCCATTTATATACATTACTATATTAAAATTGCTTGTATTTACTAGATGTTGACATATTTCTAAATAATTTTATGTTTAGTTTGGTATTTCTGATGTGCGTGATTGACTAAAGCTTTCTGTTTTCCTGACCAACCCCTGCTCCTGGGCTGTGATACAAAGAGCAGTATGGCTAAATAGAAATAGGACTTTTCAATCATGTATTTTCTTAGTTCTGGACAGTTTAATGTTTCCTTGGTTACTTACAAGATTTTAACATTTCTGAAATTAGTTCTTGAAATAAACTTTTAATATTATTTATACAGGTGAGATATGAGGTATGCTAAGCTGTTTGTGGTATGTTTATTATACAAAGACAGTATGCAATGAAAAAATAATGAACTTATTAATGATGCCTGCACCATGTACAGTTATGCCTCAGAGAATTTTTATTACTTATTACAACCACTTCTATTTTATCTAAATTAGGAAACTGAAATTAATCTACATATTTTGTGAGACCTACAATTATGTCTTTAAAAAGGTTCTTTTCATTTATTTAATTTAAAATAACCTGATTAAAAATTTATAAGGAAAATAGTACATTGACTATTTGACCTGTTATGTGGTCAACTATTAATGGTAGATTTAAAAAAAAATACTAATTTTTTATAAATCTGACAGCAGTTTTATTTGGTTTGCTTATACAAAGTAGCACCATGAGTAATTTTCAGTTGTCCAATGGAACTTATAAGTTCCATAGTAACTATTACTATTCTGACTCTTGTCAAATATTGGCAAGTTGGAGAGAAAAGGAATTATACTACTAAATTTATAATTTATTCTGACAAATGTGGATTCTATTAATAGCCACAATGAAATAATACTTGTTAATGATAAATTTATCCAAAATTTTTAATATAAAATTTTTTAATATAAAAATTTTAAGCTTTTATTTGAATTTCATTGCAATTTAACATTTTGCAAATTTTCACCTTTTCAAAGTAGTATGTGGGCAGTCTCTGGACTTTATATACGTTTTAGAGTATTTTCAATTCAGTATATCTCAACTAAACATAATTTCTATGGAAAATAAATGTTAATTTGTTTCATCATAAAAACTCACAGCTTTTATTCAGGCACACTGGTGCGTGCCTATAATCCCAGCAACTAGGGTGGCTGAGGCATGCAGATTGTGAGTTCAAAGCCAGGCTCAGCAAAGGTGAGGTGTTAAGCAACTCAGTAAGACCCTGTCTCTAAATAAAACACCAAATAGGGCTGGGGATGTGGTTCAGTGGCTAAGTGTTCCTGAGTTCAATCCCTGGTACCTCTCCCACCCCAAAATTTACAGTCTTTTTAGAAGCTTAAAACACTAGCATTTTTTCCTTCCATGAGGCTTAAGATATAGAAGTGTATCATTTCAATATTGTTTTTAAGAACCATGACTTTTCTTTTACAACCAGCTTAAGAAGTTCTAAAAAGTCTTTAGATTTGCCATTGAGAATATAATTTATTTTTTTTCTTTAATTATTAATTTTGAAGCAGACCTGTCTCCATGGATCATAATTTAAATTTTCTAACCACAAGTAACAGTTAGATTAGTGCGATTTTGACTTAAACAACAAGTAGGTTGTCTGAGTAGGTTCATTTATTCATGAGCAACAGCTAGCAGGTTATAGTATCCTCATGGAACAATCCTGGTTGAATTGTCAGTACACATTTGACACAAAAGGTATATTGTGTTAGAGAAACAGTTACATGTTATGCAGTATTGCCCCTGGCACAGAATCTCATAGCCTAATGCTCCAGTCTGTAAAGGATAGACAATATTTTCTTGGCCTTTATGTTCATGAAAAAGCAATCCTTGCCTTGGGGATCAAGATAAAAATGATTATTTTGGAAATATACACATGCACACACACATACAAACGTGTATATAATTACTCCTCACCTCTACCCTAAAATCTCTCTTCCTCTTCTTAACACCTTTTTTTTCCCCTCTACATTTGTCCTATTCCGTCCATCTTATAAACAGGTGCTGATAAATCTTCAATATTTTTTAGCTTTTATCACATTGCATGGCTATAAAAAGTTAATAACAGATTTATTTTTTATTAGCATTTATGCTGCAAATGCAAGAGACATCTTAAATTCAAATTTAATGCACCTTTAAAGTCCTTTTTATTAGCCTGTTAATTCCCAGCTGTACTGTTTTATTGGAATGTGCATTACATTTGTGCCCTAGTCAAAACAACAGTGTGGATCTAGACTTGTAAGGAAAAAAAAATATCTACAGTAGTTGTATAAACTATACACTCAAGAGTTTGAAAGTGTATCATAAATTATACTGATCCATTGAAGTTGTAATTGTAATGCCATATCTTATAGTGTTATAAATGAAGAACTCATACACACACACGCACACACACACACACACACACACACACACACACAAGTTCAGGTTTAATGTGAGTAATACAGCTACTTTCTTGAGAACTGGAATTGTGTTCTAAGAGTTCTCCTACTTTTCAAATAAACTTTGGTGATTGAATTAATGTAATAGGAAAGTGTGCATTTGTCATACTTAGTGACCAACATAATTTTAGTTTGTCTTCCATAAGAATACATAAACAGGTTTTTTTTTTGCCTTCTTATTTGTATTCTGTGTGTGATCCAGCAGATGTCAAACTAGAGAAAATTGGGGCAACAGATAGTTCAACTCTAATTAAATATCAAACATTTCCCCCACCATTTTTACATGCATTTCCCCAAATGAAAAAGCAGATGGCATCACTTGAGCCTACAGGGTGACAACTTCCCTTTAAAATGTCTGCTGAAATGGAAAAGTGGGGGCATTGCCAATTCAGCTGTTACAGCTCATTCACATAATGGACAGGATGGCAATTGTGTTGGGAGAGAGTTAAAGCACCCTGGAGGTATAAGTATAAGCCATCTTCATTGCCACTGCATCCGTCCAGCCATACCCAAACCCAGGAGGGAAAAACATGTGGGTCTTGCTTTATTTTTCTACGTAGCAGGAGTTGGCAGTAAAGTTACACAGAGAAATAGATTTCCCACATTTTCCCTGCCGTTAATTGTAATTTTCCAAGGTTTCCTCTGTGACAGAGTTTACAAAAGGGAGCTTTAGTAAAAACTATCATTAGCTCCATGGATCGATATGGTTTAGGAAACACAAAACAACTTCAGTTGCTTAAAAATAGGAAGTATCAGAGGGTGTTCCCCTCCTCCCCACGGATAGCAAATCACACTATTGATCCGTCTACAGTCTAACTGTGTAAAATTTTCAGATATCAGGTGGACTAGCTGAGAATACAAATAAAGCCACTCTACTCATGGGTATAGTAGATAGCTCCTCAGAGACCTCCTGAGTATCCCAGTATGATTCCTCCAAAAGATGTGGCCTCTGTCCATGATGAGACCAGAAAGATAAGAAATGGCTTCAGATCAAAGGTATTGTTGTTCTATTTTTCTATTTATTCTCTTTTTCAGTATCTCTCATTATTTGTCCAATGGCCTTTTATCAAGGAATTCTGAGAAAAGATAATGACAAATGGAAACATATATATGGGAAAACAAATTAAATAGACGGAAATATGATCCTATATACATATAAAGATAATGTGATTACTTTGAAGAAAGACAATTGAGATAAATATGTATAAAAATCAAGAAATTGCTGTCACCAATAGCTAAATTGATATGAAAAGTTAACAAAGTTCTATTCTAGTTTGGACAAATGCCTCATAAAGCTAGTCTTTCTTGATTTCCAAGACTGAATAGAGGAGAAATTAGAATTACAGCAAGAGAGAAATGAAAAAGAATATATATACCTAGAAGTAGGATCTAAAATTTTCTACTTATTAACACACTTCATTAAAAAAAAAAAAAAAGCAATGACTTTTCTGTCATTTTCAGTGACAGAAAAGTAGGGTGATTTTTTATACCAGTGGTTCTCACAGTGCAGTCCCCAGACCAACAGCATTAACATTATCTGGGGACTCACCAGAAATGTATATTCCAGGCCAAAGCTGCAGAATTGTACATGGGGTAAGACCCAGCAATCTGTGTTACAAGTCTTAAAATCATCCTTCCACAGTTTAAAGTTGGAAAATCACTTCTTTGGACTTTTGTCCTATGGAGATACGTCCACTAGTGAAATTACATACCTACTAGGAATCTTGGTAGTTATCTGAGAGTATACCTTAATTTTTAAAAATGCCCTTAGTCTTACAAGGATCAGAATTCTTATCCTTGAAGAAGAGCCATAATATTTAGAGAAACTGGTAGTTTTAAATAAACCTAATTGAGATGTATTTGGATCTTATGTGTTATTGGATCTATATGAATTTCAAAAGCACAACTGTGAAAATGTTTTCTGAATGAATGGGAAACAGTTTGATTTCATAATTCCTAAAATAATATCCAGCTCTGAAATAGGCACATTATATCTTACAAAAATGTGATCTACTTTAATTATCCAGAATTTTTTCATTTAAGATGAAGTTTTCATCATCACTATGTGTAATTGACTTACTGGGGTTTTTTTTTCGTCAGGTCTGTGTATCTGAATCTTAATTGATTGGCGCTGACTCTAAGGACAGCAACTTTCACTATAAATAAAGTGGTGGCTGTGTAAATAATCTTCAATACCTCACTTAACTTAAATATACTTATGTTCCATAGAACCCAGGTTCTTAGAAGGCAGAAATTGTTCAAGTAACTTGTACCATTTAAAATAATCTTCAATGATATTGCTGATGCAGGATAATAAAGGTAATTTATATTTGAAATTTAAAAAAATTTCTAGTTCAGGAAATAAGACATTTAAAGATGAAATAGTAATCAATGTCTAAAAATAGTATAACATGCTGTCCTGTAACATAAAGAATAGCATGGCTCTCACTTGGAATGTAGTTATCCTTATTCAGCAGGGCACTGTAACCCATGCCTATGATCCCAGCAAGTCAGGAGGCTAAGACAGGAGGATAAGAGTTCAAGGCCTCAGCAATTTAGAGAGGCCCTAAGCAACTTAGCAAAACCCTATATCAAAAAACATAAAAAGGACTGAGTACGTAGCTCAATGGTACAGCTCTCCTGGGTTCAATCCTTAATGCCAAAAAAAAAAAGTTATTATTCTTATGAAAATTTTACTCCATTGTGTCTAGTAAAGTAAGATTCACTACCAAAAGGTATGCTATCATATTCCAATTTGATGAATAATCTTACATCTAAAACTGAGTAGAGATGATTATATAATTGTTTTATATCTTTTGCTCCTATAATTCTGATTATAAAGTGCTAGCAGATAAAGTATGAGGATTAAAAATGCACCTGATTTACTTATTGAATGTACTGTATCAGGCATTTTGTAGACTATAAACTTGTTGTGATTTGGGACATTGAAGATTCTTATTACCAAGTCTTTGATAGGTCTCACTCAAGGAAGATCCTTGCAAAGGTTTCAAGAATAGAAGGAAATGGAAAGAAGCAAAGTGGTAGTTGAAGATGGAGTAGTTTGGGGAGGATTTTATAATTTTAATTACAGTAGTGAAGGAAAGAGTCTGATAGGAGTCTTGAAATAAAATGGCACTAGGAATAGTTAAAGGTGGGGAAGATAATTAGAAGACATGATGGGAGTAAAGATCTGGATATTGTAGAAGAAATGGGAACCAACACTTAATTAACTGATTTAAGGAATGATGAATGATGTCACTAATAAGTTCAAATAAGAAAATAATCATAATGAACACAGTAGCACAAGCTAAGCAGCATACATAGAAAAATACATCGTTTTCATATATATATCTTTTTTGGCTCTCAATTAATGGTCAGTATGCATTTACTTAAAACCCATGTGTCTGAGAAGAATGTTAAATCTGTCTTTATCTTGCAGCTAATGTTCTAACAAGGAACACATTGCAGTTGTGATGAGTATATGGGAGACTGTATCAGGTAATAAATGGTCACCTAATCTGAGGAATCCTGAGGGAAGGGAAGATCGTCTAAACTAATAATACCTGAGCTGAGATCTGAAAGATCCAGGTGAGGTGAAGGAGAAAGCTTGTTCCAGTATTATTCAAATCTATTGAAGGGGAAAGTAGCACTAGATGAAACTGAAGAGATAGACAGAGGCAAAATTGTCTGTGTTAAAGGCCAAGTTCACCAAAACAATGGGAATCCCTGGAATAATTTTGTGCAGGAGAGTGTCATTGTTAACTTTGCTATTTATGGAATATATGCTGGCTGGATCTGAGAGAACAGACTGGAAGAAGATGGCAGGCTGAGGTAGCAGGTGGTAGAAGGTGTTCATCCTGACTTTTAGGAGGGTGTTATAGTCCAGGTAAGGAATAGTCACAGTTTAGAGTTTAGAGATGTAACAATGGGGAGAGAAACAGGGATGGGGAGAGAGGGAGTGAGGGAGAGAGAGAGAGAGAGAGAGAGAGAGAGAGAGAGAGAGAGAGAGAGAGAGAGAGACACGGGGGTGGAGGGAAAGATACAGAGGAAAAGTTGAGGATTACAAGGGAGAACTGACAGGATATGGGGTTTGACAGGGATAGCAGCATGATTTCTGACTTGAGTAACTGGGTTGATTGTGGCTCTTTTCAACAAGATAGGGAATTCTAGAGCCATGGGGTGGGCGGTAAATTCAGATTTGCATGTTTTCTTGGTAGGGTCTGTAAGATATTGCAAGAATATATCACCAAAGATTATTATAAGATTGAAATTAGATGTCTTATTTCTCAAGGTTGTTAACTGTCAATGTACTAAAATTAGACTTTAATGGGTGAGAACATATTGCCATATATCAGAACATTAGGAGCTCTCAGTCACATTATTTGCATTTCACAACGTCACTTCTAATATTTCACCTTGAAGATCACTCATGCCTCTGAGAATAATTTGTATCTGCTTTTGCATTATTATTTGTTCTCCTTTACCACACTGGCCATAATCTGAAAAAAAACTTACAATATTATCTCAAGTTGAGGTCATTTAAATATCTTTTATTCCTTTGGAGTTACATGCCATCAGTTTTAGAAAATAGTAACAGATTGAGCATTGAATATTTTTAAATGCTGTTTTTAAAATTTTTAACCAATTAAAGACTGATATTCTGACTTTCAAATTTATTTTGGTTTTTTTTGGACATAGGCTACTTCAGTGATTCCATATTTTGTGGTATTTATTGTCAACTCATAAAGGACAAATAACAGCACTTTTTTCTGCTTGAAAATTTAAATTTGAGAATTACCATCTCACATGCTGGTAATTATAACTCAATATTTTTTAATGATAGTCTCCACTATAAATAATAACAATGAAACATTTTGTACATTTTTAAAGCACAACTCTATTGCATTCTGCGATTGTTGTCTGGATCTTTTTAGACTATTATCTTAGTCTGCACTCCTTCCCTTTTAAACACTACAAATACCCCAAATATTTTTGACCCTCGGGCTTAGCTTCAGTGATATCTAAATTCTGACCTGAGTCAAAAGCAAAAAGAACAATGCAAGTCATACTATTTTAAATTTGATTTAGAGGTAGAAATGTTATTTTTTAAAAATCGAAGTTAAAACATTTTCCATTGTTTTCAGAGGAAAGGGGATAGAGAATAAAGGAAGAGACATCTGAAAATTTTATTTTTAATAAGAACTGAAATAATATAAAGTATTAGTAAACATTTTGACATGTTATTTAGTTGCATATCTCTATTATTCTTTTGAATATAGTTGTTGAGTTTGTTGATTTCGCAAACAATAGAACAATCCTCTCTGGATATTCTTATATATATATTTTTGTCTCATTATGATCCCTGTTTTATTTTTTGACCCTTCAGTTTGTTTTGCCTACATAAGTAGAAAGGGAAAAGGAGATTTACTTTAAGAACTTTAGGAATATGAAGAGAGTTAGACACCTTACTGCTTCAGGGGTGAAAGATGGATAAAATTTGATTAGAATCAGGTCAGGAACAATTTAGCCAGATTAAGAAAGAATCTGATATATCGGTTGTCTCTTCTCACCCACACTTGAGTGTTTTAATTGTATTAACCAGCAAAGTAAATCCAAAAATTATTTAAATTCAGTGAACACATATCTAGTTTGACTAATTTAAGCAAAAGATATCTTACTGACTAGACATTTTATCTGACACTCTTGACTAGCTAAATCAGACAGAACAGTTAAACCGGTTTGTAGGCACATGCATCATTAATGCGGGCCATCAAGAACTGGGATTGCTCAACAAAGATGGCAGCAGGTAGTTAGCCATATGTTTCAGAGGATTTCAGTGAAGCTTGCCAGAAGCAGGAATGGACTAAATGACCTCTGGAGGCGCTTTTCATTTCTATGTTTGTCATTTAACCTAATTGTAATTTTTAAATCTATACGAAGGAAACAAACCTATTTTATTTCAGAATGCCTTTGGTTTTGTTAGGTGACAATTAAAAGGAATGTATTTCTTCTAAGCAAACATTTGAATTCAATGCTAAAATAGCTGTTTTGATCAAACACAAATTACTTTAAGTTGTAGGATAATTAACTGTTTAAACATTCATTAGACAACTGCCTAAGAAATTTTTATGTATTTATTTGCATTTCTAGAACAATAAAATGAATTTATAAAATATTGAAATATGCGCTTTATATGCATGGGGGAACTACTTTTTTTCCCCAAAATATGCCTATAATTTGTTAATCAGAGTTTCTTCCCTTCCCAGTGCCCCATACCTGATCTATAGCTAAGACACATTTGATTGCTTTTCAGATTATTCTATTTCCCCTTTTAACTGAATTCTCTTATATTCTGTTATTAACTATTTTTTTTCCATTCCTTAAGGCACCTAATGTCCCCAGACTAGTCCCAAGTTCCTAGTAAATTAGACTTTGAACTCTGTTTAAGATCTCTTCTTCCTAAGTGACCCATCCTGTGACCAATCCTCATGAGTTACTTTTGGCTGACAGTAAGACTAGAGGTACTTATAATGTGTTAGCAGATTTAAACAAAAACCTTTTTCAGGAATGTTTATATTTTAATTGCACATGATTTTCATGTATCTAGAAAATTTATATGCTCAGTTAAAATTGTAGTTTTAAAGTGATTTCAAATGGATGAACCATTTTTTATCTGAGGCCTACCAAGAACATATCTCACAAACAAGTAACTGATGTGATGAGTGTTAAGGGTTCATGTGCATGTTGATATGTGTATGGTGTGGGGGTATATGCTGTGAACAAAGATGGAGCCATGATTAAGGTGTACAAGATTGGTCCTTACTAGTTCTGACATTTTGTCAGTTGGTAAAGCCACGTAATTAGAATTTAAAGGAAAGACTTCTTATGAAATTATCTGATATCTATTTAAGAAAACCACATGAACTGATTTTTGAATCTATTTTTGAATTAAGATGGAATTAATTTGAAGGCATTGTGAAATATTCTGGGTTGAATATAAAGTTTTGTTAACACAGTACTATATTTTTATTACCAGGTTTTTAAAACCTATCTAAAATTGTGATTTTCTTTCACTGTGGTAATATTGCATTATGGGTGGAACAAACAACAAAAAAGATTGTGTGCATTTTTACATAATCTATTAGGCTGTTAGTGAACATTACCTATATGCTCCAAACTGCTGGCTTAGATAGAAGTGTTTATATTTGCAAGTCCCAGGAAGGTGGACCGGAGAATGGAGTTTAGAAAGATATATAAATATACATTCTGCCTACTGGAATTCACCATTTGTCACTTAAATGACACTTAAAAAAAAAATCCACCAGTTCTGAGCCTCACATGAATAAGTATCAAAGTGTGTGGTATAGCTCTGAGTGGAGTCAGGGGTCTCCAGGGGGTAAATGAATGATGGTTGAACTAGTTAAGAAGATAGAATCTTTGATGGCCTTAGAGACTGATGAGGTTAAGTTTTGGTGAGGAAAAGAGGACCAAGTCATGTCAGGAAAAGATCAAGAATTAAGCAAAGGTCTGGAAATGGGAATTTGCCCCAGGCAATAGTAGAGAACACCAAGAACCATGGCCCTTTATTCAGTTCAGTTCTTATCCTGTAAAATGTTTTATTTCATTATAAAATGTTCAGTCCACTAATGACCTAAGGCAGGAGAAAAACAGTTATCAAAATTACTAATGATGTGTATGGCCACTTCATAAATATGATTTAATGATTTGGAAAACAGACTGATTGAAAACAGAGCATGCTGAAAGCAGTAATAAGGAATTTTTCACAAATGTCAGGTTTTTAAATTGTAAATTCAGAATGAAAAAGAATAGACCTTTCTGCCATACTTAATCTATAAAAATATCTTTGGGAAGAATATAAGACTAGCTTATTTTCTGATTGTTCTTGACCAGCAATAGTAAAATTATGTGTAGATGAATTTCATGGTCACTTGGTTTTGTGGATTTTCTTCTTGAAAGAATTTTAATTTCTTTGTCCTGAAAGAATGGCTTATCATAATGGAATTTAAAAATCTTGTAGAGTCTACTTCTATATAATTAGCTAAAAAGGTAGCTAAGATTTTTTTCTCTATAATTCAATATTTCAATGCATTTGAATATAAATAAAAATATATATGAAAATGATGATAGTGGTTTTGTTCCTTCAAAATGCAAGATCAATTGTTTGAAGGGTAGTGTTTACACTATTTGTTTTGTCATTTACTTTAGCCATATTTCACACTTGATTTTGTAACTGACATTTTTTACTAGCTATATGCACCTCCAGGAATATTGCTTCTTTTGAAAATGAGTAAATATGCTGTTACCTATTATTTAAAATTATATAGCAAGTAGTTCAGACACCCATAGCTCAATCCAGTTTTAATACTGCATTGTTGACATTAAGAAATAAAAATCTACAGAAATATAAAGTGTTAGGTAAGTAATATTACCATACAAAATATTTTTTTTTTTATATATTACAACCTCAAGTTTCCATGCTATGGTAGAGTTTTCAAATTTCTTTTCCAATTTCAATATTGTAGTAATAGAATTTCTAAATGGCATATTTTAGCATGTGCATTTATTATAAAACAAGTAAAACCTAAATATTATTTTCACAAAAAGATGTTTAAGGATTTATTTGAATATTTTAGCAGATTTTAAATTGAAACTTTGTATTTGTCTTTATCATATTTGAACAAATAACCAAGTTATTATATGGCCAAGATTTCAAATCATGGATACCAGAAATAATATCACCCCTCCCCTTTCTAATTTTCTAGGTAAAAATACCCAAATTATAAGTAGATAAGAAACAAATGCAATAGAACTTTTACCTGGACAAAGAATTTCAGTAGACTACTCAAAATAAAAACACAAATGACTGCTACATGTAGAGGCATGCTTTTAAGTGACTCTTCCAAACAAAACAAAGTAAAACAGAACAATCTGATTTTTATCTTGTGCTGATTTAAAAATGTAAATATTCCCACCTATAGTCAACCTTGAGACACAGTCTTCATATCACTGAGGGTAGATTTGGGGAGAGAGACTCAAAGCCTAGGTGACCTACTCCTAACACACCACTGAAATAAATATATGCTCAACCTCACTCATAAAAAATGCAATTTAAAACCACAGTTCAAAGTATCATTTTTCATCCCCAAATTTGACAAACATGAATATGCATGTCCTTTGATCCAACATTTACATCTCTAGGAAGTTTACCCTAAAATAATAGAACAAGTTCAAACAAGGTGTAGGTACCAACATGCTCATTATTGCATTATTTGTAAGAGTGTAAAATTGGAAATAAATGAATTGTTTATAAATAGGATAGATTTAGGAAATAGTCTAGAGTTGCTTTCAAGGATGAAGTTCCAAAGGAACATCATTTGGGTTCAAATAATCATCCCAAGCAATGATTTTGGTGTAGGGCAATTTATTTAGCTTCTCTGTGCTTATAATAGTAGTGACTTCCAATGTCATTGTTAATATTAAATGAGTTAAGAGGTGTTAGGAATATAGACTATCCCTGGCATTTAATGAGTGCTTAGAGAATGTTACCTAATACTTTTATTGTGATGTTAGCATATATTCATTTAAGAAGTATTTTAGCAATTAATTTAATTTTCCACATGAATCTATAATAATACATATTAAAATGTAAAGATTTCACTTAAATAATTTCTGATCTTATGCTTGCAGTATTTTTCATCATTTATTAGCTATTTCATAAAAATATCTCTAAACCATGTAGAGGGAAAAGATGTTTCAGTCATGATTTTCTTTTGCTGTTAATGTCCCTTTATGGGTAGACTGAAAGTGAAGAAGAAATAACTGATCAGTTTCTCCTCACTCATAGGAGCCTGAAGAATCATGAATGTTAATTCTAATTGGAAGTTGAATCTTGTTTTATAGGTCTTTACATGAAACTCTCTGCTAGTTTGTTAAATCGTTAAATGGATGTAGCAGGTACTTGTTTTGAATTTTATTCATTGTGACTTGTTTTTCATCATGACATAATTGTCAGTCATGAGACATAACTGCCACACATTGAAGCAAAAGCAGAAGACTCCTGCTGGATGAATGTAGGACTGTGTCGTGTAAGCTGATGTTCTGGGATGGCAAACAAATACATATTGTTAGTAGTAACAGTACATGTTATTATTCAGTCAGTAGGATTTTATCACTTACATTATTTACAGTTTTCTAGGAGAAACTTACAGAGATCTTCCTTTCATTACATACTGAATGCTATTTAATTTTTTGTGTAGTATGGTAACTTTCAGAAATGCATAAGAATAACCATGTAAATATCTATTATATATCTTTTATATCTTGCATTTATATCAGCCTGATGGAAAAATGTATCCTTGTGATAGCTGTTCCATCTAAGCATTGCTAAACATCTGAAAAAGAGAAAGGCAAATTTAGGTAAAATTGAGATACATGGTTTTATGTAAATCATATCGGGCTGAAGGAGAACAATGTGGAAGTGTGGTCAAAGGCCAGTGATTTGGAAAAAGACTCCCTGTGTTCCTATTCTGGCTCTACAGCCTGTGGCTACAAAGCCTTAGGCAAGTTTTTAAACCACCTTGGGTCTCAATTTAAACAGTAGAATTGAAATAATAACAGTTCTGACATCATCAGTAGTTGTGAGAATTAAATGATTGATTTCATGTAAGCCTCCTAGAACACAGTCTAGATCAGCAAATAAAAACTCTCAATAAATACTAGTCGTTAGTATAATGGAGCTATTAGGGGGAGTGCAACTGTAGGGGGCATGGTTATCCAGCTGACCATAAAAACTGTAGACAGCAAACATTCATTTAATGCCCCTGAGTTCAGTCTCAGAATCAGAGGAAATGTACAGTTGAATCTGCAAATTAGGCAGAAGATGATGTTGATAGAAATATGTGTTTCTAAGTGAATGGTATGCTATTAGGAAATGATAAGTTTGAAATGTGCTAATAGAGAGTTAAAGAATTGGTGATGTTAGAGAAAATGTTCTAGAGGATAGGAATTCATCCTGTATTTTAAGATGAATGTCCCGTTGAAAATACCATATTCAATGTAATGATTTTTTCTGATTAATAAGTTTTCAGACAGAGGGTAAAAAAGCTGTGATGGAGTGACCTATGGATATAAACCTGTCATGTTGAAATATGCAGTTTTTTAAAGGCTACTGAGATAGTGTTAGCTTACCGCAGAGCTAGGAAAACAGAAGGGTTTGCCCCTACATGTTCTTGAGGAGGATGTTTTCAATCTGTGTGGACTTGTTTCTGAGACCATATATCCACTATGATTATAATTTTGAGACCTTGGGATGATCCAGGTGTTTCACTAGCCAGCCATCTGCCCAAGGAAATATTTGCTTCTCCTGAATTGACAGGGTATCACATGCATTTAGTGAAGTTTATCTTCACAGTTGGGCAAAAATAAATAAAACAGCAGTGTAGCCCCTGTGAGGATATACTATATGCTTCAATTATCAGTCCATTATATCAGTGGCAGATGTTACATTTTGGTTCTTAACAGGAGGTTTTTTGATGAGCAAAACCAATTCTTTTGGCATGGGCCAGCAATTATCACATTTCTCTATCAAAGGGAACTGTGTGGCTTTACACTACCATTTTTAGGTTAAGGTTTTTTTTTCTTTCTTTCATTCTTTTCTTTCTTTCTTTTTCTTATTTTTTAAGGAATGTAGTAATTTTTACTGCAATGGGCCAGTTTTCTAAACGTTATTCACTGAGATTTATTTCTTACTATCAATTACTTGCTTTCCTGTCACATTTATGACATCATCATCATTTTCTGAAGAGTTTTCTTTATATTGTGAAAAATAATTTCAAAAATATATAGAGATTTGGGAGATAATTCAGAGCCACACAAGATCAATTTAGTGAAATATTTTATCATAATGTTTGTTTATAATTGGTGTCTTTTCCATGGAGAGGTGCTTTCTGAATCAGATATCTATCATGTTTGATTTATGGCAACTTGACTTAAAATAATTCATATTAATTTCCATATTAGCACTTGTAAACAGCATACCTCACAAATTAACATAAGTCATCATTCACTTTTGAGGAATTAATCTAGGTACATGTTGTAGCCCAGGGGCCAGCAAGCTAGATCTTTAATCCCCAATCCCATCAAACCACATAATCTTTTTCACTTGCATGTTAATGTAATTCTTGGTTATTGCTTTCTCCTAGAATTTATCTACCTTATCCTTTTATCTCCCCTTTATTGTTCTATCTCAGTGGTTTTAGAATATAATGTTCTGGTAATCCAAAAACCATAACCTGTACTTTACTCTTTAAACACCATCATACACAAGGGCATGTTTGCTTAATATACTCTTTAAAAAAAATTCATGTCATTGGATTGGGTGTACAGTTAGTACCCCTTGTCCACAGTTTCACTTGACCCATGGTCAACCATGATCCAAAATTTTATATAGAAAATTCCAGAAATAATTCATAAATTTAAATGGCATGACACCCTGAGTAGCATGATAGAAGATGGTACAGTCTTGCTCTGCCCTGGCTGGCACATGACTCGTCCCTTTGTCCTGCCTTTCTGCTCTGCCTATGCCCTTTTCACTCGTGGTCATCTGGGTGATCAGGTCCACTGTCCTGGCATCTCAGTGCTTGTGTTTGCGTGACCTTTGTAGCAGCGAAGTTCTGCACCACCGCCACGTCCTGTGCTCTTTATCTCCTCCTTTGGTCATACTGTCATAACTCACCATCATAGAAGGGTGAGACGTTTTCAGAGATACCATTTTCACATGGCTCTTCTGACAGTGTGTTATTGCAGTTGTTCTATTTTATTATTAGTTAAGTTGTTAGACTCTCTCTGTGCCTAATCCATGAAGTAAAGTTCATCATAGTCATATATGTATAGGAAAAAGCATCGTAGATATGTAAGGTTCAATTTCAGGAATCCACTGTGGTCTTGGAACATTTTCCTAAAAAATAAGGGGGTGGCTAATGTATAAACAAAGGGTTTTTTTTTAATAAGAAAATGAAAACAACCACAACAATAGCAACACCAACAAATTTTGACTCCTCAATGAATCATCAAGTATCTTTGTATCTCCCCCAGAGTCTCCTCAATAACAGCAAAGCAGGCTTCCTGCATCCCATAACTGTGATGCTTTCCTTTCTTTGGATTTGTTTCAAATGATATAGGAGCTTCACATACTATCCCATAATGATTCTATGTCTTATCAAACCAAGCATGATGCTTAGTAAGCATTTTATTCATGTGAATGCAATTTAAGGAACACTATACTAAAAAGGATTCATTTTTTCTTTTTATATTGGATTGTGATATTTCTGATAATTTTTATCAAAAGATAAGAATCAAATTTTCATTCAGAAACCTCACTCTGTTATAAGAATTTATATGGAAAAGTTGAATTAATTAATGTAGACTATAATTTGTTCTAAGTAAGAGGACTACTTATGTTGTTGGCATGTTTTGGCAGGGAGGGGAGTGCTTCTAGCATAAAAGAAAAAACAAACAATAAAATATAAAGCATCTTCCTGTCTTTTTTTCCCCATCTCTGCATATCAGTGCTAATGCACATATGGTGACCTGAAAGAAAGGTTAAAGCTCACTAGTCATCCCTTTGTGCTGGATGTTAAACTCCCATTTTATCTTTCAAATGAATTTCATGATATATATTTTGTTTTCATCCACATAGTGCAAGGATATTTGAGTTAGGAGTTTCAGGTATTTACCTGGTATACATAAACACTTTGAGAGGACAAAGTAAATGGTAAGTTACTGAAACCTGACACTTCTTACTCTGATGCCTCTGTCTATATTCAGTTCATCATCAAGTCTTACCCATTTTTCATTAAAGTATTTTGTGAGTCTTTCCATTGTCCCTCTTCTCTATGACCCTCACTTTAGGGTGTCATCATCTTGCTAACATCATCACTTGTCTTGAGTCCTTGAGTATTCTCCTGACTGGTTTTCCACAAGAAAACTTAAACCCTCCTCCAGTTAGTCAAATCACTCTTTCCATGATGGACATATGATGAAATCACCCTACTCATTCCTGCCTAAGAGACTTCAGTGGCTTATCAGTGTTTTTAAGGTAAGGATAAATTCTTAACATAGTATTCAAGTCCCTAGATACTATGTAGCTTCTATCTCCAGCTTTATCTGTTACAGCTTGCCCTTTTACCTTTCTCTGAACTCAACCATACCCTCTTCAGCCACAGGACACTTGTGCATACTTCTTTCTTTTGTTTGGAACATTCCTTCATGGGTTTCTCAACACACCTACCCTGTACCTTTTAAGTATTATCTAGTTCTTCAGAATTTAGCTAAAGCATTTTCTCCTCAAGGCTGCCCTCTTCTGACCTTAGCCAGCAAAATTTTCTTCGTTAGAATACTTAACTCAAGTGACAGTTGAACTTCTTTGATGCAATTAACATATATCATCTTTCTAAATTATAATTCCAAGAGTATAAAATTTACTCACCCTTCCATCTCTCATACTCATCACGGTCTCATGATGGTTGGTCAATGAAAGAATGAATGAATGAACTGGTGTTGTGAAGTGCAGGCCATGGATAAATTTCTTGAACAGTTGAAAAAAAAGAGAGTGAAAACTTTAGCATGATCTTATGTTAGGGGAAAAAGGACTAGGGGATAGCCAATGTCTCTTGAGATGATATGTTACCCTGAGTCGGCCTTCTAGTAACACTGATTAAATAGGAACACAGTTCAGATGGTTTCAAAATTATTTTCTATGTACTAAATTTGACAAGTGAATCTAGATTCAGCTCAGAGACTAACTATTGTAACTTTGATTTAATTATTTTTTGGAATGCATGATTCTTAGCAGGCTTAGATGATAGGCAGGACCATTGAGATATTGTTGGATAAAAGGGTATTACAGATTCTTTTTAATGAAAACATCATAGGGATTTTGTATTTAGAATTTAATTAAAAGTTCCATATTTAAATTTTTTCATCTCACAAAAAAGCCTACAGTTACTACTTGTTAATAAGCTGACAACATAAATATGAAAACTTGACCACTTTATATATATTTTTCAAATGAACTATTATATTAACCATAATGCTTATGAATATTTTCACTTAAATTTGAGTTTAAGATATTTCTTCATGAGGTAATAGTGAGTCCAGTTTCTATCTGTCTGTCTGTCTCTCTTCTCCAGAAAGTTTCATTTATATATAGAGGAAAGAATTGTTGTAATTAAAAAACATTCCTGGCTTAAAGATCTATGTATTACTTCCTTGGTGACTGTCACACGTCAGGCTCTGTAAATGCTCAGATTAGAACATGGAGGAGAACTGAAGAAGTTCTTGTCTCTGAGCTTGTAGTTTGGTGGGAAGACATACATATGTGGTGGGGTAATCAATATATTGCTGTATGTGTCATGAAAGGGAATATTCACTGATATGGGGGACACATAGGGTCATCAATTACAAACTTGGAGTTTTTTTTGGAGATATTTTAGAGTAAGGGGAAAACAAGAGGAAAACTGAAGGAGGACTAAGAATTAGGAAAGTGGAAAAGGGAGGTGGCATGTTGAACTTCTTTCTTGGTCTTCTTGAGCTGCTATACCAAAAGAGCATGGACTGGGTGGCTCATAAAAACAGAAATTTATTTCTCAGAGTCCTGGAGAGTGGGAAGTTGAGTGGGAAATTGAGAGTGCTGGCATGGCCAGGTTCTTAATGAGGGATGGTTGCCATCAACAATGCAGATGCAGCCACCTGCACTGCTGTGTCTTCACAGGGTGGAAGTGATGAGCATTGGTCTCTTTTCTTATAAGGTCTCTAATCCCATCAGGGTCCCCACCCTCCTTATCTCCTGAAGATCCCACCCCCAAATTCCATCACACTGAGGATTAGTACTTTAGCATATGAATTTGGCATGAACATTCAGTCTGTAGCAACATCTGTCTTCAGAGATCAAAAAGGTTTAAGATAGGAGAGTAACTTTTCAAAAGCATAGAATACAAATACAGGAAGAGTTAGCCTGAGGTTAGAGCTATAATCAGGGGTTAGATCATGAACTTACCCTCTATTACTGTTAAGGAGTTTAAACTCTAAACTGTACAAAACTGGAAGCTATGGCACAGTTTTAAGTAGAGAAATAAAATATCAGGAAGAGAACAGAAACAATTTACTTTATTGGTAGAGGCAACTTTAAGAAAAAAAAAATTGATTAGAATGAGAGTTAGGAATCCTTGTCTCCTGGTCTTGAGTTGGTCTTGGCTTTGTGTTGTAAGGTGCTATAGTGGCTATGGTATATGTACCTTGGTATATGTAAGAGTAACTTACACCATTAACATTACTTCCCTGGGACTCAGCATTCTGACTTGAAAAATGAGTAAGCGGAGTTATTGTAGATGATCTCTAAGTCTCCTGGAACTGCTAAGAGGCTTTAACGAAGAAGCATGTTGAGAATATTTACCTTGAACTGTGATTCTGTGTACATATGCCATCCTGTACTTGGAGAAGTAAAAGATTTTTATAGCAGACCTGCCAAATTAGGAAAACATTTTAGAAGCTTAATAAAAGTAAATCCGTGATGTCATTTTCTCTTCATTTATTTCCTCCTACTAAGCAGCATAAATAAAGCCTCTGCTTAGTTTTGTTCTAGGTAGTTGAAGGAATATTATATTGTATTGAAGTCATTCATTTTGGGTTCCAAATATTTTGCAAGTATTTTAGAATTCTACATTTTTGTCTTCACATGATAGAAAATCCAGATGGTGGAAATAAGAAATCAGATATTTTTTCTATGTATAACTACCCTCGAATCACACACAAACACACAGAAGATGGGAGGGAGGGAAAGAGACAGAAATGGTGAAACAGGGAGAGTGGGAAGAAGAGGATAAGGAGAAAGACACAGAAACAGAAATGGAGAAACAGGAAATGAAGATTTAGCTGTATCAGTAAGCTGTTTGGTACTGAATAGATCTAAGCAATGTGCCAATTTTCTCAGCTGAATGCAGTGGGCTTCATTCATTCCTCATTTTTTGTCCATTCACTGTCTGCCAGGCACTATCCTGGTAGTTATGTTGACATAAGGTGAAAGGACATTGTTTCTAGAGTCAAGAGAAAAAAAGTGAATAATTCTTTCTGAGATATGAAGGGAAATCTTTACATATAATATGATGACATTTACACTGGATCTTGAAGAAAGAATTGCAACAGTGCAGACAGAGAAAATAGGACTGTCATATCTGTAAGAGAAATAGCAAAAGCAAAACTATATCTGTAAGAAGTAGGAGTTTGTCTTTGGACATTTTAGACCAAACCCATTGGTATAACTCACAGTTTGGGACGATTCAGGTGGAATAGTAAGAGATTCACCTGGAAAAAATCTATTTGGACCAAATTATAAAAGATGTTTTGTGCAACGGTAAGGAATTTGCAAGTTATCTTTAGTCAACAGGGACAATTTAAAGATTTTTTAAATAACTGTTTGCTGTTGGGAATGGAAGTTCTGTTTGCAACACTCTTCCCACATCCAAGCGTGGAACCAACCGAAAAACATACCGGATATCAAAATGGACTGTTTTGAGTCTGTAGTCTGTGGGCAAACTAGCTTCCTAATAACTCATTCTAGACTTCATCTTGTCCTCCAAAAGATCAGGCCTCTTACCTCAGAAATAAAGAGTGTACACAACAACTTGAAGTACTGCAGAAAGACCAACTCCAGATAGATGGAAGGAACTTGTCCGAGTTTTCTTAGTTTTTTCTTTCTAAACTCCCAGTAAATCATTCTACCCCTGAAGGGAGGAATCCAAGAATTTGACTCTTGTCCAGAGCATCCACATAAAAATATGAGGCCTGGGAGAGAGATGCTCCTTCCTAACAAATAACATGATCAAATTTATAGAGTGGATCCTCAAATCAAACACACAATGGTAGAGACCCAGGCAATGGGTCAGAAAGAGAAAAAGGACCTTGATTAGAGGGAAAATGGTTGGGATAGGAGGGAAGAGATGCATTAAGAGGACTTTTGTGTAGTAGAATTGAGAGAAGGGGAAGTGGGAAGCATGGGAAGAATCCAACATTAGTGCAGAAGCAGGTGAATATACTCACATGATCTGCATCTGAAGGGCTTGGTTTGTTATTATTCAAGCTATAAAATATAGGGAAAAAACAGGCAGAAGCAGAGGGTATAGAATAAATTATATGAAAATGTACACTCGAGCTTAGATGCGGGAGCTAGAACTATAGATTTAGGAACCATTGGGATACATATTAAGGCCTAGAATTGAGTAAGATTACCCACCAGGGAGCAAAGAAAAGAGAATTTAAGACAGAACACAGGGGGACACTTATGTGCAAGAGGTGAGGTAGTTCACCCAGGAAATAAGGCCAAGGGGAAAAATAGAGAAGTATGAAGAGTACCGAGAGGGCATTTTCTGTCCTAAGAAAATTAAGATTTTTAAGAAGTAATTGGTGGTCAACTTCATTTTGTTGTAGGAAAGATGGGAAACTGACAACTATGAAATTGTCCTTGATGCCATTTGAACTAACTAATCCATGAGATTAAAATTCTTATCCAAGTCCTCTTTAAAATAATTTTGTTGCTTTGAACAAAAATATAAATAATTATAATCTTTACAAAATAAGCGTATTAATATTGAATGTTATAAAAATGTATGAATACTTTTGACATCATATGTACGTTACATATGTAAGTGCTTTTGAAAAAGTGTTCATCTTAATGAAGAGTAGTAAGAATATACATGGCAATATAGAGTATAAAATTTAAAAAGAATTAAAGGTATGTTTTTCAAACAACTTTGGGTTAAAGTTATTAGTAGAGTAGCATAAATCAATTAAATGTAAATGACATATTAATATCCTTAATCTCACAATATGCAGGTACCTTTCACTTTTTTCCCCCAGGAATAGGATGCACAATCCCTAAACAGTTCACCCTTCCCAACTGTGCCTTGTGACCAAGGACATATTCAGGATAGTTTTTGGAAAGGACTCACAGGAAATCGTACCTTTAGAAGATAAAGTAGACCCTGTGCAAAGACAGTCTAGTTCAAAGGGGAATGTGTCCACAGATGTAGTCTTTGATTTTAATTTAATCAAGTAGTATAACCAGCATGACTCTTCAAAGAAGAATCACTTATGACAGATGTGAGTTTTCCATATATTGTAAGCTTTGGAGAGTGCTGTGTTTTTGCTCTTTCAATGGAAAATAAGTGCATGTCAATATGAGATAAGTGATCCCATCCAAATCAAGTTGATCCTTAGAAGTCTGATTCTATTCTGAAATCTCATTTAATTTGTTTATTTTACCAGGTATATATCACTCAGTCCTCTATGGATTGTTGATTATAAGTGGAATTTAAGGAAAGATCTCAAAACACTTATCAGAGGTATTTATTACATAATTAACAATGTCTGACATAATTAACTGAGGACATGGTTCTTTAAATAGCAAAATATTAAATGTGGACACTGAAAATACAAAGGTGTCAGATTTTAAAATAGTCAAATCATATAACTCCGTTTCTTCCTTTCCCCTGAAAAAATTTCTCATGAGTGTTTTTGACATACGTTTCTCACTAATTTTTATCTGTACCTGCGGTTTTCTATCAGTTCAGCTACAGCAGGAATCTGTCTAATGGCAGACCTTTACTGAGACAGACAGTTAATGGGAACAGTAGCAGCCCTGAGGTGTGTTTATACAGTCAGACTCACTTCCTCTACTCCTGTGATATATGAACTACTTCTGAAGTTTCCCAGCTGTTTCAGTGGATAAATCATGGCAGTAGGAGCTCATATTTAACCTTCAATGCACTGGCTCTATACTCTGTAGTCTTTTTCTTTTTTCTCTTTGGCTATCTGGACAAGATTTCAAACAGACTTGTCCATGTGCAACCAGCATTGTTCTCTCCATCTGCCCCTCCTACCTCCTTTCATCCAGCTCAGGGAAATTCTGGATCTCTTATGATTTGCCTTTCTGTCAGTCAAAATAAAACCATCTCTCTACTACAGATCCAGTGGTTTATAGATTCATTTCCTGATAATAAAACAAGACTCTTTGTGCACACGTGCACATACACGTATTCAATGGAAGCCTCTGTTGCACAGTAGTCATTGTTATATACAGGTATTCCTATTGTTAAGGCAGCTTTAGCCACATCAGTATGTTCCTTGGCAGTAACTGACTTCCATTACCCACCATCTTTCCCCTGATTCATTGTGTCCCTTCAAACTCTCCTCTTTGTTCCTGCATGCCTCAGGATTGTGCCTTTGCTCTTCTCTCAGCCTGGAGTACTCTTCCCAAAGATAGAACTCCAGGGCTCACTTCATTCTGTTCTCTCCAATTTAACACAGTATCTCCCTGTCCTATTTTCCTCGTGTCATGGTGACTGATCCTAACTTGTAATTATTATGATTTTTTTTCCTTTGTGTGTATAATATAAATTCCACAAACACTGGAATTCATGTTTTGTTCTCTGTTGTTTCACTAGCAGATAGAACCATATCTCTGAGATGATAAGAGCTCAATTAAGTTTTTTCAAGGAAATGGATATTAAATATGTGTATATATAAAACATAGAGTGAGACAGGCCTTTCTTTATAATTTTTTAAAAAATGCATTCATATTATACACTCAATTCTATATCTGATCTTTTGTCACATAATAATATACCCTGAATTTCTTTGCATGTTGGTAAATATAAACCTACTTTAAAATTCTGAATATTATTATATGTAGGTACCCTAATTTATTAGTTGTATTCTCTGTTGATAAACGGGAAGGTTTCCCTTCTTTTTGCTAAGTATATCTTTGTTAAAGTAAATATTCCTGCTCATACATCTTTACATACTTATGCCAATATTTCTATAGAATAAATTTCCAAAATTGGAAATACTGGATCTAAGAGTATGTGAATTTAATCTTAGAGATATTAATAAATTTCCCTCCAAAATGGATCAATGACATGCATATTCTCCAGGGTCAAATGAGCCTGTTTCCTCACATATTTACCATCAGTGGGTATTACCAATTTTTAATCTTTTATATATTTGTTAAGTCCAAGTATATGTTTTATTTAATTTACTTTTTCAAATATGGTTATCATTGAGATCTATAATTATTACTTACTTCTGTCAACAGAAATGTAAACCTTGGTCTGACATTTGGTTATATTACAGTAATTTTAGCCTTCAGACTCCATTATTCTTCACCATGACTCTCTTCAGACCTGGGCCTCATTAACAGTCCAGGTCCACTTGATCATTTCTGTGCTTTTCAGTTTTCTCATAGCAGAATTTTCTTTCTTCTCAATTCTCCATTTCTTGAAATTCTAAGCATGCTTTTCGTCCCAATTCACATGTCATGTGTGTTCTAGGATAAGTCCAGTTGGTAAATATAAACCACTCTTTCTGTTATTATATTTTATTATTCTGTATAGTATTTTTGTCCTAATTTGCCTACATACCTAATTTTTCCTACCAGATTTTAAGATCCCCAAGAATCTTGAATTATGAGTCGCATGTCTTGCTCTCCCACAGCTCATAGCATGGTGCCTTCCATTAGAAACCATTGAAAGAAGGCATGCATGCATGTCTAACACTACCCAGTGCACACACAAGCATCACCAAGGAAAAAGAGATGCCATGCCAGGAGAACAATTCTAATGAAAACAAATCGGCATTCATGCCATATAACATTCTGATATAAAACTCATTTAAATCTGCAAAGAGGAAGAAGTTTGTTTTTTTTTTCTTTTTACTCTTGAAAGAGTGAAGTCTAAAATTATTCCAGTGCATTTTTCAGGATTTTGAGAATGGAAAAATGAAGGATTTTATTTATAAAAAAGAAAACAGACTGACTGACTGCTGCTTAAGTAGGTATAATTTGAAAGATTTGATTTTCACCAACTTATTTCAAACAGTAGAGATTTAAAAGAAAAATGAGACTCTTTGTGGAAGTGATTATAAATGGAAAGTACCAAACAACTATTAAGTCATTATATTCTTTGCACCAGGACAGTTAAACTGTCATATTTTAAGCACACATGTTTTAGATGTTTTCATCTACTTCTGTAGTGATAGGAATAAAGTCCTGCACAATTTCCAGACTGCTAAGGTATGATACAGTGTATAATACAGCTTGAAGTCTAATATCAAAAAATGGTCAGACCTGATCTATAAGATACCAAAGAGCAGGGATTGTTTATTTTCTCTAAAATGATTTATTTAGTGTCCAACAGAGAATAGGCACTCAGTCAGTATTTGTAACAAATTATATTGTGGGCTGAACTGAGTGAAATTTGAATATAAGAAAGTAAGAGTGATCTTGTCAAAGACAAATTCCCAAAATTTCAATAAGAATTATGTAGCCAGGAAAAAGGAATAGATTTATTTTCAAAACAGAGGTTGTTGTGAAATAAGTACTGTTTTGCAAACACAATTTGTTATTGAAATAAAAGTTGAAGTATTATGAACAAAAATTGGTTTAAAATAATAGGGGATTTAATTTTATATGTGTCAGGTGGATGATGTTCATCTTTCTGGAACAGAAAATCCAACTGCAAAGTTTAAACCAAACCAATTTTTTTTCATTATTATGCAGTTGAAGGGTGTGTAGTCTATGGCTGGAGCAGGTGTTTGTAGACAGTTTTAGGAAATTTCCTTCTAATATATCTGTTCTTCCATCCTTATCTCATTGGTTTTCCCCTTGCATGATTAAAGTACAGTCATTGCATCAATATGATGTGTCCACATTGATGGAACAAAGATGAAGGAGGAATGAAAAGGAGTTTAAGGGTATGCCAGCCAATTCTGTGACATTTTATCAGGAAAAAATAAAAGAAAAAAGCTTTCTCAGAAGCTAAAAAGATTTCATTGACTAGAGGAATGACATTGCTCTGCTTCTTTTTGAAAACAGTCACTATTTGAACATTGGGATGCATGAAAGGATCTATCCTCCCAACAAATGAGGTTTTTCATCACCTTGCAGGGTTGGGAGTAGGATGAGGTGAGTGACACATCTGCCTCTGATGTAAAATTTATGGTGATGCCAAAAACTCAGTGATAAAGATGAGTAATTTTTTTGGCAAAAAATTTAAAAACAATATTCATATAAAAGATTCATGATGAATAAAACATCAGAATTTTAAATAAGGAAAGCATTCTACCCTCAATTTGTATGACTCATTGAGCTTTTTTGTTAGTCTCAGTTGATTACCTGATCAAATAAAGGTTAATTTATTGGGAATAAATTTGAAACATTAGGAAATGAAGGAATAAGACAGGAGGAATAGATGGACATCTGTCACTTGTTTGACTACAGTTAATCAAAAAGTCTTTTATCTTCACTCAGCTTTGTATTATCTTTGGAGTTTTGTGTTCTTTGGAAATGTTAAAACACAAAAAAGAGGTTTGTCCACAGGGAAAAGTAGTTCTTAATAGTAGATTGGTTATTTAAATAATGCACAGTTATAGACTAACTCAACCACAGACAAAATGGATGCAGATTTTATTAATTAAAAATGATCAAGTTAAAATTATTTTAGAAGAAATTGAAACTTCATATAATTTAAATCTTCTTTAAAGTAATTAAAAGAGATTAATAACAGGGAGAAAACTACTTTATAATCAGTCCTTCAATTGATAGATGAAGGGATTATATGTCTAAAAATGAGAGTATTAATGATAATCACAGCTGTCCCATATATAGAAACTTAAAAGAGGAAGGAAATAAGTACTTATTTATTCATTTTCCCCTAAGGGAAAAATATTCATCTTTTCTAAGAGTTAGAAAACAAGGCTCAAAAATGTATACAATAAAATATTAATCAATACAAATGAAAGTCGAGATTCTTGATGCTTCAGTGAAATAACTCATCACATCTTACCCTATTCCTCATTTTTTCCCTTTTTGTTTAGGCAGTATTTCATAGTTAGGAAATTATATTATAATGTTTATATATCAAATTAGTCCTGCCAAATGTTCAATCTCTGCATCAGCCCAGCCATTAGAAATAAGAGAGCCACAAATATAATTTCAAAATTTCCAATAGGCTTGTAAAAAACAAAACAAGCATATATAACTATGTGATAATATACTTTATGTAATTGACTATGCTGAAATATTAAAATTGAAATTTATTGACTTTTTTTTCTACTGCTTTTTCAAAACCTGGTATGTATTCTACAGTTACTGGCACCTGCCACTTTAGACAGACTAACCTGATTCACATGTGCTAGTGGCTAATTGTATTAGCGTGACCACATGTGGGTCTAACTTTTATGCTTAGTGTATGTCAAATAGCCTATCTGATATAGAAATTGTTCAATTTTTTAATGTACAAAAGACATTTTCTAAAAACAGAACATTAATACTGATCTGAGCTGGGTGCACTGACACTTGCCTGTAATGCCAATGGCTCAGGAGGCTGAGGCAGGAGGATTGCAAGTTCAAATATAGCCTCAGCAACTTAGTGTGGCCCTGAGCAACTCAGTAAAACCATGTCTCTAAATAAAATATATTTTTAAAAGGCCTGGGGATGTAGTACAGTGGTTAATACCCCTTGCGTATCTCCACCCCGAGTGCAATCCCAGTACCATAAAAACAAAAAACTGATCTGAACTTACTGGTAGAACTCCAGTGAGGAGACAGACATAATGTTCAACTGCTTGAAGTTGTTTTCATGTGCCACCTCAAATTGTATCAATCCATGTAATTCTGTTAGAACTCTTCATTATTCTATGGGACATCCTAAGTTTATTATGGACTGAGCAGTTAAATTCTTATTACCTTTTAAGATTTTTAAAAATAAAACCTGCCAGTCCTTTATCCATATATTAGATCAAAAGTTGAATTGCAGATCTCTTTAAAATACCTCCAAAAAGCTGTAGGCTTTGTAGCAGTGATAGAGTTAATGAAAAATGATTTTTGTTACTGCTTTTCCCTCCTAATAGTGAATAGTGCCTATATATATCTTCATGTTCTATAAAAGAAATACCTGAAAAATACAGTTATGGTGTAGTAGGACAAGAAAATTAACAGGGACTATTACAATATGGACACCATTTAAGGATACATTGTTTTCTTTAGCTTATTGACGTTAAATCTGAATGAAAAAAGGAAACAGCACAAAACATGCTATAAAATAGATCTTGGTACTTTCTCCTTGATAAGTGATTCTCTAGTTCTGATTCCAACAGAAGGAGATAAACTGGATTATTGCCTAGTTTGCAAATTGTTTGCAGAAGAATGCTGATGTAAGGGAAGAGATTTGACATTCTCACCCTCAAACACTATTTAAAGGAAACAAGAGAGGAATCTTTTGAGAAGGCCAAGGGAGCTACCAGATACTGTGCTGTCATTTCTATAAAATCATTTTGCCTGAATTTCAAAATAATCAACTCCTTAATTCACATGATTAGAGGTTAAATTGCATTGGCTTTCTCTAATGTTTTATTATGAAACTTATTATATAGAGTGTTTTGAAAGATACACTTGCCATCTAGATTTTACCATGAATGTTCTATCATACTTGCATTTTCATTTATCTACTAACATTGTTTCCCTCTATTTTACTTTAATTCATAATTACATTTCATAATGAATTGCAGAAATCAGTACACTTCCCCCCGCCAAATGCTTTAGCATGCTTACTAGTAGAGTTCAGTATTTGTTTATAGTCTTTTATGAAATAATAGAACAGGGAAAAAAAGACTAATGAATTTATAGTTCACTGCCAGTTACTATAGTAGTTAGACTGCATGCATAGATTATTTTTATCTCATGTTAAGGTTTAGTGTTGGTTTCATTCATATAGTTTGTGTTACTCAATTATTGGTGATCATATAATCCAAAGGTCTAGTATACTAGAGTCAGGTGGTTAATTAGAAGTGCTTTCTTTATCTTTTCATCCAAAATTTCCTATGAGTATATATTTCTTTTGTATATAAAAAGGAGTTGATGAAAAAAGATTAGGAATGTGATCCTTCAAAAACTGAAGATTTTTATCTACATGAAAACTTACATTCAGAAATGCTCAATTTAAGACACAAACTCCTAAAACAAAATAGTTGAGTTTAATGGAACATTTCCTACTTTTTAAAAATCATTAATATGTATATAAAGCAGTGAGAGAAAATAAGGTATTATGAATATGGAAGAATTATTTGATGATATCATTTTACTAGGTGGCTACTCCTGTCTGGAGGCAAAGATAATTGAAAATTCAGGCAGATGGGTGTGGTAATAACTTTTAGTAAAGTTCATTATGTTAGTAGGAAGACTCCTCATAGAGAAGTATTAATAAAGAAAATTACATAAAACTTTATACTCAGTGAATATTAAATATGAAGATAGATGAGTGAGGAGATTAAACCTATTTTATGTGATCTTAATTGTATAGCAGATGAAGATTAAAGACTTTGTGAGTTACTGTTATTTTGCTTCCTATCATAAACAGCCTTCAATCTTTAAATTATAAAACTGGGGTTACCTCCTTCCAGATATGAAAAATCTTGAACATTTGTGGGATATCAAGCATATCACTGCTCTTTTTTGGCAATGCATATTTTTCCTCTTTCTAAAATTATTTTACTCTTGGTTTTGTAGCATTTGCAGTGCCATTTTGGAATTTCATAGTTTGTACTTTCAAATGTACACACAGTAGTGCCACTTTGAAAAGAAAGTGTTTTCCTCCCTTCTCCCACCCTTAGGAATGGATAAGATTGTGGTGATGTCTCCTACAGGTCAAAGTATCAATTAAGAAGAGGCCATCAGGTGTCAGAAGGCCTTAGGCCTCAGAGAAAAATGGTGGGTAACTTGATTAAGAGACTGTGAAAAGTGTCGTCTCCAATTCTCTGACCAAAGAAAAGCCCTTAGGCCCAGACTCATGCATTTCCAGTGAAATTTAGCATTGGATGCACATCCTCTTTTTGTGAAGAGGAAAATATAGAATGTTAAAGTATATTCACACTATAATTACAATGTAATAAAAAATAATTACAATGTAAAAATACAATGTAATAAAATATAATTACAATGTAATACAATGTTATTACAAAAGGAATGTAGAAAATGGCAATTTAACTTTTCAATTTTCATTCACATTCATGTACATCGATAAGACTTTGGTGTGTGATAAATGCATATTTTTAGAATGGTTTTATTTGGTTAGATAGGATTAATGGATAAAACTATACTCTTTTTACCAGGAAGCAAGAAAAATGAAAGGGGCTGTGGAGGAATGGACTGTATTATGAGCCACTAGATTACAAGTAAATTTTTAACAGTTTTGAGGTTTCATTTTTCTTCCGTCTTCCTAAGTCACTACCTGTCTGAGTTTACAACTATCCTACAAGCTCCCAACCCTGGTTCTTTATGATTGACAAAACACTAATTGGCCCTTGTCTCATCTGAATTAGCTGAACCCAATAGACATTATACATATTCCCTCTGCTCATGAAAAAGTGATGCTAAAATCAAGATAGGAATTCGGATAGTGAAAAGGATGATGAATGAAATACAGAAGAAATTGAGTTGAAGATATCGCACGTAGGCTTACCATGAATTCGTCTTTGAGAAGCCTGTTTAAGAGAGAGTTTCACATGGAATAACGCTAAAAATAGTGTCTTTCCTGTTTCATTGTTTTAAAAATTTTCCATTTTCTAGTTTGATAAAATAATTAAGGAAAGAATATTAGGCATTCATCATATTTTTAATGGTAAGTTTGGCTCTGGGTAAGATTCTTGAATATGGATGTACATCACATTTTAGAGTAGTTTCAGCAATTACTGGATTGGAAAACAGTACTAGTAAAATGATTTTAATTTCATCTCCTTGTTTAAACTGGTTGCTTTGCCTTCTTCAAGCAGTATGATCTTTTCTTTAATTGTGCAGCCTTTCATTAATGCACCAGTGAGGATGATAGAAAACAATTCATTTATGTAATTGCAACTAGCCTGTCATGCACAACTCAGGAAAGCAGCAAATCCCACAGCATGGGGTCCACATTATGCAACTTGGGCTGGCATTTAGATGAGTTCCTTTTCATTGAAAATATATTAACTCTAATCCTTTTAAGTGTATAAGTAATGCATGTGTAAATCTACATTGTACATGTGTAAAATCTGTTTTCTAACCTCACTAATTTTAGTTAAGAAGTAAATCTGCAGTAGCAATTAATTTGCCATCTTAGATATTGTGAAAAGCTTAGTCATCAAGAATAAGGAAATATCTGAAAAATAATGATGTCACAAAATTAATATATACGCTTCTGGTGTCTATAGCTTATCTATTTCCACATAAAAATGCACAACAAAATTTAGCACCTTAAAACAGCAACAGTCTTGTAGATTTTGAAGATCAGGGGCTGAGAATGGCTCTGTGAAATTATTTCAGAATTATCCATGTTTCTGAAGGTGCAAGGTTGCAATGAAGATGTTGGCTAGGGTTATTGTCCACTCAAAGCTTAACCAGGGCTCGAGAATGCACTTCCAAGCTCACTCACACTGTTGGCAGGCTTTACTTTCTTGTTGACTGTTGACTGGAGATCTACTTTTTTCACTATTTGGACATCTTCTAAGTCTACCTGAGTGTTTTTATGACCTGGCACCTTGTTTTATATAGAAGAATGTTGCCAAAAGGGAACCCAGTGCCACAGTCCTTTCATATTTTAACATATCAGAGTTTCTATAGTACTGTATTGGTTAAAAGTGAGTCACTAAGTCCAGCCCATGCTCAAATGAAGAATTTAACCACACCTCTTAAAAGTAGAAGTACCTAGCAATTCACGCATATGTCTTAAATGACCACATGGACTAGGGATTTTAAAGACAGACATGTATTTCTTATCCTCATTTCACAGATAAGAAGCTCAAGGTCCAGTGAAGTTAGGTGATTTGTGCAAGGACACACAGTCAATTGAGACAGAGCCAATATCCCCATCTGCTCTTTAAAAAGTATATTCCTTGTATGTTTATGTTTGAAAATAGACCTCATTTATCTTATTATAATCAGAGAATCATATTTATTGTTATAAATGAATTATATTTGCTCTTTTAAGTGAAAATGTGGTTCTATATATACTAGATGGCGGATGTTTCAAGATGCATTGTTCTTAAATGATTCCTTAAAAATAGTATATTGACCACAACTCAGCCATTTACTCATCATGCAGTCAATATTAGGAGTATTATTTTTATTCTCATCAGCACACACAGTGACATAGTCCTGGTCTATCATTTTCCCTTACATTAACAGTCCTGGTCCACTCTTCATAGTATGTTGTATTTTTTTTTTACGTATATTGCATTCTCAGCTTTTTGACAGTCAGTTCATAATCTTGTCATTATATCATTGGTAAGCAAACTCCTCTCCTCCCATCTCATTTCATATTAAAGAATATTTATTGAGCTTGAGCTGAGGTGTGGAGCTGCACTAGCAGATGACATACAAAGGTCAATTAGACATTGTCTCTTTCCTCAGAGAACCTACTGTGTATCAAAGAGGAGGGTGGTGCAGAGAGACTTGATTACTTATTAATGTCAGTGACAATATAGTACAAAGTATAATGAGGTCCCAGAATCTTTATGAGGGGGTCAGGATGGGCTCTCAGATCACAGAATATTAGATATGGAACTTGTAAGATGAACAGTTGGGGACATCTTGGGTACAGGGGAATCCTTGGCAAAGGAGATAAGCTGTGGAATTCACAGAAGTCTTATAAGGACATGGCTGGTTTCAGGTATTTCCAATAGTTAAATGGGGTGGTCCTTGGTAGATTAGTAGATGAAGGATGCAAATATTTTGGTTTAAAAAGTTATATAATGATATAGGTTGGCATTAAATGTTTCAAGATTTATATACTAAAATGCGCCGCTATGCAAGCTCTGGAATTAGATTATTTGCTGACCATTTTCATCTCTGTCATTTGCTAACTATGCCACTCTGGGCAAGTTACTTATTCTTGGTTTTCTTGTATTTAAAATGGATGTAATATTATTTCCCAATTAACTTTATGTCGAGAGGATTCCATGAGACACATTCAAATCTCTTAGCATAGTGTGTATATTCAGTAGGTATTCAGCAAACATTAGTTTCCATCATCATTATTAGTTTCTTCTGTCCTGTAGTTTGGAGAAGCCTATCTTAGTTGTACAAACAACAGGGTGACTCAGTTAGATTTGTATAGTTATCTTTACTGTTATCAGATTAAGTGTTCAGAATAAGCTTCTTTGCTCCTCTGTTCTCTTTGTTCTAGTCTGAGGGCCTCAAGGACAAGGCCTTAGGTAGAGCTCTGGCTTAAGTGGAAAATGGTTCATCATTCATTAAGCAAATACTCTCTAAAACCTTTACTGTGCTCCAGGCACTAAAATAAAGTATACCCCTCCCCCACCCTGTGGGTTTTACTGCCATTAGTAAGACTTTCTTATCAATGGAATTCTGGGCAGTCCAAGAAGAGCCTGATAAGAAGTAAAGAGGTCTCCTGCATTTAGGCAATATTAGTAGACTGATGCCTTTGACATCAGCCCCTGCAAAGGCTGATATCAGCCCCTGCAAAGGCTGGGAAGACAAACTGAAGGCCTGAAGGTTGCCCTTGCCATTTACTTAAAAATTAAGAGGATTCATATATATATATACATACACATATTTTTAATGGTAGAAATATATTCTTTTATGTGAAACTTCTCTCTTGGTAAAGCTTATGGTTAAGTATTTCATTCTTAATTTATTAAAGCATAATTTGATATTGCAGCTAGCAATGTGTCAAATACAGTTGCATTGACACTAATCCTGATTATAAATTCAGCTAATTCAACAAAAAATGCAAGTTCACAATTTTCACAATTAGATAAGTCTGATGTAACGAATAGAGGGAAAAGGGTAAATTCCAAACACTAGGCAACCACTTAGGGAGGGCATCTCAGCTTGAAGGGGCCATGGATAACTTTGCACAGGAGATGACAGGTGAAATTAGTCCTTGTAATCAGAGCATCCTAGTTAGAGGAAAGGCATGTCCCAAGACCCAGAAATGCCTGGGAAGAAGTTAGTGTTTGTGAAGTCTATAGCATGTGTGTGGAGGGGTACTAGACATATAAGCCTGGGACTGATCTTCAAGGGTTGCTATGCTATTCTTAGAAGTAGGGCATGCAGTCCAAGAGGAGTGGGATTCCATAGATATGTTTTAAAGGGTCCTGACATCAAAACTTGCATTTTTCAAAATGTTATACTGTGTCCATATTGGAGAAAATGTTGGAGACAAAAAGGTTTGAAGCCAAGGAACCCAGTTAGGATTCATTTCTGTAACACTAGCTAAAATTAAGATGGTCTGAACTAACCCAGTAGGAATGGACCTAAAAGCAGTGAATTACTTGCAGGGATATTAGGGAGATAAAAGCAATAGGATTTAGTGTTCCATTTGATGAAGGAGGGAGCAGAGGCCTGTAGGTCTCTGTCTTGAACAACTGATTGGATTAAGTTAAGCAATTAGATGACAAAGGTTTAGAGTTGAAAATATCCTATTAGTGAAAAAGTAATGAAATACAAAAATTTATATTTGCTCACTTTTATCAAAGAAGACAATGAAAAATGCATAAACCTTGTTTTCACAATTAGATAAGCTGCACAATCAACATTGATTTTTCTTTGGTTTTATATTGCAAATAATATTCTGTAGTTTGAAATATTTGAATACTGAATACAATTATAGGCTTGGTTGCGTATGTGTGCTTCCCCCCTCAGGCTGACAGATTTTGATGTCTGTGCTGACTGAGACAATTTGGAGGGATGAACTGAATTATTTTCCGATCCACCACTTCTATTTATACAGAAATTACACTTGACTGTAGTGACACTAATCATGGCAGAACTGATCAAACTCAGGTCCCCTGCTGATGAACTCGGCCAATAAGCCATTCATGACTGACAGGTGTTCCTGGTCCTGCTCCCCCCAGTCCACTTTTAAACACATTGGCATTTTATAAACCATCTTCCTTTATGCTCCCACATCTATGTCCGTTCAAAGGAAATGCCAGGAAGGGTTTGTTTGATGCAGATGCACAGCTTGCATTCAGTTCTCTCCACGTTTTCTCCCTCTGCAAAAATGCAGAGGCTTCTAGACTTTGTGGGTATCATGGACACTTATGCTAGTCTGGTGAAGCTTGCGGACTCCCTCAGATAATTATCTTTAAATATATTAAATGAAATATATAGGATTACCAAAGAAACAAATATATTGAAATACATTTGTCAAAATATTTAAATATCTTATGTGCTCATTTTATAATTCATTACATTAAAAACTCTAGCAAGGAGTTTAATAACTAACATCTTTCAAACTAGTAATCAATGTTAATAATAATTTGAGATATCTACAACAACTATAACAGGAAATTTTCTATAAAATTTAGTGCTGATAAACTCAGCTATTCTAAAACTACTATGATTTTATTTTGCTATATTCATAACTGAAGGGATAGCTAATTTTCAATTAGAGTTCAAAGAAGGTACATTTTTTCCATCCAAAAGTTCGTGAACTCCTGAATCTTATGGCTCATAGTTTAAGAACCTCTGTTGTAGGACAATGCTTTTCAAGTTTTAGGGTACATGAGAATTATCTCAAGAACTTGCTGTAATTCAGATTTATGGTCATTCTCCTAAGAGATCCTGACTTGAAGGTCTGATGTGAGGCTTAGGAGTATATATTTTAATCACTAACCCAAAATAATTCTCACAGTCATGTTCCAAAATCATTTTTTGAGAAATAAAATTTTAGGATATAGAAAATGGTTTGCAAAGCTATTTGGAGTGGGGTATGACTTTTAGTAGGTCATTACCCTTAGGTCAACATTTTAATTTTGTATCTTTTCTACAATAATAATAATTATTATTATTATTTATGTTATTATAAAAATTATATATGGAAATTATAGTAGGTTGTTTATATGTATATAGGATATATGATAGAATATATATTATAATCTATTATCATAGAAACAATAATGGATTTTTTATTTGTTACATCAACATTCTTGTCTGAAGGATACCATTTTTTGAAGACAAGCTTTAAGATATTTGACAAAATAGCAGTAAAGCGTAGAAAGGGGTAATAATCATAAATGCAATGCAGTATAGTCCTGTGACATTGAAATCATTTCAGTAATTTTACAGTACATTTGAATTGCGGCACCATTCATCCGCTGAGTTTCCATTAACTTTGCTTAAAATCTCTCTGTCCACAAAGAAGCACAAGTGTCAAGTTTCTCCTTCATGCTCAGAGACCTGGCTTGAATCATAATGCTGCAGAAGATAATCGTTATTAATTAAAGCATTCCTATCAGCCTGGGTTTTGTTTTAATGCATATTGAACATGTTCATAACCTCTGCTGTCTCTATTATTAGAAAGGAAAAATAAGAGAGTAGTGTTCTTTGACTCTCCCCAGCTCTCCTGGGATTTCCCTGGTGTCATTGAATAGCCTTTTTGATTGGCTGATACCTTTAAAAAAAGAAGAAGAGGGGGCACAATATTATAACACGTTGCAGAGCAGGCTCATTATTGTCAAATTAGATTCACTGACCTTCACTGCCATTTACCAGGAAGAGACAGGCAGCATATCAAGGACGGTTTGCAGTGAGTAAATCCATAGTTAGTGCCACTCAACAGTAACTAGCCCAGACATACCTTTGTGCTGTTTTAACACATTGACTTTTTAACTCCTAGCATATTAAATCCTATGATACTTTGATTTCAGTGAGTAATGTTTATTGAAATCTATGCATGTTTTTATTTTTCATATAAATTTTATTTCAAAGGACACACACAAAATACATATACACTCTCAGCCCTTGTATAAAATCCACAACTTCCCAAATTTATAGAAGAAATCAGTGGTTTCCTTATACATTCATTGAAGCTGGACCGGCATGGTCAATAGTTTGCAGTTGAATTAAAAAACAAAATGAAACAAAGAAAGGTATAGATATAGATATATGAAATATATATTTCATGAACCACCAAATATAATTTTTAGTTATTATTCCCCTAAAGAATAATAGACTAAAGATATATTTCCTTTTAAATCATTAAGACAGGTGAATCACTTTCTTCCATCTCAATGTACAAGTCATTTTCCTTTTAACTTAGTGTTAGGACAGGAGAGTACCCTTGGTAGAATTGCTATTGCTGAGAGAATTCACTCATTATTTCAGTCCATTTTGTATTGTATTACAGTATATCACTGACTGAGTAATTAATAAAGAAAATACATTCGTTGTCTAGAAGGAGGCCAGGAGCTACAAGACTGAGGGACTTACATGTGTAAGGGTTTTCTTACTGCATCATCCCATGGTGGAAAATGGAAGGGCAAGAGGTGGGTGTGTGCATATGTAAAAGTGAAAGAGAGGGAAGAAGGAGAGAAGAAGGCTCAACTCATTCTTTTATCAAGAACTCACTGCCAGGGTGTGGAACCTTCTGAATATTAATGGAATTAATGCATTTATGAGGTCAGAGCTGTCAAAACCTAATAACCACTTCAAGCTCCCACCTCAAAAAACTGCTTCATTAGGGATTAATTTTTCAACCAATCATCTTTGGAGGACACATTCAAACCATAGCACCCATTGATATTTTTTTGGGTCTAGTAAATACCAGTCACTATTCTAGAATATGTTGTATAAAGACTCATTTCTAACTATTTCATGTTACAGAGGACATATTCTAGGTATTATGCTAGGTGTTTCTAGCAATTGATCATTGATAAATCTTGAGTAGTAAGTGACAATGCTGTAAAATGAATCATTCTCTTTATCTGCTTAACCTCTTGCTATGAGGTTAATTGTTACAGGTTTGTAATTTGCCTTATTCTACTGGAATAAAACAGCTTGTTCCATGCTGACTTTCCTGCACTCTATAATTCATTTATTACACTGACCTGGAGGGGAGACAATCTCTGACACTCTGTACCCTGCGGCATAGAATTTTCTCCTTCTTCCAGTCATTTTATTTTTGTTTTTATGGCGATTCTGCAAGTTTCAGTTTATGACAGTGTTTAAAGCAATAAGTCCTACATGTGGGAATAAAGAAGGTTAGAAAATATGAACCTCCACATATACTTTTAGTTATTATTCTATTAAAGAATAATATACTAAATATAAGACCTAAACCAAAATTTCCAGATTTAGGGATTTCTTTGACCAACTTTTCTGTGCCTACATCATGTGATTAATGTAACACTCATATTTTATTTTCTGCAATTAGAAACAGAAATGATAAATGTATGGCTTTATGTAAAGCTAATTTAAATCTATTTTTAAATCTCCCAGCACCATCAGGGGATGCACATCTGGGAGCCACTAAGCTCTCAATTGACTATCTATTTGTATAACTTAGAGGCTGTTAAAAACACAGGTCCCTGAGTTTCTTCAAGAATCACTTTTCAATATAGATTTTCATTGATATTCTGGGGCATCAGTTTTGGGAATCATTGCAGAATTCACACAGATATCTCAGTTTCCTTTTTTACTAATGTAGTTTGCTAAGGATCAGGGCTTCAGACCTCATTGCTTTTCATGTTATAAGGATTTATTAGCTACTTATTGAATAAATGCACATGAATATATGAATAACACAAAATCTGCCTCTAGCCAGGTGTGGCGGTGTTTGCTGTAATCCTACCAGTTCAGGAGGCTGAGGCAGGAAGATCACAAGTTCAAGGCCTGCCTCAGCAACTTAGGCTCTAAGCAATTTAGCAAGACCCTGTCTCAAAATAAAAAATAAAATGGGGCAGGGGATGTGGCTCAGTGGTTAAGTACCCCTGGATTCAATCCCCCATACCAAAAAGCAAGCAAAAACCAGACAACAAAAACAACAACAAAAAACCCAAATTAAAAAAAAAAAAAAATCCTGCCTCCAGCATTTACAAATAATGTGATGTAAACATGTTACCTCAGCTCAGTTTCCTCATTTGAAAAGTAAGAAATAATAATAGTTCTTTTTTATTTTTCATTGTAATGACTGAATGAAGTCTTCTCTGTGAAATATTTAGCAGAGAGCTGGGCACATTTAAGAGCTCAATAAATGTAATCTGTTGTTACTACTTCTAAGTCATCTTCATTTTTATTTTCTTTATAAGTAAAATGTGTAGATTAATATCTGTTTTCCTACCTTGTTGGAGAAGTTTCAGACACAATAATGGGAGTAATCATGCTTTATGAACTAGAAAACATATATGAACCAAAAACATATATTGTGAAATGGAGGTTGCAGTTCTGCAAGATTGTTGTATCATATCCATGTGCACAAATTATAATAGTTTTATTTAAAAGGAATAAAAATAAAATATGCTATGTTGGGTTTTAACACATTGTATTTTCCTTTACATAGGATTTATTATGCTGTATCTCAGAATGTGTGTGTATACTGTTTCCCCATAGGTCTATGTCTTTCAAAGAACATGGACTTTATTTAAGATCAGTAAGTACTCACTGAAGGATATTCTTGAGTGTTGTGTTTGGCAAGCCTGTAGAAGTCTAGGACCTCATTGTATTGACAGCCTGTGTTCTTCCTTGCTTTGGAAGGAAGAAGTTTTTAACTTTGGGTAGGACTTTTAATATAATATTAAAATATGTAGAACCCAAAGGAGGAAAAATTGGAATCATCCAAATTTACTTTGATGGTGCCAAGACTGATTTTTGGAAAAGAGGTAAGTGAAGTTTAAGATTTGTCAATTAACATTTTCTAAAGCAATGCTGCATAAGAAGCAATCCCAAACTCAATGCCTTAAGACGATGGTTTTAGTCTCGATCATTTGTCTGTGGATTGGCTGATCTAGTCTGGACTTGTTTCCAAGTTGCAGGTTCTCCAGGGTCATCTGTCTCTCATCCTTGCTGGGACTTGTTCTCTTTTGGAGAGTAGTTGTGAAATATAGGGACAGTGGAACATGTAATGCTTCATAATGCCTAGGATGAGAATTGGCACTTTCACTTCTTATGTACATTCTGTTTGGCCAGATTGAAGTATCAGAAGGGTAAAACCACCATCAGTTGGGTGAGAAATATACTCTACTTTTAGTAAGAAGAAATACAAAGTCACAGTAAAAAAAGGCATGAATTCTGGGTAGGGAGGGTAGGAGGGAAGAATTGGGAAGAAAAATGCAGTTTATGAAAGCTAATAATAGCCTAATTTACTAGGACAAGAGGAGTCAGGAATTTGGGTGGGAAGTTCAGAATATATTTAGTTGAGTTATAGTTTATTCACTATCTCCAAGAGAGTATTGTGAGATATAGAAGCTCCCAGGACAGACATGGGAAGGGATTACAAAACTACTTTTCTAGAATGTCTCCGGGTTCAAGATCCTAATGAAAGGCTGCTAAGGTTCTTAACATCAGAGTTAGAATGTTGGAATCTCCCAGGATTTTAGTGTTCCCTTTTTCTCGTGGATTCTCAAGTGTTAGAAATAAAAACTTTGTAGTGATCTGTGTATTTTTCATCACTGGCAACAAATGAGGCTGCTGAATATAGCACATGTTAATAAGTTATTGGATGGAGACAAATGATTTAGGTCTTCTTGGCTTGGAGAGAATTGTAATTAAGAAACTATCTAATATTAAATGGAACCCAATCATTGAGGACATTCCAATAAAGAGTTGACTTGTTGCATAAGTAACTATTATCTTCTGAAGTTCTTACTGTCGTGGAGATTAGAAGCATCCATCAGCTTATGCCTAATGTATTTTCATGAAGTGGTAAGATGTGTTGAGAAATGTCATCTTGTGTCTCTTCTTTTCAAATCCATAGGTGTTTTTTCACACCTGGTACTTTCTTCTACAAACTCTAATTTTACGGGTTACTCTGACTTTGAATATATAAATAAACGCATATATATTCATGATTTGGTCAATGGAGAATATTCATTCCACTAAGTTTAACATATATCATTATTAGTAAAATCATTTTTCTGTACAACTTATCACAATATGACATTTAGTGTCCTTAATGGAACTCAGAGACTAACAGTAGATGATGCTTTTAAAAAATATTTTGACAATTAACTGAGAATTGAGTAAGAAGTTAACTTGGTGAAGAAAGGGTAGAAATTGTAGTTCTACCCTTTGGATTGAGAGGAGTTCATGGGAAGACCTTATGGTATAAGAAACCAAGGGCGATTCTGGATGACTGAAGTGAAAAGTGCGGATTGGATGATGTGGACTAGGAGTGGGGAATGCCCAGAAGTAAGGCTGAGCAGGAAGGTGAGGCTGGATGATCCATGCCTTCTAAGTCTTTGTTTTTAAATTTTTAAAATTTGATTCCTTATACACAAACGGGGTACAATTTTTCGTTTCTATGGTTGTACACGATGTAGATTAATAACATTTGTGTAATGATCAGAGAAACTGAGGGAAACTCTCAACAGATTTTACATCATAGCACTACATGATCAGATTTCTGTTTTTAAGAACATCACAGCAGATGTGGAATGGTTTGAATGAATTTCGTTCAGGTGGATGTTACACTAATTCAGATAAAAGATGAGAATAATGTAGATCGGGTAGTTGAATAGTGACAGTTGGGATCCACAGAAACGAAGGTATGAAAGCTGTTTTGGATTCAGAATAACAGAGACTTGATGAACTTGTTGTGGGATGAAGGAGAACTGAGTGGAAAATAACAGTCTTCTGCCTGAAGTAGCTAAGAGCTATTGATGGTTATTCACTGAATGGGAAAACATAAGAGCAAAAGCTCATTTTGAGAAAAGGAAAAGTTTAATTTTGAACTTGTTGTGTTTTGAAAGGCCTGTAGACTTCCAAATAGAGATGTATGGTCAGTAGTTATATATAGGGGCAGAAAGCTCAGAAAGTATGATATGGGCTACAAATAGAAACATAGGTATTATCAGTGTCTAGATACTAATGGAAATCACTGGAGTGGGTAAAGTCCAGGGAGAGAATGTAGGATAAGAGATAATGGTCTATAGTCAAATATTTAAATGATAGGCAAAATAAGAGACACTTGCCGTGGAGAATGGAAGGAAAGTTAAGAGAGAAAGAGGAAAACGAATCAGTGCAGTAGACAGTTCCATGTTCTGTAAACGTAATTCTCAACGACTGCCATTTATTTGAGCCCTGGGATATTCTAAGTACTATATGTACTCCTGATTGCTTTATGAAGATTATTTAATTTAACCATCATAGTAATTCTTTAAGGTTTTATTATTAACTCCCTTTTATAAAGGAAATTTTCAAAGTATTTAGCCAGAGGTCACAAGAGTAGATGCAATAGAAAGACATTTGACCACAGGAACACTTATTCTAGAGCCATAACTCTTAGCTACATTTTACAAATATTCAGAATTCTAAGTCAACCTATATATTCAAACAACAATACAGTTATATGATCTATTAAGTAAAAATCAATCAAATTTTTTGTGAAACAGAATCCCAATTCAGACATATTAGAATGAAAGGATCAAGGCAACCCATAATGAGTGGGACTGGGGATTTGCAAAGTTATTAGCACTAATGCTCTTTACTAAAAGTTAGGGTAGCAATTTCTGGAATGTATGACTGTAGATTTTTCTTATTATTACCTCTTTATAATTCCTAAATTTTCTAAAATTCACATTCACATTTGTATAATTAAAAATGGTATACTTAGAGGAACCAGGAAATTCCACCAGAAAACTTTTAGATCTCATAAGTGAATTCAGTAAAGTAGCGGGATATAAGATCAATGCACATAAATCTAAGGCATTTTTATATATAAGCGATGAATCTTCAGAAAGAGAAGTTAGGAAAACTACCCCATTCACAATAGCTTCGAAAAAAATAAAGTATTTGGGAATCAATCTCACAAAAGAGGTGAAAGACCTCTACAATGAGAACTACAGAACACTAAAGAAAGAAATTAAAGAAAACCTTAGAAGATGGAAAGATCTCCCATGTTCTTGGATAGGAAGAATTAATATTGTCAAAATGCCATACTACCAAAAGTGCTATACAGATTCAATGCAATTCCAATTAAAATCCCAATGATGTACCTTACAGAAATAGAGCAAGCAATTATGAAATTCATCTGGAAGAATAAAAAACCCAGAATAGCTAAAGCAATCCTTGGCAGAAAGAGTGAAGCAGGGGGTATCGCAATACCAGATCTTCAACTCTACTACAAAGCAATAGTAACAAAAACGGCATGGTATTGGTACCAAAATAGAAAGGTGGATCAATGGTACAGAATACAGGACACGGACACAAACCCAAATAAATACAATTTTCTCATACTAGACAAAGGGGCCAAAAATATGCAATGGAGAAAAGATAGCCTCTTCAACAAATGGTGCTGGGAGAATTGGAAATCCATATGCAACAGAAAGAAACTAAACCCATATCTCTCACCATGCACGAAACTAAACTCAAAATGGATTAAGGATCTCGGAATCAGACCAGAGACCTTGCATCTTATAGAAGAAAAAGTAGGTCCAGAGCTTCAACATGTCGGCTTAGGACCAGACTTCCTCAACAGGACTCCCATAGCACAAGAAATAAAAGCAAGAATTAATAACTAGGATAGATTCAAACTAAAAAGCTTTCTCTCAGCAAAGGAAACTATCAGCAATGCAAAGAAAGAGCCTACAGAGTGGGAGAAAATCTTTGCCAATCATACTTCAGATAGAGCGCTAATCTCCAGAATCTATAAAGAACTCAAAAAACTCTACACCAAGAATGTAAATAATCCAACTGACAAATGGGCTAAGGAAATGAATAGACACTTCACAGAAGAAGATCTACAAGCAATCAACAAACATATGGAAAAATGTTCAACATCTCTAGTAATAAGAGAAATGCAAATCAAAACCACCCTAAGATTCCATCTCACCCCAATTAGAATGGCAATTATCAAGAATACAAGCAACAACAGGTGTTGGCGAGGATGTGGGGAGAAAGGTACACTCATACATTGCTGGTGGGGCTGCAAATTAGTGCAGCCACTCTGGAAAGCAGTGTGGAGATTCCTTAGAAAACTTGGAATGGAAACACCATTTGACCCAGCTATCCCACTCCTTGGCCTATACCCAAAGGACTTAAAATCAGCATATTACAGAGATACAGCCACATCAATGTTCATAGCTGCTCAGTTCACAATAGCCAGATTGTGGAACCAACCTAGATGTCCTTCAACTGATGAATGGATAAAGAAAATGTGGTATATATATATACAATGGAATATTACTCAGCCATAAAGAATGATAAAATTATGGCATTTGCAGGCAAATGGATGAAATTGGAGAATATCATGCTAAGTGAGATAAGCCAATCTCAAAAAACCAAAGGTCAAATGATCTCGCTAATAAGTGGATGATGACACATAATGGGGGGTGGGAAGGGTTAGTGTTGGGGTTGGAGTTTGGTTTAGGGAGGGGGCAGGAATGGAGGAAGGAAGGACTGTATAGATGGAGGGGAAGGGTGGGAGGGGAGGGGGAAGGGAAAAAATGGCAGAATGAATCAAACAACATTACCCTATGTAAATTTATGATTACACAAATGGTATGCCTTTACGCCATGTACAAACAGAGAAACAACATGTATCCCATTTGTTTACAATAAAAAAAAAAAAACAAAAAACAAAAAAAACCCTGCAAACCTCTAGACCACTGGGGAAACACCTTGTTTATGCAATAAAAAGTGAAACTTTTGGTGCAAAAAAAAAAAAAAAAAAAATTTAAATGTAATTTCAAAGTCTCCACCTAAAGGTGTTCCGAAACTATGAAGTGCATGAAAAAGTATTGTGAACTTATTAGATATTGAACATAGTGACATTGCTGATTTGATACACACACTTTGCTTTAAAAATGAGTCACTTTTTAATTCAGGTTTTATAAATGAAATGATGGTTGTATTTAAAATCCAGACTTGATTGTGAATCTTTCATAAATCAGATACCAAGTTATAGAACCAATATTTCTGTGGAGAATGTTAGAGTTCTGACCAGTATTACTATCATTATTCTTGAAGTGGCAAACACAACCATTCTTCCTGAGCAAGCAACCCACTATGAGGGCCAAGCATGCATGAACAGAGTTTAGTGCCATAATCAAATAAAACTTTCATTGAAGATCATCTCACATGAATTTAATGATATGCATAATTGTTATTCTACTGCATGATAATTAGGCATGACTGTAAGCAGTTCTTGTAAATGATGGTAATTTGTATGATTTTACCATAAACAAACCAAGCGCAAGCAGAATGAATCTGGTAAAGAAACAAACAGAAAATCTCAGGGTGAATGGTGAGAGGGGAATCTGTGTTCCTCAGCACATTGGCCCTCCATCCATAGCCTGATCCCAAAATGATCTCCTTTTATGGGAAAGAAGCCAAGAATTGAGGAGAAAAGTACAAGTGCAGAAGAGGAGAAAAGTAATGTTTCTAGTTGTTCTGGTTTGAACAGTGTCCCCCTAACAACATATGTTGAAATCCTAACCTTTTGCACCACAGAATGTGACCTTCTTTGGAAATAGGTTGTAAAGGTAATAGTAAGATGAGTTCATTCTAGAGGAGGTAGACTTTTAATCTAATGTGAGTGGTCTGTATAAGAAATAGTCATGTGAAGGCAGAAATAAAAAGAGGTCTTGTGGGGTGAAGGGAGAGAGGGGAACTCTGCTGCCTGGAGTGGGGTTTCTTGGGAGCCAGTCTCTGCCAGCACCTGGCTTGTGATCTTCTCTTTCCCTGTAAAAGGGTGAGAAGGTAAGTTTCATTTGTTCTAACACCAGGTTGTGGTCCTTTAGCATGGTAGCACCAGGAAATTAATATAACAGTATTTTAAGTTTTCTCTCTCACTCAGATTCTGGGGCAATTTGGGCATTGTATACATGCACAAATATTGTTGAGTGTCTTCTGTTTGCTTACTATTACTTCAGTTAATCACCACTGAACAAGATGAACACAGTTCCTGCCCTGAAGGGGTTTATAGTCTATGATGTCCATGTTCTTACTCCCCTGGTATTTTTGTTGTACTTGAACAACTGACAAATTATGTTCAAATAATTTGTAGTATGTCTGTTTTTCCCACAAAATAGTCAAATATTAAGGATAGGAGAATAAGTTCTAAAAATATATGCTTACTGAATGAAAAAGAGAGAGAATGAATATATTCAGTAGAGGGGTGAACGAGAATGATATTTTATGGTTTAATGGAGAAGCAAAGATAATGGAGGTGTGTATATGTTGGTAGGGCATGCATGTTTGATCTTTAAAAATTAAAGCATCTTGGCATCTTTGCACATTGAGAAGCAAGACATGTTTGGAACATTTTCAGTTACATATACAAAGTGTTGCTATTTCTTCCTTCCTATAAGTTAGCAAAATATTTTATTCTCTTTGGTGATATTGTGGACTTTGTTGCCATATTATTGAATTTTAAAAGTTGTTTATTTTCCTGTAAAATTTATAACACCTTTTAACATTTTATGACCCATTTCATTTTATGGATCCATAAAAACCAATAAACATTTTTTTTTTAAAAAAGAGAATTCATATACTGACTCTAGTCATTTAAAATTTTCATGTCAATGTAATGTGAGCTTTTTAGGATGACACACCAGACAGCAGACATTTTATAAACTGGCATGGTATGAAAAGATAAATTCATGATAAATACCCTTCCCATGTATCATTCATATGAATTTATCAAATCAAATTTAAAGATTAAAATGATAGTTTATGATTCTTCTCAAATGATATTATTCTCTGCCTCCCTACCCATTCTCCTGCTTCATCCTCAACACTTTGCAAAATGCCCAATGTACTTTTTTCCTGATGCTTCCATTCCCTAATAGTAAGGGAAATGATGTCATGTGACATGCTGTTTCTCTGTCACTTTTACCTTCAAACTGTAAAGCTCGTCAGAAAATAATAATAACTTTATTATTGTGCTTCACAGAGATAATACATAAACACACACATGGACTGATAGCTTCCCCTTGCCTGTCAGCTTATTCTGGTTGTGCTGTTGGTACATGCTGACATGTGTACTTCTCTTTATAGACATTATTTCCTGAATCCAGTTAGTTTTTAGTCTACATTCACTGTAAGAAAAAGTGGAATAGTTTTGCAGATGCCCCTAGGTATGGCAAAGAATGATACAATCTTGCTTTTTTAGCTTTTCTTTATGGACCAAAGGATACTCTTTGGGAATGGTGCTGCCCCCTGGTGATGCATGCAGTAGTAAAATTGAAACATTTATTAGTACAAAATAAAAGAGAAATTAAGTTTGTTACTACTTATTATCCATAATAAGTGAAAATTCCAACACACAGTGTATAGAAAAAGTAATTCAGTAAAAAGCAAGTAGGGATGTAGTGTGCCACTTGGATCTCTGATATTTCAAGGACTATTTGGTATATTTTAGAAATGAAAAGAAGGAGCAAGAAAGGTAAATCATACAAGATTGACAAAAGTTCTGAGAAGATTACAAATTCTGCTCCTCACAAATGCAACTATGAGGAAACTTTCTGCCGCTGTAGTTAGAAAGTCGTTGCCTCTTTCGAGGGTTATTGGTGAGCTTTATACGGAAGATGATTTGAGTTTTATCATGTGTGCTTTAGGATATAATAATGCTCAGTTGATCTCCTATTACTGGATGCTACATAGGAGGTCTGTAGGAGATTGTGAACATAGAATGTTAAAGCTGGCAATGGCTTCAGAGTTGATCTTACCTAACCCCTTAATTATTCAGAGTTAGGACTCCACAAATTATATTATGGGGAAACGCAATTATTTAACATTGTATTGTAATTCTTGCCTTGACAGTATATCAATAACAACAAGAGAGTTTTCTGGACCAACTCCTCCCTCCTCACTCCCTCCCAGATATCTCTTTCCTCTATCTTGTGCATGTGTCAGCTTTATTCTATTTCAACCAGTGTCTTCTTGAATAAACACATTTTCTTGTTTTGAGGATAACTAGAGAGAGAAAGAAAATTCTGGTACAAGTCTACTCCTGAATTTCAAATCTGTTGAGAAAACAAATCCGGGAATGTGCATAGACTTTACTTGCTCACACTGAATTGGTGTTTGTACACTGTTAATTAAAAAGCATTAAATAGAGTAAATGCTTGCAGTAGTTAGGGGCCTGTCTGCAAAAAGCCCCCTAGCTATTCAGAGATAAATAATGTAGGAGTCCCAGAGGAGATGAAGTGTTGCCGGTGTTGCTATAGAATTTCACAGCTTCAGAACCAACAGGATGCTTTATGCAAGTTAAAGTCCCCAGGCGACACTTGGTCCTCAAGTGTGCTGACTTTTCACAGAGGAAAGGGAAGGAATAGTATATATTTTCAAATGAAGTATACTTACTTAGCTATGAATTGTTTTTCTGCTAACTTAGCACCATATGCTTCTAGAATTCTATTGTCAACAAAGTTTGGCATTCCTATATTGGCTATTTATTCAATGTTGAGTTTGAAAACAGGGTGATATCAACAGAAGGCAGAGAATGGAATAAAAACCAGTAAGTGTAACTCCACATCATGTTTAACCACAAGGATGGAATTCTAATTAGAATAAATTATACTCCATATATGTACAATATGTCAAAATACATTCTACTGTCATGTATATCTAAAAATAACAACATCAAAAAAAGAGGCAATTCTCAGTCTGTGGCCGTTTAGGGTAATAGATTTGGTGGTTATTGGTGGTTTCAAGGAGTCCACTCTAAAAATCATAACTGGCACATTAAATAATTAATTCCTTTCCCCAACTACATTTTTGGCCTGAAAGTTGGAGATACTGATCATATAGCACTGTTGATCAATATTGTCAAGATGCCAGGACAATGTAAAGCTAAATGAAACCACAGGCTAGCATCAGAGGCAAGAGTAACCAGGCCCCCTAGTGGAGACACAGCAGGAAGCACAGGTGGGCTATGATCCTTGAGCCCTGGACCCAAGGAGGAAAATGTAGATTGGGAGCAGTTTCATTGGTTCTCAGGATGAAGCTGGTCTAATCTACCAGAATTTTCCAGAACAGTGATAGAAGGAGAGCAGTTTTGTAAGATGAGTCTGCAGAACAAAGAATATCTGAAGTCAGAGTTCTGCAACATATTGGTAAGATGAAGAAATAAGAGGACAAAGATTAGAAAGTGGCACAAGAACTCCTGTGGATTTTTCTTATCAGATGCCCAGGACTAAGTGGACAAAGCCAAGACTGTACACTTGACTATTGGGTTTCAAGAGTAAGATGCATTAGGGGGCAAGTTGTAGGGTCAGTGGACTGAGTGATTCTAAAGTTACCAGATCTATAGTAAATTTTTGATTTATTAAAGGAAACCTGTACAGCAATGCATAGGAAAAGTTTCAGTGTCATTTATAAACACTTCTCCCCTTCTCTTCAATCTTTTCATGTAATTCTAGTATGACATGTGAAATGCTTCCCCGCCCCCCTTTGGTAGCAGGGATTGGACTCAAAGGTGCTTAACCACTGAGACACATCCCCAGTCCCTTTTTATTTATTTATTTATTTTAATTTTGAGACAGAGTCTCATTAAGTTGCTGAGCCTGACTTTGAACTTGTGATCCTCCTGCCTCAGTCTCTCGAGCTGCAGAGGTTACAGGCATGCATCACCATGCTTGGATGAAATGCTTTTGATACTGGAAGGGAGCTAAGTTTATACTACACATGCCTGAAATTTATAACAGTCAGTACCAAAATATTCTTCGTTGGGGACAATGATGGTATAATCATGAGGTAAAAAGAAACTGTGATTGTAGACAAATGAACAGTCATTGTGTGACCACTAATCTAGCAACGTCTGGGAAATATTATTCCCAACCCAGCTTCATGAGTTAGAATACTGTGGCTTGAGAAAATCTTAAAACATTCTCTAGTGTATGACATTCCAAGTGCATTTTTTGCTCTAACTATAGTTATTAAGCTTAATACACAAGGACAATGGAAACATATTTGTGTGCTCATATATGTATAAAAATTGTTGACATGTTTCAGATTTTTTAAGTTTATATGAGTGTTAAGAGTAAACATACAATTACATTGAAAGTTTTCTTTTTTAATTTTGAAACTCTAATTTGTGAGTGTGAAATATTATTAAGTAAAGATAAGCTCTAAGACTAGAAACTAAAAAATATGTGTATATCCTGGATTTTAAATACATCAAGTCTTACTTTCATTATCTTGACACTTTTTTTATTATTAGTATGTACATTTCCTGAGACACAGTAAATTAATCTAGGTATATATCTACACAACTTCATGCACTTTTTGCATAACAGAAACACCGTATCCTGTCTACCCAGAAAGATAATAGCAAACAGAATCTTAGGGCTCCATGAACTGGCTAATTATATAGGGGAAAATTCATTTCCACTTACTGGAAAACAAGTATAATAATCATGCAAATGGAAATAGAATGAATCATCATATGTGAATTTTAGGGAATGTGAACTAAGTAATTCATACCTTTTCTGAAAAAATAAAATTCTTCAGTGGGCATTGGATATATTGATACATATGAATTTTGTCAAAGAATTTCAAAGTGAGGTCAAAGGAATGAACTTTTTTTAAAGGAATAAATTTTGAGTGAGTTGAATGATGGATGACATTTTAATCATATCTGATTATATTTTGGATATTTTAGCACAGTTTCAATGTATGGCAAATTTAATAGGTTATGAAGAATTAGTAAAGTTCAAGTCAATTTCCAAAGAATAGGTAGGTGTGTGTGTTTGTATGTGTGTGTGTGTATATATGTGTGTATGTGTGGAACATAACTTTGAGAATTCATTCTCAAGGTAAAATCACAATATTGGAAGAAAATGATTGGCATGATGCAATAGAATCCTCTGAGCATTTTCCCCAGAACAACCAAAGCTGTGATGACATCGAATCGGTTTTCTGTCCTTGGTCTATTTTTAGTTAACTTTCCTATATTTAATTAACTTATATTTGAATAAAGTACAAATAGGAAAAGGCTTGTAAGAGAGACAGTTGTCAGTTTTATTATTCATTCCCAATGTGTATGGGTGTAAAAGAACTTAATCTGTTTTTATTTGACCCATTTCTTCTATTCCTTGCCCATGAGTCACAAATAATACCAAGGTAAAGCTATCTAGAATTTCTGGACATTGGATAATTTTATTGCTAACTCATGAAAATTTTCAAAATAACTCTGAAAGTCATCTTTTCCAGGATACCCAAAGTTAGAATCCTGGGTCTTAATCTAATAATTTTGGTTCTTAAAACCATTTCTTATCTGATTTGGGATATAATAGTTAATATGAATGTAATAGATTTGTAAAATATGTAACAGTTTATAAACATAATAGTTATAATAATTTAATATTCTACTTTATTGATATTTAGTTGTTATGCAATTGTTAGGTGCAGGTATTACTATATTTAAGCAAATGTGACCTTTGAAATATAAATTTATAAAAGAGTTAAATTAGGAAGTGGTTATTTCTCTTACAACAAACTTATTTATTTAAAAATAAAGTGACCTCCACAAGGATCTTTTCAATGACAAGTTCATTAAAATTTGAGTTGAAATACATATTTTGATACAAAATTTTTGAGGATCATATTTATCATGTAATATTATTTAGCTTCTATTTACATATACTACTTGCTTTTGTTAAACCAACTTAAAAAAAAAGAAAACTTGCCTCTTAAACAAGATACATTTGACTTCATTTAACCAGGATTTGGAAAAAAATAAATATTAAGATGTTACTAAGGATCTATTTTCTAATTACTTAAGTGACTAGTGCTGTTTAACCAAATGCTCTTAAGTACCTATGCCAGCTTTCATAAAACAGCTTTCCTTCTGGCAGCAGAACATCATTCTTGGGAGTTCTTTCCACAAAACTGAATAGTTTATGAAAACCTCAGTGGAATGTGAGGCATATGCCATTTCTGTCCCTGGTTAGCTATTCTACCTTTGTTGAGTACTTTCATTAACTTTGAACTCTGATCATATAAATGAGGTATAAATTGAACTTGTTGATCTCCTAAATATCTGTGTGATTTTGACATTAAGAGTATCAAAAAAATAACAGTTGGGTAAAATATGAAATAGGATTTCCAACTACAATTCCATCATTTCAATAGCCATCTATTCATCCATCTTTCCATTTATTAAATATTTATGGGACTACTACTAAGAGTAAAGAATTTCTAATTGCACTAAAATAGTAGTGAACAAAATAGTCTCTGCCTCATAAAGTTTACATTCTAAATAAAGATACAATATGGCAGATAGTGATTGAGAGATTTTAGGTATGATGTTTTGGAGCATCACAATATTTGACCACTCCACTTGCCATACGCGGTCTATTCTTGGTCCACAGATAAATCCACAAATCAATAGTAAATATTTAGAAACTTCTATATCAACATTCAAAGACAAGCAGATGGCCTCATGGTAGGGTCTTAGTGTGTAAGTGAAACACCATAGAAGATGACATCATCAAAGTAACAGAGGTTCCAGATGGTGCTTGAGCTTTAAGTCTAGATAAGGACTTTTAATTTCATTTGTGTGATTTGAAAAATCAATTGGATTTTTTGAGCAAAGGAGAGAAATGATCTGATTTAAAGATTAAATGATATAAAGTCATTTTGTCTCTGGTATAAAATAGACTCTAAAGGGGCAGGAAAAGCAGGTACATCAGAGGAGAAGCTATTGCAGTATTCAGATAGAGAGTACTGTGAGTCTTGCTAAATCACTGAAGCTGACCTTGAACTTGGGATCCTCATGCCTCAGCTTCCCAAGTTACTGGGATTATAGGTGCCTGCCACTGCACGCAGTAAGAGACTATATTGTATTGACGTAGGTATGTTAGTTATGTTGCACTCATAGAACCTCTGATGGTGCGTCAGGATTTACGTGTGCTTTAGATTATTGGAAACAAATGGGAGAGGAATTGGCTGCCTAGATTTTTATAAGAGTAATGGGTGAAAGGATTGACTTTTATTAAAATGAGATTGGAAGTTGAAGGAAATTGGAGAGAAGAAGTAGATAAACCTTTTAGGGAGAAAAAAAATCTTTCTAGTTAAAAAAAAGAAAAATTTGATCTTAAAGTGTTGGAGCAGATTTTTGATGTGCACTACTTGATAGAAGCTCATTTGTAACTAAAAGGTATTTTTAGAGACTTGGCTATCTTTGAAACTATTTTCTTTTTCCAATGTAGAATAAAAAGTAGAAGAGGAATGAGTCACAAAGTTCTTGTTCCAGGAGCCAAGTTTCTCCATTTGTAAAATCGAATTGTACTTGCTGAGATTGGAGTACCCTAAAATCCTGGTTGTTTTTAAAATCTAATGACTATGACCTGTACCACCCCCTGTAGACTTTCAGAAAATACATAATAACAGTACAACTATGTAGTTCTAAATTTATGAAAGGTAATGTGTCCTCAACATATAAATAGTTCATATGCTTTTAGGGCATTTTCACTTGCATAATATATACTACAATTGAACCCAAATAATTCAAAACAGGTATTAGCAGATGTCAGTTAACCAATGCCATGTTTTGCAACAAGAACTCTTTATGAAATCAGAACTAATTTTGACTCCTCCATTTTCCACTAGTTAATTCTGTGGTTATATTATTTAACTTTCTTAGTCTCAGTCTCCTCCTTATCTGTAAAAAAAAAAAAAAAAAAAAAAAAAAGAGAGAGAGAGAGAGATAATTATGTGCTTAATATGAGATTGCTCTAAGGATTAAATGGCTATGTGCATGTAAAGCACTTAGAATTTCTGCACTATTAATATATAGATGGGAAGTACTTCTAATAATTATTCAATTTAATACTTAAAAATCAGAGTAACATAATTTAATGTACAAATTTAGAAGATGTTATTGATAAATTGCAAGCAATATAACAAAATTTGTATATCACATAGAAAGAATTAATGAAGAACTAGAACATATATAGAAACTAGAATACTGATATAAGCACACACACACACAAACTATTGAGTTTTCTATTCTACTCAGGTAGAAAATTAGTATGTTTTTGAAATTTTCTTTTTAGTTGGCTAGGTATATCTCACATTCTGTTTTTAGGAGAATATATTTTCTACTTCTGTTTTTAATGCTATAAAATAAAATTTCTCAAGTTTGCATTAAAAATAATGTATGTCATGATTTTATGGAAAATGTCAGTTTATTGAATTATAGGATTATCAAAAGTGTTGGCAATAATCTGGGTTAACATATACATACCTATAAAGAACTGGCAGAGTATGAAGTGGTTCTCTATGTTGCTTTTCTAAAAATATTTTAAAAATCCTTTCTAAAAATGAAAATCACATTTTAAATATAAAAATCACTATCTATAATTAGTGAATATTTAGAAATAGTAGATAAACAGCCACAGAAATTATCACTCACAAATATTTGAGTTAAAGGAAAACATTTTCTCTATCACTATATTTCTTTCCAAATGAATGTTTTATATATATATACACATATACATGTACCCACATAGTCTTTAAAAGTATCTTTGCAAAATAAGTGGTTGTATTAACAGTTATTTTATATTTTGAAATCATAATTAAAAAGATAAATCTACATGAGGATTGTCCATCAAATAATTGTTTTTTGAGAGAAGATTTTATAATCTTTATTGGATTTGGTGAAATTTTTACAAATTATAATCAAGTGGTAAATATATCTAAAACAATAAAAATTTACAAAGAATGTAACAGAAAATTGATTTTATAAATCCTGGCAGGAAATGTTAGTAAAACCTGAATTCTATAATAAAAATACTTATTTGTATAATTTATCATAAAGTATGCCTCATTTTTGTGTAACAAAATATATATTTGTCAGGAAAAGTCATGTTCATACACCTTCACCTCTTAAAATTGATTAGATTTGTGCTGCAACAGAATTAAAAATAGCAGTATATACTTTGTTCCTACCTCTATCTTTAGGTAAACAGCAAGCAATTTAGTTTAAACATTTTATTTATCTTCTAGAAAATATTTTTCTACTTATGAACCTTGTCAACCATTAAATACATGTAGTTTTATAGAGAATATTATGTTTATTTTCACAGACTTTCAAGGATTCATGTTTAATTAAAAATAGCAATGCAAGTAATAAATGATGTAAAACCTATAATAGAAGACTTTTCTCCATACAATTAGCCACCTCCTATATAAAGAAAGGAAGTCATAAATCATTTTCTTCTTTAAAAACTAAACCAGATGCTATAGAACTACTATTAGTATTAATGAGAATTGGATTGGAATATTTTTATTGTCAAACAGGATATTTTAATACCTGCATCTGCCAAATTATCAGAGATAAGATAAATAAAACAACTTTCAATGTGTTTTAGTATTTATTGTTTTATTGTTGCTTAAAACTTCTGACAAAACTACAAGAAAAACAATTCAAATATGTTATTACACAGCACATATATCCATATTTTAAAAATAATATTACTTTTAAATGTAAAAGACATTTCTGAGTTCATGTCTAACAATAAAAAATGTGTTAAATGTCAGCTCTTCTCTTCTTTATGCATCATGTCAAATGAGCCAGATTCCATTAAAAGGTTGGATTTTAATTTCAAGGGATTTTGTCCCTCGCTTCTGCATTATAAGAAAGACCCTGAATAGAATATCAAAATCTTAAATTCAAAGGTTGGTGAAACTTATATTGGAAAACATTCCAAATTAATTGAATGTCCATACACAGACTGATGTTCTGTTCGCTAACCTTTCAATGTATGGGGTGATAGGGAAATTGCAAGTGATATTGGCTGTGGATTGCCTTGGAAATGCCCCCAAACATAACATCAGATCTTTGAATTGAAGAAAATGAAAAGGTCTACAAATACAATGATATCTACAACATGTTCAATTGTAGAGTTATTAAGTGATTTGGAGTGGGAGTTTGATTAAACTGAGCCCTGAATGGAATAGTTCTGAAACATGCATATTTCTTGCTGGGTGTGGTGGCACACACCTGTAATCCCAGAGGCTCAGGAGTCTGAGACAGGAGGATTGCAAGTTCAAAGCCAGCCTCAGCATAAGTGAGGTGCTAAGCCACTCAGTGAGACCGTGTCACTAAATAATATATATATTTATATACGTATATATATGTGTGTATATATATATATAATTTCTATATAAATAATATATAAATAGTACTGGGAATGTATCTTGGAAGTGATATGCATGAATCTGGCTGAGGGTAGTGTTTGTAAGGTACAGTGCTATATCTTTTAAGAAGTAGATGCTATTGAATGGATTGGTAGCATCCTTTTTTACTGTTACAGGAAAAAACCTCCCAGAAAATTGCTTCCCATGGTCATACCTACCTTTTATAATTCAAACTTACACAGATTTGTGTGTGTCGTAAAGCATCCTTCTTTATATATATTATATATGTTATTGAAGGGAAATTGAACTTTGATTTTTGATTTTAAATCTTATCCAGTGGCAGTGAATCACAATCAGAAAAAAAAATTTACTTCTCTTTAATAAATCTCATCTAAATCTGTATAATATTATTTCTAAAAATTTTACACAGTATTTTTATTATAATATAAAATAATATAAATTATAGACATAGCTGTCTTTATTTATGATTCCTTTAACATTTAGCTCAGAGCTCCATAATATATATTGTGATTGTCCAAGTACCATTTGTTAAATAGGTGCATGTCAGAACAAATGAATGAATGACAGATAGTGCCCTAGTGGTGGCTATTTCCTGATCAAGTACTCAGTTACAATTAATACTTGGAATTTGTTTGCAATCATACTTTAAAATACGATTATGTTGTAAAATAAATCACTAACTACACTGCTAAATGTGGTTTTAGAGGGACCAATATGCTAGAGATTATAGAATCTTCTAGAATAATAGAATTTAGGTTATGGGGAAATAATTTAAAAGAAATTATAACGATGCATTTTTTGATGAAATCTGTATTTAACGTCTGGTAGGTTTCTCCTTCAAGACCAAAATGCAAATTAAGAATTGTTTTCTAAAACATTCCAGAAAAGTTTGTTAGAAGGAAATCTCACCTTAGGCTTTACATGTAGATTATCTGAAGATACAATAAAGGGTCTTCAGTCAAAAAGTGTATCTGCTGCACTTCTCCTTACCTCACGTCTGATATTAGGGAACTTCTGACTTGAAGGTGTGTTGCTTATTTTGACATGTCTTTACCAGGAATGAGCAAGTTTGGATGGATAAACCAGGATAGTGGGGAAGACTAAGGCTTCTGTTTACAGTTATGCATGTTTATTACTGCAGATACACAGACCAAGACACAGATGGCGATAAAATGCAGCCCACATTTTGATTGACAGGCCATGTGCCCTGGTATGGGGCTTATTCCATCCTTAAGAAGGGTACTTTACCTAGTGCATTTGTGTAAATGCACTCATTGCCCTTCTATTGTCCTGAGTTACCATGGTGGTGATAATGGTACCATGTTTTCATTCTTGTCTTTCTCATGTTTTCCCATTACTGTTATAGTTTGATTGTCCCTAGAAAGTGTCTATTGCATATAATTAGCCAAGTTAACATTTGCTGATGAAAATAACAGACAAAGGAAGTCTCTCAATGAAAGCAGTGCAAGAGATAGGCCATTGTCTATTTCTTTATGTATTTCTTCATCAATTGCTTAAAAAATCAGCCTTGATATGTGAGCATGGCATCAAACTGACAACATCGACCCTATATATTTTTCTTTTAAATAGTTCTAACAGAAAAAGTCCCATACACTGCCACTTTAATTATAGTGAGTGGCAAAGGTCTCACAGTGATAAGGCATCAGAATCAGGCTGGTTTTGATTACACACAAGGGGATGGTTGAAGGCATGATAATCTAGGGAAGAAAGATGTTTGCTAATGTTTACATACTTAGCTCCCACTGGCATTTCACCAGCTTGCAAGTTTATACTGTCCCTCTTAATCTGAGATAGTGCATCCAGATTCACAGCAAGACCTCAAGGAGAACCAGATGATGGGCCAGATGGCAGATGACTAATTTGGCAAGCCTTGATGAGTGGAAATTGTTTGCTTTAATTGCTTGTCAAGTCCAGTACCTACATTAAAGTTAAGGACCTAGCACTTCCACAGAAAACAAAATACAGCAAAGTAAATTAGAAGGACTTTGTGTGTGTATGTGGAGGGGGCGACTAACATAAAGGTCCACGAGGGGATGATGAGAAGATAGTGGTAAGAGAAATATTACTACATTCAAGTATAGATCATAAAATGTAATTTCTCATCATTAAAGTCTTGCTATTATGTTCTCTACTTTCAACATAGGAATTTTATGAGGTATAAATTAAGAAAAATGCTTAAAAACAGGAAAACATTGAAGAACAGAAAATAAAATTATATATAAACAGTTATAAATCAGTTATTGATATTGTATATAATGCACTGAAAATCATTTGGAATGAATTTTGCTAAGTTAGTATTTGAAATATAAAATGGAAAAAAAAAAACCCTGACATTACAAAGATAACATTTTATATCAGGAAGAAAAGATTAGGGTTGACTACTCAAAACACATGCCATTCAGAGTTAGGTTAAGAATAGGAAATGAGAGAAAGGGGGTATGAAAAATGGTAAAATGAGACAGACATCATTATCCTATGTGCATTTATGATTACACGAATGTTATGAATCTACATGGTGTACAACCATAGTAACCAAGTGATGTACCCCATTTGTGTACAATGAATCAAAGTGCAGTCTGTAAAAAATAAAAAAATAATTAAAAAAATAATTTTATATAATTTTTACATGTATGCTTTTCTGTGATAGTCTCCAATTTTGAAGTTAATCTATTCGTAATTCATTTTAGCAGCTTAAGAATGCTTTAGGGTATTTAAAAATTGTTATATATAAACAAAAGAGGTAAATTAAGGAGTAATTCAATTTCAGATAGACAAGCACAGAGCTGCCCGTATGTCTCTGGACTTGCCTTTTGTCCACCTGTGTAATAGAATGCAATGACTTCCCTAGCTACAACTCTATTAGTGAAGCTGTGACAATGAACATCCTTTTATTTTGGCTCCAGATCATTTAGTAAGTGTTTTAGTCAATTTCACCAGTTTCCATGTGTTATCACTTTGGGAGTCATTAAACAGTGTAAGAAGATAACGATTCAGAGAATACACTATAGGGTCAGCTTTTTTTTCTTTTTTTCTTTTTCTTAGTTACCAATTTTTACACTGAAAAATACATTTTATCTAGTGTTATCTAATATAAATGATTAGGCACACTTCCTGTTTGGGTACTAATGTTTTTTTCTTAAGTATTTTTTATTTTAGTTAGGTAGAATATGAAATTTCTGAAATACAAACCCATTTCAATTACATATTATGCTGGGTCCAATAACATCTAATTAAACTATTTTAAAACAGTGATTAGTGCTTTTTAGTGTTAAAAATACCCAGTACAAATAAATAAGAGGAATAATATCCAGAAGTTTATTAATGTATCATTAAGTGTGCTTCATTCAGCATACAAAAATGGCCTAATATTTGCAAATTACTGTTTATCCTAATAAGTTAAAAATTTTCTCAAAAATGGGGAAAATCCCATGATAAGCTTTTCAAGACTAAATAGAAACTTAGTTAAGTGGGCTTCTGAAATGTATAACATGATAAAAATGTATGCTGAGACAAGGGGTGCAGTTTTGTGAACATTAAGGAAAAGAGAGGAATGACTGTTTTGCCTATGTGTTGAAAGAATCAGAAGTGTTATGCTCACAAAAAATGAGTTAAAAAAAAAAAAAACACTTATTACAAAACTCCACTTTGTAGATATGTATATCTGAGACTCAGAGCAGTAAAGTGACTTGTTCAAGTTCATTTAGCTGTTAAAAATAGAGGAAACACCATTTGATCCTGACTCTGCAGTGGTTCTCAATGACTCCAAATCTATTTATTCAAGGAGTGTTGACTGAGATTTGGCTATGTGACTGACCAAGCAAAGAGCTTGTCTCCTATGGAGCCTGCATTATAATGTGCAAACATAGTAAGAGATAAACCTGAAAATAAATAATGCAACTAAAGATAGCAAAATAACAAAAATAAAGAAGGGAAAGAAGACAGAGCGTATTGTTTGGAACTTGATATCTCTTTTGGATAAGGTTGGAGAGAAGGCTTTTCTGAAAGGGTGACCTTTTCTGAAAGGTTTAAATAAAACTTGAATAGAGGTGTTTTCAGGCTATTTGTTTCTGTAACAGACACAAAGTAGACACAAAGCCAGTATTTTTAACTACCTCTTTTATTTCCCTTCTTATACATTGCCTTTGCCTTCAGCAAGCATAGATCTTTACCTAATGGGGTGACCCATTCCTAAGGGACTGGACCATTAGTAGTCCTGCCTGGACTGGGTTGTTGTAGTTTTCCACCGACCTTTATCAGCACCCTAAGGAGGGATCCCCTGTCTGGTAGACATTTTCTTCCTTACCTACATTGTGGATTAGTAGCAGTTTCCCCCTTTTTAGGATCAATTAGCCCATACAGCCCAGTAACATCCTTCTTTGCCTGGTGATTCAGAGGCAGGAGGGGAACCCACAGTGGCTGGGTGACAGTCTTTACCTCTGGTTCAGTAGAATCATTTTTATGTTTCCTGGTAAAGTACAGTGTATGGGAACATGGTACCTATTTAATAAGGTGGTTGAAGAAAGCTTCTCAGTAAGGGGACATTTGTGCAAAGATAAACACAGACTGTTAAAAGGTATTAGAAACCATGAAGTGTTTGTATTGGAGCAGTGATATGAACAATTCCTGTTTTTAAAAGATCGTCCTCAGGCAGGTACAGTGGTGCATGTCTTTAATCCCAGTGATTTGATCGAAAGTTTAAGGCCAGCCTCAGCAACTTAGTGAGGTCCTACGCAACTTAGAAAGACCCTGTCTCAAAATAAAAAATAAAAAGGACCAGGGATGTGACTCCATGATTAAATGCCCCTGGGTTCAACACCTATACCTACTACTTAAAAAAAAAAAAAAAAATCATCCTTTGTGTGGAAAATGAATTGGGGAAAGTAGAAATTCTTGGAGATCAATTAGGATGTTAGTGCCTAAGTAGAGGGGAGAGAAAAGAGTGGCTTGGATTAAATTTGCAGTGGAAAATGCAAACTTTACCCCATTTGGGTTTATATTCTGAATACATAGCCTGACAAAACTTTCTATCTCTATGTAATAATAATAGGACTCAGTAATGAGTATTGAAATTGTTACTTCTTGCATGTTCTTTAAATATTTTATATTTTCAGGTTCACCACAGCTCTTGATTTTTAAATGCCTGACAATTTGCATCAATATGAAGTATTTTTAATATGTTAATGTTTCTAAAAGAAAAAGTACTTATTTGTATTGAAGAAAAAAAATTGAAGAGGTTTTTTTCACCAGGTTATCAGTTTTTTTGTTTTGTTTTGTTTTGTTTTCCCATTGCTGGAGATCAAACCTAGCACTCAAATATTTTGTATGTGTACAGCTTCTGATCATACACATACAGCATACACATGGTTTATGTATAGTGATCGCTGCTTTCTTTGTATGTGCCTTGTAAAACTACATGAGTCCTTTACAAAAAAATCCAGCAAATATATCTATTTTTTAACCAACAAATATTTTTCCAAGATTCTGGGTTAATAGTGGGTGTTAAATAAATAATTACTTAATTCTTAATTGATATCACATTGTGGGTGTTTTAACTTGAGAGTTAGGTAAAACATGATTTAATTATTTTTTCCCCTCTTATTGTTTCTCCTTTGTCAGCAAATAAAGTTCTGGTTTCATAGCTATAACAGGCCTGGAGGCAAAAATTGATTTCGGTATTAATATGGATATTGTTAACATTTCTTCATTTTGCTATTTTCCCCATGAATCGAATGATTTTGTTAACCAAGTTCTTATATTGCAACAAATTCCTAGTTCTTAATTTTTTTGCTGAGTGAGGATTTAAGTTGTTTACTCACTGTTAGATGTAAATCCTAGGTTCAGGAGAATAAAAGCTCTACGTTTGCAAGTATAGCTACATTTGTGACTGAATCAATACTAAAGAGAATAATTGGTAATTTTATTATAGCCCCACATATAGCTTTACTTCTGGATTTACATTTGGGATGAAAACTCTAGGGAGCATGTGTAAATTCAGGATTTTGTAGGGTTGAACTATTGTAAGCTTGTGGTTTAAGGACTTTATAATAGTGGTTGGCAAAGGGGGCTGAATTTCGTTAGGCTTGTTTTGGCTGGTGAAGAAGATTTTTCAATTCTGTTTTGATAAACAGCTTTGTGAAATCAATGAAACTTGATGGCTTAAGTATTGTCTTGTATACATTGCCTGATTGTAAAATCGATTGACAAATGGAAGTTGTGAGGCATTCAGTGGAGGCCTCATGAAGAGAACTATGAATGATTTTTATGCATCTATCCAAACTAATTCTTTAAAAATCAGGCCTGTCTTCCAAGATAAAAGTTCTGATGAATATACTATTGATTCTAGATAGTCTGAATCAAGCATAAATATAAATGAAAGCCTGATCAAGAAAAAAATATTTCCTAAGTTGAAAAGTATACCATAAAAAGTCAAAAATTACAGTGTTTGGTGAAAAAAGTGTTCTGATTTATCAGATTTTCTGTTCACTGGAGGATCTTAATTTTGTTGAAATATATTTCAAAACATAATTATTCCAATTTTGCATTTTAATAAGGTATACAAAAAACACAGCTGGCCATTTGTTAAACAGTGGAAATTCTTTTTGAATTAAAGGTCATTTTCTGAATACCAGATATAATTATTTTAATATCAATTGAATTAACATTATTTAATTATATATATTTTTCAAAGCACTGTGTTGTATAGCTCAGAAGAAACAGAATAGTTATAAATGCATTACATCTGTCTTCAAAGAGTTTATAGCATTTTGTGGTTATCTTATCTGATTAAGAATAGACAATTGCAACATAGATTAGCATATGTCCATTATGAGAGATTTAAATAAAATTCTAAGTATTTAGATTATACACATATTTGGATTAATTGAACAGTGAGTAATTAAGAACTTAAGGTCAAAAGGATATAACTTATTTAGAGTTTAATCCTTCCTATGGGTAGTACTTTATGGATTAGGACCAATTTCACCATTGTCTTGATGGTAATGATAAAGTGACAATGTCTAACATTAATTATTTGAAAACCCACAGCAGCTTATTTCTCAGCTGTCTTTAGGATGTGTCCCTTTAAAGATGATCCAACATGGTAGTTCAATCTTTAGCCATCCCATCCGCATTCTTGACAGAAGGCTGGAGGCGAACATGATGAAGTAAGGTGGCAAAGTCAGACTTCTACCCTGTTTTAAATAAAGTTCTGAGAAGGTGTCACAGAACGTATACAACCTAGTCTCTTGGTCAAACTTACCTCCAAGGGAGGAGAGAAATATTATCTTTATGTTGGGTGGCCACATGCCAGCTAAAAATTGTAGTCTACTACCATCAAGGAAGAGGAAAGTGATATTGAGATTCTAGAAGTCTTTGCTATATTTCATCCATCATCAGAACTCTACAAAATCTGCTTTTTAAAGGCAGCAAATAATATCCAGCATGGTGTTTGAGGGGCCTGGCGCTCAGGAGAGAGAAAGAGAGGACAGATTGGAGGTGACAAGAGGATAGGACTCTGGAGTGAGGAGCAGTGATTTTTAACACTTATTTAAATGTGGGATTTCAGAGAGAAGAAAGTCTATGTATTGTTTTCCTAGAGCTGTAGTAACAAAGTGCTACACACTAGGTAGCTTAAAGCTGAAGTTTTTTTCTCAGAGTTCTGGATGTTGGAAATCTGAAAGCAAGATTTCAAAAGGGACATATTCTTTGAGATTCTAGGTTGGATTCTTTCCTTTTTCAATTTAACTTTTGGTGGTAGCTTGGAATCTTGGCATTCCTTGGCTTGTAGCTCTATCACTCCACTCTCTGTGGTCACAGGGCTTTGAGAATCTTTACATTCATATGGTATTTTCCTCTTTTGAAAGGACATCAGTCTTATTGAATTTAAAGCTTACCCTAATGCCCTCAACCTAATTATATGTACAAAGACCCTATTTCTAAATATAGTCACTGTATTAGTCAGCTTTCCATTACTATAATAAATACCTGGAATAGCTTATAAAGAAAAAAAGTTGGTTCATGGTTCTAGAAGTTCTAGTCCATAGTTTTTTGACTTTGTTTCTTTTAGGCCTTTGATGAAACAGCACATCATAGGGAATAGTGCATTGCAGGGTGAAAACAGTCATCCAATGGCTAGGGAGCAAAAACCAAAGAGACAGGACTAGGCTGTCATGTCAAAATACCCTCTTTTGGAGATGTTCTCAGTGACCTACAGACTTCCAATTAGTGTTTACCTCTCTTCAAGTTTACGCTGTCTTCCTGTTGCACCATGGACTGGAGAGTGAGCTTTTAACAAATAGATATTGTGGGGGACATTTATCTAAATCTTATTAGTCACATTTATAGATACTGGGATTAACTTCAATGTATCTTTCAGAGGACATAATTCAACTAACAAAAAATAAATTTTACATATGTAGATGAGAAAATTTTGTTTTTGTTTTTATAATGAACTTTAACTGTGGTTAAAAATCTACACTATCCTTTAAGACTTTTGGAATAAGATTTTTGTTATTTTTGATGTGTTTGTTGGAAAATGGGTTTTAAGATAATCTGAATAATTAGGAAATGCCCATTTAGATTTCTTTTCCAGCTTAACAGAAACGAATCCCCTGGAATACTCTAGACATCATGGATTCTCTGTCATTTCTGTGTATAGGACACACAAATTATATGACTTCATTCCTCATCTCTATTTTGAGTGCTTTGAAAATTTACTTGTACTTTGTATCTTGCCTTGAATTTAGTATAATTATGTAACTCACTTAAAATTTAATTTATAATTTAACTTCTCATCCTACTATTATAAAATTTATATTATAAGCTTTTAGTCTGTTGAAGATTAGCATCAGTGCATCAAATGGCAATAAGTTTGTACACGTAAGGATATGAACCAATGAGATGTAACAACTAAAAACCTGACTCTCAAAAGATATCTCACACACACACACACCAAGTAAAAAAAAAAAAACCACCACACATATGTGTATATATATGTGCTCATATATGAACAGATTCAAGACACCCTCCATGAAAGATTGGGGTCATTTATTATCAGTTCATTGTACTTCTGAACATTCATGAATATACAGTGATGATCCAGTTTATAACAATAAAAGTTATATTTTGTTACACATCTTGTTTGTAGTATATACTTAAAATATCTCAGTCTAAATTGCTTAACATGTTTTTAACAAGAGCATTTTGAGGTCTTCCAAAAGCATATTTTAATAATCTAAAAAATTCACTCAGAGCAGTTTATTTCCAAAGACAATAAGTACTATTTTAAAAATATTACTTTAATCTCTTTATTTTGATTTATTTACATAGGTCCTATTACTCTTTTAGAAAATAGAGTAAATCACAAATCCTAAAGAAAACCATGTTTAAATGAAATTAAATATAATTATTTGCTTGGTATGGACACAACAAGTGAGATTTTTCTATCTCCTTGCTTTGTGTTCCTGGAGAACCTGCTCCTTATTACTGTCTTGCTTAGCATATGTAATTTAGGAATATAAATGTGAAGCTAGTTATTAGTGTGAAGGTCTGTGCCTTTTAATGACATTCACAATACTTTGATTTGGGGAATTGGAATTGGCTGTTGTGAACTAGTTTGGAGGAAGACATCAGCATTGTCCATGTCATGTCAAGGTTATGTAACTTTATGTGTAATCTTTTGTCTTTGCAGTGTGTGCAGGAACAGAGAATAAACTGAGCTCCCTCTCTGACCTGGAACAGCAATACCGGGCCTTGCGCAAATACTATGAGAACTGCGAGGTAGTCATGGGCAACCTGGAAATAACCAGCATCGAGCACAACAGGGACCTCTCCTTCCTGCGGGTAAAGCTGTCTTTTTCTTTCTCTTCTCTTCCTTATGAGTCGACAGTGGTGTCATGATGTGTAAAAGGAGACCTGCTGGCTTGGGCCTGGGAGCTATGCTCTCCTGCCTGGCAGGGTTTGTGACTAGGGGAAGAAGATAAGCAATACGGGAGCACACCCAGGAAAAGAACAAGAGTAACAATGACACGATGACTGACACCTTGAGTTAGAGCAGTTACTGCTGCCATGAGATTGATAAAAGATTCTGTCAGGGTGTAGTACATGACATCTTGCAAGTGTGTCTTTTTCTGACAGGCTGAGGGCTAGGAGAGTCAGAGGACCAATCAGATAAGAATTGGTGACTTTAGCCTATCATTTCCTTTTCTGCTCCATTTCTGTCACTTTGGACATTTGAGACTTTTGTATTACCATAAGAAGACTACCGCTGTTACCCAAAGAGGGGAGGGCATTTGCTTTTGAAACCCAACGAATGATTTAAAGTAGAGTCATGGGACTTTGCAAGTACTTACATAGGTCAATGTATGCATGTACATAATCTGTAAATATGAAGTTACCCAGAGACGACCTGTCCTTTTGGAAACTTCTTTGGCCTTCTTTTAACCTTACTCTGTTAAAGAAGCTATTAATGCTAATACCTACAGTTTTGCTTTAACTGGGATAGTTGCAGGAAAAATCTAAAATTCCCAAAGGGACATTGATGAGGTGAGATGGAAATGTTTTTACACAATCAAGAATTTATTATTAAAAAAGAATTATTAAGATGATACATTTTAGATAATATTCCTACTACATGTTTGGTGTTAGTTTCAATAATATTCAATATTTCTCAGGAGTATTGTGTAGTATAAATCAAGATGATAATATTTCCAGTATTGATATGGTAAATTACTTAGTGGATGTTATTTAGAGAACTGTGATAATTTTAATAATTTTTAAAACTAGTAAAAATGATATTTAAACATTTTGAAAGTTAAAAAAAATCTGAAAATGAACAAATCAAAACATAACTTGTAACTTGTGATATCCATTTAAAAATGACTCCTGTATTATGAGGGCTAGTGTACTGAATGAAGATTGATTGGTTGGCAACTCTGATTCTTTAAGTGCCAAACATTTTTAGTAATTATGTTTGTCTAATTATGACATCTTAAAGTTCTCTGAATCCTCCTGAGAAGGAGAGGGGCAGGGGTATTATTCCAAGAAGGGAATATACACAAGCCATTCTAGCTAATACAAAAGAAAATCAATGACACTGAAAAAAAGGGAAACTAATGGAGAAAACTGAATTGTGAATCAGGGAAAAGACGTATTCTATATAGTATGTTTGATTGGAGAAATATGAGAAAATGCAAAAATACAATCTAAAGACCTTTGCTTTTCTTAATGTGTGTGTTTGCTTTGCCTTTTGCATGTACACTTAGATTTCTCAGACAGCCAAAATACTCATTAAGTAAATGACAATCTTAAAATTGAGTAACATGAAAATACTGTTATACTTTTTATAATTTTATTATTCCCATTTTTTATAACTAAAAGGCTAAAGATAATCTTTGGTCAATTTTTAATCTTTATGAAAGTAGCATACTGATGTTGCCGTTGGATATTAAACTTTTTGAGTGACCATTCTGAGCTAAAAAAATATAAGCATTAGAATGAAGCACTGGGCAAGAATAAGTTAAGGAAGACCAAGGTTTTGGCCTGAAACAAAAACTAAGTTGTTTCATCAAATAAGTAATTGCCAATTCCTAAGTAGCATATCTAAAACTTTATATAAACTTTATACTCTAGCTGGCCAAAGTGCTTTATTCTTATAATCCCTGCAGGATAATGGTGAGTTTGAAACAAGCCTGGGCACATAATGAGACCTGCATCAAGTAAAAGATTAACTTTAATATTTTAATAGAATTATTTTCTTTTTTTGCTTGCTGATGACATATTTTTCTTTTATAAAAATATTTTCTAATCATGACATTTATCCATATCAAAAAGGGTGTTGATCCAAGGATACAATAGCAAATAATCTATTGTCCTTGACTTCAATGATCTTGTAGTCTTGTAGAAGATTATAGATGTGTAAAACATAACTAGTATGTATGTGTGTATATGTGTGTGTACATATATATATGTATATATATATATTTAGGTATAATATATGCATGTGTACATATTATATGTATTTTCTATGTATGCATAAGTGTGTATATATATAATGTATTATGTAGTTGCTAAAGCAAATAAGAGAACCCAGAATCATAAAGTATTTTCTTTATTTAATGATAGGCATGCATGTTGGGCAAAGAAAAGAATGACTGAATTCTGAAGGATTTTGGAAAATTTTCATCAAAGTGGTGCTTGAATTGAATCAAGAAAATGAATTAGGAGCTCATGAGGTGGCTGGGTTGGAAGACTAGGACATTCCAATGGGAGTAACTAGGTTAAGACTTAGATTGAAGGACTAAGTCAGAGTTAATAAATGGGTCCTTTGTGTGCATTGTTCCAAGCACTAGGCATTTACATGCAAATAAATCACATGTGGTTTCTGCCCTCAAGGAACCTATAATGCAGTGAGAATAAAGAGAAAGTTTGAAGGTGGACTAAAATATTGCATTGAGGAGACAGTGAGTCTTCACTACAGATAGTTAGGAGATAATAGCATCCAAGGAACAATTTAACATTTGAAGATTAGATGAAATAGTCAAGGGAGGTTGAAAGGAATAAAATGAAGAAGTGGGCAAAGGACAGAACACCCTGGATTCCCTCACTATTTGATACTTGATGAGTTTAGTGTTGCAATAACTCTTCTTACTGAGTCCTGAGAGCAGAAACTGTTTGCCAAAATCTTCATAATACTATACTATTGAAATCCATTATTCCAAATTATACCTTAGAATATGCTAAAAGCTCTCCATTTAATATAAAATTATATTCCTTCTGCAAACCACATTATGACCCATTTGAACTCTTAGTAGCTTTCCTCCAAAACACATAATCTATCCACATTATAGTAAGTAGAACCCATGTAAAGATGTATTTTCCACTATACCATCATTTCCTACATGTTTTGAATTATATCAATGAGTAATAAACTTGCATTAATCTATTCTATGGATCACACAGGTTTATTTATACAACTGTGATTTATTGAACAACTTTTCATAGAGGTTTCACAATTTCCCTTCTCCAAGAATGACCTAAATCTGTCATGTGCTTGGAAAGGCATCCTGGGCAGTGATCTTAAATTTCATTCTGGATTTATTCATTTCTGTGATTCAAATAAATTACTTATGTTTTAAAGGGATTTTCCATCCTTATTTTCATCTCTAACCAGCACAATAGTAGTGTTTTGTCAGTCATTTGTTTCGTTTTGTCAGAAGCCACCCTAAGTTCTATAGATTCATGAAAGATGATTACCCAGATACCCTGTTAACTTACATGCATTCTGTATTGTCCATATTTAGAATAGTACCTAAAATATAGTACGTTAGTATTTATTGAATGGACACATGAGTATTTTGTTTAAATTATGGATCCTGGCTTTATTTGTGGCACACTTTCTAAATGAACATGTGAATCTCTCCTCATAGTCATGTTATTTTATTGTGTCTCTACCAACAGGCCAGGTGTTTGGGAATAAGACAGGCAGGATCAGTCAGAACCTCTTTCCATGAGTGGATTGTAGCCAAGACTCTTCAGTTTCTGTAGAAGTTAGTTTCTTATTCACTTGCATACCAGAACACAGCCTTCTTTTGTCTTGCGGCTTGAATGTCAGAGAGGATGTGCAAACAAGAGAATGGAGCCAGAACTCTGAAACAGACACAAAGAGCTGAAAAAGAGAGCTATTTACCCAAATTACTGATGTGGGAGCCATTCATTTCCAGAGTCTAGTATGCTTCTGAAGACTGGTTGGGCCCAGTCACTCCAGCTATAAAATACTCCTGCAACTTCGTGGTAATTTTATAATAATCTCCTCCTTTTCCCATTAAACTGGATAGGATCGTTTCCTTCTACTGTAACTAAAATGTTCCATCTAGTATACCTCCCAAGATCTCAAGAAAGCAGCAAAAGTGGGCCTTTGAAATTGGACTGAAGATGTATTCCTAAATAAGCCTTTAGAAAATATCTGTAATGATTTAGAGATACCTCTCTGAATCTTTGTTAAATACTCTATGTTTTGTTGAAATACTTTTAAATACATTCTTTTCAAGATGCTTTTATCATAGCAATCTTGATGCTCTTTTAACTCAGTGTTTTTTTTTTTTTGGCAGTCTCGTTATTGTATTTCCTCTTGGGAAAAAAAATATATCTAGTTGACTATGTTAACATTCGACCCCTAAGACACCACATCGTTGACTAGAAAAGGACCCTAAAACTTATTTACTGTGTGCTTTATCGTGACCATAAAGTTAAGGCATGTAATAGAAAGCATCAAGGCTTAAAAATCACAGACTTTGTGCTATTATCTGACACTACTGAACTCTCTAAAACAAGGCAAAATGCAGCATGTAATGGCAATGAGTTATTAGACCTTTACCCTCATTAAAATTCTTGGAGTCTTTTTCTTCTTTGCCACTACATGGGTCTTCTGTGCTATGGCTGGCATTCAATAGCTAGTGCTTCTAGAAAGTTGCCTGACCCATCAGCTTTCTGACCCTTTCATTTCTCTATTTTATATGTCTACTTTAAGCAAATAACTATCAATTGTCAACTTTGTGTAAAACAGTATGATATGCATGTAGTGTTTATATAAGGAGTAATAATACCTACCCTTACGCATGGCTATTGTAGGCAATAATTTTTAATCTATGACTTGATTTTAATTGTAAGTAGATTGCTTTGGAAATAGTGTATGTTAGGATTATGAAATGATAAGTTTAGAAGTTGGTATATGGACATAGTATAGTATCACAAATTCATTGGCTCTCTATATGCTGTATTCCAAAGGCCTTAAAGTTCAATAATTATATATGTCTTCTTTAAAATAAAGAAATGAATTTATTAAGATATATTTTAAAATAACACCATTATATTCTGTTATTGATAGCAAAAGGCAATAACTTTGAGAAAGTCAGAAAATATAGTTTTTAAGGAAAAATGATAAATATGATATCTTTTCTCAGATAATATAGCACAGGTTGTTATGAGTATGTAACAAACTTTTAAAAGCATAATCTGTTTTTATTGCATAATTGACAAAATAAGGTAGGATGTTTTTGACATGTAAAACTTAATATTTTTAAAATATAAAAATGTACAGAAATCATGTAAATATGTAATTCATTTATCTCAAAGGAAAAGTGTCCTGTTCTTAAATTAAAATACAGTCTTTATCTTTTATTTAGCAATGAGCATTTTATAATGCAGTATACATCCTTTCTTATTAGGATGTGTATGGAATTTTTCAGACATGAGGAATATTGCTTTTTTCCCACTCCATAGGACATGAAATTTGCATTGCTTTTCCAGTGCTGGTAAAGGACTGATTCTTTCCCATTCTCTTTCTCATGCCTCTTCCACTTCTGGCTAATGACACACTTTTGCAGGGAGGCAGAGAAAGGTGTAACCTGGAAACTGAAAGATGCTGACTGACTTCCTGGAGTCTGACCTGGAATTCATTAGCATGGTTTTGTTACAATAAAGTCACAAATGATTCTTGGCAATAATGATTTTTGAGTTGCAGCAAGTAACTATGCTTTGACCTGTTCCTTAGCTGTTTTCAGTAAGGGTGGACAACCTGTGAGGCTCAATAAAAAGTTCTGAATTTTTCACCTTTCAGCTTATCTCTAGCTTTAGTGCCAACTTTTCATTGTCCTTTGGCAGTTTACAATGGATGACTAGAATTCATATTTAAACTTAGATAATTTGCACCAACACAACACTTATTTCTTTGGGTAAGAAAGTGATATATTGAATAGTTTGTTTAAATGCAATCTACCATTGCCTGTTAAATACTAGATAGAATGACTTGTGTGGGAGAGATTGCATTGAAGAGATTGATTAGAATTGGGATGAGAAAAGTAGACTTTTAAATCATATATAATTGGAGAGGAAAACACCATTTCAGCGAACCATCTAAAGCATCATAAAGCAGGCCCATACGTATTACCTTCTCACATTTAGCAAAAAGATAAGTATGACATTTTCTGATATAACACAAATATTTAATCAGTGCTCAGATTCTAACTGGACTTTAAAATAAGAGATTATAGTTATGAGTTTGTTTTCCTGAAAATCTTTTAAGATAGAAAAGTAGTATATTTGCAATTCTGTTAAATGATGGACAAGGAAATAAGACTCCCATGTCACATATTTATATTCTTTAGCTATTTATTCATTGAGTGTAGTAGTCTAAATTTTTCTTCCATGTCACTAATCAGGACAGATGATAGGAGAGGACTACAAAGGATCAATATCCAAATGTTTAGAACTCTCCATCATTAGGTTCAAAGATGCTCTGACTTCAAGAAATATCTTGGTCAGGTAAACAAGCATTAGAATAATGGAGAGTACTCTGACTTTTTAAATTTCTTTGTTGGTTTGAATTACATGTAAAACTGCCTTTGTGGTAAATGGAAATATTTGTTGTATCTGAACATATCTGGTGATCTCCTAGCTGAGTGAGATGGAGAATATTGAAAAGGAAGTAGAGAGAATAATATTATAACATGTCAGTTGGGTCAAAGCAGACATTCTGGGTTAAATGGAATTTTCAAAGCTTTGATAGTTTCTGCAAGCTGTTTCTAATATCGTTAAACATAATACATATGCAATTTTGTATGTATGTATTTACAGCTGGCTTTTTAAATTGAAACTTGATTTTGTACTAAATCTAATCATGCAACTTGTATTGCATTTGAAAAAGCTATGCAATTTACACTTGGCTTAGGAAAATATTTTTTTTACTCAGAGGTTAAGTACTGTTCAATCTGAAAATATACATTGAATCAAAATCCTATGTGGAAACTAATTCACAATAAGTGGGGGGATAAGGAAGAATAGAGTTACTTTATATTAGATAGAGTGGTATGAAGTTAGGGGAAGGGGTTTGGGGGAAGGAATGATAGTACAGTGAAACAGTCTTTATTACCTCATGTATGTGTATGACTGCAAGACCAGTGTGTCTATTTATGTAAGAACTGTCAAAATGTGTAAATGCATGCTGTTGTCATGAATAACTAATTAGAACAAATAAAATTAAAAAAATTAAAAAAGATACTGATCCCCTTCAGCAATCCTACAAGATAAATCAAAAGTTAAAAATGACCATATTCTTAATTTGGCAGTTACTTAAGCATATTTTTGAAATTTTATTCTTGACCATTTAAACGAAATATTAAATAAAAATATATTCAAGAGTTTCCTCTATATCTTTAAATGTTAAAAACAAAATAAATAAAACAGTACCTTTAATAATGATACACATTTAACAAAAAACAGGTATTTTAGGGAGTATTAAAAGAAAAGATAGAAGAAACAGATTGCTATTTACAACTCTAATATTTATAAATGCATATGTAAATAAATGTTAGTGACTATTTACATTTAGGTATGTGTAATTGCAAATTAGCCATTTTCTAGGATCAAGAATTAGATTACTAAAAAACATTAACCTTCTGAGGGACTATTATTAAAAATAAAACAACGAAAAATGAGAAATAACTAATTTATTTACAATAAAAATAATCAATAATAAAGGTGCTCTTAAAAAGTTTTGATTTGATTCCCCAAATATCAATGCACTCTACAGATAAAAAAAAAAAAATGCCCTTCTTGCAAATGTACTTAAATTTCAAATGAATTTATTAGGAAAAGTGTTCCTTTATATATAATTCTGAGTCCTGTAATATTTGAATTCAACTTTAAATATGAGTATGATAAATTTACAGGATGATCCTAACCTTAAGTACAGAAGAATCCAAGTAACAAACACATTTTACTGTAGTTCTCAGTGCTCTGTGCTCATGGAAATGGAGTGTATAAAGGTTATTTCTTCACCTCTCTTATTTGTAAGCAGCAAGGTCCTTGGTTCAAAGAGTGAGGACAAATGACATTTAAGTGAGTTTTAAGATTAACAAAAGCATTTTTCCACTGAGCTTTTAGTTCTAAAACCAACCATTGGAATTTAACCAAAATAAAACCTTTTTCAAAATTTACAACTATGTACATTTTTGTTGGCTTTATTTTTCTCTGACTCTTAAAAATTAAACACTTTGTTTCTTTTGAAAGAAAGAGCAGATTTAAACTTGAATAATTTTGTATGAGGCTAAATCAATTTTAAAGGTCTCTCTTTGGTCACCTAGAGTATAATTTAAAGATCAAAAGTGTAAAAATAAAATGTGAAAACTATTGCATTTAGAAACACTGTAATTATTTCTCCTGATCCCTAATGTGAACCCATTTGCTATAAAATATTACATTAAATATATTATAAAAGTGGTAAAAATTCAGGTAATTGTTTTAGTAAATATAAGCCTCTTCAAATTCACTTCTATTAAATTTCTGCCTAAAAATCAGAATATGTAATTGTGTATTGAAATAAATCCTCTTTAACAATTTGATGCCCCATTTGTTTCCAGAAATAATGTGCCTTTCACGGTGCCTGGTGCCTGATAGCCCCTCAGCAATATGTGACTCTGTTTAACCTTCTAGGTTGTTTCCTTTCTTGATTCCCTGGTCAACAACTATAGAGGCATGGCCAGAAAATTTGATGATACATCTTTGCAAAGCTTTTTTAGAAGCTCAACTTTTGGTTGAGCATGATTTTGTGTTTTCAGAAAGGTGAAATTATAAGTTAAATGCTTGGTTGTTTTAAAGAGGCAATCGCTAAAAATGTGCTAAGACTCTACAAAGTTAGTAAGGGCTGTTTTGACAATCTAACAGACATCATTTTATGTAAGCACTGGGAAATATTCATAAAAGAAATCAACGAGGCATCAATAAAGCATTGGCAAGAGTTCATGAAAGAAAAACAGTGGAAAATACAAGCAAACAGGGGTTGTATACCTGGGTTGTATTGTGTTCCCTCTCAGCCATTTTCATCTTCCCAGTTTGAAGTCCAAAACTCTTAGGATAAAATCCAAAATTGTTTTATTATTTGACCCTTGTCCAAAGCCTTATCTTTCCACTGTCACTTATGATATTAAATCCTCTGACCATCTTTCAATTATAGTCACTTTCCTTTCTGAATTCAGCTCTAAATCGACTTTTTTTTTCTTTTTTAATTCTCAGGCCTTTTCCCTCACAAACACATAGATGTGCATATACTTATTTCTATCCTGGCTAAGTTCTGTAAAATTTTTTGGTCTCCTTTATCAATAATTTCTTTACAAGCACCCACGTCTTACCGAATTCTTTCCCATTACATACATTCATAGCTCCCCATTCTTTTTTAAGCGCTTCCACTATAGCAGTTCATTACGTGTCTGTTTCATTTTCTAACTTCCTAAATAATAAATGCTAGGAAAAGCCATACCTAGCTCACCACCGAATTTTAGTATAAAACCCAGGGTCTATCATATAGGGGCTACCCTGCAAATATTTGTGAAATGAATAAATAGGTAAATTTCATAACAATGAGAATGGATTATTTTATTCTTAATAACTTTGTCCATCAGGAAGAAATTCAAAGGAATTATTTTATATTATTCCCTTTCTAATTGACATTCCTCTCCACAGTGTGTTTTTGAGCCTGTGGTACCTTTTATATTATGTTACATGAAAGGATTTGGTTAGTAATAAATTATATGCTACCTGTACTGGGATTGTGGGAGATTGAATTTACACACTTACACACATACATAAAAGCCTAATGGACATGTAGGTAGCTCAGTTTGCTGCCTGACTGTGTTGCTTGAACAAAGTCATATAACCTTCACAGCCTTAGGTATCTCCTTTGGTCTGCCTTCAAAACTTGAGAATCCCCACCCATTAATATGTTCCCCTCTACTAGTTCTTTTTAATAAATAAAGTCTCTATGATTTTGCATTCAGTTTTCTCCCTTTACGGAATGTCTTTTCATACATCTCTTTTGGAAAATCACACATCCTTTTATAACTCATTCTTAGTATAAGTTATCTATTCCCCCAACATTAATATGTTCTCCAAATTTGATCTGTTTCCTTACCATCAAGACAAGTAGAACTAATGTCTTTCATTGTTTTCTGAGAGTATTAAGTACATGTCTGCATTATTACATTTGTCACATTGTATGGGAATGTGCTGGATTAGAAGATATACATGCACTTTTGTCAATTTATGTAGACATTGGATAGAGTAAATTTTCAGTAGAGTTTTATTCATTAAGTAGAAAAAAGTAAGCTTGGTTAAGTTGTTTTCTCCCAGTGAATCTTCCTATGCTGGAATTATACTTTCTCTGATAAACAGTATGAGTAGGCATCTTTTAGACTTACCTCACAAATACCACTTGTTGAGTGGGTGCAAGGCACTGTGCTGATTTTATGGCTACCTCCATCTCTCACTCATTATAATCTTGCTACAAAGTGTTATTATTCCCATTTTATAAGTGATGAAATTTAGGCTCAGAGAAATTAAGTGACTTTCTTAGGGCTATAGGGCTAACAGGCAAAGTGACCATTTTATCTCATTCTTTCATTTCAAAATTTTGCTTTATCCTTGTATACTATGTATCAGTGATCCAACTGTTACTCAGAACAGGATTTCAGAAAAATTAACTAACCTATTAACTAACTCACTAACTTTGATACAAGGCAGGGAAATTTTTATAGCCAAATCATAAAATTTCAGAACTATATTGATTGTAGCAGGAGATAGGCTTTGGGAGAGCCACAGCCATTGGTAGGCCCAAGATTAATCAATACAGAGAGCAGAACATATAAGGAAGGCATCATGAAGAACTTTGAGGGAAAGTACTCTTTAATGTTTAGATTTCTCTATCAACATAATTAAACATTCACTTGTTCAGCAGCAGCTGTCTCTTGACTGGCAATTCTTTGTAATTTATTGTGCTGTTTTATAAAGAGTACAGACTAAATTAGTTAACAGTACTCAATCCAAACATAGTAAATACCTAAGAATGGTATAATCAATGCTACAGCCATTTCTAGCATGGACTCAAATCCCTTTGAAAATAATGTGTCATTTCCATTGCCTTTGTGTCCCCAGTACCTAGCCCCCTACCCTGTCTGGAACCCAAAGAAGATCTGAGATAAATAATGAATGATTGAATAGTATGCATCCAGAGGGTCAAAAAGATGTATAGGGAATTAAAGCTTCAGTTAGTTATGAAAAAAGAATAGGGATTATAAAAGATAGAGACTAGAAGTTGCTCTAAGTGTACCTCCAGAAGATCTCTTCCATTTTTTATTCAATTCACAGATGTGAAGGCAAGAAAAGGAAATAAAAGGAGAATAAGCCATTAATTACTATCTGAATATGGAAGTGATAGGTAAAGAAGTAAACAACAATAACAACAACGAAAACTATTAGCCTCCTGTGACAAAATACCCAAGATAATCAGTTTATTCAGAAGAAAGATTTTATTTTGGTTCACAGTTTCCAGTCCATGATCAGTGGGCCTGTGGCAAGGCAGCTCAACCTGGTGGGAACATGTGATGGAGCAAAGTTGCTCACCTCCTAGAGCTAGGGAACAAAGTAGAGCCAGAGTCCCATAATTCCCTTTGGTGGTATGTCCCTAGAGACTTAAAGACTTCCCACTAAACTCTGTTTCTTAAAGGTTTCACACCCCTCCCAAGTAGGTCAATAATAGGGACCAAGGTTTAATACGTGGGACTTTGTGGTACATCCAAACTATAGCAGACTCTGAGGTCTCAAATCTGGACAGTTGGGCAGATGTGTTGTCCTGGAAGTTAACAGGGAGAGAGGCAGGAGAACAAGTTCTTGCAAAAGGTATCTGGTGAGAGTCTTCTTGAGTTCCTATCAATTTCTAAGAAACCTTCCTTATTGGAATCATACTTTCAGCCCAAGTAAGGTACACTGCCAGGGCTCAGTCAGCTATCAGGTAGGAGGGTAACCAGGGAATGGAAGTGTAATTAAAGTATTTATCAGTACACATTCTATTTGTGAAGACTAGATGACTATTGCATGTTCAACCTCCTTAATTAAATTCAGCAAACAAATAGTTAAGCTTTGCAAATGATCACTTGTTCTTAAGTCTTTTGGGGCAATAACCTAGTTGTCTTTCCAACTAATGTAGTTTCCTGGAAAGCTTGGCTTAACCTTTTGTTTGCTGAATATAATTTTAACACATTTTAAAATCAAGATAAGTAGTTTCATTTTTATGGCAGGAACAGATTTGGAAAGCAGTCTGGGTGATAAAATTCACAGCAAACTCTGTTGGGAAACCCCTTTGGAATTTCCCTCTTGTCAGTTAAGGAACTAACTGATGTCAGTGGGTGGTATCTTTGTGGGATGTTTGTCCTCAGGTTCGTTCTGTTTCAGGAAGCAGTAGCAGGAGCAGCAAATGCTTTATTATTCCCCATGAAGTCAGCTCTTGGAAAAGTATCAGTACTCATCATTCTTCCAAAAGAAGCAGAAAGCACCAATTAACTAGCATGTGGTAAAAATAAAGAGGAATATGGTAATAGGTAAGAGGTTGAGTCCTTTAGAAAGGAATGAGTTTGGAAGGGAAAAAGAAACAACATTAAGTATAATGGGACAGGTTGGATTTGGGTGAGCAGAGAAGAAGCTGCAAATATAGGAATATTCTAAGAACTAAAGCATGTGTGAAGTGGGTTTCAAGGTGTTTTCCAAATAGCTTAGATTTTTTTTTATCTTTCAAATGGTAGAGTTTCACCTTACAGACCTTAAACTCCTTTGCTCAAGATTAATAAGGCACCTTTTGCCTTAGTATTTTAGTATTTATGTGCAATTTGTCTTTTTAATGGAGAGATTCTCCCCACCCAGGTGAAGTAGTGGGCCAATTCCATTTTGCTGATGAGGGCACTGAGACACAGAAAGGTTAACTAACTTGCCCCAGGGTCATGCATCCATAGCTGGCAAAACTTAAACTCAGGACATTCTCAAGTGTCTTACTCAAGAACTTAACCAAGTTTAACTTTGCAGATAATTAAGCTCAATTCTTCTTCTGTACCTCTTTATTAAGCAATTCATATAGTATCTTTGCCCTTTTATAGAAAGACAAATCTTAAATAATTATGTGTTTTCAAACAGAAATGCTTCTTATTCTTTATTGGTGTTTGTTTGTTCATGTCCTCTTTAAGAGTCTCCTACTCCCCAAATTTTACATATGAGAAAAATCACATATCCTCCTAGCACAAATGCTGCTTAAAGGATAGTCCAAATCCATTGCTCAGTAAACTGCTTAGCACAGATTCTACAGTTCTTCTCAGACTGCATTTGAACTCTATGTTCAGAAAAACACCCTAGATTTAAGAGTAGAATGGACTGACTTGAGCATAGCTATAATAGGCAATTGGGATAATATGTTCCAGAAAGCCATGTCTCCAAAGTAACAGTTGAAAGAAGTGGGTGTGTTGACCCTGGTGAGGAAAGTAGGAAAGGGAAGCGCAGTAATTGTTTTGAGATTATTTGGAGGACTCTCATAGAAAAGGGAGTGGTGCAGTTTTGAGTTGTTCCAGAAGACAGAATTAGGCGGAAGTTGGAAGGAGGCAGATTTTGGCTTAAAATAAAGATTTTTGCAAACAATTAGAACATTCTAACAATATAATGGGGTGCCTTGTAAGTTAGGGAAAATGAACAGGAACTCTTAATTGAACACCTTGTATTTTCCAGGCACTGGGCCATGTACACTGTAGGATAGTAAAAAGAAAAAATGAAATTCAAGAGTCTGGCATGTTTTAGGTACCCAGTTAATGTTAGTTAGTTATCCTCCCTTCCCTGAGTGTTTCTTCTATGTATTCGTAGAAATCCAATAACATCATCATTTATCTCAGTGTTTTGCAGAAAAAGAGAGTCTGCCCAAAGTCAAACAGTAAGAAAGGGGGTGTAGCTAGACTTGAATCTACATCTCTCTCCCCTCTAATCTTACATCCATTTGAGCATGCACTTCTCCCCTCTCCCACTTTAAAAAAAAAAAAAAATCTGTTCTCATAACACTGTGGAAACAGCCAACTAAGATCAGGAAAGGAGGAGCAGGATTTTGTGGGGTTCATAGAAAGTTGTTGAGAAAATTCTGAAGTCCTTTAGTCTTTTTAACTCTTCTATTTTCTTGGAGAGTGATGTACTTGCTTAGGCAAGTGTGGGATGTGATTTCTGAAAAGACAGTAACATTTCTAACCTTCCAATGATAGGTTTAGTGAGGTGTTTGGGGGTAGCTGAATGCACTCTGAAATTGCTGCTTTACCCAAATATTCCCCCCAGGTTTTCCTCTTTAACTTTCTGCATTTATGGGATTTCTTTCATAAGTTGTGTCCCAGAGGAATTTTGAGAGTTTTAAGAAAGTGTGATCTAGAAAATACTGGCATTAGCCCTGAATACCCCGCTTATCCTTTTTAAAATTTAATTTTTTTAGTCTTGAATGCTTGTTTTTTATTGGAGTCTTGTTAAAATGTTATGTTGCTTGGTTGCTTTCTCTAACATCTCAGCTTTAGATTTTATCTTGACTGAAGTTAGTTGAACATATTTCACTGATCTCTCTTGACTAACAATTTTGCTTGTTAGATGGTGTCAGGGGAAAAATCTAGATCTACCATCTGAGTTGCTTTTGGGGAATCCTACATAGGCTTCATAGCACTCTTGCCTACGCTGTGTTTCGTTCTTTCCTATCTAAAATGTACCTATTCATGACTCATTTCTGCTACATTGCTTCTCTCAAATAGTTAATGGAAAAACAAAATCCCAAGGTTCTATACTCTCCAACTAATGCTGTGATCTGGGAAAATTTATTTAATTCTCTGAATGTTCTGTTTTCTTTTTGAAAATGAAAATATTACCATTAAGGCAATATTGTATAGCTTGCATTGGTATTAAACTGTTCATAATTGTCATAACCACATGCAACTGTATTCTTATTTTAATATTTTTATGGAAACATTTTCTACATAAAAACATAGTTTAAAGTTAAATTTAATATTACTATCACAAATGAAATTTCAGTATTGCTACCATAAGTATAAAATAATAAAACATCAATGCAGCAAAGATGCCTGACTGCTAAAGACTCGGGGCCTGAGGCTTTCTTTGTTTCTTTTTTAGAGGAAAGAATAGCAAGAGTTAGAGATAGAGACACACCACTGAGGCTTTCTCTTTGATGTAATCAGAAGGAAGAACTTTCACACAATGTGATTCAGGGCTAGTTAATGTACTCCCTGTGTGTCTGAAATCACTTTTTATACCACCCCTTGGGAAGTATAGGACTCAGTTGTCTTCAATAACCCACATGTGGTCTTCACTTTTAGAGACCATGATCTGGAAAACTAATGTAATGAGGTTCTAACAGTTGGTGACTCAGTGGATTTTTTCATATTAGGTTTTCTGCATGAATTTTAGGTTTTAGGGAATTTTTCTGAAGGAGCCGTGTCATTTCCAGCAGTAATCTGATTTTTTTGAAAGAGAAATGATTTTGGTGTCTGATAAATTTTTTATTTGACCTCGAAGAGATTCCTTAAGTTTTTCAGTCTCTTTCTTCTTTGAGATAGAACAACACCCAGGAGGAATCAAATTGTAAAATGTGAAGAATCTACAAACATGCCTGACATACAATAGATGATCAAAATTATACTTCTTTTCATGCAGAGCGTGGTAGCACATGCTTATAACCCCAGTGACTCAGAAGGCTGAGGGAGGAGGATCATGAGTCCAAGGCCAACCTCAGCAACTTAGTGAGGTTCAGCAGCTTAGCCAGTCTCAAAATAAAAAATAAAAAAAAAAAAACATCTGGAGCTGTAGCTCTGTGGTAGAGCACCCCAGGTTCCCCACTGTGGCTCTGATTTTATCTGTCTAAAAAATTGAGATTTTTGTTTTGGTATTGAGGATTGAACTCAGGGGTGCTTTACCACAGAGCTACATCTCCAAATCACTTTTTATTTTGAGACAGAGTCTTGTTGAATTGCTGAGGCCGGCTTTGAACTTGCAGTCCTCCTATCTCAGCCTTCTGAGTTGCTGGGGTTACAGGTGGGTGCCACTATGACTAGATCATATTGGAGTTTCTCAGTGAGGTTTTATTTGAAACAGGGCACTCTGCAGCTAAAGTTTGCGGTCTTCGAAAGTCAGTATCTATTGCTCCCTATGGGAGGGTGGGTGTTGTCTGGATCTCTGAGTAATGGAAGGAAACTTCTGTAGTCACCCACTACAGCATTCACCAGAACCAATGAAGACAGATCTGTGCAAATCTCAAGAGTGCGGGTTGCACTGTTTGAACCATGGGACACCATCAATCCATACTGGTCTCCAGCAACAAGTATTAGCATGTGTGTCCATTCTTCTGTTTTCTTGATAACTTTGAATTCTCTGAAGCAAATAGTTCACTATGAAGTTATCTTGAATCTTCCCTTCCTGCAAAGAAACAGAGGTAAGGGACAGGGCACCAGAACCTTATCTTTCTTAACCAAAGCAGGATGACATAATTCTGCAGGTTGCTGGTCAGAAGCAAGCTCTGGGCCTCAGACTGGCACCTGAGTTAAGACCATAACTTGTCACCTTCCTACTACTAAAACACAACACTTTGACTATGTGCCACTTCAAATGTGTTTTCTGACTATACAACTATCATAGAATTAGAAAGGAAGAATATGAATATTAACCTCCAATTTAACCATTTTTAATAAACTAAAATCTTCGACCCTCATGTCAGAAGACACTTAATCAGTATGTAATTCTATCATCTTTAGGAAGGAAAATGTGAATGAAAGTTTAACCACAAGCAGAAACAACCAACCTAAGTCAAGAAAGTTCTTTACTCATCACTGTTCTCTCAGTTTATTAAAAGAAGTGGAAATTTTTCACTTTGAACTTTGCCTCAAACATGGATAATCATTGTATATACAGTGATAATTTTTCTGTACACGTTTCTGTGTAGACATATTCTACATTTGATTACAAACAGTGAATTCAAGGTGAGTTAGGAGGTAACAATTTAAATTATTACTTAAAATTGTATAGAATATTATTGATTTATTTTATTCCTTATTTTCAAAACCAGTAAAAATATGCCATAAAGACATATATTCCAAATCAGTTAACTTTGAACAATACATCCCATAAAGAGCCAGGTTTTGTGTTAGCTGCTATAAATATATAAGACCAGGTTTTCTTTTCTTTTCTTTTTTTAAACCTTGAAGTGCTCACAATGCAATAGGAAGAACAGAAATCAATCAGATTATTAAAATGTGAATCAAATCTAAACAATCAGAAAAGTGAACAAAATGTCTGGGAAACATGACATTGGGCTAGGAACAATCCATAAACCAGAACATGGGTAAGGAGTCAGCAGAATATTCCGTACATCCTATTTCTAGTACAAAGGAAACCACTCTTCAACTGTTTATGGTTGACTAATTCCTTCCCAATTCTGAGGAGCCTCTCAGTACTGGAAATGAACAATGATTTGCCTTTAAGCAACCTTATTCATCTCTGTTTTGTATCCTACAGAGAAGACAACATGTATTTAAATACTCTACTCTTGTAAAATATAAGGTTTATTCACAAAATGTGCATTTAAAAGACTTTACAAGTCTTTAACTTTGAGAAAAGCTTCCTTTTAATTCATGTTTAATTATTATTTTCATAATGGAAGTATCTTTTTTGATTGAAGAAGTAGAGGAGGAGAATTTTTTAAAAAGTAATCAAACTCTGGACTGTGTAACAGAGAAGACACTCTTCTCTCCCATTCTATCACCCTCTCTATTTTCTCTGCACCTCAGAAATACTTTGGACGGTTGGTTATGTCCTTTTGGACTTTTTTTCTTTTGCCTTTCCATTATAAAAGAGAAAAAGGTTGATTAAAATACAGATATATACAGAATTTTGCAGACTGAGAAAAAATACCTTGTTGATTTTTATATCAATTGCATATACAAAAGATAAAATTTTAGATAAATATGTTTAAACAACTACATGATATTTTAGAAGGAACATTTATAAGAGAAATGAGAAGAAAAATGCTCCCTTGGAAAAGACAATTTTATTTTAAAAGCCTGAATTATTCCGGGAGATAGCTGGTTATCTATTGGAGGAAAAAAAATGATCAAAGAGATTAAATAAATACCAAAGTTGTTTTCAAGCTATCAATGCCTTACAGTCAAAGGGGTTGAATGAAAGAAAATGTCCTAATGTTAGTCTAATTAATTGAAATAATTTTGATTGTAGAAGCAAAATTAATCAGATTTTTTACTCAGCACAAAGAAGAGGCTGGAAAATCAACAGATGAATAAGTTGTCAAAAATGAAAACAACTTCACACCCAGGGCCAAGGAGGTGTGAATATAAATGACAAAAATGGCCAAAAGTGAAGAACAAAGATACATTGTTAAAGAAAGACATGTTTAATCACACATGTTGATCTGATCCAATGTTTGGTTTGTTTATTTTTAATTTTCCAACTGTATTTTCTCCAAGAAGTTGAGGGTGCATTTAAGAGGACCAGTTCTATACACATAACTAATGGGAGAAGAGGATTATATCCTGGAAACGTTGTAAAGGTGCTAATACGGTAGGAAAACAGACAAATTGGTGACCAACAAGAAGTTAGTCGAACCTCAAGCAGAAGGATGGTGACGGCAGTCATGGTGGTTTGTGGAGGGGTGGCAGGAAAGCAAGGCCTCTCCCTGCATGAGATTGGGAGCTCTTCACAACCTTTCTGCAATTTCCTAAAACTTTTACAAGAGACCATCTAGTAGTAATATTTTTTTTTCTTAAGGGAATAAAAGAAGTAAGAAATACAGACTATTAAGCAGTGAGGGGGGCCTTTATAAGGAATGTCTACCAAGTCAATTTTAATACCATTCAACACTGGTGTTTTCAGAATGTTCTTTTTTTTTTTTTTTTTTTTTTTTCTTTTTTTGGTATTTCATTTTATATATTTCATTCCTGTTCATTAATGTCATTAATGCAAGATCACAAGTTAGCAATCCATATATAAGTTTCATATGTGGCAAAAGTGCTGATTTCCCAGTAGGCTCACCAATCAAGGACTGGTCCCTTGACTCAGACCAAATCCAGATAAACAAATAGTGATTAAAAATTGACTAACCCACACATCTCATACACAACAGCACTAAAATGTCAGCAGATTTTGAAATAAGATGATTAGCAATGCAAATATAACTACCTGTGGCTTACAATAAGCAGAATAAACAAAAAATCAGAACCTCCAGAGAATAGCAGCCCTCCAGAACTCTGCTCTAATGACTCTTAAGGACTCAAGACCTAGTTATCTAAATGCTTAAAAGGTTCTTTGCATTTGCTCTTTTCCTTAAACCCACTCAAGCAAAGTGATTTCTTTTTCCTTTGGCCTCCATCACTCCCAGTATTCAGTTCTATTTCATTTGTCATACCGTATTGCAACTATATATGCACTTGGCCATGCCCTTAAGGTTCAGTGTTATGAACTGTGACTTATTTATCTTTGCATCCTCCACCTGAGCATTGTGCCTGGCACATAGTGGGTATTTACGATTCATGAAATAGATGTACTTTAACTGTAATAAAGAGCACTCCTATAAATATTTATATGGATACAATGCAGGGATGTAAAGGATCAGTGAGAATAACAGAATTAAGGCTATACCATCCCATCAGTTTATAAGAATAAGAAAAAGTAGTGTGGTTTTTTTTTTTTTTTTTTTTCCTGCATCAAGTATAGTGAAAAGGGAGAATAATTTGGCTTCAAATATTATAGCAGCATCTTGGGCTCAGTACTAGGGATGGAAATAGGCTTAACTCTCTTTCCTCTATCCTCTATCACCTTATCCTCCCACTTTTGGATGCTGGTTTCTTTTGTAGTAAATGCTGATGTCTATAATTGAGGCCAGGCTAAGGTCCATCGATGTAACAAACCATTAGATGAAAACAGTCATCCTGTCAGATCTATTTCAGGCAGTCAAATTACCCTGGAACTACACGCACACAGACACATACATCAGACCAAAATAGAAACAACAATATCCTAATACTCAGTAATGTCTGTAAGACCATTGATATACAATCTCATGCAAGCAGTTCTCTCTATGATGAAAATAATCATCCAGTCTCTGTTGAAAGGCTGTTTTGAAGCTACAGCATATCTATGATTCATCTTCCCACCCATATGTATAGATTTTCTAGAGATCAGTTGATATCTGCACATCACTTTTGTCTTAAAAACAGTATTAGCATGGTGCAGATATCGCACCAACTGTATATAGCCCTTCCAATTCCTGCCAAAACTAGTGCAAATAATGTATATACATACATACATACATACATACATATATATATATATATATATATATATTTTTTTTTTTTGCACAAGGCATGGAACCCAGGGTCTTTAAACACTGAGCCACATCCCCGGCACTTTTTATTTTTCATTTTGAGACAAGGTCTCACTAAGTTGCTCAGGCTGGCTTTGAACTTGCAATCCTCCTGCCTCAGCCTCCTGAGTCAATGGGATTAAAGGCTTGTACCACTATGCTTAGTTTCAGTGCAGATAATTTGTGACAGGGAAACCAAAAACAAAGCAAAAAACCCTGGGGGTAGGGCCTTAAACATGTAATTCGATAATTTATCCTGAAAAAATACTTTTTCCTTAAAAAAAGCTATGCAAAGTTGATTTCTAAAATGTTAGAATTCTACATTGGTTTTGCTATATAATCACATCTAATACTTTACTATAAGGTGGTGATTGTAGGAAAACAAGACCAACATATATGTATGCCTTGGGAGAAATTATTGTTTCCCCATCCATGGCTGGTTGGAGATATGTCACTAATTATGCCTTGCTATGAAGACCATCAAAACAATTCCACGGCCAGGTCTTCCTGACTATTGTTGGTTCAAAAGGCCCATGCATCCCATTGCATTATTGTAAATGGAGGATAATTGTTATTTTACTATTTAAGAGAAGACTGATAGATAATTTTTATTATTAAATATTTTTTATAACTATATGGCATATAACTTATAATTTAGTAGTATTAGATATATTCTCCTATCTTAAATGAAATTTTATGGCTAAAATTTTCCTTCATCAATAGTTTTTTTATTTTTTAAAATTTTTTTCATATTTTATTGGTGCATTATAATAATATGTCATAGTGGAATTTGTTGTTGCATATTCATAATACACATAATAAAACTATATAATTTGGCCAATATCATTCCCTGGTATTTCTCCTCCCCCGCACCCACCCTTCCCTTTGTTCCCTTTCCTCTACTCTACTGATTTCCCTTCAGTTTTCATGAAATTTCTCCTGTACCCCCACCCCCACCTCTCTTTTACTTTTTCCTGTCTGGCTTCCACATAGGAGTTAAATCATATAACCCTTGACTTTTGAATTTGGCCTGTTTGCTTAATATAACATTCTCAAGTTTCATCTATTTTCCTGAAAATGACATAATTTCATTCTTTATGGCTGAATAAAAACTATTGTTTATATACATCACATTTTCTTTATTTTTATCTGCTGATGGACACCAAAGCTGTTTCCATGTTTTGCTATTGTGGATTGTGCTGCTGTAAACATGGTTATGCATGTATCACTAAAGTATGATGACTTTAATTCTTCAGGATAAATACTGAGCAGAGGTAGAGCTGGATCATATTTCAAGTCCTTTGAGGAACCTCTATATTGATTTCCATAGTGGCTGTACTAATTCACAATTCCACCCACAGTGTAGAAGTGTTCCTTTTTCTCCGCATCCTCTCCAGCATTTATTATTGTTTTGTGTTCTTGATGACTGTCATTCTAACTGGAGTGAGATAAATATGAACATGCATAGCCCAGAGTTTTTAAGTGTATGCATGCAGTTACATGAGTAGGGTAGTAGAGGACAGAGTGCAATTTCCCACTCCATTTCTAGTTTTTCTGTTACTTCTACATCATTCCTGGAAAAATATAGGAGCTATTGTGTATTTAAATCATTTCTAAGATAGTAGTCTTGTAAACAACAGTGAGTTTTATTTCAATTCAAGACCAAATTGCAACAGTCAACATAGTTTTATTGAGCATCTTCTAAATTCATTTGTACATCACATTATAAATAAGCATTATATAATATCCCTGAGATTGGAATAGAAAATAAAAATCTATTTTTCCTTATCATCCCCCAAAGTGCTGATAGGTCTTTAAAACCCAAAGACCCACTTTTTTTTTTTTCTTTTTTTGCGGTGCTGGGGATCGAACTCAGTGACTTGTGCTTGCAAAGCAAGCACTCTACTGACTGAGCTATCTCCCCAGCCCCCAACAACCCATTTCTAATTGCTTGTAAAACAACTGACTCTCACCAAAGTGTTTGTAGGTTTTTTGTTTTTTTATTTTTGATTTTGGAGGGTACAGCAAAATTCTATCAATGAACTGCATGCAGTGGTAGTAATAAGCCCTACATAATCCTTCAGTTTTCCATTGATGTCTTTTAAAGGTAGTATTTATCTCAAATCTGGCCTTACTGCCTTTCTTGCTACAAATTGTATCAGCAATGTTTCTTTCTAGAACCTGGAAGAAAAATTCCATTTTAGATGTAAAGTGAGGATTGAATTGACCCCATGTATTTGAACTTGAATTTTTTATAATTTGGGGTACACTTTCTTTAAGAAGTGAAATCTAAACAAGTTACAAGGGGCTAGTGGAGAAGGGAGCCCTGAAGTTTAAGCTTCATTAGTTACAAGGTATTCTACCTTTGTGCAAATATCAGTGCAGGCTGAGGCAATTCCTTTGCCCTCCATTGTCTGTGATTCTTCTGAAATCTCAGCAATACTCTATTATTTCCATATAGTATCTACCTATACTCACAATTCCACATTGGTCCCCAAACACTGTAGCTATTGTAAATGGAAGATATTCGTTATTTTACTAGTTAGAGAAGATTGCTATCTACCTTTTATTGTTATAAGTTTCTTATAACTAGATGGCATGTAACTTATTATTCCGTACTATAAACTATAAAACGTATATGTTTTAGTCAGCTTCATTTTTTTGCTGCTGCAACTAAAAGACCCAACAAGAATAACTTTAAAGATGGAAAAGTTCATTTGTGGTTCATGGTTTCAGAGTTCTCAGGTCCACAGAGAGCCAGTTCCATCCCTCAGAACTTGAGGTGCAGTTGAACATCATGGTGAAGAGTGTGACAGAGGGAAGTGGCTTCAGACATGGCCACCATGAAGCAGAGAGAGATTTTACTCACCAGATACAAAATACATACCCTAAAAGTCTCGTCGCATGTCCCATGTGGGTGAGGGAAAGGGTTCCTGTAGGAGGGATGGGCTGGCTTCGAAATACAAGCTATAAAGTTTATTTATCAGAAATAACAACAGAAGACAGAATAATCTTAAGAGCAGGGGTATGACTGATTGAGACGTCCAGAAGGGTCTGGCTCTAACAAAGGAAGGAGCCCTGACTTGCTTTATTTATGTCTGTACAGATCAAAAGGGACCATTAGGAGCTTCTTCTGCTAAAAACAGGACGGGGAATGGAAGTGAGCAAGCCATGTGGCTCTAGTGGGTCACTCCCACATCCTAATGCATGTATTTGAACTTTAGCATTGAACCCATGCCGGATAACCACATGACTCAGGTGATCGCGAACAGTTATTAATAACTGTGAGTGAGTTCCTAAGGCCAGATCCTCCTGGTTAATGACCCAACTATGCTTGGCTCTCAAATATAAGCCATGGATGGTTCCCTGCACGAATGCATATCCCTAGTACCCACCTCTTCTAGCCACATCCTATCTACCTATAGTTATCACTCAGTAAATCCCTATTAGGGGATTAATTCATTGATTTGGTTAAGGCTCTCATAACCCAATCATTTTATTTCTGAATATTCTTGCATGTTTCTTACATGAGCTTTTGGGAAACACCTCACATCAAAACCACAACAATAAACAAAGTTCATTTGAGAACTTCTCTTAACTCCATATATATCTCTGGTCCACTCTTTTTTCCTAATATTTTAGAATTCAAGCTTCCAGTCAAGTGTTTATATGCATTGTCTTCTCAATAATGCTTACTGTCTAGTAAAGCTTTTATTTTTGTAACTCTGTAAACAAGCTCTTACCAAAGTTACCAATTTATATTCTGTGCTAATTCCAGTGGCTATTTTCCGTTTATTATCTTTTCTGCCATTTGATGCTGCCAACCGTTTCTTCTTTTTTAAACCTTTTGGGTAAACTTATTTTTCCTGGTTACTTCCCAGTTACTTATCTTTTCCTTCTTATTCTCTTTTATTAGACATACCTTTCTCTTCATCACCACTTAAATATTAATAGCACCATATATTTCATCTTTCCCTTCCATTATTAAAATGCATGTTTTTCTGTATAATTTTTCTCTGACCAAACCTATTTCTCAAGTTCATGCAATTTTTTAGAATATCTGAATGCCTTAGCTAACCTTTATAATTTGGTTAATCACTTTCTTTCATCAATCTATTTACCACTATTCAGCTAGGGATCCTAGACTTTTTCAAATCAGTTCTGTTGCTAAAAATATATTACTTTCCTAAAATGGTGGTCTTTTGTTAATCCCTTCTTTATTTAAGTCCTAATAGTCTTGGTACTGTCAACTCCTCACAGATATTGTATGACTGCCTGAATTATGAAGGTTTTTTCCTGTCTCCCTTCTACAGTGACCTGTGCATACTCTTATTGTAATGATCAAGTAATGACTATTTCTTGTGGCAACAACATTTATCTTTCGTCCCATTATCACCAATGTTTATCAAAGTGCCTTATTAGTAGGTATCTGTGGAATTACTTTATTAATCTATATCAAAATGGAATTAAACTGCCCAAATTTCAACCATAATAACTTTTATGTTGATTTATTATTTTTTCCTTAACCATTAACTTAGTGAAAGGAGAAAAAAGTAGATATTAGTGTGTTAGCTTTCCATTAGTTTAACAAAATGCCTGAGATAAACAATGCACAGGGAAGAAAGGTTAATTTGGGCTCATGTTTTCAATTCATCTTCTCTTGGTTCTGTTGATTTGGGCCTATGGTAACATAGTACATCATGGCAGGAGCACACTGCAGAAGAGAACTGTACCAACCAGGAAGTAAAGATAGAAAGAGGGATCAGGATTCTAATAACTGCTTCAAGGGTATGCCCCCATGACCCAACTTTCTTCCACTAGGCCCTACCTCCTAAAGGTTCTACCATTTCCCAGTAGCTGTGTGGGCCTGGAGACCAAGCCCTCAGCACATAAGCCTTGGAGGAACATTGCAAATCCAAATTATAATAATTAGAAATAACAATAATGGGAGAAATAGAGGCAGGATTCATGGAGAAGAGAGGTAGACCAAGGGGTAGTTTGCTTTTGAATAGAAAAATATTTAATTTTATTTTTGTCTGGCTCCCTGGTTTCTCTGGGCTTCTTGATCCCACATTTCCTTATCTTCCTCTGACCTACTTGTCCTTGTTTTCCAAGGTTTGAGTAGATAATTCAAACCAGAGATTTATTTTGTATAATGTTAAATTATGAGCCACAAACTAGCAGCAATAAAATGTTTAATGTGAAAAGGTTAGTGCGTTTTAAAGAATGAATGAAATGTGAGCTATGTGAGTTTCCATGGCTTACTCATCTAAATAAACTTGAGGAAACCTGTGACCTACAGTAAACCACAACTTTTACTTTACTTTGAAGAACAAAATGGTCCTGTAAGCTCTGTTCTCATCACTGAGATGAGGACATCTAATGCCTAACTAATAAATAACATATGAGATCTGTTATTTAATATTCTCATCAAGTTCTCTTAGGATGCCCTGGCATTACATTGGCATTTTCTTTTATTTTTCTTCCTGTTTCAACTTTCAACTTGTTACTTGACTTGCATGAAGTCTGCGCTATTTTTCTGTCTACTAAAGTTTTAAAATCTACGATTTTCTAAACATTTTGTCCTCAGGTTTTGCTTCCTCCATACCATATTGTTAACTGACCTCTTAAACCCTTTCTCTTCAAAACATGTCCAAACCTGAGCTCTTTCCTCTGAAGCATAACTCTCATTTTCCTTTTCTAAATTAAAATTTTTTCAAGCTGTGACATCATATGCTGTTGGAATCTTCTCTTTTCCTTCTCCTTGCATATTTCCAATTTTGTCAAAATATTAGGACGTGTGGGAAATAGCTCTGGTTTCTCATTGTGAAATTCTGCCCATTAGATATAAAGCTTACTTCCTTTTGAAAAATTTAGTCATAAATGTTCTGCATTTTGACACACTGATTCAGATTAAAACTGCATTAGTAATTAAGCCATAAGCTTTTTATCCTTCCTTTGATTTGTATCACAAAACAATTAATAATCTGTTGCTTTTTATATCCCCTCACACATATTTCCAAAACATTTATATAACTTGGATGCTTACTCTAGGGTTTTATACAAACTTTGTGGATTTTGTTAGACTTGTAGAACTTTCTGAAATGTACTCATCAAAAATTAGCACCTCCATTATGAATTCTTTGGAAATGGATCCCAGGAGAAATCTTGGCATATAGCAAATCAACTAGGAACAAGTTTAATAAAATCAGTGTAGTAAGTGAGGGAATAACACACAAGAGTTGTTTTGATAACAGCATACCGCTGGTGCATGGAATAACATGAAGCCAAATGCCAACTGCTTAAAAATATCTCAAATTAGAACTCAGTAAGTGCCTGGTGACTTTTTTCTCAGACCAATTCTTATAATACAGCAATCAAGGTGACATATGCAGTGGGGTGTTGGGAGTGCTCTTGGGCAAAGATGGTCCCTCTTCCCTAGTACTAGGAACTATGGCATTTATCTTAAAACAAACAAGGTATCTATCAGAAACTTGGTAATTGTGCAGGAAAATTTTCTGTAGCTTTATACCCTATTTCCTGTCTTATTTTAAAGAAAGTAAAATACTCAACAATGCATTTATTTCACAAACATTTAAAGTTAATGATTAACCTGCATGATATTTATACATTCTAATCAACTTAAAGAGTTTTGTTTGTGGACTAATGAGTCTTATTTTTCAATTGCTAAATTTGAAATTGAACCAGCTTATTTTACTATTAGGTAATACGGTGATAACATTCATAGTTTCTTTTTCTGGAAACACATATTTTTTTCTGATATATCAGAATTAAAATGCAAATGTCCTGTTCTGCAATTCTAAGAATGGCAATCTAATGGCATGATAACAAGATAAAATACTTATGTATTTATAATATTGTATTGACTATTGGATATATGACACAGTTAACTCATAATTACCGAACACTCTGAAGTGAGAACTATCATTTACCCCATTTTACAAATGAGAGGATTGAAATACAACCAAATTATACAGCTTGACTGAGATTTCAAAGCTTATGAATGCCAGCACCAAGATTCAAACCCAGGCAGGGTGGCTTCTTAATATTTTTGTGGTTAATCTCCCAATATAATTTTTTGAGATGTACTTGTCTCACACCACTGCACAACACATCACAGACAAGTTGAATGAATTTGGTTTGGTTCATCTTGTACATTCTGAGTTCCATTTCTGTTTTCATTTTTCCACAACCATGGAGAAAAATAATTGTCTAACTTTTTATGCATCTATAAAACAAAGGCAAAATATCTACCACATAAGGCTTTCATTAAGTTTACATGACCTAATATTCTTAAAAGCACTAAGTGCAGTGGTAAGTACTTGATAAGCAGAATCTAAATTGTTATACTTTTCTTGTTACATAAACCCTCTGCATGTGTTTTCTACTAGGTTGTGCCCTCAGATATCCTTTGAGAGGGTCTGTTTTGAAGTCATGGATCCTGTTTTCTGGATTAGAACAAAGTATAGAGAGATTTTCCACACAGAAGAGAAAAGAAAGCCTACCTAGCTCCTCAGCCGATAGTTGAACAAACCAAATGGACAGACATATTAAATATCCTAGAGGTTGTTGCTGTAAAGTTTCCCTTTGTTTCACTTATGACTAAGTTTATACATTAATGTTATAAAATTATTATCATTTCACTCCACATATATATAATCTATTCAATCATTCAAGCAAGAAGTATACCCTACTATATTAGCCATAGAGGTCTATAATAATAAGCAGACCAGATTGCTGTTAGTTAAATCTAAATATATTTAAATGAATTTTAAAATGATCTTCCTAGAAACAGTATGGTTTCTCTTAGCCTCTTGTCTTTACTTCTGATCTGTGAGGAGGCATAAGTCAGAAAAAATTGGAATGATTACTTCTGTCTTCAAAGTTTTCCCCCATGTGTTTTCATGAATGTCAGCTACATAATAGGGAAAAAAAATGTTGCTGTAAATCCAATTTCCAGGAAACAGAAAGTATTTCGTTCTATATCCCTAAGATTAATTTGTGAATCCTGAGAAAGAACAGTATTAAACAAGGCAGTGTAATAGCTGATGTGTAAATAAGACTCTTTTCTTTACATGAATAGTTTCTCTGTCCTGTTCTATAATTCTAATAGTGATGTATATTTCTCTAATGGCATTTAAATTGAACCACTTAGCATGTTCTTCATGAAATATGTGAAAATTATGTACACACAATGGTCATAATTAGATGGTTTTAGGAAAGAAATGCGTTTCCCATAAGATTTCACTAATAACTCTCCACCTGTGATCTAGAGTTGTCATCATTTTCCCAAGGTCACAGAGGTTCCTCAAATGAAGTGGAACTGGAAAGAATGTCACATGTGGGATCTTCATACAAGTATGGAGTGAAAAAGCATGAGAGGGATGAGGCTTGTCTTGCCAGTGTTCTTTTACTAGTCTAGAGAGTGAGACCACAGTCTGGGGTTCTGAGTAGATCATTTAATACATTTTGCTTTACTTCATTAACTTTTAAAATGTGCTTTAAAATTGTTTTCTTATTACAAAGTAAATCAAGTTCATTAAAAAACTGACAAATGAGAAGACAAAAATAATTTTTAAAAATCACTTCTACTCTTCCAATTTAAACTTAGCAACTCTTAATATTTTGTTTAATGTTTTTCAGTCTTTTTAAAATGCATGCATTTACAGATAGATCCGTAGATCCTTTTGGATTTTAACAAATTTTTGATCCAATATTTTTAATCCCCTGTCAATTCCCCCCTTCAGGTAGTCTAGTTACTCTCAACAGGAGGGAGTAATGTCACCATACAGAGGACATGTGAAATGGCATGGAAGCCATGGATGGAGGTAAGGGTTAGTGGTTACAGTACTGCTTGTCAGTTTGCTCCACCTCAGTCCCTGACGGTTCCTTTGGGTTTCATGGATAGTAGATGAATCTCCAAGAAAAAGCCAGTGAGTGTGAATGTGGGTAACCATGTAACCATCTGAGCCTGGGTGGAAGCAGGGCCGAAATCAGAATTTAAGTACAGGTTAAGATAATTTAAATTTATTTCAAAAAATAAATTATAATTGCATACTTGAATTTTGGAAAGAGAGTGGACCTGCCACATCATCTGCCATAACCTTAGTCTCTCTCTCTCTGCAGCCTTTTATATTTCTTTACCTCATTCTCTTCTACTTCCTTTTCCTTCTCTGCACACCAAGGAAAACACATGTTTTTTTTACATTTTCTTTGTTTTAGACACTTAAACACATTTGAATGCAAATATCTTTATTGGTTTTAGGGGAAAATAATAGTTATGAACTCCTACTGAGAACTGAATACCTGATTTTAAAGTCAATTTATTAAACACACCCAAAAGGGTGGGAATGCCCAAGACAACATAAGACCAATGTGGTATTAATTTGGAGCAGGATTGTCAGTAAAGAAACATTACATATGCCATCATATTCACTCAATTTTAACTATTGGAATAAAGCACTGAAAATTATGGAAAGAAGGAAGAAACAAAGCCTGAGAGTTATTACCTTTCAATAAATCATTCTTTTAATAATCAATCAGTCAAGATGCTGGTGAAAGCATTGTACACTTTAAAAAACACACACACACACATCTGGGGTGGACTGACACCAGAATTAAATCAGGATTTCTGGGTATATGACTGGTGTACCAGTGTTTTATTCTTTTGTTTCTAAGATATGAATATACTTCAGAAAAAGCACTGGGGACTGGGAACTGAGGTGCATGACTGTTTTGGTGAGCTTCCAGTCAATAATATTTCAGGGACAGAGGAAGAGAATCCATTTTGGGGAATTGAAAGCACTGGCACTGGGTTCCAAGCTTAGCTGGTAGACCAGCTTGAGTTCACAATGACTGAAGCTCCAGGGAGCTATAGAGGCTGTTGACAGCTGGAAACCTCTGGAGAAATAGAGCAGTAAAAGTTTCTATCTTGGGAGTAAGGGAGAATTACTAAAATTGTTACATGTCAAAGAGATTTCAAGAAATATAGTATAATAGGCATTGAATAGCTGATGTAATAGCCATGATTACAAATAATGGGTTTATAACTTTAATATTTCTTTTAAATTGCATTGCCTTTTGCTTAAGTTTCTTAAAGGGTATTATCTTTAGAGAAGTTTTCATAGGATGCATTTTCAGTAAAGTAAATCAATATGTCATTCCTTTTGGATTGACTGACTGTTGACCAGGCCTTGTGTTCTAATGATGTCATTCATTTGAATGAAGGTTCTGAAACACTGACGGCTGCAAATAGGGTTAACCAGGAAGGACATAGCTTTAAACACTCATATTTAGCAAACTTAATAGAGAAGGTCTGTAGAAGTTTTATAAGCAGATCTCTTGCTAGGTTGCTCTAAGAAACTTGTTCTCAGGGAAGAGATTTCAGAAAAATTGAATTAGGCTTAAACTGTGTAAGATTCACATCGTATCTTCACCTGGATGAAACAGATATACAACAAAGCAAAGATGATATTCCTTAAAATTAAAAATGGGCAGTTCCGTCAGGAAGACAAGACTAACCAATCACCACTACAAAAGTATTTACTGGGATTTTCTTCTCCAATGTGTGAATAATAATCCCCAGATATTCATTTGAGTTATATACTTTGTAACTATAAATTTTTTAAACATGTGCATTATTTAGTCATGAAAATAGGGCTTTTAAAACTAATATGAAATGTTAAATCAAGTCAGTATTTATATTTTAACTTGTAATTTTTTATTCTGATTTATTTTTCTGTTTGCTTTCCTTTGTCAAGTATTGCTAAAACTGATACTCATGCAAATTATTAATAGCAAATGGAAACCAGTTTTATTATTGTTATTTTCAGAAATTTATTTTTAATGATATTCAGACTGGTATGAAGCATATTTTTGTTGTTTTTTGGGTTTTTGCTTTAGTTTTGTTTCCTTGAACTTGCAGTATATAATGACTGTTTCTGATTTCTTATGATTATTGTAAAAGTCCCAGAAAAAAGCAACATAAATTATAATACACTATTGTTGGGCAATCATTTTTTGTTATATGTTTGTTAGTACAGAATTGATTGGAACATGCCACAATCCTACCTTGTCTGTTCTGTTTGAGCAAATAGTGTAATAAATAATGTACTGGAAGGAAATATTTCTGTTTGATTTTTTTAAAAAGTAAAAACTATCTAATCAACCACACATTTGAATTTGCGATAGTCTGACAGATTTAAAAGAAAATTCTTTATTCTTTTTTTTTTTTGTGTGTGTGTGGTGGTGGGGATTGAACCCAGGGCCTTGTGCAAGCACTCTACCATCTGAGCTATATCCCCAGCCCCCAAGAATTCTTTATTCTATATCCCCATTAAAATGAATTAAACTGGTATCATAAGTGTTGCAGGTACATTACTATTTAATATAATAGTTGGTATGTAACCCTTTTCTTTCTGTTGAACTCAGATACCTAATAATACTTTATAAAAATGAACTTACATTTTCATTAATTTGCAACAGGTATTTGTGAAGACATTCCAATGTACCAGGTATGCTATTTTCATGACTGTGAATGAATGTGACCAAAATGGCCAGTTTCCCTTCTCATAGGAAGTTCAAATCCCAGGAGAAGGTGAGGAGATCCAGAAAATATGGAAACAAAAGCAAAGTTCTAGAGCCACAAGTGCCATGCAAAGTAAAATAGAAGGAATAGAGTAATGGGTGTAAGCTAATTAGATTAAGCATCCAAGAAAAGCCTTCGGAGGGTCAGATTTAAGGTGTAACTGGACAGGCAAGAAAGAATCAGCTGTCTGAAGATGTGAAGAACAGTCCATATGGAGGGAGTAGCTGATATGCAAGCACTAAACCAGGATCAAGCTGGACTTTGGGCAGGATCGGTAGTGAAGGGGGATGTTGATTTGGGTGTGGATTTTTGAAGGAAGGTCAGAAAACCTTTTGATATTATGGCAAGAAAGGAAAACAATTAGATTTATGCTTTGAAAAGATAATTCTGGTTTCTATGAATGGACTGAAGAGGGACAAGGATTGAGGATGGACATTGTTTCAATAACTGATGAGAGAGGTGGTGGTTACTCAGATGTGTGAAATTAGAATTCTCAAAGAAGTCTGGTCAAACATGTGGAAAAACATATGGAAACATATTTGTAGAATATTCTAGGAAGCCACCCTGAACTCCATGGTTGATGCCAACCATATTTTTCATTTCCTCTCTTAGAAATCTAGTGCTTTGGGTCAAATGAATAATTTAATAAATTTATAAAGAGAAATAAATTAAAAACTAGGGAATTTTCAGGAAACTATCTTTTTTAATATTAGCAATTTCAGTTCCCTCTTACATACAGTGATAGTCTTATGTTATTAGATCACCTCCAGGGTCATCTTGTGCTTTATGCACTGGACAAGGGTAAAAAAAAATGTTAAAAGATAAGAGAGAAAAATCAGTGTAGAATAGAGGAATCAGTAAAGGTTTTCTATATTATTTTCTGGAATTTGTTCTAAAGACTGTAAGAAAATTATGATGTCTTCAATATATTTTCAAGCAAACATTCTTAAAGAAAGGATCCTGTTAAGTTAGTTAAATCAACCTACTCATAATTCAGTTACTAAAATCTGTATCTGCTAGCCATTTAACTAATCCTATGAACCACATGCCTTTTTATTTGTTAGATTTCAGAGTTCCCTATCAGAACTGCCGTGTTTATTGCTGGCTTCATGGCAATGGTATTTCTTGAGGTGAACCTGTACCAGCCAGAGAAAAGCGGATAATTGGACCCTGAAACTCTTAGCCCACATTCAGAAACTACCAACCAGTGTTCAATCTTGTTTCTACCATTCACGGTTTTCGTGGCATTTAAAAGTTCACAGCACATCTGTGTCTCTGTTCCACCTCTTGATATGGGTAGTGCCTTGGATGGGATATAGGTTAATATATCCTTTGTATAATCCATTCCTCCAGTAGTGTTGTTATAGCTTTAAAATCCATGTCTCCCTTCTATAACCATAGTCATCCAGGACTCCTTTAATGTTATTTAGAATTCCACTCGCGACCTAATATAAATGAAGATGATGACTGTGAAAAGAAAACTCCTGTATGTTGAAGTGTCCAAAGACACACAGTTCAATAATACTTTGGTGCTGTTACTTGATTTGTCCATTATATGGTAAAGCTAGAGTTTAGTACCCTTGATGACCTTTTCCTGCCAGATTCTAGTTAGATGGAGCAGCCTCCACTTGTTCTTAAGCTAAAATTAGAGAATTGATATGTAATAACTGTATAAACAAGTAAGAATAATACTACCAAATTATGGTTTTGAGAACTTAGTGCTAGGCACTGTGCCTGGTGCTATGCACACGTTATTTGCTTCCTCTCTCTTAACAATTCTAGCAAGTAAGTGTTTTTACTCTTGGTATTAAACGTAAGAAGGAACTGAAGAGAGGTAGAGAGGTTAAATGAACCGTCCAAGTCTACAAGTGAATGGTAAAGCTAGGATTCTGACTGTTTACTGCTATTAAAAGGTACCCATGGCAGCTTCCTAGTCTTAAAACAAAACAAAACAAAACAAATCAAAACAAAACAAATCAGTCGAATGTTTTAAGAATCTAACTTTGAGGAATGTCAGGTGCAGCAAGCATGTTTTATAGATAAGGAAAGTTAGTGTGAATGTCTGGACAGATCTAAGACTAGAAACCTTGTCTCCTGGCCCCCTGTTTGTACCTCTTTTCACTAGAGTGCAAATTTTCACCTCTCAAGCTGTTTGGACTGTGTAGAGTGCTGAGCTGCTGGAAGTGTCACAGAGAAACCCAGCAGGGTGAGGATTGTTAATAGATTTTATTAATTCACCAAACATTTGTTAAGCACTTACTACGTGCCAGGAACCATGATGTGATGTGGTATGGAAACGAAGACTGATGGTAGCATTATAACTATAAGAAGGTAGTTTGGAAATTGGTGTCATTAGTAATGTTATTATAGATAATACTCAATAGTTTGTATAAATTTATGTATACAGAGAGTCTACTCATGGCAGTAAAAATAATTTTGTTTTCCTGGGTTTATTTGCTATGTTTTATTTGCTATGTTTCTGAAAATGTTCTTAAATCTGTAAACCACATAGAAAACAGTGTGGCACATTATTATGGAACAGAGTGCATTTTCTGATGGTCTTTCGTAAAGGTTTTTGTGTATGTGTAAATGCCATAAGAGATCAATGTCTCGCTTACAGACACCATTCTTGTATTGATGGCTATAGTCAAAATGACTGACAAATGCTTCATATCAATGATGCATATACAAACACATCTTTCCTCGAGAATAGAAGTTGATGTGACTGTCCTGAGACAGATGCTAGAATTAGGGGGCATCATCTGTACCAGACTCTGTTTGAGACAGCTGGAAGCCTCCCAGTAACTTTATCTAGAATGCAAACAGACTGTTTGGCTGCTACACCCCAGCCCTCTGTCTTTGTTAAAGTTATTCTCTTACGTAGATACTTTGCATTAGGCTCAAAGAATCTTCTCAGATTATTCTGCCTACCATCTCTTTTCTTCAAAATTTCTAAGTTGGAAGAGAAGGGGAAGTTGTTGCTTTAATTTTTATCCTTCTCCTTCTTTTTCTACTTGGTCCTCTCCACAGTACAACAGTTTTATTAGAAATCCTCTAAAAGTAAGATCCTAACAATGTAGGCAAATTAATTTTATCTTTGGTTCCACATCAGCTGCCTAAATGTTTGTCCTGTATTAGGAAAGGCATGTAGCCACTCTAGGCCTTGCTTAGTTATTTTATCCATAAAATGAAGTAGGCCTAAACTAGCTAGAGCAAGAACAGATTTCTTTGTGGTGACATAAATTTACTTCATTGAATACAAGGGCAATTTTTTTAGTAAAGTATCAGAAAGGTGAAGACTATCTGAATGTTGTATCCATCTTGTTTGTTTTTCTTCCTTGGAATTGGCTTCATTATCTTTCTTTTGTACACTAACATTTTATGTTTTTCTTCTCCACATAATAGAAAATATGACTGCCAATCACTTCTATGCTCTTTTATTCTTTTAGTTAAGATCAAGATTACACTGACTTTTGAAAAAATATTCAGTCCCATAATTCATTTTAGAGTAGTCTAATTGACCTTTGGCCCAGTCAACTAAGGCCAACTGGTAGTGATTTCTGTCATAACTGAATCGATGCATTAGGGAAGAGAAGACTGGGAATGTTCTCAAAAGTGTAGTTTTGGTTAGACACAGTAGGTATCAACTAGATCAGCTTTTGCATTTTCTTATGAAAAAGTGACATCCCTTCTCTTCTTTATAACTGAATGATATTGATAAAAGATATTGATGACAAGGTAGCAGTACTAGGGGCTGGGTTGTGGCTCAGTGTAGAGTGTTTGTCTGGCATGTGTGAGGACCTCGATTCGATCCTCAGCACTGCATATAAATAAATAAATAAAATAAAGATCCATTGACAACTAAAAAATATTTAAAAAGCCATACTAGTAATAGTTTTAGTTATTTGGGTCATATCTTAAACATGTTCTAAATGTTGCTCATGTATTAGCTCCTTTAAATGTCAAAACAACATACTCAGTGTTCAATAAATATTAATTGATGGTATTGTTATAAAGGACATTTACTTCATTTCCTGAAAAGAGGGAGTCTCATCTCTTAGAGTTTCCAGTTTTATATTTAAACGAAGAATTTTAATTTCATATTATCTTATAGTTTTTGCTCTAAAGATGTTCATATCTGTCAAAAACTAAATATTTAAAATCTAGCTGTCCATTTCCCCACTTCTCAGTCAGGTTTCAGGTTCTTGATACTAACACCAAACTGAAAGAGTCAAGATTGAGAACACGGAGGTTTTGTCTATTCCTGGTTGTCATCTATTATCAAATACTTTTGCTCACCACCCATTTGTATTCAGTGCTGAACAGAATGAACTACATAAAGCCTTTTATCTCTGAGAACAGCACACATGCAGAAATACTTAAGCCAATAATAATCTTTCATTAACTTTTACTTGAAGTAGTCTCACATACACTGTCTTATTTGATAAACTGGTAGAATGTGGAATAAAACACAGGCAGGAACATATCCCCTGGTAGTAAAAGCAGATATTTTAGGGAAAATGAAAATGGGGGTAAAGGAAGATGCCTATTGATTCTGTATTCACTACCTGTCAATCATTGTGCCTTGTAATCTACTGACCTGCACAGCATTCCTATAGTTTTACAAATGGAAAATATCATGTGAGACTCAGATTTCAAATAAATAAGCCAGGTCATATTGCCTGTAAACGAGGAAGCAGTTTTCCAACTTAGGACTTCATGATCCTGAATATGCTTTTTCTCCCCACTATGGATGATAGGGAAAAAAATTAGGCTAACCTTATAGAAAATATAAGCATACTTTACTTATTTCAAAACTAATAGTGACTTTTCCTTACTCAGTATTATTTAAATCTTCTGTGTATGCCTCATTTTTTTTTTAACATTTCAGGTTAGATTTATTCTCTCCATTTTTGAAAATGAAAACATTTGGCCACACCCATATACTTTGTATAAGTGACAGAGCCAGGATTCAAACCTAGGTCTATCTACTTTCAAAATCCCTGTGACTTTTGCTAATATCTTCTTTTATTGTCTTTCCCAATGGATAATCAAGAGTTGGTTCTTCAGCCCTTCAGAAGTATTTCTGTAATTATTGAGAAATAATTCTAAATCAAATTTGTTCACAATAATTATGCAATAGTGTTTTCTCTAATTTAATTTTCTTCATCTGAGAATTTGAATAAGAGGGAAATTGCTCTTATCCCATGAAAATAATTTTTCCCCTGCAGATTTTTAGTCTCTAGCTGGGTGTCGCCTGTTCTAGCTCATGCATAGCTGTCAGATACACTCTGTGGGTTAGCTTATTAAATTCATTCTCATAAGTGGATAATTTTATTGCCTTTATCATTTTTGTTTCAGTGCTATGAATTCCCCCTAATTTGTCTAGTTGTCCGATAGAAGAGGATAAAGTGGAGTAAAGTAATAATCTTCTCAAGGAAGTCATTTGTCTTCCTATTTATCTTTCCTTATATGTGTGTACAATCGACTCTCAATTATTTGTATGGATGAAGAGGGAGCATCGTGCCATGGATAATCCAAAAGTGATTTGCTGAAGATTTACCTTCGTGATTATCTTTTGTGTAGGTGGTGTTCTCTACATACACTTTAACTGAACTCATAAAAGAGAAAAGACCTTTAAGTGTATTCATTGTCAAAGAATGGCTGAGTTAAAATGAAGTTTTTTTCCCTGTGAATCATTTATATAGAAAAGACAAAAAATGAAATATAAAATCTCTCTGTAAGGATATATATTGTCATATTTGGAGTACCATATTGGTAATCAGACTTTGGGTTAAGCTATCCTGGACCACTTTCTATTTATGGATTTGTCAGTATTGAATTGAATAAAAATCTGTGCATAACTGTTTTAAAGCCATTCAGTAATGTAATAAAATGGGACTGTGAAAACTTGATCTGTCAACCTATTTTTCCAGGATCACCTGACTCTGTATTCTTGTAATAAGTCCAAAGAAACTTTTAACACACACTTGCCTTTTTAGTATGGGCAATCTCTTGTACAATCTTTTCTGTTCCATTTTATATCCGGTTGATCATTTTACTGATCCTGTGTTCATGATGCCTTCCAAGTTAGTGTCACTTTTGAATTTCACTTTTCATGTTAGTAATGAAGACTCTAAAATTTGAGACCTAAATAAACATTGGTGACATCTGATTTCTTCCCCCAATTTCTTCCTCTTGCTGTTTATCACCCCCTCCCTTTTTATAGCTCTTTAAATGGTTTTCAGACCATCTGAGGATAATCATTTTCAAGCCAATTTGAACTAATTTTGGAAGACAGATTTTATGAAAAATTGAATTAGGTACTTTATGAAAACCTAAATATACTTCTTGTACCAAAGTCCTTTATCCATTAATCTTGTAATTCTATCAGAAGAAGCAATTAGGTTTGTTTGGCATGATTTGATATCTATATATCCATACACTCATTTATTATTCAAAGGGCATCTCTTATGTTCTCTCCATGTACCACTGCTTTATCTTGATGACTCCTATTAGTAAAAACACAAATGATATTAAGATAACTATTATGCAATCACAGAAGTGTTAACTGCATTCGTTTGTTCATCAGTTGATGGAGAGCACCTATGGTGTGTGTGTTTCTAGTGTAAATTCTCATGTGACAAATGAGCATATAAGACTGATTGACATATAGATGATTGGTCAAGACTTACGAAAAAGTCTTGTTCTCGTACCTACTCTATAAAACTTATCCCACTATATATTTATAAATGTATTCATTCATTTCTCTGCCATGTTACTACTTATACCCAGGATACTGTTTCACCTTTAGAAATATCAGAATTCTTCATAAAATTTCTTAGGTCACTGTTGAGATAGTTATTCCTTCAGGTTTTTAAGACAGTGTCATATGAATTCATTTTGTGGAAAATATAACTATTCTTATAGGAAGTCAGTAGTGCTTTGAAAAACTGCAGCTATTTTCTTTCATAATGATAGTCTTTAATAAAAAAGCCCTATTCTAATACCCACATATGCCATTTTACTATGCCAAAGTATGCAAATGCTCTCATAAAATATTATTTTATAGTCATCTTTATTTCTCAATTTCTTTGCTCAGAATCTGCATTTATTACTTTAATTTTAACATCATTTGAACAATATTGCCACATTTAACAAGCAAATAAAAATCTCCTTGAATTTTCTCCTTGTTTCTTAAAAATTAAACATACAGTATATTTTAAGGGAAGCAGATATTTTATATGAGTATATAAATATTTAACAATTTGTACTTAAGTGAATTAATTGCTATATATGTAATCTAGTTCTAAAGCTGGAGGTTGTAAACATCTGTTTTCCTACAGGTATGTAAATATGGTCTCCTTACGTGATAAAATTCTCCTTTTTAAAAGACAGGGACATGCAGTGGCTCATTCAGTGGCTTGTCCTTCATTGAAAAAAATCACCTATTTTTATCTTCTAGGCATTCATGTCTTAATACCATAATTGTTCTTTGAAAAACTTTTGCTAGGCAGTTATACAGTCAATTCTTGACTGTGAGTTAAGTTCATAAGTTACAAATATCTTTCTAAGTCTAACAAAAGCTGAAGTTTGCCGGGTGAATTGCCTCCTAATTGTCAGATGGTTGCTGCTAGTGAGCATTAATGTTGCATGTGAAAGCCCCAGAACTGACAGCCCCTTAAATACATACATATATTCTTAATTTCCCTGGAAATGTAAGGTTGAATTCAGCTTCAAAGATACAAGGAATGCAGATGTTTACAGAATCAGCAGCAGTCAGTGCTCATTTGCAAAGAATTACCCCAAGTGCTAGACCCTGTCCTCAGAAGTAGAGAACAAATTTGTAGGAGTGTGGTGTTTGGAAGAGCCCCTCCATGAGGACTTGTGTCTTTTTAAGCTATAAAGTTATTTAGACTGAAGCAGAACTCTCCTTGACATGGTTAACATTGACCAGTCAGGAGACAGAAAAAACCTTGTGATTTTGCCAGATATAATGTAATTTGTACCCTGATATTATGTGATGTTGTTACATGAGTTGTCACACACTGCCATCCAGAAAGAGTGTGTCTTTATTTGTTTCCTCTTTTGTTTTTTAATATGTCAGTGGTAACACTCTTGCTCATTTTTCTGTGGCACAGAAACATTGCCAAAGACTCTAGAACCTTCTAGAAAAGCATTATATTACAAGCTGCTTACTTGCGTTTTGTCTTCCAAAACCTACGTGCTGAGGACAGTTTGGCTGATCATAGAACAATCCTACCTCCCTCACCACCACCCTTTTTTTTTGTTTCAATGACTGGTTTGTAGAAAATGTCTACTCAATCAACATAACCTCATGCGGGACTTTGAAACCCTTGCTCTGTGAGCGGTGGATGCCAGAAACATTTTTAACTTTGCACGAGGGTAATATAATCTTTCAGCTTATTTTTGAATGTAAGGAATGAATTTTTACTATTTATCATGAGATAAAACCCTGTCAAGGACTCATTTGCTGAATTGTGGTATGTGAAGGATTGCCAGTCTGTCTTCACTGAGTGAACTCTGAGGCTCTTGCTTTTAGAAAATAACCATGAAACACTAGGAACCCCTTAATAACATGTGGCAATTATAAGAGTGAATAGCCATTACCTGAAAAAAATGATTGCTCACCATACCCTTAAAAGGTTTATTAAAACACCACCTCAAATATATTATTCTTTCTTGCCTATTTTGTTTAAACTGAGGATACTAGGTCTGTGTTAAATTCCTTTTATATGAGGAGCTGATTTTCTTTATGATTGATGACCTAAAGAGAAAGTGATTATACTTTTATAACTCTACAAGATTTAGAGCAATCATTAATGAACAATACACTATACGTCCTTAGATTCATATCTATTAGACTATAATTAGTTTCATCTATCTATCTATAAATTAAATAAATAATTTTGCATCTGAACCCAGTTATGAAAGGTGGCAATTGTTGTTTAAGTTACTGTGCATATGCCTGTTACTCTGATATATATCATGTTCATGCCTTCACACACACACACACACACACACACACATACACACACACAGACACATATACACTTTGTAAAAGGATGCTTAGCAGGTATGAAGATACATTATCTAAATTGAAGCTTGTGTGATGATATTTATTTGCTTTATGATTAATAGTAACATTTAAGTTTTTCATGATATCTTACAATTAAGTTTTTGAGTTATAGGATATTAAAAGATTATGGGTGTTGTTAGACTAAGAGATAAAGGGTTGATCATTCAGTAAGTTCTGTATAGCACAAACTGGTTGTTAAAGGTAACTTAGGCTGATTTTTTAGGAACCCAGCTGAAAGTTTTGGTAGAATCATCTTTGCTATCTTGTCTTGGCTAGTTAGAATATAGACTTTTTTCAAAAATAGACCTATTAAGAATAGAGAATAAAAATATATATAATTAATGGGAAGGAATTTTATAATATCTTTTAATCATGAGGTTTTAAATTTTTTGAACTAATATTTCTACTTTCAGAAAATTGTGTATGATATATATGAAATGTTTATTATAGCACTATATCTAACAACATAAAAGGAAAGAGAACAAAGTTTGATCAATAATAAATTATAGAATTTTGCTGTACATATAGTAGAAAAATGTAATATGAACAGGCATTTTATAAAGTCGAATTATATAAAGTAGAATAATATACTAACACTGGTAGATAACTATATGAAATGAACAAATAAGTTATAAAAGAGTATATATAAGTCCCTTTGTATAGAATTAATAGTAATAATATTAGTATTAATAGTATACCAATAAAGCATAAAATGCTAATTTAGTAATATTTACTGTCAATAACTCAATAATTGATAGCAATATTATATTCATTATATTATATTAATATCTGTAGTTCTAGTATTTGCAAACAAACTAAAAATACAAATGGAATAATAGTCACCTGTGAAATGGTGAATGTCTTTGAAGGTAAAGGTCTTAGAAAACTTTCATATTCCATGTTCTGTATTTTGGTATGATAAATATGTGTATAATGAACTCATAGTACTATCTTACTACAAGAAAACTTAAGTACCCTAAGTTAATTATACATATGTATATTTTTATGTGTGCTTACCTGCTTTCTGATCTCTCTTCCTTGCAAAGATAATTATAGTTCGATAAATTTGTCTTTTATTACCACTGCTACCATTAAGCTAGTATAAAATATATTTAAGCTAAAAGGCTCCAATAATTGGAAATGATCTGCACTATTTCATTTAATTTACATTTTGAAGGATGGTATATAACTGTTGGTACAGTTTGTGGCTCTAGAACCAAGCCAAGGGGAAAATAGTTCATGTCACCAGAAATTGAATCAACCGTATTTTTAGTACTGTAAAATCACTTCATTCACTAGTCATTACAAATTTAGGGTGTTTATTTGATTTTATTCTTTCAGTGACAAAGTTTAAGGGACCTCGTCCTCAGGATTGCAAACAGATTCAAACTCTGCTATCTGACTTTCATCGGAGGATTTCTTCTTCCACTTTCGCTGAGATATCAGGAAGGGTACTCCTTTCTCTAAAAAATATAGAATATCCTTTGGATAAATACATTGTTTACAGCTCAAATAGAAAGGACAAGAGTAGTATATAAAAACTTCAGGTTTGAAGATAATCAGTCTGAATTTGAACCTTGTCATGGTAGCCTAAATCTCTGACTTTCTGAAGATTCTTTAATCTCTCCAGATCTCTAGTTCCTCACATGAAAAAAATAATAGCAAAATTGTAGTTATCTAATTGTGACTGTATAAAATATTAGGTCATTAATACATGTACAGATACTTAGAATACTGACTGATACATAGAAAGCATTCGTTAATATTCATTTTTATAGTTTTATAAAATTATACCTTTACAGTTGTATAAAATTACATATGCAGAGAGTTTTTTCAATATTTACTTAGTGTTTTCTATATTCAAGGTTTTATTCTGGGGTAGATATAAATGTATCAAGATATAAATATATTCAAATAATCTCTCCCAGAATTAACATGATTTTAGTGCTGTGATATTTTTCTTTACTAAGAAATATAGAAAATTATTATAACATACTTAAAAAAGAGAACAAGATACCCAGCATGCAGATTAAAAATCAAGGGGAATGAAAAAGAAGAGAGGAAAAGATTTCTGTAAGGAGTCTTAAAGTTCCCTTAAGAGGAGTGTAACATTCCAAGAAAAGCAGGAGTTTAATAGGAGAGATGATAGAAGTGAGCTGGGGAAAAGTACACAGGACAGAGAACGTGGTGACTTCATAACTGGTGAGGGACAAACCAAAGGATAAGCCCAAGCACCCACAATTGGAAACTTCAGACACCCCAAGTGATGAGACCTTTTTAGGAACAGCATCTGATTACAGAATTGCTTGTAATACGGCAATGATAATGAAAAAATGTGAACTCACCAGTCTATTTAAAGTCTATCTTAAAAACACAAAATAACTTACCATACTGAATGTATATCCCATTATTCTCAAGTAAGTGTTCACACGAAATTGAAGAAAATTAAATTCAGGGTTGACTTTGCCAGTCATGTGTCACTAAACCCTTGTTCATGTAAAGTGAAACCAAAAAGTTTCTGAAACAACAAGCAAGCTGAAGCATTGAAATAAAAAGCAAGGTTGGAGACAGTTGCTGAGACAAAGTGAAATAAAATTTAGTTCATTAAAATGAGATAGCTCTTGAACATGGAAAAATAATTCCTGCATTTTTGCAGATAATGATACTGTGACATGGAGTTAGACTTCAAACTCAAGTTTGATTGCAAACCTTCAAGTTATATAAATAAATCTGCCTAGTCCCCTGTTCACAAAAATAAAATAAAATAAAATAAAATAAAATGAGATAGCTCAAGCCTATATCTGTGATGAAAATTATAATGTATCTTCAATAAATTTGCAAATAATTAACAATAAGTAATTGATAATGCTATTTGCATGTAGTATGATTTTGTCTAATTATCAAGAGAATCTTTAACTTACTTTGGAATTTTATTCTTGATAGACTGTTTTTTTATGTTAGCCTTAGCCAAGAGTATGATGATTGAATTATTACCATCATGATTTTATTATTCAGCAATTGCTGAATGCCAACCAAATTATGAGCTTTGTTCTATGACAGAAAGTAGAGAATACCCAGCATTTTAATATGTACAGGAACAAAAAGTCATATCAAACTGGAAGGATTATAGTTTGTATGAGGAAGACTGGTGTTAAGCATGAGTTTGCCTTTTTCTAATAGCTGTGAAATATAAGAAATATACAAAGTGCACTAACCATAAATATAATTTAAATCACCCCAAAGTGCAAAATTTAGAGAAATTAATGGAACCAGCGTTATTAAGTCCTATGCTCATTTTTGCCAATCACTTTCATCCTTCTCCTGCCAAAATAACCACTATTCTTATTTTTAACACTGTATTTTAATTTGTCTGTTATTACAGTTTATAACAATCAAATCTTATAATATGTATTTTCTGTCTTAATTTCCTTTCCTAGATTTTTAAAAATATTTCATTCATGTCATAAATTTTCATTAATTTTAGTGTTGTATAGTATTTCATTGTTTATTTATAAAATTATTCTTTTATCATTTGTACTGCTGATGAACATTTATCTTTATTTTTTATTTTTTGGTACCAAGAATTGAATACAGAGGCTCTTAACAACAAAGTCACATCCCTAACCCTTTTTATATTTTTTTATTTTGAGACAGGATCTGGCTAAGTTGCTTAGAGCCTAAGTTGCAAAAGCTGCCTTTGTGAAGCTGTCTTTGAATTTGCAATTCTCCTGCCTCAGTCTCCTGATCTATTGAATGTATCAGCAGGCCCATCTGAACAATTATTTCAAGATTTTGTCTATTATGACTGATGGTGCTGTAGCTATTTTTGTATGTCTTTTGATACACATAAATTGTTACATATGTATCTAAGAATTGAATTTCTGATCATAGGACACGCTTTACATAATGACAATGTTCCCACCAAAGTAGTTATACTGATATATATTTACCATTGCAAGACTTGCCGTTGATCCGTATTTCTGCTACCATAGGTTTATATTGTAGGTGTATAGTTGACTCTCATTGTGGTTTTATTTTGCAATTTTCTGATTTTTAATTGGGTTGCATGCATTTTCATGTGTTTAATGATTATTTGGATATCCTACTTTTTAGCATATGCATTCAATTTTCTTGGCCATTTTTCTATTGGTTATTCCTTCTTTTCCTTATTGAACTGTAGAACTAATTTGGATACCGTGGCTGCAAGCTTTTCATAGGTTACATGTCTTACAAATGTGTATTCACTCTCAGTGACTTGCATTTTTCTCTCATAAAACAGTCCTTTGATGAACTTTTAGAAGCATGACTGTTAATCTTATTTTTAAAATTCTTTTCCCACTAGTCTTTCTTCAATAAGCATTTTGGTTTCTGTAACTTCTAACACAGGGAATCCTTTCTAAAATAACCAGATTCTTAATTTCACATCTGTTTCCCCATGAACCTGTGAACTACATAATTCTTTCAGAATTTAGTTTCTCCTTCTGTTTCACTTTCTTTTTAAAACATATATTTCAAAAAGATCACTTATCTAATTATAGTCCAATTATCTGTTTACTTTTTTGTCTCATTGAAGTACAAAGTAACTTTTTGGAAAGAAATTCTATTTTATTCATTTTCTGATGGGTAGCCCACTTTACTAATTGCTTAAAATAGGCACTTAATGAATACCATTCGATTGAATTGAATTGAACTTATTTATTTATGGCAAAATCAAACAGGAAAATCATGTCTTTTTTGGTTTGTATCTCTCATGATCTAACACTTTACACTTTATGTAGAAGATACTTGCCAAATAAATAATTAGTAAATTATCTGAAAAGTTTAAGCAATTAAAGTGTGATATATAGAATATTTTTAAATGATGTTTTGTTAATTCCAAGTGTGAACTATGATTTGAATTAGGTTAATACAGACCCTCAGCAGTATTTTAAAAAATATTTAAGCTATATTAGGTATTAGATTCACCATTAACAAATCACTTGATATGCATAGAAGATATTTTCATTTATTTGATGTTTGTTTTTTAGCAGTTTAGTCATTCATTCATTCTAAATTCTGATTTTCTTCATTATCTTAATAGACAGAATAAATTTAAAACTACTTAGTTGAAGCTATAAACAAATTAAGACACATCCCTGTCTGCTAGATTCCAACTTGATATTATCACAAATGTTGCAATAGAAGAAATATAAATGTCTGAAACTTTAGTTTTTAGCCATAACAGATTTATTTGTGCTCATTCCCTTTTTAAGTGAGGAGAACTTGTTATGTATAATTTTGGCAGTAAAATTAAAAAACAAATGAGATCACATGGAAAATGTCTTCTTAGTAAGTTCCCTGACAGTTACATCAATATTTTGCTGTACAATTCAATTAAATCTTATGAACATTATATAAAACTAACCAATATAATTTATTTCTCTACATCCCAATGAATTTATAAACTATGTGATTGCTTAAGAAATAGAAAACTCAATTTCTTCACTTTTTTATTCATACCTTATATCAGCCTAATTGCTCTGATTTTTTTTTTTTTTGTTTTTCCTGACCTGTTGGCTCTGAGATAAACTGTCTACAATGAGATATACTACCCTCAGAGATGAAGTCTAGCACACAGTTCATTTTAGGTGACCCAACCAGTCTGAGAAAAACTGAAGGGTATTTAATTAAAATGCCTAACATATAATTAAGTCAATGATTATATAATTTTATTCCCTTTTTCCTTCAAGTTGCACTGTACCATTACAGTACTTACATTAAATATTACATTCCTATGTCCAAGACAGTTATTACAAAAAGAAGTCCTCAATAGCATATAACAGTTAAAGCATTCTTACAAAATAAATATAGCTTGTCTTATGAATAAGAATTGAATTAGTCAAAGCTATGAATTCATACTTTAAGAGAAATTCCTGTGGAAGTATTTTTTAGGGCATAGAACTTTAATATATTAAGTGCTTTAGTTTTAAGAAAATTTTCTTGTGTTATGTTCATTTTCAATATGTCTGAGAAGGGAAAATAGATACACATGGTGAAAGAGGTCTGTAACTAAAGCTAAGGACTGGGTTTGAATCTTAGTTCTACAATTTAGCGATGAATTTGAGCATATTAACAGTGTTGTAAGTGGTGACGACTTGCTTCTTGAAATTGGCAGTACCCCCCTTAGTAAACACATTTCCAACTAAGGGTAGAAGATTTTGAGAAGAGAGGAGATGAAGGCTCTGGGTGAATGCTTGGGCTCCACTAAATATGTTGGACAAATGTGATTAACTTACTAAGAATTACTCTTAATGGAGGGATTTCCTATTTCTTGAATTATAAACCACAATCTTTAGGTTATTTCTTACTCAATATGTTCATCTTTATGTTGTTTAGTATTTTCTAAATGTTATAATTTAAACATCTTATTTTGACACATCACTTATCCAATTATTTGGATACAATTTTCATTCACCATGCAGCTTTCTTATTGCTTTTAGGGAATCTGGTTTGCATCTCAGTATTTTCACAGAGCCAATGTTGGGTGTATTTAAAAGCTTCAATAGATAGATCAAGGGATTGAGCTAAGTTTTTGGCAGAATGTTTGCCTGATTTTACTTATGCCTAACTTTCAGTAGAATATTATACGCTAATGGACAATTACATGTGTGCTTTCCTGTTTGTATCAGGATTTACAGATGACCCTTTTCTCACAATTTGAAAATGTGAGTAGTAAATTCTCATTCATTTTCAAAGGCCAAGGTATCTTCCAAACTGCATATTTTCTCCTGCCCTAGGTAATCTCTGATCTTGGTCAAAGCGGTGTTATGTATATTTTCCCACATATAGACTAAAAAATAATTCCTAGACATTAATAAACATATCAAACAAAGAAAAAATACACATGCTTTGATTATATAAATTACAGCCTCCATGACTTCTGATTTACTGATTTTTAAGGAAAACTGTACTTTTTATGTTTGCCCTTCACTCTACTCCACCAAATCCACTTATCACTCTTATTTACCGTGCTCTGTGTACCTGGAAATTACCTTATATGAGCTACATCAAGAGGACTTCTGTCTTCCAGTTGTGTTTAGCCAATGGGAGACTCTAGTAGGTGAATGGGCACCAATAGTTATTATTTGAATCCCTCCCTTCATATTGGCTAGCTGCCTGGGGCTGCTTCAAATTAGGAACGAACTTTCTTTTCTCATCTCAGACCAGGGGATGCAAATGGCCAGCAGTTATGGCTAGCCCTGGGATACCTGCTATTCCCTGTAGTTTTGCTTATATCCTGCCCATAATTTGAGCAACACTCTTTATTAAACTTCTCAATTGCCCACATAAGTATGATATCTGTTTTGTACTAAGATTTTAATTAAGAGAAAGGGCAATGATTATCTAAGTCTTACCTTTGTTTGTTTGGTATTCTTTCTGGCGTTCAGGGTGGGACATTAGTTTTTATTGGTCATACTTTGCATCTCCAATGAATGTAGCATAATGTCTTCAGCAAAGACATCATTATTATATTTTGAGCTCAACTCTTCAGGTTTTATTCCCCCTCAAATAAAACATTTATCCTGAATCTTCTTAGATTAGTGAAGATGTTACTGAACTTAGAACCAATATTTCTGAGTTCTACTCCGGATTTTGTAGTAAATGCTTGAGGCGGAGATTTCCCCTTTCTAGACCCCAGTTTTCTCATCTTTAAAGAGACAAGGATTTATTTATGTATTATTTACTTTCTGTTATGTTTTGTTCTGGTCACAATGTTCTATGTATATTGTGTAAAAATAAAGCATCATAAAATGACTATCAAGACACTGCTTAGGTCAAAATTACTTTCTCCGCTAGGTTATTTAGTTTCATAATTGGATACCCCACATCCATTCCAGCTGTGTCTTACTTATGGAGTAAGTGAAACCAATCATACTCCTCTGCATCTTAAAATCTAAAGTGACTCCTAATTGTTCTTGAGATCAAGACTCAAATCCTTAATAGGTAAACTTGAACATGGTCTGCAGTTTCCAGTGTTTGGGTTCCAACTTGCCTTTTTGTCCCTCTTGTACTGATCTCCCTAATTCTCAATACCTTTCCTACTTCTCCCCCCCACCAGGTCTCTGTGCTGGTGCTCTGTCTGCTTGAACATTTCTCACTTTCCTACTCTAGGATATACATAGATTGGGCATTGTTCTCTCAAGGAAGCTTTTCTCAAGCCAAAGTCAGGTTTTGTATGTTTTCGCTTTATTAGAACAATATTCCTTTACTTCGCTCAAGTTCCATGAAAACAGGGTCATTTCTTCCTCATCTTTGTGTCTCCTATGCCTAGTTTAGGTTAGGCACATAGTAGGTACTTCTAAATGTCTGGATCACTGAATAAATAAATGGGGGCAGCAAAAACTAGAAAGGGGGACTAAAACAGCATCAGTGAGAGATCATGAAAAGCACTGCAATTTATTACAATAAGATTTGACTGGCAGTTCTAAAATGAGTCCTCAGTTTTCTAACAGAATGAATTCTTACTGCCAAGTCCCCATGCTTACTTTGGCAAGCCTACCTTCTTTCTCAGGGAACTGCCCTCTCTGTCTCTGTTACAATTCAGGTTCAATCCTAGCCTGTAACTAGTGTATCTATCACAGAGGGAGATAACATTGTGGAGATAGAAAGATTACCTTTTGAGTATTCGTTCATTTAGAAATTTTGAGTATGAAGATTTCTTATCAGTCTATTCTACTTCTTATCACTCATCAGGCTACCATGATATGTAGAGCAGCCTCGTGGACTACTTCAATGAAGTAACACTGGATGCACTGAAGGAAAGCATTATAAAAGTAGAAACAGTAATATCCTCTTGATCGTCGGGTGGGGGGGTGGGGATGTCATTCATTAGGTTTAGTAGAATTAGACTGGAATTGTAACTTCCATACTCACATTTGCTGTCCCTTGAATGCAAACATTTAGAAGTCACTATGTAAAAAAATAATATGGACAGAAAAAAATTTGGAATCAGAAATAACTGGAGCCTAAGTCTTGCTGTTTGGCTAGCTGCCCCACATTGGACAGAATGAGTCCCTGAGCCTCAGTTTCCTCTTCTGTAAAATCAGAGTACCAACACCTGCTCCATAATGTTACTGGGTAGATTACATAACAATTGATTAACAATGACTGTCATGGGTGCACATAAGTCTTCAATGATGTTTGTTCTCTTCATTAACACAATCCAACTAAGTGGATGACTTGCCTAGACTAGAAAAGTGGCTCTGCCTTTCCAATTGTAAATTAAATTACTGGGAAAAGAATATTCAGCTAATGTAGACAATTACTTCAAACGTCATACATTTTATCATAATAGCCATATAACAGCAAACTGCTGTCAGGACCAAAACAGAAAAGAAAAATTTTTGTGAGTCTGTTGTCAAAGTATTCTTTCTCATGAATAAATATTTTGATTGAACATTATCTAAAACTACGTATTTTAATGCAATTGTTTATAGCTTTTAATGATTTCAATGGTGATGGAAGATTATTGTCTTGTGTACTGAAACACTGCCTTGATGAAGTTCCTACCACCTGATTATGCAAATGTTCCTGAAAGACTTGTAACTGCATTACCTTGTACATGGATGACCTCTGTGATTAGTGTCTATGGCCACTTCTTTTAGGATCTGCCTCTATTTATTGCTCTTTGAATATAGTGTTCCAGAAATCAATGAATATTGATTTCAGTTGTATTTCAGACTGCTTTTTTTTTTTTTTTTTTTCATTTCTTCTATTTCAAATGAAGTTTTTCTGAACTCATAAAGAAGGTCAGCTTTATCTTGGGAATATAGCATGGATTAGACACCTTTATTAAACAAATATTTTTACATCAAGTGCCTTTATATGCACCAAGAAAACATCAATATAACAAAATTGAAGATTCCCAAGGAAACTGTATCTAGTATTTTTTTCCGTATCTCCTTTTCAATGGAGAACAAAGAAGTTGAGGTCATTGAGGTGATCAGTAGTACAATGTAGTAATCTCAGAGCCAAAGCACAACATGAATTCTTGTTGCTGTTACTGTTTCTCATCACATCAAAAACATAATTTAAGAGCAAAATTTTAAAATTTCACCAATAGTTAGTTTATATTAGAGAGAAATGGAAATCTCCAGATACCATTACCTTATGAAAAGAAGTGTAAAATGACATCCTGATTCTTAAATCTGAAAAAGAAAAGATGTTTTATTGCAGGGTTAGAATACCAGCTATAGAACTCTTGATGTGATTGTTTTATAAGAAAAAGAAAATATTCAAATTCAATTTTTAAATTGAGGGTATTTAAAGAAAGAAATGTAACTTAAAGTCATGAAGATTCACCTCTATGTTTTCTTCTCTTCTGTAGTTTGAGATCTTATATTTTTATCTTTGACCCAATTTTATTGAATTTTCCTCTATATGATGGTGTTGTGGGTTGAGGGGAGGGATGGAGAGAGAGAGAGAGAGAGAGAGAGAGAGAGAGAGAGAGGGGGGGGGGGGGGGGTGGAGAGAGAGAGAGAGAGAGAGAGAGAGAGAGAGAGAGAGAGAGAGACCTAATTTTATTCTTTTACATTTCATTTGTATTGTTCCCAACTATTTTTTGGAAAAAAACTTTCTCAACTCCTTTTGATACCCTGGCAAAAAAAATCAATTGACCAAAAACTTATGGATTTATTTATTTTTGGACTGTCATATATATTCTGCTTATCAATTTTGCCATTACCATACTATCTTATAATTATGCCATTACCATACTATCTTAATTGTTGTGGCTTTGTAGCAAGTCGTAAAATCAGGAAGTGTGAATCCTGTAAAAGTTTTTTAAAGATTGTTTTGACTATTATGGGTTCTTTGAACTTCTATTTGAATTTTAATATCAATTTATCAATTTCCATAAGAAAGTCTTCTGAGATTCTGATAGGAATTGCACTGAGTCTGTACATAATTTGAGAAGTATTTTCATCCTAAAAATAGAGTATCTCAATTTGAGAACATAAGACATCTTTCTATTTACTTAGATCTTCAATTTTTTCATAAATCTTTTCTAATTTAGCTTTCAGTATATGCATCTTGCACTTCTTTTAAAATTTATCAATTTTGATGCTACTGTTAATGAAATTATTTTAATTTTGTTTTAAAAATTTTATTGCTTGTATAAAAATGGAATTTATTTTCATATATTGTTTTATTTTCTGCAATCTTAATGAACTTATTTAGAAATTCTAATAGTTGTGTGTCTGTGTGTGTGCATGTATGGGTGTGTGTATTCCTTTGGTTTCTTTTTACAAGATCGTATCATCTAAAAATGGTCTTTTATTCTTTGTTTGGATCTGAATTTCCAGATCAAATAACTTTCTTAAAAAATGCAATTGCCCTGACTAGACCTTCCAGTATAATATTTAATACAAATGGCAAGAATGGATGTGTGTGTCTTGTGCCTTTTCTGGTGGGGAGGGTGGTATTCAATCTTTCATCAGTAAGTATGAAGTTCATCATAGGTTTTTCAAAGATACTCTTTCCAGGTTGAATTAGTTCCATTATAATCCCAGTTTATTTAGTGTTTTTTTCCCCCTCACAAGAGAGTGTTATATTTTGTCAAATGATTTTTCTCCATGAATTAAAGTGATTACATGGATTTTGTCCTTTATTTTCTTAATATGATGAATTACATTAATTGATTTTTGGATATTATGCTAATGTTATATTCCTAGGATCAATCATAATTGGCCATGATGTATAATCCTATTTGCAGATTGCTGGATTTAACATGCTAATATTTTTTCTGCATTTTTTGCATCTTTTTTCATAAGGGATTTTGTTCTGTAGTTTTCTTTTCCTGTGTAATCTTTCTTTGGTTATTATTGGCCTTGTAGAGTAACTGAGAAACATTCCTACCTTGCCTATATTCTGGGAAGTTTTCTGAAGAATTGATATTAATACTTCAATGAATATTCAGATAATTTACCAGCGAAGACATCTGGGTCTAAGTTTTTCTTTGTGGGAATTTAAAAAAATCCATTTTTATGCATCTCTACTGATTTTCTGTTTCTTTAAGTTGTATTTCTGGGACTTGTTCATTTTAAGGTCAATTATTTAGTTTGGGGTATATTGTTAATTGCTTGTGAATTCTCCTTTATTTTTATTTCTGTAAGTTTAATGGTGATGTACTCTCTTTAACTCCTGATTTTAGTAATTTGATTTTCCTCTTTTTAATCTGTTGGCAAGCTTGTCAATTTTGTTGAATTTATCAAAATATCAACTTTGATTTTGTTAATTTTCTCTGTTGCTTTTCAATTCTTATTTTTATTTATTTGCACAACTAACTTTATTGATTTTTTCCCTTCTGCTTAGTGCAGGTTTAGCTTGTTATTTATTTATTTACTTATTTATTTATTTGTTTATTAAGGTACTAGGGATTTAACCCAGGGACGCTTAACCACTGAGCCACATGCCCAACCCTTTTTAAAATAGGTTCTTACTAAGTTGCTTAAGGCCTTGGTAAGTTGCTGAGGGTGGTCTTGAACTTGTAATCCTCCTCCCTCAGCCTCCTGAGTCACTGAAATTACAGATGTTCTCCACCATGCCCTGCTTCTCTAGTGTTTGAAGGAAGAGAATTGGGTTGCCAATTTGAAATCTTCCTTCTTTACTATATATTTCACAGCTGTATAAACTTCCTTTGGAGCACTTCTTTTGCTGCATCTGGTAAGTTATAGTATTTTGGTATTTTATTTTTTATCCATCTTAAAGTATTTTCTAATTCCCTTGTGATATCTTTTTCTGACCTGCTGATTATTTCAGAGTATATTATTAATTTCCACTTAATTTTAAATTTCCCCAATTTTCCTCTATTATTGATATTGTCGGAAAACACACCTGGTATTATTTAAATCCTTCTAAATTTACTGAGGCTCGTATATGTTGTGTCCTGGAGAATGTGCAGTATGCACTAGAGAAGAATGTACTCCATTGTATTACTTGACCTGCTGCTAGAAGGTTGAGTGTTATGTGAATGTCTGTTAAGTCTAGGTATTTTTTTATGTTTTTATTTGTGCATTAAGGTTATACATAATATTGAGGTTCATTTTGGCATAATCATATATGCATGGAATATAATTTTCTTCATTACTCCACTGCAATCTCCAGTACTTCCCCTTTCTGTTCCATCCTACCTCCCCTGTTCTCTCTTTTGTATTCTACTAATCTTCCTTCTATTTATTTAATTTTTTTCTTAAAATTAGTGCTTTGTAAGACACACATAAAAGTGAAATTCACTCTGCTATGTTCACACATGTACATAACATAATTTGGTTGATTTCATTCCACCATTCCTCTCTTTTTCCATCCCTCTCCCACCCCCTCAATCCCTTCCTCTGCTCCACTGATCTTCCTTTCTTCCTTCTATTTTCATGAGACACCCCTGCACACACACACTTTTTTCCTTTTTTTTTTTTTTTTCCTTCCTAGCTTCTGCATGTGAGAGGAAAAACATTTGGCCTTTGACTTTCTGAGTCTGGCTTATTTCACTTAGCCCAATGTTCTCCCTTTGATTTTAATGTTGTTGAAGTCCTCCGTTTTCTTCTGCTTAGTTGTGCTATCATTGAAAGTGAGCTGTTCAAGTCTGCAACTATTTTTGTTGAATTGTCTGTTTCTCCATATGACCTAAATAAGACTCATCTTGAATATATCTTTCCCTCTTCCTGTCTTCTAAATTTCCATGTCTTCAGTTATTTGCTTTCAGAGCTACTAGTCTCCTTTTCATTGTTCTCCTCCTGTGTTCTAAACAATGCTTTCCACAGGAGTGCTCCATTCTTTTTCCAAAGGCAGATGTGCAGAGACCTTCAGCCTTATATCTTGCCTTCTTTCACTGAAGAATCTCTATGTCAATGCACTCGAGCTGGGGTGGGGACTCACATTTTCTGGAGTGACACTTAGCCTTATAAGTGGGTGGTAAAGGGAGGCTGCCACTCCTTGGTCTCAACTGACTCAGCATCTCTGCCCTAGGAGTGAGTGGGACAGGTGAGGGCTCTATACGTCCCAGTATTCTCAGTATGCTAGGAGATGAAAATCCTGGTCCCCTTGATTATGCCTGTAACAGAGACTCATTCTTGAACTTTGACAAATAAAGGACTGCAGAATAATTTTCCTGACTAAAAAATAATTCTATTTTTGTTAACTAATGAATGTGATATAAATGAACTACCTTTGTTTAAACATATGACAAGAATTTTAGTGAATAATTACATATTTAAGATAGCTCCATGTTGTGTACATGTTAAATATTGCACAGGCAGATTTCAGTGTCTCAGAATTTGTGGTTGATCTTTTAGGATTACAGAGAGCTTTTATAAAATAACATAATTAATGAAACTTTAACTTAATCTTCAGAAGTTTAATCATATATCTACTTTTTCCTCCTTTCTGACTACCCATTTCAGTGTAGTGGAAAGAATATTTCATTGGATGTAGACAATCTGAGATTGATCCCGATCTACCTTTCATGAATTTTGGACCTTGGAAGAGTTATTTTATCTTGTTGGGTTTACTTTTTTCTTTTTAATCTTTACAATTTGATAACTCAACTGGGTTATACTAAAGACTCTGTTTAGTTATACACTGATTCTAAAATTCAAGTGGTAGTCTTTGCTTCTAGTTTTTCTACAGATTGTATCCTAATGTTCATATGATTGAACTTCATTCCTAGTCACTTCTTAGAGCTAATTTTTCAAATGCAAGTTAATAATACAAACATTTTTGGATGCTTTCATGGGCCTGATTTCCATCAGCTATTCTATTGTTTTTGCAGAATGAGTCTATTCTAATTCTTGAAACTGAATCATGGAGAATCACAATGATTTTTTTAGTGATCACAGAGAAAAAAAATCACAGAAATGCAACGGTGTCAAAAGTCTCTGAATCCCAGACCAGGGCTTTTTCTATTGAAACAAAAGCCTAAGGCAAAATGGGGCCTTGCTGTATTTCACCTGGGTACCCTCTTAGAAATGAAACAACATAACTGGAACCAGTAGCAGCCAAGAGCAGATCAATTTTGCTTCTTAAAACAGTTTTGATGGGCCTTTGTTCAGACTTTTGCTCAATGATTACTACAACCACAGAGAGGGGGTTGTAGTCAGAATCAGAAAATTTTAAGGGACTTGATCCCTCTTTCCAGTAACTTCCTTCCTGGTTAATTCTTAAAGGAATTCATTCATATATTAACATGTCAAACTGACCATTAAAGATATATCACATTGCTGAGGTTATGGTATTTTTAGCAGCATATTCACATATATGATATGCTTATTATATATTTCATACATTCATGCTTATTCTCCAGGAGAAAGACACATGGATACTTTCCCCTTGTTATTTGTCATTTGCTCTTCTTTTTAAACCAAGAACTAGGAGCATATAAGGCTTTTGAGGCTGTGCTTTGTTAAGAGGCTGTAGGAAGCCATCAGGTCACTGTACTCTCCTGGAAAGCCATTTAATCTATATATTCTTTTGCAAGAGTTTAGGGCACAAGTCAGAGACAACCAAAGGACTTCAGATTTACTTCTGTTGCTCTATATTCTAGAGAAAGAGTCTCTTAAAACTTAATCAAATGAGTAATAGTGGCTATTTTCAAACCAATATTCCTTTGTGGCTTTTGTTAAGGTAAAGAGAAGACTGTTCAGCAGTCACTTTGTGACTAGTCATTAGGATTCTTTTTCTGGCATGATGTTTAACTCAAATTGAGGGAAAATTACCTAACATTCCTCGGAGACCAATTGCTTCCAACCAGACTACTTATTAAATAATTCCAGTTCAGTCCTAGAATTGTTACAAGCACCTTCATCATCACTTCACTGAGAGCAAGCACATTTCTGTCTCAACTAAGCATTAAATTCTGTAAATTAATCCTAGCTCTATGAAGTTGGGTAATAGTTCTTAGAAAGTGGCTGTACTCTACTCCCTGACTTTCACTGATGAGCAGTAAATACCTTTGCTCATTTTGACCTTGATATCCCAGAGGGATCTTAATGATATGTAATCTGTTTAAGTCATTACAGACATTTTCACGCAGTTTCCACTTCCTTTCCCTTTCTCATACCTTGCCAAGTATTTCTAGTCGCCTTCTAAGCACAAATTTGACACTGAACTATGAAATTATGTAGAAATTACAACAGGACTCTGTTTATGAACAGTAAAGCACTCCAGTTCGTTTAGACATTTATAAATATGTTTGATTAATGCATGGGAATATGTAATATTAAATATATTAGATAATCATCCATAATAATTATTATATTGTACTAAATTCTGAGGCAATAAAAAGACCTTCATTTCTACTGAGTTGAACCAATGAAATTACTTTTGTAGGTGTTTTGGGATGTTTACTCATATTATCAAAGATTTAGACATACAAATTGAAATTCATTAATTCACAAAGAAAAATATTAATTCACCCAATTTAAATAATTTAACATCCATACTTGACAATCATTAGTAGCAAACTTCCAGGGATGAGTCTGAACACATCTCAGCAAATAAATGTTTGCATCCTAAGTTCCAGTGAGGAACTACAGTCTAGTGCTTGTACTAAGGAATGGGATTTAATAAAGCTTTCTACATGATTGAGTGAATTACTTTTCATCACGTCAAAGGAGAACAGAATCACATAGAGTGAGAGAGAGAAATATGGAGGTAGAAACTACAGTTTAAATAAACTGTAATTAGCACATTAACAAATCTCAATATTTAGATGCCTGCTTTATTTCCAAATTCAAAGAAACAACTGGTAACAGTAAATCAAAATAACAACAAAAACTGCAAGTTTTAATGTTGACAGAATATTTGCTATTAAGAAATTATACTTTTTCTTTCTACCTCATCACCTCTCTTGCCTTTCTCTACCAAATCACTTTGTGCTGAAATCTTGCCTGTGTGTTGTGCTATTTCAAATGGTAACTTATCTACAGTGTTCCTTTGTTCTCTACTTTGTGAAGGTAAATGCTGCATTCCTATTCATTTATTTGTCTGAACCACTTTTTGTCTTATACTACAGTTATAGGTTGATAAAACTATGGTTATACACACACACACACACACACATAACAAACACATATATGGTTACATATATGGTTTTAGAGTTAAATCTCTTATTTAGGTACTATATTTTTCATACAAGAGGTTTACTGGTGTGGGATGTGGGTCTTACTCCTTTTTTGAATCAACAGCCCCTGTCATTCATAAGTGAACATTTTGATGCTGGTTATGTGGAGAGTTTCTTTTGGTAGAGAAGGTTTTTATGGATCATAATCCTCCTATAGAATCTCATTTTAGTCAGCGGCCTAGAAATTCATGTATGTAGGTATTATGAATGCATGTGAAATAGAATTCCACAAAAAGTGAAAGAGAAAGGAAGGAAGAAAGATTCATTCTGACAATGTAAAACACAAAAGGCTTAGTAGAATATTTCAGCAGGATATTGAAGGAGAGATGAACCTTCTTTAATTTTCATATTTTCCCCTTTTATTCACCTTTCAAGCAACCATCACAGATCCTTTCCAAAACACAAACCTGATGATGCGGCTACCTATTGTAAAAGGTTTAGGGGTCCCCATCACTTGTAGGATAGTGTCAGATTTATTTATCATGACATGTTTTTTATTTAGTATATGGTCCACTTTAAAAATACTTAGCACTATTAATACCCCAAAGACTTCAGTGATGCATATCCATTTATAATGTGCTAGACATACCTTTCTCTGTTATACCTCAGGCCTTTGAACTTGAGGGGTTTGGGTTTGTTACTTTTCTCTTTTTAACCTGGAATCTCCTTTCCCACAGAATGTTATTCTCTCTTCTAAATTCAGGTGGAATGTCCCTCCTTAGCAAAGATTTCTTTGACCTCCTATTCTCTAGCATGGAGAGATTTTCTGCTCTTAATGCATCTTATATGTAATTCTATTATAGCTGGTGATTTAACTTCATCAAGTCTTAGTTATCAGGTCTGTAAAATGCAAAGAGGGGACCAGAATGATCTGTAAAGTCACCTCCAGTTTTAATGTTCCTTAATAGCTGCCTTCTCCTGAGGGAGGACATTCAGGGTCCATTTAAAGGAATGGTCCCCAATAGATGGGCTGAGCTTCTCCAGCAAATGATAGTCAGTCCTCAACAGACACTACTTATGAGTTAAAGCCTTTGCTTCTGTGACTATGTAAGCACATATGATTTTTCCATTTGGTTTCTACCTTTAATATACTTCACATATTTTTATTTGATTAATTTTATCAAAATGTTGTTTTAACTTTTTGTTTCTCTTTGCCATCTATGACTTTTTAATCATAATGCTTTCAGTTCTTTCATGTTTTTTTTTTTCTTAGAGTTGCTAGGTTTAGCATCATGCTTTGAGTGACGATAAAACTCTCAGGACTGTAAAAATACACATTTATAGCTTTTATTATTTTGACACTTAATTGTGATGAATTATCATATATGAGAGCTAGCTTACTGGTTTGAATGCATGAAATAAACAAAATTCCATTTTTTTTCAGGGTATAATATCAAGTTAATTATTAATTATATTATTAATTTAATTATTTAATAATTATGTTATTAAAGAATTAATTTAATGCTACAATTAAATAGGTCTCCTGTGTATGCACGTGGGCACTTTCATTGTATTAGGCAATGTGCTAAATTATTGATATACTTTATCTCATTTAATCTTGTGAAGTAAAAATATGTTTTAATTTTGTTAACTTTTTTGTATGAAAACATTAACAGGATAGTTAAACAACTTGCCTATAGATCTACTAAATGATAGATATCACATACACAGCCTACACTGGTTCCAAAGCCATTGTCCCTTTAAAACATTGCTGTGTCCTTTCTGTTAGCCTGATCAGGAATTTTTATAATTAAGTTAATAAATTGAGTCCATCTGAGATGCTAGTTTCCAATGTTAACAGATAGAGAAGACCAGTGAGAAGAAGGGGAAAGCTGAAGTGAAATTGTCTTCAGCAGAGTTAAGACCCACTTAACTGATCATATTTAGTCTACTTTCAAATATATAGAAATGCAATTATAGATCATTATAGATCTTTAGAGAAGCAGCCATTTATATGTCTTATTCAGTTAATGTACATATAGACTCTTCAGAAATTAAATTATGTCTTATAATCTCATATAAAAAATCAAAATTTATAATTTAAAAATAGTTAAAAAGGTTTTGATTGCTATGACAATGAGCATATCTAATACAAAGAATGCTAATTTGTAATTTTGACACTATACAGGAATCTTAATCTGATGTAGTGGTCAGGGCCCATGTTATAGGTTCACATTTTAGTTCCACCCATACCTAGCCAATCCTCAAGACCTTGCTTCCACAGTGACTCATTTTAATGCCTGTTTTAATGAATGTTGTTGAAGTGTAATGAATGTTGAAAAGCACAAGCATGATATAATGAGAACAATCTTGCCTCTCATTGCCTTTTAAATGTTTACTTGGTGTCAGTAATAATCTTCTGACCCTTGATGATAACTTGGACAGATACCTATGAGTTTTTTCTCATTCTTATATTCCAAACAATAGTGTAGTCACCTTTAAGTGACTGTCTCAATCAACAGTGTCTATTCAATGCTATTAATAAATACTTTCATCTCCACTCTGAGAAAACTATTCCTCCCTTTTGCCAGATATGGCCACTGTTTGGCTGACACTACTTTGAAAAGGAGGTATGGCAGCTTCTGCTCTTTCTGCATTCTGCCTTCACAACATGCTTACTGTAGCTTTTGTCCCTCTAGGACCTTTACTTGAAAGGGAAGAAGGGAAAGGTTTCTTCCATAGAAATGGTCCAGCATCTGCCAGCACGGGCATCTCTATCCTGAGTTCTTCATACATTCCCATCATGAGGTTTCTCTCCAGTGAAAATGCTTGATGCCAAGGATGCCTCCAGCTCCCAGAACATTCAGTGCTCCCAGCTTCTGTTTTGTGTGTGGCTAACTCTACCCACTCTCTCTCTTGCTCATGAGAATCCCTTACCTTCCCAGGTTGTCCTCTGGGACAGTTCTTGAAATGGCTCCAGTACTCTTCTTTCTATTCTATATGGTCTACATCTTGTCCAGAGTAAATAGCTTTCTATCCTTTGCTCTGACTCAGAGAGAAGGCAGGCTGCTTCTACTACAAAAGAATGTAATTTTTTCTTACCTTTCAGATTTCTGGGTGGAAGTCATACTACCTTTTCCTACTCTTTCTAATTATATGGGTCTTATACTCTGCATAGTGTAGTGAAGACCTTCCTCCTTGGAGTTGAGATGAGGTCGTGTAAGTACTCTCTTCCCTTCAAGGTAAGGGAATGAGGGGAGGGAATTTACTACATATTTTTTTTTTAAATATAAACATCATGCTATCTAAGTCCTTATTTTCTCCCCTCTCTCTGGTTCTCTCCCAACTCCCCCACATCCACACCTGCACTCTGCTGGGGAAGAGCAAGTTTAATTGGTCATCCAGTACTGTTACTTGGGAATGCAGGGTGATTTAGGCTAAACTTGGCATCAAAAAAGCCTGTTGAAAAAAATGCTACTTGAAGCTTGAATATAAATAAGATTTATTCAGATAGTAAAGAGGAGAGAGTGTTCCATTTGAAGGCCCAGGCCCATGAGATGTTTATGGAGTTTGCAGGACTGTGAGACAAAGAATGCAGGGGTCAGAAGAAGGGTCAGATTAGAGGGAGCCCTGTGCGCTGTTTTAAGGAATCTGATTTTGTTCTAAGGGCAAAGGGAAATCTGGTGGGTTTTAAACTGGGAAATGGCACAATTACACTAACTTTGAAATGGAGAATTGGGTGCAAAAGGAAAAAGGCCAGAGGTAGCAAGAATAGTTAAGAGGGGGAAAAGCAGTCAAGTGAAACATAGCTGTGACCTGAACTAGGATATGAGAGTGAATATGGATGGGAAGACTATTGCTCTCAAGGTCTTGCCATTGGCATACCTGAGAGGCCATGGGCCAATGGGAGGAGTTAAACATGATTTCTGAATTCTTATTTGGAAAACTAGCTAAATGATTTTTCTCGCTTCTAAAACAGAAATTTTGGAGCAGTAACAAATTACTGCCGAGTTATCAAAAAGCTACATTCACCACAATCTTTTTAGGTATTATTTATATTTTACATACATGAAGAATAAGAGCATTTATTTTGTGTGAACATCAGAATCTTACCTAAAGTCTAACTCTGCCCAAATTAATATTTTTGAAATACATTTGTTCTTTTGCAGTACTCCAATGTCATAATATTGAGTAATTAGTAAACATGTAAGAAAATAACCATTATAGTTAACAATATTTTAAATGCTAATAAAATTTAAACTACTATAAAATTTAATCTTGCAAATAAAGAGAACAAAAGTCCATGGGGAAAGAATAAGGGAGAAATATATACATTTATTATAATTTAGAATAATGCTGCTTTGTGATGTTTTCTTTGAGTTGTGCAAGTGTGATTATTTTACTAAACCCCTGTGCTTCCATGATTGTTGAAAAGTATTTTTGTTACCAATAAATTCAGTACATTTCTCATTTGAGCTACTGTGAGAAATGATCTCATATTCAGGTAGAAGTAACATCAGATTTTAGTATATTATGAAATTGTTGAAAATTATTCTTTAAATGCATACTTGGGAGTCTTAACAGTTATAGTGAATACTATGTGACTTCATGTTCTTTTAAAAAGAAACCTCTCAACTGATAACAATTTGTTCTCATAGCTCACTTTTAATCCTTACATCTACAGCTATTTTATACATTTAATATTTAAAGCACTTAAATAAATTACATAGAGAATGATTTCAAAAATTATTTTTAAAAACTTAAAGAAATTAACATGATTTGTATGTCAATATGAAGTCAGAAGCAGAACCAAGAAATAAAAACACTAGGCTCCAGCATGACCCAAATATTACCTTTTAAAGCTTAGAAGATCTCCCTTTTAATTTCTGAATGGGCATTCTTTCTAAACATGTCTGTGGATTTGGGGGGATGTTGGCAAAGAGCAAACACTTGAACTCCGTATGGCAGTGCCTTTGTTTTCTAGAAGACAGATCGCTATTTCAGTTACAGTATTTATTTATTTATTTATTTTTGCTACAAAAGGATTGCTCTTTTATATTTTCTTATTGTCTATTATGAAAGCTTGCAGATGTACCTTCTCTACTTGTTAGTAAAGCGGAGATACCCATTATCTAAAAGTGGGTTGGTAGTGGTAGTAGTAGTTATTTTGCCTGTATTACTTAAGGGTCTGGTATTTAAAAAAACAGAAATCAAATATGAGGTTCTCAGTTATTAAAGAGTAAAAGAAAAAAAACAGGTGAAAATTAATGAGAAAGATGCAGTATTTCTGATTGCAATAATCATAAAATGCAATCCATCTACTTTCCACATGAACCCAGAAGGTTAAGAGAGTGATACTTAATTTTAAAGTCCAATGTGTTGAGATTAATTCCCACGCAATTGTTTATTGCTGACATAATTTTAACACAGCAACATTAAAGCCACTTTAGATATTCTGCATTTATTTTATGTTTTAAACAATATTCTATCCAGTATTGTACAGAGAAGATCATTAATGTCTAAAAGGCGAGGAGGGGAATAAAGTCAAATCAGGAGGACTATTGTACATGGGCAGGGTGTTAACGAAGCTTTCTATCACTTTTATCACTCGTCTTTCTGCAAAGATGAAGGGAAATAATTTTTTTCTCATTTACCAGGATAGCTAAAATAATAATGGAAGCACATTTGATTTGTGCATTCAGATGTGCATTGCAAAAGTTGTTTTGGATCTAGAAACCTCCCTGGATGCATTTACTCTAAATGTTGTGCCAGGGAGTTTTCAGATTGGACAACTTGAGTTAATCATTTCATCTTTCAGGTAGATATTCCCTGTGTTGGTCCTGAAAGGGCATAGAATGTTCATAACACAATGGGTGAAAAAAGGTGATGCAAAAACATGAGGGATTCATTTTAAGGACTAAATGCTTAGAATTTGATATTTCACAGCATTCTTTTATAAACATTTTAGTCATTTTTGTCAAGAGGGGATCTTAATGAATCTCTTAGTATTGTATTTTTTAACTATTCTTAGATGCAAGTTTTACCAAAGTTTTACCTAAATTGCTGCCACTGAGAAAAGAAATCATAACAATATTCTCTATTAATGGGTCAGCAAAGTGATACGTGTGGACTTCATCAATAGTATGTGCCATATCCCACTTTTCTGATTTGCAAACTGAGGTGGAATCATTCTGTACCATGCCCTCACATGTGTCTCTGACTTACTAGAGTCATTTGAAAACAAAGACCATTTGAAGACATAAAACAATGTTCAGCCATTTTTGCCTAGTAAAGTTATTTCAACGTACAGAAAAAGCAATCAGTTTTTAAAGAAATAATCTAAACTATCAACAATCAATTGGTATTCTTGTAATATTATCTCCTCAATGAATCATCATTTTTTTCTGGTAGCTTACACTCAGATAAATAAAAAGATAATATATTTTATGTTCAGACACTCTTTATATCTTAATTATTCTCACTATAGACCCAAACAAACAAGTATGATCCTCTGGTTTCCCCAAACATAACAGATTAGAAATACAAATATGCAATTGACTACCAGAATTAGCCAGTCATAGGAAAAAACAATAGAGATAACAAATAACAGGGGAGACAAAGCTATGAAAAATTGATTTAAACAAAAATCAAAAGTACTCTTGTAGGTCTAATTATTTTTATACAGTAGAAATTTGAATAATCATTGGTGGTCCTTAAAGATAACATGTATTACTTGTCTCCATGTCTGATGTTTCCCCAAATGACATTCCTAAAATATAGGCACCATAATTACAATTTGTAGTCTGTGTTTGAGAAAGAACTGAAATGAAGAATGATTTCTAAACAAAATTCAAAGGAAGATATATTAGTTTTCTATTACTATGCAACAAATTGCCACAAATTTAGCAACTTTGGTTATGAGTCTGGGTGCAGGTTAGTTGGATCCTCAGCTCAGGGCCTCACCATGCTGAAATCAAGGCAGCTGCCCAAAGTGCACCCTTATATCAGGCTTTTGGTTCTCTTCCAAAACTACTGTTTGTTAACACATTCAATTGAAGTCCTCATTTTCTTACATGCAATTATCTGAGGACTGTTCTCAGTTCTCAGAGACCAACCTGGAATTCTTATTATATGATCCTTGATTAACAGTTAAAAATATGGTTCTTTGCTTTTCCATGGAAAGAAGGAAATCTCTTGATTGTAAGGGTCACCTGACCAGGTCAAGCCCACCTAGTATAATCTCCATTTTCACTGACTCAAAACCAACTGATAAGGAATTTTAATTTCACCTTCCAAATCGCTCTGCCACAAAAAATATTGTCATCATGGAATGATCTCTCATGCTATTCACGTTGTCATTATACTCTAGGAGAAGTGTTATAGTAGGTGTGTATACAAGGGCTAAGAATCTTGGGGTCATTTTAGAATTTTGCCTACCACTCCAGGTTTAGTTCTTGAAAGAATAAACTTCACATAGCAGTATTATTTACAATAGCCAAAAAGTTACAGCAATCAAACTGTCTATTGAAGATGAATGGATAAACAAAATGTGTATACGCATAAAATGGAATATTATTCATCCTTAAAAAGGAAGCAAATTCCAACATATGCTACACATGGCTGATCTCTGATATTATTCTAAATGAAGTAAGGGATTCAAACAAAGACAAATAGTGCATCAGTCCACTTATATGAGATACTCAGAATAGTCAAAATCTGTAGAGACCAAAAGTATGTGGTAGTTACTGGGGCCTATGGGAAGGAAAAAATTTAGGAATTGTCATATAATAGGCTTGGGGGTTTAGTTTCTAAGATGAAGAGTTCTAGAGATCTGTTGCATAAAATTTGAATACTTTATATTGCAGAACTATACACTTAAAAATGTTTAAGAGGGTAAATTTTATTTGTATCTTATCACAGTTGAAAATAGCCTTCATTATCTAGAAAATTCAAAAGATGTGTAACAATGTAAGTTCTTTCCATTTTTGTCCTAAATTATCTACCAAGTAGAAAAAAACATAGAAAAGAAATATATCATGATCCATAGCCATTAGGGAGGTTGTGTGGAGTCTAGCCCTTGACTAGTCCTTAAAGTGAATAGTGTGAGGCTACTTAGGGAAAAGTAATGCAGGAGAAAACTTGCTACAAAATGGAGTGTAAAGAGGTTTTGTTACTGGTCACAGAGAGAAAGTGTATATTTTCAAAAAAGGTTAAGAAACATGTTTAAAAGACTTTTCAATGCTGAATTGAAGAAAATAGATTTCAGGCTATAGTTTGTGAGACAATATGAAAAGCAACATAATGTGTCCCATGACTTTGCCATCACTGAGTCATATTGCATCAGCCTTAAGTTACATTCTGAGAAGAAATTCTTACAAATTCTGAGAAAAATGTGCATGTAAAATGTATTGTTAATAGATTCATAATTATAATATGTTTTTCTGTTTCATAAGCATGCAAAACAGTTACTTTTACTGCAGGAATCTATTGAGCTAAAAAAATCAATTATTGGTATTGCATCTTCCGTACGATTGGAGCTAAGGCAAGGAATATGTCTTAATTGCTTCTTGTTTCTCTCTTGACATCTTAGCCCAGTGCCTGTTCATACCAATTGCTTCAGGAAAGTGTTATGCTGCTGAAAGCAAATATGCTCCCCTGAAAAGGTCCTCTGTAGAGGACCTTGTGTCTTTAACCAAAGCAGACAATAAAATACGGTCCCAAAATCTCTTACAATTCCTCCCAAGTATTTCCTGCTGAGATTGTCTTTAATATAGCACTTTTCTACAAGATTGATACTATATAAATTGTATAGAATTTTTGATTAAATGAGGAGACATTATTTGGTGAGAAATTTTAACAAATAGAATCTGAGATTTGGGGGAGAATCTTCCTGGGCATGTGAAGATACCTCAACTTTTTTTCACCATTTTCACTCATCCACCCAGTCAACTCAAAATTGTTTTGCTCCACAGGTGTTAATCTCTTTTTGTCTCAGAGCTTTCTTCTTCCGGATTGTTCTAGTCTGTTTTTACTACTCTGACCAAAAAACCTGACAAGAACAATTTTAGAGGAGGAAAAGTTTATTCTGGCTCACAGCGTCGTCCGAGTTTTCAATCCACAGACAACTAATTTCATTGCTCCAGGCTTAAGTTGAAGTGGAACATCTAAACAGAAGGGTGTGGAGGAGGAGAATAGCTCAGGACATGACAATCAGGAAGCAGAAAGAGTTCTGCTCACCAGGGACAAAATATAAATCCCAGAAGCATGCTCTAAGAGACCTGTCTCCCTCAGCCACACCTGTCCTGTCTGTAGTTAACACCCAGTCAATCTGTAACAGAGGATTAATCCATTGACTAGATTAAACCTCTCATCACCCAAATGCTTTACCCCGGAAAATTCTTGTATTGACTAATACATGAGCTTTTGGGGGACATCTCATGTCTAAACCATAACATTCTGCCCCTGACATTCCAATGCTCATACACATCTCACAATGTAAAATACATTTTGTCCATTTCTCAAAATCCCCATAGTCTTAACAGTTACCTAAAAGCCCAAGTCCAAAATGTTATCTGAGACTCAAGATGAACTCTCACCATAAGCTCCTGTAAAAATAATGATGCTACATATATTCAATATATAATCACATGTAGTAAACTTTCCATTTCTCAAGGGAGAAATAAGGGAATAGTAAAAAGGGATAGGACTAATGCAATACAGAAATCCAGCTGGGCAAATGAATTATGTAACTCCACATCCAGAATTAGGGGTATGTGGCATCCTGATGTTCCCTCCAAAGGCCTTGCTGCTTGCAGCCCACTTGGCCCCTTTATTAACTTATTTTTGCCCAGTTTCAGCAATTTTCCTTGATAGAAATTCTATGTCACTGGCATTTCTTAATCTTGTTGTTTCCACTGCAGCTTTGTCTTCCTTCTCAAATCTTCATGCATCAGTCTTTCAGGGGAAGCCAGGAACTCTGATCCTGCTGCACTTTGCCTGCTTCCCATGCTTTCCTTCGAAATCATGCTGGAAGTCTCCATGACCCACTATGTCCAGTATCCTCCATTTCTTCAGAACCAGCACCACATGGTTGATGCCAAGGTCTACCACTATCTAGAGAAGTAGCCAAACCTTCTGAGATTGTACTTACTGCATCCTGTGAATGCCTTGTTGGCTGAGCATGGTAAAAGTGCTTCCTAGCTCTTCCTGTGCTAGTAGTGTACTCCCATATTGTCTTCTCAAAGAAATTTCTACTTGTACACCTTTGAGTCTGAGTTGAATTGGTCTTGCAATTCCTGTGATGCCCTCAAGCCATCTTTCCCATTTTCTCTGGGTAAAGTATTCAGTATTTTTTCCCCCAGTGGCTGTAATATCTTTAATAACCACAACATCCTCAGCCCCAGTTTCACTTACAGTTTTCTGGTCACACTGAAAGTTTTTCAAATCTTTCTGCTCAGTTTTCTGCTCCTGATTATCACAATACACAAACTTAGCTAAAAGCTACCAATAATATCCATGTCACCCTTTGACCATTGTGCTGCCTTGAAATTTCCTCTGCCAAGTTAATTAGTCATCTCCTTTAAATTTAGCCTCAGAGAAAGTCTCAGGAAATAGGCAAAATATAGAAAACTTCTTTATCAGAATGTAAAAAATGACCTCTATTCCAATTTCCAATAGAGTCTGACTTCTACTCTGAAACCTCATGAACCCAGTCTCTACTGTCCACAGTCCTATCAGCATTCTTATCTTCTGAGCTCCCACCAGAATCACCCATTAAGTTCTGTTTATGACCATTTGAAACTTTTTCAGCTTCTATCTCTAAAATTTTCAAAATTCTTCCCACAAATTCCTAAAAGCTCCCAGAAACTCTGAACCACATGGTCAGGTTAGCCATAGCAGTGAACCCAATGTCTGGACCAATTTCTGTTATTGTCAACTTTTTCATGACTGTGACCAAAAGACCTGACAGGAACAACTGTATAAGATGAAACATTTATTTTGGTTCATAGTTTCTGAGGTCTCAGTCCATAGGTGGCCAACTCTATTGCTCTGTGCCCACGATGAAGCAGAACATCATGGTAGAAGGGTGTAGAGGAGAAAAGCCATTCAGGACATGGTGATCAGGAAGCTGGGAGAGTTTGGCTTTCCAGAGATAAAATATAAACCCCAAAGACATACCTTCAGTGACCTATTTCTTCCAGAAACACACTACCAGCCTACAGTTACCACATGGTTAGTCCACATTAGTGGATTAGTCCACTGAGTAGGTTAAGTCTATCATAACCCAGTTATTTCAACTCTGAAAATTTTTGCATTTTCTATCATGAGCTTTTTGGTGACACCTCATATGTAAACCATAACAAGGATCACTCTTGAATTTTCTTATTGACTTACAAGCTTCTACTGTATTTAAAATATCTGGTTATGTTCTTTGGTCCCTTTTTTGGTATAAGTAAAATATATTCTGAGTTATTTCATTAAGAGATGAATATTCATACCTTGAAAAGGTGAAAGTCATCACATACATCCACATTGTACTTAAACTCAACTGTAACTAAACTTTAGTGGCAGTTATTTACCTCACTTGGTTCATGAAAGAGATCCAGTGTTAAGAGGTTTGAAGCCTTTACAACATGAGGCTGTGGGGATGGGTAATTTATTAATATACTTATAAAATTATAACATAAAATTAGGTTCAGTGGGCTAGGGATATAGCTCAGTTGGTAGAGTGCTTGCCTCACATGCATAAGGCCCTGGGTTCAATCCCCAGCATCAAAAAAAAAAAAAAAAATTAGGTTCAGGGCCTTGTAGGAACCTGTGCAAGTGAGAGGCCATAAGCCTTATGCTTTATTTAGCTGTTTGATAGATCCACTTCTTGTTTCTGTGGTGGGAGAGTGAATCTGGAAGTTTGACATTGACATAAGAGTAAGATCTTCTATTCAGGATATACCTTGATCTTGTCTCCTCATCCCAACCCACCTTACTTATTCCCTCAATTGTGGTACTTAGTTTAATTTAATACTAAAATTTACTTTTCTTTCCACTCCTATTTGATATTTCTGGGAAATGTCCTGACAACAAGGTGATTTTCATCTAGATGTGTTTTAAATATGCCAATGTCCAGAGAATCATTTTAAATTCAGCGTGGTCTTTACTTATTTTAAATGTTACACATTGTGTACATATATGTACAGTAAAGGGAAATATGTTTAGTGATCAAATTCTTTAAATATTTCCCTTATTTATGATATCATCTTTGAAGTCAAGGTGAAAACATTTGCTCATAAATTCTGAGCAGACTTATTACCTTGTTTCATAAAGAAAATAGTTTATAAACATTCAGAATGAAACAGTATTATAAACACAAGAAGAAATTATAAACCATATTTAATAAATTACAATTTGCAGTGAATTTATCCAAACATTCCTAAATTGGCCACTCCATACAGTGAAGATAATATTTGTTCTGTAATTTCAATTTAATTTATCTGTCTGTGACATCTATTCTTTTTTCTCTTGCTTCTCACGAACCTCAGACCTCACCCACATTTTGTAAGTCAGTGAGATAAATATGTCTTTCTTATATAAGAAAAAGACGTAATCATAATCACACAGGTTTTTGGTTTTTTTGTCGTTAAGTTAATAACAAAGACTAGTGCATTTAGGTCAGAAAAACTAGTTATAATGTTGAAACAAGTAACCACTTTGCGGCTCCAATAGATTAGAGGATATCTTGATTTTTAACAAAGGCAGTTTGAAGTCAGGGATCTTATCTGATGAAATGATTTCCTCAAATACAGGTTTTCTATAGATAAGAAATGTTCATTTTGTAAATTCTGAGAATGATCTACCCAAACAACTATGTGATCATATGTACCTTTTCGTTTGTTGTGCAGCCTACCATCATTTTTATATTTTTACAACCGTTGGTTTTTATGTGAGAACCATTTTTTCATGAATACTTTTTGATCTTTTTTCTACATTTAATTTCTCCCTGTGTATCTTTAATTAATATATTTGAAAAACTCCAGAACGAAAATTTTATGTTGCCTATCATATAGAATTTTCCTTGTAAAGTAAGACATTTTCTAAAAGTTGTTTCATTTTTAAATGTACCACCAATATATGCTAGTTCAAGAAGAACAAGGAATATATATTGAAAGTTATTCCACTTTTGTATCATATAATTTGGAGTCCAAGGTAGAGAGAAGTTTGATGGTAGTGGAAATCCTAGAAGAGCTGTTAAGCCAGGTTGATTACAAGAAACTTTGACAAAGTGGGCAGAAAGTGTAATGTTAAAAGGTGACACTTTGCTAAGTTGTTCTTCCTGGTGGAAATGGAATTGGGTGAGGGGCAATGAGGAGAAACCTAGAAAATGTTTCTTGAGGACAGATCCCACACTAATACATAGTAGCCCATGTATAAATTTGGTCAGATATGGTGATTTCCTTGTCAGGTACCATCCGTAGCCAACAAAAGCACCTCACACAATGTAACATCTGTAGTACACTTTACAGGAGACCCATGTGACACACTCACACATACCCAGGTGAGTTAGAATTTGTATTCTATTGCTTTTTGTCTAGTGTGGGATAATCTACAACCACTGAGAATCCTATAGTATTAGACTGTTTACTTTTTTATTCAGAGGATTAAGGAGGTTATAAAGAAATGTGACAATATGTGTTTTAATAAATGTTGTTTAAAATTATAACCATAAATTAGTTTCTTCAAATGACCTTCATTTTTCTTTCCACTCTTAAACCTTAAAACTTAGAGGATATAATACATATTTCATCATCTGGATTGTTAATGATGTAACAAAAATAAATTTAATGCAGTACAATTGGCAAAGGAACATTGCTGTTTCAAATGATTCTAAGTCCAAAAGATGGAGCAGAATCATTATTACCTTTAATATTCACATTTATATTATTGAGTGGAATACTTGTATAGTCATTATATTAACAGATTGACAGAAATTACTACTAATGGAAAAACATACTTCTTCAGGTAAAATTACTCTTTGTTAGATTTCCTGAAAGTTTTCTCCAGTATAAAGTAAAAGTCTCTAACTCTTATGTACTGGATAAGTCTGTAATGTACTGCTACAGTTTTCAACCTTTAACACCTACACCAGCCCCTCTGATAAAACAGGGTCTTCATCCCTTTAAGAACACTGATGGGTTTGTATACACACAAGTGGGCATGGGGACAGATTTGAGTACCAAGTTTAGAAAGAGGTGAGTGAAAAGGGAGTGATCTTCAGAGGCAAGAGGGTTGGAGAGGGTTGGAGGGTTGGACTGGTTGGAGAGACCAAAGAAAGACGGAATGGTAGGATGGAGACATAGAGACAGGAACCAGTGATTTGACTGGAGACTGCAGAACAACTTGGCATACAATGGACAGGAAAAAAAAAAAAATCTCTGGTAGGGAGATTGGCAGATAACCTCAAAACATGATTATCCAGTAGTCAGTGTAAAATGGTTATCCTTTTGGACTATGAGTGTTTATATATATATGTGAATTTATTTGTTAGTTATTTGTGAACCAAATAATTAGTTCATTTGAAATGTGAATATTTATGTATATTTATATATATACATATTTTCAAGTACATATTGAACAACTATTAAAATGTATAACCAAGTAAGTGATGCATTTAAATACAATGAAGCAGATTTACATTGTTTTCTATACTCCTACTTTTTATTATTATTGTTTTTTTGTGGATCTAGGGTCTTGGGCACCCTAGGCAAGTACTCTACCTCTAAACTACACCACAGCTCAGTTTTCTATACTTTCGTTGCCTAATTTAAAATACAGTTTTCTAAGTCAATATGTGAAATAAGCAGTTTCAGTCTCCTTTAAGTCCTATGCTTATTTTTAACATGTTGAAATGTGTACAGAGATTAGTTGAGTCCAGCAACACACTCGCCTTAGATGATTTCACCCAATCTCCAGTTTAAATACTATGTACGTATTTCCACATGTACTCTCCATTCCTGTCACCTCCCTGCAGCTCCAGATTTAAACATGCAACTGCCTGTGTGACACCTTCACCTTGACAGGGAACATGGATCTCGAAATTTACATAGTCACCAGAATTAGTAATTCCTTTTTCCCCTGCCACAACTAATTATTCCCAAGTGTCTTCTATTTCAAATTGTGACACTTGCACACTCATGTAGTAGCTTAAGCAATATCTAGGGATTTCCTTTGATTTTCTTCTTTCCTTTAAGTACAGTTTCCTTGAATTATTTCTCTCCAGAGCTCACCCAAATGCTTACTCCTCTGCAGCTCTTGCATCAGCCCCTCCCCAAACACATGCATTGCTGTCCTCCTGGTTCCAGCCACACCCCTCCCATCCTACTTCACACAACTGTAACCAAAGTTAGTGTCATCTGTCTACTTCTTAAACATTTCCGTGTTTCCACTGTGCTTAAGGAAAAATCAGTCAAAATTGTTATTTTGTAATATCACAAAATTCTACAGTACTTAGTCCTACTCCTTCTGACACCTGCCTTCCTTAGCCATCAGACTCCAGTGGTGAGACACCCTTTCTTTTCTTGCCCAAGGGCTTGTAATGACTATTTTATTTTTTTGAAAAAATTTTCCCTGAATTTACGTGCTTTGTTTTTCTTGCTACTTTAGGGCTCCAATTAAATATCACCTCCCAGAGAAGCCTCTCCTGGGCACCTGGTAAAACGCAGCCCTTCCCAAGCACATCAGTCCCATCTTGTTATTGCTCTTTGTTTATATTGTTTGTTGTGTGACCACTGCACTGTAAACTCTATGCAAATAGGAACAATGTAGGTCACAACTTTTACATACAAAGCATTCTATAAACATTTAAAAGTTAATATTAAAGAGAATCATCTGTAATGGGCAAATGACAAAATTAGAAAGAGGTTAAATTTCTTTCTGTTTTTGAAATATCCTGATTGTTATGAAACATATTTTATACTTTTGTTTTGTCCAAATCCACATAGATAAACCATTGAAACTAAAGAGAATAATTTGGAGGTTTTGCTTAATTAATAAACTGATACTCATTTTATTAAACATAATTATTTGAGTTAACATTGATAATTTGGAAATTGTGGGTAGATTTTTTGTATGATGAAAATGGGATTTGATATAAGAATTTAAAAGATATTTTCTACTTGATTTTAGGACAATAATATAAAATAGGCAGTTATAATTCAACATAAATTTTCTTTGATTAAAATTGTGTTTCTTTTTTGAGAAGGATTGCTGTTACCTGAAACAGAGAAAACCAGAAAAAGCACTTTTGAATGAATTATTTTTGCAATCAATTCTTTGTACTTATTTCCTTCTTATAGTAGGCTTACAAATTGAGAAACGAAATGACTTACAATCAGCATATTCAAGGTATATGAACTCTTGATAATATGTACAATTTTGAAAGGTGGGCGAACGCAAACCTTATATATCTTCCAGGGCATTAATTTTTCTTGTAACTCTTTTTTTTTGGGGTGGGGGAAGGACATTATTTTCTCATGAAGACAAGCAAATAAAAATGTTATATTACTCTTTATATAAAATATCTCTCTGAAGAAAATCCTCCATTAGACCTGACAGGTAAGTGACCTTGGAATCCCTCACGTTAGAATTTTCCTCTTTTACCACTAAAACTATGCAACTTGGTGGAAAAACATGAGGATCATTGGCTTGTAATACAAATTTCTTCTCTATTGTAGAATTGATATTAATTAATAAACATGAAAGTAAATGATAGATCAACAATATTGCAAGGTAGAATTAAATGTAAAAATGAGAATTTATTAGAAGGGTTATCAGACCTAGATTTCCCTACACTTTTATTTAATGTTCTTTTGAAAATGCAGACAATTAAATTGTAAACAGCAAAGCACACCCTCACCAGTTTTGTTGTTGCTGAAGGTTTAGGGTCAGAATGCTGAGCTCCTGTTAGGCTGCCATTTACTATATGAGTAGATGCTCAATGACCTTCACCTCTCTGAGCATCAATTCCCTCATCTGTAAAGTGAAAGGGTTGGTGTGTTTTCTAGTTCTCTTGATGTTATAACCTGCTGTGTTTGTTTCCTTTTGCTATTTTACCACATCTCATAAAAAGTGGGTCTCTACATTTTTAGACTGCAATTTTCCATTCAAAACCACCACTTCTCAGGTTTCTCCTCTGTTTCACCTGTCTGGAAAATTAATGATGGACTAGTTTTCCCATCTTTATTCATTTATCCACATTCTCATCCTGAGCAACCACAGACCATGGGGATTTTGGTAGCTGGATCAGAGACTCCGTGAATACCATGGAATCTAAGATTATTTGTTTCACAGAGTATGCTGGCTTGATATCTCTGTCCTTGTGGTTAGTGATATACTTAGAAATGCTCATCTCTACCAAAGATACAGTACTAGTCCTTTGTAAATGAATCAGGGAATGTGAAGTTTCTTGTTGAAGTTAAGAGTTGATTGTTATTCTTGGTTATTTCAATAGACTGCCTCAATTGTAAAAGCTATTCTTGGACAAAGAGGTTCATCTGTAAGATGAGGGGAAAGAAGCTTTTCATGTTCATCTAACACCCTTAAGTCTGACTGGTCTTTCATGTTAGTGCTGTTAAGTGTGATTCCAAGATATTACCTATTTTTAACCTGCTTGTGGTCAAAACTTCAATGGCAGCTTGGTCTTCTGAAGACTCTTGTGGGGAGTGGAATTTGGAAACTGATTGAGAGTCATACCAGCATATAGTAGGGTTGTATCGATGCTACTTTCATTTTCATGTAGTATGTCTAATCATCAAGTCCCAGGGGAGAATCTGAGAAAGCACAATTGCCAGTATTTTTATGTGAGCTCCACATATCATAATCAATTTAAAAAGCGAGCAATAATGGTCTTAAAGCATTTTAAAGTTTTGATGGTTACTATGGTGACTATCATTACATGACTGGTGGTGAAGTGTTAAAGGCTCATTATATCTTTGATCCATTGCTAATTGATACTCATGACTGAACTCCTACCATTTTGAAGAGTCATGTTAATCTCTGTGACCTTCCTAGAACACACACACACACACACACACACACACACACACACAAGCACCCCATTTGGAATTGAGGGGAAGATAAGGGGGGGGGGGTTCCAGTTACAGTTAGGATCATCTATTGTTCTCTTTTTTATTATTGAGTTTTGGGGATATGAGAGATTCAACCACAAGAGTATTAGTTTTTTGGATTGTGAGGGCAAAAACTTCCACAGAGCATTAACCAATCATAAATATGAGATGCCATTGAAGTATTGAATACTACTATCAAAACTATAATGATTAGGGATTGAGAATTTATGTAATCTTCAACAGAATGTGGAGGAATATTCTAAAACCTCTTAGATATTAAAATTCACTGTGATATAAGAACAGCAATCCTAGATATGGGACAAAAAAATTCAGAAATCTTTAGATAAATTCATTATAAAATGAACTATAGTAATTTTGGTGCTATTTAAAATGAATAGACTAGCAAAAACTCAATTCTCCAACTGAAAGGTGGCAGAAATATTAGCATTGAAATAGGAATTTGGCTTTCTTATGTAGAATAAAATAAACTTGATTTTATAATTTGAATACTGGCAAGAGTACAAATGAACTAGAAATGATTATAAAATTAAAATTTTGTGTTCATATTTTAATTTGCATATATGGTTACAATTTCATAGTTTATAAAAGACTAGTTAAATGTTTCATAGATTGCTTAAATAAAATAATATCATGGAAAAAATATACTACTGTATATGATTTTGTTAGACTCCAAATTTATGACTTTAGACATTATACTTAGAGCACTTGGATTTAAAGAAAGACATTTTCTAGATCAAACATTTTATGATAAATTATAGACCTGATGATTCTGAACTTTGTATGATATGTTTTCAAAAGCACAGAAAGAATACTAACCTTTAAGCTGATCATAGTGAGCAATGATAATGTTTAATATTTATTGAGTGATCACATTATGCTAGGCACTGTGGTAAGTACTTTACATTAAATTTCTCATTTTATCCTTCTGATAACCTTACAAGATTGGTACTGCTATTATTTTATAGCCTCACATAGGCTTAGGAAGATTAAATAACTTGTTCAAGGTCACACACCCAGTAAGTGTTGGAGCAGAGCCTGATTCACCGGTGAGGCTCTTACCCCCTGATTCTTATTCACTTGTTCTTTCACATGTTCGCTGGGTGCTGTTTAGTATGGCTGAAAATAGTAGGCATCTTAATTGCATATAAATGATAAATATTGATATACAATTTTTATCTATAATATATTAATAATTTGAGTTGTAGTCTCAAGTTATTCCAGCTAACATTCTATCAAAATCCTGACGTGTTAATCTTTGCATTTTGTTACCTTTTGAACTTTAATATCTGTCAGGAGACCAAGTCACATCTGATACATACGTAGCCTACCTCTTCCCTCTTCATAGGAACTATCATTCATTCATTCATGATTAGATAAACTTCCTTTTCTAGCACCATTCAGAAATAAATGGCAGTGTTAACATGTCTGAGGTTGACAGGTGTCTGTAATCAGAGGTAAAGTAAACAATGCATCCATAGGAACAATGAAAGAGTTGAGTCTTTTTCAATTCAAAAATATCAAATGATGGTAAGGAATTTAGAAGTCACAGGATGACAGCTGAAATAATTGTCACTGAAACAAGTACTAAGTCATTCTCTTACATGGAGTTGGAGGTAACTTTTTATTACTTTCCAAGCATATTGATGCTAATAGTCCTAAATGGCTTTCTGAAGTTGGCAGGGCCCATCTTGATCTTCTCAGTAGAGAGGCAAGTTTCTGTATGAGAACATTATACTCAATAGATTTTCCTTTGCTTAACAGGTAAGGAAACTAAACTGAGACAACGAAGGTCATCTTATTGAAATAGGCCTTGTTTATAAAATGAATTCTACATTTCTTTCATAGCTCATAATGTTATTCCAAAGTAATTATTTAAGAGATATTTAGTTCTCATAAAATATGGGCTACAAGCAACTGAACTAGTTTGCAATATAGAGGCAGCAAGTGAGCACAGTGGTAATCTGTGAACACCAAGTATTTTGGAGCCATTAAAATGATATTCCAACTAGTTTCAAAGTTTGAGAGAGATCCATATTCTCACAGGATGCTTCAAAAAACCAGAATCTACAATCACACATATAAAGATTTTGGACACCTAAGGGAAAGCTTCTTTAGATTAAATGCCAGCTGGACAAGTCAGATAGCAGGATAAATTTTTGATATGTAACATAAAGAAAAATAAAAAAATAAGTGAAGCACCTGTTCGTGGGGAAGTGTACTGCATTAGTTAACTATCTAACCCAAAGTGATTTTATGTTCTCAAACTCTAAAGATTTAAAGATTCTATGAAAAACATTTGAAGTATTTGTAAAATAATTCATATATTCATAAAGTCTATGTTTCAGATAGAATCTAATATGGTCCAAACAATTTTACAGTAAATTATGGAAATTCTTAATTTTTAAAGCAAACCAAAACAATCAGTATTTAGAGAGAATGATCCTGCAAGATCTTATTATGCTACATAGATTTGCCATTCTTCTTTATCATGGAACAAAAATTGAAAATAAATTTAAACTTGCCTATAATGCCAATTTATTTCTTTAGTCACCACCGACTTGAGCGAGCACTTATCCATTCTGAATTTGAAATCAAAATGCTTTGAATGCAGCTTATGAGTCTCTTTGTTTTGGGGAGGGAAAGAACCACTAAAGCAAGCTGAAGAGAAAGAGGAGATAATAGGGCTTGGAAGCAACCTCTTGGCAAAGAGGAACAAGAGCAGTGGAATAATTTAATTGCTCATCAGCTAATTATACGGTATTATAATGTTAATGTGTCTTCATCATGACAATGTAATAGGTATAGATTGAAGCATATGAAAAAGAAAGTGTTGATGCAGTAATTATAAGTAAGAGTGGAGCTGTTAGAGTAATTATAATGCTTCATCGGGTAATTAACGTATTGTTCAACTTGAGATGGGGAACAAAGAGTGAAAAAGTTAAATATTGAAGGACATGCCTTTGACACTCCAGAGACGTCTTTGAGCTTTTGCAGAGAATAGAATCTTCTATATTGATACTGTTATTTCCAAGTTCCCGTTTTCATAATTTATTATTTTTCGCTCACGTATGCTGTAAAGGAACACAGTAATTCGAGTACAAGATGCTACTGGTGGTTAAATTTTTTATGTAGTATGATTCACGTTGCTGCTGTTTCTTTTTCAGCTTTGTCCCATTTTGCATTCCTCAGGCCAGGTCATTAAATAGGCTAAACATATTAAAATTTAACTGAGTCACACCAAAATAATGTATGTGAACACTTCTGTAAACTGAGGATGATGATAATTATTTTTTAACATAATCTTCTGAAATAGATTTGGTAGTGTTATTGTTATAGTGATAGAGATTTTATTTTAATACCAATGGATAACCTGTTTTTGTTTTTGTTTTTCAAATTCATTAGCTCAGAAATATCTTTACTGTAAAGCCCTGTGACTAGACTGTGGAAAGCAAAAAGCAGCAACAACTAAACACTAGCAACTAGTGATAGGCAGCTACAATTTTGCAATCCATTTATCGGATTAATTTTTTAAATAATAGCACATGCCACCCTATTCTAAACCTTTGACATGTTTTAACACACTCAGCTTCCACTTTTCTTTCTCTTGTTATCCATCCATTTTACAGGTGGGAATACCTACTGGGCCAGGAAGTTTAAACATTTTGACCAAGATCAAATGTCTCCTAGTGGTAGAACTGGGATTTGAACTGGTAGGTTTGGTATCAGACTCTGCTTAAATATGGCTTCTCCCTGATGTTTAGTCAGGAGCTTGTCATAAGATCTCCTGAAAAGTATCTGTATTCAGATTAGAACAGGGTAACTAAACTAGATTTAATGACCTGGTAGGTAAAGGGTAAAGTGGGTCTCTAACCAAAAGACAAGGGAATTAAGTATGCAAAAGTTGAAAATGGCAAAGAGAAAAGATCAGACCAGTTGTAGTGAGAGGTGGAGCAACATGGGGGAAAAACACTATAATTTTGGAATAGAGTAGGTCACGAACAGCCTGAAAGCCAAAATGAAAAGTTCACATGGAAGCTCATTAGTTATACTGTTGAAAGTTTATGGATTTCTCAAATTCTTGTAATCAACACATATAAAAATTATCATGCTAGATATGCATTTGAATGTTGGACATTCAACAGAGAAATTAGAAATAGTTATCCCCTACTATTCACATCCCCCCCCCTTTTTTTTTTCCTTTTGGTGGTGCTGTGGATCAAACCCAGGGTCTCATGCATGCGTATTATTTTTAAATTGTCTTCAAATTTAACAAAAAAGGAGTAGATTACTGAGACTATAATCCTTGCCAAAATTGTATTTTATTTTTGAGATAGCAAAGTGCAAATCTATCATTAGTGATTTTACTTTTTTATATTCCTTATAGAAAACTGTGCTTTTAAATTCTGTTCTTAGGAATGCTTACATCAAATTGGGTTAGAGGTAAAATGAAGCACGTAACTGAGAAAAACCTACAAGCACAGTTTCTTTCTTAAAATCAGTAGGGGCTGGGGAGGTGGAGAACAGGACTACACTATTTCAGTTTAACAAATCCTAATATGTGTTACTTCTCATCAGCAAAAAATTAAACTTTAACATAAAATTTAAGCTAAAAAACAGTAATGTGTATGTAAGGAAAGGAAAATCATAGCAAAATATTCCTGATCTAGGTATTTCTAGCAAACAACAAGGACAAGCTGAACTAAACTTATTTAACCATTGCATTAAGTTTAAACATGTATAACTGACATGTGTGTTGAAGGTATCTACTTTCTTCTTTTTATGATCTATTTACTTTTTTGAAATCTATAGGGGAAAAGGTGAACATTAGAAAATTTGTTCATTTAAATTTAGTATATACTTGTGCAGTTTCCTCAGCATGATTCTAGTAGAGGTTGAAGATGGATGGGCATATTTTATTGTATCCTATGCAAATGAAAACCATGGGTAGACTAGCAATGGAATGATAGGGACTCTTTCTTGTGGATGATTTGTGGGTGGCATGTCTGCAACAGAAAGAACCAAGGCTTTGGAGTCAGAACAATCCCATATCCTGATTCCATTAACCTCTCTGAACCTTATTTTCCCTAGAGTGAGAGAGAGGTAATAATAATTCCCATGTTGCATGGTTTTGGGAAATTACAAATGTGTTTAAAATGGTTATCACTAAAGCTGGCACATGGTAATTGTTCAGTTAAAGTCGGCTATGATTGTTGCTATTCAGCATAAGAGAGTTACTGAACAATGCTAAGCACTATTTAATCAGAAGTTCTTAAAAGTTTAAAACAAACCCATGAAATAGTGTTGTGATGTTCTTTTAAAATATTAATTATAGTTGTCCCCAATTTGTAATGAAAGAGGCACCAAGCATTAAGAAGTAAAATGCAGTCATATAAAGTATACTCTCTTCAAGACCCTTTACAAAAATGTGGAGAATTATACTTGTCAGAAGTTAGTTATATAAGAGGGAGACAAATGCTATTTCTAATTCTTCATAAAAGTTCTTAGGATTCAAAGGCAATGAATATAAAGTATGCCATTAGCATTCTTCAGAAAGTTATTGTCCTTACCAAACATGTATATGTATGTATATATATATGTATGTATACACACCCACATACATATACAGATACAAATGACTTACAAAACGTATCACATTATGATTGCTCATTTATTTATTCCACAAGTATGTCCTGAATACCCACTACATTCTTTTGAAAGGTATTTGGTATCCAATAGTGATTCCTTCCTATTTTCTCTGCTAGAATTAGTCTCATGAAGCTGAAATTATTTCATCTTTACAGTCCCCCAAACTAGCATAACACTTGGAAAAAATAATAAAATATCTAATATGTATTCCCTAAATAAATAAGCAAGTAAATGAATATTCATTTTTTATTCAGAGATAAAATCAGGGTTAAGGAAGAAACTGACCATTTAAATTCCTATAATTTATTAGCCACCAATTTCCCAGAAGATTTAAGTTTGTCTAAAAGAAATCTATATCACAATGGTTAACAATAATACAGAACAATAATACAGAAACGTATTTATTTATTTAATTAATTTTCAGTGTTGGGAATCAAGACCAGGTGCTTGTGCATGTGAGGTGAACATTCTACCACTGAGATCATCCCCAGATATATTCAATATTTATGTTATATTTAATTTTTCTCTTCTTCCATTCTACAGATCATTCTCTGGAGAAAATGTTAATATCCAGTGAAATAAGATTTTTTTTTTTTTTTCGGTACTGGGGATTTGAACCCAGGGCCTTGTGCTTGCAAGGTAAGCACTGAACCAACTGAGCTATATCCTCAGCCCAAGAAAAATATTGAAGAGGGGTTTTGACTTAAATAACTGGGAGCATAATGTATTCATCTGTGGTGCATCTTTTCTCTTTCCTCTGTCTTAAAACCTCAGTCCAGGACTCACCTGAACAATATCACCCACAAATATAGCAAACTTGACCACCTTCTTTGTGATTTTAACCTTATGGCTTCTTGTTATGGTTATAGTAAAAGGGGCCTTAACAGTCCAATGACCAGAGTCTGTTTTTCTTTTTCTTATGGGAGGGAAACAAATTTAAAAAAAGATTCTTGAGCAACTTATAATTGTTTTGAGAATCAGGTAGTGATATTTTGGACACATACTTTCGAACTTTTGTTCCCTTCATCACAATCATACATTTTCCTGGTTACCATGGAAACTTGGTAAAGGTGGAGTGCAGCTGGACACCATAGTTACAGTTAAAAGCATTGTAGAAGACTAAATGCAAGGCCATATTTCACTCAAATTATGGGATTATTACATTCTGCTATTTAATCCAATTAACCATCAAATAACTTTATTCAATGAGGCTTATGTCAGGCTTTTCTCTTATTTTTATGAGGGACAAAACCAATAATTCAAATATAACAGAATATATTTGATATTGATATTGTATTTATAAGAGAAAAAAAATTCTCCATATATTTTAAAACAGGTGTCATATGTTTACTTGAAAGAAAAAGAATATCCTATAATATAATATTTATCATCATTTAGAAAATAACATATGTATTCCACATACTTTAAGACACAAATGACTAAAAAGCAGTACTTTTCTGAATAGTAATTTTACATAATGAAATGCAATGGCTCTTTTTCCAAAATCTGTGAGATTCTGAGAGTCCTAATCTGAGGTACCCTTTGAATTGCTATCTTGGAAAATATGTGAACCTACTCCCTGTCACCCACCTAGGCTTTGTTTGAGTTAGATATTTTAATATAGATTAGAATTTCTCATGTGATTATTTCAGTTTTATGTGATTTATAATGTTCCTTGGGAAAGTTTAAATTTTATTTTTACTTTTCCTTCTTTCCCTTAACTTAGAAAAGTGCATAATTCCCATAAAATCATTCTTCGTGAAATAATTTTATTCCAAATACAAAAACACAGTTATCAACAAGAGCATAATTATCAACAAGAAGGTGCTAACTTTTAATTAAGCTTGTGGCATTTTTCTGTGTTCTTTTGCAATGGAAAAGCCAATGTTTCCTCTTTAACTCACATAGTGACAGACAAGTACTGAATGTTATTGGCAATGATATTAGTTACATCTTTATTTTGTGTCAACTAAGTACTTTTTATACAGTTTAAAATACATTATAATGCATTTACACAAGTTATTAAAATAGTAACTTCAGCAGTATTTTTGAGATGTTACAATTGCATTTTTGCTGACTCTCATTACCAATTTTTTGCCTTCCTTAGGCTAGATCCCCTTTTATATGTGTGACCTTCTAGATGTGTTCATTTTCATCTCCCAGATATGTTAATTCTCCCACATAACTGGGCTCCATGTTGTTCTTTATTCTTTTTTAAATTTTTTTAGCTGTTGATAGACTTTTATTATTTTTTAAAATTTATTCATTTATTTTTGGTGCTGACAATCAAACCCAGTGCCTCACATGTGCTAGGCACGTGCTTTACCACTGAGCCACAACTCCAGCCCCTCCATGTTGTTCTTATGACTTGGAAACTTGAAGACAGAAAGGGCCCAGGCTGAGGGCCAACCTCCTCTTCTGTGCTTTGCTGATTTTTTTCCCCAAGTGAAAGCAGTCTTTTTATTAAGCAAAACAAAACCTAAAACCAAAAGACAAACAAAAGGCAACAATAACATGTATCTTCAAGATTCTTTCTGATTAAGAGCTGGTTTTTAGTCAAAATGAAAAGGAAAAATCTTGATAGCTAAATAATTTTGATTCTCTAACCCTTATTTCTACTTCTTAGAAATAACCCCCAAATGATTCTTGGTCATTTAAACCATGCTGATAAAATCTAGCTGCATCTCTATTTTCTCTAGCATTTATTTTTAAATTCAGCGACATTTAGATGCAGCAGAATGGGAATTGCATTTCCTTTATCCATACATTTAGAAAATTATAGCCTTCAATCAAGGGACAGTCATTAGTATTTTTTAAAGGGATCTAAATTTATGTGGCATAGGAGCATAATGATAAAAATGTATCTGTTCATAAGAATTGGTGTAGTGTTGTGTATATAAGAGTTGATAGATTAATATAAGTATATTTATTAAAGGCTTAGTTAAAAAATGTTCTGTCAACTTCTCATCAGAAACAACTACAGATTTCATGTTGCCTAGAAAGACAAGAAATTGAACTAATATTTAGCAAGTGTTTTTTGTTTTTCTTTAATCAAGTTGTGACTGGAGACATTCTCTCAGTTTAGGAGAAGTTTTTGAAAAGAAGCTATTGATGCACCTAGGTTAACTTTCTTCTTATTTGTACCTCCAGTCGGTACTGATGAGGTTGATGTTGGGGAATGCTATGATTTAGACATGAAATGTCCCAGAAAACACCCATGTCTGAGACAATGAAAGAGTTTGGAAGTGAAATGATTGAGTTATGAAAACTTTTTAAGGCAGGTGGGGTGTGATTCGAGGACATGGGTCTCCGGCGTGTGCCTTTGGAGTTGATATTTGACCTTAGTGAGAGGAGCCCTTTCTTTCTGGTCATTTCTTAAGCAGTTGTTCTCCACCATGCCTCTTCCAACATGATGTTCTACCTGGCCTTAGGACCAGAGCTATGAAGTTGGTTGATCATGAACTGAACCTCTGAAACTAGGAGCCCAAATAAACTTTTCTTCCTCTAATTCTTCTTGTAAGTTCTTTTGGTTCCAATGATGAAAATGCACACTAAACTGGGGAACTTATCCCATAATAATGTTGTCTGATATGAAGATTCAGCATATTAAGATTTTTACTAAATAGACAGAGATTTTTACTAAAATACTAAATGAGGAATTGATATAGTTATAAAATTATGTACATATGTATCCACAGTAGGATGCATAGGTATGATCATTAAGAAATTTTCTCCTTCCATCGGTTGGAAAGCAAAAGTATGATAGCAAACCTCTTTTTAGGATTACTTCAATTTAGCAACTCCTTATTTTGTCAGGTATTTTACTAGGAATGTAGATAGGATGAACTCATTAATCCATTTATTTTTTGAAGTGTTTATTGTATTTACTGAGTACATACTATATACCAAGAATTATCCAATCCTGAAGATATAACAGTGAACAAAACAATGTTATTACCCTCAAATATCTTACATTCTTTTTTTCTTTTTTTTTTTTAATTTGTTTTTATTGTAACAAAAGGGATACATCTTGTTTCTCTGTTTGTACATGAAGTAGAAGCATACCATTTGTGTAATCATACATTTACATAGGGTAATAGTTTTTGATTCATTCTGTTATATTTTTTTTCTTTCCCTGCACCCCTCCCACCACTCTTTTGCCTCTTTACAGTCCCTCCTTCCTCCATTCTTGCCCCCTCCCACCCCCCATTATGAGTCATCATCTGCTTATCAGCAAGATCATTCGTCCTTTGGTTTTTTGAGCTTGGCTTATCTCATTTAGCATGATATTCTCCAATTTCATCCATTTGCCTGCAAATGCCATAATTTTATTTTTTTTATACCTGAGTAATATTCCATTGTATATATATATACCACAGTTTCTTTATCCATTCATCAATTGAAGGGCATCTAGGTTGGTTCCACAATCTGGCTATTGTGAATTGAGCAGCTATGAACATTGTTGTGGCTATATCTCTGTAGTATGCTGATTTTAAGTCCTTTGGAGTGGGATTGCTGGGTCAAATGGTGATTCCATTCCAAGTTTTCTAAGGATCTCCACACTGCTTTCCAGAGTGGCTACACTAATTTGCAAACCTACCAGCAATATATGAGTGTACCTTTTTCCCCACATCCTTGCCAACACCTATTGTTGCTAGTATTCTTGATAATCGCTATTCTAATTGGGGTGAGATGGAATCTTAGGGTGGTTTTGATTTGCATTTCTCTTATTACTAAAGATGTTGAACATTTTTTCATATATCTGTTGATTGCTTGTAGATCTTCTTCTGTGAAGTGTCTATTCATTTCCTTACTCCATTTGTTGATTGGATTATTTGTATTCGTGGTGTAGAGTTTTTTTCAGTTCTTTATATATTCTGGAAATTAGTGCTCTATCTGAAGTATGAGTGGCAAAGATTTTCTCCCACTCTGTAGGCTCTCTCTTCATATTGCTGATAGTTTCCTTTGCTGAGAGGAAGATTTTTAGTTTGAATCTATCCCAGTTATTGATTCTTGCTTTTATTTCTTGTGCTATGGGAGTCCTGTTAAGGAAGTCTGATCCTAAGCCGACATGTTGAAGAGTTGGACCTACTTTTTCTTCTATAAGATGCAGGGTCTCTGGTCTGATTTCAAGGTCCTTGATCCATTTTGAGTTGAGTTTTGTGCAGGGTGAGAGATAGGAGTTTAGTTTCATTCTGTTGCATATATGGATTTCCAGTTTTCCCAGCACCATTTGTTGAAGAGGCTATCTTTTCTCCATTGCATATTTTTGGCACCTTTGTCTAGTATGATAAAATTGTATTTATTTGTGTTTGTGTCTGTGTCCTCTATTCTGTACCATTGATCTACCTGTCTATTTTGGTGTCAATACCATGCTGTTTTTGTTACTATTGCTTTGTAGTATAGTTGAAGGTCTGGTATTGCAATACCCCCTGCTTCACTCTTCCTGCTAAGGATTGCTTTAGCTATTCTGGGTTTCTTATTCTTCCAGATGAATTTCATGATTGCTTGCTCTATTTCTGTAAAGTACGTCATTGGGACTTTAACTGGAATTGCATTGAATCTGTATAGTACTTTTGGTAGTATGGCCATTTTGACAATATTAATTCTGCATATCCAAGAACATGGGAGATCTTTCCATCTTCTAAAGTTTTCTTTAATTTCTTTCTTTAGTGTTCTATAGTTCTCATTATAAAGGTCTTTCACCTCTTTTGTTACATTGATTCCCAAGTATTTTATTTTTTTTGAAGCTATTGTGAATGGTGTAGTTTTCCTAACTTCTCTTTCTGAAGATTCATCACTTATGTATAAAAATGCATTGGATTTATGAGCATTGATCTTATATCCTGCTACTTTACTGAATTCACTTATGAGTTCTAAAAGTTTTCTGGTGGAATTTCCTGGTTCCTCTAAATATGTAATCATATCATCAACAAATAGAGATAATTTGAATTCTTCTTTTCCTATTTGTATCCCTTTAATTTCCTTGGTCTTTCTAATTGCTCTGGCTAGAGTTTGGAGGACAATGTTGAATAGAAGTGGTGAAAGAGGGCATCCCTGCCTTGTTCCAGTTTTTAGGGGGAATGCTTTCAGTTTTTCACCATTTAGAATGATATTGACCATGGGCTAAGCATAGATGGACTTTACAATGTTAAGGAATGTTCCCATTATCCCTATTTTTTTCTAGTGTTTTGAGCATGAAGGGATGCTGTATTTTATCAAAAGCTTTTTCTGCATCTATCACAATATTCATGTGATTCTTGACTTTAAGTCTGTTGATATGGTGAATTACATTTATTGATTTCCGAATGTTGAACCAACCTTGCATCCCTGGGATAAAACTCACTAGATCATGGTGCACTATCTTTTTAATATATTTTTGTATGGGATTTGCTAAGATTTTGTTGAGAATTTTTGCGTCGATGTTCATTAAGGATATTGGTCTGAAATTTTCTTTCCTCCATGTGTCTCTGTCTAGTTTAGGTATCAGGGTGATATTATCTTCATAGAATGAGTTTGGGAGGGTTCCCTCCTCTTCTATTTCATGAAATACTTTGAGAAGTATTGGAATAAGCTCTTCTTTAAAGGTTTTGTAGAACTCGGCTGAGAACCCATCTGGTCCCGGACTTTTCTTTGTTGGTAGGCTTTTGATGACTTCTTCTATTTCATTACTTGAAATTGATCTATTTAAATTGTGTATGTTCTCCTGGTTCAGTTTAGGTAATTCATATGTCTCTAGAAACCTGTTGATGTCTTCGAGATTTTTTATTTTGTTGGAGTATAGATTTTCAAAATACCTTCTAATTGTGTTTTGTATTTCACTCATGTCTGTTGTGATATTTCCTTGTTCATTCTGAATTTTAGTAATTTGAGTTTTCTCTCTCCTTCTCTTTGTTAGTGTGGCTAAGGGTTTATCAATTTTGCTTATTTTTTCAAAGAACCAACTATTTATTTTGTCAATTTTTTGTATTGTTTCTTTTGTTTCAATTTCATTGATTTCAGCTCTGATTTTAACTACTTCCTGTCTTCTACTACTTTTGGTGTTACTCTGTTCTTCTTTTTTCTAGGGCTTTGAGCTGTAGTGTTAGGTCATTTATTTGTTGATTTTTTTCTTCTTTTATTGAATGCACTCCATGAGATAAATTTTCCTCTAAATACTGCTTTCATAGTGTCCCAGAGATTTTGATATGATGTTTCTTTGTTCTCATGTACCTCTAAGAATTTTTTAATTTCCTTCCTGATGTCTTCTGTTATCCATTCATCATACAATAGCATATTATTTAATCTCCAGGGGTTGGAGTAGTTTCTGTTTTTTAACTCTGTCATTTATTTCTAATTTCAATCCATATGATCTGATAGAATACAAGGTAGTATCTCTATCTTCTTGTACTTGCTAACATTAGCTTGTGGCAAAAAATATGGTCTATTTTAGAGAAGGATCCATGTGCTGTTGAGAAGAAAGTGTATTCGCTCTTTGTTGGATCGTATATTCTATAAATGTCCATTAAGTCTAAATTATTGATTGAGTTATTGAGATCTATGGTTTCTTCGTTCAATTTTTGTTTGGAAGATCTGTCCAGTGGTGAGAGAGGTGTGTTAAAATCATGTAGTATTATTGTATTGTGGTCTATTTGATTTCTGGAATTGAGAAGGATTTGTTTGACGTATATAGATAAGCCACTGTTTGGGGCATAGATATTTATGATTGTTATGTCTTGCTGATTTATACTTCCCTTAAGCAGTATGAAATGTCCTTCTTTATCCCTTCTGAGTAACTTTGGCTTGAAGTCCACATTATTTGATATGAGGATGGATACTCTGACTTTTTTGCTGTGTCCGTGTGCATGGTATGTTTTTCCCCATCCTTTCACCTTTAGTCTGTGGGAATCTCTTTCTATGAGATGAGTCTCTTGCAGGCAGCAAATTGTTGGATCTTTCTTTTTAATCCAATCTGCCAGTCTATGTCTTTTGATTGATGAGTTCAGGCCATTAACATTCAGGGTTATTATCTTACATTCTTGAGGGACAACTTCTCAGCCCTCAAAGATTTTATTGTCCACTGGAAGAGAATGACAGGTATAAAAATAGAAACAACAGCATGATATGAGCAGTGAGTGAAATGTAAGTATTTTATAACATCATTAAGGATGAGGAGGAGAAGACTGGTATCATCTAGAAATATCAGAAAAGCGTTTTTAGCTTTGTAGGCTTTGTAGGTGGAAGGGAGGTAGAGGGAGGAGACACCTTAGGACTGAAATATGCAGAGTCTTGGCTTGAAATGTATCATGGCATGTGAGGCCATTCCTGTTTGTCATTAGTGCATAATTAACTTCCAGAGGTCAAGTGGGCACAAAGGAATCAGATGAGAACCTGCACTTAAATAGAATCAAAGTATGTAAGGAACATGGACGGTGTTCTTAGGAATCGGGGAGCTGTTCCTGGTTTTAAGGAAAATATTGACATGGTCAGGCTAGAAGTTTAGAAAGATCACACTTTTAAGAGTAGTTGCCAAAGAGGAGAATTGAGCTAATTTATGTTCTGATATTAAATTCTTAGCCTCTGAATGAGCATTTGATAGTGCCTTTATCTTATCTAAATTATTATCTAAGATATTTTTTACTGCTAGTCCAGGGGAGATATGGGGTAAGAAAGGAATGTAAAATAACATAGCTTTCATGCTAAACTCAATTTTGAAAAAGGTCGAAATCACTTTGTTCAAGTAAAACTATTCATTTGGCTTAGCATTTTTGCATCAGATTCACATCTATTTCTTCAAGTCAAGTGTGAGAAAAATCAGTATATTATTTCCAAGTCATTTGTGTTGATATAATTTTAGTTATATTTATGAAATGAAAGAGATAAGCTCTAATATCCGTACTATGTTGATAAAATCCTAGAATTTGTTAAAGTAAAGCCCACCCCTATTTTGGTTCATTAACCTCCATGCCAAGTAAGACATTACTTTTCAGTTTTCATGTTCTTATTATTTGCTCCTGTAAGTGAACACATGTCTATACTTTTCCTGGCTTAGTAACTTTTTTTCCCTAAAGTAGGAAGTAAGTAAATTACCTTGTACTGACCACCCTGGTTTTATTTCTCTATCTGTCATTACATCTAGAAGGATATCTTTCACCATGTCAGTTAATTAAGAATTATAACCACTATGCCTTTCTGATTCCTTGTAGGATCAGAAAATTAAAGCAACCATCAAAATACCAGCTTACAAAGCCATATTGACTTAGCAGATATTTATTTTCTGTTATTCATCCATTAGAATAGCCTAATAGTCCAGAGCAGAGTTAATTGTCTACCTTGCTAGAAAAATTAACATCATAAAGTAGAAAACAGAATAAAAAGCAAATCTAGGAAAAGGCAGGGAAAATGCATAATTGATATTTCCAACACAGACGCCTCTGTGGAGGGGAATATGAAAAGGAGAGGAGAGATTGATGGAGAGACACAAAAGGTTTCCTTAATATGTGGATAATTGTCTTTATTAGGTGTAAGACTGGGGGAAGCATGCTACCTTCACACACAGTCAATAGCCTGTTTGCTCATAACCACTACTGATTTTAAGAGGCGAGAGACAGACTCTGTGTCTACATTTCATTAAATCTTCAACTGTGTAAAGGATTTTGGTTTCTTCTATAGTTAAAGGAGGGAACACAATGATTCCTTATTGATTATGAGTTATTGAGTTTTCTCTTTACAATTTTTGTGGCATGGATTTCTTTCCTTATATCCTTTCATCAGGAATCTTCACAACCTCATTTGGTATTAATATTCCCATTTTACACATGAGTAAATTCAAGCTCAGAGATGTTAAATAATTTACCAAAGATCAAATAGCTAATAAATGGTAGAACTGATATTAAAGTCTCTGTGACCTTAAAGCCTGTATTTTTAACTATGACCTAATGTGACTTACATGTTACTGTTTAAGTTATTACTATTGGTAATACCTATTGTAAATTTTACCCTCTTTTTGCAATTTTTACCCCTTCCTGGACAAGAATTTAAATGAATATTTAAAAAATATAGTTAATTATAAATTTAAGAACATATTGTGAGGGTTACATGTTTTGTATGTATTTTAATATAAATCTTAGATAAGATATATGCTTTTAATATTTTGGTATTTAGGCTCCTTAAAAATCAGTGAGGAGTTTTGTTCTTAATTGGTTACCATCAGTTTTAATTCTCTGATATATTATTTTGGTTACCTTGAGCTGCATTACTGAATTTAATAAAATATTATTTAATGGTACTAATGATTAGCTGTCTACTACCCAACTTCTCCTTAGAATCCCAAGTTTCCTCCATGACCTTCATTAGAAAAATAATCTTGACATCATTAGACAATTTTTAAATTTCTCACCTAAAAGATGTACAAAGAATAAATTAGAGATTTAGGGACAGAAATGAGTCCCTAACATTACTATACATTTCTGAGTTGAATAAAATGAAATATTTTTGTATTTTTATGAGACTCATTTCCCTCTATCATTTAGTTTTTGTTCTGTTGATTGATAGGGTCACCAAATGAATAGTCTCCTAGTCAGTATAATTTCCCAATATTCCATCATTTCTGAAATGGAAGAAAAATTGTTTCCTCTTGCTCTGAGGTTTTATTATTGTTTTGTGTTTGTATTTTGTGGTTCTAGGGATCAAACCCAGTACTGTACCACTGAACTGATCTACATCCACTGATTTCCAGTGGTTTTCATGTTGTTTTTTTTGAAGTCTTCTTTAATTTCTTCTCTTTTTGTTTTCCTTACCCCTTTCCTTTCCTGAGATAAATAACAACTTAACTTCCATCTTGTGTTATTATATTTGCAGATCCACAGAAATATTTTTTCTTTGCATTTCATAGTTCAGAATCATTTTCTGAACTATGTGTCTTTATCTCTAAACTCAGTCAGAAACATGTCTCTATAGTAATCTGTAGGATAGCAATGTCATTTTTCACAAAACTAGAAAAACACCTCTAAAATTTATATGGAATAAAATAAGAAACCCTAAAACCAAAGACAACTTGAGCAAAGGAACAACCAGGAAGTAGTACCCTAACTGTTTTTAAAACATACTAGAAATCTGTGGGGATAAGGATAGTACCAACCTAACTCCAGTCATATGCTGCTAAATAAGGGTTTTCCTATCCATCTTTTATTTTCAATAAATATAATTGTGATTTTCTATAAAGACTTGTTAACATATATATATATTTTTAGCTGTAGGTGGACACAATTCCTTTATCTTATTTATTTATTTTTATGTGATGCTGAGGATTGAACCCAGTGCCTCACATGTGCTAGGCAAGTGCTCTACCACTGAGCTACAACCCCAGTCCATGTTTTGAAATTTATGTCTATATCTAAAATATCCCATCTGGTAGAACATTGATGCTTAAACATTTACTTATTAAAAGTTGTGAAGGTGCTGTAGGCAACTAGTCTCTATTCATATTTGTTTGAATAAAAAACTAAAAAGCTATGCAATGTTATAGCACCTAATTTTAAGCATATGTTGCTCTATTGTCAATTCTTATTAAAACAGCTTGTTAAAATGTTGTCTTAAAATTATTCCACTACTGAATATACATATTTTCTTTGCAATTTTAATATATAAAAATAAAATTCCCATGCTAAAGTTAGAAAAATAAAATCACTGCCTTATAATATACACTTATCTCCATTTTTCAAACTCTCCATAACTGTGAATAAAATCATTTTTGAACATTAAAAAATTATTCAAAGAGTATGAATTTAAAAAAAATCATAATCAGCAGAATCCATATATGGCATTTCCATATTGCTTTCTAACATCTTGAGTTTATTAGTGGGAAATTTAATTTGTGCTAATCAGCCTGAGGCAAAAGGAGAGGGAAATTAACTTGACACATACATTTGATGTTTTTCAGTATTTCTCAGTTTGCACTAGAACCACAACGTGGCAACTCAGAATAAACACACAGATCTTCAGTGTCACTTCCAATTACCACATTACTGCAAATAGCTGTAACTTACTAAAAAGCCAGCCATGACTCATTATCTTCTTGGTTTTATCTGAGAAAGCTTGTATCAACACTGCATACAAAATGGCATGTTTGAAAAGTCTGTATGTTCATTACTGGCCTAAATCTGGATTTCCAGTCTATTTCTTAAATGACATTTATCAGTATTAATATACTCAGCAGTCATCCTTGTTGAGGCTCAAAGGAGGCACCAAGAGATAGCAACATTGCTTTCCTTTCAGGTTCTCTCTAAATTTTACTCTGCATTCACTAGGGATTGATGCAGCAAGGAAAGAGGTTAGCAAATAGGGAAATTGCCATTAAAACCTTTAATCAACAACTTCTGTTTCTTTTCTGTTATATGACATAATATTGTCAGAAAATAACTTCCTTGGAAATTTTGTGATACATACATTCAACCATCACCTTTTCTGAAGAGCAAGGACCTCAACATATGGTGCATAAATAGGGTGACCATTTAATTTTTGTTCAAACTGGTACACTTCGGAGAGTGAAAGGGGCTACTATTAAAATTATAACACTAAAATATGTGTAAACTGAGTCTTATCTTTGTCATACCTGGAAGCCTTGGCATACTTGCCATAAAGTGTCCAACAAGAGTATCATTTGTGGTGATTGTTTATAAATCTGGACTCTTGGAGCCCAAGTGTTGAATCAGAATCTTTGTGTCCATTGCCTGGGAATCCAAATTTTAACAGCCCTCAAGGTGGTTAAATCTGTTAAATGAATAGTAACTGTAGGCATTATATAATGATTACTGTGTGTAAGGTATTCTTCTAATTTCTTATATACTTTAGTCCTTTACCAGCATTACCACAGAATGATACACTGATGTATGATGTAATCAAGTATAAAAAGGCAACTGAGACTAATTGGATCCATTTGAGTGATTGGTCAAAAGAGTTACAATTTTTGGCACCTGCAGGGCATAGCCATAATTCAGTAATCCAAAATCTTAGAAAATAACTAACAATTTGAGAGGAAGTTCCTTAGTGAAGAGGCAACATTTACTTTGCTTTTAAATCAGAATTTGGTGGACAAAGAATGTGCCAGAGGAATAGGATGGGTATAATCATGGAGTTATAAAAAGATATCCATCATGGCTGAGAAAAGGGGAACCTTCAAATGGCAGGAGCAGTAAGAATGTGAAAAGTGCCAGTCAAGAAGTGATTTGACAGCAGCAGTAGGATAGGGATCAATATGAAAGGATTGGCAGATGCCCCTAGTCCTCCAAAAGGGGTGCCCCACACTTTGCCCTCCTTTTTTGTCTCAGCACTTTGAGTCTTGTTGCTGCGAGCACAATTTCAAACTGCCCACTCCTGCAACTCTTGCCAGATGGTTTTGTCTTCTGGAACCTGCTCTGCCTATAGTTGGGGCAGCCAGAAATGCTAGGAATATGCTAGGAATAATGCTCAAGAAATAGCTTACAACCAATTACTGAACTCAATGGGATAAACCCCAGTTCCCTTGCCTACTATATTAAATAACACTGAGGTACACATTCTATAAAGACCCACCAAGCGCCCCATTAGGAATTAGCAAGTATAACTAGGTCTATAACACACTATGTCAACCCTCTTACATTTTCCATTGTCCTATTCTTGTTTCCTAGAATTAACTCATCAAAGATTGATTTGTACTGGATCTCTGATTCAGGGTTGGCTTCTGGAAGAACCCAACCTAAGACAACATGATCTCCCAGGAAAATAATTTGGATTTTATCTGATTGCCTGACAAAGAAAGCAAGTGGCCATTGGGGAAAAATTTAACCATGAGAATGAGGAATGTTGTATTACAGTTAGAAAACTGGCAGCGATAGGAAGAGAGACCAGCTAGGGGAGAAAGTGGTAGTAAGGAAACCAATTAGTTAGAGGACTGTGCCAGGATGCTCTTAGAAAAGGCCTGGGAAAAGGTGGTAAATAGGGAAGGTAGAAATATGAGGCTACTTTTAAAGTAGACTTGATAAAATTACATGATTGATGGGACAGAGAAAGTGATCTGTATAAAATGATGAGCAAGTAGAAGTAATGAATTTTGCAAACTCAGTAGATATCACCAGGTATAACCCCTATCACCATGTTGCAGAATGAAACTTCAGAAGTATAAATGCAGATTTAAAAACAAGAGACTACAAGCAATCTTTTGGAAGATTGTATGTGGGATGAATGCATCTAAAGGAAATCTACACTCTTTTAAAATCTGTAACCTGGATATTGTAAACTGTAGAAAGTGGGATGACTTGATGAATATTTAGAACATTCGGATTGCCTTAGGAAATTAATCCCTAAATAAATCTTGACTCATTTTTTAAAATGTACTTTTTGAAAATCTTTCATAGATTTCACAGTTCTTATAATTTCAACAATAGGAGTTAGTTATGTTTGGGTGTTACCCAAAGCTTCAAACTACAATTGGAGAAAGCTGCCATTATGTCCTTGCTGTAGAATGTCCCTCTCCCACCTCCTTTTTGCAATAAAATTCATATTTAGACCCAAATTATTTTGGTTTAAGTCTGTTTGGCCTAATATAAAAGCAAATGTTCTTAAGAATGGTCACCATCATCAAAAAAAAAAAAAAAATGGTGGAGAACTTGAGTATGTTGTGATTTTAAAGGGTGAAAGGGACGGGAAGGGAACAATTTAGGGAGATTGAGGGAACTAAGGGAAGTTGTTTCACAATTTTTCTTAATGCTTTCTCTGTGTGCAGTCTTTTAGCCATAATACACAGTAGCTCTTAAATTAGTGTGGTCAGCCCTTGAAACCAGCTGTGTTCCCCTGCCTAGAATGGAAACAAAACGGAAATATCTCAGTGATTTATTAAAACCAACTGAGAAGGGTTTTTATTCAGTTCCATTGCATCATGTATGAGAAAATTTGTGTTTTTGAAATTTAAAGTCAGGGCTCTTTCCATTAAATATAGTGTATGAGAGAGAAATCATAATTGTATTTGTATGATTGCCAGGTGGGGACATTTATAAGAAGGCGAACCCTAGTACGACAATGACATTTATTTTAATGTAATACAGTGGTTTGATGGTGGATGTATTTTTCAAGGGTTCAGTTTAGTTGCTTCCTTTGTTCAAGGACTTCGGGAATTAGAGAATTCAGAGGGATCAAACTTGTAAGACCCCTGTTGTGTCACAAGATTGTACTTTTCTTATCCATCTGACAAGTCATCATAAAACATATAGAACTTGACTATGAGAAAGAAATTAGGGGATTGCTGATTAAATGATGACAGTTTTGATGTTCACAAATTCTGGAATTGTCTGCCAGTTGCTAGAGAACATCTCCTGTTGTCCAACTGTCTTAAGCTCCACACCATCACAGGTTTTAAATTGCAGAGCTTTGCAGGGTTTGGATGGCTGCGAGTCTTGTGTTGAGTCCCTGTGCCTGCTACCAGAACATGATATTCAGGAAAGTTCATGACCTTGGAAATTTCAGGTCATTCCATGTGAATCAGATGCAAAAAAAAAAAAAAAAAAGATTTAAATTTTAAAATAGAAAGATAGACCAGGTCAAAAGGTTAGACTAGATTGACCACAAAGCAGACTCCATGCAATCCTTGAGAAGCTGTGGAAATCCCAGATCTGTCCAAATTTTTTGTCCAAAGGACAAAACTCAGAATAATATTTGTATCTCTATCACAGCAAAAGAATGTTCTCCTTTCAGTCATTTGACTAAATAGTACTGAGTCATCAAAAATGATGGAAACCAAAGGGAAGTAGTTAGAATTGAGGCATATCATACTCATTTGTAATTTTCAAAAATATCCAGATCCCTGATTCTTCACATGCTTGCTAATTTACAAAACTGGTCATCATGAATACCGTGCTTATATCTGTTGCCTTTGTACTAAAAAAAAATTTGATTAATTGATTTTTTTTGCTCAACCTTCCATACAGTGAAAATTTATAATTCAAAAAGCTAAAGGCCTAAACTCACTTATATGAAATAAAAAAAACTATCTGATTTATGCATCTTTGAATATCTGATATTATGACTCACCACTAAAAATGTCTCTTAGGATATTATTATATTAATAGGAGTATATGCATTAACATATGCAATTTTTCACCAAATTGTTTTTCCATGATTAAATTAATGAAAAATTTAAAACATGTGCTTATATGTTATTTATAATTTTATCTCAGTTTACAAATGAATAAACTGGGGCTTAAATGTTAAGGAGTACAGATGTTGCCTCCTACTTATAGATGAATAAACCAGGGAATAACAGCCACACCACATATTTTATCTTCATATGACTTAAATGAGATGTTTATGCAAGATGGTGCCATTGCCACTACAAATGTTAAGAATTATTAGCATCAATTGTTTTTTAGTATCAATTAAATATTTTAACACTAAAGAGTGTGTAAAATGAAAATCTAAATTTTTCTTCTATTAATGAATGCATCTTTTTTTTACATCTTAGAAGATTTATTTGTAAAGTAGTAGGAATACATGGTAATACTCTTATTTGTATTTAGGCAGAGGTTATATTTGAAAATCATTCTCCAACAGACAAGCTGAGATTTCATAAATGATTTTAATCTCAGGCATTGTCATATATTGCTTATATGAAGGATTAATGCAACCACCTAAGTCAAATGATCTGAAAAAACATGTTTCTAAGAGGCAGTATATATTTAGTTTTAAAGACTGCATCTGCCATTTAGTGTCATGTACATTAAACTTTAATGTATGCTACTTAGGAAGGTTTGATATATTTTAAATGCTATGTTTATAATAACTCACTAGGGGGGTATGAAAAATGGTGGAATGAGACAGACATTACCCTATGTCCATGTATGATTACACAAATGGTATGAATCCACATTGTGTACAACCATAGAAATGAAATTATGTACCCCATTTGTGTGTATAATGAATTGAAACACAGTCTGTAAAAAAAAATAAAACATAAAAAATAATTAAAAAATAATTCACTATTAAAGTTTGAAATTTATTTTTCTATACTATAATTTGTTTTGATTATGAGAATTTGCTCATCTGATCATTTAATATTCTTCCCACAAATAGTTGAAGAGGATCTAGTATCTATGAATAAAATGTGGTGCTGTGCACTCAAAGATTAATATTTTGTTTATTACTTTACATAAAATTATCCACACAACTTCCAATACTAAAATATCACTGAGGATGCTTTAAGATAACTTGAAATCTTCTATTTCTAGTATTTCACTCTAATGTGGTTTTATGCTGACTGACTTACTAACATTCATTCCTTTATTCTTTAAATATAAATTGAGAAGATGTAACATTAGTATTTGTAAAGACTTCTTTTATTTCTTGTCCTTCAACATTTTTCCATCCTCACACTTTCACCTTAGGACCATTTCTTACTTTGACTTGCATATCCATTTAATATTAATACTAATATTTGTATAGTGATATATAGTTTCCAGAGCATTTGCACATCTATTATTTATGTTGATCCTTCTTGAAACTCTGTGAGAACAGGATAGCTATTCTTACCTTCATCTTACAAACAAGGGAACAGATTGAGGTTCAAAAAACTTCAGAGACTTTTCCCAAATCACACAAGATGTAGCAAACTAAACTCACTTTGTTTTTTAGGGTAGCCTTTCTGTGGAAAATGGCTCTCATTATGTTTAATTGAGAGAAGAGTTTTTATGAATTTTGATTTGTCCCTTGCATACAAAGTCTTCTGAAGATGACCCATGCCTTGTCCTAGAACAGAGAGAAGAAAATGAGTGTATTGATCAGTTGTCATCTTCAATATTTTTCCTTTAGGAAGCTCTCATTACCTAAATTGAGAAGTTCTTGATAGACTATTAAGACTTATGGTACAATTAATGCAACAAATCTTGGAATACAATTAAAAGATTTTGTTTCAAGGATAAAAGAAAACAATCTTACAGGCTCAAATGAACTATTCATATTTTCTAGTGGTATAATGGGCAAGGAAAATTATCTGCATTTATCATGAGTACTCTTGAGGATCAGTTTTTATAAAAATAATTTCTCTTTGGATAAAACTTTATATTTCTCTTTGTAAGTCCTCCATAAATACAGACATGTGCAAAGCACAATGAGTGGAATCACTTTTGGATTTCATTTTTTGACTATTAAACAGAGAATGCTCCTTCATAATGTGTTTTGGTAAAACTGAGGTGATTGTCTACAAATTGGGTGACTCTCATTGACACTTTTCTAGTGTCTTCCCAAAATTGCTGTGGTATTAGAAACAAATGATTAGTAATATCTAAGTGCACCAATTGGTAGGAATGCCTTCTTCATTCCCCTCTAGAGGACTGTATTTATTCTTCAAGGATTTTTCATGTACCAGTATATCTAAAAACTATAGTGACTTCTGCTTTCTCTAACCTATTATCTTATTATTGACAATGATATTTGCCATCATTTTGAAGTTTAGAACATACTTACTAGAATGTTACCTATTTGCTTATAATAAATCTTAAAGAAGGTATCAGTATACTTCTTTAATAGAGGAGACAGTCCAAGGAATCTTAAACTATATGCTTAGCATCCCACATCAAAAGAGGAATGGTTTAGAACATGAACCTAAATTGTCCTGAATCCAAGACATGGTTACTGCTATACCTTGAAAGTTTCACATGTTTTACTAGATGTATTGCACTGGGCTCCAGATAGAATCTTGTTCTTAGAGTACAGATCTTACAAGTAGTTTTAGGCCAGTTGCTCAATAACATTTTTTTGAGATTGTTTCAATCATTTTCCTTTTTATGCAGTTGACTGTATTACTTGGTTTATCCACATATTTGGGACCATTTCATGAATAGAGTGAGAAGTGAGTAGGAAGCTATAGGTGTTATTAGACAGTGAAAGAAAAGGGAAAAAAAAATGACTTTGGATACAGAAACTGTCACCTTTTGATCTGCTCCCTTTTGAATGTCAAAATTACTTACAAGAAATTTGGCAAGGGATTCTAAGAAGTGTGAAGATCTAAGCAACACAATGTGAGCCTGTTTCTGTCTTAGAACTTGTACATGAACATGATTACATAAAATATTTTCTTGTGTTTGTTGGTTATTATGATGAATTTTCTGAAAGTCTCATAAATAAGGGACATGTTATTACTGATACATATGTAACATTATGTGATACAATGTAAGATCAACAAAGTTCTTTTTTGATATTTAACATATTTTGAAAAGAATTATTTTGAAGAACCACAATCTAATTTGGAAATGAGAATAGGTAGAACAAGAATGAGGAAAGGTATATAGAAGAAAAGAGTAAAGAATGCAATCTGTAGCTAGTTTGTTTAGAATGTCTTTGCAGTTTCTCTTTGGGGCTAAGACAACATGTCCATGGAAAATATTAGAACCCTCTGATTCCATTTATGCTGGGCTATGTAGTTTGAAATCAAAAGAGTCAAATTAGCTCACACCTGAAAAATCTTGGATTTGGATTGTGTATGAGAGACAAGGACATAGGAGAAGGGAAGAGAGAGACTGGAAAGCTATCTAACTAGAATTTTGGAGGCAAAAGATAAAAGAAAGCTAATTATACTACCAAAGAAATTGGTTATTTTATTTGATTAACACCCAGAAATTATAATTGACATATTTTTCTTAAAAAGAAAAAAGCTTGCATTTCTGTGTCTCTTTAACTGTTTATTTTGTATTTTTACCTAAAAGTCATCTCAGACACATCTTCATTCCTAGGTATTTTTAAAATGCATGTTTACTTCCTAATTTAGGTATCACTGGTGTTCAAAGATAATGGAGATATCTGATTTAATTGAATGTTATCAGAGTAATAGATTTTTTTTCCAAAAGAGAAATTAACAGAAATTTTACATTTCAGTGTTTGTGTACAGCACTTTTAAGTGAGAATATATTTAATTAATAGAGCTTAAAATATTACATAATTTTATTATTATTATTTGGGATGTTATATTGACATATTGTCCACTTATTTACTTTCTCTGTTAACTTATGGAAATATCTTTATTAACCTCATCTCTTTTTGGGAGTGGAGGTACTGGGGATGTGACTCAGTGGTCGAGTGCCACTGGGTTAAATCCCCAGTCCTATTTTGTATTTTATTTAGAGACGGGATCTCATTGAATTGCTTAGAGCCTCACTTTTGCTGAGGCTGGCTTTGAACTTGAGATCCTCCTATCTCAGCCACCTGAGTCACTGGAAGTACAGGCGTGTGCCTCTGGGCCCGGCTTTACTTCATCTTTAACTGTGTGCTCTGTGTGAGCAACCCCCACCTGTTAGTTGAAGGTTCTTGGCTGGTGTAGAGATAAATGTCTGGAAATACTGTCTCACACATATGTGTGAGAGGAAAAAGAGAAAAGAGTACCCAACCCAGGAAGAAGATGGATCACAGAATTTCAGAACTGGAAAAGACATTAGTGATTAAATTTCAAAATGAACTACAATGGCCTTAAAAGATTTAGTAGTAAAGCAATGTTAAAGTTTAGAACAATCTCAGGGCTGAAATGTCAATATAACTCATCAGAGGAGCATAAAACTAGAGTGGTAGGAGGGCTCATGTCCAGGTTGAAAATCTCTAGATTAAATATATTTTTACACTCTTCTGTCTATTGCCTGGGCAGATAATCCATAATAGGAATCTTTCTTGTGAAATATTTTAGGCAGTTTGTGAAATATCTTAAGCCTGAAGTTATGTGTGAATGAAAAATTAAAAGGCACAAAAATAAAATGGATTCAAGCTTCTACATCTTTGCACTGCTGTTCTTCATTCAGATCAAAGTAAACGTCCTAACGTTATCTGTAAAGTAATGATGAGGAAGAACTGTCATTCTGTATGAATTGAACCTGAAGTGAATGCCTTGACAGGGAGGAAGTTTGCTTTTAAAAAGAAGGCATTCTTAAGCTGAAGAAATGAATGATTTCTTAGATGATCACTTCAGTCATTATAACAAAAATTTAAGAAACAATACAAATAAAATTTAAATAACCTATTTAATCTTCCCTCAAATAATACTATTTAAAGGACCATTTTGAATGTCATTGAAATTACCTATGAAGACCTGGACATCATGCAAGTAATTATCATGCCTATATGGTAGGAATTCCAAAAGTATAATGATTTTTATCATCACATTTCTAAGTTAAAACACTAAAAGTGACATTAGAGAAGAAAGCATATCTCAGGAATAAAAGAATAATCATCTTACAGAAATGTCTGCAAAAGTGCTGTATAATTATGGTGACCATATTTTTTTACTCTAAAGCTAGTTCATAAGCTTAGAATGAAAATGTATGGAATCTTTGCTCTCCAAAAGAATCCATGAGCACATTAAAATTGCAGAAGTTCAAAAAAGCTAATAGTCTAAAATATGAACTAAAGCAAATATCTAAGTTTCCATTCAGAAGTGAAATAGACAGATTCCTGAAAATTAAACAATAAAATGGCATCCAAGGGGAAAGTTGAAAGGGAACTTTGTTTCTGTGACATTAAGTGCATGTTAAACTAATCTAAATCATTCACGGATTAAAGACAGAGTTCAATAAGATAAATACTAGAGAGAATAGGCAGAAAGTTTTTTCCAAGAGAAGCTGTCGGCACTTAAAAAATATTGTTGTAGCCTTAATTTTGGAAGACTATAATAACCCTAAGAACCTTGAAGAGCTGAGAATACAGTTGGAGGTGACATGCTGACAAAGTGTTCTGGGTTTAATGTATATTTAAAAAGGAGAAAATACACACACACACACTCACCTCTGTCTTAAAAATAAGAAAATAGTATTGAAAAACTTAGGGAAACATTGGAAAGCTTTGAGACATAATTTCACTATAGTTACCTAGCATTTACTGAATCTGGAAATATTAGTTCCAATTGAGAAAGCTTATTATCCCTAAAAATTACTCATTCATTTAATGAGCATTTGTTTTAACCTCTACTTTGTATATTTCAGGGTTGTCTTGGCATATTAGGGTCCCTCCCCTTCTCTCTCTCTCTCTCTCTCTCTCTCTCTCTCTCTCTCTCTCTCTCTGATAAAGATCAAGGTCAATAGTTCATTCTTCTTCTGAACTTTGAAGAAATCCTATTCCCAAATGTCATATCCAGACCTTGGTTGTACCAGAGCCAACAGGCCAAATAAGTGCTCAGAAGCAGCATGGGAGACATGATTTATTGGGGAAAGCTTACAAGAGATCAGTGACTGCTCCAAGAAGAGTTCAGTGGTGACAGATTGACAGTATATCCATCCCTCAGATACTTTGCCAAACATGCCTCCTTGCCTCAGAGTGTTTGTCTAGTGGTGGCTGGCTAGATGAGTGGCACGTATCCTTTCCACAGTGCCCTCAATTCTGCACTTGTCCCCCCCACCCAATGCAGAGAGTTTTATATGTTGGGCTGCAGACACAGCGACCTCATCAGCATTAGCTTGCTTAGCTTGTTTGCATGACCAGCTCCCCACTGAGCAACCATCCTGGTGCACGTGCAAGAAAGGACTTTCTACAGAAAATATTAACTTGCGCTGTTTCCCAGTGTGCATAAGAGAAAGCCAGTGTCCTTCAAGATAATATGCGTCTGGACTTTCCAGCCCAGACTTGTTCTTACTGTTTCCTTAACTTGGGTAGGTCTTTTGGGAACAGAAAAAGTACAACCTGAGAAATGAAAGCTGTGCTCCATTTGTGTACAATGAGTCAAAATGCATTCTGCTATCATGTTAAACTAATTAGAACAAATCATTTTTTTAAAAAAAGGACATTCAGGTTCATGGTATTTTACAGTCTCCCTTTTCTTTAGGGAAAATATACCACTATAATTGGAACTCCTTTGCTTTAGTAAAAGAACACTTCAACTCATCTTAAAACTCAAGCAACAAGCATGCATACCATGATCCACAGATACAAATTCACAGTAAAGATACCAAGAAAGAATGTTAATCCGTCAGATAACACAGAATTACTCCATGAGGATCTACATAAGAATCACCTTTCTGTTTCTAGAAGTTATACTTTCCTGAGCAAGCAGATGGTTATTTATATCTTTAAAATGTACTTTATGAATTATGTAAGTGATTAAGTTACCTCTTTTGCATTGATTGCTAGAATACTTAGCATTCAATATGAGCCCCCTTCTCTACCTTATTTTGGACTTCAAATAAGACAGTTATACATAACTCTGTCTTATCTTTCCATTCTTACATTCCTTTTTATGTGTTCTTTGTATTTTATGTTGTCTTGTTGAAATTGTATTTTCATTTTTTGGACAGCATTAAATATTTCTGAAGGCAGATTATAAATAAACAAGTACATAGAGAAAAATAAGGTTCATTTCCCAGAAGGACATAGAAGTTTCCCCTGCTATTGTTTAAAGATGGCTATGTAACAGGCTGCCTTGATTAATACTATTCATCCAGGGTCCAGATACTTTCTCAAACCTTTCTGGAAGGAATAAAATTATTTTTGTGAAGAAATTTGCTGTGCTGATATCCTGCATATATTGCCTTGTCCCTGTAAGTACTTACTCCACCCTTCTCTTTGCTGATCTATGCCCTGGGAGCTTGACCTCTCAAGACTGTGTCAGCTGGGCTTCTTGCCTTCTGGCTTCTGCTTTGTGTATGTCTGTGGGGGTACCAGCAAGAGACAGGATGATGGAAACAGGGAGGTCAACCTGTCTCCAAGTTTACATAACCACTGCCTCCCTTAGCTCCTTTACGTAATGATGTCCCACAGTATTAGCCATTGGATCTTGAACTATTTCTTATTTTTTCCACTAAATTTCATGAACACCTTTGTAAATAATCCTTTCACTAATTATCTTCAAAGTACACAGTTTGAAAGTTTGAAGGTGATAACTGTCTCCTTTAAATATCCTTATTGTCCAAGAATGCTGTGAAAAAATAACTAAAAATCAGACAAATATACCTTTATGTGTATGTGTGTGTGTGTGTATGTGTGTGTGTATATGTGCCTGTGTATGTTGTGTGTGGGGGTCTCCAGTTCTGCCTGTGGAGCTCTACGAATCCTCTGAAACTACATTTATATTTCACTAAGTACATGGATTTCTCTACTCCAAGTTTAGAAGAATATATAACATTCAGTTGTTTTTAAAGGTATCTATGAAGAAAAAATAAACAAGACCTTAAAGCCTGCTTCCTTAAAGAGGATACTTTAATGTCATTCTCTTCTATGCTAGGTTACCACCAAGTACATTAAGGTAGAATGCTTTCTCACTATCCAATCCTTAGGTCATTGTTTGTAAATGTCCCAGTACTTTGATATCCTACCTCCAAGAAGTCCACATTTAGGAACAGGACATCTGCTTAGATGAATGATTTATTCAGGGTAAACCTAAAAGTGAGAGAACTACTAAAGACATGAAATCCCAGCCATTCTTTGGCCAGCCAGGTGACTATGGGTCTCTAGTCACTGTATATTTTTCCCAATGTGCTCAAGCTTTTAATAAAGCTAGGGCTTGCCCTTCTTCCTGGGTTGCTGGTTTCAATCCTACCTAACACTATTCCCAGGGCCAGCAAAAATTTCTTGTAATTAGACATATTTCTTTAACCATAAATTATATTTAAGAGTAAATTAAATGTAATACTAATCTCTCATGGTTGTATTCTTCAGGAAACATGAAGAATGTCAGTGACCTCTTCTCTATATTAAATGATCCTCTTCACCAATTTCTGTTAGCAATCAAAAGTAGATTTTTTTAAATAGGGCATGCTCATTTTCCAATGATACCTTTTTCAAATACTTTTTAGAGGGGAGCAGTGACAGTTATCTGCAAAACTGCAGAAGGGGAAAAAATCTATTTGGGTAAGTTCCTTTGGGAGAGATTCACTGTGGGCCAGAGTAGAGGCACCAGGACATGGTTTACTTAGAAATGATTACTTCATATATAATGTTCACTTCCAGGTACTGAGCATCTTGGCTGATATGCAAAACTTTATGAATGTCTCCCTGAAAATGCCCAAGGCCAAGATAGGAGTAAATATTAATTTGTGTATATGACAACTTTGCTTACTGGAAAGAACATGGACTTTGTACTCAGAAGTGAGTTGAAATTCATCTTACAGTGCATAATGTCTCTGAATAACATACTTAACTCTTCTATGCCTCATTTTCTCTTTGATAAAATGGATATAGTATTTAACTTTGAGCCTGCTTTAGGGGCTTATAAAAAGATGGCAATTATGCAATGCCCTATAGTTGCCAGTCAATAAAAGGTAGTTGGCATTCTTATTAAAAAGCCCTACATGCAAGGAAATCACCCAGAGATTATACTCTTTAATCAATTTTTTCATTTTTTATAATGTCTCTAGCTAAGTATGATGACATACACCTATAATCCCAGCGATTTGGGAGGACACAGTAAGGGGATCACAAGTTCAATTCCAGTCTGGACAATTTAAGGAGAAACCCTGTCTCAAAATGAAAAAATACCAAGATTGGGTAGTGTAGCACAGTGGTAGAGTGCTCCCATGTTCAATCCCCAGTACCACAAAAATAAGTAAATAAATAAATAAATGAATAAATAAATAAATTTTTAAAAATGTTACTGAACTGTTTAAAATAAATGCCCAATATATTTGGAATTCAGTTTACTTTGGGGGAAAAAAGATCATACAAAATGAACAATAGTCTTCTAGTATTATAATGTGTATTTTTTGTTTCGTATTCTCAAAGTAGGATGCTATGCAGGTAATAAAGTGCATCTTGCTGGAGGGTACACTATCCCTAAATTTCTTGGGAAAATCTATATATTATTTGTAGTTGTAAAATAATAAGTGGTGTAAGATTTAACATACCTATTTTTTACCATGTGCTTTGAGGCACACCCAACACTATTTCATTATGACCCATAACTCACCTATTGAAGACCAAAAACACTCAAATGAAAAAATTTGAGAATAATCTCAGGAATGAAAATGTTTAGAAAAATGTCCTGGAAGAGCTTTTCCATGAAAAATTTGTAAAATTATTATTTCTTTGTAATTAAGAATATGTGGATTAACTGCTAAGTTGAAACCTCATTAGTTAAGAATGTAAACCGTGGACCCTATTTTTCTAGAATGTCACCATGCATATTAAAAACAGAGTGGTCCACCCCTCCCTTGCAATCTTGAAATCAAGATTATATTTATACCGTTATACTTGAGAACAAAAATTGAAACGTTAAATGATATTTGATACTAGATAGTTTTAGCAGGCAGAAGATGCTATTATTCTTCATAAATTTAATTAAAATAAAAGCTACTAAATGTGAATATGCTACATAATAATGGAATCGAAGACAGTTTTAATGCAAACTTATTTCTCTGTAACTAACAGTAATTATCTCTAATTGTTGCCAGTTTTTTCCCTTTTATTTCTTTTGTTTGTTTTTATAGTTGATTTACCTTAATTTGAATCAGCTTCTCATTGGTTATTATGGATTTGGGTCTGCTTCCCACTGGTTATTGAGCTTTTCCTATGCTGAACCTGTTTCTATCTGATTATCCAAGGGTTCCCCTGATGTGAACTTGATGAAAACCAGGTAGGGGGCATACAAATTGAAAAAAAAAAAAAAAGTCAAAAAAAAATCTCAAACCATTGTTAAAAGGAAACAACTGTTTAACAACCATGGACTATTACTTTGTGTTTTCTTCTAAAGCATTATTCTAGGCAGCCAACATCTGGGAGTTATGTGTAACTTTATTTACCCACATTGGTCAAGGGTCTTAGGCCTTAAAAATGTAAACATAAATATTCCTTTTTATTTAAAGAATGCTCTATTCTGGTATAAAATATATAGAGGCAGTCAACGATGTAAAAATGGGGTGTATTCTCAATAGAGTGTGGAATGCAGAGGGATTATTTCACAGCCCTGTGGCTTTGCATTCCATACATGTTCAAGGACTGGGGTTTGGAGGGCCACTGTAAGGAGGGAAGGATCCCGTGGAAATTCTACGCACTGGAGTGAAGAGAGAGGGCTAGAATGTGTTTAATATTGATGGTGTGGATGCTCCCAATGGACTTCCTAACCTGAGTGGTACTTAGGAAACTCCCAATCATGTGGGAGGCCAGGAGGGTCAGGAGAGAAAGACACAGTAACAAAACAATTTGAAGAGTGTTGCTAAATAGCTTCATCAATGATTGACAAAAGAATTGCTGAGTAGAAAAGTGCCACAAGAGGTTATAGCTAAGGACAATTCAGAGAAAGGGACCCCAGGAACAAAGTTTTGAGTGGAAGTTCCCCCACTGCATCCCCAGGAGTTGATCATTCTTATTTACCTTGAAATACCTGATATGCGTCAAAAATGTATCCCAAGGATAATGGACAATCATTGAAGACTCTAAAGAAATAGATTTGCATTTTAGAAACAGATCTCTCTTGATTGTGAATTTAAGAGGAAGAAAATATTTAAAGGGGAGTGCAAATTACAGTCATCCCTCTGTATCTGTGGGTTTACCATTCATGGATTCAGTCAACCATGGATTAAAATTATTTTTTAGAAGCTGTGTCTGCACTGAGCATGTATAGACTTTTCCTTATTATTTGCTAAAAAATATAACTATTTGCATAACTTTTACATAGTACTTGGTATTCTAGGTTATCTAGAGATGATTTAAAATATACATGAGGATGTACATAGGGTTTAAGTATATGCTCTCCTGTTTTTATACAAGGGGCTAGTGTAAGTACTAATGAAGAAAAGTACATTTACAGTATATTCTGCAAGGATAGTTGGATGAGTATAAATTCATTTGCTGAAGATGCTCAGGGAGAAAATACAACATGTAAAGAACTTTGGAAAGAAAAAGGTCAGTATAATTTATACATGAGTTTGAAATAAAAAATTGCTGATTTCATTATTTGCCATTAGGAAAATGAATATGTATCTGCTTTGTAATTTTCACAATAATCGTGGATTTAATATTAATCAGAAAAATAATAAATGAATAAAAATAAGATGATTTAAAGCTAAGTTATATTTCCTTAGATAATTTATCTCACCTTTGGATTGTCCTGATCTGCACACATCATAATATTTATTCTCTTTAGGTTCTTTGATGTGGGGAAACAGGGGTAAGGAGTGAAGGAAAACTTCTAATTAAGTGACAATACTTTTCAAAAACAATGCCCAGATTTGATCAATGAGATCATAAAGATAAGATGTATCTAAATAATGGTCACTGAATCCTCTGTGATACCCATACTGTCATTTGGGAGAGAGGGTGTTACTGGGAATTGAACTCAGGGCACTCAAACACTGAGCCACATCCCCAGCCTTATATTTATTTTAAGAAACAGGGTCTCACTGAGTTGCTTATCACCTTGTTTTGCTGAGGCTGGTTTTGAACACATAATCCTCCTGCCTCAGTCCCTGGGATTACAGGTGTGTGCCAACTTGCCAGGCCAATTCTGTCATTTTTAATGTAGCATCTAAATGCAGATCTGTATATTGCATCTTGAAATATGTAGATTTAATTGTCCAGTATCACTTTAAGTCATTTTTACTCAGCCACTTTCTATATGAACATTGATATTTACAAGAAGTAGTTTTATTTTGAAACTGGTTGTTTTGAACTGCCTTTGAAGAAGGTTAAGAGTTGAGTTTGCCATAGACAGTGCTTAAAAGTTGGGCAGCACTAGCAGGTGCCACTATAGTGGTTTTAAGGTGTGTTATATGAGAAACCAAGCTCATTAAAATCAGTGTAGCAGGAATGACTGGGTACATATTCTGTATTTTTCAGTAAGAAGCCATTCTGATGGTTTTTAAACATTTCCTTGCATTATAGTTTGCTTGTGGGAGATGATGAAAACCTAGTTTCACAATAGAAGCTTTTATATGGAGGAAAACTTCAAAAAGAATAATGCTTTATATAAAAGCAAGTTTACATATTCAGTTTCTAAATGCCCTTTGCTATTATTGAATGCATTTATATTTTAAAAGATTTTCATACCTTCCATCACCATTTATGCTTCATCTCTTATAAAAGAAAAAACACTGCTGCTATTTTTAAAAAGGTATAATACATACCCATAAATATTTCTTTAAAATAATATATGTCTACATTTGCCTTGATCTCATGGGAGGAAAAGCTTTGGAATTAGAACAATATCTTTGCACTAACATTGTTCTCAACTAAGAATCGGAATTAGATATGTTTTTTCTTCTCCTTGTGAATTCTCAGTAAAGAATTCTGCAATCTATTTATAGTGAGAATTAGTTCTTAGGATTATGCTTCAGGGGCTGATAACCCAAGCATAATCACTTTCCTTGTCCTTTCCCACATTGTACCATGAAAAACATTTGTCAATTGGAAATGAGGAAACATCACCTCTTCCATGAGGGCTCCCTGGTTTCTTCAATTAAAAAAAAACACATTTCTTTCCTAATAAGTATCCCTTCCCATTAACTAATACTTAGAAGTAATTTCTCTCTTTGGAGAGGACTGTGTCAGGACCTCAGTAGTTCTTATCATCAGGGTAGACTTCTTCATTTCTCTTGTCAAAACCAGTTGCTTCATGATTCCCAGAGCTAAGGCCCTTGACCCAGGCATTTCACAGATGCTCATCCTATTCCTATCACCATCCCTAAGCCCTCAATCTTTTCTCATGCACCACCACTTACCTGGTTTTCGGCGAAGCCTGTCCTATTTTGAGAGATATCACAAGGAAGGGCAAGAGGGCAAGCTTTAACTGATTTTTTAATTCACTTTTGTTCAGGCGTTCAACCATTTTGTCATCCCAGACACACTGCATTAGTTCCCACACCCATATTAAACTAAAACTTGATGTTTTTACTTAGGATTTAGAAGGCACATTCAATGAGAAAGGAATTTAGAGCTGTTGACATATGTAGTTATTTATTACATAAAAATGAAACAGTTTCAATTATAAATGAGCAAATAACCTTACTTTAAGCTTTTAATTTTTTTTTGCTTTAATATAATGAAAGTCTTTTAAATCTTCCTCTGCCTTTAATCCATTCTCTCACACTTATGTTGAGATAAGAAAGTAGAAATCCAGTCATGTCATAGAAGACCTTTCACATTCTGCCACTCCCTTTCATGAGTCCTAAACCTTAGTGACACCAAAATAGTGTAAGATTCCCTGAGTATGGCATGCTTTGTCACATTTCTGGACTGCTCTTCTCAGAAAGAACTTCTATGTATTCAGGTTTCAGAAAGTGTTCCATATACTTTCTCTGAGAAATTTTCCTAAAAAGAGCTACAGAGAGTGTCTTCTACTTCCAAAGCATTTAGTGTAAATCTCTTGACAATTCTGACTAACATCATTGTTTTTATGTCCATCTCAACAATTACCAAACTCTCTGGCAAAAAAAAAAAAACCAAACACCGTATTTGCTTTCTTTATTTACTAATGTCCCACCCTTCCCTCCAAATATGGTATATGAAGGTGCTCCTAAGATATTTGCTAAATTAATGAGTAGCACTTAAAACATAAAATGAGAGCTTTTTTCTTAAAAAAATGTCTTCCTTTTGCATTGTGAATCGTGAATTATTTCTTTGTCATCTTTCAACATGTAAGCGAGAAGTGTTTGCTTATTCAACACTTTGTAAATGTCATCAACATACTAAACCTGATTTTGACCAGACAAAGAGTAGTAATACAGTGATGTTGATATGATGAGCTTTTGATTCTTACCCTGACTGGTTAATTAGGATGTGTATCTTCCCTCAAAAATCTCACTTCTCCTTTCGGAGTGGCCCAGGAGATGTATCACATAAACTATGCGTGTTAGCATCATTGTATAATGTTACACTTTGGCCTTCTCTTGTCAATGTTGACTGTTGCTGAAGCCACTTGAGAATGGCATCTCACAACTGCTATTTTGGCCAGTATCCACAGTGGCAGAGATTAGTCTGGGTCTGGAGAGATTTTCTCCAGTGTTTCCAGAGTTTGGATGCTGAAGTCCTTGTGTGTTTAATCAAAATTATGTTCCACATGGCAATAAGGCAAATGCTCTCCTAGCACTCAATAACATGTGTTCATTTTTAAGGCCACCTTAACAATATACCACAGATTTCATGGATTAAAACATCAGGAATTTATTCTCTCAGGGTTCTGGAGGCTGGAAGTTTGAAATCAAGGTGTTAGCAGGGCCCTTGTTCTTTCGGAGATCCTAGGAAGGATCCTCTCTTGTCTCTTAAGGCTTCTGGTGATTACTAGCCACCCTTGGCATTCCTTGACCTACAGATATATCACTCCAGTCTTTGGCTTCATCTCCCTGGTGTGGCTGTGTCTGTGTTCAAATTTCTGACTTTTACAAGAATATCAATAATAGTGGACCTAGGGCCCTTTATAACCCATTGTAACTTCATCTTAATTTACTTATGTCTACGATGACCCTATTTTCAAGCAAGGTCATGGTCAGTCAGTTTCTTGTGGGCGTGGACTCTTGAAGGTCATGATCCAGGGGCATATACTTACCAGGTCTTAAATGGATAATCCTAAGAATTCTACTTTATCCATCAAACCCTTTCACAGCCTGTGTGCCTGGGCCTTGACTACTCAACATTGCCTTCCTTTGTCATCCTTAAAGATGCACTGTTTTCTTCTGAGAAGTTTAACTAATAGTAATAGACAGAGTAGTAACAGTCATAATATAAAGATCCTTCTACAATAGGACACATTTACCAAATATGTTCAGACCAGTGAAACCCAGTTAGACTGAAGACTCCTGCCGCAGTGCTAGTTTCTGAGGATTACAAGGTAAATGGTAACCAGTATCTGTCCTCAAGGGAGTCAGTCTGTTAGGGGAGTCAGAGGCTTACATAGCAACGTGATAAATGCTGTAACAAAGGCTTCTCAGGATGCCCTGTGAGCTAACAGGGAGGCATTTAACCTGCCCCAGGCAGCCCTGTAGGTACTGGCATAGTCAAAAAAAGAGAGGGGAGGGAAGTTCAGTGTCTACTTCTTGACTACTATTCCAAGGCTGGTAAAATTTATCTTGTTACCAAGGAGAACTGATTGAGGATATTAAAAAAGGCAGTGAATAGATAAGATGGAAAGATAATTTTGGCATATGAGGAATGAATTTGAGAGTGGATATGAGCAGAGGAAGGAAGAGAATATTTCATTAGACAGGAGCTGCTATATATCTAAAGAAGGCTGGTAGAAGTAGGAAGGAATGGTAGGATACAGATTTCAAATACAGTTAGGAGCAATAGGATGCCAAGGAGAAGGAGGTGGGAAAGTACTCAGTGACGCTCACAACTTTCAGCTTTGGGCTACTGTTTAAGGCTAAAACCACTCACAGGAATAGGAAATGGACTGGGAACTAGGTAGGGATAATTAACTCCATTCATGCTGCATCTTCAAATTTAATTCTAATCCTAAGCGAAACCTAGTAATCCATATAAGGTTAAAATTATACTCACAACTTTCAGATCCTTTATACCAACTAAAAATGCTTTGAGCATGGTTTTGATTTGTTAGCCATATTAGTTTCCTGTGGCTGCTATAATAACATAACACAAATTTGGTGACTTAAAACAATAGAGATGTATTCTCCTAGAGTTCTGGTGGTCAAAAAGCCAAAATCAAGGTGTTGCCTCCTCTGAAAGCTCTGGGGAAGTGCACTCTTGCCTCTTGTGGCATCTGGGGACTCCAGGTGTTCCTTGGCTCATAGCAGCAGAACCCAGGTTCTACTTCTGTTTTCACTCATACTCAAACTTCTCTGGGTACTTGAAATCCTCTATGCTTTTCCTTCATATGAAAAGTATTTTATTTTTACTTTTTCTTTTTTGGATTTAAGGCCTGCCTAAATAATCCTCACTTCAGTAGCCTTGATCTAAATATATCTGAAAAGACCCTTTTTCTAAATAAGGTCACATTTATGGCTCTCAGAGTTCATACATGTTTTTTTTTTTTTTTTTGCGGGGGGGGGTGCGGATTACCAATGCAACACATCACAGTTGCTGTATTAAGAAAGTTTTTCTTTTTCTTTTTTTGCAGTGCTGGGGATTAAACCCAGGGCCTTGTGCTTACGAGGCAGGCACTCTACCAACTGAGCTATCTCCCAGGCCTTAAGAAAGTTTTTATTACAGTTTTATAACTATGTTATAGCTGTATAATTTTATTTTGATGAACATACAACCAAAATTTTTGTTCAGTAAATTTTTATGTTAAGCTTTCTGTTTCATAGAGACTTTATTCAAAATCTAATATTGAGCCATGGGCAGTATAAATGTAATCATGTGAAATGTCCATAAGGGTGAAGATAAATATCTTGTCAAATTTGGATCTTGTTCTCTGAGTAAGTGGTAGTAGCTGCAGATTTTTGTGTCTGTGACCCAGTGAATAAATAGACATATTCTAGGAATCAATACATTCCTCTGAATGCTGTCAGTTTCCTAATTTTCCTCTGGGACAAGATTCTATTTACACTCCTGACAACTCTGAAGTACTGGTAAACTCCTATGAACATTCTACTATGGCAGATGGCACTAAATGTGCTCCTATGAAATTAATCCAAAGGAGCTAGTGTAGTCTATGAGTGTCAGTCATTTTAAGATATGTGGTTTCATCAGTGCAGTACAGTGTTATGAACTGTTAAAATGAATATAGTCACTGATGTTTTTTCATTTCTCTGTGTTGTTGAATTTAATGAATACATGCATAGTGCTTTCTTGATTTTCATATGTGTTCATTCATTTACTCACAAATATACATTGAACACCTACTATAAGCTCCTCCAGGGTGAGAAACTAATTTTGTCGTCATGTCCTCAATGCACAATACAATGGTAATCGGAATACATTTGGCCAATGAAAGACTGCATCAATGAATATATAAATCTTGACAAAAATAAACAATACTCTAAGTTCAAAGTGCTTGTTTCAGCATAATTTGTATTACACTGTATGATAATTTAACTTTGAAAGAACTTTCTATAGGCTGGTAGAACAAAATAATCTTGATAAAATGATCAGTGAAAACAAGGTTAGTGCTATTCTTATTTGTGTAGCTGCAAAATACAGTTTAACTGTAAATAGCTTTCAAACAAAAAATATTGATGCAAGAAGTTTTTAAAAATGATAGAGGAATATGCAATTTGAGCCACTCGTCTGTTTTTTCATTTACTCATCAAATATTTTCTAAATATAATATAAAAATATATATGTATATATGTATATATATATATATATATATATATATATATATAAATGATTCTTTGACAGTACTACTGGGCATGACCATACTGTGAAATATTTTGTGTGAAGGAACCATACCAATTTTCTTGATTAAGAGGGTTTTTGGCCTTATTTTTGTAATGACATTTAAATTTAAAAAGCGCTTGAAAATATTGTTCATTTGATGTGTGATAAAATTCATCAAGAGGCTACTTTTAGTAATTATTTGTGGCCCTTATTGTTCGAATAACTTCAAAATTGTATTTATTGCAGACTTAAGTACAAACTGTGTTTAGAATTGCACAGTGCTTAAAGATTAGGAAAGCATAAATTATGAATATGAAGAATACGGATTTTTAACAAACTTCCATTCTCTTGTTGATCAATACTGTAGAATCATCAGCAACATATAGGAAAATATATCTAGAAGCAAGAAATATGGTTTTAGTAGTAGAAATTTTTTAAATGTAGTCTATTGATTAGAAAGAATATAAAAATTTTAAATTTGTGTATTTACATTAGTAGTAATTACATTCAGATTTTAACATTAGGAAGGTGGTCTACCACAAGAACTGACAATATGTAGTCATTTTATGAGATTATAGTGAACAACAGAATAAAAGTGAAGGAACACATAGATTAATATTCTTCTGGTGTTTTGAATAATTTCAAGACAGAATAATTTATAGTAAAAATATCTACCTTATTGAATTTGAAAAGATTTTTTTGTTTTGAAAACTGAAAAAGTGATCTGAATTCCAGCAGAAGTAATCAAACAGATTTATTGTGAGTTCAACTACACTTTTATTAAATTCTCAGTTCATTGAGGATTTTGAAGATTAAATTATTTAATACAAATAATATAATTAAGCAAGGTCTGGCCCATAGAGGATAATAAATAGATTGTATCTACTAACTATGTATTACCATTAGCATTACTAGTATTAGGAATTTTAGTAGTATAACCATATTTTAGAAAATCTGAAGTTGTTCATTTTAAATTGAATTATTATTTTGGCTAATGAAGAAATATTCTTCTAATTATAATGGCAACACAGTATTTTCTAAAGATTAGTTTTGGTATGCATTCCAGTCTCAATAAATTTAAACCATAAAGGGATATGCATCTTAGATTAATGAAATAGAATATTATTCCAGTTAGTGCACTGGCAGTGGAAGTTTTTAAACTGGCAAGAGAGGTGAGTCTGGAGGTTACTATCCTAGGACAGCTTTTACTTCTGCTGTTCCACCACTGGTAATCGGGTCCACTGATTATGATATGAAGTCTGCTATATTGATGCTTCTGAGTGATGAACCCTGAGCCAGGGGATAATCAATGCTCAGTGAACTTACCTGTCGTTTGGGTTTTAGGATTTTTAAAAAATCTTCAGGTTAAACTCAATGCTTTTTAGTAGTATCAAATCAAACTTTTCAAAATAATATTTGAGGATAACAAAACTGCCTAATACTATTTTGGTCTAGGATTATTTTCCCCAGGTATGTTTATAATAGGAATCACATTGTTTGAAATTATTTGAGTGCTTTTAAAGAATAGTATGTGAGTGCTGATATGGAATACCAAGTTAAGTACCCAGTTTCCCAGTACTGTACTGTGGAAGCTGATATTTCATAGGTCTCAGGTCTGCTCTTTTGAGATCATGGCTACAAGGTTTCAAATTCTGTTAACTGTAGGTAGCAGGCATGACTTAGACTCAAGATACTTAGGATTTCATGCCCTATAAACTTTCTTTTTTAAATCTTGAATTCAAACAACTATATATGTTGGTGTCTTTGGTGTGTATTTATTTATGGAGCTGAAAGACATACATTTGTTCATAGTTGACAATTTACCTCTTAAATTAATTAAATTACATAACTAATATTAAGATAGTATATATTAGAAAAAAACAAGTAGCCAATATGCAAATGAAGCATCAAGTAAGGCCCACAAGAAGCAGGGGAAATGATAATCAGTGAAAAGATGTTCCCCAGACTTCTACAATACTGGAATAAGTAAATCTGAAAACACGTTTGAGATTGAATTTAACCAAATTATGTATTGATGACATATCGATTACATGTTCATTGTAATCAGCTAGGCTGCATTTAGTCTCAGAGGGTTCCTTTTAGAACATAAATTTTGAAACATATTTTTTTGGGAATAGTAATATTCAGGAAAACTTTGATTAATACCTCTTTTTAGTGTAATAGAACTAGATCTTTGTCCATCTATTCTCTCATGACTCTTTTGATCAGGGTAAGACAGGTTTTAGGGATTTACTTCAAAAACTTCATGTTGATACCTTAATTCATTGGTAGGAAATAGAAATTTCAAAGGCCTGATATTAATTCATCAACTTCACAAATTTAATAAATAAAGGTTGAAGACTAGCTTAGAAATGGTTCCCTAGAAAGAAGTTGGTGGACTTACTAAAAACCCAGTTGGCAAGGATGAGAAATTATTTAGACATTAAAGGATTTTATAATTCAAGATTTGAAACATTTTTAAGTGTCCATGGTATTCAGGATGCATAGGATATCTAGTGTAGTTGAAACTAATATATTTATTCACTTTTAGAGAAGCACAAATGAGATTTATTTTTAGTGTTTTATGGGTGTCTAGCTTCATGATAGATGGTGTATTTCTAAAAGGAGCCTCATTTTAGCCCTTACTATAAATATCTTATTATGATCTGATTATGAAATGTCTCCAAAAGCTCCTGTGTTAATGCAGACATATTCAGAGGTGAAAAGATTGGATTATCAGAGCTATGACCATATCAGTCCATCCTAGTTTGAATGGACTACTGGGTGGCAACTGTGGGCAGATGGGGCATGGCTAGAGGAAGTGGTTCACGGGGGGCGTGCCCTAGAGGGATTCTTCTTGCTGTCTCTGCATCCTGGATGTCATGAGGTGAGCAGCTTTCTTCAGCTGTGTCCTTCAATGAAGATGCTCTGCCTCACCTCAGGCTCAGAGCAATGGAACTGGCTGACTATGGACTGAACTTCTGAAACTGTGAGCCAAAGTAAATGTTTCCTCCTTTAAGTTGGTCTAGTCAGATACTTGGGTCACAGCGATAAAAAACTGACTAAAACATACCTCTTAGATGTACAGTTTTCATTTCTACATGTTTATCTATTATCATAACAATACTCCTACAGTTCATCCATATCTAGATTACAAAGCAACATTATGTGAATAATTTTACCACTAGCAGTCATACCACTGGAAATAGTTAACATTTATCACACTTATGGAAGACAAATTGCACTCACTACTTGCTTTGCATGGATTATCTAGTTTAATCTTCACAGTAACAGCAGGAGGTAGAGACTTCTCTTGTAGTCTGCCTGGAGGGCACCGAAACCAGCCTCAGCAACTTATCAAGACCCTAGGAAGTTAATAATATCTTGTCTCTAAATAAAATATAAAAATATAAGAGTGATCTGGGGATCAGTGGTTAAGTGCCCCTAGGTTTAATCCCTGGTGCAGAAAAAAAAAAAAAAATGTGTATGCACAACTTGCCCAGAGTCACCTGGCCAGGGAGAGACCTAGGCTTTTTCTGCTTCTAATCTTGCATCCTAGAACACTGCTGATCATAACACCCAGGGCAGCACTATGGAAAAAAGAAATTAATACTCCAGTCTTTTCACATTCAGTTTTCTGAGTATATAAAACTAAATTCTTAATCTTTCAAATTTACTTCTGCTCTGTTTGTGATCAAGTTATAGTGATGTTAAGTTGATTTGTTGCAAATTGACACGGATGCATGGAGGGAACCCACCCTTCTTCCTTGTCTTCATCTTTATTTAGTTCCTCTGACAAGGATAGTAAACCTACATATAAAATGAGAGGAAAAAAGTAAGTATCATAAGTCTTTTGAACATTATGGTTCATTGATTCTAATGTCCTTATTCATCACAAATTATGCCTGGATTAAAAATAAAAAGACAATAAAATACCTACCAGTCACTGTTCACCGATGAACCAAGAACTTAAGTATCTGTTTGCTGAGATTTAGGCAATTTGATGGAAATAAGATGTGGATTTAGTCATTACAGGTTTCCACAGAATGATGGTAGTTAAAGATGCACACTGAAATTTAATTGTAAAGTGAAAAAAAATCCAATGTCAATGGTACCTTGTGGTTGTCAAATCTTCAAGTTGAAGTTTTTGATTCACTTTGACTGAGTTTCATTGGACTCCTTGAAGAATTTATGAAATATGTTTTATAATTCTCTGATGCACGTTTCCTTATCCTTTGGTTCTATAATCGGTGAGAGCTTCAGAACTATGCATTCTTCAAGCAGCTTGTGTGATCTCTCCTGTGTTTACCAGAAATAACAGCTGCTTCAGAATCAAATGAATGTAGTTCTAAGTCTACTCTAGGCATGTTTGCCTGGAAAATTTAGCTTAGTTCCCTAAATTCTTGGAAGTCTCAGTTTCTTGCTTGGTAAAATATCTGATTAATAGTGATGGGCAAGAAGAAAATATTTTTTGAATGTCTGTGATATCAACTTTAAACTGCTTACTTGATTCCTAGGCTTTCTAGGTAAGAAACAATATACCCATTTGAATTAACTTGTTTCTTCTTTTTAAAAATCATGAATATATATTCTTTTTCTGGAGGTTATACCCTGTAGCTTAAGTAAAATAATTGTTTAAAGACATCCTTATTTTGCTGTCCTATTTGAATATTACTTTGGCTAGATTTAGGTTTTGGAGTTTAAAACCATTCCCAGTATTATTTATTGTTGAGCATTATATACTAGCATTAAGAAACTTGATAACACTAATAAATGTTCGTATATTAGTGACTTGTATGTTAGTGGCTAAAAATGTGAGCTATAGATTTAGCCTGTTTCTGTTCAAATTCTAGGTCCAAAGCTTTTTGCTTTTGATTTGATCAAATTATAAGTTGCTTTGTTTTTAGTTTCTTCGTGGGCATATTGGGAAGTATGATATGATACTGCTGAAATTATTACAGAAGTTTAAATAATATGCTATTTATCACAATGCAATATATACAAAAACCTCTGTAAATATTAGGTAGAGTGGTATTCTTATGGTAGTAATGTTTGTCCATTTTCAGGCTTTAGGGTTTCTCTCTTTGTATTTAGTATTCTATAACTTCACTCTGTTGAGTTAATCATGGCTCCTTTTTCTTTCAATTTACACTAGGTGATTTATGGTAACAAGAACCATCACACAAACAAAATTCATCCTTTTCACGATGAATTCGGTCTATTAATACTTAGTGGTCCATGCATAAGAAAATTTCCTTTGTCTTATATTATTCTATTTATTGGTAACTTCATGTGGAGTCAATTGTGCTTCTTTTTCTTTGCTCTATAGCTCATCATGTGAGATTTTTAACACTCATTTTTTAAAAATTTCTAAGACTCCTATGTTTTCAGCATGGCAAATGTTTAGTACCTTATGGAAATGCATCATTCTTTTGAACCTTTATAAAATGATTTACTGTGTGCATTATAAATTCACTTCTATTCATATTATCATCTGTTCCTTCTGATGTTAGTTTTGCTTGTTTGTGGCTTGTCTTATCAAGGTTCCTTCTTCTGACATATTTTCCTGATAATCTTTTTATTTTTTTTTTAGAATTTATGCTGTGATTTACCTGTGGGGTTCTGTTTATTTCGGAACAAGTTTGGTCAAGCTCTCTGAGCTGCCCATCACAAGGGCCTGGAACTATCATAATGATGGGATTGTGACTAGCTTCAAATGGAGAAATCAATGTATTACAAATATTAGTCCTATCTTTGGTTTGTTTATTTCCCTTCCCATGTTTTTTATTTTTTGTTCATATAACTAGGAACTGAGAGTAGGATGGAGGACAACTCCGTGCCAATTCTACCATCTTCATACAAAATTATTTTTGATCCCTGTTGTTTTCTTTTACTAGTATCAAGTTAATAACACTCAAATTTGTGCATTTATTTAGAAGTAAATATAGTAGCGTTTTCCAAAATTTAAGTTTCAAATTCCCAATACTACCAAGTATGTATTATTTAATGGTCATTCTTCTCATATGAGAATTATCTTATTTACTTTTTACTGGGATTTTCTCAATACATTGTTTGAGACTGGATATAGAGAGACTGCTTCTTGCTAAATATTGATAATTTTTGTATGAAACAATTTGTGCATATTTTTTTGTAGAGTTTTATATAAAGAAAAAAAGATTATTTCATCTTGTCATAGTGTTTTCTCTAGCAATCATTTTTCAAGTTGCATCTATTGGAATAAGATCTATCTGGGCAGAATAAACAAATGACATTTATTTTAAATGTGCTTTTCATTCAAGCTATGCGTACACAGCACATCTCCCTGTGGTAATGAGCTGTTAAGGATCCCACTAATGGCAGCTGAGTAGCTGTAGCTAAGGATTTCCCTACCAATACATCCAGTGTCCTTGGTTTTTAAGCAAAAATCCTCACATAGCCTTGTAGCTTAAGTTACACTGATTAATGGCCACAGAAAATAAATATTGTTCTCAGGGTATGAACATAGCAACTTTATAAACCCTTTCAAATTTAAAGAAGAAATATAGAATTCTGTTATATTTGGAAAATATACAGTAGTCTAAGAACATATTAGGTAATAAAGACTGCTGAACTCAAAGGAATTAAAAAATTAAGAGGTATACTCTACATGTATGAAATTAAGCAATAAATGTTTCATTCAACAACTCCTGCCTATATCTAGATTTTAAAATAATACTCTAAATCTACTATTTTTTAAGGAAACAAATGAATATCTCTTTATGTCTAATAGGATAAGGATTTAAATTACATTCAAAAACCAAATATTGAAACAAATCCAATTATTCATATTCATGAAAAATCAAATAAGCCAGCTTTCAAAGTTTTAAGGGTTTGTGCTATTTAACTAAAACATGCAATATAAAAGTGAGAGATGCCAAAATATCCTTTTTTCTTAAAATGTGAATAGGTACTCTGTGTTGTATATAATTCACTTTTTCCCTATACTTGGAAACAAGGTAAACTTTCTGTTATTTGTAATGAATGTCCACCTTGTTCTTTTAGATAACTAAATGCATTTTGTTGTACAGATAATAAAATTATATTTGTAATTCAACTGATACGTAGATTTTTTTCTAAACTTGTTTTATACACACACACATATATACACACACACATATATATATACATATATATATATTTTTTTTTTTCCCCTTCCTGATCTTGCCAAGCATATGTGATTTTATGAATTGTTCTTTTGTTGAGGTGCTGGGGATTAAACACAAAGCTTTGAGAACGCTCCTTCAAGTTCTACTACTGAGCTACATCCTCACACCTGAATGGTTCCTAACATAGCATGTAGGTAAAATTAAATTCAGCTTTAAAGGGATTGTCTGTGTCCCTATGATAAATCTCACTGTAACATTCACTTTATTTTGCTTTCAGGTCTCCAATTCAGAAATAGTTTCAGTTCTGACCTTGATTTGCCATGGTGTGAAGGGCAAGTGATTACTGAATTAGGGAAACTGTAACTTCTCTTTTTTTTTTTCCTTTCTAAACCCTCATCTAGTCTTACATTGTTTTCATCACAACACCAGTTCAGTTGCTATTGATAGCAAAAACCTGCAGTAGCCAATTAATATTGCAAAAGCATGTCTAAATTTTGATAATATCCATCTGGTATTAGAAAAATGGTGTTTTCTCATTTCTCCATGTCAATGTTCTGTAGCTGTCCGTTTAAATTTAATACCATTGTAATGAATGCTAAACTGTGTGATCTGAGGACCAGTCTTAAGTTCAAGAGTTAAAAGGTAATATATATGAATATTAAAATATTATATATTAGGTATATACTTTTTCTTATTGATACAAATAAAACATGGGTCAGAAGTGGCAGTGGCAATACTTTTCTTTAAAAAGTGCAGTTTTAGCAGGTGTGGTGGCACATGACTGTAATTTCAGAGACTCAGAGGCTGAGGCAGGAGGACTGAGAGTTTAAAGCCACCCTCAGCAAAAGTGAAGCACTGAGCAACTCATTGTGACCCTGGCTCTAATTAAAATACAAAATAGTGCTGGGGATGTGGCTCAGTGGTCAAGTGCCTCTGAGTTCAATCCCTGTTACCTGCCACCCACTAAAAATGTGAGGTTATGAAATCTTTTTCAGACAATATCATAAAGTTCAGAAACTGCAATCATATATTTTAGAAAGGGTTTACTAAATCCCTCAGATATTCTGTTAGTTACTATGGCACTGTAACTAGAGAAAAAATTATGTGTTTAATTTTGGAAAATCATGATAACCACTTATCTGATATTAAAAGAGGCAGAAAATAATAATTGATTGAACTGTTCCTGACCATCAAATTAAACTTGGTAAAGCAGTATTTCATAGCACAACAAATCTGTAAGATTGTTTAACCTTTAAATATTAGTAAAAGGAAAAAAGGAAGTCAATATCCAACACAAAAATAGATTAGAGAGTAGCAAAAAATTTGAAGCAAAATGTTTCGTTTATGACTACAATTAACTGTATATAATGAAAATGATTATACAAAGTTGTCAACATTGGAAGTTTCTGTGCTTCTACTGATTTTACAAGGATTTATCTCTACGTATTTGATTCTTCTATATTCAATTGCATAACTTTACCATATAATATGTTAAGTTGCTCTTAGTTCAAGGCATCTGAAGTTCATTAAAATTAAGTAAAATTCAGGAGTCTGAATTATTGAGAACTTTTAAGACTTATTCAGAAGACCCATATATACTCTGTGTGTGTCTATGGTTTTGATGTGAGGTATCCCCCAAAAACTCACGTGTGAGACCATGCAAGCAATTTCAGAGGAGAAAAGACTGAGTTGTAAGAGTCTTAACCCAATCAGTGATTTAATTCCCTGATAGGGATTAACTGAGGGGTAACTAAAGTGGTAGGGCTTGACTGGAGGAGATTGGAATTGGGCCGTGGCTTTGGGGTATATATTTTGTATCTGGAGAGTGGAGACTCTCTCTTTGCTTCCTGATACCAGCATCTTTCCTCTGCCACCCTCTCCACCATGATGTTCTGCCTCACTTTGAGGCCTGAGTAATAGAACCAGCCTTCTATGTACCTCTGAAACCATGAGCCCTCAAATATACTTTTCCTCCTCTATAATTGTGCTGGTCAGACCCTTTTAGTCACAGCTGCAAAAAAGCAGACTATAGTGTGTATATTAATGTATATATATGTATTTAGAAAAAGAGGAAATTGTGTGTACCCATCTGGTTAAGGGAAGCTGTGTTACTGTGTTTTATATCATGCCATAGCATGGATTTTAAAGGTGCGAAAATGAGAATTGTAGAAAATAGATTTATGCTAATGATTTTAAAACTAATTAATTATAATTACCTATTTTATCACAAAATCAATTACTAATATATTCTGTCACTTTAATTAAGGCAGTCAATAAAATCAGATAAATGGGAAGCAAAGAGTTATACGGGAAAAACTAATTTTCCTATTTAATAAAATCTGCTTCAGGTCAGAAAAGAATAAACTATCAGTTATTAAATTCTCTTCAAAATCTAATTATGCCTTTATTGAGAGGTTTGTTATAATTCAGCTAAAATAAAAATTTCAGAGAAAAAATTAATAAATAAGTACTTTTAAACATAGGACATGACTAAATGTTCTTCCTACAAAAGCATTCTATTAAATGATTAAATATTAACTTGATAATAACTGGCATTATTGTTATTTTGTTGACCATTGAGTGAAGAAAAATCAAAATAACAGTAGTAATAATAATGGTATTTAGAATGCTTTCTGGCCTATAATAAAAAAGATTGTATAAAACATCACATAATAAAAAGTAGTAGTTATATAATTTAATACATATTATGGTTATACAATTTTTAAAAAATAAATTTTATTTGTTTATAAAAATAGAACTATGAGATTATCAATACTTATTACAGAAATCTCACTTTAAAGAACTAATATCATTTCATACCTTAAATAAGAAAATAAAATTCTCTGTTACATTTCAAAAGGATATTTATCCAACAAAAATATTCTGATTTCAGGTTAAATGTGATTTTCAATAAAAAACATATTTGCAGTTTTTAGGTAAATTTGAACTGCACATATATATTCTACCTAAACTCAGACACTATGTATGTGTGTGCATGTGTATGTAAAAGAATTTTATGATGAGTAGAATATGTGAAACAATCCATAACACTTAGATTTAGTGGTAGAAATCCGGTAATGAATAGACATTTTATCAATTATATTATACTGAGGATTAAACAAGATAACATAGGTAAAACAGCCAATATGGTTGTTCCTGGCACTCGATAAATCCATCAGGTTAATTTGGTGTTCAGTAGGAGACTTTGGGGAGAGAAGAGGGAGGGAGAAAAAGGGAAAGATGGAAGACACACTGGGGAAATTTTTGATGACTTACCATTAAAGTAACATATGAGTGAAATTATAAACACTGTACTAGTATATTTTAAGGAGTGTTTGATAGTATTTTTTTATATGTCAAATATTATTATTTGATATATAAAATTTATTGTTCATTAAACATATTTAGACCTCAATTTATTTTGTCTATAACATCAATATATTTTACTATAGTATTTGACATTAAAACTCTTATTATATTAACTCAACTGTGACTCTAATCAATATTAATTATGCTTTCTTCAAAGTTTTTGTTGGTATGAACTTAGGTACTAATCATGTTAAATATAATTCTCATGCATAGAATATTCTTCAAGTGGCTTAGCATATACAACCATCAGTGAATACACACAAACTGCCCCAACCATACATATGGATGTTATGGAGAGTCAGAAATTAGAAGACGTTTAATTGCCTGACAGTATGAATGTTTGACATAATTCACTTTTAATTAGCACTCCAGTTATAGTACATTGACCTGAAATTTGAAAAGGAAGAATCTGGGAAAATCCTAATGGAATATATTGCTCTAGGTTTTTCACCAAGTTTCCAGTCCATGGATGATGTATATTATTTTGTCAAGGTGTATATTATTTATGTCATGCCAAACCATAAAAAAAAGCATGCCTTCTTTTCAGCCAACTATCAGGAAATAATTTTGGCAGGAATAATTCTGCTAAGTCTAAATGAGTAAATTCTTCATAGTGCATATTTATTTGCAAATTGGTTGAATATTGCTCTCCAATGCAAAACTAGCTCATTTCAAGTTTTAGTAGTTTTACCATGCCTTTGCCAAAATGAATGTTGTTTCTTTTTGTGAACTTTGAAGATATTGAAAATTCTCCCAAAATATTTTGACTGTTTGGAGTTTTTTTTGTTTTTTTTTTTTTTTGATAAGTCGGATCTGGTAGGCTACTTGCTTTGGTAAATAGTTTGATGCTTTTTTTTTTTTTTTTTTAACAAGTGAAAGTTGTCACAGGGCTCACAGAATGTATGAGAGGGGAAACAACAGAAATTGACAAAGGTTGTTTGACATGGAATGAGTCATGTTCCTCATGTCACCTATTAATTTTAGAACGTTTGGCAAGATGGAGTAATGCTCCATTAGGTCTTCAATAGATGGAAGAATATACACTCGCCTCCATTTGCAGTTATGCTGCAAATAAAGGATTCACATGCAATAATCTCTTGACCACAACCCTCCTCCCTTGTTTCTTCAGTTGTTGAGACTGCATGTTCTAGACCTTCTGTCTCTGTATCTGTTTGCATTGTTACCTCACAGTTTAAGACCTTCCAGGGAGTTCTCTCTCATAGTGATACTTGTTCTTCAACTGAGTCACTGTTCATGACACAAAAGCAATTAAAAATTCCTTTGGTCTTTTCTGGTATTCAAAGTTCATTAGTTTCAGCAAGGTCTTTACAATTCACATAGTAATTGATTAAAATTGAACATCTATGACAATAAAGGTGGCCCCTGGGAGACCCTTTTCATATGCATAGACACCAAAAGAGAACCTATTGACAAATGAACCAACCATGTGAGAACTACTTTTGCTATACAACTTGCAAAGCAAAATAAGGGAACAAACCAAAGACTGAATAATTAGGATTTGCACATAAAAGATTGTAGTATTTGAGAAGTATTTTTAAAAACCCACTGTCTTGAACAAATATTTTCAATGCTTCTTTTCTTACTAAGCAAGTATGCTTATAGTGTTGGGGAAACCTTAATTAGACTGTAACAGTGGGTGCTTTCAATTTCTAATGGGATTTCCCTATTTAATTAAGTTATGGTAATATCTCCCTGGCAGGCATAACCAGGAAAATAGGTAACTTACTGTTATAAATGCACTAACAGCTTTCATTCTTAAATGCAAGAGAAAGCAAGAAATATAATTTTGTTAAATTTTGAGTATTGTCCATTCTATATTAACAATCACTAAAGACTAATGAATAATAAAACAAGTATAATAAGTAAACCTAATTTCAGGTTTTTGTCACATGAAAATATATGAATAAAATGGATTTTTTTACTTCATAAAAGATGGGAATTTTGCTTATAAATAGCAAAGTGACAAAACTCCATAAAAAATGCCTTTATGGTAAAATGATTTTCAAATTATTTTTAGAATATTGATAAGAAATAATAATGTTAATTAGTGTCTACCTTAACAGTAGACACTAAAGATAAAAGCGGATGTTTTCTGTATAACTAACCTATCTATTCAGATGGTAAGGAAAGGATCATGTTTTATCTAGTATAGACTATACATATAACTGGTCCAAGTGAGGATACCTGGAAATACCTCCTTGTAAGGTCTATTGACTTAAGGTGACCATTCTCAACATAAAATGTTTTTTAGCTTCCTTAATCAGTGGCTAATTTATTTAACAATATTCACTGAACCCATGGTATGTATATGTGCTGCCATTGATAGGATCTGCTAATAAACAAAACCCAGAAGTTTATCTTAGTTCAATTGTTGCAGCTGGGAAGACCTGCTAGGTGAAGTCACTTGGCATCTGAGACCTGAAAGATTTGGTTCTTTAAGAGGGGCTTATGGTGGTGTGAAGTCAGGGGACTTAATGTACAGACAGTACGTGCAGTGGCACAGGGAAGCACAGCAGACTTATTAACTCTCAGGCATTCAGTATTCCTGCATGATTGTGGAGGAGGACAATATTTAAAAATAAGTTTAAAAAGGTAAGTGACTTAATAAAAATGTTGAGAAAGTTGGATTCAAGTCCAATAGGCAATAAGTGGGAAGCCATTGAGAGATTTTTAACAAATTTACACTTATAAGTTATTGCAGTCATCACTTGAAGTGCATCCTCACTAAAACATATTCAAACAACACATCAAATATTGTTATTTCATTTACTTAGACATTATTGAGTATAACTGAATGAACATAACTGACATTAAGTGTCTAGAAAAACAGTGAGTACTTTTGAGAGGTCATAGGGTTTTTGTTCTGTGTTTGGAGTAATGACTGGTGTCATGAGAGCTTTTATGCATATGTCAGAGACTTAGAATGTCAGGCCTCAATCTCCTGAAGCTCAGTGATCCTAGACTGTACAGTTTTGGGTATCCATGTTCTTGTGTACAACTTTATTATGAGGAAGTAAGTGTATTCTTTGCAATAATTGCTGTCTGTATCCTGGGAATGTTTTGTTTTGTTGTTGTTGTTTTTGTTGTTGCTCTCACCAGCTAAATTATGTTTTCTCTGTTTTGTTTTTGTTGTTGCTCTCACCAGCTAAATTATGTTCCTCTCTTCAGTGTGCTATCTATGGCTCTCTCTGGACTATGCTTTGAGTCGTGGAGGTATTATACATGCATATGTAAATTACACATATGCACATATATGCATTTTTATGTCTAGAAATAACAATTCATATATAATTGTTTCAAAATATTATCTGCAAAAACCTTGTTTGGGTAAGTGATTGTGTATATGTGCTTTGCACCATCAAGAAAAGTTTGGGAGCTGGTGTTGTGGCTCAGTAGTAGAGTGCTTGCCTAGCATGTGTGAGGCACTGGGTTCAATCTTCAGCACCACAAATAAATAAATAAATAAAGGTTCATTGACAACTAAAAAAAAAAAATTTAAAAAAAAGAAAGAAAAGTATGAATTGTTACATATAGAAGTCAAACCCTATACAGACTAGAAGAGAAGTGGTGTTTTAGTCAGCTTGTTCACTGCTGTTATCAAAAGACCTCACAAGGACAGAGGAGGAAAAGTTTATTTGAACCCATGGTTTCAGAGGTCTTAGTCTGTAGAGGACAACTCCATTGTTCTGTACCTGAGTGAGGCAGGACATCATGGTGGAAGAGCGTGGCTGAGGAAAGCAGCTCAGGACATGACAATCAGGAAGCAGAGATTCTCACTAACCAGAGATAAAATATAAACCTCAAAGACATAACCCCAATGACCTCCTTTCCCAGCCACACCCTACTTGCCTAGAGTTAATCCTATCAGGGGATTAATGCACTGTTAGGTTAACACTCTCATAATCTATAATTCCTAACTTTCCTTGAATTTTCTCACATATGAGCTTTTTGGGAAAATACCTCATAGCTAGGTCAAGACATATGGAAAATATTTATCTGGTTTTAGTAAGGAATTTCTAAATACAGAATTAATGCATGATAAAAAAAATACATTTGACAATATAAGATTTAAAAATAGTGATGTGCCCATATATAAATATCAAAGTATTTTACTTGCTTTTTAATGTTTTTCATTACTTACTAATATATAAAATAATGTATGAGAAAAATAACTAATAATTTTAATGATTTTTAAGAACAAGATTTAATATTTTTGCTTTCTAACATAGCATACCCAATCTATATGTACTTTTTTTTTCTTTTTTTTTTTTTAGCTCTGCTGGGAATCAAGCCCAGGGACTCACATGTGGTAGACAAGTGTTCTACTACTAAACAACATCCAAAGCCTCCCCCGTTTTTTGTGGTATTGAAGTCTGAACCCAGGATACTCAACCACTGAACAACACCCACAAAACTTTTATTTCTTTATTTATTTACTTATCTTTACTTTTGAAATAAGATTTCACTAAATTGACCAGACTGGCCTGGCCTCAAATGTGAAGTCCTTATGCCTCAGCCTCCTGAGTAACTGGCATTACAAACCTGTATACCACCTTGCCCCACTTAATTATTATTTTTTTTTAACTTATACTGGTATGCAGTAATATTTCTCATAATCTGTTTTATGTTTCTTTTAGTTCATTAGAACTAACAAATCTTATCTAGAATGAAAAATATAGTGGTCATTTGGGGAAACCTTTTAAAGAATTCAGGGTAATAACATAACATAATCTTTCTTCCTTATTCCTGTCTTTTCCCTTATGAATTGGGTTGTTGGGTTGTTTTACTTTACTAGGGTGACAATAACAAAATAACAAAAGACTGAATGACTTAAACAGCAGAAATTTGTTTTCTCACAGTTCTAGAGACTGGAAGTCCAAAAGCAAGGTACCTAAATAGTTAGTTTCTCTTGAGGTCACTCTCCTTGACTTAAGATGGCTGCCTTCTGGCTGTGTTCACATGACCTTTCTTCTGTGAATAAGAATCCATGGTGTTTCTTCCTCTCCTCTAGGATTAGGGTCCCATGCTTAATTTACCTTAATTACCTCCTTTAAGACTCTATTTCCAACAGTCCCTTTCTAAGGTACTGAGGACTAAGGCTTCAACATATGGATTTGTATTGGTGGTATGCAGGGCAAAGTTTAGCCTAGGATGCAGATATTTTGTGTTTCCTTTGGAATCTGCTTCCATGAGCCATTGACCTATCAATGCACAAAGCTATTGCCCAGTTGACAGATTTACTCACACAAGGTTGAGAAGATGTTAGTTTATTTGGGCTATTACTGTTCTTTTCTTTTTGAACTCTAGCCCTCTGGATTTTGGATGAAAAAAAGTATACATACACATACATACATACATACAGACATACATATATGTTCATGTATAAAGATTCATTAGATCAGACTAACATTGTTTGCCTTTTAAAATTTGTTTTGTTGTTAATTTAACAGGAATAAAGTCAAACATACACTAGGTAATATAATACTAGGTCTTTGAGGCCCATGGTGCCACCTTCATCTCCCTTCTCCTTTAAAATACTCTGGTGTCTGAGGCATTGGGTGAGGGAAATTCAAATGACTTCATGGTGTCAGAGGGAAAAGGAGTGCAGTGTCCTCATATTCTCCAGATCCTTGTTTGTCCCACCTGAGGAGTGTCTGATTCCATGGGCATGTTTGGCCAGCTCCTGGTTTTGAGGTCTCTGAGGGTTCTTTAGAGGATATGTATCACTAAAATTGGTCGCTGGAAGCTCACAGTCTGTCTCCGTATATATGACAGTTGGGGTTTTTGTTGGTGGTTGATTGGGGTCCTGGATACCTTCCTTCTTTCTTGACCTTTCTTCACATGTCACAGGCTGTGCACTGCTAGGAGTCTGCAGCATTCACACCCAGTTCTCTGACTCTTAAAATCTACTTAGAAACTCTGAAAGTTTTTTTTGCATGGGGTAAAGGAACTTCACACCATGCCTCTCACACTATGCAGCATGCTTAATTTGCATTCAGTTTATATTCAAGCTAGGAACTGAGAAAGACCTTGTAGTCAGAGCATAGTTGGTGCCCTGCTCTATCTACCTATGTCCCTCTGTCCTCTTTTTTTATTTGCTGAGCCTCTGAACGTCATCATTTCCTCTTCCTGCTTCCACCCAAGCAAAGATTCTGCTTTCAGGGTCTTAACACACCCTGTCTACTAAATTTTTACTTTGTTACCCATTCTACTCCTCTGGCAAATAGACACTAACTCAGCTGATGACCTGGAGGAGAGATCTAGGCACCAGGCATGGTTGGTAATGCTTCTCTCTGATGCCTCTGATTTTTATTTTCTTCTGCTTCCTCTCTACTCTCTTATTCTCATTCCTATGCAGACTATGAAATAAGCCTCAGTGACCAAACAAATAATCTTTGCTTTATCAGACAGGCCAAAAGGAATTAAAGATTTCTACAATAATCTTTCTACTCTAGTTTCTAAGTCTAACTAAGTCTATTATCTTACAAAACAATATCAAGTATATACCTGCTTTCCTGGGACAATAAGCTTCTTCATCCCAGAAGCAAGAACATATTTATAGAGCATATTTAAATGCACTGTTGTAAAATTTATGAGGAAACTATTCTTATTACTCTGTATTCTCATCTTTAAGAATATTGCTGAATGATGAGGTTTCTTTTATTCTTTTTTTTTTTTTCTTTTTGTAGACCTCTCATTATATTTATGTCATAACATATAAAGCCCTCCTTTTTGGTGAAATACAAAATGACAATATGAAAAGAGTTTGTTGTGTGTGTGTGTGTGTGTGTGTGTGTGTGTGTCTGTGTACACAGTTTCAATTAGCTGGCACTATAGATGCACACCACCATGCTTGACTTTGTTATTTTGCTATTTTATTTGCTTAATTTCTATCTATGACATTCATCACCATCTACAATACTACATATTTAAATCATTTACTTGTTTTTCAGATATAAAATTTTATTCATGGTTATGTCTTTAATTCTGGAGCATTGTCTGAACAGCAATACTATTCAGTAGGTAGAGGGTAAATTAATAAATATGAAATCCACTGGAGAAGCCATAGTCAACTATGTCCATTACTACAATTGAATTTTAATGAACTATTTTAAAATAGTTTTGAATTTTGACCATAACATATTTGTCATTTATGGAATTTTCAAACAATTTCAAAAATTCTATTTGCTGGAATTTGCATATAAGTAAAGTTTGCCCTTTGGAGGATGGTTAGATTATTATCTTAGTAATATTCTCATTTTAAATATTTTTAGGATAATGTTACAGACATTTTCCAGTCACATAAGAAATGTAGAGTTAGTAACTTCTTACCTGGCTTTCCTACTGTTAGGATCACTTTTTTTTTTACTCATATCTTAAGTTTCTATCTTCTAATCTTTGCAACATCTAACATCCTTAGGAGAAGTTTTTGTGCCCCCATGCTGAACTGCTACTTGAGCACCAAAGAAGCTACTCCAGTGACTTTGTTCTAAATTTGTTAGTGTCCTGCCTTCTTAAAATAATATGGGTGTAACTAACTGAGTATTTTAAATTTAACAGCTTGATAGAAGTTGGATTGTTCTAAATCGGGAACTACAGGAACAGAGCATCTTTTTTTCCTTTCTTGCTTTTTTTCTTCCTTATTTTGTTTCTTTTTTTCCTTTGTTAGTTCATTCATTCACTATTATTTTAATTGTTTACACAGTGTGGCACAATGTCATACATTTAGTAAGCTTCGGGAATATTCTTATTGGAGCTTTTGACGGTTACATAGTTATTTCAAATAGTTTGACTGTTGAGATAATCTTCTAGGAACACTTTTTTCTAGCACTTTGTTAGAAATAAGTAGAATACCTACAATATACATAAATATGTTGAAATTGCAGACACTCCTACAGGTCTAACTATGTTAATCCCACAAACATTTTTATGTTTTTTATTATAATACTGCAATACAAACTTCTAAAGCATTATAAAATTCACCACCCACTCAAAATTCTTCTTCACATATCCTCAGTGACATTTATCCAAATGCTTATCAGTTGCTTAGTGTTCATGACTGGAGACTATCTCTAATATCCTCCTCTATTTGTAGAGAATGTAGTGAGGAGTGGGTTAATGAGCATTCATATAAATATTCTATCTAATTTTTTAAATTTATAACTTGCCATTCCTATTTATAGGAATTATTTTTACTTGTGGATGTTCCTGTTATTGATATTGTTAGTTTGTCTTATAAATTTGGTAGGGAATGTAAGCTAAAAGATGAATGATTCTGTTTTGCCCTAATTTCATACACCAATTTTTTATTAATAAAATGAATGGGAGCTCTGTTTCTGAAGAAGACATTCCAATACAGCATGGGTGGAGTTAGGAAAGTGAATTCAGTATTCTTTTAATGTTATATTGTTAACCACATTCACTGAAAAAATTTTATTCATAAAAAGTAAAATGCCATTAAATTGTTCCCCTTCAAGTATAATCAATATGCCTCATAGCATAACTAATCATCTAATGAGTGATCCCAAATGATGGACCCTCCTAATAGTGGATACTTAAGATAGTGGTCTTGGTGGAGGAATTACAATGCATAGCATAATTGAAAGAAATGATAAGGAAAAAAATGAAGATTTTTTTTCTCCCAATATTGAATTTATTAAATAGGAGAACTATCGTACAAGCATAATATATTTAGAAATACTGTAAAAGAACAAATAGAATCATTGGAATATAGGATGAATCTAAAGGAATAACAATGTTGGGCATCAATTGTTTAAAATATTAATAGTTGTAAAATTCAAATAAATAATGTGTGAGATTTTAGGAAATTTTTTCAGGTGTTATTGTTTGCATATGAGGTATCCCCCCAAAAAACTCAAGGGTTATATAATGTAGCAATGTTCCGAGGTGAAATGATTAGATCATGAGAGCTGTGCCTCATCAGTGGATTAATTCTTTTGATGCATTAATAATTTGAAAGCACTACTGTTCTGAGTGGTATCCGCAGGCAGGTGGGGTAGGGATGGAGGAAGTAGGTCGCTGGAGGTATGCCCTTAGTCATATATCTTGTCCCTTTGGCTTCTCCTTCATGGACTAAATTGCTGCAGTTCAGTCCCCATACTTCCACTTTTCGTCCTCTCATCCCTCACTTTCCTTCCCTCTAATGATCTTTCTTAAACTTATTTGTAGTTTTTTGTTAGTACATTGTGGATATAGATGAAGTTGAAATTCACTGTGGTACATTCATTTATGTGCATAGGAAAGTTTGATCATATTCACACAATTCTCCTTTGTTTCTCATTTACTTTCAATACTCACAATTCATGGTTGTAAAGCATATTGCCCAGCATGGACCACTTTATTTTTATTTTTATTTTTTTTTTAACTTTTCATCACTTTTAAGTATGAGAGGGTATCACTGAACAATAACCACTTTAAAGCCCTGAATGATGTCACACCTCCACCACACACTTCCACCCTGATGTTCTATTTCATCTTGGGCCCAGAGCAATGGAATTAGGCAACCATAAACTGTACCTCTGAAACTGTGAGCCAAAATAAAATTTTCCTTCTCTAGTCTGTTCTCATTGGGTATATCAGTCACAGTAATAAAAAGCTGACAATACATGTAGCAAGCAGGAAAGTAAAAAAAAAAAAAATGATTTACTAGGGGTACATGGTAGTATTTGGCAATATTAAGGACTTGACTGGTTCTTTTTGAAAGATGACATAGCAAAGACTTATAGGGACTTAGATGATATAAGGGTCTTCCTAGACACTACTACTAATTAAAGTAGGTCCTCTGGTAAATATTTGTCTCACCTTTTTGTGTTTTCTATCACTCAAAAAGGACAAAAAGAATCTCGAGTCACTTCTGTTAAGTATATAGTTCTGGTGAAAAAAGAAGAAAGGGAAAGTTGCATAGAAAAATCAGGATATTTGAAAGAGAAATGGAAATATCATCATAGAGTTTGTATTAGTAAGATAAGAGAATGCTGGTCAAATTTATGCATTGGTTTCTTGTTAGAAAAGTAGATTTATATTTTTTCTCATTTTTATTGGTTACTTTTAGTTATACATGACAATAGAATTTATTTTGACATAAAAACTTAGAATATAATTTGTTCTAATTATAATCCATATCAATTCTATGCATGATCATAGTAACATGGAGTTGGATGATAATCTTTTATTCTTATATTCACTGAAAATGGATAGATGGTACTAAAATATGAAATTAAAACATTATAATAAAAAAGCAGCACAGCAAGAGATCGATCTCTATGAGACCAACCTGGTTATCCCTGACATATTCTTAGACACTAATATTATCAAGAAGTTATATTTATTGTACAAAAGTAGTATCACAGAAGCAAATTAGAGAATTTTGATCTCTTAAAATAGAGTATCAGATCAATTCAGGCTCTGATGACATTAGATTGGAAAATATGCCAAGATAGATAAAAATAACTTCAATAGTCATTTTCAAGAAAAGAGGTGGAGGATGGATTTGGAAAATAGAATGTAAAGCAAGAGATGGAAAGAGCAAACTCCTTTTGGGGAATAAATGATGTAGCATTAACTAAACTGACTGAAGCAAAGAAATCTATGTAATAGCTTTCTTATTTCTATCTTCTATTTTTAAGAATAATCTGGAAGACCTGATAGTTCAAATAGGGCCTATGTGAAGGCAATGGTAAAGTATATCTAGCTTCTAATATTCAGGATCAAAATAATTAACTTGCAAAATGAATTGCTTATTTGTTAATGATAACTATCCTTTCTGGAGAACAAAGCACATGACAAGACTGCTTCTGTTGATGTTTCTTGGATCATTTTACTCTTCACAGCATTTTGAAGTGACTAGAATTTATTTCTTTATTTTGTGGATGATGAGAGTGAGACTTGGAGAAATTCAACCTGCCCAAGATTATGAAATTAATAAGCAGTGTGGGCTAGAACTTAAACAATGAGAGTGCAGAAGTAATGTTTAAAACTCTGTGCCTATAATAAAAATATCTCTAAAAATTAATAATTTTATGGGGAACTCATAACTGATATTATTAATTGTATAAATATTGACACTCTAAAAACAATTTTTCTGCTCTAATAAATTCCTTCAAGAAGTACTTATTAAAATTTATAAAGAACATTAAAAATAAAAATAATTGCATTATTTTCTATGTCAAGCATATTTTAAAAGTTGTAAATGCAGAAATTTGGGGTCTCAGCAATTTAGTGAGACCTGTCTCAAAAATAAATAGGGGCTGGGGATGTAGGCTCAGTGGTAGTGCACTTGTCTATCATGTGTGAGACTCTGGGTTCAATCCCCAGAATAAAATAAAACATCTTTTGAAAAAGAAAGATTTTTGTAAAGATAAAATATCATTTATTCTTCATTCCACCATAGTCTGTGTGTTGACTAAATAAAACTTACTTGACCCAGAGTCAGTTATTTTAAATCTTCAGCTGTAATTAGTAAGAATTTTACACAGAAAAGCCACAAATGACCTTTACACGCATTTGCCATGCATTATTCTCAGTGCTTTCAAATGTTATCTCATTTAGTCATAACAACACTGGTATGTGGTGAGTAGGCTTTTCATCCCTGAGGGAAAACTGAAGAATAAAAGCCCAAGATCAGGAAATCTGGCCCTGGAGCCCATGTTCTTGAGCAACTGACTATGCTGCCTTTCAAGTGTGAAATTAAAATTATTTAACTTGATTGTGAAAGGAAATCAATTTTAATGTAATGGTTCCTCTCACATATGCTTTTAGTTCAATATAACCTAGGTTGCTATGAGTCTAATAAATCATAAATTTAGGAAAGAACTGTTGGTAGACAATAGCTTCTACTATTGGCTCTAAAATAACTGACTGGGTGATCTTGAACCAATCATTTATCTCTCCAGATCTCAGTTTACACAATAGAGACCATGGGCGGTTTATTAATTTCAGAGGGCTACTACCTGGAGAAAGTACCCCAAACTAATTGGTTTTAAACAATAGAAATGTATTTGTCATGGTTCTGGTAGTTAGAAATCCAGAATCAAGGAGTCAACAGGACTGGTTCCTTCTGTGTGCTCGCAGTAAGGATCTATCCCATGCCTCCCTGAAGACTTCTGGTGGGTACCAGTGGAGTTCTAGTTCTTGGTTTGCAGACACTGCTTCAACCTCTACCTTTGACTTCACACACTGAACATGTCTGCCTCTGTGTCTGTTTTCTTGTCTTATAAGAACATGAATCACTGGACTTGATCCCACCCTAATTCAATAAGACTTGACCATAATTAAGTTCTGGGTAGACATGAATTTTGGAAGACACTGTTCTATCAAGTGCAGACAGTACAATTTTAAAGGACTCTTGAAGTGATGTGGTTTTAGAACTTCAGTAGCATTTCTGCTCTCCTGTTCTGCAAGACTTTTGTTATGATTGGCATTAAGATTTGGAATGTGGGCATTTTTAAGCAGATTTTTAAAAAAATTTATTCATTTGTTCTTTTTAGTTATATGTGACAGAAAAATGTGTTTTGACATATACATACATGGAGTGTAACATCCCACTTTTGTGGTTGTACATAATGTGGAGTTATACTGGTTGTGTATTCATTGATGAACATAGGAGAGTTACGTTTTATTCATTTTACTCTTTCCCATTCCAACCCTTTTTCCTTCTCCCCACTCTTCCCTGTTCAATCTGGTGAACCCCCAACTCCACACCCCAACCTATTGGCCTATTGTGAGTCAGCAACTTCATATCAGAGAGAACATTTGGCCTTTGGTGTTTTGGAATTGGCTTTTTTCACTTAGCAAGACAGTCTCCAGTTCCATCCATTGACAGGGAAATGCCATAATTTCATTCTTTATTGACTGTGTAATTAAAATTCCATTGTGTATATGTGCCACATTTTCTTTATCCATTCATCTGTTGAAGGGCACCTAGGTTGGTTGCATAGTTTAAGCTATTGTGAATTGAGCTACTGTAAACATTGATATGGTTGCATCACTGTAATATGCTGATTTTAAGTCCTTTGGGTATATACCAAACAGTGGGATAACTGGGTCAAATGGTGATTCCATTCCAGGTTTTCTGAAGAATTTCCATACTGCCTTCCAGAGTGGTTGCACCAATTTGCAGTCCCACCAGTAGTGTATGAATGTAACTTTTCCCCAATATCCTCGCCAACATTTATTGTTGCTTATATTCTTGATAATTGCCATTCTGACTGGAGTGAGGCAAAATCTTAGAGTAGTTTTGATTTGCATTTCTGTAATTGCTAGAGATTTTGAACATTTTTTCATATATTTGTTGATCTGTGAAGTGTCTGCATATCCTTTACCCATTTATTGATTGTTTTTGTGTTGTTAAGTTTTTTGAGTTCTTTGTGCATTCTGGAGATTAATACTCTGAGGTATAGGTGGCAAAGATTTTCTCCCATTCTCAAAGGCTTCACATTCTTGATTGTTTCCTTTGTTGTGAAGAAGCTTTTTAATTTTGATTCCATTCCTGTATTAATTCCTGATTTTACTTATTGCACTTTAGGAGTCTTCTTGAGGAATTTGGTATGTAAGCTGGATGATGGAGATTTGGGCCTACTTTTTCTTCTAGTAGGCACAGGGTTTCTGGTCTAATGTCTAGATCCTTGATCCACTTTGAGCTGAGGGTGAGAGATAGGGATCTAATTTCATTTTATTTCATATGTGTTTCCAGTTTTCCCAGCACCATTTGTTGAAGAGGATATCTTTTCTCCAATGTATATTTATAGTGTCTTTGTCTACTATGAGATAATTGTATTTATGTGAGTTTGTCTCTGTGTCTTCTGTTCTGTACTATTGGTCTTCATGCCTGTTTTGGAGTCAATATCATGCCATTTTTGTTACTATAGCTCTGTAGTATAATTTAAGGTCTGGAATTGTGATGCCTCCTGCTTCACTTTTCTCACTAAGGATTGTTTTGGCTATTCTGGGTTTCTTATTTTTCCAAATGAATTTCATCACTGTTTTTTTCTATTTCTATGAAGAATGTCATTGGAATTTTAATAGGAATTGCATTAAATCTGTATAGTGCTTTTGGAAGTATGGCCATTTTGACAATATTAATTCTGCCTATCCAAGAGCATGGGAGAGCTTACCATCTTTCTAAGGTCTTCTTCAGTTTCTTTCTTTAGAGTTTTGTAGTTTTCACTGTGGAGGTCTCTCACCTTTTTGTAGATTGATTCCCAATTTTTTTGGGGGGGGGGCTATTGTGAATTAGAGAGTTTTCTTAATTTCTCTTTCAGTTGATTAATCACTGATGTATAGGAACACATGTAATTTATGGTTTTAATTTTATATCCTGCTACTTTACACAATTCATTTATGAGTTCTAGAAGTTTTCTAGTGGATTTTTTTGGGTCTTCTAAACAGAATCATGTTATGAACAAATAGGGCTAGTTTGAGTTGTTCTCTTCCTATTCATATTCCTTTAATTTCTTTCTTCTGTCAGATATTTACTTAGATTTGGATATTTTAGGGAGAAGTAATTTTTTATTTTATAATGATTAAATTTTTAAAAAGTTCACATTTTCCTGTATCCAATATGTAAGAGGCAATAGTTGAATGGGATTGGAGATGTTTCTCTGCTGACTTTGCTTTTAGAAATTTTAATACTTAATAATTTGCTCCATATGCTCCTGTAATGAGCACCTTATATACCTATTGTGAACCTGGTGCTGCTGGTTGACTTGGTCAGTGAGGTAGACTTTGGAGTTGTTCATCTTGAATTGCTCTACAAAGGAATTTTAAATGTATTTCTATGTTCATGCTTGAATTCACTGTACCTGCCAGTAGTATTACAGAGACTGAAACTTTAATAATTTAATAGTAAAATAAAAGTAAAGAACCAGTCACAGTGGCACATGCCTGCAATCCCAAAAACTTGGGAGGCTGGGGCAGAAGCATCACAAGTTCAAGATTAGCCTTAGTAATTTAAGGAGGCCCTGCCTCAAAATAAAAATAAAATGAAATAAAAAGGCCTAGGAATATATCTCAGTGTTAGAATGCCCCTGGGTTTAATCCCTAGTACCAAGAAGTGAAAATAAAAAAGAATAAAACATGATATACTTTTGTAATAGCTTTCTTTTCTCTTTCTTCTTCCCTCTGTTCTCTTTCTTTTTTCTTTCCTCTTTCTTTCCTGTATTTTACTCTAACACATTTAGGCAAATATCAATATCATTGTCAGTACACTAATCTTGGTAGTTTTTAAATAACATATTCTGGGTTAACATTGTAAATAGATATCTGACATTGGTAAAAGTCTTCCTTGACAAGACTAAAATGTTTATTAGTAAGTATATCATATGATTTGATTTTAGATTCATGTTTTTCCTAAGCTTTCAAAAATAATGTTATGTATACAAGGAAAATAATACTTTAAATATTATAGGTTACCTATTTAAACATGACTTGAGGTTGTTTGTCTAATGATGTTGAAAAAGCTGTATATTATTTTTCATTTGTTTGATTAACATTTGTTAAGAGCCTTGATTATCCCATCAAAGCGCTAGGCATTGAAGTCACAATGCTGTATTAAATGCAAAATTTTTGCCTCCAGTACTTCATGATCCAGTCAAAGACACAGGGGACAGAGTTTTACTTACCAAGAAAGAATCTTAAATTCTTTGCTAAACATTTTATAATGGTTCATTTTATTTCTATACATTTTGAATTTTGGAGAGCATAATATGCTTTTTTAAGGATATTTATTTTCAATTTAAATTATTTAAATTATTTTACTTCTGTGTTTTGAATATTGTTGTTCCCCGGCCAAATTCATATCTTGTAACCCCAAATTTCATGTGATAGTACTAAGAAGTGAAACATTTGAGAAATTATTCGGTTTTAAAGTCTTCACTTTCAATACTAGAATTAATGCCCTTAAAAAGATGCTTGAAAGGATTCTCTTTCCCATTCCCCAATGTGAGGATACCACAGGAAGTTGATACTTTTGAGAATTGAACAAGCCCTCACCAGTGACTGATCTTACACTTCCCAGGTACCTTGATCTTAGACTTCCCAGCCTCCAAAACTGTGAGCAATAAGTTTATGCAGTTTATGTATTAGCCAGTCTAGAGTATTTTGTTTTAGTACTAGAAGTAGACTAAGACATTTATTATAATAATGTGCATGATAGATCAGAAACCCACCACTATTCCTTCACAATAGAATGTAAGATTTTAAACATCTTACAAATTATTAGTAATATGTTATTGATAACTTTTACAATATTCATTTCTACAGCAGATTTTATCCTTGATTCTTTGAAATACACTTAAGTGAAGTAGTTACTTGATTATCAATGACTATGCTTTCTAAAGGCTTGAGTTTATAATTTTAGTTAACTCACAATTCTAATGCTTTGAATCACATACCAATATTTTCTGTTTGAGTAATGATTTCTAAATATTACATGCTGTGAACTCATCTACTTTATAGATTGGTGTATAAAAAAAAACACTGTGATTTTGTGTATTGTCAGTAGGTGCTTTTATTCTCTGTGGTATGTACTAGAAAAATCATCACAGTATTTAAAATATATAGGACAAAGTAAACTAGCAATAAAGAAATAGAGAAAGATACATATTAGATTTAGCTATGCAAAAATTCTACCATAAATGAAGTTTATTTCTCACCCAAGCCGACTTTTCTCTCAGTAATTGGAACTACTATTTACTCAATTTTTCTATCCAGAGGTATAAGGGTCAGCTTTCCCTCACTCTTCCCTAATTTTTATCCATCACCAATTGTATGGTTTTCCTGTTTAATATCTATTGTTGCTCCATTTCTCCCTATCCCCACTGCCTCTGTCTTTTCCCACTGAGAGAAGGAAACTACAGAGCATGGAGGTGTGGGAGGTTTTGGGAAAATGAAATAGTTTGGTGTCATTGCAACATAGCAGGTATTTAACGTAGAGACCAGAGGTCCAAACTGGCATTGAATGCTGTACAAAAGAATTTGGATATAATCTGTAGAGATAAACTAATAAAGAATTCTAAGTAGGTTTGGATTTTATGAATTCACTGTAAGAGAATGTAGCCCAGCATTTTCCAAAGTACTCTTCACTTCAAGGTTGTCTGTTACAATTTTGCTGCTAATGTATCTTTTTATTTAAGATATTACAAAACAAATAAGCCAGCCTAACATGTGGCTGACACTGGTGCCCTGACTCAGTTTGTACATCAATAAATGTGCCATGCGGAACCCTTACCATATGAGGAGTGGGGGGCCTCAAGTGGTGGCCAGTTGTGGCCTCCCTCACTTACTGGTTTGCTTTCAGCATATTTTGAGTATTGCAGGTTGTATTGTAGTTAAGTGGTTTTTATAATAATATCATTTGGTTTTGTCTAAACTAAACTTCACAAAATAGGTCAAGTTAAATTTTCAGAAAACCTTGTATTGAAGAGTAGTACAATTGAAGGAGAAGGTATTGCTGACCTGACACTTCAACTCCTAACTCTTCTTCTACTACATAGCAACATTTAACTGCAGGAATGATCTACTCACATGACAAGAAAGTAGTGAGGAACTGAAACAAGTAAGAACAGTATATGAAATTTGGATTAAACATGTACCATTTTTAATCATGAATTTTGACTTAAGGTATAATGTGTTTCACTTGAGACCTAAGTCAGCCAAAATATATGGTTTTCAAAATTTGCATGATGTTTGCAAATAAAGCATTTATTTAAAAAAAGAAAAATACATAAAAGTTTTCTGGAAATGTTTAAAGTTATGCAATACTAAATCTAGTGTTTTACCAATTACACTAAACACAAGAATGAAGGTTTGCAAGGTTTTCTTGAGGTTTCATGTTATATTAATAAAACAGCACATCTATAAATAGTACAAACCATATGCATTAGAGAGGCATGCTAAGTACAACTTTTGTTGTGAAAAAAGTGGAATTTTTTAAGTAGTCGAACATTGTTTAGTGAATGGATTAAAGAGATAAGAACAAGGAGCAGGAATCTCATTGTACTAATTTTTAATTTCATTTTTATTTTTATGTTTCTATGAAATAGGAATGCTTTTGTTAAGTGGTTGACAGTTTTTTGTATCTTTTGATCTATTTATATAGCAATATATTTGCTAGAAAATTTATTAAAAAACCCTTTCTTCCTTAAAAGCAAACTTCATTAATGGATGAAACCAGCCAAATATATGAACCATACATTTTATATTCAGGCTTGCATTTATTAAGAGATAAATTGATATAGTCACATGTAGTGGGGAGTTGGATGAACAACTTGCTATTTAGCCTCTTTTAATGTGTCCTGTTTTCTCTGCTCATATATTTGTGAAAATAATTTATATAGGCTTTCCCAGTTAAAATAGTCAATGAACACATGAGAAGATGTGAACAAAAATGTATCCAGGGAAAGAGACAGTACTGTAGCACTTGTTAATGAAGAAATGAATTGAATAACTCCTAAAAAGTGATTGTTAATCAGATTCTATCAAGAGGAGACAAATTCTGAACTAATAAAGTAAAATTTATGATATGTAACTGCAAGTAATATTTTTTTTTACTTGTTCACTGTTGCTTTTTCTTCAAAGCCTCCAATTCATACCATTCTCAGTCAAACTTACCTCAAAAACTGTCTATTCTAGGTTCCCATAATACTTAACACATTGTATTTATTGTATTACTATTGTTCATATTTTATCTTGTTCAATATGAAGTAAAATATTTAATGGTAAGGGTTACTTTTTTTATGTATATTTGAGCTTCAAAGTAAACTACATTTATATGTCACAGGTGCTCAATGGAATACATTGTATTGAAAGGTATGGTTTAATACTACTATATTGGCCTATCAACTGTAGAAATCAGTATCAGGAAAATTACATGAATTGTTATTGTTTATATTTCTGCTGTTGTCAGCTGTATTCAACCTCATTGGCCACTAAAGGAGAAAGATCAGATTGTGTAATCAGTACAGACTGATAATATATATGCTTTCAAAAGATTAATTTTTTTTGGTGAGTATAAACAAAAAAAATTGAAAAGGAAAAGTTTACTGAAATAATCAGGACTTCCTAATATTGAAAACTCATATAGTAATATAATATAGTAAAGTAGAAATAATTAATTCTAGGAGCATATTTTATGATTTAGCATAAATTATGTTACCTATATTTCTGTATGTCTTATTTGATATGTTCAAGAAAAGCCATTTTATTTTATTAGTATTGGTGCCTACGTGCATTTAAACTAGCAGCTTCATTTTGAATTGGTAAGAAAATGGAGAATTTACTATTCCATCTTTGTTATGGGCTATAGTCACCCACTCCATCTCTGTCAACAAAATCCAGAAGGAGAACAATAATTCACTGCTAGGAACACTGTGGAGAATCAGTTTTCAAGCTGTTCTAATTTAAATGATTTGTCATTTGAGTAAATGAGTTGATTAAGTAGAAAGATTTGTGATGTTCTCACTTTTTCCTCATCTAGGAAACAGTCCCATATATATACATGTTATTTAACACAAAGGAACAGCCTTTAGAAGTCAGTATCTTCCCTGGTCCTGTAAAAGTAAATACATGTGGTAATGCAAATGGCAGTGATTAACTGTTGTGCTTTGAGAGGAAAAGATTATATCACTACTTGTGTTGTTTTCAGGTTAGTCAACTGTTTATATCAACGCATGTGAGTCAGGGCTTTTAAGAACTTCTAAGTAGTTCTCAATAATTTTCTAAAATGTTAATTTCAAAATTTGATACTCATTTCTTTTGAACAAACTTATTCCTTGACACTTCACTTTCCATTAGCTTGTTTGATCACCATACGTATAGATGATGCATCATCTCCCTGATCTAGGACTAAGCCTCAACTTCATTTGTATTCATGGGACAGAGTACTTGCCCAAAAATTCTTTCAAAATAATAGACCTTACCATTTAAGTTTTACTTAAGTTTGAAACTGACCACCTTATCTCTTAGTGTCCAAGAATCTTTAAAATAATGTTGCCACTAAATGTCATATTGAGGATTCTTCACTGCCAGTATATTAGCAACTTTCCTCTATAATGGTTTTTGTGGTCTTGCCTGATTAAGAATACCATCGAAAATATATATTCAAGGAAATTGTAAAACAGAATTGACTGGACATTTGCGATTAAAAAAGAGAATGGAAGTTCAATAACTATATAATCAATTTGTGGTGGGCAAGTTGTCTAAATCAGCTAATATTCCAATTAATAAAGATTATTGGGTCATGTATAGTTCTAGGTGGTGGAACTCAGGTGAACAAGTTAACAAGGTCTCTTCACGGCACTTATAATTAATCATTTCATTGGAGACAATAAAATTATCTGATGTGAGTTATAGCAGGTAAAACTGAGGATTTATCAAATATCTTTTTCTATTCCAAACTTCTTGGCTGTCTAGCCCTGATAAAAATAACTAAAAGAAAAAACATACAAAAATAGATTTTTAAAAATTAATATTCATTAAAATTAATAACCTTAATTAATTTTTGGAATTACCAGCAGCTCATTTTGTCAGAAATAGAACTAAATTCTAAAATAGTCCCCCAAATAAAATTGAACAATCATGTATTTTAATGTCATATTTAAAAGTTATTAACCTTATGTTATACTTTAAGTAGTAAAAAATAGATAAAATATGTAAAATAAATTTATAAACTGCTATAATAGATTTGTTCATTTTAGCCTGTGCACAACTGACAATTTCTTGTCAATTTTTTAGAAAATCAGGTTAGATCTCTGCTTCAATTTTCTAAAGACTATCTTGAATGAAAATCTAGGAGGTCTAAGAAAGAGATCCCTAGGATGTGGAGAAAGGCTATTTATATGCTTGCTTATTTTTTTGCTTGTTCATTTTGGCCTATAGTGATTTTGTGTTAAAGGAAGAGGGAGTTGGTGATAACATCATCTACATTGCCACTGTCATGAAAACCTTTGAAATTCTCAAACACTTATCATTTTATAAGACATAGAAATTAGTATTGTCTTAAAACTTGCTTTCTTTTATTCCCCTCTATCTGGTAAATTACACAAATGTTATATTTTCTGATGCTAGAAATTGAATTATGGAAGAATGGAGGAACTTTGGATTATGTAAAGGGAAATGGGGGGGGCGCAAGGGTATGAAAGATGGTGGAATGAGACAGACATCATTACCCTACGTACACATGGTGTGAATCTACGTCTTGTACAACCATAGAAATGAAAAGTTGTACCCCATTTGTGTACAATGAATCAAAATGCAGTCTGTAAATCAAAACAAACAAACAAAAAAAACCAAAAAACAAAGCCAGCCTCAGCTATTTTTAGTGAGGCTCTGAGCAATTTAGTGAGACCCTGTCCCAAAATAATAAATAGAAAAAGGACTGGGGAAAAAAAAAAGGGAAATTGAATTAGAGAAAACAATAATATTCAAAGAATAGATTGATATCTAAAAGTATTTTAAAAATTCAACCACTTTAATCTGGGTCTATGCAAGATGATGAAATGACTCCTGTGTAGTTAGGTGACACTTTGATGTCCAGCAATTAGGATGTTAACATACCCTCAGATCACCAGAGGAAGAATGGATAAATATAGTACTTGTGTTTGCTCTAGTAGGTCAACACTAAACTTCCAGGGGGCTTACTATGTGTTTCTTACCCATGTAAATTCTAAAACATATTCCTGTTTAGAATGGGACCATTGGGGATCCTCCCATGAAGTAAAGAACCCCTTAGTACTAAGAGAATGCCTTCAGGAGAAATAAAACAGCCAAGCTAACTCTCAGTCTTATGGGGTTAACAGCCATAAGAGAAAATTAGGAGTTAACAGCCATAAGAGAAAATTAGTAGTTTAAAATGAATGTGCACCAGTGTTCAAGGCAATGCAATGAGATAACACTCCCGAAGAAGGGAAGCTGGGAAAGTCAGCTCAGCCTTCTGAGACTATGTGGTGAGCAGAAATGCCAGCTCTGAAAAGAAGAATATTAGAGACTTTCCTAGATGATAAGAGCAACTCCAGGTGGCCAGGGGAAAACACATGCATAGAATATTCACCAAAGTAGCCCACAGTTACCTTTACCTTATTAGCATAGTAAGACACAACCCTGAGTGAAGTCTTAAGATGGTAGTGAGATGTGCAATGCCTGAAGCAGCACCATGAAAAGCAGTGTGGCTAAAGTCCCACCTCTACATGTGATGACATCAAGAGGTCAAGCTCCTGCCTACCTTGTGGATGCCACGGAAGCTATTCCCCTTTCCTCTTTGCTTTAGTCAGCCAGGGATCTCTGTTCCCTCTGTGCTGTCTTCCTTTAGGCCTCAGGCAGAGGGTCCTCCCCCTTTCTCCTGCTGGAGCCAGCCCATTAGACTCCTGTCAGTGCTGTGACTCCTTTTGTCCTCAAGCAGAAGTCCCTTAATGAATATTTGCCTGTGCCTAAATTCATTTGGAGCTCAGTATTTGTTTCTACAATTCTGAATCCAAGAACCCAAGTTTAGGAACAAGAATATGGTCATTAAAAGACCTGGAGTCTGTCTACTTGTTGGCTCCATCTTCCTTAAGGGCTTTTGAGTCTTCTGTATTTGAATAATTGCTGGGAAAATGTCAGGCAGAGGCTCAGACCTAGAAAACAGATTTGGGATCCTGGCAGGTGGAAGAAGTTGAAAAATGCAGTTGGGAGAGTAGACATTCTTTATTCAGAGGTGGCAGCAGCCCTCCATGCTCCAGTCCAGTCAGTTACATTTAGCTCACTGAGTCATTTCTACAGGCCTTTTTAAAATATGCTGGCAATCCAAAGAAGACACATTTCCAGCAGGCAACATAAGTGGGTGCATGGTCACAGAGAATGTGTATGATCTTGAGTACATATGATGAATCAGAGTGTTTAAGTCTTTGGCGACATACTGAAAACATAGTCCACTGGAAACCTTGATGAGGGAAACTAATTATAGCCATCTTGGACTTGCCCTTCAGAAAAGTACACAGAGAATTCAAAATTGAAAAAGGAGCACAACACTTTCATCTGTATTTCATTACTCTATATTCATTTAACTGGAAGGTAGGCTAGCGAATGCCCATTGTTATGGTTTGGATGTGAGGTGTCCCTCCAATGCTCTTGTGTTAATGCAGGAATATTCAGATATGAAATGTTTAGATTATGAGAACTATAACCTCATCAGCCCATCCTAGTTTGAATGGACTAAGAGGATGGGTAACCATATGCAGGTAAGGTATGGCTAGAAGAGGTGTATCACTGGGGGCATGCCCTGGAAAGGTACATCTTCCCTGAGGTTTCTTATCCTTCCCTCTCTCTGCTTCCCTGTCTGAATGTCCTGAGCAGCTTTCCTGTTACACCCTTCTACCATGATGTACTGCCTTCACCATGGACAGAGAGCAATGATCTAGACTGAATATGGACTAAACCTCTAAAACTGAGCCAAACCAATCTTTCCCTCCAAGTTATTCTTATCAAGTTTTTTGATCAAGCTACACAAAGGTGACTAAGAGACTCAGGGAGTGAATTTTCAACTTGTCATAGTGAATGGGAAAAAAACATTAAGTTTTCTAATGCCCAGTGGCCATAAAGACTAAATGCAATTATGCAAAATGCCTATTACATTTTATAATTTAAACTACTGATTAAGATGAATGAAAAGTATTATCATAATCTGTGAAGCATCACTTACTTTTTTAAATGATTTAGAAATATGTGTATTATGGGAGCAAATTATGGATAGATGTGTTTAGAGTAGCCTAAATTGTTTGAATGTGGACATAGTTTTCTCTGTGCTCTTGTCAACTACATCATTACATCTCCTCCTCCTCTTCCTCCTCCTTCTCCTTCTTGTTTTTCTAGTACTGAGGATCGAACCTAGGGCTTTACCATGCTAGGCAAGTCCTCTACCACTGAGCTACATCTCCAGTACTTTTTTTCTGTTTTGAGACAATGTCTCACTAAATTACCCAAGATGGTCTTGAACTTGTGATCCTCTTGCCTTAGCCTCCAGAGTAGCGGGGATTATAGGTGTGTGGCACCACGCCCAGTCTGAATTTTTTTTTTAATTGCAGTTTTCAGGGAAGTGTATTAACAAGATAAGGTCTAAAAGAGAAAGTTCCAAGAGGGAAAATGGCACTCTGAGAAAGTAGCACAAAAAAATCAGAAAAGTTATCAAAACCAAAACTGAATAGATCTATTTTAGCAAACAGTTTAGCTAAAAGTCACAAACCTAATATATGTTCACATAAGACTGCTTCATGATGGTCTCTCTCTATTATAGTTTCACCATCTTTTTGAAGAAGAAAAAAGGGGACTTATCCAGATTTTATTACTGTAGATTTGCCAAAAGACTTCTAAAATTACTCTGTCTGGGGGAACAAATGATGTTACAAAGGTTCATGTTTTCCATCCCCCTCAAATAGATTGGTTCCTGTGTTAAGGGGGATAGTCATCATCAGCTACCAGTTTATGAACCAGTTGAAAAGGGGTATGTGGGTATTTCTACCTTAGTTGAGTCTTGTGAGGGATAACCCCTTGCTGCATCTCCTCTTTCTTGATTGTCTTTGGTTGGAGTGTTTACACTGCCATAAATTGTCTTTAAAGGCTTCAGTAAAAATTTTAATGGATGACATTCATTTAATAATTGTCATTCTATATATTCACTCTTAAAAATATAATTTTTTAATCACAAGCCCAAGATCACACAGAAAATTTTTAAGTACCTTAGTGTTTGTTTTCTTTACCTGGAATATGTGATTTATAGAGACAAAATTGATTATCAGGCATTTCTTTAGAGATTTAGCTTCTTTTTTAAACTCCGCCATTTTAGATGTTACCATTGAATTTTTTACCATAACTGGTTCTACTTTTGTTTTTTATACAACCAATTTTCATGATGATATTTGGTATCCAAAAGGTCACACACACACACACACACACACACACACACACACACACTTCTAGAAAAGAACAAATCCAGGACATGAATCATATTTATCATTAAAGCAGATCCAATTGTTTTAATGGTAATTTCCTTTTGATTACATCTCTGCAGTAGAGCTATGTATGGCTCACTCATTTGTGAATAACAGCTACAGATCTTGATTCAACTTCCACCCCCAGTGGTAAGAACTTGGTTTTATGATATCCTGCAGCTCAAAAAAATAACACAATAAAATAAAATGATGACTTTTTAGCTGAGATAAGAGATGTAAAATATTTTAAATTCTATGAATGAACAAGGAATGGAGCTAATTAATTAAAACTGTCGGGAATTTCTTTGAAGCAGTCTGTGATTAAAGGCAAGGCTTTATCGTGGAACAATTAAGTAAATTTGGCCTCAGGTATCTTTGCTCATTCCCCAGGGAACAAGTGATGAAATTCTGGTTGAGCGTTGTACTTTATTAGAGATTTATCTATTTTAATTGATTCAGCATGATTATAAAACTCAAACGGAACAGTTGATGCAAAGGACATATTATGTTAATATGGAAACCTCCCATGAGTTAACTTTAATTTCAACAAGAGAAGAAAACATAACTTGTCTGACTGCTTTGCACAGATGAATACAAAATAGTAAAAATGAAATGAACTATAATAGATTGTATGATCAAGAATATTTTCTTATGGTAGCTGAATCTTAAGTAAACTATTCTTAGACACCCATAGGTAGGCACAGAAAAGACTTTCAGAATACACTTTAGATAGAATAATGTTGATAATCAATAATTAATAAATGGTAAGGAGACCAGTTTTGTTTACAATTCTTTCTTTTTTAGATGGAATGTTATGATTGAAAGTTAAAAAAAATGCATAAATCCCAAACATCAGCATTTTTTTTTGAGACTTGCATGGTTACTGATAATAAATGCCTTGGCATTTACAAAATTATTTGTTTTTCTATGAATTCTGTTACTAACAACATCTTGAAAAATTGTGTACAAGAAGTAAATGAACTGGAGGCAATGAGGCACACCCTGGAGCAGGACTTACTAATATTGATAAACAGCCAAAGAATATCCTCTTGAGTAACAAATTAGCTGATCCTTTCAAAGAATATAATTAGAAGCAAATGATATGAACTAAATTAGCAGAGCATAAGCTTATAATTTATAAGTCGTCTTTTTCAAATTGGTAGTACCCCCCTCTTCCTTGGCCTTGTGTCTTTCCAAGTGAAGTGGTTCTGTGAAGGCAGCAAGGTGCAACTTCAAAAGGCAGGTTAAGGGACAATGATTATTGAAAGCATGGCTAGGTCTCTGTTGCTATGTTTGTCACCAATTCTTTAGTATCCTCTGTAACATATTTTGATAACATTACATCAGTCAAGCCAAATCAACTTTTATCAGGGTTTGATTCAACAAAATTGGTATGATTGCTTTTCCTTAAGGTCAGATTTATAAGAGTGGGAGGGATATTTCTTGATTTGAATCTTATGAACATTATATAGATTCTAGGACTTTCAAATCACAGATTTTATTAGTTCTTCATGGTGATCCCATTAGTGAATGCATTTCAACATAGGGATTGGATATTTTATATTCTGCAGGATGGAAATATTTAGAGGAATGAACTTTTAGTTGCTGTCCTTATTTTTAATGAGAACATTTTCTTGCAGTACAAGTAAATGGAAAGGAATCGTGAAGATGCTATAGTGAAGTCCTTCACTTTAGAGGTGAAAGACTAATAGGTTTAGAAAAGTTACCCAAGTTTCTGTAACTAATTTGCACAATTTGAACCACAACTGAGGAATTTTAAGAATTAGCTCAAAATTGTTCTACCAGTATCTCATTTATTCCCCTCTCCTTTCTTCCTTCCTTTTTTCTTTTCCATATTCATGGAGTTTTTATTATTACCCTGGAACTATCTTGGGTACTGGTGTTATGAGATAAAGAGACTGGTCTGTTTGCAGCTACTGATAATAAAAGTGTGAATGTTATTTGAAAATCACCCAGACAGAAGTTTAATTAAAACAATGCCTTGTAAATCTTACAGCATACCCCTGTAGCCACTCTGGGAAATAGGATAAAAACTGCTTTAGTATTCAGTTCAGATGTTCATCTTTAACCACACCTAGAGAGTTTCTACAACTCTCAACTTTAGAAATACAATCAATTTTAAGTTATATTGAGAAAGACCTAATGCATTCTGGAAGAAATTTATATATAACTTAGTATACAATTAGCATAAATACTCTTACATATGATAAACCATAAACTATGTACAGTTGGTTTCAGACTTTCCTCCTTAAGTAACCTTGGCAAAGAGATATTATTGGTTCAAATCTGAGTGGTTTCTGTTTTTCTAACCAGTTGCTCACACTCTTCTGTCATTCAAACTCTGCATGTGATGCGACATCTTTCTCGGTTTGCACTATCATATGCAGTTGTCCTTATTTTGTCACTACCTTCCTAAAGAGGGTGTGCTTTAATATGCTTCTGAAATGCTTGACCTTTATTAAACTTATCTTCAATGTGGTTAGGTGATGTAAAGCTTCTCTTGAGTCTATGTTTTGATTTGAAAACATTTGAGTCCTGCATCTTATCAATGCCAATTTTCCATTTGTTATGTAGTCTACTCTGACAGAATTAATTAATTAATTTTAAAAGGAGGTCTTAACATCTTTTCTTGGTCATAAAATATACATTCCTAATTTGATTTGAAGACTATTTGAATAGGTCCTTCACTCAGTAGAAGTGATAATTTTGCAAATTAGAGAGAGAAAGGGCAGGGGAGGAGAGTGTAGAAAACAAAATGGAAACAGTCATGGAGCAACTATTTATGTGACAGGTAAGTGTAATACATTTTCTTCATCCCCTGAAATAAATATGAAATGAAATGAAGTAAATGCATAACTTCAAGAAGAATAAGTAACTAACTTTATTTTCCCTGCTTGATACTGTGAAAACCTAGGAATACCCTCTGGCTATGTGATTTTCTTCAAGCTAATGGTCACTTTTAGTGTATGATTTGAAATTTTCAATACATATGAACAAAAGGATAACAGAACAATAAATAAGATGTCTGCAACATTTTGAGTCAGTAATGAGTCAGAGCAGTAACAAACAGGGTGAAGTATTGTGTGGCAGTCTCTATTCTCTGTTCCATGTTCTGGTCTGATACATAAAAATGCCTTTATCTTCATGGTAGCATTTTTGGTTTTGACTAAGATCTGAATTCAAGTTTATGTTCTTAATATTTCTTATGTAAAATTTTGGGGAATTGGAAAATCAGTTCTTGAAATGATGTTCCATTTGCTTCACCACCAAGCCCTAGAAAAACTATTTTCAGGAACTGTGCACCCAAACCATTCATGGTTAAATCCTGAGGGTGTTTTCGTTGAAGCTTGTGTTGTACATCTGAAAACCCAATGATGCCTGAAGGAGTTTGGAATCACAAGTTTGTGACATAGGAAAAAAAAAAAAAGTGAAAGACTTTTTAGTTTGAAGGGAAAAGCATAAGAAACTGACTTTTTAAAAAGTTTGACAATTTCATTATATTGCTGTACTATGTAGGTGAAACTGTTTATTTCTCATAGGTTATATAATTTTCAAGTATAATCAATGCAATTTAAGTACAATTGTGTAGCCTGAATACAGTCTGAATAAATATCACTTGATTCTTTACTAGACATTAGCTTGCTTTACACAGTTAAGAGCACTACAGAAAAGTGTGTCCATATTCTAAATTACTAACAACCCTCAGCATATTAATGAATCAAGTACATAATATATGTGATATATAATGATTACCTGAAAGTTTTAACTAATGAATAAGTTACTAAGATAATATGCTCTAATTTCATGAGAAATCAATAAAACTGAATTCCAGGTTAGGCTAATTTAGGTTCCTGTTGACTTTACTTTTATGTTAGACTGCATACTATTATCATTTTCAAAATATTCTGCATATATGACCTGAATCTCTACTTATCAATAAAATCTACTTTTGATCCTTTCTTAGGGTGTTGTTCTCGGCTGGTTCTTTATTGCAGCTAATTTGGTCATCATCTTGGGGCTGTGTCCCCTATTTATGTTTGCTATTTCTTTGGTACTTCTGTATTTTATCAACAATGTTTACCAATGATAATTAGAAGATGTGGTAGACAGAAATATTTTTTCCTAATTGTATCATAATTTGCCAATATATCACCTCAAAATTATCAGCATTGCTTAACTTTATCACGTTTTGTGGAATTTGCAAAGCACTGTGTACCTTAAGTACAACCATTTAAACACTAACTTCAGTTCCCTATTCTATTCCAAGATTTTAGAAAGATTTTGGTTCTATTCATCTAAATATTCCGAAGCCCAGACATAGAACTTAGCAAGCTTTCATTAAGTAATTGCTAAATGAAATAAGGGAATGGATTATTTTGAACAAATTCAACACACACATATATATGTGTATACATAAATATGTGTGTTTGTGTCTGTGTATATAATTTGTTACCTAAAGCTAATGAGCTTTGTGTGAAACAAAATTATACAAAACTTGGATAGTAATACTAAATTTCACTACCTATATGAGCATTCATATACTCTGTGTTCTTTATAGTGATGTGATAAAGTTCAGGTGAAAGTGGGTAAAATGTATTTTTAGGCAGTACTGCCCTCAGAATCATAGTTTGTTGGTTTCTTGAGGAAAATTTTCAAATATTTTAATGATACTTAAAAATATTGACTTGAAAAATAAGCAGTCAATGGTTGTAAATATGTAAATTCAATTTCTTTCTAATATTAAAAAATGCTGATTAGCCTCCTATCACTAAGATATTTTATCTTTTCCATTGTAGTCTTTAAAATATATTTAATGTTGAAAGATTTTTAAAAAAATTGAGATAAATTAAGTATTATGATAAAGCTATGTTTGCCTTTTTCAAGCATGAGTTTATTTTGTTTTTATATAAGTAAAAACAAATGCATTTGTATAACTTTAAGTTTAAAGGGCTTTTCTTAATTTTTCAATGAGTTTCAGTGCCACCTCAATTATTTGAAAACTCAAATCCTGTTTTTCTTTTTTCTCCCATTTTCTCTGGAAATGGTATCAACTTTCATTTTCTTCCTTAAATTACATTGTCACTTACAAATTTGCATATGAACTATTTGATTAATTGTAGCCATTTTATTTATACTCCAGCTACTGAAGTAAAATAGAAAAAAGTAGAATTGTAATTTAGGGAAGTATCATTCAACAAGAAAATTTATTAAAATGTGATTATTTCAGAGGAATATTTTTGGAAATGGCATATTTATATGTGTATACTAACTTAATAAATAAATTTATTGATCATGTTTTATTGATCATATTGATTATGTTTATGATGTATTAAAATTATTACAATGATTTTAATTACTTTATCCTTTTTCAAATAAGATATTTACTTTTATATCTATCCTAAAGTCTATAGTGGACATTTTTGGTGATATTCTTCAAATATTGGTATCATATCAGAAAATATAATAAAATTTTCAGTATAATACTTGGTCCACAAAGTGTTTTCATATGCTGTTTGAGTTTTCTTTGCCTTCTCATTATATGTCACTGTGAATGAATTGTTTTGTGGTAGTGCAGGAGCAATTAGTTATATAAATTAGAAGATCAGGTATCAACAATGACCTTGTATTTAAATAATATAGGTAATACTTTGTGTAGAGGAATTGTGGTATAGTTGAAGAAATCAAATTAGGAATGTTTTGTACAAAAGTAAATAGGGGATAATGATAACTAAATTTGATATTCTAAGCAAAGAAATCCAACACCATACCGGTTATATACTAGGTACTTATAAAGGCAATCAGTTATGAGTGATTGTAATGTTGGTAAGAACACTAACACTAGTTCTCCTACTGTGAGAGTTCTACTACTGTGAATTACAGCAACAGACGTTGATTTGAGCACTAGGAAAATGTCCTTCTGCAGAAACTTAATCCCCATGACCTAATTTGTTTTATCTATCTTTTTACACAGTAACACTTTCCATAAGGGATTTGAGGTAACTGTGTCAGCAAAACAGATTTTACCATGAATTATTTTGAAAGTTTTATTTCTGTGTGTCAGCTGGTAGAGATTGCATCGAATTGTAGTATCCAGGCCTGCTTAAGGAAATTAGTGGAGGATTAGGAGAGAATGCTGCAGGAAAGGGGTTGGGATGAAAGGTTTTTCAGTGGTGAAATTCAAGGGCGTTATATCAAATGACACCTATGTCATCATTTTATTATTATCACTTCCTAAGATTCTTGTAGTTCATGAACACAAAGCCCCAAGGCATTTGATAGTTTAACATAATTCTGAAAACAAATCAGTTGAAATATAGCAAATTTTTTCAGAAGTTGCAGAATGAAGGTTACATGTGATATGTATGTGAAAGGATTTTGTAAAGTATAATGTGCATATAAAATGCTAATGCTGTGATGACAGAGGAGAAAGAAGAGGAAGGGGGGGAGGAGGAGGAGGAGGAGGTGAAGGGGGAGGAGGAGGAGGGGGAGGTTGTTCACTGAAAACAAGTCAATATCCACATTCCTCCTCTAGAAGATGAAATTGATGTCTTGGGTGCTGATGAGCACATCAGGAAACTGTGACCCTACCTCTGGGAGAAGAATCCAGTGTTGTCATCTCTGCTGGTGGTGTGCTTAATAGGTCCCTCCTCAAAGGATGGTGTGGGAGAGAGACATAAAAGGAAAACTGTCAATGAGAATAACTAAATAGATGATGACAAACATTTTTCTACTGCACATGTAACAAGTTACTAAGAGATCATTCATTTGCTCCTACCAGGGAAATGTTACTATATTTTATATTTAAATTAATTTGGTTACAAAGCACAGCTTGCAGACTACAAAGCATACTCTTTATAATAAAAAATACCTTCTCAGAAAGAAAATAAATTTATGTTGATAAAGGGAAATGTCCGACTTTTAAAGAATATAAATTTACTTATAATAACATCTTAGTCTTAATGCTCCCAAGTAGTGTTAGGCCAGCTTTGAAACAGAGAATGAAAAAAAAAAAATCAATGTAGAAAGCTTTGCTACTACAAAATAAGGTTATAAAGTTGCACAGCAGAAGAGACAGAGAGAAAGAGGGCAAGGAGAGAGAGGATGAATACCTGTTTCTGTATAATTTACCCCTACCTACCATCCATCCAGACATCTCTATCAGTCTACCAAACTATTTTGCTGCCTGCTTATATATTTTATAGTGATAGAGTAAGTTCAAGACAACAGATATTATTGGGGTATATAGCACATAGTACTTGCCCTGGCTATGCGTTTGATTAAATAGTACAAGTCAAACAAACAAAAAAGGAAGTATCTACTTATAAGAATATTAATGTAAGTTTTCTTCAAATTGTATACATATTTTATGGACTATCACAATAGTATACTGGCAGACACTTATTATTATTATTATCATTTTACTCCTAGAACATCCCAAAAGCAACTCTACAAGCAATAAAATTAAATAGTTACTTTAAATTAGTAATTGTATTCCAAGGTCTCTCACCTTTGGCATTAACATTTTGGACCTGATCATTCTTTCAGGTGGGTGAGGGGGAGGAGAGACCTACAGAGAATTCATGATGGCTTCCAGTCTACCAGATCTCTACCCACTAGATGCCAGTAACACCCTCATCCTCCAGGGTGGCTTTCATAGCTGTCTCCATACATTGCCAAATATCTCCTGGGGAGCAAAACAACCCATATTGGAACCACTGTTTATACTCTGTGAAGAATTATATAACTTGACATCACAAAAATATGGGAAATCCCAGGTGTTGAATTCAAAACACACTAAGTCCCTAGAAAAATATAACACACATGCCTACTGTCCAGGCTTAACAGACATACAAATTTTAAAAACATTTAAAAGAGTTTGCAAATAAGAAAAATTTAGTTTAACTTTAGATAACCATCTAGAATATAGTATTTGAGAAAATTATCTTGACAATTTTTTTCCTAATCTCTGTTACAGACAGCCCCATTTATTAGTCTCCATGCTAAAATCTTTAGGCATTTTCTATGTCTTGTTCTTTCTTAATCCCCATAGCCAGTAAATTACTAAAGTACTTATTATTCCACCTCAGAAACACCAATGGTATCTCAGCCCTGTCTTTGGGGTGTCATCTCTTACCTGGAAAGAATTTCCTAACTTTTCTCTTCCCATCTGGTTCTTACCACCAAACTCCATTTTTTTTTTTTTCACTGCAATCAGGGAGATAATTGCACAAACAAAAATTATAGCCTAACTTCCCTGTACACAGTGCCACTACTTCCCCATTGCCTGGCATACTGTTTGGAATTCTTCCCTTCCCCATTTCCAAATGAATTACCTGTCCTCCTTGCCTCATTTTCAATTTGGGGGGGTCTTAGGTCTAAGACTAACAGCAACAGACTCTCAAGACACTTAAGGTTAGATATATTATTCTCTCCCTGAGTGGTCCTGAATAATGAATTCAATTTTTGAGTTTGAACCTAGAGAATTTAATAGAAAGGAATACTATGCAATTTGAAATTGTTTGCCTCCTCTAATTCCTATATCAAGTGGTGAGATGTGGAAAATCAAGGGACATCTTCATGTCCTTCCTTCTGTTTTATACCTATTGTAACTTCTTTTTTATTATATTTGTATACTGCAAATATAACATGAATACTAAAAACCTCACAAAACAAATGTATTGCTTAATAAGTTTGAAAAGGCATATACCCTTGTAACTATTAACCTACACTAAGAAATAGCTCTTGACTAGCCACCCCCAAAACCCCATTCTAATGTCAAATGATTTTCTTCTCCAAAATAACCGTCACTGTTATTTTTATAGAAATCATTTTCTTATATTTCTTTATGATTTCATCACCCAAGTATGTACCCTTAAATATTATGGTCTTGTGTTGTTTATTTTTAAAGATTTTTCATAAAATATCTTTGAACCCTTTAGTTCCCCCTTCTCTACCTTTCCTTTCCCTTATAATTAACCTGTTCAAAGATTTTGGATATTTTTGTGTGTGTGTGTATAGAATCTTGCAGAGCCTGTATTTTTTAAAATTGCATAATGTTAATTTTATCATGCATATTCACGAGAGTTTAATATGTTTCTCTATTTTCTGCACATCTAACAAGTTGGCAGTTGGATCTGATGAGTTCATCATACCCATGTTTAATTCCTTTGATGAAACCCCAGGTGGTGGTGTGTTTCTTCTGCAGGAGGCACATGATGTCTTCTTACACCCCAGGGCCATCAAGTATCTGAGATTTTATCCCATTTGCCAATGAACCAGTGGATCTGTCACTTTTGTTGGTAGAAAGCATGAGACTCCATGGCACAGCACTGAGCAGGCTTCATGGTTACATTGGTTCCCACTGCTCCTGGGGACAAATTCCATGAGGATGATTGAGAAGTAGGAAAAAGATCAATATCTTAAGCAAGATGGATTTGTGTCAGGGTTGAGTAGCTCTGAGCTCACAAAATACCATTTTTACAAAGAGGACTGCTATCAATTTGCCTTCTGAGGTAGAAGAGCAAACTTTCTACATTCAAAGGCTATTTAGTATGTGAACATTCTTGAAAACATAGTCCTGAACAAAAACTGATAGAAGCCATGCATAAATTCCATTGAGAATTGCCTCCTAACCATTTTCCCTATTGTAGTGGTTACTCTTATTAGCCATTGGTGCTGAATTCTCTAGAACCAGTCATTCATTGGAATTTCAAAATGGTAATGCTCTCATTTTCAAAACAGATCATCCTATTTTAGAAAAGCTTATGGTGTTTAGGAAAATTGTGGAGAAAGTAATTCCCTGTAGCTCATACTCTTTTTCTGTTACAATAGCTAGCATTGGTATAGTTCATTTGTTAGAATTAGTTAACCAACACAGTTTGAGCATCTAATTTTAACATTTATTTTTTAACTTCTTAGTTGGAATGTTTTATAAATAGTTGCTTCTCATGCTCGGTCTTTTTGAAGCAGTTGTTTCCTAAGCTGACATGATGAACATTTGGACCTACTTTTATAAGGCTCTATGGAGTCTCTGTTCTAATGCCTAAATCCTTGATCCACATTGAGTTGAATTTTGTGCAGAGTGAGAGATAGGGTTTTACTACTATTTTGCTACATATGGATTTCCGGTTTTCCTAGCACTATTTGTTGAAGAGATTATCTTTTCTCCAATATATATTTTTGGTGCCTTTGTCTAGTATGAGATAACTATATTTATGTAGGTTTGTCTCTGTGTCTTTTATTCTGTACCATTGGTCTACATGGCAGTTTTGGTGCCAATATCATGTTGTTTTTGTTACTATGACTCTATAGTATAGTTTAAGTTCTGGTATTATGATGCCTCCTGCTTCACTTTTCTTGCTAAGGATTATTTTGGCTATTCTGGGTTTCTTTTTTTTTCCAAATGAATTTCATCATTTCATCTCTGTTTTTCTCCCTATTCCTATGAAGAATGTCATTGGGATTTTAATAGGAATTGCTTTAAATCTGTATAGTGCTTTTGGAAGTATGGCCATTTTGACATTATTAATTCTGCCTATCCAAGAACATGGGACATCTTCCCATTTTCTAAGGTCTTTAATTTCTTTTTAAGAAGAAATTTTAAGATTTATGTATTTTTAACTTGAAAGTAATATGTGTGCTGTCTTAGAAGATACTATAATGATTTCTTCCCTATAAAATTCCAGGGATAAAAATTGAGGGAGATAGTTGATGATGAAGTTGTTTACCTGAGACTGATCAATATATGTACAAGTACATCTCTCAGTATGAAGTCATGTGAAAACTACAATGCTCAAAAGTGGAAGGGGATGATACGTGACAGAATATATAGTTTTATAACCAGATAAATAGATGTATGGGACGTGAATCTTTAAAATAAATGACTTATGTTTAAAATGTCAAAGATAACAGGGGTCAACTATCAAGTCATTATTAATCTTTCTCAGGTGAACCGTATTTTCCTAGCATGAATCTTGTCTTTAAAACAAGATTGAAGATGATGAAAGAAGTAACCATTCCTCTTAAGGTGGGGATTATGTCTGTTGCTTTTCTTTCCCAACCACTAGGTTTTAGGACCTTGACTAGTGTCTCCCACATAGTAGGGGAATAATGACCAGTAGGGGAATAATAAATAGTTGAATGGGTGAGTGGCTGGATGGACGATGCTGAAAGCATTGAGCCTTAAGGACTTTTTGGAGGAAGGGAAGTCAAGCTCATATGTTGTTAATACCTATTTTGTGATAATTGCTTTTAGATATTGTTTATTTTCCAAATTTTATCAAATTAGTCTTTTTTTTTTTAATTGAGAAAACCCATGTTCACCAGAGAATCATGATGTGGTTATGAAGCTAACGAGGAATCCCTAAGTTTGAAGTATTTGTGTCTCCTAAGTCTATTTCTGATGGACATGTCAGTAATACTCTTTTTAATTCTTTATATAAGGATGGTTTTGTCATATTTCCCTTGTGGATTTGCACAGAAATTCATTTGATTTTATGTATCTGTAAGAAAAGGTCCTTATTTTCCTACCACCTAAGCAAATACTGACTTAAAGACTTTGAAGGCATTTTACTGTGTATATTTTTAGCAGATTTTTGCCTTTAGAAATATGTAAAGCATGCTAGTTACTTGTGAGATATGTTCTTTCTCAACTTGTTTTTGTGTCATAAAGAAACCTTAGAAAGTGTCATTCCTAAATCACAATTTTAGATTGTATTACAATGACTATTACTTTAAATACAGGAGTAATTGCTGCCACAGTTTGAAAGAAATTGGAATTTTGATCTCCAGAATAACAAGATCTCAGGGATTTGTGTGTGTGGTGTGTGTGTGTGTGGTTTTTCTCCTTCACTTTTCACCTGTGTGACTGTGTACACTTTCACTTTTTTTAGCATCCTCATCTGTGAAACAGAATACTCAAAGTGATGTGATAAGTAGGTAATATAAGACACATAAAAATTCCTCACATACAGAAAATACAAGATAAATGCAAGTTAAAATAATTATTAGAAACAGTAAGTGACAACTTAGTAACTGTTGATTTGCATAAGGATACTTAAATACAAAAATCACTTAATTTCTGTATGTCCCTGATGTCAACTTGTGTTATATTTGTAGTCCTGATTGTTCCCACAAATGCCCATAGAACGTGCTTGTGCTATATATGTTTGAGTTGAACATTAAGAGCACCATAATGACATCAGACCTTGTCACTGCAGATAACTAAAGGAAGTGTTTGTTCTCTACAAATTAATTAGGCCTTTTGTTTTGTATTTTTATGGCCACATATTTAGAGAGACCCTAAAGTGTATCTTGGCATCTCGTCAAATGCAAGCCTGATACTTTGGCTTTTCGATTTCTGAAATTGCTCACCCTTTTCATTTAAAAATAACAACAGACTAGTCACGGAAGCAGTCACCTCTAGCTTCTGAATCCTCCACGGCCATTTCCCATATGCTCTCCAACAGAGGCAGCTGTTGTCAGACATCATTTCATGAAGGCCCATTTTCCTTGTTCGAATTTTGAGGGGGTGCGGAAATCACATTTATAAAAGACCTCAGACATGAAACTGTCACTTTCGATTGTAGGTTGAAATGGTACCAAGCAATTTTCTCATCTAAACTTTGGTGATTCACAGTTATTCCTTTAGAAGTAGAGAAACACATTTTTATATATTCTATGCAAACAGAGACAGCACATTGGATAAAAGTTAAGTTTCTGGATTCAGAAAAACAATAAAAACTGATACAGAGGGCCTGCTATGAGCCATGCTTTTTGATAAACAATATAAGAATTCACTTCTCAAAATAATCCCAGAATTTAGAGATCTTAATGTTCTCACGTTGTAGGTCATGAAACTGAGCCACAGAAGGATGAAATAGTTTACTCAACATAACACTACCGAATGCTGAGATGAGGACATAAGCAGTATATTAGTTTCCGTGGGGTATCAAAACAAAGAACCAGAGACAGTGTGACTTGAACAACAGATATGTATTTCCTTACTGTCCTGGAGCCTAGAAGTTTTCAATCAAGTGTTGGTAGTGTTGATATCTTCTAAGGCTTATTTCCTTGTCTTGGAGATGACCAAGTTCTCTCCATGTGTCTTCACATGATTTTCCCTGGGTGCCTCTCTGTGTCCTAACTTCTTCCTTTAAGGACATTGAAATAGGGCCCTCTCTAATGGTCTCAATTTAATTTAATTTCTCTTTTAGGACTCTGTCTCCAAACACAGTCACAATATGAGGTACTGGGGGTTAGTACTTCAACTTGTGGATTTAGGGGGTGGGTTATCTTTTAGTTCACAATAGTCTGCAACATTATGCACTATGTAATGCCAATTGATTAATTAATCAATTTTAATATCAAATATATATGCTCATATGTTATTTACCACGCCTAAACTACACAAAATACTAAAAGAATTGCATTAATACTATGATGATAAAATTATCTATTATGGATTCAAATTGCACAAAGTCAGTGACAAGCGTCAAACCCAAGACCTGTCAGGTCTTAGAATGTGGATTTAATCACTAGGCTGAATTGGGCTGACAGTTTCTCTGTGGAAGAGAATATTCATCACCACACACACAATATAAGTAATAATTATAATGTTTGATTCATATGTAGCCTCATTTGTATGAAAGTGCTGACAACCAAAAATTTCTTTTTGATTTAAGTTCAATATATATTTAAACAGTTTAACTCAAAGCTTTCCAAGTATCTTTGCTATTTTATTTTTCAGTTTTGCAGCATATCTAAGCTCAGTAAAATTTGATTATGGGGAGTTTAATATGTGTATCTGATAGAATAAGCATGAGTTTAATACTACAGAAAATCACTAAATTGCTAAAATTTGGAATCCAGGTTTAAAAATGTAAGCCCACTGTATAAAAGAAAGAAAAGGAAAGGATATTTGTGTGTGTGTGTGTGTGTGTGTGTGTGTGTATTTAAATTAGAGATGATAGAATTTTAATAGTGTGAATTTTTATAAATGACAACTCAAATCGAGATATGTTTATGAGTATTTAATATATCTGTGGAAGCTCACAATTTAATTTGTATAATCCATTAAAGCATTTAGATAATTTAAATTTAGCTAAATTTTGTGAGCAAAGAATGATTAATGAATCAGGTAGTATTCTGAACCAGGAAGAGGTTCAAACAGCCCCACCCAGCTATATGAGCAGGCATTATTTACAGACAGAAAAAGGAAGTGCCTTTAGAGAAGCAACATGATTAGTTTTGGCTTGATATTTCCTTTATTTGGGCATGATATGATGAGACATTTGCCCCATGTGAATGCAGTCTTGATCAGCTGGCACCCTGTGATTTGCTGAAGCTAAACCACTATGATTGGCTAAGACATAGTTACCTTTTATTTATTTTATTGTGACCTTATGATTTTACATAATACCGGTAGCTGACGTCTTACAAGAATAAATTATTGGTTGCAGTTCACTATGTAGGAGCTCAAAGTAGGGAGGTATCATTAGGCTAAATTTAACTTAACAAACCTAACTCTAGCCTAAGAAGTCTTTGATACAGAGAGATAGTCTACATGTGATCAGGGGATGAAGGACCAATTGGAAAAGTAGATCTGAAGGAGGGTTATTAAACTGGAAAACCATATGCAACAGAATGAAACTAAACCCCTATCTCTCACCCTGCACAAAACTCAACTCAAAATGGATCAAGGACCTCAGAATCAGACTAGAGACCCTTCATCTTATAGAAGAAACAGTAGATCCTAATCTTCAACATGTCAGCCTAGGATCAGACTTCCTTAACAGGACTCCCATTGCACAAGAAATAAAAGCAAGAATCAACAACTGGGATAGATTCAAACTAAAAAGCTTTCTCTCAGCGAAGGAAACTATGAGTAATGTGAACAGAGAGCCTACAGAGTGGGAGAAAATCTTTGCCACTCATACTTCAGATACAGCAATGATTTCCAGAATATATAAAGAACTCAAAAAAACTCTACACCAAGAATACAAATAATCGAACCAACAAATGGGCTAAGGAAATGAACAGACATTTCACAGAAGATCTACAAGCAATCAACAGATATATGAAAAAATGTTCAACATTTCTAGTAATAAGAGAAATGCAAATCAAAACTACCCTAAGATTTCATCTCACCCCAATTAGAATGGCGATTATCAAGAACACAAGCAACAATAGGTGTTGGAGAGGATGTAGGGAAAAAGGTACACTCATACATTGCTGGTGGGGTTGCAAATTAGTGCAGCAACTCTGGAAAGCAATGTGGAGATTCCTCAGAAAGCTTGGAATGGACCCACCATTTGACACAGCTATCCCACTCCTTGGCCTATACGCAAAGGACTTAAAATCAGCATACTACAGAGATGCAGTCACGCCAGTGTTCATAGCTACTCAATTCACCATAGCCATTGTGGAACCAACCTAGATGTCCTTCAATTGATGAATGGATAAAGAAACTGTGGTATATATATATATATATATAATGAAATATTACTCAGTCATTAAGAATAATAAAATTATGGCATTTGCAGGCGAATGATCTCGCTGATAAGTGGATGATGACACATAATGGAGGGTGGGAGGGGGGCAAGAATGGAGGAAGGAAGGACTGTATAGAGGGAAAAGAGGAGTGGGAGGGGTGGGGGGGAAGGGAAAAATAACAGAATGAATCAAACAACATTACTCTATGTAAATTTATGATTGCACAAATGGTATGCCTTTACTCCATGTACAAACAGAGAAACAACATGTATCCCATTTGTTTACAATTAAAAAAAAATTTCTCCGGTCAATTCAGGAAAATACAGAGTTCAAAAAAATGATGGGTTCTCTGGTGAGGTGGGTTATGCATTACTCTTTTCACGGGGTCTAAAGGTGTTTACTGCAAAGAAGTGATGGACTGAGAACTGGCAACATGGCCAGTGATGAATGGATGTCCTGTAGGTACTTAGAATCTGGAAGCAGTAGCCTCTGAGTCTGACTGGTAACCCCTAAGAGTCAGTACTTATGCTGGGATGACTTGGATCAAATCTCCCATCCCTTCAGAGTTCTTTTGTGTCATGTATAATGAGCCTGAATTCTACTCTACTGCAGTCAGGTATATGAAATTTCACATTATTCTATTTTTCCAAATCTAATTAGATCAAACTTTGAGTGGTATAAACATTAGCATTTTAAACGGGGCAACTGGAACTCAGAATGCCAAAGCAAAATGCACTATCTCTAAAAGCAGTAGGAATGTTTGATATTTGTTATAAGCTTATTAATTTTTTTCTGGTAAACTTTTTAATATTATGTCATAGTTAAGAATGTTCTCAGCTTTAGATATTCCCAGATGTGCCAGGAGGGGCAGGCGCAGAAATTAATTTTCTTGGGATACTTAATGGAAAACCTTACTGATACAGAGGCTGCAATTTGCTACAGCATTTGTTACTGACAGACAACACATAAATTATGTTGTCATTATTGGCAGAGGGACTTTTTGCCCACTCCCCACTTTATTCCCCTCCCTGCCACCATAGTTCTCTGTTTTCCTACTTTTCTCTGTGATATTACATATTTATTTAACCTCAGGTCTACTGACTAAAGCAATCACTCATATCTGTGGACGTCCTGACTGATGGAATATATTAGTATTATTTGTGGGTGTTAACTAATTGGGTCTGAGTACATAAGACACAAGAGTAGCAGTTTAGAATTCAGAACTATTTTGACTCATTGCAGAAGGTTTTAATAATGGAAAATAGTTATGTTTTCAAAGAGATGCTTATAATAAAGAAAAATACCTTAAAAACTTGGATTTGCCACATAATTTGAGTAGGAAAAATTATCTTATAATCAGTTTTATACATGTAGCTAAGCATATATAATCAAATTTAATCTGCATAAAATTACTAAAAGCTGATTAAATATTCAAAAATTGTATGCTACTACAATCACCTAAATCTTAAGATAGATAAAGGAACATTAGTGGAGCTATTAGCCTTTTCCACAAAGGACCAATTCAAAGAAAACCAGCAACAACAATGAAAAGAGTAAGGGAGTTATGTCAAATAAAATAACAATAGTTGTTTAAAGAGTAGTTAAATGAAATACAAATTTAAAAATAATATAAATGAACTTTTTGGGAATGATCTGCAGGTACAAAGATAACAAAGATAACCTAGTGAACCACTACAATCTCATTTGATCTTTGAATGATGGCCTTTGAAAATCTCAGAAAGTTTATAACTGTAAATTTCACATTTTTCCTAAAATATTATAACAGTGAGAAATTATTATTAAATTTCTTTTCACTTAGAACAAAATTCTTGTGTTCTTTTTTTCTCCTATAGAATTATTGCTATTATGGAATGGGAAGTTGATAATTTTTTTTTCATTTTCCATACATCTTTATTTCCATTATTAGATGCCATAAGAAAAATGAATTGTTTCTTAAGTTAGGAGAGTTCTCAGCATTTAAGGCTTTAATAATCTTCAGTTGTCTTCACTTCTTGAGCAAAGCATCTGTAAGAGCAAACACTGACAATGGAAATTAGTTTAACTGAACAGAAGCTTACCCCATGTAGAGGAAGATGTGTCTGTAGTTAGGGATTCACTCTGTGGTTGTTAAAATAGGTAGAGTTTCTGGACTGAACTATTAGTGGGTAGGAACCAAAGTCATTGTTTTCTTTTTGCCTAGGCATTTCAGAGATTTCTATTTACTACTGTAGTCCCTGGCAAGATATCATGATTATGTTGTTCAAGAAATGTTTTTTTTTTTTTATTAGTAGGAAGTTCATAAAATCATTTTCTTTTTTTTTTGATTTCTATGAAGTATTTTATTATTTTTATTTTATTTACATTTGGAAATTATATAGGCAAAACTTACATTATGCACTTTTTTTTTTTTTTTTTGGCCAGGGTTTTAGATATTTTAATAAAAGCAGGAAACAATACATAACTAAAGTAGAATTTCTACAAAACTAGCATATAGCCTTCACTAGATAGCATCCTGCTGAATCCAACCCTGAGATCCTGTACTTTACAGAGGCAAGGAGTTTTCTGTCTTTTCCTTTATTTGTCCATGTGAAATCAGTAAATCGTGTATTTATTTATTTATTTATTTTTTTAATTATTGTACACAAATGGGATACATGTTGTTTCTCTATTTGTACATGGTGTAAAGGCATACCACTTGTGTAATCATAAATTTACATAGGGTAATGTTTGATTCATTCTGTTATTTTTTTCCCTTCCCACCACCCCTCCCACCCTTCTTTTCCCTCTATACAGTCCTTCCTTCCTCCATTCTTGCCCCCCTCCCTAAACCTAACTCTAACCCTAACACTAACTCTTCCCACCCCCCATTATGTGTCCTCATCCACTTATTAGCAATATCATTCTTCCTTTGGTTTTTTGAGATTGGCTTATCTCACTTAGCATGATATTCTCCAGTTTCATCCATTTGCCTGCAAAAGCCATAATTTTATCATTCTTTATGGCAGAGTAATATTCCATTGTATATATATACCACATTTTCTTTATCCATTCATCAATTGAAGGACATCTAGGTTGGTTCCACAATCTGGCTATTGTGAACTGAGCAGCTATGAACATTGATGTGGCTGTATCTCTGTAATATGCTAATTTTAAGTCCTTTGGGTATAGGCCAAGGCGTGGGATAGCTGGGTCAAATGGTGGTTCCATTCCAAGTTTTCTAAGGAGTCTCCATACTGCTTTCCAGAGTTGCTGCACTAATTTGCAGCCCCACCAGCAATGTATAAGTGTACCTTTCTCCCCACATCCTCGCCAACACCTGCTGTTGCTTGTATTCTTGATAATCGCCATTCTAATTGGGGTGAGATGGAATCTTAGGGTGGTTTTGATTTGCATTTCTCTTATTACTAAAGATGTTGAACATTTTTCCATATGTTTGTTGATTGCTTGTAGATCTTCTTCTGTGAAGTGTCTATTAATTTCCTTAGCCCATTTGTTGATTGGATTATTTGCATTCTTGGTGTAGAGTTTTTCAGTTTTTTATAGATTCTGGAGATTAGTGCTCTTTCTGAAGTATGAGTGGCAAAGATTTTCTCCCACTCTGTAGGCTCTTTCTTCACATTGCTGATAGTTTCTTTTGCTGAGAGAAAGCTTTTTAGTTTGAATCTATCCCAGTTATTAATTCTTGCTTTTATTTCTTGTGCTATGGGAGTCCTGTTGAGGAAGTCTGGTCCTAAGCCGACATGTTGAAGCTCTGGATATACTTTTTCTTCTATAAGATGCAAGGTCTCTGGTCTGATTCCGAGATCCTTAATCCATTTTGAGTTTAGTTTCGTGCATGGTGAGAGATATGGGCTTAGTTTCATTCTGTTGCATATGAATTTCCAATTCTCCCAGCACCATTTGTTGAAGAGGCTATCTTTTCTCCATTGCATATTTTTGGCCCCTTTGTCTGGTATGAGAAAATTGTATTTATTTGGGTTTGTGTCCATGTCCTCTATTCTGTACCATTGATCCACCTTTCTATTTTGGTACCAATACCATGCCGTTTTTGTTATTATTGCTTTGCAGTAGAGTTGAAGTTCTGGTATTGCGATACCCCCTGCTTCACTCTTTCTATTGAGGATTGCTTTAGCTATTCTGGGTTTTTTATTCTTCCAGATGAATTTCATGATTGCTTGCTCTATTTCTGTAAGGTACATCATTGGGATTTTAATTGGAATTGCATTGAATCTGTATAGCACTTTTGGTAGTATGGCCATTTTGACAATATTAATTCTTCCTATCCAAGAACATGGGAGATCTTTCCATCTTCTAAGGTTTTCTTGAATTTCTTTCTTTAGTGTTCTGTAGTTCTCATTGTAGAGGTCTTTCACCTCTTTTGTGAGATTGATTCCCAAGTATTTTATTTTTTTCGAGGCTATTGTGAATGGGGTAGTTTTCCTAATTTCTCTTTCTGAAGATTCATCGCTCATGTATAGAAATGCCTTAGATTTATGTGCATTGATCTTATATCCTGCTACTTTACTGAATTCACTTATGAGATCTAAAAGTTTTCTGGTGGAATTTCCTGGTTCCTCTAAGTATACAATCATATCATCAGCAAATAGGTATAGTTTGAGTTCTTCTTTGCCTATTCGTATCCCTTTAATTTCTTTGGTCTGTCTAATTGCTCTGGCTAGAGTTTCAAGGACGATATTGAATAGAAGTGGTTAAAGAGGGCATCCCTGCCTTGTTCCAGTTTTTAGAGGGAATGCTTTCAGTTTTTCACCATTTAGAATTATATTAGCCATGGGCTTAGCGTAGATGGGCTTTACAATGTTAAGGAATGTTCCCACTATCCCTATTTTTTCTAGTGTTTTGAGCATGAAGGGGTGCTGTATTTTATCAAATGCTTTTTCTGCATCTATCGAAATAATCATGTGATTCTTGACTTTAAGTCTATTGATATGGTGAATGACATTGATTGATTTCCTGATGTTGAACCAACCTTGCATCCCTGGGATGAAACCCACTTGATCATGGTGCACTATCTTTTTAATATGTTTTTGTATGCGATTTGCTAAAATTTTGTTGAATTTTTGCGTCGATGTTCATTAAGGATATTGGTCTGAAATTTTCTTTCCTCGATGTGTCTCTGTCTGGTTTAGGTATCAGGGTAATATTGGCTTCATAGAATGAGTTTGGGAGGGTTCCCTCCTCTTCTATTTTATGGAACACTTTGAGAAGTATTGGAATGAGCTCTTCTTTAAAAGTTTGTAGAACTCGGCTGAGAACCCATCTGGTCCTGGACTTTTCTTTGTTGGTAGGCTTTTGATGACTTCTTCTATTTCATTACTTGAAATTGGTCTATCTAAATTGTGTATGTCCTCCTCATTCAGTTTAGGCAATTCATATGTCTCTAGAAACCTGTTGATGTCTTCGAAATTTTCTATTTTGTTGGAGTATAGATTTTCAAAATAGCTTCTAATTATGTTTTGTATTTCAGTCGTGTCTGTTGTGATATTTCCTTGTTCATTCCGAATTTTAGTGATTTGGGTTTTCTCTCGTCTTCTCTTTGTTAGTGTGGCTAAAGGTTTATCAATTTTGTTTATTTTTTCGGAAGAACCAACTATTTATTTTGTCAATTTTTTGTATTGTTTCTTTTGTTTCAATTTCGTTGATTTCAGCTCTGAGTTTAACTATTTCCTGTCTTCTACTACTTTTGGTGTTGGTCTGTTCTTCTTTTTCTAGGGCTTTGAGCTGTAGTGTTAGGTCGTTTATTTTTTGAGTTTTACTTCTTTTATTAAATGCGCTCCATGAAATAAATCTTCCTCTAAGTACTGCTTTCATAGTGTCCCAGAGATTTTGATATGATGTTTCTTTGTTCTCATTTACCTCTAAGAATTTTTTAATTTCCTTCCTAATATCTTCTGTTATTCATTCATCATATAATAGCATATTGTTTAATCTCCAGGTGTTGGAGTAGTTTCTGTTTTTTAATCTTTCATTAATTTGTAACTTCAATCCATTATGATCTGATAGAATACAAGGTAGTGTCTCTATCTTCTTGTATTTGCTGACATTAGCTTTGTGGCATAATATATGGTCTATTTTAGAGAAGGATCCATGTGCTGCTGAGAAGAAAGTGTATTTGCTCTTGGTTGGATGGTGTATTCTATAAATGTCTGTTAAGTCTAAATTATTGATTGTGTTATTGAGATCTATGGTTTCTTTGTTCAATTTTTGTTTGGAAGATTTGTCCAGTGGTGAGAGAGGCGTGTTAAAATCACCAAGTATTATTGTGTTATGGTCTATTAGTTTTCTAAAATTGAGAAGGATTTGTTTAACATACATGGATGAGCCACTGTTTGGGACATAGATGTTAATGATTGTTATATCTTGCTGATTTATGCTTCCCTTAAGCAGTATGAAATGTCCTTCCTTATCCCTTCTGACTAACATTGGCTTGAAGTCCACATTATCTGAAATGAGTATGGATACTCCAGCTTTTTTGCTGAGTCCATGTGCATGGTATGTTTTTCCCCATCCTTTCACCTTTAGTTTATGGGTATCTCTTTCTATGAGGTGAGTCCCTTGCAGGCAACATATTGTTGGATCTTTCTTTTTAATCCAATCTGCCAGTCTATGTCTTTTGATTGATGAATTCAGGCCATTAACATTCAGGATTATTATTGAGATATGATTTGTATTCCCGGTCATTTGGTTCATATTTAAAATTTCATTTATTTATTTATTTATTTTTTGACACATCTTGGTTCCTCCTTTATTTGACAGTTCCTTTAGGATAATTCCTCCCTTTGCTAATTTGCTTCTTTGTTTTTTATCTCTTCCTCATGAAATATTTTGCTGAGAATGTTCTGTAATGCTGGCTTTCTTTTTGTAAATTCTTTTAGCTTTTGTTTATCATGGAAAGATTTTATTTCATCGTCAAATTTGAAGGTAAGTTTTGCTGGGTATAAGATTCTTGGTTGGCATCCATTTTCTTTCAGAGCTTGAAAAATGTTGTTCCAGGCCCTTCTAGCTTTTAGGGTCTGGATTGAAAAATCTGCTGATATCCATATTGGTTTCCCCCTGAATGTAATTTGGTTCTTTTCTCTCACAGCCTTTAAAATTCTGTCTTTGTTTTGTATGTTAGGTATTTTCATTATAATGTGCCTTGGTGTGGGTCTGTTGTAATTTTGTGTATTTGGAGTCCTATAAGCCTCTTGGACTTGATTTTCCATTTCATTCTTCAGATTTGGGAAATTTTCTGATATTATTTCATTGAATAGATTGTTCATTCCTTTGGTTTGTTTCTCTAAGCCTTCCTCAATCCCAATAATTCTCAAATTTGGCCTTTTCATGATATCCCATAGTTCTTGCAGATTCTGTTCATGATTTCTTACCATCTTCTCTGTTTGTTCAACTTTGTTTTCGAGGTTAAATATTTCGTCTTCAATATCTGAAGTTCTGTCTTCCAGGTGTTCTATCCTATTGGTTATGCTTTCTATGGAGTTCTTAATTTGGTTTATTGTTTCCTTCATTTCAAGGATTTCTGTTTGTTTTTTTTTTTCAATATCTCTAACTCTTTATTGAAATGATCTTTTGCTTCCTGAATTTGCTCTGTTAACTGTCGATTGGTGCGATCATTCAATGCCTGCATTTGCTCTTTCATCTCATCATTCAATGCCTGCATTTGCTCTTTCATCTCATCGTTTGCTTCTCTGATCATTTTAATTATGTACATTCTGAACTCCCTTTCTGTCATTTCTTCTGCCATGCTGTCGTTGGATTCTATTGATGTAATATCTAGATTTGTTTTCTTCCCTTGTTTTCTCATATTGTTCATTAATCAGTGGGTCATTAAGATATTGCAGATTTCCTCTATTGACTTATAATGTCCCTGAAGATTGCTAGTATATCCCCTCTTATCCTTCAGTAGCCTGAAGTCTTGGAGGAAGTTGATAATGCAGAGCTCCACAAAGAAGCTGCCTCTCTAGGGGTGGTGACCCTCAGGTGGCGTATATTCCCAGCTAGTGGGCAGAGGTGCCTCCACTTGTTGACCAATGGTCATCCAATGGGGAACTAGGTTGTGGACTCAGGCAAGGCCTGTTTTTGCCTGTGTCTCTGGTTTTACCATCCCTGTGAGAAAACCTCTCCCGGCAGGGAAGACTCACTCGGTGGGGACGTCTTGCTGATCAGTTCCCCTCCTAGAGGTTCCCCTCAATCTACAACTACCGCCTGGGCTGGGCTGTCTTCCTCTGCAACGTTCCCAGGGGCCCGGACCTACCTCCTGGGCCTGGGAGCCTCACCCTTCGCAGGCGAGTCTCCTTAGGCTGCCTCTCCCAGAGAATCTGCCCGAAGTCCTGGAAACTTCGCTCCGCCCCTAGGCATGTCTCTGTGCGGCTCTTCCAGCAAGAAGCCACCTAGCTCCTGGGACCCTACTCTGCATCTAATCGCCTGACTATGCGGCCCCTCCTCTGAGCCGCCACCTGGAGCCCCGCACAATAGCTCCGATACCCAGAGACCCGCCACACACCTCCTCCTCTGGACAGCGGCCCGGTTTCCGACGCAGTCACTAGGAGTCCAAGCAACTCACTTTGCGTCTCCTCCTCCCGCCAACCGCCCGTAGCCCTAGGAGTCACTCCAAGCCCAAGTGACCCGCCCTGTTCCTCCTCCTCCTCCTCGGGGTAGCTCCCCGGGTGTTCAGGAGCGGTGGCTCCGAGACCAAGCGACCCACCGCGCTCCTCCTCCAGGCAGGCCACCGGTGTTCAGGAGCAGTCGCTTTGAGTGCAATCAACTCACCACTCGCCTCCTCCTCTGGCAACCGCTGTGGCTCTGATGCAGTCACTCCTAGACCAAACGACCCACCGCGCTTCTCCTCTTCCTCCGGGCAACCCCCCAGTGTTCAGAAGCGATGGTTCTGGGTCTAAACAGCTCGAGATGCAGCTCCTCCTCTGACAGCTGCCCGGAGCCCCAGTGGTTGCTCGAGTCCAAGCGCTGTGCTGAGCCGCCTCCTCTACGATGATCCCAGTTGTCCGTGTTTACTGCTCCTGTGGGGGGAGGGGCGTCTCGCCCAGCAACTCTACTTCACAAAGTTCCCTGCGTTCTGGGGCTACCGCCCCATCCGGGACACCTCCCCAACGGGAGAGACTCACCCCCGGCCTTGAGCTGGTCCCAAGTCTCTCACTATCTCCTCTTTTGAATCCTGCGTCCTGGAGCAACGTGAAATGCAGCCGCCCTCTAGGCTGCCATCTTGAAACCCCTAAAATCATTTTCTGTGAAAAGCAAAATCTAAAAAGAACCTAAGCATTGCTTTCCATTTTTCAGTTTTACTCCATTCAGCAGTCATTATTGAATGTCTGTTCAGTGCCATGGTCTGTACTAAGGCTATAACATAGGTGGAAAAAGTATAAAGAGCCATTCCTGATGTTCAGGAATAAATTACAAATTGCAGAAGTAAGAGGTAAACATACTGAAGATTATATAACAGAGAGATTCATAGAGGTGCTTCTTATGTGTTGATGTTATAATTATTTAATTTTCCACTGAGCTCTTCCCAGACAGTTCTTCTGCCTGGCTGTTATCAGAAATAATATTTGTAATGGCTAGCCTATATTAAACATTACTGTTTGATAGACACTGTTTTATATTGTCCAATCCTTATTATAGCTTTATAAAGGAGATGTTAGTATCTCATTTTCAAAGATGAACACATTGAGGATCACTGAGGTCTAACAATTTGATCAAGTCCATAAAACTAATAAAATCAAAAGATGGGTTTTGAGGTCAGGTTTGCCTGGAAGAAAAACCCATGTTTCTTACCATTATTTCCCAGTGGTAAGTCCATTTGTTTTAAAGTTATTATTTTCATAAAAGTTGAGAGATGGTAAAAATGGTGTGTTACAGAGATTCTTTCCGATAGCTGAAAGGAGAGGAACAATGAGTAATTGACATGATTGTCTGGCTTTATCAGATATTGTAACACTTAATTTACACTCTTAGATATTGCTCAGGTTCCTACCCAGGTCTGCCAATATAGCTAAACCCATGCTGTTGACTCTTTCAGCATTAAGCCATCCTGCCATCACTGTTTCCTAGCATTTTATTTGTGGTCAGTGCACATAGCAGCTCATGTTCTGCAGCGGTTTTCTTTTGAGCTATTTCAAGATATTTGTTGATAGAAAGGACTTAAGAATACCTGAAAGAAATGTGACTATGGATATAGAACAGAGAAAATAGAGACTTCAGATGTTAGAAATTTATATTTATCTCCTATAACTCTTTAAAAACCTTCTAGTTCCATGAGCTCCTCTAGATGTAAAAGATTAGAGCAACAAATCTGGGGTTGAGGGATTTGTGATCATTTTTTATTTCCTTTTATTTCCATTATTTCTGTGGGGAAAGAAAGGGAGGTCAGAGATTAAGTGATTCATTTCTTCACCATCATTATCTCCATAATTCACGTGGGTCTTCATGCTGGTTGTGGCTCAGTTCAAAATGGTCTTCACGCATGCATTCACAGCAGTAGCATGTAATGATGTCCAGTGTACATATAATGAGGATATTTGTTGAGCTAACATTTAAGATATGCATGCCATTTTGCAATACCAGAGAGTAATAAACAGAACAGATAATAAAAAGACTCAATTTGAACACTAAAATATCAGCTGTGACAGCCAATCTCTCCAGTAGTGAAATCTCTGCAAGGAAGTGGGTTTTGCTTTCAATCTGACTCCATGAAGGTGACAAAAGTGTTTCTACAAATAATTTAACACAACCACTGAAATGAGAAGTATATACATTTTACAAAACAATTAAATATAAATACATTAATATGTGAATGCATATTTATATTCTTAGTCATAGTTTTTTTTTTTTTTTTTCTTGTAGCTAAGGGTACTTGGAGCTTCCTCTTCTGTTTTAGTTGATCTTCCTCTGTGTTCAGTATTGTTCTTAGATGGTACATATTATATGTACTAGAGTCCTTTATATTTATAGGTTCTTTGCAGCTTTGGCTAATGTGTGGTCCAAAAGCCTTGCCAAGTAGGGCATCTTTATCAATTAATATCTAGAATGATTTCTCCCTCTGATAAATGCTGTACAATTGCTAATGACATTGCTTCTTTGCTCAGTAACCTTCTCTTGCCTGAACATGCTTCACTCTTCTAACACCATTTATGTCTTCAGTCATCCTGGAATGTACAAGTGGATTTTTACAGGTTTTGATGAGAGTTACTTTTTAAATGGGGTTGGAGGAATATGAGCAGGAATGATGGATATTTTCACTTATTTAGGTAGAAGATTGATGAGGTAACTTTAATTCCCAACATTTACCTTAGTGATCTAATAATTATTGTATACAAGTTAAAAGATAAATTATTTTTACCATAAATGTATGAATCTTACCTTTGATTCTGTATGATGTTATAGCATATTTTGATCCTTCTTCTAAAAACTTGAAGAGGTTAAAAATTCAACCGAGAGAACAGTGATTGAGAGAGGAACTCTAGTGCTGTGGCACTCTCTGGGCAGATACAAGTTCAAGCAGATTGTGGTATCTAAGCAATGCATTTAGCTGCTGATTTTTTACCCTTTTATTTTTCCTTTTAGTATTTAGCTCTTTACTCCAAGACACTGTCTCAAGAATATCCACAGTGGCTTATAGTTTCCATCTGATGCCAGATTTTAGTAATTTCAGACATTCCTTGCCTCTTCATTTCCATTTTGCTCCACTCCATACTTCTAGGTGATTATTGCTTATTCCTAAGAATTGGGAGACCTGCTGCAAATGTATAAATGGAGCCTCATATTTTATCTTATGTTTTGTTATACACCATACAGGAATTGTTAAAGTGTTTTATCATCCACTTTGACAGGTAAAAATTTATAGCATTCTAGATGGCCAGGCACAATATGAGGATTTTTGACTCCTTAGGTATACAGTGGTGTGGGCCCCCAGCTGCAGCTTCTTTTCAATCCAGTTCTGTCCCACATTGTGAAAGGTCTTTTATGCGAGTGAATAGGAAATCTAGTCCACATAGGCACCATCTGAATACTCTATCTTCAGATATCTATACCTGTACTACCCTTTCTTCTTCATTTGAGCACATTGTTGGCACCCACTATGAGGAGCCTGATAGGAAAAATCGATCTCAAAGGTCCTGCATGAAGTCTTGCAGAATCACAAGGTTTGATGTGTGATCAGGTAGCAGGGAGTGCAGACTCCATGTGAGCATTTTCCTTTACTAAGTAGACTGTCTAGTGGCGAATGGTATAGCCAGAGAAGGACCAGAGTGTTCAGGAAATACATTGAAGGGTCATGATTTGATTCATGTTTTAAGAAAGCTAGCTTCAACTGAGACTACACCTTAAAAGGGCAGGAGTAGACACAGGTAGAACTATTTGCACAAATCTTGATGAGGAACAGTGGTGGATCAGATGGTAGCAGTGCATGATATGAGAAGTGGTTTCTGATCCTTTTTGAAAGTGAAACAAATAGGATGGATCTCATTTACTTTGTAAAAGAGAGTCACAGAAGGCGAATATTATGACCTGAAAACCAGAAAGGGCGGACTGACTTCAAGCTGAGCAAGGCTGCTATAGGGTGGAGAGGGAAGACAGGAGTTTAGATTTTGATGAGTTTAACTGAAAAGTGTGTTAAACATCCAAATGCAAAAATTTACTAGGCAATTGGATATTTGAGTCTTCAGTGTAGGGGACAGTGTAGTGATAAATGTTGGGACATCTTCAGATTTGAAATGATTCTATCACCGAGGGAATAAGAAGAAATAGAGGAAAAATAAAAGATTGGATACTGGGACATCTGAAACTAAAGGGTTTAAAGAAATAGAGTTGGAATTAAATAATAAAAAATACTTTAGTACTTTTATATTATTTTTAAATTTAAATTAGTTATACATGACAGTAAATGCATTTTGACATATCATAGATAAATTGACTATAAATTCTCATTCTTCTGGTTGTACATGATTTAGAATCATACCAGTCATGTACTCATATATGTACATAGGGTAATAATGTCTGATTCATTCCACTATCCTTCCTATTTCCAGATTCCCTCTCCTCCCTTCACTTGGCTCTGCCTAATCCAAAGCACCTCTATTCTTCCCTAGCCCTCCCTTATTGTTACTTTTATTTTTTTAAACATTTAACATATGTACATAGCTGTTATGATGATATTGATCATTTTACTGAAAAACTGCAACTTAAGATGAACTCAAAGCCTTTGTTTTTATAAGTGTTTTGCTTTAAAATGTTTCACAATCCCTTAAATAATTAACTCATTTTATAGACAACTAAATTTAAATAGGTAGTAAAAATAAAAAATTGTTGTTGTAATGAATTTAGAGACAATAATAAGCTTTTAATACATGTTCTTTATAAATATGTTCCCTAGAGATCTGCAGGGCTAATGTTCTTTGATAAATAAAGCACTAAACACCAATATAGTCATTCTAAATCTATCCCCAATTTTATATACTAATGCAGCTTGATTTACTTGTGATAAACTTAACAATTTGCTTATCTGTGTAAAGTTTGATTGATGGCTATGTGTCCTTAACTCATTGTAGTCCATCAATAGATGAGACCTTTATTCCTTTAACTGTATTCAAATCTCAAGTATGAGGAATGTCTCATAAAGTACATTATTTTATTATAAGCCCATTCATAACTTTTGAAAGAAATACACCTTATCCTTCAAATGAGATTCCAAGCCTTTGTGATCTTGTATTTCAATATGAATATGAACATGGCATAGAATAAGAATGTGATATGGAAATTAGTATAGTAAATTAAAAGCTGAAAATTGGAGTTAAATTATTCATTTTTATCTAAATGACTGTATGGACATACTGACAAGTTAACTTTAATTTTTAACACAGACTATTGTTTGTGTCTTTTCAGTCTATTCGAGAAGTCACAGGCTATGTGTTAGTGGCTCTCAACCAGTTTCGTTACCTGCCTCTGGAGAATTTGCGCATCATCCGTGGGACAAAACTTTATGAAGATCGATATGCCTTGGCAATATTTCTAAACTACAGAAAAGATGGAAACTTTGGACTACAAGAACTTGGATTAAAAAACTTGACAGGTAAAAAAATATCAGAAATAGCAAATATACTTTTACTATCAATGTAATATAACATGCATATGTGTTTACTGTAGTATGTATTGGAATGGGTTACACTCCAGAGTATTTAAACATGTGCTATTTATTCATTTTATAAGAAATGATGCCCTTGCTTTTATTTATAGATTTCGTAAGTGCTGTTTGAAAGATACCATAATACCGTATCTCAGCAGAACAGAAGTGCACTCTAAGGAAATGCTCAGTGACTGAAAACCCAGATATGAAGCAGGTTTCAGAATGTTGTTTGGTGGTTGCAGATGAACAGTAGACCATATCATTAAATCTCTGCAATAACACCACAGCTCTCACTCTTGTTAGAGCTCAGGAATACCCAAGCCATTATAGCTAGTTCAACTATTCTTTGGTTTTTTGCACAATCATCTTGTTTTGGAAAACATAGCTGATTTACTCAGTTTCTATTTCTCTTATTTCCTAGCTCACAAAATGCCATTAGTAATTCTTTCTCAGAATACGTCAATATCATCAGTGATATTTTTCTCCCTTTGATTGGACATAGGTAATGCTAGCAAATTAAAATTATCATCTTGCTGTGACAGACATTTTATAGGAATTGATATCTTCTCAGTTTTTACTTCATAAAGGCTCTTGTGGAAGACTTGTTGATACAAAGTTTCTAATAATGAATATTGCCATGTATACCTTTAATCAAAATGTGCTAATTAGTAATCAATGCCTAACAATGGTATGAAATAGATCACACTATTAATCTAAGTTAATATAGTCTATACATTTTGTATCTAAACATGCAGTATTTTAAGTGTATTTTAGATATACTCAATATTAATGTTTCTTGATATTTGAAAATAATTTGAATATATCACCTTAAAATATTAAGTAATAAACAAGGTTAATATTGTCAGATTATTGAGATTACATTTTTAAATGCACAGTGGATATGAACTATGTAGTTTCATACTTGCCCAGATGTGAGAGATAAAATTGGAATATTTGAGAGAAGAAAAGAATACTATGTTATTTATTTGGGACGTGATTATTATAGAATTGAAATAATGGTAAATAAATGCATATTGCTCAGAATTTATGGATTCTTTCAGCAGCATGTACTTTTCTTTTTTTTAAAAATTGTTTTCCTACTGAAAAATGGAATTTTTTACTAAATTGCTACTTAATATAAATAATGATAGGAGGAAGAATTTTGGAAATGAGTAGGAAAAAGCTGAATGATTGAAATTAAAAATCTCAAAATAATATGATCTGGGACTGGGGATGTGGCTCAGTTGTAGAGCACTTGCCTAGCATGTGTGAGGCACTGGGTTCGAATCTTGGCACCACATACAAATGAATACATAAAATAAAGGTGTTGTGTCCATCTACAAATAAAAGTAAATTTTTAAGAAATTTTATTTAAAAAAATAATATGATCCAGTTAAAACTGGCATAGGAAGCCTTGTAATTTTTTAATGATTTTTCTGATTATATCACAAATGAATAATTTTATTTTTAAATGTTTTGTAATACTTGAATTCTTTTATTCTATAAAATATTCTAGTTGAGGAGTTTCCATGCATCATAGCAGTCTTTAAAGAGTTCTCATATTTATTATCATATATAGCCTCAGTACTACTAAAATATTAACAAAAGTTATTTACTCAAAATTATGCCACCTTTATGCATACATTAGGAATTGAGTTCACACCAGGAATTGCTTATGATTATGATAGTTTAGCCTTTGACATACCAAAATGTAATGCTCTGATTTCAAACAGCTATTCTTTACTTTGTCAGAAAACCTTATATTTTTGTGGTACAGTTGTAGAGAGTTATTATTCATTTTTTGAAAGTGAATTAAAGAACTATGCAAAAATAAAGGGTGGGAAAATTATTAGGACAACTTGGAAATCTTTTAGAAATTTTATTTCTTAGGTGGTTGACAAAAAAGGCTGGATTGTTCTCTAAGAGACAGGCTAGGATCATTGAATTACTCTAAGTAGCACAATGGATACTGGAACTCTGATTCTGAGAATCTGATATCACACAGTAAACATGACTGTTTTTGTGTTGAAGAATATGTGAAGAAAGACAAAGATGCCTGTTTATATGAAGAGGAATTGAGAATAAAATTTGCTCTACCGTAATATCTTAACGAGTTAAATGTTCTAGTTAACTTGGTTAAAGCAATAAACAAATTTGCAGTTCACTTCAGGTAAGATTGTTTTTGTGCTTTGGAAAGCAGTTTGTTTTAAATTGCTTATTTATGTGTTATACAAAACAAGCAAATATTCTTTAAATTTTTTATGTCATATAAGTCCAGGACTACCAGGCTGTCCCTAATTGCAGATCAAATAGAAACCCTGCTTATTAGTCAAATACCTCATTGTACTAATATATCACAGTGTGTTAAATGTTTTAGCTCATTCTTAAAGAAAGAGCAACATTGTATGGGAACTTGATAGAAATGGAAATTCTTGGCCTTTGCATGAAATCTACTAAATGATTGGTTTGGGAATAGGACCCAGCAATGGGTGTTTTACATATCCATCTTGAAATTCGGATTACTAAGGTTTGAGAACATTATTCTGACTAATTAATTGATGTTACCAAAATGGTATAACAATGTCTAGTTAACCTCTTTACACTTACTTGATACAAATAATTTTCATTCATTTTTCATTTTGTAGAGAGAAGGGAGTGGAACAGGCATGCTTTTATTTAAATGACAAGAAATATACCCTAGGTTGGTATCAGAAGGAAAATAGCACAGTGGGAGCTTGGAAAGAAACATATATGAAATGACTTAAGAGGCATGGGAGATGCTGTAATATACATTTTGTATCACCATTTTGCCCAATACTAATAGTGTACTGATAAACCATTCACAGACAACAATCATTCATGGTGAATGATTTTATTTTTTAAACACTTACAACAAGATAAATAACAAGTAGTAGTTGTGAGGATGAGAGGTAGATAGAGTGTAGTAACAGAATTTTGAGATCAGGATTGCAGAGTATTCCATGTATGCATATGTATGTGGTTATAGTTTGTATTTCTCCTGAGGTAATTTTGCTCTGTTGACATTAGAATAGAATGCCTTTGGAACAACACATTTGCTTCTTGCCCACCCTTTCTTATCTTTGTGTAAAGTATGTGTTCAGTTAACATGAGGGCTGCCATTTATAGAGGTTAATGGTTGGATGTTCTTTAGACTTATGTAATTAACTCCCCTGTATAACATTACTATTAATGAGTTTGATGTTCACCAAATGCTATTCCATGTACTAAAGACAGTATAAACTGTCTTATGTAGATATGCTTTTAAAAGAAGGACACTCTTAAAACATTTTTTTTTTTCTGGTGAAATAAAACAAAATGGCAACTTGTTTTGCTGCTGCCATTGACCTTCCCCTGATCCATTACAGGTGAGGTAAGGCAGAATGGAGAAGAAGTAGGTTTCTAGAATAAAAATAGGTCACTCTTCTTAAAAGAGAATGAGGAACTTGTCTTAGAATTTTCTAGGTTTCCATTAACACTAACTCAACCTTTTCTGGCCAGAGGAAAGGTACATGTTTGTCAGTGTATCCCCTAGAGACATAACCATCTCCACCTCTAGGCCATTGGAAAGGCCACTACTGCATCAAAGGATTCCAGAACTAGAGAGGAGCACATCACACCTTCTATGGAGGACCCTTGCAAGTAGCTGTGGTTCTAATTAGTCACATCCAAGGATGATGCCTTGCTGATTATTTTATCAGGTCCTTTTTTTTTTTCCTTTTTTTGTTTTGTTTTTTGTGGTGCTGGGGAATTGAACCCAGGGCCTTGTGCTTGCAAGGTAAGCACTCTACCAACTGATCTGTATCCCCAGCCTATCAGCTCCTTCTTAATCAAACATTCCAACTCAAAATCCAAATCAACATTTAATATTAAATTCCCAACCTTAATCCTATAAGCTTCTACATATTTAGTCCTTAGTCTGACCAAACTCTAAAAGGAGGTTTATTCTATAGGACACAAAAGCCACTATTATTTTCTCTCTTCTATACTTTATAAAATTACTTGATCTATTACTAGTGCTGAATAATATTATATAAATTCATCTATATGTTATATTGTATGGAAGAATCTTGGAGTTACCTAAATTCTTAATATCCCATTCATAATAACCTAGATATAAATTTAATACATGTATAGTTATATTTATTATACCAAATTTTAAAAAATTTTCTTAAGATATTTAATGTTTATATACCAGTTCTGCATTTATTATTTTTGTTGAAGGCAATAGCAAAAGAAATGAATAAGTAAAGATCAAATGAATTTAAATAAATGCTCTGGATTATAGTGTTAACATGATTTTGAAGAATGTCTTAGTTTGGGCTATGATAACAACCTACCACAGCTTGGTGTCTTAAACAGCAAACTCTTATTTCTCACAATTCTGGAAGCTGAGAAGTCCAAAACCAAGGTGCTGGCAGATTTCATGGCTGGTGAGGGTTTGCATTATCTTTTGCAAAATCCCTGGAAACCCCTATCTTTTTACTGTCTCTATTGTTTCTTCTTTTCCAGAATTGCTTATAGTTAGGATCATGCAATACATAGATTTTTCAGATTGACTTCTATCATTTATCCATAGGCATTTAAATTTCCATGTTTTTTACTTAATATAAGTCAATTCCAAAAACTCAAAGGTCGAATGTTTTCCTTGATAAGTCAATGATGATATATAATGGGAGTGGGGGTGGGGAATGAGAGAAGAATGGAGGAACTTTAGATCATGTAGAAGGAAATGAGAGGGAGGATGGGTATGAAAGATAGTGGAATGAAACAGACATCATTACCCTATGTACATGTATGATTACACGAATGGTGTGAATCTACATCATGTACAGCCATACAAATGAAATGATGTACCCCATTTGTGTACAATGAATCAAAATGTAGTCTGTAAAAAATAAAAAAAATTTAATTAAAAAAGAAATATACTTTTCCATAATTATCAAGCAGTATTTGATTTCAAAATTGACTGAAAATATTAAAGGTTATTATTTGCTATGCAATGCTTGATATATTTGCATTATAGATCCTTCTTCAAATAGCATGATTTGATACAGCAATAAGCAATTATTTAATAGTTTAAATTGTTGATTTAAAGAAATAAAAAGGGTGAAAGTGAAAATTTTTAGATTCTCAAGAAAGATTAAAATGAAAGTAAGAGTGGATTATCATTCCCAGAACTTGGAAGTCATTAACATATTCTTTAATATGTGAGCAAATAAGCAAATTGTGGAACATTCATACCATGGCTCATTATTCAGCAATAAAATTTTAAAAAATCATATGAAAGTTTATCTTAAATGTTTTATTTTTCACTTTATAAATTATGAGAATATCTCTTTTGAGTAGGTAAAATTTAGGATGATAGGCATTTTTTTTGTTCCTTCCAAAAATTAACTAAATATTTGACATTATTTTATACCTAAACATTCATGTTATTTTTGCATTTGCTTAATATTTTAGGAAATTCTAATTGAATAAATGTGTAGTGGGTCATCTCAAGTATATAATTATTTGAGATGTGGGCAAATAAGAATTTTAAACAAAAAGTAAATAATTGAAGTTATTGTGGGGAACCTTCAATAATAATATAAATGATACATTAAGCTTACTGGAATCTGGTAGAGGAAAAATAAAATGAAATGCTGAGTCTAGGAGAACTATGTCTGAAGGTTGTAAATTTTGAAACATGTAACATCTAATGCCTGCCTTCATCTATGCATAGGTTATTAATTAAAATGTTATATCAAAACAATGCAGCACCTTTTAATATTTAAGATCCTCAAACCTCCTTGACATCATTCCATAATGGTCAAATAAGTAATCTTATATCAAAATGGACAAGGCACCTATAATTGATTGTATGTCAAACAGCAAGCAGAAAAAATTATGTTGAAGTTTGTGGTCTGCCACTTATAATTTGGGTATCTCTGATGCTCAAGGTTTATTTTATCTTGAAAATTGTGAAGAAAATTCTATGTCACAGTGTTGTAACAGGCAGCAAAGAAAAGAAGTCACCTATAGCCCCTGTCACATAGATGATGCTCAGAAACCTTAGTTCTCTCTCAGTGTGTCTGTTTTGTTTTTAGCTTTCCTTTGTGTCAACACACTGATGAAACTATTGCGCTTGTTTATACATATTCAAATACATTCCCTATTGCTTCACTGGAGCTTTGGATGTGATTTGTTTAGACAAGAAGATGCTCCAAATTTAGTGTGTCTTCTGATGCTACTTTGAAGTACTTTCTGTAAAAGATCTGCTTCTCTGGCACTGAGAAGCCTGAGGCTGGTCTTCATCTACTCGGAGTCAGTGTGCTGCCTTGGCTACCTCGTAGCACGCCTCTCCTGATCCTGCCAAGCTTGTGTTGCCCCAGCCCTTCATTTCAAATCTCCATCATCACTCTTCACTCTTCATTGGCCCTGACATTGTCTTGACCTAGACAAAAGACACATTCATTCTGAGTTCTTTTTTCTGATGCTGAAGTTGCTAAGCATTCTTCAACTGCTCTGTGAAAGGTCTTAGTACTGTTTGAATGGGTTCAGCCAGGTTAGTTCAGGGATTGTTGTTAAATAGAATGTTTGACATTCTATTTGCATTAGAACTACTCAGCATGTTGTGATATTTGGAGGAAAAAAAATCCCAAGATTTCTCCAAGCTTAAGGAGAGATTACTTGGAAAATGATTTGATCAAAACCAATTTATAGTGAATATTACATGATCAGACAGAATCAGTGAGAAGAGTGGCACTTTCTTATTAAGAAGTCAGTTTTTAGATTGGGTAAGTAATTTCCAGAAATCATATTTTAATCAGTGTTTCTTTCTTTTTTTTTTTTTTTTTTTAATACTGCTGACTTGTCATGTGAGACAGTGTGTATTGGTTAGCAAAAGAAAAACCAAGATGGTATATTTGTGTCTATAGATAAGGCAGAATATGTATATATTTTTAATATTTATATATTTTAATATTTATAATATTTATATATGTATATATGTTGTGTGTGTGTGTGTGTGTGTGTGTGTGTGTCTGTCTGTCTGCTGCTGGGAATTGAACCCAGGGACTTTTGCTTGCCAACTTAGCTATATCCACAGCCCAGAAGCATATTTTTGATAAAGAAGAAATTTTACAAATATGTGATCAAAGAGTTATTACAGCCATTTCAGCAAGTTTTTCTGACACTTCTCAGCTTTATGGAACTGATGAATAATGTATGGAATGAATGAAGGAAAGAATGAGAATTTCTCTACCTATTGTAGAAAAGAGACTACATGGAGAAGTAAGCCTTGCGATGGGAGTATTAGTGGGATTTCCAAGGAGCAAATTAATTCCTCCACTTTGGGATGAATTTGTTTTTATTTGTGATAGCTAAGATGTTCTCCTCAGACTGTACTACACATCCCCCTTGACCTCTGTCTTTTCCAGGGATCCTGAAGAGGCCTGGCTCTCAGAAGTACATTCCATTCAGTTCCTATAGCAGCCTGCAGAAAAAATTGAAGGAAGCCTAATCTTATGGGAGCCTTTTAAGACAATTCCCTACTTGGGATCTTTGTGATTATTTTAAACCTTTGTGATTATTATTTCTTGATCCTAGGATACAGTAAGATCTACATTTTCCTTTTCCTAAGAGAAGAAGAATATATAGTATGAGGAAAGAAAACTTATAAGGTCAACAAACCCCCTTATCACAGTCCATTTATTGTGAAAGCCTGCTTATTAGCTTATGGTGCTTAGAAAATGGAGGAGAACTTTTGTATCTCAGAGTTCCAATTGCACTGTAAGAAAATGATTAGTTATCCCTATGCATCCCTATGGATCTGCAATTTCTTCCTGAGGAAATCAGTAAATATATCAGAATTCTGTGTGCCCATCCTTGTCCTAAGACATTAGCTTTTTCTGACTTGAAGATACTGAATTATAAAGGAATAACAAATTCCCAGCATTCAGTAAAAGTCACCAAGGGAGGAGTAGCAATGCTGGGGCCAGAATCATTGGATCATTGCACATTCTGATTTGATGACAGAAGAATGGAAACGGTATGAATAATATTTAAAAATAAACAGAATCCCTGTTTTAGATGGAATGAAGACTGCCTGGAATTTTTTCCAGGTTTCTATTGCTAAATAAATTAATGTCTTCTACTTTAGTTAGAGGAAACAGCCCCTCAAGTGGCAGAAGCTGAAGCCCTCAGTCAGTCAGAGGTCAGACTTCTTATTTTCTTCCAATTATTTATCAAAGACTAGATTAAATATAATATCCCATGTTGTCATGAATTTTACACTTTACAAAATGCTTCGAGCTTCCTTTTCTTTATATACATCCCTGTAATGCTGACCTTGCAAATATCTTTGTTGTAATTTTACATCTAAGGAAAACTGGCCTAAGGTCTTGTAGCTAATAAGGTAGACCCTGTGCTAAAATCTAGACCTGTTTCCCATTTATTTCTTGTGCCATTCCCAAGAAATGTTTAACACAATTTCTACAAATAATACCATAGTAAGCGAAATGTTAAATTGGTTACAAATGTAGACAATCCAAATTTAAGTGAAGGGTCTTAAGTTGTATTTTGAAAATCATATTTTAAAATGTTGATATTTGTGAAATATTTGAATATATGATAGTAAAATCATATATTGATAGTAAAATTGATAGTAAAATACAAACTAACAAATAAAAATACGATTACAAATACTAGATTTGATTAAAAAGTAACAGATTTATGAACTCATTCTATAAACACTGCCATCCAACTATGGCTTCTTAAAAATCAAGGTTACTAATCTGTTTGTTAGCCATCACGCTCAAATATTTATTAGTTGACAATGTTATTGGTAAAGGTTCAAGACTTTTTTGAAAAGTGATGTCAATTCAAATATTTATTAGCTTTGTTTTTTGTTCTACTTGTATATTCAAGACGTTGTGCAGAGATATGAGCTATTCTAAATTATCTCTACATTCCTGTCTTCTCTCAGCAAATATTACATTTCTGACAAATATTTACCCTTCAACTGCATTGTGAAAGCATTGTGAAAGTATCTTCCCCAATTATTATTAATATTTACATAGTCACGCATGTCTGGGGGCTAGGAACCTCCATTTTAATCTCTCTTACATGGTACACCAGCACTGTCCAATGGAACCTTCTGTGATGATGGACATTTTTACTTTGTGCTACAGTAGAGTAGCCAATAGTCAAATGTGGCAACTGAGATGAGGTTGGTCTGACTGAGAAAATGGGGTTTTGATTTTATGTAATTTTTAACTAATTTAAATAACCACGTGTGACTAATACCAATGGTACTTCTGCAATGGTTCATACTACAGGGACAGCATGGTTTACTGAACCCAACGTGGTAAGGAAGGTATTACAAGCAGAACAACATAAGGAGCCAGAGTTCTGGCTCTGGATCAAATCCTGTTCTGAGGCAAGGTATTCAACTTTCTAAGCTTCAGTTTTGTCATCTTCACATGAGTATGATAATTAGCATGATTATGGATGTTGAATTATAAATTACATATGGAGTATTAAGTGGCATGCTTTTTATAAAAACAATACAATGGTTACTATTTTTAAATTATTGAAGTTATTAAACTTATATCATCAAATTATAACATATGACAATGTATTATTTATGATTTAGTTCTAACCATATTTTATATTGAGGGCTCTGGGTGGCATGCATTGCTTCTGAATATGACTTAAGTTGCCAGTTGTTATGAGTTGGGTGCTTTCAAAAAAGCAGATGTATCTCTTTAAAAATCAGATTTTTACTTTTACTTTCAGTTTCTACAGTATGAATATCTAGTTAGAAATAGGTCCCAAAATCTTTTTCTCATATAGTGTCATTCACAAAGTCCTAGGAGATTATAATTATTGCTATACCAGAGAAACTATTTGAACAATGTTAAGAGTTATTTCTGGCATATTCTCCATGTCCTTAGGATTCCTCAGTTCCTGTCAAAAGTTTCTTTTCATAACACAATATTTATTTAATAACAAACAATATGTCATAGAAGAAGCCCTTCTAGAAAATATTTCCTCAAATAGCTATTCACCTTATTTCTTCAGATCTAAGTCAGCAACAGCTGTAAGAAACAATATTTTTTGTCATTTGTAGTTCACACTAAAAAGTAAAAGCCCCAACATAAATGTAAAAGATTGTAAGATGAATTAGTATTTTAAAGACAGTAATGTGATAAATGTCTGTATTTTAGAAGTGATACAGTATGGTAATATTTCAAGACAACAGAGGTTCAAAAACCACTTATTGTTTTCCTTAAATCTTAGCACAATTACTACCATTATTATAAAAAACTGCAAAACTTGGAAATCTATGAAACAGATTACAATAAACATGATCAATATTTTTAATATTATGAATGGAATTTCCCATTTATATATATCTGTCAGGGAATAGATAATTGAGAATTTTTATGGCCCAACACTTTTGGATATATTAAATGTTACCATCCAGAAAATTTTAATTATTATTTTTGCCTGAAATTTAACTCATTTATTAACCCTGTTGGCAAAAGAGATGGAATTATAGTTCAAAAGTTAAAAAAAAATCAGTTACTATAGGCATTTTTTCCTTTCTTAATAATACAAATCAGCTGAGTCTGAGGATTATTACAAAATATCACCATGAAAATATCATCTATCTTCTTCACCAGTCTCACTGGAAGTTACTCCAACTTTCATAGTATCTTCCCTTTCTTCCCTTTAATATTTTATGAGCCTTCTGTACACTATATTTTATATTTTGTAGCTACAATTTTATTATTAATAAAATCAAATTATTTTGGTTATTGTATTATAAAATCATAAAAATTTTGAAGAATATTGCAAGAAAAGTAGTGATCCATAACCTTTGCTCCTTTCTAAGATCATTCAATTTATTCAATTTCATTTGCTCTGTGATGGCAACAAAAGGTTTAATTTTGTGATTTTTAGTTATATTGTAACAATTATAGCAAAGGAACTTTTTCATTATTTTTTTATTTAGCTTTTAATTTTTTACAGACTGCATTTTGATTCATTGTACACAAATGAGGTACATAATTTCATTTCTATGGTTATATACAAGGTAGATTCATACCATTCATGTAATCATACATGTACATTGATTTTGGTTTTATGTAAGATAAAGGGATTCAAACTTTAAGTTTTAAAATGATAGTCTTTGCATATTCTAGCAACTATTGAAAAAACAGACTATAATTTTGATGGCACCTCAAATTTTCTAAATTTTTCATTTTAATATTCAATTGGATGATATTGGATAGAATCATGTATCTTGTGATATCTTTATAAGAATTCAACTATAAATTTTAGAATTTATTAATTTTTACATTATTCATGTAGCTAGCACATTTTTAGGGTTTATGCCTTTGATTTTAACAAAATTACCTGCATTTTTTAGTATAATCTATAAAACAAAGTTTCTATATGACATAATAGAGTTTATGAGAGATTATATATATATACATATATATACACACACACACATATAATATACATATATACATATGTTAATTATGATAGCATCCATAATTAATTAGCATTTACTTTACAGAAATTGTTTACAGTCATTATCATCCTGAAATGAACTCCATAAACTATGGTTTTAAAATATTAAGCACAGGGAACATGAAAAATTATAATCTTCAGATATGAAACCAGGTAGTAAAATTCCAGAGTTCCCTCTTCTTGCCATGTGATAGAAATTTCAGGAAGGAAGGAGATCATGTGCTGTAAACTTTCATTATTCTGTGCTATGTGCCAATGAGTTGAAGATGCATGAAATTGTTTGGTCCAGGTGTCACCACTTCAGTACAGCATTTCTGTTTTTTTTTTTAATCTTAATGAGGCTTAGTATGATATTTTACCTGGGAAATTAAATGAATCTAAAAGCGATGTGGATTACATAAAAAAGATTGAATTATTTCTTACCATATTAAAAAACATTTGATCAGGTTATTTAGGCTTGTTCCTAGAGATACTGGAACTAGGATAACAAAATAAATTGAAATGCCCTAATTGGACATAGACTTCATGGCTTTTCCTTTATTAACACTAGAATACAAAGGGATGGATAAGTAATTGTATTTGGAAATATCATTTTATTGCTCAAGAAGTTGCATCTACTACAAGTTCTATTACTCTTTTAATTTTTTTTTGTGAATAAGGTGAAAGAAAAAGGAACCTAATATAAGAAAAATGGCAGAATTGGAAAAGCTCTCTAGTTTGTGAGGTTATTTTTATTAATTACTTTAAAATCATATTTTTGTCTTAACAGAGAAATAGTAGAAAAGATGGTTCTATATAATCAGTGTATTTTGTACATGAATCATGCAAATAGTCACACCAACTTTCTTAGTTTTTAAATAAGGTCCAGCATGCTAACTGAGTTTGTCTCTTCTTTGATAGCAGGATAAAAATAGATACCATTTTGAAGTGTTTGAGAGAAAAAGGACAAGATAAGTCTACACTGTTTTTGAAATCAAATAGGTCTTCCTTTCTTCCTTAGCTGGAGCAGTAATGGGTAATTTTTACCTCCAAAAAACATATATATACATTTGTTTGTGGGTATAGGTACAGAAGAATTTTATGAAGTATCTCTTCCAGTTTTATTAATTATCATACTCAATTTCTTTTGGAAAGAAAAATATTTTGGGACTTATTATTTATAAGATGATAGAAGAGACATTAAAGTTATTAAATGTTTGTAATTCCTTTAGGATTAGAAACTCTCAGACTAATTAGTTCCAGAATTTTTGTATGTCTTAAAGGTAAACACATTTCATATTATTTTGAGCTTACATTTTACTTATTAAAACAAATGTTTCATACCTATATAGCAAGGAAGATTATGCTCTTTTAAAATAATGTATAAAATATGTATTCATATTTGGGATTAAAGAATGATAAACATTTTAATCTATTCCTTCAAAAAAAGCAAAGCTGAATAAAAAAGGTGAAGTTGGAGGGGATGATAAAATGCAATATCAAGAGGGAAAAGAGGAAATTTAGAGATTTTCTTTCTTTTCTTTTCTTTTTCCAGCATCAAATGTTTATAGCAGTTGAATAAGAGGTGTCAAAATTTGGAAACCACCAATACAATCTTTAACATGTGAATCAACAAATAATGGTACAATCACACAGTAGAATATTTTCTGGTGATAAGAAAACATAAGCTATCAAAAACCCTCTCTTGTTTTGAAATTGAGTTCCAGAGAGGACAATAATTTACACAAGATATTTTTGTTCTTAGACCTAGCCCAGTGTTTCTCAACTATATTCTAAAACAGGATTTGATTCAAGACCCAGAAAATGGAAGGTAACCTTAAAAACAATTTTTTTAAAAATGAATGCCAAATTATATGTGAGTGGTTATGCATTCTCATTCACCAATGGGAAGAAAATTAAGTCATATAAATATGTGTGTGAAACACTATAAACTCATCTGGGACCCAATTGCAACCTATGAAATATTATCAGATTTGGTATGAGCTTTTTAGTCTTATTCAGAGTGCTCTTTATTATGTTTTGCAAAGAAAAAAATGGTACCTGTCAGACCTATAGGTCTATCTTTGATATAGCACAGGGAGAAAAATGAAATGAAGGAGGGAAGCAGCCGTGTCACTGATATCATTGTTCACATACTGAGTGTGTGGCTGAGCTTCACATCTATGCTTTACATTGTCATTCCATGTACTTAGAAATTACATGTCATAATGATAAATCTTAGTAATTAAAATTGTATCGTACTTCAAATTCCGTTCTTTGGTGCTCAGGGAAAAGGGGTGAATCAAGAATTGGTGTCTTGGTTCAAGTGCCTCTTAAAAATTAGAAAATCTAATTATCACTTGTGTAAAATAAATACATTAGAGGTCACAGTATAGGTTATCAAATCCTTTGTGATTTTATTGAAGATCATCAGTGTGTACCGGAAGTAGCACCCCATTGTTTTATGTATTTAACAGTATTATAAGCAGTAATATCTTATGATACATTTGACTGATCATGAAATAAAAAATATTGAAACAAGAATTAAAACAATAATATTTTGGGGACCATTTTCACGTCAATTTTAATGTTTAATTGAAATTGAAATCAAGAAGAGATATAATGTAACTTTTCCATTCATTTACATTTTAATCCTTTGCCATTTGAATCACATAATCTTAGATTTTTAAAGAAGAAATACAGTCACTGTAATCCTCAAAATAATAAGAGATTGAAGTTCTAAACTACAATGTATTTCTAAATTGCATTTAAAGATAAACATGGAATGATGTCCCCAAAGGGTTTTCTTTTCAAAAATATTTTTAATTATAATTGCAAAAGATTAAGCCAATTAGTCTGTAAACTAGAAAAAGTCCTTTGGAAAAAGTAATGTATAAAATTATTAAGATACAAAGGACAAACAGCTAAAAATTCATAAATATCTACAATATTTGTAGAAGTGAGAGGCAATCCTAATTGTGTCCATTTATAGTTGTTTATCACTTCTTCCATGAAAGCATGCAAAACAACCACAGATCTTAGGTAGTTTCATTGAATCTTTATTGACAAACATTTGTTGATTTTAGCTGAATCTAAAATCACTAGTGAGTCTAAATTTCTAGATTCATATTCTCAACCCACTTGCAACTCAGATAAATCACCGAATACATCTGACACTGTTTTTGATTCAGAGATGAAAGATTTTTTCTTTTTCCTCTTATTATTTAATAATATTTGCTAGGTTGCACACACATATAATCCCAGCAACTGGAGAGATTGAGGCAGAAAGATTACACATTTGAGACCAGACTTAGCAATTTAGCAAGACCTTCTCTCAAGAAACAAGTTTTCATGCTTGGGATGTGACTAAGTGGTAAAGGCCTTGTCTGGCATGCACAAGACCCTGGGTTAATCCACAATACCACAAAACAAACAAGCAAGCAAACAAAATACTCCATGCTACCTGTTTTCCTGGAAAAGTTCAGAGGCAAAATGTGACTCACATTTTCTTAGTGCTCAGGTCCCTTCTTTAGAATAAGTAAGGACATGACATCACCCCTTCCCATTCAGCAAGGAATGGCATTGCATTTTTGCTTTTTGAGAACTTGGGAACTGAAATTCAAACAGTTAATAAAAAATGCAACTCCTCAGGCATATCTAGGGACCACTGTTCAGGTTTAATTTTTCAGTGCATACATTCTTCTAGCACAGGCACGACAATATGCTATACTAATATCTAACATTTACATTCAGTGAAGTGTCATCAAAGGTAGACCTACTGTTCTTTCAATAAATTGTTTTACTTTCCTACTAACACTTAAGAAAAAGAAGAAGAAAAAAAAAATCTTTGGATGGCTGACTTCTACGGAGAAAAATAACATGTGTTGAGCAACAAAACCAATTTAGTTGGTTTTAAATACTGAGTTTAAGCCAAGACTTCCCGGTGCCAAGAAAATCCTATTCATTGTTGTTCATTTCTTAATTTCTTAGTTCCTCTCACAGTATTCAAAGGTCCCTGCTGGGTAGAGCTACCAATTCAGCAAAGAATCTGTTTCCCCAGAGATTACTTTTATCCTGTATTTGAAATTCATTAATCATTGCTTCCTTTAAGTCCCCTCTATACAAGAAGGAATGGGATGTAAATGCTTAGGTATTTTGTTCCTGATTCTAAGAAGCAGAAACAATGCCAATTATATTTTTCAGTCCATCCTATTTGCTGAACTTGCATTGGAAATTTTGAGGACTTATTTTAAATAGCTAAGATCTAATTTAAGTATTTTCTGGAGCTTTGAAAAATAATTAAAGCATCCACTTATTATTTGCTTGGGAACTTGAACTTCTAAAGAAAGGGCAGGGTAGTGCTGATAGTGTTTTTGGTAGCTCAATTGCTATAACACGGCTGGGGTTCTCCTTCAATGTGTGAAAAAGAAGTGAGCCATGAGCTGTCAAAACAGTGGATATGTGAAACACCTGCAGAGAGTAACTTGGTTTCCAGACTCAGTAACCACACAAAACCTGAGAGTTGCTTTCTAAAATTGGAATCCATACTCCAAAGATGAAGGCTTAGGAAAGGCATCTTCACGGCATTTCTTATTTTTTAAGCTTATTTCATGTTTGTACAAGTTCTTTTATTTCATAAGTAAGATAATCCAGAGCTCAGATTCTAATTGCTTAGAATCACTGTAAAATAGAAGATTCACTTAGTTTCCTATATTTTTGAATTACAAGGCCAACTGTTTTCTAATATGAACAAAACAATGATCCATGACTCTTTTGTTTGTATACCATGAAAACCATACTTAACAATTATATTTATATCCTACTGCAACTGCTTGAATTCTGTGACTTAAAAATTATACTGTCCACAGCATTACTCTTTTTGTTAGGAAACAGAGCCGTTTTCTATAAAATAATTGTAATAATTAATCCATTCAGGATAGCATGTCATATCTATTTTAAGGTTTCAAAAAGGAAAACACAGAAACTTAGCAAAAGACAAACATTAGAGAGATATATAGTTAAATAGACTCACAAGTAAATAATAGAAAATAGTAGAAAAGAGTATGTGTACGTGCACATACATATTTACCTATAAAAGATAGGTATGCATGTGTATAGGTACATATGTATACACAAATGCACAGATACATACATATATGTGTGTGTGTGTCTACTTTGTGACTATTATGCATAACCATGCACATTGTGTGTCACTGATGTCTATCTAAGGAGGAATATGATCGACCTGCTATAATTCCACTTTTCTATTTATGGTCTGAAATGATATTTGACTTTGGAGAATTCATTTTCAAATAAAATTAATTTTACAGACCAGAGTATGTGACTCAGTAGACAGAATGGCAAATGAGTGATCCATATGCACTTATATCTATCAACACGGCACTGAACCTTTCGTGTGTCATAGGAAATGTGCCCACAGGCTGAAATGAATGTACAAAGGCATCACATGGGGAGAACATGCTGGAGGGGTTTTATTTGATGTTTTCAAACTGCTCTAGGGTCTGCCTTGCAAGAAACTCTTTTGGTTTTCTTTTATTTATTTATTTATTTATTTATTTATTTATTTATTTATTTATGTTTTAAAACACATGGCTTTCTTTTGAAACAGCCTACTAAGAGGAAGAGGAAAAGAGCAAATGAGTAAATTACAAAATGATCTGTGCAATCACAGTCTTTTCTCTCTCCCCCTCTTCCCACTCAGTGGCACACATTTGCACAGAAAATAAACTTTCATCTTCTTTATGTTCATCCATAGAGCTACTTGCCACAGTCCACAGTCAGTATTTTGAAATCACATGCCCAGGATTTGAGATCATAAACTACTGAAAGACAGAATAAAGAAAGAAGACATTGGAGTGAATACTTATTACATGTATTCTAGGACGTTTTCTTTTTGTTTCCTTATTAGTGTATTGTGTTGAACCAGTTAAAACTATTTGGAGATTTACACTTTTCTTTCAATAAAGGGAGACCATTACAATAATTCTGTCCCCTGTACTCTCAATATAAGTCATCAAATGTTGAAACCTGGCTTTGGATCACTCTATATTTATATCCTAAGAGGCATTCTATAGAGAGCTATAGATTAGGACATTGTGGTCCTTAAAATAGTTTTTCAAAGCACCATGCAAAGCTAATTTATATTTTTGAAACTTGACAAAGCCTTTGAAATGTCTGTGTGAGTTAAGTAAATTCAACTAATTACTACTTTACAAGACGAACAGTTTTCACGCCATGTTATGTCATTTTCTTGTCATGAATCCTCCATTTTTTCCCTCTTAAAAATCCCAAAGATCACCGGAGGCTAGGTACAGCCTTATTCATATACTGAGCTTGAAAGGATGAACATATCTGAAATCATCTTGGTAAAAGGAGGCATGCTCTTTTTCCTCCCAGGAAGAAGGCATGCTGCTAAACCTCTGTTTGCACACAAAAGATTATTTCTTGGGAGTTTGTGTTGCTCTGTGGTTTAGAAGTCAGAGCTCTCTTACCAGGGGTAGCCCCCAGGCTGGCATTTGATAACAGGGAACAAACAGGTGCAGTCCTCCAGTGTTCACATTGCTGGCTGCTCCACATGACAATGGCAGTTTTGTTCCCTGGGGTGAGTAGGTTGGGGGACAGACAGAGGGTTGGCTTTGCTTAGAACAAACACACTCTTGATAAAAGGTTACCATTATTATTCATGGGAAAAATTCAAAAATATAATCCTACATACTGATGAAGTCCAGGACATGAAATGTAACAAGGTTTTTCACTCACGCATAGGTCTCAGTGAAATTCTAGAAATCATCAGTACCCTGCCTCCATCCTTGGGGAATCTTTCTTGCTGCTGTTGGGAGTCTGTGTATAGACTTTTTCCTAAATTTTGGAAGGAGAGAAAAACTCTTAAAATTTTCCTCCTTGCTTGTTTGAGAATTATGTAAAAAATGAGTGTCACTAATGTAGTCCTTTATGTATTATAAAGGGATAGTGAACAATTTTTAATAGAGGAAGTTACAGAAAAAGTTATACTTATTAAATAGTGTTTACATTCCTTGGATGAATAATATTTTAGAGGTGGAAAGGCCTAACTTCCTTAATTCTCAAATATTAAAAATTCAACCAATAGCCAACATGTTGAGTTCTAGAGGGCAAAACTGAATTTCTAAAGGACGCGGAGTTATATGTATCATTTGATAAGTTTGACTTTGTCACCTGGTTTTATTTCCCTCATTTTACCTTTGTGTTCCCCACGGTCTAAAGCTTATATGACTGCCATGGTGTTTTGCTTGAAGGTGTCCTGAGGATAGGGAGCCTGATGATTTTTTCAGTATATTTTATGATCTCATTACTTATACAAATAGGGCAGTAGATGAAACTTTCTCATTATTTCAGAGGCCAGAAGTGAAAGTGAATGTCCTTCCTTTGCTTTGGTTTTAATGCTATATATACCTTCTGTCCTGAAATTTATGTCTTAAAAATGTATAGTGATTATTTCTTTAAAGTAATGACATTAATCCCCACCTCATATATACATGTATTATATCCATATTACATAAGTTTTCACATAAACTAATTATTTCTTTTAATTTTAATAATAAAATATCAGTGGCTGGGAAGTTACTTTCAAAATCAGTAGTCACTGTTTTGCCTTGCCCTCCACCATCTTGTCTTCAAAACCCTAAACCTATTCACAGTTGTAGCACGTAAGAGATGTCATTTCACATAGGCATTGCAGTTCTACTAGGGAACCCCAAATCACCTCTTTTAAAATGCTGTACTGATTTAGATCATTTTTGAACATTGATTTCTCATGTATGGCTTATGATTTGTTCTCATTACATTAGGACAGTACTTCCAATCATTTGCAGGTCTTACGTATTAGAACACAGTGTAACTGATCATCACGTTGGCTCAAATGCAACCCAGGATAGAACAGCTCTTGAAGAGACAGTACTTGAGATGGGCAAGTTCTCACTGAGGGAGTAGGCTAAGAAATGTTTAGTAAACTGTTTGAAGAGGGGGGGACCCAGAATGGATGGTGATCTAAGGTGCCCTAAAAATAAAGTCCTAAGTCTCCAGGATGTTTAGCTGGATTAAGTTTGGAGAAAGTGTTCCAGTACAGATATGAACAGAGAAGGATAGTGTGAACACAGAGTGAAGTTTTTTCCTGATTCTTAAGTCTTAGTTGTTGGGTCAACTGAGTGATGAGATGAGAGGCACATAACAGCAGTTGTATAATCACACTCCTGTCAGATATTTTGGCAATATATGTGACTCATTAGGAAAAATGACTTTTCTAAAAGAATATTTGATTAAACTTGTTACTGATACGGAATCAGTAAATGTCTGTAAAATTCTATCCATGATACCTGTTAGTCAACATCCCACTGTTTTTCAATAATAACATATTTTAACTAAGACACATGACCATGAAGCACATGGAAGGGTATTATATTAAAGGGTAACCGACACAAGGTTGAGACTTAAGGAAATATCAGACACTGAGCTAATTCTTGCCATATCAGATAGGACAGGTTTAAGTAGGCCCAGTAGTGATTCCCACAAACTCATCAATATATGCTTCCTTTTCATCCTGAGGATAGAATTAGAAGAAATTTTCCATGTTCCTTTTCCATTTAACATGATTTTGTAAGTTTAATTCACTAAAATGTGCATGGAGATGTCTTGTTTTTAAGTCTAGTCTATAAAATTTTAAATGCCCCTCCCCCCATTCTTTACCTCCATGAAAATCAGCTCTAGAAAATGACAGGTTGAAGACCACAGGGTGACCATCAGCCTGGATTCCTGATGAAGATGTGTAGACCCCTCTGGTGACTATGACAAGCCCTTGCCCAACCATCAAGAATACCCCTCCCCTCTACCTTACATAAGGGGTATATAAAAGTCCCTAAGATTTACATAAGCAGGAAATGTATAACTCTGTATATTTGGGACTTTAGGCATTTTAAAATCTTCTTATGACAGCAGCTAATATTATCCTAACTAATTTTGTGACTGTGTGAGAAAGGCAAGCCCTCATCTAGTAAAAATCTATTCTCTTGAGCAACGGTGTGCCAATGACCCACTTGTGGATGGTAGATATGAATCTTTGGAACAAGCTTAAGAGAGTGCATTGTGGAGAATGCCCAATAGTAAGAAAAGCCAATATTTTCATCACCATGCACTGTGAATGTTAAACAATATCTGTTATAAAATACACTTTTGTGGAAAATTGTTTTATGGCTCAAAGTATTAAAGAATCTTTAATTGCTGTTGAGTTTTTAAAATCTATGTTTAAGCTTCAAATTAGGACATTTTAATTATTCATCCATTAATACACATTACTTTACATGGAAGTTAATTTAGAGAACTTCTAATTCTACAGTCAACCTCTTCATATAGAGATATAGCTGTACACTTTGGTTTAGAGAGTACTTAGGATCAAAGTGATTTAGAGTTGTTCTGACTGCAGTCCCTGTGACCAACCCTTGATGTGTATTACATATCCTTGTGTTTAGTCTTTGAGCATATGTGATAATTACATTTTTATGTAATTTAAAATCAACAAAAATCATAGAGGTTAAAAAGATAAAACAATAGAATTTGAGTTATTTGAAGTGTAAAATTCTGTGTGATTATTTGGTACCTTTGGTAAAATAGCAAGGTACAATTACTTAATAACTAGCAAGTTTTAGTTTACACATAAAATATATTACCAATTTTGAATAAACTTATGAGATATGCTTGATTTTGAATCATTTATTTTAAAACCAAAGAATAAATCAAGAAAATAATTATTATTACATGATTGTTACTAATTATTATTGGAAGTAAATTTATCATATAGAGGAAACATTTGCTCAAGCTATCAAATACACTAAATACGCCACTGCAGTAAGAATATGTTTTTCCCATTTTATGCATTTTTTTATGGTGATATACATGTAATTGTTTCAACATTGCTGGAAAGGTGAACTCAAAAGCATGTTCCATTGAACATTGACAGTATCATGTTTCAAATGATAAAAACAGTAACATATAGTGTAGGTAAATAATTATGACTCAACTTCCTGGTTGACTTTTAAATGAATTATAAAATTTAGAGCAAATCTGAATGACAGAATGCAATCAATGTTTATTAAGTGTTTGTTGCATGCTCCCCATAATTTGATTTTTCTTTTTTTTTATTAAAATCTTTTTTATTTTTACAGATTTCATTTTGATTCATTGTACCCAAATGGGGTACAACTTTTCATTTCTATGGTTGTACACAATGTAGATTTACATCATTCATGTAATCATACATATACATAGGGTAATACTGTCTGTTTCATTCTATTATCTTTCCATCCCCCACCCCTCCCACACCATTTTCCTCTACACAATCCAAAGTTCCTTCATTCTTCCCTTCCCAGCTTCACCCCCCCTCATTATATATTGTCATGCACTTATCAGAGAAAATATTCAGGCTTTGGTTTTTGGGGCTTGGCCTATTTCACTTAGCATGGTATTTTCCAACTTCATTCATTTACCAGCAAATGCCATAATTTTATTCTTCTTTATGGCTAAGTAATATTCCATTGCGTATATATACCACAGTTTCTTTATTCATTCAATTGAAGAGCATCTAGATTGGTTCCACAATCTAGCTATTGTGAATTGAACTGCTATGAACATTGATGTGACTGAATCAGTGTAGTATGCTGATTTTAAGTCCTTTGGATATAAACCGAGGAGTGGGATATCTGGGTCAAATGGTGGGTCCATTCCAAGCTTTCTGAGGATTCTCCACACTGCTTTCCAGAGTGATTGCACCAATTTGCAACTCTACCAGCAATGTATGAGTGTGACTTTTTCCCCACATCCACACCAACACTTATTATAGCTTGTATTCTTGATAATAGCCATTCTAATTGGAGTTAGATGAAATCTTAGAGTGGTTTTAATTTGCATTTCTCTAATTACTAGAGATGATGAGCACTTTTTCATATATTTGTTGCTCAACTGTATATTTTCCTCTGTGAAGTGTCTGCCCATTTCCTTAGCCCATTTATTGATTGAATTCTTTGTATTTTGGGTGTAAAGTTTTTTAAGTTCTTTATAAACTTTGGAGATGAGTACTCTGTTTGAAGCATGTGTGGAAAAGATTTTCTCCCACTATATAGGCTCTCTTTTCACATTATTGATTGTTTCCTGTGGTGAGAAAAAACTTTTTAGTTTGAATCTATCCCATTTATTGATTCTTGCTTTTATTTCTTGTGCTATCGGGGTCTTGTTCAGGAAGTCTGGTCCTAAACCACATGATGGAGATTCAGGCCTACTGTTTCTTCTGTTTGGTGAAGGGTCTCAGGTCTAATTCCTAGATCCTTGACCCATTTTGAGTTGAGTTTTGTACAGAGTGAGAGATAGGGTTTTCCTTTCATTTTACTGCATATGGGTTTCCAGATTTTTCATAGTTACCATATTTATAGATTAGGTGGCTGAGTTAGGAGTTTGCTTGGTCATTTAGCCTCCTTTCAACCTACTGAAATTGGAATTCCAGGCTTTTAGCCTCTCAGATCCAAGGTTTAGCATTACATACTCATATTAATATCTCATAAATGGCATCTTTTGAACACATCTAGTATGTTCTTTCTGTTCTGCCACATTAATTTGGGCCATCTGAGAGATCACTTTGGGTGAAATAGGTAACCAGTAAATATTTGGTAATATTTTGTAAATTGGAACCCAAAGTAGTTAGATAATCTGCCAGCTTCACTTTGCCCCTTTGCTTAGAAAAGAGTATAACTTATTGCAAATGACTGTTTCTAAAACATTCCACAATTATTTGCTTAAGAAGAGAATGTATTCAAAAGGCAGGTGCTTTGTGATGCCTAATAGTCCATTAAATCATACTCATACTAATTTTTCCAATATGTGCCATTTTCCTTCAAACTTTTCAAGTTCCTAATCTTTCCATGATTAAGGAATATAAAACTGATAACAAATTTGCTAGGGATAGTTCTAGTTATGCATGTTTCATTAGCTTGTTAACCAAACTGAAAATTGTTCTCCATCTATAAGCTCAACTCTGCATAACTTTCATAATGAGTTTCCTTTTGTAACAACAAACAGCTTCATCAGAAATATCCTCCAAGGACTTACTTTTTTGGAGAGAAATAAATATCAAAAACAAAAGAGCAATGACAGAGCTATTGACAATCAATGCATTTATTTAAAAGCCTTAATTTAATGATATATGTTTGATTGTTGGAATTACTTAAGATAATAATCAGAAGAGTTTCGTACAAAGCAATTGATGTCCACTGAAGTAAAAATGATTTTCCAATTTATATTTCAGTGATTTTAAATGCAAACTATGTTAATTTTCTGAAAATATTTAAGCATTGTGTATAAAGATGGGTCTTATTTTAGAGGTACTCAGTTATGCCTGACATTAGTCTTTCTAGTAACATTCAGCAACTCAGGATCATTTAGACAGAAATGAAAAGATATCTAATATAGAAAGGGAAGGGGAAAGCTATGTGTGTATGTGGGTTTGTATGTATGTCTTGCTGAGTGCATAACTATTATAGCTGCCTTTTCAAGCCCTGAGCATAAGTGGCCCTGAGACCCTCCTGCTCAGAGCATGCTGACTCAACCACCTCCCTCAACTCTTCTTGGTCTTTTCCTCTACAGTAGATCACAGTTATCTTTGGCCTTTGCCTTTTCAACTGGCTGTGAAACTTGAAGTACCTTAGTGCTGCATTTCAGTTTTATCTGGTTCCACTTAATTAGGGCAAGGAGTAGAGCTTAAGGTTAAATGTGGAATATTGTTCGGTCAGTTCCTCCAATTAAAAATAAGTTTATTATATTCTTGGCTCAAAAGAGTACAAAGGAAAAAAAAAACAAAGTAAGAAAAGGACAAAACAGAAATGACTTGTGAGATGTAGGAGGTGGTGTGCAGGGGTACACTCTCTCTTGGGTGGATATTCTAAAAGAGGGAACAAAATCCCATTGAGGCTTTTTTAAGTTTGCCTATAACCTAAGTTTTAAATTAAATATCGGTCCAGTTAGGAGAGGTTGTTTCAAGTTTGCCATCCTGTGGAAATCTCACACTAGGAGACCTTTTTTGGGTTCTTATTATTCTGGAAGGACCTGCTTACATTAGGCCTCTAGAGTTCAGGAGGAACAATAAATCTTGAGGCTGCTGGTAAGGGGCTCAAATACACACCAGAGCTTCAAAGATAAGATGCTTTTGTAATCCGATTGTTGTGGTGTGATAACAGGGTGCCACATTCCATTTTTACTTAGAGGAGATAATATTACATTCTTTTGCTATCCAGTAAAATTAGATATTAAAAAATAGAACAGCAGATAAAAGACAGAATAAAAATTATTATTTGAATATTATATGTTCAGATTCATCAAGCATATGAGATACATATTAATCAACAGGATAACTATAGTAATTGAAGATTATATTGGCAGAGATGAAGTAAAGCTCATGCATACTCTTCATGTTATACAGAAAGAAACAGAACATGAAAACAAAACCACAGACCCACTGTGGATAGCCCCCAGGGATACAGGACAAATAAGTTGAGATGTTTCTTTGGTTATGGTCACCATAGTTAAGAGTCGTATATTTATAATTATAAAACTTCTCCTCTAAACTCTTGACTCAGAAACTCCAGAATTTACATAGGATAACTAACACATAGTCTACCTTAACATCTCCATTATAAAGAGGATTCAAGGTGCTAAATTAGAGGCACATAGTGTTGACCTGCTTCTCCACAAGATAGAACCCAAACAACGGGTGTATTGCTGCTTTTGAGGTTGGCTATGGGAGAGAACTGGAACTTGGCAGAAGATAGAGACCTGGAGAAACAGAGATTTTTGGATAATGGAATAGTGGGAGAAACAGCACCCCAGTAGCATGGCAAGGGGAAGTTGGATACCTCTGGGGGAGAGAGAGGGAGAGTTCTAGAGAACTGCACTAGCAAAATATTTGGCTACCTTGTGGACAACTAGACGAACAGAAAAGAGACCTGGAACCTGCATAGCAAGCTGGGTCTGGAGAGTTCTCTGCATGCACCGGCATATTCTTATGACACTGCAAGGAGACCCATCTTGAGAAGAACAGATTGAGTTTACTGCCCTAGGGGTCAGAGGCCTCTGCATTTTCCTACCTGGAGGACCTGCACAACCTCACCACCCTGGTTTAGCAAGCTGTTACCTCAAAAATCACTTTGATCTGGGGGAGAGATCCTGACATATCTGCTGAGAACTCTATGCAGTAGCAAACCAGGTTGAGACTGTGAGGGGATGTGGAAGATGCTTTCCATTTAAATTGGTGGGTTTGGAAATCTATCAATGTCTAGATGGCTGAATGTGTATGTGTGATTTTGCAAGGGAGACAAGTCTGGGGGCACCAGGACTATGGGCAGCAGATCACATGGAACTTGCCTCACCCCCAGCAAAGATCTTTGTAGCTCCATTACTCCTCCCCACCAGTGGGGGTGTCCAGGAACCTGCAGAGTTGGCATTTCCATGGCCCTCTTGAGCAGGCAGTGTAAAAACCTCTAGAGAATCTTTGCTTTGGGAGCTTCACAATCTACACTAGTTGGATGACATGCTTCAGTGCTGGCATTTTCCCCAGCTTAGAAGCATGCAGCCTAAAAACCTCTGAACAGAATCTTTGCTTGGGGAGTTCCTCATTATGGGCTAGCTTGTTTCAGTGTGCAGAACAGCTGAGAGGAATTCCAACTGGCTTCAACCACAAAACACTTCCATTAGTCACTGGCATGCACCACAAGAGAAAGAATGTGTGGGCATGTGGGGATGAATGACCCCTAGACTTCTGCCAAGGGGGCACATGATCTAAGAAAACCCAGAGAAGATTTGAACTACACAGGTCAAGATAATCCACTCTCTCCCCTTACTCAAATACTTCTGTGAAAAAGAAAATTTCACTTATTTATTATTTTTACTATTTTTGTTGTTATTGGGTTTTGTTATTATTTTCTTCTTTTCTCCCTTATTAATTTTTACTTTTTCTTTATTCTTTTCTCACCTTCTAAAACTTTTCTCAAATTCTATACCTTTTATAATTTTAATCTTACTTTATCTTTTTGTTTTATCCTCACTGTGATTTTCTCCATTTTTCTTTGTGATATTGTTGCTCTTGTTCTTGTTTTGTTGCTCTAATTTTTTTTTTTTTTTTACCTTTTTTTATTGTGAATGGAGCCTGGGACTTCACATGTTGTGTGGGTGCTTTGCCACTGAGCTACAATCCTAGCCCAGCCAAGAAGAGTTGAATGTAGTTCAGCCATGACCTGCTGGATGCAGGTTGCTTCCACTTAAACTGGGGAACAAAAACCCCCAAATGATGATCCTCCCCTACATGGGCACAGTTATGGGGATCTGATATTTAACTCCTGGTCAGTAAGAGCAGAGAGAAATAATACAATTGATGCAGACACTGCACTGGACTTCTCACAACTGGTTACTTCCATACCCTTTCTAGCAAGACTGAATGTGAGTTCCACAGAGGGGGAATCAGTAATTCTGGCCCCTACCTCTCCATGTGAAGCAGCAGCAGCTATACCAGTGTCTAAATGGAGAATAAATCTTCAGGCCCTTTACCACAATTGGAAAAGCCAGTGTCAGAATCACTTTCAAGGAACAGAGTCAACATGAACAGTGCCAATGAAAATGCTCATCACCTGATAGACCTACAAAAAACATGGATCTCTAGATGCTCTCTGCACTGAGTCAAAACTCACTAATCACAGCTGAGGAAGCCATAGGGAGATTAAACATCAAAGGCCAATTGGAATTAATCTCAACACTACACAACAAACCAATACTCCAAACACATTATCAAGAGAAGGCCACTTATTAAGTGAACTGTCACATAAAACTGGAAGAGATATGCAACCCAACAGATGCACAAATCTCAACAATGAAAAACAACAAAGCAATATGGTACCTCCTGAAGTTTATGTCTGGACACATAAACTACTATAATCTACCAAAATTGAACTAAGAGAATATAAAAAGCCTAAATATGTCAATAGCAAGTAATGAAAATATAGCAATTATACGCCTCCCAACAATAAGAACAACAAAAAAGGCCTCGAACCAGATAGATTCTCTGTTGAGTTTTTACCAGCCTTTTAAAGAAGAACTAACACCAATCCTCTTCAAGCTATTCCATAAAATAGAATGGGAAGTCTTTTAAATTCATTCTGTAAAGCTAGTGTTAGCCTCCTACCAAAACCTGATAAGGATACAACAATGGCAATCAAAACAAAACAAAACACTGTAGACCAACAGGCATGATGAATACAGTTGTGAAAATCATCAAAGAAATACTTGCAAAATCTAATTCAATGGCACATTGAAAATATCATAAATCATGATCAAGTTCATTCCTGGAATGCAAGGATGGTTCAACATATGCAAATCAATAAATGTAATACAGTCTATAAGTATAACCAAATATAAAATCATATTATCATCTTAATAGATGAAGAAAAATCCTTTGCTAAAATTCAAAATCCTTTTATGATATAAGCCCTGAATAAATTAGGTGCAGCTGAATCATAACTGAACATAAGAAACACTATATAGGACAAACCTGTAGCCAACGTTTACCAAATGGGGAAAAAGAAAGAATATTCTCTAACATCAGGAACAAGATAAGGGTGTCTACTCTTATTCAATATAGTAGTAGAAATTCGATCAGAGTAGTTGGGCAAGAGAGATGTAAATCAAAACCAAAAAATAAATAATCCCATGAAAAGGGCAAATGATCTGAGTAGATTCCTCTGAAAAGTAGTATAATAAATATAGAAAATGCTGAATATTTTTAACCATAAGGGAAATACAAATACAAACTACCTTGAGATTTCGTCTGACCCCAGTTAGAATGGAATAAATAAACAAAAAAATTCTGGTGAGGGTATATGTGTACAAAAAGAAACCCTTATACACTGTTGCTGGGAATGCAAACTACCATAGCCAATATAGAGAAATTTTTGCAGGTTCCTCAAAAAACTAAAACCAGAACTCCTGAATGACCCAGCTACGCCATTCCTGGGTCTATATCCAAAGGTAATGAATTCAGCCTACCTAAGAGATGCCTGCATGCCCATATTTATTATAGCACCATTCACAGTAGCCAAGTTACAGCATAAACTTAGAGGCCCACAGATGAATGGATAAAGAAAATATGGTGTAAAAACAGAATGGAATATTATTTAGTCATAAAGAACAAAACCTTGTGTTTTCAGGAAAATGAATGGTGCTGGGGGACATTTGGTTAAGCAAAATAAGCCTGTCAGGAAGACAAAGTAGTAGTGCCTATTTTCTCTCTTACATGCAAATTGGAATTAAACCAAGATGACCTGAAATTATGAGAGAGACTTTTAGGAACTGGGAAGGAGGAAGGTGAGAGAGAGTAGGGAAGGGAGAATGAGGGGGATTAAAAGAAGGTGTGGATGTGCTCAATGCATGATTATGCATTTGTGGAAATGTTACAGCGAAGCCCATTAATTTATAAAATTAATGCATACTCATTGAAAAATTGATCGGTAAAGTAGAAAAAGACACTAAAGAAGTAACTGAATTTCTTGGCACATCTAGAAAATGTCTAAGACATTGAGATAATTCATACCTTTAATAAATATCATGTATATGTTCTATGATAAAACTTGTACATTTTTAAAGAAAGGGGACACAAAAACGTGAAGAAAATGTACAAATGCACATTAACAAAAATATTTTATTTTTACCAAATATTAATTTCCAAAGCTAAAATTTTGAATCTCATTTCTCACTTCTCAACCAGATCATCTGTTGCTTTATTGTGGTGTATTTGATTGCTTAAATTGGAAACCTGAAAGTCATCCTTGATTTCTTGAGAAGAAATCATTCTAGTCAATCTATCTAGTGCTTAAGAGTCCCATCAGTTTACTGCAAACCATACCTGAAACACATTCCTCTTCTTTCATCTCCACTATCCTATCCTCCTCTAAATCATCACTAGCTCTCACTTGTACTATAGCTGCAGGCTCTAACTGGACTTGCAGTTTCCCTTGCCCACCTACAGATCAGTCGCTTTAGGGCACCATTTTTAAAATGTAGCTTTGATAATTTCTCTCTCTCTCCATCAGCACCCCTCAACACCTTCTATTTATATTTAGTGTAAAATAAGAACTTTGTATTGCTGTCTCCTATGAAATTCATTCAGGTCCCTACTGACTCCTTTTAATACCGCTCTCCTTTCTTTTGCTATCCAGTCTCTCAGGTCTTCCCTTTCCCAGAACATTCTACATATTTTATTTTGTACATGTGTGCTCCTTTCTCTCACATACTTTCTGATCCTTCATGTGACTGACTCCTCTTCCTTTAGGTCTTAGTTTAAAGATTGTATCCTCTGTCAGGCTTTCTGAGACAATCTATATCTCCCTGTAATCTAAATTGGATCCACCATCCCACCCTGTCCCCCATAAGCACTTTCCCGAACTGTGCATAATTGCTTTTATTGTTGTCTTCTTAGTAATTATCACAACCTGTAATTACCAATTTATTTAATTTACTCAGTTACATTATTTCTATTCCCCACTAGGGTGAAAGCTCTGTGAATGTAGGACCACATCTGCTTTACTTACCACTATGTAGCAGAACCTTGGGAAGAGCCATTATCTTTAATCTCTAAAATGCCACTGGTTTTATGATGAACTGTTACTTTATGTATGATTAAATAGAAAAGATGTTAGCAATTAAACTGCAGTACAGTTCTTTCTTATCACTTAGAACTTTCTCCTACATATTCCAAAACCCTTTTAATATCAGAATTATTCAGACAATAATTTTTACTAGGTCATTCTTGTTCACATGTAAAAAATACGAAATTATTGAAATAAATAGTTTAGGAATTCTTAAAGTTTCTTTACATTGAAAATCTAATCCAAGTTCACTTTCTAGCTACCCATTTTATTGTCATCTGTGTCATCAGAAGGATTGGTGTTTGGGTTATGATGAAAAGAGACTTTAAATATAGTTTTTGGGATATTCTTCAACACTATTGGCAAACTCTCTAATAATAAAACTGCTAATTTTGTGATTTTTTTAAAAGAAAATTTTTAGCTATTGATGGACCTTTATTTATTTTTTTTTAATGTAGTACTGAGAATCGAACCCAGTGCCTCACACATGCTAGGCAAGCACTCTACCACTGAGCTACAGCCCCAGCCCAGATTTTGTGATCTTACCAGATGGTGGTACCACAATATTTTTATGCCACCAAATCCTATTTCCTCCTCAAATATTTCTTAAGTGGTTAGCTTAAACATTAAAACATTGATTTTTTTCCCTTCATGCCACTGGAAATAGCAAATAATTTTGCAGATGCACAGAGATTGACTTGAAGCTCTGACTGCCATCCAGCTACCAGTAATTATAACATGCACCCTGATTTGTGTGATAGCACAGTATGAAAGAAATGTTCACCTTAGAATAGATGAACTAAAATATGAAATAGCTGATGACTGTTCTTTCTTCTTCTTACTCTTTGCATGGCTGTTTCCTGTCATCATTCAGTTCTAAGTTTGGAAGTTATGATCTCAGAGGCGCCCTCCCTGACAATTCTGGTTACCTAAAGCAACCCAGCATCTTTTCTCCTGCCCTGCACCCATCACTTTCTGTTAAGTCATACTGTTTTTTTCTCCTTCCTAGTCATTTACCTGATGTTTTCATTTTTTACCTGAGGATTTGTTCATTTTTAAATTAATAATAACATTTTAAAAACTTTTTTACTGTGTGTCTGTGTCCTCTAGAATATTCATTTAAGAGAACAGGGTCTTTTCTCTCTCTTTGACTGACAGAGGCAAATTTGTTCAATGGACGGTTGGGTGGAGACATAGATGTGGGGGTTTTCTGACTTTATTTTCAGACTCACATCAGGTCTACAGTCTGTTTGGTCTTGTTATTGGTTTTGATCTTTCCTATCTACTTTCTATCTTGAGAACAAGTCTTACTCTGTCTCTGTACTCAGATCATACTTTTGGCTCACCCGATGCTGCTCAGGTCTGGCATTCCAAGCCTCTACTTTCACAAACTAAGGGGATCATATAGGCCACCAAGAAAGGTTTTCTTCTCAGATACATAAATATAGGTTGATTGATGAAAAGAAAAAGAAGAAAAAATGACAGTTCTAAATAAAAGGAATTAGTGCTACAACTAAAGTTTGATCAACATTTGTTTGTTATAACAAAAAGAAAGGAACTGATCTTAGTAATAGTGGGAAGTAGTCATATTTATCAGGAAGTTAAATATTCATAAACATATAATATTCTTTAAAAAGTTTGATAGTAAGTTTCAGCCATATCCAATAGAAATGAAAAACATTGATTATCTTTAGCATATATTACTAATTAATAAAATGTCTTATTACTCATGTGTGCTTAAAAATATACATTGGGGTATGTTATAGAATGTCATCTGAAAATTATTTATTATTGAAGTTATTTTGGGATGTCATTGGATTATTCTTAAATATTGAAACATAATTCAAAATATGTATTCTCAGCAGCTCTGTATACTATATCATACTCTGTGGTTCAAAGGATCTATACATGAGATGATAAATAAGACTCTCTATATATCAAATGGCGAGTAGAAAAAAATATCACAATTCTGCAGTCATAAAAACTCAGGCTGAGTCTGTTCAGAATTATAGCCAGAACACTAAAAGAAGTAAGAGTCCCAAACATGCCAACAGCCTGCTAATAGCTACTGGCTTTTTGTTTTCCAAGTGATTTAAAAGTGCTTACTACCTACAGATGAGGAGTTTGGTGTACTGTAATGGCAAACTCTTCTTGTAGTAGTCAAGAAGAAAGGTGGAAGTTTACCATGTTAATGCATTTGTGTTAGAACTGGAGGTTTGTCAATCTCCCAAAGACAAAAAATAATTGTATATTGGGGGCAATAAGGAGTTCAGTGAAATTCCCTACCTTTTAGTATTTTGCTGCAAGAGTACACACTCTCATTAATACTCATGAGATCTATCATGCACCGTAGGAAGAAGGATGGTTCTTATGTTGGTTTGATTTTAGGAATGAAAACAAAAGTATTTAGCAAATATAAACTTGCTTTGCTAATACTTTTTAGGTGAAGTCCTTTAGTACAATGTAAGCATTTAATAACAAATCCGTTATGCTCTCAGATGTTCAGTGAACCAAAAGGGCTGTTTTAGATCCTGACATATTTGGCTACATTCTTTATTAATTAATTGCCTGTAATGTGACCCTAGATCAAATGAAAATTTCATGTCAGTGCTTACGTCAATTGCATTTTTTAAAACAATAGTAATTTTTGCCAGATTTTTGCTTTTTGGCTACAGTAGGCTAATTTAGGACCAACCTTAAAGCAAAGTTACAATTTATTAAACTCACACACACACACACACACACACACACACACACTACAACACTACACAAGTCATAAACAAACTGGAATAGTCCTGCATAATTCAAAAAATTTTAAAAACTAGTGGTTATTTAAATGTTATGTATTTTATAGGTTGCTTTTACAGAATAGGTATTATTTTCTGGGACTGTGATCAATGGATTTGGCAGAGTTTATGACATTTTTCTTTGCAGCATATGAAAGGATGTCTACATATTGAATTGCCTACCTCGGCCCTATTCCAGCTACTTTCTGGGATCTGTTTATCACAGACCATGCATGGAAATGGAACCATAAACAACTTCTCACTTCTGAGGAGCTAGAGCACTAATCAGTTTTATATTGTGCCTGATAAAATGCAAAATCTAAATACTGTGGTTTAGAAAGATAAAAATGTGCTAATCCTTCCAGTGGTCAGTGACCATTTTAAACTTTTTCATTTCAATTGCTCCCAAGGGTAAATACCATGGGATGAAATAAAAACCCTGCATGTTCAGTAACATTTTACTAGAATCGTTTTCTAGTTCTTCCATCCATGTTTTGATCTTATTTCTTTTTTAATTTAAATGTGACTATTTTTTATAACCGTTTTCCTGGTTCTATTTTGAATTCATCCTTGAAAAGTATCATCAACACTATAATTTTGGGGAGAGTATTTGTAATGAATTTTATATGGAGTTTGAAGCCTTTTAAAATATTATCACATTTCAAAATATAAATGATTTTTAAAAATCTAAGTTAAATTGTATTGAGTAAATCAACATATTGCTCATTAAAGGCCAGACATTGTGCCAAGTGTATGGCATTTACACTTCATTTAAAACTCATAAAAACATTAGGACATTTCAAGTACCCACATTTTGCAAATGAGGAACTCAAAATGTAGAAATGTGAAGCAATATTCTCAACAGTATTCCAAATGGTTAATTCGAATTTCAAACCCATGAAATCTGGCTCCAGAGTGAGTATGTGCTTAACCTCCACAATATTGGAAGAGTACCTAAATAATAGAACTCTCTGTTAAGTGGTTAGTTTTTAATCTTTGTAGTCCGTGTTTAGGGGTTGTACAATAGAAGACATGGGAAAGTGGAAATGAGATGTGTTTCTTTCATTTCTTCTTCACAGAGGAAAGAAAGGTATGGGAAACATGATCAGTCCTACTATGTTTCCAGAGGAAATACATGGAAGATAGAACTAGTGACCACTGTCACAAATCCACTATTCAGTCTTACAAAGTGATATTAAAATGTTTCTCAAAATCATTAATTTTATATAAATGAGCCTTCTGACTTTAAACTTCAGTATACTACAATATGGATGAAGATCTTTTCACTTTAAGAAACATATAATATAGAAGGTGTACAGACCGATTGATACTGGAAACTGAGTACCTAAGCCATTCTGACTTCCAGTCTAATACATGTGGTGATGGTGTAAGTGTATGGATATAAAACAAATTTAAATGTTTTATTGTTTATAATTCCTTACCCATTTTCTCACTAGTACTTGAGATAAATAGTACTTTCAGTTATGTAAATCAGGTATATTTTACTTTTCAAAAGAGCGCTACAAAAATTTTTAAATTAACTTATTTTCTGACCTCCCAAAAACTTTCTCATTTGCTACATAAACTCCACCCATGCTGCTGTTTTAAGAGTGCCACTTTCTTCCAAGCTAGAGAGTGCAGAATCAGTTTCACTCCATCCATTGACTTCAGCTGAACCTTCAGAGTTCTGTCAGGTTGGTGTATGAATTGTTCATGCTTTTAGTTGAATACTTTAAAGCATTCAAGAATTAATGAATTAATATCATAAAGTACTGATTTTGGAATTGAAAAGGTTTCAAAAAAAGGTCTCCCATGTTCTTGGATAGGCAGAATTAATATTGTCAAAATGGCCATACTTCCAAAAGCACTATACAAATTCAATACAATTCCAATTAACATCCCAATGATGTTCCTCAAAGAAATAGAGAAAGCAATTATGAAATTCACTTGGAAGAATAAGAGACCCAGAAGCAATCCTTAGCAGGAAGAGCAAAGCAGGTAGTATCACAATACCAGACCTTCAACTATACTACAGACCAATAATAACAAAAATGGCATGGTATTGGCACCAAAATAGACAGGTAGACTAGTGGTATAGAATAGAGGACACAGAGACAAACCCACATAAATACAGTTATCTCATATTAGACAAAGGTGCCAAAAAAGCATACAATGGAGAAAAGATAGCCTCTTCAACAAATGGTGCTGGGAAAACTAGAAATCCATATGAAGCAAAATCCATATGAAGCAGAACTAGAAATCCATATGACAAAAAAAGGAAATCTATATGAAGCAAAATCCATATGAAGCTGTACACAACTCAACTCAAAACATATCAAGGATCTAGGAATTAGACCAGAGACCCTTTACCAAATGGAAGAAAAAGTAGGCCCAAATCTTCATCATGTCAGCTTAGGACCAGATTTCCTTAACATGACTCCCAAAGCACAAGAAATAAAAGCCGGAATCAATAAATGGGATAGATTCAAACTAAAACGTTTTTTCTCAGCAAAGGAAACCATCAACAATGTGAAGAGAGAGCCTACAGAGTGGGAAAAAGTCTTTGCCACACACACTTTAGATAGAGCACTAATCTCCAGAATCCATAAAGAATTCAAAAAACTTTACACCAAATAACCCAATCAATAAATGGGCTAAGGTACTGACGTAACACTTCACAGAAGATGTACAAGCAATCAACAATATATGAAAAACTGTACAACATCTCTAGTAATAAGAGAAATGCAAATCAAAAGTACCCTAAGGTTTCACCTCACCTCAATTAGAATGGCAATTATCAAGAATGCAAGCAACAATAGGTGTTGGCAAGGATGTGGGGAAAAAGGTACACTCATACATTGCTGGTGGGACTGCAAATTGGTGCAGCCACTCAGGAAAGAAGTATGGAGATTCCCTAGAAAACTTGGAATGGAACCACCATTTGACCCAGTCTTTGGCCTGCACCCAAAGGACTTAAAATCAGCATACTACAGTGATGCAGCCACATCAATGTTTATAGCAGCTCAATTCACAATAGCTAAATTGTGGAACCAACATAGATGCCCTTTAATAGATGAATGGATAAAGAAACTGGTATATATACACAATGGAACATTATTCAGTCATAAAGAAGAATAAAATTATGGCATTTGTTTATGGCATTTGCAGGTAAAGGGATGGAGTTGGAGAATATCATGCTTAGTGAAATAAGCCAATCTGAAAATGTCAAAGGTCTAATGATTTCTCTGACAAGTGGATGATGATACATAATGGGGGAGGAGGGTATGGGAAGAATGGAGGAGGGATGAATTGTGTAGAGCCAAATGAAGGGTGGGGAGAGGACAGGGGGATGAAAAGATAATAGAATGAGACAAACATCATTACCCTCTGTACATGCATGATTACACAGTGTGACTCTACTTTGTGTGCTACTGGAGAAATGAAAGTTGTATCTCATTTGTGTACAATGAATCAAAAAATGACAATAAAAATGAAAAAAATTAAAATACATGACAAAAACAATATGTAAATGATTATGGTTTAAATGGTAATAAAATATTCCGTGCGTCTTGCATTAGCCTAGAGGAGACATGAAATAAAACTAAAAATATCACAGCGGGTGCCAAGAACTAAATCTATCAGCAGAGGAGCATGACCACCATGGAGAAAATTTTAGCACTTTATTGAAAGACAAAGAAAACTTACCTGGTTGGAGAGTTCCACCATATTCACAGCATGGAAGACATGGCAGTGTGAAAAGATGCTGATTCAGTAAAATTGATGAATAGATTTAACATAATAGCAGCCAAAATTTGATAAGATCTGTTTGTGATATCCTGCTGATGAATATATATGAGTGTACTGATAGTTAAGAACATTTGAGGTACAAAGTGGGAGGAGTTGCTCAACTAGAGTTGAAGTCCTCACTGGTGTAGTTTGAGCACAAAAATAAAAGCAGACAAATGGACAAAATGCAGAACCCCTGAATAGATCTATGCATGTTATGTTTTGAATCTTAAATGTCCCCAAAGGTTTATTTGCTGAAGATTTGGTCCCCAGCTGTGTTGCTATTGGGAGACTGGGAAACCTTTAAAAAGTGGGACCTAATGGAAGGAAGTTAAGGTCATCGGTGGTGTGCCCTTGAAGGGGGTATTGCTTCCTTGCTATAAGAGGTGAGCAGTTTCCTCTACCATGTACTCCCTGCCATAATATTCTGCTTTGTCATGTGCAAAGGTAACATGACCAAGTGACCATGAACTGAAACCTCTGAAATTGTAAGTGAACATAAATCTCTTCTCCTTAAAAAACAAACAAAAAAAACTTTTGCAGATAGAATTTTAATGTTACTATTATTTTTTATGATTTTTAAGATACTTTAGTAAAATTATTCATTCATTTTATAGTTTTTTTATACATATACAATTTAAATAGTAAATTTTAGTGGATATGCATTTTTTTGAAAGTTGTTTTAAAAATAATAATAGTTTGGGATTTTAATATATACTTTTAACTTTGTTACTTTGCCAAAACTAATATATAATGCAGGATCAAATGTTGATGTCAAATTTTTATTGAGGTCAGTATTGAGGGGTGTAAATCATTGCTGGGTGAGAGCGGTATCTTCTGAGATGGAAAAATAAGTTATTAACCACCAAGGAATGCTGGGGTGGTATCACCTTCACATAAGGATCAGGAATTATGAACGTAGGGTTTTGTGGTAATATCAGAACAGCAAGTATTTAAAATAAAAGACTTAGTATTTAAGACTAAGTCCAGACTGCTGAAACAAATTGAAATTGACATATTCAGGCAAATATTTGTAAATCAGAGAGGAAATCAATATCACTATGTCTCTACCCTGAATTGTCATGTCTCTGTGCCACCTAATGTTTTCATATGACTTCTCACCAAAATTCTTGGAACCTTAAATATAACGATGGACAATAACAAAAGAAACATGATTAGTGTTAATTAGACTGTATGTACTAACATCCCCTTTGAACCCGAAAAACCACTCCCACCTCTATTCTGTTTTCTCTTCCACAATTGAGACATAGTAATAATATCAATTAATTATATTGAAAAAAATAGATATTTAAAATGGTGAAACATCTCAGTTCTAGGGACTTAAATTTATGTTTCAAATTGCATGTCATTTAAATTATATTTATGTAAATGTGTTTGTTACTCTTAAAGTATAATGATGTCCATTTTGAGTGTATTTTTCTACTTGCATGATCGTATTTAACTCCATGCATTCACTTTTTATTTCACCTATAACACTTAATTTTTCACATATCTCTGTATCTAATTGATTAAAACCTCTTCAAAGACAGGGAACATGTATGATTTATCTATCTCTGGACATTGTTTTGATGTTGTGGTTATTGATAACTGTAATGAATGCTTGAAAGCCATAAAAGGAAAACTTTAAATACAAATTTAAATACAAATTACATGAATAATAAAAGTGGTTTATTAGCTTTGATTGTTGTAAAGTAATTAATATATTCAGACATATTATGGTTGTGTGTCAATCCCCTGTTTTCATGTACTTCAAGTGGAAAAGGACAGACAGAATAGAATTTCCAAGAGAGATTGTCCTCTGTTTAAAAATAAAAGAATGTTGCAATATCCGTATTGGCAATGCATGTCATAAAAGGTCCCCATGTCAATGCACAATTTCACACTTTGCTAATATTTCTACCTTGACTTAATTTCATGGGTACTATACATGCATTTTCTTTTTGGATATTTGTTTCATTATTGATCTTTCAATTTGGCCTGCACAGGTTCCATTTACATAATGTAGTTTTTTTTTAAATTTCTTTTCCAACTCCTTTTATGTCATTTATCAACTTCTATTTCTTAACCTTTAGTCTTTCAATACTTTTCCTTGTTGTTTTTCATTTATGGTTAGATTTTAATTTTCCTTCTTGATATCTTGCTTAATTAGTATTTCTGTTGTTTTTTCTGGGCTACTCTTTTCTCACTAAAATTTTTCTAATTTTACATGCTTAATCTAATACCTAGCAAAATCTTTTTTTTTCCCTGTTTTCTAACAGTGCACTGATATTAGAGATCATCAAACTCAATTCCCTTATTTTGCATATAAAAAAAAGGCCTGTATGTGAAAGACTTGATACCAGATAGCTAGTTGGAATAGTAATGAATGGGTCCCAATTTGGTGTCAATTTTGTTGTAACATGCAATACTTTATTGATTTCAGTATTTTTAAAAGCAGGTATTAAATTGCTCCCCAAATTCCACATCCTGAGTTTAATATTTTACTTAGATATTCTATTGAATTCCTCACAACAACTTCGTGAAATCTGATTGCATCTCAAATTTTTAGATACAAAACTCAGAATTAGGGTCAAAGGACGAGATTCAATTGTAAAATGTTTTCCTAGTTACTTTCTCATTTTGTTTTGAGTTTTACATGTGATTACATTTTATCCTCTATATTATTTTATTTTCTTTTTACATTGGTGTCTGTAAGTCATTTCAAGAAATATCAACATTTAGGAATATATAACAAAATATTGATATTTTAAGGTATGAATAGTAGCCAAATAAAGATGCACATTGTTTCATCAGAGAAATTAAACCAATTTAAAAGAACCTCTGTGGATTCTTCATATGAGCATTCCCTTTCAGCTTATGATACATTGCAGAATGTGTGCAAAACACAGATAGCAAACTGCAGATATTTCTTAACCTATATAAATCATGGAGCCATTTTCCAGTGAAAACAGATATTTGGTAATCTATGACAAAAATGTATTTTGTTCTCATAAACTTTGATGCTGCAGGCTATGATGTTCACAAACAGGGATGATAGTTATTACCCAGAAATCATTCAATTTGGTTGACAATGTTTTGTTTTGCCAAGTATGAATAAAATAAGATAGTCACATTACTTTGAGTAAAAGAGTTTGTTTTGAGTAGGATAAAATACGTGACAGTATAGACCTGTTGTTCTCTTATGAAATAATTTCTAACTCATTTTGAGTTAGATGGGCTCAGTGCTGTTGATATCTGGGCAATGGGAAATGGTTTTAACAATTATGGAACTAACAGTCATATACTTTGAAATATGGTGAAAAGAGTCAAAGTGTCATAATTTCATGGAAAAGTAGAATCGGTGTATCAGCTATCTCTTGGAGAAATGACCATTTGAATTAATTAAAGTGAATTTAAGTAGAAGGGTTGTCCAGGTTTTGAAAAGCACTTTAATTAGGAGTTAAATTTAGATTTTCATTTTAGTTTATCTGAGTTATCTTCTTCTCATATCTAATACTTTAATGGAAAAATAATGGGAACACCACACACAAACATAAATGCATAAATGTGTGTGTGTATATATACATGTGTGTATATAATCAAAACCTAATGATAATGGAAAAACAGAAATGTTAAAAGAATTAAACTATAATTCCAACCACTAAGACTATTGCATTTCCTCATTGCTAGGAAATATCTGTCGAAAAACATGGTGGAAATATGCTTTCCAACTAACTTGTGGATAGGTATTGCACAGAATATTCCACACTGCAAATGTATTGGATAATCTCACAAAATAAGCATATATGAACATCAGTATTCAGGGAAATAACCAAATTGTTTGCAGTAGTCTAGTAGATTATGTGAGCTATCACCTTATATTTTAATATTTTCCATTTTGGTAGTCTTTAAGTTAGAGAATGGGAAATAGTTAAAAATATTCATTTGTATTAGCTTAGAAATGTACTCATATCTAATTTGCCCCATATATTAATTTTCAATTTCTGATGCTATTATTTCATGGTCTAAATAAGAGACAGAGTCTATACTATTCATGTGCTCCTGGACACTGTTCATACACAAAAATAGAAATAGATGTCTTTGTGTTGGTATAGCAATTGGCTCTGCATTTTTATCACTTATTGGCGAGAACAATTTGGTACAAAGCAATAATAAAACGGAATGTAATCAAATGTCACTGTGGTCTGTTATACTGCAGTAATGTCAGATAAGAATAATAGGTTTCATAAAATGCTGGGTGAATCTGGGAACAACCTGATTCTGTTGGTGTTCAGATTCATGACTCAATAAAATTTATTCATATACATTTGGTATATACACACCGATATGTAATAAGCTACATCTGTGATTTTATTTAATTATATAGATTTTTTTTCTCCCACTGTGGATTATTGAAGGTCTTTATTAAGGAAGATTTTGTGAGCCAAAATTCCTCTATAGATTTGAAATCCCAAGTATAATAATGAGAAAATCTATTTAATAGTTCTTCATTCTAAGATCCTTTGCTAGAGGAGGAAAAAGAACTGATACCTTGCCCTATTTGTAGTCCCAAGATTTTAGAAAGTTAAATTAATATCAGGAAAATTAACCGATTGTATAATGTAAATGCCAAAACAAAGGATCACTACTTAATCTCCTGAAATGTTTATGCCTGCTGTCATTGGCAACCAAGCTCTCCTTAACCTCCATGGTCTGTGGAGACTTGCATAATGTGTGCACTAGTGTCCAGTCTTGTGAAACCCTCATTCCTTCTTTCCCTTGTACTGTTTAAAGTAATACACTATATGTTTGAAGAAGATACCTAAATATATTGTTTCCGGTGCTTCTGTAAACTACTGTTAGAGAGAAATGAAGATGCATGGATTTAGAATATAAATTTCCCTATGAAGTTTTAGTGGCTGATATGTAAAAGTATTAAACAAATATCTGCAAGATAAAATATACCTAGTAACTTTTTGCATAAGGGTTCAATTCTTCCAAGAAGAAATGTTTTTTAACCTGAACTCCCAACTCAAAGACCTATCAGAGCCAAGTCAATTGTATACATGCATGAACTGGAATGATGAAGACTTGTGTTCTGTAAGTTCTAGAAAGAAAACTTTATTTAAGCTGCTAAATTTTAATTTAATAAATAAGTGTTTTTTGACCAACAAACTTGTTGGTTTTTCCATGTGTCACTTTTGATATGAGTTCCATTGTATATAGCAGCAAAACTATAATCCTAAATGTCCAGGTGGAAAGAGAGTTTGGATTCTGTACAGTAGAATAAAAAGTAGTAAAACAAGAACTTGATATTCTTCTAAGGCAATAAATAAATAAATCTCTGTCCTATTCTGGGATTGATAGGTATATATAGCCTTTAGCATTCTGGCTGGTATTATGGGCTTGTGACAAAGGGAAAAAAAAAATCAAGACAAAAGCTGCGCTATGTATTCAATGCCTATTTCATCACTGTGGAGTGGACTCAGGAACATGGGGAAAATTAATTTGTGACTGAAGAAAATGCATGAACATCACTAGCTGATCTAGTTTTTATCCCCAAGTATCAGCCAGATTCTGAAGATTCCCAGTTGCATTTCTCTAGCTTAAACTCCTCTCTGTATACAGACTCATATAGTAGTCAGCTGCCTAGTCATTATCTTTGTCTTGATGTTATATTTGGTGAAGGCCCAAACTAAACTGCTATTTTAAAAGACCTGAAAATATATTGATTTAAGCAATGTATCATTTTTAGAGAGAAATGAAGATGCATGGATTTAGTCTATAGGGTCTCCCTGTGAATTTGCAGTGACTGACGTGTACAAATTACAAAGATATCTGCAAGATAAAACATACTGTGTATCTTTTGCGTAAAGGTCTGATTCTTCCAAGAATAAACATTTTAGCTTAAACTCCCAAATTCAAATACCTAACAGAACCCAGTCAATAGTCTACATGTGTGAATAGTCTACATGTGTGAATTGGTTGGACAGTTCTGTGATCTTAGGCATTTAGTGGCAAGCACAGAGTGAAGGTCAAAAGAACTCACACATAATTATTTTAAGATCAGTCTGAATTAGCGCACATCTCTTTCTTTGTACTTGTAGAGCATAACTAAGTCACAGAGCCAAGCCAAGCTTCAAGAGAGGCCAAGGAATGCGCCCAGTTTAAATTCAGGGGATCTTTTATTAGAACAAGAGAGAATGAATACTGATAGATAACTAGTACTGTCTGATAACAGATTTCCCACAATATCTATAAGCTTATAGGTCCAAAAATGAAGCTTTTGATATTTTCCTTCCAAAGATGCTTTTCCTATAGTTTGTTCCATTTCTGTAAATGTGAGCCATGTTTTCTCAATTACTTATGATAAAAGTCTTAGTGTCATTGAGGTTTTTTCCCCTATTTCCTCCCTGACTTCAAATTGTTACCATTAGTAAATTTTGCCATCCTTTCATTTAAAATAGACTCAGAATCCTACATGTCCCTTTACCTCCTTTGCTTCCACCACTGTACAGGTCACTACTATTTTTCACAGGGATTATTACAGTTACCCCAAACTGGTCTTCCTACTTCCTAACTTCCAACCTTGTCCAGCAGCAGTCTCTTCTTCACACAGTAACCAAAGTGCTGCTTTTCCAATCATGATACTCTTCTACCCCAATATTTCCCTGCATTCAGTAATCCACAGACCCTAAGTGTTCTTCTTTCCTCATTCTTCAATCCTTTCCCTACTGTCTCTCTCTCTCCATTTCATGCACGCTCTTGTCCCCTCAAGTGTTTCTCAAATATAGCAAATGCCATTCCTCTTAGAGGTCTTTGAGCTTCCTTTGCTCAAAATTGTTCCCCCAATCTTGGTTATCCCTTTTTCTCTTCCTTCAAATTGCTTTTCAGATATCATCTTTCAAAGAGATGTTTTCTGATATTGAACATTGTATATAAAATAACATACATATCAGTCATTTTCACTTGCCTTTCTCTGATTCATTACTCTTCATAAAGTATATTAAGTATGTATATGCATATTAAAAACTCTTTCCAATATTAAAAGGTATTGAACAAAGCAGTCGTTCCTCATTAACTAGTGAGAGATAGGTGGTTGTTAGAATAACGCCCCTCAGGATAGCCATACATAATCCCTGGAACCTGTGGATGGTGATATGGCAAAGGGGTTTAATGTTGTAGATGGACTTGTTTGCTAATCAGCTGACCTCAACATAGGAAGATTATCCTAGATTATCTGGTGGGCCCATGTTAATCATAGAGTCCTTCAAAGTATCAGGGGAGTTAAAAGATGAGAACAGAGACAGGCAGCATGAGAAGGATCTGGACCATTGTGGTGGATTTGAAGGTGAAAGAAGAAACTGAAAGCCAAGAAATGCAGATGACCTTTAGAAGCTGAAAGAAGCAAGTGAACATCTTCCCCTCCAGAATAAACCCTGTTGACATCTTGGTTTTAGCCCAAAGACCCATTTCAGAATTGTGTCCTCCGTAACTCTAAGAAAGTGGGTATGTGTTCTTTTAAGCCAAGTTTGGGATTGACAACCAGGTCCTTTACTGTGATAGAAAAAGTAGGTTTGAAATGACTGTTTTTCTAGTGATCCTATAGTAAAATTAATAATTACCCTGTTTAATGTTATTTAAATTTCTAGGAAAATGAATGAACCATAAAAATAATTGAAAACTGAATTCAAGTAAGTTTTCTGATTAAATAAATCATAGTTGTGCTTTTTACTTTTCAATTAAACTATTAGCCATCTATGTAACAGTAGTAGTAATAATAATAATATTGTAGTCACCATTAATTTAGTACGGTGAGCCAGGCACTGTGCTTTCATAGTGCATATAATGTGTTTATCCATAATCCTAGTAAAAAGCCTCTGTGATAAGTGCTGCAATTATATTTTATAAAATGAGAAAACTGAGGCACACAAAGTATATAAATTGTTCAAGGTCAAATAAGTACTAAGTATTTTGGAGAAACAATTTTCTACAAGTTTCAGCCTAAATCGGTGTCAATATATGCTTTAAAATTTTGGATAGTTATGAATTAAACAATCATAAGAACATGGAGAGCTAGTGTTTAAGCATTTATATGAGCTCATTACTTTTTGAGGTTTCTCTATTTCAGTCTTCTGTACATTTCAGAGAGCTGGTTTATACTGTGCTCTGTATGCATTTCCATGTGAGAATGTGTGTGTTTGTGTGTTGCCTTCGCAGCTGCTAAACATGCACCTGCCTCAGCTGGGATTCGGCTAAACCCCTCTATTAGTGCATATTATGTTGGTTACTTGGAACTGCATTTGTTTGCCTTTGACATTAATGGCTGACCCTAATATTCCTTTATCTTTAAGCAGCCAATCTTCTTTTCAGAACATTTTTCCTATAGCACTATATTTAGCTAATAATTTGATGTGCTGTCATTTTGTTCTTCCAACTAGTTTTCAGATTTAGCTATTTGAAATCTGTATGATATAATGAAATAAAATAGTAGGAACATGTTCCAGAGATACAGGAGCAATAGCATTTCTTTTATTTTATTGTTAAACCTAGTCCTGCATACAACCAAGAATAATTAAATGTGATATTTTCATTTTTGTGAAATCAATGCAATTGGGCAAAAATAGACATTTAACACAAGTCTCTTTTTCAATATGTTATTTAGGAGATGAATTAAGTTAGTGTTCACAAAGAGATTAAAAATTATGGCTCTGTGTTAAATTTTTCTTTTGAAATATAGTCAATAACCTGCATATTTCTTGAGTATCCATTTCAGTATGGGTACTCATATTATCTAATATGAAATAGAGATTTAAATTGTTAATTCAAGGACATTAAGGGCACTTAGAAAACCAACCACATTTTTGCAGAGATATTCAGGGAGAAAGTTCAACAGAATTAATTTTTAATATAATCCAGAGAAATGTGATGGTGGATTCAGATTATAGGAATAACTTTCAAAAGTGAATGCTTTTAGTTTTCCTCAAAAACAGGAGTTAAGATATATTTTAATAATCAAATGGTATCCTCTAAGTAGTTTTCAAAGAAAGTTGCTTCTCTCTTTTTTTAAAATTTTGATTCATTTTACACAAATGGGGCATGCTATTGTTTCTCTGGTTGTACACAGAGTCATACATAGGGTAATGATGTTTACCTCTTTCTATTATCTTTCCATTCACCCACACCCTCCCCACCCCTCATACTCTCTACATAATCCATCCTTCCTCCATTCTTCCCATAGCCCCTTACCCTCTTATGTATCATCATTCACTTATCAGACAAATTATTTGGCCTTTGATTTTTTGGGATTGGCTTTTTTCACTTAGCATGGTATTCTCCAACTCCATTTACCTGCAATTGCCATAATTTTATTCTTCTTTATGGCTAAACAATGTTCCATTGTGTATATATATCACAGTTTCTTTAACCATTCATACTGAAGGGCATCTAGGTTGGTTCCAAAATTTAGCTATTGTGAATTGAGCTGCTATAAACATTGATGTGGCTGCATCACTGTAGTATGCTGATTTTAAGTCCTTTGAGTATAAGCCAAGAAGTGGGATAGCTGGGTCAAATGGTGGTTCCATTCCAAGTTTTCTAGGGAATTTCCATACTGCTTTCCAGAGTGGGCTGTATCAATTTGCAATCCCACCAGCAGTGTATGAGTGTGCCTTTCCCCCCATATCCTCGCCAACACCTATTGTTGTATTCTTGATAGCAGTCATTCTAATTGAGGTGAGATGAAATTTTAGGATAGTTTTGATTTGCATTTCTCTTATTACTAGAGATGTTAAACATTTTTTCATGTATCTGTTGATTGCTTCTCTCCTTTCCTCTTACTTGTAGCTGCTTTATTATTACAGATTAAAATACATAACTGTATTACATGATGTTTATAGTACAAAATACTCTGATAATACTAAAGGAAAATTACTCCCTTTTTAGGCTTTATTTATTAACCAGTAAATCTACATTTCTGTACTTGGTTCACATGGGTTATGCAAAATAACTTTGCAAAAGGAAAGAAAGAAGGAAGAAATCAAAATACTTTCTAGAAAGATAATTTATTTTCGATAGCTATTTTTTCTCATGTATATCTAGAAAATATACTTAGTTTGAACTAATATATTTAAATTATTTTCTTATCATTTTAGTTTATTTTGTTTTTTTTGCTGGCGATCAATACTCTCTACAACATTATCTAAGATGAACATGACCTAAGATGAAATATAGTCCATCATTATATATCACATCTAGCAGAAATAGTTGTTATTGTTTAATTTATTTAAATGTCTCATGTCAGTAAACAAAAACTCCTCTTAAAATACCATCATGCTTTTCCATTAGAGGAATTTTCAATTTGCTAAATTGGAAACTTAATAAATATTTTATTCACTGCTTCTTTGAACAAAACTATTGTTTTAACACAAAGATGAACTAGTTATAATCCCTGCCTTCAAGGAAGCATGTGTAGTCCAATGAAGAGATCAGATATTTATATAAATTATAGAAAGAAGTATAGACATTCAACTAGGAATGAGGGATTTGATATGTATATGAAGTAGGAAGGTTGTGAAACTTTCTAATATATACATCTTGAATCCAAAAATATAAGAAAAATGGCTTAAAATTGAACATAAAATGGTGCATAATTTCTAACAAAGCCAAACAATAATCTCTACCTATATGACCTTGCCCAAATGGTTGAATTTCTACAAAGAAGAGAAATCATAATAAATTGAGTACTCTGTACTGTTGATATAAATGCAAAAGTTCCCATTTTCTCTGCTGTTCTAAAGGATGCTTGTGGATACAGAATCCTTTAGTCTTCGAGTGCCAGCATCTACTGAAGTTTTAATATCAAGGATGATAAAATGTAGAAAAAAGTTATTAGGCTGTCATTTTTCTTTGACGATTCCAAAAATGCCAGATGTGAACATAGTAATAAATACTCCAGTTACAGGCGATGCCTCAGCCTCTGAGATGATGATGTTGGAAAACAGCACAGATGGTACCTTGCAATGGGATAGACATGTGCAAGTGGTGAGGTGGCCATGGAGAAAAGCACAATTATGGCAGAGTTATCCTTTGGTAGTCATTGGATGAGAAATTTCCCCAGGTGGATAATGCTTACAGAAGGACATTTGGAGCACTCCTTCAGGTTACCTCTGCGGGCTCCGACAGCAGGTCACTGACTGTTCCTGCCAGGATCAGCGCCTGCACGCAGTGCAACACCATGCACCTGTCATGCTTCCAGAAGGGGTCTGAGGCATCCACTTACCAGAGGATCGTTTCTGTATCACAGAGAAGTGCCCATTCCTTGAATGCAGTTCTCCATTTAAAAAGAGAGCAAAACCCATTATAGGTGATAAAATGAGTTTCAGTAAAGCTAAATGACATACCCAAGACTACATGACTAGTAAAAAGCAGAAGTAAGGCACATGCTCTGGGCTTCTGGCATGGAAAACACCATCCCTCCTCTGTTAGAATAGTTGTATTATCATTTATCATCCCCATCCAATGGCTAGTCCAAATGAAAGAAAAATAAGAAATGAAAGCACATTTATTTAAAGACAAATTTATTTTATTATATATATTATATTATAAAATCAAGCTGAGATGATTTATTTTTAATAACCATTTTCCTTGCCCTAGCCACAGTAGAAAAAGTAAATATGACTACCCTAAGCATAAAGACATGTACACATGCCCCATTAAACCATTATAATTTGGGTTTAAGATGTTGGCTTGGAAATATTTTGATTTCCTAATATATAACTTTGAAATGGAAGAGATAACAGACCTGTAAATATCACTCAGGAAAATAGAAAACTCCAGTCTATGTAGAACATTCTGCTGATTAACCCTCAGTAAATAGGTGTTCATAGTTCCACAAGGAGACATTGCCAGTATCTAATAAATATACTGGGTTACTCATAAACAGTGAGCATGTGACAAATCTTAGGGAGACACAGTTATTCTAAGTGTCCTAGGAGTTCATGTCCTCTTCAGAGCTTTAGTAAGAGGCTAAATATAACACTAGAATTAGAAAATATAATTATCCCTCATCATGAATAAGAAGTCACCAAACACTTTACCAGAGGGTAATTCCTTAAAATAGAGTAACATCGAAGGACCAACTTTTTAATGGAAAGATTGAGTTTGACTAGTCTGATATTATTCATTTAAATACCTGCAAACACCTTTTTCTCTAGGTTTCTACTTTTAAAGAGCAAGGAATTGGTTTTACTTTCATCTGTGTTCTATTACATTATGAAAAATGCAAACTGGTAAGTGTGCATGTGTGTGCCTGTGTAGTTCAACATAAAATAGTAATTAGACTCTCACTGGGCAGCAGAAAGGTTAAATGTTCAATCTGTGCTATTTTAAGACATGAGAACAACTGCTTTCTCTGTGTTGATGTACTCAGAAATCCCAGCCAGGATGAGGAGGATTTCCAATTGAGAATGCAAGAGCCACTTACTTTTTTTGAAGTTCTCCTTCTTAAATGCGCCTTGTGTTTAGGAATCACTTTACAGTTCTGGATGCTCCTGGGTGTTTATATTTGGAATACTGCCTGTGATGGAGAGCTGAGAATTGGGTCGGTGTGTGTAGAGCAGCCCCTTCTGTGAGAGTAGGCGTAGGACACCCTATGTGCAGAGCAAAGAGTGGTATAATAGCACTCTGGGTGTAACAGGAGGAGGGCCCAGTGGGCTTTCTTGAAACTGATGACATATGTTTATAAGTTTGGTTAAGTTTCCATTTCTGTTAAGCCTAATTCTATGTAGTAAGTTTTCACTAATAATATAGTATTTGATTGTCAAGCAAGACAAATATATTAGACTCTGTAAATATTACTTTAATTCCATTGTTGTTATACTTTGGGACATAATAATCTAGAATTAAAAAAAATAAGTGGCTATCAATCTGTGATCCACACAAGTTACCAAAGATATTTCCTTCTCTATTCAGGAACCCAAAGGGTTCTGGTATGGGACATGTCTTAAATTTTTTTTTTTTTTCTACAACCCACAAACTATAACTCACATCAGTGGAATCATGAATAAATTTTTTGTCAGATTTAAATACTGTGAAACACAATACCATGCAATTTTACAGGTTTATTTGGTAAGAAAGTATCATTAAAAAAATTCTAAAACTGCTTGTGGTTGTTATCATAATTTCTGTTTAAGAATAAACATCTATTGACTTGTTCTTTACTTCAACTTTTATTAGAAAATAGATAATACATATCATACAAAGTGGTACTGATAGATGCACTGTGTGAATTTAAAAATTATTTTTGAACTGAAATAAAATAAAGATCAGTTTAACAAGACAGTTATTTCACTAATGCTATTGAGAAAATGGGTAAATAAAGTGAATATAGTTTCAAAGTGTCAAATCATGGATTCTATAATCATTTCAACAAGGACAACAGGCAAAATATTAAAGGAACTAATTTCATGTGTGCTTGTAAGTTGTCCTATGAAAAAGATCAAACTTTAAGTTATGTCTGATCATTAGAACGTCTGTGAATCTCAGGATTGGTTGTTCAGTAAAAGTCTTGAATATGCAAATTATGGCCTCCTTTTCCTCACTTTTCAAATGCCTAAATCTATTCACAAGTTAATTTAATAATGATGTATCATTACAAAAAATAAGCTACCACACTAAACATGGTTGAAGTCTAGGAAATGCAGCATAAGTAAAGCAAATTCAGGAAGAATAGTTTCGATGGTTAAGCATGAAGGTTCTATGCCACTTGGGTTAATACTGGACTATAAATACCACTGTGAACTTTGTGACTTAAGCCAATAGGTCCCATACCTTCAGCAATAGGCATGCTATTTCGACACAAGTGACTGACTACAGGATGTTTCAACAGCAAAAGTAATGACTAATTCTATTCCCATTAGAAGAGAAATATAAATTAGTTAAAGATTTTCTTTCCTTATCATTTTTTAATTTAATGATCCTGAAAATGTTGGATAGCTGTTTGTTCGTAGAATTGTAAGAGTCCAGTAATGCATTTCATTAGAAACAAGTAATGGATTTTTAAGTCACTGTGTCATGAAAGGTTAGCAAATTTCTATGGGCATTCCAATGTGAGTGCAGAAAATGCTGTTTCAATAGATGTCAGATAAATAGTTTTAGAAATACTCCTTTACAAATTAGTTTTGTCAGCTACATGGTAACTTAAAGTCACCATATACAGGCACTTTAAGAAGCTCTATTATGCCTCTGTAATATGACTTGTGGCAGCAGTCTCCAGGAAACTTCCTAATTCTTTTGAGCTAAAGGCACACATTAAATATAAAAGAAATACCAATGAAACAATGTATTTAATCAAGTCATTAGGCATTTCTTTATGTGATGTCTTATCAAAATGATGATACTACTTTAGATAAAAACTTTTTTCCAAAATATTTGTACTATGACAAGTTTAGAAATATGACATTAACAAGGTAAAGATATACTTTACTTTAAAGGAAAATAGAAATGAAGTTCATAATGTTATTCTTTTAGCATACTAACCCTTTAAAGATGTTTATATGACCTGTCCATTTAAAGTATATTATGCTTATTAGAAAAAAAAAATAGAGATGAGAGGTATTTTTAAGGAATGGACTGGACCAAAAACCTAAGGCAAATCTTTTGTATTATTGCCAGTTATCGAGATTGAGTCGGGTCAAAGAGAGAAGTCTGTCTAGGTCTAATTCAGATATATGAATCAAAGTTTAAAAGTCTATTCTGTGTTCTTGATTTTGATATTGCAAATTATAAGAGAAAATTTAGTTCTGTATTTTTTAAAAAATTATGTGGGTTCTTAGATCCAGATGAAAGTAGCCTTTTCTACTCATTATTATAAAGGTAAAGCAATGCTGACTGATTTATTTATATTCACACCTGGCTAACTGTGAACCTCTAGCAACTAGGGATAATTCATTTTCAGAACACTTTAACATGAAATAAATAAGGGCATCCTTTTATGAAATTATGTCCATTTTCATTTCATTAAAATAATTTTTGTATGTTTGTATGTAGGACTAGTAAAATATACTCTGAAAGTATTTATAATTTTTTAAAAATTTTGTCTTATCATATTAATGTAATATTACTTATGTCTTTCACAATATAAGAGTTTCAAACGTGAATAATGTTTGTATAACATCAAGTACATTTTGAATATTATAATCTCTATAATATTAATATAATTACAGGATATGAAATATATATTGTTGAAAAAAGATCACTATTCAAATTATTGCTCAATCCAAAGTGGTATTCTCACAGGTTAGTAGATTTAGTAAATCTAATAACTTCACTTAGCAAATGAATTCTGTATGCCCTGTTAATAAGGCTAAATAAGCACGATTGAAAATTGTGATGAAATTGTAACTGCAAAGTGTAAATATCACTGGAATGTTGGTTCATGTTGAAAAAACTTTCCAAAATAATTCTAAAATGCAGCTTCAATGCATAGCTCTTTTTACCTTATATAGCACATTAAGCAGTCTTTTTCATATTTTCAAATGTTGGCTGAAGGACCTATATATAAAGTTCAAAAAAGTAACATTATCTGATTGTCATTTTAAAGGATCACATGGGATATTATGGTGATTCTAATCTTCTCAACACTATAAATGCTTTAAAAGACTATGCTGACTATTGTGTGGATAATAGATTCCTGGGGATGGAGGTAGGCATAGAATTAAGGAGGCGCATTAGAAACTTAGTGCAATAGTAATAAGTGAGGCTTGAGGACTGCTGGACCAAGATGATTGCAGTGTAAATTCCTCTGAAATTTGTTGAAATTTGGCTATACTTGGAAGATAAAGGATTTGCAGATGGACTATGGAATGTGGAAGAGAACAGTGATAGTTGATGTCAAGGTTTTTGTATTATACCTGGAAGAATGGATTTATCAGTTATAAAATGCAGATGATTAGAGAAGCTCAGGTTTGGAGAGGAGAATCAGTTGGGTTTTGCACTAGTGAAATTTGTGATGGCTATTGACTGACCACATTATTCAGGGAGAGGTTGACCTAATGTTCAAGTGAAAGGTCTGGTCTAGAAATATGTTTGTCAGCTCTGTGTGTACAACGAGACTTGGGGAAAACGTAGGTAGTGAAAAGATAAGAAATCCATAGACTGGCCTTGGACCATGCCAAGAGTGGGGAAGTAAGGTAGAAATACTAAAAGAAATTGAAGAATTTTCTCATGAGGTAGGTTCTAAGAGAACCAAGGAGTGGTGCTTTGAAAGCCAAATGAAGACTGAACAATTGTACTTGAGAAATCAAAGATAAGGTTGGAAAGAAAAATCCAATGGATGCAGCAAAGTGAAGGCCATTTGTATTCCTGAAAATAGCTCTTTAATGGTAAGTATAAAAAGTCAGACTAGATTCAAGAGACAATTGAAATATCATAAAAGGAAACAGTGGAATTGTTTTTCAAATTGTGCCTTGCAAATCATTAGCAGTTTGTGGAATTAACTTAGTGCATTATATTGCATAAATCAACTGAAGTAGAATAAAAACAAAGAATTGATTGTATGCGGTAATGACAAATATTATCCCATTGAACTTGTGAATGTGTATACACACATATATATATATTTATACTTACATGCACATACATTTTTGTAAATATACAGAGAGAAGGATTTATGTTTTTTTACCATGTTTTCCCTAATCTTGAGATTTTATTCTTCCTTATAAAAGCTCAGTAGCCTTTACTCTGTGCTTATACATATAAAAAGGTTCATTTTCCTTGGCAGAGTATCCTAGATAAAAGTGTTCTGGGTGTGGAGTGACAGAAGAAGAAATTGGAAAGTAGCCTTGTGTGACACTATAAAGCAAAATTTCTTGGGGAAAAAAAAGTCCTGATCAGATCTGTGTTTTAGAAAACTTTAATAATGAGAAGATTCCTAGGTCTGTGGAAATATTAGGAATAGAATTGTTATGTGAGCAAAAAGTTCAATTGCCTTCAGTGCTCAGGGTCAGACGGGCCTATGATTTGGCTTGGCAGCATGCTGATTCCTTAATATTAATGGGACAGGCTGAATGAGTAGCTGCTATGGGAATGAGAGAAGAATATGTGTTACTTAGACATTTTAATTTAATCTTATAGGCCTTCTTTCATTTGTTTATATTCTCTAATAAAATTTATTTGCAGCAAAACATTCCCCAAAATGCCATATCAAACTTGTAAGATTTCACAAAATTTTTTCTATTTATATGATTAATTTTTACTCCCATATCTTTTATATTTCTTTTAACTTCTTTAAAAAAGACAATGTACGTATGGTTTTATTTTTTTATTTACTCTGAACTTCTTAAGTTGCCAGTTAGAATCATAGGGTACACATGTAGTATTTTCTAGGTTTCCTTCCTCATTCAATTTTATTTCAAGAAATATCTTTTTAGTGTCTTCTATGTATTGGACATTATTCTTGATGCTGAGAGTATAGTAGTAAACCGATGTGTAAAAACACGTGCTCTTCTGGAGCATATTAATGGGAAGACGGACATAAGAACTAAGATAAATGTCAGAGGGGGACAGTTAGTGACTGGATGGGGTTTGCAGTTGTGTACAGAAACTCTGATCAAAAGGTGATATTTGTATTGAGACCCTGAAAAATCAAGACAGGGGACTTTACAAATACCAGTGAGAAATACACCCAGGCAGATGGAAGAGAAAATGCAAATGGACAGGAAGACATATCTAAAATGAAGGTATAACCCTTTGTAATAAAACCAGAAGCAGGCTTTAACCTGCTTGCCTGCCATACTTTATGTAATTTGGATTTGTAGAAATAGTCAACTTACAGAAACTTATTGAAAGGATTTAATCCTCTCCATCATTAGATTCTTCCAAGTGGCACACAATTTCTCTCTAATTTAAATTTTCTTTAAAATAATGAAAGATAAATTTCATATGTTATAGTACCAATAAGAAACCTAAAGTCTCATTTCATTGAGAACTGTTCTTGACTTAATGTTGCTTCCCTGAGTCAGTTTGATGGCACGTAATGAAACTCACTTTGGAGTTAAAAAATATCAGAGAAGCTGTTTATTTTCTCTACAGGTCTTCAATTATTCTTGGTTCTGTTTTCTTTAATAGGTACAATTTTAGAATAGATTTTTATCTACTATCACTAACGATCCAGTTTTCCTGGGGAAGGCTTCAGAGACTCATTTATTGACTTTCTTTCAGGCCTAGGCAAGAAAATGTTAACCTTTTGGCCTTTCTCTGGTATAAAACATGAGTTTCATTTTTCTTTTATTTGTTGTAACAAATTATAATTTGCAGTAGGGTTTCCTTGGATAATTATGGCCAGATTGAAATTGGAGAGATGTTTAAGACTTCATTACCTTTGAAAGAGTTTTAATTTTTAATATCCCTTCAAGAAAATAGTTACATATATACTAACCATTTTAAAAAGATATAAAAGACAAAAGAATTGTTAAAAGGATTAACAATTTTAAAAGGTATATAAATGTAACATTTAAATGTAACATTTTAAGAAGTATATATCCAACTCATTACCCAAGTTTATCTGTATAACATATAGTCAATCTATTTTTGTTTCCAAAAGTATATTTTTTATTCTTTAGAACAAATAAAATAGAATAGTACTATGATTTATTTTAAGGATATTTTTATTTTTATATATTTTTAAATTTCGATTCATTGTACACAAATAGAGTACAACTTTTGTTCCTCTGGTTGTACACAAAGTAGAGTCACACAGTCTGTGTAATCATACATGTACACAGGGTAATGAAGTTTGTCTCATTCTATTATCTTTCCTTTCCCCCGTCCCCACCCCACCCCTCCTTTCCCTCTATACAATCCATCCTTCCTCCATTCTGCCTCCCCCATTCCCTGTTATGTATCATATTCCACTTATCAGTGAAATCATTTGACATTTGGTTTTTTTGGGATTGCCTGATTTCACCTAGCATGATATTCTCCAACTTCATCCATTTACCTGCAAATGCCATAATTTTATTCTTCCTTATGACTGAATAATATTCCATTGTGTATATATACCAGTTTCTTTAACCATTCATCTATTGAAAGGCATCTAGGTTGGCTCCACAATCTAGCTATTGTGAACTGAGTTGCTATAAACTTTGATGTAGCTGTATTATTGGCACCAAATTAGACAGGTAGACCATGGTACAGAATAGAGGACACAGAGACAAAACCACATAAATACAGTTATCTTATACTAGATAAAGGTGCCAAAAACATACAATGGAGAAAAGATAGCATCTTCAACAAATGGTTCTGGGAAAACTGGAAATCCATATGCAGCAAAGTGAAATTAAATCCCTATCTCTCACCCTGTACAAAACTCAACTCAAAATGGATCAATGATCTAGGAATTAGACCAGAGACCCTTCACCAAATGGAAGAAAAAGTAGGCCCAAGTCTTCATCATGTCAGCTTAGGACCAGACTTCCTTAACATGACTCCCAAAGCACAAGAAATAAAAGCAGGAATCAATAAATGGGATAGATTCAAACTAAAAAGCTTTTTCTCAGAAAGGAAGCAATCAACAATATGAAGAGAGAGCCTACAGAGTAGGAGAAAATCTTTGCCACAAGCACTTCAGATGGAGCACTAATCTCCAGAATTTATAAAGAACACCAAGAATACAAATAACCCAGTCAATAAATGGGCTAAGGAAATGAACAGACACTTCACAATAGAAGCTCTACAAGCAATCAACAGATATATGAAAAAATGTTCAACAGCTCTAGTAATAAGAGAAATGCAAATCAAAATTACCCTAAGATTTCACGTCATCCCAATTTGAATGTCTATTTTCAAGAACAAGCAATAATAGGTGTTGGCGAGGATGTGGGGAAAAGGTACACTTGTACTTTGTTGGTAGGCAACCACTCTGGAAGGCAATTTGGAGATTCCTTAGAAAACTTGGAATGGAACCACCATTTGACCCAGCTATCCCACTCTTAGGCCTATACCCAAAGGATAGGACTAGTGTTACAACTATAATTTTATTATAGTTTTATTTATACTGTTCAGAATTTGCTCTACTTGGCAGAAAATGGTGAGATAATGTATTATGGTTAATTTTGTCAACTTAATACAATAATAAAATTCCAATCCTCACTTTGATATGTGTCGATATTAGTCATTGATTATAAAAAATGTAATTGGATGGATGAAGAGGGGTTGTTATCTCAGATGAAATATGGAGACGGCATGGTCACACTTCATGCTCTGGACAAGCAGGTATCACCGGAAAAGGGATAAGAAGTGCTGCAAGATGAGGCCAGTTGGAAATGAATACATTTAGAGAAGTTTGGTTAGGTGACTTTATTCAATATTTGGGGATTCTTCTGAAGTAGAGTGTTCTCTTTGGAAGAAGTAACTGTGTGTATCATCTGAACTTAGGGTTCAGAAACCTAGATTAGACAAAAGGATAAAATCTGGGAAATTGAAATATTATGACAGAACAAAAACGTGGTAAGAAATAGATTCTGAGCATGCACTTTCAGGGTCATGTCTTTAGGAATGGCCAAACACCTGGATTTGCCGGTTTTGCTATTTCATTATTAATAATAGGAAGATGATGATGAAAATTGGTAGGTAGGGAAAATAACACTGCTCAAAGGTCCTGAGAATTAGTCATCATAGGGAAATGGGAGAGCAGAAGAGCTGGAAAGGAAGAGTGGGTGGGGTATCCAGGATGTAGGTCCTCAATAGTAAGCGTGTGAAAGGAGACTGGGACAGGGGGCAGGACCCTAACACACAAGGGCAGTTAGACTTGTATTTCATTAAGAAGCCAGATGCAGGATCAAAAGGTAGAAAGTACTGAATAAGGAGACATTTCAGTTCCAAATTAGAACTCATTTCCTCACTTTACTATATAAAATTTGAATTAGTGAGATCACCAGGGAGTGAAGCCCACATAAGTAGAATTATATAAGTAGACTTAATTATCACTACTAAGGTTTCCTATAGTGTGTATAAGAGGCAATGAAATTGCATCTCAGTCTTCCAACGTTTTAATGGTTAATATTTTTCTTAGTGGGGAAGGGGGGGAAAGGTGTGGTCAGTAGTTGTTAAAACCCAACTTGAGATGGTTTTGAGAGAAGTGATGATAAATTGTGTAAAGTTTGACTTGATGTTGATTCAATGTCTTCTGCCATCTCTTTGGTTATCAGAACTGGTACCTGAATGCAGCAAAGAAAAGCCCTGACCTGGATCCATATGGCTTCACTTGAAGTTTTGGGAAATTCAGATTCTTAACCTCATGAGCTTGACCAGGATTTTAGTTATGATATACTTTTAATAAGATGGTAGTGCTGCTGATTTAGCTCTGAATTCATTTCTCTAGGGCATCATTTATCTAAAAATTGCTTAAGTATTAGGAGCATTGCTGTGCCTCCTGTTTTCATGTGAATAATTTTAATATTCATTTTTCAAAGAAATGAGAGCAAACTTCATTATAGATAAATCATAGTTCAATAATTGATAAACATTAATTATCATGTCATTTAAATTACCAATTGAGCTATCTCTATAAAATTGATTAAGCAATTGGGGAACATTTATTGGTCATATGTGCAAAGACTTTGGAGTTAGACACGGTGGGAGGACAAAAAGATATAGTAGACACTCCCACTGAACAGAATAAGGCTGTCAGAGAAGACATATGTCCCTTGATGTAATGCATATATTATAAGCTCTCTAATAGATTTTTTTAAAGTGGAAAAATGTAAGAGAATAAGAAAGTTCCAAAGTGCTAGTAGCATTTTGAGCAATACCCATTATTAAGAATATTTAATAGGGAGAATTGAAAAGGAACATTTTTTTTTGTTCATTTTACTTGTACATGACAGTAGAATGTGTTTTGACATATCATACATCATGGAGTATAACTTCCAATCTTGTGGTTGTACATGATGTGTAGTTACACTTAATGCTCATGTATTCATATATAAACATAGGGAAGTTAGGTCCAGTTCACTCAACTGTCTTTCCCATTACCATCCTCTGTCCCTTCCTCCATTCCCCTTGTCTAATCTGGTAAACCTCCACTCCCTGTCCCCACCACCTACTATTAACCAGTATCCACATATCAGAGAGAACCTTCTATCTTTGATTTTTGGGATTGGCCTATTTCACTTAACATGATAGTCTCCAGTTCCTTCCGTTTTCAGGAAAATGCCATAATTTCATTCTTCTTTAAGGCTGAGTAATATTCCATTGAGTATATATACCACATTTTCTTTATCCATTCATCTGTTGAAAGGCACCTAGGTTAGTTCCATAGTTTAGCTATTGTGAATTGAGCTACTAAACATTGATGTGGCTGCATTACTGTAGCAGGCTGACTTTTAAGTCCTTTAGGTATAAAACTAGGAGTGGGATAACTGGGCCAAACGGTGGTTTCATTCCAAGTTTTCTGAGAATCTCCGTACTGCTTTTCAGAGTGGTTGCATCAATTTATAGTCCCGCCAGCAATGAATGAGTGTACATTTTCCCCCACATCCTCACCGACACTTATTGTTGCTTGTATTCTTGATAATTGCCATTCTGACTGGAGTGAGATTAAATCTCAGGAGTAGTAGTTTTAATTTTCATTTCTCTAATTGCTTGTGACATTAAGTATTTTTTCATATATTATTGACAATTTGTATTTCTTCTTCTGTGAAGTATCTGTTTAGTTCCTTTACCAATTTATTGACTGGGTTATCTGGTTTTTGGTGTTAAGTTTTTTTGAGTTCTTTATATAACTGGGAGATTAATGCATTGTCTGAGTTGCATGTGGCAAAGATATTCTCCCATTCTGTAGACTCTCTCTTCACATTCTTGATTGTTTCATGTGCTATGAAGAAGCATTTCAGTTTGATAAAATCCCATTTATTGTTTCTTGATTTTACTTCTTGTACTTTAGGAGTCCTGTTAGGAAGTCAGTTCCCAAGCCAACATGATGGAGATTTGAGCTTACTTTTTCTTCTAGTAGGCACAAAGTCTCTGGTTTAATCCCTAGGTCCCTGATCCATTTTAGTAGAGTTTTGTGCAGGGTGAGAAATAGGGGTCTTATTTCATTTTATTTCATATGAATTTCCAGTTTTCCCAGCACCATTTTTTGGATCGGATATTTTTTCTCCAATGAATGTTTACAGTGCCTTTGTTTAGTGTGAGATAACTGTATTTATGTGGGTTTGTCTCTATGTCTTCTACTTTGTACCATTGGTCTTCATGTCTGTTTTGGTGCCAACACTATGCTGTTTTTGTTACTATAGCTATGTAGTATAATTTAAGGTCTGGTATTGTGATGCCTTCTGCTTCATTTTTCTTGCTGAGGATTGCTTTGGCAATTTTGGGCCTCCTGTTTTTTCAAATGAATTTCATGACTGCTTTTTTTTGTTTCTATGAAGGATGTATTTGGAGCCTTAATATGAATTGCGTGAAATCTGAATAGTGCTTTTGGTAGTATGGCCATTTTGATAATATTAATTCTACCTATCCAAGAACATAGGAGATCAAACAGAAACATTCTTAAAGAGAGGAGAACACACATTGTCTTGGGTAAAAGAATGAAGTCTGTGATCCGGAAATGTGAGCTTCTGGTGAGGATCTCCTTCAGAATCAGACCTTGCTTCCAGAAGGTATACTAGGGAAAGCAAGGGTTTTAGTTGCCATTTTTAGTGAAAAGATTTCTACTGTCTGTGTAATGTATATAACTAATGTATTTATGTATAAAAGCACAACAAAATAGTCACATATGAGTTGAAGCACAATTCTTCCTTGTAATCTTTCTTCCCACTCTCATCTCCCTGTCCTACCATCCTACCCAACTCTGAGCAACTCAGTGATAAGCCAGGTATCTTGGCTTTCAAAAGTAAACTTATAACCAAGAAATAGAGCCATCCAATATGGAGTGCTGTGTAGCATAAATTTGTCTTAATAATATACCATGACATCTTTATGCACTAGTACTTGTAAGCCTGTATGCTCCCCTTCTATATTGGCAGATTATATTCCATTGTGCAAATATTCTCTAATATGTTTCAAAACCCTTACAGATGTATATTTAACTAGTTTATAATTTTTCTCTTTTGCAAGTATGACTACTGCCCAATTCAATTATCAACCACCTTTTTTCTTGTATTTAATTACATCAATTCTTGAAGGCAATCCCACCATGAAGGGGTCATGCACGGCTTAAACTTGGATAAATATTGCATTTTGCCATTCAAAACGTTTTGTAAATGTGTCCTCCTGATATAGTGCATGAGAGTGCCTGTGTTGCCACACCCTGGCCAAAATGGCAATGACAATCATATGAATATTTGCTAATAGAATAGATTTTAAAAACAGCACATCTTTGTTTAAATTTATATTTGATTATCAGTGAAGTTAAATATCATTTTATTTGGTTATTTTCATTTATTTGCATTCCTTTTATTGTAAGGTTATCATTCATATATTTTGCTATTGTAAGGTGATGGTTCATGTATTTTGCCTCTTGTTCTACATGATATTGTTCATCTTTTTAAAATTATTGAATTGTAGGAATTCCTTGAGATTGTCTCTCATCTGTCATAGACCTTATGTGGTGAACTTTTTTCTTTGTTTAAATTCATCTGTTTTATGTTGTTTTTTTTCATTTAGAAATGTGAGATGTTAGTTGTTATTTTTGTCTGTAGTAAGAGTGCAGACTCGAACCAAATAATTTGGATTAAGATTTCAAACCCAGTGTTTGCTAACCACAACTTGATATCTTTTTTCCTTAGGTGTTCTTTCATATATTATTTCTTTTCTCATAGAAGGCTAGTCGGCACATGTAGGTCAACAGAAGTTTAGGTACTTAAACGGGTCTCTCTTGAACCCTCAATGAATCCTAGTTCTTCTTCTGGTTGTTATTTGTGTCAATTGACTTTCCTCAATCAAAAATTATTAACTTGTCATAATCCTATAATATCTTTTAATAATACTTTTTATTATGTCTTCAACTCTTATAAATTTTAATTGTATAACTTTAAAATTAACCACTTACAAAATGAATATACAGTGGAAATATTTGATGTTTAAGAAGAGAAGTGAAGAAACAAATTGTTATTCAAAATTTAAATATCAAGGCATTCAGAAAGCATACTGACTAACAGTTTCTAGAAAATTACTTTAGAATAATTTAGTTGACTGAAATACTTTTATGCCTGGTGAAAATAATTCATGTATAGCTCTCTCGGTTGTGATATTAATAAAAAACTAAAATCAAATATTATGAATCATACCCACTTCTCCATGTGTTCTACTACTACTACTACTACTCAATGAATTTGCAATTTTAATTCTACTTAAGAATAACATTTATCATGTAAGGCATGATTTTAGTAATAAACAAATTTTCTGTTGTTATTTTTGTATAAGGCAAGGATATGAATTTTTTCAAAACAAATAACTGATATTATCAATGCCATATATTAGATTATTCATTATTTCTTTATTTATTTGATATTCTTACCAAAAACCATGAACACACACATCCATTACTAATGGGGTTTCAAAAATTAGAACTTTCATCAGAAATTAGAAACAATGTAATTTATTTTTGTACATTTTAATAAACTCCATCAACATGCTGAATTCAATACATTTTATTAGTGATGTTAATTACCATTATTAGCATATGTAATTACTATTACATTAATACTGTTGTATTTTATATGATATCAGCATACCATCCATAACTAATGACTAATGACAAAAATATCTCTAAGTTTTATATTGTCATGTCATTTTTCTTTCTCCAGTTCATTGTCAAAAGCCTCCAAAACAATGAGGTATTATTATAATGAGAATGACAAGTTTTGATTTGTTCCTAACACTAAATGGGAACTACCTTTATGTTTCAAATATCAAAGAAATTTTGATTTTATGAAATCCTGGGAGACTTTAATTTGATTTTAAAGAAGTCATTTATTTAATTAGCAAAAAGATAATTCTTATTGTCATAAATTTGGTGAATTTGATAAAACAATGCAAGTAATATTAACTATTAATTTCAGAACTTCAAAATAATGAGCATTTGTGTTTTGGTGGGCATCTTAAGTTATTTATTTCCTATACTTAAAAATGCAGAATGAAGTTTAACATTTTTTTATTACATGGTTGTTTAGTAATAGCTATAGTTTTATGCCTGTAAAAAATAACAATGTTCCTGGAAGAGGAAGAAGGAATTTTTAATGGGGGAAGGCAAATAATCAGATCTATTCTTAAAAAAACGCCAGTGGTATGCTTAGGTGATGTAATAAAGTAAGAGAGTTGATAGGAAAAGCAATATATTGATGATTAAGTATATCAATTTATATTAGGCTTTGCTCTTCATAACACAAAAGCAATAAATTGTGGCTTGAATAAGACAAAACTCTCTCTCTCTCTCTCTCTCTCTCTCTCTCTCTCTCAAAAAAATAAAATCCCCCAAAATCTGAGGGTGGTTATTCTAAGTTGATATATCTTGGTGAGTGCATCATTCCACAGTGCTATCTCCTTGTCCCTCAGTGTTCTCAGCACACAAGCTCTGCCATAGGACAGTATAATACTTGAGCCTCAGCCAATGTCAGGTTCCTATTCAGTAGGAAGAAGGAAAGGATAAAGAATACCCACCCTTTCTTAATCGTATCCTTCCTGTAGATACATCAGTAGACTGGTCAGTAGTAAAGATAAGAAATAAGTATGATTTGAATGGGAAAAATAAAAATCAAAAAGGAATGTATACAAAAATTTATTGAAATTTAATTTTCATCTAATCTGTTTGTCACTTAATGTCTTAAAATATTTATTCTTGGCACCATAAGAAAAAAATTCTTAAAATTGGATTTAACTTAAATAGCAGAAAGCAAACCAATCTTCAGTATAAGGCTTAAGATTTTATATATGTGTATATTTGCAAAGATGCAAAGTATTTATGTCACCTCCAAAAAACTCCCTCAGGCCTCTTCCTGGTCAATACCTAGTGGATACAAAATATAGTAGATCCACTACTTAATTCTTATCAACAGACACATTCCATCTGTTCTGAACCTCACATAAATGCATTCACCATATATGCACACTTTGGTGATTATTTTCTTCAGTGAACATACTGTTTCTAATATTTATCCAGAAAACAACATATTTAAGAGGGAAAAGTACCTATCAACTAAAAAGAATGCAATTTAATTCCTTTGTGTAATCTAATAACATTTCCAAATAAAGCTCCCTATGCATATCCATCTAAAAATTAGGAAAGTGTGCTTAATTTACTTCCTCTGACTGCTGTTCTTTCAGTGAATATGGTATAACCAGCTGCATGATCATATGTAAGACAGAGTCAGAACAAAATTAAGAATTGCTTTGACACCTAAATCTAAAATACCCATTCATGTATGCAAGAAATTGCTCAGAATCAGCAAGATCGGTATCCTGAGAGTGAATAGGAGATTTGAACTTTTCAGGAAATTTGAATATCTTTCCAAAATTTAATGGTATTAATTTTCAAATACTTGATCAAAAATTTTATGTCACTAGGGAAAGTGAGGAGGGAGGAAAAGGCTAACATAAATGTTAAGTACTTGCATATTTGTCCATTCTTAAATTTATTTCAGAAGTATTTATGTACTTCTTTCTTCCTCAAAATTTCCTCATTATTATTCCAAAAGGGCAAATAAAGGATGTATTTAAGTGAGAAAAGTATGAGAAATAATTAAAATTATCAACAAAACAGAGAAATTTAAAGACCCTTTGTAACCATCAAAGTATTGGATTATTCAGTTCTTTAAAGCAAGTGCTCTGCACTCTTAACATTTCTAGGTAATTAAATGGGCTCTGTAGTTTGGCTATTTTGACTATAATCTTGCTGATTTGGATGGTATTTTATTAATGATATCTCAGGGGGAAGTTGCAGTAGCCTGAAAATCAATGAAATATTAATAATCAACAACCAAAGAAATGCAGATATGTCTGCTTTGGATTTAAAAAATGTGACCTGCATCTTCTTTACATTTTAAGCATTTAATTTGTATTTTGTTTGCATTTGTATTTTATGCATGACAGTGCACACCATGGAGTGGGAATTTTGTAGGAAATGCAATGCACATACTGTTTGGTTTCTGGAAAACTTTTGTGCAAAGCATTATTTTGGCAATTTGATATATTTGGGGTTAACAGAAATATTTTTGTACAGTAAAATAAATGATCTATATGTTTATCCAAACACAATCCTGAGATTCCTGAGAAATATCTGAACTTCTTAACTTCCAATGAAAAACAAATGCCTCATCTAGAGAGTGGAGGATTGCTGACCTGCTGAGGAAGAAACTGTTACTCTCTGGCAGTATAAGACAATAAAAGTCCTAAAAGGTCCAGTTTCCATTCATAAAAGGAAAGGACTCCACCTATTCTCTGATATCCCTTTACTGTTGAGAATAGTACTGGTCCATAAAGGAACTATACAGATACAAGGATCTGAAGTACAGATGACAAGATGACATATGACCGATCCTAAATGTCTCCTAGCTTCTCAGTACAAATACCATCCTCACAGTCATTTTGAATTCATTATTTGGAAACCTAACTTTAGGCAATTATAAAACAAACATCAGGACTTAATTATAAAGACCCAACAAACATATAACTCTAGAAATAAGAAGTGTAGGCAGTGATCAAGAGTAGATAAGAAAAAGAATAAAGTTGAACAAAGATGAAAAATAAATACGGATCTCAATGCTTTAGTCAGATTATTGAAGACAGTTTTATTAATTCAGCAAAAAGAGATTAGAGTTTTTTATCAAAATATCCTATGTAGTCTCTATTCTTCATTGTAAATAGACATAATTAGCAAAATGAGAACATTTATATAAAGCATGGAATTATTTTGAACACATTAATTTGATATATTGTTAAAGTCTTAATGTCTCTTTTGGAGAATCAAAGTGAAGATTTGGATGCCTATTCGTAAATACCAAGAGTTGTAATTATACTCGATTTTTTAGTAGGCAGAGTATCATTATCTATTTTTTAGAAAACATTCTTTGACTCAGTTACTTCACCTTTGAGTACTTACACCACAAAAAAACTTAACTCACCGGGAGAAAATACAGTTATGAGGAAATTTTCATTTTTGATGATAATGAAAAATTGGAAACAATCAAAAATCTCATCTCCATCTCTCTATATATTTATATGTATATATATGTATATATGAACACACATAATAAAGGTACATTTGCTCATTTAAATATTATAGTTATATGAAAGAATTACCTAGTTTTTCTACTTTTACTGAAAAGGAAAATTTCCTTCAATATACCGTTAGTGAAAATTGCTAGCTGTAGAGAATTTAGAACTTTTGGGAAACAACTTGTGTAAGTATGTACAAATAGTGAAAATCTTTAGGGAGTGTGATTCTGCTAATCTTTTTTACTTTCTATATTTATACAATTTTTGATGGTGATGAATTACAGAGAAGAAGTTTGTATTGGCATCTTACCCAACATTTTTTTTTTTTTTAATGTAAGAAATTTCCTGAAATTGAAAGAAGCTGTTGACTTCAACACAAGTTCTGGGAAATGCAAGTAACCATATGTGCGACACATTCCAGAGGTCATTGGTGCATTATTACCTATACAATTTTCAGATCTTCTCCAGGATCCTCCCACTGCTAAGAGTTGGATTCTGAGAGGCAAGAGAAGATGCAGACTCTGCCCTGTGGAAATACAGAGGTTTAACTTCCCTTGGCACTCCAGCTACAATAACAGGAAAATCCATTCTCTCTTTCCTGCCCTGAATGAATCCTTCCCATGGTCCCTTCACACTTAAAGTATATCAATAGGAAACCACTAAGAATTTCACATTCTGTAGATGTATTTCACAGTGTAACCACAAATAGGGTCATTTATTTGAATTCATCATTAAAAAACATTTAATCAGGAAATATTTTCTATGCTGTTGGTCCGTAAATAAAGTGGATCTAGTTTTCCCTCCACCTTATGAAGATTATCAGGAAAACCAAAAAGCTTGGAGAATTAACATACATATAAATTGTTTTACTCACAAGGAAGTAAACTTATAATAGGAAAATTGTAGAAAATAATATGCATGCTTTATTTCTAAGTGGATTCAAATAACTTTGTGGGATCAATTTCCATAATATATTAACCTTAAAATATATTGTCCTGTTATTCAACATGTTCTAACGTGATGACAATTTTATTTTTCATTAAAACCAGAGAAAAAGTAATTTCTGGTAATTTGAAAATCTTATTTTCTCTAGAAGCTAAGGGGATTGCATACTGCTAACTCAGAACATCTTAACAAAGGTCTAGACTCACAATTAGTCTTCTGAAAAGACATTGAAAATAAAACCTTATTTCCCTTTGACATTTGCATACATTTCCACACAAAACCATACATAGGTACACATAAAATTCTATTATCCGGCTCACTGCAAAATAATTCATTGGTAATATTTTCTCTGTGTACATTATATCCATCCATGAACCTGAATATTGTAATTTGTGATGTGGAAATGTTTTAACAAACTGAGCATTAATTATAACAAGATCAAATACCAAGACTTTACAGCAGTACTAATGATGTGAAAGGTTTTAGCCTTTTCATATATATATATATATAGACACACATATATTCATTCAATGGAATGTTATTTAAAAAGTGTGGACTGATATTTTTAGTCTAGAGTTAATTAATAATTCATTCTTGATAATCATTAAAAGCAATTATTAAAATGGATGTCTGACTTCACAAAGCTTAATACTAAAATGCATGCTAATTTAATCTGGTGAGTTTTATTTGTGGACCTGCTCCTTGTACCCTCTGCACCTCTTAACAACTTCCTATCTTTGGAAATACTCTCTCTCTCTCTCTCTCTCTCTCTCTCTCTCTCTCTCTCTCTCTCAATCTCTCTCTCTCTCTCTCTCTCTCTATCTCTCTCTCTCTCTCTTTCTCTCCCCCCATATTTCTCTAACAGTAAACATATGCAGTGTAATCTTATGAATCTGTGTTTATTAGGTTTAGGACTGCCTGCACAAATAATGCTAATAGCCACATATATTAGTTCAAGTTTTCATCAACATCCTGTGATTTTTTTTAAGATAGAATTTTAAAAGCTATTTGTGATAGAAGTCTGTATCCTTAGTTTATGAAGAAAAACATGCTTAGAAAGATTTTGTTTTCATTAAGATTTCCTTATGCACTTTTGTATGAGATTTCAAGTGTCCTCTACTTACTGCTAGGGAGAGCTGTTTTATATAGATGCAACACATGGGCATAGCTATGGCTCCATGCTCTAAAATTTTTCCACAGTAAAGTCTGAATGTTATTAGTATTTTACCTTGATGTCAATGTACTATTATTTGGAAAAGCCCTTTTCCAAAAGTAATTTTTTTAAACAATTGATAAAGTGATGGTTTCTAATCAGTTCATCGGCATAAATCAAATCCATTAATACTAGAAAACATGGTCCCAATGAAAAGGAGTTACATCGAATATCTTTTGATTGCTTAGAGGAGCTAACGATTCTGGACTAAGGCCTTCTTCCTCCCTATCCAGTGTTTTTCTTTATTCTCCTGGTCCTATGCTCTGTCTTTCCCACAATTTTTCTAGGGAAGTTATTTCCTGACTGACAGTACAAAATATTCTGTGACCTTGACTATGAAAAGTATAATACTCAAGATTATGTTCTCATAGTAAACTGTAGCTTCTTAGGAGTCAGTCAAAGTCTGATTAAAATTTTGTGAGAAAAAAATTTATATCAGGTTTTATCACCAAGTTTGCTATATGACAGAAACTAAATAGCTGTTTTAATAGCTGTTTTGGGAATGAGTACTGATGATACTGATGATGAGAGGTCAACCTAGATCAGACATTCTTAACCAAAGCCCAATTCCTTTACCACACAGTTCTGTAGACATGAGGTTTCTCACTAATGCCTATAATATTCATTGAGGGAGGAAACTGGGAATATGTAAGTTGTTCATTTTTTAAAATTTTGTTTTGAAGGGGTGAATAAGAGGGCATTCTAACTTGGGAGATCCTTTTTTATATTTTATTTTTATTTTTTACAGACTTTATGTAAAGATCCTCTTGATATTCTAATCTATGTCTTCCATATGTATTATAACATTTTATTTATATGAAGTTTCTTATATTACCACAAAAATTGCTAAAGATTTTTGAATTGCTCTATTGAAACTTATTACTGATTGAGATTAGAATATTAATCTTTTAATAATTTACTTTCTGATAATTTGGAAATCTCCCTTCTGTGCAGGACTCTATTTCATAACACTTTTAAAAATAATATAGATATCTCAATAAAAGTTATATCGTGGTTTCAAAATAGTAGACAATGATAATAAGAAAACATTTCAGTGTAAATGTCTTTACATTTACACTGCTAAGTGTAATAATTTTTAATTAAACTCTTAGAAGGACTATTATAACTGAATAGTAACTATAGGAAAAAGAAAAAACTGGTAGACCATACAGGAAAAAGAAAGTAACATAGGGAGAAAGAAAATAAAAAGATATGGGAACTGAGAAGAATGCTAGAAAAACCTCATCTCAGGGAAGACAGTGAACTATTTATGAATCTGATAACCTGTGTCATAAGTACTCAGAATTCTATCAGTTCTCAAGAAAATTATAACCAGGAGTGCACCAGATAAGTTATTTGCATCCATGGAAGTTTAAATGTAATATAGAATAGACATTAATGGAGCTATTTTAAGAAAAAACTCCTGTGCAGTGTTTAAAATTCATGGAGAGTGATATACTAAATATATGAATATAATTTGTATGTATGTGATATTCTATTAGAAAAAAATAGTATGTACATTAAGTACACTCTAGCAAAACATGAAAATGTTATGCAGTCACGTTTTAGAGATGTTTTATACAATGTATTTTAAACAATGTGATTTCATTTTTGCAATAATTTGCCTAATTTAGTTCAAAAAACATTTATCAAAAACTCTCTGTATACCAAGCAATATGCTAGGCACCAAGGTTACTTAAATAACAAGTTGGCCTCCACAGTCCAATAACTCACTTTCTCATAATGGTAGAGATAGAATGTCAGCAGGCCGTAATTCTACCAAGTGATAAAATGCTATAATAAAGATACAATCATTGTTATAGGATAATAACTGGGAAGGTTGGAGATACCATGTTAAATGGGGTTACATTTAAGTTAAATGTTTCAGAGACCAGCAGGCATGCCCTGGTGCAAGAAGAAGACAGGTCAAGTAGACTCTGGCAGATAAGAATGATGGTAAAAGAACTAGTAATCATATTACAATAGTCAATCTTGTGCCAGCTACTGCTATAAGCAAATGTATGTGTGACATCATACGATCTGGCTTCAGTGCTTGAGATCTTAGCTACTGCACTATGCTGTACTTCATAATATAGTGTTTGGGCAGGATTGAAGCTATTCAGTGTGATTGGAACATAGAAGTCATGTGAAGGACTGATTAAAAATTAATGAAAAGGGGCTTATATGCTAGGTTGGGGATGTTTAGAAATTACCTGAAGAAAAAATAGTAAATTACCAAACATTTTTATATAGAGAACAGCATGACGATGCTTTTATTTTAGAAAATATTAAGGCTAAGATGGCTGTTGCATCAGAACTGGTGAGGAAAATTGGGGTTCAGACATGGTGAAAGTGATGAATTTGAGGGATCATTTCAGAAATCAGGGGAAAACTGAGTTTAAAAAGTTGAGAGATAAAATAGAAAAAGGATGAACTATGACAAAAAGTGATTATTTAAGTGTTTATTCATTGAATCATTCAATGTGTTTTACAATATGCAACATAAAATAATGGAATATAGAGTTTCAATATCATAAGGAAAACCGAAAGGAATAAATCGGGATTTCTTTTATCAAAGAACAATCCAATAGCTCAGCTACAGGGCATATGCCATTGGCAAAAACATGATAAAATGAATATTTATGAATGTTAATTATGATTTCAAATATAATTGTGTATCTTTCATTTATGTCTAACATATTCAACATGGCTCCTCTCTACTCTGCCATCTAGACTAAAAGATGCATATGAAACATTTATGCTTTTCTTCAGAAGATCAGGCATATCAGAAAGATCCCTGGCAGATAACTATAAAACAATGCTTGTCATTATCCACCAATGAAAACAAGAATGCTGAACTCATGAAACCTGGAGAAACGTAGTTAAAGTTTATAGAGCTTCCTTAATTTCTCAGTTCATAATGTTTCAAGTGTAAGATTTATATGAGTTTAACACTTGCTGTTTGCTAGAAACCCTTTATCTTCCTTTAAGCTAAACTTACAGCTATTCTCTATGAAGTCCACCACCCTAAAGAAAGGCATATTTTACTCTTTTCAAAACCCATCTGGTTCTTTCCTATCTAAGAAAACTGACTTCAAATCTACAGGGATAGACATTAATCAGAGGAAGTGTTGCTACCCAAGAAAACTCTCCAGTGTATAGTTCTGAATGTCATGGTACCATCTGATAACTTAAAATGTTTCAGAGATTTTATCTCCTTCCTGAACAGATTCCATGATTGTAATGGTGTCTTCTTCCAAGGATGCTAATGATTTCCAGAGCAAAGTTGTTGAGGTCTTCAGTCGTAGAGATTAATTACTAAGGGGTATATTGAGCATAATTAATGCAAAAGCTGGAAAAACATGATTTTAATATGAACTTTTATTATATGTAATAATTGTTATGGTTAGAATATATAGCATCCTCCAGAAGCTCATGTGTGAAACAATGCAAGAATGTTCAGAGGTGAAATGATTAGATTATGAGAGTTCCAAACTAATTGGTGTATTAATCCACTGATATGGATTAACTGGATGGTAACTACAGGCAGGTAGGCTGGGCTGGAGGAGGTAGGTCACTGGTGTGTATATATTTTGTCCCTGGTGAGTGGAGCTCTCTTTCTCTGCTTCCTGGTTGCCAAGTCCTGAGTGGCTTTCCGTTTGCCATACCTTTCCACCATGATGTTCTGCCTAACGTTAGGCCTAGAGCTATGTGGTCACCTAAACGCAGACTGAACCTCTGGTACTATGAACCAAAATACACTTCTATTTGTCTAAGTTGCTCTTGTCAAGTATTTTGGTCACAGTGACAATAGTTGACTAATACCATAATAAACAGTATTTAAGTTATTCCATGAAGATTCAGTCTAAAGCTGACCTGATAAAAAGAAAAAGAAAGTAAATTATAAAAATACACACACACACACACACACACACACACACACACACAGAGTAATCCATGTTATTTTCATAATTATCTTTAAAGTCTTAGAATATTTGATACTTATACCACTTAAGTTTATAATTTATTATTTGGTAATTATTTTTCACCATTTTTCTTCATTTATTTTATGCTTAGTTGTCACATAAATCCTGAATGATGTGCATGTTTATATTATTCTGAATTTTACTGTGTGCAGATCCATGTATTTGCAGAAACGTTCCATCTTTGCAAATGATTATAAGATAATTTACTGGAGAAAATATGAGTTTCAGGACCATTTGCCAATTTTCTGCCCGAATTGTTGTTTTTATATAGCTGAATCAAACCCTTAAAGTAATATGAATAGCTGATAAAATAATACTATGGTCTCATTCTTTATCCACATTGGACAAAATAAACAAATATATAGAATGATTTCCCATTTTATACACTTCATATTCTTTGACAGGTTAGATTATTAATATTTCTCAGATTTCAGATACTTGAAAAGCAAAATAAAAACCCTAGGTAATTTTAGATCATTGTGTTTTAAATCATAGGTGTATTGCCATATTTTAAATTTATGTTTGTCCTTATTAGCAAATAATACAGAATATTTATAAGAAGACAAACTTCAATAATACTTTTAAAGAATAGTGTGATTAATATTAGTCACAGATTCTCCAGTGCTATTTTCCCAGCTCAGTTTTAAATATCTATTTGCTTCCTCACTTAAATAATTACACTTGATTTTAAGTTAAGCATGTATAATCCTTAGGTTTCAAATTCTGCTTGCAGCAGTGTTTTCATTATGAAGAAATTTGAGTGCCCCTTTATAAGGGTTTATCCAAAGGCTGTGCTTATATTTCTACAGTAATACAGAATGGTAGAGCTCTAACCAAACAATTTGGAAATCTTTAGGAATGATTCCTGGGTTTCTAATACTAGATTCTACAAAGCATTTATTGAGGTAGGCATTGTGTAAGTGTTCTTAGGCAGGAATAAACCAGTCATGGGCATGAAACAGAACACAGTCGAAAGAATAATAAAAGAAGGAGTGACTGGAGATAAGTTCAGAGAGGAGCCCTGGGCAGGATCATAGAATACTTTTCATAGGTCACAGCATTAGTTTGCTTTTAATTCTAATTACAAGAGGAAGCAATTATAGCTCTTAAAAGGGGCATACTGTTATTTATTTTACATTTTGAAAAGAGTTAAGAGGCTCTCACTTTCTTCCTGGGGAGTATGATATTCAGATGAAAATAATGTAGCTATTTCATAATCTATTTTGGACTTAGAACTGGAAAGAAGTGTGGTTGGATTGGGTTAGAAATAAGAGACTCCTTGCTGTTCAGTTTGAGTAAATGGGTGAATGAAAATGCACTTTACTAACATGGAAAAGCTGATGGAGAAGTATTTTGGGGTTGTGGGATGATTGGTTGTATCTAATTGACATTCAAGTAGTCGGAGTGCTTTTTCTTCTTTGAGAGTCTCTCTTGAATTAAATCACAAAATCTAACATTAGACTAATAAGATTGATTTCGTTTTGCATATTACCTTCTGGTCCTAACATCACACTTCTGTTACAACTTATCAAAGCAAAATTATGTTTTTTTACAATATAGATAAAATTATTATCAAACCATTTTACCTAGGCAGAGAATCATCCCCTGAGTGGTTTTAATTGAACACTTCAGTTTAGATATAGATACTTGAAGAAAGAATGTGGGAGATAACTAAGGAGACATCAATTCAAAGACAAATTAGGAAGGACCACATACATTTCACTAGAACCGTTTATTCTCACGGTCATGACAGACTTGGAAAAATTGGAGCAGTAACAGAGAAATCTTCAGAATGTATACACTTTATTTAGTTCATTTGCAAAAACATTGATAAATCTTTAGACTTTGTAGTAGATATCTAGAAGGAAGAGCCAGAAGAAATGATTTCTACAGTTAACTTTCTATAGTTAACTGGCACTAGGAGAATTCTCTTCTCTCTTCACCACTCTTCCCAAGTCCCTCCATACACAAATGTAGAAGATTTAGAATGGCTATACATACCCAATGACTGCTTATTGGGAAGCAAATACAATTAAATACATTCAATTGCATGCTTGAAATTAGTATGTGGAGGACATCCCAAGAAAAATTCAAGTTTAAAAACTTTGAATGATACTGTATTTTTTCTATTCAGGATCAAACCCTCAGTAAAATTAAAGGTTTTTTTTTTTTGTTTGTTCTCATGTTTTTCATATTTAGTAACATTTCATTTTTGCCCTTTTATGTCTGATGTATTTGTTATTATAGTTTAAGCCAGTGATGGATAAATCTAGAAATACTACTAGTTTTCTAACTAGTTACTTTGATTTTAGTATTACTCCACTTCAATTTAAACCTGTTTCAAATATGGATCATTCTAAAAACCTATTTTGATTAATTTATTTTTTAGGAAAGCATTTTATAGTATTTATTTATTGTGATATAATTTGATATAAAATATTTAATTTCCTCTGGATATTCAAACCTGCCAGATATCAAACCTGAAGAAGCAGCAGAGAACTTGAGAGACAAGGTAAGAGAGGCTGCTATACCTCAGCATTTGAGGAACCTAAGACATCACCCAGGACTTTCATCCCAGGATACATTTTAACTATTTCCGGTGCCCTTTCACCCCACTCCTAAGTCCTGGGAGAAATGTAGTATAGAGAGACTGGACAGAAAGGTTGAGGTAGTTTTGAGGCCCAGATAATTTTCCAAAGTTGTAACTGCAGCAAAATTGCATTGTTGATGTTTGGAAAAATAAAAAAAATTCAAATATGTAATGCCATATCTCACCTGCCTTTGCAGTGCAACACTACTCCTGGGGAACAGAAGGCAGGATTGGATAGGGAGGAAGGAGATGAAGTAACGTAAGGCAAAAGTAGGTACCAGGTAGCCCTGGTCTCAGCTGGCCAGAAGGCCACAGTCTCACCCTGGACTCACCAGGCAGCCCTAGTGTAGGTCTTTCAACCTTCATGGCTGTGGGACTATTTCCTCTCACTCCTTTCCTCCCACCTAACTACTTATAAAATGTCCAAACTTGAGTCACATGTTGCCCAAGAAACCAAAATTGAGTCACATGTTGTCCAAGAAACCAAAATTGAAATTCCATATACAAACAAATCATAAACAGAAATCTGAGGCTTAGAGAAAGAGCTGAGAGGCCAGGAGCTCTTTGGGTACTCAGAAGACTCCTATCCTGAGGACTTATGAGGAGGGGAAGATTGGGAGGTTTGACTTACAAACACCCCAGCTCCACTGAAGATGATGTGGACCTGGGAAGACCAAACACCAGGTAGAAAATAACTGACTGGTGTGAGGTATCACAGTTCAAACTCGGGCCCAGAAGTTCCATGACCTAAAAAGAGACTTGAACACTTCTTGCTGGCCATTCTGCAGATTTCCAAGAGTCAGCGGTAAAGTTGATTTTTCAATTGATGCAGAATGCCAATTAGGATCTCCTGTAGGGTCTGAGGCTCACAGTTCTCTTCAATCCAGCTGGAAACACAGGCTGACAGCTCTTGGAAGCTGGTCACAGAAATGGAGGCATTGAAGGACTCAAACAGGGAGTCCATGACACCTTGAAATACATTGAACTTGACCTGGTCCTCCCCTTTGTGGGGGTTGTCCTGATGTGCCTTCACAATTTGCTTATATTTCACTTTCATTGTCTCTAGATCTGTGACATTTTTGTGTACTATGGACACCTTCTCTTCCTGATTTTTATTCTCCTTGTTCATAAACTGGATGTAGTCAATGGTCTTCTGTAGAATGATGGCTTTGCTGAGCTTTGGGGAGTCAATGGAGCAGGCCAACTGCTGGCAGTTGGAAACGATGGTCTGAAGATCATCATAGCCTCTCTTGAAGGCATCCCTCCTCTTCTGCTCCTACTGGGGGTATGCAGCAGGTCTTCGTAGGATTCCTTGTAGGACTCCTGGTGGTAATCACTGTCCTCATCATCTGTGTTGGGGACAGAAGAGGAATTGGTGGAACCAATGCTATTAGCTCTGGACACCATACTTCCCTTAATGGTGTTTTCTACAAAAAACCCAGGGAACAGGTTGTTGTCACTGGAGGTGTACTCTGCCTTGACCCAGGGATCCTTGGGAGAGGTGCCTGGTTCCACTCTCCTGGACCTATCCAACTGGAAAACCTTAATTGATCTTTAACAGATATACACTGAGCACATCTGTGTTTCAGGTACTATTCTGGTTATTTAGAGTCAAACAAAACCCCATGCCTTGTGTAATACAGATGAGAAATCCTGTGACTGACTCTATTTCTTTTTGGAGTAGCGAGATATTAAAGTAATTTTAATGTGTTCAAAATGAGTGAAAATGTTGGGTAAGTGTAATTATGTAACTGTGAAGACAGAAAAATTAGTACATCATAGATTTGGTGATAGAGATCTTAATGTTTTGATTTGATATACTCGTGTTTAAACACTTTGACTTAGATATTTTAAACTGTGGGTCTTTCATTAGCTATTGTTCAAATGTCTGTAATACAATTTCTAGAAAATGAACCTTTTCATAACAAACTTACCAAAATGAAATTTCATGATAACTAGAATTTACAAAGTATTTTTGAATTTTCTCATTTGTGTTATTATCTTCCATAAAACCTTAAGCAGGCATGTTGTCATCTAACTGTGTTTGTGCTTACAACAGAGAAGGTAGGAATTTGAGTGGAAAATAATTTTATTAAATCAATGCATATGTTAATTTAGTTACTTAATTTGTCCAGTACTCTATATGGCTGCAAACAGCCATCCTGTAAACTGTATGGAGAGTTTCGACTTCACATTCTCTATCACTTTCTGAGCTCTCTGGACAATGCATTACTTTGCTATAGTAGTTCAAATTGGGCAAGGACTTCCTGGACCCAACCACCAGCATCTGGACAAGTATATGGCCTTCAGATGAGCTCCTGGGCAGTGCCAAGGAGAGTCCCAGGTGCAGGAACTTGTTTTCTTTGTTCTGGGTTTAGGACAGTAGTTTGGAAACCCCCAAAGGCCCATGGGTGTTGTACAGCTGTCCCTGCACAGTGATGGCAGGGAAGAGGAGTCTGGGATCTCAAGGTCCAGATGCCAAGGTTGAAAGACACAATAGCAGTGGCAAGCTTGGAGAGGAGGAGTGGGGAAAGTGGCCAAGGCCATAGCACACATGAAGTTTTAAAAAGGAATCAAGAAATGGTCAAATGGTACAAAATCTCACAGAAGAGGAATACATAAGTGTGCATATGTATATGTATGTGTGTGTGTGTGTGTAAAACTTATATTTCAAAATGTGGTAAATATAATTAATAATAAATTATCATATATTTCAAAATTCATAAAAGAAAATTTCACATCTTCTCACCATAGAAAATGTTAAACACTTGCAGTGATGATCATGTTAATTAGCCTGATTTAATTATTATATATTATATTCATAAATGATATCACCTCAAACTTCATACATTTATACAATTATAAACTATCAACTTGCATAATAAAAGAAAAACTTGTTTTCAGTAACACATAGAAGAAAAAAATCCTCAGACACATTTTTCAAGGCTGGGTGATAAGGAAATCTAGAGCTGGTGGTGGAACTTCTGGGAACAGACATGCCTGGTGGTCTTGATTCCTTTTGCTGCCAACAGGACTGGACTCTCCAGGTTTTCTCCCCAGCCTTCCAATAGGCTGCTGTGGGGCCTACCAAGAAGAAGGAAGCAATATATATATATATATAAAATAATTCATTCTATTATTTCTCCTGTGAACATATAGAAACTTCTGAATGTAAGCCCTCCATAGTAAATATATTGAGTTAGAATGTAATTTACTACTTTTGTCCATGCACAATTCCTCTTATGGTTATTATTTTATTCATACTTTGATATTTTTAGGTCAACCATATAAACTTGACTTTTCTTTGAGGTACAATAGTAACCGCTTATCAACAGTTTTATTTGGTTCATTCCACCATTTTAAATAATTTGAGCAGTGTTTATTTTATACATTGAAGTTTTCTTACCTATCCTAAAAGTTTGTTATTTTTTGTATGACACAGCAAATATCTAAGAAAATGGTATGATTTCAAGAATGCATTGCTGCTGCAAATTAATTAATTTTGATTTACACATTTTTTTGTAGAAATTTTGTTTCTAGAAATCTCTGGAAAATGTCTTCTGATTTATTACACACCAAAAGAAACATATTAAGAATAAATTTGCATTCTTCGTGTAGAATTTTTTGAGTTCTTTATAGATTCTGGAAATTAGCGCTCTATCTGAGGTATGGTTGGCAAAGATATTCTCCCACTCTGTAGGCTCTCTCTTCACATTTCTGATAGTTTCCTTTGCTGAGAGAATGCTTTTTAGTTTGAATCTATCCCAGTTGTTGATTCTTGCTTTTATTTCTTGTGCTATGGGAGTCCTGTTAAGGAAGTCTGATCCTAAGCCAACAAGTTGAAGATTTGGACCTACATTTTCTTCTATAAGATGCAGGGTCTCTGATCTGATTCCGAGGTCCTTGATCCATTTTGAGTTGAGTTTTGTGTAGGGTGAGAGATAGGGGTTTAATTTCATTCTATACGAAGAATACAAATAATCCAATCAACAAATGGGCTAAGGAAATGGACACTTCACAGAAGAAGATGTACAAGTAATCAACAGATATATGAAGAAATGTTCAACATCCCTAGTAATAAGGGAAATGCAAATCAAAACTACCCTAAGATTTCATCTCACCCCAATTAGAATGGCGATTCTCAAGAATATAAGCAACAATAGGTGTTGGCGAGGATGTGGTGAAGAAGGAACACTCATACATTGCTGGTGGGGTTGCAAATTAGTGCAGCCACTCTGGAAAGCAGTGTGGAGATTCCTCAGAAAGCTTGGAATGGAAACACCATTTGACCCAGCTATCCCACTCCTTGGCCTATACGCAAAGGACTTAAAATCAGCATACTACAGAGATACAGCCACATCAATGTTCATTGCTGCTCAATTCACCATAGCCAGATTGTAGAACCAACCTAGATGCCCTTCAGTTGATGAATGGATAAAGAAACTGTGGCATATTTATACAATGGAATATTACTCCGCAATGAAGAATGATAAAATTATGGCATTTGTAGGCAAATGGATGAAATTGGAGAATATCATGCTAAGTGAGATAAGCCAATCTCAAAAAACTAAAGGACGAATGATCTCGCTGATAAGCGGATGAGGACATATAATGGGGGGTGGGAGGGGTTAGCGTTAGGGTTAGGGTTAGGTTTAGGGTTAGGGATAAGGAGAGCGGTAAGAATGAAGGAAAGAAGGACTGTATAGAGGGAAAAAAGGGGTGGGGGGGTGAGGGGGAAGGGAAAAAAATAAACATTTCCCTATGTAAACGTATGATTTAACAAATGGTATGCCTTGACTCTATGTACAAATAGAGAAACAACATGTATCCCATTTGTATACAATAAAAAAAGAAACATATTAAGAATAAAGTAAAATATTTTAAATAGAATTAAAAATATACTCTAAAAACATTTTCTGCTGGTAAGAAATATTTTACAGCATTAATTCAGCTTGAAAAAAATTCTCACTATGATTATTATCATGATTATCATGAAATTATAAATTTATTATTTTTAATTCTGTAACAAATAAATATGAAGCATATTAAAAGTTAACATGAAAAAGTTCAGATTTCTCATTTGAAAATAAACCCATTTATATCTGTTCTATATGTCATGTTTTCAGAACCTTGGATGTGTTTTAGAAGAGGAATAGATTTGCCTCTTTCTTTTAACAGTGTCTTTGAATATTTTCAGTAACAGCAAGGTCAATTATAATTTTATTGCATAATAATGTTTTATTCTGACTCAGTTACAACTTAAAGTAATTTAAATGTTAAAGGAGAAAGGAAAGATAATTACCTTTTATATCACATGTGCTTTAAATTTAAAGAAAAAACATTAGTTGGCTTCAATATGAGTAAAAAATTTAGTATTTCAACCCACAACCCCATCCCTCCTCATTATAGAATCCTGTTCCTGTTTTTGGTTGGTTTCCTTTTGGTTTTACTGATTACACACATCCTACTTTCTGAGTTGTTTGTTTAGTTAGTTGTTTTTTCTTTCTGTTCCCAAGTTTCAGGTCTTCTCTCTTCTACAGCAATATGTTTTGTTTAGTTTTTTTGTAGCTGTTTTTTAATTTTTTAAAGAGAAACCAGCTCTTTCTTTTTCCTATGCCCTTCAGTTTCTTCTTAGATCTCAGATCACTTTTGCTTATTTGTCTAATAAGGGCCTTAGTGACATAGCAGCAAGTGTCAGCTAGCCATACACATGTAAAATGTTTTCCATGAGATAGACTGATCCTTGCATATAAAACTTTACAGTTAATTAATTTTATATCTTTTAAAGAATCCAGCATAAAGCTGGACATATTGGTGCTCTGTAAATGCTTATATTGGATAGAAGTAGCACATTGCATTTTCTTCCTTCTAAGTAAATATTGTCTTTGTATATAACCTTTGTCTTCCCACATTCAGAATATACAAGATGGTGCATATGCAAATACCCATGTGTGTGTGTTTGTGTGTATGTGTGTGTATTTGTGTGTGTGTGTATCGGGCACATGTTATACATAATAGATGAGGAAAATTATAAAAGCATCATTGTTTGTCTCCAGGAAACATTAGCAGATTTTTTTCATATTGTTGTTAATGCCAATATTCAAATTGTGTTTGTGTTCCATCAACATTTTCTTTATTTTTTCCTACTTCCCTTGAAACTTTATTTCCTTTTATTTAAAAAGAAATGGCATTAATTAAGAATTCATTTTGAGCCAAATTATTTTTACTGTTTATTATAGACCTTACACCATAGTAGTGTTAAGTATCTTAGAGGTAATGAAGCAATGCATAATCCTGTTTTTTGATATTATAATAAAACATTGCTAAAGATTTCTATAATTTGGAATACTCAGCTATCAATTCCATAGCACACTAAGTTTCTCTATGGAAAAAAACAAAAAATTGTATTTGCTGTCAATAAACTTTAATGGTGCCAACAAGGAGACAGAAAAGCAGAAAATTGCAGACATTTAAATGTGTGAATCACTTGCAAGCTAGTAGGCCTAGGTGATTATTTATCTTAGATGGGTAGTGCAGAATAAAACCTAGGGACAATGATAATTGAGGTGACTTCATCCTGTTTCAACTCTGTTATCACATTAAAGGAGCATTCTGTTTTTAATCTAAAATTTGACATGAATAAACTTGTTTTATTAGTTTCTTGGTGCATGCTAAAACAAAGAAAACAGCAATTTAAGAGAGTTAGGTTTCTAACAATCTTTTGAAGATCCAGTAGCTAGAAGTTAATCGAAATGAGTTTGAACTATAAGAAAATAATTGGAGTAATTAAAAAGAACAGATGAGTCAAATTACAAAGAGTGAAAGGAAATATCTTTTTTTTCTACATCCAACATCATACAGTCATGGTGTACGTTTTAAATTATTCATGAAAGAGATTCTTAGACATGTCTGTGACTCACAATGGCAATTGACTTGTGACTTCTCTTGCACAGGCTTCCAGAATCAAATTGATTTTTAACAAATATTTGCAATGAAGGCCCAAAGGTTTTTGGCATACAATATCCACCATTTTTTTTTTTACACAATTATATACACTTATAAGAGCAATTTAATTATTACATTAACACTTTATTTTGTTTTACTATTGATACTTTTGAAATTATTTCCTGACTTGTGATTTATCTACCTCAAATAAGAGGTAACGGGAAGTTTTTACATTTCTTACTAACTATCGCTAACCACTTCTGCTCAGTGCACGTTGAAGGAATGAGTATTGCAGAGCTAATCACAGATGGCTATGTCATCTAGTCCTTGCCCTCTGTTTGCATCATTCTTGCCTTTATCTTTCAAACCCAGTGTGAGATCATGAGCAACTCAAGTCTAAAGTAATCACAAATTGAGTCACTACCCCCAAAATATTTCTATGATAAAACCAAGGGACTGTTTGGTTAGAAAACCAGGATTAATTGTGTGATTTCCTTACAAAGCAAGACATAGCTACATAATTTCGAAGATAATTTAAATATACTTTAAATTACTGGGGAATTATAATGTCAATTAATCTTATTAAACAGCATTTTAAAATAAAATAGACATTAACCTGAATAGTTGTATCATCTAAGCTTATAAAAATATACATTACACTATTCATGAAATGTATTTTAAGAACATTAACTCAAATATATTTGGAATTTGACAAAGGTTAGATAATGCATGCAAACTAGACAAAGAGGTGATAAAGGAGATCTAAATTATTTCACCAGATACTGTGAAGTGCTCATATTAAATGACCTTTTCTACAGCAAAAGATTTCAAGCAAACATGTGAGGAAATGGGTAAAAACAGAGTCTTTTCAGTTAAATTTCAATGACTTCTGAATAACTCAATTTCTTCAGAGTTTTGATGACAAAATTGAATTAATTTTAGCAATACCTAAGTGAGAACTATGAATGGGAGCATTATCAAATTGCATTAAAATACACATTTCCTATTTGGAATGAAGATACCATACCTGCCAGATTTTAAGAGAAAGTATAATTCTATATTATATCTAACATTTCTCAAATTTTTTTCTTTATTCACAACTAGGTTTTTGATATGGCAACAAAAAATGCTATCAAAAGTTATTAGGAAAAAATCACCCCTTTATGAATTATAATTTGTTCATTTTCCATTCTCAGTTTAGTGCTGTTCCTATCCAACTCAATTGAAGATCTTGGTGAGCTCACAGGAAATAGTCCAAACCAATTATTTTGATGAGTTACCAAAAAATTATTTTGTCTTAACTTCATAAAATTCAGAATTTCCCATTCAGGGAAGCTGATTTCCAGAATTTCCTTTCATATGTTAGTAACACTGGAAAATCAAACAGGTAATTTTGGTATGGGATTGGTTGTGAGAACAGAAGAGTAGATGACACTCACTCTCTCATTTATGAGTTGGCTTTTTATTTTTCCTCTCTGTGTATGTCAATCAGCTCATCTTCATTTTGTGTTCCTTATCGCTTGGTCTCTTGTTGTGTCACTTATTATGTCTCTTTCTCCTTTTTTTTTCTCCACTTTCCATTTTTGTTCTCCCCTCCTCACCTGCCCCCTCTGTCTTATTTTCTAAGAACTGTACATATTTTATAAAAATAAACACAGCTGCAGTTTTGTCTATGGGGGGTATATGTGTTTTACATTGAGAAATGTATGCACGCCTTCAAATGATGGGAATTATGGCACACTTAAATTCATTATGGTTTCCACGATGGGCACCTTCTCAGATCCTGGAGGTACTCACCATTTTCCTCAGACAGAGGAAAATGTCATGAGATTCTTCATCCATGCACTTTAATCTTACAGTAACAGATACATGCATTTCCCATAATGGAAACTTCAATTGCTTTAAATGTCCTGTTTTCAGAAATCATTGAGCCTCCTGAGCTATTTGTCATATGTGTAAAACATTAACCTTTAATATCATATATACCTTTGTAATAGGTGTTACCTGAGAGGGGGGAACTGTTTTCAGTAGATTAATTGTATTAAAGTTTGGCAAATTATATATTTGAGAAGATGATTTTAGCTTATTTCCCTGTATATGCTGAGGCTTATACAATTGCAATCGGTGTTTCTTCCAAGTTGGCTTTTCTATTATTCCTTTTATTCTTTCTTTCTTTCTTTTTATTTTTTCATCAAAATTCAAAACCTGCTAAAGAAAAACTAGAGGAGAGAAAAGTAAGTTTCAGGTTGTTCTGGTGAGAGGCTCTGTCATATAAAATGTATTATGCGGCTGCTCTTCTAGGCTGCTGTGAGGATGTCTTAGGCTGAGAGGATTGTTTCAGGAGCAGAAATTCAGGGTATATACTCACTAACAGGGTTCTTTATGGCAACACTTTTTGAACTTTTAGATTTCATGGAGTAGCAATTTTTTTTTCTTTTAATTGGAGAGACTGAAGCATGATTTACAACTTTTTATTTCCCAAGGAAGGATGTTAAAATAAGTTTTGGCATTATTCTTTCACTGGAGAAAGAACATTTAAGATACACATACACACAGACAGACAGACATACACACAGAATGAGAAGGACATAAATTCAGGAAAAAAAATAGAACTTTCCTATAAATGATACTTCGGTAACCATATACCAGAATATTTTATAATGTGTATTTTAAAAGTCTGAATGCTGAAATGTTATGAAATTATATTACATATATATCTTCTTTAAACTATTTTGACTTTCTAATCTTGTTGATAGTGAAACAACAAAAGATGCTTTTATATTGGTTCATCCTTTGTTTTGTTTTCTCATATTGTTGAAAATGTGTTTCTATATGCTAATGATAGTAACCTCTCTATTAATAACATTTGTAGTAAATTTAAATCTGGAAGAAATGAGATAAACTGTGGAAATGAAGCCTTCATGTTTCTAGGATTCTACTTTCCTGTTTCTAGGAAGAAATTTTAAGACTAGCTAGAACTGAGTAAAATGAATCAATGAAGAACATTCCCAAAACTACCAGCTTAGGGCTGTGATTGCCTAACAGAAATCAAAGAAGGTATTATCTGAGGATTGGGTAACCCACGAAGACTTCATAGCAGAGCAGAATGATGTTCTCACAGTCTTCTTAAACAGAAGTTAAAATTGAATTCATTAGATTATACATGGATATGAAATTTTTATATATTATTACAAATTATATACTTGAAAATTTTTGTATCCAAATTTGGGTGCTACTAGAGTTATAATTGCTTTTCTATTTTGACTTATCTCTTGAGATGTTCTAAATTCACCTATTAATTTTAACAACCTTTTTTGTAGAATCTGTTTAATTTTTCTGCATACACAAATACATTGTCTACAAATTATAATAACAGTTTTCCTTTTTCCTTTTATATCTTTATGCCTTTATTTTTTTCTTTTTTCATTTGTCTGGTTAGAACCTTGAGTAAAATAATGAATAAAATTTGTAAAAATAGGTATAATTTCTTTCCTTTTAAGAGGAAATAAAGCTTTTAGCATTTTATCAATAAACATGATATTTGCAATAAGGGTTTGTTAATAAATTTCATGAGATTAATGAATGTTCTTTTTATTATGCTTGCCAAGTTTGATTGCATGTTTTAATTAAGAATATGTGGTGTGTTTATCAAATGCCTATTCTGTGTTTGTTACAGTTTCACACAGTGTTCCTTATTTATTATGTTAATGTGACAATTACATTTTTTTGAATGCCATATTAGCCTAGCATTCCTGGAATAGATCCAACTTGGTCAAGCTATATCATCCTTTTTAAATATATTCCTGATGTTGGCTTGTATACATTTGGATTTTTAAAATCAGTGTTTAGGATAGAGGTTAGCTTTAAATTTTCTTTTTTGTGATGTCATTGCCAAGTTTTAGTATCCAAAAGTATTGATATCATAAGAGGAGTAGTAAAATTTCTCTATATTCCATACAAAAGAGGTATTATTTCTTCATTAGATGTTGAATAAGTAATAGTGAGACATTTCAGTCATGCAGATTTTCTGCATGTATATAAAAAGTTTTTATTTATAAAGGATATTTAGTAGGTACATGGTAATTCTATTTCTTCTTGTGTCAGTTTTGATTAGTTGAATCTTTCTAGGAATTTTCCATTTCATTTATGGTTTAAAATGCACTGGCAAAAACTGTTTATAATATTTTATTTTATGTTTCTGAGATCTATTTGTGTTGACAGTATTTAATAACAGGTACCAGTAATCTGTATTCTTGGTCATTTTTGTTAGGGCATTATTAATCTTCTTAATTCTTTTAAACAGCAAACTTCTAAGTTAGCTTTCCTCTATGCTGTGCCCATTTTAAAAATTAATGTACACTGTTACATAAAAATATTTTATTTGAAAAACTACTAATTATTCTTAAGAAAAACCATAAAGAAAGCCTAAATAAATGACAAAATAATCCCTTTTAAAGGACTAGAAAATTTAAAACTTAAATAGTATAAAGATATCAATTCTGCTGAAACTAATTTATCTAACAAATGCATTTCAATCAATATTCATTCAGGATTTGTCTTTTCTTACTTTTAAATTTTAAAACCAAAAAACTTATTCTAAAATTAATATGACAATGCAAAAATTCAATAGTACAAAAAAATCTTAAAGGAAAAGATCGTATTTGGAGAACTAAAACTACTAGATGGCAAGATTTTAAAAGTCACAGAATATAAGTTTTTCCCACATTTTATTTGGTGCATGATACTTGTTCACACTGATGGGATTTATTGTTACATATCTACACATAAGGGTGCATTTTATTAATAAGATGACAGAAAAATAGACTAAATAAAGTAATTGTTCCAGAGATAAGCATTTTATTCATGTAACAGTTGAAAATTTAGGCAAACAGTAGATGAGGATCATCTTTTCAATAAATGGTAGTAGAACAGGCATCCATATGGAAGAGAAAAATATTGGTGACTATCATACCTTACACAAAAATAATTTCCAGCTAGATTATGAATTTTCATGTGAATAATTAATTAGTAAATTTTATAGAATAAAGCAGAATACCTTTCTTGAGAATATGCATATATGCACACACACCAATCCCACAGATGAAGGAAAAGATGAAAAAATATGATTTTATTAAAAATAAAATTTCTGTTATCAAAAGGCATCATTTCAAGAGTAATAAGACAAGTCATGTGGTGGTAGAAGTTTTTATAATGCATGTAACTGGCAAAGAATTGATTCAAAAGTACGGAGAGTAGTTCTTTATTTCAATAAGATAAAGATTGACAACAATATGCAAAAGTTGTGAAATTTTGCAAAAGAACTTTCCAAAGGAAGAAATCTAATGATAATCTAAAAGAATGAATGACTGCTTATGAAAAGTTTTCCAACATAATTACTTGTTAATAAAAGCAAATTAAATTGACAATTAAGTACCCTTTATGCACCCCCCAGATTAGTTCAAATTAAAGCATAAATATTTGTAAGGACATGGTAGAACAGGAACTCAACACACACCAATAGGAGTTTAAATTAGTATAGCCATTTTGGAAAACTGTTTATCAGTAGCCCCTAATGCTGTAATATGCCTACCATATGAACCAGCAATTGATTCCTTATGTTTATATTCAAAAGATATCTATTTTGGGGGAGATACACAGTTACCTCCAGAAGGAAAAATTCCAAAATGGTCATGGTGTATTATTTGGTAGCAATTAAATTTCAGTCAACAGTAGTCATTTTGGTATGGGAATAAAGTAACCATGAAACTTCATGCTTTTCTTTGATAATAATTTATGCTTGAAAGCTTTTCATAAGGATTCCTTCCTTTCATGATTGGATATCTTCTTTTGGAAAATGCTCCTTCAATACTATGCAGGAATGAAAAGTGAATCTTTTGGTTGGGTCTTTCATCACTGTGACCTAAAGACCTGGCAAGAAGAGAGGAAGAAAAGTTCAATTAGGGATCACAGTTTCAGAAGTCTCGGGACATAGATGGCCAACTCCAAAACTCTTGGCCATAGGTAAGGCAGCACAGTATGGGTGAAGGACTCAGCAGGGGAAAGCAGCTCAGGATATGGGACCAGAAAGCAGAAAGAGTGAACTCTGCTCACCAGGGACAAAATATATACCCCAAAGTATAACCCCAGTGACCTACCTCCTCCAACCAAATCCTACCTGCCTACATTTACTACCAAGTTAGTCCATATCAGTGAATTGATTCACTGATTAGATTAAGGCTTTCATAACAATCATTCCAATTTTGAAAATTATTGCATTATCTAACAAATCAGCTTTTGGGGCACCTCATGTCTAAACCATAACCTTGAACAAACTACAGTTTTGAGTGCAACATAGTTGAATCTCACAAATAATGAGTGAAAGCATATAGGTATAAAACCAGAAACCCTCTATTGATTCCCTGAAATAATTTATTTTTATGTACCTAAAACTCATATGTGATCCTAGAAGTCAGAATTCTCATTGCTTTCTGGTAAGAGTGTAGTGATTGTAGACAACACAAAGGAAACTTTTAGGCATGGAGAGTATCTTGTATTTTAATGAAGTGGCCACTATATAAATGTTTTCACTCTGTTTAGTTGTAAAAATTTATTGAGTACATGTTTATTTATTCTTCCACGAGTGTTATATTTCAATAAAATATTATTTTAAAAAGTAAACATTGACAAAACACTGGAGGACATGATCAAAGAATCAGGACATTCTGATTATAGGATTCCTTGATTTCATAGGTAATACAACTACTTTAATAATTATCTCTGTATTTTCTAATTGAAAAACAAAAAGTATAGATATATGGCTGATTTTGTTGTTAATTTATGTTTGCAAGCTATAATTTGGGAAATTGAAACATTAATACGTTGTTCTATTTTGCGGATAAAATCAATCATTTCTACTAGGGATAAATGTTCAAATGTAAACTTTTAACAATAGTGTAATATTTATTAAACAATTAATTAAAGCCCCCCTCCCAAACATACTTAACCAAAATAAGTAAATAAAGTGATGACATTTTCAAGTCATTGCAACTAATGGATGATTTTTTTAATTAACTCATTTTGCTTATTTTATGCATGTGAGCAAATAATGGTAAAATATAACTAAAATATTATCATTCATCATAAATAATATGAAAATCTAAACAGAAAAAAGATACATATACTTCTGATAGTCACAGGAGGATTTTGAATGTATATGCTTAGGGGTGGGGCAAGAGGAATAATTTGAAAATACTTGTTTATATGTATGAATCAAAAACTAGTTTCACATAAAGGCAATAGCTCAGACTATTGCCCACATGTAACCAAGGAGTCTGTACTTCTTTTGGATAAGAAAAAGACTAATGACCTCCAGATTTGTGCTATCAAGGACTAATGAGTGCACCTAGTAGAGTAATGGTCTATATCTGCCAGAGGCCAAAAGTAGATTATAACAATCATGGGAGTTGTAATTTTTAATGTAAGTCATATGAATAGACATAAAGGTTTTTCTAGAATCATATGGCTGAAGACAGTTTGGAATAAAAGTCTTAACCTAAAATGCATAGAGAATAGATTCCACATTAAGAGGAAGGCGAAATAAATGAATTACTCTACACTTTTTAACTCAGTGGTGAATAACAAGTAAGTGAAGGAGGAAGAGAGACCTGTGGATAAATCAGACTCTTCTACACATTTATGCAAGAGTCATTTCTTAATTTCCAGGCTGAAATTATATTAAGATTAGGGCACTCTGTGAAATTCCAGATGCTGATCTACTTTATTCTGTTCTTTACATTACCCTAAAAAATGAACATGTGTCTAACCAAGCAGAAAAGTGGATAAGAGTAAATGGGAAACATAAACTGACAGTACCAGACCAAAAGACAAGTTGTAGTTACCAGTGAGGTCAATAGAAGTTGTGTTACAAGTTTAGAAATTTAAGACAGTGTAACAGTGGATATGGTCCCTTCTTTGTAAATTTAATATTTATTTTTGTCTTCTAGAGAAGCACTCTAAATTCCTTAAGTAATATTACTAGAGAAGGAATTACATAATTTTTAAAATAATTTAAGATTAGGAAAGTTTAATCTCTTGCAGGAAACGGTAGGAGCCCAAAGGAGAAAGAATGAAGTACCTTTTTCAAAATTTATCTAAACAAATAAATAAAGGTAGACCATTGGGGGGATGCATTTCCCAGTAAAGAGCAGATAGAGCATATGATAATGGTGCTGGCAAAAATGTTGGCTATTGTATCATGTTCTGCAGCAGAATAAGACAACAGTTATTGGACAGTCCTCAAAAATAGAACAAAAATTTTACATAGAGCAGTGTTTTCCAGTTTAAGACCAAAGTCAATATAGATTCAGTAGAAAATCCATCATCTTCTTCTTTATTAAAATATATGTGATAATGGTCCTGAATCTTGAAAAAGAAAGACTTACATATATGTCATGATTTCATCATTTTACTGAAGACAGAGAGCCTTTTGGTCATTTCCAGTGGATGGAAAACATTGTTTTGTGTTAACTAATCTGCTAGAAATAACTGAATTAAAGTGTGAGCAGTGATTGGAGGCATTTGGAATGCAGGGACTGACAAGAGTGACGAGGGACTAGATTGGAGTGCAGGGAGTGGATAGTTAATGGCATTTTTAGGTAAGGACAACAATAATGCAATGTATTTGTGGCTTATTAATATTTTAATTGTTCTATATGACTGTTGCAAACAATATTCTTTTGACACACTATACCAATATAGATCATACTGTTTTAACAAAAACACCTACCTATGTAGGTATTATTCAGAGTGCTTAATAAAAGTATGTCTCTCTCATATCTTATCTGCTTTTAATAAAACATAATTCTTGAGAAACTATTCTCAAGTAATTAATATTGAAATTGGTGTGTTTTAAACTTTGTCCAATGCATTCCAATATCCTATCATCACAGTAAGATAAACTTCCTGAAAGTATCATTTTATGCTCCTTTAACCCAACATACACCATGTGATCCTGATAAGCATGATAATTTTATGGTGATTCACAAAATTCAGTTTTGCAGAAATCAATTTATTCAAGTTACATATTTAGTTCCTACCGTATTTTTTAAACTGTGCTAAATTTCTGTTATAGTGACAGGAACAAAAAGCAAGAGTTTCTAGTTTGGCCAGTAAGAAAAGTGTACTGGATGAAAAAAAAACAAAAACAAAAACAAAAACAAAACGAAGAGCATCATTTTGACCAAGGAGCTGCTTGTTTTTGTTATTTTGACCTAGAAAAAATTAAAAAATATTTTCTGATTTCAATTGGATTAAACAACTTGATTTCCTGAAACATTCTGGACGTGATTTATTTTCCATTTTGAATTTTCCTGCCAAAATTATTTTTATTAGATAAAATTATTTCCTTGCAGATCATAAAGCAGTTTTTGAATCATTACTTCATATTATCTGATAGGTTCTCTGATTTGTGAATTTATTGTTACAGCATTTATTTTTACTGAGGCCCATGCTATCAGGTGGAATTTTTCATGTCATCTGTCAGTTTTTATTCAAAAATTTTGTTGTATGCTATTTTATGTTACAAGTTTTAAAATAAGACAATAAGTTTGAAAAGTTAAGTATTTATTTTGAAGAGTCTCTGAAACAATTCAAGATCAGCTTCAGCTTTTTAATTGCGTTGACTATCAGATACAGGAGTCTCAAAATCACCTTCAAATCAGATTGTAAGGTCCAAGTGTCCTATCTTAATCCTAATACATATAATTGTATACAAAATCTAAATTCTCCAGTGTCTTCAGATAAGTGCTATCATTATTTTAGATATCCTGCAATTCTAAAAAAAATAATAATTCTAGATGGTACTGTCCTATTTGTCTTTAGATAATAATAACCTCTTGATTAATGTGTTAGGATCTGGTCCCTAATAGCTTTATTTACTATTTTAACACTACAGTAGATAAAAGTATTTCTCACTTTTTTGTAATATTTCCATTATCCAAACACCTTGTACTTTCTACCCTTTTTCCATGATTGCTGCACCATCTGAAATGACCTTTTCCACCATTTCTACCTATTTTCTATTTCACTGATAAGTCTTCTCTGATTACTCCAACCACAAATTCTTTCTATATGCTGAATGCCTGAAGAAAGTTGTATCTGTTATTTTGTGTACTTCTTAATAACTGAGGTTACTTATAATTGTCTTTGTCCTCTACTTGATTACACATTTGCTGAGAGTAAGGATAAACCCTATTCATGAGTGTCCTCTATAATCCTTGGTGCAATTTATCACCTGTGATGAATAAATAAATACATATATTAGGTGGATAGATGTTTTGATTACTGCTTAGAGAATAGGTGACCCTTAAGTGGAAGTACTCAAAACCCAACCTCAACATGTAATAAAACTTCACGGAGGTAAACAAAGCACTTTCTGAATTCTCAGAGGATTATTGTTAACAGAACAAGATGCTGTTTATTACTGTAACTTAAATGGAAGGAAAAATAATTTAAAACTACCATAGGATTTTATGTAAAGTGTGATAAAATCTCAGAAGTTTGGATGGAAGATATAAATGTAAATAGCATGATGTCATATTTGTAGGCAGAGCCTTAGAGATAATTTGTTCAACTTTCTATATGTTATTGAATGGTCTACTAAGAGATTAATGAATAAACTGAGATCTATGGAGAAAACCTTATTATGATATTGCATGAATTTCCCCTGTAGTTTTTATTAAAATTATTACATGCTATGTATACATAACTTGTGATCTTCTCCACCTTCTTTGTATTTGTACATTGCTATGCCAAAGGATATCACATTTTTGGTTATTTTCTTTGGAATGCCAATGCAGAAAGATAACGTTAACAAAAATGCCATTTGGTGGCTATGCATGTTTTAATCTTCCTAAATAAGATCTCATTGTATACTGATATACTGACATTGTAAACTGATAATAAAAGTTAAATTATTTTTATGAGGAAAAAGAACATAAAAATAATGATTAGGTTCTTCTACACTCTTACAAAAAGAATAAAAAGTAACTTTAAAATGTCTGCAAGGGGTATTTAGGAAATGTAAGAGCTAGTGTCATATGTCTATTTTAAAGGAATTTTGTTTATGATTGATATAAATTCTGATAATTAAACCTCGGTTAGAAAATTTTCTGTTATTACTATAATAATTAAATACTTCCATTGTTTCATTAAAATTGCTTTAATCTATTGTAATAGGAAGAAATAGGAATTATATTTCAAACTAGATATCAAACACAATGATAGAAAAACTCTTCTGTTGTGTCTTATAAATATGATGTCCATTTGTCTCAGTTTGCTTAGGTTACTTCCATATGGTTTTCCAGTGTTAGTTATTAATGTTTCTTTTACTGTGATAATTTCCCAGATTCTACTGGTTAGCTTTTTGTCACAGTGACCAAAATATCTGATGTAAATAACTTAAAGGAGGAACACTTAATTTTGGCTTATAGTTTCAGAGGTTTCAATTCATGATCAGCTGACTCCATTGCTATATTACTTTGAGCCTGAAGTGAGGCAGAGTATCACAGAAGAAGGGCATGGCAGAGAAAAGAATCTCAGCTGCTGAACGTAGAGAGACGGAAGGGGCCAGGAACACATTCCCAGAGACCCATCACTGGAGGAGATCCAAGGAGTTCCCAGAGAGGCAGACAAGGGTTCTTGGCAAGTGTTACAGGAATGAATTTAAGGATGTATCAGTTAAAAGCACAGAGAGATTTATTTAACAAAGTAGAGATGCATTCAAGGGAGAATGTGGGCTATCGTGAGTGTGAAAAGCAACAGATTTTCTCTGTGGTTCTAATATTTATAGAGGGACAGGAGCTAAGGGGTTGAACTGGAGCTAGGGTCAGACAGGAGTTGCACAATTTCAAGCCAGTTTTTCTTGTGTTTGTGCCTTGCACTCTCATTGAGTTCTGTTTTGCCACCAAGGATGCAACCTAGGTTGCTCATATTTGCTTTTTTTACATTCCAACAGTCCTTGGACTTTTTCTGTGTCCCAGTGGTTCATGGACCCTACTCTTCTCAGACGTGTATCTTTTCTCTCTGTTCCCCAGATTCCTAACTCAGACCAACTCTTTCATTTAGATCCCACCTCCTACTCCTCCCAATAATACCTTCAAATCATTAATTAACAATGAGGTCAAAGCCCTGATGATTCAATCAATTCCCAAAAGCCCACCTCTGAACATTCCTGCAGTTGGGGGCCAAGCCTTCAACACATGAGTCTTTGGGTGATACTCAATGTTCGTAACACAGTTTGAGTAATAAATAATACATGCACATATTTGTAAAACAGAAATATCTAGTCACAACCCTTTTTCGTGTTGATATTTAAAGGGAAAAGATATGTCTTCCATATTCCTGCTGAGAAAAATATGTGTACTTATTTGTTTCATATATACCAATCAATTTTCCATAGTTATGAATTTGTAAGTTTTTCAAAATAGATGAATACAAGAATTGTTATGTTAGGCAGAAAATTTGAACCATTAACTGCTGAGAAAAACATTTTGTATGTTGTTTGCTCAGTGACAACCAATCTTTGGAGGTAAATTTATGTTTCGTGAAGATTTAAGTAGGACTAGCATCAGGCTCAACTGAGCTTCTGCCAGTAGCGTGCCAGTGGATAAATTATCATTTTCCCTTGACACTTTTATTTTTTACTCGTACATTACTCTCCACTGTCCCTCATATGTGGAATCTCTACAAAGAGTACAAAGAATATACTCTACTCTTTTGGCTGACTTCAGGTGCTAATCCATAGTTCTGGATTCTTCTCCATTACTCATGTGTGCCAGTGTTGACCACAAAGACCAATTTTCTTCATGGAATTACAAGACTGGAAACTTTGATCAGGTTTAAGATTGGTGTCCCTTCAGTGTACCTCTGAAAATCTACAAAGAAAGCAATGATTTACAAGGAAACAAATTAATAGATTTTTGCCTCCTTATTGCTTCCTAATTCCTAAAGAGGTGGTCCCTAGGTCAGGGTCAGTACAGCTTGCAGAGACTTGAGAAACTGAGAAGCCCAAAAGGCAGTGGACTTGTGGCATCTTACTCCAGTGGTCTACCTTAAAGTCTGTCATGATTCAAGGTTTGGTCTCGATCTCCGTGGAAAGAAGTCTTGTCATACATACTACTTGCAAACTCTCTTTGCTATATTTCTTCACATATCATTCCAGGCTACCTAGTGACACAAGGGATACACCCTCTGTTCACAGATATGGATCCATTTTAGCCAGGTTCAAATTTTCCAAGTGTTTTATGTATGATCCTAATATGAGGGAAATAATCTCTCAAGCTCTGTGCTTCAAAACATCTTGTGACAACAAGTCTAAAAAGGGAATTAAATTCAGGCTACAGGCTGACGTTTGAAGTCAAAATTAGTCCAGAGAAAAGATGTGGAATCTTAAGCCAGTGTTTGAGTTTGAAGTCTAGCTTTAGCTCTCTTTATTCGCTATGTGACCTTGATCAAGATAAATAACTTTGGTAGTTCTTAATTGTCTAATCTGAAATAATTATTATAACCATATGTAATTATTATAACCGTATGTATCAAAGTTAGGTAAAAGGGGCCTAGGTGGGAGAACTTTATAATAAATACTGAATGTCAAAATGGTTTTGAGGAAATTTAATAATTTAGTGTATATTGAGCCTGGCACAAAGGAATGCATCACCATTTGAGAGTTATCAATACCAGTAAGAACAGTGGCAGTCTAGAGTCTTTACCTGTGACCGTTGTCTAACCTTTACAGAATGTACAGCCAGTCGTGCATTGTACCACTTGAAACCTTAAATCTCCTCATAGGTCCTTACAGTGACTTCGGGTGCACTTACTTGGCAGTATAAGAAGTGGAAACTGAATAAATATATATGATTTTTTTTAATATTGCAGCAATAATCGCTGGATGACTAATTATATATAGGACTACACTGAAGTGTCAATCACTTGTTTCTGTCTTCACTTAATGTGGGAAAATTGGAATAGAATTTTTTTTTTCATTTGCAGAATCTAATTTTGGGAGAAGAATAATTGGGCCATTTATGAATTTTACAAACAATTCATTAAATATTAATTGAAGCTTAAGGTCTTAGTGCATCTGCATCTTTGAGCAGGTTTTCCTTACTCCAAGGATGGCATTTGTCAGTGGAAATCCCTAACTCCCTCCACTGCTTCACTTAACTTCCATATGTCTTACAAAACTCCAACCACCGTGTTATAGCTAGGGTATAGACTTAAAAGAAGCACCCAACTGTTTCAAATCATGCTGTGCTGGACAGCTCTTTATTTCAAAGCTATTGTTACAGTTGAATGCTATTAGATGTGAAATAGAGAATTGGAAAAATAGAACCAAGATGGATTTTTTTTTTCCTTAACTTGTGATGCTGCTCTGCTCGCATGAAGAAACCAGCATTGCCTTTAAACTTTGCAAATACTGAATTAAGAACAATGGCCTATTATTTTCAAGTTCAAATTGTGGACATGTTTTACTCGATTGAGGAGGTGTGTAGGAGAATATACATTTGACATTTAAAGTTGGATAATGATCCTGTAGCTACTGTTGGAAAGCGTAACTTTAGAATCCCAGGTGGTCAAATCATCGGGTCATTTATGAGACAAGATTTCATAGTGAGTCTGATTTGAACTTTTCCCATTGAAATAAGTAGAATATTTCTCCAGCTCATTTTTCATAGTACTCTCTCTTTTTAATATTTAGGCAGAGAGGACATTAGCCTAGGGATCAGATGGTTTACAGAGTGGAAAAATATTGCTTTATAATAAAAGGAGGATATTGAATAAAGTCCAGATTTAATACTCAGCCTAACAGAACACCCTGATGAATGTAATTGCATTTTAAGCATTCTGATTAAATTTTTTGATCCATATTGCATTTGTTTTGCTTGTGAATCTTTTATGAAAAAAAAGTGTCTGGAGATTAAAGGATTAGTGAGTTCTTAAGAAGCTGGGCAGCTGCTAAAGCATCTGAATATTCTTGCTTAAAGATGGTTGAAAAGCTGCATTAATCTCATCTGTTACAGTGAGTGATATGAGTAAAACTCTAATAGTTGGAGGGAAATACCCTCAGGGATAACTTTTTCTATAGTGGACAACATGAATGATACTCACAGTAAATGAAAAAAAAACAAAAAACAATAATATTGTAGTTCAAAATGCATTTATCAGCTATGCTGATTTGTTGGGACTAATATCTTTCCTTCCTTCTCATTCTTAAGGCCAATTGACAATTCAAGGAATATGTAAAGATTAAGAAATAATTTGCATGTGCTCAAATCCTAAGTGTCATTCATGCCTTTTGATAACCAGACAACAAAAGAGCTAACAAATTAGCATAGCTCTTTTTACCTTGTAGGAGGAGAGATTTATTTCACTTTGAAAAAATAAAAAGATAAGAGAACAAATTATGTTTCATATAATATCCAACTTTTGAACAAGTGACCCAGGGAATTACCCTGTTTTTTTCTTTGTTGTTCAAAAATGTATTCCTAAAACCTTTACTGAAGTTGAATATTAAAGTCAATTTATAGTTCCCATTTATAAACAGCTAAAAATTTTATAACACACACACACACACAGACACACACACACACATTTATATACATATTTCTTGAGTTTCTAATCATAGTCCATGCAGGTCCCACAATCTGTGATCAAGACAATCTGGTGAGCTAGAGAGAACTTTATAGATCCCTTGAGAGACCTGAAGTCACTGTTAACTGAGTTAGCTGACTCCTGGCACCTGAAACAGTAATGGAGTTTAAAAAAAAAAAAAAAAAGACTTTTCAAAATTCCTGTTTGGGAGCACTCAGCCAGTTTTCTGCATGTGCTAATGACTTCCCTTGAGATTTTACCCACCCAGTGTGGCTTTACTGAAAGAGAAGCTCTATGCCAATTGCTATTAACCTTGACTGTCCATTAAAATAATCTGGATGGGAGTTTTATGAATTCTGATGGAGGGCTTTTCCTGGGGGTGGTATAGAGGGTGGGGGTACAGAATGGATTCTGATTGAAAGTCTCTGGGTCTTTGATATTTTGGGGAACAATGGCACTAACCTACTCAGGAGCTGGCATGCAGTTGGAGATGTGGGGAGAACTTTCACCTGATATTCATAAGAAGGGAATAGGCTGGAAACAAAACAGACAGCTCTCAGTGAGGCAAATACTGACTGCTTCATTCAGTCAGAGCAGAGTAGCCTCCAGTGCCACCTGAAGAATTGATGAGGAACATGGTAATCATATCTGCAGAAGACCAGTCTTATTTCCCAAGGAAGTGCCTCTAAGCTTTCCCTGTATTATCTAAGGTGGCTTTGTGAGAGGACTCTACAAATAAATCAGCCTACAAAAGATGCCTGGGATGTCTGGCCATCTCTTGAGTAGTCTCAGGCATTGAATATCCATGGTTAATTGGTGTTCAATTGAGTCTTCAGATTTATGTAGATTATATTTAAAATGCAATATCCAGAATATTGAAGAAATACTAGTCACATACATGTATTACTGTTAATGTAAACAAATTAAGCCAACAACCATTGAAAATATGTCAACCTATTAAGTCGTTTTTATAAAAGCCACAGCTGTGGTTTTTAAGTATGAATTACCAAGCCTATTGAGATTTTTGCAGAAGGCTATGAAGCCTCTCTCAACATTCTTGTACAAGTTTCAAGGATTGTCAGACTAACAGATTGAGAAGTAAAAATTCAATGGGAACAAATAAAGCTCTTAATACAAAGATCTGGGTCTGATATTTATTAGATTTGGAGAATTCAACAAATCACTTAATCACTCTCAGAATTAATTTATTCACTATTAGTTTTAAATGGACACCATACTTAAATGTTTATGAAGATAAATGAGAAAAAAAACAGTACCATGTAAAGACTATCCAAATGGAATATGGTGGTTTTCATATTAAAATTAAACAAATTGTTCAAACACTTATCAGAAGTACCAGCTTACTTTTGAAAACTTCTTTGTCTTTAGTATGGTTTTCAGATAAAATAACTTATGATTAATAAATGTTATTTTACTTATGCCCATTCATCTAGTAGATATAAACATTAGTGGTTTTATGTCTTAAAATAATGTTGAACCTGAAATAGCCACAGTCATCTATTTCAGGGATTTTATTTGACAGAACATATCACTGTGAGAGGCAGTGCATTTTAAAGAAACAAAACATTGGCATTTGTATAGGGTTCAGATCCCACAGCCTCTTGTTCTCTGTGGAAAATTAGCAATTCATTTAAGCTTTTCGAATCTCATTTACTTCATGTATGAAGGCATCATCATTAATTTAAATATTATTATAAAGACCTCTACATGTTTCCTTAGAATGTCAAATCTGCTTTGATATTTTACATGCACTACATTTATCAAGTACCAATGAAGTACACTATTGAATGTGGAGTAATTCATTTTATGTTCATTTGTAGTATTGATACGAAGCAAATTGTCAACTCTTCATAGATAAAATATTTAAAACACATTAAAATAAATTTCACACTAGTTAAGACTCCACACATCATTATAAATGAAAGTAGAATGAAACTGAACTCAATAATATAACCAGCTTACACATCTCTTTCTACAAAACTAAACATAGGGCTATCTAGGAAAATATTTTAAAACTGACATCCAGTAACTTGTTTGGAAGTATATATCACCTTTTAACATTTTATTCAAAGTTCTAATATGATAGAGTTTTATTTTATTTTATTTTTTGGGTGCTGGGGATCGAACCCAGGGCCTTGTGCTTACAAGGCAAGCACTCTACCGACTGAGCTATCTCCCCAGCCCCGAGTTTTATTTTAATATCAATTTTTCCTCACATCAACGTTCAGTGATCTCTACAGACATTTGTAAAACAATTGTGCTTCGATGCTGTGTGTTTTTGTGTTTTTGTGTGTGTGTGCGTGTGTGTGTGTGTGTGTGTGTGTGTGTGTGTGCTGTCAGTACAGCTAAGGTGCAAAGCTCTAGGATAAATTTATTTGGACAGATTTTTAAAAAATGTTATTTAAAACTGATTTGGAAATAAAAAAACTGATTTGGATATATATGTATATATACATATACATATATATAAATTATGAGAAAGATAGTAAATGTCATATAGTCAATATAAATATGGAGGCTAGTCATTAAAGATGTATATTCAAAATAGCATTGTAGATAAGATTGATGTTATCCATGTCATGTTCCTTAAGTTTTTCATACTCAATTCACACATATGGATTTCTATCATAATCATAAAATAGTCCATTGAAAGTTTTTTAACTGTTTTACAATTTTAGGGATAGGTGAAACAAAAAGAAAAATAAGAGTTGTCTAAGATAATACAACTGTCAGATTTGTTTATGAGATGGGACTGTTGTTTATTGCTATCAAGTGCCAATCACCAGCCAAGCACTGTTCTAGTCATTTAGGGATATAACAGTAAAAAAGATAGATATGACCTCTACTTTTGTAAGAATTCAAATTTATTTTCTTTCTTTTAAGCATCTTTTAAATTTAGATTATTCAAAGAGGGAAATTATATCTTGCATATAAATAAAACTACTAGAAAGAAAAAGATATTACTAACATAAAAGATAACCCCATCTGTAAACAAGAGTGTGTTGTAATATAATATATAATAAAAGTGCATTGGTGGAAATATAGTAGCAGCATTAATTTACTAGCTTTGAAATTTTAACATTCTTCATTTTAATTTTTGAGATGGAATTATCTAAAATTTTTCAAATAAATTAATGTTTTATTATTTCTAATTCTCAATGCATCTGTTAGTATACAATTTGAGTTACATTCTTCACCATAATGACACTAACCAATCTAAGCAAATTTTGTAATGTATCAATGTTTAGTGAACATAGAGAAAATAAGTTTTGCCATTTAACATTATTAATATGTTTAACTTAGTCCAAAGCATTTGCTGTCTCCCACTGAATAATCTCCAAACTTTAAATTACACTCGTTTAAAAGAATGTGTTTATTTGTAAATTATATAAGTACAGTTCTGTTATTAGCTAATATTTCAAGTAGAAAGCCCTGCTGAGGACAGGTTTGTCATTAATGATATTGGACATTAATCTATAGTGCAGAGTTTGTTTGATGTTGAATATTTTGTCAGCTTCTTGTCAGATTTGATTAGATCACCATGGCTTCTCTGCATAGCGTGAATGAAGAACTTGTATTATTAGAAACACCAGCTCAGCCATTCTCTTGCCGTTTTCCTTTGCTTACCTTATTTGTTTTCCTCTGGAGTCTTCAAGACATTTTTAAAGCCACAGGCTTTTGGTGTGGATTGTTTCAATGAAACTGGGTAGCATCGTCTGCAGACTCACTTAAGGAGGCCCATCCACCTGACCTGCAGCATGTTTCAATATCCAGTAAGCAATATATGAAGTGAGAGTGAGGGACATCACTTCCCTCCTCTACACTCTGCAGCATCAACCTTTCCTCTGGGTTCCTCTACACTTAGCCTAAACAGGACTATGAAACACCCAGTAAATAAGGCACCAGCATCAGGTCACAGGTTACCTATTAGTAAAGTTTGATTTTTCTTCTTATTTTCAAGCTGAAACAATGAATATAAGTAGAGCTTCTCATATTTTATTCTTTAACCAGTGTTTTTGTATGTACTCAGGAGTGTTCACACCCCCAATTAGAGAGCATTCTTGTAGAGATCTGCTAGCATATGGATGAAAAACAATGGCACTCCATGTTTTAATTCTTTTTCTTTTTGTACCAATATCTAGAAATGTCTCAATATATTTACAGAGCAATTTGAATCTTAGAAACTTTATATCAATGATTTTACTGCAGAAAAAAGCATGCAGTTATTTTTATTATGATGATCATGATGATGGTAATAAAGAATGATGACCCATGAATATCATTTTGTGGTATGGATTCATTACACTGTGCAAAATAATTATATCTGGGAAAACTTAGTCAATAATTGTTTTTGGGACCAGTTAGAATATATTTTGAATGTATTTTACCTTAATGCCCACAATACCATTTTCCCTATATTCATCACCTAAGTGCTATGCACCATGTAAATGTCAAGCTTTATTTCTTATTGCACCTTGCCTATCTATTATCCATGAAAAGCCACCTTTTAAGTGAACTAGAGATGCAGGTTCAGAAAGGATATATGAGAGTGAAGAGTGATGATTAGGTTTTCATTCTTTTCTTCTTTCTATGTTTTTCCTCATAGCATATGGGGATGCATTTTGTAAAAAGGCATCCTTAACTCCAAGCAACAAGGTGGTCCATTGTTGCATTAAGCATTAAGAATGCATATACAGTAAAATCGCATTGGCTTATTCAGTTGGTAAATCATTTCTGCTTTTCTTTTTCCTTACTGTAAGCAAATTTCACAGTAGAATGCTTAGAAAATAGCTTTTTCCTTGATAAGAAATCAGAGTTCACTAGTTCCAGCTCTAACCGACATGTTTGAAGGTGATCTAGTTTATGCTGTACCTTAACACAGTGACTGTGACCTCCATGCACTTATATTTCCAACGACACTCATTGGTGTGTTTATGGGATTGATTATTTTTGTTTTATTTTCAAATGATAAAATATTTACCATTAATAAAAATTTAATGAATATTGAATTTTGCTTACATGTGATAGAATGCTAATTGTACACTGGCATTTCTAGACACTCACTTAAATGGAAAAATACCTGAAACAGCATTAAAGGATACAAATTTTATTTGTTCCTGGGGGTTAAAATGAGGAAAATTGGGAAATAATGGATTGAAAATGTTTCACTTTTATCATACTGATTTTTATAATAGTCATATTCTAGACTATACTTGCTCCTAGTTATGTCATGTTTAACACTTTTCAGGTAATCCATTTAAATAGAGATGAGGTAGCCAAAGCAGAGACTGTGTTAAATTGGTGGCCAACAAGACTGGAAATTGAGAGTTTGGATTATGTTCAGATAAGATCAGATTTCCTCCCTCACCCTAACACACACACACACACACACACACACACACACACACACACACATCAGTCACATAGCCAAGTTTCTGTTAACTCATTCAAGCAGACCTGTGTAAAGTACAAGTTGCAAGTTCTGAAAGCAAATACATCAAGTGAGGGAGAAGCAGGCTGCATTGCTGATTCTCCATGCTCTGATATTTCTGTTTTTACTGTGATTCCACATGGATTACAGGAAGCAGCACTGTGTGATTCACCATCTGAAGGATGGCACCTAAATCAGTCTACTTTGACCTTTAGCCAACCTAGAGCATCACTCCCATTTTATTTGTAAGTATGTCTGTAACCACTTTCCCATTGGTTTATATGGTTCTTTTAGAACACGAGCCATTTCTGGTTCATCTTTACCACCTCACTGCTCCATCATTGGTCTCATTCACTGCTGTATGTAACCCCTGTGCACACAATATGTTATCCAGTGTAGATGACAATATTAGTCTTTGGGCTCCTAGTGCCTCATGAGATGACAAGGCCTATTCTAGAGCTTTTATGTGTATTTTCCATTCAGAAAAACTCAATTACTCTCACTTTTTTAGATGTCAAACTACTGAGGCACAGAAATTTAAACAACTTGCCCAAGGTTATGCAGTTCATAGGGGATAAATGCAAACCTAGACAGTTTAAATTAAGAGTCTGTGATTTTAAACACTTTGCTACATAAGCCTTTTGGTCTTAATGTGTCCAGAGGAGAATCTATGATATGTGTCTGTATTAAGCATCCTTCACTGTCCATAAATTCTTCCTTTTATCTGACCTAAATCCTCCATGCTTTAGATTAAGCCACTGGTGTTTTCCTTTGCACAGAGAGGCTATAGAAGGGCCCTTTATATACTTAAAGATAGTTTTCAAGTCATTCACTTGACTACCAGTTCAGTAACACAAGTGCTTTTAACCTTTCCCTGTAGATCTTATATCTGAAGTTTATAAGCCTTTTTGGGGCACCTTGGTAGAAACTCCAATTATTCTCCATCTTGCTTAGCTATGAATTGAACAGATCCAATGCCAAATATATTTACATTAGGATGAATCCACCATAAATTTAGCATGTGCAATATATGATATGACATTATACAATTTAAAAATATATTTTATTTGATATATTTGCACATTTGAAGTTTAACCACCAGAATTTATTATCACATTATATTCCCTAGTCAAGTGCTTTTGGAAATAAAGATGTCTTAAAGGTAAAATTGTTCGGTATTCTTCTTGTGTTGCCTAAAACTGTCTTCCCTTTTTAGAAAAGGAATGCTATTTTTTTTTTACCTTTCTTTTTCTCCTATCGTACTTTTTCTTTTGTGCCTTTGTATGTTATATATTATTCCTTATTAAAAACCAAATCTTTCTTATAATTTAATAACAGCATTTTACATAACCTTTGTAAATTATTTAATTACTATAAAATTATATGATAATACATATTAAGCTAAATTTGCAACTGCTACTGTGAAGAAGAGATAACTCAGCACACCTGAATCTGCTCTCCATAGAAAGACCTGCTTGCAATGGTGACCCTTGACGGGTGCCTGGGAATTTGTATTTCTTTAGTGATCCAAGCATTCTTCAACTGATCAATATGATTTCTTGTGCCTAGATTGTTTATGCAAACAATATGGTTTATGCTGAACACCTGCCTTCTTTCTATGAATCTAGAATTTTGGCAACTACTAGGCAGAGGGTCCTTATATATGTGGTTAGTCTCTAATAAAATCTTTTATTCCAAGTGTCTGATAAGTTATTGACTTTATTCTATTTAATTAACATTCCTTTGCACTTTTAAACAGCATTAGACATATGAAATGCTATAAATGTCCCCTTCTTTCTTGTACTTTTCCCAATTGCCATTCAAGGTAGCTTCACCAAGCTCTATAACACCAAAGTACTCAGTGATATCCCTCAAACACATACTCCCAATTTACCCATAGTTTAAATTCTCCACAGACTTTATATTTACTGTTAGCTCATTTAGTATCAAATTTTGGTTATATTCTTATTTAATTTACCCACTCCATGGTATTGAATTTTCTTTACATGCATCTCAGCCAAGATATTCCTAGACAATTAACTTGTCTATCAGAATATCAAAAATACAAGGTCAAACTTGGATAGACAGATGGGATTTTGAAGAAGTAAACATTTGAGTGGGAATGATGATTTCAATGAAGCCTTATTTCCTCAAGTTGGCAATGACTTCTCTAGTTAAATGTGCCTTTACTTTGATCACAGATCACATGAGGAAATTTTAGAATATCCAAAATAGAAAATGATTTGAGGGTGTCACATGCTCTCTTTTTCCAATCAACTGAAGTTCTAAACTAATATTTAAATATTTCCTGTTGGAGTAATTTTAGCTGGAGAGTCTCATGACTGATTCACACTGGGGACAGACAAATGGTGTGGCAGAGGACTGAGGGACTGATTACATTGAGGCCAACATTTCTAGATATTCAGATTTATGATTCATTTTTTTAATCTGAAAAATATTTTTTTATTACTTTTCACAACCATTTTCAAAAATTAAATTACTGGAGGGTGGACAGAGATGGCTTACAAAAGAGAGTCTGGAGTAAAAATTAAATTCACTAAGGACACCCATGATTTAATAGTCCACTATCCATCATAGATTTAACAGACTTAAGGATCTTTATTTCAAAGATTATAAGGAAACACATTCCCCTTAAGAACATTGTAGGACCTTTCAACAAAGGGTTGAAGTTAGCATGCTTATACCTTATCACTGAGACAAAATTTTGCCCTATATCAGCTCGGGAAAAGGGTTTAAATATACAAATGAGTTAAAAATTGCTACATGACTATAATTTGAGATACAGTTCCCCCATGGAAAACTCGTGATTCTTTGTATAGGCCAGCATCTTTCATGATTTAGATAGGTGTTATTATAGGTAAGCAACTGCTATTATTCCATCTTTATGCTCGAATTGCTACTGGCTAATTGACATCAAGTTCCAGTTTTTCTGGTATTGGATTCGTTTGATATTTATTGAGATTGAGTGCCAGTCAAGCACTGGCAATTTTCATATTTATTACATCAAATTAGATAATTTTTTTAGTGTTTTAAGAAGTTTTTTGTCGGTAATTAGGTTTTCTCTTAGTATATTTTGAAGAAAGTGATAATTTTTTCCTCTTCTCTTTCTATAGTTTTTTTTATTTAAATGCCTTTCCCACCTTTGAGTCAGTTACCTTCACTTTTAAAGTGATCCACTTGTTGCTAAAACCAATATTTGCACAGAAATGACATAAAGGACTCTATAGTTCAGACTATTTGATTGGGACCTGGTTGCTACTGAAGCTATTTTCATCACTGTTTTGAGATCAGCTGTTAAGAGTCTGTGAGTTGAACAGTTGTGATAATTTCACTGCCTGCCTTTCTAGGGGATTTGAATTCTCTTGCTCTGCCTCCAGTATTGCTTCAGGATATCCTTTTGTGATTTTGTTGTTTTGTTTTGGTTTTATGGTACCGGGGATTGAACTCAGGGGCACTCACTGAGGCACATCCCCAGCCCTATTTTAAATTTTATTTAGAGACAGTCTGAGTTGTGCTTAGCACCTCACTGTTGCTGAGGCTGGTTTTGAACTTGAGAACCTCCTGCCTTAGCCTCTGGAGTCATTGTGATTATAGGTGTGCGCCACCCAGGTTGTGTTTTTGTTTTTAATTTTGCATTTATCTTTCCACCAATTTCAATTGTGTCATATGGTAATTTATCTGATATCTTCATGTCATTCTTTTGCCCTATCATAAAAATATGCAAACCATCCAAGGTATCTTGGAGCAAACGTACTAGCAAATTGCTGCCGGAGGACATAGATGTAAAATTGAAGGACTAGATGGGACTATAAAGTTGTTCTGTACTTGTTTCCTTAGTAAATGTTGTGAATGTGCCCAGGGGTGGCATACTGTGTGCTGGGTACCGTCATTGTGCCTTTTTTTATCAACGAGGTAGACATATGCTGCTTTCTCAAATCAGTTGAGTGCCTCTAGAAAGTTTCATTTTATAAAGGATTTTTAAAAGTAATACAATTTAAAAATTACTAAGTCTAGTTCAAGCCAATATTCATTTACAATGACCCATGAGCAGTATTAACCAAGAATGATTCTTATGTTTTAATAGTTGTGCCAATCATAAAACTATTCAAAGTAAAAAAATAATGTCTTTATAGAACCTAACATGACTGCACTCAGTTGTTGGCCAACCCAAATCCATTACCTTTCCTTCTTGCCTTCAGAGAAGGTGATCCTATTAATGACTCAGAGCTAAAGCTGAGTCAAAGTAAATTATGATAGGACATTCTCCTTTCCAGGTCTTGATTCAGGCAGAGGAATGCTTGGTCATTATGCCTAAGTGTTGTGAAATTAATTCTGCTGAGGGGCTTCTGGAAAAGTTTTCCTTTCCCATAAGAAGGGACCAGTGGTAAGATAGCTTCTTATCTGCAGGACATTGAGAATGACAGAGCAGAAAAATGAAGGTAACTCAGATATCCTTAAGCCATTGAATTAACCACCCATAGGACTGCCTTATTTCTGGAGTAATCATCATGTTATGGTTTGAATGTGGGGTGTCCCCCAAAAGCTCACATGTGAGACACTGCAAGAAGGTTCAGAGGAGAAATGCCTGGGTTGTGAGAGTCTTAACCCAATCAGTGAATTAATCCCCTAATAGGGATTAACTGAGTGTAACTGCAGTGGTAGAGTGTGACTGGAGGAGGTATAGCATTGGGGGTGTGGCTTTGGGTATATATTTGTATCTGGCCAGTGGAGACCTCTCTCTCTGCTCTCTGATCATCATGTGAGCTGCTTCCCTCTGCCACAGTCTCCTGTCATGATGTTCTGCCTGACCTCCAGTCCCAAGGCATGGAGCCAGCCTTCTATGAACTAAGACTTCTGAAACTATGTGCCCTCTAATAAACTTCCTCCTCTACAGTTGTTCTGGTCAGGTGTGTCAGCCACAGAAGCAAAAAAACTAAAACATTCAATGATAATAATATTTGAAAAGCAACATGAGACTTCTTTACTGCTCTTACACAAAAACCAAACTGGTCCAGCAACATTGTGAGAAGTAAGGGGAAAGGATTATAGGGTATGTTGTGTATCTGCTGTAAGGCATTGTATTAGGCAGTTTCTATATCTACTCTTATGTTCTGTTTTCCATCTATGCAAGTGTTAACATCCTTGCTTCAATAAGTATCTGAGCCTGAAAAATATTTAATAAATTTATGGAGATGTGAAAGTTACCAACTTGAAATTCGAACCCAGGATTTTCTAATTTTGAAGTTAATTAAATAAATATTGTTTAGCCAGTTAAATGCATGAAACCGTTTTAATGCCAATGTGACAGGAACACACGTCCTTTAGCTCTCCTCCAACTTCCCCTTTTCAGTTTTTTATCCAGAATGGTTCAAGCTTGCTATGCCTGGTCCCATTTTGAAATTGTTGTCACTGGAATACACCCGCTTCTGATACAAGAGAATGCTGGCTAGATACTTTTCAATTATCATTATTTTTAAAAAGATAGTTTATTTTAGCATTTGATGAGATGGTATTTATCTTTAAAATATTATATGTAGAAATTTATAAGATAAATCTGATTATCAGAACAAAATGCTATTTTAGAAATAGAATCATATTTTATTTGTGACATTTCTTGAAAGGAAAAATTTATTTTGGGGTTTTAATAATGTGTTTTGGGAGAGAAAGCTATGCCTGGAACATTTCTTTTTAATTTGTAAAATATAAAAAAACTCATCTCGGTAATGACAGAATACCCAGGCATATGCATTGCTTATAATAGTCAACATTCCTTCCTGATCTATGCCATGTATTTTAAATCTGTGGAGATTTTATCAATAGAATGAGACATAATAGTTAATATTTACTGAAAACTAATGGGAATGCAGGGACATTACAGGTATAAAAGCTATATTAGCTATATGAATTTTTGTATTCAAATATTTATTTACTTTTTGTCATTTTCAAGTACAGATAACTGAAGATGTTCTTGGGAGGAACAAAAATGAATGTGTCACCTTGGCCTGACATTGCATTTGTTCTCTGCAGCATTTCTGGCCTTAGTTTCTTGTTTTAAAGAAATACAAATGGATTATTTCTTTTTCTAACTATACTTAAGATTATTATTATTTAAAGTAACAGAGTCATATTTAATGCTTGTGTTAGAGGACATGAAATTCCAATGATTTCTCTCAGCCTTTCTTCTTTCATAATAGCTCTATTACTAGAGATAATAAGAAAATCATTGCTGGGATACTTGACTACTCATCAGAGCAAAGGCTGTTTTGTTGTATGGAAATTATTGGTGATGAAATGGGGTAACAACAGGCTAAAATTTTTAACAAGGCTTTTAAAACTCCTACCACTGCTCAGTCAATAGAGAACTCAGTGAATATCACACATACTGTGAGCCTTCGTGGATAAAACAATCTCGCTCAGTATTAGCCTGGACTTGTTTGAAGTAGACAGTAGGGGTATCTCTGCCTACCTGGTAGATTACCATTTTCACTATGCCACATGCCATCCTATGCCTCTGAATTTTGGAAAACTTTGGAAGCATAATAAAAGTTGAACTGAGTTTCCATACAATATTAAAATTTGAAACATTAGAATGAGTTGAATAAGGGTTTTCATTATGAGTTTTTTGGTCATTTACCTCCACGTTTAACATTTTCTTGTTAAGAAGTGATATTTGGCAAGTTTCAATCTCCCCTTCCATACCCAGTTTAGCTTGAGCTCTTGTAAATTCTTAAAAATTCACTTCCAACCTATGTTTTAATGTACTTCACTTAATTTTTACCAAGTTTCATAGAATAGGTGAACATCAATGTTGTAATTTCATGTCCAAGTGTTAAATGCAGGCCTTGTTAAATGTACTATCACAACCCTATTAATTTATACTGCAATTTGAATAGAAATGTGATTTAAGGATCATGTGGGAGAAGTAAAATCTCATATCACTTTATTTTAATGAAAACTTCTGATGTCTAGTTCGTACTGTGTTTTCCATATGACAGGTTTAAACATTAAACCATTAGTGATGCATTGATATTGAAAATTCTACATACATTGATCCTAAGCTAGTTTCATTTAGGACTGATGTTTATTCTTCTGGGGTTCAATGTTGACTTGTATTAGCTTTTAGAAGTTATAATAAAATTAACTGAAAATATATATATTTTTTCTTTTTTTTGTACTGAGCATTGAACCCAGGGGTACTAAACCACTGAGCCACAACCCCAGACCTTTTTAAAATATTTTTATTTATTTTTTTTAAATATTTAACATTTTTTTCTAATTAGTTATACATGCCAGCGGAATGCATTTTGCATATCATACACAAATGGAGTACAGCTTCTCATTCCTCTGACTGTACACAATGCAGAATTACACCAGTTGTGCTATCATACATATATATAGGGTAATAATGTCTGACTCATTCCATCATTCTTCCCTCCCCTCACCTCACTCTCCTCTGCCTTATCCAAAGTTCTTCCATTCTTCCCTAGCACCGCCACCCCTAGTTTAAGGATCAGCACCGGCATTTCAGAGAAAACATTTGGCCTTGGTTTTCTGGGACTGATTTATTTTGCTTAGCATGACATTCTTCAGTTCTATCCACTTACCTTCAAATGCCATAATTTCATTCTTCTTTAAGGCTGAGTAATATTCCATACTGTATATATACCAAAGTTTCTTTATCCATTCATTTGTTGAAGGTACCTAGGTTGGTTCCATAGTTTAGTTATTTTGAATTGAGTTGCTATAAACATTATGTGGCTGCATCACTGTAGTATGTTGATTTTACGTCCTTTGGGTATAAATCTAGAAGTGGAATAGCTGGGTCAAATGGTGGTTCCATTCCAATGGTGGTTCCAGTGTGAGACATCTTCATACTGCTTTCCAGAATGGTTGCACCAATGTGCAATGGTCCCACCAGCAATGTATAAGTGCACCTTTTTCCCCACAGCCTCACCAACACTTAACTCTTGCTTATATTCTTGATAATTGCCATTCTGACTGGAGTGAGATGGAATCTTAGAGTAGTTCTAATTTGCCTCTCTTTAATTGATAGAGATGTTGAACATTTTTTTGTGTGTATTTGTTGACATTGTATTTCTTCTTATGTGAAGTGTCTGTTCAGTCCCTCAGCCCATTTTTTGATTTTTTTTTTTTTTTTTGGTGTTTTTTGAGTTCGTTATGTATCCTGGAGCTTAGTGCTCTATCTGAAGTGCCTGTGGCAAAGATTTTCTCCCACTTTGTAGGTTCTCTCTTCACCTTATTAATTGTTTCCCTTGCTGAGAAGAAACTTTTTAGTTTGGATCCATTTCATCTATTGATTCTCGATTTTACTTCTTGCGCTTTAGGAGTCTTGTTAAGGATGTCAAGTCTTAAACCGACAAGAAGATCATTTGGATCTACTTTTTCTGTTAGGTGCAGCTCTGTTCTAGTGCCTAAATCTTCCATCCACTTTGAGTTCAGTTTTGTGCAGGGTGAGAGATAGGGTCTAATTTCATTTTGCTACATATAGATTTCCAATTTTCTCAGCACCATTTGTTGAAGAGGCTATCTTTTCTCCAATGTATGTTTCTGGCACCTTTGTCTAGTATGAGTTAACTGTGTGTGTGTGGTTTGACTCTGTGTCTTCTATTCTGTACCAATTGTCTGCATTTCTGTTTTGGTGCCAATATCATTCTGTTTTTGTTACTATAGCTCTCTAGTAGAGTTTAAGGTTTGGTATTGTGATGCCTCCTACTTTACTCTTCTTGCTAAGGAGTTCTTCTGCTATTTGGGGTCTCATTTTTCCAAATGAATTTCATGATTGTTTTTTCTAGTTCTATGAAGAATGTCATTGGGGCTTTCTGAGTCACTAAGTAACCTGCTAAGTTGCTAAGGTTGGCTTTGAACTCATGATCCTCCTGCCTCAGCCTCCTGAGCTGCTGGGATTACAGGTGTGAGTCACCATGCCCTGCTAAAATAATATTTTCAGTAGTAGGAAATGTAAAGATCAAAGATAGAGAGAGAAATAAGAAAATTAATAACGAACTGTATCTCTAATTCAAACGTAAAATACAAGAGATCAGAAAAGGGAACTATCACAAAGAAAGGGAAAGGTGTTAGGAAAATTCCAGTTAGGTACTTAGCCAAGCAGAGTAGACTCCTCATGTTTACTTCCTTGTTTGAATCTCTTGTTTCTAATTTGGGTTACTAGATTAAAGATCAGGAAAGTTAATCGGATCCAGTGTGACTTACAATAACTGGCAGCCATTCCAAGGGAATTTGTCAAGGATGGCATTAGAGAAAAAACTAGTCATTCTTTGATCACATAGGGCATAGTCCCTAAGGAAGAGTTTATATCCCTGCTGTAGGTTGTGGGAGTGGATAAGCAAACTAAGAAACCGAGAGCAGTGTGCTAGTGTTAGGTTAAGGCAACATATAGATGATATGGAGGTACTTTTTGAGAGCTTTTCTAAAGTGAGTGAAAGTTGGATTGAAACTTCATGGGTGGAAAATGTACCTAGGTGGTTTGAAGTGATATTCATTTTGACTAATCTGGTAGCTGTCAGAATAGTAGAAATTCTTGTCGCCATTTACTGACCACTTAGTGTGCACCAGGTATTTTATGTATTTTGTCTCATTTATAATTTTCCTAAAACACTTCTTCAATACTAATATTTTCTACATGTTATATGTGTATATACAGACAAATAAAAACAAGCATGCATATATTAGGTTGCTTCATATCACAAGGCTAGTAAATCCAGAACTATGAGGGAGCAGGCAAGAACGACAAGAAATAAGAAACAACCTGACATATTAGTGAAACTGCAAGGAGCTCAGTTTGTTTGGAGAAAATAATTCTATCACTTACTTCTACCTAATATGCTAAATGAATATCTTTAGCTATTGTGATGAATCAGATAGGCAACATCCCTGTCCTTTAAAAGAAATTATGTTCTAATAGTGAGAGGCAGACAATGAACAGTAAACAAACTAATAAATTCAGCTATTGGTGTGTCCTATGAAGAAAATAAAACAGGCTGACGATGTAGCATGTAATGGACAGATGATTAAGTCACACTATGGGATATTCAATGATAACCAAAATGAATGCACTAGACTTGTATGTGCCTGTGTGAATCAGTCTCAACAACCTAACATTAAATAAAAGCGGTTACTCCTAAAAGATTACATAAAGATTTATACCTATGTAAGAAAGTAAAACACTAAGATAATACATAAGTATATATGTATGTGTATGTGGGGGTAGGTGTTCTTTTCATGTAAATAAAAGTAAAAAATAATGACTGCAGAGTTGAGGTTGGTGGAATTAGAGGGTTGGGATAGAGTAATATATATATATATATATAATATATATAATATTGTTATATATATCATATATACTATATTATATATAATTCTATTATCAAGATCCTGACTTTTCTGTGTCTGTTCTACTCAGACCAATAACTAGCACATTGTTTAAAAGAGCTAATTATCCTAATAAATATAGAGGAGGCTTTGCACAGCTCCAAGATGACAATGTTTCATGAACCAAAATTAAGATTAGTTCAATTCTATGCTCACAATAAAGAGAGAAAGAGAGTCTTTGGTGGGAACAGATTGCTGAGTAGTTACCACAGAGTTGAAACCCCTGGAGCTACATCAAGACCCTGGGGCAAACATATTCCCAGAAGAGGAAACAGCATTTGTGACGCTGGAGCATGGTTGGCAGTTTGGAAGAGGTGAAGATGGCAATGAGACCTGGGGGAAGAGACTGTGAGCAAGAGTGGCGAGAAGTCAGACTGGAGTCTAGACAGAGAACCCAGCAAGGACTCTAAACCTGGCTTCCTTTCCAGTCTCTGTAGCATGATGATAACAAACCAGGCATTTCTGCAGAGCTCTCGCTTTCATTGGGAAAACTCTCATTTATATAAGAGTTTCTGTGTGAGTTTGTGTTTTAAGAAGAATCCACTTCTTAAGGGGAAAAGATGTAAAAATGGCTGTCTTGGATGTGTGTTAAGTCTTTGCCGTCCACCTGATTAACTTGTGATTTGAGTATACCTGTGCAGGATATTGATGACCTTAGAACTTTGGGCCAGACACAATTTGCACCTCATATTCTATTGTTATCTCCAGAGAGTGTTCATCAGATGTGAAGGCGTGGCACATGCTCTGGAAGACAATTTGATAATAGTAGAAGAGACTATTTCACCTCCCTTATATAAGAATTTTGAGGTTTTGTTGTTCTGTTGTTTTTGAGGAGAAAGTGATAACCACATAACCATGCTAGTTAATACTCAGCCACGAAATTCAGAGTAGCAGAATGCATTTCAACAGTTCTGAGCAAATACTTCCTTGAATGAAATGTTGAAGAAGTTCTGACAGCATACTGATGTGCTACCCAACTGCACATACCAAAGTCAATCCACCTTTAGAAAATCACCAAGATTCTATTCCAGTCACATGTATTACTCACATTTTTTAGTGTTTTTCCATCTTCAGCTCATCTTTTTCCTGCAGAGTAGAGTCAATACAAAGTCCTGGATGAACACAGTAGAGACCAAATGTCAAAGATGTGAGATCTGCATAGCTCTGCAGGGGCAAGACTTGTTTCCTTGTCTCTATTTTCTCACCTATAGAATGAGGGTGCTGGTCTAGAACAATCACAAAAGCATTTCATAGTCATCAATGTATAACCAACCATTTGGTGAGACTTTTAAAGAATGAAAATGACCTCTTCCAATCTTATGATAAAAATAGAATGATTTCATGGCTTACAAACATGATATACAAATGAAGAAAATGGGCAGGTCTAGAGTTTTTTTTGAGCAAATACAATGGACTGGAGGTCTTTTTAAACTTCTTAACTAAATTGAGCAAATCTAGCAGATAGTAAAAATTTAATAAATTGTGTTTTTGGCATTTTTTCATTAAAAAAATCATGTTTTGCAAAATGAAATTTTTTATCAGAAAAATATTTAATAATCCCTAGCATGTATAATTTCAGTTTGAAATAAACTAAAAACAAAAACCATTTATTTTCCCCCAAAATGTCAAAGTAATATAAGTATATGCACCAGTACATTCATATGTGGTTTGCTAATAATGATGAAAGACAAGTTGGAAATACAGAAAACAAAGTGAACAAAAAACATTTACTGCATTATACAGAGGATAATAATCCTGTCACAACAGTGATCAAAACATGGAGAGTCCACTCCAAGTTTATAGACAAGTACTTAATAAACTGTCATATGAATGAATGAATGAATGAATGAATGAATGAGCAAATGAAAACTTGGGGTAATGAGAAGAGTGTTTGATCAACATGGGCTGAAAGAAAGTCATTTTTTGTACAGAACAGAGGAAGGGTTGAATTCTAACATTAGAAGTCTTATTTTGAATCCTTAAATGTATACATATTTAAAATGAGCAAACCTCTTGGAATTGTTTCCATTAAAAACTTCAGATTATGTATATATATTTGTGTTCCAACACAAACTTAAGTGAATGACTTGTACTTACATGTACTTAAACACATGCATATGCAAAAACACAAGCCCTTCTGAAAATATATCTCTGAAAATAATAGTTTAGCCAAGAAATTTAATTTATTACTTCAACTATCAGGATTGCCTTAAGTAAAATCTATTATTAGGTTTTTTTGATGACAGAAGAAATGCATGTGCAGCATAAGTGTGTTTACTATTTGTGGTCTGATCTAAATTAATCAGTTTATTTGTATTGATTTATCCTTTTGTGTCTATCAGGGTAATATCTGATACATTTGCTGAATTTTATCTTTTAGTTCTCATTCTGCATAACATTGATATTAAACAAAATCAGGTCCCTCCCTTCATTCAAAAAATATTGAACGGCAGACACCATTCCAGGGGTTTGAGAAGCACCAAAGACTAACACAGAAAAGTGAACTGTGCCCTTGTGGAGCTTCTATTTTAGGAAGAACAGAGTCAGCAACAAACACAATAAACAAGGAAATGATGCACTAAGTAAGATGATTAAGGACTATGGAAAGAAAAACGGAAGGGTGATGAAAACTCTTTCCCATACACTATAGCCATTATTCAAAAAAATTTCTGAACACCTATTTGACATGTGTGTATTTGTTTATGAAATATTTTTAATCCATAGCACATTGCCTGAAATATAGTAGATATTCAATCATATATGTGGATAAATCAAGCAACAGAAAGAACATTATGTGCTATATGATTATTGATTATAAGTCTACTTTGTACAATTCTCTTTATACTACTTCATTTAAAATTAGTTTTAAAATGTACTGAAATGTTAAGTTCAGAGTTCAGTGGGTTATGATTTAGTGCTTTTTTATAGTTTTCTATTGAAGCTGAAAATCTCATTATGTATTGTTTTCCATGTTGTCTTAGTATAGGTTGATAGTAGGAAAGTTATATGTAGACATTTAATATTTGTAATATTTTTCTGTCTTGGGAGTGTTGATCTAGAAAGGTCTAAGGAATCTTTACCTAAAGCAAATCTCCAAATAAACAAGATTATTTCATACATATTAAGTATAACTATAATGCATAAATATAAATATATCATGACATAGATTACGTTTCTATCTAGACTGCTTTAAATATTATATATATATTTTAAAAATATCATATTTAATATAGTTTTGTTTTATAGAAATGTTTTAAACTCTGCCCAACTCCATCCTGGATGTCAAAGATGGACCAACATTTATCTTCCTTCAAAGCACATAACACATAGTGGGTATTTAATAAAAATGAAATGAATTGCTGAATGTTCAAGACAATAAAGAGCCAGTTGAGAACAAGAAGAAACCTTTGGCTAAGTAGAAAATTGTATATAATAGCATTTCAAAGAAGAAGAATTTAATTTGTTGATGTTAAGTTACATGAGCCAGAAGAGACAAGAAAAAATAGTAATGAAAGATTGAATTCATTTTGCTATTTATAGTGTTGGTGTCTTTTGCTTTTTTCATTGAGCCTGTTCAGAGTTCCTCCACTAAGGAAATACTAAGGGATCCTAAGTATGGGTTCTCAACCGTGTACTCTCTAAAAGCTTTGGAAATAAGTAGGTTTATTACTTATAACTTGATAACTCCTTATTCTTCTGATGATGATAAATCTACACATTTAATTTTATTCAAACTACTAAGTAAATTTTACATTTTGAATTTTACTTGGTTTTCTACTAAAGAAACAGTGATGTATGACATGAAAGAATAACCTTTTTCCTCCCTCATAGAAAACTTCTTTTATCTGCTCTGAAAACCTTCGATGGCTTGCGTTCTCTTTTTTGGTTTGTTAACTTTATTAAAATCAACCATTCTTAATGCAATCATCATAATAAGCCTTAAAACAGTATTATTGCATGAAAAATAAGTTGCAGAAGTTTACTATCCACTAATGTAGAATGGAGGGTTATTAACAAAGAGAAAGTTAAATACATATCTTTGGAAGAAATTCACCATTACAGCCTGGCATTTAATATCTTAATAAATTGCTGCTGCAACCTTTGTTTAAAAGTAATTTTTTTTCTTTTCTTCATTTTCAGAAAACAGTGAAAACAACAAAATTATAATTTGGAGTTAGTGTGCACTTAATGTTCCTACTTTTCCATTCTCTGATCTTACTTTTACCCATCAAATAATCATTATTGAATCTTCCTTATTTTCCCTACTATGAACATATTTTAAAATCACAACTTTTTGGTTTAATGAATTAAAGAAATTTCTATGTTCTTAGGAAAAATGGGAAAATGTGAACTTTCAGAGATTGAAGTAGTATTTCATTCTTTTCAAAGAAAATAAATTAATATTATGGGTTGATTTTAACATGAAGGGAAGTAATTTGGTTGCAGGGCAGATCATGTATAAATGAAACAGACAGTTGTTTAAATGATATGATTTGAAGCACGCTAAATGCTTTGCTTGCCTGAATTATTTCCTTCCCAGGCCTTCCATACAGTCAGAGATAACACACAGCATAATTGCATTAACTAGTATTGAAGCACATGCAGATACATTTGCTAAATAGCAAATGTTCCCACACTAGTTATCACACTGAATACTCCCTTCAGGGGATTTAGTTTCCTAGATGCTGCTTTTCTAAAGCAATTAGCCAAGAAGGAATAAGAATCAGGGCAGCTTAAACTTTAAAGGTAAGGATGAAAGAAACCTATGAAGTAGAAAATATTTTTTTAGCAATACTTATAAAATGCCTCTGCGAAGGGTTATTAGCAAGTAGAGGGCAACATGAAAGCACTTGCTGTCTGAGGTAAAGTACACAGATTAGGTAAGAGTGCTCCAGATGGGAGTCTGAAGAAAGAGGCAAGGGACCCTGAGCCACCATTCTGCACAAAAGGGGTCTTATCATAACTCCATCCTTCCTGTTGTCCATGCTGCTACATTTTCGTTTCTGTACAATTTTTCATAGTGTTTATCGCATGTCCCTTTTCTGCTTCTCTAAGAACGTATTGAGCAACTGTGAATTAGCCAATTGAACCCTCGAAAATTAAATCAAAGTAAATGGTGAGAATCTTAGCATGTACCAGTTACCAACAAATTATAAAATTAGTAGAGGGCAAAAATCACAAACTGAATATAGAACCCCCACCTTTGATATGTGAGATACTCAAGCTATGAAAAATATGAAGAAATAGGGACTTTTACTGTCATTGAATTCACAGTAACAGCATAGGGAAGATACTTAAGTTAGATAAGATTGTTTAAATTTCCATAGATTCTGCACTTTAGACTGGGTAGTAAATTTAATTCTGGTAGGGGGATTTTATATGGTGTTTAGGCAGAAAAAAAGTATTAGAATTTTTAAAAGAAATTTTTTTTAATTTAAAGATTTCTATCCACTATTTTTAAATGTAGACATCATAAAATGAGTTTGCTTCCTTCATTTAAAAGATCAACCTTTTGAAGTGTTTTTATCCTCCCAATATACCTTACGAAGAAATGAAGGACTTCATGAAAGTCCACTGCCTGCCTCTCTGTCTCATGGCCATTGCCTCATCGTGTTGGATGTCCACTAGAGACACAGAATCACTCTTGATGGTCTCTGACCGTAACCACTTTCTAAAATGCCCATTTCCTATAAACATGGAGTGTCTGCAAGAAAACTCGCTCCCCAGTTGTTGTTGTGCCAAATGCCTGTTCAAGTTTCAGAATAAAATTTCCCCTCGTTCTCCTTGGCAGATAACAGAACTCTGAATTCTGTAGCACCCTGAACATATCTCAATTATATCATCTCACTTTTCGAGTGATAAATTATTTTTATGTCTCTTTATTTAAATGATATTTTCCTTATGTTCAGAAGACCATGGCACTTCATTTTTTTAAATCTCTTCATCTTAGCTCCAGGTCTATCACAGTGTAGTTAATCATGCTTCCTGAATTAATAAATAAATGAATAATTGAATACATAAATAGAAATGCTTTTATCCAATGCTTATTTTCTGGAACACAGGTAAATAAAGGCAAGGGAAGATTTAAGGCAAGGTTTCAAATCATATTTGTGTTTTCTCTTGATATATTTAGAATTAATTAATAGTGAAATTTAGACTATTGATATTACTATTATTCTTTAATAATTATTATTAATATTTTCAATCAATGGAAAATAGATAAAATTATATCTTTAAATACTGCTTTTAGAAATTTAAAACCAGAGCAGACATATAATAGATACATTTGAAAAAAAATGTTTAATGAAAACAAGAAATTTATTCTTGCTTCTATCCTTCCTGGGACTACTTTCCTATCCACTTTTATAGAAAACTGAGCACATCACTCCTTACACAATCTGTCTTCATTATGGGTGTGTACAATAAAATTTAGAAAATATCCAGAGTTTTCTTCCATAAATATTTACACATTGTCAAAGTTCAAGCTAATGAAAATATATAATCAAATTTTAATATATTTATTCCAAGAACTAACACCTAAGTTCTTATTTTAGTAAAAGTCACATGATATTATCCTCTATTAAATAAATTACAGTCTTTACTTTGTACTCACCTTAGTTAAAAACAAGCAACTAGGCCTTCCATTATTTGGACAACACTGTTAATTGATATTATATCTTATTGGAACACCCTTCTGCCCTCACCCCCATGTTTATCTAACTAAAAAGTAAAAAAAAAAATATTCGTAATTCCAAATTCAGCTGACGCATCTAGTGATATATGAAGACTGTCCACTTAAAGAAAGATAGCCCCCACTGTGTTCTCAGGGTGTACTGTTTTGTCTCTGACCACACTGCATCTCACCGTCATTAGAGAGCAAAGACTGTTTGTCACATCTATGGTGCACTACAGCCCCTCCACTGAGTCCACTGAGGTCTTTCATCCAGCACAGTGTCTCTGAAACAGTTGAAAAATTTATTTTCTAATAACTAAACAGAGATTTCTAATTTCTCTTGGGAAAAATAATTGGAGGATTGTTTTTGGAGGTAATAGTTGGAGGTAAAATTGTGTTTACCTACCCATAACGGTGACTGGAACTGTGATGCAATATTGGTTTGGGGATGAGGAATGGGACTTCCAATTTTTCACAGGTCCTATGCACACACTTTTCTGACTGAACCTGGCCAGCAATTGTAGGAAGGTGGATTTAAGACCCCGTCTGAGGTTGTCTCTCAGATCTGTTATTTCTTTTAAGAACATATGACCTTGGCCCAATTAATCTATTTCTTCACCCATGAATCGGGTATAATAATAGTATCCTGCTAATGGAATAGTATTAAGGATTGAATGAAAAAATGCAATGAAAACATTAAACAGAATACCTGTTCTATACCAAAAATAACATAGGTTTATGAAGTTCAGTTTTCATTTGGTTATAACATAAGGAATTTTGCAAGGCAAAGAATTTTAACAGAGGTGATAGGAAGAGAACAAAAGCAATTTCTAATGGCATTTGTATTTGTTCAGTAAGAAGTAATGAACCGAATGAACAACAATAATTTTAGCAATATAGAAGTTTTCACTTCTCTCCAGAGCAGCCTAGAGACATTCAGCTACAACAACCTGCAACTGATACGGTTTCACCATGTCGGAGCCCTGGGTTCTTTCTAACTTGTGTCACCATCACCCCTCGAATGTCACTCTTCACATGTACAATTGAAAATGACTCTGCATCATATGTCTTTGAGAGGAAAGGAACAGGGAAAAATAAAGGTTCATGCTTTACCTTTAAAGAGAGAGTCCAGAAATGCACAGCTTGTGTCTGCCCATAGGTCAGGCCTGAGTGGCAAGGAATACTGGGAAATGTAATCTTCAGGTTGGTGAACATACGCCCAGCAAAACCTCCACCCCTTTGGAGGAATTGAAGAGACAGGATTCAGGGAAGCAGCAATCCCTTCACGGCATCAGAAGAGAAAAAGGAAAGTTTTCATGCCTGTCCAAAGTTTTGTCCTGAAAAATAGAAGCTGGACAAATTTTGCAAGGCCAATACCTATGCATGTATTTGTTACTTGATAATGAAAAAGTAAAAGTCAAATATATTGCAACTATCCAAAAGACAAATTCACTACAGGTTTAGAATTGCCTATCTCTGTCATGACACCCTCTTTGTAAGAATAGGTTCTTGTCCTGTTGAGACTCCAAATTAGAGAGGTTCCCATTATCACCTTGTGAAACTTTCCTAAATCTATGTGTATATCCAAATTTATTTTTTTAATTTATTCAGACAACTCATTATTTATCTTAGGTAAATGCTAAAGAAATAATCAGCCATATGAATCCCCACTGTAACGCATAAGCATAGACTTTTCCAAAGCAGACCCAGGCACTATAGCCAAAAAGGAAACTGCATTCTCACATTAAAACAATTTACAATTATCCAGGCAGGCGGAGTGTAATTAGTTAGCTGGAATCGAGCCAGGACTTTGAGACAAGCACTGCTACTTCCCTGAAAGGTGCCTTGGGATTTTTAATGGCCACTTATGGTCAAGCCTGGAATTTTGCATCTCATCTAGAAAACCGTACCTCTGGGAGCATAGCATGTCTAGCTCCATTACTTGTTAACTACTGACAATGTTTCTACAAATCGGAGAAGCAAATGTTAAGTACTGGATCACATGAATTTTTTTCCTATGAATTACTTCTTGATTATTTGATCAGAGGAGTTCTGTGTGTTTTGTGGGTGACCATTGTGGTAAATATTGGTGGTGATTGAGTAATGTAATGTAACCAATTTGTCCAAAATTAGTTGAGGTGTGTGACTTTTTTGCAAATCACAAACATGTTGAATAAATTTTTCACAAGCTACTAAACTTTCGTAGCTTTTAGATACATTTATCAATATTCATTCATGAGTAATACATGCTAAGATATCTTTATTTAATAGTGGAATCTTTTATGAACAGTTAAGTGGAATTTTATATTTTTATCAGCCCTATATAACAAAAATAAAATGAAGGAATTTAGCCCTGCTATGGGCAATGAAATAAATATTTCATGGAGGAATGTGTCACAATAATGGAATATTTGAAAATGGAGTATTTGAAGGTTGAAATTTCTAAAGGGAAAAATTCCTTTTTTAAAAATTATTTCTTCATGGTTTTTGACAATCTCTAGAAATTTGATAGATTTTTTAAATCTTATTCTCTTGAGAAGAAGCGAACTACTAATATTTCTACACGAAGCAAGAAAATGTAACACCTGAGGAGAGACAAACACTTTCCTATCTATAGTAAAGTTATTTTGTAAAAAATTTACCAAGAATTATAAAAATAACATTTAACTATAACGTTTTATGTTTTTATAACACTGTATCTTAAAATTTTTAAGTCAATTGGCACTGCTATTATGCTATTAGATTGTCACAATACTATATAAATGTGACTTGTTTTGAAATCTGGCATTTCCATTTGTGAAATCTATTCATATAAAGATTTTATGAATCTTTATACATATATATTTTGAGTAAGATGATCAGACAATTTAATGTCAGTGCTAGAAACTCATTTGGGAGGAAAAAGAAGCATTATTTGTAATTACTGTGAAACAACTGAGTTTGTCCCTGGAAATCAGAGGTGTGGTCACACTATCAGTGGTGTGTTCATCATGGTTTGTAATTGTGTATTCATGGGCGTAAGGTGCAATTGATTAAAGTCCTGTGTCATGGTAACTGTGAACACAGGCTCTGGAACCTACTGCCTGCCGTTGACATCTGACACATGCAATGATGCTGTGACATTGTTGAGAAACCTCCAGATTGATTTCTTTGTGACATTAGATAGTGTAAACTTCCAAATGAAAGACTGACTCACAAGCTGAGTGAGTTTCTGCCTGATTGAATATTGTTTCAAGAAGGACTAGACATGACCATTTGCTCTGTGTTTTCATGTTTTGTTTTGGTTACTTTTTATGTATTTGACCAAGGTGACTACCTTGCTTTTGATCAGAGTAAATGAGTAAGTTCTTTAACAAGACTGCCTTGATTGTTTTTATATTTTAAACATTGATCCGTACATCTACAATAGTGTATATATTTTCTGTGTAATTGCCTCTAATTTTGAGAATCTAATTTTAATGTCTTCACTTTAGTATTAAAAATAAATTGTATTCGATGTCATTATGTGACATACATTATTATATGCCATATGCGTGTAGCAAATACATATACCTTACTGTTTAACAAAAATGGTGATAAATATCTGTACACATCACTTTGTTTATTTTACTATGAAGTCTGACATACTTTACTACTGAGGAAAGTGAAGACCAGAACTTTACTAACACCATCCATGTAATAAATAATGCATTTTGTGACAGTGTTACATGCATACAGTATGCATGTATTTGCTTAAGATTTATTTTACACCATTTGCATTCATACTTGCATTTATACTACTCTAAATTTTTCTGTTTCTGTATTCATGAAATTATATCCATATTTTAAAATTCTTTAACATATTCATAATAGGTGCATAGTACTTTGCATTTCTATACCACAATTAAATAATTAGTACATTAGTGCAAGATGTTTTTCCATGTTTCCAGTATTTTACATTTTTCTATAATAGTCCTATAAATGTACATCTATGTTATTTATTTCAAATTTTATGGTTTAAAAGAATGACTTTATTTATTAATTAATTGAGGGTAGTTTAAGTATGGTTTAAATATTAGTATTATTAAATATTCCAGATTAAAATAACTAAGATAACCAAGTGGCAATGTTTCCTAAGGAAATGAAGGAAACCTAGTTCACTATTGTATCATTCTTGATGTAAATCCATTAACTTCTAGATACCTTAAATTTTTTTTGGATAGAGACACTATTCAAATATTATACAGAAATATAGTATCAAAAAAAAATCCCAGAAAAAATGTTATTTAAAATATTTATGTTACTAAAAGCATTAACTGAATGCAAAGATAAATGGGAAAATATAGGGAAGTACACAGAAGTATTTTGAAGAAAGGCAATATACGAAACAGAAGGAACATACTGATGTAAGTGAAGAATGTGCCATAGAACTAATCCCTGTGGATTTCCTTCATTTATTTTTTACCTTTAAAGTTTCATTATTTAAATAGTTTCAGAGCCACACAGCATTATCACAAGATTCACGATGACATTTGACCACGTATCACCCTGGCAGTAATGACCCATTATTCAGGGTCATTACTGAATTGTTTCAGATATTTTTTTCTTTTTGTATTTTAAGAAATAAATGATACACTTATGTGGTTAAAATCAGCTGCTTAGTGCTTTGCCTGGTCTATAACTCACTAAGCTACTTATTTTGATGCTTATTAACATATCTCAGAATACTTACACATGATTTTTCCTTATTTATTAATTTTAGTTATTATCTATTGAATGGAATATTGTCAATCCTGAATATTTTGTTCTTTAACTCTTCTAAATGAAAAATAAAATTTTATCTGAAAGTTGAAAATCAGTAAAGAGGATTTGTATTATTGTAGTTTTTTAAGGAATGATTCATGACACACCAAAAATGTGCTCTATTTTGGGGGGCAGTTTTTAAAAATTTATTTTTCCAGTTTCTATTTGGCTTTCATTTTCTTTCAGTTATTATTGCAGTACAGTGTGGTTATTGGCAGGTTCTTCATAATATCATGGGCTCAATCCCCCTTTTCCTGGAGACCACACTCTGTGGGCACTGTTTCCTTTCACCAATTTGCATTGCATACATTGCAGCCTGCTACTTCTCTTTACTGACTTCCTGGTCAGTATTCTGGATAACTTATCTTCTATTTTGCTTTGTCTTATCATTTTCCTGAAGGAAATCCTCATAGATCTTCCAGAAAATAATGGTGAACAATAAACTTACTTAGTATTGAATATCTGAAAATGTCTCCTTTCATACTACCCATAACTAATTGGTGATTTTGATAAATGAGCTGAGTTTTGAAAACTAAGGTAAATAGTTTCACACAGTATTTGAAGTATACTTTTAATATGCAACGTCCCACTGGTCATGGTGGCCCATACCTGTAATCCCAGCAGTGTGGGAGGCTGAGGCAGGAGGATGGTGAGTTCAAAGTCAGCCTCAGCAAAAACAAGGCCCTCCACAACTCAGTGAGACCCCGTCTCTAAATAAAATACAAAATAGGACTGGGCATGTGGTTCAGTGATTGAGTATCCCTGGGTTCAATCCCCAGTACCGAAAAAAAAAAAAAAAAAAATGCAATGTCCCTGTTAAAAGTTTGATGTGATTTTGATTCCTTTTCTCTTTCCCTCTCTAGCTTTCAAATCCTACCCCTCTCCCGCCTTGTTTCTGGATGCTCCTGATTATTGGTCGAATTTTATTTGATTCATAGTATTCTGAAATTTTCAAAATGTTTCTATATTCTTCTTTGTTGTTGTTAAAATATGCTATTCTCTAATACTAGTCACTTTCTTCCCTTAACTAAGGAAAACTGTTTGCTTTAGGTCTTTGATCATTTATTCTTCTATTTCTTTTTTGTTCTCTCTTTCTGTAACTCTTAATGTTGGGCTTCTTATACTTTATTAATATAGTTTTCTAGTTTTTATTTATCTGTTCTGTTTGCTAAGAGAATTCCTCAATTTTATTAGATATTATTTCATCACAGATTTTATCAATATGGTATTTGTCATGTTCAAGAACATTTGTTTCTTCATTTAATGTTCCTACTTATAGGATTCTGTCCTTCTTTGTATATTTTCCCCAAATTATTTGAGGATACTAACAAGATATATTGTAAATTATCTAGTACTTTCTGATCCATATTTTTTCAATGTCAGTTTCAACATTTAAAAATGCTTGATCTTTCATGTTATAAGAATTTAAATTTGAGAAGCTCACACTGACAGATTGTGGTAAATTAATTGGCTAAGAACAGGAGAACAAGCAAGTGGACTGTTTTGGTTTGGATGTGAAATGCCCCTCGAAGGCTCATATGTTGAAGAATTGGTTCCCAAGGCAGTAATTCAGAGGGGGGACTTTTTAACAAGTGATTGTATCACAATGGTTCTGATCTCATCAATGCATCTATTCACCGACGGGCTACCAATGTTTTTGGATGAATGGCATTGTTTTAAATACACTTTCTAATTTATTCTATTATTTTTTAAAATTTTTATTTGTGCTTTTTAGTCATACATGACAGTAGAATGTGTTTTCACATATCATACATACATGAATTATAAATTCCCATTTTTGTGGTTGTACATGATATGGAGTTACACTGGTCATGTATTCCTATATGAACATAGGCAAGTTATGTACGATTCAGTCTACTGTCTTTCATATTCACATTCCCTCTCCCTTGCCCCCACACCCCCTGTCCAGTTCTGTGAACCTCCATTCCTCCCTCCCCCACATCTATTGTGAGTCAACATCTGCATATCAGAGACCACATTTGGCTTTTGGTTTTTGGGGACGGGCTTACTTCACTTAGCATGATAGTCTCCAGTTCCATCCATTTACTGGTAAATGCCATTATTCCATTCTTCTTTATGGCTGAGTAATATTCCTGTGTGTCTGTACCATATTTTCTTTATCCATCTGTTGAAGGGCATGTAGGTTGGTTCCATTGCTTAACTACTGTGAATTAAGCTGCTGTAAACATTGATGTGCCTGCATCATTATAGTACGCTGATTTAAGTCCTTTAGGTATAAACCTAGGAGTGTGATAGCTGGGTTGAATGGTGGTTCCAGTCTGTTTTCTGAGGCATCTCCTTACTGCTTTCCAGAGTGGTTGCACCAATTTGGAATCCCACCAGCAATGTATGAGTGTACCTTTTTCCCCACAGCCTCACAAACACTTACTGTTGCACATGTTCTTGATAACTGCCATTCTGACTGGAGTGAGATGAAATCTCAGTGTAGTTTTAATTTGCATTTCTCTAATTATTAGTGGTGTTGAACGTTTTTTCACATATTTGTTGACTGATCCGATTGTATTTCTTCTCCTGCAAAGTGTGTGTTAATTTCCTTTGACCATTTGTTGAGTGAGTTATTTGTTTGTTTGTTTTATTTTGTTTTGTTTTTTCTGGTGTTAAGTTTTTGAGTTCTTTATATATCCTGGAGATTAATGCTCTATCTGAGGTGCAGGTGGCAAAGATTTTCTCACATTCTGTAGGCTCTCTCTTCACATTCTTGATTGTTTCCTGTGCTACAAAGAAGCTTTTTAGTTTGATAAAATCCCATTTATTGATTTTAAATTTTACTTCTTGTGCTTTAGAAGTCATTTCCTAAGCCAACCTGATGGATATTTGGGCCTACATTTTCTTCTATTAGGCACAGGATCTCTGATCTAATCCCTAGGTTCTTGATCCATTTTGAATTTTGTACAGGGTGAGAAATAGGGGTCTAATTTCATTTTGTTATAGATGGATTTCCAGTTTTCCCAGTCCTATTTGTTGAAGTGGCTATCTCTTCTCCAGTGTATGTTTATGACACCTTTGTCTATCATGTGATAACTGTATTTATGTGGGTTTGTCTCTGTGTCTTCTATTCTGTACCATTGGTCTCCATGTCTGTTTTGGAGCCAATCATGCTGTTTTTGTTACTATAGCTCGGTAGTATAATTTAAGATCTGGTATTGTGATGCCTTCTGCTTCACTTTTCTTGCTGAGGATTGCTTTGGCAATTTTGGGCCTCTTTTTTTTCTAAATGAATTTCATGACTGCTTTTTCTATTTCTATAAAAAATATATTTGGAGCCATAATAGGAATTGCATTAAATCTGTATAGTGCTTTTGGTAGCATGGCCATTTTGACAATACTAATTCTGCATATCCAAGAACATGGGAGATTTTCCATCTTCTAGGGTCTCTTTCAATTTCATTTTTTAGAATTCAGGAGTTTTAATTGTAGAGGTCTTTCATCTCTTTTGTTAAATTGATTCACAAATATTTTTTGAAGCTATTGTGAATGGGGTAGTTTTTCTAATTTCTTTTTCTGTTGATTCATCACTAATATGTAGGAACAAAATTGATTTATGGATGTTAATTTTATATCCTGCTACTTTGATGAATTCATTTATGAGTTCTAGAAGTTTTTTGGTGGAATTTTTGGGTCTTTTAAATATAAAATCATGTTATCAGAAAATAGGGATATTTTGAGTTTTTCTTTTCCTATTTCTATATCTTTAATTTCTTTCTTATGTTTGATTGCTCTGGCTATGGTTTCCAGAACAATGTTGAATAGAAGTGGTCAAAGAGGGCATCCCTGTCTTGTTCCAGGTTTTAGAGGGAATGCTTTCAATTTTTCTCCATTTAGATTGATGTTGGCCATTGGTTTAGTATAGATAACTTTTACAGTGTTGAAGTATGTTCCTATTATCCCTGGTTTTTCTAGTGTTTTGAACATGAGTGGATGCCGAATTGTCAAATGCTTTTTCTTCATCTATTGAGATGATCATATAATTCTTTTTTCTAATTTTAAAAATATTGTTCTAATTAGTTGTACATGACAGTAGAATGCATTTATATATTTTTATAAATTGTATATAAGTGGAGTGTAATGTCTCATTTTTCTGATTGTACATATTGTAGGATCATATTGTACATATGTGCAGTCATATATGTACATGAGGTAATGATGTCTGTTTCACTCTACTGTCCTTCCTACCTCTCCCCTCCCTTCACTCCACTCTGCCTAATATAAAGTAACTCTATTCTTCCCTAGCCCCCCTACCCTTATTGTGAATTAGCATCTGCATATCAGAGAAAACATTCGGTCTTTGGTTTTTTGGGTTTGGCTTCTTTTGCTTAGTATGATATTCTCCAACTCCATTCATTTACCAGCAAATGCCATAATTTCATTCATCTTTAAAGCTGAGTAATATTTTCAATCAACAAAACCAGTAGAAGACAGGAAATAATTAAAATCAGATCTGAAATCAATGAAATTGAAACAAAAGTAACAGTTAAAATATTGACAAAATAAAAAGTTGGTTCTTTAAAAAAAATAAATAAAATTAATAAACCCTTAGCTAGCCAAAGAAAAAAGAGAGAAAACTGAAATTACTTAAATTACTTACTTTTTAAAATTAATTACTAAAATTACTGCTCTTAAGTAGAGAGAATCTTCACTTTTGGCAGGTGAAGATTTGATCCAGAAGGACTTACTTTAACCCCATCTCTCTGAAATGGACAATAAAGAGAATGTGGGTGGAGGGCTAAAACTCCTGAGAGATGAAGGTAAGGAAAAGAGCCCATTCTCTTGAAATTCTGTTGTCACAAATGCAAAGAAGAAATCCATTTTAGGTTCACAATTTGATTCCCAGAAGTCATCTGACTGTAACCTGTCTAGTTCTACAGCAGAATTCAAAACAAGGGGCAGCTACAGTTTCTCCTGTACCCAATCCCTGACTGAGAGAATCCTAGTTGTCTTACATGTATTCTTGAAATTTTTTCTTCTTTGTAGTTCTGACTACTGGAATGGCTTCTTTGGAATATTCTCAGCCCCTTGGTTTTGTTGGTAGTGGAAACTGAAAGTCACTTAATTCATTTTTCCAAAAGAACAAGCAAAGATTGGAGAGAAATTAATATTTTTTAGAAGAACCCCCTTTCAGGCTTATGAAATACACAAGTTGTTTATTTTCTTTTCCACCTCTACTCTCTAAGGCTCAACTGTGTATTCTCACCTGACTAATATAGGAATTACAAAGTCTGGAAGTACATTCCTGACTGCACTTCTTTCTACTTTTGCCCCCATTTTCTAAATTATAATTTAACTTTCCAGTATCTTTAGTCTTTGGTTTACTGTTTTTCTGTTAGTCCTATAAACAAGTCTCTGCTGACATGAAAGCCAGCTATTGTGTTGTCTTCACCTTCACCTGTTTAAAATTCATATGGAGCTTCCATGATCAGAGTGGGAAGTCTTGGGGTGACCTGTCAGTTGCTAGCATCCCAGTCATTAGAAACCAGAGGCTGATTCCATCCCCACTGCCACCAGTAAGTAGGGAGAGGAGGTGTCATAGAATTCATTGCCTTCCATACTCTACTATTGATGTCGCTGAAGGATGAATTATGTAACTGCCTGACTTCCCTTGCCATAGTCTATCAGTGGGTAGAGAAGCTGAGGAGACTAGATCATGAGGGCCCATCTCAATCTGGTTGTGGATGTAAGCCTAGATCATTTTTGAGGAATTTAGCGATTTAGTGTGCAATAAACCAGATATGGTAGGTGGACTATCAACAAACTTTGCTTTGCATAGAGAGTATTTAAAAATTGGTGGTATTTACCAATAAATTCTGCATTACTGGACCTTCTGAGCAAAACTGAGTTTATCTTGTCTCTTGGTGATACTCCTCCCAAGCTGGACAGACCCACTGATTTTAGTTGTGACAAGTATTTTCCAGGTAGCTCTGCCTTCTCTCTATTCCCCATACCTGTCTCACCTTGTCCTTTTAAGGCCACACCCCAAGAAATATTTGAGTTTAAGACAGAATTTTGTTTTTGCCAATTGGGGCATTTAAAGGAGAATGTATTATAGAATTCAATATTTCTGAACTATTTAGCAATATATAACTTATGTTATATAGATAAAATTATAGTAAGTGTTATAATTTGTTTTTTTTTTCCCATTTCTTTTCTCAGAGTGTGGTCTTTTACTAATCTATTAAATGAGTAATGATGCACTTTGACTATTCTGAATTGTTGATTTGGATACAAACTTTATCATGATACATTTCACATTTCCTATTATTAATATGCATTTGCCACCTGTAAACCAAATAGATTCAAAATTGCTTATTAACAAAGTTGAATGAGTAAATGAATAAACTATAAATAAATGAACTTCTACACTTTAGAATGTCTACATTGTGTGGAAGGATTTTCCTTGAAAATGTGCCAACTTTTTTTCAACTTTTGGATCACATCTTATTATCCTAGCTGTAATTAGAAATCTTGTGAAATTAAGAACCATTAAATTCAATGAGTTTCAGCATCGGAAATTTGCCCAGAGGCACCCAGCCGGTGGGTCTGCCTAGAACTGGGCTTTCAGAGATTTCCCCTCCTCTCCTCCTATTCACTCTAAAAGGGAGCGTCTTTTCCACTTAGCTAATTAATTACACCTGCCAACAAGCAGATGGTTCTGAAGCCTTTGAAGCATGGAAATAGCTAGGTGCATATCAGCTAGCCTCAGCTTCCTTCAGCTACAATTTAGATTATAACTCTTGAAGCTCCAGAGGAAATAGAATATTAAATGATGACAAAAAATGGTACTTTAAATATATTTTCATTTAAAAAATGTAGGTTAAGGCATAAAAGGATCATTCCCTTTTCCTGATCTCAGTAGACACACACTTTTAGGCTACTTCTCTTTAGCATCTAGTTGAGAACAGTGCTTGCCAGATGTTACCATATGATTGTTCTGAACTCCAAAGTAAAATGAGAATTAAGGGCCAGAACCACTTAGGAAATTGTTAGGAACCACTCACAATATGATAGCTTTTGGCAAATAATGTTTATATATATATATATATATATATATAAACACATATATATAAGCATACAAATAAATATATAAACATAAATACAAATATATATACATATACATATATATTCCCATTAATTATATTTCCAATTTTTATACTTACATATTTCTTTTTTCTTTTATTTTGCATCTCAAGGAAAGTAGTTTGAAGTAGACATGATCACTTGAACTTCATTTGATTGTAAAATTCTTTGAAATATGACTTAGTGTATAAAGACCTATTTGTAAAACTCAGAGAATATCTATGTATACAGGATAACATTTGCAATACTCTTATTTGTAGGTTCATATTAAAATATCTTGATATAACCCTTGAATTCACAATTAAATATTTAGTTCCATAAAACATTTTCTTTAATTCTGTTTTACATATGAGAAATTTTTGGTTGAAGCTTCTGCTTTGAAAAATAATGTCTTAAAAATGAACATATACTTCTGTAATTGGTAGAATAAAAGCTCTCCTATGTACGATGCATTATATTCTTACCATTTATCCTCAGTATATTTATGAAATATAAATAAAATCTATAAAACATCTGAGACTCCCAAGTAAAATCACTTCCCTTTTTTCCAACTATGTTAAATAAAAAGTTATCTACTAGGCATATCTGAAGATGGATGTATCTTACAAATGCAAGAAACATGGATCACTTTTCAAATGTGTGTCTCATGAGGACACCTTAGTCATATAATATTGAGAATGTAGAATCCAGTGAGTCTATCTGCACAAATATAATTTGATAAGGCTAAAAACCATGTTTTCATTTTCAATTCCTTTTCTTGAACCATATGATCTGTAACTCAGCTACCTTTAAAATGATTAGAATATTAAGCTTGACTTAAAAATAAACTTTCATTGGTTTGAGTTCATTAATTCAAATGCTTTGCACTTTTGCCTTCTTTGTATTAATTACTCAACAACAATTAATAGGGGGAAAGCACCTTAAAGAAAACCAAAGTCCCTATGCATTTAAATTATACACTTGCATATTTTTAGAAATGCATTCACAAGGCAGATAGAGGCAGATTCTTCTCAGGCTTATGATTTTGGATCTAGTAATTAAAATCATTTTACCATATTCATTAAAGCAGAGCTCCAAGGACTAAGCCTTGAGTTTCTATAGTACTTGAAAATAATAAAATTGCCTTTCTCTCTTTTTTTTCTTTAATTTTAATTTGGTATTTTCCTGAATTGAAGGGCTTTCCTTAAGCCAGTGAATTCTTGAAGACTTATTGTGCTGCCTTTTCCTCTGTGCCTACTTTTGACAGAGGCAAAAGGGATGTGCCTCCAATGTGAAGGCTGGGCTGTGGTCCAGACATCTTACTCAGCCAAGATTTTTTTTTATTCGCAGTTTTTTCATGTAGAAACAATCCCTTAAAAGCATAATTTTACCTTTCAACTCAATAAAATATTTTCAAAAAGGACTTCGGGGAAATTACTGTGAGTTCTTAATTACACTTACATAAGATGGAGTTGTGCCTCACCTCTGCTTAAACTTCTGCTTTTCTTCCTATTTCTCAGCCTTTCCTTCTGTAACAGGGTCAATACAGAATAGATGGTTTAAAGGCAGGGTCCCAGCTAAGCTGTTATAATGGATCATAGTTGTCTAGAACTCTCACCAGATGTTTTACCATTTCAAGTTCAGTTTTCTCAGCTGTAAAATGAAACCAGTAATAATTATCTCATAGGGTTTCTGTAAGAATTAAGAGAAGTGCTGCATTATAAATATTGAAATACTGTCATCTTTTATAAAGAGGGGTGGTCAGTAATGGGCCTTGGGATCAGAAAGGCAAACCCTGGAACCTTAGTGGGCTCCCTGAGTGTGAGGTACCTGGCAGCTAGCTTGAGTATTCTGTCTTTCATGGCTCTAAGTTTGGGGTCAGAAGTTTCACCCCTTTAAAAGAGGTTCTGAATCCTAAGTAATGAATGAGTGACCAGAACTCATACATGCTCCTCAAAGGGCATCTGAAATGTGACTAAGTACATTAACATTAATTTTAAAGAAATGAGCAAATGCACGAAACCCACATATTCTATGTTGAACTATTAGTCCATTTTAGGGTAATAGTTCTTTCGTGGCTTTAATCTCTCTCTCAAAAGGATGTTTATGTCAGGGAGGAGGGAAGAGTATCAGGCAGTATGGGAAAACTCTGCTTATAAGAGGTCTCTTCTTCCCTTAGTAATAATAATAGTGCATGATTAAACAGTTGCTGTGTGAGAGTCACTGTGGTGAGCGTTTATATTCAACTCACTTCTCCTTCCAATGGCATTGTGAGCCTGGGGCTATTCGTACCTTCATTTCAAATACAAGGGAACTGGGACTTGGGCAGGATAATGAATGTGCTACAAGGTGCAGTCACAGCGATCCAGCCTGACTCACTAGCCTGGGCAGATCCACATATCAATGACTTCTCTTTGAGTGTTGGCATCCTGAGTTGACTGAACCATCTGGCAGTGTTAGGCATCTTAGTACTTTGGACTTTTTTTCATGTCCAGCTTCATAAAGCAGCCAAATAACCCAAGTAAATTTTAAATCATCTCTATTAACCCTGGAAAAGAGGAAGCATTCTAAAACAAAGGGTGTTTCTTTACTTAATTTAGAAGATATGGTAATATAAGTTATAGGGTACACCATTGCTTAATGGAGCCTATTCTGTTATGACATCAGATGTAACAATATGAAAATAATTTTTACAATAGGGGAAAATGAGGGTTGTTTGTTAGGCATTACAGAATGTGATGATTTGTTAAAACAGTGTAAGTAGTTTCTGCAGAAGTTTTAATGAGTCTTTTTTTCCCAAATAACATGAGCATACAGCTTGAAGTCGTAAACTTCTCAGAGAAAATATAGTATTATATCTAGGACTTACTCAAAAGTAACTCCATTTTTTCTCTTTTACAAATGGCAGTATTACTATAGCAATGCTTTATTACACATCTTATTGACTTAATAAAAAAAACCTTAATAAATTTAAGCAGTAGTGTGGAGCAGTCTCACAACCCTGCTCAACCCTAAGCTACACAGATGTGTTTAATAATGTTCTGTATTTCCTAATTAATCCATCCTGCTGCAGGAAAAATGCCAGATACTTGCCATCAAAGAGCAAAGTTTATCTTACTTATCTTGGTCCTTTGGAATTTGCTCTAATTTTGTAAAACTACAGTGGTAGTGGCAGCAAATATAGAGGTCACAACCCAGAGATTGCCAGTGGAGGCTCTGTGACCTACTGTGTTTGTCAGTTTTCCTTTACTATACCAAAACACCCAAGATAATCAACTTATAAGGAAGAAATGTTTATTTTTGCTCATGGTGTCAGAGGTTTCAGTTCATGGTCTGCAGGTCCCATTGCTCTGGGCCTGTGGTGGGACAGTATGTCATGACAGGAGTGCATTTCAGAGGAAGCAGCTTACCCTATGAAGTCAGGAAGCAAAGAGAGGGAAAGGGGTTAGGGTCCTAATATCACCTTCAGGGGAAAACTGAAAGTAACCTAATGTTCTCTCTCTAGGCTCCATCTTCCAAGGGTTTCACCATCTCCTAAGTGTACTGTACATTGGCAACCGAGCCTTTAACATGTGGGTCTTTGGGGGACATTCAGTGTCCCATCTATAGTGAACTAAGTATCTATCTGAACTGAGCAGAGGGAAATCACAGAATGTGATTTTAGGAATGACAAGAAATGACTGACATGATTAATTCAAGTAGGTATCAAGGAGTAGTCCTTGTAGAACTTATGATCTTATTCTTAGGAATAATTTCCCTTATGAAATATAGATAAGCCTACTTTTTACTTAACTGATTTTGGAATAATGTTTTAGTTTTATATACTTAACTACAAAATTGTTATGCTAGCTACCAAACATAACTTAATGAGGAGTACATATGGCACTTGGGAGTTTTCATTTGATCTTCTGTCTCCCAAATGATTCATACTTCAACCAAAATGCATAGATTTTAAAATACACTGGATGGAGTCTCCTAAATTACATTAATAACCTATTTTGAAATAGCTACCACTTACTGAACATCTAGTATGTAGCAGGTAGTTTATAAACTTTATCTGTAATTCTTACTATAACTGAACAAAGTAAACATTTATAGCTCTTATTTTATAGATAATAGAAAATTAAACTAACTTGACTGCAATCCCACAGCAAAACTAGCCTAGCTGTGATTAAACACAGTGTGTGGTATGATCATACAATGGAATAGTATAGGAAAACAACAATAGTAAACTAACACAAGCAACATCTTACATGAGTTTCAAAATATTACTCTGAGTAAAAAAGGCTAAAAAAGGATACATATACAAAATTTCATATTTATGAACTTAGTAAACAAGAAAAATTCATATGTGGTGATAGAAACCAGAACAATGCTTTGGAGAGTATCAACTGGGAAGAAACAAGGAGGAATTTCTGAGGTGATCACAATATTATGTGTATTGATCTCGGTAGTGGCTAAATGTTATGTAAAGACACAAAATGCATATACATATGTGTATAAAAACTTCAGGTATGTCCATTTTATTGTGTGAAATGTGTATTAATTTGAAACTGTATATAAACCAAAGTATAAAGATAGTTTGCTTTCTATTTTGCCATTGTAATGGATATTTCATATCTTGGCAACCAGTACTTTATAAAAAGTTGGCTATTCCTATGCATTCACTTATTCCATCCTGGTTTTTTTTTTTTTTTTTTTTTTCATTAAAACTTCCTTTTAAAAGAAATATTTAATTTGGTTCTGCTCATTGTGGGTCTTAAAAGTGTTCCGGTACTGGCATCTGCACATTGTTAGCGTGTGACTTCTTTATTTTCTTATTTGGTACAAACCTTGTCTTTATTATTTTTAACAATAACTTTATACATATTTTAAATGAAACATTCAGGGTCCCAGTTCATATGTTTATACTTTTCATATTATCTTACATAACCTTTAAAAAATCTTGATATATTTGAAAATCATGTAATCATTTTACAAGATTAAATCATTCTTCTTTCTCTTGCTTCATCTTTTATTTGCAAGTTTTAACTTGCCAGCAACAAACATACATAGCAATGGTATTTGTTATTACTGTCATCAGGGAAAATCATACTTTTCTTTAATATTCTAAAGAAGAAGTAGTGAAGAGATCACACATTGTGAGTAGAGTTATTAAAACTATACAAACTAATATAGTAGGTGAGATATTTGAAAGTGACCTTGCAGTATATCCCAGGCTTATTGTATTAAAGCTTGTAAATAAAAGGAACAAATCATTTCTGGCTACTAATATGACTTCCCCCCTTATTGGTAATGAAAACATTGAACTCTACTGATTTGTTCTACTGAAGCAATTACATTTTCTGGAAACTTGGAGCTGTTATTTAAGAGGATTGTTGTCTGTAACAAGGGCTTTCTGGTAGAGGAGAAAATAAAAATACTTGAGCTTTATGTAAAGAAGTATTCTTTTATAATAGCAAAACTGCATCAAAGTTTCATTTTTTCTTTTTCTATACCTTCAATTGTGTTCATCCCTGTCATCAGAAAGATACAGATGAGATTTTGTAAATCCATTCTCCAGCATTACATTTTGCTTTTTATTTTATCGTTATCAACATAGCTTTAATGCATTTTCTAAAATATTTTAAAGTGTCATTTTTAAAATATGCTAGATCCCTCTACCAAATATTTTTAAGTTAAAAGAGTTACCTCTGATACATTAATTTACTTATTTTTTCTAACCAAATACTTCAAATACCTACGAGGCTTTCCACACTGCTTTGTAAATGCTTCACACATAGTAAAACTCTCTTTCAAGAAAATGGAAATGAATCTTTTGCCATTAAGAATTATACCCCAAAGATGGCATGTTAGGGACTCAACTTTATTAGTAATTGAAGAAGTGCAAATTAAAATTTTACCATTCCACACCAAGCAGAATTACTGCAATGAAACAGAAAAACAAAGACTCATCGTTGAAGTGATTAATAAGCTACTAGGCTCCTCATACACTAGATGGGCATATAAATTGGCAAAATTACATTTTTTTTCATTGACACTATAGCCCCGCAATTCTACTTCTAGATATTAATATAATGTAGATGTATATGTAGTCACCAGAAGCCACATGTCCATTGTAGCTCTATTTCTAATTATCTAAATGTGGAAAGGATCCAGATGCTGAAATGACAAAGCATATAATACCATACCACAGTGAAAATGAACAACAGATGAATTTCACAAAAACAATGTTGAGCAAAAGGAGCCAAACACCAGGGAATACATTATATATGTAAAATACAAAAATATGCAGCAGGGTCTCAGTCAAGGGTTTTGATAGGAAGTGATGTGAAGAGGAAAATATGGGGAAGGCATCTATGGCGTGGGTATATTCTAATTCATGACCTGAGTGTTTGTAACAAAAGTGTGTTCAGTTGGAAAAGGTAACTGATACATGCATAGCTATCTATCTATCTAATATATGAAATACATCATATATATCTGATAGATATATGTATAATTCTTCAATGAAAAAGTTCAGAAAAACCCTTTATACTTGTTCAAGTCACAGATTTATGAGTCATAAATATCCCCAAAATGCCAGATTCCTTTTAAGTCACTATGACAAAGATTACTAGTTATCTCCCAATATTCCCATGAATATAATTTTCTTCTGGAAATGTGCACGAATGTTCATTAAGATATAACATGTTCTCATCCTCTATTCTTTCTTCTTCCTGATTCCCTTTATCTTTTGCATGGTTTTGCCAGTTGGAACCTCCTCTTATATTAAAGATGATAGAGAAACAAGTCAAATTGAATCAGCCTCTGATGATTGTGGATTTTCAATAATGACCTTGAATCACTTAGACAAAATTATACATGCAAGAAAAATAAAGCTATATCTTTTTAAAACTATAGACTAAAATTGGGTAATATGATGTGAAATTAAATACAGAAAAGAAATATAACCCTTGTTTATATCATTCAGTGAATGATTCTGTAAGCAGTTATCAAGCATAAAGTGCAATAGACTCAACAACTGTATGACAGATACTGAGTACAAGTTCCCCCATTACAGAGTTGGGCAAACTGAGTTTCATAATGGTAGACAAGGTCATATATCTAGCAAGTCAAAAACTAGATTTTGAACTTAGTTTTATCCAGTTGACTAGATTCAGTATTATTGCCTTTATACTGTAAAGCCCCCATCTTGAGGTTCTGTCCCTTTTCTCTCTCTCCCCCTTCCCCCACTGGAATATTGAACTAGCTGTAGTGTAGAATATATCAAGACTTTAATATGAAAGATGGATTTGTAGGCAGAATAGATTAGATGCAAAATTTACATCTGCTATAAGACTACAGAATCTGAATTAAGGGGTATCAGTGGATATAAAAAGAGACACAATGAGGAATGTTCCTTAGAGGATCACAACTGATTCAATACAGAAATGAAGAAACTAATGACATATCTTAAGTTTTGAATATAGGTGACTTTTATAACATTTTATTCTAATTTTAACTCAAATAAGGATATGCAAGGAGGAAGCCAGTTTGAGAAAAAATTTTAGAAGAAGAATATTAGACATGATGGTATATACATTGAAATACACATTGAGACACATTGAGATAATAATTTGATAAGAAATCCTAAAATCATAATTTAAAGACTACTAAAATACAAACATTATTTTTAAATTTTTGCATAGGATATCAATGAGTTTAAATGGATTATTTCTACCTTCAAGGATAGGAAGAATACATCAATACCATGATAAGTTTATTTGATACTTTATGTGATTTATAATGTAAATATTAGTGCATAGCACTAACATGCTATCATTGAGTTTTAACAAATGTTAGTCATTGTCTAAAGATGTTATGATTATCATTATCATCATCAAAATCATTTGAGTTTCTATCATGTTCTTGATGCTTTCTTTGGCACTAGGAATGAAAAGATGTTTGTCATGGTTCTTATTCTTGAAGGACCTACAGTAAGGTAGGGGAGACAAGTCTATTACCCAAAATAATAAAAAAGAAGGTAAGGTAGTACTTGCTTTATGTCAGATGTCAGCTCAGATAATCTGTGTTGCAGGAGTGAGAGGAGGGGCTAACCCAAGACCTAATTTTGTCGGAGCAGACCTCTCAGAGGAGCTAGGACTCCAGCTGAAACAATTGAAGCTAGGAATTGTAGTGGACCCTGAAGTATGTACTAATGAGCTGGAACACTGTGGCAAGCATTACCAAGCTCCCTTCAATTGAAATCAAGATTATTTAAAAAAATAATTTTCTCTTAAGCTGATTTTAGCCCATGGGTCTAATAATTTCTTCTTGAAGTTGCCTTGTTCTGATCAAAAACTGTCCATTGCTACATCCCAACACTCAGTATTTGCATCCATGAGCTTTTGACTCTGATCATTGAGCTGAAATACAGAGGTTGCATCACTCATTTACATTATCACCCTCTACCCCTCCCAATACAAATGTGACATTTCAATTTTGCACACTTCAACTCTCCTTAAATCATCTGTATAAAAACTTCAAAGCTTGATTGATGATGAATGAGCCATTGTCTCCTCAAGCACCGGGTTCTCATTAGCCTTTAGAGTCCAGCTTATTAATAATGAACCTTCAGGGCTGACCCAGTGGGGGAGCAGCAATTCATTGTGCTCCCAGCTGAACGGTCTGAGTTTGAGAAAGATACAGGAATCCCTGGACCAAGTCCATTCCCAAGATGATGTATTGAGTATCACAGGTGGATGATGTGATCTATATTACTTCTGTATCATTATCTGCCAACAGACTTGTGTGGCTTAAGGTGATGATAGTGAGAAAGATATATTGCTTTATGTCTAAGGATGTTCCTGTAACTGCTTCCTGTACCTTTATCTTGAAAATAGGCTTTTGATTTTGACTTCTGGGTTGAGCCCTTTTTCTTAGGTAACACAAGTCAGATACATTATTTGGATGCCCTCACCATAATTAGACAAGGGCAGTATTTTTGACATTTATTTATTTTTATTATCATCTTAATTCTAAGGTTGACTTGGACACACATTCCTGAAAAGGAAGATTTTCAGATATAGCCAGAGATTAATGTTAAGTATTTTATTTGTATTTATTAGATTTTTCTTATATTGTTGTGGTTGGTTAATGTGTTAGAAGTGAAATGTTTCTCTTATAACCAATCATAAGACTAAAATGGCAAATTAACTGCATTTACAATTATCATTTTTATTTTGGAAAAATAAAAAGATATTCAATCTTATTTATAAGATGGTTACAAATTATGCATGGTGTCAAAGTAATTGTATCAACTTTTAAATCTACTAAGGAGGTCACATTAATCTGTATTTTTAGCAAGGATGTCACATCACAATCAAGCCATTTCCTACACGACAGAGAAAAATATGATTCATTATTTTGTCAGATTTTCTTTTAAGAGCATATATTTGCAAAATGTCAATGATTCTGTTAATGCGTATTCATCCCTACATTACCCATAATAACTAGTATTTCAGAAAAAAAATGAAGAGAACAAAAGAAATCATCTAAATAACACAACTATGTCCTTCATTAGATTTATGCAAATGGAAATCAAGGGAAGAAGTGGTCTATGGCCAGCCTTTGAGGATTGGAAGGCTAAGGCACAAGTGCTTTATGATCTCTTTCAAATGTCATATTAGCAATTTACATTGTTCTAGAAAATAAATTAAGGGGCAGTATGAAGTAGACTCACAGTTCAATATTAAAACATACTTTTAGGTTTTTGTGTAGCATAAAAGAATAGCATATGCTGGTATTTATACCAATTTGGGGGATTTGGTCTGGATTAGCTCAAAAATCATTATTATTCAGCTGGTGACTAATAATTGAGTTTGGTTCATAAAGTAGGTTTGGGGAAAATAATGAAATTTTCTAAATATGTCTGATAAATACAAACATACTGTCAGCAGTAATGTTTGTACATTATCAGTTATAAGTATTTTATATAATAAAAGCTATTTCCTTGTGCCTAGTTTACTACTAGAACTGGGACTACAGCTTTGAACAAAAGAGTAATAACCCCTAATTTAATGAAACAGATCAGTTAAGGTGACTTATAGAGCATCCATGGGAAAAGGTAACTTTCATTCTTACTTTTGTTTAGTCGAAATATAATTTAAAATTAGGAACTACAACAGAGTTAACTTACTAATGTAGGCAATAAATTCCATGGTACATTTTTCCTCCAGGTTCATCTAATAAGTACTCACTGGGTAACTATTGTCCTAGGTTTGATGAGACAGCACTGAAAAATACTTCTTGCCTTCATGAAAGTTAGTTTAATTATATTTCAGTTACAAATAGTTGCTATATATAAGTTAAATTTGGCCTATTGAAGACTAATGTAGATTACAATATACTAACTCTAAATACAAAAAGATTAATGGCATGTTTTACTTGACTTTCATGCATTAATCTAGTAGGAAATGTTTGAGACACAAACATATTTAAGTGTTTAATGGAATTTTTCAGTAATGAAATGATACTTTTTTAACAGGATGTCATATCTGATGTATCTAACCATATTTAAGCATGACATTTATTAAGAAGAGACAGTTCTGTTTTGTGAACTTGCCGGAAATATTTTTATATAATATGATAAGAAAACTCATAGCAGTTTTTTTCTACCAATTGATTAAATGACCAAGAATCTATTTGTGTCTCTCTTAATTTACTCTGATATATTTTCTACAGTGGAAGTGAAATAAAATAGAATGAGATTATATTGAGTACATTCACTTTTTCAGCATCCTTTTGTTATTTTTTAATTTTTAATTCTCTGAGCTCTTCCAGGCTATATGCATCTTTGTCTGAATATCAATTAAATTTTTGTCATGTTTGCCTATTTTCTTTAGGATTAGAAATTGTGTCTTTTGTTCTGGTCTTAAAATTTAATTATTAATTACTTTATTTCATGTTATTATGAGGGAAAGTGTCCATATAACGCAGGTGATTCCTTCTAATTCACCTTTAACAAAACTTAGGGAAAGCAATATTTTTTGTGTGTATTTAGATAGAGCTAAATACAGGCAGATAGCTTACTGCTATTTTATAGAATAAACACCTTACAAAGCTTTTCTCTTTATGAACTCTGTTTTTAAAAAATACAGTACAGCCTCTGTAGTCAGCCAAGACATAAGAAATATTCAGCATCTCTTCTGTCAAGTAAATGGTGTACATCTCTAAGAATTCTTACTGCTCTGAATCTATTCCCTAGAATTTTCATAGTCCAGAAATAAACCTAACCAAATATATTTTTCACAAAATTTATTAATATTTTGAAATTTTTTTAAAGTTATAAGATTAAAGAAAAATTTTAAATGTATAAATGTAATTGTATCATTATTTCTGGAAAATAATTACATTATCAAGTTAACCAAAAGGGAATGCAAGATAAAGTTAAAACTCTTCTATAAATGTCAATGCAAATAGACATTGTTTGTGGAGTTTTGACATTCAACAGCAGAATAGGATGTATACCAAAAGGATAAAAGACTAGGGGAAAAATACATACATATACAAATAAATTAAAATATCCAACATTAAATGTTATAAGTTTATAAATGTTCCTAACTAGAATTGCTGGCAGATGCTGGTTTTTGAATTTGTGATGCAAAAAGTATGATCTGGTTGATCATGATTATATCATGATTATACCTCAATTTGAAATTTTTACATGTAAGATTATACTTAAAGCATTATTGACTCTTTTCCAAATCCCTTTTCCAAGTATAAGCCATGTTCTTCAACAGAATATTTCTAAGAAACAAATGTCAGCGGTGGTAGCAGATTAATATTGTTGAAGAAAGGGATTTGATAAGATTAGTATTCAGTATAATATAATTCTATTTTAAATTTTTTCAATAAGAAGTTGGAGTTGGATCCTGTGTTTCTTCAGTATGAACAATTTGAATTAAAATGTGACTCCTGAAAAATACAGATATTTCATAATGTCTGAGCTATTATCTTTTTCTTCATGTTTTTTAAAAGTAGAATTTTTCCAAATGGAGACTGAAAAATAGCCATCATTTCCTGGATAGCAGTCAGAATCTCCTTTCTTTATCACCTAATGAAGAATTATTCCTAGGCCTGGAGAGCGTCACCTTAATGTCTCATGAGAAAGCTATTAGTATGAGATCGTCACACTTCTTAGATGGAAGCTTAATGCCAACATTAATGTAGAAATCCATTTTCACAATCTTCCTTTCCTCTTACATCTCCCGTCTGCTTTGATGAAAGTTGTATGGTTAGGTCATGAAAAATAATGAACTGGGTTTTAGAAGTAGAAAGATGATCTAATTTCTTTTTGTTTCTTTTTTTCCCCTCTCCTGAGAAAATGGAAGCAATAGTCAGTGAAAGGATTGATGATGAGAACAGGTCTGATTTTAAATGTGGAAAGAACTGTGAGATCAACATTAATCTAGTGGGTTTTATACATGCAATGTTGGAAGACATTTTGAATTTGCTCACCAATCCTGCTTCCACAAGCACCCCTCTGTGGTGCCAGATAGTCCTTTCATTCTTTTATTTTCCTCTTTGGTTTAAGGTGACTTTTAAAAATTTGGCTTGGTGTACTGCACAAGTGAGATGACTTCTTCTAAGCTACCCTGGGAGATAGAATTGGTTGCCTTCCCAATATTCATGTCTCTCCCCTTCCTCACTAACACCCCTACTGGTTTGGGTTTTGTTGTAATTCTAAGATGGTCCTAAAATATTGCTTCCTCATCTCTGTGAAATAGTCATAGAACATTGTTCTGATCAATAAAATGCAGATTCGGTCCTTGAGGAGAACATCTTTTCCCAGTACACAATGTCAGGACTTTACTAGGAGAAAGTCTCTTCTGTCTTCATCCTGCCTTCACTTCAAATCAGATCTTTGGCACAGCAGCCATCTTGTGTCTGGAATGAATAAAACCAACATACAGGATGTCAGAGCGGGAAGTGGGCAGCGGTAGGCAGCTAAACTAATGTCTTCAACCACCATCTTAAAGTTTCTTACTCTGTAAGAAAATATGATCTTGTATCTGTATAAACTATGGTATTTTTAAAAATTTGTAACTACTCAATGGACTGATGCATAATGATTCTAAAATATTTTTTCTTGTATAAGAAGGAGGATATGAGGTAAGTGTTAGGCAGGAAGATGCTGTGCATATTTGTAAGAGAATTTTCAGATTCATGGGTACTAGGGATGGAACCCAGTACCTCACATGTGCTAGGCAAGTGTTCTACCACTGAGCTACAATCCCAGCCCTGTATCTGAGAGGTTTTAGCAGATATTGCTTTGTGTTATTCCTAATGAATAATTAGCAATTCTACTCACTCAGTTTGAGATGACAAAGAACATAGTTTTGATAGAGGCATTAATTTTAACTTCCATGTCAGACTAATTACTTACCGACTGACTCCAGGCAATGTCACATTTACTAAAACAATCTTTTGGAAGGAACGGTTGATGATTTGCATGAAAAGTCTTGAGATGATTCGCATTCTATGGCCTTAGTATGGCATTTGTGGAAATTTTTTTAAAGACTAATCAGAGATAAACTTTTGAATGATAAGATAAGAAAGCATCAATTAAATAATTGATGTTTAATTTTTACTCTGGAATATTATATTCTCGGCATAATATGAAATCATAATAAATTACCAGTCACTCTTAACTATATAATATTAAACCATACTAACAGATTATGAATATTATATACTATTAAACCAGTTACAGGGGGAAAAATCAAGAAAGAAACTAATAATATCTATGTCAACATGTTGAAAGTGTTTCTCTTTCAATGTTAGGATTCAATGGTTATTGCTTTTTTCTGCATTTTTCAAATTTCTGTAATGAACATCTATCATGTAGTGAAGCATTTTATGAAGTATCTTGGTGATTAACAGTATAGCTGTAATTCAGCATTGAAAATATATCTGAGTAAACCATTTTTATTGACTAATTTTTCATCAACAAGTAGTTTGCCAACAAATCTTTTTGTTTATTCACTACAGAAATTCTAAATGGTGGAGTCTACGTAGACCAGAACAAATTCCTTTGTTATGCAGACACCATTCATTGGCAAGATATTGTTAGAAATCCATGGCCTTCTAACTTGACTCTGGTATCAACAAATGGAAGCTCAGGATGTGAGTACCATTATCTATTTTATATCTCAAAATGTTCTTCTGTCGTGTGAAAATGAACAACTTATTTTTATCATGCCATTAATAATATTTTGAACTTGGATTGCATCCATTGAAATATTCATTTATATATGATAAGAACATATGGTTGTCAATCTTTTACTTCTAATTAATTTTCTATTTTGCAATGATGGTTTCCCTTCACAAATTCTCATTCTCTTGCCATGGTTCCTCATTGCACAATCTGAATCATTGAGTCTTATTTCCAGTGTCCAAACATGGCTGTCATTGTCCACAAACTTTAAGGCTGATGTCTACTAGCCTACTACTGCTTCAACTTCTATGACTCCCACCACAGAGTGAAAGGTAGTGGAATAAAAATTTACCTTCCTATTCATGTTTATCAAGCAAAAAAAAAAAAAAAAAATCTAGTGAAGATTTTAGAATTCCCAAGCATTCATTTATCTCTAATGCCTTTATGTTAATACTTTATGAAAATTTCACACAGTACAATGAGTATAAATATAGATTTCATCTAAAAGAAACATATTTACATTCTGATTTTTGTCCTAGGTTAATAATCTTCTTAATTCCCCATTTAAAAATGCATATTGTTTACATCACAGAGGATTTCTCAGATTTAAAGTATGTAACAATTCTAAATCATAAGTAAGTAACATTTGCACTGTCATTAAAACCTTTGCAAATTATTCTTTCTGGAATCTATTTCATTTTCATAATGCAGGCTATGTTGTTCCCACATTTATTATTACTGACATTTGAATGAGAACAGAAACTTTATCAAGAATTAACCTGGGTTTTAAATTTCTCAGCGATTATTATATATTCCTCACCTGAAATCATAACTGTCTCCACATAGTTCAATAATTATTTGCTATACGGATTATGTTATGTTGCTTTTGTTGGAAAATCAAACTCCAAGGGACAATTATTAAATTTTATGGTGGTCCTAATAATATAATGTGGAAATATGAATATAATTGATGAAAACTGACAGCTCTGTTTTTAATAAATGGCTAAAACCTTCTTTGAAAAAGTAGGGTAACATCATTTTCTTGTCACCTTAAGTAGAAATTTGTAAAAGATTTTGTCTTTACAGTATTCAAGTTACCTTCTGTGTAAAATTCATGTGAGTAAAAAATTGAATCCCCTTGCACTAACAATGCAAATGAAGCCCTTCAGAAAGGGCTTCTGTTTTCAGTTTTCTCATACTAGGGTAGACCTTATATTGGAGAGGGAGGAAGCATATCAGTTAGATAAGAGGAAGGGCCCATGGACTCCTCTTAGCTCATCAGAATGACTTGCTGTAAGGCATGAATGAGATCAGGCAAGAATAAAACTTGAGACAGAAGCCAAAAGGGAAATGTGCCCATCAGCCTTACAGGATTTGGAGCAGGAAAGGTCTGAGGGGTTTGCTGTACTTTCACAGATGGTATCTCTTTGTGCTGTTCTTTTTTGAAGGCTAATTTGGATGGTTGTGCCTATAATTAGGCAATTGTGGCTGTACTTTTTTTTTTGCATGCAAATAATTGCAGGTGCAAAAATTATGAATGCAAAGTGAGTTCATAACCAATGGTCCTTTGCAAATTAACCACCAATTGTTACCAAAGTTTTATTGCTTACATAGTAGTTCTACTTGCTGACACATGATATGCACTGCATGACACCACACTGATAATAATGAATTGGCTATACTTTGAATATTAGCTTTATCCTGCCTAAGGAAATAAGCCATTCACAAAAAGACAAATACTGTATTTCGAGTAGTGAAACTTAAACCGAATGTAGAATGAGTTGTTAGGGCCTGGAGGCAAGGGTGAATGAAACGGCTCTTGAATGGGTATATAGTTCCAATTTTCCAGATGAAAAAGTTCTTGAGATCCATTGTATGACAATGTAACTATACCTAACATTAATGAACTATACTCATAAAAATGATTGAGCTGGCATTTATTTTTTTTACCAAAATTATGAATAAATAGAAACATTTCTCCATTCAAGTTCAAGATCTCTTAAATTCTATACAAAACCCTTGAAGGGGTCATAGGCCTCCTGGTTAGGAGCTCCTGTGCTTAATTACTCTCCTTGCTTCCAATCCTGATCAATTCACCTGACAAAATGTTTGAAAGAGCTCCGTTCAGTGAAATCTAACCATGACCCTGTCTTAAACCCTGTCACTGTGATTAATATAAGGTCAAGTCTAAACAAAGCCCAATGGCTTAGAATTTTCAGCAAATTCCTGCCTGTTTTTCAACTCTGTGGGTTGAAATCACAACTTCTTTGTGCTTCCCTTTCTCTTATCTTTGCCAGATAGTCTGCTTTAAGTCATCTATCAGGTGTCATCTCCTCTAAGAAGCATTCCCTTCTCCAGGCTAGATTAGGTGTCTTTTCCCTTGAGGTCCCTTAATGACCAAAGATAAAAACTGGCATTTGGTCTTGCATTTTGAAATGGAAACACCTTGTGAACAAGACTGAATACATCGTGTTTTTCTCTGTCATAGCACATATTAGATGGATAACACATTTACTGAAAAAAAAAATAAAAGATAAGTTCATATTTTAGTTCATATAGTTACAAAATACATAAGACTGATAATTTATTAGGGACAATTCTAGTGACTAAGAAATTCATCTGCTAAAGGCTAGTATTCACTCCAAAATGGCCCCAGAAAGGCCCCATCATACAGAAGGGATGAGTGCTGTTTCTCATAGGGCAGAAGAATGGAAAAGAAAAACGCACTCCCACAAACCTTTAGCGCTATGGTAGCATTAATCCATGAGGACAGAGCACCCATCACTTTCTATTGGGCACCACCTCCCAACACTGTTATATTAGGGATTAAGGTTCATCATGAATTTGGAGAAGGACAAAAAGTTCAAACCATAACAGTTTATAAATAGGAAAGTCATATGAATCCATTTTTTTATCTGTCATTTACATAAAAAAGAATGAGTCAGAAGTAAAACCAGAGACAATGAATGGCAATCTATATCTGGGTACTTAATTTAATTTATACTGAAATGAGCTACAAAATTTCTATATTTATGTTCTACTTATATTACAATGCACATGTGTAATAGTTATCAAATAAAATGTGTGCTTTTCCTTTGGTGTTTAATAAGAGACATTAATGTGTTATACTTTTTTAAAAAATTTCTCATTTTATTTATTTATTTATTTATTTATTGTAAACAAATGGGATACATGTTGTTTATCTATTTGTACATGGAGTCAAGGCATACCATTTGTGTAATCATAAATTTACATAGGGTAATGCTGTTTGATTCATTCTGTTAATTTTTTTTCCTTCCCCCCCCACCCCTCCCACCCCTCTTTTCCCTCTATACAGTCCTTCCTTCCTCCATTCTTACCACCCTCCTTATCCCTAACCCTAAACCTAACCCTAACCCTAACGCTAACCCCTCCCATCCCCCCTTTTATGTCCTCATCCGCTTATCAGCGAGATCATTCGTCCTTTAGTTTTTTGAGATTGGCTTATCTCACTTAGCATGATATACTCCAATTTTATCCATTTGCCTGCAAATGCCATAATTTTATCATTCTTCATGGCAGAGTAATATTCCATTGTATATATATGCCACAGTTTCTTTATCCATTCATCAACTGAAGGGCATCTAGGTTGGTTCCACAATCTGGCTATGGTGAATGTGTTATACTTGAGAATATGTACAGATCACACAATTTTGACGTAAGGAATTTGAAAATAGTTGAGTATTAATATTGCAAAATTATTTCTTCATATATGCTTTTTGTGCTGAACTAATTCTTAATACAAAAACAATCTTCTTAAGATCAACCTGACTTTTTGTTGACTTTTGTTTGGGGTAGAGTTAAAACAATAAAGAAAGCATTTGAAATGTCTACCAAAATGATTTGAAATGACACTATTTCTTCAAAAATATGTGATTTAGGAATAATAAACAAGCTGTATTTTCCAGAATGTATTTAACCCAAACTTCAGGAGAGTGAGGGAGATGCGCATGTTTTTTTTTTTAATCGTATTTTTACATACAACCCTGGTCCCATTAAGATGCCACATTCTAACATTCTTACACATGTCCATAAATATGGCTTAATAAATTAAACCTTCAAAGAGTAGTCATCATACAGTGAATGATGTTTCATTTACTTGCAACACTGTAATAACAACCTCCATTACCACAAGAATATCAAAATGATGGAAGTAAGTTGCCCTCTAAAAATCAAGCAAATAGAATTTATCAGAACATTAATATGGAAAAATAGACAATGATATTTCTCAACAGGGAAGATTGTGTAGTTCAGACAATAGATTTTAGACCTACACTGCCTTGTTTGAAACCTGACACTGCTGCTGTCTTGCTCTTTGAACTGGGGCAAGACATTTGTTCTCCCAGTACTTCTGTTTCCTCATCCATATGCGAGAGTGTGGAGAGCTGAGCTGAGCCAGGGCTGAGCTGCCACAAAGGAGTGGTCAACTAGGACAAGCCCACATGAGGTGACAGTGAAGCTTTTAACCCTTAACATGATAGAGTAAGCAAGAAGCTAAACCAGAGATACCACCACCTCCTCCTAGTCTTGTCCTTCTGAGGACATTTCAGGAAAAGTGCAGGAGGAAGGCCTCTGTGAAAGTCCTTCATAAAGCGCCCACTGTAAAGGGCCCCTGGGCTAGGCATGTTGCTGTGCATGAGAATGTGTCTGGCCATGGACCCTGAAGTCTTTGTCTGCAACTCCCTTTAGAGAGACCAGGATACACTGCCTGGGCACTGAGTCTGGCTAACTGGGGAGGAAAGCTTTCCCCAGGAGGCCCACCAGATTAAGTCTTGGTCATAAACCATGTTACAGCCTGAAAAGTCAACACTCCCGGGCAGGAGCTTTTATAGCCACTTCATAGTGTTAGGAGCAACAAAGTGAGTTAACATGTGTCAAAGTCAAAGAGTGGTTTCTTACAGTATAGGAATAAAAGGCCTTCTGATTATGGTTTATATTCTTATGAATTGACCACATATAGACAGAAATGTTGTTAGAATATGACAGTTCTGTTTCCATTACATATTCTTTAGCTAACATTGAATATTTCTGGCTTAGGAGCTTTGGTAACCATAAGGTGGTATCTCATAACTTTATCTCACCAATGCACTGAAACGAACAGACCTTAGATGATCCAGGTTCCACAGGCCTTTTCTGTGGATTCCACAGAATGTACTACACATCTAAACTGTTTTCTCAAACCAAATACCAACCAGTGACTGAGGTAGGACTGGGAATTGGCCCATTCATAAATAGCATCATATTCACAAGCACAGTTCTAGGACTGATCATTTCTTTAAAACAGATGTTCCACCTGCATTAAAATCATTAGCTTTTTAAAAAAAATTTTTACAGACTACATTTTGATTCATTGTACACAAATGGGGTACATCATTTCATTTCCATGGTTGTACATGATGTAGATTCATACCATTCATGTAATCATACATGTACATAGGGTCATGATGTCTGTCTCATTCCACCATTTTTCATACCCCCCTCTCATTTCCTTCTACATAATCCAAAGTTCCTTCATTCTTCTCTCACTCCCCACAACCCCCACCCCTTTTAAAAACTGTGCTTTTATTTTAATAACTTGAACATGTATTAAAAGTTGCCCAGCTTAACTAATCTAATATTGAATGTTTTATCATATATGTATATACATATACATATATATATATCTTTCTTAAACTAGTACAGAATTAAGTCTTAAAAAAGAGTAGAATTAACTTAATTTGCTCCCTTATCAACTTTTGTTACTACTTCATTATTAAAATATTTACATAAAACAAATACTTTTCTAAGCTTGGACTAAGTTTTCTAAGTTTAGTAAAGGTTTAAAAAAATTAGCAATGAGATGAACCCACAGTGCCTTTCAGTACAGCTTCAGTTTTTGTGTCTCATACATATCTAATTTTATGTAAATATATACATGGAATCAAATCACATACTGTTTTTAAAATATTTTTAAAATAAATCCTTAAATTAGGGAAATAGAAAATGTGAAAAACTGGAAAGAATAAATGAATTCATATGAATCTAAAAGGTAGATTTTTGTAAAGGCCTGTAAAATAGTTTCTTCATGAACTTGATTTAATAAAACAAAGAGTTGCATATGAATGCTAGTGCAATTATTCTAAACAAAATATTAGCAAGCAGAATCAGCAGAATTCAGGAATGTATTTTAAAAAATAATATATTAATATTAATTCTATTTTTAATGCTGTTAATGATAAAGTAAGGACTTGTATTCAACCCATACCAGAGAGGGTCCTTCTTGCTATATTTTCAGGGTGAAGACTGCTAGGTCAGCCAAAATTCAGTCTGTGAATAAACCTTCATTTAATAACACTGCCAGAGTAAACTCAGTGTACCTGGTTTTCTCCTTACTCAGTACATAGGGATGAAAGTGCATTTTTTCATTTTTGAACAAATTTTCAAGACAGATTCATATCTTGATCATATGTAATAGGTTCTTCTCAATCAACTTTTTCATCGAATAGTATATTTATATGTAAATTTAAAGTGTAATCCCTGCTTTTTGGAAAGTGATGGGCTATGTCTCAGCAATAATTAGCTTCATCTCCAAGAGAGACAGCACACAACTGTCTCATACGATAGACCTTTCTGAACTTGGCTTAGCCCTCATGTGTTGCATGCTGTATCATTGCAAATAATTGTATGTATGACTACATACAGGTAAACATATCAAAACAAATACAATTGCATACAATAAATACATAAAAATAAGCCTTTTACCTAAATGTCTACACACATATATTCACACATTGGCCTCAAAATCTCGTGATTATCCCCTTCTCTTTTACAAATAACTCACCTCTAATCTGCAAGAAATCCCACAGGCTTCCCACTCTGGCCTTACCCTCTTACTGCTAGCCTCCATCCTTTTTCACCAAGACTCCAGTTGTCACTCTGTGGTAGGCTCTCCCTCATCTGTTCTAGGACCCTCTGTACCTGATTCTTTCAAAATATAAATGAGACTAGTTATTAACATGACTTTATTAATAATAAGAATGGCCCAAATGTTCCTGCCTGTGTCTCTCAGGTGAAGCTATCCCTGAATTCTAAAGACCCTCTGGTCATTTTAAGACCTAAAGGACCAACTCCTTTCTTTTCCTTTAGGTTATTTTCCCTCCTTTTCAGGCCAAAGTTCATTTTTGTGTTCTGTTTCTGAATTATTGGAAACATAAATTTGTTACATAAAGAAGTGTTCACCAGACACAAATATGTCCTGGATCCCTTAGATGAGTCTCATTGATGCATTTCCAAAGCACAGATTCTTTAGTCTCAAATTACACTTTGTCAGTAGTATGCTGGTAAATGGTTAGTAAGTACTCTCCAACAAATAGCAGGGAAAAGTCCCCAATTCATAGTTGATTGATTTCCATAGTAAACATCTTAACATCCTCCCTGTATAGATATCTGTATGGATTTTGGAAGAGATTCTCACATAACACACTGTGTATGTGATAGTTTCACCACAAAGATCCAAGATTTATTAGTTAACTTAATCACATAAGTAATAGTAAAATAGAAAGCTAATAGGACCTAATGAATTTTGATTATATGTTATCTTTGTTTTAGTTGGTTTATTTAATTTAATATAACAAGAGGTCTCAAAATTTCAGGAAATCTGACTATTGACTCTATAAATTTTAGACATGTCTGAATATAAATAGTCTGATAGAGATAATTCTAGCCTATGCCTAATCTAGTTGTATATCATTTCTATGATGATCCAAAGAAAAGATTTGGCTTATGTACAAACATGGTGTGAACTGACTATAGCAACTGGTCTCTTGTGAGCAATTGCTGAATAGAACACACACACACACACACACAGGCACATGCGCACATTTTGAGAAAGAAAAACCTCTTTAGGAACAGGGAAGTTTAGCTCAAAATTTATAAAGGAAAAATATCTGACTCTTCAGGGTCATATTCTGTAACATTTTTCATTTTAACTATTAAATGGTATACTTAGCCTCTGCATGAATGTTAACTTTTGCATTCAAGGTTTCCTTAAGAATAATGGTAGAGTTTGCTTCTGTTTCACAAAAAATCATTAGGTAATGGACCCTTTCAGAATAACAAAAATCTTTGCTCAAAGATTTAACTCCTCTGTACCCCTGAGCATATTGCTTGAGCTCTGGAAATGGAAAAATTGCACTTCCAAGTATTTTTGAATTCAGTTGCCACCCTAGTAACATTAAATCTTCATGACTACTTGTTGTTGGAAGAGAAATTATTTTAACATAAAGTGACCAGCAGGGATGCTGTCTAAGCATGGTGTAGTACCAAACAAGAACAAGGTTCCTTATGTCCTCAGCTAACTACTGGCAATTAACACTTCCAAACTTGGGAATGCATCAGAATCCACTCTGAAAGATTCTGCCTGAATGAATTTTGGTTAGGGATGGAAATTTCACTGTCCTCAAAGTTCTTTTATCGATTAACACAACACAGGCCTAGACTAGGATTTCTGTGCTGGTAAATGGATTAGCAAAGCCTATTATGATGTACAAAATGCTGGCCATATGCTGATGTGGAACATATGAACTTGCTACAAATGAGTCAACTACCAAATCCACGAGTCTTCTTAAATAATGTGTACAATTGTTATATGAAATATCTATGTCACTAATTTCAAAAATAACAATAGCATGCCTTTCAGTGCCTGTGAAGGCCTGGGCATAGTCTATCACCCGTACTTTAAGAACTCTATTTCTCTGATTCTCACATATTGTAAGGTAAGTATTAAGAACCCCATTTAGAGTCTCTACAAACCTCAGCAGTTTGCAGTTTCTAGTGATAGCACATGTGCTCATGTCCAGTGAAAGGAGAAGACATGGAGGTTTTGTGAAATAATGGCTTTCTGGGGCTCATTTGTCCATGTGAAGACAGCCTTTAGATTTTATTATTCCTCTGAAATTCAAAGTTAATTTTAATAAGCTTGTTCACTAATAAAAGTGAATTTTAATTGAAAAATATATATGATGATTCAACTAACATTCACTAATATTATGAAAAAGATTTTTGCACTGTTAGAGTAGACCAAGTAATCAGAAAAATCAGCTTTTCTTTGAAGTAGAAAATTCTAATTTTTTTTTTTTTTATAATGTGAGCTTCTAAATTAGAATTGAAGATTTTGGGAACTTAAAAACTCTTTTCTCGTTACCCTTCCTTGTCCTGAACAACTCTATATTGCACATTTCCTTTAATACTAAATATAAAATATGATTAACTTCACTTTGAACATGTTTTAATTTCAAAATATTTTGTGTCACGAACTATAAAATAAGGGACATCAATGTGATTTGCTTTAAGAAACATGTAGTAACATTCCAATTTTTGAAAATACACACTCTAATATACAGCTTTAAATCATCCTGTTATATGAGGATTTGCAAGGAATCCTAAGCCTGAAAGAGGTTGAAATGCTAGATTAATAAAACTGAGTTACATTTAATCAAAGCAAGAAATATCTTTACTGAATAATATTGCATATTGATTCAATTACTTAGTACCTATCTAATTAATGTGGAGAGTTTTACAAAGCACTCCATAGTTGATTTTTTAAAAATATAAAGCCTTGATTGTATATTTGTTGTTGGCAACAACTGAATAAATTGAACGACAATTACATGACTGCTCAGATCTACCCTCTTCTGTTTCTCTCTGATTCGTTTTCTCTGTAATGGGCAAGAGTGATCATGGCCTGTCCTGCTCTGTAGCCATCACTCACAGATTTTGTTACATGCACACTTTCATCCTTATTTACTAGTGAAAGTGGCTTCATAGAATACATTTCCCAATTAAGTAATATTTAAAGAGCCCTATTTCCCTTTTTTTTTTCTCCAACTCCTCACACTTGAAGAAAGCAAAGAAGCAAAAGGAAGATGATTACATATAAATGAAATATAAATTTAGTGTAGTCATGCAGGTTTCCCTTTTCATAACATTTGCTAAGAAGTTTTGTGTGAGTCTCCCTCTGCTATTGGTGTCCTCTCACTGAACCATGCTTATTTCAAGATGTGCAGCAGAGGTGGGGAGAAACGGTTGGTTTCCTGGGGTGAGGGTCATGGGTGTGGTATATCTGCCCAGAGCTTGGGGACAATGAATATGGGGATCAAGCTGCTAACCAACTTAGCAATCATTCAAGCCTAGATGCTTGCAAGCAGCTGTACGCAACTTCAATTCAATTCTTTGCTGCCTGGCAAGAACAAATTATGTTCTATTTAAAGGTGATTCTTTTGCCAATTGTAGGTGCTCTTTTAAGTAAGGAAGAAAAAATAGGGAGAAAATTATGCAGTGACATTTCTCTTAAAATTCTTAAAATACAAGTAAGGGAAATACATAAAAGAATTACAAATGCTTGAATAAAAAATGCACAAAGGAAAAGCCATCTCAAAAGTAGGTCCTCTGATCAACCACTTTTATTCTCCTATCCCTTCTCATTTTATTGAACAAAGATTTTGATCTAGGTTGTTTATTCAAAAATATTTTCTATAGAATCAATTCAAACTCTATACTTAAGAACTACAATACAGCATTCAACTAGTTACCTAAATTATATGCCAAAGTATGTTTTCCAGAATAAAGAGATTGACTTTGCTAAGAAAACACCAATGATAAATCTAAAAAATTTTAAAGACAATGCAGTGTTGAATAAGCATCACTTCTCCATTTTTAAATTTCATTAAGCTGTATAATTTTAAATATTACATTTTAGTGAAAAGACTTGCTATTTATTTTAAATCAAATAAGTGTCTAAGGGTACTTATAGTTAACTGTTTACTTGACAGGTATCTGTCTGCTTTGGTTCTGTAGTGGAAGATAAATTAATATCATGAAGTTTTATGACATTCTATGAAAGAGCAAATCATTTTTATTAGTACATGTAATGGATCCAGACTTTTTTTAAAAAAAAAAAGAAAGAAAAACATTGTTTTATTGATAACAGATTCAGAGTAAGAGTACGGCACTTTTGAATACTTTTTAAATATGCATATGTGTAATCATAAACACAGAAAAATTAGACATCACTGTTTTTCTTTCTGGTCCTTATCCTTCCTACTGAAACAGTTTACCTGACCCTGTTCCAAGGCAAAGCCCCTGAATCTTCACCTCTGCACAGTGACTCCTCAATTTTTGCTTTACGGGCACCCTAGTGACTGAGAGCAAACTCTGGGTTCAGCTTAAGCAGACAATGTGGGTCTCTGTCTACAGTTGCTTTACTCCTCTGTTCCTCATTTTTCTCACATGAGAATAAGTTGGGGAAATTATTAAAATATTTGAAATAGTGCCTTCCGCATTAGAACTGTTTTACAAATGTTAGTTTTTATTATTTTAAGTCTTTATAATTGAAATCTGTTCCTCCTATAAAAATATTACCATTCTGTGTCCTATCCTAAATATTCTTCTGCCTTTTCTTAACTTTCCATCATCCTTGGTAACCATATGCACCTACTTGTTCATGAGCATAGGCAGTGAGTTGGAGAGGGACAATGTCTTTCATGTTCCCACCATGCACCTGGGGCACTGTCCACTCTGCCCATCGTCATTGGATAAATTCTGCTCATGCATCACACACATTAAAGATTTTTTTTTTAAGTTTTCAATTAGCAATAATCGCGCCTCGGATAAACCTCATTGGCTACGATACTGCCACTGCACAAAGCTACATTAAAGATTTTGACAAGAAACCCCAAATCATCTTTCAAATGCTATGTAAATCATTCCCTAAGTAACTTGAATCAGTGTCTCATTCAACATCCTTGCCTAAGAGTTTCCTGCCTTTCAAAAATCCAATGAACTGTAGTATTTGCACTAATCCCAACACAAACCAGGTCTTACTGTGACATTAAGCTTATTTTCCTATGTGTGTTATAATCTGTTTTGGGTGTTCAGTCCTTCTTTTTCCCAAATACTGCACCATTGCTGGATCTTTTTAGCATAAGTTAGATACTTGGTTGTATTGGTTAAGAGTGTTATCTCTAGAGCTAATATGCATGGGCTCCTCTCCCAGGATTTTTACTTACTGGGTAATATTGTGCAAGTTATTAAACATATTTGGCCTCGTTTTCACAACCTATAGTAGGGTTTTCCTTCAAAGGATACCATGAGAAATGGATTGCCTAAAACCATACTTCACATATAACAACTTTTCAATATGTCTAAGCTATGATTAATACTTTAATTTGTTAGCTGACAAGGATTTTGATTCTATCTGAAGAACTTTCATGTTGGACAATTGCAAGACAAAAGTACTTTTCAGAAAAGTATGCTGAACGATAGGCAGTTGGACTGATATTTAATCATAAATAGTTTGCAATAGAATACAACAAATGTATATGCAGTGATTTGCACACTCTCTTTTTTCTTATAAATGATAATTTAATTTTGAGGTCAGTCTACTTGTACATCTAGAAGAAATTCCACTGAAATAGCTTGTTGATGGAATTGGGTTATAAAAATATATTATAAATCCATTATCATTGAAGTTTGGTTTTTGTGTATGAACTTCAAAGTTGAATTAATAAAAACATTCTATACCTCGGAATTTTTGACTTATTATTTACTATAATTCCTTTTGGGTCAATTACTTTTAACCTCCATCAGTGTTAAAATCACATTTTCATTCCTCAGGCTTACAGCAGCATTTTAGAAATGTGCTCCTATTTGTTAATGTTGATTGGTTTTATTTTAAGTGTGAAGACTTAGAGTTACACATATGCACACACAAAAAGAGAGAGAGAGAAAAGGAAGGAGAGGAAAAAAATGGAAGTAACACAAGATGAGACTTCTGGCTGCCATACCTCAGAAGAGTTTGTTTAATATAGTGCCATAGAGTCACCTAATCTTTTGCCATTTGTTACCCATTTTTCTTTGTTATCTGTCTCAGAGATGTCTCATCTCCACAACTAGCTGCTACAGGCCAGCAATCTGTAACAGAAACTCAGTCTCAATCTCAGATATAATAAAAAAGGGAGGCTCCAAGATTAATGGCCCCAGCCATAATTATAAAGTCCCAAACCACAGACATTATAAGACCTTTCAAAATTTACTCAGGGTTGAAGAAGCTATTGTTAGTGCTATGGTGTGAAAATATGGGCCTCTTAGAAGAAATGTTGCTTTATTCAATCTGAGAAGTCTATTGTGTTTTAAGCACTGTTAGAAACTGTAAGAAGAACTGGCTCTTTCCTTTAAGGAACTTGTAATAATTTCGTCCATCTCAGTTTCCTCATGATAACATTCTTTACTTCTTAATTCATAGAGCAGAGGAGATAAATCTATTCTTGGATCTGTCAAGTGGATGAAAATAGGTAGCTCATGGAGACTCCCCTGCACATGGGTTATAGCCATTCCTTTATGCTCATGGGGAAATGGAGTTAATACATTGGTTCTCAAGCACTGAGGACTGAGAAGGACAAAGATAACAATTATAGGAATATCCACAATTTTTCTTCCTCACACTCTCAAACATTCTGTCTCCCTAACCCTTTCATCCCATCAAAGTGTCCTGCCTCCTACACACATACACATATGTGCGCACACACACACGCACATACACATGTGCACATGCACAAATTATTCCTAGGATGTTATAGTCACCTTCAGGATACATATGTGGGCAGAGAATTATTTATACCAGAGAGTCAAATGGAATAAAAATGTATATTTAGAGAGAATGTCTGAGTCCATCACTCATATAGCAATGATACAATAGAGCTAGGGGTAGGAGGGTGAAGTTTCATGACAGGAGATCAGGAAGAGAGACAGCTTGGGGGTGGAGTGGTGGTGGGTGACAGACTTCAGAGAAGAAGTTTACAGCTGTTGCCATAGGCAATGCTTTGGAACGCATTTAATGTCCTTTTGAAAGAAGTCAATTTCGTTTGGTTTACATTTTGACTGTTAAACCGCATTTCTTGAATGTGACACCACTCTCAGAAATGGACGTGTAGGTGGTTACGGCCGCTCAAGGATCCATTGATGTTGACTAGCAATCTTACAGACAAAGGCTGGGCAGGGGGCAGAGACCCTGGCATCAGGAACATCAACTCATCTAAAGGTTTGCTCCAACCTGGGTTCTGTCTCCCTCTCTGGAACAAACCTTGAAATTCACTCCCTGTGCTCGCTCTTCCCCTCCACGTGCACCTCCTTGGAGTTTGCAAGAGAGTAATTCCAGTAGCAGAGTGTGTCCCTGGATGGGTTCTAAGTCACATTCTTGCCAGGACTGCGGCTCTTCCTGCTTTTTCAAAGCACACAAAACCCCTTTGAAACCCACTTGCCCTTATTTGCCAAAACTGCCAAAGCCCCAAAATGTCACACCTCCCTGCCTTTCTATTACTTGACCTATGGTAATTCATGGTTTCAACCTGTCATAAACATTTCTGTCTCCAAGATACACAATGTATATGCTGTATCATTTCTTCTCAATCTCTCCAGCTCTTTATTTCTCTTTGCTTTCTTCTAATATCTTTATATAGTGTTGAGGTGGAGGGATAAGGGAGCTAACATTGACTGATGCTTATTACTTGCCAGAATTTTATATGTTATTCCACTTAGTAACACCTTCCCTGTGTATGAAGTAGGTGTCATCAGCTGTATTTTATTAATGATTAAGTCAGCCCTTACGTAGTTCCTTGTTCAAGATCCCAATGATGATAAATAATGAAGACTGAAGCTTTATTTAAAACATGATTTCAAAACTGCTCTTTACTACTTTTTACCAGCACTTAGTGAAATTTTATATTTTCTACTTTTTACCATCAGTTGCTTCTCTAAGTGTTTCATTTATATGGACACTTAGGAAAGTAGTTGACAATATTATAAATTGGTTACGTCCTCAATAGTATTTTGACAATTTTAGTTTCTCTAAACTGTGGGCTGTAATTTCCTATCACATTCTCCTTTGGAAATACATGCCAAATACTAAAATGTGTTTATATTTAATTGACATTTATTTTAGACCCATTTACTGCTGTGCCTTAATAAACAAAATAGAATCAAAGTAATTGCCAATTAGAAATGAAAAAAATGGGCAAGAACAAACATTTGACTAGTGAACATGCTATGCATCAAGAAGGGCTGACATACTATAAAGGACAATTCTTTGGCTTCACTTAAAAAATTATTTACATTTTCTTACTTTCAGAATAAGACAAGTAATGAATGCACATATGTTGCAAATTCAAAGAGATGTGTAAAACACATAGGCCACTGTGTCGAATATGCTCCATAAAGTGAGACTATACAGTGAGGAGAACAAGGTGGATAGTGTTGTCTAGATTGCATAGTGCAAGGTGGTGTTGGTCTAAGGTGAACACTTCAATTCAAAGAACAAAAGCAAAATCAAAGTGAGAGAAGTTAATTAACCTGCCTGAGGAATAACATGCCCAATAGCAGAGTGATAATTGAAATTCTGACATGTCTCATCCAGACAGACTTTGTGTGTATGTGTGTATCTGTTGGTATTTACATGAATTATTGATTAGAGCTACAAATGCAGGAATTTACATGGATGCTATTAAACTTCACATTTTTAGTTTTGGTTCATGATCTCATTGACCAAATCCCCTTAAAATTTGAACAATATTCTGCATAAGAGCATTTGCTATCCCCTTTCAGGTTTGTGTGATTTGCAAATATGGTAAGCATATTTCAAATGTTTTATCCAACTTGGTGATAAAAAGATCAAATATGATAGATGTGTATGGAGACCTCTGGAACTTGCTGGAGACAGCACATTGATCCTTTCATCACCTGTTCTGATATATGTGCTACTCATCTATAATCTATACAACCACCCAGGTCCCATGAGTACTTTCAAGGAGGAAATAATGAAAGACATCATCCAATTATAATATCCAAATCATCTTTCAACAAGCTGTGGATCTTCTGAAAAACAGGCATGAAATTAGTAACATTTTCTTAATTTTATTTAAAAATAGGTATTGATCTATATTCTCCAGCAAAAATACCCCATAAAGCAAAATAGCTCATTGAATTGTGGAATGTCTATCTGATAGAAGGTAAATCCACTGAAAGAAATAAAAATCATATTGGTTTAAAGTGACTGAAAAATGTTTAGGATAAAATGTAAAGTGAAAATACATCACAAAACTACATAAAATATTCTATTTTAAAACTACATTTACTTCAAAAACATAAAAAAATCAGAGTGCAAATGTTATGAATGATTTTTATTTTCTTTTATATTTTCCTGCATTTCGATATGGCCTAAGATCACTATGGTTATATTGAGAATATACTGTAAAGGGCTCAGAGAGGAAGCTAGGACATCAAGTAGGTTATTGCATTAATCTAAGCAAGACATGATTATAACCTATCTTATGATGAAAATGGAGCAGATGGTGAGAAATGATTGAATACTAGACACATTTTGAAGTTGGGGACAATTGGATTTATTAATGAATTTGGAGCCAAGTTGTCAAAGAATAAAAATAAAGGAGCTAAGGTTAACTACAGATATTTGGCCTGAGCTACTGGGGAGAATTGAGCTGCTGTTGACTGAAATGGGGAAGTCTTTATAGGAATAATGTTTTGGCAGGGTGGGAAGACCAGTGATTCAGTTGTGGATATAAAAAGGTTCAAATGCATACTAATCATACAGGTGGAGAAATTCAATAAGCAGATGGGAGCACAAGCTTGCATTCCACATTGTCTGGGCTATAGATACAAATTTTGTAGGATGTTAGGGTTGTATGAGAATTAAATGAGTTAATGTAGGTGAAATGCTTACAATATCCCACCACATATGGCTGAACAGGTTGCACATTTAAATCTGTAAGGGGTATCATGTAGATAGATTATACTCTGAAGGATGCCCCTGGATGCTCTCAGTGGCCCTGGAGGGTTTATAGTAAGTGCTATTATTTGTTACTGTAGATTGCAAGCAGCAGCCTCATCTTAATGTATTCAATAAGTCTGCTGGTAGGGTTTTTCAATTTGTTCAGATCCCTTATCTATATGTTCATAAATGCATTTGACATTGATTGAAGTTAATTCTGTTCTATGGTAGGTGAAATTCTTATACTCTACATCATACTAACAGCTATAAAGTAAAAATTAATGCTTTTTTAATTGTTTGATTTATTATAAAAGTGATCTATTTTACATCACTTTTATATCACATATAAAATTTTTATTTTCTCAGGAAAAATTTCATTTTTCCTTCTAACATTTAGTCACTTCATGTTATTAGGAGCATGACTTTTCTAAAAAGTGTTTGGGTCCTTTAATATTATTCTCTTTGAAGTTAATTTCTAGTGGTTATAGTAGCTTAAAGAAATTTGAATGTGTGCTGAGAGCAATGTAGTATACCTAGGACAGTAATATCACAGATATTTGCATTCATTCAGAAAAGTTATTCCTTTCGTCTGTTTATGTCTATTTTGTCTTTACCATAATATATGTTAGATTACTTCTATCAGTGATTCTTATGATCACAGGAGTCTACAAAGAAATGCAATAATCAGCAATCTTTGGTTCCAAATATATGATTATCAATTTTGTTTTTGACTGTGGAATTTGTGTTGATCTGGCTATTCCACTTGAATCTATCTATAACAATATGCCTAAGCTCAACATGCTAATAATTGGTTGCCTCTATTCATGATTTAACAGGTTTTGAACAATGGCACTTTTGTAGATTTCCCCACCTTATCCTACCTGGCTATCCTTCTATACTTGGAATTTCTGTCATTTTCATTTCTCCTTGGAATTGATTTGTATGGTCAGATGGGCTCAGGAAGAATGACAATTTACAGAGGGCTCAGTCTTTTCCAATCTTTGCACAACTCTGTGCCACAGTAACTGGTCTGTCCTTTAGCTATCCCATTTGAAACTCTGTCTGAGGTGGTGCTGGGGAAGATATTGTGTGCTCTGGCAGTCCTTGATTAGCAGCAGGGAGTCGGGCTGCTGTGGTAGAGTGAATAGAAGTGTTGCAGGCTAAATTTGATATATTTCACACTTCTGCTCAAAATTTATCTTCATCACATGAGTACATATGCTTTTTTAAATCCTTGTGCCATCGATTGCTTGACCAAATAGCAGGATGGTATCTGTAGAAAAATCTAGTTTAACAAGGTTCACAATACCTATTTTTGTTTCAGTACAGTAACTACTTAAAATATTTTTAATTACTAACCCCTTATTAAATATATAATGAGATGAAAATTTCCTACAATATACTTTTTAAAAATTACCTTTATCTTCCTAAGCAAGTGAAAATACCTGCTCATCTTTTTCTGACAATCAAAATGTATAAAAGTTAAAGTTCCTATTCAATAATAAATTTTTAAAATAAGAGGGAAGATAGGAAAATTGAATTGAGACTGAAAGCCAAAGTAAAGTCAATTTAAATAACAAAAGTGGGGGATGAATAAACATAGGACAATAGGGACTGTGAGGGAAGAACAAGGGAACTATGAACATCTGATAAAGAAGAGCAACTCCGCATTACAATGTCATTAACTCCTACTAATATGTCATTTGCTGGAATCCTATTGAGACTATTATATATGAGTGGTTTATAATAATTTAAATTTGAGTAAAACTATGTATCTGCTGAAGAAAAAGTACAATTTGATAGAAATTTGTCCACAAATCAAGGTGTAAACAGCAGGACACGAGAGACTGTTAGATCTCAACATTAAGTCTGAGAGTTTAGATATCCAGCATCTGATCACATCTAACACTTAAATATTACTTCTAGAGGTAGCCAAGGTACTAACCAAGTTTGAATTATATGCCAAGTTCTAATCTGTTTATACTCTCTCGTTTTGGATCTATTAGCATCAGAATCCCTTGTACTGCTTTTTGAAAAATATGGATTCCTATACTTCACCCAGGACTATAAAACGAGCATCTTGCACAGGCTACTCAGTTGTCTATACTAACTTTTGGGAACCATGGCACAAAACCGGTTTCTATACTGCAGGTCAAATCATATCATTTCAATGCTCGAAACTTTGGCCAATCCCATAATATGTGTGTGCAGTGAACTCCAGCTGGATAGAAGGCTTCCAGCTCGCAATGTTAACTCAAACTCCAGCTACTAAGACTCCTGCAAATTGTCCTCAGGAAACTGTGAACTATACATTATGGCTGTAAAGAGCCGTGCTCGTCCAGGCCTCTGTGGAACTGCTTGGGTTAATCCTCAGGCCTGGAAAATTCTTCTCCTCTCTTCTCTACTGGACAAAGTGGGCATCATGTCTGCTTGAAATGTGTGCCCTTCCACAGAGCCTTTCTCAGCTCCTTCCTCTTCACTTATGCATACCTGCGTTTTACTACATTTTATGGTTAGCAAGGCTACCTCCTTATTTCCCTATTTCCTGTGCCCTGAAAGCTCCTAGAGGGCAAGACACTGACTTCTTCATATTTTATCCCCCCACCAAGAATCCAGACTGGTTTAATGTAGGCCTTCAGTAAATGTTCCATGCCTTCTTTTGAATTATATGCTCATGAAAAAGATATTATTTTCTCACTTCTTTCCCCAATAAAAGCCATTTTAAGAGGTCAAGAGTGCCAACTTTTAAAAGGATTGAAAGAAGTATCCAGGGATATAACTGCACTGCCTCTAGCTGGAGGCAGTTTTAGGATATAATCTTTTACGGTTGCCAGTGACTTCCTATTTTGTAACTCTTCAACTGTCCAGGCCTATTACTTGCAGAAAGCATTACAGAGGTAGATATTGAATCTCATCTCTCCTGTCAGGCGGTCACACAAACAAGCAAAACTTCTAGCATGAATTTATGACTCTCGAAAATATAAAAGCAGCTCAAGGACTCTACTTTCTAAAAAAGAATGCAAAAGATACATTTTTAGTAACATCTGCTGGACAAGCATAAAAGATGAACTTAGTCCTATTTGCTAACTCCATGATGAATAATGTACTGTCAAAGCAGAAGGGGTTGCTTGTGAATTGAAATAATGCTGATATGGAATAATCAGAACTTATTTTAAACATTAATATAGTTACCAACCAAACAGAAACATTGGTATAAAATTCTGTTTTTTAAAATTTTATCTCTTTGGTTGAGTCATAATGACAGCAGATATTAATTTAAATAGCTCTGCTCTCACTAAGCCATATGGAAATGTCAGATTCTTCATTTTTAAGTGAAAAAGTGGCATATTTTTTCACATAGCTTTAAGAGAATTATTGCAATAAACAATGGAAAATAGTCATAGAACAGGTTGAGACAGGGAAATGGACAGATTTGGACAGCACTGGCGAAGTCCCAAAATACTGTTCCCATTTTTATACTCTAATATCTGATGAGTTTTTCTCTTTTCAGTCCTCATTTATAAAACCTTGAGAAGTAGCTTATAAGACTAATTTACACTAAAATACTAGTGACATGTGTGGTATGGTTTCCTCATGAAATCAGGGCTACTGAAAATACTGTATACCTGAGAACAGAGAGCAGGAAAAATGTCCTCAATAAGAAATTGGACACTGAGCCAGTGTGGCGGCACATACCTGTAATCCCAGGGACTCAGGAGGCTGAGGCAGGAAAGTTGTAAGTTCAAAACCAGCCTCAGCAATTTAATGAGGCCCTAAGCAACTTGGTGAGAACTTGTCTCAAAATAAAAAAATAAAACAAAAAGGGAAGCTGGGGATGTAGTTTGGTGGTAAAGTGCATCTGGGTTCAATCCTGGGTGGGGGTTGGGGAGGGAGAGAGAAGAAAGAAAAGAAAAAGGAAAGAAATGAGACATTTATATTTCTGTTAGGAGACAAACAAGGGGCCTTTCAGATTCCATAACTGTCCTCTCCACTGAAATGCTCAGGGGCAATCTCATTCAAGATGATGCAAAGATAAATCATTATGTTAAGAATACAGCAGAATTCTGAGCCATAGGCAATGTATTGGGGTGATCTCACTCAAAGTGGCCTTGTCTATGTTTTCTTACCTGAGTTAGAATTCTGTTAAAATGTAGATTTGTTGGCTTTTCCCCTTAATCCCATGGACAATAAACAAAATACAGAATAGTCAAAACTTTTTCCTTTCAGTATGATGTGGAATTAATTCTAAACTCTCTGAGGATGGTAGCCATGTCTGTTTCAGCTCAATATTTTATCTCTAATACTTAACATTATACCTAATACACAGAACAATAAAGGTGCTTATGAAGTAATTAGGAGGAGATAGATGGAAGCAAAGCTGATAGAAATTGTTGTTTTTCCTGTGTAAGACAGATAATTGCTATGGAAACAGCAAGTTTTTACCCCATCATCTCTTTGATACTTTTTGTGCAGCAGAAATGGTGGAAACAAAAGGCTAAAAAGCTTTAAAGCATTTAACTATAATATTCCATAGGACTGCACTGGCCAATTATCCATAAATATCAAATTAAGGTGGCAGGTCTGAAAGTGTAGTAAATGGTGAATTCCTGTCCAGAGATGTTGTGATATTGAGTTTATTGCAACAACTCTATGAAAACAGTGTTGATGCATGCATCCTATATTGCACCATTTTGAAGATCAAAGCTGAACTGAACACCTGGTCAGATTCAAAAAGAGTCAAAGCTCCAGAGAGACAGTTAAATCAAGGTAGGACAGGCCAAGCAACAGCTTATAGAAGCACATGCCGGTCAAGTCCCTCCTCTGTCTTGGTGGTAATGGATTCTTAAATGTATGGACCAAGGGACTGTCTCCTCTTAGTTCCCAAAGTGTGTGGAAGGAAGAGAAGATACTGTTAAAATCTGGGAAGAGAAGCAACTGCTGGAGGCATCTTTTTATACCAGTAATAATATTTTTGTTGAAATACAGATGAGAAATGGAAACTAAACCAAAATCTCATAGCAGCAAGTAGACAGGGTTAAGACTTTGAGTGCATGTTCCATGTCACTCATTTCTAAATAAGTGAGCTTGACTCCAATATGTCAAAAATGATGAACAATATTTCAAGAAATACACCCTTTAAAAAATATCACATTACTTTAACTAAATACATTATTTTAACTAATGCAAACATAAACATTATACATATTTATGGACCTTTTATGTCAAATCTGAGAACCTATCTCTGGGTGATGAATTGAAACTTGAAAAATAAAAAGTAAAAAATTTTAATCCTGTCAAAAGTAAATATTGGGAGAGTTAAAGTATCTTTTACTAGTGTATCTTATCTGTTTCTCTGTTTTTCCTTCTTTTATTTATCCAACTAGATAGAATTCTGACCATAAAGAATAAATCTAAATATTTTATTAGCTCAAACACAATTAAAGAAGACATAGATTAAATGGTAGGTCATCCTGTGCTCCAGATATTTTGAATTTACAAACCACTTGGTGGGTATATTCACAGAATTTCAACCTATCTAAGAAGGCACATTAACATTAGATACTTTCTCATAAAAAAGTTTTGTTCTTCAAAAAGTTTTCCTTGCTTCCCAGTTTGTCTCACAGTCCTTTCTAATTTCCGCTGGTATAAATCAATTTAGATTTATTAGCATGGTACAAAGGAACTCCAGTAAGTTTTTAATAATAATTATCATTATCACTGATTAAAGTTATATTGTTCAGGCCAGATGGAGTCCTTTTCCTGTCAGCTAGAATGAGCTTGCATTATGTAGTTATAATGTGTTTAGATCTAAATAAACAGATGGCAGAGTGACAGGATATTACACACTGGTGATGTCAGTAGCAGCGATCACAAACAGAACTGCTTTAAATAAATTCTGCTGTAGCAAGGATCCCCATACTTTTGAAGAGATGACTTGAATTAATCCTAACCATGTATTGAATTGGAAACACAACTGTTCCCTTCTAAGGGGAGATCATCGGGACGGGCTAAAGCCAACCCAGAGAAAGTGTCCACTGAATCTGTATTATAACTCTGAAGGCATTTATCATTTGGGGTTCACTCAGGCAATTTCACTGCAAGGGGAAAAACCTCCAAGGAGTAAGAGTGTTCAAGCTGAGTATTTAAAAACCATGTGGCAAGGGAGGATGGAAATATTTGTTAAACTCTATTTGATAATTTTCACAATAGAGCTCACTTTATTAGACACTTTGAATTCACAATTAATACTTGAAGTTAACAGAGGTTTAATAAGAACCTTATTATAGAATAGTTTTGTCTTTAGTAGACTTTCATGTATATTTTTCATTCTAAAAAATAATCCATGTGCCCAAATTTAGAATGAAATTCAGAAGTCAGCTTCACACAAAGTCATTTTTACATGATCTCTTCTAGATAATATTTTTTAAAATTTTATTTGTTCTGAGTAGTTGTACATGACAGTAGAATGCATTTATACATTTTGATAGATCATACATAAATGGAGTGTAGTCTTTCATTTTTCTGATTATACATATTGGGTCATGCAGTCATACATGTACATGAGATAGTAATGTCATTTCTTCCTTCATACCCCTTCCCCACCCTTCACTCCCCTCTACCTAAAATAAAGTAACTCTATTCTTCCCTATCCTCCCCCTTATTGTGAATTAGCATCCACATCTTCTAGCTAATATTTTTATTGTTGAGTCTATGGTTATTTCTCTGTGGGACAACTATGTTTGTTGAGGCTGATATCCACTGTAGACAAAGATGCCACCATAGAAGTTAAAGGTCAATATTTGAAAATGCATATAGTATCAATAAAAATTGTGAAAGCATGTATTAAATAACTGAAATTGTTTTCTAAAAAATTTAGCTCTTTTAAATGCTTAATTTTGCCTTTTATTCTGATGTTTTGTCATGTGTTTTAAAGAATATATTCTGGCTTTCATAGACTTGATTTCTTTTTAACTATAAACTTAATTTGTAATATCTATTGGAATCAATAAGCTCTGAACTTTGGAAATTATACCAAATAGAATAGATCAATACAATAAAATTCTTCAACAAAGTGAAACTTATTTAATATAACGATTTACTTCTGACTTTCTGGGAAAATTTACAAATTCATTCATTTCTTTTCATATACAATGTTGAGAAGATTTTGAATACCAGGAGATTGCACTTCAGTTTTGCATATATTGAACATTCAAGTTTTACTATGTAAGTGAGCATTTTATGTCCTAGGTCTCAACTCTACTATGACATAAAATTTTCATAAAAGGGCAAGAATACGTCCTTTGGGGAGTCCCTCCTCATTCAGGAATAAAAGATTAAAATGTACATGACCTTCTTTCCCTCCTTGTTCCTCTTCTGCAGGTGGACGTTGCCATAAGTCCTGTACTGGCAGATGCTGGGGACCCACAGAAAATCATTGTCAGACCTGTAAGTAGTCAACAGAAAAAAAAAAAAAAGTTTGAGATGGTTAAATTAAACATATGTAGTTGCTTCTTATATTTATTTGGAGTTTCTAGGTTAATAATTTCACATCCTAGCTGTGGTGGTTAGCTAGGACTTCATAATTTGCTTATCAGTAGAAGTAGGAAATCTAAATGTGAGCAAAATTATATTAATTCAGTTTCAGGTAAAACAGATATTTTAGTTCCTTTCCCAAGCAGTTATATTACCATTCATTGGCAAGAAAAAGAAAGGACAAAAAGGATACTGTGTACCTGCTATATTCCAGGCACTATTGTAGGCACAGGGGTGTAAACTGGGTGAAGTATGCATGTATATTCACTATTGTTAACATAAATCTTGCTCTGAGAGTGTTTTTTTGATTACCATTGGGTAATATAGGTATGAAGATAACCTCATTGCTTAGGCACTTAATATCAAACCACACTAAGTATAGAGATAAATAGCTAATATTTTCAGTATGCTTAACTCATAAGCTATCTACCCCTGAGCTTTCACCAATCGCAGGTATAAATGGTTTCTTTAAAAATGGAAAGCAGCTGGGTGCAGTGGTGCACCCCTGTAATCCCAGTAGCTCAGGAGGCTGAGGCAGAAGGATCACAATTTCAAAGCCAGCCTCAGCAACTTAGCAAGTCCCTGAGCAACTTATTGAAACCCTGTCTAAAACTAGAAAAGTAAAAGGACAGGCTGCGGATGTGGTTCAGTTGTTAAGTGCCCCTGGGTTCAATCCCTGGTACCAAAAATGAATGAATGAATGAATGAATGAATGAATGAATGAATGAATAAATAAATGGAAAACAAAATGCCCTGTACGTGTTCTTCCTGCTGCAATAATAATGGTTAGAATAATATTTGAAAAGTGCTATTGTGACAATAGTAAATATTCCTTTGTGTGCATAGAAGACAGAAAATGTTGTTGTAAATTTTTACATACAAATATTATATACTGTGGAAGCTTGGCTATTGGATGAAAGTTTAAAGATTTTTAATTTGTCTCAGTTCATGATATTTGCTAGATTCTGTTTGAATGACAGCAAAAAATAAACAAATAGAAAGAATTGCTTTATTGTAAACCATCAAAGGAGGAAGTACAAGATATATTTTCAATGGTAAATGAATTCTTAAGTTTATTTTTAAATTTTTTTAATATTATCATATTAAAAATTCATAAACTATAATAGAATAAAGTAAAAAGTATCTTCTCACCTGTATCCCTCAGCGGCCCTAGATAGACAACAAATATAATTGATAATTTTGATTATTTTCTCAATGATAATTTATACATATTCAAATAATATGTATACATATCCCACCCCTTTTGGCTCAGATATTAGTAGGTTTCTCATGTTGTACTGTGTGTGCTATTCAGTTTTCTGTTGCTATAACAAATACCTAATATAATAAACTTATAAAGAGTACTTATTTTGCTCACAATTTTAAAGGTCTTACTCTAGGAGTGATTGGCCCTGTTGACTGTTACAAGGTAGTATGTCACAGCAGGGAGTGTGTCACAGAGCAAACTGTTCTCATGGGGGGAGGCCAGGACCTGATGGTGACCTTTGAGGGGCCACCCCCAATGACCTAAAGCTTTCCACTAGGTCCCTATTCTTAAATGTTCTGCTGCCACCCGATGGCACTTGGCATGGGGACCAAGTCTTTAACACATGAGCCTTTGGAGGTGATTATACTGCAATTGGTTTTTACAACCTGTCCTTATGTGTATGAATTACTTGCAGTATTCTTAGAAATGGCATTTGTAGGGTCACAGATATGTATTTGCAATTTGATAGAGATCACCAACACAGAGATCTTATTCTCTGTGGTGGTTGCTAACAATTACCTCTACCAGGAGCGATGTGCATGAATGCCTGTCTCCCTATTCCCTGGACAAAGCACTACATTATCAAACTTTCGGATCTTTGTCAAACGGTTAGATGAAAAATAGTATCTCAGTTTAGATTTAAATTAACTTATTTAATAGAAACAATATTTTATGGCAGGAATGTTTTGACAAGAATTTTAAAGAGGATTCTAAAGTAAGATTAGACTGCTGTGTGAAACTCATTCTCTACAATGTTTGGAGACAATGTTTTAATAAAAAAGAAGTCAAAACCAAGGGGTGCACAATGCTGAGATGACATTGATGTGGCCAATTGTAAGAAGTCCAGGTCTCTAGAATAAAGAAGAATCATCGCAGTGCTTTGTAATGAAGTGACAAGTAACCATGGGGATTATTGAAGTGCATAACGATCTCTAGTTTTTCATGGAAAAGCACTTCTGAATTGTCAAAGGAGAGAATAAGCCATTACACACTTACCTACTTTATTTTCGGAGGGATCAAAGCTGCTTCCCTGTGGGTGACTAGTTTGGGTGGGACACTATGGGAGGATGGCCTACATTCCATCTCCTGTTAAGGAAGGAACTTTGGGGATGAGGGAACTTGGATTTGAGCAACAATGGTGTGGTATAAGGTCTCTTTCTTCTCTTGGGTAGAGGGAAGGGTTAAGTATCCCTGCCCTGTGTTGTTCCTTCAGTGCTAGGTTCAAAGTCAGACTGCCTTCCTCCTACCACCCTTCAGAATTCTCCTTTGGTGGGTGATTGCCTCTTTTGCTGTTATCAGAGTTTACAGTTAAATGCAGTGGGCAGGGAGAAAGAAGTCTATACCATCTCCTCCAGACCAGAATTCCAACAAAATAACACTATTAGAAATAATACTTTCAAAGGCTATTAATAAATAAAATAATTTTAATTGGTAATTTCATTTTTATCTCATTTTACAAGTATTTTGTACAATGCAACTGCAGCAGTATACTCAGATTATATCTCTATTACATGCTATACAGTTACATATGGATGGCAAATATTCTCTGATTGGTATATATGCAAAAAAGCTTGGAAATAACCATGTGAAGCTGGGCACAGTGGCACATGCCTGTAATTCCAGCAGGAGGCTGAGGCAGGAGTATCACAAATTCAAAGCCAGCCTCAGCAATTTAGTCAGACCCTAAGCAACTCTGTGAGGCCATGACTAAATAAAATATAAAGAGGGCTGGGGATGTGACTCAGTGGTTAAGTACCCCTGGGTTCAATCCCAGTAGTTAAAAAAAAAAAAAATCACCATGTTAAGGTGAAATAGGAAAACAACATAATGGATTTTCCCCAACCTTAATTGAAAATAAAAATTTTCTTCAATTTATATACTGTTCAAAGTATTGAAACTTCTGATTTGGTTATGTTGGCCAAAACTTATGAAAATTATAATTTCAATTATCATTTTATCATCTCTTATTTTTATAGTAGGCAACATATAAGATAATTGCCAAGCAAATATAGGTCTTTCTCTAAGAAGTTCCCCTGTTTACAGGGTCAGTCTCTGGAGCCATATTTGTTCTATGTGACACTTCCTTTATTCTTGGTCAAAGGGCAGTGTTTCTCAACCAGAAGTGATTTTGTCCCCCAGGAGACACTTGGGAAGAAGGTCTGGACTCTGGGTTGTCACAACAGGAAGGTGAGGAAGAACATCTACTGGCAGGAATAGGACAGAAACCAGGGATTCACTAACCATCCAGTGTGCAGGAGGGTCCCTCCATAACCCATGGAAAGAAAAATTTAGTACAAAAGTTAATAGTACTGAGGGTTGAGAAATCTCACGAGTAAATATTTGATCCAGGTTGAGTCAATAGGATTCTTACCCCCAAAGAATTTAGATTTGGGATCCAGAATACTGGTTATACTACCTTAGAAACTTTCAGCTGAAGAGATGTTAAACCTAATTGAGGTTTCTACTTTTGAACCATGTGTGTTGGGAAGCAGAAATTACCAGATGTCAGAGACAGCGAAGAATAATGCAGCCACATAGAGAGTAAAAAAGGGTAACAGTTTTTGACAACTTTTGCCTCCAGGTTCTCTGACCTTCATGAGGTACAGATGCACTTCCATCCATAGGTGCCTTAACAAACACCAGTTCTTCTAGTACATGCAGTGGAGTTTATTACTTGCCACCACATAGAGGGGAAAGGAGTCCTGGCTATGAAAATTTTCAAACCACAGTTTCTGTATCAAATCATCAAACTTCAAATCATTTAATTCTTCTGAAATTTCTGCATAGAAATTAAGCTCACTATAACCTAATACTCAGTTAATGGTCACTGTGCCTACCCCACAGGCTGTCAGACTTAAATTTAACATGTATCTAATGTATACAAGTACAAATTTTAATGTAAGATACATTAGAAATGACCTTTGTAGTTTACAAAATATTTCCATTTTAAACTTCATTCTAAGTGAATTTTCTGTGAGCTAAAGAGGATAGTTATCATTAACTTCACTTTACAATTGGAGGAAATACAAGCTGAGAAAATAATTAAAGGGGTTGGTAAACATAGCTAATACTGAGAATTTCATGTACCTTGTGTCTGAAGACAGTTCTGTCTCCTGTATCTCATATTGAACTCCACACTGCAGTAATCAAGGGCGTTGGATTTGAAATCAGCCAGATGATTCAAACCCCAGTTGTTTCCACTTTCTGTCATAGGCAAGCACCTTCATTTTCTAAATTTCAGCTACCACATCTATAAAATGAGAGAATTACACCCATCATCTCAGAGGGTTGTTTTCTTTAGAATAAAATTCAAAGCCACAATACAGTTGAAATGCTTAAGTATTTCCTGGCACGTATTAAGGACCCAATAAATAATAGCTGATAGCATAATAAACTAAAGGAGGTATGTTAGGAAACTGAATCCATTTAGAATCAGAATGAATGGAGGTGGGAGAGAGGCTCCTATGGGCCAGTTGCACCTTGTGAAGTCTACTGACACCCAGGGTCTGGGGAGTGAAAAGCAAAAGCCCTGAGGGAGGTGAAGGCTACTTGTCCTTGACTTTGGCTCCCAGTCTTCTCTCTCCCCCATTGAGCCTCCTGAAAGAGGAATCACTTATACACATTTAAAAAAAACAGCATCCTAAGCAAAATGTATTTTGGAGCTACTCAAAGACAAACTTATTGAAAGACCTGAATTTTAAAATTATTATTATTATTATTCCTCCTCCTCCTCCTCTTCTTCTTCTTCTTCTTTTTTTAATTTATTTATTAATTTATTGAGAATTTAACCTTGGAGATTCTACAGTGATATGAGACATCTAGAGATTCCATAAGGGAGTAACATACATGATATTCTTTAAAATGTAAAGTTGTCTAGGCTTTCTTTAGATTTACAATGACACTTTTGTTAATTAAAGTGTCTTACTTGCCTTGAGGCCCACTTGAGATAAACTTATATCTGAACTTTGACTGAATTTAAAAAAAAAAATCTGTAAGTATGCTATGCAAGTTTTCAGTAGTATTCTGCTTTTGTTGATTGACCCTATATATATGTGCATTTTAGAATCTGAAAGCCATAGTCTCACCTTATTTACAAATTATTTCTTTGTTAATGATTAAAATCAATTCCCTTTAGTGAGCTTCTCCAGAGGTATTCATCTTCACATTTTCCAAATATTTTCTTATTTTATGGATTATTTTTTGAGACTTCCAATATATTAGGCAAGGAAGAAAGGAGTATTTAAAAGTTCATCACTTCAACAAAGGAAACCAACGTGAGGAAAAAAAAAATCATTTCACTTACCCCACCTTATCTCTGCTGGTCTCTTCTCTCAGTGTCCCCTCTTTGCAAAAGTGCTGGGAATTGTCCTTTACTGTGAAAAGTCACAGTAAAGACCTATGACTCAGGCTCTGGGTCAAAGTTCATGGCAATGAACAACAGGTTAGGATGAAACCAGAGTGCAACAGAGAGTTAAAGCCATCTCTGAACAGAGACATGGGAGCAAAGATGCTGGTTACCATGGTGAATTCAAAGGGAGGTCTGCAGGAGGCAGAAGTTCTAAGAAGCAGAAATGAAGAAAAGATTTTGTTGTTAATAGTGAAATGGAAGAGGGTATAAAATGACAGCTTACAATGGTTCTCCAGGCAAACTTTTCAGATAGAAATATTAGTAAAATGTTATAAATTTTTAGCATAATTTAGTAACTTTATACAGCTTAGTTTGTGTACAGGTTGAGCATGACAGTTTGACTGCAGGCTGAATACTTTAAGTGTGTCATTGTGTCTTGATAGCATTTAATAATGTACGGACTATAAACTGTAACCAACAGCTGTTTCTAAAACATGTATTTCTAACAAGCTAAGCTTTTTTTCCAAATAAATTATTTTTCAAAATCTTAGGCAACCTAAAGAACTTTATAAATATCAAAGTGATTAAATGATACCTGCAGAATCTTACCAAGTGTTCTACTCTTACTATTCTAGTCATGAGTAATTTTCTGAAGCGATTTGACTTCATTCTCTTTAATTCCTTTCTGATGTTTGAGCATCCTGACCCTATAAATCTAACAAGAATATTTCTCACTTAGCTGCAATGGGTCAAAATACAACTTAGGCCATGATACTGAGAGCTGTATTACATGTAAAGCGGTGACTCTGACTTGAAAGTACTTTTAAGCTCAGTTAAATCATGGCCGCATTGCTCCACAGCACAGCTTAAGTAAATTGATTCAGTGGATTAATGTAGTCATGTCAGGGGAGACAAACTTATCTGCTATGTGAAGTCTGAAGCTTATGGAAGTATTATTTAGCAGGCTTACTGGTGAGAATGACAACTCTCTCTATTCATAGGAACTGAGTCCTGAAGTCTGAGCTCCATAGGTGTAGGTGTGAAAGAGACTAAGCTTTAAGAAATAAATAATAATGATTAAAGGAACAAAGTTATCTCTGTTCCTGCAAGATATATGAAGCACACTTATCTCATTTAAAATAGATACTGCATGTCCCTTTTTATCTTTAAGCACAACATCAGGCCAGCTCTCTCTAGTTCACTATTATCAGGAAGGGTGCTGGTTTCATTTCACACATTCCTCCCAGGCACAATGTCATCTTAGTCACTGCATTTTGAGTGAGGAGAGGGACAAAAGCATATATGAAAATATGACAGTCTGGTTTTCTCAACCTTTGCCTACATTTCATATAAAAGGAATCATAATTGTCTTCAGTGGCATATTTTTTTAACTAGAATCTTCTAGGCTGATAACCACTCAATATTCTATTCAGTCTTCCAAGTTGCTTTAAGATTGATATTTCTTACCTATAAACTGAAAAATGTTGGAGATTTTTCAGCATGGCGATAAGTTACAAAAGTCAATCGTCTGCTAAACCAAAATATACCACAAAAATTAATAAAGACATATATATTTCAACTACTGGAGCAATGAATAGTTTGTACTACTGTCATTGAGTTGATTAAAGCTAATGCATTTTTATTTATTTATTTGTTTTTATATTTTAATTTTTTAAAAATTTATTTTAATTAGTTATACATAAACAAAAACTTCTGGTGGCTCGGTGGTTAAGCAGCCCTGGGTTCCTGGTAACAGTCTTTGCAAACTGAGAATGAACAGCATTCTTACTTATAATAGTAAGCATTCTTATTTACTATTGTAAGTACAGATTATTCCAAAATCTTATTTTTTAATTAAAAATAGAATAACAGAAACTAATGGCAACAGTGTATTCTATTCTAGATCATTGTGAATGGGGGCATTACTCTATTAGCAAAATAAAACCTTGTTCCAAATAATGCTTTTATGTTACACATTGTTTTTATAAGGATGTTGTAGAATATGCCAGGAAAACTTAGAAATTATTCTACATTTTTCCTCTTTAACATTATGCATGAGCATGAAGAAAATTACTTTCAACAGTAACAATATATTAAAAGTTTTTCTTTAAAAACACAGGAGGGAAAAGCTTAAAACCTTAACCTGGTTTATGCATGCTATTCATTCTTAGGGAAATATGTAGAAATACAGTAATTTCATACATTTGACCTATAATATATGTGGAACTGCTTTGAAATCGGAAGAAACGATTATATATTTTTGTTCCTCAAAAATTCATCAAAAAAGTAGCAGCTCAATTTTACTTTCTTTTCCATGAAAATTTCAAAAGTTTCCTGTAGATTCTGAACTCAAAATGACAAATTATGAAGATAATACACTAATTATACTTGCTTACCTGCCCCCACGTATCATTTGTCTATAGTGTAATTGTGTTTACCATCTTTGTGGAACAAATGTTTAAAAAGAAGGTGCTGATGTGGTAAACATCCCATTAGAGCAGAGAAAAGCAAGTGGGAGCTAATGGGGAAAGAAAAAGAGCTGAGCCAGCACTCTCGATCAATCAGGAAAGCAGCCTGCCTTTGTAAGAAACCAGCTTCTTTAATTAAAACTCTTGTATTTTACTAATAACTTTGCATGTCCGTAAGCCTTCTTATTGATTTCAATTATTTTCTATTTTCCTTTTTTTTTGATTTATAGTTTCTGAAGATGTTGTAAAATTAAGGGAAACATTACAATGGACTAATTACTTGTATACATTTAACATTTCTAATCATTACCAAATTACTCATAGAAAATGAGAAAAAAAGTCTCCACTGATATGCTGTTCATTCTCACTTAAATTGATAACATTTGATGTTATCTGATGACTTTTCTGGAAGATGTAAAAGAAGAAAATGATTTCCATCTCAACTACAGGAGATACTTTTATTAGAAATACTGTAGATATTACAAGTTAGTGTGATTTCTTTTTTTTTTATATCTTGACTCTTTATTTGTGATAACACACAAAGTAAAACAATCTTCTTTGCTTCACTTAATCTTTTGTTTTTGTTTTTGTTTTTGTTTTTGTTTAATGCCCTGTAAAGGGCCCAGGGGGTATAAAGGAAAGGCACAAATTTGTAGCTATACTCTGGGCATGGTGGGATGAAAAAGAAAGATGAGGAATGTTTGCAAAGGTCAAAGCATATAATATTGACCTGGGGACATCAGGGCAGTACAGATGCAGTGCTGCCTCTAAACTAACCATATCTTAGGAACTTCTGTTCTCCCACATTCCCTCATCCACACAGTGAAAGCACTGAGAAATGCTGATTTCTGTGCCTGCCTCTTTGCATGGGTAGCATGTGTGTGTGTGTGTATGTGTGTGTGTGTGTGTGTGTGTGTGTGTATTCATGTTGGCTATCTGTGTGTATGTTGTATATATAATACAGTTATGGATTATGTAGATATTGATGGCATAGATACAGATGTTGAAAGGTTGAGGAGAATGCAAACTATGGGCTGGGCAAGAGGTAGGTAATCTAAGCACAGAAATCAGAGTGAATATTCCACATTAGATTACTTAGAGCACATTAAGAAGGACGAAAGTATCTGGAAGTGCTGCCATTTAAAGGATTTTGTTATTCTGATAGTGATATGGCAGTGATGAAATGTATCCCTAATTGTTCATATCTGCAGCAAAATTATTGACTGTCAGAGTAAATATCTTTGACTAGTAAAGAAAATTCTTCAAAAATTCTATATGTGACATGCTTCTGATAAGCAACACCTAATTTCAGTGTTTGGTACAGGAATGGAAAGAAGTGTGATATTTGATTCTTGGAATGCACACACTTGTATATCACCCCCAGGGCTAGGAGATCTGGCAATCTAATGAACAATATCCACTTAGAGTTCTGCCTGGCATTAATGTGAAGCGTATCTTCTATTTCAAATTAGTTGGTTTGCTTGGAGGATGAATTAAGTTAACAGCATAGAGTTGAAAGAGGCTAAGAAGAGGTGACCCGATACAGGTCACATTACCTGGGTCAAGTCACATTTTGGTCTGTAAGAATAAATGTGCATTTCCTAAACCTAGGATATTTTAATATTTTGTATCTCACATCAATATAAATTTTTAGATTATTTGAAATTTTATGTTATCATGTCTGTTTATCTCCATTACCATGGGCATTTTCAAAATAAAATAATCCTTATATTTATTTATGTGATGTTATAAATGATGAACCCAAAATACTTTTTAAAAAATTATTTTCACATATTGCTACCTCAATGGAGACAGCTAGTTCTGGTTTCTCTGAGGTCATTTTGCCCATGAATTTTGTTACAATAGAGCTGACATAGCTTTGTGGTCACAGGAAGACCTTCAGGTTTCATCTGATTTCAGTATTTCTTGAGCTTGAATTTGTTAATCAGAGCAGTTATTTTTCTCTAAAGTGAGGGAAATAAATGGACATAATTCCATTGAGTAGAACATGGATGAGAGGAAGGGACAGAAAGAAAGACAGACTCTGATGTTACAACTATATTTCAGAACAAAACTTAAATGAGTGAAAATTATATGCTAAGATGTAAAGTTGTACCCTATGAAAATGCTCTTCTAAAATTAAGCTATACTTTTAACCATATCAAAATGATTTCTAGTGGTTTCATTTTAACTAAAGAAAAATAGTCTAAAGTATCTTTCTGAAAAATGGCATTTAATTAAAGAGCCAAGCATTTGAAAAAAAGAACTATGTGAAAGAATTTTCTGCATCAGGTATGAAGACGTTGAAGGTAGTAATTATTCAACCACTGTGGTATGGGGTTCAGCATGGAATTACTCAATGAAATCTAACAGGAGGTCCAAGGTAGAGGCTAAAGTCTGCAAAGAAACTTATTTTTTGTAAAGTTGGTATTTTTGAAATAAAAGCATAGATTAATTAATTGTGCTGGAGTAAATGTCAAATATATGGATTAGAGTGAAGGTAGATCTCTACCATAAAATGAAAGATGTAAGGTAAATAGTGCATTAAGCTTGAAAGGCATGAAATAGCCTACAGATTATAGATGAAGTGTGAACTAAAAGCTTAAAAAATACAAAATAACTAATTGTACTAAGAAAACATACAGATAAAAATTACAGAATGATGGTCTTTTTAAACATGCCTTAAAAGCTATAAAGAAGAAAAGATCACTTTAACTACATTATAGTAGTTTGTATTTTAAAAATACTTCAGTAGTATTTGAAATATTAATTCAGAAATAAATCTAAATAAATGTTTGGCCTTACTTATAATCAAAAACATACAAGTTTTGCAAAATAAAACTTACTTGTCAGTAATTCCTAGTTTGAACGAAAGTATGAGAACAGGAATAATCTCAATTGCTCTTGGCGGATTATAGACAGTGAGCATCATTGTATTGACTAATTGATTATTTGTGGTCAAAAGGTTTGAGATACAAATTTTCTAAGACTAGAAAATTTATTTTAGTTCATATTACACAAACTGTAGCCTAAATATTATGTATCGTACCAATATTTATAGTAATAGCAAATGCAAACAATGTAAAAATATTTAAAGGGGATTAAGTTAGGACATATCATATAGTAATATAATTTATTATCATTATTATTATTATTATTAATTTTTTCTGCTACCAGGAATTGAACCCAGGGGCACTTCACCACTGAGTCACATCCCAGCCCTTTTATATATTTTATTTAGAGACAGGTTCTTGCTGAGTTGCTGAGGACCTCACTAAGTTGCAGAGGCTGACTTTGACCTCACAATTCTCCTGTCTCAACCTCCAGAGCTGCTGGGATTACAGATGTGTGCCACTGTGCCTGGCATATATAATTGTATAATTCAGAGCTTTGAAAAATCATATAGAAGAAGTATATTAACACTTCTGTAACAAAATATTAGTGATACAATATTTTATGGACAAATATCGTTATAAAGCAAGATAATTATTCATTTATTACTTGACAATACCAACAGCAAATATTTGCATAGTACTTACTTTATTAGGCACTATTTCAAACATAATAATTTCTAATAATGCATATGTTCTTTAAAATAGCTTCATAAAATAAGTATAGTTATTTTTCATACTTGAAGAAACAGAAGCACAGAGAGGTTAAGTAATTTGTCTGATTCAGCACAGCTCTTGTGTAAAGTCAGAATTGGAGTCATCTCCAGATCATTTCCTATAGTTATTCATGGTACTGCCTGTCACTTAATAAAATGTTCTGGATTTAAGATAACAGTTTCATATGGACCATCTCCTTCAATGGTCATAAATAATTCCTATAGAGCATCTGGGAGCCAGGTGGGAGGGGCAAGATGCAGAGTGTGAGAAAGAGTTCTAAGGAGGATGAGAGAATTCTGGGGTGTAGAGAAGTTCAGATTGAGGGGACTTTTCTCAGAGGCATGAAGGGAGATGCATCCCCTTTGTCAAACTTGAAAACTACCATTAAAGACTGAGTTAACTTGAGTTACTTTTGCGATCTCTTGCCTGTTATATTGCTGTGGACCGTGACAGGCAGGTCAATGACACATGGATCCCCAAAGTTATTGCTGTGGTAAGAGAATAAGGGATTTGTCTTTAGTTTTATTTCTCTGTAGTTATTTATCCTTCCTCAAAAATATGTACTACGAATGTTATTTCAGAATTTTAAGGAGAGATGGATCTACAAATAAATCACATCCTCTTTCTTATCACATGGCATTCTATAATTTTTAAGGATTTCTAAGCATTTGTCCAGATCACAGAGGTGGTAATTTCTTTTGTGAATACATTAATAATGCCTAACTTCTTTTCTTATATCTGCAGATATATTATTTTCTATAAATATTTGCCAAAGAAAATCATAAATGTTGTTTTGCACTGGCCCCAAATTTACAACAAACTACCCTATAGAAGATCTGAGTTAAGGACTCCAGATTTCCAGTGTTGGAAGTGAGAATAAGAGGCACACATCCCTGGCAGTAGTCTCAATGACACAATTCTGGAAGGAAGGCATGTAGCAGATGATATTGTGCAATGTTTTCTGTGATCTCTGTGATACTGAAACTTCAGAAAACGGAAATTTCATCTCCAGTGGCTCCAAGTTCCTGAATACATTAGAAGGTTAATTTGCTGCACATATAGAAAAGGACCCCTCGGACTGGTTTTTCTAATTCCCTAATTTGACCTTTGTCCAGGCAATTGAGCAGTGCTTTCAAACTGCTGGTTGAAACTCGTTAGTGAATTGGAAAATCACTTCACAGATAGACCATGACAAAAACATTAAATTTTTATTGAAATAAGATAGATTGGGACAAAATAGACCAGATTAGGGCAGAATAGAAAAGACAACATCAAAATGTTTTGCACATAATTAGAGTCGCTATTATCCCTTAAAACTTCTCATCATGTGTATGTATACTGAGCCGTGTTGTACGTTATGTTATTTGTAGTGTCAATTGTGGTTCAAAAGACTGAAAAACAATATGAAGATGCTTCGTTTAATTTGTAGGCAGACATGATTGTCTTTTTGACCAGATAATTCCAAATATGTTATATGAGGATAACATTATTATGAAAATATTTTCTTTATATACTTAAAATGTGTTTATAGCATCACTGTTTTAACTGTGTTATTGAGTATATGGGCCCTCACTATGACTCATTTTTCTCCTCTGTAAATTTTGTAGGTTGGATCCTCTACTATGTAAGATTGTATAAAACATAATATATCATCTTATATCTCTGGCTTAAATCACAAGTGTGAAGAACATTTGAGTAGTATCTTAGTGTTTATTAATCATGCTAGTTAATTAGTTAATTTTACTTTGGAACCAACTTTTTCAGAGATGGAAAGCAGATGTGCGTCAGATTATTTTAGATACAACGTGTTGCATATAAAATGATTTCTGGAGCTATCTTCCTCCCTCCTCCTGTTTCCTTTGGTCTTTGCCATAAGACACTGGTTGTTTGTGGCTCATAACTTAATGCAAACAAATCCGTGAGGATATACAGGAATCAAGACACTAATTTTAAACCGATTTGATAATGACTTATTATTTGACCCAGGATGATGTAGTTAAATATTTTTGAAACGCTAACTTCTTCATCTGTGACACTGGGATAATTATCTTGCTTTGCCAACTACACAGGTTGTTTTATTACAGTTTATTTTTTCCCATTTAAAAATTTACATGATACCAAGAGGATAGAATTAAATATTACAATGTCTCTCCATCAGTGAGCACACTTTTCCCACCCTATGTATTTTCCCTAAATAAATTACTTGATAGTAACAAGTTTGGTATGTATGTGTGTTTCAAGCATATCTGTATAGATAAAAGCACATATATGTGCTGAGATTTCTCTTTACAAAAGTGGCTTTATATGTTAGTAAGCTTTTGTCACAACCTAAAGGAGGAAAGATTTATTTTGGCTCATGGTTACAGAACTTTTAGTCCATGATTAACTGGCACCATTACTTTGGGCTGGAGGTGAGGCAGAATAAAACATGGCAGAAAGGCATAGCACAGTCAACCACTTACCTCCTGATAGCCAAGAAGCAGAGCAGCAGAGAGAGGGGAAGGGACCAGGTCATATATATCCTTCAGGGACAAATCCTGAGTGACCAACTTCCTCCAACCACTTCCCAATTCCCCCTACCTCCCAATAGCACCTCCAGCTGTGAACCAGGCCTCACATAGATGAGCCTTCAGGGGCCATTCCACAAACTATAGTAGAATACTTACTCTTCTGTCACTTAATGTTATTTCCCCTATATCATATTCTTAAAATCCTTTCATTTCAGCACAAGGAGATCAACCATATTTCTTTGTATGCTGCAGCATTTTCCCCAGTTATGGCTGCGCCTTACTTTACTTAACCACTTCCTGATTAGTGGACATTTGGGTTGCATTGTTCCAGTCTCAGTTATGACCAATGGATATCTTAAAATGATAGTTGTCCACAAGTGCACCTTCTTCCACAAGTCAGATTTCTTTCTAGAACTAGAACTTCTTTGTCACAGATGAATTTATATGCACAGGTTTGATGGACAAATTACTCTTCAAGAAATCTCTAATCAGTTCTACACCCATCAATAGTTTGTCCAATTTTTCAGTCTTCATCCAAACTGGAAACTTCCTGGGATACCCTGAAGAAGTACTGATATCTCTCAGAGACATGTGAACATTATTTTGAATTTAAACAGAGGCAAGTAACAGTAACAGATTTCTTATCAATAAAATGTGAAATTTAGACTATATAGCTCTTTGGTTCAAGAGATACTTATTTATTCCTTACCCAACATGAGCCTCTGTCTTTTCCATTTTAATGTTCTGTGATTATTTTTAATATTCTGTGATTATTTTCATCACAATGTGAATAGGAAACTGAGATGCATATTAAGTGGGAGAGAAGTTATCTTCATTCTCCTCTACTATATTTTAGATAGATAACAAGAAGAAGTGAAAGTGATAGGATTGTTTTCATTTTCCAATCAAGATTGGTGCAGAGATGTGATCTATTGTAAGACACAGTGACTTCAAATGATGAATATCAATTTTTCTACATTTCCTGATGTGTGACAGGTCCATGATAATATTATTTCAATTTTTGATTATGTTATCTCCAGTCTGTCATTTACTAGTGGACTATAAGTTGCAGCCTCTAATTACAATATAAAAATATTTTTTAAAGATGCTGTTTTTAAGATTTTATCATGCAGATTCATGTCCTTCCTTTATGGTCTTGACATTCGTATCTGCATCCTGTAGGATATGTAAATTAGCTCATATTCTTTCTTAAGAATATTGTTTTTAGTTGATATAATTGGGCAATATTGTTTTTCTTCAAATACTGACTCACAAAATTTGGTGAGCTTATAGCCTATTAATAAGGGAGAATTTCCCTGGTGGCCAAGAGTCTAGTTTAAAATCAACTTTAAGGTCCCTTGATGAACAACTGAGCTTGTCTTTATAAAATAGTTTAAATAAAACTTCATTAAATAAATGAATAAAGTGACTACTGATGAAGAATGGATTAGACAAGACCCCTTTCCTCCTTGACACAACTAACAGTATTATCATGGCATAGCCCATGGGTCACCAGGGATTTTTATGGGAAAAGGGTCAAACTTAATTAGTACCTGCCAAAATCTGGGCATGCTTGTATTAACTGCCTCTGAATGTCAGTTTCAACAAGAGATGAACAGGTATTTGCCATGTTTTCCAGGTGAATTAAGAAGTTATTGCATTTAGGATTGAACACTACCTGTGGTAGTGTAATTGTGTGGTTCACACCAGTCAGTTAATTTACAATAGCTATCATCAGTGTAATTAGGAATTAGGAATAAAAGAAAATTAGTTAGATTTTCTTCTGTGTTATGGGAATGGGAATTTGGAAGACCTAAACACTTTTCCATAATTCTACTTTGTTAACTGTTAAAAAATTATATATATATATAGATAGATAGATAGATAGATATACACACACATATGTGTGTGTATGTGTGTGTATGTATGTGTGTGTGTATATATATATATATATATATATATATACACATATATGTGTGTATATATGTATATATATAAAAACTCATATCACCTGAGAGTCTTCTTCAATATGTTAGACCTTATGTGTTGGCTAAAATAATTGAAAATTCCTAAAAGTGAAACATTTCCACCCTGTTCACACCAGGATGCAAGCTTATCATAAGGCCTTACTCTGTGTGGCAACAATTTTTGGCTTAATAAGTCTCTAGCTTAGGGAGATAATGAAGAACATTTCAGTTTAAGACCCATCTCCACCTCTGCCTTTCTGTCTAAATAAATGTTTTACCTATCCCAGAGGAACTTTTCCTGAGGAAGAAGTGTCTTTGAGTAGAAATTTCAAAATATTGGCTTATAAAGTCTTCCTCTGAAAAACTTGGGGTTTCTAACACAAAAAGATGAATTTTCTGGCACCTCCTCCAGACTGGCTGAATCAGAATGCAGGAGGAGAGCCAGGCATCTTATTTTAAATCTTCCTATTTGATCCTTAAAGTTCACCTGACTCTGGGTACACAGATGTGTCCAGCTATTTTCCTTTGGGAGAATGAATAGCAATGTGTACTTTAGAGTTAGTTTCATTAAACCTGATTTTCCACACCTCACAGCCTGTTCTTGAATGGTCTGTGAGTTTTATTTGTTTCTCTCCAACTATATCCTGGTGACGGCAGCTTCTGAAAACAAGCTACGTGACCCAGTGTACTCATCTTTTTAGGTACCATTTCACCATTCATTGGAATAAATATTGGACTCCAAAGCTAAAGGGTACCTCTAGAGAACATTTTATCAAACCCCCTGCCTTTAATTAAGTAGATATCTAAAGCATCTAGGAGAGATTTCCTTTTAAAATACTGACAAATAAACACTTGAGAAACCCATTCAGTTGCTCATTACAGTGTTTTTATCACTCTAATAGTCGATAAATTCTTCTGTACATCCAACCAGAATCACCTTTGTTTAACCCAAGCATTTTTCTTCCTATTCAAACCTCCAGATATGTAACTGAAAACCCCATAACCTCAAAAACTTTCCATTGAAGTAATATTTAATATATTGTGTTTTACATACATGGTTTGTCAAAATTTTGTCCATAAAAATTTAAATAATATAGGTATATAGATATGAGTCATTAATACTAATTGAGATAAAAATAAAAGAACAAATTAAATGAGCATGCTTTAAAATATGCTTTGCAATGAAATTAGGGTTTGCCCCATGATACTTTATGTGCATACAACTGCTGCCTGAGATGCTAATGATGATATGTCCCATTTTTCTGAAACTTTTGCCTTCAGAATGAGCCAAGCCATGTTTCTGTCCCAAATTTAGGTCCTTTTCCTCCAAAATTTTATCATCTGTTTGCTTATCAATTTTTTGTTTGATTTCCTATTAGTGATAGAGCACTTAAGAACACAAATAGGAAATAAAAGCAAGAAGTCATTGTGATTAAGTTTCAAAGAATAATCCGTCAATCAAATGGTGTAAATGACTAAAAATTTTTTTTGCATTTTGACCATAGACAATAATGTTTTTCAGCTCTAGACTGTGCATTGGAATTACCTGTGCAACTTATTAAAACTGTAAAAAAATAACTTAGTACGTTGCCAGTTATTTTCATTTAATAGGAATTAGGTAATTATCAGTTTAATGTATTTGAAAAAATATTTTACTACTAAAAATGGAGTTTGTGGAATAAGCAGGCAGTGACATTCCTTAGGGGCTTATGACAAATGGATAATTTTAGACCCCACTGATACTAATTGAATTTTTTATTTATATAAGAATTCTTATATTCAAATTTGAAAGGTCCCATGACATGATCTAATATACAAACCAGTTCAGACTCACTGGGTAGAGGAAGTGAAGCTAATCCAAAGCCAGACTCAGAAAGTCAAGGGTCAAATATTTGACCTCATATGTGAAAGCTCAAGAGAAAAAAAAAAATCAGGAATGTAAAGGGTATCTCTTGAAAACAGAAGGGAGACCAAGAGAGTAGAAGAAGGGGAGGAAGCAGAAGGAGGGAAGAAGAGTAGACACGGGGAAGTACTGGAGAACAAAATTGACCCAACTGCACTCTATGAATATGTGAGCATACCACAAAGAATCTCAAGCTTATATGTAACTATAATGCACTAGTCAAAACTTTTTTTTTTAAGGCAATGAGGGAGAAAAGGAGGAAGGAGGAAGGAAACAGGGAAGAAGGAGGAAATCAGTCAAGTGCAAAAATATGGAGAGCAAACATTTATAAAGGCTCTCCCTACATTTAACCTTATTGCTTCTTGTTAATGGGCAAACAGACCTTTCTACTTGTCACTGTAACATCCTTTTGGCTACTCGTAGAAAATAAAAACAAATATTTCATTTGCCAATTGACACTTTTCAAATAAATTTTTCTAAAGGAGCAACTTTAATAATAACTTTGGATATCATTGTATTTAGAGAAGTAATTAAACTTTTGTTTTCATTAGTGAGGTGTTTGTACAATAATGTTAACAAACACTTTAATTTTTAGAGGTGATAGGTATTCTCTTAGCAATATTTCTTTACCATGGAATACATGGTACTGGTGCTCATGGATATTTTGAATGAATCCCCATTGCCAATTTCAAGTTTACTGACCCAAATATAAGTTTAACTTCTCAGGTTTTACCTTTTATATTAATTGCATTTAGCAGTATACCAGCAATGAACAAGCTAGTTAAAACTTGACCCAAATATTTTAATGCACCCAGTGAAGCAATTTAGAAAGCATACCAAACACAGTGAAAACATTTCCATTGAAATATCCCAGTATGGATGGAAATTAATAAAAACTAAAGCAATTATATGTTAATGCTCCTATGAAGGCTGAGTTATCGCATTGGTTTCAGGACCTGTATTTTGTTCTGTGTTTCTCATCTTAAACTTTGAGTACAATTTGATGAGTTTATCTGTATTAAGGGAATGATGCTTATTAATCTCCATGTTCTGGTAAATGGATTTACTTTACAATGCTGTGCCCTTTGCCCTGCTCACAACTTGGATGTATGCAAGAAGAATGTTTTATTTTTAAAAAACAAGTCTCACAAAACAATGTAAAAAGTTGATGTTTCTTAACTCAGTCTCATCACTATTTGTAAATTAAGTTTATCATTTTGTTCTTTTGCTTACTGATTCATCAAACATTTCCAAATGTGTTTCTTGCTTAATAAATTTTCATTTGAAATTAAGGAGTACTACTTTTAATACTGAGTATATATAACAATATTTGAAAACTCAATTACAGACTGTTTTTGAGAAAAATCCCATAATTTCCTGTTAATGTCTTAAAATTAATTTTAAAATATATTTGCCTTTGCATAGTGACTTGGATTTTTTAAATTTTTTTGTGTATTCCTGAAGTGAAATGGAACATGAAGATCAAGATGTCCTAGAAATGAATGAAATATTTCACTACTATCTGGGAGAACTTGCTATTTCAAAAACTCTGAAGTTGACTTAACACATATGATTAAGTCATTTAAAGTACATTTTTTAAGTGGTATAAAATGCAATACATGTTATTGAGTCTAAGATTATACTTATAATAGCATAATAATTATAACATCTTACTTTCATGTTTAAATACTGTGTTCTATGACAAAAGTGATTTTAATGTGAACATTTAATCAATAATTTTAAAATAAATTCAGAATTAATTATCTTATTTTTATAAATATATTATTTTCCTATTTTGTTATGAAAGAACAGAGTAATCAATTAAAGGGAAATTGAAACATTTTGTATACTTCTTTAAATTGTGATAAGAGTTAAAAATAGAAATCAACACTTAGATATATGCATCTAGAATTAAAATGTGATGTGCCTTATGGGATATGACTGTTGATTCAATTCCATGCTATTGTTTTCCAGTTGAGTAATGCCTGTCAATTAGAATCAAATTAATAGACTGTCCTGTGATGACACTTATTTCAACTGTATAATTTGTTTGTTTATCATATGTCTGCTATTTTAATTAGTGACTCTTGTTATATGAACAGGTTTTTATTTAATCTGGAAGAGAAAAAGTTACATTTGAATCTACTCTTTACAGAACTATTAAAAACATTTGCCCTATACAGCATGCATTACTAATTAGTACACTCAATAAATACACCACTTGGTTAAAATATAGGAAGAGCAGTGTAGGTACAATAAATGACTATAAAAAGTTAGTGCATGGATATAATCTGTTTGGGTATATAATATGTGTATGTGTATGTATGAACACACATATAATGAATATACAAAATGTAAATGAAATTACATGAATGCCAGGTATAATTCTAAACTTTGGAATACCCTCTAAAATAAATGTAATAAAGACTTTGGATCGTATGTTAGATAGCGATAAATGCTATAACAAAAGCACAGAAGGAAGTGAGAAAGAAAGGAGGAAGGAAGGAAGGGAAAACAAAGAAAAAAGACAAATACTGGACAAGAGAAGGAGGAGAAAGAAGAGGAAAGTCTCTAGGAGTCAGTTGTTTGGGGAAGCTTCAGTATTAAATAGGTGAGACAGATAGTATTAAATGAGCGAGTGAGTAGGCCAAACTGTTTTATTATGTAGAATTTTATACTAGAATATTTGTAGAAGAAATTCTTTATTTCAAAATTGAATGGACTTCAATTTGTAAATATGAGATACAAACTCACAAACCCAGATTCAAATATTTATTTTCAAAATCTCCTATTAAGTTATGATAAGAAGTAGCTCCACAGAGAATCCACTTTGGATCTGCAAGTCATACAACTTGGATTGAATGATTTTATCTAAGAATGAGCCTGTAGTCCACAGAAAATTGTCAAGACCAAAATCTGGGGAATACTAATGTTTAAGAGGCAGATTCTTTGTAAAGCAGCAGTGAAAGAAGCTTAGAAAAACTAGTCACAAAGGTTGAAAGAAACAAGACTGAACTGAAAATATGAAAATGATGTACTATCCATACCCTGTAAAATTTGTATTTGAAAAATACTTTAAAATCTGGCTGGAATAAGTGAAATAAACAGTGTTGTGTTCCTCATTACTATAATTTTGATGAACTGTCCATGCCCTTGCTTTCTAAAGTGTAACATGATATGATGCTGTCAACTTGAACTGAAGAATAAGAAAAGTTTTTATTGAGTTAACTAAAAAAAGTGTTCCCTTCCTCTGGCCCTCCTTTCCTTTTCTAGACTTTCCTTTTTTCCTTTTTTCTCATGTAAAATACATTATTACTAAAGATAAGATGTTTGCTTTTTCCCATTAACTATTAAAAAGTCTTAAATCCACTTCTGGGGCCACCTTTTCCCACAGGACCTTACTGTATACATTGTGTGGAGTGAATTCATTACTGATTCCATCTTCCCAACCTGAATGATATCTATTAGGCACTAAAAATATTCTCTTAAACAAGAAAGAATATAAAAATAAATATCTACACTAATGTTGGGGATTTTTATATAGTGATTTTGATCTAATTGCAGGCTTTGCTCATTAAATGTTTGCTGAGTCAAGTTGTTTCTCCAGAACTTAGCTTTTCTCAGTTGTTGCATATAACCTTAGGAATTTGTGTTGGTGACTGACTCTGATAGAGGTCCCATCTCTGTCTTCTGCAGTGACAAGGACGGTGTGTGCAGAACAATGTGATGGCAGGTGCTATGGACCCTATGTCAGTGATTGCTGCCATCGAGAATGTGCTGGAGGTTGCGCAGGACCTAAGGACACGGACTGCTTTGTATGTCTGGGAGTTCTCCCTATTCCTCTGTTCCTCTCCTTTGCTCCCTCTTCATCTCAGGCATATTGAATCTTTCCCATCTGATTATGATAAAAAAAATTTGACATTTTAGGATTAAGCAAGATGATCTGTCTTCCTAGAAGTCATGCCCTTACTGAGTTGGCTCTTGATTAACTGGAATTACTCTGTTTCATCAAATGAATTTTGTATTGGACACAATTTATACTAAAAGCGATGTTTACTGGGGAATATATATCAATATATCTTTCTTAGCATCTAACAACATCCTTTCCAAAATGCAGAGGTTACCTGTCCATATCATTGCATATTTGAGTACTGTCAGAGAGGGCAATTGCATTTTGTTTTTTTTTAACATAAATTTTATGATTATAGCAGATAAATTTATGAGTTTAAGTATTTTCCAGTTCATATTCTTTAGAAGCTCATGTTATTCAAAATTTAATATTTACAAATGCCCATTTAAAACAACCAATATGCTAATTTTATGATATATTTTAGCTGCATTTGCAGCTTATTAGGGAGACTTTAATTGCATTTTGGTATTGTATCCTTGATATAGTATTTTTGTTCTTTGGAATACATATGAGCAATTCTGTGAGCAATAGTTAACTCAATTTTATACACCAGAACTCTAGTATTATTTTTAAGCTGAGAGTCATAAAAATAGGAAATCACTTTTATTGTTGAAAGTGAATGCAATAATTTGTTTTCTTTATTCCACTTCTCAAGTATGTATCACATGAAAATATATAGTAGAATTGAGCATTTTAAAATTTGACAATTCCAATAAACAAAGTAAAAATGCAGATATGATGCACTTAGTAATTTCTTAGTTTTTTTAATATTATAAGAAATTTAACTTGTCTGCTAATTGTGCAGTGAAATAAAAATATGTATTGCAGTAGTGTATAGGGAGAAAGAAAAAAAATGGAAATCAGAGTGTTAAAAATCTGAGGTAGAAACTCAGCAGATCTTGAACTGAGAACTTTTTCTTGTCCATCACGAGTATAGACAGATGGGTTTGCAAGCTTGATTTTTGAGGACACTGAACCCTCCAGGTGTTGCTTTAATGATTCCAAAACAATAACAATAATGAACATTAACGAAAACTCTCAGAAGTTTGACACCACCTTTTTTTGCTGTTCCATTACCGTGCCAAGCAGATCAAGTGAGCTGCAGAATTCTCATTTCATTACTTTATCGAATGGTGCAGTGGTCACATTCAGCATTTATTACAGAATGTTCATGAATGCAAGACTAGTGTTCTGGTATAAGTTACAATATGCTTGTTTGTTGTCTGGAAGGTAAATATTTTTTATTTCTCTGGCTTATGTTCTTTGTTCCCCAGCAATCTATGCATAAGATTGCATAAAATATGTTAGTAAAGCAATTATAAGGACACACGAAGTTTCATAACCATAAATTAAAACTTACTGAGTTTTCTAGATTGGTTTTTAATAGATTCTTCCTAGAAAGTGTCATCTCAGTGAATAATGGATCATCAGTAGTCTCATTCTGATTATGCATCTAGTAGACCTTCATCAGGGAATTGTCATGTTTGTGATAAAGTGCTCACTAAAACAACAATTGATGAAGCAAATGTTTTGAGGAAACAGAATAAATTAATGCTTATTAATAACCATATGACAGTTTATGATGAAATGTAAAACAGAACTTGAGTTCACATTAGCTTGCCTTCCAAGGCCTGAATTATTCCTATGAAAGCTTAGTTTCTTAATTAAGAGAATTAGCTCACCCACACTTCTGTTAATCATATGCTTATGTGTACTTATACATATGTTTTCATTTGCTACCAAATACCTAAATCTCAGGTGGTAAAATGGCTTTTAGTTACTTTCAAATGAGCTTTAAGAATTAAAGAGTTGAGTTCTCAAGACAAATCTGTCAGCATAAATGAACTGTCTTATTTGAATGTGGTGACTTTACTAAATTGTGTGGCATTATGAAAATGCTATACAAGAAATGGCCTCATATTATTTATTTACAGGTTAATTATACACCTTACATTTACCTGTGGCTAGACAACTGACAGTCTTTTCCTTAAGTCCAGTTTAAACATTTGTTAAAGTTTCTCACTATTCAATGGTGATGTTTGTGTTTAACATTCCACTTAAAGCACTGAACTGTATATAAGAGCTCAAACACAAACAAAAAACCCTATAGAATTGGAGGTTCAGTTGACTTTAAGATTTAGTATAAATGATTTGAATAGGTCTGAACTTAAATAATTCTTCACTATCAGCTAATTTTAATAATTTAAACCATCTCTTAGTTTCAAAATTAGTGGCTAAATACTAAGCAATTTGGACATTAGAAACCATAGATGGTATTTTACTGACATCTGAAAAAAATTTTGTGGAAACACAGAAAGACAAATGACTTTAAAATTATCAAAATTTGCAGTTTTTATAAAATTGGTGTATACTACATAATGAACATGACTTTCATAAATGTATCACCACCATGTTTTATTAGTAAGTATTATGAGAGTTATTTTTAAATGAAAGTTATTTTTGCTGTTGCAGGCCTGCATGAACTTCAATGACAGTGGGGCATGTGTTACTCAATGTCCCCAAACCTTTGTCTACAATCCAACCACTTTTCAGTTGGAGCACAACTTCAATGCAAAGTACACATATGGAGCATTCTGTGTCAAGAAGTGCCCACGTAAGTGACAGAATAAGAATAGTCGTTAATTAGAGCATTATTTGGAAATGAAAAAAACATTTCTTATAAATTCATTTTAATTTGATATTTGAACAGTATCATGAATTACTTTGAGTATGGGTACTCTCACTTTCATTTCACAAACAAGGAAATTAAAACTCAAGATATTTAAGTATTCTAAACTTTTTAGCAAAGGATTGGAATGTTTGAGGTTAGAGCAAAGAGTTATTGAATCCTGAACTTGTTATTTTCATTATACCTGAGTTATCTTGCACATTATGCTCTTTCTTGGAGAAGTTAATTAAGTTGATTAATAGAGTGGAAGCAAGTTATATAATAAATAGGACCTGCTTCTAGTAAGAATGGATTTCTACCTAAATTCATTCCTTATAATTTGTTTACACTAAGATATATATTATTATTATTATTATTATTTTAATACAAAATCCAATCTGAAACAAAAAAATAGGTATAAAGAATACATTAAGGGAGCTTTAACAAACTGATTGCTCATCCTGGGTATTCAAAATGACCAACATTGCTCTCACCAGGTGTTCAGTATAACATATGTGCTGATATTTGCTAGAGTCAGTTTCTTTGCTTTCAGTGACCAATGGGACTTTCCTCCATGTTTCATATTTTACCTATTAGAAAGACCAAAAAATGATAAAAGTTACATTTCTTCACATACTTTTTAAAATGAAAGCTTTGTGATCTACAGAATATAGATGTGGTAACTCTAAAGCTTTTCTTTGATTAGTTTATATCTGTGAAATTACAGACTAATTTCAGCACTTCAGTACATGTCCACTGTGAAATTCAAATCTCAGATGGGCATTTTTCATGATTCCTGGTTTGCCAAGCTTGAACTCTTTTGGGAAAACAAGGACATTTAGCTTCTAAGTACAGGCCTTCAATTCCTAATCCAGAGTTCTGAAAATCCAACAACTCCAAATAACACCTTTTTGAAACAAATTTGACTGCAAAACCTACACCCAATTGGCATAAGGTCAATTATAATCTTTATTCATTCTACTTGGCATTAATTACTGCATAAATATGAAAGCATTTAATTATGTGGTACTATCCAAGACCTCACAGAAAGAATGCTTACTTAATACTTAGTATATGAACCTGATGCAGGTTGCGTTGCAAAGAGATTAGGTTATTAGGGAATCATCTCAGAATCTGTACCAGTAGCGGGGGGGGAGGGTGGGGTGGGGGAAGGAAGCAGGAATGGGCTTTGATACCCTCTCAACAAAGGGTCTCTTTGGAGGTTGATGCTCTCTGGTAGACCATTGGTATATAAGGACCTCCATGCTTTATGCCTACTCCCATGAGTACCCTGGATTTGCTTTGTCATCAGATTTTCCAGTATCTCTCCTTCCAGGGCAAGCCACTGCTCATGAGTCCATATAGGAGGCCTCTTCTTTCTCCACACAAAATGAGTGATGAATTGTCCTACCTAGAACTATGCTCTCTGTAGGCTTTTGTCCTTCCTCTGCCTCTCAACTCCATTCCTAAGCAAGTGCCCAGGGAAGCCACCATCCATTTTTGGCTTGCACCCATGTTCAAGCTTACCTTTGGTCTTTTCTGTCAGCTTTTCATAAGTGCCCCCTCCTGTCTTCATGTAGCAGAGGCAAGAGATGACTGTGGGGTACAAGTGCATGGGTGGGTTACAAGGGGTCTGATTCACCAGCTAATGCAGGTCACTTGTGCCTCTCCCATACCCAGTCCCAGATGTACTGCTTCAATTTTACAGTGCTGTTTACTCTTCCCAATGTTACGAAATCATTATTCTAAAAAAACTTTGTTCATGGAGGGCAGTTCTGACCACAAGAGTAACTGTAGACCCAGTGCGAGGTACTTTGACTCTACCAGGTCTTAGATGCATGCCAGGAACTCTTTGTTAAATGGTGTATAATTATATGCTACTGATGGTGTGGCTTAGCTCTAGAAACCTAAGAGGTCTCTGCTGAGTTTTCTCCAGTTGCTACTTATCATAAGTAGCCATGTACTCCCACTATAATACATCCTATATCATACAGCTTGTTGGGTTTTATGTCCCAAGTAGCAAGTTTGCCTGTACCACAGCATGGACCTGCACCATGTATGTACCTTTCCTGCTGTGGGTACCCCTCCAGACTGCAAGTCTTCCACACTATCACATATTGAGCCAGAGCAGTATTCCCAAGTGTAGGATGATCCTACCTTCCAAACTAGAGTGGCCTTGTAGGCACTGTGTTTTCCCTTTATGGTAGACAACTCTAGAGACAGTCATTTGTCCCTTATTTTGGAGAGAATGTCCTGGTGTATCACAGATCACCTGGTCTCCAAAACATTTCACAGAAGTTTAGGTAATAAAATGTTCCCTGTTTATTGACCTACTTTCCCTAAAGTACTACCACTTGAAATTTCCTTTTATTTCTTCAAATATAAATATGAGAAAGTTCCATGGCACTCCATTGAGAGATAGAACGTATTTTAAACATTTTGTCTTGGTTATGAAGTGCACTCTCTTGATCCAAAGCAATTTAACTTAAGCTTCATTTGTGCTTCATGAACTTGAAGTATTTTTAGACTTCAAACTTGCATCATGACCTGAAATGAAGTGGAACTATTGAGAAACACAAACTAAATGTCATGTTTCCTAAGTGTATAAAGGAAATTCACTCTATCTTGGGGGCAGTTCAGGATGTAGAGTCATAGCTATAAAGCAAGTACAAGGTTCTGGTAACACACTGCCTAAGGTTTTAGTGTGGATGGTTAAGATAATATTTCAAGTTGAGATATTTAAACAACAACAACAAAAATTTGTTCTAGGGGAAGAGGCATATAAGCTGTCAAAATCTACAATGCCCTGTTTAAACTTGATGGCTGAGCCAGGCATAGTGGCACAGACCTGTGATCCCAGCAATTTGAGAGACCTAGGCAGGAGGTCTTAGGTTTGAAGCTGGCCTCAGCAATTTATAGAGACCCTAAGCAACTTAGATATACACTGTCTCAAAATAAAAGGGGCTGAGGATGTAACTCAGCAGTAAGGCACACCTGAGTGGTTCAGCTAAAGAAATAAAAAATAAAAATAAATAAATGAACTTGATGGTTGCTCTGACATTATTGTTTATTTTACTTTTTTTTTTTTTTAATTAGACAACTTTGTGGTAGATTCCAGTTCTTGTGTGCGTGCCTGCCCTAGTTCCAAGATGGAAGTAGAAGAAAATGGAATTAAGATGTGTAAACCTTGCACTGATATTTGCCCAAAAGGTGAGTGATAGCTGTCTTTGGTTAGAACTGGGTCTTATACCAAGCCTTATACTGAGACCTTATACCAGGGTCTTTCATTTACTTTTCAATAGGCCATTGAAGTTAGCCTCAGAATAAACTCACTACCACAATGAAATCTTCCTGTCCCCCCACACTTTCCATGACTTTGGACAGTTGCCCAAAGTATCAACTAACAGTGCGTATTATTGGTTTTGAATTATGTCAACTAAAGCTTAGATCCAGTTAAAACTCAGAGTTAACTTTCATAGGAACTCAGAAATAAAGTTGCATTTTATCATTAACAAATATTAGATATTTGATACAAAACAAGGATCTGCATGCTTATTGCACATATTAGCTGCTTGTCACTCTACACAAAATGATCTGCTAAGCATAAATGGGAATGCAAAGGAATATACTACATGAAACTTACTCCCCTGGTCTTATAATATTTTTTAAAAGATGTGTGAAATGACAAGGAAGTTTACTATAAGCATTAAATAAATGTTGCAGATAATTCATGCTGTAGGATTTTAGTGGAAGAAGAAATCCCTTCTAGCTGTGAGTGATCAAATTTCTCACCAGAATGAAGCTTAAATTAAGCAGGACCAAAGTATAGTTCAGATCTCCCAAACATTATTAAGCTTCTCTCAAAGAGCAAGGAGTTCCTTAAAAAATGCCAAACTTCACATTTACTTTTAGACTGCCTTCTCTCTCTCTCCTTCTCTTTTCTCCCCTCTCTCTTTCTCCACACACAAACACACTTTTATTTTAAATAAAGTCTTCAGAAAGCAGAGATAACATTGAATTTGAGTCCAAATACTTAAATGTTCCTTGACTCTGGTAACAACTCATATCTTTAGTATTCCTTGTTTAATGTATATTCTTCTTTATCCAGTATTTTTCAAATTATACATTGTGGAACATTAGTAGGCCAGGAAAATATTTTGTTAAAGTGACCAGCATTTAAAAAGTATTAAAAGTAATTTTAGAATGGGTTATAAATAAATAATTTAATCTAGTAAAGAAAAGGAAAAGTTCATGAAAAATTGTCTTTTGTATGTGTTGTGTGAATGTTGGGTTTTGGTATAAAATGTAATTCTTAGAATAACTCATACAAGGACAATCTTTTTCTCTTTTAGGACAATATTTTAAAGTAGGGACAAAAGTAAATACTGAATGAGTGATTTTATTTTTTCAGGAAAAAAATGTAACTTTTAAATTTTTCAATAAAATACTATTTCCTTTATCATGGTAGTACAACAATTTATTGAACAAAAATAAGTTTTTCAGCCCACTGACTGTGAGTCTTGTTTCTACAGCTTGTGATGGCATTGGCACGGGATCATTGATGTCAGCTCAGACTGTGGATTCCAGTAACATTGACAAATTCATAAACTGTACAAAGATCAATGGGAATTTGATCTTTCTTGTCACTGGTATTCATGGGTCAGTATTCAATTTCATTCAAAACTATTTTACAAAATGTAGACAAAATGGAAAAGATTCCTTAGCCCTGTTGGATTCTTCTTAACCTAGAAGATTTTACCTTCCGTTAATGCTCTTTGCCAAGTAATGGTCAGTTCATCAGCAGTGGTAGTAAACCAGAGTTTTGGGATGCATCTGCAGTTTGAATTAGGTAGGAAAATATACATTTATATTTAAATTAAAATTTATCAGCAGGGCCTTCTCCTAAAATTCATAGTTTTCAGCAAGTTTGAGTTATTTTTAGTCATGTTTAAAGAAATAATGTTAATAGGTAAGGTGGAGAACGTCACTCGAATTCCTGATTAGTTCAAGACAACATACATTAATATTCCTTTAAAAAGTTTTATGTAAAGCAAATCAAATAACCTGGCATAAAACAAAGTTGGAATTTCCCTGAACCTCTTTCAGAAATTTTCTTTGCCTTGATGAAATCTTTTTATTTTTTCTTAAGCTGGGAAATTACTATGACTGTAAGACATCTATTAAATGAATTTCAGTTTGGTAATAAAAATTGAGTGCCTTCATTATAGAACCACCTGCTGATTTTAGCTGTGAAAACAACCAAATTTGAATCTTTTGAATTATAATAAAAATGTCAATATTTTTATTTTATATTTTAACTTTTTGTCTGTATTACTACTTAATCCCTCAATATTAGCACTACAGGCTACAGATAAAGAATATCACACACATATTTCAACTCAAGCTCCTACTCTGAGCATATTTCACATAATTTTGAGGCACAAAATAATGTATTAAAAATAAACATGTCCAAATAGGAACAGCAAGAACAATAAAACAAACTATTTCTTTCCATTTAAATAAATTATTGGTTGGTTTATGGCACAAAATAACTCTTTACTTTAAAATATAGATTTTAATATTGTCCCATGTCAGATACTGTAAATAGTATATATGTATTCTCTTCCTGATTTGTTGTATTTGCTCCAAGAAATGTTTAAAATAAAAAAGTTTAAGTTCCCTTTAGAAACATGTAGACTTGTTAAAGGCAAGATCACATTCTTACATGGCAGCAGACTGTTGGAGACAGACAGCCCTAGCACTGGAAATGAGACCCATCCATTGATTTTACCATAGTCTCTGCTGGTCCTCTGCATCCACTGCATTATCGTCTTGGCCTCCTTGGCCCACTGGATAGGAGACCGGGGTCAATATTTAGGTGCATCTTTATAATTTTAAAATATGTGAAACTTAATAAAGCAATATATTTGCATTTTAATTATTTTAAAATGAAATATTACTGTGAATGAAAGATCATATGTTAATAAGTTCTTCTAAGAAACAGAGAAATAAGAGAGACCCATTTAATGCACATTACCTGCTTCCATGTAAAAATAATAAATGAAATAGCTTCAGGTCCGTCAGTGTGGAGAATGATTTGAAGTCATATTCCCGTGAATTGCATTAGACAAGTGGTTTTCATTCCTACAGAGCTCAACTTTTCTCTTTTATATATTAAGCATTTGATGCTTTTTCTCAATACTAAAATAAAACCTATGGAGAATACAGCCTATTACATACATAGCTTTTAGGAAATTATAATTCTCCAGTTATAATTTAAAGAAGAAATAAAAGTCACATATAATAAAAATAGGCATTGATAGGAAAATGCTCAACTTCCACTTATAATGAAAATTTAAATTTATGATAAGTAAGATTAGAATTCATTTTGTATAGGAAGTACAGGGGGGAAAGCAACAGAGGAATAGCTGACCTCTGGAATAGAACATAACTAACCAGAATATGATGCAACCAAAGAGAGAAGGAAATAACTTTCACTGAAATTAGAGTGACATGCACAGGGAATAACACACAGAGTAGGACTAAATATGAAGTTTGTAGATATGAGATCCTAAATGTTGAGGAGGATGTTTTAAGGTTGACCAGAGGAGAGGCAATTCTTCACTTTGAAAGACATTTAACAACCTTGGACTCAGATTATTACTAAAAGTCTCGACTATGCCCTAATTACTGTTAGAATCACAATACTCTACAAATGCCCTAACTTCCCTTTAGTGGGGTGGAACTACCTCTATTGAAAAGTGACCTGCTAATGATGAAAATTATTATAGACAATACATGGATGGGGTTTGAGAAAGACTGGATCTAGTGCGGTTCCGAATAATTTAGTCTCGTTTTATCATGGAACATATTTTTTAAAACTCTAGGTTTATAATAGTTACAAAATGATTTTATATGTCCTCATTCACCCATGATTTAGGGTGGGGAAAACTTCTATAAGTAAATGGAAAACAAATGGACACTATAATCTCAGTAGGAATGTTCCTGAGAAGACTTACAAAACGTTAGATTGATAGACTTTTTAGGAGAACAGTTTTGCTTATTGATTAACAATGTATTCAAACATCAAATAATGTGGATTAGAGGAAGAAAGGTAATCAAAATAAAGTAAAACACAACTAAAAATAAACTCAGAAAATGCAAAGTAGCGTTTCTACCTGGGTAACTTGATCCAGACCAGAGTGGAGTTTGAGTTGCAGCTCCATGATAGTTTGTACATAGTTCGATGGTCCTCCAGTGAAAAACTGAGAATGGAATGGATAATAAATCCCCATCTCCTCTGATTGTTATGGTTATTAAAAACAAAACTCATTTTGAATTATTCAACCTCGTATGTGGCATATCGTCAAATCTTAATAAATAGTGTAAAAAGCAGAGGGTTTAGGAAATGGGAGAAAAAGGAGGGAAAGAAAGGGAGATAGAATGAAAAACAATAAAAACAGAGGAGAACACACTGCAAAAGAAAAACCTCAGTGACTTTGTCCAGTTTATAACACAGAAAATTGTAAACAAGTATTATTTTATAGACTTAACTATAATCTTTTGTAGACTCTCTTAGAAACTAAATAAAGGTAAAATTACCTTCAAGTTCAATTGCCCATCATACTTCACATGATTCTCTGTACTTAATAATAGCACTCAACCCTGGAATATTTGAAGTTATAATTGATGTTATTGTATCTCAAGCATAATTTATTTGGCATTTTCCAGTACAAATGTATATGTAAAATATGACACATCTTTCATTCTCAATCTCATGTCAGAATGAGACATATATACCAAAGTCTTTCCTATTTCATCTTAGGAAACCATGATCATAAAATTCAATAGATATCAGGTTCCCTATCTATGTATGAATAAGGTATGTTTGTTTATGTAATGTGTGTGTATGTGTGTGTGTAGTGTGTAGGAAGAGAGAGTCAGAGGAAGGGAGAATAATACAGGGTAGTATAAATATAAACTTCAAGTAAATAGTATTTTTTCTTACTAATTGTTATTATTTTCAATAAATTAATAACAAGTGTTTAATAGGATTATATTAGAATAGCTGAGATAATTCTTTAATAAAAGGGCAAAAAATCCTAGTTAAATGATATTATGCTTTTCAGAAAGAAATTTCTGCCAAAAATAAATTTACTGTCAATTTATCGATTAAATTTGTAATACCTACAAAGGTTAAAAATTAATTGGCATGTTCAGTTTATAACAAAATAGGGCCATCGCCAAAGACAGAAATAAGTACTTATTTACCTTTTTAGAGTGGAAACCACAGGCAAAACTTGGTGGTTAGAGTTATCGGTTTCTCTTTCATCTTTTGCTATTTTGACACTGTTCATGTGTGCATACTTCAAGTAATAACATGCTCATCAAGTTAGCATGTGGATTCCATGTCACAGTGAGACACTGACAAGAAAGGTTTGTGTGATAGACTGCAATTATAGCACACAGTGAAAACAAAATAATAGGTTTGGTGATAAATTGAAGTGATTTTAGTGGAATTGTGAAAATATGTGTCTCTCTTTTTATCCTGGGCTTTATTTTGTATCACCAAACACAGCGACAGGGTGACATAATGTTCTTTTGCATGTTTCTGAATTTAGGCAGGAAAGTTCTTGATTTTAAAGTACTATGGGTTTCAAGTGACTGTAGACTGAAACTCCCAAGAGCTACTTACAAACTTAACTTTGTAAGTGGAATTCTGTCAACTTACTTTATGAGAGTCCTGAATCTCTTAAATTAGGTATATAAAATTTCTGTGGTCCATTGGGCTGCATGCTAACAGTACAGATTTCATTAACTTCCTGGCAACCTGGAACTGTTCTTGATAAGATTTGGACTGACCCCATTATTGTGTGCTTGCCCTGAATTTTGAGTCTTTCTCAATAGAGTCAGGATATTTGCTGATGTGACTAGAACGGTTCTACACACGGCTCTTCATCAAAGAACAAATGTTGAAAGCTAATTCTCCTACTGCAGAGATGATATTTCCTCTGCATATAAAAGTCTTGGCACCTTAAAAAGTGAGGACAAGAGTTTTCTAACATGGTACACTTCATTTTTTGGCTTCATAGTCCTCAACATCATGCTTATTAATTCCGTATGTGTTTACTTTTGAATAGAGCAAGTTTGCAAGAACATTCAATTTAGACTTTAAACTTTTGAGAGATGTTCATGTGAAATTGATAAAATTCTGATCCATAGTTTGTATGTGAATACCAGGGAAAAGCACTTATAGGACTTACAGGGGTCTCCAGTCTCAGCAGCATCCAGTGTTTGAGCTTTCTAACACTACCCTATGTTAAAGTTGTAGTACATTCCAGTGACAGGTCTTCTATCAAGTTTAAAATAGTAATTGACTCAATCAGAGTATCTTTTAAAAAATGTGAAGTAGTTTACAGTATAGAGGAATATACTGGTGAACCAAGTTCAGAAAGCCAACACCAGCTGGTTCTAAAGATGAAGGTTGCTGAAACTGATAGCATTTCCAAGGCTCTAACCCTGGGGTAAGTAAATGCCAATGGATTCAGTCTCAAATTCCCAGGAGATAAACCGTATACCTACCTGTGTGTCAGGGGATTGTGGAGTAACTTGAATGATAGCCCTATTAAAACTGTAGTCACTATGTTGTAGTGATTATTCTCCAATACGTAAAGAAGGTTCTTATAGACTAGTAAAACAATAAATGTTCATAGGAGAAAGAAAACACATTTGATCACTCCAAGTATATACATACTTAGAATAAAATAGTTAATTGTTTGTAAAAGGTTTCGATTTTTTTGAAAAGTATCCAATAAATTTAATTTAATCTTTCTGTAAAAGGTATATATTAACATGAAGTCTCTACTCAGCCAGGGAAGCCTTTAATGTAATAACTTAAAAATGTTACATAGCCCTTAAAATACTTAAAATATTACTATAATTATTGAGATGGTTTTGATACTATGTTTACATTTGGTTTAGTATTCAAGTATGCAATTATTTCAGTCAATATGTTTTACCCCAAAATATTTTCTTAAAATGAAAACTGAAAAACAATCCACTAAATGTTTAATTTTAAAAGATAACTTTTGTTCATTTTTTAAAAGATCCAACTTGTTTATCAATAACATTTATTATATTATATGCATATACATTAGGAAATAATCTTTTAAACATTTCCAAAGTTTATACCTTTTGAGTATTATACTGTCTGTTGTAAACTTTTTCCAAATGTAAATCCAGTTCATTTAGATGGAAGCAAATATTTTCTGTTATAAAAGTGAATGTAAATAAACCATATAGAAACAAAAGAAAAAAACACAATGAAAACAAAGTGTATAAATAAAAAATACCTCTTTTCTTCTTATGAATTACAAGTGCATCTTACAATTTAGATTTCTTTGAGGAGCCCAAAAGTCAATTGTTCTCACCATGATGTAATTTATTTTCAGACTAAATTATTCCTTATTAAGAATAAAATTTTAAAAGTAAAATAAGATGGTTTGTTCATGGACCTGCTACCTTTGGAGTTGCTTTCATTGTAGTTGAAACTGCACTTTTCTTACAGATTTAGAATAAGCTTTGACAAAGAACTTATATTCTGTGTCATGAACCATATCCTGAAAACATCTATTAATCCCCCTCCACATCTAGCATAGAACGATTTAGACAGCACTTTGCTTGCTTCCTATTTCAAATTAAAATTCAATTTGAATGAAGTAACAATGATCACATTTCTCATATTTTCACTTTTTTATCACAGTTTAAGATTGTCTGCATCTCTCTTTGACTTTCTAGGGATCCTTACAATGCAATTGAAGCTATAGACCCAGAGAAACTGAATGTCTTTCGGACAGTCAGAGAGATAACAGGTACTTTGCAAAAGGCAACTGATGTATTTTGAACTATGTGGATTTGGTGTTTTCTTGAAAACATTACATAATATTAGCATAAGCAATTCCTTTTCAAAGCAAATTCCAAGTTTTGAAATTTGTGTCATTTTGAACAATGGTATCTTTCTCCTCAGCTTTTGTGCTTATTGTGAAACTGCATAGAATTACAAAAATAAACATCCTTGAAATTTTGTCATTATTCTTTTGCAAGCATCAAATGATCTATGATCTTTAAGCGCATGTTTTTCTATGTACTTTCTTAGGGAAGTACTAATAAACTTGGATTACATGAAACATTCTTTTCTTTTCTTTCTTTCTTCTTCTTTTTTTTTTGTTTAATTTTTATTTTTGGTACAGGGATTGAACCCAGGATTTCTTAACCATTGAGCCACATCCCCAGCCCTTTTTTAAATTTTGAGACAAGATATCACTAAATTGTTTAGGACATGCTAAATTGCTAAGGCTGGCCTTGAACTTGTAATCCTCCTGCCTCAGCCTTCAAAGTCACTGGTATTGAAAGCATGCACCACCACACCCAGCACATGTAGCATTCATATTTATGGAGCACCCAAAATCTTCAAGATTGGTATAGTAGTGTTATACAGCCCATAAATATGAATCAGACATGGACTTATATCAGGATTTAAAATCTAGTTTTTTAAGGAATCTTCCTACTTCTTTCCAGAGTGGTTGCACTAGAAAACTAGCAATGGAACCACCATTCGACCCAGCTATCCCACTCCTTGGAATATTCCCAAAGGATTTAAAATCAGCACAATACATTGACACAGCCATATCAACGTTTATAGCAGCACAATTCACAATAGCTAAGCTATAGAGTCAACCTAGGTACCCTTCCACAGATAAATGGATAAGAAAATGTGGTATATATACACAATGGAGTATCACTAAGTCATTAAGAACAATGACTTATGACATTTGCCAGCAAATGAATGGATCTACAGACCATCATGCTAAGTGAAATAAGCCAATCCCCAAAAAACAAGGTCAAATGTTTTTGCTGATGTGTGGATGCTAACCCACAATAATGGGAGCATGAAAAATCAAGGTTTACTAGATTAGACAAAGGGGAATGAAGGGAAAGGAGGATAGGAAAAGGAAAGACAGTGGAATGAATCTGACATAATTTCCCTATATATTATCATAGTGAATCTCACCATAATGTTATCCATAAGAATGGGATCCTAGTTAGAATAAGATATAATCTGTGCTTGTATAATTATATCAAAATGGATTCTACTTTAATATATGACTGAAAAGAACCAATAAAAATTAAAGTTAATAAAATAATTTAAAATTTAAGGAGAAAAGTTAGATATGTACATAAATGGCTTAGAAAGCAATGTGAATATTGATGTCACAAACATAGAGATAAAGGGGTAAATGATTTCAGAGAAATAGAAACCATATTTTTCTTTAGTTAAAGTAAATTTTTGCATTTAAGAGAATGAATCAAATTGAGTCATTTATGTCTTTTTTAGCATTATGGTTTTATGATCCCATATGTCTGAGAAACATGAACTTGTGGTGTTCATTGTTTTGATAAAAATTTAGCCAGTGTGTGAGATACCTGTGGGGTTAAGGCACTCAATTTTGGAAGAATGAATATGTGGTAGAACATTTCATAAACAAATGTACAGTCATCTTCTTACCTCCCATGAACTGTCAATATATTTTCATCATATTGTAATAATCAACATTACTGCTATGACAGTGATATCCTGGTTTAATTTTATTATCCTTATTAATTATAGGTTTCCTGAACATACAATCATGGCCCCCAAACATGACTGACTTCAGTGTTTTCTCCAACCTGGTGACCATTGGTGGAAGAGTACTTTATAGGTAGGTATATTTGGTTGAAGTTAAAGTCACCCAAATTTTAAGAGTAGCATCGTGTGCACATCAAGTCAAAGCCATCAATCTTATTTATTTACTGGTTCTGGAAAATATGATGTTTCTACCTTTAATTCCAAAAATAAGCTTGATGAAAATTAGCCCTATGATATGAAGTATACAGAATACATAGATTGTCCAGCTGTATCACTTAATGTAACATTAGTGTTTTGCACATCTGTGATGCATAATGGGTACTATGAAGCTGAACTTTCTTTTTGATTCTATGTTATCATAAGATACAGCCAAGTTTCTTGGTCCTGTCTATGTTGCTGTATCAGGAGGTTATATTTGTCTCTGGTGCTGTCATGTAAACTATGCCTGGTAGGACTGGTGTTTTGGGATTTTGTCCAGTACTCTACATGCAGCACTGGTTAATTAATGGACAGCAGAATTAAAACTTAAAAGGTCCTTGTTATGAAATTTTAATCTCAATATTTTAAATTCACATGATAAAAATAAATGGCAATCTTTACTAAGCCACTACTTTTTTTTACATTTATCTCAATTTTATCTGCATGAAGTTTTTATTCATGAATGAATACAAATTGATTTGCATAAAGACATTTTTATTTAATTTGCTTAAATCTGTGAAATGTCTAAAGTCAATACTATAATTGACTATTTTATAATAATGTTTCATAGAAAGTACACTGAATTTTATTATTAAAATCTACGTTACCTGTACAAAATTTTAAAAAGGTAAAGGGGAAAGGAGCTTAATGTAAATGGGTAGTTGAGAGATACAGTGTGCTCAAGTGCATATAAAACAACTTTTACTATCCTTGAATAAAATATTATAAATTAATTAAGGCATTGTTCTGACCTTGTCATAACTACTCAAGGTGGATATGAAGGGAACAACAATGTTTCAGTCTTTGTCATTTAGCCCCATATATTTTTTATCATTAAAACAATTCTAAATATGAACAGAAAGGTATATTTAAAGTTATTAGTGAATGGGAAAGCTTTATTCTCTAAAATTAAAAATAATGTTCATAGTTGAAGGAAATATGGGAATTATATTTTGTTTTATTTTGGGAGCAGGATTTAACCCAGTGGTGCTTAACCAATGAGCAACATAACCAGCCCTTTTTATTTTTTATTTGAGACGGGGTCTCAAAAGTCTCAGGGTCTTGCTAAGTTGCAGAGGCAGGCCTGAGCTCACAATCCTCCTGCCTCAGCCTCCAGAGCTGCTGGGATCACAGGTGTGCACCCCAGTGCCTGGTTAGGGATTTTACTTTTTAGAGAATAAAAGCAAAAGTAATTACAAAACTGTGAACTATGTTGAAATAAGAGCAATTCTTTGAAATGATAATTGCTTTACTCAGAGTAGTTGTTTAACTTTTAGTGAAGTTTTCCCCACCTGTCCAAGCCTTCTAAGTATTTTTTAAAATTTTGTTTTTGTTCTTTAATTTTTAATATGTCCTAACATTACTTAATGAATTCTTCAATAACTATGATTGTTTTGGGTGATGAGGAATTAAACCCAAAATCTATAGTCATTTTCTATAATAGCTACCCTGTGAAATTGTTTCTATATCTATTACATAGTTATACTAGAATCAACATCTCACGTTGGGTAGATAACCAAGCATTCTATAAATAATTATTTATTCATACTACATGATTTCATTATTGAGGAATATGAAATTTGGGTGGGGGAGGAAAGTCAGTGAGCAAATACTTCAACAGTAAATATAAAGATAAAGACAGAGATATATTGTCAAGATTCATAATTCTAAGAAAAGGACATATTCCTTTTGGGAAACAAATTATTAATATTAGAGCTGCATATTCTCTTGTGGACATCAAAAGTCCATTCATTTTAAAAGGTAGATTCCCAGAGAAAAAAGTTTTGCTCTGAAGTTATTACATTACTTCTTTGATCTCGGTATAAGAGCAATCTGCAGGATATAAATTACTAACATGTAATTGATAGCCCGTAAAGACAAAAAAAAAAATGTTATTCAGAGCACAGATGTATTGATCAGTCTCTGTTTGTTTTCCATTGACTTTTTTTTTGGAGTAAGAAGTGATTTCCTTGTTTACTGTAAGAAGGCATTTCATGGCCAGAGCATATTTATTCTTGCTCCATTCCCCCTTCTCTTCCTTAGCGGCCTCTCCTTGCTGATCCTCAAGCAACAAGGGATCACCTCTCTACAGTTCCAGTCTCTGAAGGAGATCAGTGCAGGAAACATCTATATAACTGATAACAGCAACCTGTGTTATTATCACACCATCAACTGGACAACCCTCTTCAGCACCATCAACCAAAGAATAGTGATCCGGGATAACAGAAAAGCTGAGAACTGTAGTAAGTACTTGATCCAGACATTTAAAACACAGAAACTTTAAAACCTCCCATTCTACCTTGGGCCAAACACTCCAAAATAATATCAAGTCTGAATTGTTTCCCTCTTATTCCAACTCTGATAAAGCGGGTAGCTATAATTACCGGCAGGCATAAAATAATCAGAGAAAGTGATGATTTGTTAAATATTGTGTGCTTACAGATCCTATCTTAGAAATCTTCCCGTGGAGATTTTGCTTTGGAAGGTTTAAGTAGAACTTAGGCACTGCATTGTTTAATAAGCAGGTGATTCCTTGAATTCCCTCACTTTGTAAAAATCCGTTTTATTAAATTCTATGTGTGCTGTTTGGTTTCAGTGAACTTGGAAACAGAATAACAAAGTTTGCTATTTGAGGGTGGGGGAAAAGTGAAGATGTGTTCTTCTGAATTGTGAAAAATACACTGTTGTAGAAGTTTACTGTCTGAGAGGAAATTTCCTTTTGCAAATGTATTTGTATAAGGACATCACCATTTCCTTTTTCATCTGTTTTGATACTACTCATCCACTTCATCACTTCGTTGTTACAACAAAGGAAATAATGTTTTCGTAGGCATAAAACTATGCCATTCCTTATGTGAGACATTGAAACTCCAGTGATTAATACTTGACTCCTTCCTATTTTTCTACTGAGCACTGTCTCTTTCTACATCCTGGGAGTGCCATTAGTATTCATAGTGCCCCAGTATTCATGTCTGATTTATTTATGGTAGATCCCAAATAAGATTCATAAATCCAGTGATTCTTTTGTAAATAGCGTATTCTTTTGTGGGAATCAAATGTCCATTCATTTTAAAAGGTGGATTCCCAGAGAAAAAAAGTTTTGCTCTTAGGCTTTTATATTATTTCTTTGATCTCACTGTAAGAATAAGCAACAGGGTATAAATTACTAGTGATCTAGTTCATTTGTGTGTATGTATATGTGTGTGTCATGAATAGTAGAGAATTTTTGAAAAAAAATTCAAACTCTGAAAAGGCCAACATGATTTAGTTTTATGGAGCTAAGTAGTCTGAGAATTGATTAATTTATTAGCATTTCTTATTGTACCACAAATAGTTTAAGGCATCTCAAACTAGCAATTTTCATACTGTAGAATTTATAATTCATGGATAATTCACTTATATTTTAGCTGTTTTTGATTCTTAAAAGGATTTTCCAGAGAAAGGAGACCTTTTGCAGCATGAAATTCCTGATTTAAGTGATCTTAAGTTTTTACATGTTCTTCTTTTCCACATAGAATCAACAAATAGAAGAACTACTTATATATCAAAATATACATCTTTGTGGTAAATGAAGTTCATCTTTTACTTGGCATGGAAAATTTCCTTGGTTTTAATACAATGCTGATTCCTGACAGAAAGTCTGCTTTATCCTTTCTTTAATACTTAAGCTTCTTGCCCCGCATTTCTCTATGTCTGTGTGCATACACACCCCCAATAGATGATTCATAACACTAAAATAATCTACAACACTAATTTATGACTCTTTTCCTAAGTCAGGGTTATACAATCTTCTGTTTTCTTCATTCATTCATTCAAATAAAAAGTAAAACAATTTTCAAAGATAGGAAGGTAACTCTGAATACAAAAAATAATCTATATATTTCAAGGTGCTTTTTAGTACAATTTATTTGCAAACCTTACCAATATTCACATTTTTTATCCTTCTTATATCACACCAAAATAAAAGAAAATGGGAAGAATTACAATTAGAAATTGAAATACAGTTAGAAATTAGAAAAACAAAATGGGGAAAAAGGGAGTTTCTAACAAATTATATAATATTGTTCCATACCTCTTTAAGACTTGTAAATTTTCCAAATTGTCAAAGGAGCAAATAGTAATAATCATAAATACGACCAACTAAATATCTATCATGATCTTGAGCTTTTGGTGTTATGCCTCTTGAATGGACTTTAGCAATTCTTCAGATCATGAATCTGTTTTCTTTTTCTATATATTCAGATTTGACTTTGCAGTTTGGGGAAGAAATGAAGCAGTTAGGGGAAATAGTTTTGTGGTGCTATAGTATAAAATCAAGCATGTCATTTTTCATTTTTAACATCTTAGAATAAATATATTCGGCATGAAATCCATTTATCAGAATTTGAACTTCTATCTCACAGCACATTGGATTCATGAGATTCCCACATGCTTATATTTTCAGAAACATATTTACCCTGTGAACATGACCACAGAGATAATGCTCCTTATGTTTACAGTGAGCCCGTGTTTCCCACATATGATAAGAGCCTTCTTATCATCCACAGTATTGTCTGCAAATGGGAAGACCTAAATATTTGCTTCCTTTTATATGCATTGTTGAATATTGCATCTTAATATACATTGTCTTTATATCTGTAAAAACAGAAGTATACTTGAGCACACATATGTTTCTTTATATCTGTAAAAACAGAAGTAACTTGAGCACACATATATTCACTACCACAGATAAGTGTACACATGTGGAATACATGTACACATATGTACAAGTAACATATACATACCCACACACACTTACAGTGCATATACATGTATGTACAGACCCATGTATGCCTGCCCTCCACCCCAGTCCCCACAGAATACTCCAATCTAAATCTGGGTGTTGGTTTTTTAGCCCTCATTTATAACAGTGGCATCTGAAATTCAACATGATTTAAGATGGTAATGACAATAAAAGCCTCACCTCTTCTTCAAAGAGTGACAGTGGCTTCAATAAGCTTACTCTTTCAAGTTAAAAATTTCAAAGTAGGCTTTATGGCTTGAAGAGATTGAAATAGAGAGAAACTCAGGACATGAAAAGCTGAATATTTTCTTCCTTCTTCACTTAAAAGATTCTGGTACTAACAAAAGAGTGCTAGGTGGAAGAAGTTTTAGGGGAGGTTTATACAAGTGTTTTGAAGTTTCTTAAAAGAGTTAAGCACAAAATTTAAAAACTGAAATATAAACAGAGGAGACATAGGAACTACACCAACTTTTCAAAAACCAGATTACCTTTGGACCCATACATGTCATGCCTTAAACTTAACTTATACATGTAGAGTTTAAGCTCAATATAAATAAAAGAAAATTAAACTCATTACTGACTTTTCAATATAGAAGTATCTTTATTCCTTTTATAATCTAATACCTTTCTGATTGTTGGAAAACAAAACAATGAAAACATCTAAAGGGAAGATATTTATTTGGGTGAATAAATACGTAACATATACAGAGCTATCAATAATGAAACATATATTTTCATGTGAAAATGAGATCATACCATAGACACTTAAATACTGTTCAGTCATACGTGTCTTTTAATACTTCTCCCATGACAGTGTATAGAACTCTTCCTTATTCTTTTAAAAAACTATATATAAAAGTGTTTATTGAATCACTGTCATATTAACATAACCTATTTCCATTTTTCATATAAGTACTCCTGCCACAATGCATATCCTAGTTCATAAAACCTTATACACTATACAATTATTTCCTGAAGCGAAAATCTTAGAAGTGGAATATCTGTGTAAATGAGGCTACATAAAGTTTTCTCACATATTGCTACATCATATTTCAAAAATACTGGATCAGTTCACAGGAATATTTTTCATCACTTTTTACAAAATTGGATCTTCATGGTTTGAAATTTCAATGTACTTAAAGATGAAAAAAAAGTTTTTTAAATTTACGTGTTTTGGATTGACACTGAGTTTCTTTTTATATGCTGATCAATTATTTAAATTTTTTCTGTTATAAAGTACTTTATATACTTTATCCATGAACTCTATCTATTATCAGCTTGGGAGTTTGCTTGCTTCTCCATTTGAAAAGTTCTTCACAAATTAAACACATTAACATTTTGTTCCTTATAAGTGTAAATAACTGTCTTATGGTAATTTTTATACTTTTGTGTTTTGATACATAATTTTTTATCTTCATGTATTCTTCTTTTCTTCTAGTATATTAAAAACTATATTGAAAATTTAATCCATATGAAAATTTTGATATGGCATATTTTTAAGAACTTCCTGATTATATTGAGCCAACAGAATTTATGGAAAAATCTCACTGATTTTAGTTGTCTGTAGTGTTTCTGCTAAATAAATAGCTGGAAAAAATGCCAGATTCTAAGTGTCAACCTATTTATATAGGTTAATTTATTTTTTATAGCCAGCCTGTAAATGATAATTATCTGAATTTTGCAAATGAATATACAGAAGTCAAGAAATTTTAATAATATTCCCAATGTGTAGAGCTACTAAAGATCATATTCAGGGATTGAACCCAATGTCCATTTGATTTCAAAGACTAAGCTCTTCATTTAAAGAGAAAGCAATTGATTTTACAAGAAAACCTGCTGATTTACTATGGTATAGCCTATATAATAAAATATTCAGTACCACACATGCCTTAGCCCATTTTTATGTTGAGACAATAAAAAACCTGAGGCTGGATATTTTATGAAGGTTGGTTTAATTCACAGTTTTGGAGTTTGAGAGGCTGAGATTGAGTGTTCCCATTTGGTCTGCCTCTGCAGTCTTCAGGTTTTGTCACCATATGGCCAATGGCATAGCATGGTGTGAGCAGGTTAGAGATGGTCCACATGGTGGGAGGGGAAGCGAGGGGCAACGGGGTGAGGCTTGCTCGTTTGTAAAACACCTGCTTGAGGGAATTCATTCACTCCTGGGAGATCCACGGGAAGACCAGCATTAATGGTTTCATGAAGGCAGCCATGGCTCAACACCTCCCACCAGGCCCCACCTCTAAAAGGTCCCTGCTCCTTTCAATGCCAGTGCATTGAGAGTTTATCCATTATGTGAATTTTGGTGGGATGAACTACACTCAAATCATGGCGACACTAGAGCCCAGTGGCTAGGGTTTTAATCTCAGCAAAACTCTTACTGTTCTACCTTTTGTAATTCATTTAAAAATATCTCTATCCTCAATTTTTTCACTTGTAAAATAGAGTTAACTTACCTTCTGAATGTCTATCTCAAAGTAAGTGCTATATATGTGCTAGCTGTTATTATACAATTACATTATTTTATCATTAAAGTAGATCATTGACTGTACACTCAAATAAACACACATTATATGGTACAAAGATAGAATATTTGACTTTTACTTAATGAAAACAGTGCCTTTTTTGGAGAATGGAAAGGAAAAAGAAATATCAAGAGCTTTCTTTTTGGGTAGAGGAAAAATTCACCTTATTAAAGTAGTGAACTACAAATTTATAAGAAGCCTATTAACCACTGGTAGACATGAAGTATTAAGTGTAGTGATGAACAGGAGACTAGAAATTTAAAAATCTCTCTTGAGATGACAAGTGGATAAAAGTCTATACTTAAGAATCCCTTTGAATGCATTCTTTGCCTTTTCTCTAATTAAAATATTTAAAATTGACTTTATGATAAGTAACAGATGTGGTATTTTAAAAAATAAAAAATACGGAAGTTTTAGATGAATAATTCAGGAAAAATAACAGTCTCCATCACCTCTGTGTGTTGCAGAAAATGAATTCTGATGTTAAGATCTTCCTTAAGAATCTGTTGCAAAAGTGGGAGATTTTCATTCTTTCAGGCTCGTATTCTCATCCTTTATTTGAGCATCCCATCCCTTCCCATGCTGCCTTGGGATGCTGACGAGATGCTGTCTGCAAGGTTAGAAGAATCATCCTTTAGACCTGGGAGCAGCCGATCTTCACTGGGAAGGAAATTAATGAATTCTGCCTTTTGTTAAACCTTAGATTAGTATGAACCATAAAGTACATAACTTAGAACATAGTGAAGTCTATATTCATCTAAGTAATCATAAGATGGGAGATTTTAATTATGCTTTTAAGATTTCCTTTTTAAATTACCAAAGCAATACATCAATACACTGTTCTTTGTAAAAGAAAGGATTCAAATAAGATTCTCTTATTGTATTTGAAACAGCACAATGTCTAATTACTAACATGCTACGAAATGTTCTCTATGTTCTTACGGAAAGGGTAATAAGCAGTTACTGTTGCAGAAGAGTTTCAGAAATGATACCCCTTCAAGTTTGCAATGGAGGAATTCTGAAAGCTTTGGAAGACCTCTCAAAAATAAAAGCCAAGATTACTGCAGATTTTGATTTTTATCACAAATGGCAATATTTTAACCTGACTTGCCTCTAGATCAGTCGTTGCAAAACTTGATAGTGGAAATTTTTCATTACTAAAATTTGCAAAACTCTAAGCTCCAGTTTCCAGAGGTTTCTACTTCAACAGTATTGTGGGTTGTGTTGTGTCCCTAGAAAGCATATGCTAAACCCATGGTGCCTTAAATGTGACCTTATTTGAAGAGGTAATTAAAATATGTTACAATGAGGTTATACAGATAGGATGAGTCCTTAGACAAGAAGAAACAGAAAGACACAGAACAAACACTATGTGAAAACCCACTGGGAAGATAGTCATGCATTGATAGAGACAGTGACTGGAGAGAAGCTACTGCAGCCAGGGGATCCCCCTGGATCCAATATCCTCCAGAAGCTAGGAGAGAGGCAGAGGACCCTTCTACACCTGGCTGCCAATCAAGGACTCTTCTGCCAAAACGTTGATTTTGTACTTTTGGCCTCCAAAACTGTGAGAGAGTAAAATTCTGTTGTGTTAATCCACCCAGTTTGTAGCTCTCTGCTAGCCAATCCTTTGAAATTCACAAGGACAGAATGATATGGGAACCCAAATTCTGCATTTTTAAAATGTGTCAGAACATCCCAAGGCAGGTGTCTGGAGAGAATCATCTGGAAACTACTCTCTCTCTTCCCATATTATCCTCCCCATCATGCTATAGTCAGAAACATATTTAAAATCTCTGGTTCTACACTTCATTTCTTCCTATGAGGGTTTCTTCCCTCCTAAAAGACTCACAGGAGGCAAATTCACAGGTAAATAGCTGAAAACCACACACTTCACAAGTTTGATAAGACAAAGCTCAAGAGTAGACTTTAAAGAGTCCAATAAATACTGTTTTATTTTCATTACTAATAATAACCCACTCAATAAAAATAAAGAATTTATTTTTATTTTTATTTTTACAGACTGCATTTTGAATCATTGTACACAAATGGGGTACAACTTTTAATTTCTAGGTTGTACACAATGTAGACTCACACCATTCGTGTAATCATATGGGTACATAGGGTAATCATGTCTGTTTCAGTTCACTATCTTTTTTCCCCCAACCCCTTCTGTCCCATTTCCCTCTATACAACCCAAAGTTTCTCCATTCTTCTCTTACCCCCCTTGTTACATCCCCCCCATTATATATCATCATCCACTTATCAGAGAAAACATTCAGCCTTTTTTTGGGGGGATTGGCTTATTTCACTTAGCATAAGTTCATTTACCAGCAAATGTCACAATTTTATTCTTCTTTATGTCTAAGTAGTATTCCATTGTGTATATATACATACCACAGTTTCTCTATCCTTTTGCCAATTGATGGGCATTTAGGTTGGTTCCACAATCTAGCTATTGTGAATTGAGCAGCTATGAATGTTGATGTGGTTGTGTCACTGTAGTATGCTGATTTTAAGTACTTTGGGTATAAACCAAGGAATGGAATAGCCTTAACAAGACCCCCAGAGCACAAGAAATAAAAGCAAGAATCAATAAATGGGATTTATTCAAACTACAAAACTTTTTCTCAGCAAAGGGTACAATCAAGAATGTGAAAAGAGAGCCTACAGAGTGGGAGAAAATCTTTTCCACACACATTTCAGACAGAACTCTAATCTCCAAAGTTTATAAAGAACTTAAAAAACTTTACACCAAAAGTACAAAGAACCCGATCAATAAATATGTGAAAAAGTGCTCATCATCTCTAGTAATTAGAGAAATGCAAATTAAAACCACCTTAAGGTTTCATCTAATTCTGCTTAGAATGGCTTTTATCAAGAACACAAGCAATAATAAGTGTTGGCGTGGATGTGGGGAAAAAGGCACACTCATACATTGCTGGTGGAATTGCAAATTGGTGTAGCCACTCTGGAAAGCAGTACGGAGATTCCTTAGAAATAAAGAGAATATTTAATGATAGTTTAACATGTTAATTGAATAATTGTAGTATAGTAATATAGTACAATTAAATTTTATTTATAGGGTTTCTGTAAAATATGGTAGATTTATTTTACACTTTTGTAGTTAATTTTTGTAGTTAATGTTACTACTGAGAGGTACTTTAAAATGTGCTTAGTATTCCAAGCAGATATTCAAGACTGTCAGAAAAATTTATCTGTCACTTCTAGTCACGACCTCCTTTCAGGGTCCCATGCAGGTCAGAGACAGGTTTCCCTAGGGGCTTAAGAGTGATCACGCCATGGGCAATGTCAGCTGATCCTATGAATGTTTTGGCACTTATTCCTCCATACCTACCTCCCCAATTTCTTTATAGATTTAACTCACTATTTCACAGATATATAATGTCATATCAAGATGCATACTGTCCTTCCCCTTTATCTCTGACCTAACCTCCTCACAGAGCTTACTTCAACACTGCTGAGTGCTTACAAAAGGCTAATGATGCTTCCTTCCCACCCACTCTAGGATGGCCACATCCTAATCCACAAAACCTGTGAATATCACCTTTTAAGGTACAAGAGAGAGGCCCAGTACATAGCGTAGAAGTTAAGATGGGAACATTACCCTGGGTTATTGGAGGAGCCACAGATGTGATCATGCATGTCCTTATAAAGGGGAGATTTGACTACAGTAAAGGAAAAGGTGATGTGAACCTAGAAACAGGTTGCAGTGAAGTGGCTACAAGCCCAGGGGTGCCAAGAAGGCTCTAAAAGCTGGAAGAGGCAAGGAACAAACCTGCTTCAGGGCCTCCAGATGGTGTCAGTTTTGCGTTACCTTCATTGTAGCTCCTATAAGACTCATTTTGAGCTTTTGATATCCAAACTGAGAGACTAAATTTATAATGTTGTAAGCAACTACATTTGTGGAATTGACTATAGTAGCAATAGGAAACTATTTCAGTACTCTATGAGTGACAGAAACCTGTCTCCAATCATTTTAGGTAAAAAACAACTCAGAAGTCCAAGGAGTATCCTTCAGTTTCTGTTGGATCCAGGAGTTCAATCACCACCACCTGTACTGAATCCTGCCATTTATTTGAACCTGCTTTCCTCTAGGGAAAACTCTTTTTTAAAAAATTATTTAATTTATTCTAATTTGTTGTACATGACAGTAGAATGTATTTGTACATTTTGATAGATCATACATAAATGGAGCACAATCTCTCAATTTTTTGATTATACATATTGTAGGATCACATCAGTCATGCAGTCATACATATACATGAGGTAATAATGTCTGTTTCACGCTACTATCCTTCCTATTCCTATATCTCCTCTCCTCCCCTTCCCTCCCCTCTCCCTAATATAAAGTAACTCTATTCTTCCCTATCCCCCCCTTATTGTGAATTAGCATCTGCATATCAGAGAAAACATTCAGCCTTTGGTTTATTTAACTTAGCATGATATTCTCTAATTCCATCCATTTACCAACAAATGTCATAATTTCATTCTTCTTAAAAAGCTGAGTAATATTCCGTTGGATACATATACCACCTTTTCTTTATTCATTCATCCATTGAAAGGCATCTAGGTTGGTTCCATATTTAAGTTATGGTGAATTGAGTTACCATACACATTGATGTGGCTGTATCTCTGTAGTATTCTGTTTTTAAGTCCTTTGTCTATAAACCAAGGAGTGGGATAGCTGGGTCAAAAGGTGGGTCCATTCCAAATTTTCTGAGGAATCATCATACTGCTTTTCATAATGGTTGCACTGTTTTGCATTTCCACCAGCAATGTATAAAGAAAATGTTTGGTCCTTCCAGGGATAGCTGGAAACATCCTTAAAGATTAGGACTACAGATTTGAAAGAAACAAAACAAAACAAAGTAAACATCTATCTTCTCTTTCCCAGCATCTGTATTGTGTGTCTGGGGGGAGAAGGCATAAAAAAAAAAAAAAAAAAAAAAAAACTTGAATTGATGCTGCTTGGGTCATGTGCCTATCTCCATCATTGCTATTATCTCCTTGCCACCAACTGTTCAAGCATGTTTTCAAGTCAGTCACATAAAGCATTTGGAATAAGATTTAAAAACACAAACTAGATCCTTTACTCTTTGACTAAACTTTTCAACTGCATCGAACAACTTTTCAGACAAGGCACAAAATCCTGAAAATGGTCATTAGGTCCTATATAACTGGCCCTGTCCACCCCACTGGCTTTATTAGGACCATTTTCTCACATTGCCCGTGTCCAACCTTTTTTCTGAAAATATTGATCTCATTCCTTCCTGAGAATCTCTTGGCCAGAGTTGTAATTTCTAATTTCCCTCGGCCCCCTTTGCTTTAATGATTCTTGTTATCTTTCTTTCTCTTCTTAGCTTAAAGGGTTTTCTTTCTGGGGTATGTCATCTGATGCCACCTTCTAACTAGGTGGGGACAATCACTGTGTTCTCTCTGCACTCTGTACAATTTTGTCATGTCATCTATCAAAATCATAATTATGCATGTTATATAATTATTAAACTATTATGTCTCCACAACTAGCTGTAAGTTCTGTCAGATGAGAGAATATGCATTTTATTTCTTGTTTCTGTTATATCCCCAACTCTAGGCAATGTCCCACACAAAGGAAGTAGTTTCTCAGCAAATGTTTTTAAAAGTAAGCACATGCATTTTCATATGATTTCAAGTTTCTATTGGGTACATTAATTGAATGCTAACTTACTGTGTCAGACACTGAATAAAATACTGTACTACTATTAATACAATAAATGCCTAAACATTATCACATCCTTCAAGTGTAGATGTGATTATTCACTTTACAGAGGAGTAACGTAAATAATCTCTCAAGGCTACATGGCTCATGAAGCCATGGGGATTTGAACTTCTGTCCATTTGATCACAAAACCTGAATTTTTACTATGTCAAACCATACAATTTAGCCTTAGAAAAGAAAGAGATTAATGATACATGTCCAAATACATTCTAAGTAAAATCCATGTCTCATATATAATAAAAAATGTGAAGAGAGTGGACAGGTTTGTTCTACAATAGAAGAGAAGTTTTTTTTGCCCTTGTGCCTGTAGACAGGTGCTCCATTTCAATATTTTTGAGCTAATCCATTTACTTTCACACATACAGCAAGGTAAAAAAAAAAAAAAAAGAAATCCATTATTTTAAGCTTGTCTCTATTTTAATGGAAGCAGGTTCAATATGCTCTATAAAGGTCGAAATACTAAGCACATTATTATCTCTCTACATTTTAAACAGGCAGGTACAATTCAGATGAGATAAAGAAAAATCTATTTTATAGCTTTGGAGGAAACACAGAGGACATTAAAAGTTCCCAGATACCCACACCACTAAAGTTTCTTTAGAGAGGTTTATAATATCCCTTTGAACTGCAAGCCAGTTGTTGATAAGCCTTCTACTGCTTCACACAGGAAGAATGCTCTGGGAGGTCAGAGGGCTTGCTGAATACCTAGTGCTGATTGAAAACTCTTAAGAATTTCACAGAAGCAGCTTCCCTGGGCTTTTGTTTTATCCTCTGTGGGGACAACGTCTTTAACGTCACTGGACAGAAAATGATCCACAAGTCTTCAATTCCATCATCCAAAGGAGTAGAATGTCATCATTGTGAATTCCTGTTCATTAATCCTTTCCTTCAGTAGATCCATTGTCTTGATGCCAAAGTTCTCTGATATTGGGCATGTGAATACAGATGAGGAGGCACAGACAATAGAAAAGGAGGTGGGATCCTAGGCTAAAATGTTCCTGTCCAACAAACATTACCGCTTATAATAGGAAATCCAGGAAGTTCTGCCCTTCTATATCCTGCAATGTCCTGTGACCCTTGAGAGAGAGAAACAAGGACTAAGAGTGAGAGAACAGCTAACCTGAAGAAAAGTATGGTGAATTAGTAAAATAAATTAATGGACTTTTAAAAACTGTAATGGATTAGTGACTAAAGGGTGTGGTGGTCTTGTCAACTTTCTCAAGAATAAAACCAAGAATAATGTTGAGGCTCTCAGAATTTGATACATGAAGAATCTGAAATATTCATTGTATTTTCTAGAAATACACAAAGGTGATGAATGTAAAGAATGAAAAGTTTGTGGCACCAGGCAGCACCATTGTATATATTCAACTGTTTTCTTCACAAGATGCTCTCTTGATATTTTTTTCTTCAGGATTTCCTCTGAAGACAATGTTCATCCCATAAGCAAGAGTGTATAATAATACACAATATAGCAATAATTAGGACTGGAATTGTGGCTCAGTGATAGAGTGCTTGTCTAGCATGTGTGAGGCACGGGGTTTGAGTCTAGCACCACTTATAAATTAAATAAACAAATAAATAAATAAAGGTCCATCAACAACTAAATATATATATATATATTTAAAAAAATAATAATCACACTAAATTTAAATGGTCTTATACTTAATTAAGAGACAGAAATTGATAGACTGAATGTAAAAAATGAGATGCATTACATGATTTTTACAGAGCATAAGCTTCAAATGTAAAAACACAAATGGATTAAAAGTGAAAAGATGAATGATATTTATCTGCTATTGGAGGTAAGTAGATCAATATGAACAGAACTAGAAATGAATCCACACTAAGGGACAACTAGTTTTTCAGAAATATGTAAATGTAATATAGAAAAGAAAGGATAATTTCTTAACCAAATAGTGTTGGAAATATTGGGTAGCCTTACACAGAAAAGGAATACATTCTTATTAAGTAGGTGTGATAGAAAATTTTGTCAATTTAAGGGAGGCATGAGATGGTTAGATTTTAGATTTTTAAACATTATTTCTGGGTGTGTCTGTGAGAATGTTTCTGGATAAAACAAGCATTTCAGTTGATAAATTGAGTGGAATGGATTGCCCTCCTTAGTATGAATAGACACCATCCAGTCCCTTAAGGGCCTGCATGTGATAAAAAGAAGTAAAGGGAGGAAGAATTCACTCTCTACCTGACTGCTTGGGTAGAATGTTGATCTTCTTGAATTGGGACTTATACCATCAATATTCCTGGTTCTCAGTCCTTTGGACTTGGACCAGAACTTGCATCATTGGTGGTCTTGGCTCTTGGGACTTCAGACTGAGACTAGAACTACATCCCTGGCTTCCATGTGGCCCCAGCATGCAGATAGCAGATAGTGGTACTTACCCGTTTTCATATAAAATAAGAAATTATTTCACACAGTTACACTGTAAATATATTTATACATAGTTGTTAAATATATGTTTTATATATTATTAAATATATATATATATATTTATATTTTTGTTGTTTTATATATATATATATTAATTGTTTTCATTTTTTCTGGAGAACTTTGATTAATACACTACCATGATCATGAGTTAACTCAAAATGGATCATATACATATTTTTAAAACCAAAAACAATGACATTATAAAGGAAAACATCAGAAAAAATCACTGTGACCTTGGATTAGGCATATTTAAAACTTTATAGACATGATATCCAAAGGATAATTTATAAAAGATAAAATTGATAAAATTTTGTGCTTCATCAAAATTTAAAACTTCTAAAAGATGGTATTAAGAGAATGGAAAGAAAAAGCTAAGATCAGAAGAAAGTACTTTAGAATAAAGAATTCTCGACACCAGGAAATGAGAAATCAATTAATATGACATAACAATGACGATTTGGTAATGCTTCACCAAACAAAATATGTGAATATCAAATAAACACATTAAAAGTTACTCAACATCTTTTAAACTTTTAAACTTTAATTTTTTTTTACTGTAGTTAACTCAACATCTTTAATCATAGGTAAATGTAAATAGAAGTTACCATGAGAAAACTGTCATATGTCAATTAGGAATACTAGATTCAAACAATGATCATGTCAAGCATTGGCAAAGACATGGGGAACTTCAGCCCCTAAGGTGTGTTCATTGTTGGTAGTAATGTAAACTGGTGCAACTGCTTCAATAGACAATTTCACAGTTTCATAAGAGTCGAATATTAACTAGAATATTCAACCATTCCACTTCTAAGTATTTACCCAATAGACATAAACAGGTATTTATAGTAGCCTATTTTTTAAAAAAAATATTTTTAGTTGTAGATGGACACAATACCTTTATTTTATTTATTTATTTTGTTTTGTGATGCTGAGCATTGAACCCAGTGCCTCACATGTGTTAAGCAAATACTCTACCACTGAGCCACAATCCCAGCCCTATAATAGCTTGTTTTTAATAGACCACAATAGGAAACAGTCTAAATGTGTGTCAATAGGTAAATGGATTTTTTAAAAAATGATATGTTCAATGGAATATACTCATTAAAAAATGAATGAAGTATTGATACATAGAACATGGATGAATCTTCAAAAATCACGGGGAGTGGAAGAAACTATATAAGAAGAGATACATACTATGTAAAATTCTTTGAAATAAAAACAACGTACAGTAATAGAAAGCAAACCCATGGTTGTCTGAGGGGGATGGGACAGAAGGGAGGGATTATATACATCATAACAAATCTTTTGGAGGTAATAGACACATTTATTATCTTTACACTGGATACATTTCATAAGTGTATACATGTCAAAACTTATCAAAATGTACATTTTATTTATGAGCAATATATCATGTCATGTATAACTCAGTAAAACTAAAACTGCTGTACACACATACACTGTCCTATCTTAAACTATATTGGAAGAGATTATGCATTTAAGCTTTTATAAAGTAAAAAGTTTTGTTGATAAGTCTGTCATTCTTAGAAAATATTTTATACTGTTTAACCCAGGTACTTTTTAGCCCCATGATATTAGACAAAGAAAGTAGGAACAGGGAAATTTATTTCACTCTTTTAAAATCTTGTCAGCATCCAAGATGCAAGCAATTCACTCTCTGAACAACACGTTGGAACAGTTGACTTCCACAGGTTCCTGGATATAGTTCCCTTCTTATGTTACATTAGCCTGTTCAGGTGCCATTTTAGTTCTATTATTTTCTCCTTCTCTTACCATCTTTGAATGTGTTCTTCATTTTTTTTCTCTTTTCTTGTTTAATTTCTTTTTAAGATAGTATCTTTCTTCTATTTCATATCACAAATGGCTCTTGCCATAAAACCTTACAGCCTATAATAAATGAAATTGGTAATCAATGGGAAGATAAAGATTTTGATGTTTTGATCTTCTTGAGAATTCATAATATTTCATGAAAACTATTTGCACTTGTATTTCTGATGCCTAAAATCACCTTTCAGGTACCCAGAATAGAATTTGAAATTTTTATGAGCCCTTCAATATCTAGTGGCCCTTCAATAAAATTATGTTACAAGATATAAATAATAATATACTGAGTAAATGCATTCAGTATAAAGGAGAACAGAAATGGACAGACTTAACTGGCAATTTTAAAACATGGCTCCCAAAGTCTTTGGCACATCTCAGATCATAAAAAAAAAGACCTAAGATTAAAAACCCCGTTCCTATTTTAAACCCTATACCTCCTCATAGATAAGTCTGATTCCTTTAATATTCTTTTAAACCTTCTTCCTTGCATATACTAATATCAAGGTAGGTATAGTCATACCACAGCAGAAGCTTGTAAAATTCTTGTATTTCAGTGCTGTTCTTTTCTCCTCTTCTTACCCTCTGTGTATGTGTTCTTCATTTTATTCTTTCTTCTTGTTTGTCTTTTTGTGTTCAAGACAGTATCTTTCTTCTATTTCTTTCTGAAGTTCTTAGAGAGAATTGAAGCATAAATACTTATTTTCTTAGTAGAGCCAATCATTAGTCCGGGAAAGCTCTGGTCTAGTCCTTACCTTGGAACAATCAGCTCTCTTCCCTCTAGTATTCAAAGTCACCTAAGTTTTGTTGAGTCTTATGAAAAATGCAACACTGTAAAAACTTAGTGAGAGAACTCTGCAACATGGAGGAAGTTGGAGGTAGGTTGGGGCATGGTGATTGAATAGGAAGCAAAATTATTTGATGCCAATCTCTCTTTTTTTTTTTTTTTTAAAGTAACGTCTTTAAAACCATACAATCTTAGGAAGATTGTAAGCTTTGACACATCTTTTGCTTTATTTCCCCTTGATTTTGGTGTGCTTTGCAGCTGCTGAAGGAATGGTGTGCAACCATCTATGTTCAAGTGATGGCTGTTGGGGACCTGGGCCTGACCAATGCCTGTCATGCCGCCGCTTCAGCAGGGGAAGGATATGCATAGAGTCTTGTAACCTCTATGATGGGTAAGGCATTGCGTACTGTCACTTTAACCTCATCAGCTGTGAGGTGCTGATTAGTTCAGGTTTTTAAGCTTTAAGAAAATGGAAAATTTCGAAATGTGTGTAAAGATCAGGTTTTTTCAGGAGACTACATATTGCATAAGGGAGACGACATACACAGTTGTTTTAAGACAAAATGATTTTATTTCAAATATCAAGTCCAAATGTTTACATATTGAATATTATGTACATTTTAGAAATGTTGACTAAGGTAGATATTTTTTAATAAATTATAGCAAAAAAAAGCCTGACTTGAAAAAAAATAATTCTTTTTTTTTTTTTTTTTTAGAACGGGGATTTTTACAAAGTTTCAGGACTCAACAATCTGATATGTTTTACTTCTGATATTTTCCTGTTACTTTTCATCTAGGGTCACAGCATCACTTTTGATTTTTTCCATTCCAGTTATACAACAACTTGCCTTTTAGGAAAAGTTCATGTTTCTATGTCATTAACCCTATAAAAAACTGTTTCTGTAGTGTCTAGTTGGAGGGATTTCTGAAAGTGTTCTGCCACTCTCTAGAAAACTCAAGCAATATTTTAAACCAAGTATTTTCAATTCCTTCTGGTAGTACAATAATCACATTACTAGTAATAAAACCTAGTATACACCATGTTGTCTGGCATTGCATACACTCATAAAATCACTTAATCATACTACACCATTTTATGCATCATAGTTGTCCTTCATTGTTGTGGTAATGCATTTCTTAACACTTCCCCAAATCAAGTTTCCCCATAGTCCTTCAAGGAAAATATTTTCAACAGGTTTGTAAAGTATAGCTTTCAAGCTCTTCATTTCTTCTTGTGCCTCATGAATTATCTAACAACTATTTTGATGATACCTGATAACATTGTAGTTTTGCCTTTTACATCGGCAGAATAAAAATCTATTTATCATAATGATATTGCTATGTCTCTTCTTTGAAAGATGACCCCAACACATTCACTTCACAAAACTTAAGAGAAAAAGATAAAACTTAGAATTTTAAATATAAATAACACTTTTAAAATGCATATAAGAATGTCATTATTTTTCAGCTTGCAATTTTGTGAGGTACAATCACCTGGTAAATTTGATAGAGAATTGAAAAGTATGTGCTACTTGTCTCATTGTTCATGCTTATACTCATTATTATGAAAGTATATTTTCTGTACATAAAATACCTTGGATAAAATATACCTGTTTGTGTGTGCAGCAGTTGGTGCCTCTAAAATGACTCATAAAAGGAATTAGTTCCACCAAGTGAATGTTACATTAAGTGTTTATTAAATTTATATGTGTAGTTCTAAGCAGGTAATGCATTCTAGAAATCGTTTTATCTAATAGCACAATCTTATAAATATTGAGGACCAGTATAATTAAGTACTGCTAAAATCATAACACTGTAGAAGAACCAAGCAAGCACTAGAACTAAGAACACATGATTTTTCCTATTTCCTTTCCAGAATGATGCTGTTTTTCTTAAATATTTCAGTTTCAAACTTGTCAGAAATATTAAAAACTGTTTAATAGAAAAACTCCAAATATATATATATATTTGGGGTTACTTTGAAAAATAATAAAGGCATCTATCCTATAAAAGTTGGATTCAATTCTTGGCTGTCCAATGAGGGATTCCTTCTTTCCATCTTGTGACATTGGCTAGTTTCTGTCAACATTACCTGGTTGCCTTTGAGGAAGAATGAATTCAAATCTTAACTTCATTACTTCCTAAGTGAAATTTCCAACCTTTGACAAACACCCTAATCATTCTAAACTTTGTGTTTTTCCCTTCCTCCTCATTTCCTTTTTGAAAGGAGTTTGCTGGTCTTGAACTCCTTGTCTCAAGTGATCCTCCTGCTCAGTCTCCCAAGTAGCTGGGACATAAGTATGCAAAATAGGAATAATAGTAGAATAAGGTCTTATTTAAGTTCTAGCCATGGAAATTATTATCATTATTTTCTTTTGTGTCTATTATTCTGAGCTACTTAAATGGTTAAGTGAAATAGTTATCTTAAAATCTGCTGGAAATAATCAAATGCAAATTCACATTTACCATAATTGGGAGAGCATCACTCTCTCAGATACACACACACCCCAATGTGTGTGTGTGTGTGTTTGGATATTAAAAGAGAACAAATCCTCAAAAGAGAATTTTTTGAAGGGAAAAAGAATAAAATAGTCAATTCCTGGCTGATTAGCATTCAAATTCGGGTCATATAAGACACTGTATTTCTGCATTTCTAAACTACAACACAATCAATTTAGAATGAAAGAAAAAGATAATTGCAATGGAACCTTAAAACTATCTTACTGGGCACAGTGGCACACGCCTGTTATCCCAGCAACTCAGAAGGGTGAAGCAGAATGATTTCAAGTTCAAGGTCAGCCTCACTCATTTAGTGAGACCTTTAGCCACTTAGAAGACCCTGTCTCTAAATTAAAAAATAAAAATACTGTGGAGGTAGCTCAGTGGTAAATTGCCATTAGGTTCAATCCCTACTACACAAAAAAGTAAAATAAATAAATAAATAAATAAAATTAAAACTGTTCTGTCAACTCTTCTGAAACTTTCAGACCAACACAGAAACATTAAAGTATGTGCCACTCTAAAATCTTTGCAGGCATTTTTTTTTTTAAATTTAAGAATCACAACCCCTCATTGAAACACTATGTTCTTCCTTTACAGAGGATATTTAGGAAATTGAACTTGAAAAACTGAAGTATTTAAGTCCTAGGAATATTACTGTTGATCATGGGGTGTAATTTTGGAAAGACTACCATTCAGTTTTGATTACAGGATCCATCAACACATGTACAGCAGCAAAAAGAAGTGAAACAAACGTAGCGTGCAACATTCATGCTCAATAGGCTCATTTGTTAGGTTTGATGCAAGTGAAAGGGGAACTCTCGAAAAGGCACAGTAGAGTCACTAGAGGGCAGGGAAGGAAAAGAGCATGATGGCAATAGGGTGGAGTAATAGAGACTGCAAGCAGGACTCTGCTGGAAGGCAGAAAAGAAGAGAGTCCTACAATTGGAAGTCAGTGGAAGAAAAGGTAACAGGTTGATTTCTCATGACCTGCCTCTTCCCCTTCACCTCTCTGTGTGGAGAAGTGGGTTCTGGAGTAGAAGAATGAGAAAAGCATGGCCTGTGTTTTAGAAGCACAAAAATAATGTGCTTCACTTATACCATAACCCTTTAATCTCCAAAGAAATTATTATCCAAAACCAGTAATTAGTTGATGATCCCAGGCTTTGAGCTGTCATAAAATTATATTATGCAGTGTCTTTGATTCTCTTTACAGTTTTGTCACTCCCCTCATACCAGGTCATGTTGCGCTTTGTATTCTGAATATGTCCTCTGCTGAATACTTTATATTGCTCATGTTGATGAAGCATGTAAAAGAAAACCTGATTTTATAATTAAGTTTAAATTTAAGAAAATTCATAGAAGGTTTGATCTGTAACAAACTAATATTTCATTTTTAAATGCAAAAAGCTCATGGCGACATATGTGCACACATAATTAAGCCACCTATTTAGACTATTCATTTTGAAAACCAAACTAATTAGTTTGCCTTGGAATAGATGCAGTCATAGTATAACTGACAGAAAACATAGAGTTTATCCTTTGAACTTCTGTTATTTATTAAGACATTAAGTATTCAATTGGGAAAAATAATTCTTCACTCTAGGGAAAATATATTTGAATTTGTCACCTAATCAGTTGGTGATTTGGAATGGTAGCTCATGAGACAAAGGCATGAACTAATCAATAAATTGGTTACAAATATTGAGTCAAATTTTGTTAATTACTCCTAAATAACATTCAAAATTGTCCTTACCCAGTTCCTAGACCTATTGTACATCAATGGGAATGAAGTAGTTGGAACATATTGTAGATGACTGATATCCAATTATAGAAATAAAACATTTAGAAGGGACTTTGGAAAATTTTGGTATTGATAACCATGTAATATACAAATACCCACAAAAATTTTAGAATACAGGAAGGATGACCAGCATTCTGGTAGATTTCAATTAGAAAGTTTAATAATGTAGCCATTAAGCTATTTTTTTAAATTTTATACCACATAGAATTACTTCATAAAGAATTTAGACTGGGAAAAATGTTATGATATTAGATCAATAATCTAAGAAAATAAAATCTACCATAAAAGATATTTTTTCTAATTCTCTAAGGCAGATATTTTAAAAGAAGAAAAGAAATCAAAGTGTTTTTTGAAGTTTCACCAAAAATAAATTGAAGACTCTTGGGATTTGAAGGACAAGGATGGGGAACATTCATGTAACTTAGCAACAAGAAAAATACAATAGTTCTTTCAGAGTTTAGAAATTAAAGCTTCATCCAAGAGTAAACTTTGATATGGATACAAACAGGCATACCCTTATTCAAAAAGGTAGAAAGGATTCTGCTGTGTCATCACAAGAGTTACTTTTTTTTTTTTTTTTCTTTTTGAGAGGACTAGAAATCTCTCTCACAGGAGAGGTTTCCAGAATGAGTCTTTCATTGAATCCAATGGAGGGCAAGGAGAGCCATCTGGCTGCCGTTTATCTTTTCTCCTAATGGAGAACTTTAGTCCTTAATGTACAGGGAAATGTTTCTGATGCTCCTGGCACCTAGAGAAACAAACTCAAGAATTTACTCTGCCAATAGGACTTTTAGCAGATGTTACTTCATTTTTTAAGTTGACAGCTTGTTTGCTTACACCTCCTCATGCAGCTGATATTTTCACAGTGAATTTCGGGAGTTTGAGAACGGCTCCATCTGTGTGGAGTGTGACCCGCAGTGTGAGAAGATGGAAGACGGCCTCCTCACCTGCCATGGACCGGTAAGCCTGGAGGCGCAGTGGGTGTCCTGGCTTATGTAGTGTCATGTGTGAATGTTCGTTATGTCATCGTCTTATCGTCTATCCATCCATTCAGTAGGCATCTATGGAATGCTATGGGGGAACATGTTTAATAGTCCACCCTTGAGAGGCTTATAGTTTTGTGTGAAGTTAAAATGTGAGATAAAATACTTGAAAATACGTCATAAACATTTATCCCCCATAGTGTATTTAAACAAAAGCGTAGATAGGAAGGTGTCTTGGAAGATGGCACATTGTTGAGAAGAATGTTAAATGAGAATTTGCTTAAAGTATAATAATTGATGTAATATAAACATTTGTAACTTAAAGGAAGATGAATGAAGGAGAAACTAATTATATCATTGGGCCAGATGTTAGGAATGTCAAGGAAGGTGATAGTGAAGTGGTGTTTGAACCATGCTTTGAAGAAAAATTTGGAAAAGGGAAATGTAGAGATATATAAATGCAATTGTTCTCATCATGTTCAGGAAAAAATTATAACACATTTGTATCTATATTTAACCACTTGTCTATTATGGCAGTATGAAGGATGGTAGAAAAAAGAAGGAAGACTAGTACTTCTAAATAAAATCTAAAGCAGTATGATAAACAATATGGTGGAGAAAAGAACTGAGTTATGAGAATCCAAGGAGAAGCCATAGAATCAGGAAAGTCTTCATGAATGAGGCGCCATTTATATAGGCGCCATTTATATAATTTGAATTATCATTAGGGAGAAAATGATGCTTATTTTTTAGACCTCCTTTTGGTTTCCATCATTTGGACTTTTCCTTAATAATAAGATCAGTATGAGTTTGTCATCTCAAAGTATCATATTCATCCTTCTTTAGAAAAATTTCCAGTTTATCTGTTATTGAGTCATTTCTTAGTAGATAATTTGGGGACCAACATTTGGGTGTAACTAAGAGCTCAACATTGCTCCTTAATAATTCATTTAAAATTTAAAGAGTGTTAATTTTTCTACCAGAGTGCTTATTTAGCACTTAATTAGCTTAGGAAAAGAAAATATCACTGAGCCCTCCACACTTCCATTAGGCCCCAATGAGCTGTTCTGGAACTTCATCTAAAGAAGGATATGGAAAGCTTGGACAGTTCAGAGGACTACAGGATGATTAAACTTGGAAAATCAGACCTCTGAGAGAAAGAAGTGATGTTATTTGGCCTGAAGAACCAAAGTCTAAAAGGCAATTTAATATGTAATGATCTCCATGTAAGTACGTAAAGGGCACATGCAGCTATCCTCCTTCTCTACCCTGAACAGGCATGGAAATATAGTCAGTCCACAGCATGAGAAATGTGAATTCCTTAAGGACTGTCATGAGATAATAGGGAAATAAATTTTGTAAAGGGTTGCTTAAACAAGTTGAGTTAGCAATGTTTGTGCTTTGAAAACTACTGAATTTAGGTAAGTTCTTGATAATAATTCATAAAGTGGAAACAGTTTCCTTCAGAGACTCTTAAGACTTTGAGAACAAACAATTAAAATGATCAGGGACTTGGTCATCTCCTCTGACCAAGCCTGGGGATGATCAATAACTCTGGGTCCAGTCAGTGTGTATTGGACACAGGTTTACAGAAACACCTTTATAAAAAAATTAGGAGTGACTGCCAAATTATCTGTTATTTTATTTGTGAATCCTTATGAATGCTACTTCATTATACTGATATTTCCTATGAATTTCTTAGGTCTATTGTCTAGCTGAATTTTTTTTCTCAACATATAATTTTGTTTTACTTTCCCTCACCCTTTTAATTCTGAAAAAAAACTCTAAGAAACATTTGTTCATTTAGTCAACAAATATTGTTCCATTATCATACTGATTATGAATTTTTACATAATAACACACTAAATATTAATGTGCAAAAATATTTCTTCAAAATCAGTTGAGGCATTATTTGCATATTTCAATATATTTTTTTCACATTAGGCTTTTTTCCATCTATTGCCTTGTTTATTGAAAAGTATGATATTTTTACCTTTCTTGTAATTTTTCCTTTAAAAAATTCTCTCATTCCTAGTAATTAGTGCTTTTAGTCCACCTAATCCTATAGACAGAAACTAATATGCTTAAAAGTAATGCAAGCATAGTCAAAAATGCACCACATATTTCCTAGGGTAATTTCATAGGTAATTTCCCCTGTATAAATCTCTATAACTACCCCATAACATGGCTATACTAGTGTTCAAGTAGTGAAAAGTTTAATGACCATTTTACCTATTAATCAGAAGTCAGAATTATTATAATCATTATAAATCATATCTATGCTGAGTGTGGTGGTGTATGCCTATAATCCCAGCAGCTCAGGAGGCTGAAGCAAGAGGATCACAAGTTCAAAGTCAGCCTCAACAACTCAGCAAGGCCCTAAACATTTAGCAAGACCCTGTCTCAAATTAAAAAATAAAAAGGACTGGGAATGTTGCTAATTGGTTAAGTGTGAATAAATAAATAAATAAATAAATAAATAAATAAATAAATAAAATTCATGTCCATGACTTAACAATGAGTTTTCTTTGTGAGCTAGTTCTTATGTAGACTACTTTCACACACATTTTTCATTTTCTTTCAGATGTTTTCCCTGTTTTGCTAGTGAAGAAATAATGTCAAGTAAATTGTCCATTAGAGTGGATCTGTGGATCACAATTTTAGCCTCCCACCTTAGGGTGCTTGACTATCATACACTCTTGTGATCCTCTTGCTGCCTCTTGTTATACAAAATTATATTAGTGAAGAACCAATTTATTGATTTCTCTTATTTGTATGTTTTTACAGTTTATTGTTTTTTTCCTTCTCCAATGGAATTTGGAAAGTTTACTAATATAAATATTAAGAAAACCCCAAATTAATGCTCTTAGAATTTTCATAAATTACTTGATAGTAGGGAGTGAAAATAGTCTTATAATGAACAAATTTTTATTCCATAATGGCAGCATTTGTTGAACCAGATAATTAATATTACTACCTAACATTAAAATTGTGAATTGATATATCGAAAGATAAGAGAAGGTGATCTGTCAAAAGAATAGAAAGTTCAGGAAGGCTAGATGAGGCATCTGTAGAGGATAAGAGCATCTAAGCAAGTCAGTCTAAGAGATGAGTAAGCCTTGAAACATTAAGCAGTTATGAGCACAGTATTTTTTTAGAAAAATTGACGTGACTGAGCTCAAATAATTGTTCAAATTTTGTGCCTACTTAGGATGGGGTTTTGCATGCTTTACAATTCATATATGGTTTTTGTCTGTTTCTGGGTCCACATGTTGATTTCATAACTGGTGGCAGAGATAGTTTTGTGTGCTAAACAGGCATGTATCACTTGGGTTCTCTAAGAGATCTGGAAGCTTCTCCATGAGACTGACACTGATAGAGGAAGTCATCAATCCTATTGGAAATCACACTCCTGTTCTTATGGTTTATTGTGGTGCAATTGTATTTCTTTGATTTCTTTCTTTGATTTGTCAGTGTTTCCCTAGTGATAATAATACATGTAATGTATATTTATGTTTACCAAACACTGTGAATCCAATGCATGCTATAACCTTCTCCATTTAAAATAAAAAGAAATTGAACCTATAATGATGAGAAAGTTACTCCAAAAGACAGCAAATCAGGAGGACATGGAGTTACAACTTAGAAAAGATCTGACTCCAAGTTTCTCACACTTACCATTTCACTTTATTTTTTCCAGGGAACAATGTCTTTAGTACGATAAGAAGAAAATGCTTTCTGGGAATATTCCAGTTATATTAAATGGAATAGTATTATCCTGCCAAACTATCACAGAAATCCTGGGTCATCTTGAGAGGAATAAATTTTAAATATGGGATGTCCTTTGCTTTTATATCCTTGTCCGTTTGCTGTTGGTCTTCGTTATTAAGTTAACTGATTAATTTTTACAATTTTTCCCATTCTGTGCTACTTTTACTATTTCTGTATAGTTCTGTTAAGAAAGGTAAGAAAAGGGATGAGGGAAGAAAGAAAAGGGAAATCAGACATAGTTGTAAGAGATCAAAATGTTGCCTAGAGAGGCAGCAATAGAAGAGAGGACAGGGGAAGGGAACTGATTTTCAAATTACATTTTTTTTTTTTTTTAATAAAAGCTAAAGTGGACTGAGCATGGTGGCACACGCCTGTAACCCAGTGGCTCAGGAGGCTGAGGCAGGAAGATCACAAGTTCAAAGCCAGCCTCAGCAAAAGTGAAGCACTAAGCAACTCAGTGAGACCCTGTCTCTAAATAAAATACAGAATAGGGCTGGGGAATGGTTCAGTGGTCTAGTGCCCCTGAGTTCAATCCCTGGTACCAAAAAAATAAATAAATAAAAAATAAAAAATAAACTACAGTGACTCTTAAAGATAGAATTTAAAAAAGGTTGTGCTGACACAGTATATGACCCTCATGTTGCAGTAGCTCTCAGAAAAAAATGTTGGCTCTTTCATTAGGGTACTCTGAAAGTCTTAAAACTATTCAGATGCAGCCCCCTCCCTGTAGCAGCTTAGCTTTGCATCAGGCTTTGAATTCATGACACCCCAATTGAGCATTGGGCCTCTGAGTCATGGCAGCCAGGAGGGAGAAGGCTGGAGACTTGAGCATATGAATTCAAATTTATGTGAATTCTACTTATAGTCCCTTGTCCAAAGTAAGCAATACCTTATCTCTATTGAGAATGGAGTTAGCATATTCACATGCAGCTCCAAGAGAATTAGATACCCATGAATAGTGGGTTTATCTGTTATAATAGCTACCAGAGAAAATCATCCTCAGAGTACAATGCAATGTTTCCATCAGGATTTAGTCTGTCATTTAGTTATCTGTCTAGATTATTGAGTCCAGAGGTAGCTTCCAATCAGAAATTAAAAATATTGCCTTCACCTACATTTTCTATTATTGCATTTATCAGTTCATTCACTGAACCTAGTATTTTAAAAGCTTTGGAAATAGATAGATAGAAGAATAAACATTATATGTATGTATATTTTTTTAAGTCCTTTATTATGGAAATGAAATGGGAAATCAGTATATTTAATTTCTTTTGAGACTTGTTAGGATACTTTTTGTAGTTATTTTGGCTTAGGACATTTTGTTTTGTATCATAATAAAATAATCAAATAGTTGAGATGCTTTTAAAACAAAGAACAACAAAATATAAATTAGTAAAATAATCTTGAATATTAAATAAGAACTTGTTTTTAGTTTCATGTATTTTTTACATCTTCTGACATTGGCCTGGATGTTATTTTACAAGAACTTAGTAGAGAAATAATTCCTAATTCCTAATTCAGACTATAACTGCCTAATTTACTCATAGTAAGTCTTATTCTGTTTTCCGTAAGAAGCATGTTTCTTATACAATAAATCATGCCACTGAGCTGACTTGCACAGTAAACCATTCTGTATGATAGATGGTATTACGTGCCTAAGTACCCATGAGCAGGTGTTAAAATTGGAAGGATGTAAAGTGTTTTTTTTTTTTGGAAGGAAATAAGAAGTTGCCATTAAGAAACTCTTTAGGTAGATTAGAAATTAGGTTTCACAGGCTAATTGTTAATTTTTATTGTATTTTTAATTAATTAATTTAGTGTGTGTGTGTGTGTGTGTGTGTGTGTGTGTGTGGTGCTGGGGATTGAACCCAGGGCCTTGTGCATGCAAAGTAAGCAAGCACTGAGCTATATCTCCAGCCCCTTTCATTTATTTTTAAGCTCTGAGCCTCACATCAAAAGAGTGAAATAGCTGCTTGATTAACCCCCAACAGTCTCAAGATTTCCCAGCCTCTTCCTGATCATTTCTTCTTCATTACCCCACTATGATTCTTCATTAGTCACATCCATCTTTAATTTTGTAAATCTTATATTCCTTATTTTCCTGGTGCCTTATATCAGCAACTTACAAATTCTGGCTGCTTTTACGTTAATATCTGTGGAGGTGGCATAAAGCACTTCCATGAATAGACCTTATTTCCACTGTCCCTCCCAAATAAATAATACTGTATAACATTGTGTTTACATTTTTGCTTCCAAATTCGTAGTGTTTGTGACTACAATCCTGATGTAATTGCCTCCTTGCATATTTTTTTATTCTATTCATGTGAGTTGTCCTCAGCGTGAGCTGTCAAAATTATTGACCTCTTCTTTAGATACAGACAGATGTTGGGAAAAATAATTGAGGGGAAAAGTTCCAGTGAGGAGTGGTCAAAGAGAGTCTATCATCTTAAAATCCTAAGACAATATGGTGTTCAAAAAGGAGGAATAAAAGTAAATTTCAAATAGTAATATTCAAAATAGGTAAAAATGTAAAATTATAGATACCGCTTATAAAAAGGAGAATTTTTAAGTCCAAATGTTTTTCAATTCTCTTTGATCTAAGAATAAATTACTTATTATTTCTACATGTTTATTATCCACTATATGAGATACGGATCAATTTTTAAATTTATCCACAAATTCTTAGATGTCTAGCATTAATTTTTAAATGTTAATTATGTTGATTTTCAAATATCTTTATATTATTATTGTTTACTAATATTCTGCATATTAATAATTATTATATTATAAATAAATATATAAAATGAGTTAATTCTACTTAAATTTTTCATACTCATATTTATATGTCATCTTTGGATAACATTCTTCATACAGTTTTATTTTTATATCTGCTACTTATAATTTAATTTTTGATATTTTCTCATCAGAATATACATTGGTGTGACTCTCAACCTGTCAATATTGTTCTGTGTTTACTAAAGTCCATATAAACAGACTTGACATGAGTTTTGGCCTTAGCACAAACTGATCTGAGATGAGGAATAACCTAAGAATTATTTTTATATGCCTAGACTGCCTAATTCCTGATAATTCAATCAAAATAAACTTTAAAATTTAATTTTCAAATAAAGTTCTTCTACAGCCAAAGGACAATTTGCATTTCACTCTTCTATGTCATTTAGTGTTTCCTAATTTCTGCTATATCTTTTTCTCTATATTTAGTAAGCACATTCACCATTTTCTAGTGATGGCGATGAATCACCCCCATGGAAGACGGGTTATTATAAAATATTGTTGCACTATATATGACCAGAAATGGATCCCAAGGAGAAAACACTGACACCCTTTTGAAAAAGTTTTTGAACAATTTTGCTGTTCAGATTGATCTACACTAGAGACATGACATGGAAATCAGTTGACCTAGGGATTGATGATTTAAAAAGTGCAAATATTTCAAGCATATGTATGTTCCTCCAATATTTCCCACACACACAGGGTATCAAAACTGATCTCAAGTCTCTTTTAGTGCTATTTATACTTAGTACTATTTGTACTGCTGAAAATGTTCTCTCTAGAGGAAGAGTTATTTGCCACCAAATGAAGTCTTAGTAAATAAACCACATGCATCCATTTCAGTGAAATGGCACCCACTTTTCTTTATATTCTTTTTCCTGTTTTCACATTCTAGGGACCCGACAACTGTACAAAATGTTCTCACTTTAAGGATGGTCCAAACTGTGTGGAGAAATGTCCAGATGGCTTACAGGGAGCAAACAGTTTCATTTTCAAGTATGCGGATCAGGATCGGGAGTGCCACCCATGCCATCCAAACTGCACCCAAGGGTAAGCATCCTTGCCAGCCAAGGGCTCCAGCTTGGATGTGTTACTAGTCAGTAGGTGTCCTGGTGCATCTCTATCTCTGATATGGTCTCCTAAACTTAAAAATCTTATCATAAAACTCTAACTTTAGACAATTCCTTTCTAGGAGAGTCAAAGTTGTTTGTGCCCTCAGAAATATTTCTGTTTAACCTTTACCTACAACCATTTTATTGACATGTGTGGGAAGCTGGTGTTGGGTATACTTTGGATATGATATACAAATGCTTCCAATTTTCACTGTAGATTCAAGATTCAGAAAAGACAAAACAATCATACTTCTGAGATTTGTGTTTATTAAATCTTATCAGATGTTCTCTGTTTCTTTGTTGTCACAGTCAGTTTAAAGTGAGGATATCTCTCTTTGATAAATACTACCTTCCATAACTCCTTCAATAAAATCTGAGCAAAGGTACTAATGGCAGAAAAGGGAAGACCTAATGATATGACTATTAATAAAATAACTGGAACATTTTGTAGCAGTAATTTTGTTGTATGTTTGTTATCCTAGAGCCTAGAATTTATTTGACTATAATGGGATAATTCGAAGATTGGTACACTTTTTAAATTTTTTTGAAAGGATGTATTATACAATGTATAATGATCAGATTGCCTGTGACATGGATAGCAGTGGAATAACAAAGGCACATTATAAAGGAACACTCAACTATAAAAGAAGAACATTACTCATCTAGAAAATCCCAAAACTATTTTTTCAAATTTACCTTAGTAAGGATTTTTCTCTTTTTTTTTCCCTGCAGAAGGTGAATAATGTTAGTATTGAGAGTGATTTCACATACTGTATCCTCCTCCTGTCCATAAAACCTCTTCTCCATTGTGAATGCCCAGAGGCATGTGCAGATAGACACACACACACACACACACACACACACACACACACACACAGTTATTGAGAATCATCTTGAATACTTTGTATCTGGCAGGAAAGTGTAAGGTTCCATAAAAAGATGTTCTGCCAGATTAAGGGCTAGCTGTTAGAGGATATTGAAGAAGTTAAGCAAGCAACATCATTTTCTGCCAAGAAAACATCAATTTGCAGATGCTGCTACAATTTCCTGCAGGTCAAGAAATCAGCTTAAGTCACTCTGAAGTGGCAGATCCTCAAAAGGTAAAGTAACATTCTGCCATTCAAATTTAAATTCAGTTTGGAAGAGCTAACTACCTACTCATTGGTTTATACATAAGCAAGTGCATTCAGGATGCTGAAATAATCACATAGACACTTTGCTTCAAGGAAACTAGAAGAAATAAACTATTCTGCTTGTGAGATTTTGGCACACCTGAGTTAAGAGTATTTCATAAAAAAAGAAAAATACTAGTACTGCTGGAGCAGAAGAGTCAGCAACTGAAAGAGAAAAGTTTGCCTGCTGAAATCATCCACAAGAGGGTTTTATTGTTTTGCAGCTAAAATTAAACCAGTAAATTATTCAATATAATGTTGATGTCAACAGCTGTTGCCATTCAAAATGAGACCTTTTGCTGTTTTTGCAAATCTAATTACAATGCAGCCATTAGGGAAATGAAAGTGGAGATCACAGAGCCATAGTATGGATATGTGGCTGGCGTGTCTTCCTCTCCACCCTTTTAAATCATAATTATATAATAAAGGAAATCATATATAGTGGAGGGAAACAGAAGTAGGGAGCAATGGAAAAGGATCAAATTACCATAGCAGCAAAATTTGGATCTTAGCCAAAAGGGAGTATGAAGGTGTAATAGGGAACAAATCTCACCAGATCATTTGGGAACTCCAGTAAATAGAAAGAAGATGCCCTTAGCAACTCGTGGCTGCAGAGTCATAGTGAGACAGAATCCAAATATTGTACATCATCTTCTAAGGTAAATGTATTCTCTAATGACTTACTTGGTCCTGAGAGATTTTAATTGTTTTTATTTAGCTCCCTGCTATCTTTTTTGTAATTGCCTCTATATTGTTCAGGTTTACTCATTTCATAAATGCTATGATTCCCAGAACAGGTTTTTTTTTTTTTCTGCCCCAGATCAAAATTTAGGAGCTCCCCTGGGAGTGAAACTCCTAAATTTATCACCCCTATAAGTCCTCTATCGTTGCATGGCCCCTGTGCTTTGAGAGCTTGCTTGGAAGTGCGGAGGTGGGTCCGTCATTCCCTTATCATCTGTCCATCCAAAGATCCTAGGGGCAGTGGGGTTGATGGAATGAGTGACTATTTTTATTCCTCACCACATGTAATAGATGACCTACCCATAAGTGTGAACTCACCAGGCCAGCTCCACTTTGGAAAGCTGCTTTTCTTTTATATGCCAATATTATGTCAGATAATTCAAGAACCAAGTTAATAGAAATGGTCTTTCCAATTACATTTTTTAGAAGTAAAGTTCTTTGAATACTGTTTAATGATTTTTCTGAAAATAAAATTACCTATGTAATACCTTAAAAGCACTTTTACTGCTCTAAAAGTACATTAAATATATTGGCTCTAATAAGGTCCTCAGATACATTTAAAATAGGTTATCCATTTAGCCCCATCAGGAGATTCTCACCAAAATACCTAAAAGAAAGGGGAGGGGGAGACAACCAACTAAACAACAACAACAACAACAACAAATGTCTTTTCTTGCCATGTCTACAGGACATATTTTAGCACCATGTTCTTATTTCATTCATTCTTTGGCTTTGTTCTATTGGATACTTGTTCCACATCAGACAGTGATAGGCAAGTTCAGAAATGAAGAAGATGCAAGTTTTAACATCTATGAACTCACAGTACAGGAATTAATATTCTTTAGTTATTGCTATAGAAGACCAGACCCTTCTCTGCTATTTTTTAAAATGATGACCAAGAAATTGAAGCTGAGGAATGATGTTCCTATTTGTAATTAGCAATTAATTTGAATTTTAAAGGAAAACTTATAAAATAAATTTATTGTTATTAGATGGTAGTGAGTTTATGAATTATAATTTCTTTTGTAACATTACTTCAATGCTTTCAATGGATGTTGATTTCATTTTGGTCTTATTTGAAGTCAAACCTGAACTTTAGATATGAATTAGAGTTTATTTCATGGGACATCTTTTAAAAAACTCATTAAATTTTTGTTAATCTTAGAATCATGATTTTATGAGTGCTTTAATCTATTTTACCAATCATTTTTTATAATTTTAAAGTTAATAAAAATGTATTGATGGAGAGAAGAAAAGAAAAGATGCTGGTGAAATTGTTGTCCATCTTTAAATTGAAAAAATTTAAAAATATACTCTATTTTCATTTCAAAATTTGGATATTTTTCCCAAAATATCTAAATTGTGTTTGTTTTATGGGTCTATCAAGATTTATACATTGTTATGTACCAATAATGTTAACCACTACTCAATTGCCAGTATTCCAGGTACAGTTTTGGAATATGTTAGACATGTTATGGATTTCTTTTCTGGTCTTTCTGGAAGCATTCTATTTTGGAACATTAATTCTTTAGTTGTATTACTCCATATCCTATTTTTGTCTCTTGCTTTCCATTTTTACTCTTTAAGAGGTTAATGTTTCCCTTGTTTTGTGATCTTGCTGAATGACTATAATTTCATGTGTGAGTCAGTGACAGATAGGAAGTATAAAGAATTGAAATACAACATGCATCTTGAAATATAAGGTGGATTGTTCTGGGAAAGTATGGTTCCACTTCCGTTAGAGCCTCACTCTTCTTGGTGGTTTCACTTATCCTTGGTTTATAAATGCATTTAAATCTCAAACATCCTAATCAATCTCTTCAAACTTTCTTAAACCAAATCCTGTCCCTTATTCCCTTTCCTCCTCTTCTTCTTGTATCTATTGACCCATCTCCTATTTGCTTCCCAACTTGTAACAACCAAAATTCTAGAGCCTTGACAATGACAAAATTATTTTAGCAATTCTTCATTTACTAGATTTCTCTGAGTTTTACACTGATCTTCCTCTCCTTTTGGAGGTTCTTTTCAGATTTGGTTTCTAGGACACCACTGTTAATTAATTTTAGTCAATTATATTTTCACTTGCTTTGGGCACAAGACATTATCTGAAGTCATATGGTACTGGGGTTCCTGGGTTTCAATCTTTAGCCTCTGTTTTTCTCACTTTTTATATTTCTCCTATTGTTTCAACTTTCTCCTGTATTTACTTCAAAACCAACTATGCTGTGTGCCTGTTCTCCCTTTAACCCAGACTGTCCTTTCCATCTGATGAGGATCATTTCCACCTGCATGTAGGATAACTACACTGACCTCCAGATAGAAGAAACTGAATACATCAACCCCTACCAAACACAAGAGGAAATGTATTCCTCCAGGATTCTCTCAGGATGCTACCTCTATTCTTCAAGCTAGAAACAGAAGTCTTCCCTAAGTCCTTTGATCTTTTCACTTGCATCTTTCATCAGCCATCAACCTCCTCCCCACTCCATACCTTTGAAGGCATTTCTTGTGCCCTTTGCCTGTGTTCCAGTGACCACTTTGATAGGTTAGTCCCTCATCTCTAACACAGCCTAAAACTTGTTCCATGTTGAAGGAGTCTACCTGGATCCCAACTGACTAGCCTCCACATGGCAAAAAATACAAAATCTACAAAATACAAAGTTCAAAATACAAGTCTAGCAATTTCATGACTTCTTTAAAATCATACAGTAAGTTCCCATTCCATTTCTTAAAACATAGTCTTCAAAATCTGACTCTTTCTCCTAACCCCTTCACCTCATGTTTTGCTCCCTAACTATTCAGATTTGCTTGTGATTTCTCATCTACACTGTATATTTCTTCAGATGTATGTTTTTGTTCCTGCTTGTATTACTCCTTAAAAATCACTCCATGCTCACACCAGCCCTCACTCAGTGCCCTAAACATGATCCATCCTGGAGGGTGACCATGATCAAGGTGGGACAAAGTGTCTCTCCTGTGTCCTCCTATGAACCACGTTTTTCACGGGTCATATTATACTTATCAAATCATACAATACACATCTGTTTATGCATCTACTTTCTTCACTAAATTGTAAGCTCAGTGAAAATAAAAGTGTCTAATTCATCTTTTCTCTCCCTGCAGCTCCTAAAAGAGTAGGAACACTTTAGTAGGCACGTCATAATGGGCTTTTGAATGAGTGAAGATCTTTCATTATTTGCATTTTCCCCTCAAGTTGAATTTCACTGTTGAATATTTTTATCTTTCAAGGGTTATTATAAAGATTGCAAACTAACCATAGCTTTTGAGATTCTCACTTGGAAATAAGTAGACTATTAATTTTACAAAATGGCAATACTGTATTCAAAAAGCATTTTGAAGAAGATATAATAGGAACTTAGAAAAATAAGTTCTTCAGAATAGAATAAGAGAAAAAAAAACATATAACACATTTGGAAGATGTTTTTAGCTGTTAATTTTTCATTTTTATAAGTGGTTTTTGATTGTGAATAATGTATATTACCAATTCAGTGATAGTTTGCTATTGGTTTGTTTTCTAAAGACTTGTCACAGATGTATTTCCTTCATTTATGTAAGTTAAAATCTGTCATTCTTTGTTGCTCTAAACAAATCCACAAAACAAAAATACAAGCAAATCAATTTTCTGTCTAGTAGAAATGTAACACATAATGATGAAGCAGAAAAGTAGTGACTTAATTGTTATTTTAGGTAAGTTTTATTAATTCACTATTGTTTGGAATCATGTAAAGATATTATGCATAATCTAGCCTTGTATATTGGCAACTTTTTAGGTCATTTTATGATGATTTTTAGCTTCAGGGACTTTTTCAGCTTTGAAAATTGAAAGTTTAGAATATATTTATTTATACATATGAAATATATATGAATATGAATATGAATATATATTCTTTATTATAAACCAAGTAGCTGTAGGTAGAATCTTGATAATTTCCTGGAGCTATTTATCTTTGATGGGAAAAGAAATTCAAGTACATTGGAAGATGGAAGAAATTATATTTCTATAGTAGCTTAAATGAAATTCTAGGGACTGTGTATTAGAATTCTGTGCACTTCTGTAAGTTTATTTAAATGTTCTTCTCAGTGGGTTCGTTAGTTACCTGGGTCTGAGTTTATTCATGTACTTAACAGGGTTTTTTTTAATTTATGTGTTATTGTTTCCATCCAATATTAGGACTGAACATGTTTTTTAAAAATCTTGTGTTTGTATGTTATGGCACTGCTCTTTTAAAAGAACAATCAAAGTAAACTACAGCATGGTGAATTCAGTTTACACCTTTTGAATAAATTAATATTTAAAGATAAATATACTTTTAAAGATAGTCAAAACAAAGAATTGAAATAATCTGGTTATATAAAGTATCCATGGGAATATCATTAATGCATATTAACTCATTTTCTGCCAAAATCTATCTTTAATGAGCATCAAACATGAGGTTATTATAGTGTGTTGGATTGCTCATGTTTACTTTTTTATTGATTTTGATTTTTACTTATACTTAAGGCTGTTTGGAAGAACTCATATAAATGAAAACAGTTATAGTGATTGAAATATAAAGTTATTCATCAAGACATATAATCATAAATGATGCAAATGAATTGAGGATGTTTGGAAGTTATCCACAGAACCAGGGTAAAAATTCCTTTATGTGACCACATTTCCTTGGCATTTCATTTGGGTGATTGTTGCAATTCAATTCTGTGTATCCATCAAGGAATTATCTTTTTTCTGGCTTTAAAGTCATGGTGTATCAAAAATTATGTAATAATTGAAATTAAGAGTTTGACACAGACAGTACTTTCCTTACTGATTCTTTCTAAAAATGACTAATTTTTGTTTCCTTGTATTTTTTTTTTTAATTCACATCTTCTGCAGGTGCATAGGCTCAAGTATTGAAGACTGCATCGGCCTGATGGATAGGTACTTGGTGTGCTTGCTTCCCATGTTCTTCCTCCGAGGCTCCATGTGTGAGCACTGGTGCATGTGTGTGCATGTCACTGTGGATGGAGAATGATGTTTTCTGTTCTGTAATTGCCTGCAGGTGTAACGGTCCCACTAGTCATGACTGCATTTACTACCCATGGACGGGCCATTCCACTTTACCACAACATGCTAGGTAACATCTACCATGTTTCCATTTTATCACTCAAATCCTTTCCCAGTTATCATGAACAAAAAAAGTACTAACCAGTCGAATTAAAGTTATAATTATATATTAATTTAGTAAGTTATGACAGATACTGAAAACACTTTTCTTTTCCAGCCACATTTCTTAATTCTTTTTCCCTCATTTATTATGACTTGAGTTCTAATGAGTAATTATGTAAAATTTAAAAACAATTTTAATTATTATTCTAGAACTTTAACAGAATGTTTTCATTTTTAATTATGTAAATACAAAACGAAATATTTTAAACAAGGAATTTGCAAGACTGACCAATGTTTATATTTGTGATATAATTTGAATTCAATTTCTGATTTTACTTTATTTTGAACCAATTGGCATTTTCTCTAGGTAGCAGAATTACTATGAAAAAGGCAATATAAAAATATTTTGTCTAGGTAAAAGTACAACTAGAGTGATGATAAAACAAAATATATTACTCACGTTCATACAAAAATCTATATGTGAATGCTTGTATTGACTTTAATCATGAGCACCAAAAACTAGAAATTTCTTAAATGTACTGCATTTATGGCACATACATCCATTTTTAACATTATTGAGTAATAAAAAGGAACAGACTACTGCTGTACACTACATGAATGGATCTCAAATACATTATGCTAAATAAAAGAAGCCAAACTGGAAAGAATGCATACTGTATGATTGCCTTCATATTGCATTCTGAAAGAGGCAAACTGTAAAGATAGAAAATGAATCAGTGTTGCCAGGGGCTAAGGTTGGGGATGACATTGACTACAGAGGGGCAAGAAGAAATTTGCAGGGATAATAGAATGGTCTGTATCTTGATTTTGATACTGGTTGCACAAGCAAAAGTGCTTATCAGAACCTTAGAACTAGATATTTTACGGTACATAAATGATAGAAAGGCTGAATTTTACTTTATACTTCAACAAACCTGACTTTTAAAACATCTTGTAAAATATTTCCTAAGGATAACTTTACAATCTTATATATTATCATATTACATATTATGTAATATAGCTTCCATATTGTATTATACATAATATAAATAGCTTATATTATCAGCTTTGTGAAACAAATTAATCTCATCTATTGGCAAAATTGAAAGTAATGGTAAAATGCAATAAACAAATGAGAATTTCGGATCAAGTGTTGCCTAAATTCTTTTATTGAAGCATAACATAAAAGTACACAAAATATAAGTGTAAAAGTCAGTGAATTTCTCAAAATGAAATATTTGTGTGACCATCAGCCAGATTAAAAAAGAAAATGGTAATAGAATCCCAGAAGCCCCCTTGTGCCTTATACCACAGGTAACTACTGTCCTGAATCCTAACACCATACATCAGTTTGCTAATTTTTCACCCTATATAATTTAGTCATATAGTATTACTCTATGTGTCTGGCTTCTTTTGCTAAATATTTTATTTATGAGATTCATCAGTGTCACTGAATTCAATCATAGATTTTTCATTCATACACCATTGCCTTTAAATTTTTTTAAAATTTAAAGTGATCAAATACATGACACGTCATTTTTTTTAATGAAGTAAATAGAGACATTGAAGCTCACAAAGAAAGCATTAGAGTGTATGCAATAGTGGCACACATGGGTACAATTGAGACTAGTTAGTATAGTGAGCCAGGTGAAAATGATGAAAAAAATGGATGAAAGAATGAGGAAGTGATGGGAAAGGATGATCTAGATCAAGTGCAGTGTTATAAGCCGAGGTCCATCTTGAGTGGCTCCTGTGTTCATTAAATAATTTTTCCTCTTTGAGACATTGGTTGAGTCACTGCACTGCCACTTTGAAGAGTGTTTCACATTTGTTGTGATTTTATTATAATTATCCCAGAGGACTAGTGAGGGAATAAAGTATGGTGGTGAAGTGTGCTGTTTCCGGAATTAGATGCTCTGAGGTGTGTGACTGTGGGCAAATTCCTTGAATTATCAGAGCATCACTTTCTTTCTTTTATCTTTTTTTTTTTCATGTATTAAAGGACAGTATTAGTAAAGTTCACCAATTGCTCAAGAAGATTCAGTGTGTCCTTAGAGCAGTGCCTGGCTCATAGAAATGGCTAAATAAGTATCATTATATTATTTTTCTGCGTATCAAGGATTCTCAGACTTTGAGAATGGGAGCACATGCCTCCCAGAGGTGAAGACAGAAATCTCTCGAAGTGTCTTTTTATGTGTAGTGCTACCCCTCTGATGGACTTCCTGAAGGAAGAGAGGACATTGCTGCCTTTCCTTGAGAACCTTGGTCATGATGAGAGTCACTGGTACTGATGGCAGCAGGTCATAGGATAGTATACACAGTGAGAAATCACTTGTGGTTTTGTATGCTTTTAACTGTTGTTAAATAATTCGAAAGTCATAATGTGTTTTACAAATGATTTTATATTTTCAATATTGAAGCAAAAATGGTATTAGAATTCTCACTCCTTTTGCCTGCCTGTGCGGCCAGAACCTATTCTACTATCTTAGACCACTACACCTAGTTCTGATTAGCCCTGTCATCAATAAAATCCGTGACCATCAATATGTATGGATAGTATAGTATTGCCCATTATTCCTAAGAAAAATCATCTGTAGCCCATTGTTCAGGCAATAAGAAGGGTTACTTGAATTTTAAAATGTAAGTTCAAATACTGGGTCTACCATATTTCTTATTTGTAAAGTGGGGATGATAATGGTGATTTTAAAAATAGGAATTCTTAGACCTTATATCATTGGTATGAGGAGTGAATGAGATATTTCATAGGAGCCATCATGTCATATATGCTCCCTGGTGGTGATTACTGCTCTAGTTGAAATATTGGCATAATAATCTCTTTAAAAGTCTCATTATATTTTACATATCAGCAGGGCATTAACCCAATAGATGTGTGATTATAGAATTGAAATGTTAAAATTTATTTGAATTGTGTGCCAAATTTTTAAGTGCAACAGTTTCAAAGAATAAATAGTTAATAGCTAATTATTCCTTTTAGAAAATCCAGATATCATTTGTCTTTTGTTTTTATTTTTTTAATTAAGGGGAATGATGAACCCAGGGACACCTAATCACTGAGCCATTTCCCCAGCCCTTTGTATTATTTATTTGGAGACAGGGCCTAAGTTGCTTAGGACTTTGCTAAGTTATCCAGGCTGGCTTTGAACTTAGGATCCTCCTGCCTTAGCCCTCTGAGTCTCTAGAATCACAAGCATGCACCACTGTACCTAGCCAGATATCTTTAATTAATATATGCTTTGAACTTATTTTAAAGCAATGCAACTCTGTTCTTCAGTGATATGACTTGCCAGAATTAATTGACTTGTCACAGGCTGTTTGGAATTGACATGAAGGGTGTAGCCTTCACTCTTTGGAAATGTCTATGACCATGGAGCATTTTCACACAGATTGGGTGACTAGTGTGAATAAAAAGTATCTTCTTTTTGAGATCCTTAATGTTGCAGTGGATACTTACCCTTTGTGATGGGTACCAGTTCACTGAAACAGGGTACTAACCTAGTAAGAGTTCAAGTCATTTTCCACTTTTAAATTCCATGGTAGTTTTTAAAATAGTTTCTTTCTTAATTGATTAAAGTGACTATTACATAATAGAGGGGAAAAATCCATGATTGAAAATAGTGTTTTAAGTTTCATGAACTACATTTTAACTGGAAGATTATCCAAATGCCAGCTTTCTTTTAGTCACAGAATATTACATTGAGCATGACAATGTGGCTATTTTGAAATATTTTGAGTCTACTCTCCCTACTGCCCCATTATACTGTATTCTCTTTCCTAAACCAGCAGGAAAAATGATTGAGGATTTAAATGAAAACAGGTGAAATGTTTCCAGTCTTGATCAAGTTCCATTTTCTAAGCAGTGTTATTCTTTCCCAAGCCTGCAATTTGTGAATTGGTTTTCCACACTCCATTTACCTTACAGGCTGCTGCTGGAATTTCTTCCAGGAAGATTGGATAGGACAGAAGAGAATTTTTTTTTTTTTTAACCTGTAGTCTCATAGAATATGTTACTAACAATGAAAATAGTACCTGATAATTTAGAACCTCTTCTTAATCTTCTAATTTAAATTAAAAGTGTAAAGATAGCTTTTACTTTGATCATCTTTTTCCCATCTTCCCCCCACCACTACTTTTGATGGCTTTCCTTCAAGAGTCCTTTAAGAAATATATTCAAGAGTTTTATTAATCTTTTTGAATGCCATTTATTTTAGCTTGTACATGCACAAAGTATTAGATTCTATTCTATTTTGGATTGTCAAGTATATATGTCTAAAACTTTGAAAAATCCTAGTCCCTTGTTCCAGGGAGAACTAAGTTTGTTAATCTCAATAGGCAAAGGCTCTATTGGCAAAGCATTTCTGCATGTAAGTTAGCAATAAAAAATGTGAACTAAGAATTTTTTTCTAATTTGTAGAAACTATTAAAATGGCTAGATATTTGTTGTAGTATTTTTATCTGCTTCCTTTGTTCCAATCCAATTATTCTAGGTGCTTTAATATATGAAGTATGGTAATTGAACTCAGTTTAAATCTGCTATAGGCTGCTGCTTGAAATATTTCTTATCTTTGTCACATTTTAATGCCTGTGCCACTCTTTTACTTATGGTATAGTGGTTATTACCCAAGAGGTCACATAACAGTTTATCCTTTATCAGTGTGACCCATGTGTGAAATATGAGAACGACGATGTGACATTCTTGGCACCACTTTCACAAATGGCACAATTATTTTTCTTTGTTTGTTTTGCCCTCAAGGAATGTAGTTCATAATTTATGTCCAAATCAAATGGACAAATTCTCCCGTAGATGGTTACCTTAGATGAGTGGCAGTTGTATTATGATCCCTAAGTCCAATAAATAAAAGTACACAGCCTTTTTATTATAAGTCTGTTCCCACATTCTCTATATTAAATTTACTTTTGAATTAGAGTTCAAGAGGTGAAGGACATCGGATGAATCTCTTCCTTTCAGATGACCCACGCTTCCCAGCACCCATAAAATACCAATATTGTCAGGGAATTAGAAGGGAAGAGCAAAGCTTCTCAGCTCAGTTGTTAATTCAACAAGTTCAAGTGGTGACTTTAAAGGGAAGTATTTAGTATCCCAGTTTGCCCAAGTGACTTTTGCATCGATATAAAAACGCTCATACTTTATTATATCCTAGAAACTTTTTATGCTCATACTTTATTATATCCTAGAAACATTAATGTTATACTCAAGCTCACTGTCAACTGTGACCAAAATAATCCATACATAGAAGTTTTTATGATCATTGAATTTGGAACTACAGTAGAAACTCTAAAGATACCATAATTAAATTGGTAAGATATTGACTATACTAGTTAAGGCTCAAAGCAAAAAATCAGTAGGTGAAGAAAACCAGGGCATATTCTTGTCCTTCACTCTGTCCCTTGAGCATCTTTCTATAGTGTAGAAATTGTAATTTTTATAATTCTTAATTTCTTAATTTCTTATTTACTAATTTGGAAAAATCTTAGGCCTACCTATAACTTATTATCTCAAAAACACCTTAAATTTCACTGAAATCAATTATTGACCATCTAATGTCTGTTTTGTAAAGTAGTAAGACAGCACTGAAGTCTTTACTCTTTTCTTTATGCAGATATTCAAAGTTTTCAAGTGCTTTTCATATGCTATTCCAAGTTTTGACCATTGGCCTTCTTTTCTTATAAAGTACAATTTAGAGGTATTGGTATGTCATCAGTATTACTCAGGATTTTTCATTGGGATTTTTTGTAAATTAGATATAGTAACTTTTGTTTCATAATGCTTAAATTCTAACAATTATCTTTTCAAGTAAGGGCCATCTAAATGATCACCAAGTAAAAATATAAATGCTTTGCAAACTTTTCTGTCAATGTTATATATAATGATGCTTTGATAGTATGGGAAGTCAAAAACTACACAATGTAGCAAAATAACCAAGATAATTCCTAATAAAAAGAAATTGCCTCATGTTTTTCAAAGGACTAAACCATAAATGTGCTAAAAAAATGATGTATGTAAAAGTTGCATATGTAAAAAGAATGGCATTAAAAACAGCCTAGTCCTCTATCAAAGTTATCAGTGAAGTGTTAAGATCACTTTGGCAATGGCTTTTCATCTCACTGAGTCAGTGCCCAAATATTATTCATTGAATCATTTCCAATTAATGTTTTAAATGATAGGGCTACTACATATAGCATATATTTTTGATCTTATACTTACTTCTAGCATTCAGTTCTTAGACACATATTAAGATATTAGTGAATTAGGGTCTCTGCTATCAGAGTTTGCTCCCAAACTTATTTTGTAATGCAAAATTCCATAGACCTAGGTATGTATTTGAAAATTAAAATAGCAATGATTTCAAAAGTAAAACTTTGTCATTAGGTAAAGAAATCACTCAGTTGCTAAATACGATTCCTATTCCTGTGTAAATTACTACAAATTTAGCAACTAAAAAACAAAACCACAGTTCTGTAAGCAAAATTTTGGGGTTGGGTTCAGCAAAGTGAACATATGGACTCCTTGTCATGTGCACCTCTTCATCTTTGAAGCCAGAAATAATATGCCAAATTCTTAGAATTTCTTAGTTTTTTTTCTGACCTCTAGACTCAGATTTGTAGGCTCCTATGATTAGATCAGACCCACACAAAGTGTCTCCCTCTCTTTGAGTTACTGAGTTCTTCATTACATCTGTGAAGTTCTTTCACATTAACACCCAGATGAGTGTTTGGAAGTGAGAGAAGGTGTAGTATATACCAGTGTCAGTAATACTGGGAGCCGTCTTCCACTCTGCCTGACTCACTGCGTACTATGGTAACTACTAATAAACTAATGATCATTTCCAATGGTTCCTTTTTCATTTTTCCTTGTCCTGTGAGGAATTTAATTCTTTTCTGTGTCTCATACCATACAAGAGCCCTTTATGTTTAAGAGAGAAATTAATCATGCTATCTTCAAATAATTATTCTGCTCTTGGATCCCTAAAATCTTGAAACCATCATTAAGATATCCTCTTAGAACTAAAACCAGGGTACATGTATATACTTTGAAGCATGGTCTAAGTATCCATGTTGGCTCCTGTGGTTAATACTTCCTTTGTGAACAGGACCTCACAATTATAATTCTGATTAAAAATCCCCCAGTTTAACACCATTTCTAGACTTTCCATTAAATTATTAGACTTCTCTAAGACTGCTCCAGAACTGCATTTTCCAAATACATAAGCACTAGCCACATGTGGTCATACAGCACTTTCAATGCAGTTAAAACAAGTTGAAATATTCTACAGTGATAAAAAGTACAGTAGATTCTGAAGGCATAATGTGAAAAGGAAAAGTAAAATATTTCATTAATAACTTGTTATTTGATTACATGTTGAAGTGTTAACAATTTGGAAATAATGGGTAAAAAAATTAAATTTTAGATAATTAACTTCTATCTTTATTTGAATATGCCTCCTACTATATGTTATTTATGTAACTTCTTTCATTTTCTGTTGGAAATCCCTGCTCTAGCCTAGTCATCATGAAATTCTAATTTAATGGTGAGTTTTGTTACTGTTTTGACCCACCATAAGAACAGTGGAGTGAAAGCTTTCATATATTGACATAAGGATCTTCATTTTCATTAACTTCACTAGGTTATAGATGAGATTAGTCCAAAAAAAAATCTCTTTTCTCAAACTCCTGTGCATACCTATGTATTTGTACATGTGCCCAGATTTTATAAACTTCTACAGGACAAAAATACGATAATTAGGGTTTGCTTTAGAATTCTTACTATCGTCTACCTTTAAAATAAAAAATTACTCAGTTGGCATTATATTCTACAGACCCTCTTAAAATTCTGTTTCATAGGCAATATTGATAATAATTGTTTCAATTTCTGTATGCCATAAATAAATAGTATTTAAGCAGAAAGATTTAAGTGTACATAAAAGTTTCTGTTTTTATGCTTGTTATATATTAAGAAGGGAGTCAAAATTAATCCCCATATAGTTTAGGCCTCTATTGTATTAGGCCCTAAGTAAGTATCTTTTTTTTTTTTTCATATTTCCTATTTAACTAAAGGAATCTAATTTGCTGGGACCCCCTTCTGTGATGTGGTTACATAAAATGATGTGTAGATATTAGCTCAAATTGCTCTCTTTATGCTTTTTTCTTATTACCTCAGCACATTCCCTAACTAATCATTCTTTCATAAACATACAATTATTTTTGCATACTACGTATGTTAGCAGGAGCTAATTAACAGGGAGCACATTGATTTACCAGCAAAATTCCCTCACAGTGATTTTATTTTCAGCTACCATCCACTCTCAAACCTAAAGTGGTTTAGTTTCATTGTTATTTCACAGTAACTCAGCACTAAAGAATGAATGATAAGGAAAGGGAAACCCACCTCTAATAAACTTTGAGTGCTTGTAGCCATTGTAATTTTTATAGCATTCTGTTCCTTTGCTCAGAGAAAGCATTCCATATGCTTGAGTCATTTATGGAATAATTATAGTTACTTTTAGTAGAGTAAAAATAAAACAACAATGAAAACCTTTACCATAAAAAGTTTACTTGTTCAGGAAAAATTTTTTTTAATAAACAAAGTAATATCTATTTCCAAATCTATTTCTTTATTAAACTTCTGCACTTTAAATTCTAGAGTCCATATCCTAACTTCAAATCCCAGAATGGATACCTAAACTATTCTACATACCAGTAAAGACAGAACCAATGAGAGAACCAAAACATCAATTTTTGTTACTTCCCCAGGATTGTGTTGCTTTTTTTTTTTTTTCCAAAAATATCTCATATTTAGCTTGGAGTTTGTTTGCAGTACTCTAAACAAATTCTTTTATAGGTCTGTCAGGTGTACTGTGCTGTCACGTTTAATTTTCAAGACTGATGTATAAAAATACTTATCAGTAATACCATTTTATAAATGAGGAAACAGGCTGAGTAATTAAATTTCCAGGATATCACTTGGCTGGTAAGTGGCAGAAGGATTTGAGTTCAGCCATATCTGATTCCAAAGATCACATTTCTTCCTCTCTACCCAGCTGGTTTCCAAGTAGAACAGTTAAGAGATATTTTGTGATGAGGATGAGTGAATATTTTCAACCTATTTAAATGATTTCATCTACTGTCTTTCACTTAATCTTAGTTTTACCTATGAAACCTCCCTCTGATATTGCATTCTAGAATTCTACACCGTAAGATTTTGCTCTAATGATTGCAACACAATGTGATTTTTAAAAAATATTTTACATATATCAGTGACTTATCTAAGCACATATGAATAAATATAGTTATATTTTTAAATCATATCTAAACTGGGAGTTATTTATAAATTCTGCAGAAATTTGAAAAAAAATTGTTGTTCCCTATGAGAATCACTTCCCTAAGATCTGTCACCAATTCTATTAATACTCACATTTCTAAACTCACTTATCAAAGATATAAGTCAGAATCCAAATTTCACAGACGCTAAAATAAAAGACAATATAATGCAAACTTGGGTGAATATTTCTTCCTCACTAGTTCATACTACTGGTTTTGTGGGATTGGGCGCAGCTGAGAATAGTAATGATTTTTAAGTGGTTGAATATGAATCCTAGATTGTGTATCATATGGTTGTGATTGATGAGGATGAAAAGTGGCTTTCAAAAAAATTTAATAGATTAAAAACCATAAAAATTCTATATAATAATGGGGTACCCTATGATGTTTCTCCTAAGAAAAATTCGTTCTCTTACTGATATAAATACCATATTTTATTTTTAAAAGGAGAAAACAAAACAAAACAAAAAACCTCTTCTGTATATACAATACACATATTTAACAATATGTAGCCAATTATTTCATTTTATTTTCATGTCAGGCATTGTTTGTGGTAAGGCACTGAGAAGAGAACCAATAGAAAAATTAATGAAAACCATAGTATCATGAAATTGTATATAGTGAAAAAATATTCAATGTCAGTTTCTAATCATACACTTGCACAAGTATTTATTATGAGGCAAATTGCAAATGGGTTGTATGATAAGGAATGATAAGGGAAGTACAACAGAGGCACCTGTGATTTTGACCTGAATAACTGGATGAAAGTTGATGCCATAGAAAGATACAGGATGTAGTATAGCCAAGGAGATTCAGAAGGAGAGGGTGGAGGCAGGAGGAAGTCAGCTAACTGCAAAGTCTGGAAGCCAAGTAAAGAAAGTGTTTCCAGAAGGAGCTTGGGCTTACACTTAATGCCGATAGGGAAACAGATATTCACCGTCTTATTTGATGCAATTGAGGTGATATGTGAAATTTGAAAAAAAAATGAAAGCAGTTTTCTTTGGAATATAAGGGATAAAATGGATAAGTGTGTTAACATAATAAGCAGAAAAGACAGAAATGGGGACAATTTGTATAGAGAGAGCTATTCAAGTGCTTCCTCCAAAGGGAAGAGAAGAAAGACTCAAGGATCTTTGTTTATTTTGCTTACATTGGGAAGCATTATAATGTGTTTTTAAACTGATGGAAATGATTCAAAAGAAAGAAAATCTGTATTTCAGAAGATAATGGCAACTTCAGGCCAAATTTTTAGTACACAGGTGGAGAAGTTGATCATCAAAAGGAGTGGGGATTATGCCTCCATTGTAACTAGAAGTGAAGTGGTGAAGATGTAGGTAGATAGGGGATTTGATGGTGTGAAAATGTGTAAATTCTTAGCATCCTTTTAAATGAGAACATTGCCTAGAACAGAATGAGTGAAGCAATACTGGAAATTCAAAGAGAAGATTTGAAGTAGTTCATTGCACTACTTCACTGGAAATTCAAAGAGAAGATTTGAAGTAGTCCTTTGCACTACTTCGGAAAGGGACATCATCCTAGAAGCATGGTAGTATCGCTAGGCAGTACTAAGGGTCCTTTTGAGAGATGCATTCACAGATCAAAATGAAAGATTGTATTTTGTAAAGTCATATTATGATTATTTAGATGTAGGGATGGCTCCTTGGACATTTGGGTTTAACTATGAACAAAATTTTACCATTTGAGTACTCAAAAAGGAAGAAGAATCAAGGATACATAATATATGATATTTATGGGATGTGAATAGTACAAAGGGTCATAAAAATAAGTTGAGTAAGGAAGGAAGTTGGCATGTAAGGGAGGCTAGTATACAATCAAAACATGATAGGCTCAGTAGATGAAAGACGGTTGGAGTAGAGATACTGGGGCAGGTGAACTGAAAGGTGAGATGCTGCTTCTCTGGAAGTAGAGTACTTTAATCATTATTGTCGAGGTGATATTACTGGTAATGTAAATATTTGGTATTGTCAGTGAGAATGGTTAGATGGGACTATTGGAAATGAGTAAGCAAAGAATTGGGAAGGATGGAGAGAAATGGGAAGATTCAACAAATTTTTCAAACTAAAAATTGATTGCTAGTCTTGCTGCTTAACTGCTTAACTGTGAAATAATTAGGAGAAGAAAATGTTAATAACTATGTCTGGGCTTCTGAATTGCAAAATTGAATGGATGAGAGTAACATTAACCAAGATACAACACAGCAGGGGGTGAAAAATTTGTCCTGCGTTTAGATTGGATGTATTCAATTTGTGATGACTTTGACACATTCAAGTGATGCTAATTGGAAAATTTAATAAAAAGATATACAAACATAGGGCAGAACTGAATTGGAAATATGAAAATTCAGAAAACTGAGAGCCAAGTGTCAATCTCTTGTGATTTTAGACGGGAAGCAGAGGAGAAAGAGAAGTAGTTGAAGATGGAACAATATCAGAGAAAGATATTTTGAAGAAGGGTGATATTTGAGTGTGCTTTGGAAGATATAATAGAGTATGAAAGTTTGGGGATAAAAAGAAGGAAGATATCATCATTATAGCTGTTTCTTGAAAAAGCTAAAGAAATCAGAGGGAAAGAAAATATGAAAGTCTTTTTTAGCTCAGAGATTAAAAGACCCCTCATTACTGTTTTATGAGCAGAAATTAAGTCATGGAGAGAAAAGGTACAGATGGGATTCCTAGCTGCCATAGAAAGGCTGGGGGAGGGAGTTTTTCTTAATGCCATATATCCTATCTGAATCTAGAGCTAAAGTCATCTTACAATAAGGGAAGTAGATATTTCTTAGTGGGCATATGTGAAGAGAGGGATGGGCTGGAAAATGAAATTCAAATATAAACTGTGCTAATTTTCACATTTAAAATATTCTGACATTAACTTGCAAATCATCAATAATTTGCACTCTGTTACTTTACATGAACCCAACTTGAAAGTCACCCATTTTATTTTTCCATGGAAAATAACAGGTTGTGGTTAGCTATCAGTGACTCTGAACTCATTAAATTAGAAGACTGTTAAATATATAATCAGAATCTAACAGCACTTTGTATGTGTTCTGAGAAATTAACAGATTTCAATACCTGTAGTGTTAATTGCGAAAAGCTGATATGTAACAATTACTCTAAATTACACCATTACTGCAAACATCATCAATTGTGCAATTGTGCAGGTACAGAACATTGGTAAAGCATTGAGTTGTGAAAAAATTTTCCTATATCAATTTTTTTAAAATGCTCTCAAGAAAAGGAATCATGATGGAAAATCCCTTGCTAATAAAACTACTTTGGCTTTTGAGTATACTGCTATGACTAGGTGGTTCTTATCTTAGCAAATTTGTCCCATGTATCTTTCTTTGACCACCAGAACAAATAAAAGTAAAATTTATCCTCCTGATGATCAAAGTTCACCAGTCATATTTTTTGATATTTTTTCTTCTTCCAATATTTTAAATATTACTGTAATATATTTAAAAATGAATTTTTAAATTACAAAAGTGATATCTGCTCAGTGCATTAAATTCAGGTGTATATCTGTATGTCAGTGCTTCTGCAAATTTATCTACATATAGTAATAAGAAGTTTTGATTGTATACTAATAAGGAACCATACTCCTTACATCATTCAGAAACTTATTTTACTCACTTAATTATATACATTATGAACAACCTTCCAGATCAGTATGTAAAACTCTTTCTTTCTATAGTTGAATAGTATCTCCTAGTATCAGTGTACTATCAATCCTCTATTGAAAGACAGGGTATTCCTATTTTTATGCCTTTTGTAAAGTATGAAATAAATAGCTTATATATGTGTTTATCTAACAATATGAAATATGTTTTAGCTGTGTAAAGATACATGAAAAGTATTCAATTTTATTCTTAAAATTAATTGCTATTTAAAAAGTTGAATAGAAGGCACAGTAAAATTATAGAACTTAAACAATGCTTGAGTTAAAAATAATATGTTATAGTCTTGCTATAAATTATGTAATTTTACAAGTGATTGCATTCTTTCAATCCCATCAAAACATGGCTGCAAATTTATCGCCAATAGTTGCTGAGGACTACCTGATTTACAAAGGTATTCTAATGAGTTTTTAACTTCATTTATGTGCTGATAATCATGCTACAGATAGGACTAGATGGATAAAGAAGTTAAATTCATCCTCTTTCAAAGTTCATACATTTATTGTTTGATTTTAAGAAATCTGACATGGTCAACTATTCATATAGAAATCTTTAATATTTTAACAATTGACAGCATGCCTTTGATCCCAGATTGTTTTCAAGAAAATAGTAAGTAGAACTTCTAGAATTATTTAGTAATAACGAGCCTAATCCTTATATGAAATACTAAGTCTAGGTGGTGGTTTGGAAGATTACATCTTTTTTTCACTTCTGCTCTTTCTCTTTCTCTCTGTCTTTTGACTTACTATGCACATACATTGTTACTTGATGACAGGGGACAACTGGCGTGATTTTTGCAAGATGTACCCACTGCATAACAATGTTGTGTTCCTTGCATTTGTTTGGTTTTGGCTATTTGCAAATAGGACTAATAAACTTTGTGATCTTAAAATGCACTCAAGAAGAAATGGTAGAGTTCTCCAGAAACTAACTCATTGCCGGAGGGTGAAACTAAAGCCCATCAATCCTTATCTCTTGCTCTCCTTTTTATTTGCTGGAAGAGAAACAGACTTTGCATGAACACAACTGGAATGAAAATAAATAAAGAGGAACCATTTATCTGGATAATAGTCCAAATGGAAATATAAAGATATAGAATCTGAAAAATTAAAAGAGAAGAAGAAAGTATAAAGATCAGTCAGGAAACTTAAAAGGAAATACTATGCTTACTCTATATCACACTTAATATGATTTCCTTAATGACCATTTACAAAACAAAGAAATCTTCAGATATCATCTCCTGGATGCCCATAGCATCCTGAGCTGAATGATAATAGTATACATAATTTTAATAATAAAAAATAGTAAACAACGAACAGATTGAAAAATTAATATTCTAGCTTGGAATAGAATGTTTCATGTAGATGTGGGTTTTTTTTCTTGGTAGTAATGATTTCTTTTGCATGTAAATGAAATGGTTTCAGGCAAATTGTGATGTTGACTTGGTATTATATTATTTCAATGTTGTTCGAATTGGCTTAGGTTGGATTTTTTTTTTTCTTTTACATTATCTGGAGGCTGTGAATCTGTATTCAGAGCATCTGCAGAATCACAACATCTTCTAGGCATTTGGTTTTGAAAAAAATAAGTTTCTCCACAATTAGAAATGTGTTCTAATTAGGGGTTGGGTGTTTATATAAGTTTAAAAAGAGTTATATTACTAAACATTGTTATTAGATGCTTTAAAATGTGACTTAGGAAATCTGGTCACAATAATCCTCCCCTAAGACTATAAAGAGCAATCCATTCCACATTGAAAACATTATTTAAAGTGGAGTTCAATGACCAAGAGCCTTTGTGAAAGGAGGGTTTGTTTGTCTTTTCTCCAAGTCTTCTGTGGAGAATTTTTAAACAGAGTAGACAGAAAGCCTTACCCCCTTATTTTTTCCCTTGGTTTACTTCCAACCGACCATGGACCTAAAACTTAGAAAAAATTGATATGTAGAGTTTGCCAAGTTAAAAACTAATGAAGAACTCTGTTTTCTTTATTAGTAATCCAATATATATCTGCCTAAGTTGCCTAAGTTAGACGAGCATCTTACTATTTTTTAATCCTAGTAGTATTTGGAAATGAATAAGAATTAACATGCTGTCCAATACAACATATTAAAATTCCACAGATCAGAAACTGTGCAACTGAGGAAACTATGCAGACTTCTATTTAGTGTTACTTATAAAAGTATAGGGCACTTCCTCCCACCTCAATGCCCTTCCCTAAGGAGTTCATTTGAGGCTGACATAAAGCCTAGGCTAATGACCAAGATGGTGTGAAAGTGAAACAAACACTGCAAGCACCAGGTCTATTAAATGTTAACTATAAGGAGAAGAGCCACTCTTTTCATTTTTTGTCTTTAAAAATACAGACACCTTGAAATAATGTATTTCATGGTTAAAAGCAAAAGAAAAAGCGGGGGGGAGTAGAAATCTTTTCACAAACACTCTTAATTATGACCTTATTTGGCTATAAGTCAAAACAAACAATCAAACAAAAAACCTTGTAACTTCAAAAAGTACTATTTATTATTCTTTTGCATAACAAAAGCCTGGAAGTATGGAAGCTGTAACCTTGAGATTCATGGTACCATGACATCCTAGCCTGAATCTATGTCAATTTCTTATTCTTTCTGCTTTGAAGGTACTAGGGGCAGCAAGTCCAGGTGTTCCATCCAAGGACAGAGATGGAGGGTGGCTCCATCTGCTTTCCCAGAATTCCTCCTGTGACATTTGCTTTCCTTTCTGCATCTAGGAATTTGTTTTATGTTTACAGCAACATGCAGAGAGACTCTAGAAGTCATTTAATTTTTTAAAACTCAGTAGGTTGGAAGTTGTTAGGAGGTACAGTATTAGGAATGGCAGTTGGGTTATTCAACCAGTGGCTTTGGCACACTGTGGTGGGGTTGAAGGACACACCAAACTACAACAGGCAAATGAAACAAAGCAAAACAAAAAACTTGTCTGAAAATCAGTTTCACTGCTTTTAGGAAGAAATATTATCCACTTGCCAGGAAGTCAGGAATAAGAAATTGTTGAAAACATATCAGCATTAGTTCAGAAAAGCAGTAGGTAAATAACTTATATTCTTTTCATTACAGGTATTTTAGAGTTCTGTTTTATTGTTTAAAAATATATAGGAACCTCTGAAATTGTTGTAGGATTTGTGTCCTTTTAAGAGTTGTTTTAAGTAAAAAGTAGTAAATGTTTATATAAGTAAACTGTTCATTCAGTTGTTTATTCATGCAGCAACTCTGTATTTAGTCTCTGTATTTAGTGCTTCTTTTCATAAAATAAAAAACTAGGCTTCAGAAGAATTTACAGATGTCTGTGACACAATTTCAGCACTTGAAAGACATGTGAACTGGTAAAAATAGAAGTACTAATATTTTACCTTTAAGCTCTGAATATACTTGCTTGCTTATCACTATATAGATAAAAAGATTGTTGATAACTCAAATCTAGGAAGTAAGTGTTACTAGGAAACTGAAGAATGTAGTAATTGAATCCTGACTGTCTCCTTCAAATGGAGAACAGAGAACTAGGAGGAAACCCCTTTCTCAGTTCATCCGACTATTAAGTGTGGATTGAGGTCACTGACTCCCCTGGACACAACTGGAGGTCTCCTCTGCAGGAAACAAGGTGTCAGCAGGGAAAAGTAAGTAGAAAGCACATCATCTGAGTAAAGAGATATATTTCTTAAGGACAATTCCTAACTTCCTCTTTGTAAGTATTTTATTAAAAACCATTTAAGACAAGGATTTGGAAATCCAAAGTATAGTAAAAGCAAAATGAAAGTTGCTTTATATATAGGATTGTATGTAAAGAAAACAAGCCATTACCTAAAATATATATATATATATATTTATACATACACATACACACAAATGTGTGTTTATATCTATTTATCCAGATTGCAGTATACATATGATTTTAAAAATTATATTAAAATAGCCATTCATAATTATTAAGTAGACATTTTTGATATTGTATGATAGTTTTAAACTGTGAAACCAAAAATTCATCTGAGCTCTTAAAAATCCTTGTTAAAAGAAAAGTACTTTCTGGTTTCAATACTATACAGGTACAGAATCATAGGAATAGAAATTCATAGGTAAATTGTCTATATACTTAGGAAGGTGTCTTTAAGCATGAGAATGTTTACCTCAAAGTTAAGAGTATAAATTTATATACCTCTTCAAACATTGCAAAAAGCAAACGCCCCTGTATTGGTTTAAGTATTGCTCTAAGGAGAAGGAAGTAATTAATCTGAAACTACCAGAAATTTTTCTCAGAAGCTAATCCTACAAATAAAAGAATCAGTATTTACATATTGGTTTAATGGCAATATCTCTACTGAAATAATTTTGTAACACATATTCAATGAAATGTGACATTCACATGTTAAACTGTGGAAAAAGTTATTTTAACATATGAAAACAAGTCAAAAACATTCAAGTGTGCTTAAGAAGGAGCATACATTGTGCATCTTTTGCTTAAACACTTGCACTTCTGACCATATTTAAATGGAGTAGAAGAATCTTGAGATTTAATCAGAGGCAGAGACACTGCAACACCCTATGTCACATCAAATAAAAACTGTTACTGTCAATAATGTCAACCTCTGAGTCTGACCCAGATCATTTTCATTGGCTCAAAAAGGAAAAATTGTGTCATGTTTATAGAGCAGGCAGAATTCTGGGTCAGAATAGGCACAATTTGCAAGAGACTAAAAAGAGGGAAAAAAATCTCCTAATGTAGCTATCCTTGCCCTAGGCAATAACCCTTAAGTGTCTTCTGGGGATTTTAACATTTCCTAGTGTTTCAAGGTCTCCTGTTTCAAATCTGAACTGTTTTAGGAAGACTGAACAGAATGGTAGTGAAGTAAGCAGTGTCACTGGGGTTAGGTACCGCTTGTCATTCCTTTCTTAAAGGAAAACCTTGTTTTATGTTTCTAAAAAATCCTCCTAGCTTTGTCTTCACTAAGAAAATAAAATGAAACTAAAAGAACAATGCCATCTCTAATCTTTATACCCAAGAATATAAAGGACTTAATAAACTTAAACCATAATGAATACAGCAACAGAGAAAATGATAAAAGATAATTAAAATATTAAGATATAAGTAAATATTAAATCAAAGGATCTATGAGAATCCCCTAAATAAATTGAGGCACATTTTGTATTCTTTAAATATATATAGTGAAGTGAATATATAGTGAATCACATACAATGAATATATCTGATTAATGTTGTATACTTAATGAAACATTTCTAATGAAACTTTTTAGAAACAGACAATACATCTGAAATAGTAATGTGCCTAAAAATTCAAGAGACCTTTTTAGTATTAACAACTATTCATATTTGACTTCATCCAAGTATCTTTAACTTTTCTGAGTTTTTTTCCTTTGTTTTTAGTATGGGTTTATAAGATCTGTGTTGAATAGTTATGAGGAAGCTATATAATGCGTGTAAAAAGAATTTTTAAATTATGGAATATACAACTACTGACAATTATTAGAATGAAAAATGTACATTTTATCTAAATTATTTAAGTTTAAAGGTAGTACATAGGACCAAATAAAATTTTGGTTTATTTCTATGAAAGGAAATAATTTCCATAACAGCATGAAAGTTTTTGTCATTTTATTTTTTTCATTATTTCTGATTTAAAATGAAGTGAATAACCCTACATGTGCTATAAAGCCCAGGGGAACCTGTCAACGGGGGCTTCTTTTTTGAAGAGAAATTTTTGCTGTGTTCCAAATGCCTACATAATTAATGAAATGCTGAAATTTTCATATTTTCAAAGTTGTATTCTTTGACTCATTTGGCAATTGTGATAGGTTCTAAGTATTTCAATAAAATGTCAACAGTTTTTGATCAACTATGTATTTCTTATAGCAAGAGTAAGTTAGGAAACATTGAATATGTCCTTGAAGATCCATGTAACCTCTGGTTAATGGAAGCTTCATGGTTTTGTTTTTATTAGTATAAGGTTTTCGGAAGAAAGACACAATACAGGATAAGAGTCAATGTTACCTAATTATATTTTTAAAACAAAAATAGGTTTACAGAGAACCATCACTTTTGACCACAAATTATGGAATACACATTTAAGTTGCATATATATTTATTTATTAGAGAAAATAATTTATCTTTCCAACAAGTAAAATTTACTGTATTACTAGACACTCTTGCATGAGTGTATATGGACACACACACACACACACACACACATATCTTTGTATCTCTATCTGAACATACATATCTGAAGATATATATATATATATTTAGCTCAGAGTATCCCAGGCAAAAGATTCCCTTATATTGGGCTAAAGATAGGATAAAAAAATGGATGTATTGATCACACAGTAACTCTTGAGAGGGAAGAGGTACTATCAATACTTTGACTATATAAACTGAGGTTTCCTGGCCAAAAAGGGATATATGATTCACTTAAGTTTAAAAATATTTGACTTAATAATAGTATTAAGTGTGTTCTAAATTCATCAGAGCTCACAAGTATATGAAAGACTAGGTAGTTCTCTACCATGTTTTCTTTGCATTAGTTTTGGTGAAGAATGAATGGGTTTGTATTTAAACTGAGTTATATCATAGAAGCACTACACATATTGGAGGCAGATTCTAATGGAAATTGAGATTAGTCTGAATCCAAAATGTTTTTCTGCCACAATCACTATAAGGAAAAATCATACAGAGTTTGAAATTAACACCAAAGAATAATGTTACACTATTTTAACATTTTTTGAGACTTGCAAGTTTTATGATACAAAAATTGTGTTTAAAAAAAATTGCTGCACTGAATTTATCTTACTACCATGTTGCTTTTATTGGCCTTTACCTCCCACATCCGTAAAAGATACACACACACCCATTTTCAGTTTAACCTTTAGGGCCTGTAAATAAATAGTGAAGAAACTCTAAGTCTGACCCAATGAATTCTGAAGACCAGTTTTCAAATTATTTAGTACCATATGAACTTTATAAAGTGAAAATTTATGATTTAAAATCAATGCTATTAGTTGCAAATTATATACCAACAGTGTACTGTAGGACTACAGGTTATTTTCTTTATCTTAACTTGAAGATTATTCTGTATTAAAAAATGAAGAAAAAACACTTATAAATGTAATTGGTCTATTATTTGGTGATGGATTTGCATTACCTTTAAAAAAATCTATCTCATAAATTTAAATTCTTGGCATTGACTATTTTAGTCAAAATACTGGTTTTACAAATTAAAGCAAAGAGCAATGTTGTTCATTTTTAAAGGATAGCCAGCCACTAAAGTAAAATTGAAAGGGCATAACAAAATATTTTTGAAGAAATGTTTGAGTTTTAATCATAAATAATATTGACTTTAGTACACTTTTTTTGTGGTCTTATATCTGGAAGGAAACAGTTCAATGAAGGAAACTATTTGAATTTTTATTAAAATGACTTGTCATGTATTTTCTCACATCTTATATTCCTTAGTGACATGAACAACATGTTTAAATACAGTAACGAATGACAACAATATGTGTTTTAAATGAATAATATAGTTTGGAAGATACTGCTTTTTATAAGGTAATTGCATTCAAGGAAATAGAATATTATTGTTTCTGAAATGAAATTATGTGCTTTTAAATAAATTAGCAAAGTTCATTCGTGATTCACAATCCTTGTGATATTATTTCCTTAAATGGCAGGAGGATATTGATTTCACTATACTCTTTCCAAATCACAGAATAAGGTAAACCATCGATTGATAATATCTCTTAAGTCAAGAACAAACTTGACACTTGAACTATCTTATATGGGGGGCGGGTACCATTTTAAATGGAAGATCAAAGACAAACCAGTCACCAAACACTAACTCTTTTAGATAAACAATTATAGAGTAAATCCAGATTGCTTAGTAATTAATTCCTCTGATATCACTAGTGTCTAATCTGAGCCACTTGGAGATTTCTTTGACACACAAACTAAGAGAAAAAAACTCTCAGAAATAGCAGTCAGTCTGGAAGGGAGGTATAGCAATTGAAAGACACAGTTTTGGTAACTGGTTATCTCAGGTCCTCATGAAAAGTTAAGCATTTGCACTTATAAAGGGGAAAAAGAAAAGTAGGCCTCTACCCAACACCTGCAAATATCTAGGAATTATCAAAATTGAGGGAAGTAAGAAATGTGTAAATAGGATCAACTTTTTCAGATTAACTTGGCTTATGGAACATTAAATTAATTGTAAGAAGTATACTGGTAATTAAATGTCTTGGGCATATTAAACTATAATGAATAGAAATTATATGCAGAAGAATGCTTATGGTGAATATGAACAGGGAAGAGTAAAAGGATATCTTAACTGAAAAAATACAAGTAAATATTTGAGCAAAAAGTGAATAAAATAAATAAAATAACCCTTGTTATAAAACTAAAGTTTTAGATAATGGTTTAGATTTTTCTTGTATTTTTCTCAAATTGAGTGAACTTTTATTTCCAAAGAAATATACATTATAGAAAATTAAGAAATATATATACGTAAACATATAAAAATGAGTGTCATAGTCCTACTACCAATAACAACTATCTAGTGTTGTGTTTGATATTAACCTACATCCATACATCTACAAGCACATATGCAGATATATGAGTAATTTTTCCCATATTAAGTTCTGACTATTCTGTAACCCAATCTTTTCAATTTATGGTCCATGTCTTCCTATGGCAGCAAATATTCACCCCATCTGTTTAATTATCCATATTCAGACTTCTCAAGTTATCCCCAAAATGACTTTATAGCTAGTTTGTCCAAGCCAGGATCCAATCCAGGACCACCCTTCATGTCCCCTTGTTATTTATGTCTGTCAAGTCTTCTTAGTCTGGATCATTCTCTTTCCTTATCACAATCACTTACTTAACAGAACTTGTCCTACTATCTCCTTCCTTGATTTTATTGTCTTCTTTGTGGTTAACTCTTTTTTCCAAGAAAAAATATGTGAGCATAGGAAGAATTTGGCCTCTGAAAATGTTCAACTAGATATTGACCTGTGATCTAGAGGTACAGAAATGGAGTTCCTCATTTCTTCAGGTTATTTGTAACTCCACCATTCTCCCAGAGTCATGAGAGAAAACAGTAAAGAAATCTAAGTCAAACATAGGAACTGCTGTGGAAAAGTATCAGAAGTAAATATTAACTAGAAAAACAGCAATTACTGTCTATTGATTTTGAATGCTGATTTTATTACTGTGATCAGCCTCATAAGTAATGACATGACAGTTAATCTCTATCCAAATTAGATGAAATGAATGGGGGTCTCATTTTGTTCTATTGGAAGCTGTCCTTAAAAAGCAGTCAATTAACAAAGAAAATCATGATAGATCATGTTTAAAGATTTACTGTGACATTGACACTGACATATATATGTGTGTATATAATATATATATATATGCTTATATGTATTCTCATAAATACATTTAAATATTCTTTTACAAAATAAGGAAGCCGAGAGTTTAGAGTTTGGTCTAAATCATCTACAGTTAACAAAATGTTGATTACTATTCTTGATTATACATAAATCCTTTGCAAAAAAATGGGTTAAGGAACAAAAAAATACAGTTCTTTATGCAGTAATATCTTTTCAGGAATACGTTAGGTACTTGTGCTTAAAACTATGCCTTTGCTTGAAAATCTGAAATATTTTCTGAAGTACATATTTATCTGGCATGTCCAAAACTTCAGTGTTACACACACAAAAATACATCACAATGATGAGTTTGTGTCTATACTATAGTTTAATTTTACCAGCATAGATTTTTATAACTTTAGAAAATCCGATGTAGGAAAACCTAGTTGAATTATAGTGACATTTCAGTATGCTTTAGTACTTTAAGCTGTCAGGAAACAACCTTTAGGATGAACTACTTTTTTAGATTTTTCTGCAGTTTTATTTGACAATATAACAGCCATAATCTTTAAAAGACATGACTTCATTTATAGAAGTAACTACACAGATTTTTTTTTTCAAGATTTCTTTAGAATTCCAGAGTTTTATTTAGGATCATCTACTATCATTGTTTCTGATCTATTTTTGAACGAAAGTTTATTTTGCAAGTGTAAGTAATTTTTTTCTAAGAAAATGTAACTGTGTAGAATAGGTTCTTCTAAAAATAGGAATGTATGCTATAAAATACTTTAGAATTTATAAGTATGCAGGGAATTCTTTTTTTTTTTTTTTGATATTGTAAAGTCTTCCCAGTCAAATATTTACTAGATGACCTCTATGTGTTTTGCTCAAGGTTATTTGTTATGGCATATGGAATTAATATATTTCAGGACTCTGCTTTATTCTAGAACAAGAGTTAAAAAATGTGACTATTACCCTTCAAGTAAGGAAATAATTTACCTAAGAAAAGAGTAAGAAGTGGTCAGCTTCAAAATTATATCTCTGTTAAAAACACATTAGAAAAACATTTTAAGAACAAAAATTTCTAGCCTCTTCTGAATGCCTCCTTGGTAATTGTTTACATTTTTGTGATATTTAATGTGCAGATGCAAATCTCTTTTGTGAACATAGGATGCTTAGACACACGTGATTATACTACATAGTCCTGTCATTCTCACTCTGAAAATGCTTGACCCTCTTCTCTTTCTCCTGCACATTATTCTACCTGTGTTGTCCTTATCAAAGTTTCAAATTGCAGTTTTGGCAATAACAACTGTCTTATCAGTACCCTCATACTCCAAAGGTGTGGGGGTTCACGTGCCTCCAGATGACTCATTTTTGCTTTGGAGAAGCATTCTCTACTGGAATTGATGTTGGCAGATAATTGACAATGTCAAGAGACATTACTGTCACTGAAAGATGGGTATTCTGGTGTCTAGTAGATAGAGACCAGGGACATACTGCTAAACTTCCTAAAATGCAGAATAGTGCCCATGACAATCTATTATTTAGCCCAAAAGGTTAATAGTGCCATGTTGGGAGCCTGCTTTATAGACAATGCTGAAAATAAAAGTATGTGTCACAATAATAATATTAAAATGTATTTTCCACTTATTCATGGATAATAATAAAATTAAAATAACTTAAAATGTTCCCATGCCAATATCTTAGCATATCGTCTACATTGTAACCAAATTTTTTCACAAAATGGCGGGTTGTGGCTGCTTAGTTGTATGTGCATGATTTGTTATTTAAAAACAAAACAAAACAAAAAGTTTTGCTTGAGAAAAGATTTGTTACAGTACTAAAGCATTTTTATTGATTTTTATTTGCATTTCTTCTAATTGACCATATTTATGCAATGTGGATAATGTCTTGCATGACAGATCTTTTCTCTTCTTCTGTTTTTTTTTTTTTCTTTCTTTCTTTCTTCATATGTTTTCTTTTTTTTTTTTTTTTTCTCATTCTGGTTGGCAGAACTCCCCTAATTGCTGCTGGAGTCATTGGAGGTCTCTTCATCCTGGTCATCGTGGGTCTGACCTTTGCAGTTTATGTTAGAAGGAAGAGCATCAAAAAGAAAAGAGCCTTGAGAAGATTCCTGGAAACAGAGGTGGGGTGTTCATTATTTCCGTTTATATGTTTAGGGATTTCCAATTGAATTTAAGAGAATTGGATGCTAATCAGTTTTTTAATGCAAGTGAATGTTCTGTTTCCGATGACAGCTCCTATTTTTTATATAAAGCTGAACAAGAATCATAGTATATAGTAGTAGTAGTCAAGGTAGTTTCATGGCTTGAAGAGATTAGATGTCAGAGATCCAGGATGTATGGCATTGGGGAAAAGACGGATCAGGTTTTGGGGGTGGCGCTTGCCATTGGCAAGACCTGGGTAGAACTTTCTCAATGGCAGAACTAGAAAAGTATCTGACTATAGGATGTCAGTGGCAGAACTAGGAACACACTTGAAAGTATTTTCGAAAGAATTTTTGAAAGAGTTTTTCTGTTTCAAAACACAAACAGATAGGTAAACAATATGTCCTTTAATTAGCATCTTAAATTGATAACCAAAGATGTCATTATACCAGCAGTGAAAGACTATACTAACAGGATAAAGCTTAGTGTTGTTATTGCAGAACGTACAAAATAATTTATGAGGTGCATTTAATATTATGCATGGTGGTTACTATGAATATGTAAATTACCCATAAATTATTATAATTTCCTTTACATTGCCACGCTGAGTTCTCTAGCATGCAGATTTCACTGTACAAGGAAGTGGGGCAGGGGAAACAATTACAGAAGACTCTGCACTACCAAACCATTCTCAACTCCACCTACCTCTTTTTCCAGATCCCCATAGCAGTGCCCACCTGAATAATTCGTAGCAATTCTGCTTGGAAACAGGCTACAATGGATTTGTTTTCTCTTTCATGTCAATGTGACAATCTGACTTTTCCTCTTAACCTTAACAGGAATGGGAATATTCATTCTTTTATAAATTTCTCACACTGCTACTGATTTCAATTTTAGCTCTTTTCCTTCAGAGGTTCAACCTAGATAGAAGAATCATGTGAAATGTCTATTTACAAGACTAAGCACACTGTGAAGTAGTTTCCTGAAACTTTCCAGCTACATTGAAAATAATACTTTCTAAAGATTGGACTTATCTAAACTAAAATAAACTTTCTCCTCAATGCACTTACTTAAGCAAAATAAAGATAGTCAAATACAAACCTAAGAAGACATAGTAGTAATATGTACATTAACTGGATAACTACTTTCAGCCATGTATATGTGAATGGAAGGTAGGAAATAACACATATGTTATACGAGTTTCAAATTAAGTAGGAGGCTGCAAGCAGATAGAATTCCCCCTCATGGGCAGCTTGGGGCAGTTGGTGAAAGAATTCTGAAAAATAAAGTAAACCAGAGTTGGAAGGGAACTCAAGGCTTCTAACGGCAGTGGATATTTAGGAGAAAAATTTTCTTAACCATGTGCAAGGAAGTCTTATTATTATGCAAAAAGTAGTAATGCTTTATTTTTTTTAATGCAGTGCTAAGAATGTCTGTCAGATTGTCATCTCCTTGCTAAATCAACATGTGCTGATTGGTTTCATAAAAAGATTTTATTTTGTAAAGAAATTTATTGCTTAGGACCAAATTATTTTACACTTGCCAGTTAGGTGATTGTAGAATTCCCATATTTTTCTCAGTAAAATAAATAATTGTGATTTTCAACCCCTATCTAAATAGAAGAGAAATTCTTCAGAGGATCAATTTAAATCTTTAAATACCAAAGTTATAACATTCCAACGAAGTGGAAAGGTCTTGAAAGGATAATATATTGTTGGAATGCACTTAAAATTGATCTACTTTCCCAGATCATTTTGCTCCAGATTGTCTTTCTTCTATTATATGCTTAAAAGTACAAAAGCACAGTCTTTTAGATATATTATAAGCTTGATGCTTTGGTAAGTGATTTGATTCAATAATTACTATATTAATGAGACATGATCCTATCCTGTTAAGAATTACAGCTTTAGTGCCTATAATATGTCAGAAAATGTTTCAGAATTTTCCACAGTGCTGTCCCATTTCATCCATTATCAGCCCTCTCAGATGATTATTGCTATACCTATTTCACAGATGGGAAATAAGGGGCTAAGAGGAATAAATTTCCTTTTAAGTCTGTGAGTAGCAGCACTAGTATATAGTCCCTCTAAATTTAAACTCAGTGTTCTTTCTACCATATCACCTTTGGTCATGAAATGAAAATATGCTCCTTTTAGAGGAATAGTATTCAGATTTCTAGAAAAATAAGTTTGTATAAAATTTGAAGTGACACCTAATATAATTGTAACTTGACAATTATAAGCAAAATGTATAGAGTAAACATCTTAGTTGAAACTGTGCACTTTAAAAAATAAAAAATTTATTGCTTGGTATATGCCAAAACATATATATTTTATCTAGATCAAAGTGCTGAAACTCCCTCCCCAATTTTGCATATGATTTTATATGACTTTTGTATGTAACTTGTAAAAGTGATTCATAAAAATGACTCGTCATACACCTGGTGTGTGTATTTACATCTACTAAATAACTCCCTCTAATATAGTTGTCCTCAAGTGAAGGGAATCTGCTGGAGATTTTTTTCCACATTGAACAAATAATTTAGTGATTTTTTTTCTGAGACTTTTAAAATGCAACTTCAATGTAATTATAAGCAGATTAGTTATCAACCTATTAGAAAATAACCTAAATTTATTGATAATTTTAGCATGTTCTTTCTAAAATTCTTGCTACTGCTACATTTACCTATATTCAGGACTCTGTTGTCCCGCTAATTAAGTAGGCCATCATGTTCACAGAAGCATGATAATAATACCCATGCTGGAGGGCCACAGTGTACTTAGTCTTGTAAATAGACATTTTGAAATACTGTGGTTGTTTCAAGACAATTTGAGTAGGAGTAGCCCTTAATTATTTCCTTATGCAGAGAAAAAACAGGCTATTTGTCTTTGTTTAAAGTTTAGTTCCTTAGCTTAAAAATGAAAAGAAAAAAGAATCCTACTTTTCTTACTTACTTTTTGCCTCAAACATGAATTAAACCTAACATTTTAACAAAGGATATAAACATTTTGGTGCCTGGAGTCTGTCGTGTGCAGTAATCCCACCTTACCCATGCGTTATACTTTCCAAGACCCACTCCCAGTTGGGATGCCTGGGTGCCTAAAAACCATGGATAGTACTAAACTCTCCATATACTGTGTGTTGTCCTCTATGTGCATAATTCTGATGAACTTTAATTTATAAATCAGGCACAGTGAGTGATTAAAAATAATTACTACTAATAAAATAGAACAATTATAAGAGTATACTTTAATGAAAGTTATTTAAGACTAAAATTGTTTATTTGGGGAATTTTCCATTGAACATTTTCCAAATATGTTTGATCACTGGCAAATGAAACTTCCAACAGTGAAACTATGCATAACACTTAACAACTGTGAACAATTTTTGTCTCACACTTGCAAGTGATCAGCACCATTCATATAGCTTTCCCTGTTCATTCATCCTCTCTAGCTGGATGACTTCTTAACTGTGACATCTAAGACGGTCAGCCTGATTTTACATTTTGGCCATACCCAGCCAGCCCATGGCATCTCCTACTCTAATCTCACCTTCAGACCTGTCTCACTCCTTCCTGGTTCCTCCATGTCTTCCTCCTTCTTCAATGCTGTGCCCAAATTCTTCCAACCATGACAGTATGCTCCTGATGCCAATCCATTTTTTTTATCACAAGATGATCTTAAAGCAGATCTCCTTTAGCAAACCAGAACTAGTGAGCCTCAGTCTCTAAAGGTAATTTTATTCCTTTGCATTCCATAGCATTCACTTATGATCTTGAATCAAATCATTGATTTTTTTTTTTTTTAATGGAGAAGGTACCGAAGGGCCTTGCATTATCAAACATAGCTGCCACCTGGAGTTCTATAAAGATGAAAAATTTCAGGCCTAATCTAGACTTTCTTAACCAGGATCTGCAATTTTGACAAGAACATTAAGTAATTAACATACTCACTGAAGTTTTTGGAGCACTGTCCTAGGGTATCAGCATGTGTTCTTTTCCCTCTTCTGACATGTTTGTCCTAGTTTCTCAGATAGATGTTGAGCTCTAAAAAGGCAGGATTCTGTTTGTTATGTGCCATGTCTCCTAGTCTACTATGCCTCAAGGTAGGACACATTCGTTGCTTGAATTCACCTAGGCAAAGAGCAGAAGAGAAAGGACAGCGTCTAAAGGAGTGTCTAAATGTGTGTCTGTGGTGGTGAGTCGTTCATATTATAAAAGTATTGTTTGTCATATAAAGTCTGTGTTTTTGCATGTGAGAGACAGAGAGGGGTGGGGAGAGGGATTGAGAGCAGGACTGATTAACAAATTGAAAGTTATGTACTTTTATCAATTTACTTTGCAGTTGGTGGAACCCTTAACTCCCAGTGGCACAGCACCCAACCAAGCTCAACTTCGTATTTTGAAAGAAACTGAACTCAAAAGGGTAAAAGTCCTTGGCTCAGGTGCTTTTGGAACCGTTTATAAAGTAAGTACAAGACAACACTTACTATCAGTTATTTAAGTTTTGTTTTAGGCTTTTAAAAAAATAATAGCCAAAGTAATTACTTTAGCCAATCTAATTTCCTTTTAATATTCAGAGAGGAGGACCTTTATAGTATTGAGAAGTTGCTGCACAAATGAATTCATTAATTTTTATTGAACAAGCTGGGATAAATACAGTCTTGAGAGATAGTCAGGAAATGCCAGTACAAAGCCAAATAGAGTTCTTTCTCTAGAGGCCTTTCGGATCCTTTGTTTGTTTCTTTCTTTCTTTCTTGGTACTGGGGATTTAACCTGGGGTAGCATAGAGCCATACTTCCAGTCATTTTTATTTTTTGAATCAGGGTCTCCTAAAGTTACTTAGGGCCTTTGCTGAGGCTGGCCTCGAACTTGTGGTCCTCCTGCCTCAGCTTCCTGAGTTGCTGGGATTAGAGGCCTGGGCCACCACAGTGATTCCTTTTCAATATTGCCCTGCTTTGGCAAATTTACTTTCATATCCAAAATATCCAACCCCAACCCATTTCCCTTACCTCCCACACAGTGTTCCATGAAATTCCAGACCTGCCCAGGCAATGAACCATAATCTCTGTCTTCTTTCCTTCTACTCTTATCTAAAAGAATCCTTTTCTAGGACTTAGCTGACTGATCTCTTTGGAATCCATATGGTTGTGCTTATATATAAATAGGATAGGTCTAGATCCTAAACCATATTTTGCTTACCTGTTTAGGTATCTGATTTAGTGGTTAATGTTTATAGTTTTCATGTCGACAATTCTGTGCAAACTAAAATTGACTTTATATGAGAAATTCAGGTCAACTAGGAGGAAAGAGTTGGCAATCATGTTTTTTCAATAAGAGAGATTTCTGGAAACCAAAAGCCCAAATGATAGCATTTGTATGTTTACTTATTTAGCTTAATTACAAGACCAATCCAGAGGCCAGACCCAGGGTTAATTGTAGTGAATTTTATTTAATAGTAAATAACAAGAATAAGAAACTGCTGGGATACTGCTGAATCCTCCTTATAATTCATTACTATAATTTCCAAGATTTACATCCACAGTTTATTATATTTCTTAAAGCTATTTGCAAGCCTACATATTTACAAACATATTGACTAAATTAAATTTGATTTTAGGATTTTTGCACTTTAAAAATGTTCATTTTTGTCTATTAAGACCATGTTTTATTTAACAGAAAATATTACTAGTTAGAATATAAACCTTAATTTTTCTCTCCTGAGAGTTCAAAAATAATCTTATCTTCCTAGAACTGTCTTATTATAAGTTCAAATACAGAAGTTTTCATAATCTGTTAGTATGTATAATTTGTTCAATTAAATTTGAAATTATTAACTAGGCACTTAATTTGCATAGGCACTATTTCAGATTGACTTGCTGCCTTTGTAATCTTCAAATTCTTTGTATGTTCAAAGAAATATAATATCCTATTTCTCCAATTATATTGTGCTAGGAAAGGTATAGTTGGACTTTATCATTACAGATACTTAAATTTTTAATCTACATAATTATATCAATTTTAATTTATAAGTGTAATATTTCCAATTTTTATATGTATGTTAAATGATATCAAGCAAATTATTTGGATTAATATATGTACAATCTTAAATTCCAGTCATGAATTTAGAAATTGGAATGTTAAAAGTAATGTAGTGAATTGGATTAATACTGACAATCATTCTGGATCATTTAGATTTCATAAATCCCTATTCAAATCATCTGTTTTAGGATTCTCCCACATGAATTATCTGGTAATTGCTTCAATTTTCCGTATCCGTAAACATGACTGAAGGGTCTGTGCTTAGCCATAATATAAGTCAATAGAAACATATTAGAACTTTCTTCTCATAAGTATTAGTGTTTTAACAATTCTGCATGTTACACTAACAAAATTTAATATAAGTTAGCAAATTTGTTTATAGAGAAGAGAGACACAGAGCTAAATGGCCAATTCTAAATGTATTAAAGAAACTTCCATTTTAAAAGTTACTTATTCTGGATTATTTCTGAAGTATAATCATACTTTTTTATTATATAGTCCAGTAATTAAAATTTATTTTAAACCATGGAGACATGATATTTTAGGACTAAATACTATCTGATGACCTCAGCAGGAAAAAAATATTCCCTTTTAAATATTTAATAAATATTTTTCAGTATTTTTGCTAAGACTTAATTATTTTTCTGTTGTCCATGAATGTTTCCTGTTATTGGAATTACTTGTAATTAGAGTTTATTGTAAGTTCCATAAGTTTGTTTAAATTTTATACCTGGCATATGGATAGTTTGTCCTAGATTTTAATCACTATATCAATTGTTCTAAGACATACTGTCTTAAATTATAAAAGATTGTTCTTGACTACAGAAATGCAAATTGCTCAGCCAATTATTTGGTTAATTTTTCCTCCAAACTGGAGATATACTGTGTTTAAGCATGAAAGATTAGAAATACTACCATGGGTATCAGCATAGTTCTTGTGTTCTTACTAAAGTACCCCCTCTGTGGACATTTTATAAAATAATGCTAAGTATGTTCTCCACCCTAGACACTATCAGTGTGAAAATGTAGATTCACAGGTCCTTGCCTGGCTTACTTTTTCCCATTTCTGCTTTCATTTTTTTTTTTCTAATTTTATACCATAAGGACCTTAGCCTATTATTTTGCATTTGATATTTAGATTTCCCTTTTGGTTCTGAATAGGAAAACCATAACTCTAAATTTACCTTCTAAGAGTTTAAGTATTTTTTTGCTTTTATTATTATTTTTTAACAATTCTGTGTTTAGTCTCCTCGTATTATTACAACTTTGAGCAGTATGATTACCTATGTTTTAATATGGATGTTCCAAGTGGATGTGAATATAAGTATCTGATACCAAGAAAGACAGGAAGTATAGATGTTCTATTCAGGAGTAATGAGTATTTTTTTATTCTTTCATTTTAATGTTAAAACTCATATTTTTTATGGTAGGGCTAAAAAATTTAAATTTGAGAATTTTTAATTTCCTTTCATGAAATATGAATTTCATGAACATGAATTTGCTTCTGTGTTCATTTGGGAAAAATATGCTTTCTCTATCCACTTTTAAGTGTTTGAATTAAAATTATCCAGAAATGCTATTTATCTTAATGATGTTCTTTACTCAAATTCTACCAACTTTATATGTTCCCAATATGTAGATTCTTTTCAGATGTTACAATTATATGTTGATAGGAAGAAGAGAAGTAGCAATGGTCAATATAAATATTTTATATTTACCTCAAAGATAATAACAATCCTTCATATACACCCGGAGCATAATAATAAAATTAATATTTGTGCAATTTCCCTAGCACTTGTGTCTGAACACTAATTCTAAACTAATTACCTTTTAAAATTCATTCCGAACTTTAAAATGTTAGTTGCAGATAGATAATGTTAAAGTTGAAAAGAACCTCCAACATTACTTAGCCCAATCTTTCTAAATTACAATTGAGAGTATTAGAAAAAAATAGAACAGACTGATAATATCATCCCCAAACAGAAAAAAGACTGATAATATCATTGTTATTCTACTGCTTCAATGTTTTCTTCACTATTCAAAGCTTTTTCTCCTGCCCACATGAGATAGTAGTGTGGACAAATTGACAGAATACTTGTTTGATTCATCTTCAAAAATGAAAGCAGATTATAAAGATGCAGAGCAACTTGTTATAACAGGTGCTACATAAATGTTCATTGAATGGATAAAGAACTGGTATATATACACAATGGAATATTATTCAGTCATAAAAAAGAATAATATTATGACGTTTGCAAATAAATGGATGGAATTGGAGAATATCATGCTAGTTGAGATAAGCCAATCCCCCAAAATCAAAGGCCGAATGTTTTCTCTGATAAGTGGAGAACAATATATAATGGAGCTGGGAGTGTGGAGAGTGAGAGAAGAATGGGGAAACTTTAGATTATGTAGAAGGAAATGAGGGAGGTTATGAGAAATGGTGGACTGAGACAGACATCATTACCCTATGTACATGTATGATTACTCTAAGGGTATGAATCTACATCGTGTACAACCATAGAAACAAAATGATGTACCCCATTTGTGTAAAATGAATCAAAATGCAGTCTGTAAAAAATTTTAAAAATAAATAATTTTAAGAAATGTTCATTGAATGAAAAATATAGAACTATAATTATGTTTAAGAGTTAATAGATCGAAAGGTTAAATCAATTTTTATTTCTACTACGTGTGGTATTCAGGTCTTACTATGGATTTAATGTTAATCTTTTTTTTTTTTTTCTCTTGATAGGGCATTTGGGTACCTGAAGGAGAAACGGTGAAGATTCCTGTGGCTATTAAGATTCTCAATGAGACAACTGGTCCCAAAGCCAATGTGGAGTTCATGGATGTAAGTACAGGCACCCACACAGTCACAGGTTTCTCCATTATTAAATATACTGTTAAAACAATAAATACCCCCACAATTATAAAGTTTATTTTCTGGAAATGATATCATTTAATAATCAAATAAATTTTCAAGACTTTATATTACATTGTAATTTTGATCACGTCTGGTTTGCATCTGTCTACAAAGTGTACTAGAACTTGCCTTGGAATCTGAAGATGCTTACATTCCCAAGGTGAATTATCTTCTGTGAATCAGAAATGTAACATTTTTGTATTATAGTATTAAGTAGTCAAATACCTTTTAAGGGGAAAAACACATAATTTGAAAGGGAAAATATTCAATGACTGTAATTCACCACTTTTTTTCACTATTTGGGCATCATAAGCATATTTCTTAAAATTAATTTCACTGAACGCTATTAGGACTATGTGGTGGTAGCAAAGGTATGTCACTAATATTTACAAAATGCCAAACTCTGTTCTAGGCAGTAATTAATATTAATGAAGTGTTTAGTAAGTCCCAAGCTATGTTATCAATAATTTACCAGTAAATGTTCATCTAATCCTGATAGCTCAACCATCCAGGTAAGCCCAAAGTTAGCCCAAGTTCAAAAATTAAGAACTGGCACATCTAGATTTTGAGTTGAGGTGGCCAGGCTTAAGCAGGTATGAGCAAATAATTTGTGGCACCTATTCAATTCTTCCCTTTTTGGAAAGAAAGCAGCCACAGAATAATATAAAATATAAATGGATGTGTCAGTTAAACTTTATTTACACAAACAAGTTACAGGCTAGATTTGTTTTAGGAGTCAATCCCCTTTTTCTAGGACTGTGTGTTCAACTACTATGACAAATTGAAATAGTGAGGATGATTTGAAAAATTAGTTGACTGACTGCCTTACTTTATGATAGCGATGATCTATTTAGTAGTAAAAAATCAGGATTAGTTTCCATAGTGTGTTAATCTCTGCTAAATTTAAATTATGAATCTGTCTGAATCTAATGATTACCAATTTAAATTTACTTTTTCAATTCAAACTCAGAAGCCAGGGCTCTATAGTTAAAGCTTTGACTGTAGAATAATAGTGCTAAAGAATGGAAGTATTGTATAAGGTCAATCAGAAACTTTAAGATTTTTCCCTAGCAAAAATTGTAGATTGAACTGTTCAGCAAATTTCAGAGGTTAGGATGGAATAAAATTATATATGTAGCACGCTGTTATTTTTTCATATTCAATACAAGATATCATGCCAGGGGTTCTAGCAAAGATCCATATACTTTCTTTCTCTATCTTTTAACATAATGTCTTCAGTAATAAGAATGATTTTGATTTTCAAATGACCTTTATGTGAAAGATGATGTAAGCATATGCTCTTTGATTATTTTTATAGATGGATTGCTATATATTCCTACCCAGTTTCTCTTGAAATCTTTTCTGAAAGTTGTACAGAAGCTCAGTTTGTGACCTTGAACAATTTATTTGAGTGTAATGCTGACTACCTTATTTAAGGCTACTTTTAGCTTGATTTATCATTGGTTATTACATAGTACTACTGATACTCAGCTGGTATAAACCAGCTATTCTGAATAGTTGATTCTGTTTCTTACTACTTGTTAAATATTTTAAATATTAGCCTTGTGGCATATCTACCAAAATTATCTAATAAATATTGAGTCTAGTAATTAAATAATGTTTTCTTCTGCAGGTCCCTAAAGGTTCTAGTCTTAGCTAATGTATTAAAAGTTAAAACTGAAGCCTTTTTCAGTGATGTCCCACTTATTCAATTTGATCTTGATCGTAGCTCTGAATTTGTGAAGGGAGTTTTTGAAAAAAGTAGAAATTATAAAGAAAAATTACAGCAAGTAAGACCAATATAGGTTAATATATAAAAGTGACAAAAAAAACGATCTTGCCCGGTCCAGGCTGTAGCCAAAGCTGAAATTCACAAGAATGCTAATATCTCTGCTGGAGGCTTGGACAGCCATTTTTGTCATATTTCCATGGAAACAGACTGGCAAAAGGGGGTTAAGAGGCTACAAAATAATCACCTGAAAAAGAAGCTTTAAAAACCTCATCATGATTTTGAATGATTATTTGAAAGCTCCTAACCCCATCTATTTTTTTTTCCCTTCTTGATCTGAAGCCTATTCCCATGGAAACAGGAGTGGGATGGCAGCTTGAAGTCTTAGATTTCTGCTGAATTTTCGATGAGCCTCTGATTGAGCCATGAAAGGAGTCATTTTCCTAGATGGCTGATGGATTTGGTAACCAACAGACTTTAAAAAGTCTGTTCTTTTTTAAAGTTAAAAAAATAAGGAAAATATTTTGACCGTGTCTTTCCTATTTGTGGATAGATGCTAGAAAATTAAAAGATTGATAGACAGCTATTGACAGAGTTTCCATAATTGTCAGACAGAAACACTTTCTTACTATTTTGGTTATTTCTTTTGAAGCATTGGAAGGATGGCATCGCAAAAGCTTAAAACAGTTTAACTGGAAAAACTGATGTTGAATTTAGCATCTTAATCTGGTTGGTGTGATTTTCATGCAAACATATGGCTACCTTTCATACTTACATTTTTAGCACTGTTGTGTGGGTAGATCATTTAAGTATTCGAGTAACACATTAAACCATAATAAAAAGATTTGTATAAGTAAAATTATTTGTAATTTGAATATAAGGATTCGGTTGAAATCATAAATAATCTTTGTTACATTTACTTAGTTAAATGTAATATGTTTGACATTATGTTTTAGTTTGGGTTCATCTGTTCTTGAACAGTTTGGCTATTCATGAAACAGTTTTGAATAAAAATGATTTATTTGGGGGATGAAGGACTCTTCAATAGGAGAATATGGAAATAAGAAAGGGAGTCCAGTAAAGATAGCTGCCATGGTGAGGAAGTAGAACTTCTTACTAGAGAGATGCCGGCAGCAAATGCAAGAGTAATCCTACTCAGGGACTAAGGGACCTGAAGTCCTGGAACAGCTCCTCTCCATCACTGATTGAGGGCTGCAGGAAGGGAAGGACACCTAGCCTTTTCTAGTAACCTGTGCTGAGCATAGTAAACAGGTTCTTGTGACAGGAGAAAGCCACTGGGCAATGAAAGATGGGTGAAAATTACTCAGTACCTCGTTATGGTAAAGGATAACTTTCAAACTCAAGTAAGATCCTGCATACTACATGTCTCTTTTGCAAATTTGGGTTTGTGTCTCTTTGTGTTTGTGTGTGTGTGTGTGTGTGTGTGTTATATGCCTTTTATAGAAGAAAAATAAAGTTTCCAATTGAAACTGTGTACTTTTATTAAGCATTGGACTCCTTTGTACCTCCCCTAACTTCATACATAGAGGGGATATTCGAGGTTCAGTAACTACTACTACTCTCTACATTAGGCAGAGTTTATTCTAATAAATGGTTATTCTAATAAATGATACAAATGCAGATTCTCAAAACTCATCAGTGTACCCTTCTATTGATATCCAAGGGCAGAGGAGAGGACTTTTACATTTTCTTAGACTTTTTACCAAAGGTAAAAAAATAAATACAGAGCAGTTTGTAATTCTATCAAATGCTACACTAAAAGCAATAGAAGGAGAAATTGTTCACAGGGCTGTTACTTAGCTCACCTGAATATATCTAATGGATTCATAATGACAATAATAACACAGTGCTAGCAAATGGTCAGCACGTTCTTCATCCCCCAAAGGAAGATCACAGTGAGTAGCATTAAGAAAATGGCTGTAAGGGTTCACCTTCATAAGCAGGATGCCTACATTTATACATGTTCCTAGTTCTTGTTTCAAATAGCACAATTTCACTGGGAAAATGCAGGGATTTGGTGTGTGTGTGTGTGTGTGTGTGTGTGTGTGCATGTGCATACTTGTTTGATTTTTAATCCACCAAATGGTGCAGAACACATCCATAAGAAATGAGGTAATTAAGCAAGATTCCTGGAACTAGTGACTATGGTCTGGTAAAACCAAATAGGATTTCTTTGCTTTTTAAGTTTTTCAGAGTTCCCACCATTGTATTTTTCCCCTGAAATTTAAGACTATTCTTAGCTGATATTGATTTTAAATGTTTTACCTAAGTCATTTGCTTTCTTTAAAAACTAAAACAGGAATTAAAGAAATTCTGCAATTATCTGAAATTCCAGTAGTGATCAGCAGTGCTGGCTTAGTGCTTTTGTGAATCCGCTTGACTTCAGTTTCAGCTTCCCCTGGCCAAATTGACCACATGGTTTACAGTACTGTGCTACAGGGAAATGTGTTTTATATCCCCTGACGTCATTGTACAAATGGTCATCTTCTTCCTAAAAGAAGAATAACTTGTTTCCCTCTCCGTATACCATAAGAAATTTTATCTTACACAACTGCCGTTTTCCCCTTCTCTGAAGAAATGTCCACATGAATTGTGCCTGTTTCTCTTCTCTGTATTGGCTTTATGATATTCAGCACCTTGATGGGAATGTTTTCGATTGTGACTGATGTCATATTCGTAGGATGATATGAATACAGTTTTCTAGTAGTTGATATTTTCTCTCAGATTATAGCAGACTTGCAAAATGATGTGAAAATATCATTTTTCCTCTAACAGTTTCACATTATAAAACCACATTTTTTGGCTTTGTGTAATCAGCAGTAACTCTTTGCTAGATCCCATATCTTACTAATACTGGATTTTAAAAAAATCATACTATTTAATTCAATTATATATTTTACCCTTATGGATTTTGTGCATTTGAATGTATGAATGAAATTTGTCTCTTTCAGAAGTGAAAAAATTCAAAATTTCTTTTTTTTAAAGAACCATTATTTAAATGTCACAGAATCCTATACTGTTTTCATGATTTTGCAAAGACTATTAACTAATCTCTTTTTCTTATGAAAAATTATAGCTAAAGTAATTTTTGAAAGTTATGGAAAATCGCTTTGCTTTTAAAAATAAAATGATATGTTCAGAAAGAGAATCTATAAACTCTATTAGAAACAGAATTTAAAGTCTTTCTAAACTTTACTAAAAATAAAGAGAGATAGAAAAAAATTCCCTATTAACAAAGTAAATCACTTCTGTTACAATTCATTTCATTGACTCTTGTTCATGCCCTGTTCATTGTATAGAACTGTTATCAGCAGAAACATTGCATCTGAAATCACTATTGCAAATAGTCATATTCTCCTGTCTTTCAATTCCTTTTCCTTTCCTTGACCTTGCCATTTCTCTCTTGCCCTGGGTTGCCATCTATCTTCACATCCCTCTGCCACCCACTTAGGTTCATGTACCAGCTTTATAACCACATTCTTACAAAAATCTTCAGCTTTTCAGCTTCTCAAAATCATGCTGACAATGAGCAATCCTAGGGAAATTGAAACTTTCTTAGGGTCAAGGTCTAGATCTCTTTACAATCTATGTTTTCTCCAGATCATCTCTGTTTTAGTCAGCTTTTTTGCTGCTGTGACTAAAAGTCCTGACAAGAACAATTTTATAGGAGGAAAAGTTTATTTGGGACTCATGGTTTCAGAGGTCTCAGTCCTAAGACAGCTGGATCCATTCTTTGGGGCAAAAGGTGAAGTAGAACATCATGGCAGAACAATGTGGTTGAGGAAAGCAGTTGGGAACATGGCTCCAGCAAGCAGAGAGAAGTCTAAACTCATCTCACCAAATATATATCCCAAAGGCACACCTCCAATGACCCACCTCCTCCACCCACACCCTACCAGCCTATAGTTACCACTCAGTTAATCCCTGACAGTGGATTAATTTACTGATTGGGTTAAGGTGCTCACAATTCCATTATTTTACCTCCAAACCTTCTTTCATTGTCTCACACATGAGCTTTTGAGGAACACCTAACATCTAAACCATAAACATCTCCCTAGATTATCAAATTCTATCCCTAGTGACATGAGTCTGACCTATTTTCTGTCCTTGGTATGGTGACATTGAAATCTCATGGACATTTCAAGTTTAACACAACCCTCAATGAATCTCTTCATCTTCTCTTCTAAATCTTTTCTGCCTTTAATTCTACCTATTTAAATAATTTGTATCTCCATCCACCTTTTTCTTCCTATCAGAAAAAAATTTCTTTGATATCATAATACCTTAAATCATCCATTTTGCTTTGATTCTATGCCACATATTTCTTTGGATTGCATTTTCTTCTTTCTGCCATCACCTTAATACATGTCATTGACCTCTTCAGTGTGAGTTATGAGAATAACTTTCAACTTAACCCCCCTAGTTTTTAATGCAGTTTTCAAAATCTGTCACTCATCTGCATCCAGTCTTTTAATGTCATCACTAAAGTAACATACCAGTCTCTTAGCTTACAGAGCTTCTGGTCACTTCCCTGGTCTTCTTTCTCTTCTTTAGCTTTCTTTCCAGTTAGTGCCTTCCCCTCAAGTGTTCATCCCCCAATTCTACCTAGTGAATTCCTAATTATCCTTGTTTTCTCAGCTTAAATATATTTCCTCAAAGAGCCCTTATCCTGTCTCCTCAGTCTAAATTGTAATCTTCTAACGGAATTCATAATTTTGTCTTTATAACACATACTACAAATAGTAATTACATATTAGTTTATTTGTGTTAGTTTTTCTTAAAAAATTCCACTCTCTACCACTAGAAAACAGGATCCTTGATGCAAGGGGCCATGTCTATTGACTCAGCCTCTGCTAACAAGCTGCTGGACACACGGTGCCAATAACCTGTTTAGTTCCTGCTGGGGGAACTAAGTTCAGGTAACCTTCAAAACACTCACTGCAATGTTTCCCTCTATGTGGGAAATAATGTTAGGTTTCATTTTCAGCATCTTACTCCTGAGCTTCTGGAATCTTCTGTAGAAATTTTGGATAGTGTTTGCTCTTCTGATTAAAATGTATTATTAGTGTCCCTCTCCTCCTTTGTCTCCAGTCCATTTAGTTCTGCTCCAGTAGCACTAAAGATGCAAGGATGGGATCCTATGTAAAGGTGAAAAAAAAAAAGTTGATTTTATCATTAATTTTGACAGAAGTGAATTTTAAAAAGTAATTGATTATAGTCATTAAAAGTTATGGACAGTAACAGCTAACTGAATTCGGTAGCTTTCCTAAAACTTGAACTTTAAGTATTGCTTTAGGGTTTACAAAAGTATTGGGCAGGGTGCCATGTTGCATGCCTATAATCCCAGTGACTCAGAAAGCTGAGGCAAGAAGATTGCAAGTTTGAGGCCAACCTCAGTAATTTAGTGAGGTCCTAAGTAACTTAAGGAGCCCCTGTCTCAAAATTAAAAAGGTCTGGGGATGGGATATAATTCAGTGGTAAAGTGCTCCTTGATTCAATTCCCAATGCTTAAATGAATGAATGAATGAATAAAGGATTACTAAAGAGTTTCAAAGCAAACAAAGTACTTGACAAGGTTCTGCATTCCAACAGCCTTAATTTTTTTTTCCTGAACACCTAAAACTGACTACCCAAATTCAAACAGATTGTCCTTAAGCCTCAATGTGCAAGTTCATGAGCCTTCTATTGTTTCTGTTTCTCAAAAACATTCCTTTAATTTGTATGAATGAAAAGACATTTCTCAAGGGCAGAGTCTATTGTGCCAGTATTTAAATTTGGTGAAGGGAAATCTATTGAATACATAGATCTCCATATTTTACCAGGTCTCTAAATTCTACTATTTGGCAAATTTTTTTATATGACTAGAGGATGTGTTATTCTGCCATATGGAGCTAGAGGAGAATTAGACTTATCATGTGCAGTTTCTGATTCCAGTCTGAATAGGATTTGATAATTGTGCTGTCTTAGGAAAAATGTGCACTCAGTTTGACTGTAACACTAGGAAGAACCATTTATAATAGTAAGATAGTTCATAAAACAAGTAGAACACCTCAGCCCAAGAGTAAACTAAGACCAAGAAATAGAATTCCCATAATATCTGCAAACAATTTGAGACTTATCAAAGTTTGATGTAGACAGTTTTGTTAATGATCTGTTTATAGATTCAAGGATGCAAAATATTGTCTCTTTGGGAGAAGAAGGGACTGCCTGCAAAACATCCTGGTTTGCATTATATGACATCAAGCCATCTTATTTATTCACAAGGAAGTGATTTTGGTTTGGGGACTAGAGGGTTATTATGCTGTGATGTTGTCATGGGATACATATACATGCACAAACACCAGATCTATGAACCTAAATTCTGGAGTGATTACACATATTCACTTCACTGTGAAGTGTGTGCAAATGGCAAATATATACCCAATCATTTGACCACTTCATCCAACTTTTTTCATGATAGTTTTCTTAAAATGATGAAAAAGAATTCCTCATTCTATCTCACACCACTGCTATACAAATAATAGGTTTGTCTTCTATTTTCAAAACTTTTTCTGTCAAAAAGTGAACAAGTTGAGAGGGTTTGCTTTTACTTTGTCACATTGAAGGGATTTGTGAACAGAGACTTTGTTGGCATCATCTCCCTAGCATTATCATCCGCAAGGAATGGTCATAGTGAAAGAGTCCTTTGAAGTAGACAGAGACCAACCCCCATTGCTAGAGATCAAATGTTAAGAATTTGAATTTGCTTTCAGCAACACTAGTCTGTCATCCTGGACTACATGTACAGTAATTTCCATCCAGATCAAATGAAGGTATTATGTAAACAGGGAAGATTTGGGGTACTGTTTTACTTGTACATTAACATTCTTCTCCACATTTTTAACTGTGTGATCTAATCTTTATAATGTGGGAATGAACTGAAGTGTATTTGTACCAAAATTTTAACTAATAGCACACCAAAGCCAGGTTAAAAAGGGATCAGCCTAGTGTATCCTTGATCATATTTACCCTGAATCAATAATTAATAGTAGGAATATGTTAACCATATTTTTCTAAAACCAGGCATATTAAATCAAGAACAAAATGATAAATTTTGAAGAAAGAAATATTTAATGCCACAAGAATGCATAAAAATGTTCATTAACAACACTCTTGGGGGATTGAGGATATAGCTCAGTGAAAGAGTGCTTGTCTAGCATGCACATTGTCCTGGGTTCAGTCCCCAGCACCACAAACAGACAAAAACCCACACTATTTTGAGAGGAGAATGAATCACTGTGTCTTCTTTCCAAATCAGTGAAGAAGACAGAGCCTGGGTTTGAAATGGAAGATCTCCAACTCCAAAGTCCACAGGCTTTTCCTACCATTACTTTGCTTCCTCCAAAAAGTCACATTCAGTGAGAGACAATTGCCACAACTGGTAAAATGTGTGGCAGTTCAGTCATAGAGTTTTACCTCTTCCAAGTTTTTCCTCTGAAACTGCCTGTTGCATTGATGGAAATCAAACTTATTCAAGAGATTCTTGCTGCTGAAAGGCATGTTGATGGCCTGTCATTTACTTGTTATTTAATGTTTTCATGTGACATTTTGTGTCACTTGCTTTTACCTTCAGATTAGAATATCAGGCTGTATATAACTTTCTTTAAAATAAAAGCACACATATTCTCTGAATTTATTAAAAAAAAACCCTGTGCTTGATAATGCATAAATGTTTTAATTTCACCATTACCAGTTCTCATTAAATGATAACCATAGAACCCATACTTCTTTGAGCTATAAAACAATAATAGATCTATGATATAAAGAGCTTGATATTTTTTTCCCAAGAAGTAATAGATGTCAAGATATATATATATATTTTTAAATTCCTAAATGCTACTGCAGTTCAAAGGACATCATCTTTTGGGTGCCTTTCACGGTTTGCATAATCTAATAACAGCACAGTGTGATTAGAAAAGAATGAGCATTTCTGAGATGACAAAATTCCAGTTTTGCATGAAAGAATAAGCAGTGAGGGTCCTGCGTCTCCAAACTCGGAAGCTTAGAGTTTTCTACAGTGATCTTCACCACTACTATTTTATGTAGGATTTTGATCCACTTACAAGTTTAATCCAACCTCTCTGAACTTAAATGCTCCATTATCTGTTAGAAAATAATTAGAAGCTATAAGCAGAAGTGCGCATACAAGCAGTTCCTTGGGAGTCCCTGAGCTCATTGAACCAAGGAGTTTGACGGATACTGGTCAGCTGATATTGGACCAACTGCTAATAATAGCAGAAAATGCTGCTTAGCTAGGTGAGAAAGTTAACTTGGGGAAAATGAAAATAAAGCATTTGGGATTTATGGTTAGCGATAAATTTCCTTTTTTCATTTGTTTCCTGGTTAAGAAAATAGCCTTGGTAGCTAGTTCTTTTTCTTTTTAATTTCTGCCTCACTGTTTTTTATATGATGTATAATTAAGATTTAAAGACCCAATTGATTTCATTCTAATTTTCTTGTATCCCCACAAAGAAATTTTAGTGAATCAGTAAAATGTTTGGTATAAGGTATACAAATAATAGGTAAATCTAACCAGTAATTTAAAAATGATCAGTTCTAACAAGCATGTGGAAAATTAACCACAGGAAATGTGGAAGCTCTTGGGGAAGGCTGCCACACAAGGGATTTGAGAATAAACTCAGAAAAGGTTTTTCCTTTTGTGATTAAAACAGTGAGTCAAGATTCTTTAAAATAAATTTGTCTCAAAATGTGGGACACTCATTTACATAAAGAATATATTACAGTACTCTTGGTAGAGTATTTTATTATTGTGTAGAGAGATGCTTCAAAATATAATATTCTTTAGTTTTTCATATATTTTTAATTTACAAAAGAAAATAAATTTCAACCTATATTACCATCTTTTCTCTTATTTTCTACTAATTCTGTAAAAGAAGATAATAGTTACCTGCAGGTATGTTAGTTTTGCATCCATCCTCCCCACCCCCACCAACAAGGTTATAAAAGTTTTTTGGTAATAGTTATTTCACACACAAAGAGCTATGTACTGAGGAGCAAGTTCTCAGTAAATATTTGTTTTGAGCAGGGTGTGGCAGCAAACACCCATAATCCCAGCTACTCCAGAGGCTGAGGTAGGAGGATCATGAGTTCAAAGCCAGTCCTAGCAATTGAGAGGCCCTAAGCAGTTTAGTGAAACCATGTCTCAAAATAAAAAATAAAAAGGGCTGGAGTTGTGTTACGCACCCCTGGGTACAATCACTGCTACCATGCTACCCGCCCCCCAAAAAATTGTTCTGAATTTGATAAAATATGTTTACTTCATTTTTAATAACTTTTGTAAAGTGCTGACTGTGTATGCAGTCCCTTGTTATCTCTGTATTCTAAGATTATGATGATAACTAGCACAGTATAGCCTCAACCTTAATGAAGTTAGAGTTTAGTAACATGTTCAATTGATGTCATGATAATGTTTCCTCAGACAGAAAAGAGAAAATAAAACAGATTAGAAGAAGATAGTATTATAACTAATGATGTAATTGAGGAATCTTTTGAAGAACTCTGCAGCAGTGCAGAAATACCAAAGATATTTGACTTCTTCAGTTTACTTGGTTGGATAGTCCAATAAGTTATGTATTATTTGCTCCCACCTCTATACTCTACTACAATATTCAATTTTCTTTTTGTTCATATTGCTAAAAAGCTTTGTTTGTATGTTTGGTACCAGGGATTGAACCCAGGGGTATTCAACCACTGAGCCACATCCCCAACCTGTTTTTAAATTTTTTATTAGAGACAGGGTCTTGTCAAGTTGCCTAGAGCCTCACTAAGTTGCTGAGTCTGGGTTTGAACTTGTGATCCTTCTGCCTCAGTCTACCAAGTCACTGGGATTACAGGTGTGTGTCACCATGCCTGACTAAAAGCTTTGGTTTTATGTAATAAAATATAAGAAGTGTAGAAAATAAATTGACCCCTGTTTAATTTATTTTATCCTAATTTTATTTTTGCCATGGGTATATTTGTCATCATGTCTTTGTGTTTTGTAATCTGCGTTGAGTAAGGAAAGAATAAATGAATGTAAGAATATTTTCCCATAACTTACTTAACACTAAATTTGTCAAAGGATGATATTAAAGTTTTCATACAGTTATTGGATGTGAGTGCATAATTTCTTATTTTTAACCCTTACACTTATTATATCAAACATATTTATTTAAAAGTATTTACAAATGTTATATTTTAAATATTTTATTTCTATTTCATTTAAAAGCAAAAACCTGTTAGTTTCCATTTGAATGTAATTATTACTTGTGGGGATAATTTACCAAGAATATCTGGCTATAAATTCTTGACCAAAGACTGGCATGAATTCTCTATTCCATGTATAAATACATTTTTAGTTTATATTTTCAAGACCTATAAATAATATCAATAAGGTTGCTAAAGATAATTCAACTCTGCTGTTTTCTTAACCTAGTTATCATTGAAAATAATTGCCCATAGAAATAATAGTGCCTTTTCAAAACAACGTTTATGTATTTCTCCTCAATCTGTTTATGTTCTCTTGTTCTACCTACATTTCTCTTTAATAATTTTTGTACAGTAAATTTGTATTTATGTACTTCATGGGCATGTATAACTCTTAAGGAAATAACAGTGCTATTTACAAATGGGAATTGAAATATTTACAAACAGTTTGGATAAAATTCTTCCGTCAGAGTATTCTAACTGAAATGCCATAAAGGACTTTACTAATGATGCATAAAGTCTTTCTACTGCTTCTGAAATAAACAGAATTGTTATCATAGATTGTCATTTCTTTATTTAATGTTTCATCTATTGTCAGAGGAATTTGTCACCATCCTATCTAAAACATAATTAATTTAATTAAATTTCTAGGTGACTTCTATAAGATTTTTCTTATAGGGAAGTTCTATTTTTCTATTTTAATATTTTAATGAGACATTTATAAGTACTAATTTCGGGACTTCTTGTATAGAAATACTGAATGGAGGTTTGTGGTTAAGATCTTAGTCTAAATTCTACTTTTGCTATCTACAAGTTGGGATCCCAATGGGCAGCCCAGTTAATTGATGTTTTTAAAAAGAAGAATAGCAAAGAGCTAACCAATTCAGTATTGTTTAGGATGCCAAACATAAGGTTGTATGTATTAAGTATTATAGAAATGTAAAATATCACTTTTAATAATTCCAAAAGGCTCTAGTACATATAATAATAAATTAATAGCTATTTGTATGAATATGTCCATTGTCTACTAAATCACAAGAAAGCTAAGAATATTATGAGAAAATAGCTTCTGTTCATCTTCAAGCTTTTGAGTCATGTTCCCTTCAGGATTGCACACCTTAGAATAAACTGAAAAGGATGAAATCAGTTCCAATGTCTATAAAGTTCTCTCAAAAGCAAATCCATCCTAGAACATGTACCGTGACTTTCGTTGACTTCAGGAGGTCAGCACTGTAGCAGGGCATGTTTCGCTGAGGGATGGGCAATTGGTGAGAACTCGGTGTTTTGCTGATGTGGCCCATCTGAAATCGCTCCTAAATCCGAAGAGACCCTTATCTATTGCTGTCCTTCCTTAGTCTTCTCTAAGGATGCCCCATTTCTTGGGATGAGTAAAAATGACATACAGACCGTTTCTGCATTAATTACACATCTATCTCATTACAAGACCTATGCACTACTGCCCATTTCTAATCAGTAAATTTAGACTTAAATTTTGGTTAACTTGAACTTCTAAAAACAAATCAAAGAAGCAAAAAGAGAAAGGATTTTTGATAAAGTATTTTCACTATGATCTAGGTGTGTTGAATGAGTTTTCTTCCATTCAAGGTGCTAATAAAGCAACAAAGACCATCCTGTTCCAAAGTATACATTAGCAGAGAGACTTGCATAATTAATGCCAGCTTTTCACAATAAGAAAATGAAAGCCTATGTTTAAGAACTTCCTATTATTTAGGAATTTTCTCAGCACGTCTCCTCACATTAGCAATTCAAATAGATACAGCATTACTTCAGTTTCTGAAGGGTAATGAATGTGCCAAATTGTTATTATTTGGATAGTAAATGAAGGTTTTAAGGTATCTCTGCTAATAATACAAGATATTACTTTCATTGCCTTAAGCGATATGCATTCCAAACAAGACAGTATTGGCTCAAGATTAACAAACAGCCAATCAAGACTTGAAAGACAGTTCTTATATTTAAGTCAACCAGACAATCTATTTAAAATATTTATTTGCCAGCTAAGGCATTTTTAAAGCAGGATCCTATGTTATCTAACTGGTTCTGGTGATGAGATATTGTATTACAAGGTGTCTTTATGCCTTGAAGTTGATAAGACTGAACACTGGCACATGCCTAAACTAATTGACTTACAGATCAGTGGTAGAGCATCAAGCATTCAGGGACAAGGGGCCTTGGAGGATTACTAAATGATATTTATCACTTGGGTTTCTCCTCAAGTGTTTAAATTTAGGATCATGTCAGTGTTGGATAGGGAACTGTAGCATAATTTCAGTGTAAAATGAACTTGAAGTAAGAACAAAATAAGTTTCATCATATAAAGAAACATATGAAAAAAATAAGTAGGTAGAAGCTCAATTAAGATTTGGAGAAATCCCATGATCCACTATGCTCATATAAACTGACTCTCAAATCATGCTTCTCTCAGGGTGTTGATTACTATGATAACACCTCATGGAGAGTAATAATGTATTTACGTTTCATCCCTGAGAAGTGGCATTTTTAATTTGCCATTGCTACTTCTTTTGACCTGTATATTAGATCATATGACTTGACCTATAGTATGTCAAGGAGAAAATATAAAATGTTTTAAACTAATGTATATTTTGAGGGAGTAGAATTTCTTTGTAAGTATGAAAATCTATAACAGTTCCATCAAAAAAGTATATTAAATATATTCACTTGAAAAATTAAAGGAAATCAGATGGAACCCATATAGCGGGAATGCAGCTGTGCCCTGTGAATGACTAAGAACTGGGAAATTAAAGGCTATGGTTATCCAGGCCGACCTGTCACTTGAGTCTGTCCAGCTTCTGTGAAGCCCCACAGACCTCCAGTCTAGAGGGCAGGTTTTAGGAAAAAGATTCTCATTGCCTGTCTTGGGATTGTGCCTATCTAGATAAAATGAAGAAACACAGTCCTATTTCTCAAAAATGGCTATTAATGGCCCAAGAATTTTATGATGTTAATTGGGTGAAGATCAAGATTCATTAAAGGGAGGGGTGTGGGGGAGACTAGAGAAGGAACCCAACAGGTGACAGCTAAAAACAGCTAATATGTTCAGTCCAATAGAACAGACCAGAAGAAATCATTATCTCAAACTGGATTACCTCATCATTCTCTTTTTATTTTTTCTTTGTTTTCCTGTTGCTGCTTCTTCTTCTTCTTTTTTTTTTTTTTTGCATATTTACCTTTTGTAGTAGAAAGTTTTAAAGAAATTTGTTACTCAATATTTTTATCAGAATAGTATATTTAGAAATATATATGTGCATATATATGTATATAAATATATTTTCACCTGACATTTATTATAGTGCATAGTACTATAAAAATTAAATTTTTTTAAATTGCCTCTACTGATTGCCCTCAGTTCTTGCTTTGAAGTGGTTGCTTTTTTAGCTGCTTTTACTGGTGTTTGCCTGCACATTTAAAAATATGCATATATTGCCTTTTCTCAGTAAATTCATTTTAAATATGATCTGTTTACTTTCTTATATGAAAAAATGAATATTTAGCATCTTCAGATCTTTTCTTATATTTTGAAACTGATATTCCCTGTATAACATTCATATAATACATTCAATTCATATCAGTAGTTTGTTTTTCAGTATTGTTAACTGCAAGTAATCATTTTATTAAGAATTTTTTTTGTAAGTGTTCTATATCCTTACTTCTAATTCTTGTCAAATATATGAAAAGAGTTACCTTTTCTTCTAGATCAGATCAGATACTTCAAGAAATGTTTTACTCTTTTATCTCTTATCAGGGAAAAATAGTTTAAGAATTCCACCTTCATGCCAAAATCTGGACAGGCCATGTCTAGATGAAAGGCCCGGCTTTGATTGTTGACCTTCTCTTGCATATCATCTATAATCACTCTTTGCTTCTGAGTGTGATCCTCTGGGTCCTATGTACTGTTTCTTCCTCCTTGTTGATCTAATATTTTATTTTAGTGAAAGCAATCTCTGGCAGTCTGTGTAGAGTCAACAGATAGAAACCACACTGTGGATTAAACAGGTGAAATTTAACGTAAAGAATTATTAACCATGACAAAAGAATTATGACAAAATATAAGAAAGCTCTATAATGTACCCTAAGAGTGAGAGAAGGTAGTAAGGAAGGATGAGTTTGGACTTTGAGTAGATATAATTGGTCCAGTGAATAACAGATAAGTTCACAGGTCTAGCCAGGTTGGAGCTGGTTTGGAGGTGCTGCTCAAATAATAGGCATCCTCCAGAGTTCAGGCTGGGGTCAGATGATGAGCAACTGCTGGCCTGAGTGCGGAGGGAATCCAGACAGCCTGAGAGAGAGCTTGCCAACATCTCTGCAGAACCCTCTATTTAAAAACTTAACATCATACTCATTTTAAAGGAGAAATGCTTGCCATGTGCCATTTATCTTTTCACAGAGGAATCTAAAAATTGTCTGCTGGCAAATTTATACACCTGACTGCCAATGTGTTTGCAGATGACTGCAAGTACTTTGGTTCACTTTGTAAACTTTAAAAAATAAACAATCAAAAAAGGAACAAAAATAAAATCTTTTTATAGTTAGGCTCCTCTCCAATCTCAGCTATGCCTGGTGCCCCAAAATATAGGGCTTTTTTTGGTTCAGTTCCTTCCTTTATAATTTTTAGTTTCTTGCCAGGATGGGGAGGAACAGTCACCTGCTACTCTGAATACAGACTATCAGAGAGTTTAATTGTAACTTGTAGAGATTTTAATTATTATTACTGTTCTCAGCACCGCTTTCCAACTTCACAATCTAGCACTAAATGTCTCCAGTGTACATCCACTTCCTATTTTATCCAAAGTGAAATGACCTGTATATTATTGCATACCTTTTTGTAGACATTTGGCATTTTGCTTTTGGTTTGGGATGGCTACTTCTTTCCATTTTCCTAAATTCTGTTGACAGTTTTTTTCACCTGTTAATATTCCTTCCCCAGTGTGTTTGTCTTTCAGATTTCTGTATTTTTAATGTTTCCACTTAAAACTTAGTGGAAGTTTTAGAAGTAGAGACAGTAGAGAAAATAGAAAGTAGAGAAAGTACTTTTAGGAGTACAGAAAGTACTTAGCTTACTATAATTGACTAGAAGTTTTATAAGGAACTTAAAAAATCCTAGGGGAGTTCTAAATCTTATTTTTTGCCTATCAGGTTTTATGAAAGTATATTTTTAAATATGTGATCTATAGTTTCAGGCATGCAGCAATCACATGCTACTAGCACAGCATTAGACATTCTTTTGACAATGAGTGGATTGCTTATTAGGAGCTACAGGGATTCTTAAACATACAGACTTGTCATCCACACATGGAAACTAGAAGGGCCAGAGCATCCATATTGAGAAATGGGAATTTACAACTTTGCTTAGGGTAGTCACAGTTGGGTGACAGATCTAAGAAAACCAGAGTCCCTAGATTACATTGAAAGTGAAGTTCTCTGACTTTCCCCATAGGACAAGATTTAAACATTTTGAGAATAATTAGCTAAAGTTGTCCTTTATTAATTAAATAAAAGAGAAATTTTATAGGAAATAATACGCTGAATCTAAGTTGTGTAAGGATGGAGTTTGGCAGGCGTACTGCCAACCCCTTATATTTGGAACTCTAGACATGCTTGTGGTAGTTCATTGTCTTCATAGAGTCTAAGAGTTATGAAGATTACCAAGGTGAGACATTTAACAACTGTACTACTCTTGGCAGAAGAATCTAAATGTTAACACACCAAATGTATTTAACTTGCAAGTTAAGGAGTGTTGGTGAGGGGTCGGGCAAGGGATAAAATTTTATTTTTCAGAGCATGATAGCTCAAATAATATTTCCTTCTATTGCACTGAATGTAACTGTGACTGAAATTAGCCTGGCAGCCATGTTTTTATGCCAATAATATTTTCTCTGGAGGCAGAAATAAAAAGAGCCTAAGGCAGGCATTCTTATCCTTTCTTCAGTTCAGAGATTTATTTGAAAATTTTGATGAAAGCTATGGACACTTTGTTGAGAAAAAATGCACATACATGGATATTCAACCATAATTTTCATTCACTTCCTTTAGTAATACCTCTAAAGTGTGGATACACAGTTAGGAATCACTGACTTAAAACTTTTTTCTAGGCCCTCGTGTTATTCTGCTAACATAGCTCTAAAGAAAACTTGACGGAGCAATATCTGCACTTAGATTGTACAAGAGATTATTTTTAGTCATTGGTATCTCAATAATGACAGTATATTAGGATAAGTGTCAGTTTCTTGTATCTCATCTTGTTTAATCTCACAACAATCTGTAAAAATAAGCTTATAGAAGAGGAAATTGGAATTATGAATGGTAGGTGAATAGTTTAAAGAATCATGGTTAGTAAGTGATGGAGCAGAATCCAAATTCATGACTTGACTAAAAAATGTCACCATTTGCCAATTTATATACATGATATGTTTATGAAAAATAAAATTTGAGAATTGCAATCTATTATCTGTATTACCATAAAATGTTTGGATAGTAGATTTTAATTCTTTACATAATATGGTTATTCTAAGTGGTAGGTCTTAAGAAACTGAAAAAAAAATGTGTATCCAGTTTCTCTTTCACTAGCACATTGTGTGTGTGCACATGATTTTTCACTTTACTAAAGTATTTTTTAAAATAAAATAAAATGGATAAAATTAGTCTGAAAGTTATATAGAATAAATAAACGGGAGAATTTAAATGGTAAAAGTATTTCAGGTGAAAATGAAAAACAAAATACCTTTCCTAATAATTTACTAAGGCCTTTCTTCTGAAACCTCGACCAGAATATTCATGACTTACTGGTTAAGATTCACAGTTAAAACACATGGAAGATTCCTAGGCCCTCAGTTCAACATGTTCCAGTTTGATATAATCTTCACTCTTAGCCCTGACCTGTTTTCCATGTTCCCTTATCATAACCAATGGTGATTCAGTCCACGGAATCACTCGTCATCCACAGCTCTCCTCTGTTTCTCAGCCCAGCACAACCTCATAAAGGCATTTCCAGTCTGATCTCTCCCAGGGCTTAATATTTACAGTCCAGACTTCACATACCTGCTAGAGAGTTCTTTGAAAGACAAAAAATTGAGGATCTAGTTGGAGAAAACTTGTGTAGACTTTTTGTATAAGGGAACTTAGAAGTATCAACCTTGTTGGGAGGACAGAGGGCAGAAGCAGGACACTGAGAGATGCATGGTCTAAAGCTCTCCATCCTCCCTTGCTCAGTTCCAAGCCTATAGAGAGTCTGCCAGCAGTACTAGTGGCTTTATACCTTCAAATTAAAGGCCACCAAGAGCCATCAGATGGGTTTCCCTAAATTTCTCTCCTGATTCCCCAAAAGCATGTAAAACTGCCACTTAAATTGAATTGAATTTTCTTTTTCTCTGTTTTTATAGCATTCTGATAATGATCTAACATTAAGAAACTGAATTAGAAGATTTTCTCATCAGTTAATAACATTTTAAGACATAACTTGGTATTTGGATAAATTCTTTTTAATCCTGAAAATACAGAATGCTTTTGGATTGTAAAATCCAAGGATGAAATTCATTTAGCAACTGATCTTTTTAGGTAATGGTTTTGTGAAAGTGGTTAAAAAATAAACGTCAATATCCAAATAATCTGTCAGGAGTGGGATTGGGAAAAAAATGTAAAATTCCATGTTAATACATTATTGTCTATCGTATGTACATATGATTAAGGGATAGCAGGGGCATGTGTAATCAGTCAAGAAAAAAATCACAAAGAAATATATCAAATTCTCAATAGCAATCCATCACTAGACTTAACCACAACATTTGTCAAATTTTACTTAGGTGTTTTCTGCATTTTATGGGTCTTACTGTTTCATAATCAGAACATAAAAAAATAAATTATTCATTTGTATGGACTCTATTAACATTCTTTTGCAATCCCTGTATATGCAACTGTTTGATAAAGTAATGTTTTTCAGTACTGAGATAACACTGTCCAATTTTTGAGAGTTAAAGAATGTTTTTAATATAATAAAATTTTAATTCAAAGGAAGATTTTTATGGAGTATGGCTGAATTCTCATTAGTAAGTTCGGCCAACAACCTACACGAGGAGGGAGTAGGTAACTGTTGGAGGTGTGGGACAGCTGGAAATAAAAGCTGGAAATGTAGTATTAAAAAATAAAGGCAAAAGATGAGAATTATATACATTTATATTCAAAGCAGGGTCATAACTCATGGAACAGACCTGATGGGATGGGTCTGACCCTAATAAAGAGAAAAGCCCGTGAATGCTTTATTTGTAGTGGAATATACCAAAGGGATTCAGTAAGGAGCTTCTTCAGGAAAGCAGGATAAGAGTGAGGAAAACAGGTTGGTTGGGGCTTGGCAGGTTATGCCCATCTCCTAGCAGCTGTGTTTGAACTTGGGGCTATGAGCTAAGATAGGGGACCAAGAAGATCTGGGCTTTCTCAAACCTGGAAATTTCACCCAGGAGTTCCCAGAAAAGCAGCCTACCTGCGTTAATGGCTCAAACAAATCCATAGTTCCTATATGGCTTCCAACAGTAAGGCAAATTGACTACATTTATAATAGTTTTGAAAAATTACACAATACAAATTCATCTTTCACATATTCATTTTCATTATACTCAAATGAAATAAAAATGATCAAGCTTATAAGTAGATATAAGCCCCTACTTCACAAATAATGACTTTAATTTTTATATTTTGAACTTTTACATGATAGGACTTTGAACGTTTTCACCATAAAGAAATAATAAATGTCTGAGGAAATACATTTTAACCTGATTTAAATATTACAATGAAGAACATATATCAAAACATCACGTTACCCTGTAAGTGTGGGTACTTTTTATGGTGTTACACATATGTTAAATACATTTGATAATAGAAAATGTTATTAGGAAATACCCTTTGGGATCAACAGCTGTGATGGGGGTATAGGAAATAGGGTTGCACTAAGAGGCATTGTGTTGTGATTCAGCTTGCCTTGACCCCTCTGGTACCTGTGGACCTAAAACAATCTATCGCTTTGTCCTCAGTGAGCATCCATCCATCATTAGTTTTGGGTTGCCCTTGGGTAAAGTGTACCTTTGGGGAAGTGGCTCTCTGCACTTGAGGGGTGGGCTGTCTGAAGGCTGTTTGCTATTAGCACATTCAGATATGGGACAATTGGTCTTTCCTTATAGGGGAATCTGGGCAGTGATCTGTCTGTATATCAGAAAATAAACTCATCCCTTGTCAACATTACCAGATTGTAAAAGCTGCATTATTGTTGTATGATACTAAACACAAATGTGACTTAACATGGCTAATTTTCTGTGACAGGACAAGTTAAGTTCTTTAGGAGAATTCAAAATAGAATAATATCAAATTCTTTAGAGATCTGAATACTTAATACATACTGGAACTTTAGGGAGAAGTGAGAAACATAAGATTTGAACTCATTCTTTTAATATGGATTTGGTTTGAACAGGTTTAGAGGACAGCAAATTAATTACATTTCACATGTCCTTAGGTAAGACAAATTTGCCTTGTATTTTTAAAAACTGTTCTAACCTCTGAAAAATTAAGCTCTACATTTCCACTTGATGATCATAATTAGCCTTTCTTACATTTATCTTACTTCTGCAGTATATAAAATACCAACAACTTGTTCCAGAGTCCCTCGGCCCCCTCTCTTCTGTAAGTCTGTTACCTGGACAGCTTACTTGACTTTCTTGCCCAATGTTCAATAACCTAACTATTTCAGCCAGTTTCTTATGATTGCTAGTCTGTTACTTCATCCTCTGGGCTTTCTGCTATTCACCTGCCAGCCACCATCCGTGCAAAACACAAAGGCAAAGATGAAGTAAGCCCATTCTTGTGTCGGTCTATTACCCTGCTAGGGTTCTTCATTGTTATAGGCCCTTGTACTGCTCAAAGACCTCTTTCATTCCTCTAGGGAGGTTTGCTTTCCCCTCATCTAATGTGGCCCCACTCACCCATCTTCTGCAATAGTCACTTGTTGGCTGCTCACTATGTGTCAGTCGGACTTTGTTTCTTGATAGCATTAACTCATTTGCATCCTACAGAACTTCAACAAGTAGGCATTATAATTTCCATCCTAAAAATGGGGAAACAGTTTAAAGAGTCCTCTCTGCTAGTTACATAGTCTATTATTTCAGGCAGGATTCAGATCAGAGTGTATCTCACACAGACACCTAGGAAATTTCACCTCATCCAAAAATGAGTGGCAGGCACTGTATGCAGAGCCATGAGACCCTCCCTTTGTGTTGAGGACCACAGAGTCAAGTGAGGAGCCACTAGTAGATGAAGTGCTAGACTAAAGGGCACAGCACAGGCTGTAGGAGCCCAGAGAATAGTGTTTACTCTGCCCTGAGGGATGGGAAATAATTTCACAGAAGAGGCGATGTTTAATTTAGAGCAGGCATTGAAGTGGTTAGGGCAGACATGGTCTGTCAGGGGTCAAGTAAGTCAGAATGGGATGGCATCCTATGCAACAGCATGGTAGAAAGGAGAGGTCTAGTGCTTTTTAGCCAAGCTCCCGAAGCCCATCTGAAAATGTAGTTAACTGGGAGAAGTGAAAAAAGATGATGCCAGAAAGGTAAGTTAGGAAATAAAGTCTCATATGTTCTTCTAATGTATCTTCCCTCCCTAATTTACCCCTGTCTTTTGGCAGATGGATGAATCTTTGTAGTATTGAAAAATGAAACTAGTGACTTTCCACATATTTCTGATTCAAATCAAGGAATTTATGTGAATAATTAAATAATGATGCTTCAATTATTCTAAGGACTCCAATAATATACCAGATGAATCAATATCTTTTTTCATCTCTAAGTAGCCCCTTAACATTTTTGTTCTTTTTATTTTGATCCTAATACCAAGACAACAAGACCCCATAAGTGATCCTTATGAGGAAAGTATATTCAATTATATTTCTTTAGTGTTTCAGGATCACATGTGGTGAAAAGATGATACTGTTCAAGATTATTTGCAACATTGTAGAGAAAGTTTCAAAAGGCTCTTAAGTCACTTCTCTTGCCCCATGACAAAAAAGCAAGTTTTCATCAAACAAGCAACTCTCCCTCTGGATATTTTTACTGCAAATTACTTTGAAAACATGTTTATCATTGGCATGTGCCTGCTTTAAGTGATCACTACAAAAAAAAAAATATGTTCATCCCACTTTTCAACCAAACATATAACTTTCCTAGAAACAGAATTTATGTATACTTGGAAAAAGGATATAGATAACATCTCATAGTCATAAATACATTTTAAGCAATTGTGTAAGTTGACCCAATTAATAGATTTTTATGACCATAACTCAAGAAAATGAATGTAAACCACTATGATCACAAACTGATGAGATGCTCTCACCTGATGACTGATCTCAGATGTTTGTAATAGGGATCAATTTTAAATGGACACTTGAACATTGCTACCAGGTAGTAATGAGTTTTGTGATAAGTAATCTTCACCAAGTGATCAATTCTGAATTTAGTTTGGACAATGATTCTGAATAGGTTTTTCAGATTTTGGACTGACATAATTAAAAATTCACTTTGTCACTTTGATATATAATCTCAGTTATGAATCATTCAACATTATCAATACTTAATCAGGTTGCTGCTGCTGGAAGTTAAAAGTTGGAATTGACTAAAAATATTTTTGTGAGAAAGTGGATGGTATGAAAAGGGAAGAAGAAACTAATGTTAAGTCATAAGGGCTAATCATGGGCTACACATTTGTTTGCAGTTGGGTCTGGTTTGATTTAAGAAAATTGTGTGGACATTCACTTCAAAGTCCTTGAAATGAGGACTCGATTTATTTTTTCAGACTTACTGGCATTTTTAGTTTGTCTTTCACATGGATTCTAAAGAGTTATCTTCAGACTGATGTATTTTCTAGGTGGATATGGAATTTTAATTAAAAACTAAATCTAAGGAAAGAATTCACTCATAAGTTATTTCAGAGAACAGGAATATTTAAAATGTCATGTACATATTAAAATTTTAAAATGAACTATTTGTGAATAATGTTTTAAGAATTGACCTTTTGACATGGTCCAACTTTTTTTGGTTTGAGATCTTACCTTGGCAATAATTGCCCATGATAATTTCAGAGCTGAGATTGCAATTACAGATCATCAGGATTGATATGTATCTAATTGATTTTATTATTTTATTTGCCACGTATTCCAAATAGTAAATTATACACATATTTTTACATATTTTTAATAACAGAGGCAGTTATCCCTCCATTCTTCAGGATGACATGTGCTGTTAGATCTAAGTCTTTTATGTGGACAGAAAATTCTAAATCTAATTTCTTGGGCATAATAGTTTAAATTTAAAAATTGTATATACCATGTGATCTCATCAATGAATATATGAATAGCAATTAAGAGCATGGTTTCTGAAGATAAAATGCCTACTTAGAATTTTAGCTCCCACTAATTACCAACTGTTTTATCTTGGACAAATTATTTATTGTCTCTGGGTTAAGTTTTGCCATCTACAAAATGGCAATGACAATAGTACCTTCCTTGGGGGGTAGTTTTGAAAATTAAATGAGTACATATATGAAAACTATTTCTTTCTCTCTCTCTTATTTATATTTATATATATATATATATATATATATATATTTTTTTTTTTTTTTTTTTTTTTGGTACTGTGACCCAGAGACCCTTAACCACCGAGTAACATCCCCAACCCTTTTTTTTTTTTTTTTTGAGACAAGGTCTCACTAATTTGTATAAGTCTTGCTGAGTTGCTATGGCTGACTTTGAACTTGACATCCTCATGCCTTGCCTTCTGAGAAGTTTATTTGCCCAAAAGAAGACAATTCAGATTTTTAAAAATTCTTCTATCTACTGAATTATCTGTTTGATTGGACTTAAAGCATATCCTCTTTTGTTCTAGGCATTGTTTTCTTTGTATTAGTTTTTGCTTCAGTGTAATTTTTGAAATGGCAATACACTTACTTAACACCAAAGGCAAAGCAATATAAAGACTATGACAATGTTTCATTCCTATATAATTTAGCCCACTTAATGCTCCTCCAGCCAGCCCTCCACAAGGGACCATTTTGATGGTTTATTGTGTATTCATTCAATTTTTTAGTAAAAACATAAATACATGTGAACATGTAATTTTATTTTCCTTTCTTAGTGCACCAAAGACAAGACATTAGAAAGAGTCCACACCTAGCTTTTATGACTTAATACTTTGGGAGATCTTTCTATGTCCATTTGTAGATAACTTTCCCATTCTTTATAATGGCTGTAGATGACTGCAGTCTGTGGTGGCACATCAACTTACAGTATTTGTCCTTGCTGCTGGACCTTTGGGTGCATTCCACACTTTTGCTGTTGACAAGCAATATTGCAATGAAGAACCTATGTCATTTCATGTGTGGGAAGTTACATTGGTATATAAATTTCCAGGAGTAGAATTGACAGGTCAAAGGGTAAATACAACTATAACTTTTATAGGCATTATCAAAGTACCAAATGTTTGGTTATTTTTTTCAATTAAAAAAGTTGCAGATGTTATTCCAGCAGCCTACCCTGTTATTTTATTTTATTTTTTTTACCTTATTTAAACAATAGAAAATTATGTTTTGGAAGCAAGAATTTATGATCTGGAAGCAAGAGTTCCAAAATCATGGTAGAAGGTCTGTGTTCCTCTGAGCCTCTAGGGAAAGGTGCCTCCTTGTCCCTTCCAGCTTCTGGAAGCCCCAGGTGTCCTACCTACAGATGCATGCATCCTGCCAATGTTCTGTGTTCACCTGACATTCTTTCCACCTCCCTGTTTTCACACAGCAAAAGGACCGTGTGAAGGATCCAGTTGTATTGGATCCCAACAGTATCCCATATGACCTCATCTTGACTAATTGTATCTCCAAAGACCCTATTTTGAAATAAGGTCATATCTTGAAGTAGTAGGGTTTAAAATTTCAGTATAGCTTTATCCTAGGTGGGATGCCATTCAACCCATAGCAGTGCTCATTCAATATTAGTGGAATGAATATATAAGAGTCTTAAACTGATAATTTCTCAATAAAAGTAGGACTGACTATAGTGTTTACCACATGGGGGACAAAGAGCTAAAGCTATGGACAAAGCGAAATATATATCTCCATATCCTCAAACTTTATTATGTCTTTAGGTTAATCAAGGTCCTATACTCAACTACTAGAAAGAAATCAGGGAAGACTCAAACACAGTCCGGGAATTCCTCCTTGTCCAGTAAGCCCATATCGTCTGGGGAATGTATTAAAGAAGAGAAGTATCCCCGCTCCCATTCTGTAGGTTTAAACATGGGTAGAAATACAAGTTAACGTTCTTGCAGGAGAAGCAAAGGGTCTCCCAGCAGAAGGTGTTGCAGAAACCGAAATATTTTGTTGACAGAATCGATAACTTGCAGTTTTAAAAGATTTCTTGTGTACTTATAGCATGCCTTCCCTCACTGTGAATCAGATGTACTAAGTAATCTGTACATCTTTTTCTTGGATTTATCTTTTTATGACCTATACTCATTCCTAATTCACTGACTTTGACTTTGTAAATTCTATAAGCATTTTAGATATTAGTGAGATTAGCTTTAGGATCAGAATTACAATTTTTTTTCTTGTTTGCAGTGTGGCTTTTGAGGTCTTTTGGGTGCCCCAAAGAAGACAATTCAGATTTTTAAAATTTCTTCTATCTACTGAATTATCAGTTTGATTGAACTTAAAGCATATCCTCATTTGTTCTAGGCACGAAGATTTCCTTGTATTAGTTTTGGCTTCAATTTAATTTTTGAAATGGCAATATACTTATCTAACCCCAAATTTATTGATTTTTTTCTTTTTTAGACTCTAAATTTTTTTTTCTTAGTTTGAAAGTAATTTCTTTATATTTTAGCTCTGCTTTTGTTTATTTTACTTAACAATTTCACTCAGGAAATTCTACTTTACTACATTTGATACAGTAAAGAGGTAATGGAAGCACTGTAGGAAGCATTTTGATGTAAAATTTTTGAACTTTGGAAAATTTTGAAAAAATAGTCTATGAAAATGTTTTGAGTGAAATGATAACCCCCTAGTCAATTGAACAGCCATGACTCTCTACATCAAAATCAGTTTTCATTGGCACAGAAGCTGAGTGTTGGCTTTAATGATTGCCTATTTTCTATTTTGGAATGACTTTCTATAATAAAACTAATAATATTTATTAGGCACTAGGAGGAGAGTAAGCACCTGAGTGATAGGAGCATTTGTAATTTATATGATATAATAAGTTATGCGTTAAAATAATTTTCTTACATTTTATTTGTTCAAATATTTATTTATCAAAGTATTTGTTCATATTATTATAGCAAATACATATTGAGACTATAATAATTATAAAGTGCATTAAAAATTCCAAAAGTAAAACCAAAATTAATAAATACTTAATATTTGAAGATATCTCTAATTTAATATTTAAATATTCTATTTTTTAAAAATTGTGAATCCTCAATTTCTCCTTGAATCAATTAGAAATAAATGAGTGATGATTAAACTTGTTTATCAGTTAATTTTATTAAATTATAAAAGTTTAGTGCATGTGACCTTAAATAACACATTTTCGTAGAACTGAATGTCTTTATGCATTTGTGGGAGTTCTTTTATTTTTTTCCTGTTTTTCCAAGAAAGTTAATAGTCCTGGCTGATTACCTAATCATTATAAGTTTTTAGAGATACATTGTATTTATATGGAACATAATGTGAAAATTTTTATTTCATAAAGCAAAAATAAGCTATAGGACCACAAATAAAGTACAGTTAAAATCTTTAGGGAGAAAGTGTATATGGATCTGTGTATAGATTACATTAGGAGGAAGAAAAATGATAATAAGTGCATGTCATATATCATGCATACATAGATACATAAAATAAACATATACATATGAATTAATATATTTAAATATGTAATATATATATTTAAAGTCAGGACACTGTTTCTACTTTGTAATACCTGAGTACTTACACATGAATTGCATTTACATGTTTCTTAATCACATTAATTTATAATTTTAATCTTTATTTGCCAAAGTCCTGACCAAAGGTTTAAAATTTAGGAATATAGAAAACTATTGCTCAAAAAGTAATTTAATCTATGATCTAAATCTAAATATATTACACCTCTTCCAGGATTCAAGAACTACTCATTAAATCAATGACATTGCTCCATTATACTTTCCAGAGACTTAAACACTTAGGTTGACAAATAATAAATATGAATCCCAGAATTTATTGAATATGCTATTGTACTAAACATAATGACATTCCAGTCTCACGTTCTTGATGAACACATTTATTTTTAAATGACAGATTATTATTTACTCAATGAACTGCATATTTGGAATATCAAATTTTGGAAGTATGTGCCATGAAATGTAAACAACAACAAAAATAAATACCAAGAAAAATTCCTATTATATCTGAAAATAGCTGGTTCAGTAGAAACCTATTTGGGATTTCACAAACCCAAAGAAATGTTTCATGTTGTAGGTGCACCTGAATTAAATATGCAAGTTGTGTGTTGAAAATATCAGTTTGTAATTGGATCTTCCTTGAGGCAGTTCAGACATGCTTGGTGGACATGGCTTTTGATCTTGCAATTACTTTAAAATTAATGGGGAAATGAAAGTATCTAGTATACTATATCTCTTGTCATAATAGATATTCTTTTTTTCAATTCTTCTGAAGAAAATGCAGAGCCAAATGAAAAATAGAGTTCAAATTGCCTTTTAAATTGTTTGAATTCCTCTATTAAAGAAAACCTAGGGGGCAAAGTCAAAACAATAATTTCCTTCTTATTTCTAGTGAACATTTTTAGAATCCAGCAAATAGTAGAAAACATGGTTAATTAGTAAAATTGTCAAAAAACAACCTCTATGCTCTTTTATAGTCTGTTTGTCAAGTACATTGTTTATAGTAACATGCCATATGTACAGAAAATATTTTTCTAGATTTCATTCCTTTTACTTTTTTCAATTTAAAGGATATACAATATAGTCCTATGCACAGTCATTTGTTACAACTAATTGCTATACTCTGAATTGTTATAATGGGTGTATTATTGAATACTATTCATTTTAAATTTACTTTAGAAAATAGAGTTGTATTAAAATTATAGAAAGCAATTTATCTAAGGAAGAAAATTTATTGAGCTATCTTGTAAAAATCTTGGGAATATAAATAACTTAAAAATGATATTTAAATACTCTTGATTGTAGTGATGTAAATATTTGCCTCTAGTTTCTATTTACCACAGCTTATTCTGAAATTTTAAAAATTTAATCAAAATTCATTCCTTTTGATCTTTCCACCACCCAGTGGTACTATTTGAAAGTACTTTCTAGGTCAGAATTAACACTATTTCTTATAATAATACTATTTCTTATTTGTGTTGACACTAAGAACAGGAAATTTATGAAATGAATGTTTTTTATATGTGATATGCAATTTTTTAACTTTTAGAATATGACTGGATAATATTAAGTGCTCAGTAAATATTTGTTTTTTGATCAAATGAACTCCATTATTAAACAATTTCTCCCATCAAAGTTTTAGCTCATAACCAGGATATCTTTAGGTATTTATTTTCAAAATTGTCTGTGTCATCTCAAAATGACTAAATAAAGTATTTAAATATTTTCATCACATTTTCAAGAGAAAATATATTAAACATGCAAAAATATCTTAATGTTAAGCACCATAATTCTGTACTGATATTGCAGATATTTTCAAGTACGTTCGTTCTTTAATCATACTTAACATTTAATTGCACAGTTTGTGCTTAAAAATCACTGAAATTGGTTTAGAGGAACTTTCAAATACTTACTTTCTCGATGCTATACTTTTAAAAATTGAAATAAATTTCAGGTTGTGATGTTCCAGTACTTGTTTTAACACATCTATGAATTTTAATTTTTATAAATTTTAATTAAATACCTACAAAGTGAATAATTTTATTTTTATGAGTGGATTTTGCATACCATTAGAAGTTTGATGAATAATTAATCTGAATATATGAATTATTTTACTTTTAACCTAAGTAACCTATGTTAGTATGTTATCATAATAATTTTGGTACATCTGATTAAATAGACTGAAGTAAAAAAAATTTTTAATGAAGCAGTACTAATAATTTAACTTATACATTTTTAAGTTCATAATCTTATATTTAGTCATCTCCTAGTTATTCCATTTCAGTTTAGTCTGGTTCTTAAAAGGAAAGACTTAAATGATGACCAAATAGACCCTTAAAATTAGCTAAAATTTATGCAAGAATTTCAGAAATTCTGGAAGTCACAATACTTTCAAGGACCAAGAATAGAAAAGATTATAAAATCACCCAAGAACTTATTATAGCCTCATATGTGGAGCTAGAACACCATCAAAGCAAAGACAATTTTAATAGAGACCACAGATGAAAGTCACTATACCTATCCTTGGAAAGCTTCCCTGTAGGTATCTACAAAGGACAAGACATTATTAGACATTACATTGACCATTCAGTGTTGTAATTTCTTTTGCCCTTTTCAGAATTGTTTAGCAGAATAGTTAGAGTGTCTACTTTTACTCTTTATGTAGTTGCATAGCATAATGGTCAAAGAGCAATTGTCATGCATGTAGATCTAGGGCAGAAGATGTTGTAAACAAAGCAAAGGCCAGAATAGCCAAGGCTAGCAAGAAATTCAGTGGGGGGAAAATACAACCATAGAGGTGAAAAGGACTAAGAAAAAAATATAATCAGTGTGGGAATTAAGGGGAGGGAGGGCGGTAGAGGAAGTAGTGGGGAGAAAGAGAGAGAGAGAGAGAGAATGGATGCACTGAAACAAATGCATATAGAAGGCAATGAAGCTTCCACTATAGAGGAGAGTTAGAATAGGTTAAACTGTATCCAGAAAGAACATAAACACTCATGTGTACATCATGTTTTTCATCATCCTAAAATTGAATTACTCTTAATTTTCTGTTACTTATTGGGGGTAAGAGCCTCCTCCCAGAAACCAGAAGTACTTTAAGTGCTTGAAAAATATGTCTGCCTTGGGCCAGTTGGGCATCTCTGATTCCTCAGGATGTGAAGTCTATGCTAGGATCCCAGTGTCCAGTCATGGACAGCAGATTCCTGACCAATCTCTTGGCTTCTATATCCTTTCCCTGTGATTTTTCCTGGGGACAGCATGATCATTTTGCTCTTTTTTTTTTAAATTATTTTTTATTTTATTTTTATAGTGCTAGGAATTATACCCAGGATCTCACACATGCTAGACAAATGCTTTGCCACTGAGCTACATCCTCCTTTTTCTTTTTTTTTTTTATTTTGAGATAATGTCTATTCAAATTACTTAGGCTGGATTTGATCTTGTGATCCTCCTTCTTTGGCCTGCCTAGTATCTGGGATTTCAGGCATGGAAAACCTAAATGTCAGCCTCCTATTTATCTCCTTTGAGCCCTACTACCACTTCACCTTTCCACTTTATTCCTTCCTGTGTTCTATCAAGTACCACATGCTCCACAGAAGCTGATCTTATTTGTATACCTCATGCTACACTTTGCCATTCTGAGAATTTTAGAAGGAATAGAAACTAATTTTACTGGATGAGAGTCATATACTAAAAACATTCATATACTATGTGAAATTGTTGTTTACTCAAAGTGGACATTTTTGCTTCCATTCTACACCCAAATAACCTGAGGTTTTGCTCCCGATTGCACAGCCAGGAAAACACAGGGCAGACTCTGGGAAGGAATTGTGACTCAGTATCCCCATTCTGTTCTCCTCAAAATACTAGCCCATTCATGTCATTTACTTCCTTTGCTTGTAATGTTCTTCCTACCTACAAATATCCAAATTTAGATTTTTCTTCTCAACAAATCTTTTCTTTGTTTTCCTAAATTCAGTATTTTGAGTTAAAAGGTAATTTTCCTCCTCAATGAGTAATTATAAAAAAAGTGTATCATAAATATTTATCATAATTGTTAATGTTCATGACCTTTACTTAACCAGATTTGAAGGACTTCTACTAGGATATTAACAATTTAAGATACCTTTTTAAATTTTTAACCCTGGGAGTTTATAGAGTACACCTCAGTTAGTGTCAGAAATAAGTTAATGAATGAAGGAAAGAATGACTACTTTCCATGAGGTAATGTATAATAAAAAGATTACTACCAATAGTACGTCACTACTGTTTGAAGTTGCTGAGATATGGAGTGGCCACAACCTGACCTTTTCTAGTGTAAGCCTGACAGAAATCCAAGATACCATTTTATTTCTAAATTATTGGTTAATTTTCCATGGCTATTTTCAAATATCAGATCAGGATTGGAGCCCTCTTGCCGAGATTCTTTATGAGGTAGTCCTTTTCCACTGCTACTCTCTCACCCCCGCACAGCGTGTGTCTAGACACAAAGCCACATCTCCTTTTGACTCAACCTCCTAAAGCAAAGACATTAGCGGTAGGGGGTTTTTCATGCACTATATATCTTTATTCAGGGTTTGTTATGACTGCTTTTGCCTGAGTGGGTGGTAATATTATTTACTGCTACTATATTAAAAAACACAAAAGAATGGATAACATTAACACAGGTTTGTATGCATTGCGATTACCTCTAACCAGATGCCCTTGACATCAGGATCATCACAGAACATTAAAATAACACTAACATGAATATTTAATATAAGAACATATAAATCATGGTTTCAAATTTAATATATCTGCTGCAAATAATTAACTTCATTATAAAAGTAGAAGAGATAAGAAATAAATGAACAATAGGACAAAGGACTTCTTATATGAATTATTCTATATGAACATGAGATGAGCAAGTGAAAAATGGAAGACTTAATTAAAATCACTTACTCTTTTATCTTGGATGAGTCATAAATAATACAATCCTGCCTGCTTCATTACCAGAGGCATGTTTGAGATATTTTGTTAGGTATAGAGAGAGGATTTCCTTAATTTTATTTAGTTGTTTGTTGTTACATGTCTTTAATATAAATGTCATTAATTAACTGAGATTATTCTTGCAGATTAAAAATGGAGTAGTTGTCTTCTTTGAAGAAGAGCCGTATCTAGGAAAACAGTATTGCATATTAATTTCCTAAATTATACAAACTAGTAAATAAATTCGTAAGTGATTAAATAAGAGCAATTACTAAAATTACTAGATTCTTATCTAAGTCAATTTTAATTTTGCAAATTACTGATTGAACACTCGTAGAATCAATTTCTCCTGTGAACCAATGAGAATGGAGGCAGGGGTAGTTTTAGTCCCTCCTGAAAAGGAGTTTTAGCATTTTGTTATTGGAGGATTAGTTTTAAGTAATTGAGGATAAATTATGCTCACAGGATTCATCCAAGAAAGGATAGTTGGAATGTTGTTTTGAAAAGATCATTTAACTGGATCACTGTGATCATTCCTAATAGGACACAATGATAATGAACACAGAATCTACTGAGTCTACCTAGTTACTTAATACCTCCCCAGGGGACAAAAGGAAAGAAATATATTGTCTGTGAATGTGATAAGAACCAGATTCCAATCCCAGCTTGGCTCCTTAAGAATACTAGGATTTTGGCAAGTGCTTTTCTTTTTCAAACTTGTTTCCTTATCAGTAAATTTCCTTATCAATAAATAATAATATCTGTTGGACAAGACTGTCCTGAGAACTCAGGGAGTTCACAAGTACAATGAACAGCATTGTACCAGGCACATTCATCAGAAAAGTATTGGTTGTTATCAACCAATGGGATTTCTAATCATGTGACTTTAGAAGGGCCACAGCTAAGTTTATTAAGTACAAAAAAGCTATAGGTAGACTAAATACAGGGTTTAGAGTTAAATAACCCCTCTGTAAATTTATTTTCATAAAGAGGAAGGAAAAAATGTCATAGACATTATTCAGATGTTAATTCTTATTTCTTCCTCCCTCACAGTAGAATCTGTTACAGCCTGGAGTGATTTACTCTGGTTCTAATTGTGTCTTCTTTCTTTATAGCTCATGGAAGCATCTTCTTTCTAAGATTCACATTATACCTTTTGGAGTTTCTTTTGTATTAGTCCAAACACCTCTGTTTCCCTTTCTGTAACATTGCTAAGATTAATCAGTAAGCTATAAAGTATCTCTGCCCTAACTGTAAGAATTCACGGCTATCTCTTGATCTTTATTATCTATTTTAACCCCTCTTACTATTGATGATCACTCGTGGTATTGTGGTTGTTTTTGATAAAGAACAAATTCATGTTCTCCTTGAAGTCCTCTTTCAACTCCGCAGCTCCTGTTGACCATCTCCCAGATTTTCTTGATTATTTTAGGTTTAGAATGGGAACAGATATTTCCATTTTTTTCTGAGATCAATAGGAAAAGTGATGACTGGAAACTGTGTTTGGATTTCTTTTTTTGTCAATTTTCCTGCCTTGTACTCTTAATGTCTCCACTAGACTTCAAAAGAACAGAGTGACCACTCACCCTACAGCTGCAGATGCTTATAGATTCTCAGCCACATCTTACTGCTTATTGATGTAGTTCCTTATAGACATAATTGGTTTAATAAAAAAGCAATAATAGCTAACATTTTAAGTGTCTACTAGGTACTGTGATAATCTCTTTACCTATAACATATCATTTAGCTATCACATATATATGTTAATTTCTAAATGAATTAAAAGGATCTGCATCATTTAGATGAGACTGTTATATCCAAACCAAAGATTTGGTAACACATATCAATTTTTAACATGTGTATAAAATCAAGGCAGGAAGGTTTTCAGAATGCATTCACTTTCCAAATCTGTCCTTATGACCTGAAATATTGAATTGAGAGCAATCATGAGTCTGTATCCAGTTCTGGCAGGAAGGAACACAGTAATTGTATTAGTTTCCTATGGCTGCTGTAACAAATTACTGAACATGTGATGCTTTAAAATAACAAAAATATGTTACCTCACTGTTCTGGAGCTAGATGTGTAAACTCAGGGTGTTGGTAGGACTACACTCCCTCCAGAAGCTCTAAGGAAAAGCCGTTTCTTGTCTCCTGCAACTTTGAGTGGCTGCAAATGAACCTTGGCTTGTGGCTGCATCATCCCAATTTCTGTCTCCTTCTTCACGTTGTCTCCTGTTGGTGTCTGTGTCTAATTTACCTCTGCTTCTCTTTTTTGAGGGTACTTGTGATGGGTTTTAGGATCTGCCTGTCTCTTAATATCAAAATCCCTAATTTAGTCACATCTGCTCTGACTCTTTTCCCAAGTAAGGTAATAGTTACAGGTTCCAGGAATTAGGATGCAGACATATTTTGGGAGTCATCATCAGCCTACCACACAAAGATCAATAAGCAACATCTGCCATGGGCAGGAGCATATTTGCCATCAGTGACCTAATCTGCCAGTTTACAAGTGAGAGATTAAGAGGTTTGTCCAAGATGACTGCATTAGAAGAACCCAGCAGGAAGTATGTGGCATGCTCAGTTGGAGAAGGTGATGAGAGTTTAGCAAAGGGGTTTTCATACAGGTATGGGCAGGCTGGGCATGGTGGCACCCCTGGCTCAATCCCCAATTATCTCCTCCTCCCAGACAAAATAAAGTTATGGGCAGAGTTAAGTAACACCAACAAAGTTTGTTGAAGTGCTCTAAGACTAGCAATGACACAGCTGGACCTGAAGAGGAAGGGAAAGATAGCCCTGAACGAGAGCAGCTCTGGCCTTTGGTAAAGGGTTGTATAAAAATGTGAGAGTAGGGTATAAGTACCAACACCACTCATTCTCTTCTTCCTTCAATGTTTGATTGATGCTTTCATTGGCTGACGAGAAGCAGGAGACAAGGTAACCTGATGAAAGCCAGGGTTCAAGGTGGCCTGGGGTAGTTGTACGTTCCAGTCTCTCTGGGCACATGGTAGGATAGAGAAGGGCAGAGATGGAACTAGAGAGACAAAGAAAAATACATAGACCAATGTCACAGATCATCAGTGTCATAACGAGGAGCATGGTCTAAACTACTTATTCCAAAATGCATTGCAGTTTTCACTATATGAACTTTAATTCAACAATTTTTTATTGAGTACAGGCAACGGTAAGACTTTTTTCTGGAGCTGTCCAAGAAATGTGAAAGGTATTTTGTATGTATAGCAAATATAGATGAGAGTTAATTTTTTAAAAATAATTAGGTTTAAAAAAAAATTTTTTTACTATAGCATACTATAGTGATGTGAGCATGAATTTGAATATTAATCAGAGTAAGAGTACCTGAAAGGGTGTATATTTGAGCTACACTGGGGTTAGCAATTACTAGAAGTTGGTAAATTATTAGATATAGAGTGGAATGGAAAAGAATAGAAAGGTGAATGCCAAATATGAATCCATGATTTTAAAATGGAATGTAAAAATGTTTCTGCCTTCAGAAAAGTGTAGCAGGCAAGTTTGGATGGGGATATTATTTACTTTGTGTCTAGTATTGGATATCCGGTAATATTTATGTCAAGATGACCAGAAGGCATTTGAAATACAGGTTGATTCCTGAGATGAAATAGGTGGGAAAGAGGAGACTACAATAAAGATTCTGTTCATTTATTCATGAAATTGTATTGCATCTGTCCTATGAACCATATACTCTATGAGGATTTGGTGATAAACCAGTGAATATCATTGAACAATATTACTACTTTTAGAGAAATCATTAGAAATTTCATGCATTTAACAGATGAGTATGGTAAAGCAGGATATATATTATAACATGAGAGGAATGCATGTTTAAAAATCCATTAGTTCCTTCTCAGAAATGACAGTTGAATTATAGGATTGGAGAAGTCTCTGAATGTGGGCACAGCACAGTTTTCATGTTAGAAGGGCACAGTGATTTTGAATATGATGATAATGTTACATTCTATCTTTGGGGTATGTTGTGATGTTTGTATTGCTTCAAATTAATTAAATTATGATAAACCATAAATTTTGACTGATTCCACATGTTTGGCAACTCTATCATAGTTCTTAAAGTTGTAAAATGATTTCACATCTGGGAGTTTGGAGAACAATTGTATGTGGATGCAGGAGATTGTAGACTAAAGCAGAGAATAGTAAAGAGAAAGCCATGGTAGCATTTCCATATTTAAGGTCTGAAAGGGTGAAGCAGGTGCTGATTCTCATGACAAGAGCATTCAGAGAGTGAGGAATTAGGATCCAGTGTTTCCTCTAACCTCAGCCATACAGGGATTTTGAGTGAGATAAAACAGTCAAGGAGAACTTAAGAATGGGAGAATAAACCTGTTGACTTTGGGAAAAGACATATCTGGTGACCTTTTCAAGAGTATTTTGAATAGTTAGAATGTAGGAAAGTGATAGAAAAACCAGATCTCTAAGGAACAAAGCAGTATAAAATGAAGAAATAGTTCAGGTGGGGGAAGGAAATATTCCCAGCATAGAGAGAGAACAAAATTGAAAATTTTCAATTTCAGAATACTGGACACTTAAATATACTTACAGGTACAGTGAAGGTTGCAATAAGAAATGAAGATAAAATTATACTAAAGATAAACAATGGTAAATGATTCAAGTGAACAGAATGGAATGATGTCAAGAGTACATTTTACACAGTAAATATTTTTAAAGTAGAGAGTTTTTTTTTTTTTTTTTTTTTCCCCTTGTGGAGATTCAGAACAAAGTAAATAAGGAGTCAGTAAGACATTTAAAATTAAAATAAAGAGCTATTTTTGGAAGATCCAGACAGGATATTTGGACCAAATCCCCATGGATCTGTGCTTTTCGCCAATAATATTTGAAAGTTAGAAAATGGAGATATGGCAGGAGTTTCCTTCTGCCAGATGGCAAAATGAAAATATCAAGAGGAGAAAATGACGTGATGATGGCAAGTGCTTTACTGTAACACTGACTTTGGAGATTAGCATGTAATAGAAGTAAATGAAGGAAAACAGAAAAATATTTGTGAAGCATTAAAATATGTGGGGATAAATCCACTTCCTACCTCTGCAAAGCCTTCGGAGACCTAGCCCCTACCTTCATTTTCCAGTTCACCTCAGGCCGCCATAGCCCTTGCTTCTCTCTAGGTTCATCAGTTATCTCACAGCTTCCAAAATATGCTAGTTCTTTTCTTGCCTTGAATGCTCTTCCCTAGTGTTTGTATATCTGACTTCTCATAAATCAGGTCTCAGAGCACATTTTCTTAACTTACCCTTATCTAAAGTCACTCTGTAACCTAACCATCTGTTTATAAACTATCACAACACCCTATTTTCTCCATGTCCCTTAATGTAATTTATAATTGTTTATACATATGTGTTATATTTATTTGATTTTCCTGTTTATCAGTTGCTTCTTTCAGTAAAAGCAAAGCTCCTCGTGGATAGAGATGACATGGTATACAGCTTCAATCACAGTCCCAGGTGAATAGCAGGCCTTGATAAATATTTTAAGTGAGTCAACGTATAACTAAAGGGATAGGAAAATCAAATAAGCATGGAGAAAAATTTGGAGATTCAGGAGAAGAGACAAAACAGACAGAAAGTAGAATTCCACATTATATAGCGAAGACCTTCAGTAAGGTCTTCATTGAGTGGAATGTTGAATGGTGACTAATCTAATACCTAGCAAGTTAATGGGTGAATGATATAGAATGAAGGTGGAAAATGATTGACTCCAAAGATTGAAAGGAGCCTAATCTTGATGGTTGATGTCTACAAAAATGATAGTAGGGATTGGAAGGGCACATTAAGGTCACTGAGTGATGTGGACAAATTTAAACTGAGGCCATATTAATTCAGCCTATCCAACTGCTGCTCACCTAATTGCACAAGTAAATTATTATTTATTCTAGACATGAAGGAACAGATGCAGATTTCATTTATTTTATTATCTGGGTACCATCTGTAGCAAAATAGGTTTGTAAAACACTATTATGGACCAGTAATTTTATTTCATTTTTCATCATTGTGCTTATCATTATCTTCTAAGTGTTCTTCATCACCATCATCCTTACTATCAGGGTGGCATTTGTCTTGAGCATTTACAAATCTGCTGACTATTGCATTAAACAGTTTTATGTGCCTACATTAACTGTCTATCTTTTCTTTTTCTCTATCCTGCTTTTCATCGTCTTATCCCTAATGCAATGAGATTTTCTCCATTTTCAGCTGGAGGGTATTGAATTAATGGTCCATAGACATAGTAAAACAGTGAAAGTTTGGCTGAAGTTAACATTTTTTAAGCAAAGAGCACATAAGTTTTCACTGACCACATTTTTTTCTTTTTGTAAAATCACTAACCAACATGAATGTGAAAACAAGTTTAAGTGGTAAGGTATAAATCTATGATGACTGGAAAAAATGGAACCTTAATGTGAAAAATAGTATTGCCCATTTTTATTATTGTACAGAAATGTCTTCCCTTTGGGCAGAAATAGAGATATAAATAGCATATGGCTAGAGAGTAATGGCATACATGCCTCAGAATTTTTTTGTCTATACCCAGGTAGTCCCTTGGTAATTTAGAAAAATGTCCTTATTCAAACTAGATCTCATTATAAAGAAATATGTTCTTGTTTTAGATTTCCATTGTAGCACCTGTTACATTCTTCTCTTCTGTCCTATGAGAAAACTCTTTAACTCACCTAGAAGAAATAATTTTATACAGTGAAAGGAAAAACAAAGACAGAGAAAAATTTTATTTCTGGAAAAACAGGCGATGTACCTGACAAGTTGTATTTATTCCCTTGGCCTTTGGTGACATTTTCTAGTGACAGCAGCAAAGATCCAAAATTGCCTCTGTAGGCCCCACACAGAGATAAGTAACAGAGGACATTATTAATTTTAACACAGAGTAATTTATTGAGACCAAACACTCCATGATTAAAATATTGGGATTTCTCTCCCTTTCCATCCCACTCATCACTCTAAATGATCCTCGTTCCCTTTTCTTTATCTATTCCCCTATCTTCCAAAAAGCCATCTGCTATTTCCTTTATGAAAAAAATAAAACCTACAATTAGTGTCTTGTTCATCTTTTCTTTCTCAAAAAAAAAGAGAACTATTATGCAAATACTCTGCAATTTGGTTTCAAATACTCTTTGTAGTGTGATGAGCAATTTTCCTTAATACAAACCCAGCTTTTTTGCCAGGACTTACTAATAGATTTTTTTTTTTTTTTAAAAGAGAACTTTCACTTTTCACATGAAAAGTCCTCTAATGTAAACTTCTCAAATGCATATTTAGAATGGAATTATCATTGCTCTTTGAATTGTAGAAGGAAAAACAATCATTTTATATATTTCATTCTAAAACCAAAAGTAAAAATAACCTCAAAAATTTTCTTCTACCTTAAATGTCATTGTTTTCTTTATACCAGGAAGTAGCCTATACCAAATATAACCTTCAGTAAATCAGAAAAAGATGTTTCTTTATTATTTTTTTTTCTGGAAGTATATTGTAAATGATGGCAGTTTAACCTGTTAGTATAAATTCTTTGTTTGATTTTAGCTGTTCCTCAGGAACTAAAGCACAATTTGATTCAATTCATTGAGGGTATGGCTAATTCGAGACATTTGAGGCTGTCTTGTTAACAAGATAAACACTTACAGTAAGAGGTGCTGATGGAACTGAAGTAAAAATGATAATACTTTACCATAAAAAGTAACACTGAGTTAAGAATCAGAAATTCTAAGTTTTAAAATTGATTCTGCTACTGATTAGTCATCTGACTGGAAATCCCATTGATCCTGTTTCCTCATTTTGCAACTGAGAATGCCCACCTCTTTCAATTGCCACCCAGGCTTTTTTATACTAAAAATCAAACATCGTCTGCATGTCCCTGCTTTTGCCATGGACTGTAGAGACATACTTTGGATAGAGACGTACCAAAGGTTCTCAGAGTTTCATGCTCTCTACAGTAGCTTCACCTGGGGAACTTTCTGTAAAAACAGATTCCTAAATTCCACATCTAGACCTGATTACCTGGGTATTGGGTCAGGAAAGCTACACTTGTAATGATAAACCTAGGTTATTCTTGTATGCATGAAAAGTTGAGAGACATAAGAGACATTATACAGTGAGTATGAGTTTAATTTGATCAGATACCTAGCATTTAGTATCTATCTAATTTAATACTCAATTAATTATAATATTTAATTGATGTTTTGTTCATTTGTTTGTGTGTATGTGTATGTTTTATATGTGTGAATATTAAAATTCAGTGAAGAATCTCTCTAGTTTACACTAAGAGTACAAGCAGCTATTATTAGAGTAATTATTTAATTTGGCTAGCATTCATATCTGTACTCATAACATTCACATATGTACTTATATCTGTACTCTCTTTAAAACTGTGCTGCTTTGTTTTATTTCAAATATTCAGTAAAATATACATTTCACTGAAATATAGATTTCAAATATTCAGCAAGTGAAACCAAAATCTCTGCAACCTAGTGGATGCAGATGGGCCACATGAATTCTGTGACTCTTCCGGTTCCCTGGGGCAGCTGGGGAAAGGGAAACTGCAGGACATTTTCTACTTGGAAGACATCTGGAAAACAAAATGTTTTCAGCTTCTGCCACAAAGGATCAGAAGCAAAAAGTCATTTGAGACTGGGTGACACCACCTTACCAGCTTATTTCTTTTGTTTGACCTGAGTCACTCCTTTCTCTGGTCATGTTTCTCTATCTGCATGTGACTGCATTTATACATTATTTATATATTATTATACCCTAGAATGAAGGTCAAGAGTTAAAATCCATAAGTTTGGATTCACTTTAATACACTTGGCAGTAAATAGAATATTGTTTATACTAGAAAAGAGAACACACTGGTATTGATTTTATAGACAGTTATTGTATAACCACTTACATTTTAATAACTGTATAGACTTTTTATTTAAATTCATTGTATTAAATCACTTTAAGACTAGTTATAATAATGTCTTTTTATTTTTAATTGACTTCATTGAGTACATTTTCAAAAGCATTATCAGCAGCATCTGAACAATGTAACTAATTGTTTGACACTTTGAGTTGAAATGATGGTATTATGTAATTTTTTCCTTATAGGAAGCTCTGATCATGGCCAGCATGGACCATCCACACCTAGTCCGCCTATTAGGTGTGTGTCTAAGTCCAACCATCCAGCTGGTTACCCAGCTGATGCCTCACGGCTGCCTGCTGGAATATGTTCATGAACACAAGGATAACATTGGGTCACAGCTGCTGCTGAACTGGTGTGTCCAGATAGCTAAGGTAAGTGCCATTGCTTCCAGTGGAAATGACACTTCTGGGTTTATATCTCCTAATCTGGAACAGTATGAGTATTGAAAACATGTCAAGCCTTTCAACCCATTAAAAAAAATTATATTCCATATATAAAAGATGTATTATAGGGTGGTACCTGAATGTAAAACACAGATGAGACACATGATCTACTCATATGTTTGAATTAGCATACTGTGCCATTTGTGTTACATTGAGAGGCCAAAATAAAAAGCTTGCTAGTCAGAGGAAATAATTGCCATACTGGATTTCTTTGACATTTTGTTTTAGTAAAGTCAACAAACAAAATTAAGAAAGAAAAGATTGAATATCAGAGTTCTTTCAATTTTAGTTGATTTTATTAAAATAGATGGTATAATTGTCAATATTACAAACTATAAAAAGCAAAATATCTTCCTAAACCATTGGGAAGTCTTCAGCTGGTCTTTAGTGGTTAGCCTCACAGAAGAGTTCAGTCATGTAACATATATAAGGGGATTGAGCTTGGTAATAGGGGAGGTGGTTCTGTGGTGAGCCAGAGAACATTTATTGCCTTCTAGGAGCATATGGTTTGGATAATGTTGCCAGTTATCTGATCTGCTTATTTTTCAAGAGGCCCTATGATTCCAGATTTGTACATGAATTCTTCAAACTTAAATGTTAGCTCTAACTTCCAAAGCAGTCCAGGAACTATGTAAAGCATTCACAACATATATTCCACAAAAGGGTATGCACTCTTCTTGTTAAAAAAAAAAATCAATTTATGAGTTCTTATACTAGAAACATCTTGAAAAAATTCTCTTTCCAAAAAAATAGGAATGTGACAAATTTAAATTCACTATATTACCTCTTAGTTTACTCAAAATATGACCTGATGTTTTATAAAGTCTATAGATATATTAATCTTTGTACTTATAAATGGCAAAATATTAATTTTCTAGTCTTTCCCTATTTCTTTTTGCAACCTAAGAATGAATAAAAGTCCATTACCAAAAGCAGAAATTTGAGACAATTCTTAAAAATGCAAACCCAAGAAATTAAGAAGAAAAGTCTAGGTTATTTCTATATTCCAAAAGGTTCAATTTAGTTTCCTTAAGGACTATGTATTGTAATTGTGATTATTCTCAAATCATCCTAGAACTATAAATAAAAACAAAGCTAAGCTTTAAATTTCTTAGCTCTCTCAGTATTTCCTGCTGTGTTCTCCACAATTTAGGTTTTGTCTTTAGGAACCCATGGCATATCATTTATACAACACCATATACTGTTTTTTTTGTTTGTTTGTTTTTTGTGGCGCTGGGGATTTAAACCCAGGGCCTTGTGCTTGCAAGGCAAGCACTCTACCAACTGAGCTATATCCCCAGCCCAATGCCATGTACTCTTAATGATAGAAACTGCTTTGAGTGCCCAGAGTAATCACACAGTTTTATACTGTTTTTTTTCTCTACTTGAAATTCTTTTCTCGTGGCTTCTTGATTCACACAGCTTGGTCTTATTCATCCATCAACACTGATTGGTCTTTTTCTCTCTGAAGCCCTCCCTATTCAACCTCCTCTCCAGGAAGATGTGACTACTTTCTCTTCCGTATTAATTTCGGTTACTGGCATCTTGAACACATTTCTATTATTTAAATGTTTTTCTGTGTGTTTATGAATCTCTTTGATTTTTATGGCAAACTTTAGTCATTAACCCTTTTAACAAATATTTGAAGGCACTTATATCAGATACTACACTGACCTGCTGAACAAGGTATATAGGGGTAAATAACAGAGAATGGGTCTCATTCTGTCTGCACATCCTAGTATATTGAATGCACATTCAACAAAAAATGAAGTATACAGTTAGATACCATGGTTCAGATCTGGGAGAAAAAAATATTATAGGGTAGACTTAAGGGAAGAACCACTGAGTTTTGAGGTAGAAGACTGGCTATGGGAAGAATACTTAGGCAGAGGGAAGATCACATGGAACCCCACTTAAGGTAAGCATATAAATTTATCAATCAAATAGGGCAATTTTAGGAGTGAAAGTAGACTCTGTTGCCATACCAGGACTACTGGCACAGAAAGATTCTAAATAGAATGAGGTATGTGGTAACCCAGTATGGCATAAAAAGTTTAGATTTATTATTAAGTTCAGTAGGTAGTTATAAAGTATTTAATCAAAGAATTGACAAAATTTATGTATGGATATTAGAGGGAGTCAATAAAGAATGGAAATGAAATATCAGTGAGGGCTCTGAGAGCAATGTAAACAAAGAGAAGTAGATGGAATTAAGATATATTTGTGTGTAAGAACCCAAGTTGAATAATTATTAATTATATGTGGTAGGTGATGAAAATGAGTATGGAAGGTGCCCTTTCCTGAGGTGGTGAAGGACGAGAGATGAATGTGTTTAGAGCTCGGTTATAGACGTGGCCCAATGGAAAATTTTGCAGAACATAAAACTGGAAATGAAGGGTAGTCAAAGTTTTTCAGTATTATAGGTAAGGATTTGGAGCTATAGGTATTTAAATGTAAGGCTACCCCTTTGACTGACCAAATCTGATTTTTATCTATTCCTAGCACCTAAAATTGGGATCTTATGTGTAGTAGCCATTAAATCAATACTTAACTCATACCTTTAACTTATAAAAAGTAAAAATCTATTGTTAGGAAACTGTCATTCCTTTATTTTTTCCCCTTGTTTAGGGACAGAATTGTATAGTGGAAGTAGCGTTAGAGTCAGAAAGACATACCTCAATTATTACCTTGGTGCCTACTTTGCAGTTTTGTGAGTTTCATTGTTATCCAACCTCTCTGAACCCTTCTTTCTCAATGTTTATAGGGTAGTTAATAAATTTTGTTTTTTCTAATCTTCAAAATCAATAGTACAGTCGTCTTTTGGATCTGTGAAAAATTCCAGGACACCCAGTCGATACAAAATTCATGGATGCTTAAGTCCTTTACATAATGTGGCATAGTGTTGCATATAACCTATACATATCTTTCCATATGCATTAAATCATCTCTAAATTACTTATAATACATCAAACAATGCAAATACTTTGTAAGTAATAATTATATTGTGAGATCTAGGGAATAGTGTCAGAAAAAAAATACTAGATATGTTCGCTATAGATAAACTTTAATATATATTTTAATTTTTTATTTGTTCTAATTAGTTACATATGATAGTAGAATGCATTTATGCATTTTAATAAATCATAATAAATGGAGTATAATTTCTCATTGTTCTGATTGTACATATTGTAGGATCACATCAGTCCTGCAGTCATACATGTATATGAGGTAATAATGTCTGTTTCACTCTACTATCCTTCCTACCCACCCACCTCTTCCCCTCCCTTCACCTAATCTTCCCCTCTACCTAATCTAAAATAACTCCATTCTTCCCTAGTGCTCCCCCATTATTGTGAATTAGCATCTGCATATCAGAGAAAATATTTGGCCTTTGGGTTTTGGGGTTTGACTTATTTCACTTAGCATGATATTCTCCAACTCTATTCATTTACCAGCAAATGCCATAATTTCATTCTTCTTTAAAGCTGGGTAATATTCCATCATATATATATATATATATATATATATATATATATATGATGTGTGTATATATATATATGTGTGTATATATATATATGATGTGTGTATATATATATATATATACACACACACACACATACCCCATTTTCATTATCAATTTATCTGTTGCAGGACATCTAGGTTGGTTCCATAGTTTAGCTATTGTGAGTTGAGCTGTTATAAACATTGATGTAGCTATGTCAGTATAGTATGCTGATTTTAAGTCCTTTGAGTATAAACTGAGGAATGGTATAGCTGAGTCAAATGGTGGTTCCATTTCAAGTTTTCTAAGGAATCTCCAGACTGCTGTCCATAATGTTTGCACCAACTGCATTCACACCAGCAATGTATGAGTGTACCTTTTCCTCCGCATTCTCACCACCATTTATTACTGCTTGTATTCTTGATAATTGCCATTCTGATTGGATTGAGATGGAATCTTAGCATTTCTCTAATTGCTAGAGATGTTGAACATTTTTTCATATGTTTGTTGACTGATCATATATCTTCTTCTGTGAAGTGTCTGTTCAGTTCCTTAGCCCATTTATTGATTGTGTTATTTTTGTGTTAAGTTTTTTAAGTTCTTTGTATATACTAGAGAGTAATGCTTTATCTGAGGTGCACATGGTAAAGATTTTCTCCCAATCTGTAGGCTCTCTCTTCACATTATTGATTGTTTCCTTTGCTGAGAAGAAGCTTTTTAGTCTGAATCCATCCCATTTATTGATTCTTGATTTAACTTCTTGTGCTTTAGGGGTCTTGCTAAAGAAGGCAGATCCTAAGCCAGCATGGTGAAGATTTGGGCCTACTTTTTCTTCTAGTAGATACAGGGTCTCTGTTCTAGTGCCTAAGTCTTTGATCCACTTTGAGTTGAGTTTCATGCAAGATGAGAAATAAAGGTTTGATTTCATTTTCTCACAGGTGACTTTCCATTTTCCCCAGTACCATTTGTTAAAGAGGCTATCTTTTCTCCAGTGAATGTTGTTGGCACCTTTGTCTAGTATGAGATAACTGTATTTATGTGGGTTTGTCTCTGTGTCTTCAATTCTGAACCATTGGTCTACATGTCTGTTTTGGTGCCAATACCATGCTGTTTTTATTACTATAGCTCTGTGGTATAGTTTGAGGTCTGGTATTGTGATACCTCCTGCTTCACTTTTCTTGCTGGGGATTGTTTGACTATTCTTTTTCCAAATGAATTTCGTAATTGGTTTTTCTAGTTCTATGAAGAATGTCATTGGGATTTTAATAGGAATTGCATTAAATCTGTATAATGTTTTTGGTAGTGTGACCTTTTGACAATATTAATTCTGCCTATCAAGGACTATGGGAGGTCTTTCCATCTTCTAAGGTCTTCTTCAATTTCTTTCTTTAGTGTTCTGTAGTTTTCATTATAGATGTCTTTTTTTGATCTCCCTTTGGTGGAATCCTTGGACTCAGAACCCACAGGTATAGAAGTCTGATTGTAATAGACTGGATAACAACCTAATTCTGAAAAGGCTGCATCCTATTTTCATAATTTGTGAATGTGTTACCTTTCATGTTAGAAGGGGCTTTGTGATTAAATTGGAGTCTTTAGTTGAGGAATTTATCCTGGAGTATCCCTGTGGGCTCAGTATATAAACAAGGGACCTATTAAATGGGGAGAAAAAGGATCAGAGTTGGAGAGAACACAAAACACAGAAGCAGAGTTGGAGTTGTAGCCATGAAGATGGACACAGGGGTCACAGGGTGAGCAATGCAATCTACCTCTGGAGGCTGGAAATGGAAAGACATTCCTGTAATTTCCATAAGGAGCACAAGTCTGCTCATACCTTGATTTGAGTCTGGTTAAACTGATTTTTGGCCTCTAACCTCCTGAGCAGTAGGAGAATAAATATATATTGTTTTAAGCCACTAAATTTGTGGTTATTAGTTAGAGCAATAGAAAAATGAATATACTTCCTCATTATGATTTGGAGATTAAATAAAATAACCCATGTACATTTCCCTGCTCAGCTTCTAGAATATGAAATGTTGAAATACAGTCTCATTATCAGCTATAGGCTGGAAGCCATGAAACAGAAAATTGTTTTATAAATGTCTATAAAATATGGGTAATATGATCTGAGTAAAGACAAATATTTTACAGATACCTAGTTCAGTAACTTAGAGGCTTCTTTTTCTTTGTTTCCAATTCTCACCAAGACAGACTCATGGAAGTTATATGGGATTTCATCATGATCCATCCAGTAACCACTGTTATTTTGCTTGCATCTCTTTTTTTATGGTGGTTGTTGTTGACAAACTTGGAGGTAAAGGGAGAGATGATGCTCTAAAGTAATCAATTTATTTTGTGTTATAACATACCTGTGAGACATTTAACAGTATTTAGAAGAAACAGTGCTCACAACTGACACTATCAAACATTTCTTCTAAGGCATGACTCTATATGCTTTTAATTAATTAATATGTCTCATCACAAATCTCACAGATAAATAAAGTGAGATGTAAAGAACTGAAGTAACTTTATTCAGTCCATATATAAGGAAATAAGTATTTTTAAAATATTTTCATTTATATTCCAAATTTTCTTTCCATTCTTCATTATTTTATCATTATACAAAATCATTCCACAAAATTTTATGTAATGGAAGACACACATTTAAACATCAAATTCATCCACTTATAGGTGGCCCTACTCACTCTTCAAGCCCAGCAGAACATGGTTTTATTTCATGTCTATGCAATACCATATAATGAAGGTGTAAGGTAATGATAATTCCTTCTTTCACAATTGTTGCTGATAAGTTGAACAGATAGGTTTTTTTTTTTTTTGACAAATAGAGATTCTGAAAAGTGTTTTGTCGGTTTAGAGTGAAGATCTTCATAGTGAATAACACTGATAATGAATGAATTTATATGGAATATGTTAGTCAGCTTTCCATTTTCTCAAATTCCTGAAATAAGTCAACTCATAAAGAGAACAGGGGTCCTTTGATTCATGGCTTTGGAAGTTACCATCCATGGTCAGTTGATTGCCCACTGCTTTTGGGCCCATGGCAATGCAATACTTCATGGCAGGCCACGAGTGGTGGAATAAAAAGCCATTTGCCTCATGACTGGAATGTTAAAGAGAGAAAGAGGAAGGGACCAGGGTCTCACAGTTCCCTTCAAGTGTGTGCCCCAGTGACCAGACCTCTCATTAGGCTCTAGCTCTTAAAAGTTGCCACCACCTCCCCTGGGGACTGTTTTAACACATGGGCCTTGGAGGACATTTAAGATCCAGACTAGAGCATGTATCAACATGGAATCTGTTTGGTGTTTTTTACAAATCATGTTAGTCTTCACTGAAAATTCTAGCAGGTTATTATCTACTATTTTCCCATGTTATGGATGAAAAAAAGGAGAAGTTCAAAAGGACACACTGGTGTACGGATGCCCTGCATTCTGTAACTCTCCCAAGCCAGGTCTCTAACCACTTTGCTCATTTTCTCCCCCATTCATGCACACATCACTGTAGCTTTAGCAACCTGCTCTCCTTCATGGCACTTCCAAATTTGCAGACTGGGAAGAAGCACATTGTTTTACTGCAGTTGTGTCTCATTATCAATTCCATAAAAATATCCTATCATAAATAATACTTTTTATTGCCTTCATGAAGATGTGTTCTATCATCAGCTTCTAGGTCACATTTTCAGGAGCAAGTACTAGATGAATAATTATGGAGAGATTCTTTTCAATGAATATTTCAATGATTACAATAATGGAAACTCAAACAGTTCTATAAACTACTGTGTGTTATAGATATTGGTCATAAGTGACACTCTAAGAATCAAAAATGTATAATCTGGCACATTCAGCCTACAGACTGGAGAATAGATTGCTGGGGTTCAGATCCTACCTTTATAACTTATGAGCTATGTGACCTTAGACAAGTTAGTTAACCTCTCTGTGCCCCTGAATAATAGCATCTATTTCGTAGAGTAATTGTGAATACAAGACAATATTTATAATATGTTAAGGACACTGCTTAGCATAAAGAGAAAATATACAGTATTTGTTATTGGAGTATTAGCTGACATGAATATAGGAAAGACACATGTGTACAGCCAGAATATCCTAATGATGTCATTTTAAAAATATAGATGACCGATTCTTAAATCCTAGATATGAAAGATTGATGACTTGTATGAGACATGCTGGATGGGAGAGGAGGAGACCTGCCCCTCCCATCTTCCTATGCTTTCTTACCCAGCTTTCTAAGATGCTATTTATTCTACTTTTGCTCTTATGGCTTCTAATGTTCATGTTAGAAAATTGGATTGTTTGTAATATTGAAAACATGTGAAACTACCAGTGAACTTGTAGAGAAGTGAGATCAGGAGTAATTCTTAGCATAAGACAGTCTATTATTGAAGAGGAGCAAAGAGAAAATTCTAACTCTTCCATCTCAAGCTAGAAAAGGTCAATATTGGTTTGACCTCCTATTACTGAACAAATTTTTGCTGCTGACTCCTTTCTAAGGGAAATATTATTTGTAGCTTTTTGCTGTTGTTATGGCTGTATTTGTAAAGCCTGAGTACTGTATATAGGCTACTATTTTTTGGAGTCCTGAACTTTCCTCAGAGTTTTGCCTGCTTATTTTACTTGATTGTCTGATTTTATTCTGGTGCTCTATCGATTTACAGTTTAATTCAGACGTAGGATTCCCAAGGTTTTCTTTTTGGGTGGTGAATGATTGGAAACTAGGAGGGTTGAATCTGAAATATGTCAGAGGTCCAATGTGCCCTTCAAAATGATTCACAAATTATCTGAGTTGTAAATTTACCTACTTTAAAATTCTTAAATGGAGATGGAAATAAAAATCATTCAATCGTTTTATGAATTAAAATTAATCCATATGTTTAAGCAAGGTTCTTTAGATTCTGCCTATGAATAAAGATACTTTCAGTTATATTTTTGCCAATTATTGCTTCCAGCCTTTATTTTTTTGAGAAAATTTGTATTGTCTCAGAGGTGAATAGGATATTTATGGCAGTTTAGCAGATTTCTCAATTTTTTTTTCATATTCTACTCTACTTTGTTTTTCCCTAAATTTCTTTTCTTGTCCATATCATATTCCTAATTAGAGCAGTGAAAGCTGACTTTTTTGGCCCAGGGAGAGATATATGTGGTTATTTTTCTTTTCTTTTGATGACAGAGTGGGAGTTCTTTGCAGGGGGAAACCTCCTTTGGTTCAAAAACACAGTTCATAATGATGGAAAGGAGAAGAGATTGCTGTGTTCAGAAGTGAATTCCTCTTCTGTACACAAATGTGAAGTCTTGCTTAAGGCCTGAATGTGTCACTTGAGCAGAGACTTCACTTACCCTCCTTCTCCATTCTTTTCCATTTTCTCTTGTAGCAAACACATGGGGTGACAGGACACTGTAATTTCTCATTTGATTCTGCCACTTACTTCTGCATGAATAAAGACTAACTTTATAATCTGAGTGTCTGATGTAAGTTAAATGAATGAACTGGATGCTGACATTTCTGATTTTAAAAATGTTTTAGTTGTAGATGGACATAATACCTTTATTTGATTTATTTTTATGTGGTGTTAAGGATCAAACTCAGGGTCTCACACATGCCAGGCAAGCACTCTACTACAGAGTTACAACCCCAGCCCTCTGATTTCTTTTAAGCCAGATTCTATGTGTAGATGTAACCTCAGTCACATGCACATATGTATAAGCCATTAAAATAAAAATTGATAGCTTCAAGTGGGGACAGACTCTCCTAACATTTTTAGAAAAGATAAAATTGGTACCTATGATTACACTTAATACTATAATAGTGATAGATAATACTGTTTAGAAATTTTGTGATTATCATTTGCTTGAATGGATTCTTTGAGTATGTTTTGACACAAATTTTTATGTTTTATAAAAGCAGAAAAGTAGAATTGAAGATAAATATTTAAATGTCACAGTACTAGTGTCATAGCTAAACACCATGTAATGACAATCTACAATTAAAATAGAGATTTTTTTGTAGTCATATAACCACTTTTGGGACAAAAAACTATGATAGCTTATTATTTACCATTGTTATTACCGTTATTTAAATTTGAATGCATTATATATTCTGATTAATTGTTATTAGATCTTTTGAGAAAAATTAGTGGCATGAATCTAACTCAGTGACTTGACTTTATTTGGGGTAAATACCTTCAGTGTCTCTTCCACTGTTGAATTGCAAACTAGGCTCATGATAGCCTCGCTGATCTCTGAAACATGGATGTCCTGGTTATTTCAACAACAGTGTCCAATACTTGTTTACCCTAAAGAGGTAGCCTAACCAGTGAATTTTTGCAAGGCCTACATACATTTCTTAGAATCATGTCTTAATGAGAATTGGAGAACTGGATCCCAAAGTAGAGTCATCTACATTCTTTGTTAACCAAGAGGGATTCATTTATTTATTAAAATTTTAAGAACATATTAAGTGTATTAATCAAGATTCTCAGAGAAACAGAACCAACAGGTTGTACAGAGATATAAAAACAGATTAATTGTAAGGAATTACCTCATGAGATTACGGAGGCTAAGTCTCAATCTGTGTGGGCAAGCTGAAGATCCAGCAGAGCCAATTCTTTAGGTCCAGTCCCTGTTCAAAGTCTTGAGACTCAGGTGAGTTGATGGTACAGTTCTAGTCTACAAGTCAGAAAGAAGAGTCTGTTTCAGTTGAAGTCTGAATGCAGGAGAAAACCAATGTCCCAGTTCAAAGGCAACCGGGCAGGAGGAAATCCCTTACTAATGGAGTGGGCTTTCTATTCTATTCAGGTCTTGGACTGCTTGGGTCAGGCCACCCACATTATAGAGGGCATTCAACTTTATGCAGTATACTAAATCAAATGTTAATCTCATACAGAATCAGGGACACACTGAAAAAATAATGTTTAACCAAATGTCTTGGCACTCTCATGGCTCAGTCAAGTTGACATATAAAATTAACCATTGCATTCAATTATGATATAGTATATACCATCCTAAGAATGGGAACTTAAGAATGATCAAAATTGAAAAACATCCCTATATCATATTCTTCTAATCCACTGGGGAATGTGGACACAATAACCAAGCAAACAAAAAACATTGCTTTATGTAGTTAGACATGGAAGATTATACCTTCCCAATAGTTATTAGGGAAGATTTAGAAGAAAGTAGTACTTGGTGCTAGTTTTTGTTCCACCATTTATAATCCATAATGACTTAGATAAATTTCTTAATGTCTTTAAATTTGTTTTCTCATCTATCAGATGGACATAATCTTAATGCTGTTGCAAGGATGAAATGTGATCATGCATCAGCTCTGCAACTTCCTACCAGAGCTTCAATGCTCAATAGATGTTTTAATAATAGTAAGTAAAGTCAGACATTATTAATATTTATTATCACCCAAATTAGTCAATTTATTCATGACTTGTACAGAAAGGCACATAATATAGCAGAAAAAACATGAACCTTAAAGAATAAGAATAGGAACCTGAGTTTTAATTCTGGATCAGAATGATGGGTCCTCTAAGAATCACTTCTTGTTTTGCCAAATGGAATACCCATACCTGCATAAAATACATCAAGTCCATGATTACCCATTTTGAATTAATAAATAAACAAATAGGAAAACTGATATTAATCTAAAATTTAGATGAAAGTTTCTATGGAATAAGAATATATATATTATTTATATATGTTTATGCATATATATGTATATATCCTGTATTCATTTGTATTCATTAATTATTATACTCATGAGTATAGTTAATATTCATTAATACCTACTATGATTATCATGAAAAGAAATTGGATTTTGGGATTAGAAAACTCTAGCTTTGTATACCAACTCCACCAGTCACTAGCTATAAAATTTGGAATTTTGTAAACTCTCTGAACATCCTTATCTAAAAATTATAGATAATAATACCTACTTTATAAGGTTGTCATAATGTTTAAATAAAATAATAAAATGTGTCAATATCTTAACCTGTTGCTTAATAAATATTGACTTATTTTTTAATTACCCAGAGCAGTGCTTTCAAGGTCTTCCATTTCAGAAGAACATTGCTTACCTTTCCATAAATAAAGGATTCTCTTACTGTTTATGCCAAGACAAAGATAAGTCTGCTTTAGAAGAGTGTTGTTTTTTTTTTTTTTAATAATTTCTTCATGTTAAACAGAAACAAATTTAGTCTGAGATACCAGATTCAGAAATATGGTAGTACATTTTTTTCTAAATTAAAATTATTCCATAGTATCAGAGAGTAGAAGGGTAATTACCAGGGTCTGTGGGGTGGGAGGAAAGTGGTGATGTTGGCCAAATATTATAAGCTTGTAGTTATAACACAGATAGTTCTGGAGACCTAATATACAGCATTGTCAATGCTGTATTGTTGCTTGGAATTTTCTGAGAGTATCTCAAGTGTTCTTATCATATGCGCACACACACACACACACACACACACACACACTGGTAACTAGGTGAGATGATGGATAAGTTAATATCAAAACATTTCACTGTACTCCCTAAATATATTCAGTTTTTATTCAGAGGAAAATTATTCCAGCGAGGTACACATCTATCAGAATGGGTCAGTAATTCTGATCTCGTGTAATGGGAAGTCCCCACAAAGTTTCTTCTACTGAATGGTTGTTGCTCAACTGAGCTAGGCTGGAGTGACTAGATTGCCAGGGTTCTGCTTCACCTACCTCCCCTCCTCCGTTAAACTAGCCAGAGTACGGTCTTACAAAGCCTCATCTCATGCCAGTCAGTTCCCTGAGGCCTGGCTGTCCATCCATACAGTATCTCTTATGAGGTCTAATGCCTCTGTGGGTACAGTGCGAGAGTAGAGGCAGAGGTCCTCCCTCCAAACTCACCCAGTCCCCTTCTGGAACAGCCACCAGGGGGAATCCTATTCCCCCTTCCCTCTTGAGTCTTGGAGAACCTAACCTTTTCCCCCAGGTTGCTGTGTTCAGTCTCTTTGCTCTGCCACAATGGTGAGGTTCTATTCTTACCTCCTCTTCTAGAAAAATAAAAGTCAGTTTCTCAAATAACAAAACCTAAGTGAGATTTATCTCTTGGGTACCTGTGCTTTGGAATTGCAGTTTTAGACCCTGCAGTACTAAAATCCTTTAAAGCCCTTTCTAGATGGGGAGCTTAGACTAGAAACAGAGAAAGTTCTTATTTATCCCAAAGCGCAAACACAAGGCTAACTGATGTCTTAGTAAAATATTTTGCTAGGTGTACTGAAGTAAAGGTAAACAACTGAAAAATGACATGGAAAGAACCTCGTCCAGAGAAGTCCTTCTGTGAACTGGTGAATCTTTTAAAATGAATGTCAGGGCCTATTGAAATGTTAGTGTAAGAAGGAGCCCCGGAAGATCATCTTATTCATTTATTTAAATTTTCTTAAGTCATAAATATGTTTTCTGTGAATCTTATGTGAAAATCAAAGCCTGTTCTGCAATAGCAGAAGGGCATAGAGAGGGCTCCACGGAAATCTGAGGGTGCCCCAGAGGCTGTCAGAGACTAGTGTTAAGATCATCTCATGTGCCTTTGTTGGAGAGGGCAAAACTGTAGCCAAAACATGAGAGAGTCCATTAAGGCCACAGTTGTTCTTATTGATAAAACCAGGACCTGAATTCATACACCATCCAGATACCCAAGTGTTCTGGTTCAGATGAACTGACAGCCTAAGCCACCCCCAAGTCTCAATTATGCAAGAATTGGCACTTCCTTGTTTGTATTTTAGGTGGAAAACCACTACAGTATTATAATTCAATAGGAGGTGTAAAATACGAGGTCATATACCTTTTGTGACCATTTTAATTGATCTAATGAACATTTTTCCCCTACAAAATTTTAAATGAGTAACTAGCTTAGTTTTGCTTCTGAGTACTTTTTGTATTTTATTTTGCCTTCCAAGAATGTTTTTTAAAAGAATCTCCCCTTTCCACCAATTGTTTTCCCTCTCGATCTTTGTATCAGAATGCCTGATAACATCACAGTCTCCCAAATTGGTGATAAAGCACCTGGCTGAATTTGAATCGTGGTTATCCCCTCCCTGAAACACTCTCATGCTTTTTATTTATGTGCCAGATTTTCATTGCCTTAAAGGAGGATGATATATAAAGGGTAGTAAGGGATAAGAGAGACTCTCAATGCTACCAGATGAAAATAAAGTTTATTGAGGCAGTTTCTAGCACACAGGTCCCAGAATTGCACTGAAGGCTTAATTGTTTCCTGGGGTCTGCATGAAATATGAAGGTCTCTCACTTAGAGAAGTCATTTAGGTTTTTTCTTGTCTAACCTATAAAATGGCAAGCTTCCCCTTTGCTTTGCTTTGCCTGTGGCTTTGTTTGGCATGCTGAGCGACTCTAATTCTGCTTGTAAGTTACGCCTTTCTAGAAATGGCGAAGGTTTTCATTTAGCTACTTATACACATTCACAAAGTAAAGAACTTAATTTCCTTTCTGTGAATTTATGTTTTAGCTAGTACTTTTAATGTACTTTTTTTTGACAGAAAAGTGAAAGCTATCCAATCCAAATGGATTAAATTGTATTTCATGTGTGCAAAGTGTTCACAATTACATCTATTAGTCATGACTGTGAGGCTTGGTATTGTAGCAGATTTTGGTAGCACAGTGATTTTCTCAAATGCAGAATCAAAGTAGCAGGACTGGCATATCTAGTTTATTGCTCCCCTATGGCTTTTGTTTCTAAAACTGTAGAGGTAGATGGGTGTTACAATATTGCTCTCAGGAAGTTGTGAAATATATTCATGCTTTTTCAGATGTATGCATGCAACACTTTTTCCTACAGATTTCAAAACGTTTGCAGTAATTGGAGAGACAAGAGTAGCATTTTGCCACAGATAGGAGGAGCAAAGACTGAAATCAAGTAATTTACCTGGAAACAGAAAAACCATAGTGAGTCTAAGACAAAACACAGATTAACTTCTTCCCACACCTGACTATAGCCAATTCTTTCTCCAAATAGTTCTTTAAAAAAAAAAAAAGTTTAAATTTAAAAAATATTTTAAATTATCATAGATTACAAAGTTACAAAAAAATTAAATAGAAGTCCAATTTATCTTTCAACCATTTTCCTGTATGATGATGTCTTTTGTAACTATAGCAAAGTCCTACAAATAGGAAATTGACGTGGGTGCAATCCACAGAGATTTAGATCTCACCAGTTTTACATGAACTACTTTGTGTGTTGATGCACATGCATGTGTTTGTGTTTCTGTGAAATATTGGCACATGTGTAGATTCACATGACCAGCACCATAATCAAGATGTGGAGATATTTTTGTGACCTCATGATATTTCTTCATAGCCACACCCACCTCCTACTCTTTTTTTTTAAATTGGACTAAAGTCTTGCCACGATCAATTTTTGTAGTAATGACTTTTTAAAAATATCTTCTGAACCTATATTTTGTGCCTTAAAATGCACATGCAAAAATACACTAAGTTTTAGTCTAGTAGTGGTCATTTGGCAGTCTCGCTTCAAAGGTTATCCTCTGTAGATTTGGTAAAATTATTTTATTGACTGTGAGAGGAGCTTGGGTGTGTGCAGCTCTGTGGTCCAGAAGGGATGCAGCAGCCAAACAAGTTCTTACAATTACTCTCTTACAATTACTTACTGGGAACATCTGCACTCTTACTGCTGCACCATCTAATTACCATAGGAAAATGGTTTAGCAGGTCACTGGCTGCAGAAGAGAGTGGCCCAATCAAACCCAGAAGGGCTTGGAGCCAGGAGGGAGGGAAATTAGGTTAATAATGAAGACAGGCTGAAAGTGGATGAGAGCAAGAAATTAAGGCTCAATGCCAACTTTCTCCCTTTTGAGAAAATTCAGAAACTTAAAATATTTTTATCTAGTATCATACATGATAACTCAAAATATACATAGATTATGGGTCATATGTATACAAGTATACATATAGGTACACATGTGTTTATATATATCTATGGAATGTCAGTATATTAGTAGGAGACATTAACATTTTGAATATAATTCTATGTAGCTAAAATTCTGCAATACCCAATACAGCACACATATATGAAATGGAATGTAGAATGCTGAGAACCTTTATTGTCATTGTGAGAATTAGGCTAAGCAATATTTTTGCAAACTTTCACTTTCCATCATCTAAATTTGATTGATTGGAAAGAGTTTATTGACAACTCTTCATTATTTTTCATCAAGTTAAGGTGAGAGATAAACAGAATATCTGTGTCATGGAAGGGAAAGGTGAGCTGAGCAGTTATGAGCACCTGAAGAAGAATGGCTGTGGGTCAGGGATTTTATCATTCATCCAGGAGTCTTTTCCTAAGCTTGGTGTCTACACCGTCACAGAGTGAGCAAAGGATGAGCTTAATGACAATCATCTATCAGCCAGCCACATTTTAAGCTTCAAGACCCTGCTATTCCCCATGCTCCATGCCTTGACAAGGCTAATTGTATAATTGCGATACTACATCACACACTGCTGGTGCACTTGCACTGTCAAGGACCAGAACCAGGGACTCTGATGATTATTGCCCCAAGCAAGCACATTAACATGGACACGGCTTACTAATGGGGTTGCTATATTAGAAAGCATAAGGTTTAAGCCAAGGATTTGTTATAAACTCCCTTGTAGATTAGATGCAAGATTGACTTGAGCTTTCAAATTAGAATTATTTTATTTTTTAATATCAAATGACTGACTTCTCACACCTATTTTTATGATCTCTCAGGTATGTTTAAAGATTTACCAAAGTTATTCTACTAAAGTTAAATAGAATTTATGAAGTTTTCACCATGAATGCCTTAAGGGCTAAAATTTTTTTTAAAATCTTTAATTTCTATGTAAGTTTAAGTATTTACATTAAAATCTAGCTAATATTTGTGGCTCCTGGGTTATCAGTACTTTCTTAATCTAGGAGATGGTTAAGTGGGAGACTCAGTGTGTGAAATTCATTGAGCTATATACTTATGATGTGTACTTTTCTACTTTACTTTTCTATACTTTAAAATAATATTAAACCTAGGTATTTACCTTTAGCTTTAAAGATTTTAGATGACAGAATCTTTAAAGCTTTGGCTCATCAAGTCAAAACATCTGCCTGAAATGACTTTTTCTACTATAAATTGGAAGAATATAGGGCTATCCTAGAATATGGACATTCCCCAAATCAAGAGCATAAATGGATTCTGGTGGGATTGAGAAAATTTCATGAATTTCTCCAGCCCCTGATGCACAACCAGCCTTGACCTAGGGAGATGAGGGATTTGTAGAACAGGTTGTCTTGTCACAGTTTGGTTTCACACAGATCTGCCAATGTGATTTGTGGCTGTAACAATAATGTGAAGTAGTGACTTTATGTTTCTTTAACCTGAGTATTATTTGTGAAACAAGGAAAAGCATGTGATAATAAAATTTGCCAACATTTACATTAAAGTTATACATGATATTCTGCTAAGGGTCTTACATGAAATATTCTTCTAATTATTATAATAAAATTATAAGGTGGAGACTATTGAATGTTTAAAAGAATGAATATGGGTAGAGTACATAAAAATGTCTGGTACACAGTAGCACTTGATATTGTTACCTATTAGTACTAATTATCATTCTTCTTCTTATTTTTCATATGCTTTCCCTTTCACAAGAAAACAAACAAAACAAACTAAGAGTTCACACAACATGTCCCCAATCATACAGCAAATAAATGGGGCTGCGACTCTGCCACAGATAGGTTTCCTGACTGGACCTAAGCATGCCCACACTCTGCCTCTTTCAGGGCCACTATTTTGCCTAGCACTAAGAGTAGGACAAGACAGCAACCTGGGATTGTTAGCAACACGCCTGACTGGTTTTCACCTTCATTAGATAGTTGAAGGAGATATTTGTTATTTATTATGTTCAGTAAAACTTTAAGTATAAAAATTTACCTTGACCAGATATCTTATACCATCAGTTCGTGGAGAATATGGGAAAGCACAGATGATGTTTATCAATATAATGAACTGGCCACAGTGGCACATGTGGATAGTCCCTGCTCCTTGGGATGCTGAGGTGAAAGGATCACTCAAGTCAAGGATCTGGAGTTCTGCCTGGCAACATAGAAAACCCCATCTTAAAAAAAAAAAAAAAAAAAAAAAAAAAAGTAGAAGAATAAATATAATGAAGAAAAGAAAAGCAATAAGACCTGGTCACTTCTAGAATTACTATCTGCTGAGTCACAGCTACACTTTTTGTTGAACTTCTATGAAAATTTTCTATTAAATGACTGAGTACTTATATTTAGTACTCAGTACTACCCTCAGTCCGATCCATATGACATGTGTGGACTGTCATCACATCAAAGTGGAACTTCAGCTGAGTGGCTTCTTTAAGGATAGAAGCTTCTTCATGCTTGATCTCCTGTTACAGGTACACAGATCTTATTTACAGGTGTCCTAAGGTATTTGGTCATAAATTCCTCATATTTTCATCAATCATTGAGATAGAAGTAGTGGAAAACCCTTCTTTTTAAACTTGGAATTCCCCCAAAGACTGGCTTGGAAAGCATTATTGAAAACTTCTTTTAAATTAGATTCAAGATATTATAGCAGCACTTGCTAGAGTCTGTCAACATTTCCATTATAAACCCATATTTTCCAGGTTTATTACTTGGCTGTGACTTTTTTCTGTGGAGTGTGATACAGAACACAGAAAGAATTTCAGCCCAAAGCAATTTTTATTATCATTGCTCAAATACTGAAAATTTTTCCAAGTTATGATTGTTTTTAAAAATACCACAAAAGTCAAGTACTTTGGGGGACACCCACACATTCTAAGTCCTTTATAAAATGCAACATTAAAAACAATTTATTCTTCATAAGAAATGAAGGAACAAATAACTGAATCTCAAGGCCTGAAGGGGAAATTTTGCGAACCCACATGGATTTATTTCCTATGATTTGGGACTAATTTGATATTTAGATTGAGATTTTTAATATTACTACAATAAGCTTTCAAGAAATTGGCACCATATGGATCTAAAAGAAATTGGATTGTAGGCAAGGGAGAATGATAATAAACACCGAAAATACAACCCACAGAAAAGTATTCTCCAAGCTATTGATGTTGCTAACATCAGAGATAGAGCCCTGATTTTGTTTTTCTGAGTTTTGTGTTCTGTTTTCCCTTCTGGTGAACATAGGAGAAGCTGATAAACAATTTATAAAGTGAAAACATTGGGATGGACTACTAGAATCGGGAATTTTCTCAGCAAACCAAACCCCATTGCAACATAATAATTGAATTCCTTGTCTACTGAAATTGCTGTGTTGGAAGTTCTCAGTTTTTCTATCCTCAAAGCACATGTAACATAGGAAGAAAAAATAGGGATCGCCTTATCCTGCTGCTTACTTTCTCACCTCTTTGAAGAGTTATTTAACAGGAAAATGCTGCCTTGAGTTCTTCCCTATTGGGATTGAATGAATCTAGAGACCTCTACTCTGGTCAGAAAAATTGGGTAAAATTCTACTTTTATCCCTCAAAAAATGTAATATTAGGACTCAAAGGAGATGGCTTCTGAGGGAGTTCTGGTCATTAATCATTTTAAGCATTATTGTTCATATAAAAGAGAATCTGTATGAGAAATTTAATGGAACATTAAAAAATCTCCTCAGAAGTTTTACTACCTTGTTCATTCTTTGTCAAAACAGTCAAGCAACATTCCTAGTTCCCTAAAGTGGCTGAAGTAAAATACAAATTTTCAGGACAATATTTGACTTTCCCTCTTTTTCACCAATGTGTCAATGTAGAGGATGATACTTAATAACATGAACAGGGCATGGAGAATAACGGGGAAATAGGCGTGCAAGACTGAAGACTCCTTACGCTGGTCATAGCAAAGTGGACTTACACATGCCTCATTGCCAGGTCTAAAAGCCAGAGGCTTTATACATTGAAACTATGTAAGCTGATTGTAGGTGTTAGTCATAAATAATGTTCCATGATATGCCCAGATGCCAGAAGAGAGTTGTCCATGAGACGTGGGCATTTAAATATTTTATTGATTCTTTTTCCTGCTAGGAATTTGAACTGCAAACACCTGAAGACAGGATGGGGAAGCAGGAAGATTCCTTAGGGGGCTCTTTAACAGTCTGCATGAGACATTAATGATGATCTCAACAAATAGTATGTAGGAACTTTAAGCTCAGGAGGAAAAAGGGCTCCTATAGTTGGTTTTTAAAATTTATTTATTTGTGTGTGTGTGTGTGTGTGTGTGTGTGTTTGTGTGTGTGATGGGCAAATGATTATTTTTAGTCAAGTGCTTTTTGAATTACTATAACTAAAATTAATGGCAAATATGCTAGTTCATCTCAAATTCCCAGCATTTAGCAGACTCCTAAAATAAAAGACTCTGACAAAATTTTTTTGGTCTTTATTGCTATTACAATTCTTGACTTTATCTTCTTGGTAAACTAGGTCCCTAGCAATGCTTTTATCTTTCCTTCTGTGTATGTCTCTCTTTGGGTCTCAACCCTTCACCCCAATTCAGGACTTATTCACCTGATATTTCTCTGACTTTGGTTCACATAGCATATTGATTATTGAGAAGCACATAGTATGACAGATTAGAAAAGAGTCTTAACAAATTGTATGAATCACAGTTTCATGGGATGCAGTCAGATAGTAGGGAAAGAATAGAGGACCGAAAAGTTTGAATTGAAGTCAGGATCTAAGAAGAGACTTCGACCTTCTCTTCCAATCTACAGTGTCACAACCAGGAGTCCACAGTAATCGTTTTTCTGGACTGTTTTAAAGAAAGAACGTCCCCGGGAAGCCACAAAGGACTGCTCCATTCTTGGGCAAGCATTCTGGCACTGAGGAAGCTATTCCAGCAACCTGCAGGCCATGTGCTATGTTTGTCATTTTGCCTAAGGCACTCACCAATTATGTGTGCTATAAATGTAAGCAGGTCTCCCTTCCCTAGGCAGAAGTAAAGGACTTGAGGAATATTTTCCTATGCTCCAGTTTATTAAAGAGGATGAAGAGTTCCAAGGAGGTATGAAAGTAAGAATCCAGGAAAAAACCCAGAAATTTTAAAAGAATATAACTAATGGGATCAATACCAGTATAAAAAAATTGTGGATCCTACCTCCACCGTGTAATATATATTTGGTTTTATTCTAGTTAATCATTCTAAATCTCAGGCTCCTCATTTGTAAAATGGAAATAATATAAGTGCTTACCTGGGTGAGTTGTGAGTTTTAACAGAATTCATGTGTATAAAGAACTTACATGTGTAAGTAAATGTGTGTAAAAAATCCTTAGTTTAGCCAAGTGCCTGAGGCATAGCTAAGAGTTTAATGATGCCTGTACATAGTGAGAAATGGATGAACTTCACAATGAGAATACAGATGGAAATGATATGTTTAACAATTAAAAATTACTAATGTAGAAAAGAAAAAGAAGAAAATATGCATCTGAGGAAATTACAAACTCTATAAGCAACTAAATTTATTCCACTGGTAAAAGGCCTATGAAGAACATTTTCTGTGCCATGAGGAAATGAAAAGATTCAGACAAAATATCACAAAGATTTCCTACCAAAGGTTGAACTCTGGTACTCTTTAGCAAAGGCTAAGGAAGGAAAGATAACTACATAACCTGACAAGAAAATCAGAGGTAGACTGTCTTTCTGTTTATAAGAGAAGACCAGTCCAACCTACCAAACTTAACTATGACTTGTGGTGAAACAAATAAATGCTGTTAAAATGACAGAACTCTATCTGCAGTACTTGAAAGTCATTCATAGGAATTAAAGGCATGATTTATAGATACAAAAAAGCAGTTTGATTTTTTTCCTGTTAGGTTCCAAAAAGAAGGAAGGGATTTCTATGTGAATAATTAGCCATATAGACAGATTGAGTGCAGAATTTGTTATTTTTTTTATATCAGGGTTTATCAAGGCTCTGGTAGTCTGGTGAGGAAATAGCATTCATCTGTTGAAAGCCAGGAAAAGTATATTCGAGTAGAAATTTCTGTATTTGATCAAAGAGGTTTTAAAGAAATAGAGAAATAGCATATTGAAACTTGCCCATTTCCAGTGTTATCCAATTATCTAATGATAACATTTTCTTAGACATGATTCGGTTTGGATATGAGATGCCTGTCCCCCCCCGCCCCAAAGCCCCTATGTTAATGCAAAAATGTTCAGAATTGAGAAGTTTGGATTGTTAGAGTTATATCCTAATCAGTCCACCTTAGTTTGAATGGACAGACGGAATGTTAATTGTAGGCAGGTGTCTGAAGGAGGTGGGCCACTGAGGGCATGCTCTAGAAAGGTTGTTTTTCCTTACAACCCGTTCTACCCTGCTTCCTGACCCTGTCATGAGCTGAGTAGCTTTCTTCCACTGAACTGTTCTGCCATGATGTGCTTCCTTACTTTGAGTCCAGAGTTATGGTGTTGGTCAAACATGGACTGAATCTCTGAAGCCATTATCCCTAAATAAACTATTCATCCTCTAAGTTGTTCTTGTCAGGTATTTTGGTCACAGTGACAAAAAGCTGAATAAAACAGAAGTTGAAACCAAGAGTGGGGTTGTTGCTGTGACTAGCCTGATCACATTGTTCAGAAGCCTTTGGAGCTGGTTTGCAGGAGGGATTTGGAAAAAAAAAAATTGATGATGTAGGTTAAAATAGCTTTAGAATGATGAAAACAGATTTTAATGGCTGATTCTGGTGAGAGCTCAGACCAGAATGCTGTTTGGAATGTGGGCTATGTTCCTAAGTTTCAGAGTAAATGAGGACTCTAATGGGAAATGAACTAGAGTTCTCTTGTGTTATATTCTGGCAAAGAAGGTATCTAAAATTTGCCCATCTCCTGAGGCTTTGTGTGATGCTAAATTTAAAGGTGATGTACTAATTAATCTGGCAGAGGAAGTTTCAAGGCAACTCAGCATTCAGTCAATGTCATGGATGTTTCTAGCAGCTTTTTTCCAGGTTTACTATGAGAATCAGGAGCAGAAATCATTGCTGAAGTATTTTTAAAAAATTGACCTGAAAAGTGCATAGAAAATGGTCCAAGTTAGGTGTGATCATTGAAGAGATTATAGATCCTAAGGAGATGCTAAGTATTTTGCAGAGTCAGTAGGAAGCATGGCTGGAGGGCATCACAGGTATATGTAAGACCACACCCATTGCAGGCTCAAGGATATAAAAAAATTCCTTTGATAAAAGGTCATGGAGGCATCCTACTTGCACAGGAGAGCCTAGAAAGCTGTTTCACTGTGCTCAGCTGTACAGGCACTCAAAAGCCCTGTAGCCATTATTTCAGGAGGTCCAGTTCTTTTGCAAGCTGGCTACAGTTCTTGGCATCATCCTTGAGGTAGGGGTTCTGTTGGAATACAGAATGCTGCTGTCAATGGTTCAGGAAGACTTCCACTGAGATTACAAAGGTCCGGGAGGTCAGGCAAAGTATAGAAGATTTGAAATCCCTTCAGGCAGCCCCTGAACAGGTGATGCATGGCACTGAAGATGAAGCTTGAATGAAGACCCAAGGAATTAAGAGATGTCAGTAACATAGCCTATCTACTGAGAGAAACTGCTGGCTGCAGAGAGAAACAAAACTAAAGAGAATCAAAGGGATGAGGCTGCCCTTTGGATAGCACATCCTGTAACCATTTATCCTTGATGCTATATGAGGAATTAAGAGTTATGGAACTTATTTGCTTGGCTGGGTTTCAATCTTTTAGTCCCATCCCTTCTTTCCATACCTGCATTTCTCCTTTTTGGAATGGGAATGTTTACTCTGGTTGCTATATATTGGATATATATGTCACTGGACTTGATTTTTAGATGCTTATAGCCAAGAGTTTGACCTGAGTCTCAGGTGAGAATATGAACTTGAACCTTTGTGTAATGCTGGAACTGTTAAGACTGGAACTCTTGAAGACGGACTAAATATATTTTGCATTGTGAGATGGACATGAATTTTGGGGTCAGGAACCAAATGTTATGGTTTGGATGTGAGCTATAACCCTAAAACTCTTGTGTTAATGCAAGAATGTTCATAGGTGAAAAGATTCGATTATGATAATTATAGCCTAATTAGTTCATTCTAAGTTGCATGGGCTAACTGTGTGGTGGAGTTTTGCTGGAGGAGGGATCACTAGATACATACCTGGGAAATGTTGTTCTTTCCTGTCACTCCTCACTCCCAACCCCCGCTCCCTGACCCTGCCATAAGCTGAGCAACTCTCCTCCACTGAACTGTTGGATTATGGTGTGTTGCTTCATCTTGGGTCCAGAGCACTGGAGTCAGCCATTGATAGACTGAGATCTCTGAAACCATGATCCCTAAGTAAACTTTTCCTCCTCTAAGTTGTTCTTTTCAGGCATTTTGTACACAGTGACAAAAGCTAACTAAAACACACATAATTACAAAGAAACAGGAAATTAACACCTCCTTCAAAAAAAAAATTACACCATTAGCACATTTTAAAAATAATAATAGATTTGCTTAATATCTTTTGAAAAAAACTTCATTCTCTATTGAGCCTGCTTGAAATTCAAAACTCAGTTTAAATGTCATCATCTTCTTAAATGTTATACAGCACCTTCTTTGTACCTATTAGATGTTTACCCTTTTCCTGGATGTTTTCATAGGATTTAAAACAGTTATTTAATACATTTCATTGCATTGTGATTATTTGTACAAGTTGCTCATTCTTACTGGATTGTGATTCTTCATGTTTGTGTTTCCACCAGGCAGCACAGTGTTTACTGCAGAGCAGATCATCAAAATAAGTACATAGTGATTTCATGATATGTGTATGTGCAGAGAGATAGATAGGCAGATAGGTGAGTTGAGGACAACATTTATGGACACAGACAGGTATCTTTATAATAATACTTGAAAATAGAAAATGAGTCACATGAACTTGAAAGTTTTATACAAGGCAACAAATTTGGCATTAGCAATATCATGAAGACTTACTGGGCTGGAACTTACTAGACATTTTGTGTGACCCATGGATATATGAAGAATGTTCACAAGAATACAGTATATAAATGATGAAGATTTGAAAACAATATTATCATAAAGCCTAACATGCTGAATGAATTGAAGCTATGTTAAGTCCAATCAGCAATGGAAAAAAACATTGAAAATATGTTTTCAGCATAAGAAAGAATTAATTCCTCTGTTCATTGAATGTTAAGCCATAATAAAAAGAATATATCAACAACAATAATAAAAGTCCCCTCTTAATCTGCCTTCTTTCTTAGGGGGGATCACCTTTACAATGGAAAGTGTGGTTAATATAGCATTGACACTGCAGACAATTGAAGAGGTATAGAGAGTCACCTAGCCCTTAAAATGAATTCAGATGAATTATATGAATTATATGAATTATATTATAAGGCAACAGAAGGTTTCCTGAAGTTTCATGGAAATAAGAAAGGGACTCAATTTTTAAAGATTTTGAATGTGATCTTTGAAAAAAGCAAATTAAAGAAACTTACCCCAAAGTTGTCTTTGTATTATAATTCATTACACATTGATAAAATATGGAATGAACATCCATCTTAATTTTTCTGCCTTTTTACTTTTGTTAAGACTTTTAACTCAATTTAGCCTATATATTTGTAGTAAAAGTATACACTGTAAAATTCACTGAAGTACTTTTAATGTCAAGCTGGACTTTTGTGCTATATTTGAAACTATATTATCTTAGTATCACAGGAATGTACTTTAAGAAAACATACTATTTTCAACCAACTTCTCTCTTTTATTTTTTTCCTGAATAGAAATTATAGTAACAAAAACACCTGGGAAATATAACTTTCCTTTTGAAGAAAAATGTTTCTTTTTCTTAAAAACTTGAGGAGACTACTGTAAGAAAGTTGACATTTAAGATACTTTTCCTCATAAATCTATATTAAAGGACAAGCTTTCTAACTATTTTGAGAAATTTCTTTGTAAATTGAAAAATTTACAAATAGAGCTAAATAACCTTACACAAATTGTGTACTTCATTTTTTATTTCGTTTATAAACTTCATCATAAGTCATTATAGCAAATGGACAATTACATAATGTCCCTTCCACTGGGAAATCAAGGAAGTGTTGATGCCTCAGAATATCAAGCTCTTGATAAACAAAGGTGGGTATAGACCATTGGTAGAATTGATATCTTTTTAATTTTAAATTTTATATTAATTTCCAGGATATTTTTTAAATTAACTCTCATTTTACTCTTACTTTATGTATTATGTATTTTATAGTATTCTAGCTTTAGAATTTAATGAAATTATTGCTTCTACCAAGAAATTAAGAAAAGTTATTTGTCCTCGGTGTTAACTTTGTCCTAGAGTTCTTGCTGCCCTACCTGTAGGTTGGGAGAAGAGTGGACAGAGGGGCAGGAATTGATGTTCTGATGCACTGTGAGCCAAAGCATCCTCATCAAATTCACAGGCTGTTCAGAAACCCATTTGGATCCTAAGAACCCAGAGTGAGATGTAGGCAAAGCTATAATGTGAGCATATACCTCAGCTATTTAGTTCTTGATTTCTTACTCCAATTCTTGCATGACTTTTGTTCTGTTTATCAATTTTCTTCTCTTCTGCTTCTTTCTCCATTTCACTAATTCTACTTTCATCTTCATTGATCATGTGCCCTCTTCCTTTTCTTCTGGACTCTGATTTTAGATGGCCTTTGTTCCTCCTATCTTTCCACATTACTCAGTCATTCCCTCAGGCATCTCTGGACTCCCAGACCCAAAGAATGAGGCTCTCCAGGTTTGCCTTCCAAGTGATTTCTGCTTGTCTGAAGACCTGCCTCATTCAATGGCCAGCACATGCCATGTTCACTGGTTCAAGGGCCACCTTACCTTTCACGATTTGGAATTTGTTCATTTTCATGCACAATGATCTCTATCCATCAATTTGTTTTTTTTGGTGGGGGGCTGGTAATGGGGATTGAACTCAAGGGTACTTGACCACTGAGCCACATTCTCAGCCCTGTTTTGTATTTTATTAGGAAACAGGGTCTCACTGAGTTGCTTAGCATCTCAATTTTGCTGAGGCTGGCTTTGAACTCACAATTCTCCTGCCTCAGCCTCCTGAGCTGCTGGGATTACAGGCATGTGCCACTGTGCCTGGTTATTCATCAGTTTTGACAAAATTAATAATGCTGAATTTAGAGTTCATTTTAGATTCTAACAGGGGAAATGAATGAGGTCTTGGGTAGGGGCAGTAATTTCATTACTGGGTTGAACAAATTGGTTCCTAGGAATTTCCTTTCAGCTTGAACATTTACAAATTCTAAAATTCAGCTCATTTTCTCTTCGTGTACCTTTTAATCTCTTCTCAAGGGGGAAAGGGCAGGAAGAGGATGAGGGAAGAGAATAAGTTCTCAAATGACAATAGTGTTAACCATTTAACACCATATGGTGTTAAAGTGTAGTCTAGACCTCAGACTGTTACCTCTTGACATTTTCAATATGATCTTGTCTTTCCTTATAAGGGAAATGCACCTTCAAGAATATGGATAGGTCTTTTAAAAGTATACAATATCATAATTATTATCAGCATCTTAAGATTTAGCTAATCTAGAAAGATTTCGAAGTTCTTATTAATTTTTAATTTGCTGTGAACTTCTGTACATTCACTGAAGATAAACTCTAGACAGAGCCACATGATTTTAGGAATCCATATTTTACTCTTTGTATGCACACACACATGCATGCACACACATGCTGCTCATAGTAGCACCACAAAACATACATCATTCCCATTTTAGAGACTGTAAAACTGAAGCACAGGGATGCCAAGTTATTTTCTTGTTTGACTTAACTATTTGGTAATATAATCAGTATTATTACCTAAGATTCTTGATTCCAAGCTGAGAACATAAACGAACATACATGAACATTGTTTTGGTAGTTGAAAAGAGATTAAAATTTTGAGACAGACATCATTACCCTGTGTATATGTATGATTACATGGATGGTGTGAATCTACATTGTGTATAAACATAGGAACGAAAAGTTGTACCCCACTTGTGTACAGTGAATCAAAATGCAGTTCGTAAAAATAAAAAAAGAGATTAAAATTTAAAAGTAAGAAAGATATTAGGAAATGGTAGGAGTTCACTATGTATAGTTTTAAGAATGCCTCACCTATCCAGATCAAACATATTTCACTGTGAGCAATGTATTTAATAATATGGTTATATTCTCAGAATAAGTACTTCCTTTTCCTTCACCATAGTTCTTATTAAGTCACAAAAGATGCCAAAAAAGAGGGTCTTGACAAAAACAGACAGATCAAAATTTTACTGTTGGAAGAAAAAGCTATAACAATAAACTTTTGAATTGTTCAGTAACACATAGCCTCTGAAAGAAGAGAGCCCAGTTAGAATGTGTATTTTCTGGATCATGATTAGATATGGTATAAATTTCCCTGGTGATGGTAACAATAGAAGGACCAAGGTTAGCCTGTTAAATGAAATGTGAGTGAGAACCAGGCAGTTCCAAGTGGCTGCTGGCTCAGTTTTAGGTGTCCTGCCAGCGTTCAAACCCACAGGGTCATTTGGCAGTCAGGTGTCATTAGTCAACCCTCTCCCACTTTCCCTCTTCCCATCTGTTTTCGTCTAGCCTATTTGTGTAAATTACCTCTCAGTATGCAGCGGGGCTCAGTCTAGTCATGTATTTTCCTCCTACTTCTTTGTCCTTTTCATCCCTGACTGCTCATTTAGACTTATACCAATCATTTGACCCAAAATATAACAGGAGAGGCAAGATAATGGTAGCAATTAATATTACTACTGTTACAAAGCTGCATCCCTTATGACTATGGTAAAGAGACCACTAAGGATAATATAATAAATGTCAAAGATATAGTTTGCCACTGGCCATTTCGAATCATGATGATTATTATCAGAGGCCAAAATGTAATGATGCCCTTTAAGAGGATGTAGAGCTTATGTAATTTTGTGTGGACAATTTGCAGAGTTAATATCTAAAAGGATTCCTGAAGAGAACATTGTTCCTCATTTAAGAATTGTAACACATTTATAAGAGGAGGAAAAAGATAAAATCTGCTTTCTCTTGAGTCGACCCTGTCATTTACAAATGTGGAATACCCACTTCTCTATTATTCTTTTTAATAAAATCAAGGCATAAGCGTATCTATGAATTCTGTTTCAATGATGTGAGGAAAGGTGTAAGGCTCAGTCTGCATTACCCAATCGGTACACTTATTACCCAGAAACAATTAAGCAAAAATAATTACTTATATGGTAGCAACTGATAGCAAAGGAAGAGGCATTCCAATTCTTGGAAGGATTTAAAACTGAAAGGATTATTTGCTAAGGGCAGATAAGAATAAACTGTAACAAATAATCCTGCAACTGTGTTTCTAATAATGACAAATAATTAGTTGTGTTGGAACAATAGTTATGGGAATCCACTATTGATATCTAATTCACTTTATGTGGAATCATAGAAAAATAAATATAATTGAGAACTTTTTATTCTTTACAAATCATGAGCATAAAGATATTTGGTCAGATTTACTGCATTTTGTCAAGTTTAGTTTTTATTTGATAATTGACCGAAGATTTTGGTCCATGTCTTTTTACCCACAGTTTTTTGTTATATAAGGAGCATTTTTTTTAATGCAATGTCATGCATTGCAAATAATTAGCCTTAGCATTTTTTTTTCACTTTAAAGAATCTTTAGTTTGGGAAGTACCTAAAAGTAATCTGGGTTTATCATTCTTTGAATGCTTTAAGTTACTCTGAAAAGACTGTAAAAAACAAAACAAAATAAACTTGTCTGGTTCATATTTAAATATTTCCAGTGACTGGTAGTACACACCATTTTCTTAGTGAGAAGATTACATTTTGAGTAATTCTGGCTCTTTGCTAATCAATACCTATATCTATATTTAAGCAGATCACTTACACTTGCCAGTTTTTCCCTTCCAAAATGAAACTTTAAGATAATGCAAGGATTATGATTTTGCAATGCTTTAAAGACATAAAAGCTGTTAGGAAAAGTGTGTAAGAATAATGAGAAAGTCATGCAAGCAAGCCTTTGAAAGTGACTGGAAGAGCTGGAAGATCTTGGAATCATGGGACATAAACAATAAGAAAAAGAAAAGCACAGGTGAATCTACATAGCATAAACTCATTTGTGTTAATAAACAAATAGCATATATGCTACATATTTAAAACATGTATATGTTAAATATGAATGTCAGATAATTTTTGCTAATTTTATTTTACTATGATAAATAATATAAATTCATGTTATTTGAAGTAATATGAATTAATTTATAATTTTCATTTATAATTAATGCATAAAATAAGATATGGAAGTATATATAAACTAAAAACTGTTTTTAGATACCAGAAGAGATACCATTGCTATCTCTTCTGTTTGAGAAAGATAAAGAAGAAAACTTATCCTATGTGCACTTTTACATACATAATTTCTTATTTTAACATTCAAGATTGAACACTTTAAAACATTTTGAATAAGAGAAAACTTCCAGTCTTTAATATTTTGGAGTATATCTATTTTTTCTCCTTCTATATTTTTTATTATAATTTCCCAATCTTTTGTTCAGTTGGTACTCAAGACCATCTCCACTTCAGTGTGTGAATATCACTATTGATGTAATATACTGACAATTTAATAGAACATGACTCCTTTTCCTCTCAGGTTTTCTGTAACTGCTATTTAGATAGCAATTTCTTTTTAATTAAAGCCATGCATTATAAAGTTCAGTGTTGTTTCTTTTCCTTCTGCTTTTATTATATGTACCAGAAATTTTTTACAGTTTTTTCTATCTATTTTTCTATCTTTCTAGGTCAATACTTGGCAAGAGACACCTAGTAGGTAAAGGGACTCATATTAAATATCTTAGAATTTGGGTCCATATATTGTCTATTGTATCTCCTTTCCCCTTCTCCTCTCTCCTTCTTCCTTCTTCCTCCTCTTCCTCCTCAACCTTCTTTTTCATTCCTTTAAAACCTAAATCCATTTTCATAGCTTGCAATTTCAGTGGAATAACCCCTCTACTGTTTAAAACATTGCCTTCTGATAAAACCTGAATCTTCAAGAAAATTCAATGCAACAACACCAAAATTCATTCCTTTTGAATTCTCGGAATGGACTTCACTAACAAGTTTCTTACTGAGGATTATTGCAAAACTTTCAAAATAAAATTTCTAAAGCTCACCTCCCATCTTTCTCTTACCTTTTCTAAACATGTTCCACTTGGAAAGTTACTCAGATTAGTAGAAGAGTACGTGTGAGTCAGCAAAGCTACTTCTCAGATGGCAGGTGTATGGCTGACAGACCAAGGCTAAGGAAGAGATTTTCATTTCCTTTTACCAGGACAAGACTTGAGCAACAGGTCCAGTGTAAGCCAACTTTTCTCAGTGTTTAGGTGCTGAAGCAGCTTTCTTGAATAAGGGTGTCTTGTATTTCTAGTTCAGCAAAACCTGAATTTGGAAAATAATTGATAAATATGACAGCATATGGGATTTCTATTTGACTTTACATCATACTAGTGCTAATACTAGCTAATATTCATTTGTGTCTTTTGTTGCTTCTCCTCTCCTGTTCTTTAACTCTGTTCTAATTCACATTCACCTGAATTTGTGTGTTCTAGACTCAGCAACCTTTTTCAATATAATCCTTCAATCTTATTTTTCTGAAACTTGGAATATGAGCAACTTTTCAGGTTTAATTTCTGAGAAAGTTTGAAACATTATTCAGAAACTCTTTTGGAGTCACACTGTAGAAACAGTGGTGTGACTACTATCACCATCGCTCTGAGATGGAAAGTCTCCACCCGTGGCAGTGCAGGCGGTAGGGTGGGGGGCTCTAGTGAGTGCCTGCCCTGAGCCACATCAACTTGATCTACAACTTTTAAGAGAAAAGTGAAATTCACAGCCAATCGTCTGCATTTACTGGAGTAGTCAATCAACTAATTCAAGTATTTGATACTCTGTTTCACAAGTATGGGTAGTAGTGCTATTAGAAGCAGTAAGGTTAATTGAGGAAAAAAGAGGTGGATTTTAATTGGGCAAGATTCCTTCTTGGATCCCAACTTTTCCTGCCTGATTTTCCACATTGGTTTCTTTTTATATACAGTCTTTTATTTCTTTTAAAATAATTTGCCTATCTTTTGAACTTCTTTAAATTTACCTAAGTTTAGCTATTATGATATGCAAGGAAGGAATTTCAAATAAGAAACTGAATTGACCCTTCTTTAATTCAAACAATCTTTTCCTTATGTCCATCTAGATGTACTAATAATGAAGAGGACAGGAGATAGTATGGCCAATTTAGAAATAACATTTACTCCCCTTATTTTAAGCTTCTAGTGAAAGAAGTGAAGTATGTTGCATTAAAGAGAAATCAATGCCTTCTTCCAAAGTTTTTTCTACCAGAAGTAATCTTACTTCTGAGGTTTACTTTTTGACCAAATTTTAAATCTCTCATATTTTTCTTGAAGCACCATCACATTGTACTTTTGTGCTTCCTATGCTGAATGAACTTGACCTCGAGAGCCCTTTTCAACAGTAGATTATGGCAGCTTTCTCATTTCTTTTTATCACAAGAGTCATGGATGACTCTTCCCTTCCATTTAGGTTTCCTATCATGAGATCCAACCTTGCTTTAAAGGATATTGCAAGGTGTGTAACCCAACTGCAAAGCAATGCTAGAAACCTGCTGTTATAGTCTGTTTTTGCCACTGTGACCAAAAGACCTGACAAAAACAATGTAGAGGTGGTGAAGTTTTTTTGGCTCTCATGGTTTCAGAGATCTCAGTCCATAGATTTCCAAATCCATTGCTCTGTGACTAAAGTAAGGCAGAAAAGCAAAGTGATGGACTGGGTGGAGGAAAACAACTCAGAACATGGCAAAAAGGGAGCAGAGCAAGAACTACACTCACCAGCTCGCCAGGGACAAATTATAAGCCCCAAAGGCACAAACCCAATGACCTACCTCCTCCAGCCACACCTGCCTGCCTATAGTGAAGCCCAGTTAATCCTTTCAAGTAATTTATTGTACTGCTTAGGTTAAGGCTCATAATCCAATCATTTCACTTCTAAACTCTTGCACTGTCTCACATATGAGCTTTGGGGGTCACCACATATCTAAACCATAAATTTTGCTTATTTTAAAATTATTTAATTAAGTTGTTACACAGTGTCATAAAATCTAAGTGATATAAGTAATAAGGAAGATCATATTTTATTAGAAAAAGGACCACTATTCCAAACTAATAGGCTGAAATGACATAAAAATAATGCAGTATTTATGCAACAAAGAAAAATTGTCACTTTAGTAAAACTGCCTCTGAATTTGTACTCATGTAATAGTATGCTTTTCTGCACTACAGTGATCTAGTGATCATTTTTCCATAGCACGTGGCATTATTTACCACTAAGATGTTTGGATAGAGCCATGGGGATAATTTGGTTCATTCAAACAAGTTTAGCTAATGCTGGGTGTGGTGACACTTATCTATTATCCCAGCAACTCAGGATATTGAGGCAGGAGGATTGCAAGTTCAAGGCCAGCCTCATCAATTTTATAAGACCCTGTCTCCAAAACAAAAACAAAAAACAAAAGCAGAACTAGTTTAGCTCAACGCAGTACAGACTGTTGAGGGAAGTGAGAGAGGAAAACAAAACATTCCCTTGAAGAAGTCAAGAGGAGGGCTGAGTGAAGACTAATCTTTTAGGGGATATGTGGATTTCCAAGGATAAATTAATAACAAAAAAAGTGAATTAACTAAGATTGAAAGAAACGTTGAACATTCAGTCTATATTAACAGGAATATAAGCCTGACAAAAGCAATGGAAATTCATTAATAATTTTGGTCATTTGGAGTTAAACAAAGGATGCATTTGAAATTTCTCTCTGAACTTACAGAGATTAACAAGTCACAGAGTAAACTGAACCCTCTTCTCAGTTCCTTCATGTAAGAGTGTTTTCAAGGGGACAGAAATTCAATGCAAACCTCAGTGAATTGATCTTACTTCCCATGTATAATTACAACTAGCTAATATTTATTGAACTCTAACAGAGTATAAGATTTTTTATGGGCTATTTTATTTAATCCTTATATATTAGTCCCCTGAGTTAGGGGGAATTTTTATTCCCATTTTATAAGAGTGGAAAACTGAGGCACCTAGAGTTAAATAATTTTATTCCAGACCCTGTGCCCTTCACCCATAATCAATTCCACAGAATGAGAGATGTCAAAGAGAAATGTAAATATGAGTAATTACAGAGAATAAAAGCAAATACGTTCATGGTGTGAGTGTGATAAGTGAGGACAAATAATCAGACTTATAGGAGACTAAGCAAAAATGAGGAAATGGAGCAGTGACAAAGTGATGAGAAGCTCATGGGAAAATATTAGAGGAAGGAGGATTTGAAAGGCTCCTGAATATAAAAGGGAGCTGCCGTCTCACATTTCTCTGTGATTATCAACAGAAGAGACATCAAAAATAAAATCCACCTCCTCTATTTTGTATCATTATTTACCTTAGTGGGAATGGCAATTAATTTTCTGGATTTCAAAAGTAAAAATAGCTTGCATATGTCTCTATAATACATGTCTTGGATTTTTATGTAATTTATGTGAGCACAAAAATTTGCTTTCTTATAATTTATACAAATTTGTTAGCCTGGAAGTAGTGTAAATGTCAGAGAGAGAGAGTTCTCTTCATTTCGTCAAAGTGTTGCTATGCTTTTCAAAAGCCTGCCACCATGGGAAGGAGGGATGCAAATTTTAAAGAGAGGAAAAAACATAAAATGCTGTTTAGCCCTCAACTCTTGCCCATAAAATAGTCTCCAGTTTGTGACATCACAGAACATTTGATTTGGAAAAGCTGCAAGAAACTATCAAGAAAGAAAAACCTTATTTTCAGATGTGAAAGTGGGAGGTCCCAGTAGTGACTATGTTAATTCAACATAGTCAAGTCATCTGGGTGCAGAACTGAAAGGTATCACATATTATCTCATTAGCAACCTTGTCCCTAGGTCACAGATAAGGATATTCAGTCTTATTTTTATGATTAAAATGTATGCATTTGGATCTGGAACCAGTTTATTGGCTTCTAGTGCGACATGCATTTATCCTAATGCCCTGTTTTTAGTAAGTTATGGAACTGTCAACAAAGTTTAAATGGGTAAAGCAGAGAAAGTCCAATTAATTTGCTGCTTTCCTACACATAAGTTAATGACTTTTTTTCTAGCATAGGAGCATCATTTTAGAATGCTTTTATTTAAGGAGTTCAGTGAGAATATGGATTTTCCCCACTAGCTAGTAATTAATCCAGTGACGGAAAAGTTAGCTGTGTTGAAGTAGCAAGTGCATTTTCCATGAGTTGACACCCTAGCACTCATAGCCTATGCGGAAAACAGTTGAGGATCAGAGGTGGCCACCCCTGTCACTCTAGGGTTCTCCTACTGTTGCTTCAGTGCTGCTAGGTCTTGCTTCTACTGCAATATCTATCTTTGCTAGTGGACAGACAGATGTGGATATCAGAAACATGAAGTTAAAAGGGAATAATTCTATAATTCCCTGTGCTGACCCCTGCATGCTTTCTTTTCCAGGAAGCATTTTATTTCAGCCCTCCTTGCCTGAAGTGGACAGGATAGGTCACATTCCTCAACAAACAGTTATCTGCAGGAGAATCGCAAGCCCTAAATAATGTTGATAAGTGTCCCCAGAAGGGGGGACACTTTTGTGACCCTTTTCAAAGAACAGATCCTGAAACTCAGGGAGATAAGGATAATTCTGCCTAACCATCAAATTTTTAAGAATTTATGGTTAAGAATCCAATTAGAACCGGTTGGCATGGGCCAAAGTGACCTAGAGTTTTCATGGCAGTGGAAAGTCTGATGTCGTCTTGCTATCAGTCAGAAGTCCAGAGGTGGACCTGGGTGACACTCTCTGGAAAATTCTCTGGAACCCCCATTAAAACTGAAATGCAGAAGAGGCACACTGTCTCTCTCCTCCCTGAGGGGGCTCACTCTCTCCTTTGAGAGTATCTCCTCTCCTTTTCCTTATCTCTTCAATAAACTCATTCCTCTTACTCTGAATGACATGTATGAAATCTTTCTGACTTGATTGCAAGAGTTGAAGTTTCCAGGGGAGTTGTGTCTTCAAGCTACCTCAGTTTCCCAGAAGCCCCAGCTCTGTAACATCTTGAAGAGATGGAATATCCTTCTATATACTCTGACCACAGTGCGGGAAAACATTATTTCTCCCTTATTAAGTTTCTTGTCCTCTTAGTAGTTTTGGCTAAGCAATTAAGAGTAAAATAACATCATAACAAAGCCATGAAAGAGATACCAAGAGCAAGGCTTCAAATTATTATGTTCCTTACAGATATGGTGGTAGAGGTATAAAAATATTTTTAATAATGTTTAGTAAACAGGTGTTGCCTCAAAAGACCCAGATATCCTCACACTACCCCACCTTAGCTGTCTAGCCCCTCCCTCTGGGCATTTCACTGTCCACCAATTGAAAGGGAAAAGCATGCACAGTGCAGCTAGGACCACACCTGAGTGTGGGGACCAGTATCTTTCTCTTGTTCTGTACCCTGCCATAGTGGATTATGTTCACTGTGCCATTGCACAGTAGTAGAGAAATGGATATCTTCAGAGTGTGGGCCTGCAACCTAGTCATCTGTAAGCCAAAAATGAGATATCTAATAGTTCCCAGGACTTTATATTGAATGTATCTAAATTGAGGTGGTTGACCTCCCTCTCTTACTTTTTTTTTTTTTTTTTTGGTGGTGCCAGGAATTGAACCCAGGGCCTTGTGCATGCGAAGCAAGCACTCTACCAACCGAGCTATTCCCTAGCCCCCTTCTCTTACCTTTTAATGTCTCTTCTAATCGTAAATATAATATAATGTAATTAATATTTTCTCAACAAACATTACCCCTTTCCACCCAGACATGCAAGTCAAAAATTTAGTATTAATTATAAACTTCCCCTTCATCCTTTATTTGAGAAATAGAACTTCTACACCATAACCTCTTCCCAGACTCATACAATAGTGATGGAATTGGTTTCCCACTATTTCAGACTCACACCCTTAATAAACGACCTACATGGTAAGACACAAACTCTGTAGTGTGGTTCCTTTCTCTCACTCCCTTGAGATTTGCTTCTGTCCCAAACCCCAATTTTGCAGATTTTGAGAAACCACTTTTCAAATATCTAGTCAAGAGTCTCTTATCTGTGTCAAGGATTTTCTTTTTGTCTTAGCTCCCCCAGATTTTTGCCTCCACGATGGAGCAGACTTTCTGATTGATTAGGGACCAGTTAAAGTCTCACCACCTATATGGAGCTGTTCCTGCTCCCACCAGCCAGGAACCAATCCAGTTTTTGTTCTCTACTGTAACTTGTGCATATTTTTATCAAAGCTCCTATAAACACTCTATAGCACTAATTTGTTATATCTCTTCTTTACGAGATTGTCTGTGTGTATGTATGTGTTTATCTTCTATCCTTAGAAGCCTAGAACGTATGAGATATGAAATAAATGCTTGAGGAAAATTGCAAGTATTAAGACTTTCCCAAAGTCATTGATTTATCCTGGATCAGGCAACATCTTTGAACTTTTCTTTTTTCTGCACATACTCAGAACTCTTTTTTCACATCATGTGCTTCTTATACAAAAAATTACGGACAGGCATAAAACACCTATCATTTATGAAAGCATAGTTTGGAGATCTTACACAATTAGAGATCACTCACTCCACTTAGTTGACCACACCTGTTCTTTTGATTGTAATGAGTTATCAGTAATAGTTGGAGGATTCTGAAAAGTAGAGATAGGTTCCATATTTAGATAGAACACTCAGACAAATGGTAGCCATTAGTCTCATTACTTGTTGAAGTCTGAGCCTGTACTTTATGGCCCATTCCTGTTGGGGGCTAAGAAAGAATAGATAAGGATAGGGGCAACTGTCAAAGACCTGCTGCTCTACCAAGATTAGGGGTTATCAAGATCTCATCCTGCTCCTTTCTTTAAGCTTAATGATGTCAGACCTTCTAGTGCAGAAATTTTCTAGGGAATCTTAACAGATCTGAATCACAGGGACCAGCCTAAGCTAAATTAGGGATTTTAGAGAGAGGGAAGGATCTCTAAACAAGAAGTCTAGGGTCACAAGTTACAAGTACTTCACATGTAAAAGGTATCATTAACCTTTGACATATCTCTTCTAGCAACAGTGTTATACGGATATTCTTCAATTGTGTGAACAGAAAATATTGCATAATTGATGTCCAGGGAATTTTAAGACACCTGTGAGGAAATTTGCAAGAAACTTCTATAGGTCTTATTATAGGTCTTATTCTCAGTCTTATAAGACCTAGAATCCATCTTGATGTAAACAATAATATTCTTAGACATTCAGTAATATCACAAGATATGTTATATAATTATGTAATACACATTCACTTTTTCACTAAATAGTATAATTCTCAGTAAAAATTATTTTGAGTAATTTGGACTTTTCATTCTTTATCTACTTATAAAACCCCAAGTGGACATACTTCAAAATTTTCACTGTCACTAATGATTTTGGTGGGTCAAAGTGAAATAAGCATTTCTAATGCATAATTCTTCATACAAATTTCTGATTATTTCCTTGGGAAAGATTCTTCTAAGTGAGATTATTTGATCAAACAATTTAAATATTTTAAAGTTCTTGATAACTCATATCATAAAATTGTCTGACAGAATGTTTGCATCATTTTGCATTCCTGCCAGACATGCATTAGAATTCCTGTTTCTTTGCATCCTTGACAGAACTGAGATTTTACTAATTCATTCCTTTCATAAAACATGTAAAGCTAGTCCTATTGTCTCTTCTTCCCTGAAGTCTGCTTCTCATTGATGACATTGTTTGCTCCTCCTGTTTCTAATTATTTTCTTCATGAGGAAAAATATCCATACCTTGAACCCCTCTCATCTTTACATAAGTATTTTCAAGTCCTTCATGAACTGGCCAGTCCAGCATGGGAATGGTCTATCACTACAATCTCCCAACCAGTTATTTATTCCCATGAGACTGGCCCCTGATTTGTTATTTCCACTACACTCACAAAAAGACTTGCTGTGAGGCCTTGAAGGGACAAATGTGTAAAGTAACCATCCCTGCACCCTCAAAAGCCAGTGTGTTATATAAAATGCTAAGAGTCACATTGCTAACCAAAGGCAATCAGTTCTGCTCAAATCGGAATACTGTCTGTTTTACTATGACCCAGAAACAAAAGCTTGACCTTGTCATGAAAACTTATTTTCCAGTCAATGATGAATTTCTACCTGACTTCCTTTATTTAAGCATATTTTCAGAACTTGTGAGGTAACTATGGCAATGGACACCTAGAAGGGAGAAAGATGTTTGTTATTAATTTCTAAATGCAGAGATGGGTCAGGTGTTTAGTTGTGCTATTATGCAAATCTCCAAACATGGCAGTGGATAACCTGCTGGGAAAGTTCTTACCAGGAACAAAATGCCCTTTTAAAGAATTGTACTTTGAGGTTAACTGTGTTTGTTAAAAAATGAAGGCATGGTGTTCTTTGAAAATAAGCTAACATGTTTTGCCGATGATTAAAAAAAATAATATTTTTATTTGTTAGAAGGCAAAAATTTGTGTATGTTCAGAGTTAACTCCAAAGGAGGTGCTTTTTCAAATTTAAATTGGTTTGTTAACTTTTAAGTCAATAGTGATTTCTAATATGCTTATAACTGACCTTCTATAGAAAAAAGTGTTCTGAAGATTTGTTCTTTGGAATATTGAGCAAAGAGATTCTTCTAGCTCTGAGGTCAATGCTCTGTTGAAAGGACTCAAGATCTTCAAAAATGATAGAAAAATATTTAAGATAGCATTAATAATAAAATGGAAAACTGCATGTTAATGATTTACAAATGGGATGGGTGATTTTACTTCATATTCAGAGAGGTCCTCAAACTTCTGTTCTAAAATAGGTGACAAAATAATACTTTCTGGTCCTTGAACTTGTAAACCACAAAAGCAGCCCAAGTGCTAACTGTGTTATTTCCTGTTCTTTCTTAAGAATGTCTTCATATCTACCAATATTTGTGAGTGCCCTCTGCCATCGTTCATCTCTGTGATTTATTTTCTGAAACTTGGGAATAAACTCTTATTGTTCCAAGCCAGTCTTATATTCTGTCTTTCAATGACACCATTTTAAAGGAGTTTGGTTCCATGAGCTGGTAATCAACTAACCAGCTCCTGACAAAACAATGGCATAGGGGGAAAAGACTTTTTCTGAATATTTTAGTTTCCAAGTTACCATAGCAACAAGTTACATTTGTTTTATTAACATAATCTTTTCATTTTTTTAGTACTTTTGCTCTCTAGAAAGGATTCTTTTTTTGATATGATCACAATTAAACAATGGATTCTGAAATTGAACTGGCATTTATAGGAGCTGGTAACAATGTAAAACAATTTGGCTTATCTGAAAAGCATACTGCTTTAAAGAAAATTTATAAATAGCTTTTCAAGGTTTGTCATTTCTTATTAGGGTTGATATGGCTCAAGTTTTGCTTTTTCAGGGTATAACATCACAGGAATTTTCCATTAAATCATTCTCTTTCAGTAATACTCATGGTCCATTTTCATTTTTGTGTCATTTCTTAGAATACTGGTGTTGCTTTTGTGTAATTTTTCTATCTGCATTTATTCAAGGACATGCATATAATCATACTATATAACACAATTGTACCTAAAAACTTGGACATAGCTATTGGATCTTATCATGTAAAATTGGCTCAACATATTTTATAAAGCTCCTATCATGTACAAAATACAATGCTAGACAATGTTAAGGGTATAAAAAGTATAATATATATGCCTAGCCCTTAAGAGTTTTTTTTTTTTTTTTAATTTTAATGTCTCATTTAAGTTGTAGTATGTTCTATTTGTGAATGGCCTCAAATAGATAGTTGGAATGTGTTTTTTTTTGCACCAGGGATTGAATCCAGAGGTGCTTAACCACTGAACCACAGTACCAACTCCTTTTTTTTTTTTCTATTTTATTTTGAGACAGGGTCTTACTAAATTGCTTAGGACCTTCCTAAATTGCTGACTTTGAACTTGCAATTCTCCTGCCTCAGCCTCCTGAATCACTGGGATTATAGGTGTATACCACTGTACCTGGCCTCAAATTAGATAATTAGATAATTATACTCTAACAATATATTTATCTGATAATTAATTTGGAGCTTATTAAATAAAGTCACTAGTCCAATAACTATGCGGATTCCTTTGCTTTTTAAATATCACATTAAGGTTTAAAGTATAAAACATAGATTTTATATATTTTATAGTTACCTTAAAATTAAAATAATTCTTAAATATTCATTCAAGATATAAATGACTATAACAATATGTAAAGCTATATCAAGACAAAAGGAAGTATTAACTGGATTGTCATTTTCTCTAAAAGAATAGGAAAATGATATTAGCATTTCCAATCTCAGAAATTTCTCAGGGAAAATGACAAGTCACTGAAACAATGGACAGTTATTGAAGAAGTAACACAATGCTAAACCAAGGAAATCATCACAAAACTATGAAATGACTTTTAATAACTACAGAGCTTTTCAGAGGTACTATAGGATTGAAAACATTTTCCAGTTGCACAATTACATTATATATAAAAAAGATACACATATATCCTAGGTACTTTGAATGATAACATAAAGAATATAGAGTCAGAGTTCATTCCAGGGCAACATTTAAATGTGAAGTAAGAGGTCAATTACAAATGGCACCTATCCTTCTTATTCAGTAAGAATCTCAGAAATATTCCAAAGAAAATTCAAAAACTTCTAGGCTGACATCTATAAATCTGAAGATTTTCACAGAAAGTAAAAGTATAAGTGGGTCAGTCATCAAAGGTTGCTTCAGTCAATATCATCAGCTCATACTCCATGCTTTTAAGTTTTCATGAAAATCTAATTGTGGGTTCTAGATTATAAGAACATCAGAAAACAGTAGTGATATACATCTGCAATTCATCAAATTCCTATGTTATATTGAGAGATCTGACCTCCATAATGTCTTCAGGCTCATAAATGCATCCTTAAAATAATAAATTGATTTACAGCACAGTTTTATTAATTTGGTGGGCTTGTAACTAAATTGATGGGATTATACCTTGATAACATTAAAAGTGGTTGTTGTGAAATAATAAATAGCTTTGAGACAGCTACAGTAACTGTTTTCTACTCAATATGAGTTTCCTTTTAGATTTTACCAACTCAAACATATGAAATATCAAGCAAAGTATTCCTTTACACTGTTGAATGATATCATCTTCACAAATTTGTTTGTCAAGAGGCAAAAAGTATGTTACCAGTATAATGCAAACTCTAAGGACGATTGATGTTACATGCCTCATATACAAGAAGCATTTGAAGCTAAACACAGAAATGAGTCCAGTGTTCCCAACATCCTTCCCATTAGCTTGCCATGGTATCCCAAAGTTTTACTATTTGGAATTCATTCATTTATGTTTAAGCAGAGAATCCAATTTTACAAGTAAGCTATCTACATGTTGTCAATACTACCATTAGTTTAAATCATTTTATATTTCAAATAAAGAATGGATATGGGGAGCAATAAATATAGCCAAATGGTTAATAAATGCTCTAAGACAATAATGTGGCCTCACATGACTCAAGCCCTGAAGGCATTGCATTTTTACCGCAGAGTAGAGTAATTGATGTTCATAAAGATGGCCCCAAATTAGCAACATAAAATGTTAGGTCATATTTTGTATATTCTGTTTAAGAATTAAGAGTGCAGAATGAATTTTAAGAGAATTTTAATAGCACGATTAAAGTAAAACCAAGTGAAATTATTGTGGAGGGGAGAACTATGGCTATATAAAGTGTAATTGTTATTGATATTATTAAAGGTAGTATTACAATATATGTACATATATACACAACAATGTGAATATATCTATCCAGAAAGTAAAGTAGAATTATGAAACCACATTATATTACTGCTTTCTAAAAAGCAAAATAAGCAAGTCATATGTTTTAATTTATGCTGTTTATTTTTAAAATCTTCCTTTGAGAAAAGATCATTTTTTAATAACTTTTCAGATGAAATGTGTAAACGCTTCCTTCCCTCTACTTTCTAGGACATGCTTATCAATTATTTATTTTTTATAAACAGCCTCTTATAAATTAAATAGGTAATGTTCTTAATGGAATTGCACATAATAAACAGATAATGGCCATCCACTGAAATATGCCTGTCAAATCTTACCGAAGTAATGAGAGAAAATAAACTTGTAGATAAAAGAAAAGTGTTTATTTTCACAATGTTAGACCATTACCGTTATACAGTCACAACCTTTAATTTCATTTATGCCAATCCTATTATACCGAAATAGTCACTCTTTAAAAAATGAAATAATTAGAATGACCTGGCAAACCAATGTTCCCAGCAGGACATATGCACAAATACTGTGCTTTCAAAAAATTGTGGGGGGAAGAAAACACACTAACCAAAAGCTATTTAGAAATATTAACCGTAATGTACCTACAGAATATCATCAGAAAAAATATTCTTATGTTTTCTTATTCCCAGATACTGTGACTATTTACTTTTTCAAATTTCTATTTCCTAAAAGTGATCTAAGAGAATCATGAGCTAAATAATTCAATGATAAATGTATAATTGTGAAGAAGCAGTTTGATCATTTGACTGGAATGGAAATTGACTTTAGGTTATATCTTTAATAGACTGGACCCGTATTTTTAATAGAATCAAGCCTATCAAGAAATGGAAGTTTAAATATTATTGTTACTGTGGTAAATGAATCATTTTTCAATCAAATGATCCACTTTTAGTTTTTTTTTTCAGTAAATAGGCTTCACACTATTATCTAGATTTCTGTTAAATTGCTATTCTGCATATAAAGCAATGAGAATTTTAAAAATATCTGCTGCTATTCATATACCAGTGAAAATATTATGTCAAAGATTTAAATAAGTAATGTGACTTAAATTATACCCTTTTAAATGTCTATATATGAGTAAGAAACTATGAATAAAATTTTTATTGTGTCATTATAGAACTTATAGAAGGTCAGGGAAGACTGTATCATAAGCAGATATAGAATATAAACCCCAAATATTTCTTGAAGACCCTTTTTACTTCTATCAGTCTCTGTTTCTACTCTCAAGTATTTGGTTGTTTCCTAGAGTGAAGATGCCATTTTTCAGCTAGAGAAGGAGGCTATTGTTCCACTCACTTGCAGGGAATGTCATTATGTGTGATTTTAGTGTTGCTTTGACATCACATGGAAGATCGTCACAATGCCTATGTGTCAAGACAATCTCACATTTCTATAATATTCCTTGAGATAAGATATTGAAGAAAAAACCACTAAAACTTTTCTCAAGACCAAATTTATGATTGTGCCACCTTGGTTTGGGAATGCTTTATATGGTCTTAGGAATAGAACTTTATTTGATTTGTGTATCTAGAATGAGCAAAGGAAAATGCTCTGACATTTTTGGAAAACTTCTATTGTTCATAATGGCCTTCCCCACTGTACTTACATATGCTGGTGATCCATAACCTCAGGTACATCCTTCCCACCCGTGGGAGAGTCAGCTCATCCTAGCTGTTCTGTGTAGTGATGTGTGCACATTGCTTAGGCTCTCTGAGTCACAATTCCATCATCTCTAAAGTGGTGCCACATCTATAAAGGGCAAGGATATAAGGCAACTGGCCCAGAGCCTGGCACACAAAGGAGCTCAACACTTGTTCATTCCTGAATTCAGCAAATAATGGTTGCTGGCTTACTCTGTGCAGGGTTCTGGGGTACTGCCAGAGTTACAAAGGAAAATGCAACGCATGAGGATACTGTCCTCGTGGAGTTCACACATGGAAGACTGGGATCATGACAGATTTGTGGTCAGTCCCATCCCTTGGATTTCCTCATCTATGTTCCAGCAGTCATGCTATGTCAACAGGGGAATTCTTATAAATGTTTGCCACAAAGCATCCTCTGATTTCATTTCTAATGGAAGTGCCACCTTTGTTCATTTTATACCCTTCCTAACTTCCATTCCTCAGACTTCTTTCAAGACTGGCTCATACACGAGTCTCTTGCAAATTGTAAATGTTAATACAACCATATGGAAAGGACTATTGCAGGAATGATCACTTTTTTAGTCTCTTGCTGAGAATATAAGCACAGTATTGATGAAGTATTTTGAATTTCTACTATGGAGTTAACTGTAACTATTTAAGATGTTTGAAAAAAGTCACTCATTAGCAAAGCATAATGGGTATTTAACAACAACATGAATTTTGGTGAATGTGAAATGTATATAGTATATTGACAGTGGTGATATTTAGAAATAATCATAAAGCCCTAATACTGATAATGTGTATTAACATTTATACATTATTATACATAAAACATTGATAATAATGTACCAGACAAAAACTAAGAATTAGTTTCATGGCAGAGAAATAAAAAAGTAATTTTCCCAGTGTGATATTTTCCAATTTCATGTCCTTCAGAGTAGTTGAATACCTAGAAGAGGTTGCAAATGCCACACGCTGAAAACATTACCTCCTTTCAGAGTACAGGTAGCCGCAGAAGTCCCTGAGTTGCCAAAAGTCAAAATCGTATTGGGGAGGGGTTATTATTGACGTGGAAAATCCCGAAGCTCAGTGAGAGACACAGGGTCTCCCACTGAGGGAACCCCGCATGTTCCTTTACAGGTGCTCTGCATGGGGCATTAATGCTGTTTTAAAACACAGGTCTCTTGGTGCCATGCAACCAGCCCATGTAAACTACCAGCAGAACCCCACCCATATGTCTTTGATCAGGTGTGCTTTATCCTGCTGCCGCCAACTTGAACACATTGTGTTTGAAGTTTCTTCCTGTCTGCCTTTTGTACTAGACAAAAATAGATGCCATGTGAAAAATTAAGCAACTTTACATTATTCTGCCTTCCAGACACCTAGACGTTTATTTAGTGCAGTAGTAGGGTATATTTGATTTACCTTTTCAAATATATAGGTCTTCCAAGAAATAAATAATCTCCCTCATAAGAGCCTCATCCCTCCATTAAGTGGGCTATTCTTCATCCCTTTATTCCCTATGTCATATTCAATCACTTATAGCAAGTCCTATCAACTTTTCTTTCTTAAAACTAAAAATATGTCCCTATTTCCTTTGTATGGTAGAGCTCTCTACAAAACTTTCCCATAATGTATTTTACTTCCCTGGGTATCCTCTATTGAACTAAATGGACCCCTTATTTTTTTTAATCACATAACTCATTTTTCTATCAGTGATTTTTAATCACTTGTCAGTATGAGCAGATATATGATTTAACAAATACTGACTGCCCATCTTGTATCAGGGATTTTCTGAGGCAATGTAGCTATAGTGTTTGCTATAATTTCTTATTAATATATAGGAAAATAATGTAAAAGCACACACACAAAATATTGCAGTTTGCTCCTTTTTAAAGCCTGTTCTCAATTTTTTTTTTTTTTAAATCAGGCTTACATCATTTTTTTTTTTTTTTGGTACTGGGGATTGAACTCAGGGGCACTTGACCGTAGAGCCACATCCCCAGCCCTATTTTTTGTATTTTATTTTGAGACAGGGTCTCACTGAGTTGCTTAGTGCCTCGCTTTTGCTGAGGCTGACTTTGAATTCTTGATCCTCCTGCCTCAGACTCCCAAGCCTATGGGATACATCTTTCTATTTCTTAAAATTTTTCCGAGTTTCTTATAAATTATTAAGATATTAAAGTTTGAGTTATTACATACCAATAAATTAGTCAAAACTTCATCCCTTATAAATTATTAAAATATAAAAAATTAAGTTATTGGAGCATAATATGCTGATGAATTAGTCACATTCTCTAAGCAATTATACCTTTAATTTTTACTGTTTTTGTAAAATGTACATTATGAAAAACTCTAATTCTGCTTAATGGTTTGCATTTAATAAATATTTGTTAAGTGCCAAGGCCATTCTAGGTACTAGAAACATATTGGGAGATACAATGGACAAATATATCTTTCCCTCATTGAGTTTATGTTCAAGAGGGAAGACAAACCATAAATAAATGAGGAAAAAATATGAAATATCAGAAATGTGTACTTGTGTGTATATCATGTTAAATTGTCCAGGCCATGAGAGTTCTACGAGAAATTAAGACGGAAGTGAGAAAGATAGACATATACTTGTCTGGATGATAATCTGGCAGAGGAAACAAGTACAGACAAAGGCCCTGAGGTAGGAATGTTCCTGGCAGATTGGAGGAACACCAGAGTCCTTTGTGGCACATGCATATTGATGACACAGTAACAAAAAAAAAAGTCAGAAGGTAAAAGAAGCATGTTCATCTAGTGTTTTCTAGGTATTTATTAAGACTTTCAAGTTTGCTCAGATTTGTATGGAAAATCATTGCATTGCAGTGTTCAATAAAAATAAACTAAATGAAATGGCTGCCATCTTACTAGGATGTCTTTGACCTCTATTGAGATCAGACTATAGGGAAGGTAGGTGGTATTAAGTCAGGGAGACCAGTAATTAGAAAAGCAAGGTAAAAGATGACATGATAGCTTTTGTTAGGGTGCTAATTACAGGGTTGTTGAAAAGGACTCATCATTTGAGTCATATAAGGTGAATTTGATGAATGTAAGCAATGTTAGAGAAAGGTGGTTTTTAGATATGGAGTTAACGTTTATGACCTGAACAGCTGGAATAATGGCATTTCTATTAGTAGACACATAAGACTGGTACATAACCTGGTTTGGAGAGAGTATCAGGGGTCCAGATGTAGGCATAACTTTTAAGAGGTTCAAATAGAAATGTCATATAGGAAGTTGGATGCAGAGTTCCAGAATTTGTGGAACTGGTCCAACACTGGGTCTACAGATCTAAGAATCTTAAGTATTTCAGTGTAGTGTTAAAAACCTGGAAACAGTGTAAAATCTCATTGATAGTGACTGTAGATTTAAAAAAGGGAGAAAAATTCCAAATTAAGATGTTGGACAGAAAAGGAAAAACTTGCATAAGAGATTGATAAGGAGCTGTCTAAAATGTTGGAAAGAAACAGGACTAATTACATTTTTCAAAAAGTAGATAATGAGCAAATGTTTCATTGCTATTGATGGGTAAGGGAGATGAAAACTAACAAGTAACCAATAGATTTATCAGTATGAAGACCATTTTTGACCATGGAAATAGAAGAAGTTAAGTCTATACTTTCACCATATTTTATAGATTCTCTCCAAAATTTAAATGATGCTTGTGAATGTAAAGTTGTAAACTGTGGAAAGTTCTATGTAGACTTTAAAAATAATAATTATTATAGTCTGTTATTTAAGATTCATCTTGCTAAAATTATTTGCAAACTAGTTCAGTTTTTCTCTGATTATTTTTAGAACCATTTAATCCATTTTAATGAAAATGATTATAAATCTTAATGTTCATCTGCATTTGATACTTTATTTTTGTTGGCCTCTGAAATGAACTGATGGGTACCTAATAGAGAGGACAAAGTGTTTTGTTCCTAGCTTATATTAGAGAGATTTGAATATCAGACACAGCGTAGCAGTGACATTGTGAGGTTATAGGAAGGTTAATGCTGTTTAGGCAGATGGTGAATTGCAAATTCAACCTGTTGTCACAATAATGAACATGTGAAGAAACACTGGTGTTGCAAATTGGAGAAAAATGAAAGAGTTTTACTTTCACATATATACACAAATTTATTATTAACAACTCTATCATAGTGGAAGTTGTTATTCTTCACAAAAGATTGACTATTATGTTCTCATTCATCAGTCATTAAAGGAATTGTATTTTCAAGTATATCCAGTGTATCCTTAGCAATTATTTCAATGTAATTTTTCTAGGCAACAATGGCTTAAACATTTACTCTAAAGAATTTTTTTCTGTATTAGGTATAATTTACAAATTTACTGTTATAGATCCATCCTTTTGTCTCTAAGAATAGATTCCACAGTGCTTATCGCTACTAGTCCAATGAAGGTAGTTTCAATGAACATATTTAAGTTGTGTAGAAAGATAGTTTCAATAAATAAATTATGTTTAAGTTGTATTCTGTTTGAGTATGTTCCTCCCCGCATTTTTGCTAATATATAGCCTCAGTCTCCCAAATCAAGTACTAGGATATTCTCATTTATTCAAGACATACTCTATTCAATATGATTATTATGTCTCCTAAAGAAAGATAACATTTAAAAATTCTGTAAAGCTAGCTATATCCCAATGCTTTGAGATGTTTTTCTCCAATTTTAAAAAATGCCATAAATTTTGGCATGCTTCCTATTAGAAAACATGATTTGTGTTCTCAAGCAATTCCCAGGGTTTTGCACAGTGAATCCTGGTGTACATGAGAAGACTGTCAGATGAACAGCTGCCCTCTGAATGCAGCCAATTAAATAACACACAGGTTTGAAGCTGTCACTTGAAAATATTGCAGCTTCTCCAAACAAACAAGTGATTGAAAACTTCTAATAAACATGTTTTAAATGGGAATCATGCAGGTAGCTTTCAAAATTTCAGAGAATCATTAGATGACAAGTAGGTAATTATTTCTGAATAATCTCCTTTCCAATACAGAGATTCCTTAAAACACATTTTCAAGGAGAAAACAGTAGGTAATCTGCCTAGAACTGTTATGGTTCTGTTATGACTGAGTACACACTATCAAACCAGGGCAGGTCAAGGGGAAGTGATAATGCTGTATTTTATAATCCTTCAGATTTAAAATAAAAAAAAAACGTTTTTTTTTTTTTTTTTTTTTTTTTCATAGGTATGTTCACTGCTTTGGAATACTTTGGACCTAGAACTCTAATCTGGTTGTTTCAAGCCAAGAAAATATATTTTAATGAATTTTTTAGTAGCATTTTTAATACTCAGTTGACATAGGAAATTCACAAATGGGTTTCAGCTTTGTTTTTCTGGTTTACTGATAACAATAGGTAATAATATATACATAGATAATAATAGATAATAATATATACATAATGTACATAAAAAATATATAAGCACCATATATATACACATGTATGTAAATAATCATGCATATCTATGGGTCATATTCATACATATGCATGCAAATTACTTTTGTTATTACTCAAGGATACAGTCATTAAGTATTATGAATTTTGTAGACTTCTAACATTCAGGTGAACCTAAAAATGTTTCATTCATCTAGGCAAATATATAAATACATTTGAATTAAATCCATTGATAGTTATTTTAGCAAATTTTCTTTAACAGAAATTAAATTTTAATATTTCCATTATTGCATTTTAATACATTTGTCTAAAATACTCTAAAAAGAAGTATGTAAAATAAATTTTAAAAAGTATATACTTGAAATTGAACCCAAGATATTCCCAAACCACTTCATAAATTATTAAAACAAATAAATATAAAATGGAATAATTATGATTTTGTGTTTAGCATGTTATGTATTATATTATACAGCATAATATGTTTTCTCATCCATTTTTGTGTAATTGGACTTTGCTATCTAACATGAAGTTGAACAAATATTTTTGAGCCCCTAAAACATATTGGTCACCTTTGTAGATATAGATGAAACGTGTCATCTAGGATAACAGGACAATGGAAAATACTTTTAAACAATTTTTTCCACTGGTAAGTAATTCCCACTGGGAATATGCTATGTTGGAAATGTAAAGAGTGATGCAAAGAGCTCTATGGACTCTGTAACTAAAGAGCTCCCTCAGTCTGAGCTAATGGTGGGTTTCATGGTAGAAAAGGCATTTACTTGCTAAGAAATAAGTAGAACTCCTCCTCATCTCAGGAATTCTACAAATGGTTCTCTGTCTAGTGCTGGACATAGCACCATGGCTTCCCTAGCCCATCTTCAGCTCTGTCCTAACCACCATCCTTCCACTCAACACAAACACATTCCAACCACTGATTCTTTTTTTGAGGTGTTCAATAGCCTAAGGAGAATGGACATCAACAAAGAAATACCTGGGTTGTTCCTCTTTAATTTGCTGCACATAGAATGAGGAATTAAGAGTAGAATAAGAGTAGTGTTGGGAGACAAGCTAGAAGACTTTCTTAGAGCAGCAGGTACAAGATTATGGAGGCTTGGATGAAGGGGATTATGGAGGTGGAGAGAAGTGGGCAGGTTTGGACAACATGAGAAACAGTAGGTCAGTAAATTGAGCCTTTGAGGAGCTAATGAACTTGCCCAAGGTCACACATCAGGGGATAGTAAAAGCTTTGTCCACTTCAGTTCTTAAAGACTGGGCAACTGTTAGGGTGAGGGGAGGGGACATGTCAAGGATGAGTCCTGGATTCTGGTGTGAGTGTCTAGATGAATGATTGTGCCATTTACCAACATGGGAGCACTGGAGCAGCGACCGGTTTGCAGGGGCTCACAGGGAGTGTGGGGTGTAAAACGTTATTTTGCGGTGTCAGAGGAACACTGAACCATAGGGGATATATCCAACTGGGCCGGTTATTTAGTTATTGATCACTAGTATACAGAGGGTAAATAAAGATGTTTAAAAAATAGTGACAATGGTTCTTAAACTTGAGCAAGCATCAGTTTTGGCTACAGGATTTAAAGAAACAACACATTTTATGCACCCCACCACCTGCGCTTCTGACTCAGTAGGGCTGGGGTGTTTTATGTGGTGAAGCCATTTCTGGGTGAGCTTACATGCTGCTCTGATAATACATTCCCTCCCAGCACTGGGAGGAGTAGGTTCCTAGCTTGAAATCAACCATGTTGGGAGTATTTACAACACAAAAATCAGCTAATTCTATACAATAAGCCCTTTATCGTCAGATATCTGGTTTAATGACACATCACAGATGAGGATGAGGACCGAAGGTTTGCATTTCTAGTAAGTTCTGAGAACATATTTTCAAAGCCACTCAATTAAGAGAATTATGTAGTCAGAAATACCTCTGGTTCCTCAAACTAGTTAACAATGTTAAACTTGTTAAAAGTAGAGATTCTCTGGAATGTGATATAATCACTCTATGTCCTAAGATATAATCATTGTAATTGTGGAAGGTATATACCACGTACATTTCAAACCACCTGTAAAATATTGACTTTCCATGATTATAAACATTAGACTAATTAAAATAATATAACTGTAAACTGATATGCAAATGTGGGTTTTTTTCCCATTTTTTAAATTTGATGATTTATTGTGTTTTTAGTCAGAAATCCAAACTTTTTTTTTCATTTTGTGCTAAATAAAATATTTAAAAATTTTAATGTTGAACATTTTCTTCCAATATTGTGAGTAGTAAATTCAGTCAGACCAAATGTTAATTGCAATGTTACAAGGTTAAGTAAGGGAATAGAATGGTGGAAAGAATATATTTTATCATTGTGTTCATTTAGTATATTAAATTGAACATCTTTTGCCCTCAATTAGCTTTCTATCTAAAAAAGAAAATAAATCAAGCATTTACCTTTAAGAAGTTCGAAGATATGAAAAGTATATTATAAACAAGAGGGAAGTTCAGATTATGTCACTATAAATTTGAAAAGAAAAAGGGTTCAAAGTGACCACCATGACAAGTTAGTTGCTATCTTCTCAATTTTGACCTCATGTTTGGCATGTTTGGCATCACCCTGAATCTAGCCCTTGCACTAGTGACTCCATCTCTCTGGGAAGATTGAAATTAATCAAGTCATTAATGACACATAAAACCAGAGTACCAATTATTAATTTACAAAATCCAATCTCAGGCAGCATGGAATGCTAAGGTTTGTGTGATTAGCAATTTCTCTGCCTGGAGATAAACTTATTTGGAAATTAAAAACTTCATCACTAAATTGTTTTTAGTGAACAAGAATCAGCACCAAATAAAACAGCTGGATGTGTTAAGTAACTAGTGGATCTGATCAGAAGAGCTTATTTTTATTTTTAATATCATTATTTCTAATAACAACCAGTTAGTGGTTATTGAACATACCTGTGTCAGTTACTGTGCCTCAGGATATAGGTAGAAAGTATGAGTGGAGGTTGAGACAAGACTCAGAGGTCTCATAATCTAGTTTTGATTCTGTTTATTTTTTTTTCTATTCCTTGCTGAGCAGGGTACAAAGTTATAAATATAATTATTACCATTATTTTACCCACTTTACTAGATTTTGCCTAGATGAGTTTTTATAGTCATGAAGTGACTTTAGAATGTCTTTAGAATAGAAGCAGTCACATAATAAGTTCTCAGTGGTAGGTAGATTATTATTAAATTATCTCATTTAATACAATAATCCTTATTATTATAGCCATTATTAGTTCAATTTTACATATAAGAGAAATGAAACTCATAAATACAGTACTTTTCCAATACTGTACAGGAAATGGGAAGCCAAGATCTGAAACTTGCCCAGGGTTCATCTGAAACCTGAATGATCCCAGTAGAATCAAGACAACCAAATTTATAAGTTAACATTTTCTCTTGTCTTGGAAGTCCTTAGATGGATACTGCTGATGTTTTCATTGCCGCTTTACTTTTTTCTAAACTCTCAATCAGTCCAATTGACGCTTTCTCTATAGTTATTATGGTATACCCAACTATACCCTACTCAGTTGCAAACCAGTCTTATTTGCTTAAGATTTTTCTTCTCTTAAGGTTAATTTACATATCTTTACTGTGATTTACTATATTTTGTGACTTATCCATTAAGTGATGGTCATCTTCACACTCTTGCTGGAATAGAGGACCTTAGGTGACAACAGTCATCACAATGTATTGATAAAAGTAGTCTGTAGTTTTTCCTGACATAAGTCCTGGATCTCTAGGCTTTGATGTTATCATTATTGTTAAATATTTATCAAGTACCTACTGTGTACATCCCTTACTAAAGGAAATGATGCAGGGAAATGAAAACAAAGCAAAAAAGATGTTACTGTAAATAATTAACATTTTAAATGTCTTCACTGATCACACATCACATTCATGATTTAAATTTAAAGCTCTAAATAATTTGAAAATCCACTCTACTATCTAAATATTCTATTTTCAACTTATATTTTAATTATTATTCTTAAGAGCTTCATGATCTATTATTTATAATGTGATATAAATACCAGATCTAGCAGTTTCGTTAGCACAGTAGGTATTTAATAAATAATTGATGATATATATTGTTTATATTTAGAGTGGAGTTCTAAAACATAATGAATTGATACTCTACAAATTGATTTAAGGTATTAACAACTCACAAGCATTTTCAAGGAACAGTAGGTTTTATTGAAATGAATTTTGATGTCTTTTTTGGCATCTTCTACAAAATGGAAAATCCTTAATTTCAGGCCAAAAATACTGATTCTGATTTGGATTCTGCCCTGATTCTGTCACATCCTCCTCCTAGACATCATTTCTTCATCTAGAAAACAAAACGATTACATGAAATCCTTTTTGAGATTCAGTCCATTTCTATAACTTGGTTTTATTCTAAATGATTTGAAAAAAAAAAAAAATCCCCTTCAACAAATAGCCACTAAACTATTGAGATCACTTCTGCAGAATAAGCCTTTGATAAATCTTCATTTTCATGCACACACTTTATGTCCTAGAAGTATAAACATTATCACCTGATGATTTAAGAGACTTCACAAATTCCGCAGGAGATCCTGAAATAGCATAACATTAGGATCCCAGCAGGGTCTGGTGAACATGGGTTTAGCAATGAGGAGTCTCATCTTTCCAAGAGCACATATTTAATGAACGGTTCCTCAAATTCCACTGTTTCTTGTTCTTAAATCTGCACTGCACACAACTCTGGTTAAAAGTAGTCTGCTTTCCTATCTGATTATATAATAACTTTCTAGGGAACAAATAACTAATTTACATAAAGATGCCTTTTTTCATAGAGCTGCCTTGGCAATTAGGGTACAAAACTGTAAAAGGAGGGTTAGGAGAAGGAAAATGCCGAGTTTGTCTGTAGCATACTTACCTGCCCCCTTTTGGTTCTCTGTGCACCCCCATCTCACAAACCACAGGTGCTGAGGCTCATCATTTCTTTGAAATGGTGTTAATCCTCCAACTGTGCCCACCTTCTCGTCTCCCCTCCTGGAGATCGTTCTCCAGGCTGCCCATGATTTACAACAGATATGTTAGTCTCCAGGCTGCTCATGATTTGCAACAGATATTTTAGATGAACTAATTAGTTTTTTACTTTTAATTCAGTTATCAAATTCATAGTCCAAGAGAAATATCTTGATAGGTTCTGGCATTCAATAGGAAACAAATAACTGATTCTATGGAACTTACTATGTGGTAGGGGAAGTAGGGTATCAAGGAGAAGTGGATAAATATACAACTTTTATTTATCTTAAATGTTATGATAGAAGAAATAATGAGTATATACATATATAGGTATATATTCATATGCATATATGAATATATATATACATGTATATATTTATACACACAGAATAGGTGTTCAGAATAGCTTATTTTGGAAATGAATCTGAAAGATACGTAACAGTAGCATTTAGCTGAAATGTGAGGAATGAACATATTCAAAAAAGAAATGAAAACTCAATATGTGTAAAACTTAATGAGCAATTTAAAAAGTGGGCTGGAGATGAAGCTGAAGAAGGAAGAAGGAGTCAGATAATTTGGTGAAGTTAAAAACCAAACCTATGTCCAATGGGAAGGATTTTCAGCATGGGTTTAACTTAGTTAACTTCACTCTTAAAAAGAAACAATTACTGTAAAAACCGTATGGAGAATGGTTCGGAAGGAGAATTTGGGAGATTTTATTATATTCCACAAAGGAGAAGAGAGTATCATGGACTGAACTGGTGCCAAGGAGAATAGATAGTAATGAAGGAATTTAATGTATAGAAATATGTGATTGAGTCAAAATTGACAAGATTGGATGTGGAGGATATAGGAAAAGGAGGAATCAAAGACAAGTGCCCTCTTTCTGATGGGACAGAAGTGAATCATGTTTCTGATATGGTTGAATAGATAGAATTGTCATTCATTGAAATAGGGAAGAAAATCTGGAAGATGAGTAGTTTTGCGGACTTCAAAAAATCATAGATTAGTTTGAACATGTTAAACTTGAGATGGCTATTAGACATCCAGGTGGAGGTATCAAAATGGATGTTAGACTGGTGTTTTTCTCCCACTCCTCTATTTGGGGTTCATACAGGGGTGTCTAAGAGTCATCACCATGGAAATAGCAAAAACTATAGTGCGAGAAAAGTCCATCAAGAGATGGATAACGAGGACCCGCATTGAGCTACAGTAGTTCAAGGACAGGTTAGGGAGAGGATCTGAAGTCTGCAAAGGAAACTGAAAGGAGAAGTCAGAGGAAATCCAGGAGAGCAGGAGTTTAAGTGATGTTAGTCATGTCAGATGTCTCTGTGGTAGCCAATGAAATTTAGTTTTCATTTAAATGTATGTCTTGGCACACCTCAAGTGATATTGTAGGTGGATGACAACTTGACTTTTAGCGAAAAATACAAGGTTTGAGTGTAATAAATTTCACATGAATTTTCCATAGTGGAGATCCCTAGAAAATAGAATATTTAGGGAAATATAACAACTGCAACAATGGTCTATCATTTTGTGATCTAATATCAACTGTATAATTAGAGTCATAAAAATAATATTGATGCTTTTCATTATAGTAACTATTGTTTCTACTATTAAAATTTGACCATCTGTCCAGGTCTGACATCATCTTAAGTAACTTGGAGTTTGTTTTCAATAAGAGGATGTAAATGTAACATAAGGATTTAAAAACTAGTAGCATAGAAGTGCTCTAGAATTGACAAAATTGACAAAAAATTATAGTTTTTCAGATTTTAAAATGGAAATGGCATGAAAGACAAGAACAAATCTGATTTACACAAGGTATAGGAAAATAAATATGCAGTGTCTTAGTCTGCTTTTGTTGCTGTAGCACAATGCCACAGATTGGGTAATTGAAAAGAACAAACATTTATTTCTCAGTTCTAGAGACTAGAAAGTCCAAAGTCAAGATGCCAGCATTTGGTGAGGATGTTATTATTGCATCCCACATGCAGAAGGTAAAAAGGAGCAGATAACTAGCTAACCAAACAGTGAATAAAGCCTCTTTAATAAGGGTCTTGATCCTATTCACAAAGGAGGAGCCCCCATGAGCAGATCACTTCTTGAAGCCCCTACTTCCTAACCCTATTACATTGACAACACCTTTGGTTTGGAGTGGATGCATTCAAAACACAGTCAGTCCTTAAATATATATCTGATAATTATATTATTTAACAGAGTAGATGAATACTTTAGTCCTGCCTAGCTTTTTCAAATGCTATTTATCATATCCTATGTGTATATGTTTTAATTAGCTTTTGCATTGCTGTGACCAAAAGACCTGACAAGAACAATTTTAGAGGAGGAAAAGTTTATTTGTCACTCACATTTCAAAGGTGGAGGTGAGGTAGATCATCATGGTGGAAGGATGTGACAGAGGAAAGAAGCTCAGGACATGGCCACCAAGAAGCAGAGAAAGAGAGTCCCCTTAACACTGACAAAATATGTACCTCAAAAGTATGCCTCTGACCCACCTCCTTCAGCCATACCCACCTTCCTACAGATATACTGATACCAGCTAGTTAATCCCCATCAGGGGATTAATGTACTGTTTAGTTCAATGCTTTCAACCCAATCATTTCACTTCTAAACTTCCTTGCATTGTCTAAACATTCTAAACTCAACTCACACTTGAGTTTTAGGGGGACACCACCTATTTAAATCATAACAGAGCATGTGCATTTAAAAGTTATTATACAGCCAATGTGTTCCATGAACCCAGAGTCTGAGTCTGTTCTGCTTTACCAGTGTACCTCAGTGATCAGTTCTTGATGTTATGAAAGCAGTTTAAATGTAAATAAGTAATTTTTCATTTTTATTTTCAATTTCATGGGTAATGAGAATTTTTAAAATAATTTGTATAATTTCAGTTACATCATTGAATTGTTGGCATTGTATATTGATTGATAGGTAAATATATTACTTGACAATGACAATAAATAGAAAATAAATATAGGTACAAAGTAATTGGCAAATACATTTTATGAGAATGTCAGTACAAGCCAACATTTAGTATTGTTCAAGGTTTTTTCCATGTATATTTCACATAATTTTTTCGATGAAGTTTTGAGATTAATATTATTATCCCAAATTTGCAGTTGAGGAATCTGAGTCACAAAGAGATTACATCCTCTACCCAAAGTCATAAGATTATTAAGCTAGGATTCAATTCCATACATTCTGATTCCCCAAATTCAGCTTATCATCACTGTGTTATGTTGTTTAATGGTAGCCATAATGAACAATTTCCATTAGAAAACATTTTATTACACATTTATTCTTCTTATAGAGCTAATGAACAATAGTTGTATTGAGAAGAATTTACTCCATAAATCATTGTCACTTCTGTTTTCAGATAAAGTACTCTCAAATATACAAAGTAACCATTCATTTTTAGCGACCAACGTATTTCCTTCCTGAATCAAAATATGTTCTACTTGGAAAATGCAAAAGATTAGCTCTAGTTTCTTTCCAGCCTCAAAGTATACTACTTTGGGGAGATAAATATTTACCCCTAATGCAATCTGATTAAAGAGCAAATTGGAGAATCAAAGCTACAATTAACCATATAGACACAACTGCTTAATTCAAAGAGCAGAGTAAATAAGTTGGAATGGAATGGGAGAAAGGTGTTTGATTTGATTAGCCTCATTACTACGGGATTGGTGCTCTCACCTTTCTGCTCTGCAATATCTATGGTTTCATTTCTTTAAGAGTCTCTTTCCCTTAAAAAAAAATTGACAATTTTTCATTTGCATGGAGAGGACAAACTGTTCTTTGGTGGAAATTTTGAATCATTTACATACACTAACTTCTTTTTAGCAAAACTTTCAAGTAAGTTTTAAACTGCAAATTCAGTCTATTAACAAAAGCAAAAGAGAAGAGTTTATAATATTTTATAATGCTTCAGTGTGTTGCTCATATTGGTGCTTTCTATTTTAAAATGAAATTGGTCTTTTTTAACTGAAAACCTAAACTCTTAAGGTATGCATGAGGCTTCATATTATATGTTTCCTAAACAAAATGTTAATCTTGAAGTTTTTTAACTTAAATAATAACTTATTCAGCATTTACTACTACCAGATACTTTTGCAGATAATGGTAATACAGAGATGAGCAAAAAGGACACTATCTCCTTTCATGGAACTTAAAACCTAATGAAGTGGTAAATACGTGAACGTATACGTAAATGAATTCCAGTAGTGGTAAGAGCATGGCAAACACAAAATAGGAGGATGTGACATAGATTATTTTAGGAACTGGGCAATGTGGACACAGTGCTCAGCGGGGATTCTATCCTGCCAGCCATTTGAGTCTGGGAGACTTTGGAGATGGGCTGGCTGGCCCAGGGAGAGAACAATTGCACTGTTGACTTTGTTTAGTTTTTCATAGCTCACTCTTTTGAACTGCTTGAAATACAAATATTACTCTGTTAATATTTTACAACAGCAACAACAACAGAAAAGTATTTCTTCTAGGGAAGCACTGTGTGTGGTAGGAGTGCTAATGTGTTTTTTCCAGAGAAGCACTGACATTTCTTAATTACTCTCTTCATGAGTAGTCATGTACAGCGATTACTGAAGGCTCAGCAGAGCGTTGTTCTTCCAAAGCCTTGGAGAACAATAATGCTGACAGTTCAGGGCTTCCGTGTCCAACACACTTTTCCTCTCTCTTCATTACCCCAGCTAATTACTCTGGTCAGTGGTTATTGTGTAGCTTCCCTGCCTTTCCATAACCCCCACAGTCCTCTACTGTCAGTGAAATTTACAGTAATAGCATAATATTCTCTTGCTGCCATGTTTTTCTAGGACTTGTTTAAAGGCACTGCCTCCTTTTATTATTTTCAGCTTTTGAATCACCTTACCAACATGTGAGACCCAAGCTCTAGACTAAGGAAAACTAGTTCTGAAAAAAATAAGGCATCTGTTTTCCCAGGAATTCTAACTCTTATAATGAAATAGAGAAGATTTTTTAAAAATATCAAGTTGCTATGCTGAAGGAGATATTTGTCAATATAATATCAGCCCACTTATGCAATTCAATTTAAAAAAAAAAGGTGGTTAAGAGTTTGGCATCATGGAAGTAAAATAATGATAATGTAGTCTTTAAACTTGTTTTATTTATTTATTTTATCACCAGATAGATTAATATAATATATATAATATATATATTGCAAAATTGTGTGACATGAAACCCTAACATTTTTTGGTAGGACCGGGTACCGGGGATTAGACTCAGGGGCACTCAACCAGTGAGTCACATCCCCAGCCCTTTTTTGTATTTAATTTAGAGACCAGGTCTCACTTAATTGCTTACTGCCTTGCTTTCACTGAGGCTGTCTTCAAAATCTTGATCCTCCTGCCTCAGCCTCCTAAGCCACTAGGATTATAGGCATGTGCCACTGCGCCCTGCAAAACCCTAACTTTTTTAAAATAGAAAAAAAATGATTTTCCAAACCTATTTTAAAGAAAATTAAATTGATTATTTTAGGACTGTATTCTTTGATGAAGTTTGACACGGTATACAAAGAGATGTTGAACCAAATTTCTCAGAACCAAAACAGTAAAGCAATCTGTTAGTTGTTTCTTGAACATATTTTCACTTAAATTTGAGCGATTACTATGTGGTGATCACTTTACTTATTTCAGTCTGTATAAAAACTTCACCACAACTCTGCAATTTTGATGCTAATGTCATTTACATTTTTCATAGAAGAAAACTGAGGCTTACTTAGATTGTATAACTTGCATGGGGTCATGTGGGTTAACAGTTAATGGCAGAGATGGGACTTGATCCCAAATTTGTTTAAAATCATTATCAGAACATTTACACTACACATACCACTTATTATATATTGGACTTTTATGATTACTTGTCTAAGATGGTTAGACTCATTCATATCTGAGATATTTTGCACGTGGTGTTTCCATTCTAGTTGAGGTATTCTGAGACTAAATTGTTCTAGAACTGAAGATATTTACAGTGCTTTTTCAATTTTAAATGTATTAGAATCAATTTAGAGTCAGGTCACTAAAAGAAATGCTTAGGGAAAATTCTTCTATACTATTGAGGACAAAAAAGTGGTAAACATTAATATTTAATATTGTTTCTCATTTATTAATAGCATCCATTAACTGTCTTTTTTTGCACCTGGGAATGAGAAGGCATCAAACAGCATTCATTAAAGGAAAAAAAAAAAAAGAAGCAAGCTACTCTTTTTCTTTGAATCTAGAGTTATCAGCAGATACAAAGTTCCAAGGAAGATAATGTCTGCCAATAACTGCAAACTTTTCATCATTATATAGAGCATGTAGTTGTAATATCTTGTTGTGGATAAAATTATAGAGTCAAGCTTCCTATGTATGACTACACTTATATACTGACACAGAAGAATACCAATATAAAAATGGGTTGAATTTCACATATGTATATATAAACAATGCGAAATCAGAATACATTCTCTCATTAGAAATAAAAATGGTTTAGTTCCCTACACCAATCCACAAATCCTTGATTTATTATTATTACTAAGGAATATTTATGTAGCATATTTTATTTACAGGACTTTCCTAAGCTTGGAAATGGAGGGTATCCCAGAATTTTTCATCTTATAGGGTTTGTAGTCTAACTTGGGAGAAAAGACTGAAATAGAAGAAGGCATACAACAGAAAGGGCTATTGGTCAAGTCTCAAAATAACAGCAAAAACAATATGGCCTATAGGATTTGGAAAAGAAAATGATCTCTGAGAAGGATTTGGTCTGGGAAGTCTTGTTTGAGAGACAGAAGTTGAACTGGACCAGAAGGATAAGGTTTGGTCACAAGCTGTGGACTTGTTGGAAGGTGATGGAACCTCTAAGACATGGGGCCTAGTAGAAGGAATGTAGGTCCCTGCGGGGTAAGCTCTTAAAAGGGATATTGGAACCTCAGTCCCTCTTAGCTTTCTCTTTGCTTTAGGTTTCCATGAGGTAAAGAGCTTCCTCTACCATGCCCCCCCCCCCCCATAATGATGTACTGTATTGCCCCAAACTCAAAACAATAGGGATAAGTGACTCTGAACCTATGAAACCATGATCCAAAATAAACCTTTCCTCCTTTCAAGTTATTTATCTCCAGCAGTTTGTCATAGCAATATAAAGTTCGCTTACACATTACTCAAGACATTTGAATGTCAACAGGTAATGAAGAAAAGTGACCCTTAAGAGAAGAACCCTTAGAGTGCTCCAGCTTACTGTTTGGAGTAAGTTTCCAGGTCACCCAACTAAAAATAATCAGTCCTTCTGTATTAAGTAGATAAACCTGGGAGCCCAGAGAACCAATGTTGGTTTAGAAGGGAGAAAAAGGTGGAGAGTAACCTGGTCTGTTACTTCATGACTGATTTTGAACAAGTTCATCAGGAACATCAGTTTCTTTACTTAGAAATATTTGAAGCACTGATGCTGCCTTTTAGATGCTGAAAAAGATCAAGAGATATTTCAGGAGAACATTATGTATGAACATTTCAATCAGAAGTTGAAACTAATAGAATAGCACCAATCTCTTAGAATTCAAAGATGTAAGTTCACAATGTGGGTATTTTTCGTCTTGTTGTTTCATCTGTTCATATCAATTATCTTTTTTCTTATTACTTTCCCATTACATTTGAAATATCCCACTGAGCTTTGTTGTAAGTTCAAAGTGGCATTCCATCACTTTTCACTAATGTTCCTTTGACTTCTTAATGGGAGACTGACATTGAAAATAATGCTATTCAAAATGAGAGAGATGTAGGCTACCATAGGTGTGTAATTGGTGAACAAATTGACTGGCAGTTGTGAGTCCTAGTTAAGTGCATGGAGCAGTAATGTCATGCTGATATATAGAGCTTATCAAATAATAGAAATGGCAATTGTTGAACTAACTATACTTCAGAAATAATGAATATAATGAACATGCTATTCCTGATTCACATAAAAACTACTTTTCGGAGATTCCATTAACTCTCAGGACAATGATATCTTACCTTACAGTACCATTTGGTTACTTCTGTCCAGAGAGGAATAGATTGATTTATGCAGTACCCAAGATAAACAGAACCTCTCTCCCTGTCACTTGATGGTTAAAAACTGTAAGCCAAATGAGATAAAATATTCTATGAGTCAGACATGGGCAACAGGAAAACTATAACAAGGGAAGTTCTCATTGCTTAACCACTGTTCTAGAAAATCATACCATTTCCCCAAGGAGAGCAAGAGGAAAAACATGAATACCAAACCAAACATACTTCCCATGTCATTGCATGATACTTGAAAGAAAAAAGCATAGATGGAGAAATAGAAAGGGTTAATTGAGCTCCAATGGTGGCAGATGGATCAGATATTTAAGAGTTCAAGTGTTTTTTGGCTGAGATACCAGTCCTGCAACAATTCAGCATGCCCATTGCCTGCCACCTTGTTCTGCATTTCCCATGAGACCATGAACCTCTTTGTTCAAGATCACTTTGCCCCGAGATTGATCCTGTATGTGAAGTAAAGAGAAAAAAGGAATTAAAGATTTGAGGTTTAGAAAGGAAATAGTGTCCCTTTATTTTTCTCTCATGATATGATAAAATTCTGTAACTGAACTGCTTAAAAAATCTGCCCCAATATTTTGCCCCAAACATTGAGATTGGTTCTAACAGATGGAAGCATGGCAGCAGTCCCAGATTCATTGACAAAGCTGGGACACATGCAAAGGGACAACCAAGCTTTGACCAAAAGACAACTTTGCATTACTAAGCCAATTCATATGTCAGTAGATATTTGTGGTAGAATTCTTGTATGCTCTTTCAGTTGTATTTATTTATCAGGCAGAAATACATTTTTTTTGTCTTATAATTCAGACTCCACACATTGTATTGTGGAGTTGTAATTTAGAAAATTGAAACATAGACAGTACCCTGAAAGAGAATAGTCCACAGGGAAAATTAAATACGGCCCAATGACTACATGAAATATGGGCTATATTAAGTGTTATAAGAAAGACAGAAATCTGACAATATAGACATCAGAGAAAAGTATCTTGACAGCTTTACCCAGTGAAGGAAACAATACTGCACAAAGACTTAAGTGATGAGCATGTTGTAGAAGAAGAGAAGGAGGGTAGATTATAGTTTGAGTAGTGATTGCCAAAGTATGATCCCCAGACCATCTGCCTCAGTATCCCCAGCACAGTGTTAGAAATGCCTCACCCCATACCTGCTCAGAAATGCTGATTATTTTAACTCCCTAGGTGATTCTGCTATACACTCAGGTTTAAGAAGCACTAAGTTAGAGGAGGCTCTAGAAGAAAAGGACAAGATGATAGAGTGTGGACTATATACCAGAGGAGGCCCACATGGCCAATTGAAGGATCGGTGAGGGTGATAAGACAGACAAAGTCAAATACATAGTTGAAGAAATATGAAGAAGGTTTAAATCTTGAGTCTGAGAAGCTTTAATGTTATGCTATGGATAATGCACATTTGAGGTTGTTTATTCTTGGTAGTTGTTTTGTTTGAGAAGTGGAGAGAAGTTATCATTAGTACATCTGAGAGATATTAATGCAATAATGTTTTATGAGACTTGTGAGAATTGAGGTAAAACAGTACTCTGAAGAGTCAGAAGACCTGTAGTAATCCACACCAGATGTATTAGAGCTTGAATTAGGATGTTGAAAGCAGTGTTTTATTTGCCTAAGTTGTCACATGCAAGAGGTGTTTCGGGAGTTTTGGAATGAAATGTATTTGGCCTCTGACTAGAGATGAAGGATAAAGAGGAAGAAGCATCGAGATGAATTTACTTGGGGAAATCAGATGAAGATTGTGCCATGAATAGGGATAGGGAGAGTAGCAAGAGATGTCATTTGCAGGGAAGAATACAAAATTCCTTTTAAACATACATATTTTTAAATGCCCATGGTACATTCAAGTAGAAATAGCCAACATATATCTGGAAATGTAGATCTGTCTTTCTATAGAAGGATATTAAATTACATCATCAGTCTTTCATTGATGTCATCCCCCTACTGTTCAAATATTAACCTAGGAATTCTTACTGGTTCAGCAATTCAGCAACTTTGTTAATTTGTTTGTTTTTTAACTGCAAGCTGTTGGCCAATGCTGATATATATATATATATGTACATATGTATATAATATATATACACACATATAGATATAGATATGCATATACATATAGATTGATATGTGTGGTTATATGCATATATACATATATAGATATAGATTCAGATATAGATAATGTTATTTTCCCTAATACCTTGCTCAGTTCTCACCTGGTGCTTTCATAGACTTTTCTAGCAATTCCATTAATATGGTTGGCATCTCTTTATTTGACTGAATGTCCATCTATAGAAATTAGGTGGCAGATCTGGCTTCCTTTTGGCCCAAAGTGCCAAGAATTCATGAACCAAGGGTGTTGTAGCTTGCACTGCTCACGGGACCTTTCTTTAAATGATTTACAACTTCTAACCAACCATGAACTGGTTTCTCATGCCATCTGAATGGTCTTTTGAATTTATTCTCTGACCACTATTATGCAAAAAGGTTTTCGCTGTTATTGTATCATCCTTTTATTCTAATAAATAATAGGTCAGTTGTTCCACAGAGGCAAAGAGAAATGTTATGCAATAAAATGTTACTTTTGAACTTTAATACTTAAAACCCTGAGCAAATTTGTGGTTTCCAAGGCAATTATTCCCTGATTTCAGTTAGCTATTATTACTAACTTATGACTATTCTTATCCTCCTTTAGTTTCTTTTGGTTTTATTATAAAATGTAACATAGGATCACTGTCAGTCAGGCCAGGAAGTAGAATTTCCCCAAATACCCTTGAAGCCCCTTCCATTCGCCCGACTCAGTCACACTTCTCTCTCTTCCTCCCTAGGTAGCCATGAATTTGACTTTCATGATAATTTGCTTTCCTTTATAATCTTATGGAACAAGTAAGCATCCTTAAATACTATAATTTATGTTTGCCATTTTTCCTTCTGTATATATTCTCAGTCTGTTTTCCTCAATGGGCTCATATGATTGTGGAGCCTCTGGGGGTCTAAAGTCTACAGAGTAGGCCAGTGTACTGTAGACAGAGGGTAGAGCTGTAGGTCAAGGTCACAGGCTGGCAGAATTTTTTCTTGCTTGAGAGAGATCAGTCTTTGTTCCATTGAGGTCTTCAACTGATTGGATAAGGCCCACTTTATGGGCCATTAGGGAGAGTTATCTGCTTTACTTGAATTCTATCAATTAAAATTTTAATCATCTCAAGAATACACCTTTACAGAAACATTTGGAGTAATGTTTGACCAAACATCTGGGCACCAAGTCAAGCTGACATATAAAATTAGCTATCACATATAGGTTCTCCCCTCCTTAACCCCTTAACCTTGGAATTTATTTATTGAAGAAACTTGTTTTTTTGACTTGAAGAGTTTCCCGCAGCTATTTTGGACTTGTGATAGTTTAGTTTGATATATTACTGTGCTCTGTGCATTTCTTCTAAACTATTAGTTGGACATATAGGCATAATACCCAGATTCCCTTTTATTTTACTCTATTTATAAGATGAGCTTATAGGTTTCTTTATTCGACATAGTATCTGGGTGCTTCCCTTTTTTGTGATATTAGTGACCACTGATGTTCAAATCAGTGAAGTTTCAAGATGATGATATTTTAAGTCACTCATTTCTTCTTCATGCATTAGCTGATGGAGTATTAGGAAACAGTCTCTCTTCTACTCTTCTGTGACCCAGGGTCTCCTTCAGACTTGAATAACTTTCTATTGATTCCACCTCACAAACCAAGTCAACCCTTCCCTTAAGATTAGTCTTTCTTAAATTTATCTCTGATCTTTGCCTCACAGAGGAAGTTCCTATCCCTTTGTTGAGCACTGATAGTCTTCCATACTGTGTTCCTGTTGTATCTTTCTAACTTTGTATTCGTTACTGCCACAAAGGCTTCTTATTTTCTATCAAACTGTACTGCTCCCTGTCTTTTAAATTTGTCTCAGCTATTCCAGCTTCAGGACCTGTGATCATGTTGTCCCCTCTCTTAAAATTATTTTCCTTTATTCAGCCTCTGAAAGTGAAACTCTAATGCCCACACTCTCCAGAATGTCTAAATGTTATCTTTGTCTCTTTGGAGCCTACTTAGCACTTTATATCTTATACTAAGGTGCTCGCAATACCTTCCCTACATTTGACTCATTTCTATACTTATTTTTCTTCATAGGACAAATCCATGCTACTTTTTATTTTCTTTTTAAATTTTTTTTCATTATTTTTTCTTTGCTAGTTTATATTTTTCTGCCCATCTACTACATAATTTAATGTAAGATGCAATCAACAACTTTCTATAAATTTAAATGTATATATTGGTTACTTTCATTATTATTTTGAAAGTTAATTTCTAAAAATGTCATTCAATCCTATAAATTTATTTTATCAATTTTATTCTTTTCAGATGATTGATTTGTAGTAGAATCTAAACTGTCAACAAAATAATTTGCTATTTATCTTTAGTCAAATTTTGGAGGGCATAATATTATTCTTTCCTCTTTTGCACCATAAAAATGCATATCAAAATTAAGATCACTGTAATAGATATGAATAATAAAAAGGGTAATGCAATGGTTGGTGTATGATTTGCTGTAGTTTTTAATTCACTTCCAGATTTATATTTATTATATTTATATTTCACTACATTTTTTCAGATTCATGTTCAACTGATACACATTGATCAGATCTTTCCTACTATAGCATGCACTATACTGTCTAGTTTTATATACAATATTTATTGAAATTTTACAGAACCCTCTGAAATTATTGCATCACATAGATAAGGAGAGTAGCTTTTTTTTTTTTTTTTTTTTAAATGGTATGTGTTAAAGCTTGTTGCCAGCCTGTGTTTCTGGTGGGAGGTGGCAAAACCTTTGGGAGATAGGATCCTGTTAGAGATACGAGGTTTAGATTTGAGGTGTCTTCCCAAAGCTCATGCGTGAGATAAGAGAGTTTAGAGGCAAAATGATTGGGTTCTGAGAACCTTTACCTAATCACTACATTAATCCACCTGAATCGATTCACTGGCTGATAACTCTAGACAGGTGGTGTGTGATTGGAGGAGGCAGGTCACTGGGAGTGTGCCTCTGGGGTGTAGACTTTGTCCCTGGTGAGTAGAGTTCTCTCTGCTTCCTTCTTGACATCCCGAGCTGTTTTCCGCTGCCGTAATGTTTTACCTCACCGGGTTCCCAGAGCAATGAAGTTGGCCCTGCATGGACTGAGGTCCCTGAAACTGTGAGCCCAACTTTTACTCCTCTGACTGTTCTTGTCAGGTTTTTCAGTCAGAGATGAAAAAGCTGAATTAAAACAGATCCAGAGGAAGGAAATTAGCCCTTTGTGGGTATGCCCTGGCAGGGACATTGGCATCCTGGTCCCCATCTGTCTTTCTCATTGTTTTCCAGCTGCCATGAGGCAAACAGCTTTGCTCCATGTGCTTACTACCATGACGTTCTACCTCACCACAAGCTTCAAAACAGTGGAGCCAGCTGACCATGGACTAAATCCTTCAAAACCATGAACCCAAATAAACCTTTCCTCCTTTTATACTGATTTCCTCAGACATTTTGTTACAATGACATAAAGCTGGCTACCACATATAATAACTGAGTCGGCCCCTCTTACTTCATCCTCGCCCTGAGATGACATAACAAAAGTCGGATGAAAAGTTAACGTGACACGAGTGAGCAGATACTCCATAAGAGAGGGAGAGACACCCTGAGAGGAGGGAGACAATCCTGCTCCTTGGAGATGAAAGGAAGTGGATTATGGTTCTTACTGTAACCCAGGATCTTCCCCAGCAGCCAGATTTCTCCATGCCTGTTTATCTCTGGTTCTATGAATTAAAAATGTCTTCACCTTCAGTTCACTTTGGTAGTTACATGCCACCATACTTGCTCAGTTTCAGAATCATCTAAGAGACATTGGTTGGGTATTTTCTACTATGTCAGGTCCTGGACTTTATTTACCCTTGAAATGTGATTAGGTTGATAGAACTCCAGGTTTCATTGCTTCTAGGGAGCTTAACCCAGGACCTAGACTAAGTTGTAAACATTTGGCCCTCTCAGGGTGATAAAAATACAGTTTATTTTTCTTTGGAACACAGCAATTAACTTGACAAATGTCTATAGATCTAATCTTTGTGGTAAGTGAAAAGTAAAAATATTTTTTAGAGGAAATGAGGCAAATATTCTCTATCTTTATATCATATACATTTCCACATTCCAGAAGGCAGGCCCTTTTTATAATAGCAGAGATTTTCAAGAAAGATTTATTTGCTCATGCATTAATTTTCTGTGGGTGCTCTAACAATTTACTACAAACTGGTAGCTTACTTAAAACAAATGAAATTTAATCTCTTGTGGTTCTGTAGACCAGAATATAAAATGAGAATCACTGGGCTGAAATAAAACTGTTGGCAGGGACATACTCCCTCCATAAGCTCTAGGGGAGACTCCATTCCTTGCTTCTTCCAGTTTTTGGTGGCTGCCAGTGTTCCTTGGCATGTGGCCTCATTAATCTAATCTCAGCCTCCATCTTCACATCAACTTTATCTCTATGTGTATGAAAAATCTCCCTGTCTCTATCTTATGAGGACACATGTGACTGTATTTCAGTCCCACCCAGAAAATCCGGGATCATTTCCCATGTCAAGACCTTTCACTTAATTATATTTGTGAAGACTACTTAAATTCCCTCACATATAGTAACAATCATGGGTGTCAGGGTTAGGGACATGGATATCTTTTGGGAGGAAGTATTTTCTTAGCCTATCACATCTCACAATAGAATATTATGAATATTATTTATTAGTATTGATGTTGTGGTTCTCAATACACTTGTTATCTCAGTACACAATACTTTAGAACCAGTGATTTCCCTTCCTATTACCAGTCCTTAGTTTAGGAATGAACCTTGACTTGCCTCTGTTATTACTACAACAAAACCTCTACACTCATCTTCCTTAGCTGTTTATTTAAGCTAGACTTAAATTCTTAAATTCTTCCAAATTATCCTTACCAAAGTGAGTGATCTTTCAAAATATGTTTAGTTAGAAATCAGGCATCAACTTAACAACTTATGTATTCTCCGTAGTTTGAAGCCACTCCCACCAGAATTGCCCTCTATTACTTCAGTCCTCCTATCAGTTCATCCAGGTGCCATTGTTGTGTAATGCTTAACTATGTATCCGTTGTCCTCACTGTGACACCTCTCCCACTCTCAACCTTGTTACTTTTCCAACTCTCACTTCCCTTCAACACAGAGTTCAAGCCCCTTCTCCTTTAGGAAGTTTTTCATAAAACATTGAAAACATCAGTTTTCTCTGGGTCCTCTGTCTATGTGGTTTCTCTCATGTTAACCACACTTGACTTTAAACCCTCATTCTACCTCTTATTAATGGTGTCAAGTATAAGTCATTGAAATGAATTGTTTACTAAATGACTACAATATGATTTCCCCAATCAAAACAAAAGAAACAAAAGCTAACACCTTCACTTCTCTTTGCTGCCATGAAAAGAAAATATATATAATAGAAAGATCTCAAATGTTACCATTTATTTCACATGAGCGAAGAATGTTTTCAAAAATAATAATAATGCTAATTATCACTACTGTTTTAGAGACTACTAGTGAATTTTGCATCAGTTATGGGTTTTTGTTTTTTCAGTTAAATGTTGATACAACAGTATTTTTTCCAAAAGTGGAAAAGTGAACATCACTCCTAAGTTTTCCATATATCATTTTTAATGAATGCAAATAGAATTAATATACTGGACTTCACTTTTTTGTCTATTTAAAATTCTCTTATGTGTAAATTCTGACTTACTATGAGTGACAATATAACCCAGAATTTAACGTCTTAAACAATCATTGATTTTTGCTTAGATTTTGTGTTATCAGGAATTCGTGAATGGCTTGGTCAGTGATTTCTCTGATCCATGTAGTGTTACCTGGGGTTGGAAGAACCGCTTTCCATATGGCTCCTTCACTCGGGTGCCTCCATGTTCCTCTTCTCTTTCTCTCTCTCTCTCCTATAACTTCTCCCCTCCTCCCACACACGTGGCACTGTCATCCCCCACAGGACTCCTCACAGGACTTGGACATCTCACATGATTGTGGTCTTTGGTAATCAAACACCTTTTATGGTACCTGGCTTCCAAAACTTGGAAGTTGAAATTGCCAGGCCACTTGAGGACTGACCCAGTTTTACCATAGTCTGTTTGTATAAGTGGTCATAAAATCCACTCAGATTTAAAATGTTGAAGTAGATTCTACTCTTCCTCCTGATGCAGCAGTCTCAAATGTACATTGCCAAAGAGCATGTGGCACAAAAGATTGTTGTTGCAGTGGTTTGGAAGTTAAAACTGGGCAATGTGGTTTTTAGAACCTTTCTATTCCAAATGTGGTACGAAGACCAACAACGTTGGCATCACCTAAAAATAAGAATATGGGAGTTTACCTTAGATCAATTAAATAAGAATCTGTATTATAATAAGATCCATATGATTCAGATGTACATTAAAGTCTGCAATGTTCTGTACTGTTTAATTGTATCTCGCAATTCTCCAGTGTTATAAAGATCATACCTAAATTTTAAAGTTGTCTTGGGGCATCTCTGTGGAATACATAGTTGCCTGTTTTACTGATTGAGAAACTGAGGCATCAAAACTTAAATATATTAGATAAAAGTAGAAATATAACCTATTGCTCATTCATAGGAGTTCCTCCTCCTCACACCCAGCCAAATGGTGACTGGTGCTTTTTCTCCTTGATGTGATATCTGCTTTCAAGTTTTACATGAGAACAACTGTTCTGTTACACTTCCCAGTTTTGCACTGTAAATCTAATATGTGGGAAGTCAGAGAGTTGAAGAGGCATCAGCAAAGTCCCCAAATGCCAGCGCCACTGATATTGTCCTTCTTTTCAAGAATTCAATGGTACTCTTAAAAATGACAATGTTGACTAAACTCAATTTTCCAATTCTGTCCCTGCTGCCTTTTTCCTTATTGGTGAGAGAAGTCCTTCTTTCCATTTGAATATGAACCCTTTGACTGCCTCAGTATACTACAATGAGCAAAGCTTTCTGTTTTTAAAGTAATCACTAAGAGTCTTGAGGAAGGATCATTATTAATTATAGATGTTTTATATTTCAAATGAAAGGAAAGGAAGTACTTGTGCTTTGTTCCTCGTGTTTTTCAAGTATATGATTATAGCCAGAACTCCCAGTTCCTCAGGTATCCTTCTTAATAAAATTATATGATTTAACACTTGAGTCTCCTCCCAAGCCCACTTAAACACACTTAAGTTTCATTGTTCCCCAGTGGGAGCCTGCAAGCAACGTCTTTGCTCTACTAAAAATTTCCTGTTCTTAAAAAGAAAGGAGAAAGTAAGCAAACCCACTTCCCAGAATACAAAGGAAGGCACCCCCAGTTATATTTTCATGACAGAGAGTTATCTAAGACTAAGATGTGATTTAGATATGACAAAGATTCCAGCTAATATCCAATTGGTCAAACCGAATTTTATCATGCAAGGTCTCTTTCTATTCCCTTCTTAATTTAAAAAGACTTTGGTTCCTAACCAACCTTATACTCAAGGCCAAAATCCTTCTGTCATTATATGGTCTTCTTCAAGCTTTAGGGATAAGGAACCTGGTAACGATGCCTATGTTTTAATTGGCTAGTTTACGATGTGCATTAAAATGTTTGTGGAAGGCCTTAGCTGACCTGGAATGCACATGCATGCTCATTTACATATGGCTATTTGTTTACATCTTCACTTCTCTCACCAGACTCTGAAGGCTTCCCTGGTGGAAAGCGTGCCTTATTTACCACTGTAGCCCAAACGCTCTGCACAGCACCAGGCATGGCAAATTTTTGATAGATGTTGCACAAATGGATAAGTAAATGAATATATTTACACGGCGGCCTCAATGGCCGCTGACCTGACTGTAATATACTGTGGGCTTTTCATGTTGCTCCTGCTGTTGTGGAGAAGGAAGGCCATGGAGAGGAGGCTGAAGCATGACAGGCAGGCAGCTGCTGCTTGATTCTTTGTCTGAGGGGGCTCACAAGCAGAGTTTCCCTCCCAGCTCTGTTTGGTCTCATTACATGCGGGATCAGGTCTCTGCCGTTCCAGACTTGTGCACGCAGCCCTCCAGAGGGCTGTCAGCTTTCTCATCTCTGCCAGACGAGTTGACAGTGCTGTACATGAAACATAGACTCTCCTCCACCTTTAAGGGATCTTTCTTTCAGAAGAAAATATACATATATATTTTGTAAAAGAGTATGCAGGGATTTTTTTGTTGTTATTGTTTTGATTTCTCTACAGGATCCAGATTACCCAGAGGCAGGTATTTCCTGAGGCTAATAACAAAAGCACCACAGTACTGTTCTTATTCATTTAGATTTGGGGGGTGTGGAGTATTAATCCCGCTTGAACATTTTCCTCTCTACAGGGCCTTCATCTTAAACCTCAGTGGGTGTTGCTGTCTTTCATTGACCTTATTTGTCCAAAGTCCTTAGACCAATCACTGCATCTGAGTCTATATTTGTGGATTTGGGGAACATTTCTCCCACCTCCTTACGTCACGAGCACACCTTTCCTGGCAACCAGACTGCTGTGTCTATAACTTCCAGATTTTCATATAGATTTACTACAAGCAGGATGCTGTTCTCTGTCAGACGGCCCTCATCCTTTGAACATGCTGTTGTCCCTGTGTCGCACATCATGGTCCAAAGTCCCCACGTGGGTTGGCATGCACGGGAGCCTTGCTGTGCTGAATCCATTTCACTAAGGCCAACATTTGATCTCACCTTCTCTCAACAGAATAGATTCTGGCGGCACTGTATTTTCCTCCCCTTTGCTCTCTCTGCCCAAGTGTTTTGGTTTGTGACAGTTCACAGATGTGTTAGCACAATTTTTCATTATTAGAAAATGTAATTTTCTTTATTTTTCCCTCTCCTTTACTTTTTCCTCTTTCTTCTTTCTACATGAAGACAGAAGGTGGTATTTCTGTGTTTCTTCAAAATTTACTTGTACCTAAATCCATTTCCCTGGATATAATCCATCCCCTGATACCTTCATTCTTTACCGCAGTCTCTATTAACTGGACTTCCTTCAGTAACTGCTTCAAATGTGGGTGTAGAGTGCCCTTAGATCGCTTCCCCAGTTACATTAGCCAGTTTCCACAGGTATTTTGGGAAGCCCGATACCTCCTAACTACTGATCCATGGTTAAAGTCACTTGTCTTATCTCCAGACTACCCACTGGCAGATTGAGAAGGTATGGATTGATAGCTTCTATAAGAAATTTAGCATCTCTTCCTACAATTGCCATTTTTTTAAGGTAAACTAAAAGGATATTAGCATGATAATGAATTTTCTTTCAATTTCCCCCACTTCCAGTTGCATCCAACCACTCTGCATTTAATGGATAATAAGACTCTGCTTAGTATGTGTTGACTTTTGGGTTTATAATGTCCAGGGAAGGTTTTTCCACAGGGTCTTCCCAAGTATAAAGTTCACTGCATTGTGAACATAGACAAGCAGGAATGCTTTAAGAAAGAAAATAAGAATAATTTGGTTCTCCTTAGAAACCAAACTTCTGAGCCTGCACATTTGTATGCTGCATGAGACTTCTGCAGATGACATTCTTAAAATCATCTAACTAAAGCCTCATAATATCCCAGGGAGGTAGATAGACCTTATTCAAAGACTCCCATGTTTTAGATAAGGGCATTGATGAAGGATTGAGTCAGGATGTCAGGAAAATGAGAAACCGGTTCTCTTGATTCTCAATTAATGATATTGAACCTTTCAGTCTTTACAAAACTTTTTGCCTTTGCTTTGGAAAGAGTCTCTTACTGTAAAACAAATGCTGGTACCTCCTCATGAATCCATTGCATAAATACAAGGTAAATTTTCTGGGGTTCTGACACTCTAAAGAAATGGTTTTTAGAATAATTACTAACATGGACATTGGAGGCCAGTCTGTGATGTATCTGAAGATCCCAGTAATGTATACTATACCTGAAAAATAAAAACAACTGAAGTTTCTTTTAATTCAGGAAAGAATTACTTTACATTATTGCCACTTATTATGTATTTAATAAAGGAAAGTATGTAATTAAATGATGGAGAATGAGAGAAAAAAGACAAGGAGAGAGAAAGGAAGAGAGGAGAAAAGGATATGTGTCCCTTTATAGTATGAGTGTTTCTCCTCCTATGCAGCACAGTGTTTATATCTGAGCATTACAATTTGGAGGTCCCCACAGATTTCGGGTAATAAGAATATTGTCATTTGATGACTGTTTATTCAGAAACAAAAAAAAAAACCCCACACTTCTAAATCCTTGTACTTTCTGATACTTTTTAAAAAATCTATTCACTGAATTCACTGAGTTTGCCAGTTAGTCACAAGACTGTCTTTCTTTCCTTCTGTCTTTCTCTGTTTCAGAAATGGTGCATGCATGCAGTTTCCCCATACATTTTAAAAATTTTTTTGGAGATCAATTCTGTCACATGGAAGTCAGTACCAAAGAATCTAGATTTAGCTTGACATCCTGTCCTAAATTCAACAAAAATTTCCTCCTTAGAATCTTGAATTTTTCAACAATAACAAGGATGTTAACCACAAATTTGAAGGAAAAAAAAAAAAAAAAACTCATTCATGTCTCATTGTATCATTGAATGTACTCTCAGTTAAAAAAAAAAAAAACACACACACACACAAAGATGAAAACATGTTACTTACTTGTAGTAGGAAGACACCTTTTACCTTACATTGAAAAGCTTCCAACCTCACTGCTTAGAAAGTGAAAGCTATTGTGTAGAATCACAATGCCAACTCAGAGGACACAGAGACTTCATATAAAGGGTTAGCAATATCTCTTTTTAAAATGTCAGGGCTCTTTCTGAGTTGAGAACATTTCTCTCAGAATGATAATAAAATACCCTGTGACTGCCTGTACTTTCTCAAAGACTTTACTCTCTTTTGCCAAATGGTGGACAAAATACTTCCAAACAGGACAGGGCTTGCACAATGCAAGAATCACAGCAAAAAAGTGCCTGACCTTTGATTATTCTGCACTTAGCTTCTGAACTGATTAAGACCCCAGATGAAATTTCAGCAATAGGGCTTATTCAGCAAGGCACAGATCCCCACTGGTAAATTTGGAAGTTGCAAGAGGATTTGTTCCCTTTTCAAAGTCCTAATCATTAACAATAGACTCCTGCCAAGGGGTAACTACTCTGAGTTACAGAATAAAAATTCAGAATGACTCTAGTAGCTAGTAGCAGTTTGCTATTCTCAACTCGAAAGTCTTAGAAAAGTACAGTAGGAAGTTTGTACATACTTTGTGTTGTTCTTTGTTCAGCCAGATTCCAGTTACACAGTGACTTTCATAAAATGACTCTGCTTGGGGCTCTTCTCTTATAGAATAAGCAATGACTTATGTAGTAGCTCTCATTTATGCTTCAGAACTAAGTGAAATAGATGAACATTTGAGTTTATTTTGAGGGTTTCAAAGCTCTTTGCATTCTCCTTCCCCTATTATCTTGTCCCCTTCTTTATACAAGGTCGCTTAAGTTACTTTTGGGAACTATGGTGTCATTTTCAAAAACCTAATCATTTCATTCATCTGTTGCTTCATTACCATCCATCCCAAAATCTTGGCCTTAAAACCATTATTTATTGTTTCTCTTGATTCTATGGTTGACTCAACTCAGCTGGGAGGTGCTTTTCTTGGTGAACCTCTGAGCCCCTTCCCTCATCCAGGTACTTAGCTGGGTCAGAATGTCCACAGTACTCCTTATTTGCCTGTGTTTCCTCCATGCAATTTCTCTTTAGTGGAGATTCTAACTGGAGCCTTTTTGCCATATGGCAGTTGGCTTTTCAGGAATGTAAGCTGCAGGGTACAGGCCTATCAAGCCTCTGTTTGCATCCTACTTGCTTGTTATTGTGGTCAAGGAAGTCTCCCAGCCAAGTCCCAGAGCCCGTGTATATCTTCATGCTTACAGTGAGGCATGGTCCATTAGGAGCCACCTCAGTAAGTCTTTCATATCAGATCAAAATGTTAAATGTGAAGTATGATTAGTATAAACTCATGCATAGGTAAGACTTTATAATGCAAGTAATGCTTTTCTTACTTTAGTGCTCAAGGTTCTGTAGGGTGGGAGATGTGCTTATTATTATTGTTTTTATAGAGGAGCATGTACATCAGGGAGGTTAGTCATGTACTTTTCAAATTGAATCTTAAGTGACTGGCAACACAGATGATAAATGACAGAACTGTGACTTGAGCCCAACCCTTCCCACCTTTAAGGATGGTTTTAGTTCTTTTATTCTGCATTAGTTGCAGGTTTAGCTTCAAGTACAAATTACAAAATATTTTTCTACCATACCTAACTGGTCTTCTAAAACAAACTGTGGCATATATATACAATGGAATATTACTCAGCCATAAAGAATGATAAAATTATGGCATTTGCAGGCAAATGGATGAAATTGGAGAATATCATGCTAAGTGAGATAAGCCAATCTCAAAAAACCAAAGGAAGAATGATCTCGCTGATAAGTGGATGATGATACAGAATGGGGCGTGGGAGGGGTTAGTTTTTAGGGTTAGAGTGAGGGTTAGGGAGGGGGGCAAGAATGGGGGAAGGAAGGACTGTATAGAGGGAAAAGAGGGATGGGAGGGGTGGGGGGAAGGGGAAAAATAACAGAATGAATCAACCAACATCATCCTATGTAAATTTATGATTACACAAATGGTATGCCTTTACTCTATGTACAAACAGAGAAACAACATGTATCCCATTTGTTTACAATAAAAAAAGAAAGAAAGAAAATAATATTCTTGCAACATACCTCCCTGTTTATCTCTATGGACCAGGTGGCATACTCTGAACCAAAGTTATGACAAAGAACATAAAAGATAATAAATGGATATGTGAAGCTTTAAAACATTAAAAAAAAAATAAAAATAAAAAAAAATAAAACACATTGCTGTTTATATAATGTCTTTTGAGTTTTTATAAGATACTGCTGAGATTACTGAAATTGAATTACTATTGTCATATTTCTGACATAGAAGCTTATGTGGATAATACCCCAGTTGTTTGGAAGGTCACAGTAGTGCATAACTCCATGCAGTATCTCATCATTAATTCAAATGTTCAATAAATATTTTGCAGGTTCCTTATATATATATATATATATATATATATATATATATATATATGCCAGGCACTGTGTTAGATGCTAAACTTATAGAAGTAAACAAACAAACAAAATGACAGACAAAAACATAAATCCTGTTTTTGTCTAGGTTGTTTTCTGTTAGAGAAATCAGAGATAGTAAGACAAGAGCTCAGGAGACAAGCAAAGAAACAGGGAAGAAGTATGGGAGGGGTTGGCAACTCTAGTTGGGGAGTTCTCATTGAGAAAATAACATAGAAGTTAAGATTTAAAGGAAATAGCTAGACATAACGATATTTGGGGAAAGAGAACTAGACAGAAGGAAAAACAAATGCCAAGCATATCCCTGATATGTTTGTAGAACAGCAAGGTGACCAGTCAACTGTGACAAAGCAAGTGACAGGAAAGTCATGGGAGATGAGATCAGAGAGAGAATGGGTACTAAATCCCTTAGCATCTTGAAAGTCAATGGGAGAGGGGACCTAGACTTCTACTTTGATTGAGCTTGGAAGCCACTATTTGAGAGAGGTGCCATCTAACCAACTTGTAGGAAAGACCTGCCAAAGTAGTAGGAGATAATTATTAAAAACGCTGATTCTTGCCCAAATCTGGAGTGAGAATTTTTAGAAATAGGGTTATGTAATCTGCATTTTAAATTGTTCCCAGCTGCTTTCCATGTCCACTAAACTTTGGGAAGTACTGCCTGACCCATTAGCACATTTCAGCTTCCAAAGAGCAGATAATCAACCCCAATTTTACCATCTGGATAATGCTAAATGAGGCCCACTTCCATCCAGTAGGTTAATGAAGCTATGAGAGACTGTGTGCTTCTGTAAACCATCGCTGATCTAGCACCTTCTAAACTCCCCACAGGATCCCAGAGAGAAGTATGGGCAAAATCACTGAGGTGCTGTGGGGAATCCACACAACAGCATTAAATTAGCCTTCTTAATCAAATCAGTAGATGTGCAATTGGTATGTGGACAACCCCTGCTAGAATTTGAGCCAGAAATCCTTGAAATTAAAAACCATAACCCTGGTTTTGCTGAGAAGGGAGAATTACCAATTACACACATCAGCACTGGGCATCCCAGCTCCTTTTCCAGGTCTGGAATCATTACGAAGCAACGACAATACAACATGTCACTCAGGAGCACATTCCATCTGAGCCCTGAAGCCCCCAGAAACTCCATTTTCTGAGGTAATATCAGGATGGGTAATTCTAGCCCTGGACTAAAATGCAGGAAGAGTATGCTTCTTTGGTAGTTTATCTCTAAGAAGTCACAAATTGTTATCTCTCAGATTTAACTTGGGCGTGATGTTAGATGTATCACTTTTTCTTTCTGACTAGAATGGGGAAACCAAAAAATGTACTTTAGGATTGGATTGAAGAGAAACAAACATTACCAGTTGAGAACTCGAGAAGTATAATTTCAGATTAAATACCAACCATTTAAATAAAAATTAAATTGAAACACTTGAAAAACTAACCAGGTTTTTACCCTCAAATGAATTAATTTCTTCCAATGTTAGAAAAGGATACTAATTCAATTGCATATTTTGAGAATACTGGTGTTTCTAGGAATTCTGAGATGCTAATAGCCCATTACAAATTAAGAGCAACAGTAAGCTAATTTAAGCAACGAACAGTCTTTTTTGGTTCTTGATGCACTAATCACTTCCTTTTAAAAAATGATTTTATTCTTTCACCCTTGGCACCACATAAAACTTGCTTTCTGTGAGCTGCTACTTCTCACAGGTATCTCTTGCTCACCTATTATAACTGGCCTCCAGACTATTTGGTATCCTCACTTTTACTTTCATTTGAATTTAAAAAATATATAAACTGGTTGTCTCAGAACATTTTAAAAACACATTATCATTTCCTTTTATCATCTTCAAGACTTTCCATTTAATTAATCTTTTATTTTTAATAAACTCTTCTAGATAAATCTGCTCAATGTGTTTCCTTATTGCTCAGATTGCTTGACCACATTCTTATTTTACATATGTATATATATATATATGTATTCTTCATATATGTATATGGTTTAACATCCATAGTTATTTTTCTTGCTTTGCTCCCCATTCCTGAACCATAAACATATATTAGAAGTCAAATGTAAATAGTGATTTATTAGATTAGAATGTCTCTTTATCCTCAATTTAAAACTAATAATTTCCTACAGGTTAGATATTGATTAGATGGGATATTACAGAAAAGAAAAAGTAAAAGAAAGGATACCTCCCTGAGTGAGTTCCTCTGACATCTCTGATTCTTTAATATTTCTACTTATAAAAAATTAAAAATAACAGTGCTGTCTATTTCTTCCACTCTGAGATCAGCTCTGATTTCTTCGTTCATATTAGTATTGATAGTGGTAAAAAGAATACTCACTAATAAAAGCAAACTTTTCTTCTTAGCAATTAAGATGCATCCATTAAAATAGCAAAAATAATAAGAGGAGGGAAATCAGTAATGTAAAGCAATGGTATTGTGGGGAAACAGGAGGGAAGAGAAGATTCCAAAGATTGAGCAAACTACATTATGTGCATATGTAAGTGTGGCATAATGAATCCTACTATTATGTATAATTATAATGTGCAAACAATAAAATAAAATTAAAAACAAACCAAATAGCTCATTTATTTTGCTTTGGCATGTTTTTTTTTTTAAATATAATAATGATGTTTGTATCTCTTCAAATGACAAATATTAATTGTCATGTAACTTTATGTTAGCCTTGATGCAAAATGACCTAATCAAGATTAGGGATTTCCTCTCATCTCCTGTTAGTCAGTTTTTTGGTTGCTGTGATCAAAATACCCAGAAGGAACAACTTAGATGAGGAAAGTTTACTTTGTCTCATAGTTCCAGAGGTTTAGTCCATGGTTGACTGAGTCGGTTTGCTCTGAGCTTGAGGTGACGCAGAACATCCTGGTAGAAGATCATGGTGGAGGAGTACTTGCTCCTTCCAGGAAGCAGAGAGAAAGGGAGATGGGGCAAGGGGCTGCAGGGAAGATGGAATCTTCTAAGGCATGCCCCCCATGACGCACCTCCTCCAGGCAGGCTCCATCTGCCTACAGTTCCCACACAGTCAATTCATTCAAACTAGGATGAACTGATTAGGTTGTTGCTCTCAATTCAATCATGTCACCTCTGCATTGATGTGGGAGCTTTTGAAAAATACCTCATATGCAAACCATATTAAGAGTAAGGCAAGCAGACAAACTGAGTGCTGACTTTTTAATGTGAGCTATGATATCACATTGAAACTTCCTGCACTTTACCTTTTATTCTCTAAAATGGAAAATATAAGAGGAGAAGTAACCAAAGAGAAGAACAACACACTGGTCAAGAGAGACAGCAGAAAACCTCAAAATCATAATTAGGAAATAACATTTCATTTGACTTTTGAAAGTTTTAAATTCCTCTAGGTGGGTCTACACTAGATAGCCCTCAATGTCTGTTTTTGTTATAAAACTTTAAATTTTATAAAATTTCAAGTAACATTGAAATGAAAGATTCAGGGAAATGTAGATGGCAAAGGCAGAAACATTCCTTTGAATCAGGATTATATCAACTACATAGGAATCCAGATTCTGGCTATGTTTAAAGTTTGCAGGGTTGATCCCCAGTACCAGGTACTGAACCCAGAGTGCTTATCAGCTGGTCTACATCCCCAACATGTTTTTTATATTTTTTACTTTAAGACAGGGTCTTTTGAAATTGCTTAAGGCCTTGCTAAATTGCTGAGGCTGGCCTTGAATTTGTGGTCCTCCTGCCTTAGCCTCCCAAATTGCTAGGATTACCAGTGTGCAACACTGTGCCTGGCTCAAAGAGGGTTTTAATGGGGAGCATAATAAACACCTTGCTTCCTCTGTCACCACAATGACTAACATATGCCATGCTTAGGCAAATGTAGAATGCAGGATAGATGGGCACAGGAATTTAGTCCATAAAACAAATTTATCTATGGCATTGAGGGGAGAGCTAACATCTGTAAACAAGTTCTCCCCCTTAAATGGATAATACGAAAGCATTTAATCAAAGAATATTGTATAGATCAAATGTTGGCTTAATGTAACAATAATGTATTAGCCAACTATAACAAGAGCTGATTACTCCTATGGGTTTGCACATGGTATGAAGAAATGATAATTTAAAGCAAGTTCTTTTAAGCTTCTTAAGCTCTTAATGCTCAGGATCATCAGTATTAAGTATTTCTAACTAGTCACAAAATTAAATTATATAATGAGTGTATTCATAAGAACTTCATAGAACAATTAAATATTGTGTATAAATAATCACATTTGTGAAATTGTGACTACTTATATAATAAAACACTGGAATATATTTTTCAAAATCATTATACATCTATAGATAAATCAATTAAATATATCCTCATCATCTGCTTAGATTTGAGTTCAAAGTATTAAGGCCCTCTTTGAATATTAAAGGAATAAATGGTTATTTACTTTAGTGGATTGGCCAGCTTGATTTTCACAATGAACTCATTTAGAAGATTTGCAATTACTAATTGATTCAAGAATGTATTTATTGAGTGCCTAAAGTTTGTATGGCACTACACTAAGTGTTGGGAAAGCAAAATTGTTTATAATAACCCTACAGTGTTTGATTAGACTAGTGCCTAGTGATAAGATAGGCATAAGATGATAGAACAATAGGGTTATTTTTTTAACAGCTTTACATACTGAATCTCATTCATTTTTCACATCAAACTCATTATGTGGCTATTGGTACCACCCACTTAATGACTGAAAACATTCCAGACTGCAAGAGTCTTACCTCAGATTCCTTAGTTGTATCATAGGTGGCTTCACAAACACATAATCCACATGAGCCTGTACACAGTAAGTTAGTACATTTGAGTGAATGTTCAAAACTATATGTGTAGCGTGTGATTGTAAAGCAATCAATTTACTGTGCATTTAAGGCCTGAATCTTTGAGAAACTTAAATTGCACGCTAAAAATTGGTTGAAACTTCTTTAAGTAACCAATTGCAGCAAGTTCGTTATTAGGTGAATTGGAAAGATTAGGCATGTGTAAATTGTAACGATTCTGAGAAGATACAGAATACTCCCTTGACAATGGCAGCAATTAAGGACCTAGAATCTTTGATTCCATAGCACTTCACTTCAGAACATATTTTCATGTTTTTAATTTTTTTTAATCTCAGAGAGTAAAAATAAGGCATACTAATAAAGCTAAGAAAGTTAAGAAATACTAAGTACTAATAAAGCTAAGAAAAATAGCATATGGGAACTCTTTTGTGATTTGATTCTCAAGTAACCAGTTTAACTTGCATTTTTAAAAAATCTGTATGTGTTTTAGATGTAAGCATTTAGACATTTTCGAAGCTTTTACCTTTTTGTTGTTTTGGTTCTGATGGTGAAGAAACTGAAGAAGCTGACTTCAGTTGGCAAATCAAAACAAAAACAAAAGGTAGCTGCACAGTGCTGCCACCTACTGCTCAGAGAACCGTCAAGCACGGCTGTGAATCCATTGTCCCCTACAAACTAAAGATCTGAATGTTTAGCCATTTATGGCCTCCACGTAACCAGTCCCTAGGATTACCCACACAAGTACTTCTCATATCAGCTGGTAAGAAATCATTGCAAGTCCATCGGAGAACTGCAGTTTGCCCTCGACAGCGGATGGTAGATTATGCAATATGTCTGAATTTTGTGTTTCACACATCCCAAACATGTAAGCCATCTGTGTCAGAGCATTTTCTATTGAAATAGATGATCATATTAACCAGAGTCATTTCTTTTCCACTGTACTAATGAAGTTTGTTGGAGACAGAAATAAAAAGGACTTGGAGAAGCACCATGGGCGATAACATACTTCCCTTGTCCTAAGGAGTATAGGTCTGAAATGTTCTGTAAGAGAATAGTTCTTAGGATTTTAAAAGTGCTGTGTTTAGGAAATGGTTTAAAAACTGGCCTGGCAGTATTGACAGCTCATGGTGTGTGCCAGTCAGCCAGCCAGCTCCTTATACAAGTGAGGAGGCAGAGCCATCCTGGTGGGAAGAGCTGACAAGCCAAATGAGAGTTGGCTACGGTCTTTGTTTGCTTAATAGGAGAAGTTATTACCTTTGCTTGTTATCCCAAGAAGGCTAATGGAGCTCTCATGGGTCTCTATTCCCAGACACTAAATAACATCAATTACAATGATCCCAATTAAAACAGGGAGTTGGAGATGTGAAGTTAAAAATTAAACTAATAACTCCCTGACTGACACCCACTGTTACTTTCTCTTGTCACGTGTACTCTTTAAAATTCTGCTTTCTTGCATCAACTCACATATTAAAAATCTTTATACTGCTAAAAAAAAAAAATTATAGCTCTGAATCTGTTCTATAATCTCAACATGTGAGGTCTTCCAGCATTGGTAGAATTGGATACCTGATTTTCTTATCACTACTTTCAAAATATCATCTGAAAAGTGTGAAGCATGATGGGAGAAAATACATGGAATTCAAATAAACTGAATTTATTTACACTTCTTTTTTTGCATATATTATCTTTATTCTTTTTTAATTTTTACAGACTTCATTTTGATTCATTGTACACAAATGGGGTACATCATTTCATTTCTATGGCGTGCACGAAGTAGATTCACACCATTTGTGTAATCACTGCAACACATTCTACCATTTGGTGCCTCTGAGCTTTTATTCATAAACTCATAAGTATTAATAGATCATAATTCATATTCTTGACATAAATATTCTATTTTCGCAAATATGTTTAAAGGGAGATAACCCACATATGTAGTTAATAGATCTTTAAATCAAATATAACAATGTCAAAAGAAGACTGGATTTATTCTAATTTTAATTCACAGTGTTAATTTTACAAAGAAAAGCTTGTAGGATTTATTGACAGTTGAAGAAGATGGGATCTGGAGATGTATTTACAATCTTTTCTGAAGCCACTTAGAGAACTTTGAACTCTAATGAAAGAATTTTTACAATCCATCACTGGATTTTCTCCATTTGTGGGTATTTAGAGTTTCCATATTTTCACTCCTCTCCTACAACTGCTATTGAATTTTATTGGTTTCATGTTTTTTTCCTAGATAGTTCTGAAGCAATGCTGGTGCATTTTATGAAATGGATTGAACAGGTACATTAACACAGACAAACAACTCTGTGCAAAACAGCAGGTGAACAGATGGCTTAGTTGCCATCCACACATTTTTGATGTTAGTTAACCTGATCCAACACAAAATACACCTACTGTCCTGGGACCCACGTCTGCTGCTCTGTTACATCCTTGTGAATGAGATGATAGTATTGACTTATAACTGTGCATGGAGTGAGGCTCTAAGGCTACTAAATGAATTTAGAGAAACGTTAGTGCTTTTCATTTAGAAATATGTCTAGTGGATGCATTCTGAAACACCTTGTACACTTTGAAGTGCTATTCCAGTTCCTTCACTCTTTCACTCTCTCTTTAAATAATGATTAATTAGTGGTGATTTTAAAGAGTACTGGAGTATGAAAGAAGGAATATCATGAAAATATGAAGAGGAGTTATAAACATGGTGAAATTGAATAAACTAAATTTTTTTAATGTGAATCACTCTCTGGAGTTGTGCTATATAGTGGCCCTGAGTAATCTCTACTATTTTGGTATTTTTTATTGTACATTAAAAATGAGCTCAGGACTTCAGAGACCTGAAACTTTAAAGACATGAATTTAATTATACTCTTATTAAATGAGAACAGTCTGATTTTTTAATTTAATCAAATGTTAATTTACCCCTTTCTCAACTGTTCCATTTTGTTGCTGAACCTATTACCTAGCACCTTGAGTGAAAAGGCACAGATGACACATAGTGAAGAAATAGCAAATTATGGGGCAGTTTGGACTACAGGTTTTCTCTTTGCAATTTGGTATTAGGGAAAAGATATTAAAGATGGAAGTGATTCCATTTTCAGTGTCTTCTTTCTAATTAAATTAAAACACTCTGAGAGACGTATTTAATCATTTGGGGTTTTTAAGATTAAATCACAATTTCATGTTGATTTTAATGGTTTGGCCTTTATAAGTTATTATTAGAAATATTGCAGCATTTGAAATGATTAGTGATAACATTTTATGTAAAACTCAATGAAATTCTCTATCAATGTGGTGTCTTTGAAATATAATTAAGGTTGCATGCTATGAAATGTTTTAAGACCTGAATCACATCTACAAAGGAAGTAAATAATAATATTTACCTACTATGATTTAACTTGACCAATATCCTATTAATATAGATCATCTGCTAGATGTTGAAAGGTTAATAACAGAGCTACTTGTTTTTATATTTTTGTGTGAATCAATGTTTAGTTGATTCATTAAAGAAATATGGAGCAGTAGTTCAAAGACAGTACATAGTGATTTTTCCACTTATGAAGAAAATGGGAAGAAACAGGGCTTACATCGATGTTTTTGTTACAAATACATTATCTGAGACACAAAATAAATATTGAACTCTTTCTTAAGCAGTAATACACTTGTTGATCTTTAAATTGGGTTAATTATGTGGGTGTAAGTGGTGAATATAGGGAATTAAAGCTGCTTCTTGGAAGGAATGCTGCTTGAAAGTAAATGCAAATTAGAAGTAAACTTCCTGAGATTCATATTTCCATGAAATATGATAATGATGATAGTGACAAAGGCCAATAGTACCAATGACAGAAGTTTACTCTGATAACTGGATACTTGGAATAGCTAATACTTTTAAAATACAACCATTTGCCCCTCACTTTGATACCACCGTTTACTGGTGACGAGTTCTGCTCCTTCTAATGTTGAAGATTGAACACTAGAGAAGCACGCCAAGACAAGCATATTAAGCAGGTTTTATTGAAAGGTAATAATACAAACTTCTCCCGGCAGGAAGAAGGGGGCCATGACTGATGTTCTAAAGTCCCAAGAAGTGTACTCACCCTACATCTTTTATAAGTTAAAGTCTCTTTTGTTCTCCTGTTCTCTCCCACCTTATCTCTCCTTCCTGCCTACGTGACTAGGCCTGGTTTTGCATTAAGTGAGAAGCCATGGGCAGTGGGAGGACCAAGGTGATTCAGGCAGGTAAGGGCCAGGGGGCATTAATTAGCAGCTCCATGCTTGCAGTCCTTGATAAAGGCAGGTAAATTTGGTAATCAATGGGCTCTGGAGATCCTTGACATTCCATTCTTCCAGGGGCAGTCTCCAACTTCCAGAGGCAGATGGCTTCATGGCTTCATTTCCTCGATTTGACCAGATCCCCTATTTCTACACTAACTGCCTGTCCTTAATTCTGGCTTCAACTTCGCTAGATAGGAAGAACCACTACTAGAGACTACTAAGAAAGTTCTTTCTAAATATTTGGAGTCAGGCTACTTTCATATGGATTTGAGTGGTGTCGCCTGAATCTAGATTTCCAGGGCTCTGCTCTCTGAGGAACCTTTCCTTACCACCCTCTATGTCTGTCATCAGGTTTTCTTTCCCCTGAGGTCTTTTACCCAGCCACCTACCTATGTTTCCTCACATTGGTGCCTGGAAAAATCCATATCCACAACTCTTACCTTCCCACACCTCTCACATTCATGCATTTATTCATTCAATAAATGTTCATTGTTCACGTATGATACACAAGAGGCTATCTACAGGCATTATGGTTTAGATATGGGGTATCCCTCCAAAACTCATGTATGAGACACTACAAGAATATTGAGAGGCGAAATGAGCCGGTTATGAGAGCCTCAACCTACTCGGAATATTAATTCATTTGAATGAATTAACTGGGTGGTAACTGTACACAGATAACTGGAGGAGGTAGATCACTGGGGTTGTGCCTTTGGGGCTTATATTTTGTTCTTGTTTGGTGGAACTCTCTCTCTACTTCCTGATTGTCTTGTTCTGAGTGGCTGCTTTCTTCCACCACACTCTTCCGCCATGATGTTCTGCCATATCTCAGGCCCAGAGCAATGGAGCCTTGCTGTCTATGGACTGAGACCTCTGAATCCATGAGCCTCAAATAAATTCTTCCTCATCAAAAATTGTTCTTGTTAGATCTTTTGGTCATAGTAGGGGGAAAAAAATACTGACTAAAACAAAAGGGTAGAGAGGACAGTCTGAATAGGAGTGACACTTGCCTCCTGCTTTCATTATAGTTAGTGAAATAGACCATTAAGAGGAAAGTGAATAGGTAAGCCATCAGTAATTTTAGGTGATACTACGTGCTCTGAAGAAAATAGAGGAGGCTCAGGGTTCACAGACTTATAGAAGGAAGGCAGTATTTTAGTTCTCACTGCAGAAGACTTCCCTCAGTCAATGATACTTAAGCAGATACCTAAGCAGAATAAAGCAGGTCCCTAGTCTGGTAAAATTAGCACAAGCCTGTAGTCAGAGAGGATCTAGAGGCTGAAGCAGGAGGATTGAAAGTTGCAGGCCAGCCTCAGCAACTTACCAAAACCCTGTCTCAAAATAATAAAGGGTCAGGGATGTAGTTCAGTGGTAATTGGCCCCTGGGTTCAATCCCCAATCCAAAAAAAAAAGCGGGGGGGAGGTGGTGAGAAATACTGTATATTTCATTTCATCATCTAAATAGTAGCAATAGTTAAAACTATGAAATTATTCTTGACTCTTCCTCTCTGTCATGCTCCTGGTTTGTCTGATATTAGATGCTGTTGGTATTAGCTCTGAAAAAAAAATTTTTGTGGTATCAGAGATTGAACCCAAGGGCGCTTAACCACTGAGCCACATCCCCAGCACTTTTTTATATTTTATTTAGAGATAAGGCCTTGCTAAATTACTGAGGCTTACCTTGAACTTGTGATCCTCCTGCCTTAGCCTCCCCAGTCACTGTGATTATAGGCTTGTGCCACCATACCTGGCTAGCTCCGAAATTTCTTTCCAAACAATCCACTGTCTCCATCTCCATAACCATGCTAGCACCACACTAAATCTGGGCAGTATAGTCTCTCATTCTGACTACAGAATACCCTTTTAATTCTCATTTTCACTTTTATCCTCTCTGTAATTAGTCTTGTAACCAGCAAAATTTTCTCCATGTATAGTCCAGTCACATCATTTCCCAGACTCCCAAGTTAAAACATACCCATGACTTTTATGGCTCTTAAGATAAAAATCAAAATCCTGAGTGTAACCTCCAAGATCCTGTACATTCATACCTATATTCCCCCTATCCTCATTTTATATCAAATTCTCCATATTCTTACTTCTGCTCATGGGCTTTCTTATAGGTTTACTAAATCCCATAATCCCTCAGACAGCAGTTTAGATATATACTCTTCCCTGAACTTGAAGCCAGATTTCCTCAGCTAGAATTTTGGCTCTACTGTTTGCTGTGTGTCTTTACAAAAGTCACTTGACCTCTGTGTGCCACGGTTTCCTTGTTTGTAAAATTGTAATAGTAATAGTGTGTACTTCAGGGGTTGTTTAAAGTGCTTTGGACAGTGCTTATCACCTTGTCAGTGCTAGGTAAATGTCTACCATTATGTAAATTCTCACTATTATATCATAGTATCTCGTATATATCGATTCTCAACAAATACTTATTGAGTGGTAATCAGTTCCATAGTCAGCCTCTAGAGCCTTATACCTGTTTTCTTCTAAACACACTTATATCCAGGTCTCTATCTTACAAGGGAATCAAGTTATCCTTCCTTAGCCAAAGAATATTGTAGCCAATATCTACAATATTCCTGTAGGTAATTTCTCATTCCCATTAAATTAGCTTTCTTTTATTAAACCCAACTTCATGTTTTATAACTTGTCTTCAGTAATGAAATGGGCTATAATACATGATACATATTAATTAGGAATGAGGATATTTCTTCACAGATGGTATGTGTGCTTTCTATTTTGCACTCAGATTTAATCTAAATTGCATATGAACTATGTCTGCTCAGTTCTAAAAGTGAGTATAAGCTACTGTCCTCAGCAGAAAAGAACAATTAACACATTCCTGAGTAGAGCTCAATTTATGGTTATATTATAATGAATAACCATTTACTAATTTAATAAAATCTATTCCTTAACTTCAAATGTCAGTGGATGAAAATAGTAGCTGAACTTTGGTCTGGTTGTGCAATACAAAATATTAGATTTTATAAAATAGTTAAGCCCATGAGGAAACATTTTTGTACTAGTTTCAATATTCTGCTAGTTGTACTATACCATCCAAAGCATTTTGAGTCAATGATGTTATAACATAAAAATGCAAATTGTGTTTTAGGTCATTCTGTCTAGCTCTGCCAAAAGGTCCTGATAGAAATTCAGGAAAATTAGCATCAATCACTTAAACTTTAAAAACTCTGAACATTATCAAAACCTATATGGAAAGTTCACTATTAGGCACTAATGGGTATTCTCATCCTGAAAAATAATTTTAGTTTGTACAGATAAAGTTGATACTAGAGGTGTAAACAAAGTTGTGATTAATAAATTTGTTGATTGATTTTCTTGTTTGGAAACACTGAATATACTAAAAATGTATACTTGAATATAATAATTTGCCCAAAAGATTTTAAGTATCTTAAGAATAGGAAAGTCTCTTTAATTTTTTTTTTATCTTGCACAGTTCTTAGTACTGCATATTTTTTAGTGAACTAAATCTCTCATACCTAGAAAAAGATAATATGATCTCAATGTTGACAGACATCTCTCACAGATTTCCATAAATATTTTAAACAGTTTATAAAAGTTAATACCTTATTACAGAAAATATTTTGTCTAATCTTAGATTTAATCTTAAATGAACAAATGGACTTTTATGCATTTATAGCTGTACTAAAAATCCTATAAACTTCATTGTAACCTAGTTGTCATTCTTGTGAAGAAACATTGCTATAATGCTTCCATTCAGACTTCATCTTTCATCCTTATGTGTGTATAAACCTGTGCACCTTCATGTAGCCTTTCTCTTACTCTGTATTGCACCGTGTGTGTGTGTGTGTGTGTGTGTGTGTGTGTGTGTGTGTTTGTGCGTGTAAGGAGAGGGGCCAAGTGGAGTCCAGGTACACAATTGCTCATGTCACCCTTAGAAGATTTTAAGTGACTATGTAGTACTCTGCCCAAGGTTAACAAGTCTCCAATATTATTCAGGCTGAAATTCACTTTCTTTGGGCTTAAAAATTTTAAAAAGTTTCCCTTGGTGATAATGATTATAATTAGTCTAACAAATTATTCTATGAGGTTTCTCCTTACTTTCTAAACTCCAGCCATATCCTTCCTCACATACATTCTACAGAATGTATTCTTTGGTGAAGATTGTAATGTCAATGTTGCACTGAGAACTGAAGTTAAAAGTTGGATTTGTTTCTGGGTAAATATTATGTAGCACTTAATTTGAATTCAACTTGGATTTCCTGACACTCCTGAAAATCATTTACATGGAATCACAATGTGCACAAATATGAAGTAAGTCTGGTTACAGAGAGGTGGGGAAAACCTGTTAAGTCCTAGTGAAAGTAGAACTATTTTGTAAATATGTTGACCTTGAATGCAGTTTTCATGTGCTTCCAAATATTAGAAAGTAGTATGTATTTCCAAACAGTGTCTCTTCTTTGTGACTAAATTCAGAGAAAGAACCATTTTATTTTAACAGATTTTAAGTGTTTCTTTTTTTTGCCAGAAAATATGGTATTTCTACCAGAATGCTGATGTAGAAGAAATTACTCTATTTTATTTTCATATCTTTGCATAAGATTGTGTTTACGGTGCCATTATCCACAAAAGACTTCCATAGAGTTTTTTTTTTTTTTTTCTTGTAATTAAAACAGTAGGAATTAATGACAAACTGGGGATGCTTGCTGTTTTTGTAATAATGAATTGAACTATTTGAATGAGTAAAAAATGTTAATACAGTGATTATTTCAGACTGAGCTAAGTCTTGTCATAAAAGATAAAAGTATTAAATTTGCATTGAATGTTTTCAAAATGAAATTGAATACTATAAAATCATATAAAGGTGTCCAACTTTGCCAAAAAGGGTCATAATTGTAAAGGAATATAGAGGTTATGATTCAAATAAATTTACTCTGACAGCAAAACAAACCTACTGATTTTTGTAACCCAGGGTCACTGGTTTTGTTAAAGTCATCTATTCAGTTCCATGACTCGTGTGTGGTGCGTCATTGTATTATTCTGTTGGTGGCTTATGGAAGGCTTATGGTTCTCTTAGAGGTAGGAACTTTTAGCTAAGTGTTTTATATTGAGACATGGGGGCAAAATTCTCACTTGTTTCAAAAGGCATGAGAGTTAAAAAAAAATTTGTAGGATATATGACCACTTGTTAACTGAAAATATAAGGGTAATTACTAGAAATCAAATTGTTAAAGCAAACCAAATAAAGAAAACATATTTTGTATATTTGGTTAAAAAAAGAATCTTAGTAAGTCACAGTGTTTCAGAATATAGATCTTTACCTCATGCTATATAATTATAGTCTGATGAATTTTAATATTTGTTATTAAGAAGAAAATAAAGTTTTAAGATTAGAATTTTATAAAAATGAATTTTTATTTTTTTATTTTTTGGGAGTACTGGGGATTGAATCCAGGAGTGCTCTACCACTGATCTTCATCCTTATCCTTTTATACTTATTTATTTTTTATTTTGAGGCAGGGTCTTACTAAGTTGCCTAGGGCCTCACTATGTTGCTTAGGGTCACGCTAAATTGCTGAGGCTGGCTTTGAACTTGTGATCCTCCCGCCTCAGCCTCCTGAGCCCCTGGGATTACAGGCATGTGCCACTGTACCAGGCTATGCATTTTATTTTTTAAATGTTTAGATGGGAAGAATAAAAATGTCTTGTGACCCTGTGTTTGTTGGTAATAATGAAAAGCCTTTAAAAGAAGTAACTAACTTCAAAATTCATACAAATGTCCAAAAGCTTCAATGTCTGAGTTTTTTTTCAATTTTTCTAACATTTTTGTATTTTTATAATTTTTAAAAATTTGTCCTTATTTCTGCCCACATATCTAACTTTCCCAGAATGAACCATTTTTTCCCATTTTCTGATGATAGTAAAGGACTCAAGCCAGGTGATGTGATTATAACCCTAGGGTTTCTCTCTTTCTTTGGCCCTCAATTTTCTACAGCAATCTTTACCTGTCTTTCTGGGAGCTTCCTCCTCCTCTCTGTGGATATCTACTTTACTGATACACATAGTGCAATCGGAATAATGATTTTTTCTTTAGACTACTTTGGACCTCTTCCCTCTGCCTGCTATTTTCCCTCATTCTGGCTATGTGGTTCTATCTCCTTATTTACCAAGAAGAATGATAGGAAGACAGGAACTTCCCCACCTTGGTTCTCATCTTCCAGCTTTTGCTTCCTTGTCCATTCCATGAAAGAGTCTTTCTTCTTTCCAAAGCCTGACACTTTCTCTGTACTCTTGACCTCCTCCCTGCCGAAGTGTTTTCCCATCATTGCTTCTTATCCTGTATCACCGGACTCTCCAGATATACTGGTTCCTCTCATACATCCTGTAAAAATATCAGTTTTCTTGGGAAAAGGAATGAACAAGCCCAAAGTTGTCTTCTCCTTTTTCTAAAGTGATTGCCCACCAATTGGTTTACTTTCAAAAAGAGCGTATGTTTTTGTTGACCACTGTTCTTCAAATCCTTGTTCACTCCTGAATCCAGTACAACCTTGTGACTCTTTCACCAGCTCATTCATATTCCCATTTACAGATTCAAGGATCCTGTCTCTTCAGTTATCATTTTTGACTTCCTTATTGCACTTGAGTCTGTCATTAGTTTTATCATCTTTAAATTCTCTCTTGTTTCCTTCCAAGTTCTCAATAGCCATTGTTTTGGGCTGTTTTTGCTTATTTCCTTTTCTGTTACCCACTTACTTAGCAAGGGTGAATTTCTTGAGTTTTCCCTGGAAAAACTGGGCGATCTCACCTTCTTTTATGGCTTCATTGACACTGATTCGTGTTCATCTCTCTGTTGCTCTGAACCTAAACTTAATTCTCTAAGTTACTACCTTAGTTAAACAATCAACCACTGCTACCTGAACTAGCAGCGTAGTATCCTAATTGAGTTACCTTGATTCTTTCTAATGTCCTTTAACTTGTCTGTTTTCCCTACAACTGCCAAACCTGATCATGTCAATTTTGTTTTTATTCACACTGCTTTGTATGTCATGGTAGGTAGTCACAATTAAGTCAGGCACTTAATTTTGGCACCTATAGTTCATGTCAACTTAGATCCCATCCTCACAGAGCTTCTTGCTTCTTTTTCTAAGCACATTATTATAGGACTGTGTGTTTACACTTATTTATTTATTTTTTGGTTCCAGGGATTGAACCCAGGACTCTTAACCACTGAGCCACATTCCCTTTTACTTTGAGACAGGGTCTTATCAGTTACTTAGGGCCTCACTAAGTTTCTGAGACTGGCTTTGAACTTGTGATCCTCCTGCCTCTGTCTTCTGAGCTGCTGGGATTACAGGTGTGTACCGCTGTGCCTGGCTTTTTTTTTTTTTTTTTTTTTAACATGCTTTTTATAATGCCAAAAATGTTCTTTACTTACTGTGTTACAGGTGAATATTTAAATGCTTGTTTTTTATACACTGCCAAACTCAAATTCCATTTCTTCTGTGGAATTTCTGCATAGAAAATGTTTTACTCCCCCTTTTCTGTACTTTTCAAACACTTCCTTTACATCTTCTGAGTCTATGTATGCCTCTTAGTCTGTTGTGCTGCAACAAAATACCTTAGACTGGGTAGTCTTTAAAGGAAGACTTTTTGTTTTTTAAAGGAAAGAAGTTTATTTAGCTCATGGTCAGGGAGGCTGGGAAAGCCAACCACAGGGTGCTTTCTACTCTACTCCTGGTGAGGGTTTCATGCTACATCATAACATGGTGAAGAAATGGAAGAGTAAGTGGGTGCGTTTGGAAGAGACAAAAGGGTGGCTTCACCTTAAAACAACACACTCTTGTGGTAAATATTCAAGTCTCATGGATGCCAGAATTCATTCACTGCTGGGAATTAACCCAATCTCACAAGATTAGTTTGCTCATCCTCTTTCACAACCTAATTACTTTTTAAAGGTTCCAGCACCTTTCCATACTGTTATATGGAGAACCAAATTTCAACCTCAGTTCTCGAGACAACAAAACATTCCAACCATCACGGTCTCACACACCAATTTATGAGCAGCTTGAAGGAAATACTATGTCTTCCCTATATGCAAAATAATTAACAGAAAGGCAGACACTGTGGTACATGCCTATAATCCCAGTAACTTGAGAGGCTTAGGCAGGAGGATTACAAATTCAATACCAGTCTCTGCAACTTGGAAAGACCCTGACTCAAAATGAAACAAATGAATAAACAGCCTAGTGCCCAGCACATAGTAGATATTCGATATATAATTGTTGAGGAAAACAAGGGAATTTTCTTTATCCTTTTCACCTATAGTAAATTGTATATATAATAAATAGTTATACATGTAGAATTAAGAAAGTAGAAAGTGATCAAGAGAAGATAATACTTTTCTTCCTGATCCTTTAAATAGCTGATAATCTAATGGAATATGCATACACAAAAATTTTGTCACTAATTTTGATATATTCCTAAAAATGCAAAAGTTGCTAATATTAAATATGTACTAAAGATCTCCATGGTGCAAGTGGGATTCAGCTATATATTAACTTCAGAGTAACATGATATCTAATTTTCTTTGCATTTTAGCTTCAAGTACATTTGCGGCCCCCTATACTTAAATTCACTCTTCAGATTAATAAATTGTCATTCAGCTTATTTTCAATGAGTGCACCAGTGAAGTTAAATATATGCCAATTTTATCATCCTCAGTGATTTCTCTATTTGTCATTATTTTATTAACTTCATGGGGACATTTTTCTTTTTGATTCCATTTTCCACCTTATTTTGTTTTGAACATGAAAGTGAAGTGTCATTCAGACCTTGTACAAAGAAACAAAGGTATTCGAACACAAAACAAAGTTTAAAGATGGTCAGGTTCCTGGAATTAAACTGTCCTAGAAAAAACAGCAACACCAAGAGATGTGGTTGTCAGTTGATAGATGATCTTTGGGATTCAAAGTATAAAAGCATATTTTGATATATCTCAGGGAATTGCGAGTTCCATGAAAGCTGGAGTTTTGAAAAATAAGAGTTTATGTAACACAAGGTGATGTTCAAAAGTGATAATAACTAATAATGTTGAGTTTACTCTTGACCAGGCACTATTCTAAGAATTTCAAATGGAGTAGCTTTGTAATTCTCAGAATAACCTTTTGAGATGAGTATTGTTGATATATCCATTTTATAGATGGAAACAAAGGCATACTGAGAAGTTAAAATGTGTAAGGCCACACAGATAGCTGCGTGTGGTGAGTTCCTGGGCTAATATCGAAGTCTGGGACCTCTTGCTCTAGACCAACACTTTCCCTTACCACAGTGCACACCCTCTCTGATGCCAAAGATAAATGGGAGTGGACTAACAGTGACCCTTTAGAACAGCTTTAATGATGTGTGCTTTCATCCTTCATCCATATGGGACATCAACTGCATAAATCAGCCAACTGGAAAGGGAACCAATGAAGAGAGCAGCTTCAAATTCCATTTTGGCAGTGTGCACAAACAACACTTTCTCATTTTCCTACCTTTGGAGGAAAACAGGTTTTAGCATGGCACCTCAAGAGCTTTCTGGAATTAAAAATATTCAGTAAGCAATTTGTAATATATGCATGTAAACCTGAAAATTAGCAGATGTTGAATACAGAAAAAAGAGCAAAGAGATGATATAATAAAAATTCAACACAAGCAATACAAAATTACTACCAACAATATTAAAATTTTATTATCCCTTCTTCTTTTGCTTCACTTTTAATTGCTCTGAGTCTGTTTGGGAGTATATTGATTATTACTGAAAGTTCCTTCTTTCTTTACCTGTTGATTCAAGTGCAGTAGAAGAAATAGGAATGTATAAACGGAGTAGGGGAGGAGCAAATCAATCAATCAATCAGGTACTATTTATTGATTGTACAAAATGTGATAGAATTGGTAAATGGAGGAGGGTCATGCACAGTTATGTCCTCTCAGCAGAACCCTATCCACTGCTGTGGAAGCTGACAGTCCATAAGGATTTGAAGCCAAATAATGAAGTATATTCAGATTTCAATCTTTCTTTATTTTTAGAATTTGAGCAAAGAAGCCTCCTCCCCCCACCAAAAAAAAAAAAAAATAGCTTTCTACTTCCATCACTCATTTTGGTGTTTAATTCTTAAAAAAAAAAAAAAGTTTGGCAAACTAACTAGGTCAGTAATGAGTACTCAGTTGGAATTTAGGTGTATTTGAGTTTTTTCTAGTTCTTACCTGAAACTGCTAGTGTTAGATAATATGTTAGATACACTACATAATATTTCTGAAGTCTGAGCATAGAAGATACAGTCTAGTTTACAAATAAACTATATATACTTTCTGCTTTATAAAATGACTTTGATTTAGCCACAAACCAAAAAGTCGCTTTAAATTAATGCTTGAAAATCTCAGGGTTTATATGCAGATGGATAGATAAATAATAGAGAATGTTGAACATTGGCTGAGTGTACCTGTGAATGAAGGAAGGCTTTGTGGAGGAAACTGCTTCTGATTTCTGATCCAAGGGAAAGTTAGATTTGAGCGAGTGTGGGTCTATAGCAGGGTTAGAAGAGTGTCACAGTGTACAGGGAGGCAGTGTCACATGCTAGGGAAACTGCAGAAGCAGCAGAGCCTAGAGAAAGTCCTCCAGCTAGTTTGGGAGAGCTCTAGGTGGGAATTCCTAGACAAGAAACCCGGGTGGCATATAGAACCACATTGCTTGAGGACTTTCTGACTACAAGGGAGTCAAAGCGGTTCAATACATGTGCACCACAGCATGCGTACACACATGAATGTAGGTTAGGAGTGAAAAGGGATGAGGACATGACAGCAGGTGCATGGGATCCAGAAGAGGAAAACTGAGCAAAGAGGAATACAACCCTCCTTCACACATCCTCTTGGACTAGATCTGAGCCTGTATGGAGTCAGGGGTTAAGGCTGCTAAAGGAGTTGTTTGTAAGGAAACTGTTAGTCTCCAGAATCTCAAGAATAGCTATTAATATGGCAGGGGCAAACTTTAGTACAAAGTTCAGAAGTACCAGGGCACATAGCTGAGGCTATGTGGAAGACAGCAGGGATCTGACATGATGAGGACAGGAGGACATCATCATTTTAAATAAAATAAGTTCCAGTTTCTCCAGCATGCAGAAATTGTAGCTCAGGAAAAGGCATGAGCATTTCCGGCTCTGGTTGTGTGTAAGTTCACTGGCTGCTGATGTAAGTAAGAAGCCCTGAGAAAAATAATCAAGAAAGAGTATTCATGAACATCTGTGAGGCACCCAGGGAAGCCTCAGAAATTTCTAGAAAAGGCTTTTAAGAGACAAAGAGGTGCAGGTGCTGTGCAATCGAATTTGTCCAATAAACAGTGAAATTTATATTCTTACTATCACACTGTGGGTCCCCAGCTTGTGAAGACAGTCCTCACTCAGAGGACAACTTCTTGCCTGTTTAAATAATGAAAGATAGACCATTAAATAATGAAATGATGAAAGACAGACTGTCCTCATTTTAAGTTATGGAACCATATCAGATCCTTCCATCATGATGGTGGATTAGAAAATGAGTGAAGGTGCTAGATAGTAGTCTCTTTGAGTCTTCTAGCAGGGACTAGAGACAAAACTGTAAAATTTGGTGCCAGGGAAAGCACAGAGGTTGACACAAGGAAGGGCACTTAATTGGACTTCTAAAGTGACTGCAAGGATGGAGATGATAACTGGAAGCTATGCTTCAGATCCTTCTGAGGACTTTAAGGAGTAACACAACTGAGCCAAAGGAGCACGGGTCAGAGCTAGGTGACTTCTAGAAGTGAGCGTATATCACGTGTGCTGAGTCAGCACTTGTATATGCGAGCTAGGTTCACCAATGTCTCCATGACTCAGGGGCAGAATGGAACTAAACGGTATATTACAGCTTCTTAAGTGGACATGAATTTGTCAAATCATGGAAGAGTCTTTAATATCCTATGAATTTGACTTTTTCAGGAGAAGATAAAATAGCTAACAGGTATAATACCTACACTTAAGAAAGAAGTTTTTGAAACATTTTATTTCTGGCAGAAGTTTAGTCCTATAAAAATACTTCATAAAATTTGGTATAGAAAGAAAATTATATGCACATATCCCCAACCATGAACTTTTTGAATTTTTGACCAGAAGCATGCAACTCTGTAAAACCACAAAATGTACGACATGATCTATTTCTGCTCAATTTTAACTAAGCTGTCAGAAGTTGAACCTCCTCTCTACAATGTTTGAGTGCATTTGCAGCTCAGAAAAAAGTTCAGCTTCTATCAGTTAATCTAGAGGTTGCTGTATTAATAGGTTGTACACTTCATTGATTTTTAATTTATTTCTGAAGAGACAGAGGATAACTACTACAGCCCACAAACATCTCCTTTCTTATTGCAATCCACATCTTTATTGATCAGTTGCCTAAAGAGCAGAAGTAATCCATTTTAAGTACCCCTCCCTGCAAGAGTGTGCAACTGCAGATGCCACATAATCCACTCCAACCCTCTCCACCCCTCCTGTTGTAATCACTTTGTCTGGAGGCCTTGGGAGGGGAAACTGTACCCTGGTTGGGAATTTTCTTGATCCTAGCAGATTGGCTTTCACTCACCATTTATTTAAGAGGGAAGGAGAAATGTCTCATATGCATTTAATTTACTTTTTTTGTTATTTTTGTTTATCTTTATGATTTTATGTTTTGGCTTCCTGAAAAGGGATTTTCAAGTCCCAAGGAGGTTATTGTTCAGACGGAACTTTCAAAAAAACTTGCGAAGAGTGGTAAATGGAATTTCTGAAGAAAATGCAGGGAACAAGAAGAAAACAAATCTGTTAGCTCTGCCAGCCTCAGGAATCTGTAAATGGTACCCCCATTCACTCCCCTGTACTCCGATATCGAAGTCTGGGGTTGGCCTAACTGCTGCAGGGTTTGCTTTCCTCCTTCCCATCATAGATCTGAAATTTGCTCTACCGACCCTACAAAGAAAAATTACTACTGCCAGACAGCCTTACAAAATTTTGGCCTTGGTTCATTTAATCTGACCACAAATGTGTATTAAGTGCCAGTTAAAAGCCAGGCAAGCTTCAAATTGTGGAAGATACACAGTTGAATTCACAAACACAACAAATGCAGGCGTGGACCATAGTAACAATGTAATATAGTGCCACACACTGCTCTTAAGTGTGTGTTGATGCTGGTGTAAACAAAACCATTGCACTATAGACCTATAAAAGCACAGCAGTGATAATAAATGACTAAGCTAATAGTTTATGTATTTACTATACTATACTTCCATCATTATTTTGAAATTTGCTTCTTCTACTTAATAAAAAATGAAAGCTTGCTATAAAACAGGGTGCTGTGTTATGCGGGTTGTAACCTATTCATCTCAAGTTTACAGTGACTTTTGATTGCATTAAGAGACCATATTGAGTGATGGAACTATGTCGTCTAGGTTTGTGTAGGTATACATGTAATGTTTGTGCAATGGTGGAATCACCTCACATTTCTCATAATGTCTCCAAGCAATGCATGCCTATAGTTGGTTTTGAAAGTGCCTCCAGAGACAACATCCTTGGAGAAGCCAGAAAAACTAAAGAGATTTATCTATAAGCCTTCAATGGTTGTTACTTACAAGAGTTCTCTTTGATTTCTTAGAGCACTAGTCTCTGTGGCAGTCGTTCAATTATGTGTACATTTATTAATGTCATATATGGCTGTATAGCCTAATGAATGTAATTTTGTGAGTATGGTCATATAGCACAATGGTCAAGATCATTGTTGTCGGAGTCAAACTGCCTGCAGTTAGCTCTTGGTGCTGGTGAGCTTTGTCATGCACTAGCTTTGAACTTTGTGCAAGTTATTTTACCTCTATATATGTTAGTTGCCTTATCTCCTAAAGGAAATAATAGCATAATAGTAATAAAAATCTCATTGGATTCTTGTAAGTTTCTTTACACAGATCACTTGTCAGAGTAAGTGCTTAATAAATATTACCTATATTATCTTTTTAAATAGACATAATGGAAACATGCACAATTAAAATTTGCATAAATGCATAATTTTAAAAAGCACAATTAAAATTTGTCTTCCCGATATGATGTCGGTGCTCTCAATGAACTACAGACTGCTCCAAATTGATCTTCCATGGTGACTATCACCATTATTACTTTTCCAGAATATCTAACACTTTAATTAACACTGAATAGCAGATTACATTGTTAAACAAATTTATAGCATTATACGAATAGTGTAAATTCAGTGTTGTAGTTCAAAGAAATGGAGGAAAATTTGGTGCCTGTCAATAGGGGAATGGATAATAAATTGTGTGAATATGCATGTATGTGTGTGTGTTATATTTGTTTATATATCTGTGAATGTTTGTATAATTTAATGCAACACCAAGAAGCAATAAACTAGATTACTTATAACAATGTGTTTGAATCTAAAAGCACAATAAATAAAACATGACACTGCAATACTCAAACTATTTATGTATTAAAAATAACACAGAACATCACTTTTAAAAATATAGGTGAAACTAAATAAACATACAAAAGATAGATTGGAAGGATATGCATTAAGACACTATTTCAGATACTTATGATGACTAGTGGAGTGGGATTTGGGTGGAAACTAGAAGAATAATGATAATAGTATGCATAAATTTTAGAATATGATTAGCTCTAAATTTATGTCTACCTAAGATCCTGAAAGAGGAAAGGAAAAAAATCACATATATAGCATCCAGAAATAGACTCTGAGGTTTAGATGCAGGAAGTATTTTTGGCCAGTCTTTTCAGGATCAACAGTCAAAAACCACCAAGAAAATTGGTTGGAAGAAAATGATGAGCTATGGTGAAATTGCATCCTCATCTCATGGAGAGTGCTGGAGCTGGAATAATCATCAAGTCATCGTAAGGCTATGAACTTTGTGACTCCACATCAACCAGTCACTGGATGTGGATTGCCCCTTGTGAGAGGAAAAAATCCCAAGCAAAGCAGTTCCTTTGTGGTTGAGTTGGGCTGGGTTGGATTGGGTTGGGTTGTCAGGGCCCCGAGAACGATGCAGCTGAGAGCCATTGGCAGCCGACACCAGCAGGAGGGGGTATGTACCTTGGTCCAGAAGAGGTTTCTAGGCAGCACACCATAGCTGCTATTCCATGCAAGTACTCATGTACACACACACTCAATCACATTATTGTGACTATTTCAGAAAAGTATATTTCAAATGAATGGCAAAATTTTTTTTCATTACATTTTATTAAAATGACAGAAAATTGATTGTCCTCGATATTCTAAAATCCTTTTAAGAACTCCAACTTCACCAAGTCTCTTGAGGATCATAGTTGCAATTGAAAGTGTAAGAATTGCCATATTAACTCCTCCCTGCCAGAACAAGACAGTCATAGAAATTCATCTTCTTTAGAATAATGGGAAAATCGTTCAAGGACAAATAGAATCAGAGACAGAAGTTACTACCCCTAACAGAGCTGGGTAGATAATACATGTTTCAATTGATTGCCTTTTCTTTCCCTTATGATGATTATCATATTTTTAATAACAAGGCAGTATTTAGGATATTAAGTCACTGGATCCTCAAGGGAGATATTAGTACTAAATTCCCATTTAACGGGTTAGGATAGTGAAACACACAAATGTGTACATTGACCAACATCAAGTACCAGTAAGTGCCCAGGGTTTACTTCTAGAGTCTACTGTGTTAAACTTAGGATGCACTAAAATTACTTTATGGAAACACATCCAAGACTCTCACTGAATATTTGAAGGAAGACATCTACTCTATTTAGTGTTCTCTGTGTCTACTATTGACCCACAATTTAGTGTTTCAGATGGATAAATTTTGCAGTTCCATTTATCATGGAATGAAAATATAAAGCTAGAGGTAACTTCAGAGATCATTAGACCAATCTGTCTCTTTTAAAATGGAGGGGAAATGAGTTCCTGTGGTCATAAACCTAGTTAGCCATATGTCCAGGACTACTTCTATCTCACCCCACTCATGCCATGAATCCTGCTGCTTGAAAGACTTCTCAGTCAGTTCAGTCATAGAGCCCCCTTAGTTTCTCTTCATGCATGATTTGCATAAAATAAGTGACTACATCCAAAAAAGAGGCTTTCTTCCTTTGAACATGCTCATATATTTAGCCCTAACAGTAGTAAGCACTATAGTGTGATTTTTTTCCCCTCAGAGATAGAATTGCTTTTAGAAGGAAAGGAAGAAGAGAGGAGAGATTTTCATTTGAAGCTAGATTTCCTGAAGTTTCCTGTTATTAAGAAAGCTTCAGGTTATTAAAATGAAAACAGAAAAAAAATGCACTCTTGCTAACTCCAGAGACTAATGCCTGTGAGATCTGACTACAGCTTGAGATTTTTAGCTCCATACACGTATTTGATGAAATTGTCACATGGCCAATATGTGAGAAGCAAATATTTATTGTCAGAAATAATCCAGACTCTCTTAACTTCCTGTAGCGTCCTGCAGTTGGGCAAAATACATTTTCACATCAAATGAAAGTATAATAATCACGACTTTTAGCTAGATAGCTGTGACTCAATTGCTATAAGATTGAAAAGAAGGTCATTGCCATTTGTTCATCCACAACTGATATTTAAAAATTATGTCATTTACTGATTTTTTTTTCCATAGAAAAGTTCATGTGAGTTGATTCTAAACAAAGATTAAAACTTTAAATTCAATTTTCATTGGAGTTCTATATCAAAGTACATTTTTGAAAATCAAAAGTAAAATCTGACTTTTTCTGTTAGTTTATGTTTACTGTGATGTACATTTTAACAGGTATGAACAAAATATAAGTATTATGTTTTTGATATGAGATGTCCCCCAAAAGTTTATGTGTGAGACAATGCAAGAATTTTCAAAGGTGAAATGATTTGATTATGAGAAGCATGACTTAATCAATGGGTTAATTAACTGATATGGATTACCTAGGTGGTAACTATAGTCAGATACGGTGTGACTTGTGGGAAGTAGGTCACTGGTGGTGTGACTTTGGGGTTTATATTTTCTCTGGTGAGCAGAGGTCTCTCTGCTTCCTGATTGCCACATCCTGAGCTGCTTTCCTCTGCCATGCCCTTCCACCGTGTTGTTATGCCTCACTTTGGACCCAGAATTATGGAATCTGTGGGGCCATGGAATAAGGCCTCTGAAACAGTGAATCAAAACAAACTTTTCCTCCTCTACATTGTTCTAGTCAGGTCTTTTGATCACCAGGATGAGAAAGCTAACTAAAACAATAAGTAAGCAATCTTTGAAAACTTATGGCATAGGAGAGAGGGTATGAAAATGATGAAATTATGAACAATTTAGGTAATTATAAATTCTGAATAATTGGATAAAATCAGATTTGTAGCACTTGGATCATGAAGTAGACAAAATTGCCCCTAAAACATTTATCAAAAACCCTCCTGCATGTTGTGTGATAAATAGTAGACTTTTATAGCAAATGTACTATTTTATTAACTCACAGAAAACATTCTGAAGCATTGAAGACTTTTAGATATATCTTGTTGATGACCTTTATCTTCATTAAGTTCCTGAAACCTTTGATATATTTATGATGGGTGTCAAATCACTTAATATACTCCCTAATCGTTCTTTCTCCTTACATGACAGCATCCTTAGGTGGTCATTATTAAAATGAGATTTCAAGTTGTAATAATTCTGAAATTTGTATCCATGCATTAATCATGATTGGGAGGTTATGGGTATATCTATCCCCATTTCCAAACATTTATTGAACACCCATGGTGATATATGAGCTGAGGTTTAAATTTTTTTTAAATTGGCAATTTAAGTTAATGAGGGTCATTCTTGTCCATTCTAGAACTGTTGATATTTATCTTTGAAACAATAGTAAAAGTTCACATGTTCAATACCTACTATATGCTAGCCACAATGTTAAGTGCTTTGAGTATACAACTTAATCCTCTCAACCTGTGGAATGGGTGCTGTTGACTGAAAGGTTAAATAAATTGTTCAGATCACACATCTAGACCATGGCCAAGTTGGGGTTTGAACCAGGTGATTGATTCCAAATTCTACATCCATACCCACTCCACCATCTTCATACCCTATGACCAAAGCAAGAATGGAGTCTCAAACTTACACAATTAAAATTCCTGATAAATTACAAACAGTTCTGTAATTTAATTGGATTTTAAGTATAAAATTTTTAGAAGTTAATCAACTACATTATGTATGAAAATTCACAGAAATCTCTGATAGTATTGTTTGTTTCTGGAATAAAAACACAAGGGTCTTTCAAAATCATGGAGTTTAACGGTGCACATTAATTTCTCCATACCCACATGTCCCTATGAAGTGTTAGAAGAGAGTATAAACTTAAATATGTAGGCTCCAGAGTCCCATAGCAAGGCATCAAATTCCTCTTCTGCCACTCATTAGGGGGATGACTTGGAACAAGTAAAATGACCTCTCTTAGCCTTGACTTTCTCCTACTTAAAATGGATTGAAAACAGTATGTATTGCAAAGGATTGTTTTAACTGGCTAATGTAGAAGCATGCTGTTGGTGCCTGCTGTGCCCCAAGTTCTGATCAATGCTAGCTATAGTATGGGCAGTCCCATCATGTACTCTACCTGAGTGTACCCAACCTGGCCTGGCCCAGCATGGTCGTGAAAGCTGCTGCAGGGTAGAAAAGGATATTTCTTTTCCTACAGAACAGCATCTCTCCACCATAATGAATGGTCTTTTGTGATTCATCCTCAAACTTCCAGGGACTTCATTCAGTTTATATTTGTCATTTCAACTTCTAGTAACTGTCTACCTCCTTAGTTTTACCACACTTTAATCTTAAGGGTAATTCCATTTTGAAGGAGCCTAACAAAAAAATGTGACCTTAATGAGATGTTTCAGCAAGAAAATTTTGTCTTAATGACTGTTTTGTTAAGTAATCTTTTAAGAAAAATCCAGACTATTCAACATTCTAATTCTAGGTATGGAAGTGGGCCTAAGGTGGCAGTCAGAATTAATAATTGGAAAGTATGCCTCTGTAAAATTGTGTTTTCTAGTTATACAGCAACTGTACAAACCTATTTAGATGATTTGGCAATGATGTGCAGTTCTGTTCTTTTTATTTTTTATTGCTATTGATGATTGTCTTGTGGGTGGGAAAAGTTATATAGACTGGTCATTAGGTTTCCTGAATTCTCATTATTTTGAAGAAAATAGTTTTTCTGGACAAAAGATATTAAGATTAAAGATAGTCTATCACCTACTGGAGTTTTGCATATGGAATACCAAAGAATTATTAGAATTTTTGAAATTTTGTATTATGGAATGTCATTACAGTGTCTTTGTTTGGGCTACTATAACAAAATACAAAACTCAATGACTTATAAACAACCGAAATGTTTTTTCTTATAATACTGGGGGCTGGCAAGTCCAAGGTCAAAGTGCCTGCTAATTTTGTGTCTAGTGTAGACCCACTTCCTGATGGTTCATATGACTGAAAAAGCCAAGAATCTCTCTGAGGTCACTCATACCATTCTTAAGGGCTCTGCCCTATGACTTTATGACATCTCAAAGGTCTCAAAGAGATAAAATAACATCACATTTCAGGGTAGGATTCCAACATATGCATTTGGAAGGTGCACTAACATTCAAACCATTGTAGTATCTTAAGTTTCTTGAAGAATGTTAGTTCTCTATTGGTAAAATATATATTACTATTCTAGAACATGTTTAAGAAACAAATTACATTTCTGTTACAATGCTATTTAGTTCAAGGAATCATTATCCACCTAAATTACAAAGTCAAAAAAGACATAATTATTCTCAATTTACTTGTCCTTCATTTTTCAATCAGTTACCTAGGATGATCATTTTATTTTACAGATATACCTTGGAATTATCCTCTCTGTAGTATTCCTTCTGGCCTAGTTTAGAAGAATCATCCTCTTGTGTGTATGAGCCAGAATATCATAAAGGATACAAGCAAAATTCCTGAAAACTAATAGTGAGTGGTAGTATCCTAGAGACCAAATGTCCTAAGTGGTGCTCAGCTAGAGAGTGTGAGAAACCCCTACCCAGTGTGGGAGACTCAATTAAAAAGTCTGAAAATGGATGTAACTCATGGGCTGCTGGCTTTCAAACTTCATTCGACAGCCCTGTTAGTTGTATTCTGTACTGTGGCAGTTGTTCCTGTCCTCAGTTACATTTGTGTCCCATCCATCCTCAGTTCTGGCATCAGAGGGCTGTTTCCAAGAGTCGGTTGAAAATTGGGTCACTCCCCTTTTAAAACAACTTCCCCATTTCTGTGATGTATACTGTATAATACAAAATTCAAAATCCTGTCCCTTGACATGGAAGGGGTCCCTCTTAGATCTGGTCTCTGTACTTTTTCCATCTCACTGCTCACCTCTACTCATTTCTCGTGCACTGTGCTTCAGAAATACAGAATTATATAGCTTTATCCAAGTGCACAGCTTACTGAGGTCCATGTTTGTGTTTTCTGCCTGCAGCTTTGCTCTCTAAACCTTTCTTAGGTCTGGGGACCTCTCTATGTACTTCTCTCAAGCACACTTGCAAAGCTGTAGTAAATATAGTAAATTCAGCTGTCCTTAAATACTTTGCATGTATCACAGCAATTCATTTGAGTTTTATTCCATATCTGCCCACTTTATTAATTAGCATCTGTCTTCCTTTAATGCATAGGCCTTACCTGATTCCTTGTTGTCCCCCTAGAGTCTTGCAGTGTTAAATAACATATTTTGTGTTAGGACAAATATGGACTTGTCTTAACTTATGGCCAATGAGCTTTCTATATTCTGATGTGCAGATGCTAAGAAGGAGAATGCTGGATGTTTTTGCAGACATTTCTTAAATGAACAAAATAATTTGGGGAAACATGAAAATGCTCTATCTCCAAAGCAATAGGTTTATTTATTTTTGATTCTGAGTCATATAAGGATTATATGTGTTCAGATTCACCTAATTTTAGGAATTTCCAATTGAGGGTACTCAAAGAGAAAGTACTATGCAGGAAAGAGGGCAAAAATGCCATAAATACCATTTGTGGGTTGATTTCAGAAAACACTAGTACATACAGTGTCACCTTACTGTTGGCTGATTTGGCCTGTAGCAGGTGGCATCTCCAACAGTTGTATTTAATGGACATTTATATAGAGTTTGGTCCATGATGCTGTTTGAAGCAATTTTCTCTTTACACTGCACCAGGTCTATGGTTCATAATTTTTTGACCTATGTGATTTATGTGTCTGTTTTCCACAGCTTTTGTTTTGATATCAGAAACCATTAATCCTTCAGAGTCCTGCAGTTGTACTGTTAACTGCCAAAAGCATTGATTTGCAATTGACATGAGAGTATGCTTCAACCATTCTATAATTCTGATCTGTTTGTGAATGATGACTTTTTTGACAGTGAAATTGTTGACTATAGAATTTTTCTTGATACTTCAATAAAAGTACATTCACTCTAATCTAAGCTATGCCTCTGAGTCGAATGTCTTGGTTTACATGAACTTTTTAATTAATGATAGTATTTAATAGCTCTAAGTCTCCCCACCACTAAGGTACAATTAATAAACTAATTATTACAAATATGCATCACTACTTTTATAAGTTCACATAGTAATATTTATTTTATATAACTAACATGTATATGTGTGTATGGAGGGGAAGTCAGCTCTATCTCTTGTTAGCAATCAGCAATGGATTTTATTTTTAATTTCCTTCTAAGGTTTTCAAAGATAACATATGAAAGTCTAATCGTGAGTCAATATAAGCTATATTATTTCACCTGTGGGTTCTCACAATGACAACTAATGTCACAGAGGCTTTTTAAAAATTACAAATTTTTAAGACCCCAAGGATATGCTTCATTCTGTGAATAATTAATAAGAATAATATGATTCTTTAGTCTTAATAGAATCTATGATGGTGATTTTGGCACCATTAAACCTCAAATTAAATATGTTAAAAATTATTGATAGACATATTTGTTTGGAGTGGGTGTGCAGGACAAGATGACATTAAACTCACGCTATGGAGAAACAATGGTGAGGACTATGTGGGTCAGTCCAGGTGTATGTTAGCTGCTCTGCTAAGAAACCTACACATCACACTAATGAAGGGATGGCAAATGGGTATCCAGTCCCTCAGGAACACCATCTGACATTCAGTTCATGGACAGGTGATTTATTTTACTTTGGAGGACTTCAAGGGGAAAAGCAAAAAAGCTGCCCCCCACACCAAGAATAAGATTAATAATAATTATAGAGAAAACCAAGGTTTTCTCTAATTGTGGAAATATTCCAGAATGCTAGTTTTACTTAAAGAAATGAAGCACTTTCAACTAAATGCTAAGAGATTCTTTCTTAAAAAATGGAAAAAGCTGGGCGTTAACTAACTCTCTTAGTGGTTCTTGATGTTTTCCAGGGAATGATGTACTTAGAGGAAAGACGGCTTGTTCATCGGGACTTGGCAGCTCGCAATGTCTTAGTGAAATCTCCAAACCATGTGAAAATCACAGATTTTGGACTAGCCAGACTCTTGGAAGGAGATGAAAAAGAGTATAATGCTGATGGAGGAAAGGTAGGTATCTTTTTAAAAATAAAATTGATTTAAAACATAGTATGGTAGCCTTTTATCTCCTTTTACTTTTAAGGAAGAACCCAGTGAGCCTGAGATTTAGGAGATAATAAAATCCCAGTTCTTCCATTTGCCTTTATTCCTGCCCTGGGTCAAATTATATGTGTGTGTGTGTGTGTGTGTGTGTGTATACAAATACAAATTATACATGTATGTATGTATATATATATATACACATACACACATACATATATACATATATTACATATATACATATACATTATATATGTATGTATAAAGGATATATATATATATATATATATCCTTTATCCTGTCATTTCTCAAAAGTAGCCAAAATAAGGTGAAGCATATCTAAACCCAGGTGGTCTTCATGTTAGATCCAGTAATAGGAAGTGGATGGTTGCTTAAGGACACATGACATTAAACTTTTATCAGGACTACATAAATTGTCTCATGAATCCTAAAAGCATAGGAATGACTCAACTTCTCATAGACTACAGAGAAGCTTAACTACTACCAAAAGTCAAAATTCAGTTGAAGGTTGACCATCTAACTTCTTATCCCCCTTACACCTGAGAGCCTGGATTCTAATAATCTGGTTCTGTTTTTTGTTTTTAGCTGCTATAGTGGTGTGCACGGTTTACCTACGTTTCTTTGTTATCTGACTCTAAACTAGGATACGAGCTGCTGTAGAGAGCTGCACAGAGCTGCTTCCCTATGTACCTCTCTGCCTCTTCAGCCTCAGCCCCTAGCTAGCAACTCTGTTCCTCTCATCCACCACGTAATCTCAGCACATACTTTAGTTCCAGCTCTTGTATTTCCTCAGCAACCCACTTTTAGCTTGCCACTCTTGGTTAAAATTAGGGTGGTCCTCATTTGGACACCCACATATCCTGGCCTGAAGAATCCTAGGTCAGGATTGGCCAAATGAAATCAACAAATACAATCCTAAGCCATGGTGACCCATGAAGTTATACTAACAAAAAGAATGCTTATTCACATATCATATCATTTATATTCATATATTTTAATACATATCATATTATATATATATATATATATATATATATATGGTATCTTTATTTACCATGAACCATCTAAAAATATATTTATAATATTTTGCAATGATAGGCTCCCAAGTGCTTAATATTGACTTTTTTACCCTAAATGCTTGTATGACTGCCATATTCAAATCTTATCACAGGTGAAATAGGAAAAAAAAAAAAAAAACCTTTAGTTTTGAGGATTATTTGGCCTTTCCTTGATTTTAAAGGCCTATTTTGATTTTTCACTACCAAATTGCAGTAGTTTGAGACCTCAACTTTGAAGTTCACTACAAGATTGCACAGGAGAAGAAGTCCATAAATCACATGACTTCACTTGTCTTAAGAACATACAGCTGTACGATTTGTCTAAAGCAAGATTCATTATAGCTTTAAATGCCTGGTAACCATTAAGTCTTTATCAAGCCACCTGTGATTTAAACTTACTTCTTTAACACAATGTCTGTAGTCCATAAACTCAGTTAACTCCTTGCCCATAGGGAAATCATTTTCAATGTGTCTCCTGTTCCCTTTCACTGAATACCATGATTCTGTCATGGAGTTACCTTGGTGTCACCTTGGTGAGCAGCCAACCTCATGATTTCAAAGGCCTATTTAGTTTTAAGCTTTCAACTGCGAAGTAGAAGTGTTTATCTTTATTTCATAGAATCTAATTATATTCCCAGCTATATAACGCTGCCCTTCGAGTTGAAATGCATTCTGCTGACCCATCAGCATGAGGGTATGTGGGTTGAGTTGTTTTTCTTGTAGGGGTGGATGATGGATTTGTGCTGATCCTCTCACTTTTTTTTTTTTTTTTTTTTTTTAAGATACTAGTTCCTATTTTGAAAATGGTACATATTTTCAGTACAGGCTAACCAAGACAAGGGAGGTCATTTGTGGCTTGGGAACAAAGCAAAGCTAACTTTGAAATTCATGATTTTAGGCTATTTAGTGACCAACTTACATAAGAGGAGGAGAGGAAGAGGTAAGTGTAGAAAGGATTCATTGTATTTCTAGTTCAAAATGTGTCTGGGGTGAAAGGGGATAATTGAAAATGTAAAGACATCCCATTTTGGGGGATGGGGGTACCAGGGATTGGACTCAGGGGCACTAGACCACAGAGCCACATACCCTGACCTATTTTGTGTTTTATCTAGGGTCTCACTGAGTTGCTTAGCACCTCACTTTTGCTGAGGCTGACTTTGAACTCAAGATCCTCCTGCCTCTGCCTCAGCCTCAGTCTCCCAAGCCTCTGGGATTATAGGCATGCACCACCATGCCTGTCTGACATTCCATTTTTTAAGAAAAAATATTATATAAATATGTTTTAAGAAAAAATAGAATATGGATACATTTTAAGAAGCACATGCATTGGAGGTTGGATTTGATATTGTGGATCATAATATTAACTCATAAAAAGTTATAGACTTATTTTAACTTTAACTGTTAATTAATAAGAAAGTTGACCCTATTTTATTATTTTACTTTTTTATTATATGTGTTAGTCAGCTTTTTCACTGCTGTGATCAGATATCTAACAAGAACAATTTTAAGTAAGAAAAGTTTATTTGGGGGCTCATGGTTTCAGAAATCTCAATCCATAGACAGCTCACTCCATTTCTTGGAGCTTGACATGAGGCAGAAAATCATGGTGGAAGTGTGTGGCAGAAGAAAACAGCTGGGAACTGGCACCAGGCAGCAGAGAGAAAGCTCTGCTCAGCAAGGACAAAATGTGAACCCCCAAAACATTCCCCACGGACCCACCCTCTCCAGTCACCACCTACAAGCCTGCAGTTACCATCCAGTTAATCCCTGATTTATTGCCTAAATCAGTGGATTAACACACTGAATACATTAAGGCTCTCATAACCCAATTATTTCTCCTCTAAACACTTTTGCATTGACTCACACATGAGCTTTTGGGGATACCTCATATTTAAACCATAACATTGTATATGAAGATTTTCTTTAAAAACATAAATACAGTATATCTTTGGGTTAAATCATTTTTTAAATTTCAATCCATTTTGTACTATCTTGAAAAATAACCTATTTAAATTTATATCTATAAACACACAAAGAATATAATTGACCCAGTCCAAAGCCTCAGATGTAGTTTGTATATAAATTGCATTTTTATAAAATTGTAAAACTTTCATTTTTTATTTCTCTATAGATGCCAATTAAATGGATGGCACTGGAGTGTATACATTATAGGAAATTCACCCACCAGAGTGACGTTTGGAGCTATGGTAAATAAATGTTCCTTGTGAATTAAGTCTTTTAAGGCAAAAATAAATACATTTGTTTCATGTAAAATATCCTAAGTCAAATTATTTTACTGTGTTAAAAATATCTGTTTATAGACCTCATTTCCTAAAGGAATTAACTTATTAAAAATGCAAAAGAAAATATTCTGTAAAGAGCACTTTTATTTTATTTTTTTAATTATCTGGTCTTCTAAAATGGAAAATTTGATATCTCTGCCACCAGCTCTGGTTTGGTAGCAATTGATCATTTTAACTGAAAACAAAAACAAAAACAAAATCTGGTCAATTTTAGTATAGGGACAATTTTACAGAATCTCATGGCCTTAATTTTTAACAATTCTTTGAAAATATAATTTTGAATACAAAGAATGTTAAAAGACAAAATAAAAATGACAGCTTTTTGTATGCTTTTTTGCTATGGGAATTTCTGTTCTATGGTAGAAAATACAGAGATTATTGTCACAATATTGAACAATTACTGAAAATAGAGTTAAGAGAGAAGACTGCTAATTGCAACTTTGATTTTAATTTACGAACAAATTTTGGAGTAATAGAAGTATTATGGAGTGAATAATTTGAACTTGTAAAGACTGATATTTATTAATTAGAACATTCCTTTCATTACATTTAACTCAATGTTTAAGATGAGCTGTTTAGCAACTTAAAACTTGGTTGCCTACCACTTAGTAAAAGTCAAAGCCTTTTCTGAGTTTAAATATGACATATGAAAGTATCATTTATTTAAAATAAAAAGCAAAATGTCCATTTAAATGAAAAGGGTAATGGTGGGATTTAAAAATATGGTACAATTTATTTTACTCAAATTTAAGTTTGGTTTTACTTTTCATTTAAGAAAAAAAGATTTAGACCATTTAATCACTAAAGAATGTACAACTCTTCTGTAGAAAAGAAATTCATTAGTCCTAAAAAATTTACTTAAGACATTTCAATAAAATGTGTTTCCCCTGTGTATGTCACAGGAAATATTAAAATTTCAAAAAGACTGCATATAGTCTACTCTTCTTAGAAGTAGAATATGGGTGTTTGAAGTTTAGGCAAATATAGGAGAAAAGCTTGGCAAAATTTAGTTGATACACTACTTATTGCAAGGGGTAAAAAGAAAAGCGAATCTATCACATATATGATAGACATTTTATATAATGTGGATTAGCATACTGATTCTTATTTATATATTACATGGCATGAAGTAACAAATACATGATACAGATTGATTTATAAATTATGTGTCTTGACAGATTTATGTATGATCATATATATATATATATATATATTTGTATATTATACATGTAGGCTTTTTTCTTTCTGTTTCCTTTTTTTTTCACTTTTGTATCCCTGAATTAGATGTGGTAATCTGCTGGAGGCAAATTTGAAATGATATTAAAATGAGCAAAAAAAAAATGTTGGCATAACTGTCATATTTTTAATAATAAAGTGTGTCTTTTGGAGAAAATCCTGTTACTTGGGCTATACTAGTTTTCTTCATGTTAGGTTGCAAAATCTCAGATGATGTTTAGAAAAAAATAAAGACGTGGAGATACAATATTCTGTTTTGAAACATAGCATAGGTCATCAACACATATTCATAAGGCATTTTAAGATTCCTATGAGGCATCACAGTTGATTGCAAAAGGCATAAAAGGCAGAGAAAGCTACATAGTCTTGTTTATAGTACGCCTCTATGGAAAATTATCACTGGCTGCATCTTTATATTTATAAAAATATGCATCAGTTATGGTGATATATATCTTCAGGTGATGGAGCTGCAGTATCAGGTTTTAAGCTGTTTCTGATTGAGTTTTTTTTGAGATCATCCTTTTCCATGAAGCCATCCTTATTTAACATTTATCTTGTCATCACTCTGACAAGACAGAATTGAATTGTTCTTGAAAGTGGGGGTTTTGAGTTTCAGCTTCTGTTTTTGCATTTATATGTTTCTGTTCATTATATATTTTTATTTTTATTTGTAATTACTGGGTATTTTGTTTACATTGGAAGTTCTGATAGAGGTGCGAGAATCTATTCTGACTTTTATGACTATCTACATGAGTTAATAAAATGTAATCATTAAACATATATTCTATGAGTAGAACTAACTAGAAAATGGATAACGGTTCATTCCAGTTGGCAGTGGAGAAGAAAACATAGCCTAAGCTAATGGATTTTATGTTAAAATGTATCTGTCTTTATGCATCAATCAAATCTCAGGTTGTAATACTGTTGTGCCCATTTATTTACAATTTTGAAATCTTATCCCTAAGGAAAACATAACTTTAAGTATGTAGTTGATTATTATGTCATAAGGGAGAGCTTTCTAATATATATTTTATTGCCTAAATCAGAATCATTGTTATCAAAATTGGTCATTTTCACTGATATTTAGGATATTTTTCCCCCAAGAGGAATCAGTGTTTAGTGTCTCAAGAAAGTTATTTCATTATGCAAGGAATAAACTATTCTTGATTCCTTTCCATTTTGTGGATGCCCATTTTTTCAGTATTCCAGCTTGCATATGAATTGATCCCTACAGTTTGGTTCCCATATGTGTTAAATGACTTAATATGCTTTATTCTACTTGGGTTTTTTTTTTGGGTTAATTAAAAGGTGAGTCACAGTTCCTTATTGTGGCATAAGAAAATTATTCTGGAATCCCCACTTAACCTCTTAGGGCTTTTATAGCAAAGGACGAATCTAAAAATCAATATCAGATTTTTCCTGAAATCATGTTTATTTGATGCTGAACACATGTATACAATAAATGAATTGTATTCTCGATTGTAATGTAGTGAAATATAACTTAGATCAGCAAACATTAGCATTACTTATAAGTAGAAATGAGGAATAGATTCTACCTTCTAATATCCACTCTAAATCTTCTCTGCTATGCACTAAAAATTCCAAAACAATAATAAGGGAATCAAATTCTCCAAAGATTTTAGCACTTAGTGAATGTAGGGATCTGAGGAACATTCCTTAACTCTCTTTTGATTGAGCTTTAGGGAACATTCTTTTGCCAGTTGACATGTTGCTTGTTTGTTTGAATTATGTTGTTAATATGCTTACAGAAGATTTTAATCTCCAACTTAGGAGTCACTATATGGGAACTTATGACCTTTGGAGGAAAACCCTACGATGGAATTCCAACTCGAGAAATTCCTGATTTATTAGAGAAAGGAGAACGTTTGCCTCAACCTCCCATCTGCACCATTGACGTTTACATGGTCATGGTCAAATGTAAGATTGTGAAATAATTTTATAGTCGTCATCACTGTTCTTAATAAAATGATAGTATAGAGTTATACTACCTGTATGATGTTTCTCTGTATTGGAAAACATAACAGTTGAAAAATCATAGAGTGGAACATGTAAACCGCCTATTTGCTGTAATTATTAATATACATTAATATCATACTTCCATAATGTGAAGTCAAAATTAGATTACTCTAAATATTCTTAAATCTTATAATTTTCAGAACAAACTCCCTGTCCTAAAGAAATGTAATTAGTTGCAATATTGTTAGTGGTAACATTAACGTTAGTAATCTTTATGGGAAAACATCAGACTAAATTAATGACCTAAACAAAGAAAGAAAGCTTGAAACTTATAGTTTAAAAAATAAATTAAATGGAAATAGGTTTGCTAGATTTTTAGTCAAGAGTAAATTATCCTGGTAGGGTGGGAAGTGGGAAGAAATGTATCTACATTGAGCTAAAATGATTAGGAATGTTTACTTTTATCAACTTGATCATTTGTTTACATCAAACTCTTACTTTTATTTCCTCTTACTATGCCCCAGACACATATGTATTATAAATGTGTTCTGGAAGTCTAGTAGGCCCTTAATTCAAATAGAATTAGGGAAGTCTCTGGAGTTCCTGACTTAATTTAAGTGAGATTAACAGCAACAATCTCTCTTGCATAATCTGGGGTTTTCCCCTTTTGAGATACACAGTGTTAGCAAAGGAACCAACTGGTGAAGGTGAATAAGCACCTTATTAATAAGAGACTTTGGACCCAGGTCTACTCAGATTTATATTCATGACATGCGTGATGCATTCTGACAGTGAGGCAAGAAATAAAGAGTGTTCTTTGCAATTCAGGTCAGCATGCCCTTTTCTCTAAGCACGGATCTATTTACTCTGTATTTAGAAAGGACCTGTTATCTCACAGTGAAGTTAACATTTTTGGCTCTAAGAGTTCCAGAAACACATATTTTCTCATTAACATCTTGGTACTAATAAGCACTTCTTTAAAATGAATATATAGAGGATGTACAGTGTTTGAGCTTTGTTAGGAGAGAAAAAACATAGGTGACATCAATGATACGTAAAATGATACCCCAAAAATTCCCAGAACAGGAATAAATATTGAACCCCCAGAATAGGAGAAACAGACTTTCTAGTTTTATTCAATCAAACATGGTTTGATAAATGTCTAGAGAAGAAAGTGTCAAAACATGCATGCATTGTATAATTTGATCCCATAATCAGAATAGAAAATGATTTTGACATTCTGATGAAATGATGTAAAATCAGGCAAAATTTTTACCTTATTAAGCAAACTTTACTTGGAGTTTCCCCACCCCCCATCCTAGGAGTTTTAGTAATTTAGAAGAGAATCATTTGACAAAAAATTTCAAGGAAAGCTGATGTTTTCATTCTTGTCATATAATTCTCTAAACAGCCTCTAGAAAGATAAGATCCATTTTATCAAGACTCCCAGCTAAATAATAATGTATACTTTAGAAACTGCTGATAGTATTTTTATGCTGGAAAGGCTAGTATGAAGATAAGCTAATGGCTATTGCTTATCAAACATTACCAATCATTTTCCATTCTTTATTTTTCCCCACCAGGGAAAAGTGGCTTGAAAAAGTTGCTTTTAGTTCCCTTTACCTCCCTCTGTTCAGTGTAGACTAGTGCACCAAATGTTTTCTCTCATATCCCTCCTGATACAAAATGATAAATTATATTCCCATCACTTCATCTATAATCAACAAAGTTTTAAAAAATGATCTCCACACCCAAAACAATGACAAAGATCTCAGGTTCCATAAGTTCTCATAGTTAATCTGTTCTATTTTCTAAGAAGAACAATACATTTTGAATCAGATCAAAAAAAATGACATTAAGTGATGAGTGTCACTAGCCTCCTTTGCTTTTCAGATCATTATTACTAAAACAATATTTTTCACACTGTAGCCACTATTTTCACAAAACTTAAATGTCACTGCTTTTTTCAAATGTGGATATGCTGACACTTTAATTGTGTGTAAATCCCAGGCTGGATGATTGATGCTGACAGTAGACCTAAATTCAAGGAGCTGGCTGCGGAATTTTCAAGGATGGCTCGAGACCCTCAGAGATATCTTGTTATTCAGGTTAGTACTCTTGACTTTGTTTTGAAGACTATCCACCTGGAAAATGCACTACAAAACATGAATATCTCAACTTTAGAAATCCAGACCACTGTCATTGATTAAGCGTGTTACGGTGTGAAACAACTTATGCTAAAGAACCCTTTACTTGATGTCAGATCCACCTCTCAGAACCTTCCCCTAGAGCTCAAGTGACTGCTGTTGAACAACCAGATGATTATGATGACCCATATACATAAAAAGTTTTTATCCTCAGAAAAACCTCCTAGCACTCTGCTTTTTATTAGCATTCTGTGTGAGTCATGTTCATTATTGTAATTTTTCCTTTTCAGAATCAAAGGACAGTGGATTTTTGTTTTATGCTTGTCCATACTTTGGAAAAAAATGAATCAAAAATTTACATATAGTAACATTTAGTTTCCCAGAAAAATATCTTACAATATTTTTTTTTATTTGCAGAGGCAAGCAGTGTCCAAGCTATAACTCAATTCAAATGATTTGAGGCACATATGAATTAAATAAGAGGCCAAAAGAATATTTTATGTTTAACACTAGGAAAAATGGACTCAATAATTTAAAAATTGTAATAATTTACCTATGATTTTTTTCACCTAAACCATAAACACTGAATTCTATTTCCTCATTAAAACAAAAGAGCCTTTATCTCCCTATCAATACTTATACATGAAGATAAAAGCCAGGCTTTAAAGATAATCATGTCCAGTTATTTCTCTCCCAAAATAACCTTTATGAACTGTTTTTGTTTTTTTTTTTGTAAAAAATCATACAACTTTGAACAATAAAAGAATAAGAAGTAAATAAGTTGGGAAGGAATATAGCAAGGGTTTTGGTGTCTCTCCCTCACCCATTGATTCTCTTCACCCCTGGGGCTGTGACTTTGAATGCCACCACTTTGACCGTGTAGCCACTATATATACCCTGTAACACGTCACAGAGCTTGTATGTCCTGATCATTCTACAGCATCAAACCACCCACACAAAATAAAAATCAATAAATTGATTGCCATTTACTATTTATTCTTAAAGTCTAGCCCACCCACCATCTTGACAAGGAGTCCTTATTCTCAGATCTGAAGTGGATTTTGCCTCCCTAAAACATCTATAGCATCCTGCTTTATTCCTCTCTGATGTCATTCATCACATTCTTCATATATTACATTTCTTTATCTTACCATATCATACCTAAACGTATTATTGGCTTCTTTGTGACTGAGAGTTGTACCAAAAAATTGTCTTCTGAAATGATTACATGGATTTTTCAACCTTTGTTTGACTGTTACATAAACGTGCTGCAGAGACCACATATTTAAAATGAAGAAAAGTGTCATTTATTTTGTGTGTCTGATGGGCAATCTTTCAGGGTGATGATCGTATGAAGCTTCCCAGTCCAAATGACAGCAAGTTCTTTCAGAATCTCTTGGATGAAGAGGACCTAGAAGATATGATGGATGCTGAGGAATACCTGGTCCCCCAAGCTTTCAACATCCCTCCCCCCATCTACACTTCGAGAGCAAGAATTGACTCAAATAGGGTAAGAGTAATTATATACATGTACTATATTATGTCTCAGAAATAAAATCATATGAACATATTGTAAGTGCTAAAATTTCAAAATAACTATATAGCTAAAATCATTGAGATCTCTAAAGACATACCAACTCCACCAAAGATGTACTATGCCTGCAGTATATGCAGTTAATTTTGGGAGACAGGCTTGGATAATTCAATATGTACTCTGAAATACCTCAAAATTTCAAAAGAAGAAAAGTTTTATTGAGTTAGTTAAAACAAATTTTTCATTTTTTAAAAGCCAATCAAACTTATAAAACTATATGTGTTTAAATAATGCAAATTCTTACCAAATACACTCTTGTTATTTTTTTAATAAAAATGATATGATTTAGTAGTCAAGAAGTAATACTAGTACAACCCTCACTTGTTTAGGAAACATTAAATTGTGTCAAATTGAAATGCAAACACAGGTCTACGGCCATACCACCCTGAACGCGCCCAATCTCGTCTGAAATGCAAACACAGAAAACTGCAATTCTTCAAACTAAATCATTCATATTAAGAGGACATCAGAATCATTTCTAAGACAGATTTAAGTTTTGGAAGAAGCCTCTGAAAATAATTTATGTGCATTTTCAATATTGCTTCCTCTTTGTATGAATACCATTTTTATCTAAAGGCCATCATATCCATATGTCTGTTTGTTTATTTTTAAAAAATTCATTTATCATTCATGCAACATGTATTAAGTGCATTTGCTTGAGAAGCATTATTACACATTTGAGTTTCAAAGAATTTTGACATAAATCCTGCCTTCAAGGAGGGTCCAGGCTAATTAAAGGGTCACACAGATACAGAGGCAGAGGACTGCATGATAAGTGCTGTAATCAAGTATTCATTGGCCATTATGGAGCAGGGTGAAGCAATTTATGTCTGTAATCAGTGTCTTCCACTGATAAGATCTAAACATGATACTTAACTTTTTTTCTAGGAAGCTATTCATCCTCTTAGTCTTCTCCTCCATCTCAGCATTATCATAGCTGTTAAACCAAATAGTATTCATTTCTCTTGACCACAAGTATAAGGGAATTTTCAATTTGTGTTAATTCTCTAAAGTGAAGTTATTTGCTTTTTATCAGATTGACAGCAATAATAATAAAGTAATGCTTCCCTTTGTTTACTATTAAACACATTAATGTTACCCCTCTTAATCCTTACAACAACCCAGGTGGTTCAATTTTTATTATTCCCATCTTACAAATGAGAATACTTGCCACAGAGAAGTTAGGTGATTTGACTAGTTCACCCAGCTACCCATTAGAAGAGCAGATTTCTAATGTAAGCTACTTGTCTGTACTGCACTGTTCTATGGCTTTAAAATTATTAGAATGTGTTATTTCCATAATATGATTATTTTTCTTGACTTCAACCCCAGGATCTGGGACTAGTCCTATTTGAGACATTCCTCAGTAATTTTCTTATAAAATGCATCCTCCAAACTTTCAACCTCCCACCTCCACTTAAAAGGTCTGATGTAGAAAGAGGCAAAGATGGAAGTCTCATTTAATTTTTCTTTTAACCCCGTTTGTGTACAATGAATCAAAATGCAGTCTGTAAAAATAAAAAAAAAGAAATGTTATTGTAGGCCAAGTTGAAAATTTTATCACATGAAAGTTTTAAATATCTGATCCACTGGAATATAATGAATATCACTCTCTGTGGAGCTAGGAACATTCTTAAGATATATCGGGGGCACATTTTCCTGTCTATACTTAGCAAAATGACCAAATTATACCTTTGTTTTTATAACAAGATGAAAAGTTCATTACTTTTCAACACATTAGTGACATTTTAAGAAAACGATTTGTAAAAGTGAAATTCTGTACAGCTGAGAACTTGAAATTTTTTTCTTCTTATACTTCTCAAGTTCTAACATTTTGTTCATTTTAGTTTATGATTCTCAAAGCAAGGAATTCTTAGTAAGTAAGTTTGAGCTACCTGGAATTAACGATACAAACTAGAAGTACATGAGATCTCATTGAACCTTTAGCATCTTTTCTTACTCTGCATTTTTATTTAAACAAAGTTATCTATAAATTTCTTTGTACTTTTTCAATCCATGGTATAGGAATTGTTCTTAAATATTATTTTATTTTTTAGCACTAAAACCACTTAATGTAGCCATCTATATTTTTCTAGTTTTTAAAATTCTAGCTTTATGTAATTTTATGGCAAATTCTATTAAATATAAATGTCATTTCCTCCTTCTCCCCCATTTTCTAAGACTAAGTTATGTTATCTTTATACTTAGGATACAATTACTTCAATTTGAGATTGTGTGGCCAAAGTATCTACTAAGGGAACATCTTAAATTTTGATCAATTGTTTCTTAAGCATATTTTTGTAGACTGAAACTAACAATTCAGTTTTTAAGTGTAGACCTTATTGCCCATAGCCTAAAAGTTTTGGGTAATGTGAATACTTCTATGACTGTTTTTTCGACGTTGAAATAGACATGATAATATCTATCTGATATTAGTGTTAGGAAATTAACTTTAAAAAAATCACAGTTTTTGTTAAGTGACAGGCAAATAAATGTTACCTTCATTTTAGAATCACCCTAGCTTTATTTTTTATTTGTTGCTTGTCAGTATCATAGATCACAAATAATCACACTTTCTCATTAGGTTTTCTACTCATTACCTGTTAAAAACCTGCTGATGTAATCACAATTAGGCAAGGAAACTGTTTCTGTTGATGTGTTCTAATATCAACTAATTATGAAAGTTATCTCTTCTATAGTATTCTTGAGTATTTTAAATTCCATATGTATTTTGATAAGTTGTAACCTTAAGGCAATGTATTCAAAATACATTGTTGATATTTGCCCAGAAAGTTGATAAAAGTAAGTGCAAGTAATGCTAGCACTTATTGAAATTAGAGCTGGATGTCATTATCATTATATATGCTTTTACTATTATCTTGAATATTTTGTCAGAATAATGTATATAAAACATTTATTCTAGCATGATGTCAGAAGGAAAACATGAGGAGCTATTTAAATTTGGCAAGCTTTAGTTCTCTGCATCCTTAAAAAGGATATTTAAAAAGTTTTTCACAGAACGTTGTGAAGATTAACCCTTTAGCATAAGTGAGCGTAATTACCCTTTGATGAACCTTTGGTTGATTCTCAATAGAGTGAAAATAAATGAAAATACCTGCCTTCAGCATTGCCCTGTCAAAGGAGTCAACCACCACCACTCTGGCTTTGTCAGAAGCTGAAAGGCAGAGGAGTAGGAAAGCTTTATAGGGGAAAAGGATAGGTTTCAGGCCCGGGGATGCTGTAGGCAGGCTAACCAGTAGTGACTGGTTGGAAGTGTATATTTGGTTTTCTGTAGTTAGTTCTTTTTTTAAAAAAAGTTCTAATTAGTTATACATGATAATAGAGTGTATTTTGACATATTATACGTATAAGGAGTATAACTTCTTATTCTTCTAGTTGTACATGATGTAGAATTACATTGTGTAATCATATATGCACATAGTACAGTGATGTCCAATTCATTCTTCTATCTTTCCAATTCCCATTCCCCTCTCCTCCCTTCATTCCCTTATGTCTAATCCACAGTGCTCCTTTCTTCCCTAACCCCTCTGCCCTTCATATTGTGAACTAGTTCCCGCATATCAGAGAAAACATTCAGCCCTTGTTTACTTTGGATTGTCTTATTTCACTTAGCACGATAATCTCTAGTTCCATCCATTTACCTGCAAATGTCATAATTTCATTCTTCTTTAAAGCTGAGTAATATTCTATTGTGTACATACACCACATTTTCTTTATCCATTCATCTGTTGAAGGGCACTGTGGCTGGTTCCACAGTTTAGCTATTGTGAATTGAGCTGCTATAAATATTGATGTGGCTACATCATTGTAGTATGTTGATTTTAAATCCTTTGGGTAAAAACTGAGGAGTGGGATAACTGGGTTGAATGGTAGTTCCATTCCAAGTTTCCTAAGAAATCTCCATACAGCTTTCCAGCATGGCTGCACCAATTTGCAGTCCCACCAGCAATGTATGAGTGTACCTTTTCCCCCACATTCTGACCAACATTTATTGTTCCTTTGTTTCTTGATAATTGTCATTTTGACTGGAGTGAGATGAAATCTCAGTGTAGTTTTTATTGCATTTCTCTAATCACTAGAGATGTCGAACATTTTTTCATATATTTGTTGATTGAATTTCTTCTTTTGTGAAGTATCTGTTCAGTTCCTCATTCATTTATTGATTGGGTTATTTGCATTTGTGGTGTTAAGTTTTTTGAGTTCTTTATATATCCCGGAAATTAATGCTATTTCTGAGGTGCTGGTGGCAAAGATTTTCTCCCATTCTGTAGACTCTCTCTTCACATTCTTGATTGTTTCCTTTGCTCTGAAGAAGCTTTTTAGTTTGAGTCCATCCCATTTGTTGAGATTCTTGATTTTACTTCTTGCACTATAGGAGTCTTGTTAAGGAAGTCAGTTCCTAAGCTGACATGAAGTGAATTCAGGCCTACATTTTGTTCCATTAGGTGCAGGGTCTCTGTTCTAATGTCCAAGTCTTTGATACACATTGAGTTGAATTTTGTGCAGGGTGAGAGAAAGGGGTTTAATTTCGTTTTGCAACATATGGATTTCCAGTTTTCCCAGCACCATTTGTTGAAGAGACTACCTTTTCTCCAATGTATGTTTTTGGTGCCTTTTCTAGTATAAGATAACCATATTTATGTGGGTTTGTCTCTATGTCTTCTGTTCCATTGGTCTTCATGCCTGTTTGGGTGGCAATATCATACCATTTTTGTTACTATAGCTCTGTAGTATAATTTTAAGGTCTAGTATTGTAATGCCTCCTGCTTTACTTTTCTCTCTAAGGATTGCTTTGGCTATTCTGGTTCTCTTATTTTCCTAAATGAATTTCATGACTGCTATTTCTAATTCTCTGAAGAATGTCATTGGGATTTTAATAGGAATTGCATTAAATCTGTATAATGCTTTTGGTAGTATGGTCACGTTGACAACATTAAATCTGCCTGTCCAAGAGTATGAGGGATCTTTCATCTTCTAAGGTCTTCTTCAATTTTTTTCCTTAGTGTTCTGTAGTTTTCATTGTAGAGGTCTTTCACCTCTTTGGTTAGATTGATTCTCAAGTGTTTTATTTTATTTTTTGAGTCTATAGTGAATGGGGTAGTTTTTGTAATTTTTCTTTCAGTAGATTGATCGCTGATGTATAGGAACGCATTTGATTTGTACCATTGTATAGTCAGTCTATCAGTAAGTTTTAGGTTCCATTGTGGCCTTCTCTCTTGATATATTTATTTAATAGATGCTATCTAATATTTCCAACTAAATGTTCAGTATGATTTTGAAATTTCTCCATGGATTTTTTTAATTGTTATGATGAATAAATTTTGTCTTTTTCTTTTGATTTACCTGGACTTATATTTGTTTTTTAAAATATTTTTTAAATTGTTGATGGGCCTTTATTTTACTTCTTTATTTATATGTGGTGCTGAGAATCAAACCCAGTGGTAGGCAAGCGCTCTATCACTGAGCCACAACCCCAGGTCCATTTTGTTTGATATAATGAATTATATATAAATGCAACAGCAATGAATAAAAATATCTAATAAGTTGACAGAGCTGAAGATATTCTAGCTTTAATGATAGTAGATAATTTAATTTAATGTGAGAGCTTCAATGTAATTTTGTATAGGAAGGCCTGGTTTCAATTGTGAAAGGTTCATTTAGTCTTTGTGATGAATAATTTAAAGAATTAAATGTCATGCTCTTTTAAAACATATCACATCATAAATATGTACAAATATTTTTTGTTGATTTTTTAAAAACAAGTATAATTAGTGAACTCTCAGTTATCCAGGCCAATGGAAGTCAGGGAAACTGCCATTCCTCTACATTGGTGGAGTGAGTGACCCCTCACTCTCTGAGGAGTGGGATAACTATGATCTGTCTTTCCGTTTTAACTTTTCTCCACTTCTTTCCATCCAACAAGAAATAAACTATATTTGTAAATTTGCATCTCTTCTCCCTTTTTAGACCTCTCTTTTACTTATTTAAGTAAGTTGAAAAGTGGACTAAAGTGTAGGCAGATGTGAAAGATGTAGAAAAATATGTCTGGCATCTCAAAAATTTGATCAGTTTCTTCATTATTGAGTATAAACCACAAGTTTATTTTTACTAAGAAATGTGATTCTGTACACTTTAATTTATGCCAATATCGCTTTCCTCTCATATTGTCTAATAACTTTAATAAAATATTTTAATGAGGTTACCACACAATGTAATTGCCTTTAAGATTTATATGAAATTTACCACACCCACCTTAAAAAAGGAAGGAAATACAAGCAAACCTTTGGCCTCCACAGGATTTATGATATTATTCTAGATTTGTTTCCTAGTGATGAGTAAAGTACTAGAAATTTAAATAAATGAAAATGCACAAGCAATGTCATTCTCAATAGATACATTGGAAAATATGAGAGCTGCAGCTGAGTTTGTCTTTATACTTCAATAAATCAAAATCATGATCTTTTATTTTATCAAATAATAACAATAGTAATATTTGTTAAGACTTATTGAGTGCTTACTCTAACCCAGCTGTTTTATTGAATGTTTTAACTTAATTTTATCACCTTTATTTCACAAGGTCTTATGAGGTAAGTACTAATGTTAGTAGCATTTTGAGAGTTCAAAAAAGTGAACAATGGAGAATTTAGATAGCTTATAAATGATAAAAAGCAGACCTAGACACTGAGTTCAAATTTCAATAATACCACATAAAAGTAATATTACTAAAGTAATAGAGTGTTTTAGCAAGGGTGGTTACTTATTTTAAGTTGATAGCAGTTAAATTCACACCACTGATGGAACTAACAGGTTCGTTCACGTAACTGTAAAATGGATTAAGAAAACAATTGGAAGTCCAGAGTCTCAGATTCTGAAACCAACTCAGCAACCCTTGAGATGCCATCCTATCTCTTAATCAGGCTGTTTCTTGAATGATAAGATTGGACTAGCTCATCTACAAGCTCCTTTCAACTTTATAATTACATTATCATAGAATGAATTTATATTTATTATGTTTTGTGCATTTAAGTATGTTTTCTTCTAAGGACTATTTAATTGGGAAATGACCAAAAACATTTGGGGTTACCTCAGTACACAACTCTTTTCTTTATGTAGTTGAATACAAGGAGAAAATCCTACAGAGATAGGTTAAGGTAGCATCTCATAGTTGAGGATGCAGTGTGAGAATGTTGTGATAATGTAACAAGCTTACTCTGGCTGCAATTTACCAAGGATCAAAATCAAGTCTAACAACAACTGCTACTTGATAGTAAGGGTTTGTGTTCTTAGGATATTGTTTTTTACATTTGGTCCAAAATATGTCAAGATTTCTTTCATTTTTCGTTTTATTCTTGAAATGATGCTTGAGGTTTGTGTGTGGGGTGTGTATGTGTGTGTGTGTGTGTGTGTGTGTGTGTGTGTGTGTTTACCTACTAAGCCAAAAGGAGGATTTATAAAGACACTCCATATCATTAGCTATTTATTTGTTTCAAGGTGTTCCCCATCTAACACCTTGATCTTTTAAACTGGTTAATTCATTATAATCAAAGAGTAAAAAATTAACATTGTATTTTTTGATAGACAAGACATGGTGTTGGGCAAGAGGTTCTATCTTGGAAGAGTTTATATTGTAGCTGGAGAGATAATATTCTGAGAGAGAAATCCCAGATATCCTAGGAAAAACACAAAGGTATCAAATCAGCTTAAGAGGTCACAGAAAGTCTTGTTAGCTGTACTTCTATGAGGGAAGAGGATCAGGCTTGGAACAGTTTTGGTGAAATAGACCTGAACTGGGTAAGAAGGATGGCAAAACAACACAAAACCAAACGAAACCCCCATATGCTGACAGGGTGTGTTTCTCAGTTGCTTTAAAAATCCTGTTGCCTCACGTGCACAAAGCCCTCGGTTCTAATCCCCAGCTCCACAAATTAATTAATTAAAATAAAAATCCTGGTTCTTGTAATATTTCTGTATTGCACAGGCTAGAGAACTTTTGTGTTATCTGGGGAGGTCAGACGGCTTTCTCCCAATGTTCTTTTTTGTTTGTTTGTTTTGGTCGGTGTTAGGAAGTCAAGACTTCAACATGGTCTTGGAATCTCTTGCTCTTCTTTGAGTGATCCAGTTCAAACCAGAATCCTTTCTTAGTTTTCCCAGAAAGCAACTCCCAGATTTCCACCTTCTCTTTCTCCCACCATGACTCTAGTTCAGGGTCTCACAGAAAACTTACTACCATCTTCCCCTACTGGATATCCATTTGTGTGTGTGTGTGTGTGTGTGTGTGTGTGTGTGTGAATGGATTCAATTTCCAAATATAGCATTTCCATTGTACCAAAGAAAGATACTGTTAGAGAATATTCCCAGTTCCTGATCATTTGCTGGCACCAGTTCTTTCTTTTCTTAATTTTTTGTTTTTGTCCATGTTCTTTAGAGAACACTTTTCTACTATTTTCATCCATGGGATAAACTTGAATGATATATGTTTTATTAGATCTCTCTTTATATGATATATAATCCTGGTGTCACTAACACTGGAATGACTTTTGAATGCTTATCCTAGGAAATGCTTTGGTCATTCCAGTTGACCAGTCACAGCAATTTATTTTCCTCTGCTCTCCAGCTCACAGGCACATAATTGCCCAAAGCTGCAGGCATAATCTCAACACGATCTCTTTCAAAATATACATCATGTTGGTGCTTCCTGATTTACTTTGGAAGCATGTGGATGATTTATTTTAACCAAAAGCTATGTGTTATCGATTTTTCCTCTATTTATTTATTTATTTAATTTATTTTGTTTTTACAGACTGCATTTTGTTTCATTGTACACAAATGGGATACATCATTTTGTTTCTGTGGTTGTGCACGATGTAGATTCATACCATTTGTGTAATCATACATGTACATAGGGTAGTGATGTCTGTCTCATTCCACTATTTCTTATACCTCCTCTCCCTCTCATTTCCCTCTATATAACATCAAATCACATTTATTTATTCTTCCAAATTCTTGGAAATTATCAAGAAATCAAAATCTTTTGATCTCTGATTTTCTCCTAACCAGATATTAGAATTTCCCACCCTTTATTTGGGGAATTAGGAGAAGTAGGTAGTAAATTTTTTAAAATGTCAAAAAAAATTAAAAGTACATTAATTCCTGTATATAAGATCCCACAGTTACATTTACACAGAGATGACAAGCTTTCTTTATCTTAGCAAGAAGATAATTGTCTTCTTTCTAATCTGCTACTTCTTTATTCTTTCTTTCCACAAACATGTATGTTTTTCTCCAAATAGTTATTTGAACTAGTTCTCTCAATAGAAATAAAACCAGTGTGACTTGTCCTTGGTCCTGGCATATCCATGAATTCAGCGTAGTAATTTGTACCACTGAGGTGCGCCATCGTATTAGGAGGATGATAAATAAATCATTGTGTACTCCCAGAGTATCAGGGCCAAAAGGGCCATTATACACTTTCCAGTGTTAACTCTCTCACTTTACAAATGTGCAAAATTGATGTTGAAAAAGACAAAACCTATTGCCCTGTGTCCTTGGGAGTCTAAGAGAGGTAAGAAGTCATGCTCCAATTCCTCAAGTCTTGGCCCAGGATCCATTCCTCTACTGGTTCTTTCAGTGTGCTCTTACTGGTCAAAACCATGGAAATCTTGATTTTTGACTAGGAGTCTAATGAGATTTAGTACCAACTGGTTTAAGAGGCTCCTGCTGGGAGTGCAATGAGAAGCCAGAGTCCCTGCTGCTGTTTCACCTCTCCTGTTTTGCTTCTGAGAGACTCCCTGTAATCAAGAGTTAATGGTTTAAGAAGATCAAACGGAATTGATAGAGCCAAAATTGAAGCAAAAAAGCAGGGAGAACAGTGGACTCATTAATTACATACTTGAAGATAAAATGATCCTTACAAGATAACAAATGTTTCAAAATTTTCAAATGTAAAGCTAAATATAGCTACTATTTATTGATCACATATTTATGTGTCAGGCTCTGCTCTGAGATTTTTGCATTTATTACTCTTTCTCTTCACAACAAGAGCAAGTGTAAAACTTTACTCTTCCCATTACAGACACAGAAAATGAAATTTAGAGAGGAAGAAAAGTATCTTTGCTGAGTTTCTAGCTTCTATGGCAAACAATTAGGTGCAAACCCAGATCTGTCTTGCTTCTAGTTTATGTTTTTAACTTCTTTTAACTCATCCCTCATTTAGTAAAAGAAGAGAGAAAATCAATATATAACTGCCCATTGGTAATAATTTAACAAAATGTTAGTCTAATTATTACTGAAATTCATTAAGAGATAGTTGGGTCATACACGATATTGCATGCCTATAATCCCAGTGACTCCAGAGATCCCAAACTCAAGTCCCGTCTCAGCAATTTAGGCCCTGTCTCAAATTAAAAAATAAAGTGAACTTGGGATGTAGCTTAGTGATAAAGTGCCCCTGACTTCAATTCCGAGCACACACACACACACACACACACAAATAAGTTGGTACAGAATCATAATTTTTTTATATGGGAAAATGTCTGTGAAACTTTTTTTCCTTTTACTTTAGCCAACAAAGTCATCTTCTGAAACATACTCTCACCTTTCCTCATTTCCAAAATTTGCTACAGGAGACAACATGATTATAACATCAGAGAATCACCTTCATGGTGTAACTTTCACAAAATAAATGGTAGCTGAGTAATGGCTTTAAAGGTTGCAAAGTACTTTGGCATAGGTGGCATTTAATGTTTACACCAGAATCTCTGTTATACCATGGCTGAAATCTCTGACCTATTAAATGATGGGATAACTTGGTAATAAATTTGGTGATTAAGAACCAAACTAACATCAGGACTTGTGACCCCAAACAGAGTGACCTACCTATGACATAATGGATCACATAAGAGTGCTCCCCACACTTGGTAACTTCTTACCAGTACTGGGTTTGGACCCTGCCAAGCCCAGTCCTACAGTGCTGAGACAACTCGTGCCTTAAACACTGCTTATGGAGGGTGAGTTTGGCATTTCAGAGATCTTTATGACATTGTCTTAAACTCGAGCAATTGTCAGCAGCACAAGAAGCCTCTGAACAATCAGAAGAGCCTCCTTCCCTTTTTTGTTAAATAGTGCAGAAGAGGAAAATCAGAGCTAGAAAGGAAACAAAGAGAAGGTAGGGAGAGCTAAAGAGGACACATAGATTCCAAATGTTAATGAATGTTTTATCTAAAGCACTTACGTGGTTATTTTTTAGTATTATTGCCACAAGATTTGCAGCTCTGCTGTAAATGATTGGACAAACCTCATCAAGAAACCTATTCTTCACTCTTCAAGACCTAGTGAACACAATTGTGAGTTTCTTCACTGTTCACACAATAGAATTGGGACATTATCATCAACTTTCTATTCAGATTTTCAGGAGGTTATTTAATTTATGTATGTATTTATTTATTTATTTTACAAATCTATCTTTGTCTGCCCGAGCTCTCTGTTCTGGCCAGCCTGCTCTGCTGATTGCTTCTGCAAAGGCTTGGGAGAGAGTTGCTCCGTTCCATTCTCAATAAGGATTGATGGCATTTTGAGAGTTTCAGAATATCCTTTGATTGCCCCAAGAAACAGAACAGAGAAGATGGCTGTGGATCATGGGGGGTGGACTTGCTCATCAGCTTTCCTTTGTGCACTTTCTGTACTTGAAGGTACCCTAATCACAAGTATCTTGTGTTTCAGCACCTTTCCTCACTCACCTGCTCAAAGGAAAAGTTCCCTTCTCAGTTCAGAACTCTGACATACTGGAGTATTCTAAAGGGAGGCTAATTTGTACTCTTCGGTTTTCACTCAGACATTGTAAATGAATGGCTGTGGACCAGGCCCTCATGACACTTGAGCAAAAGTTGAATCGAGAAATGGATAGACCACTGGGGAACAATTCCAAATACTGTGACTGTATCTCTTCTGCAAAATGTTCCACATTGTAATGAGATAAGTACTGCAAATCAGAGAGGGAAGGAAAGTGGAAGTTTAATCCACAACCAATTTGGTTTGCTTTCTCCAACAATAATCACAGACATTGTTTAGTAACATCCATACTTAATTGTTTTCCCTCTCTAGAAGAAAAAAAAAATGTTTAAAATGCTTAGCATATTGAAGACGTTGAGATATACATAATTCACATTCATTTGGAGCCTGGTATAGACTCTTTTTATTGAGGATGAGGTACTACAATTCTGTGCTAGAACTGGCTATTGGATGTTACTGGGTTGAAATGAATAAATTTATTCTTTTACTCCTAGTAATTCCATATATTTATAAGAGTAAATGAGTGATGCCTATTATTGCTTATGTTGTGCCAGGTCTCATTTTAAGAATCTAATATTTATTAGTAATTCAATCTCATGAAAACTTAGGGTTTAGTTTTTAGTATTTTTAAACATTTCTAAAAAAATTATTTAATTATTTACTAGTGTTACTCTTACCTATTTACTATTTTTTTTTTCCTTTGGTATGTGAGGAAATCCAGGCACTGCCATGAACGGGCAGGCCCCACAGCCCAGGCCTGGGTACCTGGAGGCTGCTCTCCACCATGGTGGTGGGTTGGCTCTCACTCTGCCCCTGGCATTTTCTCTGCTGTTTTATCATTGCTATAGGTTCAGCACTCGGTGCTTTAAAGATGAACGCATCAGTAAGGAATTCCGACTCTTTGAACCTTTTAATCATCAGTTTCCTCCTGAATGTTAATTTTGATTTTTAAGGGGCTATCTGAGTGATCTTACTAGCAGAATCATTCAATCCTGTTTTCATTCATCCAACATTTATTTTGTATGGACTATATATCAAATCTGAAATGATTACTATGGACAGAGAAGATGCAGCAGAAAGTGTGATGTAAATGATGGATTTGAGATAGAATCAATGGAATTTCAGTAACAGTTAAAGTAGAGTGATATAGAGAAAAGTCAAGGGTAACACCAAGTGTTCTAATTATACTTCTGGGAAGATGTTAACATTATGATTAGTGTACAAAAAATAGAGTAAAATAAGGACATGTATTAACATTTGGGTGTATAAGTAGATGTCATTAGTCAGGATATGTGTCTAGAATTCAAGTGAAGTTAGTCGTGATTGGAAGCCAGTATTGTTATTGATTCATGATGCATGTGTTGCTAGTCTTTTTTAAAGTAGTTTCCATACAATGCAGAACTAGTAGAGAGAATACAGTTGGTTGAGGAGCAAAGGCAGGAATGTGAATTTCTTCGAAAAATATTTCCATGCTAAGGGAAGAAAGAAGTCAGAAAATTAGTTGCGAGAGGAATACGGGTCAAAGGAAGTCTCCTAGAATAAGGGGCATCTGAACATTCTTAGAGGGATGGGAGTGAACTAATGAAATCATGGAGATGATTAAAAATAGTAAGAAAGGAAACAGGGAAAGTCCAGGAGGAGTTAATAGAATACAAATCCTGATACATTTGCAGAAAAGTTCAACTTCCACAGCAAGTAATGTTGGCATGAGGAAATTTGAAAATGAGATTTTAACCCATGTCAGATGGGAGCTTCTGTGTTCCTTGAGCAATAGGTAAAATTTTATTGACCCTAAGATTTATAGATAGAAAGATATTCAAACAGTTTTCTCAGTTTTTTCTTTTAATTCACTAGGGAGAGAGTGCTTATAGAGGCAATTTAGTAAACTGGCATTTATTGCAGCTTATTTAGTTTATTTTAGTATACCATGGGATCAGAGGTCTGACTGCCTGTATTTAAATCCTGGCTCTACTACAGTCTAGTTATGTGAACTTGGCCACTTAGCCACTCAGTTTATTCCTCTCCCATAGATAAAAGTAATATCCACCATGCCTGTGTATGAGGACCCTGCAGCCATGCAGTTAAAACACCAAAGAGTTCATAACACCAGTACTCATCCTACGACCCACTTCCCTTCTATGGTGCTGTGGTCTGCATAGCTGTGACTTCCTCCCTTCTTTGATTTCCATGACTCAGTCTCTCTTTTTTTGTTGTTTCTCTGTAGCAATAAATAATTCACACCTAGATTTGATGGATTGGTGACTTTGATTGAAAACAGAACTGGTGGGCTAGATTGAAGGGTTACTGTATAGAGGGTGCAGTCTTCTGGCTTCTATCTTCTCTCTCCACTCTCTGCCCCTCCCAGCTCTGTTTCCTCCCAGATCCAAAATCTCCTTCTCTTATGTGATATGAAGTTCCTTTTATCTGAAGAGACAGGGAACTCATCTCTCAACTGATTCACTAACTACTCTAATACTTACCCAAAATGTTTTTAAAATTATAAGCAAAGTCAGTTGTCTCTCAAAACATATTTTTGTTCAGTTCTAATAACAAGTTTTCTATTTTATTATAACATACAGACTAAATGAAGAGGCACAGAAGATAGATAACCTATAGATATTTTTATTCTGTCCTGTTATATAGACAAGCAGGATGTTGATGGAGAAACAGGAGAGTAGACATGAGGTAGGAAAAGACTGGCTAAGGCTTGGGGAACCTGCTACAGCAAAACATATAAGCAAGACTGATGAGGGACCATGTAAGAACTCACCAAATATGGAAAGTAAGGCTTCGTAGATGCACCATTTGAATGCATGATTTTTCATTACCACCAAGGGAGCAAGAGAGAGAGAGAGAGAGAGAGAGAGAAATAAAGGAAACATCAAGAGTTGAGAATTGGTAGGGCAGTTGCAAAACATAGAAACTGAAGGAACTAAAGGTTGTGTTGAAGATCAATCATCGTATGTTATAATTAATCATGGGATATAGGTAAGTTCTTTCTTTTAAATCATGTATCTACCTAATTATATGTAATTATAGATACTAACACTGTGTAACTATTATGATCTTAAAGTTGTGTTAGGTTTCTTACATACATTCTTACAAAACACAGTAGTAACATAAAAAAGGGATACTTTTTCCCCATTTTAGGCTAAGGAAACAGGAAACTGGGACTCAGGTTGAGTAGTTAGTGACATTGCTCAAAGGTGACACAAGATTCAAACCCATATCAGTTTGCTTCAAAGCACATGCTGAAAAAATACCCTATCAAAGAATTGAGAATAAACAAACTGAAAAAAAAAAAGAAGAACTGATAGAATTAGAGAAAGAGATTGATGAAGCAAACAAATAAAGGACTATGATCTGAAAATGAGACTTTGATTATTAATTCACAAAAGGAGTTTTTCCTGGTGATGTTGAAGTATAAGCCATTGACCATAGAGATAAGACCACAGGGGAGGAGAAAACTCAGAAACTACCATGCTCAGGTATTCACAGATCTTCCTGGTGAAAGGGTTGGGACTTATCAGACTTTGCCACAGGAGAGGATGTTCCAGGAAAGCCTCTGCATGTGCTGGTGACTGCTAAGGGAGCCAGATTTCTAGTAAAGAATAAACTGTAGAGAACATTTTCCAAAACATGGAAGATATAGCAGGGCAGATTCAGATTCTGTGAAGCCAGAAACTCCTAACTGAGGATATAGGTGGAGCCTATTTAAAAAAAAGGGATGCAAAAATAAAAAATCTTAGTATCGCAAATTTCATAAAACCATGTGAACCTATGACTTGGGCTGTTCGCCAAGCCCAGAAAGGATCCTACAATGGAAGGACCCGAAGGTTAAGCTTCATTTCTTCAAGGTAAATCCACCTTTGGGATGACAAGATGAGAAAAGATAGCAAAGGAAGGGCTGTCTGGAATTAATGTGCTCCTGCTTTCGATAGCACATTAGTGAGAAATCTCATTAGTGCTTCTGATATTTACAACCTCAAGATGGGTAGGGTGGACCCTGAAAGTTTCATATAGTAACCAAGAACCCTGTGTTAGTCAGCTTTCTCACTGCTGTGACCAAAAGACCTTAGAACAATTTTAGGAGAAAAAGTTTAGTTGGGGGTTCTTGGTTTCACAGGTTACTGTCTATAGATGGCCGGCTCCATTTCATGGGGCACAAGGTGAGGCAGAACATCTTGGCAGAAGAGTGTGGTGGAGGGAAGCAGCTTGGGACATGACCACAAAGACGCAGAGAGAGAGAGCTCAGCTCAACAAGGACAAAATATTTACCCCAAACATATGCCCCCAATAACCCACCTCCTCCAGCCACACCCTACCTGCCCAGTTACCAGTCAGTTAGTCCCTACCAGGGGATTAATTCACTGATCAGGTTAAGGATTTTATAACCCAATCATTTCACTCTAAACCTTCTTGTATTGTCTCACACATATCTAAATCATAACAGACTCTTTATTTATTGTTCTTCCTCCATTCTGGAAGAGGATGGTCCAGCACATTTTAAAATTTTATCTGTGAGCTGATAAACATTTTATGAGTTTTCACCTGACCGTGTGCTTGGGATGAGCTTACAACTTGTTTTTGCTCTTCTCTTGACCAGAATTTCCAAGCAGGAGAATATGAAGGCATTTCAAAGCAAATAATTCACAGCCTGGGCTTGTGTCAAGCTCTCTCAGAAATCCCTTCTCTTCCTGCATAATTGACATTCAATATGCTTTTGAATGGCAGCCCATGGGCTAGGAATCCTAGAAATGTGGCCAGTGTGCTAATATTACTTGTAGTTGTTTTCGCTTGAGCCTTTGTTCACCTTTCAATGAAAATTTCAGAGATTAGTCCTAAGAATGACCAAAATGTCCTCTTCTCAATTACTGTTTTTGGTAAGGAGATATAAATTTATTCACCAAAATCTGAACTACTAGGTATATCCTTTTCCTATTTCATGATTCATTTAGAGAGAGATTGGAGGCACAATACTGATGTAATTGGTTGTTTATCTATTTAAGAAACTTGTTATCCTAAAATATGGTACTAGTGAAGTAGATGCAGTTTCTAACAGTCTTGGATGTATTTATAGATGACAAAAGCAATAAATGGTAATAAAGGTTCCTAAGGGAGCCTGGGTTCCCTAACATTTAAGACATCATAGCAAGAAACACAATTGCTTTCTCCTTTGAGATTGTATTCTCAAAGACCAGTTATTAGTATTTCCTTTGTCTGAACATACCTTAGCTTAATTTCCTTAGAAATAATCAATAATAATTGTGCTAGTAATATAATAAAGGTCATGATGGGCTAGGAAATAAAGCATGAGCTTTTCTCATCATCTAGTACTTTTTAAAGTTTACTTGGTGGTCATTGATAGAAAGGCCAGGGTATAGATTTTGTGCAAAAGTCTAATCTACTTTATTTTTTTTTGTCAACTCCATATCGTTTATCAAAGTACTTTTAGGTTGCCAATCTAAGCACTTTTCTAGTATTTGACTACTTTCCAAGATGTGACTTTTAAAAATGTGTGTTTTAAAAATGTGTCAGATCTCAGTTTATGAAGGATGATACACAGAGGTTCAGTTTCTAGCACATGAGATATGGGAGTTCAAATATTCCCTCCATGACGAGGTGGCTCTCCTCATGTGTCAGCTTCCCCTGAAACGATCAGCAGTCACAGAGAGTAAAGAATTCAATCTAAGCTCATGTTCAGCACGGAGGACTTCTCTTTGGCCTGTTGACAATTCCTCAGTGTGAATTCTGAGACATATCTTATTAGAAGTCTGTGGGGACGCTTTCAAGTGTTCACTAGAAGTGGTTCAAGAAAATCGAGACCGACACACACTCTGCAGAAATGAGAATTTCCAGTGTTTGTGTTCCATTGACTCTCTTGCCCTCACCGTCTAAAGAAAACACAAGTAATAAAGATTTTATTTCAGTTTATTATTGTCTCTACTGGTAGGTCATTCCATTAATTTGTTTTAGTTGGTCAAGGATTTTATTATTGGGAAAGGTATATAATATAGATCTTTGTATGACCCATGTTGAAAGAGGTGAAGGAATTTTGCTTTCATTTACTGCTGCACTAAGGAAAGTATTACATTTTTAACTTTCAAAAGAATATTTTAAAATGACTGTGGATGATGAATTGATCAATATACATTCAAACAAAGCTTATGAATTATTTCTCAGTATTTTATTTAGATCAATAACCCTAATCATTTTTAGGAGTTATTTCAAATAAAATTTGTGTTACAAAATTTGAAAAATATTCCCTGCCATCACACAGATAATCATGTAGTTGTATAAATACTTTTGTTCTGGCATACAAGAAATGTATGCTTTATTTGGTTAGCAACATTTAGGGATTTTTTTTGTGTGTGTGTGTGATATTTAGAAAATTCAGCCGTATTTTCTTTTTTTTTTTTCCTTTTTAATTAGTTTTTTATTTTTACAGACTGCATTTTGATTCATTGTACACAAATGGGGTACATCTTTTTGTTTCTATGGTTGTGCACAATGTAGATTCATACCCTTCATGTAATCATACATGTATTTTCTTTTACTTAATAAAATGTCACAAATTTATATAAAACATTACTTTATTCAAAGATATTTAAGATAAACATGAATTTATAAAAACCAATACAAGCAGGATGGGCATTATAATTACCATTTGACAAGTGAGGACACTGAGCTTCAAGACTCACCTTATGGTGGAGAAAGGTTTTCTCAAATCAGGTACTCCTCCTGCAGTTATGTCCCTTTCTAGGGACACACACTCTATAATGTTTATTTAGAGTCTCATTGACTTGTAACTTTGGTTTTCTACACTATTTAGCCATGACTATTCTAGAAAAATTTTCAAAACGTTTAAAATATAAAATATGAACCATAATGTGGAAATGTAAGTGGGTGAGATATACCACTTTCAGAGAAAGGATATATTTTGCATCTGCTTCCAAAGTCTATCTTTCCTGTTGTTCTTAGTTAACAATTCGTATTCTTCAGAGATAAAGCTAAAGCCTGAGGTTCCTAGGCCTCCAAAGCATTAGAATACAGATATAGATATACATAGATATATAGATAGATATCTCAGGAGAGTATTATACTAGTGATAGAATCCTGAAGTTTTGGGCTAGGGATATAACTCAGTTGGTAGAGTGCTTGCCTTGCAAGCCCAAGGCCCTGGGTTTGATCCCCAGCACTGCAGAAAAAAAAAAGAATCCTGAAGTTTTGTTGCTACATGTGAAATGTTATTCCATTTAAATTCTCTTACCATTTGTAAGAATATTTTTAAAAATTTTGCCATTAGAATTAAGATTTTAATTGATAACTTCAGAGGTAGTAGATGATATTGATAGAAAAAGTACATGTACTAGATGAGATAGAATGATCAGATAATTTCATCTGGATTACATTTCAGTTCAGGAGTCCCCTTCTTTGTAGAGTAAGATGAGGAGTGCTAAAATCTGTGTTTTAAAAATGTATCCAGTTAAATGGAGAGAGACCCTGAGATGATGATCCACAGAGGCATGGGTCAGTTTAGGTTTAGGGCATCTTCCTATCTCTCCATCCTTTGATTCAGTGTCTTTACTGAACATTCATCGTGTCTATGCTCCCAGAACTGGGCTAAGTCTCAAAGATATAATGGTAAGTTAAGGGGGCGACTGCTTCTAAATAGAATCAGTCTGAAAAAAAAAGACAGACCAATAGAAAAACAATTAGGGTGGATTTGATAAAATATTCACATGGGGCAAATATTGGATTTTTAATACATATTTGTTGAATCAATAATTAAATGTAATTATGTTAATGATAAATTTCCATGTGATCAACATGTAATTAAGGCAAAGAAGACAAAAAGAGCATAGAGGAAATGGAATTTATGCAGAAGCCTGGGGGTGAGAATGGGAACCATACATAATGGAGAACTGCTTCTAATTTATTTGAGTGGAGGTCTAAGAGGAGAATGGAGAGGTGAGACTGCAGAGGATAATAGCTACCAAAAGCCTCAATGCTACAGAAAAGGAAACTTCACTTAGTGTGAGGACAACAGGAGATCTTGCAGTTTTGTAAACAAGGGAATGAATTGTAAATGAGATGGGAGTAAAAGGAAAGTCTAAGATCAAAGAGATCAGTGAGAAGTAACTACAGTGCTCTACTCATAATTAAGATTATCCTAAGTGCCTATTTCCCCTGGCAAATCCTGGTTTATTCCTGGGATCCTGCCATAATTATTAATGGCACTTGCTTTTACCCTAAATTATCCCAGTGGGAATTGTAAATTATATGGAAGTTTAATCAAAACTAAAATGGTGGCAATGAGGAGGGTGACAATGATCGGATTCTGAGTTTCTTAAGGCATTTGACAGAGTAGACCTTGGGTGCTTTATATGAGGGACAATATAGAAGAGGCATCAAGGATAACATTAAGAGGATACCAGAGGGAAGGAGGAGAAGAAGAAAGGAGGAGTTAGATGGAAATAAAAATGACCAAACTATGCTATATGCATGTATGAATATGTAACAATGAATCCTGTAATTATGTCTAATTATAATGCACAAATTATATATGCACACACACATATATATAAATGTGTGTATATACACATGTATGTGTATATATGTGTGTGATATATATCCATATATGTATGAAGATAATTAACTTGTACAAATAGATAAGTTGTTGATATCATTCACCAAAAGGGGAACGATAAGTGAATTAGATTTGATGCAGGGAGAGGAGATGGTCATTTCAGTTTTGAAAATGTGACTTTGAAATGCCATGTAATATTTCAGTGGAGATGTCAAGGCAGTTAATTATGTGGGTAGGAATTAGTCTTCAGTACTTCAGTGTTGCATGAGGAAGATCCATTATGATCTGCTAACACCAATTTGAGAAAAATATTCCAAATTATTTTATCAGACAAAATAGATGCCTCTGGTCTAGCTGAAGCCAAGTCCCTGAAGAGTGTAAACAAGAGAGGATGCTTTGATAGTGTAAGACACTTACCCAGAATGATACACCTACAATGCATGGACAGTATAGTCATATTTCCTGTAGAACCAGGGCAGAAGTAAATGGGCCCAGAAGTCTGTGAGAGAGCAGTAAAGAATCATGGGCCTGAAATTGAGATGTCAACCTTGGTGAGGAAATATTGAGATCAGACTTCATCTACTCTAAAGTTTCATTTGAACTGCCCCTGACTCAGGCAGACATGATCTAAGGATCCCCTAGCAGATTATTTTTCTCCCCAAAGTAAACCATAAAAAATAGCTTTCTAATTAGGCCTGTTGATTTTTGCTTGTTAGTAAGTAGCCATGTGAACTAGAGGAAAGTCACTTGTCCTCTCTATTACCTTGGCTGAGAACACAGTGTGATTGGATCATCTCTGGCATCTATGTCAGATTTAATTTAGATTTTCTGGTTTCAGGTTTATTTTATTTTGTTTTGTTTGTTTGCTTCTTCTTCTGTTAAGCAGAATGTTAACTATTTTAGAACTTGAAAGGAAATTATAGCCATGATCTTGACTGGTCTTGTTGACTTTGGCAGCAAACTGTATAAATGGGAATCATTTTTTTTTTTTTAAATTTTAGAAAATTCCAAAGTGGTTCATGAATAGAGGCAGGAATGCTTTAAATATTTTTCTTCTTCCTTTTTATATGCAGCAAACTCAGATTCAGGGTGTTTTCAAAAATAGCTAAAAAGCTGCTTAGACTATGGTTAACAAGTCGCTCTTGGGGAGAGCATTTTTCTCTTGGGGTGCTGCCTTCAATCTGATATTCATTTTGGCTCAGATCAGTTGTAAATACCAGGCCTTTTCTGTGAAATGTAACTGGTGTTTGCTCTGGGCTGATGGGATGGCCATGTGCTGTTTGCTCTGTCAGTAGCTGTATGTGGGTATCCACAGTACATTATTCAGATCAGCTCACACCCACCAGCTGTCCTTATTCCAGGTGGACTGTGGGAAATCTTTTTACTTACAGCAACAGCTGTGCCACCTGGTAGCTTAAAGAGCAATAGTTGGATGAATGAACCATTGTTACAAATTCACTTTTCATCTGGTAAAGAGTTTGCATAAACTAGCAGGACTGAAGATATTTTCAGCCTGGTCCACATTGAAATGCTATGAGCAATGAAAGCAAGGCTTTATCTGCATTATGTGAAATTGTTTGCTTATTGCCAATACCTATCATTTTAAAGCACCAAATAAAATCTAAATGGCAAGATCAAGTCTTTAAAATTTGCAGTTCTCATTGCCACATTATTTGTGCTCTATCCCCCAATACACAAACTCTGCTCTTTTATATTTTTACATTCTCACCCCATAGAGTTCTCTAAGTAATATTGTCGCTACTTTGACTATAATAATAAAACTTCCCAAGCTTAAATTTTTGCTAAAGAGGAGGTTGAATATACCACTGTTGGTTTATTATTTTCAAGTAAATAAAGTAACTCTAACCATAAACAAATATCTTAAGTGGAACTCTTGTATGTGGAGTTTTAGTGAAAAAGATTTGATGGTAAACAATATTCACTTGTGGAAAAAATGCAAAAATATAATAAAAGCAACCTTCCAAATAAGCTAGAAATCTACAAAAGAGAATGAGGTAGATTGAATAGGTTAAGTAAGTCACCACTGTGGCATTTTAAGCTGTTAATTTTTTTAGTGTGTGTTTGAATGATGGACACATGCATGAACATGTGTACACACACACACTATCCACATGAAGAGCCTAAATTTGTGGTAAGTAGGTTTTTTGCAACAGTATAGAAGGAAACACTATATACAGACCATGTATTATATTTCCGTTTCTGAAGTAATGCCATTCAAATTCACAATGTTTGTAGTCTTTCTTTCTCATTTTGTTCATATTTACCCTATAAGTCCCTTACTTTTTAAACTATTTTTTTTGTAATCTAATTATATAGATAGATACAGAGATAAGCTCTATGAAGGTAAAAGTATATCAGCTGAAACTAGTATGTATGTATATATGGATTTTTAATAAAGGCCTTTTATAACTAAAATGCTTAAGTAGCACATCACCTCTCTATGAAAGGCAGCCTGACCTGTAAATATAGTATCATTTTAATAAAAAATGCATTTGATTAATGTTTGTGGACAGTTTTTGTCTATAGTATTTGGCAGTATGGCAGCATAAGGTTATACCTTTTGTTAATAAACATAGTTATTCAATAAAAGGTTGATATTTGTCTTAAAATGAAATCTCTATTAAAATCTCTTTTAGTATATCTGTATGTACTTCAGCTTAAAATAAATGTCCAACTTGACTATTAAATGTACATTTAAGACAAAACTCAGAGTTATATTAAAGGAAAAAAGGGAGTGTACCATCCCCATAGGCATATATAAAAGACTTTCTAGAGTTGAATAAATTGAGGACCCAAGGGATTAAGGAACTTGTTTAAAGTTACATGATTCAGTGAAAAATATTCAAAAATAAAATCTTAGGGGTAGAAGGATTTCATACAACTATTTGTTTCAGTTTGTGAGATTTTTGTCCTCAAAGATGCAAAACTCAATGTGCTACTCATGTACTAAGAAAATTTCATCAAATACACTTAATAACAATGTGATACAAATCACTCAAGCAGTGAAACTAGGATTCATTTGAAGAATCAGGCTACTCAAGAATTTAGAAAAATAAAGAATTGATGGTTTTACTTCTGCTCTTAAGCAAAGATATTTCAACAGAACTATATGTTCTTAAGTAATTTAAAAATTAGGAAAATGGTATAGTCTCTCTCTATCAGAAAAGAATTATTGGTAGGCCTTTAAAAATCCTGCTAGAAATTTCCACTTATCATTTGCTAGTAAAGTAAAAAATTTTAAAAAGTTTCATTATTATAATATGCCTTGAAATGGAAGGAAGAGCGGGAAGGAAAAAGAGGAAGAAAAAGAAAAAGGAAAGAAAGAGAAAGAAAGAAAGAAAGAAAGAAAGAAAGAAAGAAAGAAAGAAAGAAAGAAAGAAAGAAAGAAAGAAAGGAAGGAAGGAAGGAAGGAAGGAAGGAAGGAAGGAAGAAAGGAGGGAGGGAGGGAGGGAGGGAGGAGGGATGAAAGAAAGAAGAAAGAGGAGGGAAGAAAAGAAGAAAGAAAAGTTGCTAGAATCAACAGTACTACTTAGTTTTCTATAACTATAACAAAATACCTGAGACTGGGTAGCTTAAGAAAAGCACTTTATTTAGCTCCCAATTTGGAGGCTAAAAGTTCAAACAGCAGGAACCAAAGACCATTAGGGCCCCCCATCCCTCACTATGGCAGATCTATGATAATTTCTTCCAAAGGTGGTACAGCCAGTGACCAAAGGGCCTCCCACTAGGCTCCACCTCCCCATCAACACCAAGCCTCCAAATGAACCCTTGGTGACACACTCAGTCCATATCCAAACCACAGCAACAAAGAAAGATACAAATTATAACTGGCACTGGGGTGAAGGGACGGATTCTGTGTGATAACTAATCTTATGAGGGGTGACACCATTCTTATTCCTTATCATGAATGAAGCTAAGGAATGCTGGCACCATTGTGAAGCTCTTCCTTTACGTCCTATCTTTTTTGCTGGTAACAGTCTCTGGTTGCATCACGTACTGCTGCTCAGATGAGTAACTTACTGCAGAAAGGTGTGAAGTGAGGAATTTCCAGCTTCATTTTATTGACTCCTCTAGCCATGAATATTTAGAGAAATGTCCTCTTGTTCTACTGATATTTGGAAAGGGTATAGGAATTTCTGCCTGGGGGTAAAATAACTTACTTGCCCCCAACCAGGAATTTATTAACTAAGCCCTGTACTAGGAATAATATATCCATGAACAAGAGTATTGTCACAGAAAATCTTTATAATCTTTAGTAATTTAAAAAACTTTCTCCTCCTGCTTCAGGACTGGCTTTACTCTTGGCAAGATAGGTAAATGTGTTTATATAGAATATGTTTTCAGATCATCAAGAAAGAACTTCAAGGGAAGAAAAATATATATATATACATATGTGCATATGTACATATGTGTTTATATTTGTATGTATGTGTATGTGTGTATAATGTATTCATACACTATTAACATAATATTCTAGTCAAAATTTTCTTCTTTCTAGCTTAAGTACTTGTAACTAATTTGAATGCAAATGATCCTGGGGGGGCAATACTGTAAAGCATTATTTGTGATTTATACTTAAGGCTAATGAGTTTCAAATACCTCCTTGAGATTAGTTCTTCACTAAAACTAGAAAAAGAAGCCATGATCATTGATTTGAGAAAAGAGTTGAGGCACAACATAGGGGAAGGATTAGGGGTAAAAATGAGAAAGAACAGAAGTGTTAAAGTCAAAATTTATGTGAGCCATAATGGAAAGATAAGAGAATGACAGGCTTCATAGTCATTCATTCATGCCTGCATGAACATAGGCTGGTCCTCTTCCTTACCTGATCCTCAGATTCTTATCTGTAAATGGGAATTTGAATTTTTAATAATATTTGCTTTGAAAAATTATAAGAATGAAGGTATTTGGTAGGTACATGATATACATCAGTTTCACTTCCCATTTCTTTTTTTCCCAAGAGTAGTCTTATATTCATCTATGAGCAGACTAGACACTATAACTAAGTAGATTTTAGGACTGAGTTAAGAAAAGCAAAGTTATTAATGCTTATAAAAACACCCTTTTTATACTTTATGAATTTCGTATTGACTTTATTCATGCTTATTGACACCACTCACAGCTCCTTTCATTAAAAATGCTTTTAGTAATTGAATATATGGGCATATAAGGAAGATTAAAGGTTCCAGGATTAGTGAAAGGTAGATAAAGAAGGCCCAAGTCAATATTCCTCCAAGTGGATCATAGGGTCATTTACTGTGCAGAGTAAAATTGTCACCTCAGAAAAGATGAATCCTAGTTAATCAAATAAAATAGATTATGATTAAATTAATTACTAAATAAATACATAAATGGACAAAAGATATTATTATGTGTAGTATAGACAGATATAGACATAGATAGTCAAGTCAGCCACTGAGATCACAATGACCTTCCCTAGGCATTATTGGTTTGGGGCATATATGGACATATTTTGTTTGTTTTCTTCTGGTTGTCCTGTGAAAAATAGAGTTTGTAAATCTAGATGTTTCAGATCACTGACTGGTATGTGAACTCACTTGTTAGAAAGATATAGAGATATCAAGAATTGTACCTCCAGTGCAAAAACATTTTCTCTATGGGGCTATCTGAGCTGTGAAAATGTGGAAATATCCCATCAGAGTGCTAATGACATATACCTGGGAGGATAAAGGTTGAAAACCCTCAGTGTTACTATGTGGAGGTGTTTAGATAATAAATTAGTGCTGATGGATCAGCAGTATCTACAGACATGCATTCTATTTTAGTTAACAGGAATTAGAGTATCTCTTGGCCCTAGAAACTATAATCCTACAGTTAATATTAAGAGTAAATACTTAAAGATAAAAGATATATCTCTCATTAAGCACATGTCTAGTTTAGATAGAAATTAGTCATCAGCATGCTGTGTTTGTTTCTTAAGAAAATAGATTTTGGGGGCTGGGGATATAGCTCAGTTGGTAGAGTGCTTGCTTATGCATGCACAGGCCCTGGGTTCAATCCCTAGCACCACAAAAAAAAAAAAAAAAAAAAAAAAAGATTTCGTATGATTATTTAAAAAAAATCACAGAGCACAGTGATATTTTTTAACCATTTAAAATTTCTGGCTAACCATTTAAAATTTCTCAGGAAAAATATTAAATAATGCAAATATAAAAATCATGTGTACATAATAAAAGTTCAAATATTTGTCAGGACTACAAAGTGAAGGTTAGGGTATGATGTTTTTAAAAGTGCATTTAACTCTGTATTTGTTGACACTTGCCTTCTCTCAAACTGCTGGCATTTGAGTTCAAGATAATCATACACTATCCCAATGATAAGGCCACAAAATTAAAATCTACTCTATCATCGCCCTTACAGATCCCCCCCATCAGGAACAAGTGCCACATCACCTGCCGGTTCGTAACCCACCTCTCTCTGACTCTGTCCTTCTGACAGTAAGTCCCCTGACCAGCTAGTTGAACAGATGCACCCAGCGCTGCTTCCTAACAATCCATGAAGCTGGGCTTTGATGGATGGCAGAAAGTGGTGCGATGGAAAAACAAAAGCCTTTTAACCTAGAGCACCACTTTGTTCTGCCCTGAACTTTAAGGTCACTCCAGCTCCTTCTAGCTGCTGTGAGGATCTTAATTTTTACTCAACCAATTTACTTGCAGCTGGCATTCTTTCCAATATTAAAAGTTCAGCTTCTCGGGTGTGGGGGATCGAGGGAGAGGGGGATGAGAAGAGCTTCTTGCAGACTAAAAACAGCAAGAACCAGTAAAATCTGGCTTGGCTCTGAAGTACAAAAAGTTATTTTCAAAGCCTATAAATTATGACATAGTGATTAACATGTAATTTAAATATATTTAAACAACAATTATATCACATTTCCAGCCCAGCTAATTGGCTTCACAGATGTTCCCTTGGAGCTACATTGCCCTTCCAGGGGGAAATGAATGAGGTGCTTTTTATCATGGAAAACAGATAAAAAAGCAAACTGAAAAAATGGAAACAGAAGCATAAAAAGCAGCCAGTAACCCTAAAAACAATGAATGCTGAGGGGCTTTGCTTAGCATTTTTCCATTTTAATGCGGAAAACGGGGAAAAGCATGAAGAAGACACTCTATCCCTGTGATACTATTTGGCAGGCTGTCCAGAGATGGAGTTGGCAGGCTGCTGACGGAGACACTTGTCAAAGCAGAGACAGCGGGTGCATTCTAATAGGGCACAGCCTTGCCTCCTGACTTAGAGCAGACTAACCATGAGAGGTTCAGTTATTTTTAATACAGCACCTTTATAATCGAAGGCATTTTGATCCGGGTAATGAAGATAGACAATGAACTGTTTCCTGATGAAGAATGGCTTGTGAGTTAGTCCTTCAATCATTTATCTCTCAGGTTTTATGAAATGCAAAGTGTGCAATCAATGCTAGTTCCTCAGATGAAATTTAAGTTGAATACCCAGTACAGCAAATCTTGCAAGACGAGAGATCAAAGGTTCAAAGAAACAATTGTACTTACTCAGGTTTTGGCATGCCTAGCCTTTTAACATTTAATCTAAGAATTGAAATAAATTCACTCCAGTCTCATTTCATTCTTGTTTTTTTTTTTTTTCTAACAGTCTAAAGGTAATATCTGATAATACAGTATAAATCCCAAAAGACCAATGGCCATGTTTCTTCCAGTACATCCTGCTATCTCCAGCATCTACCACAGTGCCTTTGCTTTTATTGTTGAGATTTAATACATATCTGGTAAATACTTATTAGTTAATCAGTACTCGATGAGGAGGGAAAGGCCAGGGTTTTTAATATGGTCAAGTTCGATAGGCAGTTGTCATAGTTCTTGTATCATCCCTTTATTTTACAAATATTTGGACTATTGAAATTTTCTTTCTCAAATTTTATGAAGGAATATATTTTTGTCTTTCTAAAAGATAGTAAAGTATGCCTGTATTTAAGATAATGAAAGAACAGCTAATCATTTAAAAATGACTTTAATGAGTGGCTTGGGCATATTGATGCTTGACTTTAAAAATTCAGTTTAGCTGATGTGAATATTTATATGTGTATATTATTTACATATATATACTAGTGTAGAGCTTACAGAATTTGTTTTATTTAAACTGATTAGTTTGTAATCCATGAGAACAAAGTAGAGAGACCAAGAATGAAAACTAAAGTCTGAGATGTTTCACTATTGACCATATTCACAGTTCTTGTACTTGGGACTGAGGCCCACATTTCTAACAGAACATAAAACAATCTACTTAAAGTATCATATCACTTGCAAACATTGCATATTAAATATGTGTCTAGAAGTAACCTAACTTTCCATTGACTAATGCATGGATAAAGAAAGTGTGGTGCATATACGTAATGGGATACTCTTTGGCCATGAGAAAGGATGAAATACTAGCATTGGTGACAACATGGATGGAGCTGGAGATTTATGTTGAGTGAAATAAGCCAGGCACAGAAAGACAATGCATGATCTCATTCATATGTGCAATCTAGGATAGTTTATCTATACAAGTTGAAGTAGAATGGTGGTTACCAAAGGTTGGAGAGGAGGGACAGGGAGAGATTGATCGCTGGGTACCACATTACAGTTACAAGGAAGAACTGGTGTGCTGTTGTGCACCAGGGACACACCAGTAACAATTATGTTCTGTACATTCCAAGAAACTAGATGGAAAGATCTGGAATGCTTTCACCTTAAAGAAATGATAAATGTTTAGGATAGGTGTGTTTAACCTAATTTAAACATTATGCAATGTGCGTCTGTATCAAAACATTACATGGTATCCCACTAATAGGTATGATTTCTGTGGTTTTATATATCCATTAAAAATGAATTTTGAAAAATCCTTCAAAAATAAAATACACTGATAACTTTCCATGCCATAATCTTCAAGGTCTAGCTAACTAAGTTATAAGAGAAGAAAATTGGTATATATATCTTTATGATATCATACTTGTTGTGGTAATGAAATGTAAACATACTCTAGGAGTTCCAGACTTTCCTTTGGATTAATCCAGGAGACTAAATTAGTTAAGGGAGATTGTATTGTTCAGTTGTTATTGATTTACATTAAATAATTAACCTCCATGGGGCCGTATTCTTCTTAGTTTATTTTCTGAATCTCTAAATTGTGTGACTATCGACCTGAGATAATATTTAGCTGTTTCACATGAACAGTGTAGGTGTCTTGCCATGTTTGAGTCATCTCTGTTTGCATAAAGTCGAAATTCAGATAATGCAATCTTAAGATGAGGTAGTTTTGTCTGTATTATTCATTTTCCCTGGTGCCTAGAAAAGTAGAAAAGTGTTGGCACATAGGCAGCAGGTTCTCAAGAAATGTTTAATGATGAGTGAAAATATTAAGGAACACAATTGAGAGACACACAACCCCTTCATTTACCCTAAGGAACAGTCTTCTTAATAATTTATAACATTCTATATCCATTTTCACTTAGCCCATAGGATAGACTATTAAGCTATAAAAATATAAACATCCTTCAGTCTTTTAACTGAAATCTGGTTTTGACAGATTCCAAATACGTAAAAGGAATGTAAAGCACATTTCCAGGAAGGGAATTGATTTTTTAAATTTCCTGCTGTTTCTTAACTAAAAATGAAGTGAGACCAAAGATAAAATAGTGTGTACCTTTTTATAAAGAGAGGCTCAGAAGTTCATTGCTGACATCCATTGCTGAAGTGGCGAAAATTAAATGTAACTTAATAACAAATTATTTCAGCATATTTTAATCTACTTTATCACCTTCTAAATGCATTTTTTGTTGTTTCCTAAGAGGAAAGCTAATGCTATGATTTGAGGCCATTTCAGTCATTTAACATGTAAAGAAAGAAACTGTACCTCATTTATAAGTATAGTAATTGTTGATTGCTTTCTTCCTTTCTTCTAGGGTTAATTAGAAGAATGCTTACTATTAACTTACATTTTCAAACCATTGAAAAATTTATTTTCCCATATAACTTTCCTTTTCAGAAATGAAATTAAAATATTTAATTTCCTCAAAACATAAACTCATTTGCAGAATGCATATAGTTTTAATATTTAGGGAAATTCACTGTTGTGCATGTTTTCACTTTAGTTCATACGACTCATGTGCCTTTTTGTTTTCTTTTCTTTTTTAATTTTTCATTCATAATGCCTCTTATTATATCCATCATTCCATTTTTCTTTCCTATTAGAGTGAAATTGTACACAGCCCTCCTCCTGCCTACACTCCCATGTCAGGAGTAAGTATTTCATGATCAACCTTCACCTCAGGATTTTGGGTCTTTGCTTACCATGTTTCTTCTCTCTCATCTCCCCATAATTTCCTCATTTTGCCTTGCCAACAGTGAGCTAAGAACTTGTAGACCATGAAGCTGCCTTTGTAGGTGTCTTTATCTCAGTAGATAATCCAAAGCTGAGCTATCATGCATCATCAGTAGCTTCAACTTTCATCTGAAGAATTTCCCTGGGCTCATAAATTATGCTTCTAGGTGAGGAGGTTATCTTTACTGCCATGATTATAGGTCATGTGCTAAAAAGGCAGAATCTCAGTGATGGTTCTCAAGATTTAGACTAGAGACTCAGACATAGTAACCACAGAATAAAAAGCAGTAAGGAAATGTCACCATTAACAATGTATTACCGTATTTCTGCTCTTTAAGTCATCTGTTATGAAAATTCACTTTGCATTTTGATACCAAAAATAGGCAATTGTGAGCAAACAACATCAAATACTTTCTATTTGAACACTTTAGCTGGTTAGTAAAATTTAAAAATGAATTTTCAAATTATTTTCTCATGCTTTTTCTTTCAAGGGAAATTGGAATTATAACTGTTTCTAGTCTGTAATTCAAATTCATTAGCCACTAAGGAGAACAAAAGGTAGTATATACTATGACTTTCCTTTGAAAGACAAGCTTTGATATCTTTCTGGTTAGTAGCACTCATGTTTTACTACCATTCCTAACCACAACTTCTCTCCAAATGTGCTTCTACTATTAACAGAACCAGTTTGTATACCGGGATGGGGGTTTTGCTGCAGAACAAGGAGTATCAGTGCCCTATAGGGCCACGACCAGCACAATCCCAGAAGCTCCAGTTGCTCAGGGTGCTGCCGCTGAGATTTTCGACGACTCCTGTTGTAATGGCACCCTACGCAAGCCTGTGCAACCCCACGTCCAAGAGGACAGTAGCACCCAGAGGTACAGTGCTGACCCCACAGCATTCGCCCCAGAACGGAGCCCACGAGGAGAACTGGATGAAGAAGGTTACATGACACCTATGAGAGACAAACCCAAACAAGGTACAGACCAAACATTCAGGAATGATTACCACCCCTGTTCTCTTCCATCCAAAGTTTCAATGTACTCATGGAAATTGCTGGACAGCTGAACTGTGTGACATTTGTAACCCGAAACAGACCAAGGCTGCTGTCTCTGCTGGTATAGTTCCTGAATCAGCAGCATACACATTACCTAGGTGCTCCTACTTAGAAATCAGAATTTCAGCCCCTACCCGAATAGGATCTTCAGGGGATCTGTGTACACAAGCAAGCTTAAGAAGCCCTAACCTTTGCTGGAATATATGAATTAGGTAGCATATCACAACTGGAGAACCGTTATTGTGATGGACTTAAGGAGAGCGGAAAGACTGATGTTGGCACAAGTGTCTGAAACTTTTGATGGCACCAGTAAAAACGTGGTTGTTTCACTAAAATGATGTAATTTAAGTAACATAGTTTATTTTAGGAAATTATGGTCTCTTGTATGAAACTTATCAAAATTAAAGTTTTAACCCTATATGTGCTTACATATAGCACCAAGTCTTGAAAAGTATGATCTGTGGTTTCACGAAGCTCAGCAATGACTTTGTAAAAGTTAGTGGTAAAAATGTTAAACACCCAATCAAATGTTTCAATTTTGAGAAAAAAAAAAAAAAAAAACAAGTGCCTTTTTCCTTCTATGCTAACAGCATCACAAAACAGAGATGAAAAATTGATATTAAAAATTATGATATTGTCTCTGAGTCTTTAGTATCAATAACTGTATCTTTAAACTCTGTATGAGAGCCTCTTATGTCATTTTTATATGGGTATGTTCACATTTATAAAATATCATTTAGAAATTCCCAAAGACATAATCTAATGTACAGTTTAATGTATAGGTTTGTCCAATAGTGACACATATAGGTTGTGAAGATTTGGCAGATTTCCTGAGAGCAGAATTCTTTGGGAAGGTTGTCACCTCAACCAGAATTATTCCACCATAACTGCACAGCTGTACAAGTTTGTATCAGGACAGCAGATAAGTTGATAGTGTTGAAAAATGGTAATATAAGCTTCTAAGAGAAGAATAAGTCGGTCTATATAGATTCACTGAAGAGTATTCTCAGATTTTATCTCTGAGCACTGAGATTCAAGTAACTATAGCATTTTCTAGCCTAGTCCTCAGAGTATAGAATTTTACTATAGGTATTCCTACACTTTGAGTTAAGAATGTTCTGAAATCTGCTAAGAAAATTCAAATTCTAGCTACCTTATAAGTTCTTCATACTTTTTTTCCAAATTAAATCTTTCTACTAACTGTACAGTTCACCCTACTCCTGTAGGGGCAATAATAAATACAGTGTAATAGAACAAGAAGATTATATAAGAGGAATTGGAAGATCTGCATTCTCTATGAAACTGGAAAAAGGTTTGCACTTTCTTGCTCAAGGATTATGGTAGGAATGAAATGATAGTGTTCTGGACTTTTTGAGCTATAATTCATATACATGATGTGGGATACTCAAAACTGCCTTTTAGCTTTCACTAGTAATGCTAAACACTGAACTCTATCAAGCATGGGTCTGTTCAGGGAAAAATAATCCTGGCTTGATGGAATTTCACTTTCTGCGTGTTGAGCTAAGAATAGGGGATAGGAAGTTTGTTTTGTAATGGTAATATCTTAAATAATTCTGTCTTTTCCATATCCTGACTATGAAATAGGAATACCTTAGGCTTTTATGTGTATAGTAAAAGAGAGGACAAAGAGAAGAATTCTAGCAGATATGTGTATGTATGTCTTATTGTGCTCTATTACTGATATGGAGGTGAAACTAAGCTGGAGAAAGCAGTATTAGTTATCAGAGTTGTTTTTATTTTAGGCCAATACTTTTCCTCCAAATGGATTTATTAGATTAAACCGTACAAAATAGACACTGACTGTTTTTTACCATATAAAGTGATTATATGATTGAGACTAATGGTTTGCTCTTTTGTGACTATGATTGGACTTTGGAAATAAATGTTATAATACTTATTAAGCAACCACATATGTAACAGCAAGCAATTCAACTAGAGAGGCATGTAAGATGTCTGTCAGATTTATTTTATTAAAAAGTTGAAATTTTTCCTGAGCTGTTTCCTTTTCTAGTCACAAAAGCTTTCTTGGAGTAGCTTCAATCAAATTGTTACTGCTCTAGGTATTCTCGGCAAATCACATAGACTAAAAACACTATTCCTTCATCCATTTTTCTTAGCATGAAGTTAAGTCATGAATCCTTTGGTTTTTCAACATTTTTATAAAATTTCTGATTTCTCTACATTGAAGACTATTTAACTCAGACAGCTCACCTTTTTTTAAGATATAAACTACCAAATTTTAGAAAACGAAAGCATTTATACAACTGGCCCATATGTGGAACGGACAAATGCAATTGGGGGGAAAGAAGAACAATCTAGAGGTCAGGAATTCTGATCCTGGCTTTGCCAGTGCCCTGCTTTGTCATGAACATTTTTGGCCCACTTATTCCTTTTTTCATAGGGCAGTCGTAATCTACAAATAGTTTTCTTGAGAATTTGTGAACACCTAGATGCGGCTTTCCTGTTCTAGACAAAGAAACTAACTTGGTATGATTATTAATTTTTTACAAAAGCAGATACTAGCTGATATTTCTGTGTTCCTTCAGAATACCTGAATCCTGTGGAGGAGAACCCTTTTGTTTCTCGGCGAAAAAACGGAGACCTTCAAGCTTTGGATAATCCTGAGTATCACAATGCTTCCAGTGGCCCACCCAAGGCAGAGGATGAGTATGTGAACGAGCCTCTGTACCTCAACACCTTTGCCAACACCTTGGGGAATGCTGAGTACCTGAAGAACAACGTTCTGTCTGTGCCAGAGAAGGCCAGGAAAGCGTTTGACAACCCTGACTACTGGAACCACAGCCTGCCCCCCAGGAGCACCCTACAGCACCCAGACTACCTGCAGGAGTACAGCACAAAATATTTTTATAAACAGAATGGACGGATCCGGCCGATCGTGGCAGAGAATCCTGAATACCTCTCTGAGTTCTCGCTGAAGCCAGGCCCCATGCTGCCTCCTCCACCCTACAGACACCGGAATACTGTGGTGTAAGCTCAGCCCTGGTTCTAAGGGGGAGAGACACGCCCGCTCCAATTTCCCCACCCCCTCTCTTTCTCTGGTGGTCTTCCTTCTACTCCCAAGGCCAGTAGTTTTGACACTTCCCAGTGGAAGATATAGAGACACAATGATAATTATTCGCTTATCTAACTTGAGCATAAGAAGGAAGGACTGAAAGAGAAAGACAGGAGGAACCACACTGTTTCTTCATCTCTCTGAATGGGTTGGTTAGGAAAGTCAACAGCTGGAGAAGGACCAGAAAATAAAAGGCAATACTGCCTGCTGTCAAACTAGCTCTTTCTCTCTCTTTCCCTTTCTCCCTCCCTCCCTCCGTTCCTTCCTTCTTCCTTCCTTTCCTTTTTCTATTGCAGATGGTTGAACCACCCATACTATCTGTTCCTTCCTGTAGTAATTGATGAACATATTCAGCATCCCTGGGAATCATTAAGTTTCCATTAGAACAAAAGGATAATCATTTCAGTAACATGATACAAACTGAGATTCAGAATCTAAATATTTTCCTCAATAATTTCTATCCAGGCAAAGAAGAATGACCATCCAGTTTTCATAATTTTTAAATTTCCATTGACTTCATATACAGTAATTTTGTTTGGAAGATTTTTCTAATTTTTTCCGTCTCTTCCTCTTCTTCTTCTCCTTCTCTCACTTCTTTTTTTGCTTTGTCTTTTGTCTTTATATTGGTTACTTCCCAATGTTGGGCTCTAATTTATAATTGTAAAGATATTTTCATCAAAGCTTCTTGATATCATTTTAAAAACATTTTAATATGATGAAATGGCCACTATTTTTAAAATATAATCTTTAAAATTAGAAGGGACAGTCAAGACACTAGTTAAATGCTGCATGGAATCTAGCATTTATGTTTTGCACTATTGCATATATTCTTCCTCCATCCTTTACATTCTTCAGTATTTTCTTATCCTCCAGTTGGTAATCTTAAGAATAGAAGGAATCTAAGAGATAGTTCTATGTGGTTCAAGAAAACTACTGATACTTTCAAGGGTGGTCCAATGGGGAAATCTGTGAACTGGAAGAAACACACTGGATTGGGTATGTCTACCTGTCAGATATTCAGAAATGTAGTTTGCACTTAAGCTATAACTTTATTTGTTATTTTTCTGCACTCCATTTTGGATTTTGAATGAAGCAATATGGAAGAAACCAGCAAATTAACTAATTTAAGTACTTTTTTTTTGTTTTAAGAGCTAAGATAAAGACAGACTGAGGAAATGCCAAACGAAGCAAATTAGGATTTCTGGAACAAAATTCAGGGATTACAGTGAGAAAGTGAGCACATTAGCTCCATAGAATATCATGTTTGCTACATAGGGAAATTTGTTCAGTTTGAATATTCCATATGAAGGAATACAAGTAAAAGATTTGTTTGAATTCCATGGAATTTCTAGTATGAGACTCTATTTATATTGAATAGAAAGTATCTTTGCATAAATTGGAATAACAAGAAGAAAAACACAAATATTCATAACTTGTGGGTAGGTCCTTGGGTCAAAATTTGTAAATAAATGTGAACAGTCTTCTCATGCAATTTTTTTATTCTCCAACACATGAATCTTTTGATATTTCTGCTACTAATTCTTTTTCTTCACAAGCTGCATCCAAGATGTAGAGCCATCTGTGACTTTTCATTTTAAAAGAATATCTACTGAGTTAAGATGAGTGACAGAAATAAATGACAGTGCCTCACATTAGTAGGAAAATTGGATATATATCTCTTGTTTTCTGTTTTGCATGAAAGTAATTTATATTTTAAAAAATTACTTCTTTCTAATGTCTAAGTATTGGGAGCAAAGGAGATTCAATAACCTAAAGAAAATCAGTTAGACTAAAAATGTCTATTGATAAAGCAGAGAGAGATTAGAGGGGAAAAAATCTAAGGAAATCTGTTTCTACCTATTTTGAAAAATAAATCTGTTCATCCAAAACCTATTTATTCAACAGATATTTATTTAGAGTTTACTAAAGACACTATGTAATGTGGGGAACACAGAGATAGATAGAATATCATCCCTGACTTCAAAATTTTGCAGTCAAGATTATTTGGAATGATATTTTAATTTCTCCATGAGTTCAAAGAATCAGATTGCATAGATTATTTTGTGGGTAGTATTCATAAAATCAGATTTTATTTATTTTTTTTAGTCAAAAGTCTTCTGTGGACTCATTTGGGACATGAATGAAACATCCTTCAAGTTCCAGAAATTGACAAATAGAATAATTTCTATGTTATCCTCCTAACACTGGTCTAAGAGGAGACAGCCTCACTGGTTCATTGGCCTGTTTGGATTCCAACTTCACCATTAAAGCAATAGCCAATGATGAATGATCTTTGGTAGAATCCCTTGGAGGTGCTGGGGTTGGTCTCACTCTTAGGAGTGAGGCAAGCTGAAAGAGTGAGGTAAAGGAGGAGAGGGATTAGTGAGATTCCTTGAGTGAAGTTCACCATCACTTTCCCAGGGATGAAGAGCCAGGATGACTCAGGACCACAGCCTATCATCTGAAAACTCTTCCCCTCCATTCAGAGATGTTTCTAGGAAAAGGGCACCTCATCTCTGTACCTATGAGAATTGAATAAAAACCCCTTTTTTCTAGATAAATCTGCATCAAGTCATCACTGAAAGCACTACTTGACCTTTTCATTTACAATATTCATATGACTTTTACCATATGAACGGAAAGCAGAATCGGCTAACTTGAAGAAGGAAAAAATAATGATCTTTTTCTAACTGTAAAGGTAATAGATATATACTTAGTGTATGTAGCTTCCTTCCTCCTAAAACACAAGACTTACAGTTCATGTAATCTCCCTGTAATCATTAGATTGATGTAAGTATAATTCAAACTGACCTAAAGTGCTTTACAATAGCACTACTCCATCATTCCTTTTGAATGATTTGGCTCATATGCTTGATTTTCATTGTTTTGGGTTTTCATTTTCATTTTATATTTGTCCCCTAGGAAAACATATTTGACAGTGTATAAGAAAGAGGAACAAAAAGAAAATAAATTTTAACCCAGTACAGTGAAATCTTAAAGCTTGAAAATTGCCTTGGAATATCAGAATCCAGAGGCCAGTGGTATCAATGGAAATATGCAGAATCAATTGTGTAAATTTGAGAAAAATGAATATTAAAATTATACTGATTGCATTTTTTAAATCTTCAAATTTTGTCAATTGAACATATCTTGTAGAATCCTATTTTCAGGCATGGAAAATCCTTATAAATGGTTGTTTAAAGAATTAGTTCTTAAACAGGTGGAAACAGGTGTCTTCTAAAGCTGAATAGATCCAGAATCACAAAGCATCTGTGACACAGAGGTACTTAGATGACCTAGCAGTTGTTGGTTTTCCGAATAGTATTAGTAGAAGAATCAGATGGGAGGTTTCCTCCAGAAGCATTTTTTGACTAGCATGAAGAACAAAGCAATACTTAAACTCTATTAAAACACAAATTGAAACTAAGAAAATTAACTTCTTAGAGCGGGAAGAATGACCTAGTAGCCGTACCTTGAATTTCTTCCTGGTGTGTCAATGTCAGGGATGGATGTGGTATGAGGATTGTGCTCATCTCCAATGCCGGGGAAAGATCAGTAGAAGGGCTATAAGGCTTTGCTGCTAGTGAATTTGGAAGGACAATTAGTGCACTTTGCAAAGTGTCAAAAAGCAAAAGAAACTTAAAATCATGTAAGCCTGACAGGGAAGGATGTAAATACATTTTTTTTAGAGCTATCTAACCTTTATTTAAAAACCTGAATTATTCACCCACCTGTAGTTGTCGATTATTTAACTAGTATATGTGGTTCCTAAGGTAATAGAAAAGGGGATCATGAAAGCATGTATATAACTGAACAGAATTATGATAATGTTGTAAGATGTAGATTTAGTTAGGTTGTTATCTGATGTCAAGCAATTTTAACATTATTCATTAAATCAAACTAGAAAACTAACCACAAGGTATACTGTAACAAAATAAAATTAAGGATACTAAAAAGTAGGATGTAAAATTAAGTTTGCCATTTAAATTGTTATTTGTGGGGTTTAGCTGAGAGTAGGCATCTATGATTCCAATTTTGCAAACTCTTTAAAGCACTACAATTAATTTTTTTCTAGTTTTCTTATTCCCATATCACTTTTCAAAGGTACTAAATGTAAAGAGAATTTTATCTTTTGTTTTTCAGTTTGTTTTGCAAACACCACCTCGTAGCATTTAGCAGGTAGATAATGTTGCATGAGTCTTTAAGTAAGAAGTCTTCAAAATGAAGTAAAGAGGATGAAAATATTCTATTACCTTATGCAGAGATGAGAGAGAGAGAGAGAGAGAAAGAGAGAGAGAAGTGCTGTCATTTAGAAAGCAAACAAAATGTATTTAATCTATGACATGTCCTTTGTTTTCTCACCAAGACTTTTAACCTCCAAAACCCAACAAGGAATTAGTGAACATTTTTTCTCTGACAAATACATGTTAAACCAAACATATTAAATGACTATGTTGTCATTTTTTTTGGACTCTAGATTTTAGACTGATGAGTCAGTATAGGGAAAATGAAAAATTCAGATATAACCTTTTAGTTGTTAAAAAGTCAGATAAATCAACTTCAACTGTATACACTCTGGGCACAGCATCCCGCTGTGCCGGGGTTCATGGACTTTGGTGTGTGTCAGGTGAAGGACAGCCTGGTACCTATCGAGGCACATAAAGGCACACTAGTGTCTCCTGCTTGCTATTTGCTCAAGAACAATTAACAATGCGTGGATGTAGATAATACATAATTTTAGAAGGTCATTATCAGTAGAGACCTTATTCTCACTGTTACTACAGTGGGGCCAGCTTTTATACTTCTGGGTAGAATTCATACCTTTTTTTTTTTCTTTTCTTTTCTTTTTTTTTTTTTTTTAATTCTGGAGAAACTCCTTTCTCCGCGGTTACAAACATGAAGCTATTGTGGGCATCCTGTGGGGCCAGGAGCCCTTGGCTTTGTGTGGGTTAATTTCTTTTAACACCTTGGGTTGCTTTGTTCCATTCATTAAAAGAAAAGATTCTCTAAAATAGTAGAAATTCCAGACACTGTTTCCACTGATTTTGTAGAGGGACAAAATAATAGGATATGTCACTTTTCCAAACTGCTGCCTCATTTCATTCCTAGCCAGGTGATATTTTGGGCAAGAAGAAAAAGCTTCTAGAGTCACGTGTTGAAAAGGCTCCAAACCCCAATTTCATGGGGGCATTCACATGGAAAATACTCTTTGACAGTCAGCTTTGCAAGTATATGATTATCTTGTTAGGAATCACAGAAAATTTTATTTCTGTCTGAACTTTAGAGGAAAATAGCACCCTTACTTTTTTCCCCCTCATTGGCACAGCTGCCCCTATTGTCCTCACTTTCTACCACCCTAGTTCAAAGTGGCTCATTAGGATGCTGACCTTCTCTTAAGCCATACGGATATCTGGGGTCCCACACCCTGCTCTGCTAAATACTGATGTCGCCTTTGCCCTCATATGCCTGATTTTTCCATAAAAGATGTTACCAATTTGGACACTGTTTAAATTATTTATCAAATAAATTACTGCACAGAGAATACTTTAGGATATTAAAATCGTTTTTCCATGAAGATTAATTCTCTTACTATGTTCTCGAATTTGAGATGAATCAGCCCCAACATGCATCTCAAAACTCATATACATGCACATGTTCTTCTAGGTCTTAGATATTCTATTTCCATAAATCTATATATGTAACTGAGAAGTGGTTTTGCTAGAAAATTAACTTATTTACTTTATTCATCTTATTTTATTTCTAATTGCAAATATTTTACAGCTGCTGTAATTTTTTTTTTTCAAACAAAGAGTCTTATTGTCATATAGGTAAAGGCTTTGCAACATTGAGAACCTTCTGTGACTTTTCTTCGGACCGTTTTATTCATGGAATCAGTTTATAAGGAGTGCAGTTTCACTGTAATGGAAATCCATGTTTTCTGATAGAATGCCATTCTTTCTCTACTTTTGCTGTTTAAGGACATTTCTCTTCTAGAGCATTTCTTGCTCTAGCAAGTGTCCCTGTATCATGAGAAGTCGTTATATTCGTACAAATATACAAATATAGGAAAATAAAGTTTCCTCCCCTTAGGCAATAGTCTCACTTGTCCAAGCCACTTTGCCTTTCCTGCTATTTTTATCCCTAACGTGTATATGTTTCCCCCAGACCTATAGCCCTTTTGGAGTAAAGCAAATCAGACCTTCTATGTATTGACATAAACCTGGTTTTCAAGTATCATTTGCAGAGTTTTCAGTTAATGGAGGGGTTGTACCTTTTCCCTTAATGTGAGAGTCATTTTCCTGTATATTTCTGGATCTCTCAGGGGCTGGGAGGGGGGAGTGAGGGGACTACAACCATAGCACTCCAAGAACCCTTTTGGAATTACTACAGTAATCAACTACGAAAGTTATTTTCTAAATGTAGATATGTAAGCTGTTCTCTTAAAGTAAGGTACTTTGAAATATGTAGCATAAACTGGTACTGCTGTTAAATGGGTCGATTATTAAACTGAGCAGCTGTGTGAGGGCAGTTAACTTTGAATGCGCATCTCACTGGCTGGTGTGTCTACATCTCATACTGTGAGCACCAGGGATTGCACCGTTGCATGTTGAAAATGCATTTTCTCATGGTTTGACTAATCATTCATCTCTTTCTTGGACATGATAACAAGATGTTATAATGTAATAAAAATGAGATGAACATATCACAGGATTCATAGCACAAAACAATAAGCCACGTTAAATCTCTCAAACTCTCATCTCATGCACGCATCAAAATAGTTGACTAAGGTCAGTTTGGGCAATGAAGGGAGACACTTTACCGAAAGGCAAGTTGTGTTCATGTCCTTATTTTCTTAATTTGTAAAAGAAAAAAAGTCCTCTCTCCTGTTGAAGTATCTTCAAAGGACAGGGGTACAAAAATAACTTGCTGGTAAGCCATCAATGTTTCATTTAAATCCCAGCGTTCAAAGTTAGCTGCCTTTTTGAAATAAACAAACAAAAAATACTACTGTATGTTTGAAAATGTGAATAGTATTTTTATAGCTTGTTAAAGACATGGCTAGTTGCATTTGTAAATAAGGATAATGTTGCTTTGATTTTCTTTTGTGAACATCTTTATTTGGAACATAATTGTCTTTAGGGTTGATTTGTATATAAGTAATGGCTTGTGATTGTTTCTTTTTTGGTTGGAAGTTATCATTTTGACATGACTCGTGATTCTGTGTTCCGCACTATTGTGACGTGTCCAACCTCTGCACTCGCTTACACAATAGGATATGCCAATTGTGTGTGGTGTAATGTTATTTTAATTTTTTTCTATTTTATCTATGAAGGATTATGCACTTAACACATACTAACTTTTTTAATGTTAGGTATATTTTTAGTATAATTTCCCTTATTCTCTCCTCTCCTCCAGCCCTTCACCCTTTTCCCCTTCCCTCCCCTGATTTCTGTTGTTATTCGAGAATGAGGGAGAAACAGTATTTTAAATTTCTGTAATTAGGCTTTTCAGTTAGTTCTCAAGGATCCTCCTTTGGCTCTTGGGAAAGAATTATACCTGTTCAAGGCGATTATAGAACGCGAACTGCTTTGCCTCATTCCGTACTGATCATCCCAGCTGAACAATTTGAAAACTGTTCTGCCTTTTTGTTACATGAATCTGTCAGAAATATATTTTTAATTTAATATAAATGAAATTCAATAAAATACGAAACAAATGTTCTCTTCTGTGTCAGAAATTTGTTATAAAAAAAACCAGTTGGGGAAGAATAAGGTTTGTTCTGGATTTAATCACCTAAAGATGTGAAAATGGCTTATATTTTTTTACCATATTTATGAATCTCATTAATTATTCCTCAAACCCTTTAGTTGTTTGGACTGTGATCCATTCCATATGCTTTCACCATTCAACACATATGCCTACCAATGTGTGCAGACTACTCATCTGTGCAAACTATCCTTAATTAATAATTTTTTTTGATATAAAAAATATCCTAAAATATTTTGTAGGTTGAATATTTGAATCCAAATATTATTAATATTTTTTTCTTCTGTGTTTCAATTTTAAAAATAATGATCCTGTCAAACCTTTTGTTGTAAAAAATATCAAATGTTAGCACCATGCTTGCAGAGAGGGAGGGAGATCTTAAATAGTCAATCATTTGACTACAATTCTTTGAAATTACTATCTTTGATTATATATGGTTTCAACTGAGTCAGTGGACAAAAAACACATTTTTAATGTAATATATTGGAGTAAATTCTCTTAAACATGTTTAGTTATGGCACTTTAACTAACCTGCTAAGAACACCTCCTATTATTTGCATGGAGAAGCACACAGACTCTCCCTTAGATGTTTTGACCTTTTCATATGAAATCATTGTCATCTCAGTGTTCAGCGTGAGATATGTCAGGGTACTCTGCATTTTAAACCATTGATAGACTAAAATAGAAAAACAACTTGTGTTCCTAATTCTTTAAGGTACAATTGAGATTTCCAGTGGCACCATGCTAGTTTATCGCAATTGTAATAGTGACCAATTACACAGTCCTTTACCATATATAAAAAATACTCCACATATATTAGATCACTTTGCTTTCTATTACCCTTTTGAAATAAATGTTATTGGAAGGATCCTGGTCATCCATATAAGGAAAATAAAATGAGAAATCTAGAGTCATGCAAACATTAGTAACTGGTGTTACCTGAGAAGCTGCCTCTTCTGATAAGTAGCATTCTTTCCTCTACTTAGTTAACCACTTCTCTTTCCCTCTCAGATAAAGAGATACTCATTTTAACAGGAGTATACTTTAGACTAACACTGACCATGGGCAAGATGACCAGTAGTCTTCCTCAGTCCCTTGGCAACTGCTATTGTAATATAACTAAACATTTCACTCTACTTCCTCAAACTGTGTGGGAGCAACTTATCTACAATGGAGAATCAGATTCTTTTCATTCAAGAAAGATAAATGCAGCATAATCACAAGTAAAAAGCTTTTAAATAATGACCATGGAAAGAGCCTACTGATGAAGCATGGGTTTATAAATCTGCTTGGTAAAGGCAGATTTTATATATCAGAGAATATTGCAGATAACCCCATTTATCTCTGTCAATGTTAGTGTGTTCATTAATATTTCATATAGGTGAAACTTCACATAAAGTACCAAATTTACAAATAAGTTGGTATATCCTATGGGATTTACTATATGTTAAATTGTCCTTAGAAACTGAAACACAGCAAAGGTTATGATTCCGATTGTTTCAGTCAGTTTAGGGTTGCCATGAACAGAAGACCTGAGAAGAACAACTTAGAGGAGGAGAAGTTTATTTTGCCTTATGGTTTCAGAGGTTGAGTCCATGGTCAGCTGATTCCATAGGTCTGAACCCAAGGTGATACAGAACATCATGGTAGAAGGACATGGTATAGAAAAGCAGTTCAGAATATGACAACAAGAAAGCAGCAAGACATCTGTTCACCAGAGACAGAATATAAACCCCAAAGTCATACTCCCTGTGATTTGCTTCCTCAAATCACATTCCACCTGCCCAGTTACCACACAATTAATCCATATTAAAATGCTCACAATTTAACCATTTAATTCCTGACCATTCCTACATTGTCTCACACATAAACATATGAGGGACACTTCATATCCAAACCATAATACTGATCCAATATCACATTTCATTTAAAATAATAATTGTGGAGTAAGGGACTCAGGCAGAGACTGTGATGTATAGTAGAAGTTTAAGACTAAAATGAATGTAAAATTCAGCCTCTAGCTACTCTCTTCTGCTTTATACTCCAAGATCCTGAATTTACAATTACAATTGTTTAAGTTTACGTGTGTGTACATATATATGTGTATATATATGTTTTTATACGGAATGTATTATACAAAATATTTAAACATATTTATGTATTGCAGAACTTTATACAAAATTTCTATTTTCAAGCTCTTTCAACATAAGCCCCAAGATATATATATCAAACTGCAAGCTACTCTCATAAAACTGTAGGCTGAGCAGGTGCATAGTTAGCTAATTGTATTTCCCTCCACAGTATTATCAAGCTACATGATAAACCATGGGGAGCAAAGCCACTAGACAACCATCTTAAGATTAGAAACAGAAGACTGTCACCCAGATAGCAATTTTAAAGCTATAAACAGAACAATTCACCACAAGATAGCAATCAGGAGACTGTAAACCAAATGGTACACAGGAGACATGTGAATATTGGCATACCTGCTTTTGCAAGCTACCCATAGGTTTTTAAAAGAAAAATACCCCTCTTGAAAACTATTTGACCTATTTCTACTTCCTTATCTTTACAAGATAAGTTGGGAGTTCTACAAAATAATACAAAGATTCCTGGCTCTTTGACAAATAGGAAAACAAAGCTTTTGAGCAATCAAAACATATTCTATTAGCTACCCACTGATTCCTACTACAAAAGGCACATAGATACACAAAAGACAGAAGATCAGATCTTAACATCACCTTCCAGTTAACTTAAACATTGTATTTTTATGTCCTCTTCTTCCAGGTATCCAGGGACTTTGGTACTCATCTTGCCATTACAGTGCATGCAACTATTATGTTTGTGTGGATTTCTAGCCACCACTTCCATGACAGCATTAAAATAATAACAGATTGGTTGGATGTTTTCCATATGCTGGCTTTCTGTATGAGTTATTTCATTTAATGTTCACTATTATCCTATTAATTAATTTCTATTTTTTTCTTCTTTTCAAAAATGAGGAAAGTAGAATTTTAGAAAGATTTAAAAAGTTGATCAAAACCTAACAAAAATATGTCAGAGATATAAATTTGCTTGACATTAAAATACTTTATCCCTTAGGATTGATCGTGGTTACTTTACAATATCAATAATGATGTGGCAACTGTGCTTTACTTCAGAAATTTAAATTTAGATGTGCAAAAAATATACTTTTATATTTTTTCATAACAAAATTTAGTGTCTTCCCCAAATCTCTAGATTACCCGAGTAGAAAATATGAACTGAGCAATTAAGAATTTTTCAGAATCATACAATTAAGAATTATATTCAGACAATTGAGGGTTGTAGGGCCAATATTACTGAGGATTGACAAGGTTTTGTAGTGATGATAAATTAACCCTGGTTCATCATAGAAAAACTTATTTCTACTATGGGTCTGACACCTTCCTTCTGTGTGATACCTTAGGAGAGCAGACTACTTATTTTGGCTCATCTCTCTAAACACTACCTCCTTAATGATTACAACAGAGAAAAGAAGGTTGGCAGGTCAAAGAGGGGCTTTTCACTGCCATGACCCAGAAATCACATATCACTTCTGCTCATAATTTATTGGTTAAAATTAACCTCCTGCTACTACTCAGAATCAAAGTACAGGAGCACATGGGTATTGAATGAAAGTAAGCTTGTCTGTCAAGTGGCCGATATAGCATTATGACAATAAAGGGAAATGTGTCCTCCTTGCCCATGTCTAATATTGAAATATTCTCAGATTATTAGTAGTTTTCACTATGCTATGCTGACTTTCTTTGACATATCTGCATGCCCATCTGGTACCCAGTCATTTGGTCTAATGCACACCTTCTACTCATATGCCCTTACTGTGTCTATGGTCCTCAGTCCCTCCTGCAAACTCCTGAATTTTCTAAGAGTAAACAGCAAAATTTTCTTGTTCCCATTACTTCTAGGCTATGAAAACTTGGTTCTATGACTTGTGGCTCTTGTTACTCCCATTCCAAGGACAAGTAAAATTCTATGTGGCTACATTTCAAGATTCCAGCAGAAAACAGGGAATAGTTTGTATTTCCAAGCTTAATCTAGGGGAGGTACAGGAAAAAGTCATATGTTCATAGACACTCAATGGACTCTGTCATTTTCTTCTTCATCATAATTCTTCCTCTCCAGATCATTGATTGAAGAGTGGGTGTGATGTGGGGAAGGAATATTTTGAAGAATGGCATCAATCTAATCACCAATGTCCAAACAGTAATTTAAAAGCTAAAATTTTGCCAGTTTTCTTTTTCTAGTTCTGCTTCCCATGGATCTGAAGAGGAATTCATCATCTGTATAATAATTATGGGAGGAGGAAAATAACTCTGTACTGGGTGGTATATAAAGCATATCACAAGCATTTTTTCACTTAATGTTTTATGAATTGTAAGGTAAGAGCTACACTTTAGCATGTATTACATTCTGATGATGGTAGGGCACAATAAAATGACCCAAAAAGATGAAAGCAGAAAGTTTTATCACCTAATAATGCTGAAAGAGAGGACTGCCACACAGGGCAATGCAAGGGTTTTGCATCCAAGGTAAAGGGTATCAGCAAGCCAGAACTGTGGAGCAGCCTTTGTTTGGCAAGCTGAGGGGTCAGATGGCTAGGTTTAGAGGGTTTTCTGTGGACTGAGAAACTTGAATGATCCATAGCCCAAGGAGGAAGGGGCTGTGCCTACATCTTGGTTTGCTGGACCTCTTTCAGTTGGGGTATATGTTTTGTGACCCAGGAATGTTAGAATATTAATAGGGAAGCACTGCCCTCAAAGAAGCACTAAGAACTTCTAACCATAGTCTCAAATTGGGTCAGGACACCAGTTGTGAAATATTTTATTATGAACTATCATGATTCCTTCTTTGTGGCTAGAGTAATTAAAATTGGAAAGTATTAAGTCACTTAGATAAAATTGATACCACTGGTGATGAAAACCAATCAGGGCCAAGTTCCATTTTCCCAGATGTGATGACTGGATATCTGACAAGCGCTGAGGCAAGAGTAGAAAGCAAGTTTATTTAAACAATAGAACAGAGATAGACTTCTCCACAGGGAAGGGGCCCAAGAGCTAGATATCTAAAGAAGTGGGGGCATCCAGCCTGTTTTATACATTTTAGATTTCCTTTGCTCTAAGAGTCTCCTTCTCTCCTTATCTTGCCTCTCTCCTTTCCCCATCCTGTGTACATGATCAAAAAGTGGGTCAAAAGGTAGGGTGATCCAGGTAGGAAGGTGGCAGTCCAGGAGGTATTAATTAACAACGCCTACAACTCCCTTCAGGGAGGAACAATTCCTGGGGCAGGTTAATTTGAAGGAGGAGTGGGAAGTGTTTTGGAGATACCAGCATTTGATTTCCTCTTCTTTCCAACCTGCCCCCATTTTCCCAATTAGACCCAATTATTTATTATCTACATTGACTACCTTTTGTCCCTCAGCTTCAGTCCCCCCTCTGAGAATGCAACTCTACTGCTGTTAGAGGAAAAGTGGGTGATGGCCACTGTGGCTGCCTCTTCGCTCCTTGAGTACTATCTGCCAGGTTAGGTCAAGGTTTTGCTGACAATGTGGCTTCTGTTGGAAGCATCAGGGATGTCTCCCTTCTCCAGGGACCCTCCTCTTTGTGGCACATACATTGGTCAGCTTTCTGTTCTCCAGGGTCTCAATGATCTCCCTAATCAGGAGGTCATGTGGCCCAGAGTTGCAAAACACTTTGAGAAGTTCTCTTATTTCCTGGGTTCAAGTTTAGGGCAAGAGCCAAATATTAGCTATTTTCTTTCTTGGTCCACTTATTCTTTAACTGTAATCTTTGTGTTTTGGGCTTAAATACTGCAAGTCAGGTTCAGCAGTCTTAAAATAAGAGTACTGAATTTTAACTTTAATGTCGATGACTTTACAGTTATTTACAACTTTTATTTAATTGGGGTCTAATTAGCACTGGATGTTAATCTTATATCCTGTCTGTCCTGTAGATGAGACCTATTATCTCAAATTAATTTAGGTTGTTATATTGAAAGTTGTATTTCTGTGGGCACTAATAGGCAACAGTTAAAGTTTACAAGAAAAATACAAAATGAAATTAACAAGAGTAAAAACATATTAAGTTTGTAATAATATGTATGAACCAAAAACACAATTTCCATAATCTCAAACTTTTACTTTAAATCTTAAAGAATACCATCTTGGTAAATTGTTCTGTTAAACCTTATGCATTAAAGACTTGTATAACTCAAAGTTATGAATATAATGATATCAAGAAGTCAGTAATAGCACCACAGTTACACCAATGTTTTAATATTAACCAAGTTTAATATTTAAAGAAAAATTTAGACCCTGTAATATAAGGTAATACTCTAAAATAATAATTGTTGTTTAACCAGAATTGTACAAACCCTAATTCCTTTAAGACCAGTTACTATAAAGAATACAACTCGAAGACACAAGAAATTATCTTGATAGATAAGAGCGAATTAATGTTTTAAGAAATCTTTGTTATTCTAAAACATAGATTAAACTTTGGTTTACAACAGTACATTAATATTTGACCTTAGGGAAAACCTTGAATAGCATTAATTAATTATGTTAATTATATATTTAAAACCAACTTAGTTACACACATGTATTTTTTGAAATTTACTCTCTGCAACACTTTGCAACTTACTTAGATATTTTACTTCATCACAGAAAAGACTTTCTCATCCAGAAAGTTTTCTTTTCCTTCTACTTTCCATATTAAAATATATTTCCATACCTAGAACCTTCTTGTATCTCTCCTGGTTGTTAACCCCTTTTTAAATTCACACTCTGAAACAACCCTTATAAATTTCTGAATTTAGACAAATTATTCCAATTTAATAAGAAGAAATACTTTTATGTTTTTATGGTACTTTAACTGAAACCTAACTGAAACCTCTTATACTCTTTGCATATAAATTACAACTGTTAGAACTTTAACTCTTAGTAATCTTGCTTCAGGAAAGACAAAGACATAGAACAATTTTAAACCTTTTTCATTTGCCCAGTTATGAAAACACATATAATGTTATTTCATGGAATTTTAAGTTAAGAATACTTGATTTTATATTTAGCAGTTGAGGTTTTAGCATTTTAACTTTCTAAATTAATCAGATGTTTCTAACAAACACATTTATGAAGATTTGTCCCCTTGATGTTGACTCTAATTTACTCATTTGTAACTGTAAAATAACAAAATATCAGACAAGTGTAGTTAACAGTGTTAGCCATCTCTTCCTTGTTGAAAAAAAATCCTAGAAAGAATGGATATTACATTCTATACATTTTATAGAAACCAACATCCTGTAAATTGCCTGAACACCTAGAAAAACTTGTGATATAGTAATTTAAAAAAATCTTTATTCTCGTCTTTTTTCTAATTGAACCCCTTTTTTGCATCTCTTGAATTAAAGGTATTTGGATCCACTCTGCTTTTAAGTTTAACTTAAGATTGCTCATTTATCTATATGCCAATTTTAATACCATGTACATTATATATGGACACAAGCTCATATTGAGACTTAACAACATATTAGGTGTTTACACATACACAAAACAATTAAGAAACAAAGACCTTGTAGCTGTTTGTAGGTAGATCTCCACTGTAATGCTACACATGTTTATTAAAGCCTCTATTAGATTTATTTCCAACATCAACATGTCTACATCCTACTTAGGATCCTATAGGAGGAAATTTCCCCAATGTATTTGAAAGCTAACCCTTGAAAATTTACCTCTTAACAATGACAAAGTGTAAAATCTCTATAGTTCGATAAAATAACATAGATTAGAAAAACATATTAACCTAGGAATGCAGGATGAAAATGTGAATTTGCCATAAAACTATGAACTCAAAAATGTAGAATTAAAATAGAAAAAAAGAAAAATAAGAGTTTAAAAAAAAATGACATAGCCATTAATTACTCTAAGAAAGCAGCATACAGTTCACTCTTTGCTTCAGATTAGAGTCAGTTCAGATATTGAGAGAATAAGAGAGAGTCCTGAAGTACTTAGGTAAAGATTCTCAAGGTAAAGAAGAATTGACCATTTCATCTTCTCTCCCTGTGTTGCAGCCAGCCCTTTAGGTCTCACAAGAGGCCGGGATTTAATAGTGATAAAATAACACTTTTTTTTATTAGGTCCCAAGTTGATTCCCCGCGGTTACTGCAAGTCCACCAGGCCTCTGCAATTACATTTCACTACAAGCCTTGGTGAGACAGATATCTGGCAGAAACAAGTGAGGCTTCAGTTTTGAACAGAGAGCATTTTAACTATTTTTTCACTTCCCCAGTTGTAGTCAAGCCAGGTTTGGATGCGGAAAATTATGAGACATCATCTCCCATTACTTTTGAGGACAAGGCTCCCTTCTCTGAACAACATGAACATGAACCATGAACAGAGCAAAAGACAAAAGGATCCATGAGTACCTGCACTGAGGAGCTGTCTCTCTGACTAAGGGACATCTCCCTGATACTGGAGCCTCTAGCATTAACAGTTTATACCCCTCCCTCCATGTATGACCTCTGGATTTAACTGCTGCCTTACCGGTTTGGTATGACCCATGTGCCTTTTCATGGGTGACCTTGAAAAAGAAGCAAGCCTCAGGATTATCCACCTTTACTGTGTGACTGGTGATTCCCTGAGAGAACAGGAGACCCTGTTTGAAATGAATCTTGATCTGTCTGTGTTGAGCTGCCCATTAATTAATGAACTTTGGGTAGGAGAAATTTGACCTCACTCAGAATGGGGATCATAGCTGAGTCTAATTTACATTTTGGCACAATTTGGATTTTTTAAACAAGGTAGGAATGTCAGACTATTTCCTTCCCTTTTACAGAACAAGCTGAGCTGTAGAATGGTATTAAAATTTATATTTCCCCCTGACGGTAATGATTCTCTATTAGATACAGAGTTGGTATTAAGACCATGCTTGGTGGCAGTAGAACACTAGGGGTAAAAGCTGGAAGAAAAAGTTTATGCTCACTGTGGACCAAAAGAATCTTCAGAGGGTTATGGATATAAATGGTATAAACATCCCTTTTTGTAGTCAAAGAAGCTAGCAAGTCACGGAGGAAAAACAATAGGGAGAATTTCTGAGGGCTTGTAAAGACTGTGTACAAAGGGAACCCAGGCAATTTCTAAGAACCATTCTATGCCCGCCTCTCAACCCTAGAGTCTGAACAGCCCTGATCTGTGAGGGGAGGAGAGTGCTCTGGAGGGATGAGTAGGAGAGTGCAGGATGGTCCATCAGGAAGCAAATGTTATTGACCCTTTTGCTCAATGCAGTTTATTGGCCAATCATCATATAAACCCCACTGGGGCCATCAGGAGAGGAGTCAGGTGAAGGAATCTTTTGGGTTCACCTGGGAATGTCCCAGGTCAAAACTCCACAGTTGTTCCAACCCTTTGTCCACCTCCACAAATCCAAAGATGGACTGAGATTAGAGACACTGTATACTCACCCCAAATGTTCTCCAAGTCTGGATAGGATAGTAGGAAGTGGCTTCAGCAGAACACAGCATGCCTGTGACCCACAAAACAGATGATTTGGAATTGCCTGGGTTGGGAATCCTCTCACTGATGTCTTATAGAATGGCAACTGCACTAACTGCATTTAATTAACCAATGGATGCCATTATTGTTCTCCAGAAAGAAAGAGACAGAAAGATGCACCTCAGACAGATGTGGGATACATGTGAAAAAACTTACCTTGTTAATGATTTAGGTGGGACCTTCAAATGTGATACCCTGGCAATGAAAATTAATCAGGGCCAAGTTCCACTTCCTTAGATGTGAAGATTGAACACCCGAGAAACACCAAAGGAAGGGTAGAAAGCAAGTTTTATTTAAAGGATAGAACAGAGATAGACTTCTCCACAGAGAAGGGGTCCTAGAGCTGGATATCCAAAGAAGTGGGGGCATCCTGTCCCTTTTATCCATTTCAGATGTCCTTTGCTCTAAGGCTCTCCTTCTTCCCTTATCTTGCCTCTCTTCCTTCCCCATCTTGTGTACATGATCAAAAGGTGGGCCTAAAGGTAAGGTGATCCAGGCAGGAAGGAGCCCAGGAGGCCTTAATTAGCAACTCCTACATCTCCCTGCAGGGAGGAACAATTCCTAGGGTGTGTGTGTGGTGGTGGGGGGCAGGTAGTAGAGTGCTTTGGTGATGTCAGCATTTGATTTCCTTTCCTTTCCAACCAGCCCACATTTTCTCAATCAGAACCAATGTATTATCTACATTGACTGCCTTTTCTCCTCTGGCTCCAAAATCACAAATGTAGTCAGCCATGTGACTAGAATTATAGTCAAGGCCCATCAGGGTCTTGGCGATGCTGCCTCTTAAACAGACCTGTTCTCCTGTACACGCTTCAGTAGTCTTTCTTTCACTGTTTACTTTGGACCCTTCCTCTCAGTCTTGCACACTGTTGTTTTCATGATTAGGAAGAGAGGCCATGTGCTCAGATTCTGGGCTTTCACTTTTCCTTGCTCCTATGGCCCATACTTCCTTTCTCTTGGCTTATTCTGATTTTCAAAATATTGATTATTGGTAAGTACTTGTCCTCTGGAGTTTCAGGGATGGGAAAGGAAGTGTCTGGAGAGGAAAGAGAATAGAGGTACTTATGTTGTTTAAAATCAAATAAAAGATATTTTAAAATAAACCTTTCTATTAATAATATAAGTATTATGCTCCATTGATATTGTAATTCTGATAAAAGAGCATTTTAATATCTCTTGTGTGAGGTATAATGTCTTTATAGAGCAATTTTTAAAGCATTTTATAGTTAACAATAGGAATATAATTGCTTAACATTCAACAAAAAATGATTGGCCTCACTCCTGGTTTCTGCTGGATTCCCCCTAACCCTCAGTGAGTGATAGATGAAGGAGTGCTCACCCTAAGGCACTTCATGCTCTGATCCTCTGATGGGTCAACTTTACTATTATATGACAAATAACAAATTTGTTCTAGAGTTTTCTAATTTTATGAACTACCATGAAAATTGTATAGGTGGAAAGAATAGATAATGAAAAATATTGACATCTTTCTTTCAGAGCAGAAAAGATTTTAACATTGATCTGGATTGAACTAGAATTCTCACAAGGTTTAGTAACAGTCCTGCAAGGATTGTCAAAGAACAGATAACAAGGTACTAATCAGATGCTCTGCCCTTTCCTGCCTATTCGGATCTTTAAACTGAAGAAAGAAAATATTTGAAGATAGAGTCTGATACTGTCAACCTGGGGAATATGATAAAGCAATCTAAAGTTTCTTGGAATGAAGATGATTGGTCACCTGAAAATATGAAGTCAACTAAAATCAAATAATTTCAAATGAATTTGTATTCTTCAAGATATATGTTTTGAAACATGCTAGAGTACTTACTTTTTCTTTTTTAGTATCTTAAAAAATATTAAATTTATTTAAGAGGAGTAATTATTGATCATATTCAACATTCAATAGTGAATGATTGTTATTGTCGTCTGATTTATACATTTCAAATTCTAAGTGTCCAAGAAATCTAAATACTTGAAATATTTATTTGTTCTCTCAGCTATAGGTGTGGTCCTAGATAAGGGGCAAGAGAATAGCCTGAGGGCAAAAATCAAACATATTGAAAAGGAAGTTGTTGATTTTCCAGTTGGTAGATTCATAACAACAACAGCAAAATGTTATGGTGCCACCAGAGTCTTATACCTAAAAACTAGTACATAAAATTTCAAAACAACTTGGAGTTTAACAAATGATAAATGATCTAAAAATTGTTTCCTGGGAGGAAAAAGCTGAAAAATGGATGTAGAGCCAGAGACAAGGGCTGAGGAGGGAATTAATAATTCTTCAGGTATGACAAGCCATTGAGTGACAGTGACATCAGTGACTAAAACTTCTAATTAAATTGCCCCAAATCAAGTGACATCAAAGGGCCAAAAGAAGGAAAACAGCCACTAGGAAGATAAGTGCTTTGGATTCTTTCTGTTTGTTTTCTCTGTAGCCACCATGTTCTGGGTCTCCTGCCTGGTCTCTGGCATTATCTCTTGTATTCAGAAATCTCACCACTGTTTATATGGCTCTCTAGTTCACCTTAGTAGTGTTTTGCTGCAAAAGTTCTTAGCAAGGTCTTTGGCTTTGGGATAATAGTGCAAGTCACAAGCCCAAATGGTGAGGAGAACTTTGAAGTGAGCCTTTTAAATTCAGTAGTTCAGCAAGATTGTTACACAGATGAACCCCAGGAAGGGTCAAATGTTATACTGGAAAGGTAACAAGGCCTATGTCCATGGTCCAGGTGTTGTGGATGGAACACAGAGCTTATTTTGAGGGATTCTCACTAGCAACCTTGCTTATTGTTTTTCTAGATGGATTCATAAGACACAAAATTAGTAATATTCACAGCAAAGGTTTGTTACAGCAAAAGAAACAGGGCAGCAGGAAAAAAAATATGCATTAGAAAGTGTTCAGAGAAATCAGGTGAAAGTTTTCAAGTCCTCGCCTTTCTGTGATCCCAGAATGTGGTTTTCCTTCATGCTGGGAACAGCAAAGAAGGAAGCAAAGTGTCTCTGTCCAGGGAGGCTGCTCCAGTTTTAGGGTCCAGGGTTTACATGGAGGACCGATCATGTCAGTAGATCCTGCTATGCAACCACCCATGGCAACTGAACTTCCAATCTCAAGGGGGAAACCAGGAACATCATCAATCTTGATGATCATGTAAATTAATCCTTACAAGTCTTAACAAGTTGGTACAGCAGGCCTGATTGCTTCAGGTATACATAACAACATTCTTAATTAGTAACACAGAGAGCATTTTGTGGGCCATATCCCCACGTCCCCAGGGCTAATCAAGGGTTAATCATGATTCCAGATTCCCCAGGGGACATGCTATGATTGAGCAACCAAACCTAAAGTGCTCTTTCCTCACATCTGTGTCCATTTGTTTTGAAGAAGGCTGGAGTTGTAATCTAGTGATTACCCCACCCCACATTTGCAACCCCAGGCTTGAGGAAGAAAGTGGGAGCATCGTCATTTTCTTTTTTAAAATTAATTTTATTTTGGTACTGTGAATTGAACCCAGGGCACTCAACCACTGAACCACAATCCCAGCCCTTTTTCATATTTTTATTTACAAACAGCGCCTTGTTGAGTTGCTTAGGGCCTCACTACATTGCTGAGCCTGGCTTTGAACTCCCAATCCTCCTGCCTCAGTCTCCTGAGCCACTGGGATTACAGGTGTGCATCACTGTGCCGGGCAATCTCTTGATGTTTCAAAACTTGGAGATTCTAGCTGCGTGAGGGTAGTGAACTGGAGAAAGCTGCTATAGGGAGCTGCTTTGTTTTAAAGGGTGGGTGAGGACAGCAGGCTGAGTTTTCACTGAGCTCCTTAAAGAAAGAGACAGTGAAGTTGCCTCTTCTAGTCTTGTTGGGGATGCCAAAAAGTCAGTAGGTATAGTACAAATCCAATATTTTAGTCATCATGGGCAAATTATTTTAAAAAATTTCAGCTTTTACTGTACAAGCAATATATATCTATTGGAGAAAATGAGAAAACACAGAGAATAAAAATCTTATGAGATTGTGCCAAATGCAAAATCCTAAACCCATCCAGAGTATTTTCTAACTATCTGTTATATGTTTTATTAACTGCCTTTTCCCTTTTAAAACTTCATTAATAGTCCATACATAATCTTTTAAAGTTTATTATTTCTAATAGTTTGATATTCTATTGTGTAGAAGTATATTTTCAACAATTTTTTTTTTCTACGACTGTTTCTCAGTCTTCTCATGTACATCACATTTTCTTAGGACAAATTCCTAGATGTAAAATTTTTGGAGTCAATCAAACTATACATATTGAAGGGAATATGAAAGAATATTTCATTTATCTCAATTTATGTGTCTCTTTGGAAGATCTTTTTGGGCAACCTCAGAGTCATTTAGAACAAACCAAAAACCCACAGGGGACCAATTTCAACAGTTGAGTTTTTAGAACTCCAAGTGCAAGTGTTACTAGGAATGTTGACTTTGAGCTCTCTTCTCACAGAGACAATGTTTTGATTTCAAATGAGACCTGGGGGATTTCTCTATAAAGAGGCACTTCCTTATCTCACTTGGTGACATGCTTCCCTAGTGACACTGATGTTGATTCTTTATAAAGTTTTTTTTTTTTTTCCCCCTTGCATAAGACAAGTGAACAGGAATGGATTTTTAGGAAAAAACTGATCTGAAATCTGAGGTCAAGATGCTGTTGCACGTGAAGTTGTCTTTAAAGCATTAGCCCATTAAGCAGGAACATAGATAATGAAACCACACAAATATCTTTGCCTGATTTGCATTACCTTATACCATAAATAGTAGCTCCAGATTTGCATTCATTTTCTGTTAAGACCTTGTAATTTTCTTTTTGGGGATTTGTAATACTTGCCTTTCATATTCTTTTCATATATCTTAAAGAAACCAGTCAGTTTTGGTGCTACTGTGTTTTGGGATCCATTCTTTTATTTAATTTCTTTTTTTTTTTTTTTACATAGCACTGACAAAGACATTGTGACTGCTGCAGATCAGAGAAGACAACAGATTGCACTTTATTTTCTATTTTAAGAAGCATGAAATTTTCATAACCTCACTGTGATGACCCCCTGCACTTGGGGGTCCCTATTTTTACTTACACATTTTAAAAATGAAACTGTACAGGGGACTGGGAGTGTAGGTCAGTGACAGAGTATAGGTGAGACCCTGGGTTCAATCCCCAGAACAAAAGAAAAGAGAAAAAAGAAACTACACGGATTATGGAAATTTCTTCATTTTCTTCTATGAGAAGCAGCACTCCTTCTCCCTCTTAGAAAATCAAATCCATACAAAACATTGAAATTATAAATCTCAATGGACATTCAAAGAGATCACTGAGCTCTTCTTGGTCATTTGTGTAAACAAAAATAACCAAAATGGGAACAGACTTCAATAGATCAGCAAGTGTCTTTATTAAGCAGCTGTGGAATGGCACATTTTCAGGGTTAGAAAATGGCAACTGGTTACAAGAGGGCTATGTTTTTTAGAGGTTTTAATGAGAGTTAATCAAAGCAGAATGTTTAGTGTGACTTAATCATTAAAGACTTAGGATGTGCCAGCTGAGCAGCCAGGAAACTAGTTGTACAGGTTCAGAGTCTGAATCAGGAGAATAGCTGTGAAAGCTCAAAACCTATTGATACTGGGATGAAAGTCCAGAGCCCAGAACCCATTGTTTGCCTTCTCTACCTAGGACACATCTTTTCTCCTTGGGGGTTGTTATCCCATATCCTTCAATTTAGAAGAAGTTTCAGTTGAACTCAACAGCCTTTCAAATTACTATGTCTGCTTCTACTCCATGATCTACCCTTTTCCAATAAAGTCACTGCTGCTATTTATGTATTTATGTTTTTTATGCTGATAATTATTTTTGAATAAAATAAAAGGAACATCTGTTGAAGAATTTAAACTGAGAAACTTTCAAAGCATCTAAATCACGTGGTATTTTCTGCTAATAGTGTGTACCTGAGGGACTTTGGAACAATACCATAGGGAAGGCAATACCCTGGATAAGAGGAAATGGCCAAACTTTATTGGGACCCTTTTCTGAGAGGGCAGGAATATAAATTTGGTTTGTATAAACATAATTTTTAAAAGTTTCTTTGGAAGTACTGAATAGGTATTATTTATTCTCAGCATAGAAATGAGGAATATTAATTTTGTGACATCAGACAGTAAATGCTTGAAAAATAGTCTGAGACAATGGGAACCACTTGGACCCCAAAGTTGGTATGAAGTTTATTTTAAGCTTAAAGATATTTGAGGGTCTGGGGAGCCAGAAAGAAGCCTTCTCAGAACTTCGCTTATCTGACAAAACCAAACTTCTGAGAAATGAGGATTTGTATAAACTCCTTCATAGGGGAGACTCCCACTCCCAGGATGGATAACAGGAGAAAACCTATCATAAATCTCTTTTCTGGAGTAGTTATAAAGCTCTGGAAAATACAGAAAGAGCTCTCATACCTATATAGTACAAACAGATTCACAGACTTTCTTCCCTTTCATTGTTCTCCTAGCAAACCCATTTGTCTTTCTTCGAGAAGCCTCTTTGTTCTTTGCATAGAAGCTACAGAGCTTCCCCTATAAGTTAGGTATGTACACTTTGAAACATTTAACGAGTTGGCTACGTCTGTTCATTCTCAGGTGCATGTGCATATGAACCGGCTTTTACTCCTATCAATCTTAATTCATAGACTTAAGGCACTGAATCTAAGGGAGACATGGGTGAAAATGTTTCCCTTCCCTATAGGTCTCAAGGATTGAGTTACTAGATAAGTACCACTACTTATTTGATTATCAAAATGCAGTGTTAATGGAATAGAAATGTACAATTGGTCTTAAACTTACTGCTACTTTTAGTTCACTGTCCAAATTAGAGGAAAGGGGAAACTGCATCCTTTAACTGCAATGTTCTTTTCTAAGTGAATGTGATGGTGGCTTTATATTTTGTGTGTCTTAAATCACAGTAATTTTCATTTGTAGAGAAAAATATTAAAATTTTTCTGGGCAAAACTTGCCTTCGTTTTAATGCTATGAGTTTTGGCAAGTGAAATGACCAAAGTCTAAATGCTTGAACACCTCACATCAAACTCTCTCTATAAATGTGTAATCTGGACGCAGGTGAGCATTTTATATTTAGTGAGAAAAAGTAAAGGTCATTTAGCTCTTCGAGGCATATTTTTAAATATTCCAATATCCCTAGGTGCCAACTATTTGTTTCTTTTCTTTTTTTATAACAACCTCGATATTTTATTCACTAGCCTGAAAAGGTCATTTCCTAGAAATTTAATTCTCTTAACTGGAAATATCCATGTTTCTCATTGTTTGTTTGGAATATTATATTTGTTAAATTTCATGTAACATTCCAGAGATAGATGTATGTGCTAACTTATATAAATTCACAACTCAGAGTTGTGCGTTGGATGAAATTTATGTCTTTTGGCATACCTTAATACTTTTTTCCTGATAAACAGTGGTTTTTGATTTTTCTATCATTGAACATGGAAATTCTAAGTTGACATACAAGTACAGACCTCCATTAATTCAATACCCTGACATTTTTTTGGGATGCACAAAATCATTCCGTGCAAGATTTTACCTATTAAAGTCTCTGTGTTTTGAAAAATATTTTTTTAAAAATATAATGAGGTCAGTTTCACTCCTTAAAATGCCCTTTCACAGCTATTAAATAGTGTATTAAAATATTTGTTGGGATTATTCGTGAAGAAAAGTATAGAGAACTTAGATAAAACTTAAATATGATGGGAATCAGATCTGGTCTTTCTTTTCTGCTTCATTGATGTTGGTTTTTCCTTAGGTTTAGGGACTCTGCTCTCTGTAGGTCCATCTTCTAAGTTTCTCATTAGCCATTTCTACCTCTTTTATTTTTGTTTTGCCTTTTTCTATAGTTTGTCCCTTTGAGTCTGAATATGTACTTTTGCTGAATTTCTGACCCATCTCCTCTTGGAATCTTCTTTGACTTCCTCTTCAGTTGACTCAAGCTTTTTCTCGGACCCTCTGGTGATGGTGGTCACCGGGTAGAGTACAGTCAGAGCCTTGAGGATCTGGGCTGCCTGGAACCTTACTACTTACTACCCTCATTTCTTACTGGCACTACTTTCTGCTTCACATTTGCAGTTTAAAAATTTCTCTGGAATTAGATGCTCATTTTTGAATCTTCAGCTTGGAGGATAAATAAATGCCTTTTAATCCATATTGTGATTTATAAATTTTAACTGTGATTCATCTCAAGATTATTTTAACCTGGTTTTTTTTTTCCCCTTCAAAATAAAAATTACATTATTTGGATGGAGAAACATTATTTTAGGAAAATTATTTGAAAAGAATTTTTATTTATTTCTGATCCATTTGTCTGTCTTAATAACCATATAGATTTTGTTTCTTAATAAATTTTAGCAATTTTATGACACTCCCATGTATCTGCTCTTTTCCCCTTACTATTTCTATCATTCTCAGTAACTCTGAGAATGTATAAGAATATAGTCTGCAAAGTTTATTTCCTTTGTTTTGACGCAGAATGGCAATAAGAAGTTTTGTTCTAATTCTTGCTTAATTTCTTTGTGATATCTAGAAAGTCATTCACCCATGTTGGCCATCGTTTCTTCATTTATCAAATCTGGGAGACTGTCTAGATCACTATCTCTTAAGTTGTTTTCTCCATCAGCTGAGTTTACAAGACCAGCTCTTCTCAAACTGGTCAGAAGGTCAGATTGAGGCCTGAGTCTTAAGGTCTCATTGATGTGGCCTGTGGCCTGCACTTAGGTGCTAGACCACCTTCTTACTCACTGCCAAACATGAGCTCTCAGGGCTCCTCCTTCCTTCTGGAAGGCATTCTGCCCTCTCAAGATCCTCCTCAGCCTTCAGGTCCCAGTTCAGTGGTGGAGAGCATGAATCTGTATTTCTATAATATAAAGGTGCTAGAGATGCTGATGGTTATAGGAGTGTCCCTTGTGAGAACTGTGTGGAGTAAAAATCTAGGACTTCAGAGGATTTTGACTTGACTCTTCTTATATCAGCATAACCTCAGAACATTTACCTGTCCTTCCCAATCTTACTTGGCAATTAAATGGGGATTTTAATATCTTTTACTATTTGGGAAAGACATATATGAAAATATACATAATATTCTGTTTGTTATTCATTAATTTTCTTTCCATTTTTGTAATGAAGCTTTAGAATCATTTCCAAGGCTTGCTTTCCTGACATTCCCAGACAACTCCAGAAATTCCAACAATGGGTTGTTATGGGGTGCAACCTAAGAACAGACCGATCACCACTGAGAAGTCCAAATTTGAGAGTCTTTATTAAGCCGATCAGCTGACTGTCTCACACAAGGCCCCATAAATCGCTATTGGGAGAACGGCCCCAACCATATGGTTGGAGGACTTTTTATACCATAAATCAGTACATCAATCATAAGTGCCTGTTGCTACGAGTCAAAATTATAAACTAACATCATGGGATCTGAAATCATTAGCAGAGGGAGAAGTGGGTCAAAATCACCTTACTTAGGTACAAACTAAAGAATGGTTACTAACATCTAAACAATCACTGTTAACATCACCGTTAACATGGTACATTGTTTACGAAACTAGGAATCAAAAAGAGAACAATTTTTCATTATACAAGAATTGCCATTTCATCATTTTGTATTGCAAAACAAGTCATGCTAAGCAAGTGTTGACAGGTACAGAGGCGGGGTGTTCCCATGGGAGAAGCATTTTCTACATAACATGGAATCTCAAAGTAAAATGAAATCTGTTTAGTCATTGCCCATATAGCCTGGCCTATAACATTTCCATGAAGTCAAATATATCAGACCATGACAGGTTTCCTCGGTTTCTAGTAATTACCTCAACATAGCACTTTCTTATACACATTATTGTAATTACCTCTTTAATTGTCTATCTTCTTTGATAAACTGTCAGACACTTGAGAGCAGGGTCTTACATAATGTTGGACCCAGGACTATTTTGTTGTTAATCTTTACTGAGTGCAGGGAATCTTTATTTAATAGAGAGAAGGAACATAATCAATAGAACACTGGTTGAGTGAAAAGAGACTGATAGTTACCTACCATACAGCCTGATAGGAAATCATCTAGCAGAGTTTGGGGAACGCTGGAGTTCAACAACTATTTGTTATCCACTCACAGTAATAATGAATATATATCGTGCTCATGTTTCATGAAAAAGTTAGATTTTAAAGTTATTATTTTAAATAAAATCAATTTATTTCTATGTGTGACTTAATTTTTCACTTAGACATTACAAAATAATGTGACAGATCAATAAAATCATGCATCACATTATCAGTTCAGACACTAGTGAAGACAAGACACAGGGAGAGGTTAAAAGAGTGTTCCCCAGAACCACATTGCTTGGATTCAAATCCAGATGCAGCAATCAACTTAAAAAAGTTACTCAATTTCCCCATACTTTGTTTTGCTCCTTCTAAAGGTGGAATCATTTATAAGGTCTGTCTCATAAACCTGTCATGAGACTCAAATGAACAATGCAGAAAATATATTAAGTAGTGCCTGATACGAGCCACATAATCAATGAAAGCTAATTCCATCATAAAAATGTTCACAGGTGGATATGAAATAACTATTGGTTGGTTGAACAAAAAAACACAAAACACTTATCTTGAACAGAAACAGAAATTTAAACAGAAATTTGTTATTGAATACAAAGAAAGAACATAATGAGTAGTAGAAACACTTGAAGAGAAAACACTTGAATTGAAATTTGGTCAAGTAACTCTGATGTGGAGAAACGGGAGAAAACTTCATTTAGTACTAAGAACAGTCATGTGTCTCTTACAATGGCAGACTGTATTTTCTCTAATTAACTCCCAAAATATCTGCTCTCCTATGTGCTCTTTTGGTGTGAATTTGACAATCATTTTATTGAGAGGATCCTATGTTCCCTGCATGTGAGTCCAGGGAGTTGTGACGAGAGCAGAGTGAAGGTGTGTGCTTTCCTAAGCTAGGTCATAAATGGTGACACTGTTTTCCTCTGGTTCTCTTGGAACACTCTTCTTTGTAGGTCTGAAGTCTCAGGCCTGTATGCCATGAAAAAGCCCAGGTCACATGAATGGGCCACTTGAGACTCGCAACCTGTAAGTGCAGTAGTGGAAGTCCCTGCCCATAGATCAATTGTCTGACAAGATTCTGACTTGTGACCTGCACTGCAGATGCTTCTAGATAACAAACCTGCCTTCAGTTGTCTGGTCACGCAGTCTTTGATTCTTCCCAACTGAGACAGAGAGCACACACAGGTTATCCCTGCTGCCCACATCATAGAATATAGGAAAGTAATAAAATAGCTGTGTCATGCTCTAAATCATGGGATTATTCATTATAGCCAAAGGTGACCACAACAGTTACTGTTTATATACATTAACTTATTAAATACCCACCAAATATAAGTCTCTTAATACTATACCCAATTTTGCCAGTGGAAGTACTAAGACTTAAGGTAGTAAGGTACATTTTACAAGGATATCCAAAAAGTAAATAGCGAAGCTGGGCTGTTAACCCAGATATGTTTGAGTTAAAGGTTCATGAATTTTTATTTATTTATTTATTTATTTATTTATTTATTTATTTATTTTACTATCCAGGAGAAAATCATCTGTATGTCCTCAAGAATTCATTTTAGAAAGTAAAATCTTGGCTGGGTGTGGTGGCACATGCCTGTAATCCCAGTGGCTCAAGAGGCTGAGGCAGGAAGGATCGTGAGTACAAAGCCAGCCTCAGCAAAAGTAAGATGCTAAGCAACTCAGTGAGATCCTGTCTCTAAATAATACAAAAAATAGGACTGGGGATGTGGTTCAGTGATCGAGTGCCCCTAAGTTCAGTCCCTGGTATTCCCCTCCCCACCAAAACCACAATCTTTTTAGAGCTCTTACTTATTATGTCAGGCTGTGTCTGATTTCTCCTAGGTTCCCAGAAGATGGTAATTCTCACAATCACTCAGGATCATCAATGACAAATGCCTTTCTAAATTTAAGGATGCTAAAATGATTAATTCTGAGGTCTTTCAGTAAAGCCTGTCATATGGTTTTCTGTTTATGTCCATCAGTTCCTGACTTGGGGAGGGCAGAGCACAGCATTTACCCAGGATGAGCTGACGTGGCTGCATTCTAAATAACGTGGATAAAGAGCTGCTTGAATCTTCAGCCTCATAGTAGGGAAAATTTATGATATGTACAATAAGTATAATAAGTATCTCTATTATCTGATGTACGTGTGTGTGTGTGTATGAGAGAGAGAGAGAGTAAGAGAGAGAGAAAGACTATTCAATTATTTTTTTAAAAAGTTTATTGGTTCTTTTTAGTTAGACATGACAGTAGAATCCATTTTGACATAATTATAAAAGCCTGGGATATATCTTTTTCTAATTCAGTCCCCAGTACCTTTCCTTCCCCTCCCCCACTCCCTTATTTCTATTGTTATGTCTGCATTTAACCATAGTTATTCTTTAAAATTGATTTCCTGTGATGACTATGATGGTGAGATTCTCTGTGGTATATTCCTATACATACGTAGGAAAGTTGTGTCAGAATCATTCCACTGTCTGTTCAATTCTGAGCAGTAATATCATATAGTGAGATATAGGAATCCATGGCACTTTTCTTTCTTTCTTTCTTTTCTTTTCTTTTTTCTTTTTTCTTTTTTTTTTTTTTTGATACTGGGATTGAACTCAGGGGCACTCACCACTGAACAACATTCCCAGCCCTATTTTGTATTTTATTTACAGACAGGGTCTCACTGAGTTGCTTAGTGCCTTGTTTTTGTTGAGGCTGGCTTTGAAATTGCCATCCCCCTGCCTCAGCCTCCTGAGCCACTGGGATTACAGGTGTGCACCACCACACCTGGCCATGACATTGTTAATGTGCAATATGAAGAAAGAATGAGATGACAAAGTGATGCATTTGTTTTAGTTTTTTTGCTCAGTGTTCACCAATGCCTTCAGAGCAAAGCCTGAATTCAGTATGAATCATACCTGCACCATCAGCCTCAATTCCCAAGACTCCTTCCCCTGCTCCATATCTTACTCAATGCTTGGGACAACTGCGTCTTCCTCTGGAATTATTTATTTAGTTATATCTCTAGGTAATATGATATACTTAGGATCAAGGACCATGAATCCTGTTCATCTTTGAATTTTCAGCACCTAACTCAATGCCTAATAAAGTGGTTGCCAAGAAGTGGTAGTTGAATTACCAGGTCAGTCAAGAATCCATATCTTTTTGTGTGTATTCCTGACAATGATGATTGATTTTTGGAATAATAGCAAAGTATTCTGATCCTACATCCCCTTAAAAACATCTGTGCTTTAAGACCAAGGATCCCAGTAATTCATGATATTTAGAAGACCCTATCTAAGCCACTTCCTTCAGAGAGGATTATATGAATTCAAGGAGAAAGGGGCATCAACTGCCCAGCTTTTCTGGACCACCCCTCTCATGGGCCTGCCACACTCCTGTGGGTGGCCTCTGGAGTAGGCCCAGAGAATAGGGGTAGGGCGCTGCCTGCAGCTGCTATAATTCCATGTCAAATTCATTATCAAGTTCCAGTAACTGCCTCAACTATTCCTAAATCTATCTGTATTGCTCTTTCTCCTTTGTTAGAAGTGTAGTTCATAATCACATTAGTTTTTTGCTTGGATAGCTTCATACCCATCTGTGACCAGTATGAATCACAGACTAAATACTGGTGTACAAGAACTGGTACATAACATTTATTTATGTGTTTAATCAAACAAATATGATTTTGAACATTCATCTGACTAAGGTTGTAGGGGAAAAGAATATGGTATTACTAAGGAGCTCCTGTGGCACCACATGTTAGCTCCCAGTACCTGTAAGAATATTGCAGTTTTATGAAAACACTCCCGTCTCTCATGGCAACAGGTAAATCCAAGCATCAGGACTGTGACCCAGAACACAGACAAAGGTTTCTGAATTCCAGTCAAACTGGGTGGGCTCTGATATCCTCAAGATAAAGATCACAGTGTTCCCTTGGAGTGACAGGGGTGGGGAATCCTCACTGCAGCAGAATGGTCTTTTCAGAATGCTTGGTGTAGCTTATGGCAGCCTCTGCCAGCCCCCTGCAGGTGTGTCACTGGGCTGTGGCAGGAGCAGGTCCTTACACTTTTTACCTCTAGGGAATGTTTCCTTTTCCTCTTTTGTTTTCCTCTGAAATATTCTCTCTTTGTTTGGTGATTTCAAAATCCTTAGCATAATCTCTTCAAGGTCTCTGAATTTAGAAAACCACAAGTGAGAGGAGAGAATGTCTGGTTTTTACTTGTTAAAGTCCTCTCCTGAGGCAAATAGGTAAAAGTCGGCCTGGCTACCTTTGTGGAAAGCGAGGAGAGAAAATGTGGAAAGAAAAATTCAGCATAATATCCCAGTGATAATCTTTCCATACTTGTAATGGACCTCTTGGTTTATATTCCACACGACTGCCAGAAACCAGTTTTTAAAACTCAAATTTTCTTTACTGAGAGTTTTTTAAGGCGTCTGCAAAGCCTTATAGATAAAGTTCTAAGAAAGACAAAGAGCATTTTGGGGATCAGGGCTCCACCTTCCTTTCTTTCCAAATCTTCTCATGTTTGCACCACGGTCCACAAATCCTCCACAGCAGATATTCTGAATTACTTCTGCTGCCCAAAGGGGCTTTGCTTTCTCCTGCTTTCTAATAATGTATGTACCTCCTCTGCTCAGGACAGTTTCTCTCCTTCTGCCTTATTCTGTCTGTCAGCCAAGGAGCTTCAATGTCACTGTCTCTGGGAAGTATTTTTTGCCCTTTCTCTGCTCCTCACCTGAGCCCCAGCAGATACTTCTCTCACGCATGCCTACAGTTCTTAAAGTGGATCTTTATGTTCTGCATTATCCTTATTTATTTTCTTCTCTGACTTCCTCAGGCTCTCTTGGGATAGGAACTGTGCCCTTTTTATCTTTGAATTCTCATCTTTTAATACTAAAATATATTATGAACATAGATAAAAAAAGAGTATGAGAAATGATTCCATTAAACTAATAAAAACTGAGTTTTTGTGAAACTGTATACTTCATATCTCAGCTAAAATAATCTGATTAAGTATAAATGAGTAGAAATAATGCTTTTTTAATATTTCTGCCTATCCAGATATCAACTAATTCCCAATAAATATTTATTTTTAAATGAATTTATGATTTTAATCCGTCAAACTGAGCATAAGTCTATAATGTGTAGAACTGAAATATTGCAATTATGCTGGACACAGTTCTCTGAGTTCCATTATGCCCGTAACTCACCTTACCCTCTCTCTATTATGATCCTGCACCTAGCCAGAGGTGGCTCCACTCGAGTTGAGTCAGCACCTGACTAGGATGCAGCCATCCAGCAACTGGCCACAAACCATGAAGTGGCCAGACCTGACAGCTATGCTGGAAAATTCTGCTCTGTTTCACATTGACAGTTAATCTCATCTGATTCTCTCCAGGGAGTTTTGCAAACCACTCAGAAACTGACTTAGGAAGTCAGAGCTGAGAGTGGACTATGCTGAGTGCTTAACAGGGTAGACACTAGTTTAAGGGATAGCACCTCAGATCACTTGAGCTTCTGAGGGTTCCAGAGCTATTGCTGTGTCCTCCACACTCAGGATGACTGGCTGGGCAGTTGTACAACCTTCTCCCTGATGTTTTTTATCTTCCTAATGTCATTTAATTGAGCCTCCTGTTTATTGAGACAACCCTTTGTTCCTTGAGCTCCAGAACACCTAACAAATATTTAAATACAAAGTCTTCATTTACCAGGGCATCTCAAATATACCAGTGGTGGAACTTACAAGTATTAAATATTTGACTTAAATATTTGTCAGATGAAAAATAACACATTAGTTGGGTTGATTTTCTATAATTTGAGAACTGAGTCCTATTAGGTTGAGCTCTGGGATCTGACCACCGATGTATAACCAGGAGCTCCTCCTCTTGCTATGCATGTGACTTGACTCTTCTCTGCAGTCTAGTATAAAACAGGAACACTAGCATAGCCTCCCTCATAGGATTATTTGAAAATTGAATGAGAAAGTTCATTCAGTATGGTGCATGGCATACAGGAAAATCTCAATACATGGGTGTTACCAGAATGCTATGGTTTAATGATCAGTTTTCTTTGGGCATAATTACCTTGGAATAAAATAAACTTTATAGAGGTAGACAATAGAAGTTTACGTCACAAAAGGAAGAATAAAAACTGTAAGTCAGAAATCCTCAGTATTATCCTTCCTCTGTCACTATTTTTGCTTTCTGCTTTTGGATAGGTTAGTTAAGTTTTCAGTTCAGTGTTCACATTTATTAAATGGGACAGTCAGGGAAGGTAGTTGGGGATCAATGCTCCCCATAGTCCCTTTCAGTTTTAAAATTTCATGATTTTACATGAAAAGAACAGATTCAATTTAATTCATATTGTTACTTATTAACAAGTATGATTAAAATGTTGTTGGGGGAACAATGATTGATTCAAGTGTGATTTAGAGATTTGCTTTATTCAGGCACATAACTGCCAGGATGGTAGAGAGGCACACAGAATGAGAACCATTTATAAAATTAATTCAATCACCATTAATAACTAAATTATTCCCATGCTCAATGCTATGTTCATGGAGGGTATTTAATAAATATTAAGTGAATGACTGGTGTGATGTCTTAAATAGGTTTGATTGACCAATTAATCACAATTAAGCTACTAAAGAAATTGGATACAGCTCAGTTTTGGCAAGAAACAAGGGATATTTGCCAATTCAGTTAGCTTCTTTTTTAACTTCACAGATTTTTTTAAGACATCTCATAATTCCAGTGGACAAAAGTAACACTTTTCTTAAAGTCAGTCTAATTCTGATGGCAAGTTCTGATTATGGTTGTCAAAAGAACAGCTAAGTCCAACTGGGACTGGTGGAGAAAGAGAGGGTTCTCAGAGTGTTAGACCTGGTAAGACTCCTTTGACTATTATTCAACAGCCTACACCAGTTAGTGGTATCTGTTGGTCTAGTACCCATGATGTCTTCAGGTCCTTGACTCCATAATTTTTGCTCATGCTTGAGGAAGGAGGCTCTTTGAAAACTAGGAAATCAGGAAGCCATTTTCCTCTGAGTTCTTGACACCTCCCAACGTAATGTTGAAATTAAGATATCAGACTCCCAGTGCACAGATCTCCCAGCCCACAGATCTCTGGTCTCTTTACTGGTCTCCAAGAATTCCTTAGAATTTTTCAAATATTTACACCAGAGGTACTAGTTCTTCATACAATCCTGAAGAAAATTTAGAATAATCCTTGCACTGAATTTATGTCTTGAAAAACAAAAGGACTGAAATTAAAAGTGACTCCTAACTTTTCACCCTGCCACGGCTCTCCCTCCTGGCAAGGTACCACCTGCTTTCCATCTGCCTAAATAAGAGAAGGAAAGTACTGGGACACAAACACACACAAATAAGCTCAAATAATTCTTCTGTCATACAAGGTGTATATCCACTGTCACCTCCTCCAGAACCTGTGGTGACATTTGTTGAGAATGTCTCAAAATTGATTTCTTCAGCTTCATATTTTCAGGATTATTTTGGACAGGAACTTTGAAAATTCATGGGGTTATTAACTCAAATTTGTGTAGTCAGATGCATCTGATTTTAATATTACAGTTAGTTCCTTTATTTACATACTAGTTTGCCAAGCATTTACACATGCTATACATAGATATCAGTTGGTCATTGTACTATGTTGAATGAGAGAATTATTAATAGCAGTACAGATACTTTTTGCAATAAGATAAATGTACAACAAAAATGCTAAATGACTTTGCAAAACCTCAAAATTATTAAGGTCCAGAAACAGGATTGGGCTTTTCAGAGTCTAGTTTAACCTCCTCTGCCTCTGCTATTCATCTTGCCTCAAGGAGTTATGGCTCACTTGCAGGAGAAATTGAATGAGCTTACCTGTCAGGATACAAGCAACTAAATTTTACTTGACTGGAGATAATAGGAAACACCATTTCTTGACACAAAGGATTCAAGAACCACACAAAGACAATCATTTGATGGACTAGGCTGTGAACTTCCTCTTCCAAAGATCCGTCTTGTCATCTCCATACTTCCTGTAGGAATTAGCTCGTTATGAGCTCCTTTCTGGTTTTGTTGTTATTTTGTTTTCTAACATCAGGAAGGTCCAAACTGTGGGAAAAAAAGCATAAGGAAAGCTCACAAACCAGTAACTGGCCGTTAGTTTAAGTCCTAAATCTTAGGCACTAAAATCATAAACCCATATGGTTTTATCCTCAGGTTAAAGCATTGTGCACGTGTGCATAGTCTTGACTTGTAGCCAAAGCTTCCCTAACGAAATATATCATGTTTGTTTTATTTTTATCATAACTCTTGTTTGTCTTTAGAAAGGACCTAAAATCTTTAAGCGTCTAAGCAGTATACTTATTTTCCAATATAAACCACATCTCCAAGCAGCTAGAAAATATATAATAATTGTACATTTTATACAATGCCTTCATTCCTTAAAATAAGATGCTTAATTATTGGCTTGAATTCTGACACCAGGTCAGATACTTATTTGGGGCTATGCACCAAGACAATCTTTGCTTCCTCTCTCTCAGCCTCCAGACCTGCTGCCATATTGCCCATAGCCTATCTTGGAATCTCCATTAAACCCTTTTGGCACATCCAATTGTCTTCCTGGAATTCCTGAAGATTGTACCAATCAATTAAAAAAAGCATACACACCCATACACATCTGAAAGGGTGTAGACATGACATTAAAAGATGCATAAATCTACATATATATGCATAACATTAAGTCAGTGGCCTGAGTGGGAATCCAGCCCCATGATGGTTTGTTTCTCTCCCATTCATCTGCTTCCTTTATTCTAGATAAAGGAAGGTGAGAATTCTTTCTGCATTGAATCCTCCGCAGAGACCCCATTCAGGTGAGTCCCTTTCAACATCTGAGAATTCAAAATGTCAGAAAAAAATATATGCAGATGGTAATTTATGTTGTGTTTATTTATTTTTTCTGTGAAAGACCAAGAGAGAGAAAGAAAATAAAGGCTACATGTGCTTTGTTCTCTATATTTTTCCCTTCACTGTTTCAGTGCCTCTGTTTTCTTATCTCAAGGGTTTTTGTACACAATCATCCTCTTAGCTTTTTGAAAGTCTAAATTAATTGGAATGTTCCGGGTAAGGAAACAGAGGATATCCTCCTCTAGTAGGACAAGAGTAATGCAGAGGGAAAAATATTTGAGGTACCGAGCAATGTTTAAAGACAAGTATCCTCAAAGGCAATTGGGGTAATCACAAAATATCAAAGGAGAATGAAGACACAAGACATTTAGATAGCTGGACAGTGACAGTATTGCCCTTGTCCAATAAAAGCACAGAAATGGGAGAACCACTGAATGTTACAGAGCCAGGTGGGTTTGCATAAAGAGCCCAGGAGGGTCGTCTGTGTAGGCTAACATTAGAGTGGTAATTCATGAATGATTTGCTGTGTAGAAGCCTCCTCAATCATTTGGAATCTTCTAGAAAGCCTCAGGTGAACTTTACCTTCAGGGAAGAAAGAAGCAGGTATGAACTTTTTCATAGACTTTTATATGTAACTGAAAATTCACATCTAATGTACTATGTAGTATCTTCTGGACTGACAAGGAACTCTATTCCTTCCAAAGAGTGTGCTTAGCACCTTGTCATCTGAATTCTTTGTTCATAAAGTCTCAGAAGCTGGCATTGATATACCCTTATCGCTTCTAGAGGGGAGAAAAATTAATGATACTTATATTTTTAAAAAAGTTCTCTAAGCGCTTCCCTCTTCTTTCCTTCCCCTTGTACATCAGAGAACACTGGGAGAGTAGAAAAATAAGCCAAAACTCTTACTGTGGCTAAGAAATTAAATCACCATTCATCAACTCTCACCCTGGAATTCTTCCAATTCCAAAATGTAACTAACATGACTGTAAAAATTCAAACTTATAACTACATAAGGTAAAATTATTTTTAAATAAATATGGTGATAAACCCTCTTAGAAAACAAAACAAAAAATTCCTCTTACTGTTGAGAGAAGAAAATTTTTCTGTTTTGTAGTAGTTTTGAGAGACACGTACCATTGTGTAATAAAACCAGATTATCATACTAATGAGCAAAAGAGCAGGAGCGACGCCTTTACTTGAATGATAAACACGCACAGTGAACCTGGACCCTTCTGTTTCTCAATATTACTTCTGATGACAAGGGTCTGTGTCCCATGAAAGAGCAGCAGGTGTTGTCCTAGACAGAGAAAAAGGCAGAGAGTATTTGGCAGGTTCTTCTTTGATCTTCTTCTCTTTACGGGCACCAAAGCTCATACCAGTGGGGGGGGGGGTGGCAGGCACTAAAGCAAGGTCCTTTAGCAGCTGAGGCTTAAGAAGTGATTTCAAGGACAGGGGGAAGCCAAAGTCTGCTTTCATTAATAAAACCTCAGGCCTCCTTTGAAAATCTCCCAATCTCCTGTTTACAGCCCACTGCACCCGATATGATCCACATCCACTCTTTTTCTTGCACCACTATCCTCGATTTATTCGTTGAACAAATAAATGATTGAACAAAGACATAATCAAATGGTAACATATTTTCTTGTGGAATGCTGAGACGATAAAAGGAAAAATAAGAAATTTCTAACTTGAATAGTCAGATTGACCACCTATGAGGAATTTATTTTTGCGATTATGAATAATTTGCCAATTAAAATTCTTAGATAAATAAGATATCATTGTCATTATTTGCTTTAGCCCAAGAGGACCCTCAACACAATATTAAACTTCACCTGAGCACTTTGATTCTGGGGGAAAAAAAGGGACAGCAATTTTCCTTCAGTTTGTATTCTGGGAAATGACTGACTGCTAAAAATCACCCTTCCCCATATAACGTAAAACTATGGTTTGAATGTGTCTGTCTCCCCCAAGTTCTTATGTTGAAATTATTAAAATCTTAACCCCAAAATTCATATGTTGAATGATATTTTGATGTGGGACCTTTGGGGAGTAATTGGGTTTGATTGGGTTTTAAGGGTGGATCATGATATCAGTGGCTTTAGAAGAAGAGAAGAGAAACTTGAATTTGTGTTTTTTTCCTCTCTCTTGCCATGTGGTGCAACACATCACCACACTAGGAAGGTTCTTACCAGATACTAGACTTCCTAGCTTCCAGAAATGTAAAAATGAGTTCCTCTTCTTATAAATTACCCAGTTTGTGTGTATTCTATCACAAACAGAAAAGGGACTTGCTGATGATCCACATTGTTGCCCATGACAAAGTCAAACAGACCCTCTAAATTCCTACTCTTTATCTCCTAAGTCATTAGCTTCACTGTTTCTTTCTACTAAAGGATCTTCACAAAATATCCTTGAACTTAACCAAATATTGGTATGGCTCTTCTCCTTTCCCAAGGCCTCTGATTTTTGGCCCATCCTTTGGCTTCAGGAAGTATGGTAGAACAAGCTTTCAATGGCCTCTCCTGAGATTTGGTTGATTGGTGGGTGGGGGAGAGTTTCTGTTCAACTGCTTGATCATGCTACCTGCTCACTCACTCCCCATGCCTGTTTTTTTCCCAATCATGCTTACTCCCCTCTACCAGAGCTTTGACGCAGTTACAGGTCTTATGGTTAACAAGATCTCCATGTTGCAGTTGTCCCTTTCATTTATTGCAACAGTCCCTTATGTGCCACAATAGTGCCCTTCCTCCATTGTCATAGATCCCTGTCTATTACAATAGTTCCCCTCCCACATTGTAATAGAATTTTTAATCAAGTCTTTCCTTATCTAAGTCTGGAGAATTTTTTTTGACAGCTACTCCTTCGTCCACCAATATTCACGCTTCATCATGTGAGCGAAACTTTCGGTGAGTTGAAATTAAACCATGTTAGTATTTCTGTGAACTTTAGCAAACATTTCAGAAAATTTAATTTACATTGATATAATTTTCCCTCAAGCATTCAAAAGCACATAGTAACAAAAACTGTATCATTTGTGGATGCCATAAAAATTGAATCAAAATCTTTTCACTCTATCTGAATGTTGAATTATTATAGGGCTACAGAACAAAGTCACATACTTTACCTGACTTAATTATCATTTCCTTTCCCATTTTATTCTTCAGCTCTCATTAAGGGGTTTTTAATCTTTCATCTAGGAAATACCCTCCTGAAATGATTACCTAAGAGGTTTTATTAATTCTCCAAAGGATATAATGTTGTTATTAAGAGGTACCTTCACCCAACATGGCACAATTATTAATACTCTTTCCCTCTGTTATTTGAATTTGATGGCACTGAGAGAGTGAATGGTGTCTCTGAAGAAATTTCACTTTGTTTTTGTAGTCATCATCATTATTTTTATATTAATTGATGTAAAGAGAACCCTATATAAAATGATTATGAAAAGATGACATGTCTGTAAGTTCATGGAAAGTAACAGTGTCTAGTAGTGGCAAAAGCATCTTGCATTGGAAAGTTCCTATCAGTTATGAGGAAGAGAGGGAAGAAAGAAAAAAATATATAGGTGTAGATATAGGAGCATAAATTATGGATTAGTGGTGACATGCTGTGGAAGACTAGAGGATCTGAAACTATAAAAATAGTGGACATCCAATATGTGTTGTATGTGAGTGTGTAGTATATGCACACAAAATGTACACACACACACGTATTTATAAATATAAAATGAAAGTATTTTCCTTTCAACTTAAAAGGTACAATCTTTTAGTATTATTATTTCTAGATGGTTTTACAAGTTTACACCTAAATAAATATTTCAACGAACCTAGTAAAACAACCACTCTCTTTCTTAGAAAACCCCAAAATCAAACTCTAGAAGCAGATTCAGCCTCTTGACTTATTATTGTACATAAAGTATTCATCAAGTTATCTGCTTTCTTCAGTAATTATGTATATAATAAACCTAGTAGCTTTGATGGTAAAGAGCATCAGCAAAAGATTAAGTAGCTAACTTTCTCTTAACTTAATCCCCAACATATTGTTTTTATTTCAAATATTATGTAAGAAAGTGAACAAAGGATAATGTAACACGCTGCAGTTTCACCTACACAAAATCAAACTGGTATGACTTGTAAGAATTTAATGTAAACACTTACTATGGCAGAAGGCATCCAGAAGGTTGAAAGGCTGGTGGTTGAGAAGATGATGAGAGCTGATATTGGGAGGCCAAGTTATCCTCCAAAGTTGGTTTCTTCGTTCTTAACATTTTTTTTCATGAATGTCTGATTTCACTGAGAATTAGGGACAGAAATTTGTATGACTTCATCCAGACGTATCCCATAAACAAGACCCCTAAGGAGATGGCACACTTGGTCTTAGGAATAAAAGCTCTGAGGAAAGAAGCATGGCCCCAATTAGTCAAACAAAATTTGTGTTAGTCGTGAGAAGAAGTATCGCACACTCTGAAGCTCTGAACCACAGGCAAGGTGGATGTCGGATCCAATCAGTGGATAGAAACAGTGCTGGTATAGGAAACAGCTCCAAACAGAAGGTGACTTTCAGAGAGCAGCTTTAGTGCATACCACTCACCTGGTAGCAGATATCAAACTGATACCACTCTGGCCCCACAGAGCCAGTGAGGAAATCAGGAGTCTTTCTTCACATGTAAAATGAAAATAAATAAATGAATGAATAAATAAATAAATAAAAGACTGTGTTTAGCTGGTGCTTTCTATGTACAGCTTTAGCATTATAGTCTTTCCTGCCAACTCTTCAAACTGTGGAAAGGACTTCTATTGATTTTTAAATGATGTCCTTTGTTCAAGGACTGAAATCTGGATTAAAACTGAGGGAATGTTAACTAAATTAGTCTTGGTAGTGGGCCACATAGATATTTCTTTTTTCTTTATCTCTATACCACTTTATTGAGATGTAATTTATGTGCAAAAATTTAGTCTTTTAGTGTATATTAAAAGAATTTTAGTAATCATATACAGTCTTATAATCAGTACAGTAATCAAGATGTAGAAAAATTTCTACCATCCTAAACTTTTCTTGTGACCCTTTTATCCCCTAACCACAAGCTGCCACGGATCCACTGTTGGTCTGTTATCATAATTTCTTTTTTAAAAGAATCTCATGTATATGGAATCATAAAGTTTGCAGTGTTTTGTCTTTCACTTTTTTCTCAGTATTTTTTCTAAATCTATCTATACTATTTCATGGATTCATATTATGTGCTTTTTATTGTAGAATAATATTGCATAATACAAATATGCAAAGCATTCAACATGTTAATTGGCATTATTTCCAGGTTTGGGCCATTATTAACAATGATATGTTGAATATTTGTGTACGTGTATTTTCTGTTTTCATTTTTCTTGGATGAAAACATAAGAGTAATATCACTGGGCTGCATCATTAACACTTGTTATTTTATGAGAAAATATCTTCCTGTAGGTTTTCTAAAATGGCTGTATAGTTCTGCATTCTCACTAGCAACTCATGATGATTCCAGTGCCTCTGCATCCTTGCAAACACTTGGCACTGTCAACCTAACTTAACTCATTCTTGTGGGTCTACAGGGTATCCTACTAGGTGTGTTTTTTAGCATGCAGTATTGATTGATTGATTGATTGATTTTTACCCATTTTTTTTAGTCCTTTTTAGTTATACATAACAATAGAATCCATTTTGACATAATTATAAAAGCATGGACTAACCTCATTCTAATTCCATCCCAATACCTCCCATTCCCCTCCCCTGCCCTCCACTCCTTGCTTCCTTTCCTCTACTGATCTTTCTGCCACTTACCCTTAGTTACTTTTTAAACTTAATTTCTTATTGCTGTACATAATGGTGAGATTCACTGTGGTATGTCCCATTGTGGTTTTAATTTCTATTCTCCTGTTAATTGATGTTATGGGTTGCAATGTGTTTTCCTCCTCTGCCAAAAAAAAAAAAAAAAAAGATATATTTTAACCCTCAGTACCTTAGAATGTGACTTTATTTGGAAATAGAGTCTATGCAGATGCAGTTCTGGTGAGGTCTTACAGGAGTAGGTTGGGTCTCCAGTCAATGACACTATTGACCTTTTCTGATGGTCCTGAATGACCATCAGAGAAAATGCTTGGTGATGATGAAGGCAAAGGTCAGTGTTACACAGTTTTGATCCCTGGAGCAGCAGCGATTGCTAACACCTGCTTAGAAGAGGCTCCTCACCACTTTCAGAGGGAGCGTGGTCCCGCCCACAGCTTGGACTTCTAGCTTTGACAACTGTGAACCACTAAATTTATTTTGTTTAAAATGATACAGTTTTTGATACTCACTTATGGCAACCCAAGGAAATTTAAACATTTAATAATGTTGAACATTTTTTCATGTGCTTTGTGACCTCTTGCACATTTTCTTTTGTGAAGTGTCTATTCCAATATTATGCCCATAATTTATTGGGTTCTTTTTCTTCTTATTATTATTAGGTTAAAAGTTGATTATATATTAGGGATACAATTCCTCTGTGAAATATATGCTTTATAAATATTTCCTTTTAGTTTGTGACTTGATATTTGGCTTCTTACTTGTTTTATGAAAAGCAAAGGATATTATATTTTGTTGAAGTTCACACTGCCATTTTTACTTGTATAGATTATACTTTTTGCCTTATTTAAGAACTCTTTCCTTTCCTAGTATCACGAAGGTTTATCCTATATTTTTCTAGAACCTTAATAGTCGTAGCTCTTATAAGACTATTATCCATTACAAGTTAATTTTTGTGTGTACAGATGAGATGAAAAGCAAGTTTTTTTTCTCATTATTGTTTTATACAAATACCCATCCTTTCCATCGTGTTGCAATACTACTTTCACTTCATTGAATTCCTTGAATTCTTTGTTGAAATAATTTATCATACAGATATCAGTCTATTTCTGGACTTTTTCTTTTGTTCTATGTCACATGAACATTGAGGAAAATTCTCTCATAATAAGATGGTATGGTATTAATATGTCCCAATCATATTGCAAATTTAGCTACAATATGATCTTTAGAGAGTATTGATAACTAAAACCTGGAAACTATGGCATGTACATCTGTACAATGTTTTTATAAATATCAACCTGTTGGGATTGGAAAATACTCTAGCAACTCAGGAAGTCTCTCAATGGTAAAATATTATTTTGAAACTTCTCTTTTTTCCTATGCTGAATGTATTCTTAAAGAGTAAAAACTTCTTTTCCTGTTTTGCCTTGCATTGCTTAGTGCAGAAAAATTACCTTCGTAAAGAAGGTGCAGAAACTAAATTACCTGAAGAGTGGGTTCCTTAGAATGTGTCTGGGAAGCCATGGATAACTCAGGCTATGGAGCCTGTAGAATGGAAAAGCAAGCAGAAAAATTGCCATCTAGAAAGCAAGAGAAGTATTTTCTGAACCTGAGAAACAAATGTAGATTGAATTTACGAGGAATCAGCAAGTCAAGTCCTGGTACGCACATGAACCATAATTTCAGTGGAGAAGTTTTAAAAGAAGGTACATGAGTTCAATCCACACAGGTGCAGGTCAGAACATTCAGATTAAGCCCTGCCACACATTCAAGTGTACACAGGCCTTCCTGAGATTGACACAAAAGTAATATGAAAAGGCTAAATTATGGAATGCTGAAAATATAGGCCATCTTTTTTCATAAGAGGGTAACTAGCATCAGTATGGAGAATTAAGAGCTACAATGGGTGTATTGGTTATCTATTGCTTTATAAAATTCACCCCTAAATTAAGCATCATAGAACAACAAACATTTATTATCTCACATAGTTTCTGAGAGTCCACAAGGTAGAAGGACCTCAGCTAAGTGTTCCTATCTGAGAACATACCATGAAGTTTCAGTTGAGAAGTAGCTACAGTTGTCTGAAGGCTTGATGGGGTCTGGAGGAATCATTTTCAGAATGGCTATTGACACAAGGGGTTTCAATACTTAGCAAATGGGCCTCTCTATAGAGTATCCTTGTAGCACAACCATTGCTTTACTCTAGAATAAGGAATCCAAGAAAGAGGAAGAGAGAATAAGAGATCAAGACAGAAGTTTTGATGTATTTTATAACCTAATCTCAGAGGTAACATGCCTGCCAATCCTGTTACAATTTATAAGGCATTGCACAAGAATATAATAACAGAAGATGAGCATTACTGGGGTCATCTTGGATGTTGGTTACAAATCAGAGAAAGATCAGTGTGAGGGAAACCAAGTCTTAAAGTCTTTTAGTTCAACATGGTAATCAAGATATTTTCTGATACTAAATCAATAGAATGATTTGAATTGAGAAGGATGAGGGAAAAGAGATACTAAGCACAAATCTGAGGTACATAATGTTAGACCCTCTCTAGATTATTAACCACAATACAGACTATAAGAAGGAAAAGCTGGAGTCCAGATTTGCATTTGTTCTGTTTCATGGGCATGAAATGTGCCTCCTGATGGATTCATCCAATAGAAATGTCTTCCTCTCAGCTTCCAGATTTCCTGAAGTTGTCATCCTGAAATATATACCTCAAATACTACTTTCTTCATGAATACTTCCATATCTCTAAAACCAAAAATTTGAGTCCCTGTAGCATTTAGCTCACTCAATTATAAAGAGTAATTAAAGATGCCCTGGATAAATCAATATGGAGATATAGTGTAGAGGTTATTGAATATAAGGGAGGAATTTGTAGTGAAATTTAATTACATTAAGGCCAAGAAATTGTATTATCCATGTCATCCAGGAGGAAAGGGGAACCTGAGGGAATATGTCGAAGCACTAGTTACTTGAAAGGAAAATGAGAGATAGGAAAAGGTAAGGTTATCTGTACATATCATGACCCAAAGGGTGTGTGTGTGTGCACATGTGTGTGCATGTGCATGTGTGTATGTGTGTGTGTTGTGAGTATGGAATAGAAATAGATGTCTAAAGGAGAGAAAGCATAGGATTCTTACATCACACAATAAAGAAGTTGAAATTGCAGAATGCTCTAAACAAATTAGAAGAATGTCAGAGTCTGCTTTGTCTTTCTTTTCAAGTTCTTTGAATAGAGTGGCAGCAACATGAGAGAAGACACACTAGTGTTGTAGTCTAACAAACTGTGGAATTCCTGTTTTGTCACTTAGTGACTATGTGGTATTAGAAAAATTAACAATAAATTTCTAAAATATTTTTTCTGAGCATTCCAAACATTGCTATAATCAACATACTTAGCTTTTGTACCTACCTATTTTTCTCAACTAACTATGACTCACAGTATTAACATCCTGCACAGGAGGATTCAATTTGACTTGGCAATATGTAAGAATAGAACTTGGATGTAATTTATAGCTAAAGCAAGACATATTGTTTACTAAGTGGGAATATCTGCTCACAAAAAAAGAAAGAAATTAACAAAACTCTCTCAATTATATTTGCATATTTTAAATGTCAAGAATAGCACTTTCCTTCCCAGATAAATGTAATAAATTTGTGTATGGAAGGAGCCTTGGATGGTTCTGGGGACCTGAACATTTATTTTCAGAGACGGTCCATGAACCCCTCACAACACTCTTCATCTGCTCCTCTATGTGATTGTGGAATTCTGATTTATATTCTAGACCTATTAAACAAATTCACAGAATTGTTTAAATTGATGCATTCCCTTCTCCATGTAAAATAAAAAAAGAACTTCCCCTGAGGAATTTGACAAGGCTATTTCTGAAATTTTAATGCTCCCATGTATTTTATAACATATGGTCATTATTAGTGCCTCAATTTCTAAATCATATAGCTGGTAATCTTACTATCCCTTGTGTTCATGGTGCTTTTTGATCTTGTATCTTTTGATTGCTTTCTGCTTTATTCCTGCTGCCTCTGAGACCAGAAGAGTCATCCCTGAAAACTAATAATGATGGAAAGAAAACTAGAAGACTTCTTACAATTATAAGTTAAGTTTTGGAGGCAATCATATTTGTTTTTAAAATCTTATTATTTTAATAGGACACACCTTGAGTTTTGAATTTAATAGAAACATTGCTTATTTAGTTATTTAATATTATTTGCATTTCTTATGAATCATAAAACCTGCACATTATTTAATGAAAACATACAGAGAATTTGTTATCCCCCTATCTACATACTTTTCTGCATACTGTGTCAAATCAGATTTTGAGAATACTAAACCATATATTCAAACTGACCTAGATCAACAATGGGCCATAATAAAAACAACACATGAGCTGTAGTCCTTCATAAAGGAGCATCAGTCCAACACCTTATATTCCAGCTTCTTGCAATGACAGAACAAATTGTGAGACCGGATACTCTGTAATGTGCTGGATACATGAACATAAACACACTGGCCTTTTCTTTGCAGTGACTAATAATTGAAATTTACTATTGGTCATCAGGCACACATTCTTTTGGTGAGGAAAAAGTTAATACCCTCTCTCACTTGCTTCTGGTTGCAGGAGAAATGGAGGTTCTCTCATTTACTTTATCACACAGAGTCCTTATATCTTAGAATCTCTTCATGCCTTTCTGTGACACAAATTGGATTTTTATATACTCCCCCCAATTCTGTTTTTACAGTAATATAAAGAAGAAAAAGAAACTAATGTATTGGTGTGAATTGGGAGGGGCATTTTTCTCCTGGCTTTCTCTTTTATTACCCATCATAAAAGTTTTTTTTTAATCCATAATTCATAACCAGGAGCAATAACATAAAAATCAATAAGCAAGGAGTTAGGGTCTTGCCAGCCATTCCAAAGAATTTAAGTCGTTTTTTTTTTTTTTTTTCACTTCTAGTTTAGAAGATGCCAGGTGAAGACTAAATCAATGCTGCTATGTGACTTTTTTGCACTATACACTGGGGTAAAAGACAGAATTATGTTTGATTTCGTTGGTACATTCTGTCGGGCAGAACTGGAAAATCCCCAAATAGGCAAATACGTTCTTCTTAATCCTAAAAGGGACTGATCTGATTATTTCTCACTTAGTTTTTAATGTAATACTGAAAAGGCATTAACTGTTGACTAATTTAGATATGATCTTCCAGGGGTATTTATAAAATCTCCCAGGTACCAATAAATTGGGTGGTTTAGAAGAGACTGCTGTGCACAGGCTTATTTTCAATGCCAGCTCTACCACTAACCAGTGTGATAAGCTCTTTGTTACTCAGTTTCCACAGCTATAAACAAAGATCATTTTCATTTCTGCCTAACATGATTAGATATTCAAAATACCCAATCTTAGTAAATTTATAGAAATTACTTCCTCTTCTCCAAAGATGACCGTGGGTAAGTTCTTTTATGTTTTTTTTTTTTTTTTTTTTTTTTTTTTCTCTCCACGTTGTGTTTTCATCATTTGGAACCAAAAGTTTCACCTAGAAATTACACATTTTGCAAGGAAAAAAATAATGCCCAAAGGAAGTTCCTAATGTATGTGAAGTTTGTAAAAGATGATACCCAAAGTGTTTTAACTACCAAATTTACTAGTGTATCTTGTCAGGTAAACAGACTTTTATTAAATTCAAATAGAATTTGCATCATTCATTTATGGAGTTTTTTCACTTCAACTGCTGATTATGTTCATCTTACTCCTGTACTGTTGTGGTGGGTCTTTTGCTTTTACAGTAAACAGTAAAATTCTTTTTCTTTTAGCCATAATAATGTAACCCTAATGTTTATATTGAGAGTCATTTTGAATATGAATGTACTATTTCCTGGTAAATCTTTTGTAAACTAAACCTCATTAGAAAAGCTGATACAGGAGTTAACAGAAACAAATATACCTTTATTTCCTCCTATTTCTCTTTTCTCTATTTCTCTCTGACCTTCTAATTCCTGTTGCCCACCCCCAGGCAAGCAAATGCTTCAGCTGTGGTGTTCCATTTAAATGTGCCCCAGGCTCATAATGCTGCCTGCATTTTCTTTTCACTATTCCTCCTTTATTAGAAATACTATTATTTTATTTATAAGATCTTAGCAGGTTGTTAGAAAAAAAAAATACCTCCAAGGAAGTCATATTAAGGTATAGATGACAATGTGAAAATTTTCCAGTGAATTGTTGTTATTATTATTCTGAGAAGATAATAATTACTACTTTTGAACACAGATGGAAAACAAGTTTATTCCACAGTTAATTAAGTTGATGGGCTGAAGGAGGGTTCGTGGCTTTTGTCATTCCCATCTCTTATTCTTCTCTCATTCTAGATCCTGAATTTGTGCAAAACAGTGTCTGTGTTATTGCAAAACTCAAGGCAGTGTGCAAAACATTAGAGTAAAAATTTAGATCATCATTGTTTAAAATATATTATGAAATATTTTATTAGCATTAGATTCTTTCTGACTTACTTTACATTAAAATTTTGAAATCCTGTACACTTTTTATATGGGTGACTGATGGGCATTCTTGTTAGAAAAGTGACAAATACCAGTCTTAATATTTCCCTCAACTGACCTATCTTTAGACAGGTGCCTTTCTGCCTCTGGACCCTTGACTTCCCTTTCTCTAGAACATTTTCTTTAGAAAACTTGCACTTGGAAATGATTCTCTGACTTTTGGGGCGTAATTAAAAAAAATAAATAAAAGCTTCTTGCCGGGCATGGTGGCACATGCTCATAAACCCAGCTACTTGGGAGGTTGAGGCAGGAGAATTGCAAGTTTAAGACCAGTGTCAGCAACTTAGTGAGACTCTTTCCCCCACCTCTTTAACCTGAGCATACAATTTTTCATTTGATAGTTGCTAAATACATTTCTTAAATAATTCCCCAATTATATAATGGGATGGTACATGGAACTATTATTTGTCAAGTGAATGTTTTAAGGCAGGATTTTTTTTTTTCCTATTTGAGAGAATATGAACTTATATCATTGTGGGGGGAAAAAAAACCCACTGATCCACTTCTCTGTCCATTTACCATCATACTCACACATCACATTTTGATTTCAATTTTGGATACCTATAGCTTTTAAAACAAAATAAAATAATCTGATTCCTTCTGGAATGCTTTTAATATGTAAAATCATAATTTGTGACTAACTTCAAGGGATTGTCATGGTCAGTCTTCGACTCTAACCTCTTAAGACTATGAACCCTTTAGTTTTTTTTTTTGTTTGTTTGTTTTTTTTGGGATTGAACCCAGGGCCTTGTGCTTGCAATGCAAGTACCCTTTAGTTTTTAATGGCATATTTTATCATCATCAAAAATTGACATATTTGTGCTATTCCTGTTTTTGATACCAACAATTGAACAGACAATTGTGTTCACATTGTATAGAGTGAAATTTTGGAAGTTTGAATTTGTTTTACAGTTGATTTTGATTCTAGTCACTGACTACTTGGATTTTTTCAGTTGGTGACTTTAATATGAACTTTCCTCCTGACATGCTCTTTATGACTAATAATACATAAATAAATAAAGGTCTGTCAATAACTAAAAAGAATTTTTTTTAAAGAATGAGTAGAATTCTTAACAACAGTCCTGTGTATTGTATATTATACCATCTGGTATCATTTTTACTCCATTGCTCAAATCTAAGGTAACTAATAATACTAGATTTAATTTGTAGTTGATATCTCAAAGCTCCATATGTAATTGTATCAAACAAAAGAAACAAATTATCAAACACTAACAGAAACAGAGTTAGACTGCGAGTTATCTTGCAAATTATATTGAGACTTAAATAATGAAAATGGTTTATGAATAATTTTCAGCCACACATTATACTTGGTGATTCAAAAGTAATTCCTAGAACTTAGCAGATTGTAATAAATTGAATGGATATATTTCTCCCCCTGGAAAAGAGAATCTTCTTACTTACATCTATAATGTGTGATAATAATTTTCTTTAAAACAAGATTAAAAAAAGTTTATCCTGATAACAGTATATATCTTCTCTTTTTCCTTGGGAGCTGAGTACTGGAACTTCTATGCCCTCAGTATAGAAATATGTGTTACATATTATACCAAAGATCTCAAACACCCTATTGTGGATGGATCCTAAATTCTTAATGATATGTGAATCTCTTTGTGAAAACTGATTCTTCCTTATAACTTCTGGCAAACTCACCCCTAAAGCACTTATAGTTGGTCTTTTCCATGGTTTCTCTTTTCCCAGGTGTTAGGGGACTAAAAGATTGCTCATGAACACCTCAGATCCCTTTTTGTTTTGCTACTTTCATGTTTAAGGGGACTTTTTAGATATGGAATTTATGAAGTTTTTTTTCATTTTGCTGAGACTTATTTCAAGCAATGTATTATTAATATGACTCCCTGAAAATAAAATCACAGTTTCCCAAGGCCAGTGTATTCTAAGGGGAAGTTAAAAGTTCAGATAAAATGCAATGGTTTTTAGAATACATTTATAAATTCTGGAATTATGGGTGAAGAAGATAGGTATTAATTGCTCTGACTAGGGAGGAAAAGCTGTGTTAGTTCTTTCAAAATACTACAAAAAAAATAAAAGTGAAATATTACAATAAAAGAAAAGTGGTTTGAGAGAAGAGCAGTTTGTAAGAGATCAGCAAAAGTAAACTGCTGTGACAGACCCACTTTAAATGACTTTTTTCTATGAATTTTGCTGGATAAATCCCATCACACAGAAGCAGCAAAGCAAATGCAAACCATTTTATGGTTCTCTTTCCTTATATCCATCAAAATCCAAATGTATTGTTCTTTTTTAATTACAGGAGATTTCAAATGTGGAGTAAATTATATATAAAATTGTTGGAATCTCCAGTAAATAGCTTCTGTACCTATCAATTTGTTGAAACATGGTGCTGTGTTTGCATTTTCAGTTGCTATAAGGGTAAAATCTAGGAGTCAGTTAACATTAATGGTCCTGGACCAAAATAATGAAGATAAGCTTGTGGGATTGCCCCTGGGTTGGGGGTGAGGGTAGAGAGTGAAAGGGTTCTGATAAAACCAAAGAGGAAAAGTGACTGACTGATTTAAATTGTGATTACTCTCTGTTATAAATTTAGCAAGCACACCCTTTTAGCAAGAAACATTATAGAATTAACATTAGAGAAAGAATGATCTTTAAATGTTCACCAAAAAACAGGCTGTGGGTTCAGAACTTGTCAGAATGATGGATACTCTGCTTCTCAGAGGCAGTTCTGTAAGTTTTCATAGCACACTTTGTTAGGAAAAAAAAAAAAAATCAAGTCCAGTCTCTTATAATAAAATAGGTAAGTAATCAAGCAAATAAACAATTTCTTATATTAGTTATATCAAGTCAACCTGAATGAATGCTATTACCCTGGTTGAAACTGGGTTTCAAGACTTTAATGGTTGTGTTTAGAAACTCTGGTCCACTAAGATGTCTTTTTAAGAATAGAGTGTAACTTTGCCCCACCACTTCAAATAACATTTTCTTAAAAAAAAAAAAAAAAAAAAAAAAAGTTGGAGGAGGAAATTGAAATATAAGAACAAAAAAGAAAGAAAAGGTTTATGGAAATCTTGACATAGTTTACTCAGGTCTTACATATCCACCTTCAGGAACTGGTTATTAAACGTGGAGGCTTTTGGGAGAGAATAAAAAGTGTACAAATCTTTGGAACTTAAACATTTAAAAACCCACAAAAATACCAGTTCACATTTAAACTTGTAGTCATAACCAATATATGATGCAAAGTAAAAAAAAAAAAAATTTCCTCAATGACTCCTGATTTCTTTTGAATAATCTTTAGTTAGTGAAAAATTGGGAGCTATGCCACTGTCCCCACACCTGTTCTTAAAGAAACCTAGATTCTTAAAAGCAGGTGTCTAAAAGAGGCAATTTTCTAAATGTTAAGAAATTAGGGTATATGTATATGAAATTTGGAGTCCCTGACTATAGAAAAAAGTAAAACGTTCACAGAGAGAATGTCTCTCTTGAGGTTTCTTAAGTTTCAACTGCTTTTTTTGATCATCTCATTTGAGATTTTTCTAGATCCTCAGAGTTCTGTCTGATTTAATACTTTGAGATGAGTTAGGAAATTGGTAAATTCTATGTGTATACATGTGTATGTATATATATTCATCCATCATTCACCTATCTGTAGAATATATAGACATGTTTTTAAAAAGATCATTGAATGCAATGAATTAAAGCCATTTTTTTATTTTTATGGGATATCTTAGGCATCAAGGAAATCATATTTGAGATATTATTTGTGGTAGACTGACTAATCTGCCCCAAAGATGTCCACATCCTAAACCACAGAAATCTGTGAATTTTTCCCCTTAAATGGTAAAAAGTAATTTGCAGATGTGATTAAGGATTTTGAGATGAGTGTGTCTCGTGGATTACCCAAATGAACTCCTGTAATTAAAAGTGTACTTTTAAGAGGAAGGCAATTGGGTTTAAAGTCAGAGAAGAAGATGACTGGCACATAGGTCAGAATGATGCCTTTTCTGGAGTCTCCCCAAGAGTGATGGACTCTGATGAAAGGGACAATGTCACTAAATCAGATGCTATAGAATGTTATCTAAAGTTAGAAAGGTAAGTGGTAATTAGTGCAAATAAGCCTTTGAAATTTAAAAGGATAATTTTTAAAGAAACAATACATGCACTGATATTATTTCTAGAATAATTTTACATTCTGGAAATTAATCATATGTTTATAAAGATGTAATCTTATCAAAAAAGTTACGTTTTTTGTAGTTCTATTTCTGACTTATAGTAAACCTCCTTACTTTCCAAATGCCACAGGGAGTGCATTAAACAGTGGGAAGCAAAGCTCCCAGACTCTGAAATTGTTCTCAGCTGTCTATCTACTTCCTTCTCCAGTCTTTACTGAATTTCATGGAAAAAGACTAATTCATGACCCAGGAACACATTGTGGCATCTTTATGTGGTGGACTCCAATTACCATGACTGGTAGAGTCTGATGTTAAATTGCAATGAGTTCCCAAAACCTAACTATGCTGAACATCACCAGAGGAACTTCATAAAAGCATGATGCCCGAGCTACGTCTCATCCTGATTGAGCAGCAATTTTCTGGCAATTGGGTCCAGGGGTATGGATTTATTTAAGAGTCATTATTTTTTCTATAGCCAACCTCAATTTAACAATCATGGTTCTATAACATTTTAATATTTTTAACCATTTACCTTGTTTAAATTACTATTCTTGGTATTGTTTGAAGATACAGAGAAAAGCAATCCTTAAACTGCGTCAGGTGTCAGTAACATTTAAACAGTTAACCCTAATTGAAGTGAAAAATAAATGAGTGCTATATGAAAGTACTGCTTTGTAAAAGTATCAGTAGAGCTCACAAATTCACTAATTCTCATGGGCAAAATCAGAAACAGCTCCCAAGAGAGGGTCAAGTTAAATTAAACCTGTGAGCTGGAGAAGCAATATAGCTTCTGGTTCAGGAATCAGAGGACATGGAATTTGAATTTACAACCCCACTTTAGCTGGAGATTCAGTTTCTTTTAAGAAAAGTTGGGAAAATGAGGAAGTACATTAATTAATATATCTGAAATCCTTTGACTTATGCCAGCCAGGCACAAGGCAAGTATGTAGTAACTATTAGTTCACGATGATTTCCAACAATAAAGATGAATTCTTCTATTTTTGAGTTCAATAATCCCCACTTCTGACACTCATTCATATAACTTGCAGACATGATAGCTAAATACTGCCTTGGAGTTTATAATCTAGTGGGGAGACAGACAAATAAAAGTTAATTTGCAAGTATGAAAAAGAGATATCTGGTACTATGAAAGATTATGATGGGAATTGATTATTATGATTGGGTTGGTCAAGGAACATTTTCTGGTAATGTATATTTGAGCTAGGAGAGAGGGATAAATTGTGATTATCTGGGTGAAGAGTTACTAAAATGATGAGCATGAAATCAAAAAGGAAGAGAAGAGTGTGAGGGAAGGGAGTCTTGAGAGGAAAGTGATATGACAAGACATGACTATTTTCTAGTCAGTTTTTCAGGGTGTTGCATATCTTGCCCATCTTTTAAAGCACATTGATTGATTGGGAACTTCCTCTGCCTATGACTAGAGAATTTTAAAGAGAGAATTTTAAAGGTCAGTTCAGCCAGAAGCTAGGAGGATTCCAAGATAACTCCTGTAAATTGTTTTGATATCTTAACACTAAGGCATGAAAGTATTGACTGGCTAGCACATAAAAACCAGTCTATATCTTCAGTACCTTTCCTAAAGAAATTTTCTGTATTCTTTTCTTTCATTCTTAGCTTTTCAGAAAAGTTTAGGCAATAGCAAGGTTAGACATTCATGACTAGAGAAATATTTTTTATACAATCACTTCAATTTACTGAAGTAAGCTGTCTGAGAGGAATAAATGGATGGAGGAAATGCGAATAGCCTGTGGCAGCAAATGAAAGATTCAGAAATAATATTGTAATGGAGACAGCCTCTGTGAACATGCGAAGACGGATCTTAAGGTGCAGTTATGAATTTATTTTTTAGACTTAAGAAATATTAGTTACAAAAGCTAACGTGTCAGATTTTGGTTTAAAGACATCTTACCCATCTGGTGGGTATATACACAAGAAGCCAAGAAGGTTTTTTGATTTGTTTTTATTTTGTGAAGTTCAGATGTATGAAAATAAACATATTTCTCACAGTTCTGCAGGCTGTAATGTCTACAATCGAGAAACTGGTAAATCTGGTGTCTAGTGAGGTCTGGCCTCCTTGCTTTCAGATGGCTGCCTTCTCCCTGCAACATGTCCTTACAAGGGCACTAATCTCCTACATAAGGGTTCCACCCTCTTGATCTAACCGCCTGCCAAAGAACTCTATCTCCAAATGTTATCATATTAAAATGAAGCTTCAAAATATGAATTTTAAGTAGACACAAATATCCGTTAACATGCCAACAAGGACAATTTACATAAGTATTTTTACTAATTGGATATGTACTATAAATAGAGCAACCATAGAGCATGATTTGGTTGGGAAAGTCTTCATTAATGTTTGTGGTCCTAATGTCTTGTACAGTTTAAGATTTAAATTTTTTTTTATCAATGTATTATTATCAATACTCACATTTAAGCTAGGAAAATATGATAGACCTCTACTTTGGGTTTCCAGTTTCCTTCATGGTCTCATTTAGTGGTGTGTGAGACTGAGGTTTAGTGAAAGTTTGCTTTTCAATATGTGATGAAATGTGAACGATAACTTTTTCCAGCTGCTTCATCACACCTTTCTTCAAATGCAGCATGCAGGTACCCACTGATAAAAGGAATCACCCCTGGGTACAATTGAGGGTATCCAACCTGTCCCAGGCCTGGTTGGTGATGGCAGAAGAATGCATTTTTTTTGTTCACTTTCTGGTCAATCAGTATACCACTTGAGCCCACTATGGCTCTTGAAATGCATCAAGACACTTTGTTGAATTTCACTGAAATCTCTTCCTAAAACAGCAGAGGGGAAAAGAAAAAAAATTAAATGATGAAAGCACAAGTAGTATAGAAAAATTACTATATTAAAATTCTATAATTTAGCTGTGAAAGGTCTTCGTTTGGTGAAAAAAATTTCTTTTAAGGTAAATTGTATTTAATTGAATAAATTTACATTTTATACCACACTCAAATGAATTGAGAAGACAGGATTTCCTCACATCTAATGTTTTAGTAAGCTTCTTTTTGCTGCTGTGATCAAAAGATCTGACAAGAACAATGTTAAGGTGGAAACGTTTATTTGGGGCTCACAGTTTTAGAGGTCTCAATCCATTGATGACTGACTCCATTCCTCAGGGCCTGAGTGAAGCAGAGGACAATGGAGGAAGGATGTGGTAGAGGAAAGCAAGCTCAGAAGAGGACGTCAGGAAGGAGAAAGATGAGATGAGAGAGAGAGAGAGAGAGAGAGAGAGAGAGAGAGAGAGAGAGAAAGAGAGAGAGAGAGAGAGAGAATGCAAACAGGAATTCCAGAGCTCCCCTTAACCACCAGGAACATCTAAGCCCCAAAGGCACGAACTCAGGTGATTAATCAGGGGATTAATGCACTAATTGGGTTAAGGCTCTCATAACCCAATCTGAACTTTGTTGCATTGTCTCACATAAGGGCTTCTGGGAGACACCTAATATCTAAACATCAAAATTTAGACAATTTAAAACAAATTATTAATCAATTTATTTGGAAACAAATAAATTGAGTCAATTTGTTTGACAAGTATAAAGCTTTTGTAGTTTTCATTAAAGAAAATGGAAGCTGATAATTGTATGTAAAGTTATTCTAGCTGGAATGCTTGCACTCTTCAGTATGAAAAAAAAATAACATTTCTTTAACTTTGCTTTATAACTTAAAATTATTTCTTAATTGAAAACATCATGGTATACAGGGAAGACTCAATTGAAGGTGTCAATAAATTTAAATGTATGAGGTGTAGTATGCAACTTTGTGAAAGAAGGAATTTTTTATTTTATCTATTTATTCTTTATCTTTATAAAAATAATAAGATAAAAACTTCAGTCTTTGTTAAAAATACTAAAAAGCTGTTAGAATCAGATATGGTCTAGATATTATGTAAAGAATGTGAATATGTTCCAAGATTAATTATTTCCCTAGGGTTATTTAGAATAATCAGAAGAATTTTATATTTTTGCTTTAATGTTCATATAATTATGCAGTTTTCAGTTTTTTAGAAATTATTTAACTACCGTTAAGAAAGCAATTTTCTGTTAAATAGTTTAAATAACTATACATTTTAAAATCATTTTTCCCATTCCAATTTACTCTTAAAAATTAAAGTTTTGATAGTAAACTAAATGATCATTTTATTATAATGGAGCTCAGATTTACATCTTTTTTTTACTAAGTAATTATTAAATAATACTTAAGGTAGGTAATATTATATACTTAGGTGAGAAAACTGAAATATAAAGAACTAGGTCGAACATGTAATTAGTGCATCATAGTTATACATAACAGTGGGGTTCATTCTGACATATTTGTGAAAGCATACAACATAGTTTTCTCCATTTCCATCTCCACTACTATCCCATTCTCTCCTCTCCTCCATTCCCATATCTCCTTTCTTTATTCTAATGGTTTTCCTTCTATTTATTTAATTATTTTAAAAATTGGTACATTATGGTCATATATAAAATTAGAATGCATTGTGATATATTCATACATGCACAAGGCATAATTTGGTCCACTTCATTTTCTATTTCTCCCCTTTTGCCTTCCCTCCTCCCTTACCCTTGGTCCCCTGCTTCTGCCCTATTGCTCTACTTTTTTTCACAAAATATTCCTGTATTTCAGTCTTCGTTGCTCTCTAACTTGCAACTATGAGAGAAAACATTTTACCTTTGACTTCCTAAGTCTGACTTATTTCATTTAGCAAGGCCCAAAGTTCTGTCTTAAGACCTGAAGTTTTGTTTCCTGTGTAATCTAATCTATTGGTGATACTTTCAATTGAATATTTTATTTGATTCATTGTGTTCTTCATTTCCAGGGGGCTCTGTTGGTTTCTTGTCAGTATCTCTATTTCTTTATTGCAATAGTCTTTCATCTCCTATATTAATTCATTCCTTAAATCTTCTTTGAGTTTATGAAATATTTTTTAATCAATTATAAAAATCTATTTTTACTAATCAATTTTTACAGTCTTTCTCTGGAATTTCATCCACTTCCATCCCTGGGGGTTCCTTTATTGGGGATTTTAAATTTTGTGAGAAGACTTATTTGCTTGTTCCCTCATGTTTTCAGAGGTTTTGTTTTGAACTCTTGGAGGTGGATTCCTCTTCCTCTTACGTGTGTGTCTTGTGTGTATAGTTATCTTTTTCTGTAGTAATTTCTGTGTTCTTGGTATCTTTTAGCTTTACCACTTACGTGCAGTATAATCCAAGTGTTCATTTTAACCTCCAAGAAAGCCACTCAGTTGGCTGCTATAGAAGTGCTAGTTTAATCCACTCTTGGAGAGCTATTGAAATTCTATGGGTTCCTTTGAGTTATTGTCTTGGGTCTTCTCTGTTTTTGTTGTATGAGTAGATGTTCAAGAGAGGGACTTGAGATCCCACTCTAGCTGTCAGGTTTATTTACTTTTTCCTCCTCTATTCTATATGTTAAAGTATAGCTGAAGCTTGAGTGGGGTGAGTTGTAAGGAACATGGTTTGCTGTCACTTTGCTGAGTTGTAATTGTAGCTCAGTAGCAGGGTCTCTACCCTGTAAACTTGTCACATCCCAATCACTTCCCAGCCCTTCTTAGACAAAGAGGCAGCAAACAATACCAAAGGGTAGTGACCAATATACAGCCTTAAAATAAATGTCTTTGCCTGCTATGACATCTCTAATACAGGAATGGTGAGCCAGCACTTAACACCAGCATCAATAATAAGCAGCCACAAACTAGACCTGGCATTAAATAACAGTTGTCAATTATGTCCTCACTCATATGAATAATCACAATATTATATGCATGACAGGGGCAGGAATTAGATAAACACTATAGTTCAAACAGGTTGCAAAATTAGTTATTTTAATTGAAAAGAAACTGATATTGGAAAGTAAGAGGAAGTTTGAAATATTTAAAAAGTGAACAGGGGGAGCCGGAGAGAAAAAGCAGGTGATAGCTAAAAAGAAGGAGGAGTTAGAAAAATAACTAGAAGTAATAAAGAGAAACAGGAAGAAGGAAGAGGAATTTGGCTATTAGAAGGAGGAAGAAAGGGAAGGAGTAATAAGAGGAACAGAAACAAAGATAAGAACAAGCAAATTAAAAAAAAATCAAACCAAAATGAATGGACAAAACACTTTACCTCTCCAAAAAAAAAAAAAAAAAAAAAAAAAGAAAGAAAGAAAAATGTGTGTGTGTATATATATATATATATATATATATATACTCATTCTTATATCAGTAGGTAAATCAAGCACACACACACACACACACAGAATGACTAAAGAGAAACTGGATAAAAATAGGAAAAAATCCTAATGAAAAATGAAGGACTTGTCTCCACTGAAGTAGTTAAAACTGTCAACAAGGATGGGTGTTCCCTGCCTATGATGTTGTATAATTCTTTGCATTTCATTTCATTTTGGGCTGTGAACCCCTTGGATCAGGACTGGGGAGTGTGAAATCTGACCTTTCTGTGTTCTTCACAGTTGGTGTGAACTGAAGCTGATGCTGGTTGTAGTAACTCTCTGCTTCCTATCAGAGAAGCAGATAGTAAGTTGCGGGGTTGGACAGACTGGGGAGTACCCACAGTTGGAGTTCTGTCTGGATGGACTAGGTAGACTTACTTCCAGCACAGGGCTGATGTAGAGTTCTAAATGGGAAGTTTCAGGAATCTGGGTTTAGTTCTGAATGTCTTTGAAACTCTGTCAGGTGATACTTACTCTGGAGAGATTAGATCCACACCCCCTGTTGTGCACTACATGCCAATCTCTGCTGGACATCTGGGTCAGGTACATCCCAAAAATTCCACTTGTGGAGTGGGGAATCTAACCCTCTGCAGGTCTCACATATTCCCCGGTCATGAATGTGGATTTCTCAAGATCAGACCTGGAGTTCAGATTCACCTGTCTGACCAGTTTCTGGCCTCTCCCCGTCTGGTTACATGAACCTCCAGAAACAAAGGGAAAACAAGCCTCTCTTCCTTTGGTATCCCAGCCTGGAAATCCCGTAGGCACAATCCTCTCTGCCTGTTGCAGCTGCACTGGACCAGGCACACCCAGGACCCAGTGGCAGATATTTGCTGGGGCAGGCTGGCAATGCTTTTTATGAACTCCTGAGCTCCTGCCTCTGAAAGCTGCTCACTTACAAATGTCTTTCATCTCAACTCTGCTTGCCAGCTAAAAGACTCTGAAGTTTTCAATCATTGGCTTATCTCACTGTCTCTGAGTTAAGATCAGCCTCCCTTTCTTTTTCACAGGTTTCCCCATGCCAAATCTATTAGTTATTTGCAGCACTTTTCTCCCTTCCTGCCTGTGTTAGCTCTCCTCTCTGCAATGAACAGGCAACCAGCAAAAACTGGTGCATCTCTAACATATTATCTCTTGTTCTATGTTCAAAGTTCCTGAATTTTTGTGTCTGTATTGCTTCTCTTACTGTCCAGTGTGAATTTCAGTCAACCTCCTCAGTCATGAACCCCTCTAAGAAGCAATATTCCTGGTGCTTGAAACTTGAGCCTTGGAGCACCTGGAACAAATACTCTTCCTCTAATCCGCCATCTTCCCCTCTCTGTAAGTTGATGTTTTATGACTATCTTTGTCTGTCTTATGCTGCTTTAACAGAATACCATAGACCAAGTAATTTAAAATGATTGGAAATTTATTGACTCACAGTTCTGAAAACTGTGAAGTCCAATATCAACATACTGGCATTTGGCAAGGACCTTCTTTCTGCACCATCCCATTGTGCAGGGACAAAGGGAGAGAGTCCAATGACAAAATAATTTTTATAAAGGCAATAAACCCACAGATGAGAGTGGAGCCTTGTAGCCTAATCAACTTCTTAGAAATTCCCTTCCCAATACGGTTACATTGGCAATAAAAATTCAACTTGAATTTTAGAGGGGACACACACACATTGAAAACAAGGCAATACATTTTGTACTGTAGAAAATCCTATTTCTTCAATGTTTCCAATAAATTTCCTTTTAACGATGAAGTTACATTTGCATTGTATAAAAATATATTGAGTCAAAAACTTACAAAAGGTGTAAACATTTGTGTTACAGCCTGCTAGGAACAGAAATGGCAAACTTTTTGATAATTTTTCTATCACGCAAGTAATATTTTCTATCTTATAAATAAAAATACATTTCTCTTTTTGAAAGAAGTAATAGAAATATAGTTGTTGCCATGGGAACAAAACTTCCCTCACAACCTCCTAATTCTTTTATTTTTCCTGATTGTTTTTTTCTCTGCAGGATAAATCTTTCTTTAAAAAAATCAAAGAATTCACTAAGAATTCACTTGAAATTTGTAGAATTCATTTTATGATATTTCTCTCAAATTTGAACAATGAGTGATATAAGGAACAAAGAACCAAAGAGAATATGTATGGAAGTACATCTGAATAAACTTAATTTCATCAACATTGCATGTCATTGTTAATAATAATTAATGGAAAAAAATCTTGTAAAAGGTCAAATGTTTTAAAAAATGACTTAAATACATATGTATTTGTGGAGAGTATAAACTTTAATATAAAAATGAAGCATCTGTTTTTTATCTTTTTTTCCCCCAAATGCCACCTGGAATCTAGGATTCTGTAAGGGAGGACTTCTGCCAAGGAGAAGGAGGACAGCTAGCGTGTTAGAAGTGAAACCCATTTATCTCAAACTCCTCCTAGTGACCCTCCATCTTCTCATTTGGGGCCTTCCCTGTATATTCACCTCAACCATTCCACTCCATCCATTCAAGTGCAGAAGTCCCCAAAATGGGCATCAATATTTCTATTTCCTTCTTATATCCAAGCATATTCCAAGCATTTATCCAAGCATATACCAAGCATTTATAGTTTGCCTGTATGAACTTATCTTGAAATTGTACTTGGTTTTTTATTTTTACCTCAATCTATTATCAAGTATTTCCTGAATTTTTGAACTTTGGAAGAACTGATCTTTCTTTATTCTTATTTTCTAATTCATTCTTTATATAATATCATAATAAATGTTAACTTAAACTTAATTGTGCCATTTCCTTGCTTAAAATATCCAGTGATTTCCCCTTGCTGTGGAAATAGGGTATCTACTTCTTCAAGTTCTTCCTGAGCCAACAGCCCTGTTCCTTCTCCACCTCAACCACATTGTGGTAGGGTTTCCTACACTGGGGACTTCGCATGTGCTGTTTCATGCACATGAGTAACTGACATTCTGTATACATTGCTTCAGAGCAGAATATTCCTTTAAAGAAGGAAAGAATTTCTAGACTATGTCAGATCCTGGGGGAGGTTTTCTTTTTTAGTACTCTTTTTCTTTTAAAACATTTATCAATTTTTAATTGCTTATTTTTTAGTGTCATTATTCATTTAGGGTATACCATATATTTATTCTATTTTCTATTTTCTCATTAATATATCTCTAGAGCTTTGTACAATGCCATCATATATTAAACTAATTTACTTATGAATGTGAAATTAATGATGAATGGATAGAAAGATGCAAAGTAAGAATAAGAATATTTGAGATACAAAGAATCAAGTGTGTTTAAATGTCAATAGAAAAAAAAATCAGTATAAAGGAGAAGATTGATGAGAAAAGAGACTGAATTTCCAGATAAAAGAAAACACAGTGTATAGCCAAGCACAGTGGTACATGTCTATAATCCCAGTGACTTGGGAGGCTGAGGCAGGAGGATTACTAATTCAAGGCCAACCTCAGCAACTTATCAAGTCCCTCAGTTACTGAGACTCTTCTGGGTTCACTTCCCAGTACAGCAAAAGAGTGAATTGACGTTGGAAAAGCACAGGATTTCTCTTAGAAATAGGAGGGAAGAAGAAAAGTTAAGTTGTATGTGGCAGAGTTTTATAGGGTTGTGGAAAGGATCTACAAGGATAAGTGCTTTGTGTATTCTGTATAGATGTTTCTTTATTCTATAAATGAGGGAGACTAATGGAAAAGGGGGGCCAAGAGTTTGACAGAGTATAGAGAAGGTTTAGGGTGGTTATGTTGTAGATTGGGTGTGAAATTAGAATTAGAATGAAAGGCTGACTAGTGTTCAGGACCCAGATGGATAGGAGAGTAGGAATCGGTGTGGTAAAACCCTTTGGTTGATGTGATTTCTTCCAGGAACTGTAGAGTGGAGACCAACTACAGATATAGCACAGGGTTGGAGTTGTGCTAGGTTGTTATGATAGGAAGACAGGAAATGGCAGAGGCTGACAAACTATCACTTGCTAAAGCAGAATTAACTCCAAACCTTCACATTCCTTTATTCTTTCATCTCATTGAAATTTCTACTCAAATATCATTTTATAAGAGTCCTTCTCTGATGACTCTATCCAAAATATTATTTTCCTTTTATTCTTTACATGAGTTTTGTCATTACATATTAACTCTTATCATTATGTACTTAATTATTTCATCTGTCTTCCCCTTTAGAATATATACTACACTACATGAAAGTAAAGACTTTAAAAAAAATGGTTAAACCCCAGCCTTAAATGTTCCTGGAACATAATAGGAGTTCAATCAATATCCAAATGCATTGGTCATTTATGTAAATAATTATTGCAGAAACAAATTTACAATTTGCACAAATTTACGATTTTCTTTCAAAGATTGAACCTAGGACTTCATGCATGCTGGGCAAGTGCTCTATGACTGAGAACACTTTCAATCTTTTTTAAAATTTTTATATTGTGATAGGGTCTAGCTAAGTTGCCCAGGCTGGCCTTAGACTTGTTATACTCATGCCCCAACCTCCAGAATACCTGAAATTATAGGCATGTACCACCTTGACTGTCTACAGAATAACTTTGTAGAAGAAAATATTGGGAAGGTAGTGGTAATGTCCTGAGTTATGTATTTTCAAAGCTAGTGAGTACTCACTTCACATGCAATTATGTTTTGATTGTGTTTGTGATCATTCTTGTTTGAATTTTTTATTGTCCAAAGCCCTGACATGATCGTCCACTCAGAATTATTTAGATTTCACAGTCATTCTTTGCAGGCCCTCTCTGCTTTCTTCCAAGTTCATACTCTGAATTTAAAACTAAGCATTTCTATTATGTCTATGAATTTTTCTGTCACTTTCATAGATTAGTTCTGTGTTCCCACCAAACTTTTTCCTATGTATTGATTACCCTTATTAGATTATGCTGAATTATTTATTGATAGACTTTGTCTCGCTCATGAATTTTTATGCTCGACTTCACTACCTGTGTCACTGCAACACAGAACCTGCCCTACTGATTTGAATAAATAAATATCGAATGAATGAATTAATGAACCAATCTCTACTGAATGATTAGAAAACTGAACCTGTGGAGTGCTTAATTGATTTACCCAAGATGCAGAGATTATAAAAGAAGGAGAACTTACCTTCTGATAACTAGGTAAAAGTTCATTGTGTAACCTGTGTTATACCTTAGTCATGGATTTGTAGTCCTGGAACTGTCATGTGAATTCAATATTCTCAAAGAATCTGAGTATGAAAATTAAATTAAAATTTCCAACTTAAATAAAGAATCCATTAAGACCCATTTTGTTTTACACATTTCATATCCTTCTGTGCAAATGTTTTTCACAGTAGGTGCTCTAATTTGGCATGATTATATAAAGAGTGGTACAGAGCAGGATCATGCAACTAAGTGGGATGGTCCTTTGCACCACAATAACCCTTAAGATCTCCAGTTAATAATAATAATAATAATAATAATAATAATAATAATAATAATAAATATTTCAAATAATGTTTTCCATCATTTTTCACAAGACTTTATTTCCACAGAATATCCTCCTTTGAAAGGACTTTATATAGTAAATGGGTTCTTTATTTAAGTTGGAAGCTTTAAGTGGTTCCAGGTATCTTGGAATCATTATGTTGTGAATCAGATAATTTTACCTGAGACAGGGTGGAATGCCATTCCTTTGTGGAGTATTGGGTAAGAAGATGTTGGCAAATTTTAGGAACACTTAAAAGTCCTAGGAATACTTGTCAAAATATGTAGGCAAAGTTCAGGAATTTATATATTTATTCTGCATAAAAATAGACCATTTGCGATCGAAGCATTCCCTGAAGAGTGGGAAACACAATCTGAATGGGCAAAACCAGGATATAATAGATACTATACAATAACCAGTAAAGATAATGAGAGATATCTTAAATCTAGGGTCATAATTTTTTTTTTTCTGAGTTCTTTGTTACCAATTTAGGTAAAAGTTAGTCCTAGGTCCGGTGACCTCGCACCTACTTTTTCTGTGATTCTTGCCTAGTTCTAATTAAGGACTGCATGAAGGAAGCAATAGGTTTATGGAAGGTACAATCCTTAGTTGTAATTAGTTCCATGACCTAATTGGTTTGGTGACTTAAGGCAAGTGACCTGACTTCTCTAGCCTTCAATTATTTTAACTTATTGTGAGAATCTTAGAAAAAGTTTATAAAATATTGTTAGTGCCCCAGGTCCATAAAGGATTATGAGAGGTAAACTTGCTACAACTTTCCTTAAACATGGAAAAGAGACAATGAGATTAATGTTTCAGAGCAAGAGAGCTGAATACGCACAGGATTTCAAATACCATGAACACAGGCATAGTTAAATCAGTATCCCTGCCCCCAAGTCCTTGGGGCTCCATAGTGGGCACAATGGATACTACAGATGCAGTAGGTATGTATGTGTTGCAGCTGACCTTGCTTGAGTTTAAGGAAATCCCTGCTTTCACAGCATGTAGTAAGCAGGTCAGCTACATGAACAATCCTGAAAAAATGATCCAGCTAAAAGAGAGGCTAGGAATTTACAAACTTGATATCATCAGCAAGAATCATAGGAGTACAGAAATTATACAGGACTTCCTCACAACAGAAAGTGCTTTGAAAAAGCAAGAGAAAGAAAAATATATGCTCACACATTGATGTAAATATACAATGAAGGCAGCATCATTCATAACAGCCCTAAAGTGGAAAAGACCCAATTATCCATCAACTGAAGAGTGAATAAAAAAAATGTGCTGTATTGATAAAATGGGATTGTATTCAGCAATAAAGAACAAAGTGCTGAAAGATGTTGTAGTATGGGTGAAAATGGAAAGCATATAAGTAAAAAAAGATAGTTACAAAAGAACACATATTGTAATGATTCCTTTTGGACCAAATGTCTATCTACACCAACATATCAAGACAGAAAGGAAAATTGTGGTTAACTAAGTCTGGGAGGTGAGATGGAAAAGGAAGGAGGAGTGATATCTTATAGATGATTTTGAGGGCATGTATGTGAAAAGGACCTAAAATTAAATTGATGTGACAGTTGTGTAACTGTCACATTAAAAAAGACTAAACTATAATAAATGGATTTCATGCTATATGAATTATACCTGGTAAAGTTCTTATTTGGGGAACCATTAAAGATGCTGATTGTGATGAATCATCCATGTCCCTGTGATGTCACCATCATCACTTCAAAATAGGCATTTAAAAGTAGAAGCTAGGAATGACATTTCCCAGGTTTCCTTTCCCTTCTTGATTCCTGGTTAGAAAGTCAATGGTGGCTCACTAAGATTTGAAAGGTGAAAGAGGAGAAGAGGCTATTATTCCATCAAGACAGTTGCAACTAGTAGCACAGCCAATAGGAGAACTACAGTGAAACTTTGAGAATGACTAGCTTTAGTGCAACAGGCTGAAATGACCTGGGGTAGTTTCCCTAACTTTTGCACCACAGGTTTCTCACAGTTGAAAAAGATTCTGCTTTCCTATATATATAGAGAGAACATATATATATAGAACAGTTTTCTTTTTCCTCACCAAACTGTGACTGAACCATTTTATAGGGCCAGGGAAACACAAATTCAAAGATGGGAATCTGGAATTCAAACTTTGATATGATTAGATTTCAAAGCATTAATGACCTTGTGGCCAGTGGAGAATGAGATACAGTATTCCTTGATAGGTTGTGACTAAACAGTTATTTTTAAAAGAGCCTATAATTTCACGGAACCACGTGACTCTTGAAAGCAAGATTTCAGGACACCAAGTGGGTTTTTCAATAGAATGTTGTGGAAATAATAATACATAACCATAGGGTGAGGCTTGTTATTTGTGAGTGCACAGAAGTTGAAATACAAGTAAAAATTTCAGGGCTTAAATTTTCATCCCGAAACAAGAGGAAAGAATCAGAAAACCTTCTGTGACTTCTATGAAATAATATTTTAGTACTTTGAGCTATAGGAATATTTTATTTATTTGATGGGAAGCAGTCATCCATGAGTCTCCATTGAGCTGAAATGTCTGAAAATCAAACACAAATTCTGATCCTGTGACTAAAGTATGGCCTAAACAAAATTGTAATATAAATAGAATTTACAGCCTCATCATGTCTCAGATAAAATTTCTCATGTTCACTTGTGAAAAGCAAGTACACTAGAATTAAAGTAGAGAAATTAGGTTAAAGTGCATCTGAGTGAAATCCCCAATATTTCTGTTTCTTAAAATGACTTAGTTTAGCATCTATTTCCTTTTATAATAACCTCACCTGAGATTTTTTTTTTTTCTTTCAGTAGTTTGCCCATTCTCACCAATTCACATTTCTCCCAGGTCCAATTACAGGTAGACTATGGGGGCAGATGAGTAAAAACTCTGATGGAGAAGCAAGTTACATTCACACAAAAATTGCAAATTTTATCATTTTCTATTGGAAGAAAACAGGAGGATTTGACTGGAAATACTTTTTTAAGCTCTTAGACCAAATAAAAATGATTCTAAAACTGTGAGTTTGAGATATTGCCAAAGTTATTGATATGAGTACACACCCCAGGGATTCTTTAATGTGCAAGTTTGAATGCTATGAACAGCTCTAATATTTTATTTAGTTTGCCCACCAAATCCTGGATTCATTGGTGGCATATATCAGATAAAACTAAAAAGTTGCTTCTTTTGCACATTGTAAAGATTTCAATCTTAGGGTGGTAGGAATGCTGACATCAACTCACATGACAGACCCATTTATCTTTAATCAAGCCTCCTAGGACATGTCATTCCCTCTACCAAGATATTGGGACATACATTAATAAGTCAAGAACCATAATCCTAGAATCCTGGTGATCGTTTTCTGCAGACCAAATATGATAGTGAGAGTTTCCATCATTGAAATGAGTTCCTTGATTTCAGTGGAGATTTATTCTGGCATCCCAGAGTGTCAGAGGCACATGAATATCATTGGTGGGGGAGGAGATCATGATGACAGATGATGCTGTAATCAGAATGGTTTGATCCCCTGAAATATTCATCATGTTAATTAGTCATGATGTACTTATAACTGAAATAGATGGCCCGACTGCAAACATGTCTTGACCAATAGAAGCAAAGAACACAGAAATAAACAATACATTTCTGGTGATTGGAGACTAATTGGAATCATGACAGTGGAAAACTATTGTCTTTTTCCCTGAATGAAGCAGAGGATGAGAGGAAGGAAGAGCCCTACAATTCTGCCTGAAGGTGCACCGTACATCTTCCTCTTTCCCTTCCCCAAAGGAGAGTGTGACCACTTACCAATGTGTCTGGACATGGGGTGAGAAAACATGTAAGTTCTTGTAATTCATGAGACCCTGGCTATGAACCTCTGATGCCATTAGGAGTCACCAGGGAGATCAATGACTTTTTTTTAAGTTTAAAAAATTTATTTTTTTATTTTAGTTATACATGACAGTAGAATGTATTTTGACTAATACATACATGGAGAATAACTTCCCATTTTTGTGGTTGTACATGATGTGGAGTTACACAGGTAGTGCATGCATTTAAGAACAGAGGAAAATTATGTCCCATTTAATCTACTGTCTTTCCTATTCCCATCCCCCTTCCTTCCCTTCATGCCTCTTTGTCTAATCCAGTGAACTTCTGTTCTTCCCTCCCCCACCCTTATGTGTGTTAGCCTATACTTATCAGAGAGAATATAGATCAATGACTTTTGGAGACTATTTAAAAAGGTTTTAGACTGCATCATCTCAGTAGGCTTGGTCTGACTACCTTCCCTCACCTCCATCTGGGGCTAAAGGTGCAAGAAGAAGCTACACCTCTGGAACTGGGAGCAAGAGCCATTTCTGTTGACAATAGAGACTCAATAAACACAAGCTTCACTTACATAAGGTCTCTAATGGTATTAATAACACTACTGGTAGTAAAAACAATAACATTTATGGAAGAAATGCTATATTCTAGGTACTGTTCCAAGTTTATGTTAAGATGAATTAAAAGTCAGAAATCGGATTAAATAGTTTTGAGAATCTTTCTAATATCATGATGAATGCTACAGAATCTACTTAGAATTACTGGATGTGCCAGTGGCTACTTATCCTTACAGTATTGTTCTCCCTCAGTCAAATAGTCCTTCTCATAATAATAAATTTGGACCATTTGCCTATTTATCACTTTTTAAGATAGCCTTCATCTCTTAGAGCAATTTTAGATATACCAAAATATGGTGAAAATAGCATGGAGAGTTCGTAGGTCCATTATAGCCAGATTTGTCTATTAATAACTAACAAACAAATACTTATAAATAGTGGTTGACCAAAGTCCATACTTTACTTAGAGTTTCTTAGTTTTTACTTAATGTTCCTCTTCTGTTCCAGGGTCTCCTCATGAATTTATCTTTATTCTATCTCCACAGGCTCCTTTTAGCTGTAGCAATTTCTTCCTCTTTCCTTGTTCTTCAGGACTTTTGATGCTTTTGTCATTACAATGGGGTTATGACTTTGGGGAAAGAAGACCACAGAGGGAAAGTGCCCTTTTTATCACTTCCTATCAAGGGTACATATTATCAGGCCAACTTATCCTGTCGATGTCAACTTTGATCTCTTGGTTGCAAACATTTTTACCCTAAACAATTCTCTGTATTTTCTCTTCTTTCTCCCCATCTGTACTGTACTCTTCAGAAGGAAGTCACTGTGCTCAGTCCACACTGGAGGAGTGAGCAGTTATCTGCCTTTCTTAAGGTAAGAATATCTACATAAATGGTTTGGAACTCTACTGCACAGATATATCTCTTGTATTCACATATATTAGTTTGTTTACTCATTCATTTATATCAAGGATGGAGAGTGAAATTTATTTTATACTTTGGGTTATAATCCAATAACTTTATTTTGTTACTCAACTTACGCCAGCTTTGGCACCAGGAGCTCTTTTAGGTGACTCCTATGGCCTTTTGACATTTCCCATGTATTTTTTTACTTTGTACTTTTTTATTTTCTGACATTACAAAATGCTTCAGACTGATTTTGTATTGTTCTTCTTCAGTCTTAGAATTAACTTTTGTTCCAAGAAGTTCTGATTATGTTTCTTGGTGAATGGCTTAGAAGCCAAATCTGGGTGCCAGAAATTACTTTTTAATATCAATTACAGAGTATTGACATGTTTATTTGAAGATAAACTATGCTTAATTAACTTCCACCCCTACTGTTATTGATGGACTGGTTTGTGTTAAACAAAATCCATATGTTAAATTCATAAACTCTGATGTGTCTATATTTGGAGGTAGGACCCTATGGAAGCAATTAAGGTGAGATGAGTGTGTTAAGTGTGGAGTCCTAAGCTGATAGAAGTATTATCTTTATTAAAAGAGGAAGAAATACCAGAGATAGCTCTGCCTCTATCAAGTGAGGACAAAATGAGAAAGATTACATCCACAAGGCATGAAGAGTGGCCCCAGAGGAAATGAACATTTGCAGCACCTTGATCATGAATGTCCAGTCTCGGGAACTGTGAGGCAATACATTTCTGTTATTCAAGCCACCCAGTCTCCAGGAGTTTGTCACAGCATCCCTGGCCGACCAATGCACCTAGTGCTGTAGCTTCCAGTCTGACTTCCTGCCTTCAGCTGCCTAAATGTGCAGATAAGACACATTTACTATCATCAAAGCCTCTGAAGCAAGAAAAACACAAATAAGAAAAAGTAACAGTTGAGCAATTTCTCAACCTTTGACAGAGAAATCTACCCACCTCTGTGATACAGTTTATAAAAGATTTTATATGAATTTACTTCCTTATGAGGGGTATTTAGTTGGAATATTACTGTCATAACTTAATGGTATAACAAAAATATTGTCATGTTTCTAATTATTCAGCAGTGTATTAACACTAGAAGTTTTGAAAGGGCACTGCACCATTACCAAAAATAACAATAAACCAAAAGTAAAACAGCTCAGGAAAACAGAGTGAAAAATGGAGTAAGAAAAAGTCACATTGCTGCATTTGCTCCGATTGTCCTATGAACTCATATTTATGAGAAGTATAGTGCAGTGCTATTGAGAGATGTGGTTAGTATGTCTACACTGAGTTACCCAAACAGTTTCGTCCCAGTTTGATGCTTGGGAAAGCACAACTAGAGGCTGCATGTAGATGTGAGGCTGGGGATGGTATAACCACTTGTGACTACATGGGAAGGCAGTCTGAGAACCATTGACATGGAGAAGAGTTCAAGGGCCAGAGAATTGCAGCTAAATAGAACCGGAATATAAGCATGCTTAAACCTCCTCTAGCTTGGGACGTGTCAATTACACCAAGCAATACATCCTCTTTATAGGTTAAATTAAGTCTTTTTTTTTTTTTTTCTGTTTCTTGAAACCAGATATAATATGTGCCTGAAAGAGGTCCTGAAAGCAATACCATGTAAAAGGGAAACTGCAACTCCATTTCCATTTTTAATATATAATAAAACTTTGAGAAAAATAAAAGAAAAATAATGGAGATTAAATTCAAACTCACATTCAGAATCGCTCCAGCAGTGTCAGAAGTTATAATCAATAATCAGATTCTCTCACTATTATCCAACTCATTGCAACTTGCTAATTGAGAAGGACTGCTCTCAGGTAAGATTTCTTGTGTCTTGATATTCAGTTAAACCTAAGAATTTTCTCATTATAGGAAAAAAGTAGGTAATGGAGACTCTGGGGCATATTGGAAAATAAAAAGGAATGATTAAATTGGTAATTTAATGCAGATGAAACTCAAAGCATCTGAAGAGAAAGAACAGGAAAAGGGTTAAGACTTTCAGGAAGTACCAAGCTGTCTCCTGTGATCCTTTTACATAACAAATACAACTCTTTTACTTAATCAACAATGCAGAGAGTAAGTAAGAGGATGGCCATATAGGAGCCAAACGTCTAAGAAAATATTGCAGGGGTGGGAAGGGGATTGCTGGTAATACAGTACTTGCAAACAAGCTTTTGCTATTTCCCTATTGACACCGTGTCTGTTGCCTACCAGAGCAATCATATCCAACAATAATTGTCTAACAATTGTTCCACACTGAGAAAATACTTCTGATTACAGACATTAACACGTTTAGGCATTAGAACTCCTCACTATAATTACCCTTGAGCTTATTCTCACAAATGAATTAATATGCTGATCGCTTGGACTAATACAACCAGCAAAAGGGTGATGGATTGCTTCCAAATCAGATAAAATGAAGCATGACATCATTTAATTAATTTCATGGAAGTGGGGGTTGAGGTGGAAAGGAATCATTTCCACTGGGGCTAACTTCCCGAAATGGGGAGTAAAGCAGGGGCAGGAAGTCAGGAAAGGAGGGTTGAATTCAATGGGAATGAAAACTTCTGTGCTTTTGGGTGTGGATTTGCATACTCCAGAGTACCCTTTGAGACTGTGATACTTTATAGCCAATTGCCCAGAGCATGGCTGATGTGCTAATGGACCCTGATATGAATGTCCCAGTGGAAGGGCTTAGAAGGCAGAACATGCCTGTTTCCATTCTGATGCTAAGAATAAACTGCCTTGTTAAATAACTAACATGAACTAAAATGGTACGAATGTCAAAAACTTGCTTCTGAAATAAAATCAAGCAAGCAAACAAAAAACAAGGATACATGGATTTAAAGATGTGCTAACAGGGTGTGATTCGGACACAGAATTAATTCCTTCTCAATTACACCCAACCATGTTGGAAACATTGGTAAGCAGCGAAGTAGTTGGATACATAACAAGGAAGTGTTCCTGATGTGGATCGAAAGGTGGCTTGCTTGTGTAACCATGAGGATAGTAATTCATCTTCCTGACTAGTGCCCGTGTTGTTTAGTCAACCAACAAAAAGAGCTTTAGCAGAGCTACTAACAAATCAATAGTACTTTATTTAGATCATACCTTGATTTCCTCCAGTATCTCTTATCCATTTCCACCCTTTAGAGAGGTATGAATCTCTTAGCTAAGAATTTTTAAAGGTGACGCATTCTAGATTTATGTGACTGCCCTAATTACCTTTACACAGAATTTTGAAGCTATCTTTGAGATACAGGACTGTAGTATATTTGGTAAAAGTCCTGTGGATATGAAGAGAAATAAAATCATGAGACAATGGAATTACAATTTTACATTCTTTTTATTTTACTTTGTATTATTTTGATTCATTGTACTTAAATGGGGTATAATATTTTTACAGGAAAAATAAATCTTATTCATGTTTTTGTTACATAACAATAAAAAAAAAACCTGCTATGATTTGCCCATCTTCATTTGTTTTCCTTTTAATATCAGTGCATAACTTTGTAAACAATAGGCTTTCAATGATGTCTGTTGATCAATTAAATGTACGAACGTGAGAGTGGGAACTCAGTAATCCTATGGCTTGGCTTGGATCTCAGAACTTGCTATGTGACTTTAGGTCAACTGTTTTAAGTATAAATTTTCTTAACTGTAAAATAAGTTCAAACTCACTTCTAAGCTTGTATAAGGATTCAATATAGGAAACATATAAAGCAGCCTGCACTCAATAAATATTGATTTTTCTGGTCATCAATTGTTGAAATTGCCAACATTTATTGTTTGTATGATCCTATTAATTTGAAGTATCGATGTTGCATCCATTCAACAAACAGCCTGTCCTTAATCCAGATGCCCCCAATAGCTGGTCCCTGGGCTCCTGCTCTTGCCTGTGTTCAAACATTTTTTTTTCTTGCATAACAGCAATAATAACCATCTTAAAATACAAATAGGATTTATCACATCCCCTACTTATTATCTTTCTCTTACCTGACTTCTTACTTAAAATGAAACCCAAACTATTTTATATAACTATGCTTTTTGATTCTGTAGCAGACCAGAAAATGTTACCCCCAAATTTTCCTCTTTGGCTTAAACTGAGGAGCTGGTGCAAATTAAGAAGCTGCAGAAGAAGGAAAGCTCTGTCTTCCCTCTATTTATCTAAAAGCAAAGATAGATTTATAAAGACCAAAGTTGCCCCTCTGTTTTAGACAGCTTTTTAAATTCTGTGAACAAAAGAGGAGGAAGAGTTTATTTGGGGGCTCATGGTTTCAGAGGTCTCAGTCCTGAGATGGCTGACTCCATTCCTCCAAGCCTGAGAGGAGGTAGAACATCGTGGCAGAAGTGAGGGACAGAAGAAGCAACTAGAGACATGGCACCAGGAAGCAGAGACTAAGCACAGCTCTCAAAATATAAACCCCAAAAGCACGCCCCAGAGACCCTCCTCCTCCAGCCACAGCCGACCTGCCTATAGTTACTACTCATTGGACATAAATGGGGTATAACATTTTTACAAGAAAAATAAATCTTATTCATGTTTTTGTTACATAACAATAAAAAAAAATACATGCTAAGATTTTCCCCTATCAGGGGATTAACATACTGTTTGGGTTAAGATGCTCATAACCCAATCATTTCTCCTCTCAATCTTGCAATGTTCACACATGAGCTTTCAAGGGACATCCAGTACCTAAACCATGAACCCTCCTCTGCTCTCTACCAGGGAGAACCAAGGCTAACCACTGAAGACAGCTTTCAACCAAGTGGCCTGGATGGCACCAGATGTCCCCATCAACAAGCTCCTCTAACTTGCCTCTAGGTGATTTGCCCTCCCTCAAGTGGTCAGCCCCGAGACTCGAAGTCTTTTCCTCTTGTCGCTTCTCCAAAATGTATGTACTTTGTTGGAAATGTTAAATGAGCCAGAATTCAAAGCCACCTCTTTGAGACTTATTCCCTGGTAATTTGCCATGTATTTATGAAATAACAATCTCTGATTGTTCTTTTCTTATTAATCTGTGTGTTAGTACAGGGTCTGTTCCAACCCCAAACCTAACCGGTGTTGAGAAAAAAAATCACATTTCCTCCTCTATAACTCCTAACTCTCAAATTCTTCTACACTGCATTCTACTTGACTCCTTCTGTTCAAATATTAAAGACAAAAATAAAGGTGAAGAGACCAAAGAATCAGCACCCTGTACACAAGTTTTCTTTTCCAGCAAGGAACAAAATTTAGCAGGCTCATTTCTGGATGAGGAAATTAGACAAGAGAAGAAGGAGTAGGTTTTTAAAACCAAAAAAGAAAAATGGGGAGAATTCTAGCCCATATGAGGAAAGCAAAGCTCCTGGAGCTACAGGTTGGGGGTTATTTCTAGGCTTGTGAGCTCAGGTGAGTGCTGGCGCTGAGGGGATTTCAACTGAGCTTGCGTCAGTCAATGGAGGATGGTAGTTTACAGCAGTTTCTGTTACAGGCTGGGTGCCTTGTCAGAATGGAGATGAGGGGGCCCATTTAGATCTGCTCTGTGGCCCACAGGGAAGGCAGCCAGGTCAGGATTTGCTGCCATACTGGCCTCTTCTGTTATGCATGCCGGCCTCAAGGTCTCACACAGGTTCTTTGCTCTGCACTGCACATTCACAGAGTTCTTATCTTTCCTCACGTTTCACCTGACATTTTCTCTTCAAAGTTATCTTCCCCAGACCATCTCTTCATCCCCAAATACCATTCTCTATTTCAGCGCATTGCGCTTAAAATAATCGTAATTATTCTACTTACTTAATTTTCATGTATGTATGTATGTATGTATTTTTGTCTATCAGTAGTTCTACATCTTATTAGACTATAAGCTCCATATGAGGAGTGAGCAACTTTAAAAGATGAATAATTATCAACTCATTTTACTATCCTTCCTCCCTCCCCTCACTTCACTCCCCTCTGTCTAATCCAATGTACCTCTGTTCTTCCCCAGTCCCCTGCCATTGTGAATTAGCATCTACATATCAAAGAAAGCATTCAACCTTGGACTTTTTGGGATTGACTTATTTTACTTAGCATGATATTATCCAGTTCCATTCATTTACCAACAAATGCCATCATTTCATTCTTCTTTAAGGTTGAGTATATTCCATTCTTTATCCATTCATCTGTTGAGGGGCACCTAGGTTGGTTCTACAGTTTAGCTGCTGTGAGTTGAGCTGCTATAAATGTTGATGTGACTTCGCCACTATAGTAGGCTGATTTTAAGTCTTTGGGGTATAAGCTGAGGAGTGGGATGACTGGGTTGAATGGTGGTTCCATTCCAAGTTTTTTGAGGAAACTCCATACTGCTTTCCATAGTGGTTGCACCAATTTGCAGTCCCACCAGCAATGTATGAGTGTTTATTTTTTCCCCACATCCTTACCAACATTTATTGTTGCTTGTATTCTTGATAATTGCCATTCTGACTGGAGTGAGATGAAATCTTAGTTTTAATTTGCATTTCTCTAATTGTTAGAGATGTTGAACATTTTTTCATATATTTGTTAACTGATTGTATTTCTTCTGTGAAATGTCTGTCAGTTCCTTAGCCCATTTATTGATTGGGTTATTTTATAATTATACAACCCTTGTGATTCTACATCATGTACAACCAGAAGAATGAGAAGTTATACTCCATTTACATATAATGTGTCAAAATGCATTCTACTGTCATGTACAGCTAATTAGAACAAATTTTAAAAAAGAGTTAAGATCAGGTAGAGTAGTTTCACAAGAGGTGATAGAAACCTTAAGTGATGATTCTGTCACAACTTGTATAATCTTGGACAGGTAATTTCCTCCCTTGGTTTTCTTTTATGTGACATGTCAATTAAATACATAAGTGAGGGTCTTTCATGTGAGTGACTATATCAGTTCAAATAAATGCTTTATAAACTACAGATGATTCACAAAAAAATAAAAATGGGCAAAGATGAATAAGACTGCTTTTCACCTCATTTTCTTTAGTTCAACAGGTAAAAGGGAAGTTAGAATGCTTGAATGGATGTGAAAACGTCTATTCATATCTAATTTATAGTTATGTAAGATGTCATTCACATCTTTCAGGAGTATTAACAGTAGATCAAAATTAATATTCCTTCAGTAGAAAAACAAAAACCTCATTTTTGCATACATAGTGTTAATATTCAAATATTTGTATGCTGTCAGCCTTTGGAGCAAGCAAATGTCCTCTAACTGCAATTTCAGCCTGGTCAAGGTAACAGACCTTTTTCATTAAGTCCTTCCAAATTTCTAATCTATCCATGAACGTGAAAAATCTGTGCTAATTAAAGCCTGTCATATAGGCCAATAGTGCAGAGAGGACCTGGAAGTTTCCTAGAATTTAAAGGAGCAGACTCTACATAAATATAACTAGGATTTCCCGCACCACAATGTAAGATGTCCCTTCATCTGGTTTTGTTATCTGATTTATGAGCAGCTGTTAAAATGTTCAATGGGATTTTCACCTTGTAAAATGTTGATCAATTTTTGTGGCTAGAAAAAGGAAACACCCAATGTAGAGAACATTCGCTAGAACAAATTTAGTGGATGCAATTCCCCACTTCTTTTACATCATCCTGTCATGTGCCTCCAGGATTTCAAACTCAAATGTCTTCTGGGGTCTGGCAATGATTTTATTTTTTATTGACAGAGTAGGCTGTGAAAAATGAAGGGTTTTATGCTAGCTAAACGGAGTAGTCACTGTCAGTTGCAACAAATTCTTTTCATGCAAGAATGAATGCAGTTTTGCCAATTTTTTAAACTTTCAGATATCTGATATTGATTCTTCAAAAACTAAATACAAAAACATTTTTAAAATTAAATTATTTGTAATTAGTGCTAGTTTCTATAACCTTTACATGAATGAAAACAGAAGTCTCTGGGCTATATTTTCTCTATCAATTTATGGTTTCTGCCATTAGATTATAATTTTATCCTCTAGTGTAACACTGTTCATTTAGGGGTATAGTAGGGGACACATATGAAATTTTAAATTTTCTGGTAGTCATATTTTTCAAAAGTAAAAAGGGTGAAATTGATATAAATAATATAGATTTTTTGACACACTACACTCAAAATATTATATTTTCAACATAAAATCAACATAAAGAATGTCAATGAGGTTTTTTTTTTTTTAACATTCTTTTTGTTAAATACTCTTGAAATTTGATAGGCATTTTACAGCCACAAATTCACATAATTTTGGATGCCATTTTAATTAAAAAATACTTGTTCTATATTTAGATTTTATAAAATGTATAGTGTAGCTCAGTGGTGTAGCACTTACCTAGCATTTGCAAGGCTTTGGTTTCAACCCCCAGCAACACACACACACACACACACATACACACACACACACACACACACACACACACACACACATTCATGCAATGCCCTTGAAAAGGTAGATTAGGATATTCCAAGTACTAGGATGAGTATCAATTTTAAAACTAAAAGTTAAAAATCAATTAGAATTAAATGAAACTGAAATTTTAGTTTCCAGTTTCAGGAGCCACATTTTAAGAAGCTCAACAGCTTTGCAGTGCTCTTGGCTACCATATTGAATAGTAGAGTCTCAAAGCTCTAATTGCTGCACTTCCACATTTCCTATAGGAGCAGAGAACATTATGCAGAATACTGAGGGAGAGGGAGGATATTGCTCCATTTATAAGGTAGAAAGCAACAGTCCAGGGCCTTGATCAATTCCTTTCTGTGTTCTGAACTAGAGATCAAACATCGACGAGAGACTGTGAATGAAACCCTCTTTCATCCCTGGAAACACGCATCTTCAAAAGACTGAGTGATCCTATCTCTGTTTATCTGAGATGTCACCAAACTCACCTTTATATTATACACATTTTATCTTCTTAAAAGTTACACCATACCCATTTATTGTTAAAACAAACAGGTAAGTATGCAAAACCTTAAAAAATGAATACCACACAACAAACTCCCCCAACTACCCAACTCCTCTACCACAAAAACGTTTCCTACACATTTTTGGTGTGCATCCTTTCAACACACACACACACACACACACACACACACACTCACACACTCTCTCTCTCTCTCACACACACACACACAAATAATTATTTATATATTTTTGTGAATATCTGGATCTATCTTAATAGAAAAGATTAAAAGTTGCTTTGAAAAGCTTACTGCATTTTGTGTTGGATGCCTTATGAATTCAGCAGAATTTTCTCTTAGGGAGAGAATGAATCTTTTGATGAAATGTTTTTTAATTGCAATATGGTAGGCTTCTAGATACAGTTGAAAGGAGAGGTTTATTAAAAAAAAATTAAAATGATTTACTCAAAATAATAGAGAGATGTTAAGATTTGGAGTCCTTTCCTGGTAAGAAGTTGTTTGAGATCAGAAACTGATATAAAAAATAGCAGAAGAAAGTAGTGCCTGAGGAGAAAAAGGCTGGTGAGGGAACAAGACAGGAAAAACCTGTGGGGAGAGTCATGGACATAGAGATGTAGGTGGTCTAGATGTGGACTAGATGACCTAGGGGTTCAGAACTGAAAAATCTGGTATTCAATATTAATTTTCTGCCTGTGTGTGCCAGGCTCTAATCTCTAGTAGACATTCTAGGCAGAAATCTTGGGGATACGCAGTTAGCTGTGTGCAAGTTGTTCTCTGAATAATGATTAGAAAGACCCTCTATTTCTTGCCTGAGGCAACATGGACAAAAGAAAGGAGCTATTTCAGAAAGACAGACCAGAAAAAGAATCAAGGAACTGGTAGAGGGAGGGTAAAAATGTCAACCTCTCCATTATCCCTGGAGTGTTTGGTAGGGACTTGACTACGCAGAACTTCAGATGGAGATCCAATATGTTGATTTAAAGTTTTTTAAAAATTACCTTACAGAACAGGGTGATGTTAAAATATCCAGGTCTGTTTTTTTTGGTACATGTTTGAGGTATATGTTTTTTTAAAGATAATTTCCTATTGTCAAATTGTTCACTCACATTTTTTCTTTCTGTAATTTATTTTTAATGGCTAGGTATTTCACTACAGTAACAAACATACTTTATTTAACTGGTTCCGGATTGTTAGAGATTAAGGTAATTTTCATTTCTCATTAAAAATAAATCACTGTGAATACCATCCTTGTATAGAATTTTTCTGAGGAAAAATTTAGAAATTTAATCTCTAAGTTGGAATGGCTAAAAAAATTAGAATTTTTAAAAAATTGGTGTATCTTAATTACACAAAATGGTGTGTTTCATCATGACATATTCACACATATATTAAAACACTTCTCATGAGAAAACTTCTATTCTTTGACCTGACCATTACCTGTATTTTTAACATCACTAATCTGACACAAGAAAATTGATGTCTTATTCCTTAAATTTTTATCTCTATTACTCTAGTGAATTTTAATATTTTCATGTTTACTAGCCAATGAAATTTCTTCTTGTCAAGATGGCATATTCTCATTTTGATGTATCTTTGTAAGAACATAACAATGTAAGATAAATTATAAATTTAGAAATAGAACAAATAGATGGGCTAAATACATATTTGTCAACATAAATATGATTTAAAATATTCCTTTGCTCCTTTTTATATTGTATTAATCTTTCCAATATTTATTTGCTGTATCTATTTACATATTCAATTTTGTAACTTTAATTTGCCACATATATCCCAAATCATGATTTCCAGCTTAATTTTTGTCTTTTTATCTTCTGTCATATATATTTACCTTTCATATTATTGTATCTTTCTCAGTAATTTTTTTATGGTTTCTCTCTTTGCTTCATGTTTGGAATTTCTACAAGATTATTTAAAAGTCGAACATTCTTAATTACTGTACTTGTATCATAACAATTTCTTAACAATTCTTTTATTAGTACTTAAATAGAATTTTAAAGTCAATCAAGAAGTTGCAAAATTTTGTATTTACAACTACCCCTCAAAAACCCTAAGACTTATTGAGCTTTCCATATGACATTCAACAGTCAATTTTAAAACACCAAACAACAACAAAACTGCTGCCCTGTTGTCTATTTTAGCATAAGCCCATATTCAAGAGTCACATGTTATTACGAAAAATCTTAGATCTTAATGATTACATATTGTGCCTTTATTTTTCTCTTTTGAAATTAACCAAACACAGCAAAGATAATGAAAAATGGAGGCATGAATTTCATCCTTTCTGATATTGGGAGGAAAAAAATGAGTAGAAATTGTATCATGAGAAATATGATTGAGCAGAGACTTGGACAAAAGCAGATAGAAGATAGGTATGAATGCAAATCTCAAAAAGAAACAGCAAAACTACAGTTCTCCCCAGTGAGGTACATATCCTGCAGTGAAAAAATAAAAGGTTCTTCTTACAAAAAATGGAACTGGATGTATGGGACTGGCTGTATATAACCTCCCAGCTGAGTTCAGGAAAGCAAGAAAGTTAAACAGAAAATAAGATTTTAAAAACAAATAAAAAGGCCAAAGTTTCAGGTGATGACTGTGCTTATGATGAAGTTTGGGAAAATAGAGGAAATATTTTATTGGTGTTTGGTAGCTCTCTGCCTTTTGCTGTTGCTAAGGAAAAGGCTAAACCAAATCATGAAAACTTGATAGCCTAAAACACTACTCCAGTTTGTTCCTTACGACTTTCTGTAAATAGCTGGTTCAGGAAAAATCACCTTATTAAAACGTGAATTATCACTGAGGAATCTACAAAGGTCAATAGAAACATACTACAAAAAAATGATAAAAAAAGTTTTGCCATAAGTTAGATGAAAAATGATACATTTTCTGATGAATTAATATCTTAAACAATCATGTTTGTAAAACAAGAATGTAAAACACATATACAAAAATCCAAGGAATACATACTGGGAAAAGAATGAAATAAAATGATGTTCCAAAACACAGAAACCAAATTGAAAAGGTCCCAAAATATGGAGCCATTTAAGCAAGAATAATAAAAATAAAAAGACTCAAATGGATTGTATTTTGAAAAATGTTCATATTAATAATAATTATTACATAAATAAATATAAAACTGTTTGCTGTAGTAGAAAGTTTCACCACCATCAGGCCATGATATCTCTAAGGGTGAAACTTAAGGTACAATCCATATGACCTAAATAATAGGTGTATCTCAAGGACACACCCTGTTACCACGGTATATCTAATTAATTCATGTCAAACTTTCTAAAAACAGAAAATTCATCCTTTATTCATGGTTCCCCAAATGTATCATTTTAGAATTCCAAAATATCTGTGTTTTTTCCAAATGTAGCAATTATATATTAACTGATGTTAATGCTACGAAACAAATTTGGATAAGGAAAAGATTCTACTTTCAGTGTTAAGGAGGAGCTTCTTTTAACTTGAGTTAAAAAAAAAAAAAAAGTAAAGATGCCAGAATATGCTGATAATAAAGACACCTAGGATATTGTCAACATAATGATCAGAGGAAACCTCACTTAAATTTACAAATATTCTAAGTACAAATGAATATTTGAAAAAAAAATATTAGCATAAGAATTGAATTTCCAAGTCAAAGTTTGGAAAAGACCAAAGAAATAAAGTAAAACAGAAGAAAAAAGACTGAGTGTGGTGCTGTCATCCCAGTGACTCAGGAGGTTGAGGTAGGAAGATCACCAGTTGGAGGACAGCCTGGGTAACAGCAAGACTCTCATCAGCGTAGTGAGATCCTGTCTCAAGTAAAATCAACAAATAAAATTGAGAATGTAACTCAGTCATAAAGCATCCTCGTGTTCAATATCCAGTAAGAGAGAGAGGATAGAATTAAAGATATGAAAAGATACTCAGTCTCACTCATAATAAAATATATTTATATCAAAACAACACAGTTATACCATTTCTAGCCTATCAAATTTACAATGGTTGAAAAGTTGGATAATTATGTTTGCAAGAGTATGCCACGACTGGCACTCTCTTGTTTTAGTGGTAGTAAATGGGTGTACATTTTTGGAAATTTACTTTGACTTAGGCCAGCAGCACAAACTCTTTTTTTTTTTCTTATTGTAAACAAATGGGATACATGTTGTTTCTCTGTTTGTACATGAAATAAAGGCATACCATTTGTGTAATCATACATTTACATAGGATAATGGTGTTTGATTCATTCTGTTATTTTTTTCCTTCCCCCCACCCCTCCCACCCCTCTTTTCCCTCTATACAGTCCCTCCTTCCTCCATTCTTGCCCCCCTCCCACCCCCCATTATGTGTCATCATTCACTTATCAGCAAGATCACTTGTCCTTTGGTTTTTTTTGAGATTGGCTTATCTCACTTAGCATGATATTCTCCAATTTCATCCATTTGCCTGCAAATGCCATAATTTTATTATTCTTTATGGCTGAGTAATATTCCATTGTATATATATACCACAGTTTCTTTGTCCATTCATCAATTGAAGGACATCTAGGTTAGTTCCACAATCTGGCTATTGTGAATTGAGCAGCTATGAACATTGATGTGGCTGCAACTCTGTAGTATGCTGATTTTAAGTCCTTTGCCACTCATACTTCAAATCTTTGCCACTCCTACTTCAGATAGAGTGCTAATTTCCAGAATATATAAAGAACTCACAAAACTCTACACCAAGAATACAAATAACCCAATCAACAAGTGGGCTAAGGAAATGAACAGACACTTCACAGAAGAAGATGTACAAGCAATCAACAGATATATGAAAAAATGTTCAACATCTCTAGTAATAAGAGAAATGCAAATCAAAACTATCCTAAGATTCCATCTCACCCCAATTAGAATGGTGATTATCAAGAATACAAGCAACAATATTTGTTGGCGAGGATGTGGGGAAAAAGGTACACTCATACATTGCTGGTGGGGTTGCAAATTAGTGCAGCCACTCTGGAAGGCAGTATGGAGATTCCTTAGAAAGCTTGGAATGGAACCACCATTTGACCCAGCTATCCCACTCCTTGGCCTATACCCAAAGGACTTAAAATCAGCATACTATAAACTTCTAACACAGCCCTGAGTATAGAAAAATTCCACCTCTAAATACTTTTCTCACAAGTCCACTTGCATGTGCAATGAATACAAATCATGAGGTTGTTTGTTGATGTATATTTTGTAGTATAGAAGTTTAGAAACAACCTAAAATTCTATCAAAAAAGAACTAGTTAGGGCTGGGGAGATAGCTCAGTTGGTAAAGTGCTTGCCTTGCAAGCACAGGACCCTGGGTTGGATCCCTAGCACTGTAAATAAAAAAAAATAAAAATAAAAATAAAAAATAAAGAACTAGAAGGAAATACTATGCAGCAAATAAATGAACAAGAAAGGTATTTTTGTATAGACATGAAACAATATATATTTCACACACCCGTGTGTGTAAAAAGCAATATGCAGAAAAAAATTGCAAAAAAAAAGTCATTTCCTTAAAAACTCAAAAGAAAAATCTACATATATGTTTTAATTTTATGCATGCATAGATTATATCTAAAACAATTTCCTAACAAATGGGTAGCTATAGTTATGTCCAAGAAGGTGATTTCAATAAACATATTTTGCTTTGTCCTTAAAATAATTTTATATATGTGTTTAAAAAGGAATAGAAAAGAATACCAATGAAAAAAGTTAAAGAAAATGGATTGGTTTATCTTATGTTCAAGCATTAGTGTGTTCTCTAGCACTTGGGAAATGCATCGAAAGCTATGGAGTTAATTAAAATGCCCTCTACTTGTAAAAAGGAGTAAATAAGCCCAGTGGGTCCATTTTTCTTTAAAATTCCATTATTATTTACTTGAATAAATGTTAATTAGTCCCTTAGAATAGGGCTTGTCCCTGACTATGAGTTCATATAGTATTTCAGTTTTATGTAAAAAATGTCACATGAAGTACTGGTTTGGCCCATCACTTCTTTCTAGGTTAAATGAATGTTCATGGTTGCTCTTCATAATTGGTGGGCTCTTAACATTTAAGAACAAATCTCTGAATAATTAGACTTTCCAAACTGGAATGATCATGATATTCCTTAGTATCAATACTTTTTAATCATTTATTAAAAACTGCATAAATTAGAAATAGCACTTGCTCATTCTGGAATGACTGAAACTAATGAGATTCAAGAATGGAATTTCAGTCTTAATTAGCATGTTCACATATGTATATATTTATTTTAACATGAATGTTATGCAAATATACATCTTCTGTGTTATGTAAAACTGGACTCCATGCAAGGTCCCCTCTTTCCAGAAACTTTGTAATCTATTAGGAAACTCAGTACAAACATTGATAGAAGCCTAAAATCAGTATTGGAATTAATAATTGGAAATAAGAGTATTTTCAGTAAGAAGGAAGGATTCACTTATAGCTAGGGTCAAGAATATGTCTGAGCTCATCACAGAAAAGTCTTACAGAAAGTAGGATTTGAGTTTAATGGAGATGGTAGTACACAGATGTCAAAACAAAGAATTTATTTCCATTTTAACTAATTTAAAGACTGTTTCATTTATTAATATAACCTCAGTTAACACAACTGTGTTTTAAAGTAGTTCATGTGAATTTGATATTAACAATGGTTAAGAACACAGGCTTAAGGTTTAAGTTGAAATCCCAGTTGAGTTCAAATCAGCTCAATTACTTATCAGCTGTGTAAATTTTGGGCAAATTACTTGAGTTATTGCAAACACCATTTCTTATCTATACTTTTTAAATAACAACAGCTACTCGTGGGGTGGCAAATATTAAATAAGAAAAGCTGCATAAATGTATGGAGTGGTACTCAAAAATGATAGCTCTTATTATAACAAAATGTTTAACCTATTTTGAATTAATCAATTCTATTTTATTTAATGTTTAGATATGTTTAGATGTGTTCAGTAAGTCATTTAATTCTGTGGTCACTCAATTAGTTTACTAATGACATCCCAATTAATACTAGAGATATAAACTATCTTCTAAGTCCTTAGGGAAATTCACTTTTTTCCTATTTATTCCAAAGATAGGAAACCACTATTGATTCCTCAACTTGATCTTTAATATTCAGGCATGACAACTACCAAATGAACCTCAGAAATTTTACTAGTGTAGGGGAACAGAATGTCAGAATGCTTTAAATGGGCCACAGGACTCTTACTCTAATTACTTAGGGTAAAGAGCTGTCTTGACTGATTTAGGTTTTTTATATGCACTTTTGATCTGATTTCCCTACGGAAGTGTTCCAAGAGGGAGGGAACACATTCCTCCGAATATTAATGTAAACATGTATAATTACTGCTTGACAGTCAACCAGAGAACTGTGTAAAGAAAGGTGTGTTGGGAAAAATAATGAACAGAAGTGAGTGGGATTAGGAGTGGAAAAAATAGCTGAATCAGGGATACTGCAACTTTTCTCCTAAGAAGTAAAAATAACAAGTCCAAATATGGTAAATATGGTATCCAAAATGGGACTGTGAAGACAGGAATAGAAGATGGCGGGCTGTGAAATTAGGTGGGATCTCACCTGTTCTAGTATCCAAAGTATGCACCATGAAGTGGGAGGGATTCAGTAATGTTGCTGAGTATCATGTACTACATCATTTATAAAAAAAAAAATTATAAGTCTTTCAACCCTCCATTTAGACATATGATTTTTAATTTTATTAGGAAGGTAACATGTTTCCCTGTTCTTGATCTTGACTACCCATAGCACTTGTTTTGCTAAAAAATATAATCAATGTGATGATGTGTCCATACTAAGTGTAGCCCTCTAAACATTTTGAATTCTCCCCTCTCTCTTGAACTTGCCTCTTCCATTATATGAAGTGCAGGTCCACCTCCTGGAGGTGAACTGTAGGTATACCCAGACCCAAACCTGAATTGCAATAGAACGCAGATGGAGCTAGCTGGCCTACCTGAGCCCAGTCTAAATTGCTCAGTTCCAGAATGCTGGGCTAACGGAAGGATATTATGTTAAGTTTCTATACTAATATTATTGTCCATGGTGGTGGTTAGCCAAGGGGGTTCTTAACTATTCAGGATGGTCCATCTGGTTTGGAGTGAGGTCTTACCCAATGCTGAAAGGCATAAGAGTAGGATCCTCTTCCAACACCGGAGAGGACCTAGAAAGTTTTCATAATTCAAGTCAGCAGTCTGAGGATAAAACCCAGGGTGAGGTTTCAAGCTCAACAAGGAACTGGAGTAAAATCAGTTACCTACACCTGAGACCCGGTCCTGCAGATTGGAAGAAATGATTACCACTGAAATTCAATTGGAAATAGGTTGTTCAGAGTTCAAAACCTGTTTCAGCATGACTAGTGTTAGACCTGTCCTGCTGATGGTTCTGAGGCTGACACCAGCCTTACCAAGAACAGGACAGAGCTGAGAATACAGTGGGCAGACTTCAGTCGCCAACGCTGACTGAGAAAGCAGAATGAGCAGGGAAGCAACCAGACATTGAGAAGGAGAGCAAGAAGGTAGTAGGGAAGTTGAGCTCAATGGAGAGTGACAGAAAGAACCTTCGATATTTTCCATATGCCCCCAAGTCTGCATCCTCCCTTGCCTCCTTTATTCTCTCCACACTTTTATTTAAAAAATGTATTTTTAAAGGTAGGATATAATCAAGTGACTCTTTGTGCATGGATCTTGTGTTATTTAGGTGACAGATAAAGGGAGCTATAAATAATTTATGATTTATACAATATATATGTGTAAATATGTGTATTATATTTATGTACTATATACGCACAAAAGAATCATACAAACATCTAACAGTTTCATCTTAAAAACTAAATACAGGATGGGAACTTTAGAATGAACCAAAGAGAAGGTCCATGGGTTTGATTAAACAGCATCAAGTTAATGTGTACTGGAGAGAATGTTTAACTCATTCTCTGAATATAGCCTCATCTGTAAAGACTAGGTTATTTCTCTATAATAAATTTTTTAAAAAGTGAACAGTGTCATAACAAAAGAAAAAGGAATATCCAAAATATACCCAAACTTGGAAAGTCTAGCAATCCTGTTTGAGGAAAATTGTTGGAACTTTTACTATGAAAAATAAAAGGCATCAAAAAATAGCCTTGGTCCCTGAATATGTAAAGGTCAGTAGTGTGACTAGAGATTTGAGTGTCTCAATGGCAAAGATTCAGGGCAGAGAAGCAGATTTTAGACTGCAAAGGGCAATGCTAGAGAACGGAGAGAAATCTAAACTTTAAAACAAAATTGAAGTTTTGACTTTGATTACATTTTGAAATTGGAAACTTATTTACTCATTGACACTATGTTATATGACTTGAAGTTTTATGACATAAATATAACTTGGAAAACCAAGGGGCCTGTCAGATTGGCCATCCAAGGGCAGGGAAAGCATCAACCACACACAGATTTAGAGACTATGAGAGAGAAAAGTAATGGTGCTACCTGACTGTCATGAACTACTTCTTTTTCTATTTGAGTTTTTGTGACTTATAAAATTGTTGCCGCCCGCAGCAACAATCTCGCGGTAATTTATCGGAGGTGGACTGGAACTGAACTACTTCTATTATCTTTATCTGGGCTACTTCCTTGCCTGTTTACTTGTTCATTAGTTTATAGAGGAAGAGAGGCTTTGCTTACTTTTAGTTTTAGAGGAAGAGAGGCTTTGAGAGGAAGAGAGACTTTGCTTAAAGGAAGAGAGACTTTGCTTAGAGGAAAAGAGACTTTGCTTAGAGGAAAAGAGACTTTGCTTAATTTTAGAGAATGCTACTCTTTCAGAGAGGCTACGCTTATCAAAGGTCTACTGCTTCTTTAAAGGTGGGTCACTTCTTGGAGGTGCGGCATGAGGCATGAGGTATGCGGCCTAAGTCCTACAACCTGCGACCCAGAGGTGTGGCTTTAGTTCTCTATTCTGCAAACTGCGATCTTTATTCTGCGATCTAGCGACCTAGAGGTGTGTTCTTAGTTCCCTGTCCTGCCATCCTTCATTCTATGATCTGCGACCTACGACCCCCATGTTCTGCCATCTACAACCTTCATTCTGTGATCTATCAGAGGTGCTGCTTATCTGAGGTGCTTCCTATAGGTGTGTGTCTTATATACCTAAGGCAGTCAATCAGCTTAGGATTAAGTAGGATGGTTGGAGCATGCGCCACGGTACCAGTTAGGAATGAGGAACATCTGTTGACCACTAGCGCAGAAGAGACATTAACTAATCAGGCAAAAGTAGATCACGCTATGTTAACACTAATTATGCGCCACCTCTTGGCCCAACACCAGACACCATCCTAGGGTTACCCAAACATGTCTCTGCATAAAATAATGCCTATTTTCCTATGCCCATTCTTTTTTTAAATTTTTATTTGCTCTAATTAGTCATACTTGACAGTAGAAAGCATTTTGACACTTCAAACATAAATAGAGTATAACTTCTCATTCGTTTTGTTGTACATGATATAGAATCATACCAATTGTGTAATCATATATGTACACAGGGTAATAATGTCCAATTCATTCTACTATCCTTCCTATCCGCATATCCTCTCCCCTTCCTTCACTCCCCTCTGTCTAGTCCAAAATACTTCTGTTCTTCCCTCCACCTTATTGTGAATTAGCATCTGTATATCAAAGAAAACATTTGGTCTTTGGTTTTTTGGGATTGGCTTATTTTGCTTAGCATATTTTCCAGTTTCATCCATTTACCAGCAAATGCCTTCATTTCATTCCTCTTTAAGACATGATATTTCCTTGTGTATATATACCACAGTTTCTTTATCCATTCATCTGTTGAAGGGTACCTAGGTTGGTTTCATAGGTTAGCTGTTGTAAACTGAGCTGCTTTCAACATTGATGTGACTGCATCACTGTAATATGCTGATTTAAAGTCCTTTGGGTATAAACCAAGGAGTGGCATGAGTGGATCAAATGGTGGTTCCATTTCCAGGTTTTCTGAGGAATGTCCATACTGCTTTCCACAGTGTTTGCACCAATTTGCAGGCCCACCAGCAATATGGGACTACTCTATTCCCCACATCCTCACCAACATTTATTGTTGCTTATATTCTTGATAGTTGCCATTCTGACTGGAGTGAGATGAAATCTTAGAGTAGTTTCGATTTGCATATCTCTAATTGCTAGAGATGTTGAACATTTTTTCATAATTTGTTGACCGACTATATTTCTTCTTCTGTGAAGTGTCTGTTCCATTCCTTTGCCTGTTTATGAATTGGGTTATTTGGTTTTTTGGAGTTAAGTTTTTTGAGTTCTTCATATCCTAGAAATTAATGTTGTATCTCAGGTGCATGTGGTAAGGACTTTTTCCCATTCTGTAGACTCTTTCTTCCTGTTCTTCATTGTTTCCTTTGCTGTGAAGAAGCTTTTTACTTTGATTCCATCCAATATATTTATTCTTGATTTTACTTCTTGCACATTAGAAGTCTTGTTAAGGAAGTCACTTCCTAAGCCTACACTGTAGAGATTTGGGCCTACTCTTTCTTCTATTAGGTATAGGGTCTCTGTTCTAGTGTCTGCTTTCGAGTCATTTTTGTGCAAGGTGAGAGATAGGGGTTTAATTTCACTTTGCTACAAAGGGATTTCCACTTTTCCCATCAACATTTGTGGAAGAGGCAATCTTTTCTCCAATGTATGTTTTTGGTGCCTTTGAGATAAATGTATTTATGTGGGTTTGCCTCCGTGTCTTCTATTTGTACCATTGGTCTGTGTATCTGCTTTGGTGCCAAAACCATGCTGTTTTTATTACTATGACTCTGTAGTATAATTTAAGGTCTGATATTGTGATGCCTCCTGTTTCATTTTTCTTACTAAGGATTGCTTTGACTATTCTGGGTCTCTTATTTATCCAAATGAACTTCATGATTGCTTTTTCAATTTCTATGAAGAATGTTTTTGGAATTTTAATAGGAATTGCATTCAATTTGTATAATGCTTGTGGTTGTATGACTATTTCGACAATGTTAAGTCTGCCTGTCCAAGAGCTATGCTCATTATCTTTTGAGTTCATCTAATTGAAGTGAATGGCAAAGAGACAGAGTTCATGTAGTGGGTTCTAAACATTCCCCAGTTCTCATCCATCAGCAGACGTGGATAGAGAAAGTTCTAAACCTGTAAAGCATTTGTATCACTCAAATCATACCCATTGTTAAAATCGATTCTTTCCAAGATATAATAATCACTTGGAAAAAAATCATTAAAGCTAATTTTTATATTATTTTGACTAAAAAGTACTCTATAAGTTTTTAAAGTTTTTTAAACTTGTAGGACATTATTCAGAATGTCTATTCAAGTTGAAATATAATAGTTTATTATTATCAATAAGTTAAGAGCCCCAAATGCAAAGGACTCAATTGTGCTATTAAGGTCATTTGGTTACATTCTGGAAACTACTTCAAGCACATATTATCACCACCATGTTTTGATCTCCATTGAAAGAAACTGCTGTTGAGGTTGAATTTTGACTGTAAAAAAAATAAAATCTGTGCAGCAGAAAAGCATACTCAGTTGGAATGCTCACTCAACAGAGAAAAAAACAGCCCATTATCTAGTTTTAAAAATAAAAATAAAAAAATTCAAAAGACTTTTCTTTCTTAGTACTTAAGCATACTTGAGGCCACTTCTCTGGGCAGGGGAGTCCTAGTAATATTTGCAACCTATCTGTCTTTTTGTTAAAATGTTTTTTGAGTATTTTCATAGTTGATGAGTAATTTGATTCATTTTTATTTGAGAAGAATCATCTTCACCAGAGAACAAAAACAACTTATGCTGGGAAATTAATTTGCTTTTCTAAAAAGCAGTTATATTCTGTGAAAAGTTGGAAGGAATTACCATGACTCTACTGAGGAATAAAAAGCCCTCAATCTTGAGCATAATATACCCATTGCTCTCCCAGGAGTTACCTGTTTTCAATGCCAATCAAGGTTATAAAACTTTATGTTTTAGTTGCTTAGAATATTCATGTAATGACAATAAGCTGTACTGCTTTTTTCCTACTTGGGTATCTTTATTCAGCCTCAGGAATTACTTTCTAACACAGGAAGAATCTTATTTTCCCGTATACATTTATTGTCTTTCATAGGTAGAATGTGTGTTAATTTTCCTTGGGGCAAAAGAGCAACATTTCAGCTCAAAGCGATGAAAGAAAAAAAGATACAATGATGCCCACATGGGCAGTTATTTCATCATATGGATCCATTTTATACTTAAAGTTTCCAAATTACTACCAAGGAATTTGCAAACTACCCATCTTTCCAAGAAAATCGTCTATTCTATTTCTAGAGTTGTATTGGTACCATCCATGACCCGTTGCGATGTTTGAATTAAACTACTTTTCATTAGGAAATCTAATGCCAGTTCTTTACAGAGAATGTTTTGGAATTTGCATTAACTAAGAAAACAGAAACCACACATATAAACATGAAGACTGTTTTCATAAATATGTGTTATACAAAGATAAACAACAAATTATTTCTTTCAAATTCAAATATCCAGAGTCTCACTTGGACCATCTCCTCCTAAAAAAATGTAATTATTGCTTTAAAAAAAGATTTGAAAAATCTAGAGGGTACATTTTTCCCATAGAAGGTCAAGACTTCCTTCCGTTTCATATTTAATAATTAAAAAGTAGTATCCTTGAAATACTTTAATGTACTGACACTTGTTGGGATATTTTAAAAATACTTTTGATTTGAGATCTGTATTTTTACCTCTGTGTCTCTGTCTCTTTCTCTCTCTCTCTTCTTTCCTCTTTTTTTAGGAGCATTACAGGTCTTACCTACAAGAGGAATCAGAAAATACCTATAATTGTCATTACGCTGATTTGCAACTCTAAAATTCTAAGACCCACAGATTTTGATTTGACTTCATTTTTATTTTTTTAAGGTTCTATAAGAGGAAATTTCTCTTGCTGAGTTATTGTGGCTTTTACAAAATGACAAGAGATGTGTTTCACCTCTAGAAAGAAAATCTGAGGATGTGAGGGAGCAGAGAATAAAGTGATCATTTTAACAGTGATGATCCAGAAAGTACCTATAGAGAATAATTCACATGCAACATTTTTCAATATGGTAAACTAAATTTTCATCAACTCTGCTTAACTCTAAAATGTGGTCATTTTTCCTTTGTAGTCTGCTTACCAGGATCAATCAGTTTCTTCTAGCTTTTAAATTTGGCATAAAGTACCTTCACATATATATATGGTAAACAGATCAAGTTTAAATTTTCACTTTAAAGTATAATGGGAAAACTGTATGTTTCTGCTATTTTTCCTTTAAAAACTTTTGAAACTGAAGTGGAAAATGTGGAGATAACCATATGTGTGATTAATTGGTTAATTGATTCATTTTGACCCCCATTCCTTCACTCCCATTTCTGTTCCCTTCACCAATAATAATAACTGAATTGATGTTTTAGGTATGCATAGTTTTGAAATGTGTAGTGCTGTTTGGGAGTATATATTGTGCTCTAGGCTTGTTCTTTTCTTGTTGACATTCACTTAGCATTGTGTTTGTATCATATCTACCGTGGCTCTCTGTGAATGTACCATTAATTCTAAGTTCTGTGAAGTATGCCATCACATCATAGATCACACAGGAGTACTCATTTTAAAAGCTGCCTTATTAGTTTTTATTGCTGTCGTAACATGTGTTTGTGTTTTTGCAGTTGTGGAGTTCAGAAATCCAAAGTGGGCTGGCAAGGCTGGATTCTACCTCTTGTCTCTGGGACAATCCACTTCTTTTACTTTTCTAGATTTTTAGAAGCCAACTACATTCCTTGACTGTGCCTTTATCTTCCACCTTCAAAGTTAGCAGGGTAGCATCTTTAACTCTCTCCCTCTCACTCTCACCTGAGCCTCTGTCATCAGATTTCCTTCTCCGAATCTTATACTTCTATCTTCCTCTTATCACACGTGTGACTGTGTTGGGCTGATCTAGATTATTCATGATAATCACCCTATCTCAATATCTTTAACTTAATCAGAACTTAAAAATATAGCCCTTTATCATATAAGGTAACAGATACATTCACAGACATATTCTGGGGATTAAGACATGGGCATCTGTGGAAGGTCATTATTCTGCCTTACCACAATGTCAGAAAACATAGGGATGGGCTTTTTGGATACCTGTTGCCATCTTTGATATTGCTCCTTTGGGAATATCCTGTTATTTGGGAGGGTAACCCTATGACTGCAGACATGGCATGAACCCCTAGAAGTGTGGTCAAGGCCTCCAAGTGTGTTCCAAAGTGTTTGTCCTGTCATCACCCTTGACAAATGGTGCTGTATGCTGGTGGGTCACTGGTCCCTGATGCATAAACTCGCCCGTCTTCATCAGCATCCCACCTCAGCACACGCCTGTGTTTCATCAGGCCTGGCCACACCTGGCTTCTCCAAGCCATGGATTGTTAAATCTTTGTTTAAACAAGCCTGACTTTTCCTGAACACAAGACTGAGCAGCATTGTCTGGCAAATTCTTTGGGTGTTAATTTTTGAAACAAGTATCAGAACTCCTTATATTTAGGGACATGAGGATTAATTATCTTTCTAACATGGCAAGTGTACTCCTATAGCAGTGAGGAGAAAAAAAAACCACACAAATAACTGAATTAAATATGCCAATCAAATAAGTTAATATGTTTATCATTTAATAGTTTTGCTAATTCTCTTGGTTATTCTAGTTTTCTGAGATCATGGACAGTAGCCTATGAGGAGACCAAAAACCATGGCTAGGACTGAAAATCCTGCCAATTCCGATAGGCATGTGTAATCTTCATTGACGTGCTTAGCTGTACTGATTGATGATCAGCCCCTTCCTGTATCTTGTACCAGTTGACCTGCTCTTTTTCTTCTTTTCTACTCTGGTGGAATGCAACTGATTCGAATGCATTTTCTTTCAAACAATTTTTTACTTCATCTCTGATTGGCTTGTGGCTCCTGCTGATTGACAGGCAAGTCTACAGCTGTGGGTTCTCTTTTGAAGCTATTTTATCTTTTCTCTTTGACTTTCTTTTAATTTGATTGGATTCACTCTTGGAGCACCCCGTGGAAAGAACCCTGATTACTCTCTTTTCCACTGTGAGTTGGTAGATGGCAGAGCGCACTCAGAGGTCTTATCCCTCCTTTGTTAGGACTGGCTGCCTGTAAAAGCGCTGGGAGTGCTTATCTCGGCTGGCAGATAACTGCTCCCAGGTTGAAACTTCAAAGGCAAAACCCAGGCAGCCCCAAAGAAAGAAAATTTAGTCAGCTTCAAGGGGTGAGTGAGCTGGTCCTGTGGCTACTTTTGGAAATGTGAAAAGCTCCCTGAGAAATGAGGCTGGCCTCACGGTCTCAAGGTCACTTTTTCACATTTGGAGAGTAACCACAGGGTCCTGGGAAGGGACCAACACCTTTTTTTTTTTTTTTTTTTTTTCATGAGGAAGTCAGTGAGACACTCAACTGAAGGACTAACATTGGGTACATGCCCTGTCGCATGGCCAAAGACTCCCTAGAGAATCCTTAGATGCAGTGAGAAGGTGTCCCACAGGATTGTTCATTAGATCAGCAAGAGCAGGAATTTTGTGCCACAACAGTAGTGGTTTATGCCTGGACACAGAGCACTTGCACACAGCGCATATGGCTCTCATGTCCATGGGAATTTTTCACCAATTATTTTTGTCTCATGCATGGATATCTGTTGATGTCTGTGGTGTTTTTTTTTTTTTCTAACAAAGTTAGGATAACCAGAATGTCAAAGCAAAAAAAAAAAAAAAAATTCTCAAGCTTCACCCCCATGATAATGATGTTAAGTGCAATTTCTGTTCTATTTTCTCTTCCTCATTATGTTGGTTTGGTTTCCCTACTAGGAACTGAACCCAGGTCTGCTATCTATTGAACTACATTCACAGCCCTTTTTATTTTCACTTTTGAGATAGAATCTTGGGGCTGGTGATATAGCTCAGTTGGCAGAGTGCTTGCCTCACATGCACAAGACCCTGGGTTCAATCCCCAGCACCTAAAAAAAAAAAAAAAAAAAAAAAAAAAAAGAGAGAGAGAGAGATAGAGAGAGAGAGATAGAGAGATAGAATCTTGCTAAGTTTCCCAGGCTGATCTTGACATTGTGATCATCCTGCCTCAACTCTCTGAGAGCTGGGGTTATAGGCATGCATCATCACTGGCCTGAATATATATATACACACACACACGCACAATAACACACACACACACTGTGTAACTAGACTCACTAGGAATCATGTAGGGGAAAGAACTCTGATTATTCCCTTTTTCATTACTAGTTTGTGTCTATCAAATAAAGGGAAGAATACTTTGAGCAAAACCCTAATTCTGGATGCTCTGAGTCTCTGCTTACTTAGGTATAGTCTCTATCCTTCTGTTTTGTAACCTCTCCAAGTATTATTTATCTCATCAAAAAATGAGCATCACAGTAGCAGATTCAATCTTATATGAATATTGTAAGGAGTTTATGAGAGGATGCTATTTATGTATTTGATACAAATGATTAGTTATTATTAGTAGACTATTGCCCCTTTCCTGATTATTCTCATAAGAAGTCTCTGGCTTAGTGTGTGTTCATATGTGTGGGAGTCAAGTTGGAAAATATGGGGAAGGAGGTGAATCTAATTCTCACACTCACAGCTCTGCCTATACCTTATGATCACTTGGCCTGTTGTCTTTTATTGTATGCTCAGTTGAGCTTGGCTGTCCTGCTTGGTTGCTTTCTTCTTGACTTCCAGACCACAGATCTCCATGAAGCCTGGGGGTGTCTGTCAGTGCTACTGAGGTCCCCTACCAGACTCCAGTGTCTGGGACTTTTCTTGCGTGGCTAGCAGGGAATGCTTTTTGTGATCAACTTTTTCATAGGGAGATTCCCCACCAGAAACTTTTGGCTCCAAAGGACAGCTCTGCTCCTGAGAAGCATGAGGGTAGGCAGAGGGTGGAGCAGAGGATCTGGTTAGTCTGGAATCAGTGCTCCCTTTATCATATGGACTTCTGTTGCCTGGTCTGTCCATGTTACTCATCTTCTGAGTGCATAATGAATTGCCTTCAAAGGCTCACCTCATGTCCTACTGGTCCAACTATCCATGGGAAAGGCTATTATATATCTAAATTTCAACTATGGTAGAAGTTGTTTATGTTTTTTTAACAGTAACATTTATATTACTATCAAGACACTCTCAGATATGATGTCAAACCACACCAAATGACCCAGTTACTTTCAATGGTCTACCAGCAAAGATGTTAATGCTTGCTTAAGTAAACCATTATTCTAGATCAGTGCCTGGAACACAGAAGATAATTGTTGACATGTACATTATGAGTGGAATATCTCACAATATGTTTTCAAATTCTTATTTTACAAATGATGTTTGTTATGTAGAAACTATGCATGATGACATGAGAGTTTATATTAATCTAGTATTGTTTACCCAAGTGCAGAGACATGTCTAGGTAGCCCTAGGATGGCGGCTGGTGTTGAGCCAAGAAGTGGTGCATAATTAGTGTTAACATGGCGTGATCTACTTTTGCCTGATTAGTTAAAGTCTCTTCTGCGTTAGTGGTCAACAGATGTTCCTCATTCTTTCTTGATTGGTACCGTGGCGTGTGCTCCAACTGTGCTACTTAATCCTAAGCTGATTGGCTGCCTTAGGGTATATAAGACATTCTCTTCGCCTGGGAGGAGATGGCAGAACACAGATCGCAGTTCACAGGTCAGGGAACTAAGAACACACCTCTAGGTCGCAGGTCTCAGATCGCAGAATGAAGGACACAGTCCACAGGATGCACCACTAAGAAGCACCTCTGATAGCATGCACCTTTAGGAAGCAGGATGCAGGATGCACCTCTAAGAAAAAGCAGCAGAACTCTAAGAAGTAGGACCTCTAAAATTAAGAAAAGTCTTTCTTCCTCTAAGCAAAGTTTCTCTTCCTCCAAGAAAAGTCTCTTTTCCTGATAAGCAAAGTCTTTCTTCCTCTCAAAGCCTCTCTTCCTCTAAAACTAAAAGTAAGGAAAGCCTCTTTTCCTCTATAAACTAGCGAACAAGCAAGTAAGCAAGGAAGTAGCCCAGATTAAGATAATAGAAGTAGTTCAGTTCCAGTCCACCTCCGATAAATTACTGCGAGATTGTTGCTGCCGACGGCAACACCCAAGGTCCAATAAAATAATAATTAAATAAAATTTTAGAGAAAAGGAGTCTGTTATTCCCCATCCTGACATGGCCGTCCCCTGACACATCAAGGCTTATCCAGAAAGATTGTATTTATAAATGTGTTCATTCTTTCTTTTCCTAGAATTAATTTCTCTTCTTCATCCTTACCCACTCTTCAGTAACCTCTTCAAATCCCTTCTACACACACACACACACACACACACACACACACACACTCCACATATAGATCTATGGAATTCAGCTACTTCTCTGAGTTGCCTCCAGGCAAAAATTTGGACTGTTTGTGGATTAGCAGAAGGAAACTAACCTAACCACAGTGTTTTTCTAACTCTTGGCAATGATCTCACCTTTTTGATTGGGGACAACTAAGGCAAATTAATTGTTTCCAAATAATTTGCATTCTTACAACTTATAATAGAATCATTGTTTTGTACCTCAAGGAAAAGCGATGGTTACCACTCAACAACCAAAATAGAGCATTAAAATATACGGTTAAAATCCCTTTCCCTTTGTCAGATGAAGCTTTGAGAGGTGCAGATTGGTCACAGTAGTGGTGGTGAAGGGGACAGTGTTAGCTCTGTTTCTCCTAAAGATTATTATGCAATCAAGGAACAGTTGCTATTTGGTACCCATCATATGCTGGAACTGGTCCAGGGAACTGGTCCAAGGTTTTTCCATAAAACCTTGAATAAGGGACACAAGTTCCTACCTTTGTAGAGTTTGCCATATGATCAGGGATGCAAGAAAAAGAAGATATTACTTCTATGATATTCTGATGTACATGGTAGAAAGGTCTAGGAATGCCTAAACTTCTCTGGGTGTTTGTGTGTTTGGGATCAGGAAAAGACGTTTGCAGGAAGCTATCTAAGCTGAAATCTGAGGGATGAAGAGGAGCTAAGACAAGAGAAAATCATGTTCCAGACAAAGAACAATATGTGAAAGCACGAAACAGCATATATGACTGATGTGGGGAGCTGGAAATCATGACATAAGGAGAATATAAGAAACAGGTGCAGGAAGAGTGATCAGAGAGGAAACAGAACTGGGATAACCTCAGATCATGTATGGTCTTGGAACCCATGTTAAGGGAGTTGAACATTAATGTGAAGTATGGAGGGTAGAGGGATGACATGCATTGAATGGATGCAGAGAGGAACAGAATAGAAGGATGGAGGCCTGTTAATACACTTTTCTAGAAATTCGAGACACAGCTGATTGTGGAGAGAACCATGACTAAAAGTTATGTTGTAGATGGAATAATGCCCCCCAAAGATGTCTACATCCTATTCCCAGAACCTGTGAACTCTGTATGCTACATTAATTACATTGCTCTGTGGTTTGAATATGTATTAAGCCTTCCAAAGTTCCGGTTCAAATTCAATCCCCATTGTGAAATATTAAGAGGCTAAAACCTTAATCTTACTACAGTATTTAGATGTAGGACCTTTGGAAGGTAATTGGAATTAGCTGAGATCATCAGGGTGAGATCACGGTGATTAGATACTGGTGTACTTATGAGGAGAGAGAGAGACTACACACATATTGCTCCATTCCCTGTCTCTTGCCATGTGTTGCCTCTTGATACTTCAAGACTCTGCTAGCAAGAAGGTCATCCCCAAATGCAGACCCTCAACCTTGGACCACATCTGGGAACCAAAATAAACTTCTGCTGTATAATTTACCCAATCTGTGGCATTGTGTTATTAGCAACAGAAAATGAACTGAGACACATGGTAAGGAGGAATTTCAGTTGCAGATGGAATTAAGGCTGCTAATCTACTGGTTTTAAAATACAGAGATTATTATTCTGGATTATGTGTGTGGGTCCAGTGTACTCACAAGGATCTTTAAGGTGGAAGGAAAGTAAAAGAGAAGGTTAGAGTGAGAAATTTAAAGATGCAACACTCCTGCCTACGTATGAGCAGAGTAATAGTGAAAGCTCTGGAAGCCAGGAAAAGCAAAGGCCAAGAAACAGCCTGTCCTCCAGGGACTCCAGAAGCAGAACAGCTGCAAGAATACCTGAATCTTGGTCCAGTGAGACCCAGTTTGGACTTCTGAACTCTAGAATGGGAAGGAATAAATATGTGCTGCCTTAAAGCACTAGGTTTGTATAGGAAATGAATACACATCGCCATGAGAAACAGAGAGTTTGAGAGATGTCTCAGAAGTAGAAATGAGAGGACTTACAGTTCAACTTGACATACAAGAGGGAAAATGAGCTAGCAAGTGTTATTTCTTCAAATGAAAGTTTTGATGTTTTATCAATCACAACTAGAGAAGTCCTTTTACCTATATGACCTATAACAATAAATTCAACTACTATTGTTGACTCAGAATAATAGCGAATGATATTAAAGACCTAAAAAGAGAGAGATGATTAGATTTTATGTACATGATTAATAACTTGTTTATCTGGGTATTTAACATCAATATTCTCCACTAGACTAATGAAGGAGTCACATAGTTCAGATGCTGGTATTCAACCAAATGTCACATATAAGTAAATAAAATTAAATGCTTCATTTAAGGACACGATGTGTGCATAATGGTTGTAAGGTTTTTCATTTTCAAAGAAAAGTTCAATGTGGCTCTCAGGAGTGATAGATAATAAAAAAATTTTTGGGAAAACTTGGTAAATTTAGTTATTCAATTGAAGGTTGGGATATCACTCCATCATAGTGTACTTGACTAGCATGCACAAGTCCCTGCCTTTGATCCCCAGCACTGAATAAATAAATAAAGAGATAGAGAATTAGAATAAATTAAATCAAAAACAAAAACCAGAGCATGTAAATCAGAAAACAATGATATCATTTTAGAATGCAATAAGCATGACTGGCAGTTATGCAACATCAGCGTGTTCATCAGGTCAGTGGTCTGCTGTCTCTTAATTCTCTGTGGGTCAATGACAGGTCACCTTTATTATATCACATTTCCTGTTCATCACCGCATTACAGCCATTTCTATATTCATCTTTCCTTTTCACAAGATTTTCAACCACTTGAAAACAAGACCTTTTTAGTTAATTAAAAAATATTCTACTAATATTACCTTTAATTGACATATCATAGTTCTGAGCACTTATGGGGTATGATGGGATGTTTCGATATATATATACAATATGAAATTATTAAATGGAGCTAATTGACATGTTCATCACCTCAATTACCTACTTTTTGTGGTGAGATATTTGAAATCTGGCCTCTTGGTTATTTTGACAAATATGACACATCATTATTGACTATAGTCACTCTGCTGTGCAATGAACCTCAAAACTCGTTCTTCCTGTGTGTCTTAAACTTTGTACCTTTTGGCGCACAACTCCCTGTTCCCTCCCTCCCCTGATAACTACCACTCTGCTCTCTACTTCAACTCTCATAAATTTTAGATTCCACGTGTAAATGAATTCTTTCAAGTTATTTTTATTTTTTTATTTTTTTGCAGTGCTGAAAATTGAACTCAGGGCCTTGTGCTTGCAAGGCAAGCACTCTACCAACTGAGCCATCTCCCCAGCCCTCAAGTTACTCCTTTTTGTTTTTGTTTTTGTCTCAGCAAATAGTACAGGACCTAATGAGTGATTAAAAAGGTAGGTTGAAAAGCAGAGGAATTTGGTCAAGGATTCAATTTTAGATTTAACTAATTTATTTGGGGTAAACTTGGGAAAAGACATTTCACATCTTGTTGGTTTAGGTTTCTATTTAAAACTTTATGACTCAAAATATGAGGTATTGCATTGATGACAGCTGAGTTGTTTAGGTGAATTGACAACTGTTTCAGGTGTACTTAAGTAGACTGTTCAGCTAATTATGAATGGTGATAATCAGAGCTGAGCACACAATTGAATGGATGAAGGGATTTTATAGTTTCTGGGAAGAAAGGGGGAAAAGAAGAAGAAAGAAAAAGAAAGCAGAAAGATAATAAAACCAGAGGGAAGAAGGGACATATGGGAAAAACCGGAATATCTGCAGGAAATTTGATGAACTTTCTTACATGTGTTATGCTATACAGATTTCCTTCTGTCTCCCAATACAGTTTTCAGTTGTATATTATTTCTGCTCCTAATGCTTCATGGAGTTGGGTGTATCTTTAGAATAGTTCAAAGATCTGAGTATGGTTGAAAGGAAGGGATCAGCAAGATTAAATGGTGGTTTTGGAAACTGCTGCACACAGTTTAAAGACTCAGTAGATATTTGGAACTACCCACTGATAATTCCTGCACTTTTAAAAATAAAATATTTTAACATCCTCTACTTTTCTTTTGATATTAGTCAAAGCATTGAACAGTTGAGCATAATTTCAAGCAAACTGGATGTACAAGAGCCCTCTTTATTACCATGAAAGTTTTCCTGGGTGCTCTGTCATCAAATTTCATATCCAGTGTATTGGTATTGAAACTAACAAGGATTTTGAAGTCATTTTTTGGACTGTTTTGATTGGTTGAGAGTGAAATTGAAAACTAAGACATTAGGCTCAGTAAAAGAGAGAGAATGCTTTTTGTTATATTGAAGAAGTCAAATGGAGAAATTTTCCCTTCCCAGGGCAGTGACACAATATTTCTTGTATATTCAGCCATCCTATAAGGTTGAACTAGAGACCAGAAAATGCCCCTGGAAGGTATTTAATTTTGCTTTTAAAGTCACTCATTTTCTCTAGGATTTCTTACAATGGAAAGCCACAAATATCTGAACCTGAAAGGGTGACACCATGAGAAGAGAGAGAGACATACAGGTATCAGGGTCTGGACTGCTCTTCACTCTATTGATATGTAATGTGAACACCAGGCACCTTCTTGTTCAATCTAATCTGAACTTTATATTTAAGTGAACTGAGCAAATTTTTATAATGAGAATGCACATATGTCCTTCTCCATAATGGTAACTAGTCTCCTGACCTCTGTTACTGCACATGAGTAGTGCTAGTGGTTTTGAACTTTGTATGAAAGAATCCATACCTTTGAACTCTGGTGTTTGAAACATTAGGTCATTGAACTTTATGTTTTGCTTTGTTTTTGTCTTAATTTTTTTAGATGTTGTTGGGTGTTTATTTTATTCATTTATTTATATGTGGTGCTGAGAATCAAACCCAGTGCCTCACACAATCTAAGTAAGCACTCTACTACTGAACTGCAACCCCAGTCCCAGAATTTTTATGCTTTTTAAGCAAGGAATAAATAATAATTTTTATTCTATATTTTCTTCTGCTATATAACTATGTCACCATTTGTGTATTCCTCTTTCTATAAAGGACAATTGGGTCATTATATATTTTAAAGCCATCTTATAAGTCATTTACTAGAAAAATTACTGATTTTGGAATTTATGCTTATATTGAATTTTCTTAGGTAATTTTGAGAAATTCCTCTGTATCTCTATTATACTTCTTACCTTCAATGGTGTTTGTCTGGAAATAGACTATTTTTTCCCTAGTATATGTTTTTGACTTTTATACTTACTTGTTTCAAATTGTATCTTTCTTTCTTTGTTATTTCTGCAATCTAACAGATTGCTGGGGACTGGAACCCAGGTCTCCAGCATGCGAGGCAGGCACTCTACGTGATGGGCTATATCGCCAGCACATCAAATTGTATCTTATAAAAAGCACATAGATGCTTTAGGAAAGGAAAAGAATAATTTCCTTTCCATTCTTCCAAATTCTTCACAGGAGACCCAGTTTCAAAAGACAAATTAACAATAACAAAAAACAAAATGACAAGAGAAAAAAACAGCCATGTTTATTAAGGTATATGTCATATATGTACTTGGGAGACACCAGGGAGATGGGTAAAACTCATGCAGGTGGTTTAGCACTCCATCTGTAGCTAAGAACAATATGTTTTTTGGAGAAGTGTCAAGACAAAGTGAACCTTGAGTCTCCAGTCTCTGGAGTGGCAGATTATAGGGAAGCAAATAAATGGGACATTAATTGTAGAAAAAGTTAGTTATTAAAGCTTATGTAGACTTCTCTGGCGCCACCTAGGGGTTGATAAGCACCTCTAGTGATAAACTTTTGTCCTTCCTGGTAAAAAGAAGAGGAACACGTTTGTAAATCTATGTCCTGCTTTTGGGCAAATATGGAGTGAGGAGAAGGCTTTCCTTGTTTCTACTTCTCAATTGTCTTCAGCTCAAAATGACCCTACGCCAAAGTGGCATATTTTGGTGTATTCTGCTACCCTTCATTATGTATTTTTTTTTAAATATTTTTTTTAGTTGTAGATGGACACAAGCCCTTTATATTATTGATTTATTTTTATGTGAGGATCAAATCCAGTGCCTCACACGTGTAAGGAAAGAACTATACCTCTGAGCTACAACCCCAGTCTCCATTAGGTATTGTTTTATTTTCTTAACCCTTTAATTGGACCCTTAGTTCACATAATATCATTATTGCTTTACTTTAGTATAATGGTAAAGTTTCATTTATTTTCTGTTTGTTCCATCTTTTTTCTTTATTTCTCTTTTATTCTTTCTTTTCTATTGAAAAGTGTTTTATTATTATTATTTATATTTTCCTCATTAATTTTTTAGTTGAAAACTAAATTTTGCATCTTTATTTTAGTTGTTTCCTTAGGAATTATAGTACTCTTAGTTGATTATAGTCTCCCTGAAATTATTACTTTTACTATCTCTTGTGATGTATAAACTTAAAACAGTTAAATGCATTTAACCCCTTCCTGCTCTTTTTGCTGTCTTTGTATCTTAATGACTATATGTTACAAATCATACAAATAACTAATGTTATTATTTATTTATGTTTGACTCCCATAGTCACCATTTTTGAGGTGCTTTGGTTTTTCTTGTAGCTCTGTGATTCTATGTGAGATCATTTTCCTATAGCATTTACCATTTACCGAAGGACAGGTCTTTTGATAATAAATTATCTCAGCTTTTATTTTCTCTGAAGGCATCTTTCCTTCTTCATTTTTGAAAGGTATTTTCCAAGATATAGACTTTGTTTCCTAAAAAAAACCCATGTGGCTTTCAAAGACATTTATTACAATCTCTTCATTCATCTTAATTTTAAAAATCAAATAAACAAAAAGAAAAGCAATGTCTATAACACCCTAACTAAAATAACTCTCCAGGAAAGAGACTTTCAAAAAAAGAGGTGACCATCACTAATAGAGTAAAATCAGAAAATAAAAAGGAAAGAGCATCTTTATTATCCCTAAGAGCACGTATTTGTGAATATGAATGTGTGAAGTTAAGAAAGTATAACACAAAATAGCCTGAAAATGTGTCTGAATTAAGAGGCAAGTTATCTGTTTGTGAATGAGGACAATAGTTGTGGGGTAGGAAGTATAAAGTTATTAGTTTTGTTTGGAAATGGCAAATATGGGAAATTGGAGAGAAAACAGAACCAGGGACTTTGAAAAGAATTGCTGAGCTCTACTGAAAACCCATCTGGAGACCAAATAGTTGGCACTAAATTCATACAATTGCTTTATTGTTTCTAACAGAATTCAAAAGTCTGGGTACAGCAAACAATGAGATGGATGGTTGGACAGATAAAAGATAGATGATCTGAAAGTTTTATGATTGTGAGGTGAAGGAATGAGAGTGAGTGTTAAGATAATAGCAAAAAGTTGTTGAAACAAACCACCAAAGAGTCAGCAAAATAAAAGGAAACTATGAGGGGGTGATGGGCTGTCACTAAGAGAAGGGAAAGGGAATTCAGAATTCTCCATGAAGGAAAAGAATGGGAATAAAAAACCCAAGAGAGCAGGAGACTTGGTAAGATGCACTGAGTTTTAAGATTTCATGAAGAAGACTCTGAGTGATGAGATCCACAGTCTGTTTGTGACCGTGGCTTAGAGGACCGAAGTTAAGGGTGAGCATGGTGATAATAATGTCAAGTCATTTTGAGGCTACTTGTTAGAAATAATCCAACTGATGATGGTTGATTTCACTGTGGGGGTAAAGAAGACTGAGAGCCAGATCTCAGTCACAGTGAGTGATCAAAGGTAGTCAAGAACAGAGAGGGTGAAGACAACCAAGATTAGTCAATGATGGCATATCCAATTATCACGAAACTTAAAGACAGTGATATTTGGGAGCTGGAAATTTTTCAGTTCTTTATTTAAGTCATCATGTTCCTTGCAGGAAGAATAAAGAGTGTTTATTCAACTGGGATACAAGAGATATTCCAGAGAAGATCCAAGTTTCAAATAAATACATAAGTGGCAGATTTTTTTCTATGATAAGATTACTGATACAGAGTGATGTGGTAAGAGCATGTAGGATCCAGCTGTCACTGTGAAAGGGAAAAAGTTAATCATAAAAGAAGAAACTTGCTTGGAGAGGATAATTATGTAATGTGATACTAAGTGAGAGGATAATTGACCAAAGGACCCTGAACTTGGGTTGATAACTGATCATGAGAGAGAAAAGAAGCATAGTTGAATTTATTATCATCATGATTGCTGCTGTGAAAAGAATACTGGACTTTTCATTCTCTAGAACTACGAGCCAATAAATCTCTGTTCATTAAAACTTGTCCAGTCTATGAAATTCTGTTATAGCAGCATAGAATACATAACTTGATATGGGTTTGGTGGCAAAGTTATGATGGAAAGGAAAATATTCCTTAAATTGTGCTGTCTTTCTATTTCTTTGGATAAATTGGATTACATAACCATACTGATCAAAGAGGCTGGGAGAAGGAGAATTTGTGTTTTGACCTCAATTTTTAATATAATACAAAATATTATCAAAATTAGCAAACTTATATAACACTACATTTTTTAAAACTTGAAAATGGTATACTGGACATGACTGATGCCAGGTGGTGGACACTTTGTGTAGAATCTGGCAAAAAAGTAGACTGACTAGTAATAATGAACTGCAAACTTAAATATAGTTTGAGCCTCTAGAGATGTAATTTATATTCTATTACTATGGCAGTTAAGTTTCAACATGAATTTTGGAGAGGGCAGTTAAACCATAGAACAAATTAAGTCAATAAAGAACACAACAATTTTAAACAGATTCTTCAAAATTTTTGAAAAATTAGAAAATTCTTCCAAAACTCACACATATAATATAGTACAAAGACTATTTGATTGGATAATACAAATGAAAATGGGAGTAGATTGTAAATATGTACTCTAATGACAAGTTCAAAGTCCACATCTGATCCTATGTTGAAAATCAGGAAAGAATCATTACAGAGTATGAATTATTATTGAAGTCATTGACAGATTATAAAATATTTTTTTACACAGCCTTACGTATTTCCACCAATATGCATATTTAAATATTTGCCCTATTTTCTTTGAACAATGAAAATATGTTTATTATTTTAGACTGGGGAAACATTTTAAATCTAGGAAATAAGTCAGATTAGAAATGGAATTTGAGTAAAGGGTTCATGACTAAGTAGACCATAGGTTGCATGATTTCCACTTCATTTAAAGGGAGAGGAACATAAAATATCTTTGTTACTTAAATAAAACCAAATAACTTGTTTTTCTTTTGTTGATAAAATGGTTGTATGTATCTCAAAGGCTTTCCTTAGATATTGAGGGAAAAACCATAAACAAAATTATGTGTATTATGTCCAAAAAATGACCTGATCACAAAGAGGAAAACAAAACAGGTTGAGAAGACAAGACTCCAAAATAAAAAATAATGTGAGGAGGAGATGATGTCTTGCAACTCATTCAATTATTGGTTTATTTAAATCTTATGATATTACAAAGAATTTCAAATAATTGTGAGGAAAAATTACTGGCATAAGAAAATAACTATATAAGTACTGTATGTAACTAGGCCTATGAAGATATGTTACACAGAAAAAAAAACATCATTTCTTGTTTAGGGACTTTCCTTTCTCAGTATATAGATGAATAGAAGCAACAAAATTAGAGGGGTAGCATAATGTAAAAGTAATGAATAGATACGGAGTAATGCATGTAGCTCTGTGTAGAACATGTTTGAATCGAAAGCAATGACTTTAAGAATTTATTTCCTCTGTTTTAAATTTGATATCTATTTAATTAGTTATATTTTCCCATTAATACATTGATATTTTTCTCTCATTTTTTTCTTGTTTGTCAATTACATTAACCCACAACATAGATCAATGGATTCAGTGAAGTAAGTTATGGTACAGAGAAACTGAACAGGAAGAAGACATTACAGATACTTTGTCTCTAATCATTTATTTGATTTTTTTTTTAATTTATTTTTATTGTAAACAAATGGGATACATGTTGTTCCTGTTTGTACATGGAGTAAGAGCATACCATTTGCATATTCATACATTTACATAGAGTAATGATGTTGATTCATTCCGTTATTATTTCCTTCCCCCCCACCACTCCCACCTCTCTTTTCCCTCTATACATTCCCTCCTTCCTCCATTCTTGCCCCCCTCCCACCCCCGATTACGTGTCATCATCCGCTTATCAGTGAGGTCATTCGTCTTTTGGATTTTTGAGATTGGCTTATCTCACTTAACATGATATTCTCCAATTTCATCCATTTGCCTGCAAATGCCATAATTTTATTATTCTTTAGAGCTGAGTAATATTCCATTGTATATATATATCACAGTTTCTTTATCCATTCATCAATTAAAGGGCATCTAGGTTGGTTCCACAGTCTGGCTATTGTGAACTGAGCAGCAATGAACATTGATGTGGCTGTATCTCTGTAGTATGCTGATTTTAAGTCCTTTGGGTATAGGCCAAGGAGTGGGATAGCTGGGTCAAATGGTGGTTCCATTCCAAGTTTTCTAAGGAGTCTCCACACTGCTTTCCAGAGTGGCTGCACTAATTTGCAACCCCACCAGCAATGTATGAGTGTACCTTTCTCCCCACATCCTCTCCAACACCTATTGTTGCTTGTATTCTTGATAATTGCCATTCTAATTGGAGTGAAATGGAATCTTAGTGTAGTTTTGATTTGCAGTTCTCTTATTACTGAAGATGGTGAACATTTTTTCATATGTTTGTTGATGGCTTGTAGATCTTCTTCTGTGAAGTGTCGTTCATATCCTTAGCCCATTTGTTGATTGGGTTATTTGTATTCTTGGTGTAGAGTTTTTTGAGTTCTTTATATATTCTGGAAATTAATGCTCTATCTGAAGTATGAGTGGCAAAGATATTCTCCCACTCTGTAGGCTCTCTCTTCCCATTGCTGATAGTTTCCTTTGCTGAGAGAAAGCTATTTAGTTTGAATCTATCCCAGTTATTGATTCTTGCTTTTATTTCTTGTGCTATGGGAGTCCTGTTAAGGAAGTCTGATCCTAAGCCAACAAGTTGAAGATTTGGACCTACTTTTTCTTCTATAAGATGCAGGGTCTCTGGTCTGATTTCAAGGTCCTTGATCTATTGTGAGTGGATTTTTGTGCAGGGTGAGAGATAGGGGTTTAGTTTCATTCCATTGCATATGGATTTCCAGTTTTCCCAGCACCATTTGTTGAAAAGGCTATCTTTTCTCCATTGCATATTTTTGGCACCTTTGTCTAGTATTAGAAAATTGTATTTATTTGGGTTTGTGTCCATGTCCTCTATTCTGTACCATTGATCTACCTGTCTATTTTGGTGCCAATACCATGCTGGTGTTGTTACTATTGCTTTGTAGTATAGTTGAAGTTCTGGTATTGCGATACTCCCTATTTCATTCTTCCTGCTAAGGATTGCTTTAGCTATTCTGGGTTTCTTTTTCTTCCAGATGAATTTCATGATTGCTTGCTGTATTTCTGTAAGGTACGTCATTGGGATTTTAATTGGAATTGCATTGAATCTGTATAGCACTTTTGGTAGCATGGCCATTTTGACAATATAGCCTATCCAAGAACATGGGAGATCTTTCCATCTTCTAAGATCTTCCTTAATTTCTTTCTTCAATGTTTTGTGGTTTTCATTGTAGAAATCTTTTACCTTTTTGGTAAGATTGATTCCCAAGTATTTTATTTTTTTTGAGGCTATTGCAAATGAGGTTGTTTTCCTCATTTCCCTTTCAGCTCTTTCGTCGGTTGTGTATAAAAATGCTTTAGATTTATGCATGTTGATTTTATAGCCTGCTATTTTGCTGAATTCATTGATGAGGTCTAGAAGTTTTCTGAAGGAGGTTTTTGGATCCTCTAATTATAGAATCATGTCATCCGCAAATAGTGACAGCTTAAGTTCCTCTTTTCCTATTCGTATCCCTTTAATTTCTTTGGTCTGCCTAATTGCTCTGGCTAGAGTTTCAAGGACAATGTTAATAGAAGTGGTGAAAGAGGACATCCCTGTCTTGTTCCCGTTTTTAAAGGGAATGGTTTCAGGTTTTCTCCATTAAGAATGATGTTGGCCATGGGCTTAGCATAAATAGCCTTTACAATGTTCAGGTATGTTCCTACTGTCCCTATTTTTTCTAGCGTTTTGAGCATGAAGGGATGTTGTATTTTGTCAAACGCTTTTTCTGCGTCAATTGAAATAACCATATGATTCTTATCCTTAAGTCTATTGACATGATGGGTTACGTTTATTGATTTACAAATGTTGAACCATCCTTGCATTCCAGGGATGAACCCCACTTGATCGTGGTGCACAATTTTCTTAATATGTTTTTGGATACGGTTTGCCAATATTTTGTTAAGGATCTTTGCATCTATATTCATCAAGGATATTGGTCTAAAACTTTCTTCCCTTGATGTGTCTTTTCCTGGTTTGGGTATGAGGGTGATATTAGCTTCATAGAATGAGTTTGGTAGGTTATCCTCCTTTTCTATTTCCTGGAATACTTTGAGAAGTATTGGAATGAGTTCTTCTTTTAAGGTCTTGTAGAACTCGGTTGAGAATCCGTCTGCTCCTGGGCTTTTCTTGGATGGCAGATTTTTAATGGCTTCTTCTATTTCATTGCATGATATTGATCTGTTTAAATTGTGTATGTCCTCCTGGTTCAGTTTGGGAGGAGCATATGTCTCTAGAAATTTGTCAATGTCTTCGGTAGTTTCTATTTTGTTGGAATACAGATTTTCAAAGTAGCTTCTCATTATGTTCTGTATCTCAGTGGTGTCTGTCGTGATATTTCCTTTTGCATCATGTATTTTAGTAATTTGAGTCTTCTCTCTCCTTCTCTTTGTTAGTGTGGCTAAGGGTTTGTCTATTTTGTTTACTTTGTCAAAGAACCAACTTTTTGTTTTGTCAATTTTTTGAATAGTTTCTTTTGTTTCAATTTCATTGATTTCAGCTCTGATTTTAATTATTTCCTGTCTTCAACTACTTTTGCTGTTATTCTGTTCTTTTTCTAGGGCTTTGAGCTGTAATGTTCGGTCATTTAGTTGTTGACTTTTCATTCTTTTCTGGAATGCGCTCCATGCAATGAATTTTCCTCTTAGTACCACTTTCATAGTGTCCCAGAGATTTTGATATGCTGTATCATTGTTCTCATTGACCTCTAAGAATTTTTTAATCTCCGCCCTGATGTCTTTTGTTATCCATGTTTCATTCAATAGCATATTATTTAGTCTCCAGGTGTTGGAGTAACTTCTCTTTTTTATTTTGTCGTTGATTTCTACTCTCAGTCCATTATGATCTGATAGAACACAAGGCAGTATCTCTATTTTTTTGCATTTCCTAAGGGCTGCTTTGTGGCATAACATATGGTCTATTTTCGAGAAGGTTCCATGTGCTGCTGAGAAGAAAGTGAATCTGCTCATTGATTGATGGAATATTCTATATATGTCTATTAAGTCTAGGTTATTGATTGTGTTATTGAGTTCTATGGTTTCTTTGGTTGGATTTTGTTTGGAAGATCTATCTAGTGGTGACAGCGGTGCGTTAAAGTCACCCAGAATTATTGTGTTGTGGTCTATGTGATTCTTGAAATTGAGAAGGATTTGTTTGATGTACAGGGATGCACCATTGTTTGGGGCATAAATATTTACTATCATTATGTCTTCCTGATTTATGGTTCCCTTAAGCAGTATGAAATGTCCTTCTTTATCCTTTCTGACTAACTTTGGCTTGAAGTCCACTTTATCTGATATAAGGATGGAAACCCCTGCTTTTTTACTGAGTCCATGTGCATGGTAGGTTTTTTCCCATCCTTTCACCTTTAGTCTGTGGATGTCTTTTTCTATGAGATGAGTCTCTTGCAGGCAGCATATTGTTGGGTCTTTCTTTTTAATCCGTTCTGCCAGTCTATTTCTTTTGATTGATGAGTTTAGGCCATTAATGTTCAGGGTTATTATTGAGATATGATTTGTATTCCCAGTCATTTGGCTTATTTTTGGTTTTTAAGTTGGCTTAGTTTCTCCTTTGAGTGGTTTTCCTCTAAGGTAGTTCCTCGCTTTGCTGACCTCCATTGTTGTTTTTCATTTCCTCCTCATGGAATATTTTGTTGAGAACATTCTGTAGTGCAGGCTTTCTATTTGTAAATTCTTTTAACTTCTGTTTATCATGGAAGAATTTTATTCCATCTTCAAATCTGAAGGTTACTTTTGCTGGGTATAGGATTCTTGGTTGGCAACCATGTTCTTTCAGAGCTTGAAATATGTTGGTGCAGGCCCTTCTAGCTTTTAGAGTCTGGGTTGAGAAGTCGGCTGGTATCCGTATTGGTCTCCACCTATATGTAATCTGATGCTTTTCTCTCATGGCCTTCAAAATCCTATCTTTATTTTGAATGTTAGGCATTTTCATTATAATGTGCCTTGGTGTGGATCTGTTGTGATTTTGTGCATTTGGTGTTCTGTAAGCCTCTTGTATTTGATTTTTCATTTCATTCTTCAGGTTTGGGAAATTTTCTGATATTATTTCATTGAATAGGTTGTTCATTCCTTTGATTTGTATCTCTGTGTCTTCCTCAATCCCAATAATTCTTAAATTTGGTCTTTTCATGATGTCCCATAGTTCTTGGAGATTCTGTTCATGATTTCTTACCATCTTCTCTGTTTGGGCAACTTTATTTTCAAGATTAAATATTTTCTCTTCATTGTCTGAGGTTCTGTCTTCCAAGTGGTCTAGTCTTTTGGTGATGCTTTCCATTGAGTTTTTTATTTGGTTTATTATCTCCTTCATTTCAAGGATTTCCGTTTTTTTTTTTTTTTTTTTTTTTTTTTTTTTTTTGAGAATCTCTATCTGTATGTTGAAATGATCTTTTGCTTCCTGCAGGTGCTCTTTCAGCTTATTGGTATTATCATTCATTGCCTGCATTTGCTCATCCTTTGCTTCACGAATCATCTTAATCATGTATAATCTGAAGTCCTTTTCTGACATTTCTTCTAACACACTGTCATTGGATTCTATTACTATAAAATCTAGATTTGTTTGGATTATTTTCTTCCCTTGTTTTTTCATGTTGTTCATGTAGCTTCCCCTCTAGCAGTGCAGATCTGGGGTATTGCAGATTTCCTCCTATAGGCTTATAGTGGCCCTATAGGTTTCCAAAACCCTTTCTTTAAGGGGAGACCAATATTAGCAGTGCCCAAATCAGACACTATGCAATCCTAGACCAAATAGCCCCTATGGGGACAGTAACAAAATTGTCATAGTAAACAAAATGAGTCCAAATATTATCTTCAGTAAAACAAACAGGTTTTCAATAAGGTCTGCAGTTTCTAATGGAGGACAAAGAGGATGCAGAGGGATGTAGAATGTGACTGTTAATGGGATAAGAAAAGAATATACAGAAGTTCTAGAAAATAGAAAGGGTGAGAGTGTAATCAAAAGAAATTGGATGTTAGCATGCAAAAAATGGAGAAAGAGACTCTGAGGGAACAGGTAAACAAAAGGAAAAGAGAGGAAGAAAAGTAAAGAAATAAAAACTTAAATTTTTTAAAAAGGAGAAAAAAGAAAATCTACACTATAGCAGTCATATAGTATTCAAACTTCCCAGTCTTTAGTAGCCTGATGCATGAGAGGTACCTGACAATGAGCTTCCACCCTCCAGCAGGCGTCGCAGGATGGGATTTGCCCCACCCAAAGATCGGAGGTATGGCTTCCAGGATGATCCAAGATGGCTGCTCTGGCTTTGAAATGTGTTGGCAAATGGGGAGCTGCAGCTCAGGGGTGGACGTGGTCAGCTGGAGGTCCTGGAAACGGGATGCGGTTGGTCCGGCAGGGTCCTGGAGGTCCGGTGTGTTTGGTGTGGTTGTGGGATCCTGGAGGCCGGGTGCAATCAGTTGGTCTGGGGTCCTGGTGATAGGGCACAGTCAAGTGGTCTGGGAGTCGTGGTGGCAGGGAGCAGTCAGTCGATGTGAGGGCCCCAGAGGCAGGAAGTGATTGGTTGGGCTGAGGTATCCTAGAGACGGGGCTCAGTCAGTCAGGCCAGGGGTCCTACAGGGCCTGGCTGTTGTCTCAAAATGGCGGCAGCCACATGTAATCAAACCTGCAGGTACTGTAACAGTGAACTTCCAGGCAACAGCAGGCAGCTGGTGCTCCACTGGCAGTCGGTGATCAGTTTGCTGACTGTTGTCGGAGGATCGGGGGGTGAACCTCATGCGTTGGGTGATGGATAGGTGTAAGGCGGGTGATGGATAGGTGTAAGGCAGGCGATGGACAAATGAGAGGCAGGCAAATGGCGGATGATAGAAGCCTGACAGTGAGCAATCTGCACTCAAAAAAGGCGTCGATATGCTGGCAGACTGCAGGTCATCACAGCAGACAAATGGGGTAAACACCAGGGGATCGATAAGCAGCAAAAACTGCCTCAACGAGAAATAGATATCCTCTGCTTGAAACCGGAGTTACGGAGTGACAAGGAACACAGCCTCCCTCTAGTCCGCCATCTTGGATCTCCCCATTTATTTGATTTTTATGAGTTGCCTTTACTTATAAAATGGGGAGATAATAAATCTGACTTTTCAAGGGAAAATAGCATAATATTGGCATATTGTTTTACTAATCATCTACCTCACAGAGCTAACTCCTAATGCTGTAGTTTGTTCTTTCTGTGTCCCGACTCTACCTTCCCTCATGAAAGTAGGGTAGAAGAGGGAGTATCTTCTCCAAAGATGTGGAGGGAATCAACTCACTTCAGCGAGGAAGATGCAGACCAGAAAGCAAGTCAGGCAGAATATAGGACCAATTGACGTGAATCATTATAGAAAAGAAAAGGAGAACTTGCTTGAAGATCATCATGGAGAGGTAGAGATATGGGAATACCATTCAACAAAGAGGGGACCATGCTGTAGACATAAAGGGCACATTCCTTAATTGCAGCAAGAATGTATCTTGCAGGCTTGAGGCAGACCTTCAAAGAAAATAAATTAAATTGTTGAGCTAAATGACCATACACCATCTAGTCCAAGAGTAAACTGAGTCCAAAAGTATGCCATGTGTTTTGAATGGGACTGGGAAGTCATGTTTCAGGTCACTCAGTTCTGTCACCATGGGTTGAGGCATGACTTCCCTTCTACTTATCCATGACCCACAAAGTCACATTTCTGGTCACATCTCATGGATGAGCACAGTGAATCTAGATTTTAACTTTGTTCATTTCAAGCAGAACACTCACCATGTTCAAATACCATTAAAACTCTTTCTATTTTTTTTTTTAAGACTGTGGAAATTTTCAGTAAAATGGAAACAAATTGCTATAAGTAAACCATTTGTCACAGTCTGATTACTTTGCAGCCACTCTGGGAACACCAATTTGTCATGCTAGATCAAGATAACCACAGCCTGACTAGAGGAAATGGCTTTTTGCCTACTAGTTGTGATTTTTTTTTAAACATTCACCCAGAAATACGTGCTCCATGGAGTCTTCATGTTCCACTCCAGCTGTGACCGAAGAAGAAAGCTAAGGCATTAAGAACAAATTGCACCATCTAAAAGCATTTATAGGCAAAATAATTAACTATGGTTAAATATATAACTCAGAGTTGGAATAAAATATATATATTTAGACTACAATATTTTATTGTACATATTTAAGTTATTTCAATGAGGAAAAGTTAAAGCACTATAATTCAGTTGGAAAAAGAAGGATGGAGAATAATCAAATGCATGTTTTTAGCTACATTAGTTTCTCAGCACAGTCATTTAAGAAATGCTTGATGATTTGTTGGTTGTTTTATATGAGACTACTAGTTCTTTTGTTTTTACTAGTCACATTGATTAGGTTTTGATAATTAGAATAATGACCTATATTTCTGAGACAGTTTAAGTATATTTTAGCCTGAAACAGAAGACAATCATTTGATATTCCTTCTCTATTTTATAACATAACCAGTCAGAATATAATAAAAATGACATTAGGTGAGTTGAAATTCCAACTTGCTGAAAAAGCTATCACAGATCAGAAACTCTTTGTCATATTCTTTGAATGAATTTTGCAAACTAAGAATGCGCTTAGATTTCCTTTTGCATTTCTTTCACCATGACAATGGTCACTTTCCCCAAGAACACTGCTAGTTCACCAATCATGTCATTATCAACCATAGTTCAGAAAATATGCTCATTGTTTTGTTAATCTCATGGGAGATCAAACCATTAGCTAAAAAAGTCAAGTCTTTTTATCAAGTGCTATCTGTTTTTATAGGACAGGGATTTCCAGTTGGATATTTCTGAATATACCTCTGAATATACCTTTCAGTACTTAGTTTGAAGGTTTTTTTTAAAAAAAATATATAGTTACAACTCAAATGGGTAGTATACAACACATGTATTCTTTAAAAATACATGTATTTGCATTATAATTTTTTTCATAAGGTTTTATTATATTTTAATACAGGGACATATCTTTTTATTGGTACATTATAATCACATAATTGGGGGATTCATTGTTACATGTTCATACATGTGCATAAGAACATGCTTTTCTGTTATGGGTATGCTTTTAGATTGGTTGAACTTTTGGTACTAAAGTCAGATATTATCATATTCTAAGAAAATATACATTTCATCCCATCAAATCTTAGTGATAGACATTTCTGAGTGTCATCACAGAAATTAATTTTTGAAACCCAAATGTCCTCTTAGTCTTATCAGTTTATTACCTTTGGTTTGGATCTTGGGATTCCATAGTTCAGTGGATGGAGAGTTATAATGGAAGGAGAAGGAGAAATTACCTCAGGCAAGAGTCACTGCTACTAGCTTTGTAAACCTTCTTCTCTAGTATGCACTTCATCACTCTGCATACCATGGGGTTACAGTCCTTTGTAGAACATTACCTATGGCCAGGTGCTCTTTGTTATCAAGATTAGTGACCTAGAAGAAGATCTATTATTTGACATCATCTATACTATGTACTTTAAATATTTCTCTATCTAATATCTAGATATCCAATATTTATATAATTATCTAATATCTATCTAGTATTTAAATTTCTATCATCTATTTAAGTATTTTTAATTGAAACATTTTTAAGAACATAAGCTGCATATTGGGGATATAAGAGTATTTATGGTAAAGGCTTTCTGTAAGGACTTTCAAAAGCTAATGCACACAGAATGCTTAGAACTGTGCTTATCAGGTAGTAAATTTTCAATAAACATTAGACACGATGTTGATGAGAATGATGGTGATGATAATGGTGGTAATGATGATGATAGTGATGTAGTAACAGACACGGTACTAAACATTTTAGACATCAATTCATGCAATTTATTAAGCTTTCAGCAAAGAACATTCACATCAGCCAAAATGGATTTCAGATTTATACTTACATTCTTGGTGCCCCTAATAAAAAATATTGGTGATCAGTGGGCTTTTATAAGTTTTTTTCAAATTCTCCAGAAGATCTTGAATATATTCTTTTGGTATATAGCACATCTTTCTGGCAAATGTGTTAAAACGGCTAGCTATCAGGCCTTTCCCCCTTACAGAAAGTTGCTAAGGAAAACTAAATGTGTCATTTTTCTGGGAAGTACCTGTTAATACTCACTGATCTGTAGGACCCTGATAAATCTAAAGCAGAGGCTTGGGAGATTAGCAAAATTTCTACACATAAATTTTAAGGAAAACTCTTGTAGATCTTCCCAGTTATGTAAGACTTGACTGATTTTCAGGGAACTTTTTAGGTAAACTTTTTAAGCATAATCTTTTCTCTTCTCCACCTGCTTCCCCCACATAAATAAAAACACCACTCTCTGAAGTACCTACCACAGAAGGAAATCAACCCAACTCTTCACCAATATAGGTACTGAAAGAGGTATCAAAGATCTTGTTAACAAAGAAATTTGCTTTTTACTAGTAAAAGACAAGAATTCATAAATACTGATGCCAAACAGAATATGTTGAATAATAATAGTAATAACTTCTGGGATATAAATAGGTTTAGAAAATATTTTTGGAGAATAGTCACAAAGATTTATTTAGAATGCTATGGGTGTTTTAGGGTACACCTGTGAATTTTCAATCTGACATTCAGGAAGACGTACTCCGAATTCCACACCACCTTCCTCAGTCTGAATGCTAGACTGGACAGAAAATGACCCTTACTCAGAATGACATTTTTTTCTATTCTTATGTAGGTAAAATATGTTCAGATTTCTTAAATATTTTCTCCTAGCATTCTTGATATTTCAGCAATATAGACAATTGACATTTCCCAACAGAATAGCAACTGAAAGGTGACACCCTTGAATAAAGAACCTAAATAAAAGCAAAATAAAGATCCCAAGTCTATCTACCAGTTTTTATAAAATAATATTACCTCAATTCTTTGGAAATTAAATCATACCATATTTTCCTTGAAGGAGAAAACATATTGAATCCACTAAATTAATGAAGCTACTGAATGGATAGAAATGCCCAAAGAGGATTTATGACCATAAGATATAAGAAATTCTCAGATTTAGTTCATTTCTACCTGACACAAGCTATTTCCTTGAAAAAATACCTTTCTGATAGATTTTTCAGTTTCTCAGAATTATTGACATTTATTTGATATTCTAACAGTCTTTTCTAAAAAATCTAGATATCAACTTAAAAACAAAACTTTCTGTTAATAATCAGAAAGTCATGGTGGAGGGAAAAAAAAGATGATGAGACAAAAATACATTTAGAATTTCATTATAAGAGAGATAAGTTGTACTCTATACACCATGTGCTGGTATGTATTTACCAGATAAAATATACCCACTAAAAAAGCATGTGCTCTTCATTTTAAGAATTATCCACTTGTTCATAGGTATGGTGCATTTTGACTACCAAAGACTTAGCAAGTATAGTTAAAATTCTGTGTTTAAAATGCCAGTGATTAATTTAATATACAATTTACCGCAATGATTTTTAATTGATGGTATTTTAATGCATGACTGTGTAGGATCATTCCTATCAAACAACCAAGAGCATAAAAATAAATTAAACATTGGTTAAATTTCTACTTTACTGAAAATAAGGGAACTAGCTACATAGGAGAAAGTAAATATCTACCTGCCTTTTAGGATTTTAAATTTGGGGCAAATTTCCTAGACATTTCACTTTTCTTAGCGGCCTCAATTATACTCAAAGCTCAAGAGGAACTCTGCCGAATCTGAGATGATATAAAATTTCCCATTTTGAGCACTTCACCAAGTTGGCAAAAATGATGAAGTATTCCAAAATAGCAATTGACTTCACATCTATTATATTTGGTTTTGTGCAATGTTGATTAGTGTACTTCCTGGGTTAGCAACAAAACTTAGGATCATTATTCGGTTCTATTTAAATGTAACTGAAGGAGCTCATTTTATTTCTTTTCCTGATTTTCTTTTTGTCCCCCAATGATTCTACTAGAACACTCCTAAATTAGACAGAACAATATGTGGAGCATTGGGTAGCATCCATGTGCAGTTTTGAACTACATCACTTCAATCATAGGTGCCTTACAGAAAGAAATAGTGTGACCCTTTTATACTACCTGTTGAAAGGTGAATTTGCAGAATATAACTAAGATTTTGTCCTCATGGTTACAGGTTTATATCTCACATAGCACTCCTGATAATAATTTGATAGACTCAGCTTCCAAATGTCCTTAGTTTAAGATAAGATCTATGCTTTTCATCTGGAATCTGATTGCAAACCATGCAAAAATTACAACTGATAAGCTTGTGTAATTTTTTCCTATAAAATGCTATCTTCTGCAATACTTTCCTTAATTAAGTTAATATTAACACTACTCTCTGTTCACCCCCAAACCAAAAATCACTGCAACTTAGAATGTCTCCAATTGAAAGTTATCTACTGCCAATCTGTTTTGCAAAGACCATTTTAGACTACACAAGATAAATACGTTCCATCTCAAGATAAAGTTTTCTCAAACTAAAAATTTGATGATATCTATTCATATTTGGCCTTTGACCAAAATCAGTAATCATGTTTTTATAACTTACAGTTGGTAAGTTTGATTCTGAAAATGCCACATCTGTATGAGAATACCTCTTGGACCTCTCATATCCCTTAGCCCATGTTTGACTTCAGTCATCATGGTGGCAACCTTCTGGGACAGGGGCAACTAAAAAATTCCTTATTTTGATTGTGCCAGAGATCTCCAGCTTTCCCCGCGGGGTCTTTTCTGGTGATTTAGACTCTTCCAGGAAACAGCTCAGCACTCAGACACGTACAACCTGGAAGTGAGGTGAGGTCACAAACTTTCACTCAGGAGGGAGGTTGATCTCTGTGGACAATATTGTAACATCTGGGAGGTCTTGGTAGGATTGAGCTTGTGTCCATATCAAATAACACATATTTGTTTTGACTTTTTTCCTTCTTTATTCCACACTCCCATTTCTGCTTTTTTTTCTCTTCCTTGAAACCACTTCCTAAACAAACTATCAGTATGAAAGTCATTGCCTCAGGCTCTGCTTTTGTAGGGAACCCAAGCTAAAACAGTATTTTATTTCACTTTAAGAGACACAAATCCTAAAGTTGGTAAACAGGAGATTATACTTCACACTTTTGAGAATCTCAAATATTTCCCAGATCCTGTGAGTCCAATGACTTTAAATTGAGGTAGAAGGACCAAAATAATGACAATTAATCAACAGCCTCTCCCTCATGCACCCATAAGCAGACACACTGGACCCTCAGACTCCTTCAGGTGTCATTGACCCTGAGCAGGGATCTACAGTATCTTAAGATTCTCAGTTACCATTGTCCAGGTCTGACCTCAACCAGTAAGGACTTAAATCTTGATTATAGGGCTTATGTCCTCCCTCTCAATGTTATTTCAACCTCTTCCAATGGTCATTGTTGCTGAAGTTGTGGTCATCATGCTATGTTCCTCTAAACCCAAGGCTAACACCAGGACACTGCCTTTCTAACCACAAAGGTCTCCAGCTCTCAGACACCCTGAAATGCTGGCTCTTTCTGGTCTTCATATTGAGATTTTACCCAGAAAAGATGGTCCTGCTCAGGGCTAAGCTGCCACTTGGTCATGCACAGGCTGATGTTGAGTGCAGGGTTCTTTCCCAGTGGCTTCTGGTGTGTTCCTTCTACAAATCTAGCTAGGCCCCTGGAGAGGCCCAGCAGGCCCTTCTCCTTCCCCCACAGGAGGACCCAACTCTCCTGCCTGCCCAGGCATTAGGGCCATCGGACTGCTCTAACTCTCTCAGATTCTAGGAAGCTAATGTTTTCTGCTCTGGAAAACAAAATGAGGCTGAATATTTTTCTGACTGTTTCAGTCCTTTTTCCTGTATATGTCAGAGTTGTGCAGATCAAACATTTTCACCTCTGAAATACTAATGGTTTGGCTCTGCTGCCAAATTTAGGATATAAGTAAGCTAAATAGCCCTGTATGCTTTCCTTATTTTGTCTCTAGCTGTGCTATTTTAAAGTGATTAAACTAGTCCATTCATTTTAATTGCTTCACAGTGTTTCATTGTACCTGCTGTGCAAATATCATATATGCCAACATGAATAAATTCTGCAAATAAAGTATTCAATGAAAAACAAAATACAGAAATGGTACACACAGAGAGATACTTTTATGTAAAAACACACAAGAACAACAAGAACTCAATACTATATGCAAATAGTACATACAAATATACCTAGTAAAAGTGTAAATTTAAAAATTCACAAAGCTATATACATATATCTGTAATTGATTATCCCTGGGTAGGAAGGGATCGTATGAGGTGAAACAGTAGGACACTCTGGATGGAACTATCCCATTATAAAATAAATGAAACAAAGAAACAAAAAAGTTCAAGAAAGAAACACACCTGAAACGAATGGATTCAAAAACTATTTAATTTCAGTGGGATTACATGTATATGAGTTATTTTCTTGATTTTAGAATGCTTGAAGTACTTAATATTTAGTTGTCTCATAAAATAAATGAAATTAGTAAATACTGTAAGTATGATACCACAACTGAAAAAAGTTCTGCTTCAGTAATGCGCAGTATCTCAACCTTACAATTATAGTTACCCTGGATGCCCATTTGGAAATATATCAGTTGAAATGCATTGTACATCCTCAAGAGATGTTTCTCTAATTTTTCTATCCTGTTTGCTTTCATTTTTCCTTTGGTGAAATAAAAAACAAAACAAAACAAAACAAAACAAAAAATACTCATAGTATGTTCCATATAAAAAATCATTATAATCCACAGATTCTTTGTCACCTGCCTAAATTAAAGATTATTGATTAGAAGAGATTTTGTCACTCCACCCCCAGGGATGTTTGATGATGTCTTGAGACATTTTTGATGATCGTAATTGGGGAGGTGGGGTGCTATTTGCAGCTAATGGAGTAAGGGTTACAGATGTTTCAAAATACTCCACAATTCACAACTCCCACAGCAAAGAATTATCGTTCTAGAATGCCAATAGTGCTGAAGTTGAGGAAATCTGACCTAGATACACTTTTTTCCCCAAATACTTAAACATCCAAATCTTTTCTTTTGAACTATTTTCAAGCTCTTTATCTCCCAAGCAATGATTATGGTGTTCTAATAAGAATGCAACCTGCTCCTCAGAAGGAAATTTTCTCTATCTTGTTTCTTCCTTTCAATCATTCTTTCAGTGCTGTCCACATCTTTTCAACACTATCACAATAGGTTGTTTACTTGTGTTCTTGTAGACACAAGTGTGAACTTTGGGTTTAAGGTCATTTTTCATCTAATATTATCTATTTGCCCACATTTCTTATTTTTTGTTTTGTTTAGTTTTGTTTTTTGCTGTGCTAAGGATTGAACCCAGGGCCTTGCGCATGCCAAGCAAGCACTCTACCACCAGCTACACCCCAGGCCTCTTTGTCCACTTTTACATATCAAATATCCCTCATGAACAGTTTTTTTTTTTTCTGACTTTTTCACAAAGTCATAACATTATCTGTTTTCATCCTTCCATTTTTTTTCTTACATCAACAGCCTATCAAGAAGAGAAAGCATTCTAAATTATGTTTTAAATGCAAACTTTTATTATTTGTGTTTATCCTTTCCTTAATATACTGACCAGTTTTCCCAACTATCAATTATTATGTTTTGTCACAGAAAGGAATAAATGAACAAGCAAATGTGTGTCATCACAGAAGAGTTTGCTGCCCAGTAGGCTCCATTAGCCACTTTCATTGAGATGCAGAGGAGCCCACTAACTTCCTGAACCAAAGCATCTGATTCAGAAAGAGACTTACCCAGAGGACATTCACTTTTCACAGCATCTTAGGGAAAAGATGGAGAATATACAGAAAATCCTCACCAAAGAAAGGATCACAGAGCCATAGCTGTAAAAATAATTTGTGTGTGCACGTGCATGTATGTGGCATGCACAGACATGTGTATTTATTTGTGTACATGCCACTTCACTTTCTATTACATGAAAAATAAAGAAGTGAACTTAAAAAAGAAAACATTTCAGAGTCGTGATTACTGCATTCTACCACATTCTTTTGTAGAACATTTCATGCAAAAAACAAAACAAAACAAAACAAAAACAAAACAAAACAAAACTGTTTAATCACAAAACCTATGCCAGATCAGAGTACCATTTGGATAAAGAGCAGAGGTTGAAGACAGCACCTTTCCATTGAAACAAACACCGCAAGCTTTGATCTGACCAATTTGGGAAGCAGGGAATCCAACTTGATATGAAATAGATAATGGGATACTTCCTTTAAACTTTGGTGTATGGCAACAATTAAAGCAATTGCTCCAAAAATGACATTCAAACATTCAGGTGTTGAGCTCAATAAGCCTATTGCTACTTAACGTATATCATCATATCTACTCTACTGAGAGGGCTTTAGCATTTTTTATTAAAATATAGAATTTCAAAACAAGGTCTACCTAAGACCTTAAAGTGTGTGTGTGTTTGTGTGTGTGTGTGTGTGTGTGTGTGTGTGTGTGTGGTGTCTGGTGTATATGTGCTCTTCAGGTGTCAGGCCTCAGGGACTATTTTGACAAACATCTTCAGTTCTTTAAAGCATTTTTAAATTGAAAATCATATCCACTGACTACATATTCCACCTTGTGTAAATTACTTAGGCTCGCTGCACTTCAATTTTATCTTCTATAAAATGAAAATAATAGTGGTATTTACTTCATAGGTTGTTGGGAAATTTAATGTAAAATACTTAAAGAATACCCAACATTTGGAAAGCAAGCAATCCATGTTAACTGTTATTATTAAAAACGATTCTGAACCATGGAGTCTGAATGGAATTATGTTTCGCCAACCATATCTTTAAAAAAATCAAGTATGCTCATGTTTCTCAAATTTTAAATGAAACGAATGAGTGGGTTGAAAGTGTTCACTAAAATTATGCTAGTTTCACTCACTAGCATTGTAACAGGAACTCCTGAGTGAGATGGAGGGATGGGGTTGGACTGGCGATTGTAAATCACACACACCCTGTCCATGCCTGAGGTTGTGCCCACAGAGGTGTGTGATGTCTATGAATGTCAGCTGTCTTGTGTCTTGGTGCAGGAAGGTAAGCTGAGAGTCTTGGATGTATTTTGCTCATAAGGTGGGAAAGAAAGAGAGAAGAGCGAGAGACTAGACCAGTTGCACAGTCAGTTCAAAAGACCTTGAAGACCATGGTAATCATTTGGCATTTTTTCTATTAGAAATATGAAACCAGTGATTTTTTTAAAGATGCAAAGAACAATTACTTAACTATTCATTCAGTTAACAATCACTGAGTGCCTAAAGAGGATCATGTGGTGTCAGGTTCTGAGGACTGAGCAGCTACAAAGACAGACAGGGTGGTGGCTAAGGGGACTTGGGAAGCTGAGAAAGTAGCAGAACTGTGTTGAAGTAGGATAAAGAGGGAAAATACTAAGTCAGAAAAGTCTACCTGAAGATAATGAAACAGAGAGATGAATAAAATAAATGCAAGGAACTAGACTACAATCAATTTACAAAATCCTGGAGGACTGTGATCCTTAGTATCCCAAAAAAAAGAAGCAAGGAATTTTACTGCTCCTCATCTTCTTTATCATTGTGTGTGTGTGTGTGTGTGTGTGTGTGTGTGTGTGTCTGTGTGTGTGTACATACTTTTTTCTGAGGTACCATTTCTTCTCCAGGTGTCAACCAGTTTTGTTAATAACAGAGAGGGCTTCCTGGCTTTACTATTTACTTGCTATACAAAATTGAGTTACTTAGTCTGTGCCACTGTACCCTTTTTTCAAATAAACAGCAATAACAAATACTTCCTGTGTAGCATGACATGAGCATTCAATGAAATAATTGCCATATATATATTTTTACATGAGTAGTAAGGTCAGTCATTAAGTAGGTGTTTAGCAAATTTTAGCACAATTATTACTTTACCACCTTGTCAACACAAAAACAAATCAATCCCCTAAATCTCTCCATTTACACTCCCCTGGATGCTCTCTCTTTTAGTTCCTCATAGTGATTTTCCAAATTGACAAAGAGTTATTTCTAGACTCAATGAATGGATGACAAATATTAGTTGTTTGATTGAAAAGAATGGATAGTGGGATTTCAAATAGTTATGTGGGCGATTAGAAATGACACTTTCCCATCGGAGGCCTCACTGTAACAACCTAAAAATGGCATTGCATTAGGATACTCTTAGAAGTCTCTGCTCAACCAAAAATAACTCCCATATACCACTCTTTCTCCACTTACATGGATGACCTCTCAAGCAACACTTCACTCTATGATTTCTACCTTTAGCTTCAAGTAATTGAATGCAGGCCACCTAGTATACTCTGGGTCTATGGAATCCTCTCTCCAAGAATTTGGATTAAATAAGTAAGTTCTGTTCTTTCCTTTTGGTTTTGTAAATGACTCACATTCTTGGAATAAATTCCCATTTCTACTTATGCTAGTCTGTGTAAATTTCCATAACGTCCTTTCAAAATATTCTAATGTATGCACTTACTACACATTTCATTTCAAACTCAATCCCAACCTAAGATTGTGTCAATGAAGAGCTGGATAATTAAGATTCTATTAATATTATGTTGACAATATCAACACTTGCCCTAAAATATATTTATGTAAACACAAAAGAGTGAAAGATTAGCAGTCGCCATCCCCATTTTCAGGACAGGGAAAAAAAGGCACCAAGTTGTCTTGAAAACTGAGAAGCAGTTTTTCTGCTCTGGATTTTAACAAATAAGTCATTGTCAGCTGTGAGCATCATTGCTGGCTCACATCCTTGGAGATAAGGTATTCATTTATATTGCTGATTACCCTTATGGAATATAGGACAAAGCTCATCAAAATAGTAGAAAACAAAGGAATCTGGTAGACACATAGAAGAATGAGAATGACATTTATAGCAATGCTTGTTTAAAGTCTTGGACAGAATAAATACATAATTCTAGGAAAGCCAATGTGTTTCTCATACCTGACCTTTTGTTAAGATACAGAACTTCTGTCTATTCTGATCACTTAGGGGGTTATTTTATTATTAAAATATTACAACTGGCATACAAAGAAAAAGAAGGAAGTAAAATATGAAAGGTACATCACTATAGTAGTTTTGGCATTAATTTGTTAAAAAAAGAAAACATGAGAAATGAAATCAATTCTATTTCATACAGAAATGGACAGCTGTCTGTCTAAGGTTTCATTCTAATCCAAATCATTTTCAACAGGTAAAAATAAGTTCCAATTCTATATGAGCAATGACCATTTAAATCAAACAAAGTTGGTAGAAGTAACTGAACTTATCATATAAATTTGTATTTCTTATGATGAAAGTATGTTTGAAAATTAGAAAAACAGCTTTTAGATCACTATCTACTACACACTTTAAGAACTCACACCCAAATCTTGTCCATTTATTTCAACATCTTTTCTCTTCAACAGTTGAAGTTATTGAAATTCATTTTACTAACCGAGAGGAGAACAATATTAATATTAATTTTCATTCTGAACATGTATGAAAAGATTTTTCCCCATTATTAAAAAGAAAAAAAACTGTTTAGCATATCTAAATGAATATACAGTTTATAACAGAGTACAATAGTAATCATGAAAAGCTACAAAATGGTATTATTCTCTTAAGACTTCCATCAAACCAACCATAGAAAGTTAAATATGAAATCTAAGCAAAAGTGTTCAGACAGTCATGCATAGATGCATATTGTAAATACTACTATTCAGCTTATTAAAGTTCCCTGTATTGTCTATCTGTAATTTGTGGTTGTTTCATCAGCAGAGAGCATTGTCTGTAAGCTATAGTGCACAACACTTTTAAGAGTTAAAGGAAATGGGTAGTGTGAAAAAGCTATGAAAGCAAGCAGACTAATTTGTGGTAATACTGAACTGAATAAAGGCTGATTTCATCAAAGGCAGATGGAAAGATATTTCTGGTTTTTCAAATGTTAATGAATAAATAGCATTTAATTTCATAAATTTTCAAAGTTATTCTGAAGATAATTATTTCATAAAATTCCTCATTTCCATAGGAGGCAAGCAGCTGCACTGGAGACAAGGGGAGATGTGTGCAATTCAGGGCAGGAGGTCACAGTTCATTTTCATAATTCAGAGGAGACTTCCACATGCAAGGAAAGTTATCAGGGAAGAAGGCTTACTACGAGAACATTCCTTTCCAGTACACATCCAGGAATACTGAAAAGGATAACAATTTATCCCGTGAAACTTGGCCTGTTTTTGCCAAAAGAATCTGTCACCCTGAAACAATGACTCTAATTTTTGCTACTTGAGAATTAACCAGTTTGAAAGTTCTGATCTTGGACATTCTCCCTACATGGCATGCCAGCTCCTACATCTAGGAACAACTTGAGAAAAAGAGCATCAGAGAGTATTAAAAACACTTGATAGCTCAGTTTATAAGATGCAGTAGTAAAAAGCAGTTGCATTTATTGTTTAGGATGCTGCATTTAACCTTAGCTAATGAATAAGGGAGATTCTATTTCCTCTATCTTCCTCTCTCAATTTACTCCCTAATTCTCCCATTGATCCATTATTATTTTTACTTTACTACATTTATTTGTAACCCTTTAATTTTGCATTCTATGTGTGTTAGGTGAGTAGATATTAACAAAATCATAAAACAGCAGAGTTTACATATCCATGTAAAAAAGCAGTCATATATAAATCTAAGACCCACAGAATCCGAACAACTTGTTCAATATCTCTTGACTAATTTGTTATTGAAACCAGATAAAACACACATCAACTTTATTTAGACTATAGCCGTGCTTCTTAGTTGGGGATCCGAGATTACATAAATTAGAATAAGCTGAGAATATACTTAAAATATGTACTCCTTGGTCCCTTTCTAGATCTAGTGGATCAGAATCTCTAGGATAGAACCTAGAAGCTTGTACTATTAAAAAAATTCCAGGTGATTCTTAGGAACATTAAAATTTTGGAACAACTGCTATAGTCCATATTGATTCTTTTAGATTATATGGAATGTTATTAAATTTTTTTTGTGTGTCACAGAATGCCTTGTTCTAGTTTTGGTCCTCAGTCCAATCTGGTGGACTGAGGGGCATGAAGAGCACACATTTTAGGAGACAATTGAATTTCCTCATTTATCTAAAGTATGGAAGTTTCATAAACAGGATAGAGCATGTCAAGTGCACAGAGAGCTGGTTTTGATGATATTTTGATGATAATGGTGATGATTTTCATATTGTCATGTACTGTGAGCCAGGACAGGTGATCAAGAATATACCTACCATCCATTTCCCATTTGTGCACAGCAGCTTGTCCATATCTCCCTTGTTGTGTTTATTGTATAATTTTTAATATATTCATTAATAAATGTAAATTTTAGGTGTGTTATGGTTTGAATATGAGGTGTCTCTCAAAATCTCCTGTATTAATGTTCAGAGGTGGAATGACTAGGTTATAAGAGCTATTACCTAATCCATTTTGATAGATTAATAATTTGAAAGGATTTCTAAGTGGGCAAATGGAGCATGGCTGGAGAGGTGGTGGGTTGTTGGGCATGCCCTAAAGGATTGTATCTTTCTCCCCTAGCTCTTCTCTCTCTCTCTCTCTCTCTCTCTCTCTCTTTCTCTCTCTCTCCCTCCCTCTCTCTCTCTCCTGGCCTTCATTAGCCAAGCAGCAGGCTTTCTCTGCCATGACCTTTGGCAATGATGCTCTGCCCCACCTTATGCCCAAGTGACGAAGCGAGTTACACTGGATGGAACTTCTGAAACTGTAAGCCAAAATAAAATTTTTCTCCTCTAAGTTACTTTTGTTGGGTATTTGGTCACAGCAATGGAAATCTGACCAACACAGGGTAAGCCACATCACCTATCTGATCCTATTTACTCATCTGTAAAAGAGAGATATCTCTATAAGATATCAAGAAAGTGTTAGGTGCTCATTGCTGTTAATCTTGTCCCTGAAATACCACAATCCCTCGTGATCCCTTGAGTATAGTTTTCATACTTGTGCACTTCTAGTCTTTCCACAAATTATGTACAGTAGCACATTAATTTCAAAGAAACAAATGTACTCTTAAGTATATTTTTATTTTTCTTATGTTTTATGTATGTAAAAAATTATACACATTTGTATCAATCTATTTCCTTTTTTGATCATTGTGCCTTTTTAATTTATTTTAATGATTTATTTCATTGGCATATTATGACCACAGAAAATGGTGGAAATTCATTGTTATATATTCATATATGCACTTAATATAACAATATAATTGGCCAGTATCATTCCCTAGTATTTCCCCTTTCCCTCCCTCTTCCTTCCTGCTGGTCCATTTCCTCTACTCTCCTGGTTTCCCTTCAATTTTTAATGCAAATCATTTCATTTTCTTTAAAGGACCTATATGTCAAACATTGTCTTTGCAAGCATAATCCCAGCTACCTATGTTGGTGAGCTTCAACCACATAGTTATAACACTCAAAAGTGATTATGAAGATGAAGATAAGGATTTCCTTAGAGTTATAAGGTAGTTTTTGACTCCACTATTCCCAGCCTTTTAACTAACAATAGTTGTTAAAAGTGCTGGTTCCAGGACTGGGGATGTAACTCAGTGGGAAAGCCCTTGCCATTCATGTGCAAGGTCCTATGTTTGACCCTGGGGGTAGTGGACAACAAAACAAAACAGGAAAACAATAGCAAAAAAACAGGTCTGGAGTCAGACTGACAAAAGTTAGATTATCAATTACTCTAGCGTTATCTGGGTTGTCTTAAAAAACTGAGTTTATTCTTAGTGTGTCTCCAATCCCTTATCTTAAAAGACAAAATAGAATTAAGACTCAATCTGTGGTGGTGTTGAGGGATTAAACATGTTAACTCGTGTAAACTGCTTAAAAAAAAGTTACATAATATGGCTCAATAAATGTTAGCTCTGACTATGAAGATAATGATAGTGTGTGCTATTTTGAGACTTCAAAAACTGAACTTTTATTATTAAGAACTTTTATTATTGCTCAACCGAGACTAGATCTCTTTTATAGGTAAATTAGAGATTCCTATGATTTATGTATGAGTCAAACTTTAAAGAAATCTAAACCTCTTTCAACAAATACCATGTAGATTTCATGCATTTTATCTGATAGCAACAAATAATTCCAAGAAAGAGAAAATTCACAAAGGGACTCTCATGGGCACTGAAAGTCAATTTTTCATTTAATTATGAATTGGATAATGCTGTTGTCAATGTAGAGACTGCTGGTGGCATCTCTGGATCAAAGTAGAGAACCAATCATGATTTTGATTGATTTATATATTCATTAGGGAACAGGATGTGAAAAATAACAATTATTCTTTTTTTAATTTATATCAATACTTCCAAATGTGTTTATTATTAGAAGTTTATATTTGGTTCTTGCATGAAAACATTAGAATTAACTAACCATACCAAAAATTTGAAATTTATTTCAAAAGCAAAACACTATGTGAAATACTATGTATTTCTGATATATATATATATATATATACATATATATATATATATATATATATCAGACACACATATAGGCACTATCATGCTCTTGCTTTTACTTATTGTGAGAAAGAATTTGAAATAAGATGAACAGACCTACATATATCATGGTTTTGAATAAGTGTCCCCCAAAGGCCTAAGTGTTAAAGGCTTGGTCCCAGGGTGGCACTATGAGGAGGTGGTAGAAGCTTTATGAAATGGAGACTTGTTCAAGGTCCTTAGGTCTTTGAGGGTGTACCCTCAAAGGAGATTGCAAGACCCTGGCCTCTTCCTCTTCCTGACTATGAAGTAAACAGTTTGCTCCACTGTGCACGCTCCACCACTACCATATGGTGATCCACCATTACCATATGGCACCCTACCAGGGACCTGAAAAAAGTGGGTCTGTCAGAAAGATCATAGACTGAAACCTCTAGAAACATAACCCTTTTGTCGTTATATGTTAATTATTGCAGGTATTTCATTACACCTGACTAATACAACCTGTAAGGTTGACACGTAATCTCCAATATTCTGGAAGATCCAGGAATATTTTTAAAATGGAACTTTGTATCAGACTATTTAAAATTGTCTATTTTCAAAACAAAATATCTAGCAGAAAGATTTGTATATTCTAGGAAAGAACTCTTGAGAATGGGGCATCTGTTTAGAGATGATAAAATCAAATCTGTACAAAAAGAATGTTGACCACATGAACAGTCACCCAGCTCTGACTGGTCACTTCACTCTGTTCTGAATTGGCTAAACATAATACAGTAGGTATTATTGCTGCATAACTTCATTCAGCATTTGAAAACTTTGCTGCCTTGGCAAAGAAGTGATTTATTTCCCCCCTTGACACATATTCTACTTACATGGTACTTTTCAAAAGGAACTTGTCATTTAACTGCTACCCTCTGAGGAAGCTCATGGTAATAGGTGAGAAGTCAAGAATAATTAATGGACCAAATAGTCTCCCAGAAGTCAAGGTAAATCTTTTTGTAAATAACTCCCACCAGACTTACTAGAAATATTACATTTGTAGCATTGTGTGGTAGCAGTCAACTTTTACTTTTTTAGTGACAAAAAATTTTGAAGTAATTATCTTAGCTTGATTCTTTAGTAAAATATAGAGGCATTCTGTGAAGAAACACTGCTGGAATTGCTTCCTATTTTTCCCCTTCAAGAATGATATTAGAGCTCAAGGAACAAACTTCCACTTAAGACAGAATTAAATAAAAGGCACTCACTGCAGTCAACACAAAGCAAACACCAATAATTTTAGGGCTCAATTTCCTTAAAAGATGAAATAATTTTAGGTTAATGTGCAAAAGTTTGCCTGTAATGATTTCACTTGCAATTTCTCTATGGGGAAGCATTCAGCAACTCCAATTGGTTTCTCAACAGAGAAATGCCCTAGAAAAACAGACAAGTGGCATATTATAGCAAAGCAGAGGAAGTATGCTTTAATGAAAGGGAAAGGTAATAATGCATATTCTAGACCCAACCTTTTTCTATTATAATCTTTCAAGTTTAAGTTACTTCTTAGAAGACAGAGTGTACAACACAATGATATACCATTTGGTATATTATGTAATATAACTTGCACATCTTAATTTTATTTCTTTAGATAAAATTTAGCATTGCTATTTTAAAAATGGTCCCTAATTCCTGAAAATAGATAACTTCTATTTGCAAAAAATTTTATTTTATATTTGTCTTATATGGACATCAGTATTATTTAAAATATTCATGATGGTTTTTCAATTTTAAGAGTTTCAAGTAAGGATTGATCAACATTTCAAAAAGGCTTCTCAACCATTTGACTTTCCAAAATACAAAATCCTTTTATTGGACTCCAAATGAAATGTTTTGCCTTCATCTGTATGAAAGCATACCATTAGCATACACCTGCAGATCACATGGCTTTTGGTTTTTCTCTGCGTGTTTCTTGAAAGTACGATTGAAAAGAATGACTTAAGTACAACACTCATTCTCCCTCTTTGCTCTGTGTCGTCTCTTCCTCTATGCCACTGCAAGGAAAATTGTCTAAAATTTCTGAACTATAAAATAACCCAGATTATCCCAGTGAAAGCTTGCATATCACCTTCATCCTACATCTTGCCTAGAAATGTGCCTGTGCCTACTTAGATCACACATCCAGTGACTCCAGTTCATAATTCCTATCTATGCACAGTGTGGGAAAGTTTCAACTTAGAAATTATATAATAAGAAAAACAAAGAGAACATGAAGACAATGATCCTTTTGGGATGGAGAAAAAAATTCAGTACTGTGCAAAGACACTGCTAGTTTATAACACAAAAGAGGGGATAGCACCCTAGGTTAATAGAGCATATCAGCTTGAGGATAACAGAAAGTTCAGTGTTTCTAGTAATATAAAGTTTAGTGTTTAAAAAGAATGTTTGTAGTGAGTACAAAATATCTGAATGTCCAATAAGTAGCTGGAGGGTAAAAAGCAAGTTTAATTCCAGAGCCTGATGCTTAAATGAATGCTGGATGAAGGATGAATGAATATATTGTTTTAGTCTAGGTGTATAACAGAAAAAAGTATCATTTGTTAGTAGAAATTCTGCTAAGTACTACTATTACCACAGATTGCAATGATAATTCTGTTAGTTTTCTGCCCAAGGGACAGAATGCCTGAGAAAAATACTTTGAGGAAACTTTATTTTGGCTCATGGTTTCAGAGATTCCAGTCCATGGTCAGTTAGCTCCAAGGCAGAAACTTCATGGTGGAAGTGTGTGGCAGAGGATAGTTATTCAGGTAGCCACTAAGCAGAGAGCAGTTGGAGAAGGGGCCAGGAACATGATATACCCCTCTATGACACACCCTTTGTGACCTACTTACTCCAGCTAAGTAGGTCCCATCTCCTATAGTTTCCATCACCTCTCAATAATGACTTAAAATGGATTAACCCATTGATGAGGAAAGAAACATCATGAGCCTATCACCTCCCACAAGACCTACCTGTGAACATTGCTGCACTGGGGACTAAGTCATCACATGAGCCTCTGTAGGGAACTCCAGATCCTACCCATAACAATAATGATGATTCAGTGTTTCTTGTATGTCAACCATTTTGCTAGATTCATTACATGGAAAAATCTCATGCAATCCTTATGAAAATCTTACGAAATGCCATCATCTCCATTTTGCGCATTAGGAAACTGAGACTTACAATATGTAAATAACTTACCCAAATCTTATTTGGTTAGTGACAAAACCCCAGACTCATTATATAGGCTTTTAAGTTCATCATGGTTGGTCACATGGTCCTCAACTGCCACTCTGTTTTAGAGAAGCAGCTGTTACTGTCCATATTTCATAAGTAGCAGCAGACAGTTATTACAATATGGGTAATTTCCTGCATCTCTTTGGTTCTAGAGTTGGACCTAAGGATGGGAGTCACATCATAGTTCTGGGTCACCTTAGTTACTGAAGCAAGTATGATATGCTTCCATTCAATATTACACATTTCCATGGTGCTAAATACCAGACTTGGGTATGGTGTCGAGTAAGCAAAGCAGACAGAGCCCCACCTTCATGGAGCTTAGCACTTAGGTGGACAAAAAATAGTAATTGAATAAAGATAAAAATAACAGTTGAATAAACAATGTCATTAAAAACTATTGTAAGAGACAAGAAGAAAAAATAGATAAAGATATTGGTCTTTGAACCTGGTATAGTCTAGAGAATCAGGGAAAGCTTGCCTAACAATTAGAAATGAACAAAACTTGAGGGAGAAATAAAAGCAACCAGGTGAATAGTGAATTGCTTTAGATGGAACAAGAGGTACAAACATACTAAGGCAGGAAGAAGATGCTGAAAGAATTAAAAGACAAATGGTGTCACCAGAACTCAGTACTTGAAAGGAAAGTACATGATATGAGACTGGCAGAGAAAAGTTAGGAACTCGGTCATAAAATCACACACAGCTCTACATAGAATGGAGAGATTTTTGCTTGACTTGATACAGGGTTATGGTTCTCATACAAATAAAAATAGTGCCCCCTTTCACTCATCGATTGTCCTTTTTTATTTTAAATTCCCATTTTATTCTTTGGGGAGATTTTTTGAATCATACACCATAGGATCTCCTACTTATAGACAATATTATGGTTTTGGTCATTCTTATAAGTATGAAACCACAAGCCACTAAAGGACATTACCAAGGAGGAACACAATCAGATTTAAGTTTTATAAAAGATTCTTTTAACTGTAGTGAGGAGAAGAGATTGGGAAGAAAATATTATAGCAGAAGACTTAGCCCCAGTTTCTGACAAGACTTGAGATAGAATAGGGCTGCATATCTCTCTCTGGAGTCTGACAAAGGGGCCCAGATCCATGTGCTCACCCAGAGAAATGGTTCAGGGTACTCCTCTCGTCTAGTGTTTCCCAGATGGTTGCAGGCACTCCTCAGTCCCTGGTTGACGTGGTTAGCTTCTATAGTAATGACAACTGATATGTGATGTATAAGCAACAGTTCTGAGAACTTTGCATGTAATCCCTTACTTAACTCTTGTGAGATCCTTGTCAGAAAAGTATTATTACTGTTTTTCTAATTAAGAAAACTCACTGCTAAGGATAATAAAATAATAAATGACCCCAAGAGAATGCAAAACTATGAAATATGATTTCAGAGACTGGGTGCATAACTAGTATCATACAACATATGTGACTGCCCGAGATTTTGCATCCCATTCCCCATATTTCTTAGTAATTAATAGAGGTTTATTAGGAATAAAAAAATCTAAAATCATGACTCATAGCTTGTTTATAACTCAGTGTGAAGTCAAGATATTCCAGTGAAATGGGATTTCTCCATCTCTGATGATATTCTCAGGAACTGCAGTAAAACATGATTTACCTTTGGGATGCTATACTATGGGCTATCTAACTACTCTTAGCTATCTACCATATATTAGGAACCTGTATATTTCACCAATTCTATGTATATGGACTTTATCTTAAATGTACTATTCATGATCTCATAATGTTATAACGGCCCCAGGGAATCTGGGTCTGAATTGCTATTTTGGAAATTGAAAACTGATTTCTTTGAAAATATTAACATAATATCCTTTGGATGCTTCAAAAGTAGCCAGTTTTCTCCCTATGTGCCTCCCCCCTCTCTTTTTTTCCCCCTAGCAGGTCAAAAACCCCTATACCAAACCTCTGTCCTAAAGTTTCAGGAAGGGCCTTCTTATTCATTCCTAAAAGTTTTTCTTTCTGGCTTTCCCTTTCTTATTTTTTTCCAATAGTAATAAACACTTTTTGACCTCACAATGAGTAGGAATTCATTTGGAATTAACATTGCTTCTATGGGTTTTCTAAAAACAACGCATTAGTTCTTTTTCTAACATGTAAGGTAGGTTCAACATGGACCAATGTCAACCACACCTAAACACCTTGCCAAAACCATGCACCAGCATCAATACACTTTTATGAGTCTAGTGAGACAGAACACTCACATAACAAGTTAAGCAAAATAATTTTATTACTTACAGATAGATATCATGGGACAACAGAAATCCAGAATTCTTGGAAAGTTGGTTCCCCCAAAGTGCAGGAAAGCTGCCCAGAGAGGAGGAGAAAGTCTCATCTCTGCATGTTCCGCAAGGCACCACAGCTGAGGTCAGGGCAACCCACTCTGGATTTTATACCTCGGGGCAACTTGATGTGCTGAGCTGAAGCATTATAGGACATATTGTTCTAGGAGGGATGAGAACAGAGGCCAGGCTGTTCCTTGCAATTCCTGTTCATCTCAGGATGTTATATTCCCAGCACATTCTGTAGTTATTCTGAGAAGTACAAGCAAGAGGAGGAAAGAGCTAAATTTGCCAAGACCCTTTGGAGACTAACTTGCAAGGCATATTTACCTCTCTGCATTTTCCTAAATGTTAAATAGGGTCATTTTGTAATAATCTACAATTCACTGTGTCTTATAAATGCTACTTTCTTTCTCCAACAATCCTCCACTCAATTCCTCAAATAAAATTTAGTATTATGCAATTTTAGTATTTTTTAAAATCTACTACAGTGGAGAGAGGTGGAAATAAGACATGATATCAGCATTAATACTTTTATGTGTTATTCATGGGAAGATGTTCATGACACGAAAAAATAAAAGAGACATTACAGAACAATTTTCCAAATTGCAACTGATCAAATATTACATGGGCAGAGTCAGGGCTCCTACCTCCCCTGATCATGTCCCGTGCTCTTTGTGATGGGATATTGATTGTCATGGTGATGGAGACATATGAAGTGGAAGGGGACAATGACAGGTTTTGTAAAATATCTTGAGTTCATATTTTGGAGTAAGAGTGCCTCAGTTCAAGTTAAAGTTCTGCCTCTCATTAGCTGTATGAACTGGGACAACTTAGTTATGTTGTCAAATCTAAGGTTCTCTATCAAAAGATAGCAATGCTGATTTCTACCTTATGAAAATTGTTATAAAATTTAAATAAAATAATTGAAGTCAGAGGGAAAATGTTTAATAAGTACTAGCTTTTCTAATTAGTGCAATTGCCAGTACTTTTTCAATTATATAAATTTTGCTCTAAATTTACCCTTCTGAGGTAGGTTTAAAATTTTCACAACTTGTTACGATAAGACTTAGGGTCACATGGGATCAATAAAAACTCTTAAGATTCTGCAAAGCATATTGATCTATCTTCTCTTGGTTAGCCATACCCCAAAGGCTTTGGCCTTTAAGGGGTGGTAAGAAAGTTCTGCTATCAAAAGTTTTAACTAGACAAATCTTTACATTCCATTCCACTTACACTCTGGTTGATCTGTGAATTTTTAAAAACCCTAGATACTGGAATCAATCAAAATTGGCCAATATCCACTGTAGTTCCATTAATTTTTTCTGATGAACTCTTTCCAGCTTTCATTGACAGCTAGATTCTATTCTCTTCTGTTCCCATTTTAAGTTAGACTTACATTCTGTGTTTGGTAGTGTTGAGATCTAAAAGACCTGCTAAGCTTTAAGTCAAATACCATAGGTATCTTTAATCTAATGTTGTATAAGATTTCTTTGTGAAATTTTAGTAAATTTTACCTTGTATTAAAAACTGTCTCATTTTCAAAAATCAGTGCATTATAGTTGTACATAATGGTGGAATATATTATTAAATGTTCACACATGCACACAATAATGTTATGGTTTAGATATTAGACTTTCCCCAAAATGTCATGTGTGACTGTCAAGTCAGAAAGTTTAGAGGTGAAATGATTGGGTAATAATAACCTTAACCTAATCAGGGAATTAATCCCCTGATAGGGATTAACTGGGTGGTAACTATAGGCAGGTAGAGTGTAGCTGGAGGAGGTGGTTCCTTAGAGGTGTGCCTTTGAGGAATGTACTTTGTTCATGGAGAATTGATCTATCTCTCTCTTTCCTGGTGGTCATATCCTGAGCTGCTTTCCTCCACCATACTCCTCCACCATGATGTCTGCCTCACTTGGGCACAAAACAATGGAATCAGCCATCTGTGGACTGAGACCTCTGAAACAGTGAGAACCAAATAAACTTTTCCTCCTTTAAAATTAGTCTCGTCAGTTCTTTTGATCACAACAGTGAAAAACTGACTAAATCACAATGTAACACTATCATTTATTTGACCAGTATCACTTCCACCTGATCCTTCTTCTTTTCCTTCAACTCCCTAGTCCTTATCCTCTATTATAGTGTTCTGATCTGCCTTTAATTTTCATGAGTTCCCTCACCCCAATCTTTCTTTTCCTTTTTTCTCTCTAGCTTCCACATATGAGAAAAAACATATGACTCTTGACATTCTGAGTTTGGCTCATTGTGCTTAACATGTAATGCACCAATATTAAAAAATGAGGAAAAAGCTCTGTCTGTTGTACTTTTAAAATAAATAATAAAAAGTTATATAAAAATGAAACATGGATTATGATAATTTACTGTCTTTGCCTAATCTATGTTACTTTAAGTCTCAGAAACTTTTGAGATATAAAATGGCATTGTTGGATTCTATCATTATGTTATTCATATTATGTATCAACATTATGTCATTATATCACCATATTGCCCATATTGTGAATTTTAAAGCAGATATTCTATTCTATTTTCTAGAAAGTAGAAGCCATAAATCTTTATAGAATGCCTAGTATGTGTGAGATAATGTGATAAACAATTTCACTAACATTATTTATTTAATACTTAGGTTGATACAGTGATGTACATAATAACATCTATATCTTACAGATGAAAAGGTGAGGCTCGGAGTCCCTTGTGTCATTTCCCAGTGTCACATGCCTGAAAGATAACACAAATCAGGCATGAATCCAGAGTTGATACTCTAGCATGGAGTTCCGTGAGACCCAGGATCTAAGTCAAGTAGCCCAAGCTAAACTAACCTTTCTACCAGCTACAATATTCCCCATTTCACTACAGCTCTTTTCATTCATTTTTTTTTTTTTTTTTTTTTTTGGAATGAACTAGTTTATGAAAGCATATCTTGGAAAAAAGAATATTAAGTGGAATATTAGTGCAAGGAGTTTTTGGTAAAAGTTCTTTAATAAAATATTGTGCCTTAATTTCCTCAAGTAAAATGTCTCTTAGGATTGTGACAACTTTGAACACTCTCAATATTCTAGACTTAAGGAGTCTCTAATAAAATTGAACTCTTAGAGAATGTTAATCAGAAGTATTCATTTTTTCCACAAATATTTAGTGGGACTTGCTCTGGGTTAGACCCTCTTGTATAACAATGATCAATTTGCCTATAGTAATCATTCATAGGAGGGACAGGTTTCTGTGAATTGTGACTAGGACATCAGTTGAGGTGATACTCTAATAAGAGGGCAGTGGTTTAGTCAGTTCTTCATGACATGACCAAAATACGTGAAAAGAACCACATAGAGGAGGAAAAGTTTATTTGGGGTTCATGGTTTCAGAGGTCTGTTGTTGGTGAACTTCTTTGCTCTGAGCCTGAGATGAGGCAGAACATCAGGATGAAAGGGTGTGGTGGCAAAAAGTTTCTTAGCTTATGGCAACCAGGAACCAGAGAGTGAGAAGCCAGGGGCAAGATATAATCTCCAAGGCTACCCATCCCAAGTGACTGACTTCATCCTGTACCACCTGATCTCCAGTTACCACCCAGTAGGCCATTTACATTATTAAGAGATTTGGAGGCCATTCTTGTAAATACATTGTTTGAATCACATTTTTTAGTGTGAGAGAGCCTGTTTATCTTACAAATTTCAGTACAGTTTGTTTTCCATGCATTTGTTCAGTTATTCACCCATTCATTCATGAGGTTGTATAATATAAGAGAAAGGATATGGGCCTTTTAATTAGATGGACTCATGCTCAAATTATAGCTTTAACTTAAACAAAATGGTATTCTTTACTTAATTACTACAGCAATGATGAGTATGCTAAATAGAGATAACAGCCAAATGCTCCTACTTTTGTTTTCCCCCTTTCTATAAGATTAACAAACTATGAAACTTTTAATAATTTCATTTGGATTAAGAATATTTTGGTAACCTGGTCATCTTCTATTTCAGGAATTACAATTTCTCCAATATCACTTAAATATTTCATTGACAATTTCTGTGATGCTTTTTTACTCTTTTAAACCTGCTTTTAATTTAGTAAAATACATATAGCATGGAATTTATAATTTTAGAGCTTTAAGCATACAGTTCAGTGATAATGATTATATTTACAACGTTGCGAAACCATCACTTTCATCTATTTTCAAAACTTTTTCATTACTCCAAGCAGAAAATCTAACCATTAAGCAATAACTCCCTATGTCCCTTTTCTCCAGTTCATGGTACCCTCAAATCTACTTTATCTCTATGAAATTTCCCACGTGAGATATTTGACACCCAAAACATGCACAACAAAAGAATAATTGGTAAAGTTGACTTCATCAAAATTAAAACTCCTTCGTATCACCGTCAAGGAATGAAAAGACAATTCACAGAATGAAGGACTATATTTGGAAGTCATGTGGCTTGTAAAGGCTTGTGCTAGTTAGCTTTCTGTCACTGTGACAAACTCCCATGATCAAACATTTAAAAAGAAGAAGGTTTCATTTTGGCTCATAGTTTCAGAGGTCTCAGTCCATGATCAACCAACACCAGTGCTTTGAGCCTGTGCAGTGGAGAACATCACAGCCCACTGGAACGATATAGTGGAACAAAGCTACTCGCTTCATGGTAGCAAAAAGAGAAGGGAAGAGGACAGTGTCCCAATATTCCCTCCAAATGCATACCCTGGGGACCTGACTTCCTTCCAGTATGCCCCACCTTCTAAAGGTTCCAGTGGAACCTACTGGTAACAAAGCTATAACACATGTGCCTTTGGGGAACATTTTACATCTAAACTGAAAAACAGCTTGACATCCAAAATATGCAAAGAACTACAATTTAACAACCAAAAAACCCAATAACTCATTTAGAAAATGGGCAAAAGACTTGAAGAGACATTTCTCCAAGGATGTACAAATGATAAATAAACACAAGAAAATATACTCAACAGTTTTAGTCATTAGGGAGATGTAAATCAAAACCACAGTAAGATAGCACTTCATACCTACAAGGATAGATAAAAATCAACAAAAGTGACAAATGAGAAATTTTGATGCAAATATAGAGCAAGTGGAACCTTAATATTTTGCTGCTAGAAATGTAAAATAGTGTAGAAACTGTGAAAACTTGTTCGGCAGTTTTTCAAAAAGCCAAACATGAAATTACCATAAAACCCAGCAATTCCAGTTCTCCATGAAGATCCAAAATAATTGAAATAGGTAGGCAAACCAATACTATTATGCCAGTGTTCACTAAGGAATTATTCACAAGAGCCCAAAAGGTGGAAATAGCTCGTGTTCTTCAACAAATCGATGGATAATCAAATTGAGGTGTATATACATACTATGAAATATTAGCCAGCCATAAAAAAGGAGTAAAATTATGACAGATGCTGTAATATTAATTAACCTTCCCAATATTATGTTGAGTGAAAGAAGCACACAAAAACAAATTCCCTATGATCTTATACCGCTTTTTATCATCAGCAACACTGAAATTATTCAGTCAGTTTGCAGTCACGTTTGTTTATGAGATTCTGCTTGTGCCTGTATTTTGAATCTTGCAGGACTGTGAATGGCTCACCTTTAGATTATTACCTTTGTATCACTACTATGTAAAATTACATTCATTTTAGAGAATACTAGATTTTGCCTAATAAAGTATATTAGGAACTGCAATAGTCAAGGTACACACAAACATGTACATGTGTACTAAAATATTTCATATACCATATTTTAAAGAAATGAGGTTTCTGTAGAGATGATATTTAATTTTAAATAAAAAGTAGGAAACATTTTTCATGCTGAACAATTTTATAAAAAGAAATTACTTCAAGTGGAACTAGAAAACTTGAAAGCCTGGTCAAAATTATCTAAGAAAGAGATGTGACCTTACAGTGAATATTCATATTCATTTTAGTTTCCTATGTTTGGCTTTATAAAAGTGCATTTTAAAATGTCATTTACATTTCATTTTATCACAGCAAATACTGTGAAAACAATGAAAAGGTTACTCAAATTTTAAAGTGTCTTTTAAGTTTCTTTTGCTAAACAAAAATTAAGTATTAGATATCAGTATACAAATGCAGAACAAAATAGTTGTCTTTTTTGTGATAAATAGTTTCTTTTGTGTACCTATGAATGCATTGTTTATGAAGTTTTTGCCTTTAACACAAAGGAAAAAAAATCAAGTTATCACATCTAATAATTAAAGTTAAGTCAGGGTATAATAAATGCCACATTGCACTGCATTTTACCAACAAGAAAATTTTAAAATTCAGTAGGTTTTTTTTTTAACTTTTTTCCAACTAAAAATCTCTAGTCTCAGAACCACAGCTGATGCCAAAGATAAATAGAATTGATTCTAAAGCAGCCCAACAGGCAATGCAAAAACCATTTCTGCTGAACCTGTTCTTTCTACTTTGGGAATCCAAAGCCTAATCTTGTTACATTTGAATGTGTAACCCCTGTCCTGTCACATTCTGATAAGCATCTTTTAGTGCTGGAAGAGCAATTTTCTCTTTAGCTTTAAAATCTCCTGCCTTTACTATAAATAGCAAGTGATTTATTGTCAACTTACTAAGTTTATTTTTGAATTAAAATTTATTTTCATCTGTGTGAACATTTTTAGGTTTTGAAAAGATGTTGAATTTGTTGTTGGGATCTCTACATGTAGTCTTGCTCTTTTTATTTGCTTCACTCTACCTTCTAATAATAACTCCCATTGTTTACAAGTTGTCTTTCAAAAGAGTCTTCCCAGTATTTCTATTGGGAATTATTTGCAGATATTTGAACTTTGATGGATGAAGTAGAAAAGTTATAACAGGTAGACTGTCTAGGTAATATAATATGAACTAATTACATATTAATGAAATATTTCAATTATCTTTAGATCCATACCACAAAGGTGTTTTTTTGTTTTTGTTTTTGTTTTGTTTTGTTTTGTTTTGTTTTTTTTACATATCTGTTTTATTTTTTCTTATTTTTTGGTGGGGTACCAGGGATTGAATTCAGAGGTACTCAACCACTGAGCCACATCCCCAGCCCTATTTTGTATTTTCTTTAGAAACAGGGTCTCACTGAGTTGCTTAGCACCTTGCTTTTGTGAGGCTGGTTTTGAACTCACTATCCTCCTGTTTCAGCCTCCCAAGGTGCTGGGAAAAATATCAGTTTGTTTTCTGTAATCATATTTCATTAAAATCTCAAGAAATAACAAAACTTTGGAATACGGACCAAATATAAGCTTTAGTTGCAAAGCAGGAATCTTAGCCATGAGTAAATTTATCCATAGTGTCTAACATTTTAAAATTCCTATTCCTGTGTCCTATATCATGCTAACATAATTTTAAGAAAGTAGTACTCAATAAATTTGAGTTGAATGAATGTCATTTAAGATTTTTGATATAAATTTGATCATTATCCATTTTAGGAGATGATTCTTGTTCCTGATTCCTTGTGTTTCCATAGAAACTTCTATTAGAATGGTACTCTTGCTCTCTGCCTCTGCACCTGCTTTTCCCCAGAAGATACAGAGGAACCTACTTTTCTACAAAGTTGAAAGAAGAAATTGGTATATTAGTTTCAGCTGCAAGCTCTCCCTTTAATTGTTCTTGCCTCAGAAATTTACATCAGGTTATGATCTGGTCCCACTGTAGTTAGAAGCCTGTCCCTCTACGGGGAGGGACTACCCTGCACCCTGTCTAACTATGTCTGTGACTGAAGAGGGGAAGAGTAAGTCAGCTAATTCATAATCAAGGTCCACTTGCCTCAATTATCAGTAATAAGACTGAATTATTAGTAATAAAGATGTTACTTTTGTTTCAATCTGTTTCTTGCATATTTCTCTCATTTGTTTCTGAATACAGATGGTGAATAGGGATGTTACCATTGGCCTTCTGAACTCTAATGGTCTACAGACTATAAGAACCAGCACGATTTCCCATATGCTTGACAGAGTCCAGGAAACTACTCTCAGGTTCTCTTCTATGAAGAAAAATATCCAGTTTTATCTCTCCTTAGTAACTCTTGAAGGCACAGCGGGGAAAACTTTTTGACACAATAAACTAGATAAAGAGAAAGGTCAGGATTATACTATGCTAGTCGTTCTCCATTGACCTGTAACAGAATCTCTTGGAGGCCTTGTTAAAACAGAGGTTGCTAAACCCTACCTCTGGAGTTTCTAACTAAGGTGGTAAGGAGTGGAACTGAGAATCTGCATTTATAACAAATTCTCAGCAGATGTTGAGAATATGCTCCTGGGACCACATTTTGAGAGCCACTGTGCTAGACAAGTGATTCATACCTTAGACTTACCTGTGAAGCTTCTTTAATAAAAGTATCAATGGTTGAGCTTTGTCCCTTATAAGTTGTTTTTATTGGTAAATGGTTTAACTATCAGTATTTGCTTTTTAAAACCTCCCTCAAGCTTTTCTGCATCAGAATATCTAAGGATACCTGCACCTCTTCCAGTTACTGGCTTAGTTGCTGAGTGCCTCTCATGTTTGAGGTTGGAAACCCAGCAGAAAAGAAATGGACACTGGAGACCTTACTAAAAAGACCTGCTAAGGTGTAACTGCTAGAGGCTTCCGAGGCTAGAAGCTGTCATCAGTTAGTTTCCCCACTTGTAACAGTAGCTGCCAGGTGACCATGACAGTAAGCTTATCTGATAAAACTGGTAGCAGCTGGTCTTTATTTCCACTTACCTATGAGAGAAAATAGGACAGAGATCATTGCTCATTGTACATATGGGAAGAAGGGTAACAATATCATATATAGACTATTAGACTTGATGCCCAAAGAGAAGATGTAAATTGCTTAAAATCACATAGCTCATTGATGCCAGTCATATCAAACACTTGAATTTTACCCCTGAATTTTTTCTATCATATCAGAACACCAGTTCAGTTTCACATTTTCGTGTGTGTGTGTGTTTGTGTGTGTGTGTGTATGTGTCTACACCTAGTTATGGTTATATATGTACCTCTAATTTCCATTTATTTGGGTGTGTGTGCCAGGAGATAGAAAATTGATAATGGCACATTTTCTCTTTGCAAATAATTTGTAATATAAAGGAAAGAGAAGACATGTATACACATATCTGCGATTCATACTCTCCTAAATAAGTTCAGTAATGAAGATAGAAATTAGTAATATGGGGAAAAAATAAAATCTATCAAAACCCCTCCTAATTGTTATTCCAAATAGTTTATGAATGTCATACATCATTTGATGCAGGAGCTTTATCATTTAAAGTATTAAAATGTATAACCGTGAAAAAAACCAAATCCTTATCTTCCATCATGTGCAGTTACCTGAACTTTCTATTTAAGATGATTTTATAAATGACGTTTTCAGTGAATGTGAGCAAAGACAAGAAGAATAGAACAAGTACAAAGCCACAAGTTTCAGCTCTCAGTTTTTCAAAAATAGAAGGGAGTCTGTAGCCACCAGAACTATTATGAAACTGCATTCTTGTGAGTCTTGTGTTAGAGCAGCTATCATTTGAAAAGACAATTTATTGCTCACATGTGAAAGAGCACAAATAAACTCCAAACAGCTGAAAACAAATAACTCCAAAAAGTTTGGCAATTGCAGCTATTTATATAGAGGCAGTGCAAATATGGATCTGGCTAAGATATTTGATGTCAATCATTGGGCTATTTTGGTTGTAAAATCCAATATTATAATTTGCTAGGATGAAACTGAAAACATAGTATTGATATACAAAGAAGATAATTTCATATTCAACAATAGTAAAAGGAAATCAGAAGTAAGTCCCAGAGCAGTGCTATGCCTTTTTTGTTCTTTTTTGTTCATTTGGTGTAGTGTTATCTGTGTTTCCAGAGTGTTAATAATGCAGAGATTCTGAAATGTTTTTACATTTTCTGTACTGCCTTTAGGCAGGGATATATTGAAACTATTTAAGAAAAATTCCTACATACTCTGAACTTAAAACAATTTTGAATCTAAAAGATTTCTTTGTTGTTGTTTGGTTTTAGATAAACAATTCAGATCAGAAATTTGAAATAATTTCCTTTCTAGAAAAAGTATAATTGGGGGGGGTTATGAAAAATGGTGGAATGAGACAGATATCATTACCCTATGTACATGTATGATTACATGAATGGTATGAATCCACATCGTGCACAATCATAGAAACAAAATAATGTACCCCATTTGGGTACTGAATCAAAATGCAGTCTAAAAATTTTTAAAAAAGAAAAGGTAAAATTGCTAATTTACTTGTGTCTTTATTACTTTTCTGTAACAGAAAGTAGTTTTTTTTTAGTTCTTTCTTGGTTTGTCTCAAGGTTCACCATTTAGCACCATCAACTGTTTGGACTAGAAACTTCCTTGCTGGGGTGAAAGCTCTCCTGTGCTTTGTAGGATGTTTAACAGCGTCTCTGGCCTCTGCCCACTAAATGTTAGCATCCATTCCTTCAGTTGTAGTCATCAAATATGCCTTTAGACATTACCAACTATCCCCTGGAAGCTGAGTCCCAAGATTGAGAACCACTGGTCTCTCTTTTCCCAACTCTTCTCCAATTCAAAACATCTGTAAAATTGTTGCCTTGTTTTTCTAATTAAATAAATCTAGGGTAAACATGGGATATTACATTTGGAGAATTTATGGAGTAAAGGAGAGATGGAATGAGAAACATGATAATGGCTTGAGAAATATAGGACAGCATGGCATTTCCTGTCAGTTCTCCAACTCATGTCCTTAGTAGACATATAACTAGGAAGTAGACTAACCATTAAGAGGCACTTGGCGTGGGGGTTTCTGGGATAAGGGGAATAAGAACAATGAGAGGAAGGAGGAAGATAATCAAAGATGATAAAACCACTATAAAACTGAAACAGGATAAGATCAAAAGATTGGGACTCAGAAAGATTTTTTTGTTTGTTTGTTTGTTTGTAGATTGAATTTATTTCTTGATCTTATGGCAGTTTGACCCATCAGCAGAGATAAGTGATCAGATAGGACTTCTGAGGACTCTGAGAGTCCCAAGTATGTCAGTGGCCTTGGCCACTATAGAGCTTTGAAGGGAGTTAGATGTAACTGAAGTGCATAACAGATCTTAAAGAAGAGGAGTGAAGTGATATGTGTTAGTCAGTTTTTCATGATTGCGACCAAAATACTTGATAATAAAAATCTAGAGGAGGAAAAATTTATATGGGCTCGTAGTGTCAGAGGATCTGTCCATGGTCACCTAACTCCATTGTTGTGGGTCTGTGGTGAGGAAGAACATCATGAGAGAAGGGCATGGGAGAGGACAGCTGCTCCACTCATGGTAGTGAGGAAGGAGACCAAGAGGAGGAGCCAGGGACAAAATATATAATCCCCAAGGCGGGCCCCCAGAACGTCCTTGAGCCGTGCCCAACCTGCCTATAGTTATTACCCAGTAATCTTTCAGATTTATTAACCATCGAATGTATTCATCTATTGATTAGGTTGCAGTTCAAAATCTAGTCGTTTGGACTCCTGCATTAACACAGGAGCTTTTAGGGGACACCTCATATCCAAACTATAACAGGACAGGCTTGGGGTCAGAAGATACTAAACATGCGATGTGAGCGCACGATTGGGAAGACTGGCTGGGCAAGCCTGCCGCATCATCTGAGCTGTCAGTATCTCACTGAGCAGAGTCAATGTCACAGACCCTCTTGGACTTGCTTTTCATAGGACACTGTTTTGGAAAGAGTTTCTTACACAGTGCGCCGAGTATAAATACTGAGTATGAGGTACACCTAAGGTAAATACGAAGCAAGTTTTGTGTTATTACGTTCCTATGGAACTCACTGCCAGCTCAGAAACTTTTCTGACTCTTACTATAACTAGATAGTTCAGTATGTTTTCTTATCTAAAGAGAAAGATGTTTACTTTTCTTAAAAAAGGAAAAACATGCAACCAACTCTTCGTGGTTATTTTAATTAGTTTGTCTCACTACATGAAGAAAATTTATGATAATAAATAATTATTGTTTTAACTCCAATTATAGGTCCTACAATTTAGTTTTAAAACAGGAAACATGAGCCAGATGGGGTGGCACATGCCTGTAATCCATGGATTTGAGAGACTGAGGCAGGATAATCCCAAATTCAAGTTTCCAGACTGGGAAACATACTAAGACCCTGTCTCAAAATAAAGATGAAAAAAAGGTCTGAGGATGTGGCTCAGTGGTGAAGTGCCCCTAAGTTCAATCACCAGTACAGAGAAAAATTAATTAATTAAAAAAAAAATAGGAAACATGAGAAACCACCTAACTGTTAAATGGACTTCAAAGGTAGTAAGAGTACATGACTTCATATTTGGAAACAATTTGCATAGTTTGTTTATGGTTTAAATGTTATGTCTAAGACTTTCATCTAAGGAAACCTTCCAGAAACAAAGGCTTAAAACATTTATTAGATCTTTCAAATGTTTTCCTGAATATCCAAATGAAATAATGAAGTAACAAAATCAAATTTTTTCTTTTTTTGGTACCAGGAATTGAACTCAGGAGTGCTTACTTTACCACTGAACCACATCCCCAGCTTGTGTTTTATTTTTATTTTATTGTTATTTAGAGACAGGGTCTCACTGAATTGTGTAGGGCCTCACTAAGTTGCTGAGGCTGGCTTTGAACTTGAGATTCTCCTGTCTCAGCCTCCGGAGCCACTAGGATTACAGGCATGTACCACCACGCCCAGTAAAATCTCTCTTTCGACTGGAGATAAAATCCACTGATTTATTCTCACCACATGGCATGTTGTTTATCTGATAAATTTAATGCATATAGCATCAATGACTGAAATTGATGGATGAAGACTTAAATCTATCTTAGATATCTTTAGGTACCATTTTTATTGTCTGATGAATTTACCAAATCATACATTCTACACTGAGAAAATTTTTTGAAATGATTTATTTACTTTAGAGGAACTGTTCTTACCTCAAGATGTTCTCTGTTTATGACTCTGTTATGATTCTAATCACAGCTGGTCATTTATTATGATTTATACTTAATATTTTTTCATTAGATCAGGAAAAGTAAATGCTATAGTGTTGACCTTCTATCTTCCCTTATCCTTGATTAATAATTTTATGCCTTTGCAAATGATCCATTTACTATGGAACCATGAGGCTGAGCCATCATCCCATATAACTGGAGTCCTAATAAAAATGGAAAATTTGGATATAGAACAAACATACACACAAGGAGAATGTCATGTGAACAGGAAGTCAGAGAACAAGCTGATGCCACTACAAACCAAGGAATGTTCATGATTGCCAGCAACCACCAGAAGTTAGGACAGGGATATGGAACACATTCTCCCTCTCAGTCTTTGGAAGAGGCCAGCTCTATTGACACCTTGAACTTGTGCTTTTGATCTTTAAACCTATGAGACAATAAATTACTGTTTCTTGGCTCACCGAGTTGTGGAAATATGTTATGGTAGCACCAGAAGACTAATGTAGTGATCCTACTGTGATTGTATTTCAGTGAGTTCTAACTATAAGCAATTATATAAACAATGATTCAGACACTTGAACACATCTTTGTTAAATAATGGAATAAAAGAAAATCACATAGGCAGTGTTGTTGTACCATTCTTTCCAGGTATTCTTTCCCTCTTTGGATCCAAATGGGACACCAGTACTTGCTGGTTCTCCTGAGCTACAATGTGGAAACAATATTAGTTATTTCTGGTTGGTTACAGAAAGATTAAGACCAATGGGTCAAAATTACACAGAAGTAAATTTTGGCACAAGGAAAGGAAAATCTTCCAACCAAGACAGCCCAAATTGGAATGAGAGTTCTCATGAGGCCATGAGGTCACCATCATAACAGATATGTGTTGTCCAAGGAAGGATTAGTTCTCAGTCAGTGACTGACCCCTCTAATCCTTTTTTTTTTTTTTTTTTCTTGTGGTGTTGGAGATCAAACCCAGGGCCTTGAGCATGCTAGGCAAGTGCCCTACCACTGGGCTACAACTCCAGCCCTAATCCCTCTAATCCCTTTGAAGCAGTTTCCATGCTGTCTTGCTGTCCAAGAGAAAACAGGTCAGAAGTGAAAATGAGTTTCTGATACGAACAAGGCTGACTAGAATAGATTGACTTCCAAGGAAGCTATGATGGAACACCTGAGTCTCGGAGAAATGCAGCAGGGAAGATTATTGTGATAAGCTCAGAAGAAGCTCAAAGAGAATGATTATAGAAACAAGCACTGAAAAAGCATACCAGGAGGACTTAACAGTTACCAGATACTCAGTAAGGAAGAGTTTGCAAGAAAGGTATAATGGTGAGTAAATCTTTAACTGGAGGTAAAAAGGAACACAGTAAAGAATATCAGAATTGTGCAGCTCTGGCATAAATGAAGGCAGCAATCACTTTTCAAACCAAAGTAGGGCCCTACTACTTAGCACTAAAGGCACTTCTCTGTCCCCCAAAACAGGCAAACCAAGAGCTACTCATGCATGCGCATGTTAAAGAACATGGTCACGACTTAACTACCATTTAATATTTTCTTTCCTCTTAGAATAAGAAAAAAGTTGGCAATAAAGCAGCTATGTTGCTTACGTGGCTAAAAGTAAGACATGAGATCATTTGCTCTATTTTTAACCAGAGCAAGTGTTGGGATGCTATTGACAGGTTTAACTATGTGCATATGTGGAAAGGAGATGGAAACTGAAAATATGGCACCCAAAGCAAAACAGAATTTGGGATGAGACTCAGATGAGACACTATTTTCATATGTCCACCTTGTAATTCTGGCCACAGACCAGACATCTGATATTAAAATTTGATGATGTTTTATGAAGTAGTGCTTTGTCTTTAAGTCTTATGACATATTAGAAGCCCAGAAAAGACTCCTAGATTTCTGTACTTCTAATAAAGGTCATTTCTAGTTTGAATTTTAGACAGAGAATAATTATCTGAGAAAACACAGACATGTGACTTTTGATTCCAAAAAAAGGCAGACAAAAATTTGGAAATGTTTGGAGAGGTTGTTTTTACTTTTTGATGCTCTTTAATTTCAATTGAATGTTTAAATTCATATCCCTTATGAAAATCAATCATCTTTCTTTATTCTAAAAGACTGCTAGTACTTGAATTATCTAATTTACATCTGTACTGGAAAGAAAATTAGTCTGAGAAATAATTTTCATTTTTTTCCTAAGAATAAAAGGAGAAACAATGATAACAAAATGCAGAATTTATTAATTGAATCCACAGACTCTAAAGTGTACCTTGAGTAAAACAATCAGCACAAGAGTTATGAAGCTTATTATTTCTTGGCTGCATCATTTCCTCTGGTCCTTCATAAAAAAACATTTTTACAGTATTTGATCTAAAAACAGTTAAATAATTTATCTTCCCCCCTTTCATCCATACAGGACTCTTCTTTTTGCCTTTTTATTTCTAGTATAAAGATGAATTGGAGATGTTAAACTTCAGTTCTATTTTGATATTATTATCAATAAACACACACAGGCAGTAACCTGTGCTACTTTCATGATCATTTTATAAGTAGAAGCATAGTGACACATGATGTTTCTCTGCCTACTACTTTCTAAAATTGATTCCAAAGTAAAGATGCTCTAAGTAAAATATTGCTTCTATATTTCCAGTTCTTCTAAATTGTTATTTTGAAAAAAAAATTTGAGAAGAAAAATAAAAATTTGTATAAAATGTATTTTTTTTCTTTTTCAATCTGGATTCAACTGAAAAACTGGAAACAGAGTTCTCAGGGTCATTGGAAGGCAAGAATATGAATGGTATGAATCTACGTCGTGTACAACCATAGAAACGAAATGATGTACCCCTTTGTGTGCAATGAATCAAAATGCGGTCTATAAAAAATAAAATAAATAAATAAATAAATAAATAAATAAATTTTTAAAAAGAATAAAAATTCCTTGATGTATAGAGTATTCAATTTTTGATCTGCTGAAGTTTCCTTGGTAGCCCACAAGCAGTTATGCTTCTCTTTCTTTACTGCATGCACTTTGAAGGAATAAGAAAGGAGGAGAGATGGTAGTAGTATTTTTCCACAACCAGTTTTATGTTTACCTCATGGTTTCAAAAAATATTTTAAATTTCTCTTGAAAATTTGTTTCTTTCATATGTTCTCATTTTAGCTTTTAAGATCTGCTTTTCTTTTCTTCTCTGAATAAATTAGCATTTCATGAACTTCAGTAGGTTGGGAAGGTGGTAGCTCTTATTGTCACGTGACGCCCCTCTAACACTGGCAAATTTTACTGTAAGAAAACTGTACAAATTCAATACATTTGAATAGTTATTAATATAAAAGTTCTTAGAGGTGAAGTTTTTTTCAATCTCATAATGATGTGTTGAAATAGAAAATTTTTAACAAAGATTATTTCCTTCATCACTTAGCTTAAGCTTTCATAAGTAACAAATTTAGACAATCTCCAAATAACTACAAAAGATCTCAATTGTAAGTATTTATGTCTATTTTATCTTGAATTAACTTTATAATTCATTCAACAACTTTTCTCTTGAATCAAACACATATTTAAATATATATTGACTCACTGGTCAATAGCCTACAGAGTTAATTTCATATAAAAATGATAGGTACCATTTATTGATTGCTTAATTTGTACAGTTGCTGTGAGAAGCACTTTACAATAATTATTCTAATTTTACTGATGAGGAAATGGATTTTCTATTAGAGAGCTTAACTAAATTTGCCAGAGTCATACACTATTTGCTTGAGAATCAAGAATTTGAATTCTTGAATTAAACTCCGGATCCTATGCTATTTACAATTGTGTTATAAAATTGGAAAGATGCTTGCAATTTGATTGAGAAATAAAAACATAAACACATTTACATCAAGTATCTTTCTTCAAAGAGAATAGGCATCCTGATTCTTCTGTGGTTTATTTCAGTGTATATTTTTTGTTTTCTCTTAAGAACTAGAGCTAAAAACCCTGGGTAACACGGAGATTAGAATGCCAGGGCCTTACTTACTACTACAGCAACTTTTGAGACATGCTTACATTTCATATTTAGTTGCAGTATTGTTTTTTTTAGATTTTTTTTTTTATTTCTTCTTTTTGATACACATGACAGTAGAGTGTATTTTGACATAACATACATATATGGAGTATAACTTATTCTAATTTGGATCCTATTGTGGTTGTACATGATGTGGAGTTCCACTGGTCCTGCATTCATATATGAACATAGGAAAGTTATATCTGGTTCATTCTATTGTCATTCCCATCCCTTCCCTTCATTTCCCTTTGTCTAATCCAATGAACTTCTATCCAACCCTCCTTATTGTGTGTTAGCATGCACATATCAGAGAGAACATCAGGTCTTTGGTTCTTGGGATTGGCTTATTTCACTTAGCATGATAGTCTTCAGTTCTATCCATTTACCAGCAAATGCCATAATTGCATTCTTCTTTATGGCTGAGTAATAGTCAATTGTGTATATATACCATATTTTCTTTATCCATTCAACTGTTGAAGGGCACCTAGATTGGTTCCATAACTTAGCTATTGTGAATTGAGCTAATTTTTATTGTGAATTGAGCAATGTTTATTGGTGTGGCTCTATCACTCTAGAATGATGCTTTTAAGTTCTTTGGATATATACTGAGGAGCAGGGTAACTGAGTCATTTGGTGGTTCCATTCTAAGTTTTCTGAGGAATCTCTATACTGCTTTCCATAGTGGTTGTACCTATTTGCAGTCCCACCAGCAGCTTATGAGTGAACCTTTTCTCCACATCCTTGCCAACATTTATTGCTACTTGCATTCTTGATAATTAGCATTCTGACTGGAGTGAGATGAAATTTCAGTGTAGTTTTTATTCGCATTTCTTTATTTGCTAGTGATGTTGAACAACTTTTCATATTTTTGTTGACCATTCATATATCTTCTTCTGTGAAGTGCCTGCTCAGTTCCTTTGCCTATTTATCATTTGATTTATTTGTTTTATTATTGTTAAGTTTTTGAGTTCTTTGTATATCCTAGAGATTAATACTAAATCTGAGGTGCAGGTGGCAAACATATACAGTTATCTCATACTAGACAAAGATGCCATAAACATACATTAAAGAAAAGATTGCCTCTTCAACAAAAGGTCCTGGGAAAACCGGAAATCCATATGTAGTAGAATGAAACTTAACCCCTATGTCATCCTGCACAAAGCTCAACTCAAAGTGGATCAAAGACCTAGGCCATTAGACCAGAGACCCTGGGTCTACAGCAAGAAAATGTTGGCCCCACTCTTCATCATGTGGGTTTAGGAAACGATTTCTTCAACAAGACTCCTAAAGTACAAGATGTAAAATTGAGAATCAAAAAATGGCCAGTCATGGTGGTACATACCTGTAATCCCAGTGACTCCGGAGTGTGAGGCAAGAGGACCGTGAGTTCAAAGCCTGCCTCAGCAAGGTGAGGTTCTCAGCAACTCAGTGAGACCGTCTCTAAGTAAAAATACAAAATAGGGGTGGGAATGTAGCTCAATGGTTGGTTGCCCCTGAGTTCAATCTTCAGTACTTTACCCCCAAAATCAAGAAAATCAATAAATTGGATAGTATCAAACTAAAAAGTTTCTTCACAGCAAAGGAAACAATCAAGAATGTTAAGAGAGAGCCTACATAATGGGAGAAAAATCTTTCCCACCTGCATCTCAGATACAGAATTAATCTCCAGGATATACAAATTTGCAATATTATTTGTAATGATTCACTTTGCTCTGAGTTAAAAGAAATTTAAAAGGAGTGTTTAAACTGGTAAAGATTTGTGCAGGTGCATGGTGGTGGTTCTCAGTCTTCCTCTGTGCCAATAGGCCTAAGTTTTGGGTATAACCATTTTAGAAATATTAGATCATAACAACCCTATTTCTTGTTCTGGAAAGAGAGGTGGTATTTGTCTCCTCTTTCTCCTATTTGTGTGCCAGTTACATTTCTGGGCAAAAAAATTATAAAGACAGGAAATGTCTGTGTTGACTTGTTTCTTATAGCCAAAGAGGCCTCTGTCTGTGAGGGAGATTTTCTACTTCCTTAGGAATTGTGCCAACCTTTCTCCACAGTTGTTTTACTCCACAGCCTGTTAAATTCTTGCCTTAGAGTACAAGTTTCTTGTTAATGACTAAAGTCACAATAATCACTATTTATGGATTTTGAATTAATAAATGTATTTACCTGTACCCATACAGAACTAATGAAAAGTAGTGGGGGTAAAACTGGAAACAGAGCAGCACTGTTAACCAAAATGAGATTAACCATAAAAAGAGAAGCAGAGACTTAATCTTAGAACAGAAGATAGAAAGAAAATAACTTCTCAGAACAATTCAGAATAAAATAAGCCAACATTGATCTGCCTGGTAGGAGACTTATTCTATTTTCTAGACAGTAGACAGTACCTCCGACTGTCTATGTTGCCTGGTGTTTATTTTTCTTAGTACTGTTCCTGGTATCCCTGATTATTTAACGTCTTTTAATATCCTTATCAAGGCAGTTGAAAACAAAAAAAATCACTTTATTGTCAGTGTCCACGAAAATGAAATAAATAAATTCACTGGGAATTATATCCTTTTTGTGCATACTGAGTGACTCTTAGGAAAAAATACTATGTAAGATTATGAGGCAAAACATAAAAATATCTTTTTATACTTAGGTCTGTAGACTTAATAAATTGAGCCATACAACTATTAAGCAGCAAATTTTCATTTATCTGTGTGTGTATTTGTGTGTGTGTGTGTGTGTGTGTGTGTGTATGAGATGGAGAGAGAGAGAGAGAGGGAGAGAGAAAGAGAGATAAAGGGAATGGGATTGGATTGGGGAAGGAAAGAGAAGAAAATAAAAAAAAAATTAGGAGTGATACTGAAAACAAATTTTCTACGATCCATTTACCCAGTTCTATAGTTGGCCAAGATAATCATAAATACCATCATCTATGAATTCTTTTTAGATAAGTTATTCCTTAAGAGATAATCCTGAAATAACTTGATTTGTTTGGCTGTGGAAAATCACTATCCTGAATAGTTTTTCTCAGAATAATACACTTTTACTATCATTTCTGAGTGTTAATGTAGTCTTGAAGAAGACTCTATTATACAGAAAATTATGTTGGAAGATAAATAATACTGTGAAATAATAGCATTCAGAAAAGTAAGAATAATTTATTTTTATATAGTACATTTCTTTTCTAGTGAACTCAGTCTATAGATAATGAGCATTAATTCCATGTTATAAAGACTTAAAGAACTCAGGTTTATTTGGGGGTCATAGAAAGATTTTGGTAGCACTAAGGAATAATTTAGAATTTATGTTTCTGTATTTTCATTCTGTATTTTATCCAATTCCAGATGGCAAAAATGTATTTTAAAAGTCTGAGAAAAAGAATCATCCACCTAAAGTCAGAAAACATACACTATGTCTGGCATATGGATAAAACCCCATTGTTCAGAGTTCTCTAATCTTTCAGGTTTAGAATAATTGCAGGTTTGTTATGACTTGGTCTGTGGAATAATCACTAATCAAAATCTCTTGGGTTTAGTTGCATTATATAATGGCACTGACCTGTGCTCACTGTGTGAATACGTGTCAGGGTTTAATGAGAATGACAGCTGTTTTCCAAATGTATTCTCAGGAATACCAGAGCCACAGAGGGTTTACCCAGCTTCTTGTGAGTCCAGTTTTTAAACTGGTGTGGGAGGGTGTAAGGTAACGGAACAGTTGCTTCTCTCACCAGTTTTGCAAAGGATAATTCATGTGCAAAATTTTATTCTAATTAACTTGGTAACTCTTCCATTTATGGCACAATAATTCTTCCTCCTCTGAAAAATACATGGGGAACTGGAAAATTATCCTACTAGGTAATAAAGAAAATTTTGGAATCCCATTAGATACAGATCCTACATGACTCATTAGGTGTGCACTTAAGTATTTTATTTTCTTTGGAGTGATTGTGTAAAAGAAATAAATATTCTGATGCTTGTTAAAATGAGAAAGACTTAATTCAAAGACTCTTGCAATAGGAACCAATTCTTTTACAACAGGGAAAAGATATGGAGCTCAACCCCAAATACAACAAGGACAAGTGGGGACTTGCAGCTAGCTGTAGATTGAGGGAATCGATGATGCAAAATTACTAAGGGATGTCAAGGATAGGATGGTTCTTGCTGAAGGCAGGTCAAGGTGGAAGTTGAGGAATTTGATCTGATGTCTAGGGCAATTATTAAGAGTATGGGTATTTTTGCTATTGACAAAACTCTTTATTGAAGATAAATCAAAGTTAAGGCACATTTAGGAAGAAGGTTCAGAAGAACCTAAAAGTTTGGTCTAGGAAATATCTTCATTAATTATTATTAGTATTTGATTTTTAATTTTGATTTTTACATTTTCATTGTTGGCATGCAGAAATATAATTGATTTTCCTGTGTTTACACTATATTTTGCAACTTTGCTGTAGATTATTTATATGTACAGTTTTCTGGGATTTTTTTGTTGTTTATTTGTTTCTTTTTAAAAATTTTTTTTGGTTAGACAATCATGTTATCTGCTAATTGGGATGGTTTATTTTTTCCTTCTCCAATCTTTATGCCTTTTGTTCTTTCCTGCCTTATTTCAGTTACAAGGGTTGCCAGTACTATGTTGAATAAGGACAATGACAGTGAGAACTATTGCCTTGGTTCTAATGTTAGGGGGAAAGTACTCATTCAGTATTTCCCAACAAAGTATAATATAAATAGTAGGTTTGGTAGGTATGCTTTATCATATTGATAAAGATTGATCCCTATTCATAAAGGATTTTTTCATGAATGGGTATGAATTTTAGCACATGTTCTTTTCTGTATCAATTGATATGATCTTTGATTTTTTTCTTAACAGGTTATTGACAGGGTCAGTTAAATATTTGACTTTTGAATGTTAAATCATTCTTGTGTAACTCAAATATATTCCATGTGGCTATTATGTGGAATTGTTTTTATACATTGGTGGATTCAATTTGACAACATATTTCTCTCCAGTTTTATTTTCTCCTTTTGACTGGTTCTTTGGTTTTGAGTATCAATGTTATTTGACTTCATAAAATGAGTAAGGAAATATTTCCTTTTCCTTCCCTTCTCCTTCTCCTTCTTTGTCTTTCTTTTTTTTTTTTCTTATAAGATTTTGCGTAAAATTGGTGTTAATTTTTTTATGTTTTTGGAAACTTTCCCAGTGAAATCATGTGGGCCTGGGAATTCTTTTGGGGGTATTTCCCATCAAAATGTCATTTTTAGAAATGATTATAGGGCTATTTCCATTTTAGCTGAGTTTTAGTAGTTTTTAAAGAAATTGTCTATTATGTCTACATTTTTTAATATATAGGTATAACTGGTTTTCTATATTCCCTCATTACCTTTTTTAATGGCTATATAATCTGTGGTGATGCCCTTCTTTAATTGCTAATACAACTCACATTAAGTCTTCTCTTTATTTTTGCCTGTTTTACTAGAGAACTATCATCTTTACTGATTTTTTTTGGAAGAAGAACTTTTTTATTTCATTGATTTTCTGTATTTTTCCATTTTAAGTTTCATTGATCTTTGTTACTGGCTTTATTATATCTTTCCTTCTTCATGATTTGGATGTGTTTTGGTGTATTTTTCCTACTTCATTGAAATGGGCAGTTTGATTATTGATTTGAGTCTTTTCGTCTTCTTAAAGGAAGCATCTAAGACAACATCTCACCATTGTTTTGGCACCATATCACATATTTTAATGTTTGTTTCTGTTTTCTTTCAGTTCTGTAAGTATTTTACTTCTTTTTAGGCCTTTTCTTCTACCCTCAAACTATCTAGATCCTTACTTGTAAATTTCTTAGAATTTACATATTTTCTTCTTGTCTTTCTGTTAATGATTTCTAGTTTGATTTCAGTATTGTCAGAGAACATCCTCTGTATAATTTATTTTGAATTTTCTGGAGTTTATGTTGTGACTAAGATGTGGTCTATTTTGATGAATATTTCATGAACCCTTGGAAAAATATGCATTCTGTTGCTGGAATGTCAATAGACATACATTTGTCTATTTTCTATATATGTCAATTAGATTCTATCCCATGATTATGCTGTTCAGATCCATATTCTTGCAAATTACTTGTCTAAAACTTCTATAATTGCCTCAGAGGTGTTAAAGTTCACAACTAAATTTAAGTGATTATTTACTTCTCCTTTCAGCTCTCCTGATTTTGCATCACATATTTTGAGACTGTTGGTTGGTGTGTACAAATTTAGGATCATTAAGTCTTCTTGGTGGACTGATTCTTTCAACATTATATAATATCTTTGTCTTTAGTAAATTTCTTTGCTCTGAAGTCTGTTTTATCTGCTACTGATATCCTACACTGATATCCAATTTTTTTTTGCAAATTCTACTGAAATTATAATTGTTTCAAATTTAAAGTGGAAAAAGATTATTATAACCTTTAAAAAAATTTCTGGTGGACAAGTAATTCATCATTATTGCTTTTTTTAAAAAAAAAGCACTTAAATGGGATATGTATTATTTAAATGATGATTAAAATTACTTTAAAATCTATCATTTCTAAAAATGATAGATTTCATTGACATCATATGACATATCTCATCCTGATAATTGCCAGGATGGATAATACCTCTGACCTCAGAAGCACTATGACTTTAATGCTGCAGGCACAGAAATCTGGTAAAGAAAATGTATGTAACTCAATTCATTATGGAAACTGACATCTTTCTTTTACCAAGAAAGGAGACTATGGAATAAGATAAGTGTAGAAAGTATTAATAATAAACTATAATTAATATGCCAAGAAAGGTAAAGCATCTGTAAGTAACTGATGTTTGGTGAAATGAGATATCCTGGTTCTCCCATGGGAATTTAATAAACTTTTGTTTATTAACAGTGATGTTTTATCAAATCACACATTTCAGAGGAAGAAATAGATTAAATTTGTAAGATCTTTAAAATCTTAGTTTTTGCTTTCTTTTCTCTATCTCTATACTTCCTCATAATTGTTAGGCTAGTATTTTAATTATTTAAATATTTTGTGTCTTCTGATAAAGTCAAGTATGAAATCCTGAAAGCATGAGAAATATATCTTGAGTTCAATTGCAAGAACTGATCACACCACTCCTGACTGACACTGTCTAGTGTTTAGAGAGAAGAAAATCCACTCTTTTTACTATGGTCTGTAAGGTCCTATATAATCCATACTCTGCCTACCTCTTCCTATCATTTCACAAATACTAGCTGACTACCAGCTTCATGTCAGGCATCAAAGAGTGAAAGGGCCGGCACTATTTCATATCTTTCTTGAGCATTCTACTCAGGAGCATTAGATCTGTTAAATTAACAGATGCTTGTTCTTCTATACATTTATACCTATGCAGATTTACTAAAGATTAACAACACATTATTTCTAAATGATTGCTAGTTTTCTTCTGCAGTCTTTTGAGTAAAAGAATTAGAAGAACCTCTAATTATAATATTGTCATTAGAATGAACCTAGCACACACATTTTTCAGTCCTTACATTACTACTTTTGAAGTTCAAGGAATATCTGACAGGCGTAATATTTTACCACATATCTAGACCACCAAGATTGTTTTTAACATGGTAATGTGGAGAGGAGATTTTCTCACAGAAAAATCTGAGTATATTTCTCCCACAGTTGTGACTTTTATAACAATGAAAACACTTGACAGATTTCTACCTTTATTCTCCTGTGAAGAAGGTAAGATGCACACTATTGTTTCAATCTTACAAGTGGAGAAACTGAAAACTTTGAATCTCAGATGCCCAAGGTCAAAGAGGTAATGAGTGTCATCCTAAGACTTGAACCTGTTTTAACTTCAAAATTAGTGTTTTTTTCAGCATCAGGGATTAAGTTCAGAAAGTCATTTTAAGGAATTATAAATCTCTTAAAATAATAATCAAAATGTTACTTATAGATTTGAATGTGGTTATTTGAAGGAATGATCTGTGGGTTTAGTTAGAGTCTTAAAAGATCTATAACTAATAATGATGATGACAATAATAATAATAATAATAAAGACTAAGAAGTATTGCATTATATGGCATCTATAGAGAGGAAATAAAAAATTATGAGTCTTTTATTAACACACAGCTCACTTCTTTCTCTTTCATGTTTCAGAAACTTCAAAAAATTTAAGATAAGTTACAAGTGAACAGTGCATTCAACTACTTACCACTAGTCTGGGATTTATCCTGACACTTTGATGGAAGTGGTCCTTCTAGGTGTAACTATAAAAGAAGGTTCCCTCCTTGGAGACATAAAGAGGAGCATCCACTCATTAGCTTTCAGATCTTTGAATCATTTCAATGTGAAATCACAAAGATTAGAACCAACTATGGGTTTTAACGTTTAACCTCTATTCAATTTATTACTGGATACAAGTGGAAGAAGAAGGTTGCCAATTCATTTACTACTGCAACCTGAAGAAACTTGGACCTACTTAACTCCTAGTTCATGTACAGTTGTATCAAGGGAGAACCAAGTAGTAAAAGAGATTAACCTTAATGTCTATACTGCTGCAATTAGATGGGAAGAGGGACTAGAGACTTATATTTCAATGAACATGCACTACTTTAGGAAATATAATAAGTCAGGGATTCCCCAAGAAAGCCAATCAAGGCATTTCTTTTCAGCTCTAAAAATAAAATTATAGGTATAACAGATGTGAAAGTACTTTGAAAAAAGTAGATAAAATGCTAGACAAATGTGAAGGTTTATGATGGAAACTGTCTTCTCAAAGCCTCCCCAAATGCTACACTACATTTTCTGCACATAAAATTGGTAGAAATGAAATACAGCATTGAGCAAGAGTATATTGGTAGGGATGACTTAAGAGTGATAAGTATTATAATTAGGAATTAACATATTTTGATAGGATTACCTAAATTTATTTTTTTAATGCTTTTTTATTTGGGATACTCAAGAATGGTATTTTTCCCTTTGGAGAAGAGAGATTAATGTAGGTTAATTCTATTTGCATCTGGCTGAGTATTCTAAGACTGCTCCTGTGGGTTTAGGGATCAATCACAGATGAATTAACACAAAGCCCTTCTCTGCTGGCACTATGCTCATTTCTGACTGCTTACCCTAGGTAGTGGTTACAACTCCCTTCTCTGTGAAAAAGAAAGAAAGAAAGGCTTCTGCTCCAGCTTCAGAATTCTTTGTTCTTTATTTTTGGCATCTGTTGGATTATTCCGGAAAACAGAATTTCTCCATGTACTTCTCTTGTTATTTTCTAAGAAATATATTAATAAATTGAGGAGTCTTTATACACAAAACTGTCTTATATGCCTGAAGCATCATCTGGAAGACAAAATTAATGCAAACCCAGAATTCATGTTTCCTCTTGCTGCATGTACCAAATTGCTTAGGGGTTTAATCAACTACTACTTTTCTTCTGATTTTCCCCAAAGTCACTTCTTACTATGTAGATTAACCAGGATTCTTCTCATTAGGCACAAGACTTGGCCTTAGGAGATGGCAAGGGAGTAAAGTGAGTGAGCAAATATAGATGTCTGTTTTGTGGGAGGTGGGGAGAGGGATCGCTATGCTTATTCCATTTCAACAATGTTTGCTGCATCCCAAATGTCTTTATAAAAGATCTATTAACAATAAGCCCTGCCTTAAGGAAAGTCCAGCTGATCTAGCACAGCAGGTGAACTGTCCTGAAGCTGTGATGGTTGAAGTGTGATTTCCAAACCAACAGAGTAGCAACAGCATCACCTGATAACCCGTTGAAACTGCAAAATCTTGGGTCCCACCCCTGACCTACTGAATATGAGTCTCCTATTTTACCAAACCCTCTGGTTACTGCCATGTCTACTAATGTTTGAAAACTTCTGCCCTGTTAAGGAATCATCTTCCTTTCCTTTAAGGTTTCTGTACAAATGATTTTAATGAGGTTAATTCATTTTCATGCATCCTTTAATATCACAACTTTCAGTTAAATAAATATTCAACTTTTATCTTATTGTGATTCTGTTTACATTGCTCTCTTCTAAACCATGTTCCATGATTTTATTTCTTTTCTATTTCTTCAATTTCCTGGAGTTAATGATTTCCTTTTCACTTTGTTCATTTTCTGTGTTTGATCATCAATTCTTCCCAAACCGTCTAACAGAATCAGAAAATTACCCTAAACACTCTTGCTTTTCGCTGCATACATCTACCTCTGCCCTTTACTGTTCCCTAGAAGAGGTCCCTCCTGGAGTCCCTTTGCTCCTATTGGTCTCACCATTTTCTGAGCCTTAGGCACAGCTCTCCGTCTAGATGTCCCTTTGTCATCTGCATATGGATTTCATTTCTTCTGCATGCATGATGATATTCTTATCTTAATTAACTCCTTTCTTCCTTTATCACCTCTCTGATAAAAGCTGAATGCAAATTAATGTTTTTGAAACTTGTTTACGGAGAATTCTTTTATTCTACTCCCAAACTTGAACATTGATGATTTTTGTGGTTTTTGTTATTTTTAAAAACAAACTACTAAAAATGACATGGAAGACCTGTGTTTATGATGGAACTTATCCAATGGGATTTTACTGTTGAAGAATCTGATCCAGCAGAAACCCAATTGTGTTATCACAGAACCCTCCAGAGTCAATGTCTATATGTCTTTTCTTTCTTTTATTGCTCCTGGGGTTTGGGATCAAACCAAATTTCAATTATAAGCATATTTCAATTTTTTATCATGGAAAAGAGGGGAAAATGGTGAATTTATGCCTGACTACTAGCCAGTGTTACTGGAATCAAGCAGCAGTTAGAGATGAGGGAACTGGTCATTCAAAGGATTTCTACCTTTCAGTACTCCAACTTTCCCAGACATCTACTATATTAAGATTCCCTAATCTGGAGCTCTTCTAGTTCACTTTATCCACGTAAAACTTTCATGTTCCAGAAATCTCTCTGTTTTCTGCTTAGCATCTCACATGGGATGTCAGAGATAGATCCTGACCCCAAGTTTTGAGATTTTTCTGAAAAATCTGCATTACAAAAAACCTTTTTGTTGTTGTTTTACTGTTGGAGTCCTTGCAGTTAGTTTTAATTCCTCTGCAAATCTTAAGTCTGTAGCTGACTGAGACATGGCATAAGAAGAATAAATGTACAAGATATTGGAAAGGTGGAGACTGACAGACAGTGAAGACCAGATGGTAGGCTAGAGGAATAAAGATGTCAGAGATGAAAACCAGTTTTCTCACTTAGATAACTGAATTTTTCTCAGTAGATGGTGTTGGAATTTATGTTATGGCTGCAGGTCTTGAATGGGAACATGTTTCATAGTGAGCTATATATGCCAATGTCCAGAAAGTGATTTGTGCTAGGGATAAAGATCTGATACATACTAAGAAATGGATGCTCTGTTGTATACATGGAAGTGGGATAAAAAATTATCATAAGCAGTAAAAAATTGAGAAAAAATTTTTGAGAGAAAAATTTTATTAAGAAAACAATGTTTTGGATCCTAAAGTAGCAAACTGGTTTACATGTGCAAGAGATTTAGTTAAGAAATATCTGTAAAGGACAAGGCGGAGTGAGAAGAAGTAGGAAGGAAGGATTTTCATCAAGAGGTGAAGCTGACATGCATGAAAGGGAAGGGAGGGAGGAATGCCTGGTCTCGGACTAGAGTTTATCTCTCAGAAATTTTTGACCATGGAGATTCCTGGGCCAAGGTTATTCTTAATCATTAATTAGGAATATCCAAGGAGGAGTGTGAACTTGGTGCAAATATGGTGGCGAATCCAAAGGTGGAGCAACTGGGGCTGTCAACCATTTCTGCTTCTCAAAACAGTAATTGTTAAAAAAGATCTGAAAGGCAAAATTTAGAAATATGAGAGATCCCAGAAAAAAATGGTGCTACCACAGCCACAGAGAGGAAGTTATATGTCATTTACTCATAATTTTTTCTGGGAAGAGAAATGATGGATAAATTATCTTAAAACTGCAAACTCAAGCGAATACTCTACTTTGTAAAATCTGTAGTTAATCGTCATGTGCAAAAATGGGCATAATTGGAGGCAACATTAATACTGGAGAGAACATGGTTCTGGAGAAGGTGATGAATTGACTTTAAAGTTTTGAACCATTTATAATTTTCAAATATGCACTTTGAGTTGATTTGAAATATTTCATACTTGAGTTTCCTAATGGAGTTAATTAATCACAGTTGATTTCATTGCAAGCACAGCACCAATGAGAAACAAAGTAGTCACAGCATAAATGGAAATCAAGGTTCATCACTCCTATGTATTAATAATGAAGAAGAGACTTTCCCCTGAAGGCTTCGTTTTGACTTTTTTTATATGCTGTATTCCAATATAGTTGGAAACTCAGTTATGACCACAGACTCTCAATTTATACACTACTTTCTTTGGGAATTTTAATGTCATCATTTATTTTTATTATTCTATTGGACTTACTTTAGGAAACTGAAAAGCAATGGTTCCACATTTCAAAATCCTTACCCGGGTGCATGTAACATTCAACAAATGGTCTAGAACTATGGGTTCATCTTCAGAAGTACTTGCAATATATTCACCATATATGCACACCACATAGAAATAAAATTTAAGAAATGAAAAACTAAATGTTTCATTTTCTCAAATTGATTCCTGTTTCAAATCTAATTTTTGCCACCAGCTCAGATTGTAACATGCAGGATAGTACCCCTTTCTTTGGTTTACACCACTGTGTTCTAGACATGATGTAGGTGTTTTGAGAGTGGTCAATGAACTGTTTCCTACTTTTTTTTAATTTTATTGTTTATTGTAAACAAATGGGATACATGTTGTTTCTCTGTTTGTACGTGGCGTAAACGCATACCATTTGTGTAATCATAAATTTACATAGGGTAATGTTGTTTGATTCATTCTGTTATTTTTTCCCTTCCCCCCAACCCCTCCCACCCCTCTTTTCCCTCTATATAGTCCTTCCTTCCTCCATTCTTGCTCCCCTCCCTAATCCTAACTCTAACCCTAACACTAACCCCTCCCACCTCTCATTATGTGTCATCATCCACTTATTAGCGATATCATTCATCCTTTGGTTATTTGAGATTGGCTTATCTCACTTAGCATGATATTCTCCAATTTCATCCATTTGCCTGCAAATGCCATAATTTTATCATTCTTTATGGCTGAGTAATATTCCATTGTATATATATACCACAGTTTCTTTATCCATTCATCAATTGAAGGACATCTAGGTTGGTTCCACAATCTGGCTATTGTGAACTGAGCAGCAATGAACATTGATGTGGCTGTATCTCTGTAATATGCTGATTTTAAGTCCTTTGGGTACAGGCCAAGGAGTGGGATAGCTGGGTCAAATGGTGGTTCCATTCCAAGTTTTCTAAGGAATCTCCACACTGCTTTCCAGAGTGGCTGCACTAATTTGCAGCCCCACCAGCAATGTGTGACTGTACCTTTCTACCACATCCTCACCAACACCTATTGTTGCTTGTATTCTTGATAATCGCCATTCTAATTGGGGTGAGATGGAATCTTAGGGTGGTTTTGATTTGCATTCCTCTTATTACTAGAGATGTTGAACATTTTTCCATATGTTTGTTGATTGCTTGTAGATCTTCTTCTGTGAAGTGTCTATTCATTTCCTTAGCTCATTTGTCGATTGGATTATTTGCATTCTTGGTGTAGAGCTTTTTGAGTTCCTCAAATCTGTTAAGTTTCTTTGTGGTACTGGAACTGACACCAGAGGCATTCTAACGCTCAACACATCTCCAGTCTTTAAAAAATATTGTTTTTTTTTAACTTTTTAATTTTGAGATAGGCTGTATCTAAATTGCAAGATTTACCTTGAACTTGGGATCTTCCCTGCATCAGCCTTTCAAGTAGATAGGGTTATGGGTACATGTCACCTCACCTGGTTCAAAGATATTAACTTTCTATAATTTAATCATCAATATTCCATTTTGATTTTGGATTATCAAAATCCAGTTCTAACGTAGAGAACCAAGTGTTTCTTTTGTTTTACCAAGTGTCTAATAGTTTTGATATTTTTTCTTTAGAAACCTAAATGAAAGTGTGGTGATATGGAAGTCTTAATAAAATTAAAACTGCCTCCCTTGGTAGTTGATTGGACATGCCAGAAAACCAGTTCTAAGAGATTATTATGTATTGTACTTTGGAAAACACCTGAAAGGAGAGAAGTGGGCTCTCCCACTCACTATAATGTGCCATCTGGCTGGCATCCATTCCTCTGGGTTTAAACAGATCTGCTCTAACAATCATTGATTAAACAGATCATATTTAAAACACTTCTGGAATATGTTCATTGTTTAGAACAGGAAAAATTGTACAATTGATATCTAAAAGGAGAATAATTACAAAGATAAGTTGACTTTAATGATCTCCATTTCCATTTCTCTAAGAACATCTCAGTAAATGAGTGTGAATATTTTGTGTGCATATACACACATACATGGAAATGTTTAATAGAGAAAAATGTTGCATGATGTGCAGTTATGTAATACAGAAATGTTGCATGGTGTGTATAAGTATACATAAACATTCTGTGATGCTTAATATTATGTTCCTTTAAATATGTGACAAGAGAGTTTATTAAATGTTATTTTAGGTGTGTCCTTGAGAGTGTCTATGGCATTTAAGTTAAATAGACTCATTTATTTTTATTTTTACAGACTGCATTTTGATTCACTGTACACAAATGGGGTACAACTTTTTGTTTCTATAGTTGTATATGATGTAGATTCACACCATTCATGTAATCATACATGTACATAGGGTAATGATGTCTGTCTCATTCCACAATCTTTCATACTCCCACCCCACTCCCCCTCTCATTTCCCTCTACATAATCCAAAGTTTCTCCATTCTTCATTTACCCCCCATCCCCCAATCCCCATTATGTATCATCATCTACTTATCATTTAGCCTTTGTTTTTTTGGAATTGGTTTATTTCACTTATCATGATGTTCTCCAATTCCATCCATTTATTTGCAAATGCCATAATATTATTATTCTTTATGGCCAAATTATATTCCATTGTGAATATATACCACAGTTCCTTTATCCATTCATCTGTTGAGGGGCATCTAGGTTGGTTCCACAATCTAGCTATTGTGAATTGAGCTGCTATAAACAATGATGTGGCTGTGTTACTGTATAATGCTGATTTTAAGTCCTTTGTGTGTAAACCTAGGAGTGGGATAACTGGGTCAAAATTTGAGTCCATTCCAAGTTTTCTGAGGATTCTCCACACTGCTTTTCAGAGTGGCTGCACCAATTTGCAACTCCACCAGCAATGTAGAAGTGTGCCTTTTTCTCCACATCCATGCCAACATCTATTATTGTTTGTGTTCTTTATAATAGCCATTCTAATTAGAGTAAGATGAAATCTTAGAGTTGTTTTAATTTGCAATGCTCTAATTCCTAGAGATGTGTAACACTTTTTCATATATTTATTAATTTCCTGTGTATCTTCTTCTGTAAATTGTCCAGTTCCTTGGCCCATTCATTGATTGGGTTCTTTGTATTTTTGGTGTAAAGTTTTTTAAGTTCTTTATAAATTTTGGAGATTAGTGCTCTATCTAAAGTGCATGTGGAAAAGATTTTCTCCCAATCTGTAGGTTCTGTTTTCACATTTTTAATTGTATCCTTGCTGAGAATAAGCTTTTTAGTTTGAATCCATCCCATTTATTGATTCTTACTTTGATGTCTTGCACTTTGGGAGTCTTGTTAAGAAAGTCTGGTCCTATGCCAACCTGATGAAGGTTTGAGCCTGCTTTTTCTTCTGTTTGGTGCAGGGTCTCTGGTCAAATTCCTAGGTCCTTGATCCACTTTGAGTTGAGTTTTATGCAGGGTGAGAGATAGAGGTTTAATTTCATTTTACTACATAAGGATTTCCAGTTTTCCCAGCACCATTTTTTGAACAGGCTAATTTTCTCCATTGTATGGTTTTGGCTCTTTTGTCTAGTATAAGGTAACTGTATTTATGTGGGTTTGTCTCTGTGTCTTCTACGCTGTGCCATTGGTTTACCTGTCTATTTTGGTGCCAATACCATGCTGTTTTTGTTACTATAGTATACTACTATTGGTCTGTAGTATAGTTTAAGGTCTGGTATTGTGATACCTCCTGCTTTACTCTTCCTATACAGGATTGTTTGGCTATTCAAGGTCCCTTATACTTCCAGATGAATTTCAAGATTGCTTTCTCTGTTTCTATGAGGAATGTCATTGGGATTTTAATTGAAATTTCATTGAATTTGTATAGCACCTTTGGTAGTATGGTCATTTTGACAAAATTAATTCTGCCTATCCAAGAACAATGAAGATCTTTCCATCTTCTCAGGGTTTTGTTAATTTCTTTCTTTAATGTTCTGTAGTTTTTTTATTGTAGAGGTCTTTCACCTCTTTTGTTAGATTAATTCCCAAGTTTTTTTTTTTTTTTTTTTTTTTTTGAGGCTATTGTGAATGGAGTGGTTTTCCTAATTTCTCTTTCAGAGGATTCATCACTTATGAATAGAAATGCATTAGATTTATGTGTATTGATTTTATATCCTGCTACTTTGCTGAATTCATTTAATTTCTAGAAGTTTTCTGGTAGAGTTTTTTGGATTCTCTAAATGTAGAATCATGTCATCTTCAAATAGTGATAGTTTGAGTTCTTTTCTTCCTATTCATATCCCTTTAATTTCTTTGGTCTGTCTGATTTCTCTGACTAGGTTTCAAGGGTGATGTTGAATAGAAGTGGTGAAAGAGGGCATCTCTGCCTTGTTCCAGTGACTAGGAGGAACACTTTCAGTTTTTCTCCATTTAGAATGATGTTGGCCATGGATTTAGTGTAGATAGCCTTTCCAATGTTGAGGAGTGTTTCTACTATTCCTATTTTTTCTAGTATTTTGTGCATGAAGGGGTGCTGTATTTTATCAAACGCTTTCTCAGCATCTATTGAAATAATCATGATTCTTAACTTTAAGTCTATTGATGTGATGAATAAAGCATATTTCTTTCCCTAATGTGAATAGGCCTCATCCAATCAATTGAAGGCCTAGATAAAGCAAAATAAATAATTCCCTCTCTCTCTCTCTCTCTCCGTGTGTGTGTGTGTGTGTGTGTGTGTGTGTGTGTGTGTGTTTGACTCCCTATGAGCTGGGACACTGATCTTCTCCTGTGTTTGAACTCAGACTTGAACTGGAACTCACACTATCAGCTATCCTGTTTCATAGGTCATTGGATTTGAACTGGTGCCATGTTATTGGCTCTCTGGGGTTTCCAGCTTGCTGACTGCAGATCTTGTGACTTCTCAGTCTCTATAATTCACATGAATCAACTCTTATTGATTATGTTTCTCATGAGAACCCTGACCAAGATGCATGCACATGTGTGTGCACCCACATGCACATAAACACACACAGCATTAATATGCTTCTAAACTTCAGAGCAGAGTTTTGACTCTTAAAATATGATTAAGCAAGTAGAGCACTTATTTCTGTTTTTGGTACTGGTAGAGTTTCAAAATCTTAAAGTCAAAAATAATTACTTCTGTTATAATTGTGAGATATATGAAATTAGTGCTTTTAGGGACATATGTGATGATGAAAACAATTGAAGTCATTAAGCCTCAGTGAGCTTATTAAAGTGTTTACTGATTGAGTGATTTTGTGTTGAGCTGAATTCAGGTATATCTCTAGGGGTGGCATCAGTAATCCATCTGAATTTTCCATTACTGCTAACACTGAACAAAAAGTAAGAAAAAGGTAATTAAAATTATAATTAAACTAAAACTGAGAAATAACATGAGAGAAAGAAAGTTTATAATTTTTCAAAAGTTTTCTTTTAAGAGAGGTTTTCAGATTTTCAAAGATAAAAATGTCTTGGTTTTGTATTATGCATTTCCTCAGGATGTCTACTTCCCATAGGCATTTCCATAGTCATACATTTGAACGTGAAGGTTTGATTTATTTATTATTATTATTAGTAGTAGTAGTAGAAGTAGTAGTAGTACTGGGGATTGAACCCAGGGATGCTTTACCACTTTTTATTTTTATTTTGAGATAAGATCTCACTAAGTTGCCTAGAATCTCACTAAATTGTTAAGGCTAGCTTCAAACCTTCCATCCTCCTGCCTGTCTCCCAAGTTGCTGGAATTACAGCTGTATCCCACCATGCCTGGCTAAAGTTTGATTTATTTCTAGACTTCCATGATATTAAAATGGAAAAGGGAACCTGCAGGATAAAGTAAGTGTAACAATCTTTTTAAAGTAATAGAAATTGATATGTTATTAATATAGGTATGTAGAATGATATATTTCTATGTATATAAATATATTGGGGAATCTAATATTAAATTTTAGTTAATAGATGTTAGTCCTCAGGTAGAGATTTGTGAGAAGTGATTGAAACTTTTCCAATTTCATGTGTGCTTTTCTGTTTTCTGAATTTTCTTATCCATGCATTCCAATACTTTTATTAAAAATAAATAACAGTGTCTTCTAGCTCCTTCTAGGTCTCCATCTTTACAAGATGTCTATTAAGTTTAAGAAGGATGGTGTCTAGCACAATTTAAAAGAATTTGATTATTTTTTAAAAAGTATATTTTTAAAAAGGTTTTTGAGCAGTTATTTATCACATAAACTTGTTCTAAGGCAGGTTATATGTAGGCAATTTGAGAGACTTCTCATGAAGATTTGTTAAATGAGAATTCTTAAAAGAAAGGGCCTTGGCAGGGTTTGGGAGGTAGACTTGGAGGTATGAGGAGAGAAAAACACATCTTGAATGACATGAAACATGCCTCCTCTTGACATCACCAGAAGAAATTAAGGATGTGCAAGGGCTTGCAATGCTGAGGGAAATGAGGGATGAGGAAGCATTATCCAGATAGGTGGCAGCTGAGGCTATTTATGATGTGGAATTCCAAGAAGTCTCAAGGACTGGAGAGACCATTTAACTCAGACCATCCCTCTGGGTTGTGGGGTTGACAGCAAGATGTTGTCTGCATAAAGAGAATATTAGATCCTCCTTATCCAATCAACTACAAAAACCTCCACTCACTCACATCTTACCAAGAACCAGGTCCCATGCCCAGGAATTCTGATTTAAGTTCCCTGGGTGGCAACCAGTTATACATATTTTGCAAAAGGTCCAGAAATGGTTCCGATGTAGAGTCAGGGTGAGAAACACTGTTCTCATACATATTGACCACAGTTCACAAAAGGAAGCAGGCAATGATTTAGTGAACTTACCCAAGATTTTTCATCTAATAGGACTGAACTCAAACGAGAAGCAGTTCACTCTTTTTAGGTTTTATTTTCATTGACTCTCCACCCTCTGATTCTGCCTATTAGGGATAATGTGACTGACTCTGAGCTAATTATGACACTGAGTCTCCAGACACTTCAACCAGAACCCTAGCGGAAGAGGGTTTTGTAGTCAGAAGTTACATATATTTTAAGAGGGGGAAAAAACATCATTTTCATGCAATACTGAATCACAGTTCTAAAAATATTTTTCTCTCGTTTTTACATGCCTCTGTGCCCTGTGAGAAAAACAGCACAAAAGAAAGAACCAAGGTTGGTCAAGGAGTTTGATGCCCTTTGGGGTTGACTTTAACACCCAGATCACTGCATTTAAAATTAGGAATGCAGAGTTTTCGTGCCATGCATTTCCACGTCGTTATGTTTTCACAAGACGAAAGCAATTTTGATATAAAACAATATTGTTCTCAAAATGGAGTGCTGTCCGTTAGAATGAAGGCAAATGAGGATTTAGAACCCTTGCAGGTTGTACTGTCAGTACTAATTTGAGTGCTAAAGTTCTATTTGCAAACCTAAGTAAACAGGAATGTAGACAGCTTGAACAAGATGAAATTGTGATATCGCCCAAAGGAACAAGCTGATCAGGGAGAGCTCAGCATGCATTTGAATCAAGAGCATCTGTAGCAGCTTTAACTCTGCTTCATGTAGTCTGGGCTCAACTGCGACAAGGGAGGCTTAACCCATGACACCTGGGATAGAGGGCAGAGAGCCATACACTAGACATTCTGATAGCCTCTCCAGATTTTTGCAGCACATGAGGGTTTGTGCTAGACAATGACTACAGCCAATTCTTCTGCAGCTGTCCATCACAGTGGGCTCCAGTACATTCTGCTTCCTGATCTCATCAGCAGCTTAATAAATATTTATTGCTTGTTTAGCGAGCACATGGTAGCAAAACTGAATTTGTACTAAACTCAAGTATAAAAAGTTTTCCTATTTAGACAATGCACATTAAGACACATGGAAGAATTCTTCCCCCCAAAATAATAAATAACTGTTCATATTGTCAAAAGCCTTAGAACCTAGCAGCACCCAGGGTCTTCTATTGAAACGACAGGAAAAAAATATTATGTAAGGATTTGAGCCCTGTGTAAATCCAGCCATGCTGTCCCCAGTTAGCTGGTCTCTGCTTGAGCAGACAGTATCTAAGTTGGCAAAGTTGTGTTGCTTAGACTCATAAAGTTTCAGTTTGAAACTTGAGGATGGTGACTGAGTTCATACACAGAGATAGAAAGAAGAGATGATGTGCCTTCCTATGTGGATAAGGTATGGCTTCTGGGGATGTAAGGCATCACTTCAACAACACTGATCCAGTAAAGCTAATCAATCTGAAGAGTAAAATTCAGACTAAGTATCCAAACTCCCTGTGGGCAAAGGAAACAAAGCTGCCATACACACACAGACACAAGCTAAATGAAAATCCTCTTCTCTCCTAAGGGGTCTCAAGTCTCTTTTCTCTTAGGTTATAAAAAGTAGTCTGTATCCAGAGCTGTGTCGAATACAAAATAATTTTCCCCACTAAGCAAAAATGACCTCTCATGGTTAGACTATACTTGCCCTGAAGAAAGAGAATTTGTTTCGATAAATATTTTTTGTTACATCTTGATCTGCAATGGCAAATTGAGAACAAGACCAAGGAAATAACCATATTTCTAAGAGTTAAAAATAAGATTGAAAGAAATGAATAAAAGCTAGTCTGGAATAATGAACTTTTAATCTTTAATTTTCAGAATTTGTGTGTGTACTCACACTCACTTGTACACATGAGAATACTTTTTAGGCCAACTGCACAAAAATAGTCAAATTGGAAATTTCAGCAATTAGTACAAAGTTAGTGGAAAAGATCTTTTGGGGGAAAATCAAAGAAAATTTTCCTCTTTTTCCAGGTTGAGTACAGCTCATAGCCTGCTTACTCTGTTTCCACTCCCTTCCAGGTGCAGGGTACAACCTGAATAATCTTACTGGTTTGCCATGCTGGATGGCAGAATGCACTGTTGTTCTTTTTATCTTCATTAAATTTCCTGATAAGAATCAAAAAACCAAAACAAAACAAAAACCTCAAAACATAACTTTTTTATTTTCCTGTTCTAAGGGTTGATATATTAAAGTAGGTCTTAAACTAGAGCTTCTTAACCTAAGACTCTAAGAGCCCTTGGAAATACAATATCTTTTGCATGCATGCATCTGCATTTTTCTGAAGACAAGGGTTTGCACATGTCAGGGATCTGACCCCAAAAATATTAGCCTTAAGCTAAAATATAGTGGAATTAATAATTAAGAAATATGCACCCAGAATAATACAGCATTTAAAAAGTGCTCTTAGATTATTCCAATGGAATTCTGAATTTCTAGTATATAAGAATTTGAATTCACCAAAATTGCTTGAAAATAATTTCTTATAATTTCAGGGGATATTCCATACAAAAAGTTTTAACAAGTTGTTAACTTTCTAAATTTCTAATCTACAGAGCCAAGAAAAGATACCTGTCTCTCATATTTTGTTTGCTTTCACTTATTACTTGTCTATAGTTTCACATAATGATCACTCCATACTTGGTTACAAAACAATACTGTCACAAACTATTATGCACTGAAATGCAGTATTTAATAACTGAACAGCACTGCTAATTTCAAGGTATGTATGTGTGTTTTTCCCCTTATCACATGAGAAATTCAGAGTCGTAAGAGGACAAAATCCCTTAGTGTTTCTCCCTCTAATGCAATGGACTGAATTTTCTTTTCCATTTTAAAGGTAAATCTGATATAGGCTTTATCTTTTGTTACATACATAAGCCTAAAAAGTATGTTCCATAAAATTTTGTATTACTAGTAAGCTAGGCGATTGTCCATGTAATATATACTATGATATCTGCATTGTTGTTTTAGAGTTCTCTAGTTTCCTTAAACATCATTGCACCTTTAGCAACATAATATCTTTCCTTTCAGTTCCAGTTTAAATTTTATGATGTTTTCAAAAGGTAGGATATTGAAGTTAACCTGTTTGCCTTTACAGTACAATGTTTAGATTTTATTTGCTTAACAAACGTTTCTTCATAGATGGAGCAATTAGTTTAATAAACGTCTTTACAGAAAACAGAAAATACAATTTTATTCAGTTTGATAAAACTGATTTGATGCATTTGTCTTCCTGTTCTCTTTTGACTAATGAGAAAATATGAGCTTTGTACTTTTGTATCAAAATAAAAAGCAATTCACTTTACATAAATATCACCTTCCATTTGTATATATACATTTTCAAAATTAACTTGCTTTGTAGATTTTCCAGTTCATTCTCTCAAGAGAAAGAAAAAGATGGTACATGAGTACCACTGAACCAATTCTAGGCATACTAGGCAAGTGCTCAACCACTGAGCTACATCCTGAACCCTTAGAAGATTTTTGATGATAATCTCTTTTTTCCAATTCTGCAGACCAGAATTGTAAAATGATGAAATTCTTTGCTTTTCACCTAATTCATTTATAATCCTAATATTAAAATTATATAATTAGAATCTAGCTATATGTCTATCACAAAGCATGTCATTTAGACAGTATGGTTATTTATATTTTTAGGAACTAGAAGGAACTTTAAAAAGCTTCTTCTGATGCAGCGGCCTTCCCCGTCACCTGGAAAGGTAGGGGTGACAGCAACTGGGACAGTGCCAGGCATCTGTCCACATTTAGTCTGACACCTATTGATGTCCTCCCTCTTCATCGTCCTGGCTGTTCAAGAATAATAACAAGGAAAGTAGTTTCTTTATCAACATGAATGTGTTACGGAGTCTCGTTCTCATGGCTCTCAATAAAGTTCTGCCCTTTAGAATGATGGTGATTCTCTTATGATTTCCACATTGTTCAGTTTCTAATCCTCCCAGAAGTAAAATCCCTTTTAAAAAGACCTATTTTTATCCAGTCTTATGTATATTCTGCTATATTCCAAAAATTCTCATTTCTGAATTTAAACACCTTTTTCCAACTTGGGAGCTAGAAGACCAGGATTGACTCCATATTTATTTTAATCTTGTTGGGGAAACAAAAAAGTAACTTGTGATCTACTTAGGTCTTTCATTTGGTAAATATGTGGAATCCATCAGACTATCTCCTAGAAATTATTCAGTTTCTAAAAAATATGACTTTTTATTGCATATTTCAAATCAGAAGATCAGAGACATGCAAAATTAAGATCAAAGTCAGTATGTAGAAAATGAGTTAGACAACAGAACTAGGGACATAATTGGGTTTCTTCCCCTGCTGAAAAAAAAAAAAAAAACTATTATCTCATTTTCCATATTATTTTCCCCAAAATGTAAAATTGTAAAAACTTTGAAAAATGAGGAATAAAGGTACTTCTCCATCTGAAGCTAAAACTAAAGAAAAGTGTTTCAGTTTATTTGTTGTTATTTTCTATTGCTCTCCCTCTTCCTGTAGGCATTTCTTTGTTCTTTCAGACACACATAGAAGTCTGAGTCTAGAGCCCAATTATAGCTAAATTATTATTGATACAGGATGGAATAAAAAAAACTTCTTAAAAGAAAGCAGGTCTTAAAACTGGGAGAAGCGGCCATCATTTCCATTCTCTGTATGCTGTGTCTTTGTTGCTTCTCTAAGGCAATTTCTTCTTTAGGAATGGAAATGCCTAAGAAATAAGATGGGTCAATATGTGAGTTAGGAGTTAGATAAAATTCTTATAAAACAACAGCAACAAAATAGTGATAGAATTGGACGTTTCCCTTTTTATAAGTTTGAGTATTGTACTGCTTTTTAAATTTGCTTCACTTTTTCTTCTCTTAGTGCTTTTTAAAATCCCCTTGGAAACTCATAGGAGTCTGAATCCTCCTACGTGTTTGGTCTGGAATCTGAAACAGAGGGTAGTATTTCTGGTCCAGGTAACTGGAAACATGGCAGCAGTGCTCAAAGTGAGAACAAAACAAAGGGGATCTCATGCTTGGAAGAACATGGGTTTTTAAGCACCCAAACTAAGGGTCTGGATTCAAATTTATTTGTCTGTCTCTGCCTGCATGCATTTTGGCAGGTTACTTTTTTGACTTCTAGCATTACTTTCTTTCACACAAAGTAATCCCAAGGGACAAACTCAAGAATAGCATTGTTCTGAGATTTCAGTGTTTGCTTCTTCCTGAATTCTTAATAACGAGGTAGTAACATTGATACCTGTTTGTTTTCATGGGGCATTGTGAGCAATACTACAACATTTAATAACAGACAATTATTGTTGATAAATATAATTAGTTATGAGTTAATTTAAATTCAAAGGACACTTACGACTTCATCTCATTTTATTTGTTCTTATTTTGATCCATTATTTTTTTAAAATTCCGAAATATTTATGGCACTTATTTTTAAAATTGTGGCTTTGTGTTTGGAAAATCACTGAGTTTATAAACATTTTAAGAAGATATTTTTAATTATAAAACAGATCTTTTTAATTATAAAAATCACCAGACTATTTTGTATTGCAGTTTGTTAGTGAATACATGCCATACCATATAATAATGGTTCTACAACCGGAATTTAAAGCAGAAAAAAAATTATTTCCATGTTTTTTGCTACTGAATCAAAGAACATAAAAACTGTATCTTACAGAATTCAATATGATGGTGAATGAAAAAGCATATAAATACTATACATAACATTTTCTCTGATAAAGGAATCAAACATAACAAAATGAAAAGATTAAATGCCATTTTTAAGATGTTTGATGAGTTGGTCTTCATAATTAAAACGTATATGAAATTTTAAGTTATTTTAAAGCAACATCGATTTTATTTAAAAAACGTATGTCTGACATAATAGAATCTCTATACTTACACTTAAACATTCATTTTTTATCCTAGTAGGAAAGTGGTTTGATATATGCAGTCTTAGAAGAGCACACTCCAAACTTTTCTCTGGGGTAAAAATTTTTTTATAGTACTCTTTTCTGGGCAGTTACAGACAAACCATCCTCTCGTAATTTATTTAAAAATGCTAAATTACACACCTTAAAATCTTTATTTTTTTGTCCACTGGATTTTTCCTAAGAACTCTATTTCCTCAATATTATTTTCTTTTTTATACCAACAAGTATATCTCTTATATTTCTTGGAAATATTGATCATCTTTAGTAAAATAAGTTTCCCAGTGGTGACAAATAACTTGTGGATGTGCTGAAAGAAAGTTCATTGATCTTGAATCCAATAATCCTATATGCAGCAGATAGAAACCTTTATGAATACTGTTTATTTATAGGTTTCTATTATGTTGCTCAGCTCATAGGGCTCAAGGTACTGGTTTATCATTATGACTGTGACTTTGAAGCCAATAATAAAAATACCAATGGAAGATTATGAATAAAATCAGTTTTACTTAGGTCTGTATTCATACAATAACACTATCCCATTAAAATAATTGGTTCCTTCAAATTTCAATAAAACCTTGCTTCTTTTGTGTTTTCATTCATGTGATGAGTCATTTTCCTTGAAGCTTTGTCTAATAATACACTTATTTAAATTATAATCTCATCTAATTCAATATGTTTTTTAAAAAACAAAAAAATAGTAAAAAAAAATTCCCTTAGCAACTGTGACATCAACCGAAACCACCTTTTTTCAAACATTTTGTTTTAGTTGTAGGTGAACACAATACCTTTATTTTATTTTTATGTGGTGCTGAGGATGAAACACAGGGTCTCATGCATACTAGGCCAGTGCTCTACCACTGAGCCACACAATCCCAGCCCCTAAAACTTTCTGAAGGGTGGTATTTATTTAAAATAATGTCCTAATAGCATTTGGATTAATTAATTAACTTGGAAGCAGTTTCTGTTCTAATACTTTTTAAAATGTCTTTTTACAAAAATTTTTCTTGTCTATATAATCTGTTTTTCGCAGTATGAAACTTTGGTGTGGGTGGTATATATCTAGGCAGCATAGCTATCAGACAGACCCACTACAGAGATTTTGCTCCTGCAAAGATTCAACCTAGTGGTAAATTAGAGGCATGTTTAGAAAATAAATGGCCCCCATTGTGCCCTAATTGTCTATTAGTCATCTTGCCAATGAAGTCCAGTTGTAGTGTTCTTGGGGTGATTGAACATGACTCCTGGGTATGTCTGCCATTTCAAAGCAAAGGAAAATTCCAACCCAAATAATGGAGAGTCTGGGAATTTCTCCCTACATCTTTTCCGTCTTTTCTGCCCCTGTCTTTTCAGATTTAGCTTTCAGATAGAATACTTCACCTTAAAATTGATGCTTTGCTTATTCCCCTATTGCCTTGCTTTTGCTGCCATAATTCTTCACCTACAGTGAAGTCAGACCCACACATTCAGACCCTGTGTGGCACTGACAATGAGACAGATGAAAATCTGTACTTCAGGTGAGTCTGTATTCACATGTGGATCTCTGCTTAACTACAAAGAGGCATTTCAGCATCAACACTGGAGCAAAGATGTATTGATGTAATCAGCTGTTTTTCAGAGAATAAGCATGCTTATTTCTGTAATAAACATTTAGGTTGTAACACTGAAAAGTTAATGTTAATACTACTATTGCATGTGAAATATCTCGACCACTATGTAATGTAGGGAATTTTACAAAACATATGTATAAATCTAGATAGCTTTACACAATTTTGGTGCTAAAATATGAAAAGACTCTACCATTAGATGAAAACAAAAAGATTGGCCCTGTATTATAAATAGATATCATTTCCTATTGAGCATAAATAGGTTTTAAGGCATAAGGAAAATTTCTACCAAACTTATTTTGACTTGAGTATCTACTCCTTCAGGTTTGCATTGCCAAGTGAAACTTCTAGGCTGGTGTCAGCAAGTATCTGGCAGGATTAGTCTCTAGTTCTGAGCTAATGGCAGACATGGCTAATCAATCATGGCACTCTTTCTTGCTGAGTCCAGATTCAGCCTTAGGTATCATCACAAGTGCCAAGTCCATTACTTTATATAATAGCTGCCTGAAGAACTTTGCTGCAAAAGATTGTATTTGTATCCTAGTTTTGGGCAGCTCCTCTGGGTTGCAACATTGAAGAGTACTGATAGAAAAGAAAATGGCTAAGAGTATATAAAAATAATTCAACTTAAGTAACTTATCCATTTAAATATAATATTTTTTATAATCCAAGGAACCAACATAGCTTTCAAAATTCCAATTACCAATGGTAATAGGATTAAAATTTTTCCCTTGTCATCACTTATTCCTCTTGCCTTTGTTCTCACAGTCCAACCTTCTTTAAAAATTGCCTATATTTTTATCTATGTGAAGTCACTTCAAATCCCTAAACTTTTTCTCACCTGGCTTCCATCCCTACCACTCTCCTTCACTTGGTTTAAAAATCACTTCAATGCCATGAAATACAGCAAAGAATTTTTATCTTTATTTTTCTTGATTTCCAAGCAGTCTTCACTACTGTTGATTTCTTTCTTCTTCTACAAGATTCTCTCTCCTTACTATCTACCATAGAACACATTCTTGGGTTCCTTCTTTGTCTTCAAATTTTATTATTATTATTATTATTATTATTATTATTATTATTATTATCTCTTCTAAATCTGAAAATAAATTTTAAGTATTGTTTTTCAGAGGTCTGGGCAAAGTTCTTTTTTTCTATTTGCATGTTCTTCCCTGGGTGAACTCATCCCCTTCTATGTGCTAAATTATTTTCTGTCCATTTATGGCTCACCACCCAACGCCTGTATTTAAAGCAGAACATCTCTCCTGGGTCTGGGAAGATCTTTCCAGATGCCCTAAATGATTCTTTTTGAACCAAATCAAAACAGGTAGCTTTGCCTTTCTTATAAAACCTCTGCTGCCTCTTCAGTGCACCCTATCACAACAAAGAACCCCACACTCCAACCAGTTACTCGGACCAGGAATGGGAAGTTCTCTTGAGTGGTTTCTCCTCCTCACCTGTCACCATGCTTTTTACCTGTTCTTCCCCTTTTACTTTCCTGATAATTTTCAAATCAGTCCATTTTCTCAATTCCCAAGATCACCAGTCTAATTATTTTCCCTATTCAAGTCATTCTTCATACTGCTGCTACAGCAACTGCTATAAAACTAGTATGTCACTTGACCACTTAAAACCCTATTAACATTTCCCTTTGTCATTTACATCACATCCAAATTTCTCACAAGGTTCTCTGTGGCCTGACTGACTCCTTTATAGGTCTCTGGCTGCAAGACTCAGTTCCTTCTGTTCTGAATTGCATCAGTATGGGGCTTGTTTCTGTTCAACAAAGGACATTGTCTTACCTTAGCAATGCCACACATTTTACTCCTTTATCCTAGTACTTCTTTCATCCCTCCCTAATTTGGAAAACCCATCATCTCATATATTTGCTCTTTAAGGAGCAACCTTCTCTGGACACTCTGGTTGAGTCAATCACTCCTGCTGCAGGCTTCCATCTGGCTTTCTAGCTTCCATTTTAAAACCATTACCAAACTTGGACCTTTTATTAACTGCATAAAGGCCGGTTTGATATTTGTTCAGTTTTTGACCCTATCTTGAGCATAGACATTTCAGAAATATTTTGGAAATACTGGTATTTTAGGGAATTTTACAGGGAATTCAAAGCATTTTTCTACCTCAAGAGTACCACTTTTCCTTTGCAGGAAGTTGTCTCTTCCATGGGACATAATCCTGTGGGACCATAAGGGCCCTGTTTTCCCCTAATCCAAGGTCAGGGATAGTGATTGTGTTTGTAAATTTGTTGTTCCCTTCCTGGAAATTGCATCTTGAGCAGGATGCCAGAAAAGCAGAACACAAGAGTTATTCCCTTTCCATTGTAGGTGCTCTCTACTTGCTCCTGAAGTTCCTGTTTTAGCTCCAGGGAGCAGCCTTGGAACTTTCCAGCTTTTGGCACTGCTACCCACCTGTTGCTTCTTTGGACCCTGGATTTGTAATGGATTCTCTTTTCCTTAAACAAAGTTGTCTTTTTGTTTTGTTTTGTTTTGTTTGTGAAAAGAGAACCCAAATTGATGGTACTTACTTTTTTCTTTTAACTTGTCAAAAATACATCATTCTTTATCTGGGATTCTGAATCTGTGTCTGGGATTCTGGATCTGTGTCTTTGGTTTGTGGACATTTTAGCTGATATTTCAAGCAGATAACAGCCTATAGTTTTATTTCCTCCAATGTTTGGGTGTTACATGGGTTTTTAACTATTTCCATTTCAATCAGTCCTATATTCATATATTCACTTGCACATCTTCCCCCACCATGTGTTTATTTATCGCTACGTCTCAGATATTGGCTGCATGTTAAAAGAACAAAGATGGAAGTACATTGTTTGGTTTCAAATTATTGTTGATGAGATACACTAACCAACTGTCCCAGTACGTTGAGATGCGATGAATATTACAAAGGGATTAAACAAAGTCTTTGTTTCCAATGAGGACTAAGTTCCTCTGACGATGGAGGTAAGTGGAAAACTTCTCAGAGGAGGACCAGCTAGGCAATGAACAAGAGTGGAAGGAGCCTGATGTGATTGTGAGGCTATGTGTTGTCACTAAAGCCACAGACCCTAGAAGAGGTGGGATTCAAACCCTGCCTCTGCACCTATGGCATAGCTTCTCATGCCAAATAAAGTCCCAGAACAAAACAGCAACAAAACCCCACACATTCTGGAGTTATTCTAAGTTGCTAAATACAAGGACCTGTTAATTAGGAACACAGGGGGCAGAGGAACATGTTAAATGACACCACAAGGATGCAATCAGCAAAATCCTTAATTTAAAAAATTCCACAGAACAAAGGCTCCATCTTGCAATAAAGATCCAGAGAAAACAGAAGTAGTGGGAATCCAGAGATGAAAAGGAATTGAGAGATAATAACCATGAACTGTGTGGAATTTGTTTGGATCTTGATACAGAAAATCCAATAGAAAAGAACTTTGCTGAGGCAAAGATGGAAATTTACATACTTACTGTATTTGAGAAATAATTGTAAATCCAGAGCTTTGACAGTGATGTTACTATTATGTTTAAGAAAGTCCCTGCTGGTTGTGGTGGTGCATGTAATCCCAGTGGTTTGGGAGGCTGACATAGGAGGATCTCAAGTTCAAAGTCAGCCTCAGCAACTTAGCAAGTCCCTAAGCAACTTAGAGACCTTATCTCTAAACAAAATATATAAAATGGCTTGGGATGTGACTCAGTGGTTTAAGCATTCCTGAGTTTAATCCCTGGGACCAAAAACCAAGTCCCTTAACATTTTAGAGACACATGCAGGAATATTTACAAACAACTAAGAAGATATTTAAAATTTGCTTCAAAATCATATACTTGGAAAGGAAAGTGAAATGGGATTATATGGAAAGCAGAGTGGACATGAGTTGTTGATGAGCATTAGATAGTTAAATGAAAGTAAATTTAATTTAAAAGGGTTTTAATTAAAAGCAAATAAAAGTCCTGATCTGCCATTTACACATGTAACAGCTTTGTGATCTTAGATCCGTTTGAACCTGAGGTTTAAATGTAAAACGGGGATGATAATAGTATACTGTCATTTAGCTTTAGGATTGTTGAAAGGATTAAATGAGCTAATTTATTGAATAATGTAATTAGGTCAAGCTTGACCCAGAAGTATTTGCCATCGTCACTAGCAACTGGCGGAGCAAGAAGGAAAAATCCATGAGAAAGAAAGGTTGCAGAGGAAACTGAATATATGAGACATCTACAATAGGGAGAAAAAATTAAAAGGCAAGAAGTTAAGTTTCAAGTAAATAGAGGTCTTAGGAGAACAGTGAATATATTTGATCATTGCTCAATAATGTGCCTATGGTTCCAGACCTTGAACTCAGAAACAAGAATAGAGAAAACAGAAAGAAATTTCATCCTATTTGTTTTAATTTATGCTAAGCGATAAGCTCTGTAGAAATAGTTGATAATTGTACTTTATCATTAACGTGACTCATTCATTGAAAAGTCTTATAGCTTCCAGAGAGAGGCAATTTCACTGTGATGAAGTTTTCTGATGCTATTGCCTTTGTGAGAACCACATTTCATAGTTCACTACCCATGGTGTTTTTAATCTTGCCGGTAATGGCTTTACCTAAATTCATCTAGCCTGTATGAATCATGGAAAACGTATATTACTTTCTATGTTAGGTATGACTGATTATTTTATTAATATTAATATTATTAATATGATAGCAATTAATCCTCTGTACATGGTGAGCCCACATTCAGGCTGGCTCAGTTTTTGCCAGTATGCCATGCTGTATGTGATAAATTCAGTAACCACAATAGTTACTACATCAGCATCACTAAGGAGTCTGAGTGTTATTTAAATGATTTCCCAAAATGATGGTTTTCTGACCTACTTTGATTATTTTATTAAATGTATGAGAAAAATTAGAAACAGCATCACTTTAAAATTAAAAAAAAAATCAGTAAAGGTCACCTGGATATATTAACAATAAAAGGGAACATCATATGTCCACATGCTTAGAAAAAGCATATGGATATTTTATCCATGGAATATTGTCTAATTTAGTATTTATGTAATATGTCTAATGGAAATTGTAAAAAGGATTTATAATTACTTTTAAAAAGATTATTAATTTTCTTTTAAAATTGACTCAGCATCTTCTTTTGAAGACATATATATAAATGTATATTGAAATCTCTTTAAGCAATTCAATATATATATTTCAATATATATAAATTCAAAACATATATTTCAGTATTGAATATTGTATATTTAAATTGCTTTAAGCAAAAATAAATAAAAATCTGGATCTGCCATTTACCCACATGCTGTGTGATCTTGGGCAAATTACATATATATGTAAAAGTTTTACAAGTAAAAACAATTACCTCATATATTTGGGTCTATTACATGATATAAATTTATATCAAATTAAAATTCAACATCATACATTTTATGATATAAAGAGCTCACAGATATTAACAAATATTGATGTAGAAATAAGAAAGGAAAAAAGTACACTGCTATAATGAAATAGTGTTAATAAGTACTATTAATACAAAGTATTTTTATTTGTCAGAATCATGCTGATGGCCTTATATGCATTTCTCATTATTCATCAACCATAATCCTAGTAGCAATGATGGTACTCTTGCCTTAAGCAACAATGAATAACAATAACAATAACAATAATAATAATAATGAAAAGGTGTCTAAATAAAAATGGTGCTTGCTTTAGAAATTGAACAAAATCCTTAATCTCTATCCTCTTCCACTAGATTGCCATATGAAGTACTCAGAAAATCTGAAGACAAGCACACCTGTGTTGGCAAAATAGGAGGCCATTTCTCAGGCCAAGGTCTTGGGAGACTGGACATTGAGCTCACTTCCTGTCAGTTGCTGAGAGTAATGCTCTCTCTCTTGAATCCTTCCTTACTTAGTCTTCAGCCACATTCCTTTTGCCCTTTCTTTTTACCTGCTGCAGGAGTTTATTGTTGGCAACAGTTTCATTTTAGTTAACAAAATACTTAATTCATCTAGTTCTCCCCATCTTATGAAAAAGCTTTTTCCCTCCGTGCAGTGTTTAAAACTCGGCCTTCGTTTCCTCTCCCTCTTCAGGACACTTTTGCAGTCCTGACCCTGTGTTTAGCTTGTTGAGTCCATACAGCTTTGTGTTTTTCAAGCATTCATTTACCCCATTGCTGAAAGCAGGTGACCCAGGATTGGTGAAGCTCCCAGCAATCATAAGAAGGTGCACTTGAAACAAAAATTTACTTTAAAAATTTTACTCTGTGTATATACCATACACATTCATGTTTTCTCCTCTATTAAATGTCTTATCTTTAACCTTTGATTTTTATTGAAATGTTACATTTATCAAATCTGTATTATGTATATAATAGATATCAAAGTTCATTTGATTTATCTTTTAATCCTTAATGCTAAATTTTTATTAAAAGAAATTCCAAATTTGAATGTAATCAAATCTCTTTTATTGTGCTCAAAAATTTTTGTCTAATCTAAGAAATACTTTCCTATCATAAACTTTATTATTTATTTATTTATTTTTAGTACTCTGGGTCACTCAGCCATTGAGCCATATCCCCAGTCCTATTTTCTATTTTTTTTAGAGACAGGGTCTCACTGAGTTGCTTAGTACCTCACTTTTGCTGAGTCTGGCTTTGTACTCCAGATCCTCCTGCCTCAGCCTCCCAAGCCTCTGAGATTACAAGAGTGTGCCACCGTATCCAGCTCTGTCACAAACTTACAAAGATATTCTCATTGTCTTTTAAAATACTTAGAGTTTTGTTTGCATATTTTTTATGTAATACATTTTGTATTGATTTATGGTATAGATGGACTACAATTTTATCTTTTTTTTTTTTCTGTATGGATAATTAAATACCCCTAGAACAATTTATTGACTATTCCATCATTTACCCTCTGCTTTAAAATTCTACATTTTGTGAATCAAGCCTCCACATTTACAAGGCTCTATTTCTAGATTCTATAACTTGCTCCATTCATCTACATGCCAATCATTATGCCAGCAGCACAAGTCTTATATCAATTATGATAGGTCTTAAAACTCCACCAGAACAAATATACTATGTGGGTATCCTTTAGAAATATCTTGTCTATTTTATCCAAGTAATTTTAGAAAATTTTTGTCAAATTTTAGGAAATCCCCGTTAACTTTTAATTGAAACGGCATGGAATCCATAAACCAATTTGAGTGAATTGACACCTTTATGATATTTTATCTCACCAACCATGAATATATTTCTATAGCTATTCTTTAAATAATAGTTCAATAAGGTTGGGGTGTATATTTTTCTCAAAAGATGTTTTACACATATATTGCTGATTTATTATTATGCATTTTGTTTTGTTTTTTGCTTTTTATGTGGCACTTTGAAATTCTTATTATCCAACTCTACTGCTATTACAGAAAAATAAAATTATGTTTTACATATTGGCTTTATGTTCGAATTTTTGCTAAACTCTTAATTATAAAAATTTTTCTGTAGATTGTTTGAGATTTAACATGGACAAAATTATATTTCTTGTGGTCCTTATTTCTGTTTTCTTAAGACTTCTAATACATTGTTAAATGAAATTGTCAATAGTTGTATTGGTCAGTGTTTTCTCACTGTGACCAAAACACCTGAGAAAACAGCTTAGAAGAGGAAAGATTTATCATGGTTTCAGAGGTTTCAGTGCATGATCAGCTGGCTCCACTGCTCTGGGCCTGAAGTGAGGAAGAACATCATGGTGGAAGGGCAAGTCAGAAGAAATTTGCTAACCTCATGGCAGCATGGAAGCAGAGAATGAAAAAGAGGTCAGGGACAAAAAGAAGTCCCCAAAGGAATGCCCCCACTGCCTCTAACTAGTCCTATCTGCCACAGTTTCCAACACCTTGTAATAATATCATCAAATCACTAGTGGATTAATCCACTGATAAAGTCAGAGCTCTGTGATTCAATCACATGTCCGCAGTCTTACCTCTGAATCTTGCTGAACAGGGGATCACAGTTTCAACACATGAAATTTTGGAGACCAGATCCAAACCGTAACAATAATAGTCATTCCAGTCTAGTCTCTCATTTAAAGAATAGTATTCCTAACTATTCACCATTGAAATTGTTGTTTTCTGTATATTTTGGCAGATATTTCTAGAATTCCTGTCAGTTCAAGGAAGTGCCTTTTAATTTATGATTTACTATAACTTTTCTTAAGAATTATGCTGAATTTATTAGGTATATTCTATATTTATTTAATCAGTTTTTCCATCAGGCTTTTGTGAATTTTATGGGCTCTAAATATATTTAGAATTTCTAATATTAAATACACTTTAACATATACAAAGTCAACAGACTAATACAATAAATCCTGATACTCAGATTCAAGTATCTACTTTTTGCTGTTCTTGTTTTCTTTATACTTTTCTCTACTTGTCCCCCTCAGTTATTATTATTTTTTTGTGGGTTTTTTTTTTTTTTTTTTTTTTGGTGTTGTGGATTGAATCCAGGACCTTGCGTATGTCCAACATGCGCTCTACCACAGAGCTATTTCCTCAGTCCTTTTTAATATTTTTCAAGTAACATTCATAGAGATTAAATTGCACATATTGATTGTATAATTTTGACAGATTCATACATCTTCTAATTTATTAAGCTAGAGAACATTTCCAATATTCCAGAAAGTTTCTTCATGTCTTACAAGAATGATATTAACTATCCAAAGACAACTAACTTTTTCATCTTAAACCTGTTGTGTTGACCTTGAAACTTCATATAAATAGAATCGTGTGGAGTGTACACTATTGTGTTCATTGTCTTTAACTCCATATGATGCCCCTAAGGTTCACCCATGATGTTGTCTGTCCTTAATTCCTTTTTATTGCTAAATAAAATTCTATTATGTAAGTATGAAGAGTTCATCAATTCACCTGTTGGTCAATATTTGGATAGTTTCCAGACTTTTTGCTTATTTTAATAAAACTACTAGAAACACTTTGGGCATGTCTTTGTGTGGTTGTATGTTTCCATTTCAGGGAATAAATGCTTAGGAATGAAGTTTTTGGTTAAAATGGTAGATGTGTGTTTGTATTTATAAGATGTGGCCAAACATTTTTCTAAAGTAGTCACGCTATTTTATTTTCTCCTAGTGATGAATGTGAATGTATGAAGATTTTTAATAACCAATTTAATTGTTTAATGCTTATAGAATATTTAAGCATTTTTAAAAGTTGGCTCTAATTAATTAAATCTACTTGTTTTTCTTATGTTGATTTTTATTCAGTGTTAGTGGCATAAATTTTACAGAGCACTTTTTTTTTAAATCTCTGCAGCACCTATGCTTATGACCCTTTTTTATTTTCTATTGTAATTTATTTGTATCTTCTCTTTAATTTTCATGAATAATCATTACAGAGATTTGTCAACTTTCTTTGTCACTTCAAAGAATAAAGTTTTGTCTTTTCGAGGCTCAATTTTTATTTGTTGGTGTTTGTATTTCAATATTTCTTGAAAATATTTCATTTGACAAGATTCTTTTCCGCTTTTATTTTTCTAAGTTTAAGAATATTGAGTCCAAGAATATTGAGTCCATTAGTATTCAATACTTCTTTGTTTGAAAACAATGCATTGAAAGCTAAAAATGTTCCTCATGCAATACTTGGCTCCACTGGTAAATGTTGGTATGCAGTATTTTCATTATTCAGTTTTACGTCTTTTCTAATTTTCATCATAATTTCTTCTTTTGACTTATGAGTTTAGACATGTATTTAATTTTTAAATGTATACACTTTTACACTGTTCTTCATTTCTTACTAAATAGTGGTTGTCAGTAAATAAGGTCTAGAGGAGACTTGTTCTTTGAAATCCACAAGACGTGTATATAGCCCAGACTGCTAAATTTTATGATATTCATATGTTTACAATAAATGTGGTTTTTCCAATTTATCTCAATTTGTCAATTATGGTATTTAAAACTTTTTTATACATTGGGGGTTAGGCAGAGAATTTATATAATGAGATAAAGACCATACCTCTCCTAGACCCCATCAATAGTGGAAAGGAAGTCACCAAAACCATCTCATCTCCAGCATTTGCAATCTCATCACAACAGAATGCTTTGGATCAACCAGGACTAATCTCATTTTACACTTAACCTATATTTATGTTAGCCAACCCCAAAAACCTCAGAATCCAAGGCCGTTTTTCTTTTCCTACACTCTAATTCTTATCTTGTCCACCCAATCCCTATTGTCTCCATTGCTCATCCTTTTGAAACTTCTGAAATCCTTCCAGTTCTGTTTCTGAATCATCTATAATGATCCTTGCCATTATTGCTCAATCTTCTTCATAAATTAATCTTGGAATCAACATGTGCTTTTAATTTTATTCCTGTTGTTTGCTTATGCATTATGCTCTTGATTTCTTATAAGTGATATGGAGAATAAACAAGAACATTTTAGACAAATGAAATAAACTTTTAATATTTTTAAGTGGTGGGGTCAAACCCAGGGCCTTTCTCACGCTAAGTAAGCACTCCACCACTGAGTTACATTTCTGGCCCTAAAATTGCAAATTATAAAAGTGGATGTGTTAACTATGCATACTTCAGATTACTGTAATGAAATACTTGAGATAGTCAATTTTTAAAAAGGAAGAATTCATAGTGGCTCATATTTTTGGAGGTTTCAGTTGGCCTTGCTGCTTTAAGCCCACAGTTAGGTATGGTGGGAAGCATGGCAGGGATTGGGGGAAGCTGCTAACTAACTTGAGGAAGCCTGGAAACAAACAAAAAATTAAAAATTAAAATTAAAAACAGAGCATAAGAAACCAAGATGTCACAATTCCCATTGAAGGTACATACTAAACCCTAAAAGTTCCCCACTTAACCCTACCTTTTAAGCTTTCCATCACCTCCCAGTAATACCATGCTGGGGAACAAGTCTTTAACATATAGCACAGAGAATGCATTTAGTATACCATCCTGAAGTATGACTTAATTGTTGATTTTCCATAGTGCTAGTTTAATGGGACTTCTTTTTTAATGATGAAGTGTTGGATTTTGTCTAATGCCTTTCTGCATAAATTGATCATCACACAGTATTTCCTCTTAGTCTGTTTGTTATGGTTTAATATGAGGTGTCCCCCCAAAACTCACACATAAGATGATGCAAGAAAGTTCAGAGATGAAATGATTGAGTTATGGAAGCATTAACCCAATCAGTGAATTAATCTCATTATAGGGATTAAGCTGATGGTAACTATAGGCAGATAAGGTGTGGCTGGAGGAGGTAGGTCCCTGGGGGTGTTCCTTAGGGTTTTATATTTTATCCTTCTTGAGTGGGGATTCTCTCTCTCTCTCTTTCTCCCTCCTTCTCCTCCTTCTCCTTCTCCTTCTCCTCCTTCTTGGTGCAATCCTTGAGACACTTTCCTCCACCAACCTCTCCTGCCCTGATATTCTGCCTTACCTTGAGCCCTGAGGAATGGATCCAGGTTTCTTTGGACTGAAACCTCTGAAACTGAACCCTCAAATGAACCTCTCCTCCTGTAATTATTCTCATCAATTCTTTTGGTAGTAGCAATAAAAAAGTTGACTAACACTGTTAATGTCATCAATGACACTGATTGACTTGAGAAATTAGCTTGATGTTGTATTCCTAGGATAAACCCTAGCTGATCATAATCATTACCTTGTTCATATTTTGATATATTTGATATACTATTATTTACTTAAGAAGGATATTGGGAAGTATGTAATAGTCTTGACCTAAATATAAAAACTAAAACAATAAAGTATTAAAAGAAAACATAAGAAATTATATACGCTACTCCCAGGTAGGCAAAGTCTACTTAGAAAAAACAGATTAAGCAATAACCATATTTGAAAAAAATTGATTAATTAGATTTTATCAAAAATAAAATTTTCTGATGATCAGAAATTTAGAAAATGACTCAACTAACCTAAAATTGAAATAAAAAATATCTCAAAAGTTACATATGGCAAACAACTGGTATCCAGGGCATTTCAATGAATTTTACAATGAATTTTTACAACTTTTCATAAAGGCAAATAACTTAACAAAATGATGAAACTTTGAATAGCAGTTTCACAAGAGAAGATACACAAATGGTTGTAATAATGTCCCAGGTCCTTGTCTCCAGAGAAATGTAATTTAATATGCTATTGTTATGGGTGATACTAAATACCACTAAACTTCCACCAGAACAGTTAAAATGACAGATAATCTCATATACTGGCAAAGAAATACAATGATTTATACTCTCATATAATACTTTGGGACTCTAATATGAAACAACCACTTCGAAAATAATTCTAACACTTTTTATAAAATCAAACGCAAACCACCTCTAGGCCCCAAATTTTATTTCAAAAGAAAAGAATTGCTTAATTTTACAAGAAATATTTCTATCTATAGCAGCTATATTCATAACAAATCAAAATTAGAAACAGTTGGTGTTATTGATAAGAAAATAAATTTTAGCAAGTCCAAGCAAAGGAAGCTTCTCAGCAATAAGAAGATATCAATCACTGGTCCACCAAACACATGGATGAACCTTAAAAAATATGTTTGGTAAAAGAGGTCTCATACAAATTATTGATTAGGTATTGCATGATATTTTACCTGTGGTTTAAAATAATCAGAGTGCTGGATAGCAGGGAGAGGGGTGGATGTTTACTGAAAAGGGATATGGAGGAAATTCCTGGATGATGGTGATGTTCTTCATTTTGATGGAGCTTTGTGGTGAACACAGGATGTATGCTTATCATAATTCATTGAATAACACAGTTACAATCTGTGCATCTCATTATTATATCAAAAATGATCAACAAATACTAAATTATAGTTCACAATAATTAAGGGCGTGCACAATGAAATATTAGGGAACAATTAAGATATCTACAACTTACTTGAAATATATAAAAAAGTTATGCTGAGAAGGATAGATAAATGTTATATTATGCATCAAATAAGAAAGGAAAAATGATTATGAAATCTGGATAATGAGTATAGGAGCTCACTGTGGAAAGTTTTTAACTTTCCTATAACTTTGAAACTTTTATAATAAAATATTAGAAAATATAAAATTTATATGTATCTACATAAAATACCTCCATAGTATGATTAAGTATTTTAGAACTTTTGGGTCTTATTTGAAATTCAACACTATAAACATTACTGAAGGTTTGCAAACTTTTATTCTATGTTTATAAATTTACCTTCCTTAATTTATATATTTTGATTTGGGCAGATATGAATTTCAAAAGCCAGTATATCTTTATCATGATTTCATTAAATATCTTAAGGTTATTGGGAACACTTTTATTAATTAAAGATAAATTTTGATTAATGATCTTGTTAATGTAGATGTAAATTCTTACTTATTTTTGGTTATTTGATTTATTTCTAACAGGTTGAGTATATTATTATAGCTATGAAGGAAAATAATAGTAATAGTAATAGTAATAGTAATAATAATGACAGAAGAATTAAAGTTTAGTGACTGCAGGTATTGCTCAGGGGAAGGACATTTGATAATAACATAAGGTGTTATTTCAAATAGAGTATTTCACTAATAATTTTTGCAAATGCCAATAAAGAACTGCACTGAAAAAGATTATAAATTTAATATGTTTGAATTTTCTTATTTTTCTTTTGTTTTTCTCATGTATTATCATTTAGAGAATTTGCAGAGCTAGTGTGTTAGTTCATGAAATAATTTCTAAAAAGATTTTACATAATATTTGTTATTGTAGTAGTTATGACCTGACTACACTATGTAGACGTAGACTTTAATCTCATGTCTATCATTTATGGTATAAATGTTTTGAAACAATTTTTAAAAATGTAAGCTTCATTCTACTTATTAATAAGGACAAATAATGGTTTTTTATCTTAAAGACATTATATGCATGGTGTTTATGTCATAGTAAGTAAAAACTAAAGTTAAAACAATGAAAGATATTATATATAGCATGTTAGTTTATTATTTGGTTGTCTTAAGTTCTGATTTATGAAAACTAAATTTTGAATAGTTTTAACAGAAAGAATTGAAGAGAAAACAAGACCATACAAATCATGATCAACAAATAAACACAAAGGCCTGTACTTTCATGAATATACCACCTACTAAGATATAAAACATTTGCAAATTATGTGTGGAAATTTAAAACAGTTCCTCTGAAATTTTGGGAGTGAAATCTGATTTTGACTTTGAAAGACTGTCTCAAAGTTTATATGTGTTGTTTTCATGCATTTTATGACCTAAACAAGTCTTCATACTCTCATTTTTAAAGGTCAGCTTGTTGCAGAAAAATCACACCTCTCTCCTAGTCACACACAGCAACTCTAATTGTGCTAAGAAAACAGATCCACTGCTGTCAGAGTCAAAAATAATTAGCATATTTCTCCAAGTCAGCTCCTGAGGAAGCCCCCAGATTCCACAGCAAGATCACCTTGAAATCATCTAAGATAGACAACACAAGACCAGAACTACCTAAAGCTATTAGTAAGTCATTACAATTAAGTGTCCTTATTTCTAATGCTAAGAAAATTTTAAATTAAACGTACAGTTTTTAGGATTGTACACTTTATTTCTTTAGATCAGGATCCTATTTGTAAAAATGTTTTGAAAATTAAAATAGACCACAAATAAGCCATTTTTTATGTTGTGTCCAGCAAAGCACAGAGAACTTGAATTGTTTTGTTGTTTTCACATAGAAATCTTAAAGAGTACCATGTCAAGTACCAGGTAAAAATATAGACTTTAAATGTAGTAATCAGAAACAAAACAAAACTCACATTTGCTCTTCAAGGATAGTATAGCTCAAATGATTTTAGGATTTAGAAAATAAAGCAATATTTTTGTTCGCATACTGAACCACATGGTACTAGATTAAAGATTGTAAACTGTTATAATTTTTAAGAGATGTAAAACTATAATTTAGTTGAGAACCTTAAACTTATTTTCTCTCTAGTCCGCCATCTTGGACCTCCTCTCAATGAGGCTAGAATAGTTCTTCTTCACTATGTTTTTAAAATTCATTCAAAACTACCTCAGGGAAAGTAGTACAGATCTTTTAGAAGACAATTTGAGAGTTTACATCAATAACTTTACATACACTTATACTTCTTATCCAATGACTTAACTAAGTGCTTTTTTTTTCCCCTGAAGGAATATGAATTCATTAAAACTATGCATTTAAAATTTTGATTATTATAATAGTCCTAATATAAAACAAATCTAATAAATAGGAATGAGATATTTGTTAAATAAATTATACAATGCAATGCTATCATAAGTGTTTTTAAAGGATTAAAGAGAAAAATTATAGATAACAGCATTCCTTTTTTTAAATATTTTCCAAATGCCTTATGACAAATATATATAAACTTTAACATCAAAGAAAGTATTAAATAAAACACTTTAAAACATGAAAAATACAGGTCCTCTAAGAATTAATTTTTCAAGTCTGTTTCAAATTATTATGGTGGATAAGCTTAGTGAAGGGCACAGAGCAGAGCTAAGGACTATAGGTAAGCCATTCACCCTTTCTGTGATTGACTTATTTATTAAATGTGTCTCATGTTGCTCCATGAGAAGGAAATGATTAGTTGGTCCACAAACTTAGATGTGTAATAAACATCTGTTATTTCTATAATTGAATTATGCATCTGTTATTTCTATAATTGAATTATGTTCCCACTTTAAGCATCTTGGGGTCAGAAAAATAATCTGCACAACAGAAACATCTTGTCTCAGTTTACAAGGTACTTTTTATATGACTTCAGTAGAGACAAACTTATTTCATTTAGTTTGGGTCTTGGACACATATATATAGTGGAATCCAAAATGTCTTGGTCACCAGCCCACAGCAGTTATCATGGTGTTGCCTCTTTCTCACTCCCAAGTCCACAGGACTGCTGATTTCTCTTCTCTTAGATTGACTTCCTTTTTCTCCACTCTTCCTTTGGTCCAGGATATTCTTTTCTTGAAGTGGCATAAGCAAGATAATGAGGAACTAGTCCTCACTGGGTTAGAATCCCATCTTTTCCACTAAATGGCTTGTGTGACCTTTAGTAAGTTATTTAGCATCTCTATACATCAGTTTCCTCATCTGTGAAAAGAGGGTAATTATACTACTTATTTCACAGGACCGTTGCAAGTATTGCATGAGTGAAGTGACTAGTCATATGTTTGGAGTTGTGTTTGTCACATAATGAGTGCTAGGTGTAATTATTAGTATTCCTATTTTTATTAGAGGGGAACAGAAATACAGTGAGGAAATGAAAGGAACAAAGTATGTTTTTGTGATGATCTTACTCAGTAGTTGTTACTTCAACTGACCTCACCACAGTCCCATTGAGCAACTAAATAATCATGACATCTGGTGGTGCTTGAAAGTGGTAGGGGATTGGAATTCTTCTAGTTCTGCCATGTAAAAATTTTCTTGATGGCAGTATAGGTGAACACAGAATAAACGATAATGCAAAATCAGTTCTTAAATAGAAATTTTTTTTCAGGGTTGGAGTACTGGGGATTGAACTCAGGGGCACTCGATCACTGAGTCACATCCCTACTCTAATTTTTGTATTTTATTTAGAGACAGGGTCTCACTGAGTTGCTTAGCACCTCACTTTTACTGAGGCTGACTTTGAACTCACAATCCTCCTGCCTCAGCCTCCCAAGTCACTGGGATTGCAGGCATGTACCACCATATCAACTTAAATCAAATTCTTTGGTAGCGAGTCCTTTTCAAAGAATGTTGATCTGAATATTTAGCCCTGTTCCTCACTTTGTGACCTGGATAGAGTACTATTTGGTTTAGAAAAGCTATTCCTGCAAGAACAATATAATTCTTATTTTTACCAACTTCTGACATTAATAACATTCAGAATGTGGTAGAATAATATAGGTTTAGTTTTACAATGTTTTTTTCATCACAAAGATTCACACCTTTCAGGGATAAGGATGTAGTTCAGTGGTAGAGTACTTGCCAAGCATGGATGTGATCCCTAGCACTGGGGGCGGGGAGATTTATACCTTTTCTAGGAGTTGCAGTGAAATCAGGAAAAGACTCATGATTTAATGTAGTCCTGTAGAAGTTTGCCACAGGAGAAGAAGGAAAGGCGAAAACTACACATGGCTAAACATTAGCATGTTAAGAAGCATCAAATTAGTAATACCCTGACCCTAGTTATGAAGAATTTGGAAATAGTAGAAATGTGGCATTTTTATTAAAATTTAAAATATGCACACGCAACAGCAAATAAATCAATGATAGATTTTTTTTCCAGTTTTCATAGCCTAAAGGCCAATGTTACCAACTATACAGAATTTGCTTTGATAGGACAATAAAATAGGAATTCAAATTATATCAAACTCCCCAATTAGCTACTTAGATTCAGATATGGGCTTCTAGGATTAAAGTAATTCCACTGTACACCAAAACTCCAAATAAGGTAAACCTTCAGGATTGTGTTACAAAGCTGAAAAAAAAATCACCTCTTAATACATTAAAGTTAATATGTATGAAAAATGGCATTTTTTATCTCAACCAACAGTTTTATTTAAGCGGTTTAAAATTGTGGAGCTACTGAGATTAGGGTGTTTCCAAATTCCAATCAAGAAGACTAGGGTTTATCATAAATCAGGGCTCTATACCTTTGCATAGTATCTGAACTACTTGCCAAAGTCCATTTCTGTAAATGGCCGTGGACCACTTCCTACGTTCACTTCAGGTCAACTCACATTTTTCATTCTCTGAAAATCCTTCAAGTTACAGATTCTTTTGCTTCATTTTATTTATTTTTTTGTTTTTTCCCTTGTGATCTTACCATATCTTTTATATTGATGGCTACAGCAATCACCATTAAAACTTAGGTACATTTCTGTGTTTACTCTTTTCCCTGAACTACCGATGTTTTCAGTTAGAACTGGTTGTTTATCTTCACCACCACATATATGGGAAATAATATTAGTTCCTTGAATAAAGGTTGAATGGAATGAGGCTACCAATCACTCCCAACCATAGTCAAGTTAGTGAGGTCAGCTCTACCTTTCCTTAAAAGAGGCTGAATAATTTCAAATATGAATACAATAAACATAGATATAGAAACTTTACTAAGAAAAGGAGAAAGATTATCTCCATGACTTTATGTTTTATATTTGTTTTCCAAAGAGAACCAAATAGAAGAATTTTGAAAACATTTCTTTAGTTCAAAAAAAGGAAACAGATGGCTAATTTGAGGAACTATTATCAATTATTTGGGTGAAAATATATTTCAAGTAGAAAAAATAAATTCAAACAGATTTGAGTCATCTATTGAAATGTCCCTAAATACATGACTGTCTTTGTTCTAGTCCAAAGCACAGAGATCAGCCTTCTGATCTATAATTTGGTTGCCTGGGGTTGATTCAGCGAGATTCCAGGAAAATGGCAGGTGCTGGTTATACTGCCAGATATCTCTGTCACTGCAAATGTATAAATTGTCATTCTGCTTGTCTTTTATCTGTTTCCTCCTTTGTGAGCTAATCCACTGAGAATCAGTTGCTCTGAGCATAATCATATTTGGATGAACTGATACCATTCAGCTCCCAGGTTGCATACCTAAAGGCTGAACATCAGTTTGTGGAAACATTGTGGCTAAAATCTTACCTGAAACTGTGGGCCAGCCAGGTAGTTCCATTTCTGATGGCTCTTGGAAGCATGAGTTGGTAATTGAATATTCTATGTTCCAATGAAAATTCGTGCAACATAATTGCTTCCTTTCTTCATCTGATGGCAGATGTATATAAGGTGCTCCTCAGTGGTGCTTTCTGGCATTATAAAGATTACTGAAATAAATATCCTTTTTTGCAGATGTTCTTCAACATATGTGAGTTAGAGCATATGCTATAAAGTGAATTTTTTGGATCCATGGAATGATATCCAAAATATTTAGCAGCCTGTACCTCATAGGTCATTTAGAGTAGTTTCAGCCAGGCTGCTCTAGGGAGTGTACTGATTCAACACAAGCTTCAGAAATGTGTTGTGGCTTCACTGTAAATCACCAAGCTATTCAGAGAAGGTTATAACAATTTGCTCTTCTCCCAAAGCAGGAACTAGGAGTTTGGCAAGTTCTTAAACATGCTTTCATGCCATCACATTATATTATCATTATCTATATGATCTTCATTTAAGAGATAGGCTTAACTTGCATTTCCCAATAAAGAAACAGGAATAACCAAAGCAAATGTTAGTTGTAAGTCTCTCTTCTAGTAATTCTATTTTGCAATAGCAAAATAAAACCTTTATAACCAGTGATGTTTTAAGCAAAGATAAAATTAAATGAAAAGGCTTAAAATTCACTATGGGATGATTATTATGTATGATTCATTAATTATTTGTAATGGATAAATACAGCACTATATTTTTAAAAATATACAAACATAGCTAGAGTAATTCTGAAAGTAATTACCATTTTTTCCTTTTTAATATTTGAATATTTTGAGGTAGCATTAGCACTGATTATCTAAGTTCATGCTTCTGATTTAGTCCTGCTCCAGATTGTAGTCCTTTTATTATTTTTCTAGTTCTTCTTAACTGCATTCCTGATAGGTCATTCCTGGGTCCAGGAGACATTCCAAACAAGGACATCATTACCAAAGTCTCCATTGCACAGGACTTGGATAAGACCAGACATTAAAAACAGAGTCAGATTCCAAAGCCAAGAGGATAGCTATTAGATTTAAATATGAGGTGTCCCCCCAAAAAGCTCATGTGCAATAAAGTTTAGAAACAAAATGATTCAGTTATGAATGTATTACTATTATGCATTAATACACCAATATGGATTAACTAAGTGATAATTGTAGGCAGGTGGAGAGTGGTTGGAGGAGGTGGGTCACTAGGGGTGTGCCTTTGAGGTTTATGTTTTGTCCCCTGGTAAGAGGAGCTCTCTCTGCTTCCTGATTACCTTGTCTTGAGCTGCTTTCCTCTTTCTCACCTTTCCTCTGTGATGCTCTGCCTTACCTCAGGCTCAGAGAAATGGAGTTATCTATGAACTGAGACCTCTGAAACCATGAGCACCAAATAAACTTCCCTTCCTCTAAGTTATTCTTGTCAGGTCTTTTGGTCACAGTGGCACAAAAGATGACTAAAACAGTTGCCAATTGACAAATTAGGTTAGTGGTATTGGTCCTCAGAGAATCATTGAATAAGAATTTCCACCATAAGGAAATGAAAAGCAATGAAATGCTATTTGTTTACAGCAAATGTCAAGCATCTATTGTGATTTTTAGTTGGACATGAAAAGTTGGATTGGACACATTGTTCAGGAATGTGAGAAGATTTACAGACAAAACTAAGGAGGACTAATGTTTCCCGAAAAACCAGTTGTTTATGGGACCAGGGAGCTCATTAGAAGTAGTCATTGCATATCTCCAGACATGATTATTGTAAATATCACAAATAAAATAGTGTCCTCACCAGTAATAAAGGTTTAATCTTCAAGTTGCTTCATTGCCTACTATCTCATCACCAACATTTTTCACTCAAACTTCTATGAGGACACAGAAATTTAAAAAGTTAGTCAGCATTATTCAGGTTGCAAAAGTATTATTTGTTTCCTAGTAATCACATCAAAAGGCAATGATCAGAAATTTCCTAAAGGAATTGCATTGCAGCAGCCCATATTAAAACTCACTTGTCTAGTTCTGGAATCAAATGCATTCTTGTTTACCTAAATACAGTATTTATAAAGGCATAATGGATTTAGTTATTCTCATTGAGTAATACAGCTGAATTTTTATTAAGTTTCACTCTGTTATTAATTAGTGCTACTGGCATTCAAAAATGAGATTTTGATATAATCAGCAACTGGAAACAATTGCTTCTGTGGAAAAAAGAAATCCAGAATATCATTACTGTTTTGGTAGATAATCTCAACTGAAAAGTTAAAAAGCAATGAAAAGTTACTGAGTGAAATGTCGAATCATATTGAGATGAATAGTGATTCCAATACTTTATGTAAATGAAGGAAGATAAAATTCTTTGACAAAATATCACTATATTGTTTCCCTATATTATTTAAAAAATATATATACCACATACTGGACCCTAGTAGGTGGAAATAGAATGAATTCCCACTTTAGGATAAGCACATTTCTTTTTGCCTAAGAAACTGGGTTTTCACTATGAATTAAATAATAGAATTATTCCTATGAATAGTAGTATCCAGAAATAAGAAGGTAAGTAAATGAATTCTTTTTCTGATCATATTCTCTTAGAGATGTTGAAACTAAACAGTATTCATCTTTTTTTCTTTTTAAAATGTTTCGATTGCCAGAAAAATAGTACATATTTAGGAGATACGTAATGTTTTGATAAATTTATATATCATATAATGTTCAAATCAGGATAAACATATGTCTCCCCTCAAACATTTATCATTTTTTGGGTGAAATCATTCAAACTCCAATTTTATGGCTTTTAAAAATACATATACAGTACATTATCATCTACAGTCACCATTTCTTAAATTACATGCTAATTCTTTATTTCTTTGACAGAAGCTCTTTTCCTGTTCTCATTTGTGAGATCAGTGAACCATGAACAATTATTTATTGTTCCTATATAAACAATATAGAACAATATAAAATTACCTATATAAACACATTTTGTATATGCATAGAACTAAGTTCTAATTCAGAAATTATCAAATAATCATACCACTACTTAGTTTTCAATAAAACATAAGTTCAAATTCTTACAGAAACTTAAAACTCAATTTTAAGTGATTACTAAGCAATAATTATATTTGCATAGTATCACCTCAATGTAGTTTGTCTTAACACATTCAGACAGTTCTCCTGATTTCTACTTAAGAGATTCTGAAACTCAGAAAACATGTTTCTGCTTAAGATCACAGAGAATTAATGAGAAGATGTAAGATTGTTCTGAAAATTTGTCATGCTTTATTATATTAACCATTCTTTATTATCTAACAATAAAAGTCTTTTTGGGGGACTAATAATTAAGGAGAAAGGAAAAGACCGAAGGATAGGCGGGAGAGATTCAAACCTTTCCAATGGTGCATGAAATCAGTCAAAATATTCGGTCCCATCTGAGGTAATTTGTATTTCTAAATTAATAAGATATTCCACATAATTAAATGACTAAAGGAAGTTTGAGCAGATAAAAATCTTAATTTATGGATACAGAAGACAGCAACGACATAAAAAAATTTAACCATTTTCTGAATTGAGATATTCTATTGAATACATTCTTTTTTCACTCTTCAAAGGCCTTGCAAATGCCTCTGGAGATGCTAGCTGATATGTTTTTCAAATACTCCCTATAGCCATTTGCACTATTCACCAAAATATTTTATAATTTCAAATTTCCAAGCATTATCTCAACATTTCCAAAATAAAAATCATTTTATTAAAGTACAAAAAGTATTCTAATGTACAATTTGATTGCATTGTTCAGAAATAATCATTTTTCATAAAGTGCAGAAACTGAGTACTTGAGATACTAGTATTTATCAAAAACATTGATAGAGTCGGCCATAGAATTAAATGGTCAAATTAAAAATATTTTTCTTTCTTTAAAATTTAAAAATTTACATTGTTAGAGGAAGTAGAAAACAGGAACTTTTAAAGAGAAAAAATGCTTATGCCTTATTGTAGTTTTGCCCTCAGTGACCAGGTAAGTGTGTACACACACACGAGCATGCACACACACTCCCCTTTCTTCTCCATTAACACTGTTATAGTACACATTTTGAGGTCTATTTTATGCTTATGAATAAGGTAATTATACTAATTTGTATTGAGATGAAATTCTGTGATAGGCAAGGCATGATTTTAGGCAATGAAACTATAACATAGAGCAATTCTGTTCAGAAATTAAACTCTTCAAAATAGTCAACTTCAAAAATATTCAAGTAATGACTTTATATGTTTCTCACTATGGCTTTTTTTGGTTGAAAGTAACAGAAAACATAAAAATAGTTTTTAAAAAGACAAGGGATTAGTTATTGCAATTGAAAATCCAAAAAAATAGATCTGGATTAGGACACACCTGGAGTTTGAATATCATTTTCAGGATCTTTTCCACCTCCAGAGGATGCTTTCCTCTCTGTAGGTCTCCTTTCCAAGAAAGCTTGTTCCACATAATAAGAAAGAAAGAAGCTCACAACCCCATCCCTATTTATACTGCTCTGTAAGCCAGAGAATAAGACATTTTCTCTTTTAGCACCCCCAATCTTAGAGAAAGCTCTGATTGGTCTGATTGGACCATCTCTCAGCCAGTCATGTGGGTAAAAAGTATTTAACTGGCTGTGCTAGGGTTATGTTTCTATTCAACAGTTGCAGAAGGAATAGGGGGGAAGAAGGAGACTGTGTGGAGATTCCCTCATATTGCATAAAATAAATCTGAGATAGGATAAAAAAAATCTTCAGGAATCATGATATATAAGGAATAAAACAGTAGTCATTTTGTATATAAATTTTCAATACATTTGAGGTGTGATTATTTGCTTCCCTGTTTTTCACTTGAGTGAATATGCATACTTCATTGCCTTTTCACCATTGATATGCACGTGCTATTATAATTATGCATTTCCCCAGTTTAGCAGTTAACTACTGTTCTTCAGAAGACCTAATTCAAAGCACTGCAGATATTGATAAATAATTTAATAGCTATCAAATATATAGTCTTTTTCAAAAGTAACACAGAAATAATGGTGGATGAGAAATGATCTCTAAATCTAAGAAATAGGAGCAAATTGAAGGAAGGATGGAAAAATACTTTGTATTTTCAAAACCAATTCTTTAGTTTTACGTCCTACTTAAGGCAAATATTTTAACATTATTTCACCAATTTTTGAGAATTACTCCATGAGAGATATTATCACTTTGATTTTCAAATGAAAACCAAAATACAGATTCAGATTAAATAAGTTAACAAAGACATCTAATTTTGGATCAATATGACTGAATTTCCTGACCTTTTTCTCTATACAATAGAATATGTTTAAGAACATAAGTATGTTTGAAGGACAGAAGAAGGAAGGTGAAGGAAAAGAGGAAGAGATAGAGTTAGAGGAAAGAGAGGGAGATTTATCTCAGTTCTCCAACTCCTGTTGAGACCAGCTGAGTTTTCCTTGACACTATTTTATAGTTCACTTTCTTCTTCTGCCCAATCCTGTTTTCCTCGTGTCCCTAAAAATGTTAAGAACATCCTTCAAAATACCTCTTGTGTTCATAATCTTTCTCAAATTTCATACACAGGAAACTTAGCTCACAACAGTTAATGCCAAGAGTCATACTAGGATGCAAGATCCAAGTTTGAACTTGAATCACATGCTCCCCTACTAATAACTAGGGCCCCATCACTGTGCTAGATGGATAATCCCTTGTACAAGGTACCAGTGCAATGATTCAAATTTTGCTTGTGTTTAACTGGAAGTACAGCAATGAAAGGAAAGGAACTGATAGATGCAACATCTCAGGCTTTTGAAAGATCAGGGGAAAGTTGCAGTTATAAAAACTATGCTAGGGCTGGGGAGATAGCTTAGCTGGTAGAGTGCTTGCCTCACAAGCAGTAGGCCCTGAGTTCGATCCCCAGTACTGCAAAAAAAAAAAAAAAAAAAAAAAAAAAAAAATATATATATATATATATATATATATATATATATATATATGCTATTAATACTTACTCTGAACAATGGATGCATTAGATAAGGACCATGAACAAGACTGAGGTAGATTAAGCATCCATCTAAGGATGGATATAAGAACAAAGAAAGAATAAATCTGGCAATACATAAATATGCTCTCATATCTGGAATTCAGAGAGCAGAAAAAAGCTGAAAATCAGGATGAGGACTGACATAAAAATAGCAGAATGTGATTGCTCAAATTTTGTTCATGTATGAACATGGCATACTAATTCCTACTCACATGTATAATTATAATGCACCAATAAAAATAAATTTAAAAAATAGCAGAGCCCTGGAGAAGGGAAAGTCCTCAAAACTGGCAAGTTTGCTCCATCAGGACTAAATACAAAAGGAGTTCCCTGATTGAGGGTGCAGGGAGCAGGCCCCACCAACATGTTACAAGGACACCCGGCTTGTTGAACTCAAAAATTTAAATTCTTAGATTCCTTTGAACCCTTGAATCTGCTAAAGTGTTCATTTCCTCCAGGTTGAAATTATGTGCTTTCTTCATTTTTTCTTGAAGATAATGTGAAGCGCTCTGCTTTGCTAGCCAAAATGGAACCCCTTGGATCTCTCTCTGCTCAGGACAGCAGATGGACAATTGGTCAAAAGCCTAAGCATTATCTAGGAGTGCTGTGTCTTCTAGGAGAAGAGACAGACTATGCCATGAGGACTGCAGGACCTAAACAAGATATACCAAGATGCATGAAGCAAATTCACATGAAGGCTTTTGTTTGTTTAGTGAAGATCAATTTTATATTTTAGATTAAACTTTATTAAGCAAACATTCATGTGAGGTTAACTCTATCTTGTTTCTACTTTTCTGGGAGAAAAAAAACATTTTCTTAAATCATGTCAAAGAAAATTGATTTGGCTAGAACTACTAAAAATGACCCTCAAGGCCATATAGGGAAATATCTTCCTAGATTGCTACATTTTTTTCTTTACCCTCTCCCATGGGAGTCATTTAGTTAATGAATAGTAATCAATTCAAATTGGTCTTGAGCCAAGCTTAAAATGATTGATTGCTTCCAGGATATATGATAACCAAAGGACTAGGTATCTGGTGTTCAAGTTCATGTGAAAAGTTGGCTTTAGTCAGGATAAGATGTGTAAAAATCTCACATAACATGAATAAAAGCTTTAGTTTTAAAGGCCACACTTGATAAAAATTTATAATACCTAAAGTACTCATAAATTTTAGAGTCTTCTAAGTAGCTTCAGATTTATAGACATAAAAGGTACTCAGTCATGTTCATAGTTCTAGAGCTTCTCATATGCCATCATTGTTGACTACATGATAACTCTAATATTGTCTTGGCTGGGAGAAGATATTTGAAAGAGCATAATCATTTATAAATAATTGCATTCAATTTTGCAGACATGAAAATGAATTCTTTGGTACTCTGACTCAAGTAAGTACAGTATTATAAACCTCTCAAATCATCCATAGTAATCATACTTTAATTGTAATACAAGGTGAATAGCTTTTATTCTAATAGGCAAAGTACTACATGTTAACGAGCATCATATAAGTATAGAGCTGATAAGCTCATATTCTCTATTCTCTGAACAAAATTAAATCTTTGGTTCGTTCTTCCAATAACCTTTCTTTGTTGAAAGTTTAGGCAAGTTATAGAAACAGGAAAGGAGCCAAGATTCATGATGAGAAGGAAGGAAAAGTTTTAATTCAAACTGATACCTCAACAAGAGTCTTTTTTTCTATTTCAAAAAGGGAAAAGCATTTCTATGAGCAATTTTTATAATGAATGGATACAAATGCTGGCTAGTGGGCTCATTTAGAAAGTCATGATCAAAACAAGAAGGGAAAAATTAAAGATAACATCTATCCCCCCTTCCTGTTGGATGAATACCACCAGGAATCAAGTTTTATCCAAAGGTCAAGTGTATCTCAAATTCCACCTATCATGATCAATATTTACATTGAACATCATGATTAAGGTTGTTTCTTCCTCATTAAATTTTCTGAAATCCAAAGTATGCCTAAGAAAATATTGTGCAATGCTTAACAGGTTCATAACTTTGAAATTCCCAGTTTAACTGTGCTTGTGATAATAATACTCAGGATCCATTGGATTATCACCTTTTTCTCTTGGATAAATAGAGCTTAAGAATATTTTATCATTATCTCCAGAGTTTGACCACCTTATCAATTTAGACTTTACCATTACTTTCCTCTGTCACTCTGAAAATAATTTTGCTTTTCAAATATTCTCACTAAAGTTTCACTTACTTCAGTTGATTTCCAAGTTAAAATTTTATAAAAAAAGACAGCAGTATGAATATATTGGTAGAACAGTCTAATGTCTTCTGTGTCTTCTTCTGCAAATCAAAGCAAAATGGAAAAAAGCAAGAATTAGAAACCACCACTGCCACTTACAAACAATATTTTAGGTGAAACCTCATTGTCAGTGAGAAGGTAAATTAATACATTTGCAGGGAAATATAACAGTATACATTAAAATTAAAAATAAATATACTCTTTCAAATGAAATGTCACTTCTTGGATGTTCTCTTACTATTACTTATATACATATGAAATGACATATATACAAAGTTATCTATTTAAAGACATTTTAACAACAAAAACTGGATGTAATACAAACATTCATCAAAAGATTAAAAATTATGATAATCACCCTTAATTTGTTTCATGTACTAAAAATTTTTATGTGTCAAAATAAGGAGCATAACAACATACTTAATACAAAATCTTTTCATGTAAAAAAAGATGTTTACATTGAGAACCTCTGGAGGGTACTCAAAGAATTAATAAAGATTATTTCATGGGGAATTATGGATTATTTTCTCAGGGAGAAGACTGTAAGACAACTGTGGTTGTCAATCATGAACAATTTTTCATAGAGGGAACATTTTAAAATGATTTGAGATAGTTTTGATTATCACAAATGGGGAAGGAATGCTACTAGTATTTAACAGGTAGAAGTCAGAGGTGTTGGTAAACATACTAGAATGCAAAAGATAACTAGCCCTACAACAAGAAGATATGGTCCAAACCAAAAGGTCAGCAGTGGCAAAGTTCCAGAAATGCTAGAGTAAGACCAAATATCTTTACACTGTAGCTTTGTATCAAATTTTATCTTTTTATATTTCTAAAACTAAATTTAAAAAGATAACATCCTAATCTTTTTATCTTCACTTTCTTTTAAAGATAATATTATATTAATAACACACATAGATATAATAATTGAATGGGAATTTATACACTATTATGAAATTTGCAGAACTATATTTCTATATTTGTATGAAAATACTCTACATGGCAAATATAAAACAGAAGGAGTTACATTTGGAATTTATTTTGGAAACTATCAAAAAAGAAAAAAACTCCAATGTCATGGAAGTATCTGTCAAAGATTTGTAATCAAAATGTACTTTTCAAAATTGATCTTTAATATTTTCATTAATTTGAATATATGATTGGTTTCACTTTAGGTAAAGTTTGACGTCTTCACTTTTTATTCTAAGCTAGCATGAAGATCTGTCTTAACCCAAATTTTACATGGCCCTAGTAGCATGTATTAGGAATTCAACATACTTCTAGCATACCATCTCTAATAACACTTGTTCTTTTCTTGTATCAAAGGAAATGGTAAGAATGTTCATATTCTTCAACAGACTGCTCAATGTCATATATATTTCATGTAACCTATGTTCCCATGGATGCAAAGGTTGAACGTGTCAATGTGAGATCCCTACAGTTGAATCAGTTGTTTTGATATAGCTGTAGGGACATTTTGATACTGTGCATAAAGTATCATTTTGTAAACAGGTATTAGTATGCAATAGTTGTTCCTCATCAGGAACCAGATGGGATCAGGCGTATTATGTAAGTAAATCAAATGTACCTGGGCCTTAATAAAATCTGGGTAATATGAAGCCTCTTATGCTTCAATGTCCACATTAATTACCATCATTTCTAGGATCCAAGATATAAAAAACAGATTTTTAGTCTTCCTTCATTGTCTCTTCTTGGTTTTTCAGGGTTACAGGAGGAGATATGCTCTTTGTAGCCACAGATCAACACAAGCTACCCCCTGTCAATAACCTGACTCAAGAACCACAGTCAATGTTTTCACTGTCTTTGGTTTCATTTAAAGAATTACTACTGCAGGGACCAATATTTTGAGTCTACAAAGTGTTACACAAGTTTGGCAGTTTCTTGGGTAGAAAATAACTTCTTCCCCAATATTGTTATTTTCAGTTGGTGATGTGGAGAGAATCTCAAAGTGTTGAACTGTTTCAGAGTTCTGTGAGAAAGTACCTTTCCTTTTGTCTGTCATAGGCCATTTTTTTTTCAAATCACAAGTGATTTTACCCACCTGGGGTCATGCTTTACCTGAACCAGTACTCCGTTGCTATATTTCATTCTCCATACCAGCCTAACTCTTTATAATAGACCCTGTGTTCTACTTTTCTTTATGGTGAATTTTCCTCATAGAACTCATCATTTCCGTTCATAACCAGATAAGACTAGAATTAATTCATAAGACTGGAATTAATTCATAACCAGATAAGGCTGGAATCTGCCTGGATTCCAGTCGCAGCATGCTTATGTTTATTTGCTTGATTGAGTGGAAGTTGTTTGTAAAAGTCTGTTTTTTATGGCTCAGACCAAGAACATCGTAAGTGCTCAATATGGATTTGTTGATTGATTGGGATCTCTACTGCTAGTGTAAGACGTGAAAAGGTTTTAAAGTTCATTTGAAGAGAGAAAATGTTAAATATTTACTGAAATGACTTAATGATCTTGAGCATGAGTTTTCTAGTATTAATTTGGACCAACTCCTTAGACACTTGATAATTCTCTTAAGTTTCCCTTTCCTTTCACTAAGAAAGTGGTCATTTTTAATTAGAGAGAAGCAACAGTGAATCTATTCAGACAATAGATGTGTTATTGATAGGACTCCACAGAAAGAGAGTTCTAAGGTATATTAAAAACATGCCCAAATTTTTAGATTTCATAGGGAGTTGAGTTTCAAATTATTTTTATGTTCTTTTTCATTATGGCTTCAGAATTCTGTTTAAAGTTAATTCTACTAATTGTCTTCTGCATATTCCTCAATCAGGAGGGACATTTACAACTTCATAACTGAGAGATATAAAATGATTTAGAAAAATGACCCAAATCATGCAAGGAATTAAACTATAAAAAAGTACCTCACTAATGACATGTAGTCATCTAATGCCAACCTATGTTGCCTTTCAAACTTTTCCATTATGATTCTAACAATTATATATTAAACTGCTTATTTACATTTCCATAATAGTTCCTCCTTATAAATGGAGGACCTTAGCCCATTTTTCCCTATTTGGGAGGAAATTTTCTTATGTATGCATAAATATAGTGGCAAAGAACTAAGAAAAATGCTAGATCGATGATTGTTTCTTTTGAACAACCTGGTTTATTGAAATAATTGAGAATGATAGCTAATTGTTTCTTTTAAACTACTTGGTTTATTGAAATAACAGATTAAAGATGAAATTTGTAATATTGTTTTGCCTTTATTTTTGACACATACAATTACTCATGTATTTTATTATAATTATCTGGTAATTCAATATATTGATTTTTTTATTGTAAACAAATGGGATACATGTTGTTTCTCTATTTGTACATGGAGTCAAGGCATACCATTTGTGTAATCATAAATTTACATAGGGTAATGTTGTTTGATTCATTCTGTTATTTTTTTCCTTCCCCCCCACCCCTCCCACCCCTCTTTTCCCTCTATACAGTCCTTTCTTCCTCCATTCTTGCCCCCCTCCTTAACCCTAACCCTAAACCTAACCCTAACCCTAATGCTAACCCCTCCCACCCTCCATTATGTGTCATCATCCTCTTATCAGCGAGATCATTCATCCTTTGGTTTTTTGAGATTGGCTTATCTCACTTAGCATGATATTCTCCAATTTCATCCATTTGCCTGCAAATGCCATAATTTTATCATTCTTTATGGTGGAGTAATATTCCATTGTATATATATGCCACAGTTTCTTTATCCATTCATCAACTGAAGGGCATCTAGGTTGGTTCCACAATCTGGCTATGGTGAATTGAGCAGCAATGAACATTGATGTGGCTGTATCTCTGTAGTATGCTGATTTTAAGTCCTTTGGGTATAGGCCAAGGAGTGGGATAGCTGGGTCAAATGGTAGGTCTATTCCAAGCTTTCTGAGGAATCTCCATACTGCTTTCCAGAGTGGCTGCACTAATTTGCAACCCCACCAGCAATGTTGTCCTCACCAACACCTATTGTTGCTTGTGTTCTTGATAATTGCCATTCTAATTGGCGTGAGATGGAATCTTAGGGTAGTTTTGATTTGCATTTCTCTCATTACTAGAGATGTTGAACATTTTTTCATATATCTGTTGATTGCTTGTACATCTTCTTCTGTGAAGTGTCTATTCATTTCCTTAGCCCATTTGTTGATTGGATTATTTGTATTCTTGGTGTAGAGTTTTTTGAGTTCTTTATATATTCTGGAAATTAGCACTCTATCTGAAGTATGAGTGGCAAAGATATTCTCCCACTCTGTAGGCTCTCTCTTCACATTACTGATAGTTTCCTTTGCTGAGAAAAAGCTTTTTAGTTTGAATCTATCCCAGTTGTTTATTCTTGCTTTTATTTCTTGTGCAACATATTGATGTTTGTAACACGCTGATGTGATCACTGACTTTAAAACCTTAAGGTCAACATGAAATAATAAGATAAATATATACTAGTAATCTGAATGCTGTTAGAAATATTAAAATGATGACATTAATCACCAGACTATAACTATACAGTCTTTTATTATTTTTTTTTCTTTTTTTATGATTCTAAGAATCAAACTCAAACTTGCATGCTAGGCAAGTGCTCTAACACCAGCTACATCCCTGGCCCTTTCATTCTTAATTTGTTATAATTTAATACAGAACAGGAGACTTATAAGACATACACATTAAGAGAGGAAAAATTCATTCAACAATCACTTATTTAACATTTACTGTGTGTGAGTCAGATACATGCTAGATTCTGGGTATAACAAAGAACTATAAGCTTTCTTCTCTTAGGAAATTTATTACCTACTTGTAAGAGGCAGACCTATAAACAGATAATAAAAAATAAGAATATGAAAAGTCAGAAATAAATTTATTTTCATAAATTAGTGAAATCAATATCCTGAAAAATTCTTCTATTATAAGCATAAAGAAATACCACATCAGACATTCCAAACATTCTTTTAAATGCATGACTGATGTTTTAATAATGTGCAAACAAAAGCAAGAAAGACAACCTGGAAACAACAGTGATGGGTTTTCCCTGCAGCTGCCCTGAGAACATCACTGGTTCACTGAGTAATGGTGGATGTTAATGGTCATGTGGAGGCTGAGGGAATGAGGACTTCCGGTACAAGTGGGAGATTAAGTTCACTGAATATACCTTTCAGTAAGAAGATGGAACAAAGAAATGGCCAGGAAACTTACTATCAATGTCTTTGTTCTAGCAAAGGAAAATATTCTTTCAGAATTTTTAAACCATAGGCATTTCCTCATGAGGAATGGAGTTCATATTGATGCTAGCTGAATAATCTATAAAAATCCCAATTTAGAAATCAATTTCAGTGGTTTCTGGAAAAAAACATCTGAAATTTTCTCTCCAGGGAAGTCCACAAATGAGGATTGGTAGCACTCTTTCCAGCCAGGAATTAACAAACCACATACACAAAACACACACGAAAACCATTGCCTTCTATAGATCAGTAGAAAAGTAGCAGGATTATTTACACAAAAACTTTTAATACAGATGTAAAGATAAGTGTGTTCAAAACATTTTCAAAATATAATGGAGAATGAAAATATTATCAAGGAATAAGGTGTTAACAAAATAACAGACATATATGAAAAAAAGCAAATAAACTTAAAGAAATATGAAGTAAATTCATACAATTTTAAATTGCTAGGAATATTACCAAACAAATTAAATATAATTAGTTAGCTGGAAGATAGATATGTAGAAATTACTAGAATTCACCAAAAAGAGACGAAAAATTACAAAAGAGGCATAAGTCAAGAGGGACTAAATGTAAAGGTGACCCATACAACTGAAACTTCAAAAAGAGAGAGTAGGGAAAAAGAGAAATTGTTTGAAGACTCAGTATTAAAAAAATTTTCAAAGCAGATGAAAGACAAATACTTAATACTTGCTGCAGAGAAATATAAAATAAAAAGAAATTCACCCACAAATATATTATAGTAAAATTACAAAATAAAAAAGCAAACGAATGGTCTTAAATTTACCAAAGAGAAGAATTAAATATCTACAAAAGAAAGACGTGGCCTTGGTAGCAGTTTTCTAAAGGGCACTGATGCAAACCAGAGAGAGTAGAGGAATATTTTTAGAAATCTTAAATAAAATAATCATTAACTTAAAGTACCATCTTTTTTTTTTTCTTGGTACAGAGGATTGAACTCAGGAGCACTGGACCACTGAGCCACACCCCCAGCCCTATTTTGTATTTTACTTAGAGACAGAGTCTCACTGAGTTGCTTAGTACCTTGCTTTCGCTGAGACTGGCTTTGAACTCCAGATCGTCCTGCCTCAGCCTCCTGAGCAGCCAGGATTACAGGTGTGTGCCAATCCATCCTCTTATTATTATATATTGAATGAGGCATTCAAGAATAAAAAAGAAATAACATAAAAATACTTGAATAGACTTCTCCTATGCAATAAAGGAACTGATCAAGGTGTACATCAAAAAATAAGGAAATAAATAAACAAAATTAATTCAGAAGAAAGAATGAGATGTAAGAAAGATCAGCAGCAAATAAACTAGTAAAAATGTAGATAAATATAAGTAAAGAAAACTAGTACAAACATATCATTAATGGTTATTTTTAGGAAAAATTCATATGGAACTAAACTTTGAAACAAATAATAGTGAAGATGTGAAGACAGTAATTAGAGTTGCCGTACTTTGAAATCTATTTATGGATCTTCAGGAAGATTGAGATATTGATGGATAGCATGCTTTGTTAGTTGTGTGACCAATAATAAGTGTGAAAAATCAAGACAAGAAATAATAACTTCCAACTTACTAGAAATGAAATGGTAATGGCTTTTAAATTATAACACGAATAGAAAAAATATAATAAGGGAAAATCAAATAAAAATTACAAAACATATATCTATAAAATATGCCATCAATCATAGCTATAACTCTACTAATCTGTGAGTCATCATAGTGTTTTTGTAAAAGCACAGAGAGCAACTATTTTAGGTCATATGTTCTCTGTCATTATTCAACTTCACCATTACTACATGAAAGCAGGACAAAACAACACATAAATGAATGAATACAGCTCTGTTTCAATGTAATTTTATTTTTAGAAGCAGAGAGACTATCTCATTTGGCCTGCGGGTCACATGCTGCCAATTTCTTCTCTAAGCTTCAAAGCCAAAAGAAAAACATAGGGACTAGGGTTGTGGCTCAGTGGTAGAGCACTTGCCTAGCATGTGTGAGGCACTGGTTGCCAGTCTCAGCACCACATAAAAATAAATAAATAAATAAATAAATATCCATTCACAACTAAAATATCTATGAATAAATATCTATCTAGCTGTCTATATAAAGAAAAAACAAAATTGTCTTTTTTTTCCCTTTAAATTCCAACTATTTGGTATTTACAAAAGAAAAATTTTAAACATATGAAAGAGAGCAACTGAAAATAATAAAGATTGAAAAAGATGTGCTAAACATAAATTAAAGAAGTTGCTATATTGATGTCAAACAAAGGAGTAATTTTAAGACAGAAAAAACTTAAGAACAGAGAATAGGATAAAAGACTCTACTAGAAATCTATCTAATTTTAAACATGTGTACAAGCTAATAGCATACTATCAAATAAATGTATGTTCATGTACATAAATAGCAGAAATTGACTATCATAATGGGAGATGTTAGAAAATTATTCTCAGTAACTGACAGATAAGGCAGACCTGAACTTAATAAGGATATAGACAAATTCGGCAACAAAACATTAATTTAAGGCATATATTTTATCCTGAAGCCAACAATTAGAAAATTAATAACTTCTCAAACACACGTAGAAGATATTTGAAAATTGTCACATACTACGCTGTAAGATAAGCTCAACAAATTGTAAAGCTTAATATCTTAAAGACTATAATCTATCAATTAGAAAACAACAGCAAAGTAAATCAAAGCTTGTATTTAGAAATAAAAAAGCTCTTCTTAATAACACAACAAAGTATTATAAATGGAAATCAGAAAATACTTCAAATTTAGCAATGAAAATGCATCATAATGAACCTTGTAAAATATGAGTAGTTGGTACAAGGAAAGAAATTTTAAGCAATAAGCACATATATTACAAAGCAAGAAAGCCTGAAATTGATGAATTATTTAATTTTTAAAGTTAGAGTAAAAATGAGAATAAAATTTAAAAAAATAATTTGGATGAAGAAAACAATAAAAAAGCAGAAAAAAAATCAATGTACAATGTACCAAAAATAATAGTACAAGCCAGAACTCATGGTGCACAGCTGTGTTCCCGGCTACTCAGGAAAATGAGGCAGGGCAATTGCAAATTTAAGACCAGTCTGGGCATCTTAGAGAGACTCTGTCTCAAAATAAAAATTAAAAGGGCAGGAGATGTGCCCTTGGTGAAGTGCCCCTGGGTCCAATCCCCAGAACAACAACAAAAAAAGTACAATGATAAGCTTATCAAAATTAAAAGTTAGTTCTTTGAAAAGACTTGGCCCTACCCTGCAAGCAAGTCCAAAGACAAAAGATAAATAAACTTGTTATACTTTAGTATGGAGAGTGACCCTAGGATATGCCAATGAAGTGCAAATGAATTAAAGAAGCTGAGGATTAAAGTGAATCATTTTTTATTTCAGTTGGAAAATTCAAGTTGTCATGTAGAGTTGTGATTACAAATAAACTTGTGTTTCTACCACATAGCCCATGAAGCATCAATTAGAATAGGTACTCCATCAGGTGTAATGAGTACAGTATTCAAAACACAACTAATAACATATTTTTCTTCTGGAAATCAATGTAGATATTGGTCATAATCTTGAATAGTCTGAATAATATCCTTTTGATATCTATTTTCTTGTGAATTCATTGTGTGCATTGGATAACGTAATCAAAGTTTGGAAATTAACAAAAAGAAGCAGCAGCTAAGGAGGGATGCAAAGACAGGGTTGTGTTACTGAGTTGGTTACGGTCAGAATAATGAACTCATCTCATGGACCATTTCTTCAGAAGCCTTATTTACTGCCTCTCAGGATAGTACTTGCTGCAGAGAGAGCAGCAAGGAGAGAGAGTATGTACCCACTGGCTTCCAAAGTCTTTGGGTTTAAGGCTAGTCCTTTTATCTTCTCTTTACAGTTATGAATTCTTGGGTCCCAAATGACAGTCACTGAAGTCTCATAGCTCAACACAAAAAGGTAACCAAGATTAAGATTCAGGAAGTGAAGACACTGATGTATTATCAGTGTGAAACTGCATGAATTTGGTCACCTCTCACATAGAATTGGTCAATGCCACTACAGCAACTGGAAACGTGGTCAAGGGCCCCAGAGACATTTGAGGCTGAGCCCATCTGAAGTGGGGTAGGAGAGCTTTCTTAGGTAGAAGAAAGAAGGAGGAGAAGAAGTGGGGGACATAACTCTAACAAGTATCTTCAATAAAAGGAACAAATAAAAAATACTTAAGAAAAAGACATATAAATAAATTTGAAAAATAGATGAAATGAATAGTTCCTTAGAAAAATGTAACTTATTGTTCAAAAGAAAATTAGATAACCTGAACAAATCTCTAACTATCAAAAGAAAATTACAATCATAGTTTAAAATCTATCCCCTAAAATGTATGCCAGTTTTGGACAGCTTCAACAGTGACAAAAGTAAGTTCCAATCGGGTGCAGTGGAGTGGCTCCAGAGGTTGAGGCAGGAGGATTGCAAGTTCAAAGCCAGCCTCAGCAACTCAGCAAGGCACTAAGCAACTCAGTAAGACCCTGTCTCTAAATAAAATACAAAATAGGGCTGGGGATGTGGTTCAGTGGTCGATAATATCCTTTTGATATCTATTTTCTTGTGAATTCATTGTGTGCATTGGATAACGTAATCAAAGTTTGGAAATTAACAAAAAGAAGCAGCAGCTAAGGAGGGATGCAAAGACAGGGTTGTGTTACTGAGTTGGTTACGGTCAGAATAATGAACTCATCTCATGGACCATTTCTTCAGAAGCCTTATTTACTGCCTCTCAGGATAGTACTTGCTGCAGAGAGTTCAATTCCTGGCACCTGCCCCCTGCAAAAAAAAGATAAGAAAAATAAAGTTCCAGTCTTATGTTCTCTTTCAAAAAGAAAGAAAAATTAAACTAAAGACTATAAACCAAATCCAACAAAATATTGTACATATATAATTATATAAATATATAAATTTTATACTCTATAAAATTTGTTTGGTTTAGTTTAGGAGTTCAGAAATACCTTGAAATCTTAATTTATTAATGCAGCTTACTAGATTAAAAAATAAGCTCTATGGTTATCTTACAAAATGCAGGAAAAACACTCAATAAAAACATCTACATTTCAGCTTCTGACTATGATATGATAACTTTATATACTAGAACAGTCCATTAAAAGATCTCAACAAATGTTTAAAAATGAAAATTATTCAGATTATATTCTCTGACATTAGGAGAACTAAACTAGAAATCAATTCTAAAAAGGATGACTGACAATTCTCACGTACTTATCACGTAAATAACCTATTTCTGATTTCTACATAACCTGTTTGTCAAAAAGTAAATTACAACAGAAGAGTGAAGATATTAATAGATATTGATATCTATGCTAACCATCTATAATATATATTCATATTGATATATAAAATAAATATATTAATAATTTTAATAAACAATATTAATAGATAATAAATATAACATTGCACAATTTGTAGTATGCCATTACAGCTATGTTTAACTAGAAATTAAGAGTACTAAATCTTTAATTTAGACAGATATAGTTACCTGAATGTTGTCTAAAAGACAAAGGAAGCTCTGAGGAAAATACAATTAATTCTGTGCATTGGGTGCAGATTGGAATATATTTTGTGGGGAAGGTGTTATTTGTCAAAGTCACACTGCCTAGGGTAACATAGTGAGTAGGAAAAGTCACAGAAAGGCATCTGGAAATAGAAGGTGAGGAGCATATTAAGGAGTTTGGAATTTTTCTTATTGACCAAGGATGGAATGGGAATTATCACTGGTGTTTAATTAGAAAAAAAAATTGATATGAGCAATCAGAAGTAAACAATTCTGACTAGAGAATTAAGGATGGATTAAAAGGACCAGTTTATTAGAATGTAATTAGAAATAATGAGGGAGAAAATTATTAATTTGGAGGTTATTGGAATGCAGAAACAGAATAAGGATTGAGGAAATATTTCTTCCATTGAAGAGACAGTACTTGATGACTTATTAGATCCTGGGGGAGGAGTAGATAAGGAAAAGTGGAAGCAATTTTCTACCTAATTTACTAGGTGAATATTACTCCATTAGGAAGAGAATAACAGGAGACGAGACTTTGGGAAAGAAGATAGCAGACCTAGTTTATCCACAGAAACATGGGCTACCTCTGGTAGAGTCACTTGGACGTAACTAATCAAGAATTTAAAATATGATTCAAAACTTGAAAGAGAGGGTTGTGAGGCATATGTCAGTGCTTTCAGTAGAGGTCAGAGAAGTCAGTAGATGAGAAAGTCCAGAAAAATGTCAAATGGGGAAATAAGCAGTGCCATAGTAAGAATTCCACTGGACACCAAAATTTAGGGAGCAGGAAGAGGACGACAGACCTGCTGCAGAGAATAGTCAGAGAGGAGACTCAGGGCATTTATCAGCAGAACTTCAAAAAGGAGAGTCAGTCCTTCTTATCAATGTTGCAAGATGAGTGTCATTACCTCCACAGCATCTCCCTTCATACTAGGGAAACGTGAATGCCACAGTCTTCATTTCTTTCTTTCTTTTTAAAGAATACAATTTGGAACACGGGCATCAAATTATGTGAAACACTCCCTGATAATGTTACGATGAGGCCAGATGGACCAATATTTGAATGAAAAAGCTAATAAAAAATTAATGTAAAAATTTTCCTGAAATATAAATGGAAAATAATCAGCTAATTTTAATGTTACTCAACAGTGGTGAATCTGTTAACATCCTGGTAGCCAAGCATATAAGACAGTGTCTCCACCATCATGCTCTGGTGTCTCTGACTCGGACATTACCCTTGAGAAATATGGGGCCATAAATACTTTTAAATTTTGAGGATGTCAACTGAATCTAAAAGTCCCAGGTGTAACCTATTTTTCTTCTTTTGAGTTTGCTCTGATAGGGAAGATTTACCTTCTGGAATATTGCCAACATTTCCAAAGTAACCAATTATAACCATACCTACCTAGACATATTATACCGTATGTTTGTGTAGAAATGATACATATGGGGAGAGAATAATAATTAAAATAATCTTAGTTCATTTACACATCAATTAGAACTAGAGAAAATAAAAACTTAACTGAAAATGTCTGCAAATTTTCTTTCCTAGAAAAATCTTTGTGCTTCAAACCCTCCTTTCCTTTAAAAAAAAAAAAAAGAAAGAAAGAAAGAAAGAAAAAGAAAAGAAAGGAGAAGAGAGGAGGGGAAAGGAAGAAAGAAAGAACAGGACTGTAGCAGATTATTTAAGGAGCAATATAGTTTAAGGACAAGGAAATAATTGAAAACTAATGTACATTGGAAGGCAAGATGATACTTTGCTGTGGCAAACAATTTAATCTTTCAACATTGGGCAGTTCAGTAACAAATAATTAAAATAATGATTGTGATAAACAATCAGTCAGTTTATTAAAAATTCCACTTCAGGGATTTATTTTGGCCCTCAAGACTCAAAGTGAACTTTCCACTCTTCATTGTTATTCAGAATAACAGGCTTTTGGGGATAATCTGTTCATTAGCTGGGTTTAAGAAATGACCCTCACATCACCTTCTCTGTTTGCTTTTGCAAAGGTCACAATGCAAATGTGAATGCTTTGCACCCAGACAAGCTAAGAGAAATGGCCTGAAATCTGACATGTCTTGTGACACTGTGACAAGTTTTGACCCTTTTTTACAAAAAAAAAAAAAAGGCCCTGAAGTTAGGGAGGTATGCAGATTGAGGGTGCAAAACAATTTTAACAGAGCAAGGCAGGGCTGCACCTGAGAAACAAACACGGTTAGATGGAAATAACAGGCCATTTTCCCCATATTAACAACAAGATATTATAAATCACAATGTAATATCAGAAAATACACTTAAAATTTTCCCTATCTGCACATAGTTTTCATAAATATTCAAAGCATGATCCATTTATCTTAGCCCACAGGACAAATACAACCAAAGTAATCTCTGTCATCAGAAAGCAGAAACTATTCTGTGGCTTCTCAGCTGACGAGGCCAGATGAGCAGATGAAAACAGTACAATGAAAATCCAAACTGCATCCCCTTTCTGCACTGGTGTTATCACCGTTTTGATCTATAATGGCAAAGTAAAATAAAGTTATTGCAGTTATTTAGAAAAGTACACCTCCACATGGCAAATTACTACTTTTCTCCAAAATTATCTCTATAAAGTATACACCTTTATCTACATTATATAATTCCATAACTTGTCTTCTAATTTCACTATGTCTAAATACAGTAATTTTCTCCAAACTCAGCAACAAAATAATACTAATACATTTATATCAATATTGATCGATTGAATTCAGGATTCACTGACACCTTGAAGAAATAAATGCATCCAAGTAGGGTAATAAAATGAGCTTTATTTTTTAAATAAAACAAATTTCATTTGTTAACAAAACAAATGTTTTCAAAAGAGATTTACTATCTCCATGTTTGCTTTTCTTTAACTCCCAGAACATTTGAAAAAATGAAATAGGGAACTAAGTTAGAGAGAGTGCCTGATTTTTAAAATTATGCTAAAATATTTCAGACATCAAAATGTAAAGAATGTTGCAAAATCCATATAACAACCCTCAGTTTAACCCTTCCCTAATGATTCCCATCCTAAATGAAGCACTATCTTAAATGTTGCACTTATTGTATCATAGGTGGACTTCTACAGTTTTCCCATTGCACTGTTTATTAACCATGGGCATTTTAAACATTTATCATTAATAGCAATGATAAACATATATATCTCAGTTTTTCTAAGTCAAATAACCTTATATCGAATTGACTTGGTAATATATGTGTTTAAATTCATAGTATTACCTGAACGCACTTAATCCTAAAGTGTTTAGTTTCCATTCATTCAATTCTATGCAAGCTTGTGATTGTTTTAAACTACCATCTGGCAGCTTTCAGCAAGGTGATGATGGTCTATTCAAAGATACCAACAAATACAAGAAAATGACACAAATATTTTTAGTCTAAAACAGTAAATAATCATTGAACCTCTAAACATGACTATTGAAGTCAAGAGACAGAACCTATTCTTCCTGTTAGAAGGACAGACTTCCTTAATTTTTAAGTTCCCCCAGAGCATCCCATAATATGCCTGGCCTTGAGGAAAACCACTTCAGATCCTGTTTAGTATTTTGTCTTCTCTTTTTTCCTAGTACCTCCTGACCTCTCATATCTGATGTTGAGACTCCCTTTGTGATTGGGTGCTCACCAGGAGCAAGAAACTGGTGATAGTTCCTGTAAATTCCTCAATGCTGACTCACAAATCTCATGAATGTTGTCAATTTCTCAGGGTCAGTTACTGAGGGCATATCTCCCTACAATTTCCTTGACCAAGATACATTTTTCATAGGCTCAAAAATTATAGTTTGGGACATTTTAAAATAATCACATGGCCTAATATCTTAGGCTCTATGCATATAAAAAAGAAGACTATGTCTTACAGAGTGAATAATGCAAAAATTATTAAGTTCTTTAATAGTTTTTTTATTATGAATAGATTACATTAAATTGTATAAATATGGTAATGCCTATTTTAGCAAAAAAATATATTGCATCTATTTTGCTTTTCACTTTTAAAAGCTTATTGTGTTTAGAGTGAATGCCAAGTATTTTGCTTCCTAATTGGATACATAAGATGTTTTTTAGGTTTTTTTTAACAGAATAAATCTGACTCTACCAACCTAAAATGAACCACTATGAATTGTACAGAGAATAATGAATCCCCATCCTTATTTAATGAATACACTGTGTAAAGACAATTAGAAATTCATTACATCAAAGATTCAGCACTTTCTAACATTCTATTCCTAATCCTCCATCACCACTATCACCTTGTCGTTGGAGAAGAGACTATAAACATGAAAGAGCATGGGAGAATAGTGCAATGAAGGAAGAATTGGTTATTAGATGTATGGGTGAGAGTAGGCTGGATGACTTTGCTTGAAAAACAGCCCATGTGTCTTGGTTTCTTAAAGCAGCTATAATGTATTTCTCTGGGCATGTGCTTCAGGTCTGGGCAGTTCTCCAGGATGGCTGACCTGTACGTGATGGCTGAGCTGCGTACTTAAGAAACTTAGCTATCTTCATTGCAGCGGGGAAAGAGAGATGGAGGATCACATACACCAATGTTTCCATCTGTCCACTCAAAAATAATACTTCTCCATTCTGCTCATGCGTCTTTAACCCAAGAAAGTCTCACAGCTACTTTGACTTTGGATAAGCACTAGTCCTGATGCATGAGTGGAAGGAGGTGACTGGAAGCAATGGTGAGTAATACTGGTGTCCATAGTACCAGACAGATTTCAGCTTGGGAGCTACAATAGTCTTCAGATGATGTTAGAGCTCAGCAGGGCAAAGCAAGTAACAGGACCAAGTATGACATTACTACTGCCCCTTGAAGATTACAATGTCGAATCACTCAGGAAGATTCTGGGCTCTATCCCTACAGTGAAATAAAATGTGGGAAATGAGCTGGAGGAAGAGAGAAAGGAAAGAAAGGAAGGACACAGAAGAGGAATGAAGAATTTGCTTGAGATGTCCCTACATGGCAATGATAAAATTTCTACAGGTGTGCCTCTGTGTCTTTGGCTCTCCTACGCACAGTATATTCAAAGCACTTGAATGCAGTGCTAGTCTTTGGCAGAGGCTCTTGACTGGAGAATAATAGCTATTCTCCCTGACTTCCTTTAATAATATAATTCTAACAAGGGTTATCAAAAGATGGTTATTTTCCAGTCTGTCTTGTACCCACATGTGGTTGATAATTAAGTTCTTCTAGATAGGAAAGGAAGCAATATAAACAGTTTCCCAGTTGTACTCTTAAAGTGTAATTTTTGTGCCCTCCACTGTCCCTTTCTCCTTCCTGTTAGCTTTGCTAGACCAGACATTTGAACTAAACACTGGAATTTCCATGCTGAGGGGGCAGAACAAGAGGAAAACAACCTAGGTTCCCCAGAATTGCAGGTACCAAGTTAGCTATGTATTGCCCGAGGTTGAAAAATTACTAAAGGAGACATACATTTCTACCTTGCATACGAAAGGTCTTTATATCAACAGTTAACTAAACCTGCATCCTTACAATAGTGTTTAACATGTTTAAAATACACCACACACACACACACACACACACACACACACACACACATATACACACACAATCATTTAGTTCTACTGCTAAGGCATCAACAATGTAATAAAGATAATAGCCAGAGGAAAGGGTAGGAACAGTTACTGTGGGTATAGAACAATATATGAAAAAGCTCAATGGAACACAGAAATCTATACTGATTTCACTTAATGTCACACAATTATAAAAATATAGAAAGGTTTGTTAATTAAATTAGAGTCATAGAGATAAGTATTCTAAAACCTTTGTGAAACACATTAAAATGAGAGCTATCTGCTTGAAAGTATTCATAATTAATTCCAAATGAAAATTAACAAAATGTTGGGATTTGGATTTTGTTCTACTTTTATGTAAAACTAAATCAGTGTTATAGGATCATCCCATTTGCTAACATGGCCAGGTGGACTAGTAATAAGACACATTAAATCTTCTTCAATTTTGCCCCTTCAGTAGCAGCTATATAATTTCATTAAGGGTATCATCACATTAGTAGTCTGACGTGTTTCAAAATTTGCATAAAATAAGCAGTCATCAACAATTATGATTTGCCAAGAAAAATAAATTAAGCTTTCTTTAAAGCCAATGACAGATGCATGTTCCTCTTCCTTTCTTTCTTTCCTTTCTTTCTTTCTGTTCTTTCTTTCTTTCCTTTCTTTCCTTCCTTCCTTCCTCTCTCTCTCTCTCTCTCTCTCTCTCTCTCTCTCTTTCTTTCTTTCTTTTTCTTTCTGATTTTAGGACCTCATTTACTCCAACACAGGGCAGCAGCATAAAGAGCATTTGCTGCATATCTTAAAAATGAGTTTGCATAGGCATCAAGGAAAAGGCCGACCAAGAAATCAAATGCAACAAACGAAGTCAATGTTCTTACCCAACAAGTGTGAAAATGATAAACCTCACTTACTCTCACTGAAAGCTGAAAGAAGATGGGGGGAAAACATCAACCAACCAAATAAAAAGCAACCATCGCAACAACAAAAAAACAAACAATACACCTAAATGTTTGAGTTCCTTGTCCAGTAAATAGGAAGGCTGAAAGGGCAACCTGTATCACAAAGGGCAGCTGCCCTGTAACATCACCTATGACATGTTCCATATTTATCTTAGCCAACATGTCCAAGCTGTGGTCATTTTCAAATAAACATGAGCTCAGGGAGAGAAGTGACTTTGAAAGGCTAAGACCTAGATCTGTTATTTTGCCCAGCCGAATTGAGAATGTCTTAGGGGACTACTAGTAGTGTGTGTTTGTTTTCAGGTTAAGAAAGTCCAAGTAATCCTTTCTGATTATGTGTCAGGACCAAAAGTAAAATAATCAGTATATTTAAGAACTTTTTTTTTGAGGGGATTAATTTAAAAAGGAAGAAAAAAAATCTCACGCTTTAGATTCGAATAGTACTGGGCTAAACAGCAGGTTAGTGCTAATTCTGTATAGATTTTACAATTGGAAAATCTTAATTTTTTAATTCTACTATTATATTATTTAGAAGGTAAAGAAAATATAGACAGCATGAAAATGTCCAGTGCATTCTTGAGTGGGTTAGTCAATAATAAAGTTAAAATTTTCTTTAAATATTAAGATTTGTTTTTTAAGTGATAAGAATAAAAAGAATCATTTTCTGGTGTCTATTTCCACTTATGGGCATAGGTTTTACTCTGAGGCAATCTGCACAGAATATTGCAATTTGGGAATGTTTTAAACAAACCCTGTTTAATAATTTAAATGCTTAGACCTCATCCTTTTACTTGTCTAAAATATGTAACAGAGAGATACTCTTCTAAAACATATTCTGACACAGGAACTTATATTTACCTTGGAAATGGGCAAAAGAAGTTTAAAAGGATTTACAATAGTACAGATACTTTGTCCTCTTGCTCATTTATGTTAAATGAATTAATGAGCACATCAAAAGGCTAAGGATGAGCAGAAACCAGACTCTAGTGGGTTCTGTCTGGTCTCTATAGGCAAAGGCACTGACCTATGTTATAGGAGGGTGGTGTTTACAATGGTTCTCAGATGTTAACTGTGGTAGTTAGAATAATGGTCCTCCAAAGATTCACGTCTTAGTCCTTGAAGCCTATGAATATATGACTTTAAAAGGCAAAATGAAATTCACAGATATGAGTAGAGATCTTGAAATAAGGAGATTATCCTGGATTGTCTGGGTGGGGCTTCTATCATTTGGATGGGTATATCACTCCAGAACTCAGATGATTAAACCTAACTCCAAGGTGATGATGACATTAAGATGTCCCTGGGGAGCTGCTCAGACTCTGAGGGATACACCCTCATAGATGGGATTTGTGCCCTCCTGAAGGACTGGAGGGAGAGTCATTCCCATTTTTTTCCCTCTTCTGCCTCCTCTGCCATGTGAACACAACACAAAGTGGAATCTGAGGTCAACTTGGAATCTGAGGTTGGTCCTCACCAGACAAAATCTGCTGGCATCTTGACCTTGAATCTTGCAGACCAGAAAAAATAATTTCTATTTTTTGTAAATCACTCAAAGATAGTTTGTTATAGCAGCAGGAATGGACTCAGACCAGGCTGGATGTAGTCACAAGATTCCTTATAAGAGGGAGGCAGGAAGGTTAAAGTCAAAGAGAAAAGACAACAGAAGCAGCACTTTGATGGTGGAAGAAAGAGCCATGCCAAGGGATGCAGATGGCCTCTAGAAATTGAAAAAGAAAAGGAAACTATCCTCTAGAGCTCTAGAAGGAAGGCAGCTCTGTGGACACCTTGAAAGTCTGTGTAAGATTTCCGACATCCAGAACTTCAAGATAATAAATTCTTGTTGTTTCTCCTACTTTTTGTGGTAATTTAAATGAATATGAATTCATTAAATAAAAAATTAATACAGACTGGAAGAGAGGGACCTTGATTATTTTTTTTTTTAAGAAGGCAACTTGTATTTATTCTCCTAAGGCCAAGAGTCATTTAAAATTTTTATTTATAGACAATGTCTGGTTCTTTCCTACTGCCTTTATGTAGGCCCTTACCCCTGCATTCCTGACTTAATATAGCAGGTTCAGTGTGTACCCAAAGCCTATCTAACCAACTACAAGCAAGCCTCTGCTGCTGCATTCAGGGAAGGCAACGTGATTCTGGATCTCCTCTTTTAATCTTCTGATGTCTGCCCCACTCGTTTGGGGTGAGATGCACATAGCATGGATGACCTCTAGCTTCTACCACTCCCTTCCTCTGCAGCATCTTTGCCTCTCCTTATACTCCGAACACACACATGAATACAAACATACATACCTGTGAGCACACACACACATACACAGTTTCTCTGTATTAACTCTAATATAAAATCACCTGTAGCATTATTACCCTTTCTCAGATTTATTTCATTATCTAACTTTTAATTCTTGAAATTAAAGAAAGTGTCACTTTCTAAAGAAGACTTCCTTCCCTGGTGCCTCATTATGACTGATAAGGTAAAGTTCCACTATTTTTGTTCCTATTGAATCCTTTACATCATTATTTTAAGACATATCAACAATATATAATGTGTTTTTTCCACTCAACAATTAATTACCTGAGAGTCATGACTTAGTTTTTCTATTTTTAAATTTCAATTAAGAATTTCACATAGTCTTATTATGCTAGGTAGTCAATAAACATTGAACAAATGAACAAATGTGGTCATGATAATGAGGAGGTTGCTGCTATTTGAGACTAGCAATTATTCTAGAGGTTCTTAGTAGCAATAATAGTCACAAACATCCTTAATTTCTCTCCTAAGACTCCTAATAATAAAAAAAAACCCCTTTACAATAGAGCATTCTGGGGGACAATTTAGACCAAAGCCACATTACAGATATTTTGTATCTATATATGAACTACTCTGCCTAAACATGAAAATCTTCACTTTGACAGTATTAGTAGCAAACATTTCCATTTTTCCATGGAAAAGCAGCATGCAACACTCAGAAAGTGCTCACCACTCTCAATCAATAATCAAATATATTACAGCATACAGATGATTAGAAAACATAAAGCAAAGACAAACAGAAAAGACTGGCAAAGATCTGGGAAATAGTTTTGAAAGAAGTTAGTTGTCAGGGAAGCATTAAAAAGTTCATTTAATTTTAATTATCCAGATTTGTTCATTACACTTTATATATGTGTATCAAATTATTAAACTATACTCCATAAGTATAATTCAAATAATAATTATAAAAATTCATTTGTGATAGTCTTAACATGAAAAATAAAAATGATACTTAAAGTTGCATAGCCATACCTCCTCATGTTTCAAAGGAAAGTCATTAGCCACCTCTATGTAGAACTAGGGAGAAAGTAATATGCATAAATTTTCAGTAAAAGACAATCTAACCAAGACTGGAGAACTCGAGTGAAGAACCTGAGATAGACTGACCGATTTCTTGATCATTAGTATACATTAAAAACTTAACAGTTTGGGGCTCAGTGTCAATATTAGCAATGAGATGTAGATATCACCTTTGTGACACTGTTTTAACCTGATTTAGAATTAGAAAAAAAACAGCTCAGTAATACCATGTAATGTCTCCTTAGAGTCTCACACACAAACACTTGACGTTAGAAAAAAGAGAGATCCTTTTTCTTGTTCACACAAATAGACTATGTAAAGTAACATGTTTTTAATCTTTAGGAGGGTAATTGTAGCCTTTCTATTTGGAGGCAAGTAGATAACGTTCCCTTTCCCCAAACGTGTTTTTATTCCATTTCAAATTTGTTGCAGTGCAAAGGAGAATAGGGAAATTCCCTTAATGTCTAGAGTGGGACTGTTTCTATCAACCTGAAAACATGGTGAAGTCTCCCTTCTGAATAAAAATTTACCTTCCATCATTATTCTCCTCCAGCTCCCTTCCACAAAAAGTGAAAGTTCTTAGAGAAAGTTCATTCTGATGAACTGTTTTCTTTTCTCATTCTCCTCATTGAGTCACTTCAATAAGGTTTCCATTTAAAACTCTGCTAAAGACTGGAAGATAAGATTGTGAATAGTTTCCTTTTTAGTCAATCAGTTATTAATCCCCATCCAACAAACACGATCACTCCTTCATTTTAGCTATACTTATCTTTGGCTTCTGGAACATTGCACACTTTCTGTTTTTCCTTCAAATGCACTGCCAAGTCTGTCAAATTCTCCTTTGCTAACTCTTTCTCATCTCAAAATCTTGGAGTATCTCAGGGCTGTCTTTGGTCTTTTTCTTTTCCCCATGTACCCTCACATTTTATAAGATCTCAGCTGGTCTGAGGGCTTTAAATTCTATCTTTTGCTGTAACTGTGACGTTTCCCTGTGTTTCATACTCCCATAGCAAACTCGTGGGCTGTTCTACTTGGATGACATTAATAATAAATGCTTACCTTGAGCTGGAAACTACTCTAAGATTTTCATGGGGATTAACTAATTCTCACAACCACTGGAGGAGGTAAATCCTATTGTTATAATTCTGTTTAATAAAAGATATAAATGATACACAAAAATGTGCAATTGAGGTTTACATATCTCCTGTACTTTGTGACATTATTTTATACCAATTGAGAATTTTAAAAGCCCCCCATAAAATATCTCCTTGGCATATCACAAATCCTTCAAGTCAAAAAGAATACAAGAAGAAAAAAAGAGATCCTGATCCTTTCTTTCCGTGATTCTTTTGTGAGCTGTCTTGAAGTGAGAAGCAGCTGAGATCCTCTTTCTTCTTCACAAAATAGACTATGTAATCAAGGGAGCAGTCAAATTCTAGAGCTCTTATCTGAAACATAGTTCATTTCATAAGGTTCTTACATTTATCATATTCAAAATAGAACTGTTGTACATTCTGCTTTGAACTGGTTCCTTTGCAGTCTTCTTCATTTATGTAAAGATCCTCATTGATTGTTCTTCATCCATCTCTATCTCACAATCAATGTTCAATCCATTAGTCAAGACTAGTCTACTTTCTTTTTTAAAAATTTCCCAACTCCATTGTGTATATATACCACAGTTTCTTTACCCATTTATCTGTTGAAGCGCATCTAGATTGGTTCAACAATCTAGCTATTGTGAACTGAGCTTCTATAAACATTGATGTGGCTGTATTACTGTAGTATGCTGTTTTTAAGTCCTTTGGGTATAAACTGAGGAGTGGGATATATGGGTCAAAAGGTGGGTCCATTCCAAGTTTTCTGAGGATTCTCCACACTGCTTTCCTGAGTGGCTGCACCAATTTGCAACCCCACCAGCAATGTAAAAGTGTGCCTTTCTCCCCTCATCCATGCCAACATCTATTATTGTTTGTGTTCTTGATAATAGCCATTATAATTGGAGTAAAGATGAAATCTTAGAGTTGTTTTGATTTGCATTTCTCTAATTACTAGAGATATTGAACATTTTTTCATATATTTATTAATTGCATGTATGTCCTTCTATAAAGTGTCTGCCAGTTCCTTGGCCCATTTCAGCCGTAAAGAAGAATAATATTATGGCATTTGCAAATATATGGATGGAATTAGATAATATCATGCTAAGTGAAACAAGCCAATCCCAAAACACCAAAGGCTGAATGTTTTCTCTGTTAAGTGGAGAATGATATATAATGGGGGTTGGGGTGTGAGGAGTGAGAGAAGAATGGGGGAACTTTAGATTATTTAGAAGGAAATGAGAGGGAGGCGGGGTATGAAAAATGGTGGAATGAGGCAGACTTCATGATGCTATGTACATGTATGATTACATGAATGGTATGAATCTACATCATGTACAACCATAGAAATGAAATGATGTACCCCATTTGTGTACAATGAATCAAAATGCAGTCTGTAAAAATTTTAAAAATAAAGAAATAATTTTTAAAAAGAAATGAAAAATGTATAAAACAAAATAATTAAAAATAAAAAAGGTATTTTATATGCTGATTAGCTGAGTCCAGCCAAAATTACGAAAGTGCAAAATCACTAGTTTTGGAGAGGTTTGCCATGCAATCACAGATAAGTGTATGCAAAGTAGAGCTCTAAAGATATCTGAGTCTTCTGTATTCAGGTGATAGATTCAATAGTGCCACTGTGGTATCAAAGAGACAAGTGTGTAAATACCCAAGAACAAAATCTTAGGACAAATTTCTTAAACATGTGATACCAAAGGACATCTGGCAAGACTGGAAAAACAGGGAGCAGTATCTTTTCAATACATCCTAATTATTTTTTCAGCATACTATATGCAATAGTTCCAATACACTTCTTTTTCTCCCAGTAAGCCTCCAATAGTATTTATCTGAGGAACCATCCCTTTCCTATCATTCCATTAATCTTGAGTGCTGAAGGTTGTGAGCTTGCCTGACTGTTTGAGTATCACTTTTGTTGGACATTTTGACTGGTAGAAGGATGTTTAAATGTTCCAATCATTCTTAATGGGATATACACAGAGAAGTGCTCTTTTCTCTCTTGTGTTGCACCTGAACATGACAAAGAATAGATCTAGTGTAACTACTTTGTTCCTATGTGGAACCTAAGAATGAATACCCGGAGGAGAGCTGAGCCACAAACTGTAAGAAATGACAGGCTTGACTGACAATACTTAAGCCCCAGTAGCAATTCAGGCCTACAATCAATACTTCACTTGAGCTTTTCAGTTTGATTAGGAGATAAAGTCCCATTTGCTTACACTATTCAAATGGAGTTTTTCTTTCTTTTTCAACCAAAGAATATAAATATTTTAAGAGAAAAAAATATTTTTTAACTTTTTCTTTATATTTTGTATAAAAAATGTAAAAAGAAACATACTTAAAGATAGTTTGATCATTTGTTTTCTTCATCTCTGGTAAATGAAACATACATTTTAATTAGGTTTTTCTCAATATTTTTCACAAACATATTGGGAGTGGCAAAAATGACTGTAAAAACTACCTTCATGTTCTAGGCACTCTGACATGTACTTTGTGCATGGGGATATATCCACATTTTATTTAATCTTTAAAACTGACCATGAAGTTAAATATTTTTATATTAACTTGAAAGATGAACAAAGTGGGATATAGAGCATTATTGTCCAGTTTTCTATTTGCAAATAAAATCTGATAACTGATTTTATGGTATGTAATCTGTTTAATAGAGGGAAGAATGTCAGAATTTAGGAGATATTTTAAATAAAAGTCATACTTTGCCATCAATGAAGACAAATAGAAAACATAATAAAGTTAAAGTATCATAGTAGAAGTTGATCTATAAGACAGGGCTTTGAATTTTTCCACTTGAAAATAAAAATATGTATTCAGAATCAGCCCAGTTAGCTGAGGTCATAGGTGTTCATATAATGAACTTGGGCACTGGTACAAATCTGTCATATTTTATGAAAATGTGGGTGAAATTCACACATTCACATGAAGTTACATTCTAGTCAACAATACACATTACTGAGGCAGGTGAATGTCTGAATGTAAGCTCTTCCCTCTGGAAAATCTTGGATAGTGATTATTTTTTTCCTTCATATCTTTATCAACCAGCCATGATTTACTACAGAACATTCACCAAGCACATCTCTCAGGATATAAGCTTTTCTTCACTGGTAGACCATTTAGAAATAAATGTCTGTGTTCAAAGGCTTAGTATGCCTTTTTCAGAATTTTATAAACATTACACTAAATCTATGATTAAATAAATACCAATATAACAATAGATTCAATTACCAAGTAAAGGATTACTTTTTTGAACCTTTGGATAACTAAAGCATGACATAACTGCTATTTTATAGCAGCCAAAGCAATTTGTTATGCATTCCTTTTTTCTCTAAATCAATGTCATTCTCCTTACCCGCTCCCCAAACAAAAGAATATTTTAAAAAACCTCAGCCTGTCATTTTTTTAATTAGCTATTATTTTCAAAGAACACATTTCAGAAACTTGAAAAGAGACTATGTATAATTGGGAAGGAGGAGGGTCTAAAACAATTATAGCCTTGTGTGATGGAATCATCAGTTACATCCAGGTGACCCAGACCCAAAATCAGAAAGATGTGAATCACTCTAAATCTTTTCCCCAGTTGCATCTCAAGTATTGTTAGAACAAAGAGATTGCATTTCATTTTATTTTCCTATCCCTTATTTTAATAAATGATGGCTCATTTTCTGGTTTCAAATTTATATTTCCTTTTTAAGAATTTCCTTTTGGGAAACAACTTTTGCAGACTCCAGATTTGGAAATGGACAGTTCTGTCATCACAGGAAAGCATTACCTCTCTGGGTGTGCATGCACACTTGTGAGACTGGATTGGTTGTGATAGACAAGTGGCAGCTTGTGCCCCTCAGGAACCTTTCAGTCAGAGCCATGATTCTACTGTTACTGGGCTCAGGGTAACAATTTCAGAAAAAAATGGAATTCATATGTACAAAATACAGTCTTGTGTATTACTTTTCCTAGAGCATGGTGTAATCTTCAGTTTGTCCAATCTATTGCCTTGTATTTCTATATTTGACTATTCAGAGAAACCAAGTCACAAACTTGTTATCCATATAGGAAGACTGTTTTGGCCATGTAGAGCCAGTCCAAATGCAACTTATAGTCAGAAGAATAGTTTTTAATATACACACATCATGTGCAAGTATTTATACCCCAAGAGATTTAAGACTCTTCTCCTCAGTCCTATCTTAAAAGATAACTGAAAAATAGAATATAACAGAACATGGATCCTTAAACTCATCTAATAGAATGGCTTCTTCATGCTGAATCCTTCCAATTATAGATGCAAGCAGTGAAGTTCATGTTTAAGGTAAACCAACGACATTCAGAAAGGGATGAAGACAACGTGAGGCAAAAACAATATTCTTTTTGCTTCCCAATTGGCAAGAGGTAAAATAAATAAAGCCAAAACAATCTAATAATAGAGAAGGAAAAGGGAGAAGCCAAGCCACTCAGGAAGAATTGCCATATGGCTCAGGTTAGAACAAATGTGGGTGTCACTGGCAGACTTAGTTGTGCAGGAAGGGCACTGTTAGCCACCCTGGCCACAATGTTCACGTTCCTCTCCAAACTCCTCTTTTGAGTTTATTCTTTCTAAAAGTACTTGTTATTGTCCTGGAACAGACTTACTGACTGTCAGCAGTTACTTATGCATAACAATTGAAATTGGCATCACATATTTTAGATTGTGTACTACATTTTTAACAGTTGTATTTTGAACAACCCAAACTCCTCAAGTAACACAAATATTCTAGGAACTCAAAATCTGATGTACTTTGACAAAACACCCCAATTTAAGCAAATCTGAACAGCACTGATACATCTACCGGAAGTTAAATTTAAAATTGACTTTTAAAATGAATTGATTACATATTTTTGGAAAAAGTTTGGATTAAAAGTCCAATCCTTGGCAATTCAGAAACAGAGATACAGTTTATATGATGCAGTGTCTTATGACTTTACATATATCTATACACGTATATCTAAAGCATCCCCCTTCAAAGAAAATGAAATCAGTCATTCAAGAAGATGACTAACTTAATAAAATCTCAAAATGTGGATTGAAAGCCCTTCTTGCTTTTCATTTTAAAATAATTTTATCTTTTCTTTAAAAGACTTGTTAATGAACAGTGCTATAGGATATATATACATGTGCATACATATACTTCTACATATATACTTATAAGCAGAAAGTAAAACATGACTTTTGCTGTTTATAGGGTTGACTAAAATTTAAAATACAAAATGCATTAAGAAAACACTGATTTCTTTATCTTTGGGAAAACTTTCAAACAAAATAATCTCTGTAGCTGATTTGAGAAAGGTAAGACTAGACAACTATATCTTAAGATTCATTCATCTCTAATAAAGTTTTCTGACACATTTTCCCTACAGCTAGTGTTGCCCAGGAAGAATGAATATGCATTTTATAATATAATGAGTGAAAATTAATTGATTATAGAATAATAATGACAAGGAGAATGACCTTAATAGTTGCAGGAAGCCATCTATGACTAGCAAATAAAATCAGGCTTGGTGGAACCATCAGACATGGAAATCTGGCTTTCAGAAACTGGCAGTCATGAGAGAGAGTTTCAGATGGCCTGAAGTATGTGGTTTCCATGTAGAGAGACTCACCACCAGAATTTGTGGGTCCTAGATATGTCACATGACCTGCTAGAGCAAAATGACTTCCTTAACTCCACCCCATCCTGTTTCTCATGGAAGCTCCTACCGGTCCCCCTTTGATCTGTACCACTATGATTAACCAAGCACAGTCTTCATTTCTTGTTAGAGCCTGGTCTTAGCATGGCCCAATAGGTCACGCCCCCTAATTCAAAAGAGCTCATTGTCTCTGTGTTTTTTTCTATTAAATAAGTTGTTTATCGATTAATTTACAGTCAGCCCATCCCTCCAACAGAAAACCTTTCCCTTGTCCATGCTGGACAAGATATAGTAATTAATATTCATTGACTTTTATTACTTGCCAGGCACATTTCTAAACATTTTTCTTGAACAATAAAACATTTAGTCCTTCCACAGATCCTGCATGATGAGAGTAATTATTATAATGATTTAGATATGAAGAAATTGAGGACCAGAGAAGATGAATAACTTTGCAAAGTTGATATCTACTAAGATATCAACTGAGAACCTGGAACTCAAGGCCCATTTTCATAAACATTAACAATTCTACCTTTTCCATATAATAAATTTGCTGGTTAAACAAGTAAATATGGGTGTGCTTTCCAGGACTAGTACTGCTTAAGTTTATAGCAAAATAAAAATGCTTGGCATTTATTATTGTATATTCAGTTTTTTTAGTCAATCAAATTATGACTCAGTCTTAGAAAATGAACAGAAACATTAAAAGAAGGCAAATGTACAGCTCCAGGCACTACTTTTCAATTTTCTTTATGAAAGCATGTAGATAAGAGTGTCATATCCTCATGAAGTACGTACTCTTGGGATTTTTTAAAAAACCTTCCCATCTTTTGGGGGAAGAATGTAAACCAAGAAAAACAAGCCAAGTCTAGTAAGCAAAATATGTTTTCCTTATTGGGCTGCACACAGAAGCAGATTTTCACCCCCAAAATTGAGACCCTTTCGAAAATGTTCCAAAAAGCCATTGAACTTCTGCCAGTAAATATCCCTTAACACTCTGGAATAAACAAGAGCATCTGGCACTACTCCGTGTGAGCTGTCACCTTTACTCTGCCTGTTCATAGACTTTCTGGAAGAGAAAGTAATGCTTCCATCTGGTCACAGCAGCAAAGAAAGCAGAGAGCACCCAAGTGCTTCCCCTGGAAATCTGTGCCTGAATCCTGGAAGGCTTCCTAACCTGAGGGGGAAAACAGTTTTTGATTCTTCTCATAATGAATAGTCCTGAGTACAACACCTGGTGGAGGAGAACTGGAGTAATTACAGAGGATTACTAACAATTTGCTCATTTTTGTTTAGGTTCAAAATATGCAAGTTCGCAAAGGTTTAACCATTTGTGCTTTTCTTAGTAATAGTAAACAAAAGACATGTTCTCTGGACTTCAGGTAAACAGGTTGTGTTGACTTTATTTAGGCCATGGATGATCTAGGATTTCTTTTCTACAATGAAATGTGGACAACAAATAATTAAATATATAAGACCAGAGGAAAAAGATTGGTTTATACTAGAGGATGCAGTGAACTTAACCTTAAGACTGTACTCTGCATTTAGGGGTAAAGTTAAGATCTGAGGTCATGGAAGTGCCTCTGGGGACAGCATATGGAAAGGCATATTCATCTGAAGGAACAGAATTTGCAGCTAGGTACCTGCTGACACACAAGCCAAATCATGTTTCTTACAAGAATAGTCATGTGTAAGGAGCCTTCTTTTTTCCCCCATTCTCTCTTTATAAGTTCAAAAAATCTTAATCTTAGGTCTTTGTGCTTCTAGAAGTTGATTGCAAAGTTTCAATGTGTGTGTGTTTTCATGTTTCTGAGGGAAGGGTCTAAGGCAATCAGTATGAGATATCAAAGGGTTTTTAAAATATTGCTTTAGATTCCTTCAAATCACTTGTCTTTTTGACCTGAAAGAGAGAATTTTTTCCCCCACAACACTAGAAATAAATCTCTGTGCCTTCTAATGAAGGCCTGATGAAGAAAAAGATGATGACAATGACATAAAAAGGGTGCAATGCTACCATCGTGACCTTAACAAGCTCATCAAATGTATTTGCTCAAGCTAATTTCAAAGATGGAAGAAAGTAATGAATTTGAACTCCATTTTTATGATAAATTCAATTTCACAAAGGTAATAGATCTAATGGCGACAACTCAGATGCCCTAAAAAGACTTTTTTTTTTTTTTAATCATAGTCTCAATGTGTCCATCATATTCTTTCCACAAAAGCTTTGAAAAATAGAAAGGAAGCTATTGTCTTTCTATGTAATATTCAAGAGCATTCTTGATAGTGCTTTTAAAAATTGGGAATGGAATGTATCAGACAAGAGTTAGGGGAACTGCTTTATTTGAGGACACACATTGTAACTAATAGATATGTAATTTTGAGTTGTCATCTAACATTGAAAACGATTTTTTTAAAGTTTTTTTTCTAATTGTCTCGTTTTATGACTTAATAATGTTATCTTAATTATTATATTTCACAGTTTTTAAGCCTACTGCCATTCATTCATGCAATTAATACTTTTATTCACTTTTATAAAATGGGCAGGAAGGGCTAGGGATCAAACCCAGGCCTTCACGCATACTAGATAAGCAGTCTACCACTGAGCTAAACCTCTAATCCAACAAATACTTCTATTAGGAAGAGAGAGAGAATGTTAAAAGGAATTTTGCAAGAGCACCAAGTTAAGAAGTATTAAAAAAAACTAGAAACTAAGTTCCTTTTCTTGCTTCAGAGATCATTGCTTGACATCTTCGATCTTTTTTTAAAAACTGACTCCTTAATTTAGATATTTTATAATAAATAATAATTATACATAAACTGCTTTTTTGTACATATACACTCATTTATTTGTTCAACATTTTTTATTATGGGGTCATTTTCCTTACTTATTAAATATATTTTTTATTAAGTGAAATTCTAGCTTTCATAAATAATCAATTTTTGTTTCTCTGAAATATATTTCATTTTTGCTCTTTTTGAAATCTCTTCTAAAATTCTTAATTTTCTCATAGTTTTACACAAGCCAGATCATTCTAGAAAACTCACTTCTGTACTACCCCCGTCCTCCAGGGCTAGCCTCTGCTCTGTCTTCCAGCACCATAACTTTGATAGTTTTCGAAATTTGTAAAAATGTTTATACAACATGTACACCTTTGTCTTTGATTTCATTCAATAAACTTGCATCCGTGGAGTTAATCTATGTATTTCAGTGTAATAGTTTATTCTGATTCTTTTTCATGGAGGAATTTGTAATATATATGTATTATAATTTTTTTTATCTATTCTGCTATTGAGATTATTTTGGTAGTTTTCAGTTTTGGATTATTACAAGTAAATCTACTACGTATATTCTTGAATATCCTGTTTGGTTAACATATGCACTTTCTTATGCTGGATATATGCCCAAGGGTAGTAATGCTGAGTCATAGGTTATGTCTCAGTAGCATTTTAATAGACTCTATGTTTTTCCAATGTATTCTACAAATTTACAACTTAACAGAAAGTGTAATTGATCCACAGCCTCATTAAAGCTTGGTATGATTAGCCTTTTTAATGTAAGTCATCCTACTGGGTGTGTAGTGTATTTCATTGTGGATTAATTCACATATCCCTGATGACTATTTTTCATGTACTTAATTGTGCATCAGATCATATTCTTCTCTGTTCAGGTGCTTTATTAATTTAAAAATTGGGTTGTTAACATTTTATTATTGCTTAAGAAATCTTTATATATTATGAGTGTGTCTTTTAACATATATTGCAAATAGTTCAACCCAAAGTGTGAGTTGATTATTACTCCTCATAACAGCATCTTTGTGTTAACTTGATACTTGCCTTGTAATTTAACAATTCTCTCTTTAGTAGTTTCTAATAATCTGTATAAATTATCAACTATATGTATTCTTGGTACAATTATATTCTTTCTTAATTCTGTATTTTTCTTTCTCAAGTACATATGTTATTTTAGGTTTCTTGCTGTGAGGTCATTTTCATCAGTGTGTCTTTTATTTCTTAAATTTTTCATACATTTTTCATCTTATTTCAATATATCAAGTCCTTGTTCATCATAGCCTGTGTGTGATTTTCAATCAAGAAATCCATTGGTTTCTTGTATGTTTGATGATCTTCTATTATCAATTCATATTTGAATATTTACTTCCTATTAAATATGAACTTAAGAGCTTAATTTGCAGATGCTTTCTTTTAGAGAGAATTTGTGTTTGTTTCATCTGCATATGAGAGCTTCCCTAATCAGAGACCACTCTCAGCTCATGTTCAATTTCCTAGCTTTATAGGGTCAAGGTAAGTTCCACAGTCTTCCACTGATATTCATATCTGACTCCATGCAACTGTGCATTTGAGATGTGCCTTAGAGTCACTACTATCTGCTCAATTTTTTGTTGTTGCTACTGAAGTGAGAGATCTTTACTTTTATGAGCCTAGCAATGCCTTGAAGGATCTATTTATATCTAAGATTGATTTGATTTGTAGCAGGAGGTGTCTTAGAATATGTATCATACCCTTGTATTGAAATGACAAATCTAGAGCTCCCTGTGAATATCATCCAAGTTCTGAATGAAATTTCTAATTTCATATACCTAGAACTCCATGAGTGAAGTCAAACTTAGGAATCTGGCCAGTTTCTGTTTATCTAAACTTTGCCTGGGGAATCCAAAAGCAAATACTAAGACACAAGGAATATATTTACCCAACTACCTTGACTTTGAAAAAAAATCTTGAAAACAGAGATCAAAACTTGTGCTAAAAGGAAAAAAGTTGCATCTTCATAATTTTGAATTAATCAAATAAGAGCATTCATAGTCAATGGAATGAACTGTACTCAACCAAACTTTTTTCAATTATTCTTTTTACAAAATTAAATGGTCATTTGATCTATAGTTTCGTAGAAATTAAAAAAAAATGAGATTTAGCTTCTTACCAGTGATAATGACTTCCGATGCAATCTGACTATATGGGAATCATCAGTTTTCAGGGCAGATGTTTAGATTCAGAAATGGAGTTAACTTATATAGAATGGAGGAAAGCCTGGCAGGATTTCAAGAACTAAAATCAAATTATTGTCTTTCACAAAATGAAGTAACAATTTGCCAAAGGGGGTGTATATGTTGCAAAAAACACTTTCACCAGAAGAAGGGCCTGGCAGAAGGATAATAGACTTAACTAATAGGTACTATTTTTATGTAACACTCTTTTTTAAAGGCATATTTGGTATTTGCTACATAATCAATGCTGACTTGTTGCAGCATGTTTGTTTCTGTATTAAGCATTGAAAAGAAAGTCAATATACAAAGTTAAAAAAATCACATTTATTTTTAGAGAAGAATCCTAACTAAAATTTGCAAAATGGGTTTTTCTCTTGAACTTTGAGAAAATCAATATGTTTACCTGGGAATCTTCATTGACTACTGGGTTCATTGTAGGACTACATGATGAAACTAAACCCTGCCAAAACTTAGATTAAAAGTTTTAACTTTTTATTTTGAACTAATTTTTAACTTACAGAAAATATGCAAGAGTGTTACTGAGAAAGCTCATATAATCTTGATTTAGAGTCATAAGTTTTGAACATTTTGTCACATTTATTTTATTCTATGTGTGTAACACATTTATTTGTATATGCATACATAACTGTATAAATATCTTTACATGCTTAGAATATATACATGTATTTTTTTCACACATCTATTTTTCTAACCATATTAGGGACTTTTTGGGGTGTGTATATCATGACACTTTACCCTTTAACACTTTAGTGTATATTTCTTATGGAAAAAATAATTTTGTCACATGACCACAATATACTTGCCAAATTCAGAAAATCTTACAGTAATAGACTTTTATCTAAACTACCAACATATTCCAATTTATCTCCCCATCGTCATAAATCATTTGTAGTGTACAGAGAACCATTGGGTCATGTTGCATTTCTCTTTACTTTCCTTCAATATGTTCTGGATTCTTTGTCTTTTAGGGTAGGCATTTTGAATACTACCAGCAGTAATTTGATAGAATATCTCTCAGTATAGGATTGTGAGGTATTTCACGATTAGATTATTAGATTACTCATTCTCAGTCACAATAGAACATGGTGCATAGGGTGCTCTCCTCTGGGTTTCTTTTCCCAAAAACTCCCAGTGTATGCTCCTCACTGGTGATGTCATTATTTTGTTTTATTATTTGTTAAAGGATAACTTGCATATATTAATGCTAACACCTGTGTTAGACTGCTGCTTGATTATGACAAACATGTATATACACATGTAATCACATCAGAATAAAAGTATAAAATTTCTATAGTATCAGAAAGTATCTTTATAGTCCTTCCCTGTCAACTTTTCCTCCCTCTTGTGGCAACTAATGAGCTGCTTTCTGTCAGCATAAATCAGTGATGCCTTGTGGGAAGTCATTCTTATTTAGCAGAATCAGACTAGGTTGAGCCATGTGTCGCAGAGGCCTTGCTTCTAGGAACCACTGGGAAGTATGTGGCGCTGCGTGCAAGTGGTTCCCGGTCTCCTTCTGGAATTTTCCCCTTAAGAGGATGGCTTCCCTAACTTCACCCTATCCTGTCCATCACAGAAGAAGCTCCTCTTGGTCCTTGCCCCCTTTACCTGTGTGTCTATAAATTAAACAGAGTTGGGCTACTCCTGGTTGAATGTTGTAAATAGGCCAGAGTGGATATGGCCAGACCCGTCACACCTGGTCTCTCATAAAAAGAGTATTGGTTTCTCGTGTGTTTATTGAGTAGATATATTTTTGGGGTAATAGATAGAACAACAGCCAACATCCGCGTCTGGCAGTTAACACTTTCCTCCTCCATATGGGACATGGCGAAGAGGACCCCAACAATACCTTTCTTAGAGTTTTTCAAACATGCAATCATACAACATTTCAGGTATTATGTTTGGTTTCCTTTATATAAAATGATGACATTGAGATTCATCCATATCATATTATGTAATTTATTCACTTTAAACACTGAATAATGTTGCTACATGAAATAAACAATTTGTTCATTTAAGAGACATTTGTCTTGGTTCCAGAGTTGGATATTATAGATAAAACTGCTTTAAATAGCACACACTTATCTTTGTGTGGATGAGTGTTTCCTTTTATTTTGGTATTTATCTAGGCATAAAATGCCTACTTGAAGATCTTATAGATGTTTTATCCTGAAAATATTCCTTGGAAATTCCTTTGTTGACTTATTCATTAGTACCACATTGTTTTAATTATAGAAATTGTATGGCATATTTTAACACTTGGTGTATGTGATTCCTAACAGAGTTCTTTCTTGGCTGTTTTTCAGTCTATTCCCATATTTATCTTTGCATGTGAATTTTAATATCAACTTACCTAGCATCATTGATGCTTTTATTGAGATTGTGTTATGGTTTGGATGTGAAGTGTCCCCTAAAAGCCCATATGTGAGACAATGCTAGAAGGTTCAGAGGAGAAATGATTGCGTATGAGAGCTTTATCCTGATTGGATTAACTAAGTGGCAACTGTAGGCTGGTAGGGTGTGGCTGGAGAAGGTGGGTCATTGGGGTATATTTTTCTAACTGGCAAATGGAGTGTCTCTCTGTTTTCTGATCATAATGTGAGACACTTTTCACTCCACCACAATTCCACCATGATGTTCAGCCTCACCTGGAGTCCTGAGGAATGGAGATGTCTGGCTGTCTATGAACTGAAACTCCAAAGCCATGAGCTCCCAAATAAACTTTTACTACTCTAATTGTACTTGTCAGTTCTTTCAATCACAGTGAAAAATCTGACTAAAATGAATTGCATTGTATCTATAAATTAACTTAGGAAGAACTGATGTCTTGATGATATTAAGATGTTCAAACCAAGAACCAGAATTGGTTTTGCACTTCTTCAGATCTACTTTTGTAGCATTGAGGAGCATTTTGCAGCATTTTCTGTGTAGACTTTAAACATTTCCTGTTAAGTGTATTTCTATTTAATTTTTTTTTTTGGCTGTTTTGAATAGGTTTTTGTTCTCTTTATTTGTTCTAATGGATTATTATTTAAGTATATGTAGGCTATTAATTTTTGCATGTTAATTTTAACTCCTGCTTTTGCTAAGTACTTTACTATTTTAAACACTTTTATCGTGATTTATTAATAGTGATATTTTTCCAGGCAAGATATCATGTCATATGAAATGGAGTTTTATTTCTTTACTTTTAATTATTACATCTCTTATCTTTTCCATTTTAAAAATTCCATTGACTAGTATCTCTATTAAAAGGTTGATGATAATAGAGTTGACATTTTGACTTTTTTCCTGGTCAGTAAAAATATGTGTAGTGTTTCTTATTACATATGATGAATTTTGCATTTTATCATGCTGAAGAGAGATTACCCATGCTGATTTTCTTAAATGTTTTTAATAAAAACAAGCATTGAATTTGGGCATAGGCCTTTTAAGTATCTGAAGATTATCCTGCACATGTTCTCCTGAAGGTGAATTTATATTAATAGATTCTTACAATATTGACTCATTCTTACCTGAGTGGTATAAACTTCACTTAGCCATGGTTCATTGTTTCTTTCTGTGGTTTTGTTGTTTAATCACTGACATTTTCTTTAGAATGTTTATACCAATATTAATAAACCAGTTTGTAACATTTTGTTCTTTATTGAGATTAACTATCACTGTTATATTTGCTTGAAAAAGGAATTATGAAATTTTCCTTCAAAAATATTGTGTATGCACTGTGGAATGACTGAATTGAGCCAATTAATATATCCATTATAAACTTACCATTTTTGTGCCGGGGTGGGTGTGAAAACACTTAGAATCTACTTTCCTGTGATTTTCAAGAATATGTTATTCCTATCTAACTGACATTTGGTGTCCTTTGCCAAACATTTCCCCAACCCTTCTAGCTACCATTCCACTCTCTACTTCTGAGTTGAAATTTTTTAGATTTCATGTGTAAGTGAGACCATGTCATAGTTTTCTTTTCGTGCTTGGGTTGTTTCATTTTTAAAATTGTCCTCTAGGTTCATGTATGCGATTGCAAATGACAAGATTTCTTCTTCTTTTTTTTTTTTAAGGCTGAATAATAGTCCATTGTGTGTGTACCACTTTTCTTATTCAACACCTGGCCAACAGATATATGAAACAATGTTCGATAGCCTTCATTTTAATACCCTGAACTTTTTCTGTAGCTGGGGCTATTTATCAAGGCTTTCCTGAATTCTGAGAGTTAACACTTAGAGCTGGACATTCCCTCTCTGGGTGATTTTGTCATGCTTTTCTCCTGCATGAAGTAGCCAGGTCTTATCTTCCCTGAACCCTTAGTTGTATAATGGAAGACAAAACTTTCAACTTTAGTTGGTTTGAAATATTGGGTTTATTCTCAATTTACAAGTAATTTGAAAATTTCTGGTTTCCAGTAATGATGATGGGTCGGTTGGTTTTATTTGAATTTTTCATTGATCTATCATTGTTTAATTTTGTCAAATGCAAAGCCAAATTCAGAAAGACATCATTATCCCTCAGTTATTTATAAAAGCTCTTTAATTAATTAATTCAAGGAGATATATGTGACATTTTTGCATTTCAGTTTGATTGCTACATCCATAAATTTTAATGTAAATTACCTATACCAGTATTCTTTCATCATTGTATTTAAGATGCTTTCAAAAAATCAATTGTGTTCTATTTAAATTTCTAATAAAAAAAATCCTAAATATTTATTCTGATACCTATATATAAGCTCTCAATAATTATTATTTAGCTTGGGATGTTGCCTTCAGCAATGAAATTATAATATCTAAGTTATCTCCTCTTTGAAGAAATCACAGTTTTTAAGACAATTTATTAATATTCAGTTGAGTTTCTAATCTCATTTTACCTATAATAGTGATGATTGAAAACTGCCAGAGATGATTGAAATCTCCTCAAGACATGGGATATGGTTTCCTACTCCCTTGAATCTGAGCTGAGATGAGTTATCATTCCAATCAGACATAAGTAAAGTGATGTGATGTTGAGGAAAACTCCAAGAGGTCTTGCAGTGTCACTTTGTCCCTATAGGATGCTGCAATCCTTGTGCAGAGTCCTTTCAGTTCTTTCTACCATCCTCATGGATGCCCTGTAAATTCACATGCAAACATTCAGGACACACCATTCCTCAGATGAACTGTCTCCTGGCTGCAACTGGGTAAATGATCCAACAAAGTTCTGCATAAGAACTGCCCATATAAGGTTAGCCTGAAGTGAACCATGTAGAAATCAATGGTTTTTAGACACTAATTTGGGGGTAATATTTTATATAGCAATAGAAAGTTAATCATAGATATATTTTTGACAAGAAAATAACCATTATTTTGGTTTTCATTTAAAGGGATGTTCTAGTAATTCTGTAAAAGAATCTGAAAAAGATCAGTGGGAAATTTCTGTGTGTACAAAAATTCTATATGTAAAGAATGTTGGGATTGGAGATAGTTTTTGCATTGTTATAACATTTCAAAAATGCCTATGAAAACTCTCCACAAAGTAAGTTAAAAAGAATGAATTTAAAACCAGAATAGATTTAAGTTTTTTTCAGATTAAAAATACACTTTCGTAAATGTATGCACACTTTTTATACTCTAAAACTTGGGATAGATGTTTAACTTGGGTATTGCATCTTGGTATACTTTTGTGAATTGGAAATAGGTTTGATAAACACCTCTAGGAACTGAATGGCATCATAATATGAAAAATTTATGCTCTTCCAAATGACATGGTAAATAGTAAAGATAGAAAGGTTACCATTATCCTACAAGAAGAATTTATATGGATTCATAGTGTTGATGGAGAGATAGTTGAAGGACTATTAGTAGCCCACTTACCCAGGTTATATGCTTTAATTTCCTAAATCTCACAAAATGACAAATTGATGGTACTGAAGTCAGACTTACATATTATAGTACCAAGTAATCATGGATAACTGTATGTATTTTCTCTATTCAAATAAAAGAATAAAGGAAAGAATAGGAGTGATAGAGCAGATGTGCTCATTTCTACTTCTTACTGTAAAGTTCAGAGGGGAATCACTCAATGGCTTCTTGTCTCCATTCCTGAAACCTCCTGAGATTCAGTCAGCCAATGCTGTTTTCTCATCAAGGAAGGCCAGAAACGTGACAAAAAGAAGGTCACCTCCACTTTTATTTTGGATATAAATGAAGTTCACTGGGTTTAAAAACATGCTGCAATGCAAAGTGGGGTGTTGTTAGTGACAGTCGTCCAATGTGAGGAAGACCACCTCTGACGAAGAGTAGGTAGTGTTCAAGGACAATTTCTACAGAGGGACAGAGGTGATACCTTTCTTTTCTAATTGAACAAGACAGATAATTGATCATCAGAGTTGTTAGAGATGCTGCTGCAATGGAGATGCAGATCTGTATAAGGAAGGTGAGTTTAAGTTCAATGGTAGCGTTTAAACAGACAGTAGATTATATCCACAGTGATTTTTACATACATAAATGCAACCTATGTGGCATTTTTCATGTTTTTTGATCTCATGATAACCAATATTTTGGTAATTCTCCTTGAAGTTATGATCATTCAGGCCACACGCAATGCAGTATTATATGCAAAGCAAACGTCCTAGCTACAGACCATATAATTTGTTTATGTGCACAGGTTCTCTTTTAAATTGACTCTCTGCAGTCTATCTTACTTCCTTCCCACATCAATTAAAGGAGACTGTATTAGTCAGTTTTTCATCACTATAACAAAATATTGGAAACAGGCTGCTTATGAAGGAAAGGAGGTTTATTTAGTTGATAGTTTGGGGGTTTAAAGTTCAGAAGGCATAAGCATAGTCTCATAAGATTGCCCCTTGACTGCACCACCTCATGGTGCATGGTGGATGGCAGTGGTGTGAGTGCATTTCTGGAGGAAGCAAGTGATTACTTCTCAAATTAGACACCACTGGGTGTAGCTGGACTCAAGTTTCTGGAGTACCCCTCTTGTGAGAACTGCCTTCCAAGGTCATGCCCCAAGGACCCAAGGACCTCCTAGACCACACCACCTAATGGTTCTACCACCTCCAATTATACCACCTGGGGATTAAACCTTCAGCCTGTGAACCTCTGGGGGACACACAGCTTTAAAACTGTAGCAGAGATCATGCATACCACATGGTTTTGCCTCTTATTCCTTGACTCTGCTTGCCCGACTTCCAAGATGCTTCATATTCCATCTTAGTAAATATGAAATATTACTGCTGAACTACACGAACTTATTTGAAATATTTGTCTTACATTTCTTAGACATGTTTTCTTCATCACTTTTAGATGAGGCAATTGAGTTCACTGTTCTATCCCTCATAGATAAGGGCAGAATTCGCATTGCATGAACAGTGATCAACATAAATGTTGCCCTTACACAGTCATAACTTTGTTATTTCTCCTAACTATCTTTTCTGGAAAAGATCATGAGAAAAACTTGTTTTTAAAGGAAGATAAAGTAACCAATTTATAGATAAGGTTGTTATATACCAAATTAAGGGAGATATTCCATTGACAGAGTCTTCATGGTGTCTGGAGGTGGAGAAGAAACACAGGCAAAACATTTGTGAAGGTTTTGGGGTCTAATTAACATAGTTCATAACTGCCAAGTTCTTTTTGGTACTGACCAAAATTCATGACATAATAATAAAGGATTGTGGACATAGCAAGGCCTGGGCTTCAGGCAAACCTTAAAAAAAGTACAGTCCTGTGTTGATCTGGTTGAACTAACTGTTGTCCTGAGTTCTTTCAGCAGGACTGTCTGTATAGTTTAATGCTCAGAAAATATGAATTTTCAAAAAGGTCTTGAAACCAGCAATACAGTTATATGCAATGTTATCTTCCTGGATAAGACAATCTTCCAGGAAGTTGGAAAAGTTATCTGAATGAGTACAGGTGATTTATTTTCTCACTTAGAGGTCAAGGAGCAAAACTTAGAGAGACAAGTAAAAACTAATTGAAAACCTGTGTAAGAGTTATTAAATAAAGTTTATTTCCTCTGAAATTTTTGGACAAGTGTTTTAGTCAGCTTTTTTCCTGCTCTGACTAAAAGAGTTGACCAAAACAATTTTAGAGGAGAATAAGATTATTTGGTGGCTCAAGGTTTCAGAAGTCTCAGAGCATAGAAGGTCAGCTGTGTTCCTCAGGGTTTGAGATGAGGCAGAACATCATGGAGGAACTGTGTGACAGAGGGAAGCAGCTCACATGATCGGGAAGCAGAGAGAGAGGTCTCCACTCACCAGGTACAAAATATATACCCCAGAGGCATGCCCCAATGTCCACCTCCTCCAGCAATGCCGTACCTTTAGTTACCACTCAGCTAATTCTGTCAGGGGATTAATTCACTGATTGGTTTAAGGCTTTCATAACCCAATCATTTCTCCTCTAAACCTTCTTGCATGAGATTAAGTCTTCAGCATATGAACCTCTGGGGGACACACCGCTTTAAAACTGTCTCATACATGAGATTTTAGGGGACATTTCACATTCAAACTGTAAGAGACAGCTTAAGAAAGGACTAAAACTTAACTTAGTCCAAAAAAAAAAAAAAAAAAAAAGAAACACACACACACACACACACACACACAATAATGAGAGTGAAAGCAAAAATGTCACTAAGTCTTAAGTGTTTTCAAAGGTCTATGTCATTTGTTCATGGAGCACTCAAGGGTATATAGCACTATTTGTTACTGACTCTGCAGACAAGGAAAATAAAACAAAATGTTTTCTGAGGAGGAAGCATGTTCCAAGGAAAGACTGAGTTTAATAACCAACATTGTTCTTGGCCCAAATGTCAAAAGCTTTGTGTTCTTCTTCAATGTAATTGAACTAGTACTGAAGCACAGGGAGAGAATTAAGGTAAGACTTTTCAAACAAATACACATTTTAGCTGGAATAAAATTTTTCTTGAAAAAAGAAAACTTATTTGGAAATCAATACTCATTACTATAAATGTAACCAATGATAGTATATAATGCATTTGAACACAGCATCTTAAGAAATTTAATTATTAAAGTTCTCAAAATATGTTACAGTAAAGTCAATCACAATATAGTTATCTAAAATCTTTAAGTTTAAATATAATATTATAGCAAGCTTAGATGATTCTATTTTTACTTCTGGGACCCTTCAAAGGGCATATTTGAGAAAGAAAAGTGTCAACGTTCTGTGAAACTAATGTATTTTTCTTTTTTAAACTGGAGAGTAATTTAACAATGGAAAATAGAGAGAATTTTGGTCTGTCCAAGAAGAAGAAAAGAAGATACCCTATGACTGGTTGAAGGGAGGAAGCTTGAGTGGGAATGATGGATATAAAGCACAGAAATGTCAAGTTGGTTGTAGGGAGACTATGCAATGGACCCCGATGATCTCGGTTTCCTGGTATTCAAAGGCTTATATAATCCCCTCCCTTTGGAGATGAACTCATTTCAGTGACCTATTTCTAATGGACAGAATACAATAAGACAATGAGATAAAATGACTTTTATTTTGAGCCTTCTCTTTTTCTCTCTCTTCTTCTCTACCCCCATATCACAGTCATCTTAGGGAAGCAACCGTCATATTATGAAGAACACTATAGAGAGACCTACATGACAAAGGGCAGACATCTCTGACCAGTCCCTGAAAACCTGCCAACAACATGAATGAGGTTGAAAGCAGACCCTCTCCCATTTGAGTATTGAAATCACTACATTCCTCTTAGCACCTCAAGATAAAATTTGTTTTTTACGTTCATAAGGTTTTGGAATAATTGTTACACACAATAAATAACTAATGTATAGGTATTTGATTAAGTTTTTGCTCTACAGAATTTGGTGTGAATCTTCTTTCCCACTTCCCACAACTACAAAATTCAAGTAAAAGGCCCACTTTCCCTAGTCAATTGATTTGGGGAGTGCAATGAACAACTAACTGCTCCACATGAGTGAGATTTTCAAGTCTCTGATTGCACTGGGGATATACATTTCTAATTGGTTGTAATAAATCCCAAGGAGGAGTTTTAGGGATACAAAGAAGGACAAGATAGGTAACAATGTCATTTTCAAAGTCTCCCGCATTAAGATGTGGTCTTATCTTGCATAAATCTCCATCTGACCTTTCAAGTTCTAAAGTTTAATCAATGCTTTACAGAGGAGCAATTACGTTTACTAAAGAAAATAAGTCACTAGTACAGGAGTGATTTTTTTCTTTTTCTTTCATTAAAAAGTTTGCAAGCAATGGTCCTACAATGTCACAAACCTAAAGGGAAGGATGACCAGCATCCTGCATTTTCAAAACGCAGTAACTGGATTATTTTATTAGATAAATAAATTGAAAGAATGTATTTGAAGAAGAATGCAGAAAGTATTGCTATCATTCTCAAAATAATTTATATACTTAAAAAGATAAAATTATTGATGTTTTGTTTAAAAATCCCATAAACATAGAATCATATAGAAGAAAAATATAAAAGGTTAACTATCTATTTCCCAGGGGAAACTGAAGGGCACTGAAGACTCTCTCCTAGATATATACTGTGCCTAAAACAGTAGGCTGGGCTAAAGAAAGCAATTGCATTCTTGTTAAATGAGTATAGAAGATGTTTGCTCAATTCTTATAGAGAGTTTAATATGAATGTGAACATTATTTGAAGCTCAACACTCATGGAGAAATAATTCAACATTCTTAAGAGAAATTCTGGGTGACTTGCCTGACAAGAGATAAGAGAAATATCCCCCACTTCATTGGGGATTTGGGCATAGAATAGCAAAAGAATCATCAGCCATTTATTGGGAAGGGCTGTGGCCATCATTCCTCCTATCCCTTGGGTAGAGAAAGGAGTTGCTTTTCCCCACCCACCACCTCACCTTCTATAACCTCAACACCAAGCCCCACCTTGAGCCCAGTGAAAAAATTATCATGGATAGAAAACTATCATGGAGAATAGAGTTTCCTGTCAACTCATCAAGAATGAATTTTCTGGTTGAATGCTTGTTAACTCAGTCTATGGAACAGAGTTTGAACTATGTACCATGGAGTTTAGGGTCCCTAAAGGGCAAGCATCACATGGCTATGATATGGAAAGCCTGGAAAAAAAAAAAGAGGATAATTGATACTATTTTGCAAGCAAGAGGGTCGCTATGGAGGAAGGCTAGACATTCAGATCATGTACCAGCCAGTTTTTGCATAATATATGGAAGAGTGCTGACCCAAAGCCATCTGAAAGCATCTCCCTGTGGGGATGTTTGTGTGTCATTATGTTTGCATCTGTTAGTTGAATCTTTTAATTGAGGAAAATAAATTTTCCTCACCTCCCTCTACTCTTCCCCAGGATAATCACCAGGAAAGTAGAAAGTTAACTCTAGAAGGTAGTTGAGCCGGCAGGGCCAGCAACCACAGGAGATCTTGTAGAAGTTGGAGAAGAATGTAAAATGTCATGAGAAGTAGGTGGGTTAAGGAAAGTGTGAAAGATGTCCCCAAATTGAGCTGCCTTTGAACTGGTCTTGGTGGCGATGCCCTTAACTACTGTTGATCCTCCCTGCAGGAAACTCATACCTGTAGAGATTCTGCATAGGGTTAAGTCGGCTTGTGTCACAAAAGATCAGCATCTACCACAATGGCGTTGTAGGAGCTGCTGGTTTGGTGATGTTGGTCTCATGCTTCGGCTACAGGATGATGACAGGGTGCACCAGATCTGCTGGGGTCTAGAACTCCTAGGTCATGATAGACATGGTCTCTGAAATGAAGGATCTGGTGGCCACACCATTCCATCAGGCACAGGAAGTCAAGCAACTTCCCTGCCTATAGACCATGTTCTTTTTAAAGCAGATAGTCAGGTGTCTTTGCATCTGGTTTTCTGAAAAACTTGCAGTAGTCAGTGGAAAAGTGGGGCCTCTCCCACTAGATGATGACGGTTTTGAAAAGTTGATGACAATCAGAGCTCACCATGTAACGTGTCCTGTAGTCCAGGAAGGGGATAGGGCAGATAGGACTCCTAATGGGGAGAAGCAGCTATTTCCCATGGGCCACTAAGAAGTTCAGGACTAGGAATGTTTGGTCTTCTCTTAGGCTGTGTCTCTGTATCCTGTAGGAACCACTGGTACAGGAGGCCCTGTCCTTGCTCAAATCCAGATGCGACTAGTTCAAGCTCTGCAATTAGGTGTATCTCTAACAACATAAGATGCTGATAATTATCTTCAGGGACAGCAGAAATGTGTTTTTATGAGTATAATTAACAGCATCTTATTGAATATTATTAACTGCTTAAATAAACTTTCATAGGAGATATCAGATAATCAATGTGGATTGAATAAAATAATTTAAATAGCCTTGAAAATAGGATATAATAATTGATGGGACCCTTTTCATTTATTCTAGAATGGCTCTGAAGGCTTTATTTTCAAATAATGTTGTATATAGTCATTAGGTAAATTTCTTATCATCTGAGGCCCATTCTAAGGTTAGAAAAACCCTACTTCTAGAATATTGTCTTGCCTGTGGCAAACAAACCTTTCAAGTAAAATGCTTTTTGGAACACTTAAAAGTTCAGAGAGCTGGACATTGAACTTTAGGAACTATTTTGTGTTGCCTGCTCCTGAATATTTACTTAATATGTGTGTATATCAGAATTTATCCGAGAATTATTTGCAATAAAACCTGACAAGTTTATAGCAGAGTGGATAATTCTCATATTTCTTCACCAGGTTCCCATTGTTTATCTGAAAGAACTTAAATTGTGTGTATAACCACCATGATTGGGCAGTTCACAACACCCCCGTGATGATGCCTGGCAAGGAGAGGGCCGCACAGCAGAGAGGCTGGATGGAAAGCTCTTTCAAAATAGAGGCTAAAATAGGTTTCACAGAGGCCAACCAGTGAGTGCTTGTTATTATCAACTAACAGTGACATCGAAGAGTCACATGGGAGGTCTTCAAAGAAGCCTCAAAGGCATTTAAAAAGACAACATTTGGACACAGGCCAGCATTTGGAAAATTGATACTAAATTACCATGGAACCCACCAGGGCAGAGGTCGGATGGGAGTTGTTAACTTCTTTCCATCTCTCACCCAACCTGAAGGAGCAGAAGTAGCCATTAGCTGTGAGACAGAGGAAAACAGAAAGGCTAATAATGCCTCCCTGGGCAGCTAAACTTGGGAAGAAGAGAAACTTTTAATTTTACATAACTTGAAATTTCTGACTTAGCTCACACTGAATATTTTAACACCTAAAAGTTAAACTATTCTAATACTTCAGTAGTGTAGCAGTACTGGCCAAAACAATTTTCATCATTGTGCCCCATCGAGTTCAAATACTTTAAACAAGTGCAGATACACACCAAAAAAACAAAAAACAAAAACACTCTATTATGAATGCTATACTGTCATGAACTTCATTCAGCAAAAAATATCTCAGAAATCTTCCAGTATTAAAATATATAGGACTTAGCCTCTTCTCTACAGCATCTCTGTACTCCATAGTATAGATGCACCATACTCTGCAAACTATATTTTATTTAACCTATCTTTAACTAATAGTTAAGATTTCTCAATGTTTTATTATCAAAACAATGTTGCAATAGTCTTTGTGTATTAATGTGACAACATTAAGTTCAATTGTGGGAAATAAAAGTAGTACGATTTCTTGCAAATTGTGTGTGTGTGTGTGTGTGTGTGTGTGTATGTGTGTGTGTGTGTGTCTTCACATCATCCTGGAATGTTTGTATAGACTTGATATATATAATATCTTTCATTTTCTGTTGAAATCACTCCAATCAGATTTTTTTTCTCAGACTAATTCACCTAAAATGTTCTTGTCATGAAGTCTTCCATATTGTTAAACCTAATAGCCAGTTCCTCTTCTTCCGTACTGGTTAAAAACATTTCAGACAGTCAATCATTCTCCCTTCCTTGAAACAGTTTCTCATCTGACTTCTGAGATCCTACACTTGCCTGGGCTTTTTCATTTCTTCTCGCCTTTTCGTATCACCCCCTCTTTATGTCAGTTGCCTCTCAGTGTTTTAATGTTTCAGGGCTGTTTTAGTCAGTTTTTTCACTGCTCTGACTAAAAGGCCTGACCAGAACAATTTTAGAGGAGAATAAGTTTATTTGGGGGCTCATGGTTTCAGAGGTCTCAATCCATGCACAGGTGACTCCATTCTTTGGGGCTCAAGGTGAGGCAGAACATCATGGCAGAAGAGCATGGCATAGGAAGGTGGCTCACATGATGATCAGGAATAGAGAGATTCCACTTGCCAGATACAAAATATATACCCCAAAGATACATCCCCAATTCCCACCTCCTCCAAACCACACCCTATCCACCTTTAGTTACCACTCAATTAATCCCATCAGGGGATTAATTAATTCACTGATTGGGTTAAGGTTCTCATAACCCTATCTTTCTTGCATTGTCTCACACATAAGCTCTTGGGGGACACCTCACATCCAAACCATAACAAGGATTCACTTACCACTTGGACCTCCTCCTTTTTCTACCTATACTTACTCACCTAGAGATCTCACTCTGTCTCATTGCTTTAAGTACCTTCTATATGCTGATGACTTACACATACGTAACTGCCACATAAACCTTTCCCTTTGAACCCAGACTTGTATGTCATCTCAGTATTCAACTTAAACTCAATCATTTGCATTTTAATAGGTATCACAAATTCAGTATTCCAGAATCAAACTCCTGACTTTTTTTAGGCTTCTGTCACACACCACACACACACACACACACACACACACACAACGATCTTGTGGAAACAAAGTCAGATAATTCCTCTACTCAAAATCCATTGTTGGTTACCCATTTCACGTAAAATTCAGTGTTCCTATTATGCTCCACAAAGCCCTATTTGACCCACTGCTCCTCCATCCCTCTATCTGCGCTCTCTGCCCTCATTTTCCACCACAATCTGTCCACAGTCACCCAGCTTTGTATACTTGTTGATTTATTCAACTTCTGAAATTATCTTTTAATCTTCCCAAACTTATTATGCCCCAAATTGAACATCTGATCCTTACCAACAAAAATAATTTTATGTCTGTCCCTCAAACATAAGCTTGAATGTATTACGTTCTATATGAATGCTAGCTGATATTTGTTATTAGCATTATTATTTTTTCCTATCTTCATGAGAGAAGGATTTTTACCTGTTATGGTGACCACTGCATTTCACTGTCCTGGCTTGTTGACACAAATGTTGTTGAACAGATAAAAAGAGTTTACATTTTACATGTGCAATGTGCAAGGTTAATCTGTGATAAATGAATACACATGGCTGTGGTTTAAGACACCGGTAATATCATTTGTTTTCTTTGTTGAGAATAATTTTAGTAATGATTATAAACTGTATGTTGGTATGTGCCTGAGATAGTCTGATCTGAAAAAAAAATTCATTGTATCTTGACACTCCATGTCATCTGTATTAAATAGGCATTAACAAAAATATAAAAAAAAAAAAAAAAAAACAAAACAAAACATGACAACTTGAACTACAAATTAAAAGAAATTTAGCTCTAATAAATAAAAAGATAGAAAGGAACCTTGCTAAAGATCTTTGTCAATGAAACATGCAGGAAGATCTACAGCTACATTTATGGCAGTTCTTTTATTAAAGTCATTAAATATTTTTATTGTGAGTTCACTCCACCTTGCTTCTCAGCAAGTTCACAGTAGGATGCTATAGTGTCATATGACTACGGCCTGGTTTTCTTTATTATATATTATATTTAGGACTTCCTTTAATGAACTATTTCAATATGGGCCATCTCTACCCCTACTGTGTGTATCAAGAGTTTTCTGGCCTGTCTGGGATTTGATATTACAGAAAAGTAGAGGTCTATCCTACCTCAGAATTTTTAGTGTTGGTCATCCAACTCTGACATTTAGAAAGTTTTCACAGCATAAGAAGGTGGTTGAGGTTGGGTTACTCAAAAACCTTTTTCAACATTTCATATTTCCCAAAAGGAAAGTAATCTTTTTTCTTTTTAAATTCTTAAATAATAATTTATTAAACCATTAGAGTTTGAACTTGCACTTTCCAATATGGTAGCCCAAAACATCATGTGAATACCTACATTTGAGCATTTTAAATTAAACGCAATTAAAAAATCAGTTTTTCTGTTATCTTACCCATACTGCAAGTGCCTAGTGGCCACAGGTGTTCATGGTCACCCTATTGGACAGCATAGATAAACATTTTTACTATCATAGTAAGTTCTATGGGACTGTGCTCATCTATGCCCAATTTTTGAAAAGTATGAGTGTTAAGGTTGAAAAACACAGACTTAGCAACCAGAGTTGGGAGTCCAATTCCATCACTACCAGTTTCATGGCCATGAGCAAGGAACTTAATTTTCCTGCTCATTAATTTCCCTGTCTGTAGTATGGGGACGATAATAATAAACTGCTTCTTGAGGTAGATGTGGGGATTAAATTTTTATGAGATAAAAAGTGCTTAAACTGTGCCTAGCACGTAAGAAGCCCTTGTTTTAAAGATTGAGGTAATATTCACATAACATAAAATTAAACATTTTAATGTGTACAATTCAGTGGCATTTATTCCTTTTGCATTGCCGTGCAAACACCACCTCTATCTAATTTCCAAGTCTTTTCAGCACTCTTAAATAAAACTCCACATCCATTTAGCAGTCACTCCTGTTCCTGCTCTCACCCCAGCTGTCTCTGTGGATTTACCAGTTTTGGATATTTCTTAGAAATTATGCAATATATGACCTTTGTATTTGGCTTCTTTCCCTTAGTAAAATGTTTCTAAGTTTCATCCACATTGTAGCAAGTGTCCTTCATTCCTTTTTACAGCAGAGCAATATTCTAGCACATGTATATATCGTTTCTTGTTTATTCTTTCACCTGTTGATGAACACTTGGGCAGTTTCCAGTTTTTTGCTTTTGTGAAGTGTTACTATGAACACGTGTGTAAAATATATGTTTGAGTACATGTTTTCAACATACCTAGGAGCAGAATTACTGGACTATAATTGTTAATTTTAGGTGTCAATTTGAATGCATTAAGGAATACCTAGAATCTTGTAAAATTATTATTCTTGATGTGTCTATGAGAGTGTTTTTAGAGGAGGCTGACATGTGAGTCTGAGTGGCCTAGGTGGGAAAGACCAATTGGCTGGGGACCCAAAGAAAATGCATATAAATTGGCATCTTCCCACCACACCTCCCACCCTGTCCACCATGAGCTGGAACACATTTACCTCTAGCCTTAGACATCAGAGCTCAGGCTTGCTAGCCTTTGGACCCCAGGGCTTTCCCCAGTGTCCCCAGCCCCAGATACTCAGGTTGTGGGCCTTGAACTAAGAGTTATACTATTGGATTCCCTGATTCTGAGTATTTTGACTTGTACTAAGTCATGTCCCTGTTGTCCCTGGTCTCCGCCCTGTATACAGTCTGTCATGGAACTTCTCCATCACCATATCACACAAGCTGATTTCTTAATGTATGCCCTTCCATAAACCTATATACATGTCCTATTGATTCTGTCTTTCTGGAGAACCATGATCAACCTGTGGATCGTATGGGAGCTCTAGGTAACCTTTTTTGAAAAACTTAAAAATTGTCTTCCAAGAAACAAATTTATGTTATTATTTTCCTACCATAATCATTGTTGTTGTTTTTTTTTTCTTTTGAAGTTCCATTGTTGGAGCAAATCACAGGGGAGATCACTTTGATGGAGTCTAGCCCATTATTATGTAGCCTGGGTGAGTATACACTTTTCTAGTGATGAAAAGAACCTGGGTCATCAGGCCACCTTTACCCACTTACATTCAGGTTTTTCTCTTGCTCCTGAAAATCTCACTTATTTATTGGGGTGATTTGCCAGTTGAGATCCACACAGTATGTCCAAGACCAATGTTTACAGATTCCAATTGCTAAAAATTTTTCAAAACTATCCCACCTTAAATAGAATGGGATTTACTTTTCATGTCCGTAGCAAAGCCATTTCCTCTAGAGCACTGACTTCTTAAGATCAGAGATACCTGGGTTAAATTCCAGCTCTGCATTTTACAAACAGTTTGACCTCGGACAATTTGCTTAGCATCACATTCAGCATCAATTTTCTCATGTATTAAAAGAGCTTATCCTTTAGAATTTTTTTGTTGTTATAAACAATGGAAATTAACTGCTGTAATTTTAAACAGAAAATGATTTTTTTGGAAGCATAATGAATAGCTTAGATAATCAAAAGAAAAATGGGTGATCAAGGTGTATGAATTGTAGAGACTAGTATTAGTGTAGTAGTGCAGTAAGTATTAAATTGTTCTCAGGTTTTGTTATTGACTCACTCTGTTCACGATTCAAAGTTCTTGGAGATGCAGTACAAGTGGTTCAGTCACATACCCATTTTGTAGTTCTGGGAAGACACAGTCCCTTAATTAATTAAAGTCTCTTAGTTAATTGAACTCACTCAGGGAAAGGGAAAGTCTAAATAAATACAAAAGTCCAATTAAATAAACCAAAATTAAATAAAAATCAAGTTATTGCACTTAGAACTGTTGGGATCTTAAGCCCCCCTGCTCTTCTCAACCAGCAACAAGGGAAGGGAGCACTCCCCAACAAGGCCTGACTGGGAAAGTTAGGGCCCACTGACCACCTGCACCCAGCCCTCGGGGCGGAGGACAATCAGATGCTTCAGGAGACCAGTCACAGCAGGAACTCGTTTATTGAGGAAGTCACAAAGCTTTTATGTAGGGTGAAGGTTAGGCGGGAACCAATCAGCTTAAAGGTCAGTAAGGCATGGAGGGTTCACACAGGTGAGAGTCCCATAGGACTATATGGCAAGCACGAGCTGATCACGTTCACGGAACTGTTGTTAACCAATCCCTGACGGTGGTCCAATTTATCGTCATTAACCTTTGAAACCGCCTTTGAGGCCTTGATCTTGTTCACCTGCCAGGGAGTAAGGAGTCAGCCTGAGTTAGTTAACGTGTCATTAGTCATAACAAGAACAAGTAAGAGGGCTGGGGATGTAGCTCAGTTGATAGAGTGCTTGTCTTGCAAGCATATAGGCCCTGGGTTCGATCCCTAGCACTGCAAAAGAGAAAAAAAAAAAAAGTAAAAAAGACTTCTAGTCTTTCATAATAATTGAATGAGATTATACATTTAAAGTATTTAGAAATTCTAGTAGTAAATAAGTACTCATAGGTACTCATGTAGTTTTCAATACTACTGCTGCTATTTATTTTAGCTAGATATCTGTAAGCTGATAGATACCCTGCAGTTGTCTCCTTCAATGACTTCTGTCCTGGAAATATGGGGATAATCTAATTATTATTAGCCTCATTGGTTTCCTGTATAAATTTTCATATTCATTTCCTCTAAGACATGTGCAATTCAGAGTATTCCTCTTCTGCATGCCTGAGTTTAGGAGTCTTTATTGGTTGTCAAGGAAAGAAATTTGGCAGATATAAGGTAAAGACATTCTCCTAAAATACTTTGCCTCTTTTAAGTGTTGCTTTTCCTCTAGTAAATCTAATGATAGTTATCCTAACACTTGCCTTCTTCTCATAAACAAAAATCCATTCTTTCTTATTAGACAAATGATACATTTACTTTGGTTTATTCATTACAGAGTCAACCATCTCTGGGAACCTGAAAACTGGAACTGGCCAAGGTGCATTGGAATCTCATGTGGAGCAGCTGTGTAATGATCAATTACATTACTGCTGGCCACAGGGACACTTGTAATATTGTAAATGGGAAATGTGTTCCAAACTTCCCTATAGAAAGGGATAGAAAGTAGCAATGATGAATTCCAGCAAGTGTAAAAAATCTGAGTGGTGAAGAAACTGGGTGTGCGGTGTGAACTTGGGGAAGCAAAAGAAAGCAAGGGAATACGTGACCATAAAGCGAAGGCTTTGTTTCAGAAATGAGAGGCTTAAAGAAAAGGATAGATTAAAACCTAAAAAGAAATAAAAGAAAGATTCCAGTGCACTGAGGGAAAGAGAAGTTCCCTAACACCCTTCTGATTATTCTTCCAGTATAATACATAACTGGATCCACCTTATCATATCCTGGTTGATACCAACTTTATCAATTTTTCCTTTAAAGCTAAACTGAACTTAGTGCAATAAATGATGGACTGCCTGTGTGCCAAGTGTATCCCTTGTAGAACTGATTGTGTAATGGCCGAAACTGAGAAACTGGGGCAGAAATATCACAAAGGAGCCACAATTTTAAGGATTACCATGCCCGCACAAAGGAACCTAGGCAGATGACTGCTTATTATGAAGAGTTACTCAGCACAAGTGTTCCATCGTGGCCATAGTTGACCATGACCTTTAAGGAAGAACACTGAAGATTCCTGGAGTTCCTATCATGTATATTTCTAACCAAAGATACCACATTGAGCATGTGTCAGATGATTACGAAGCCCCTCAGTTCTGATTTTTACAAGACCAAGTTTCTCTACATTCCTTCGGCCAACTTTCTCAGTTGCCAATTCCGTAAACATGCTATAGAATAAAGAGTAATTCATTTGGCATGAATTATTTTCTCTGTTATGAGCTGAGTATGGTTACATATACCCACTTCTTGATACTTCTTGAAAATGATATTTTGTCTCATTTAAAAATTGGTTGCATTTTTTAAAATAAGTCAGATGCTCCAATCATTAAAAACATCTGAGTGGTATACAGTGAAATTTTTATCCTAGATGATAGTGTTGCAGATTAAATAATATTACATTGAGGTTTATTGTTATCTCTAAGAAGGATGTTTCAGACATCATACAATGTAATTACTTCTGCTTATTTTTAGCTTTCCGTTAACTTCTCTGGAACCCATTAATTCCTGAGAAGGGTGAAGCAGCCTAAGAGCATTAGAAAATCTATTAGATAATTTATACTACAAAAGTGTATCTTAAAAATTCATGTCTTTGCCTCAAGAGACATTTCTTGTGATTGATGGGTTCTACGTCACTCAAAGCCCAGTCTGAAAAACAGAAAACAGTGTCTATTTATAACAAAGATGAGTTGATACAAGGTATTGGCATCAGCCTCTGTTGAGAGTGGCCTCTCTTTAAGGTGCCCAAGGCCCCTAGTATTCTGTTTTTGGAATCCTTTCTGGCCCAGTTCAGCATCTACTTTCTCCAGTCAAGCACAGATTTAGTATGTCCTCTGGCTAATCAAATGTCTCTCTACACCCAATTTCTCAGTAGATCTTTGTCTCCTTTTTAACTAACTAATCTTTTCCTTCCTTCCTTCCTTCCTTCCTTCCTTCCTTCCTTCCTTCCTTCCTTCCTTCCTTCTTTCTTTTTTTTCTTTCTCTCTTTCTTTGTATTGGAGTTTGAACTCAGGAGCACTGTTACCACTGAGCAAAGTCCCCAGTCCCTTTTAATTTTTCCTTTTTAACTCAGGGTCTCTCTTTGTTGCTGAGGATCTCACTAAATTGCTGAGACTGGCTTTGAACTTGAAATCCTCCTGACTCAGCCTCTGAGTTGCTGGGATTACTGACATGTGCCACTGTGCCGGGCTCCTTTTAAATTTTTCATGCCTGTAAAAAGATGCTGTATATAAGTAAGTTTGGCAATGTATTTCCCAGAATGTTTGAAGGCTGAAAGAGCAAAGGGGAGTTAAGTAACCTCAATATAAATGACTGTAGGAAGAAACTGGGGTTTTATGATTGAAAAAGCAAAAGGGAGGAGATGGAGTTACCAGAATTCTGGAATTTAAAGTAAGGTCCTGCAAAGCTGTGGTTAGAATCTTTGCAGAGGGATCCATACAGCTACTGTTAATGACCAAAGAAGATGTAAATTGTCGAAATCTCTGCTGTCGAAGGGAAAAGGAAAGGACCCAAAATAGAAATAGAATTCTCCTTACCCTTTATCCAACTTTCCAGTTTCCTATATGCCTCCCATTGGCAGAGAGTAATAGAAAGCCAGCGAGCAAGAAAGTTTAGTAAATGTATTTTGGAGACTCTAAACTGTAGCACCTAAGGGAAAAAAAAAAAAAGTATAGAACTATGGGATTGGAACAGAGAAATAACAGGTATATAAGTAGCACTGATTCTTACCAATATGATTTAAAAGTACAGTCCTCTAACTAAGGAATAATGTGTGCAAGCAACTTCAAGACAAAAATCCACTCTATTCTCAAATTATAATGTCTTTGCTATTTTAGAAACAACTTTTATTTACTTACATTGAAGTAAAAACAAATATGTTTTAAGGCAAGAGTTTTGCATGAGTTATGAAATAAGTAGTGTTTCCCAAGGAAATGAATCCATTATCAACCATTGTTATGTTACTAACACTTAGGTCTTTTAGAAATAATATGATTATGCCTAGCATTTATTGACACTTCATCTGCTCTGACTCAGTGAAAAGATATAGACTGTGTACTAAATTTAATTAGTCCAATTACTGAGGTCCATAACTATCAGCTATCACAAAAATTAGGTCCAGTATAAAATAAAAGTAAGTGTTTATTTATTCTCTCTAACCCCAACCCTGCAACCACCCAAGACCCTACCAAATAAAAAATAGAAAATCTATTATGTATCACAGATCTATGTTTTTCTCTTTTCTTTAGGATGTTGTTCCAAACACTGTTTTATTATATCTGCTGAAAAATACTAAAGTTTAAACAATTAAGTAAATCGAAAGTAAAACATGAATGTATACAACCTATTAGAAGAACACATACGTGAAAGTGAGAGAAGAAAATCAAACCCTTCCCTGGTAGAAAATTACCAAACCACAAAGATAAATATTAAGAGAGCTAGAAAGGAATGACTGATATTTTAAAAAATCAGAAAACAAGGAAGAAAATAACAGAAGTGACCTTAGTCATATCAAATAAAACAAAATTTAAATTAGAAACTGTAAAAGGAAACAAGATCATTTTATATTGATAAAAGATCAATTCAGTAAAGCTATAATAATTATAAATACATATGCACCCAACAATGTACCTTCCAAATATATAAAACAAATATTGTTAGACCTAAGGGGAGAGATAATTGCCAAAAAAATAATATTGGGGAACTTCAATACCATACTCTCATTAACATACTGATCATCCAGAAAAAGAGAAAAAGAAACACCGGAGTTGAAACATATTAAATAGCAAATGGATCTAAGAAGCATTTTATCCAACAGCAGCAGAAAACACATTCTCTTCATCGGCACATGGAATATTCTCCAGGATAAATCATATGTTAGGCCACAAATCAATTCTCAGTAAGTTTTTAAAAAATGAAAACTTACCATGAATCTTCTCATGCCACAATTGATTAAAACTAGAAATAGACAACAAGAAGAAAAATGGAAATGTTAAAATACATGAGCAATTGAGGAAATAAAAAATTTCTAGAAACTAGTGAAAATAAAGATACAGTATGTAAAAGTCTATGGGATACTGCAAAAATAGTACCAAGAGGGAAATTTATGGCGTCAAATGCATATAAAAAAGAAAAAAAATAGAAAGATTTTAGATAAACAACCTAACAATGCACCCCAAGAATTAAGAAAGCAAGAATATAACAAAATTAATAGGGCAAAAGAAATAATAGTAAAGATTTATGGCAGATATAAAATTTAAACTAAAAATTATTGAAGGTTAATAAAACAAAGAGTAGTTTATGAAAAAGTTAAATTGAAAAACCTTTAGCTAAACTTATGATAACAAAAAGAGAAATGACCCAAATAAGTAAAATTAGAGGTGAGACTTTGCAATTGATACCAAGGGAATAAAAGGATCATAAGGAATTACATACAAATGATATGCTAAAAATGGGAAAGTCTAAAAAAATGAATTAATTCCTAAATGCATAAAATCTCCCAAGATTGAAACAAGAATAGAAAAATCCAAACAGACCAATAATGCATAATGATATTGAAGACGTATTTGAAAGTCTCTCACCAAGGAAAAGTCCAGGAACTGATGGGTTTATTGCTACAATTTATACATTATTTAAAGAATGAATTATGATTCTTCATAAACTATCCCCAGATGTTGAAATGGAGGAGAGTCTGCAAAACTCTCTTGATGAGGCCAGCACTACCCTGATACCAAAACCAGACAAAGACATGTCATTGACAACAACAAAACTATTGACCAGTTTCCCTTAAGAACACAGATGCAAGGGTTCTTAAACAAAATACTAGCAAACCAAATCCAACAACACGTCAAAAAAGATCATACACCATAATCAAGTGGAATTTATCCCCAGGATACAAGGATGTTTAAATATATGTAAATCAATAAATACAATAGGATGTAACACAGAAGTCAATAACCATAAGATCATTTCATTACACACAGAAAAAGGATGCATAAGATTCAACATTGCTTCATGATAAAAACTCTCAATACATTAGGTATAGAAGGTATGTACCTCAAACTATTATAAGCTATATATGAAAAACCTATAGCCAATATTATACCAAATGGGTAAGGACTGACAGTATTTCCTCTAAAATCTTGGACAAGACAAAAGCATCCATTTTCATCCCTTTCCTTTAGTACATGATTGGAAGTCTTAGCAAAAGGAATTAAGTAACAGAAGGAAATAAAACATATCCAAATTGGAAATGAAAACTCCATCTAAAAGCTGTTAAAATTGATAAACGCATACAGTAAAGTAATAGAATAAAAATTAGTATGCCAAAGTAGCATTTTTGTACATCACTAATGAAGTTTCCAAAAAGCAAATTAAGAAAGTGATTTCATTCACAATAACTACAAATATAATAAAACAAAACAAAATAAAATACTTAGGAATAAATTGAATCAATGAAGTGAAACATTCATAGAGTGAAAATTATGAAGCATTGAAGAAATAAATTACAGAGGATGCAGACACACAAAAGGAAAGATATACCATATTCATGGATTAATCTTATTAAAATGATCATACTATCTAAAATGATATATAAATTTAGTGCAATTCTTATCAAATACTAATGAATGTCTTCACAGAAATAAAAGGACAATCCTAAAATGTTGGTGGAGCCACAAAAGATCCAGAATAACCAAAGTGATTCTGAGAAAAATTCTCTCACCATGATAAAAAAATCAATTCGAAATGCAGTAAAGGCCTAAAAGTGAGGTCTGAAACTGTGGAATGACTGTAAGATAGTATAAGGGAAACACTTCAAGACTCTGGTATAGGCAAAATTTATTTGGCTATCTCAAAGGTATAGGCAACAAAAGTACAAATAGACAAATAGGATTATATCAAACTATGAAGCTTCTGCACAGCAAAGAAAACAATCAAGAGAGAGCCTACAGAATGGGAGAAAATGTTTGCAAACTACTTAACAAGTAATTAATATCTAGAATAAATAAGGAGCCCAAAAAACTCAACATCCAAAACTAAATAATCCAATTTAAAAATGGGCTAAAGATCTGAATAGACATTTAACAAAAGAAGACGTATAAATGACCACCAAGTATATGAAAAAGTGCTCAGTATCACTAACCATCGGAGATAAGAAATCAAACCATAATAAGGTATCTTTTCACCCCAGTTAGAACATCTGTTCATAGATGACAAAGTAGCCCCGAATCTTCATCATGTTGGCTTAGGATCAGACTTCCTTAACAAGACTCCCAAAGCACAAGAAATCAAAGCAAGAATCAATAAATGGGATGGACTCAAACTAAAAAACTTTACTCAGCAAAGGATACAATCAAGAATGTGAAAAAAGAGCCTACAGGGTGGGAGAAAATCTTTTCCACATGCACTTCAGATAGAGCACTTATCTCCATAATTTATAAAGAACTTACAAAACTTTACAGCAAAAATACAAAGAATCCAATCAATTAATGTGTCAAGGAATTGGACAGATACTTTACAGAAGAAGACATACAGGCAATTAATAAATATATGAAAAAGCGTTCAACATCTCTAGTAATTAGAGAAATGCAAATCAAAACAACTCTAAGATTTCATCTTACTTCAATTATAATGGTTATTATCAAGAACACAAACAATAATAAATGTTGGCATGGATGTGGGGGAAAAGGCACACTTTTACATTGCTGGTGGAGTTGCAAATTGGTGCAGTCACTCTGGAAAGTGGTGTGAAGAATCCTCAGAAAGCTTGGAATGAACCCACCTTTTGACCCAGTTATCCCACTCCTTGGTTTATACCCAGAGGACTTAAAATTAGCATACTACAGTAATGCAGCCACATCAATGTTTATAGCAGCTCAATTCACAATAGCTAGATTGTGGAACCAACCTAGATACCCTTCAACAGATGAATGGATAAAGAAACTGTGGTAAATAAACAATGGAATATCATTCAGTCATAAAGAATAATAATATTATGGCATTTTCAAATAAATGGATGGATTTGGAGAATATGATGCTAAGTGAAATTAGCCAATCCCAAAAAACCAAAAGCCCAGTGTTTTCCCTGAGAAGTGGATGATAATATATAATGGGGTGGAGGGGTGGGGAGTGAGAGAAGAATGAAGGAACTTTACATGGAAGCAAATGAGAGGGAGGTGGGTATGAAAAATGCTGGAATGAGACAGACATCATTACCCTATGTACATGTGTGATTACACAAAAGGTATGAATCTACCTAGTGCACAACCATAGAAATGAAATGATGTACCCCATTTGTTTACAGTGAATCAAAATGCAGTCTGTAAAAAATAAATAATTAATTTTAAAAAAGAACGACTGTTAAAAAAAAAAAAACGCTGATGAGATGCAAAGAAAGGGAACCTCTTATGTTCTGTCAGGGGAAATGTGAATTAGTACAACCATTGTGGAAAATAATATGGTGATTCCTTAAAAATATAAAATTAGCACTACCACGTGATCTCTTAATCCCACTACTGGGTCTGTAGATAAAGTAAATGAGATTATTATATCAAAGAGAAAACCGCAACACCATGTTTATTGCAACAGTAATCACAAAAGCTAAAATGTGTAATCAACCAAAGTATCCATCAATGATGAATGGATAAGAAAAGTGTGGGTGGATGTAGAACATATACACAACGGAATAGTATTCAGTCATAAAAATGAATGCAATCTTTTCATCTTCAAAAACATGAATTGTATTATTAACTATATACTCCCAAAGAAAGCTATTTGATTTCTTAGATTCAACACTATTTTCCCTCCAGAGGCATTAATTTTAATGCTGTCTTTATTCCTTCATTATAAATTGCCTAATATTTTTAAAAGTATAATTTCATTATCTGTGACAGAAAAATAGTCTCCATCTATTTGCTCTTCTGCTTTTACTTCCTCCAATTTAACAATGGTCAGATTAACATCTGCTCCATATCCAAAGCAGAATATTTGCCCAACAGGTTATTGCAAGGAAGTGTACACCTGGAACTCCCTTACTTGAGAGAAACTGTATTTTTGGAGAAGAGTTTGCATGTTGGCAGCCTAACTCATCCTCTACATATTGTAAGATCTTTCCAAGGATAAAATACCAGACCTGTAGAGGGTGACACTCGTGGGTCACATCATTTTTGTCCCTCAGAACTGCTTTCAGTGAGTTTCACTTTGAGACAACATTACTGACCTCCACTGAGGAACACTGTTAAAAAAGTCTGTGCCCCAAGCTGTACTCCTTGCTCCAGAGGCACATTTGTAGACAGTACTTGCTGCATCTTGTAAAATTCCCACTTGAGAACACAAGAGGCCATTTCCCACTTTGGATCTGGATTCAGTATCAAAACTAACTGCAAGCAGTCTTCATCTTGAGCATTCTCAGATGCTCTCCACTGGCAATACTTTCTTGCTTAGATTTCAAGAAAGCTCTTAGCTGAGGCACATTTTTAGTGCATTTGTGGCATAACTTTTTTTAACCTTTCATTGTTTTTATTTGTTCTAATTAGTTACACATGACAGTAGAATGCATTTTGACACATCATACATAAATGGAGTATAATTCTTATTCTTCTGGTTGTACATGATGGAGAATCACACCAGTTGTGTAGTCTTATGTGTACATAAAGTAATGTCAGTCAGGTTCATTCTACTGTCCTTCCTACCCCTCCCCTCCCTTCACTCTCCTCTATCTAATGCAAAGTAACTCTATTCTTCCCTAACCCTCCCTTTCTGTGAATTAGCATCTGCATATCAGAGAAAACATTTGGCCTTTGGTTTTTAGGAATTGACTTATTTCCCTTAGTATGATATCCTCCAACTCCATCCATCTACTGCAAATGCCATAATTTCATTCTTCTTTAAGTCTGAATAATATTCCATTGTGTATATATACCACAGTTTCTTTATCCATTCATCTGTTGAAGGACACCTGGTCAGTTCATAGTTTAGCTTTTATGAACTGATGTGCTATAAATATGGATTTGGCTGCGTCACTGATTGGAAAGGATGTCAGGAAGAAGGTACACTCATACATTGCTGATGGGACTGCAAATTGGTGCAACCACTATGGAAAGTGGTATAGAGATTCCTCAGAAAACTTGGAATGGAGCAGCCATTGGATCCAGTTATCCCACTCCTAGGTTTATACCCAAAGGACTTAAAAACAGCAGTCTATGGTATAAATTTAAAGAAGCAACTGTTACCACTTCCAACTTAGCTTTCTATTCCTGAGTTTTATTCTTCATTTCCTTCTAAGATTTTAAAACAAAATGAAAATTTTCTGCTACTTATAGCTGAAAGTATTACTATTGAATGTACATTCTTACATTAAACTCAATGGAAATACCTAATATAATGTAATTTCCCTGCCAGTATTCTAATTTATTTTATTTTAATATTCACTGTTTCTATTTTTGAAGGGAGCCAGGCAGGCAAATGCATGAATAGTTAGAGAGATCAGTATATTATTTCAGATTTTCGTACAAATAATAGAAATTGAATCAAACTAACTTCAAAGATAAAGGTGAGTGTAGTAGCAGTTTATACATATACGTAAACATATATGGTTTAAGGAAAATATAGTCTTTGAAAATTGATAGAAGTTAAAGAAAGAATAAAACTGGATGCTGGAAGTGTGGGTGCACACCTATGATTCCAGCAGCTTGGAAGGCAGGAAGATTTCAAGTTCAAAGTCAGTCTTGGCAACTTAGTCAGGTCCTAAGCAACTTAGTGAGACCCATTCTCAAAATAAAAACATAATGAAAAGTGATGGCATTGTGGCTCAGTGGTTAAACACCCCAAGTGGTTGTTCAATCCCTGGTACCAGAAAAGGAAACAACAACAACAAAAAATAACAGGGACAGGAGAAATCATTTTTATATCAGAAACAGTCTTCCCTTGAATTGGACGATCTCCAGATTATCCCTGCAATTTCCATTCTTTGCTCAAACTTCAGAGCTCTAGAGAAGAGCACTTGATTAGCCAATCTCAAGTCACATGTCCATATACCGGGTGCAGTTGGGAAGAGAGCTGAGATATTCTGCCAGTTTGGCCTTTTCAGGAGGAGGCAGACATCTGGTTTCAACCCTATACCAAAACAACACAGAGAAAGGAATCAATGTGCTGGTAGGAAGGAGGATTAGATACTAGGACTAAAAGGAAAAAAAGATAAATAAATATTCTATTTTATCACCCGTGATGAGTGAAAATAAGAAGCCCAGAGAGAAAGGGCAGAGGCTTTTTACATAAGCATTTCCTCTCTCCCAACTTAGAGATGAAAATTATTTTATTCAGATTTTTCTCTGCTATGACTAAAAGACCTGACCAGAAAAATATTAGAGAAGGAAAAGTTTATATGGTTTCACAGTTTCAGAGGTCTCAATCCATAGATAGCAGGCTCCCTTCCTCTGGGCTCAAGGTGAGGCAGGAAGTCAAGAGTGTGGCAGGTGAAGATCAGGAAGCAAAGAAAGAGGTCTCCACCTGTCAGATCCTAATATATACCCCAAAGCCACACCCCAATTCCCACCTCCTCCAGTCACACCCCACCACTTACCAATCAGTTAATCCCAATCAGGGGATTAATTCACTGATTGGGCTAAGACTCTTAGAACCCAATCATTTCTCCTCTGAACCTCCTTACACTGTCTGACATGTGAGCTTTGGGGGACACCTCACACCTAAAACATAACAGAAGTTGAGGCTGAAAGGACAAGAGCAAGTCAGAAAACAATGCTATCGTATTCCCTCTCTAAAACAGAAAGGACTTAACATGTTGGAAAATTCTATCTGTGGGGAAAGATATGAAGTAGAAAAAGCACCCACTTTGGAGTCAGAAGCTACAGATTTAAAGTCTGACTCATTTTTAAAAGTGTGACTTTGGGTTAATTATTCTCTCTGACCCTCAACCCCAACATGTGCAGAATGGGAACAATTCTCACCTCAGAGCCTTGTGAGCATTTAACCAAATTATGTAAGCAAAATTCTTGACACACGAACTGCTTTCATTTCCAGCCACACATTTGATCTTTATTTTTGCTTCAGATGGGAAATTACACACACACACACACACACACACACACACACACACACCTTTATTCGTGAACTTTGAACTTACCAACATTGACAAGTAAATGCCAGAATCTGAATCAGCACAATCTGTCCATCACCAACAGAGGGCATTAGCAGTGTGGTCAATTTCATTGTTTTCAATCTTGATTATGTCATATTTAGCTTTATTTTTGAGATATTTTACAGAGTTTTAATCTCCTTACATGCAGTTGGACGAAAGAAGTGCCCATGCTGTACATAGAGGCCCTAGGGATAGAAGTCAAATTAGAAATACTTTCTGTGAAATCAGTAAGGAATGTCAGATAGTGCTTCGTATCATCTCATTAAACTCAGACAGAAATGGTCTCACAAACTGCACAATCGGAAAATTGAATGCAGACTTTAACAAAACTTGAGGGGAGAACTTTAAACATATGATGAAAGACAGAAACTGGAACAACCCTTGTGAAGATCAAATTGCTAATACCTATTGTGTGACAAGAATTCTACCTCAATCTTTTCCTGGTTTAACTTAAAAAATTGTAAATAATATTTAGATATCATTCACACTTCTTCTAACTTCCTACATAAAAGTAGAGGTTTTACTCTTTGAAAGTTTTGGACCCCAGATTTAATATCAGGACCTCAGGGAGTGAGTATGCTCTGGATTCTCTGCTATCGATTTAGCCTGGTCAGCTTTTAAGGTATTCCTGCATAATACAGGAGAAGCCAGAACTTCTCCACTTGGTTTCAGGGTAGAGTCTGCTAATTAGATGCACTTGCATAAAATCTAGAAAGTGAACCACAAGGTTAGACTGTTAATCCTGAAAGAGCTACAGACAGACAGGTGGACAGCATTTGAAGCAACTGCAAGCTAATTTCTTAAGTCCTAGTTGCTTACGTGGTGGACTGGAATTTCTGGTACCAGCTTTCCTAACATTTGATCCATCAACACTTCCAGTGCTTGGAAAAGTCTGTATTTCTTCTAATTTTGCATCCAAATATAAACCTGTGCATTTAAAACATGCAGAGTGCCTTCTTTTGTTTGAAGAATCCCTGATTGCAAAGATTCCCTTTTAATAGTGGAGGAGCTGACTGCTGACTTGAATAATTTTAGTGTTTGTTCGGCAACAAAGAAATACATAAAAATTATAGCCATATGTAACAATATCAACTTTTTATAAGATAATGTTCCTGATATACTAAGTCTGGGTGGAACCTAGGAAGATGCATTTATTCATCTCCCCAGAAAGACTGATGCAAGTGTTCTAAGATCAAAATTAAAACAACAACAACAACAACAATGTCAATCTTTGGGCTCTATTACAATTCAACTCTTTTTAATGCGTTATGCCTTTTCATTCATGCATCCCTTTGAGCGAATGAGGTGGGTCAGCAATCTTACAACAGGTTGACTGGAGTTTGTAAATTTGGTGGGAAAATAAACTTAAAAAAGAAAAATGAAAATCAGGAATTTCACTTGAGCTTTTTATAGTGTTTTCTGTGGCAAACCAGAGAAAAAGAAGTTGGGAAATGATTACCAAGAAAATTGAAGCAAATAAAATAACAGCATATTTCCTTTGGAAACTTTTGGAAGTCTTCAAGCCATACTCAAGAGAAGTAGAAGCCTCAACCTACTGCCACATGTCAGTGCCTATTGGCTTACTAGAACAAGAAAGAAAGAGAAGCTCTAATTTAGCAAATAACCACAAAACCTCAGTTACATACAATAATGAATATTTTAGCTCATGGATCTATGGATGGGCTGGGAGGTTCTGCTGATCCGGGCAGAACTGACTAGTCTGGCCAGGCTCACGTGTCTAAGAGAGCTGGTGGTCTGGCTCAGAGTGGCCTGATCTAGGAAGAGCTTGACTCTCTGGTTGTGATTCACATGGCTTCTTATCTTCCAGTGCGCTATTGGGGCTTATTTTCTTGTTTGGCGTAGGTATCCGAAAGAGCGGAAAATGTGTAAGGCCTTTAGAAGGTTCTGCTCTGAATTGGCAGGTTGTCATTGTCTGGAAAATCAATGACAAGACCATCTCAGAATCAGGAGTAAGAAAATATTCTTTTTCATGGGACAGGTTGCAAAGATTTTGCAAAGGGCATAGATTCAGAGAAGAATTGGGACCATTTTTGCAATCAATATAGCTTAGTCCAGATGGAGTCAGATTTTGGCAAGAGAAAGAATGTCTTGCCTGTACTGCCCTTCACGGCTCTTCATGTTGCATTTCACTGCCAGTAATCTGGAAAAATAATACTTGCCATATGTGTGACCACAATTCAATAAAATGATTTTTCTGTTCAGATAAATAAATGAGAAGAACTGCAGAATAGCACTCCAGGTCCTCTGCGGTATCTAGGCAAACAAAAACATTACACTTCATACATAAGTTGCAGTGTCAAGTTGACAATAGCTCCAAGTACTGTTTTCTGCCAATAACGTATGTGAGGGTCATAGTATCTGAGTGTCCCTTATCAACAGCAAAAGAGTGCATATGACAAGTTTTTCCACCTAAATTCCAACTCTAAAAAGAGCACAAAATTATTGTCCAACAAAAAATACAAAGGTCAAAAATAGAGGAGAAAAAAAGAAAAAGGTGGAAGTGAGGAATTCCCAGCAGTGGTGAAAAGACAACTCTGATTCCACCCAGGATTGTAATTTCTTGTTCCTATGGCAGGATGGCCTTCAACATTCTTTGCAGGTCCCTGTGAACCAGGTCAATGTTCTTTATTTCAAGGAACTGAATAGAAAGCAAGTGATCTGGTAAAGGAAATTGAGCAAAGCCAGCTCAGGGGGAAAGCACATGATCCCCAATTGCAAGATGATAGTGAGGCCCCAGCCTGTGTTACATTTTATAAGGAAGTCCAGTGAAGCATCTGTGCCTTCTAAAGCATCAGGGAAGTTTGCAGATGTCTTGGCAAAGAAGTCCTAACTATTGTAACACGGAGCTCTCCTGAGCTACAGCGTTTTGTTTTGTTTTGTTTTCTAACAATACAAATTCAGTCCATATTTCTCTTAGGAATAAAGTGCTGTGAAATTTACTCTCCTGAACTTCAGCATTGATCTGGTAATAGAATGCATGCTGCAATACAAGCCCCAGGTCTAATTTTTTTTTTTTTTTTTTTTTAACATGGTAGTGGTTATCATTAGGCTGTGTGCATCCAGTGTCTTTAGCTGCAGTGTTTAAAAGCTATGATGGCCAGTCCTTCCACTTGCACATTCTCTTTGTTCTGATTGATATTATATCTCCTTATGTGTGGTATCACTGACTTGTTCTCTTAACTTTGTAAATTAAGCAAATTAAGTACGACATCATGTGAGGATCCATAGTAATGGAAAATTGTACCTATCCCCTTCTCCTTTCTGCTCCATTTCTACCTGTCTCCAGAACCCCCCATCCTGACCCCAAAAGTCTCCCTCTATTCTTCATCCTGACATTCTTGCCATCCATAAGCTCTGCAACTAATATTGAGAAGAAAGAAGCTCCAAACAAAGTGGCATTCAACTGATAAAGCTTAATACATACCGCTGACACTGTTTTAGTGCTAAACCTGCCTGAAGTCTTCAGAGAAAGAAATGGTACAAATAACTATCATCCAGAAAAGCCTCACTAGACTGCTAGCTACCTTCAAATGATGATTTTTTTAAAAAATAAAAAAAAATTGATGCTGACCCCCAATCCCTAATCACTCCCAATATTTTCTCTGAGTCTTAGGCATGAATTAGATAAATACACAAATAGTCACATCTTGAGGTTCTGTTCATGTCCTAACGCATCCTTATCCTCAAACTAGAAGAGAGAGGAAATGGTCTGGTCCAGCATCCATCTAGCTAGATAATACCTCAAATTAATAAATATTATAATTCATGGAATCACAGGAGTCTATAAAATAAAGGTTTATCTTGTAATCAGTGACATGTTATAGTCAGTAAAATAGAGTACTAAATCTATCTTTCCCATTCTCTTTCTTCTCCACCAGTATTCCTGAGTGATATTAATTGTGAAGCAATATTATCTGTCACATCAGACCAAGGAGCCGTGAAAAAGAGTCATATACTAACTCAAATGAAATACATGAGGTAAAAAAAATTAAATTACATATAAATAAATGTTAGCTTTAAAAAAAATAGTCCATTTGTTTAGATTCTAAAACATGTGCTCTTTAATAAGACTAGGTTTGGTTAAAACCTAGCCCTCTAATGTATCTCTGGGTCATGCATTTCTGAGAGGTTCTGGAAGAGCAGCTCAGACTGTCCCTCCAGTACACTCTTCCCTAGAAGACCTCAGGGAAAATGTAGAATTGCTCTTGGTAGCTCCTAAACACTGCTGGGAAGATGTGCACCAGTCTTCTGTCTACACATACAGATTAAGATGCAAGAGAACTTTCTAGCTATCTAGTCACCGAGAGATCTTGTGACTTTGTGTGAGGGCCTCATCTGTGCAGCTCCTGGAAGGAGAAGCTGTCTGTATTCTGTCAGGAATTATAATGAGTTGATTCCGGAATGTGTGCTAAGTGAGCAACTGAAGATCCTGCTCCTTCCAACCTCAGCTTCAATGATTTTTATGGCCTGAGAGTATCAAAAAAGTCATACACCCTATATTTAGAAAGCAAATCCTAACTATAAACTATAAAATCTATGTATTTGTTGTTTCTTAAAGGAAACCAAGAGTGAGCAATGAACATTCTTAAATTAAGTTCTGTGATATTACAATTTTTATTCAAATAGGGTCTTATTTTTCCCTCCTTCAACCCATGTCTCACACTCCTGTGTTAAGACATTGACAATTGAAGATGGATCTTTAAACACGGCTGGAGCTAACTGAAACTGCTGACTTCAGTAAAATAAAAATAAAAGTAAAAACTGTAACTCTTGACATAGTAGCAACTATTGTTCAGAATACTGCTTCAATATCATTGGGGAAAAATTTAAAGTGTATATTACTCTGAAAGGACCTGGTAATATCAAAATACAGAAGAGTATAACTCTAGTGGGTAATAAAATTCTTCCAAATCCTGACATGCATTTACAGCCTATTCACAGTTTTCCTATTTCATTTTATACACTGTAACACAGGAGTTGTGTTCCTATAAATCGTCCTCTTCTGGCTTCTGTCCCATTTTGTATTCTCATAGATTCCTTCACCTGACTTCATGCCTTACTCCTGGAGGAGGGCAATCCCCGTGTCTGCCATCATACTCAACAGCATGAATGTTGCACACTGAGTGTTACACATGCAGATTTTAACCTGATATATTCAAATAGAAACTAGATCACGTTCAGTGTGGGAGAAAAATCACGGGGCAAAAGTGACTGACCAGGTCTGTGGGTAAAAGTGCTTCCCGCAGAAAATATAGGGAATATGTAGATCTGAACAGAGAAACCAGGTCACAATGACCAACCTCTGGTAAAACCAGCATAAACCCCTCATGTATAGACCCCAGATATAGTTCGACTTTGTAATGTCATACAGAGCTGTAACCTAATTCCATGCCAACAGTCTAGAACCTCCTGCTCCCTATAGAATTCTCATAAGCACATAACATCTATCATGACAGGTTTTTGCTTTTCTGATGTTGTTCCTTAACAGAATAGACAACATATCTATAACAAATATCTGACAAATCTATATTTCAGCTATAACAAATCTGACACAAATAGTACAGACTGTTCTGCATCTCCAATATATTCCATTGATTCTGACTGATTACAGAATTCAGAGATTCTAAGCCTAAATTTTCATGATTTCTCAAAGGAGTAGAGAAGTTCACAAACAAGTGCAAAGAGGTGAATTCAACTGAATTTCACCCTCTCCTCCATTAACCACTTGTACAATTCAACACTAATTTACTTGTCTATCTCAAGAATCAGTGACTTATCAGTCATAGATCCCAAATATGCACAGAATGGTTTACAAACCTATTTTGAAAATCAAACATTGGATACCCAGTTGTTTTTTTGAGCCCCCTTAGGGAAGTTGTCAGATGGCTATAAAATCAAACAAAGAATAACAGATGGTCTAATTCAGCTTAAACCATGATTTAGATGCACTGAACCTGAGAAATTAAGAAATTTCCTCTCCTCTAAAGTCTGTTTATGTTGTCTGATTGACATTTTAATTGAAATAAAATAAAACAACATTATAACCACCACCACCAAGAGTAACCTGGAGTTTCCAATAGGATTGGGGTTTAGTAAATAAAGTTTCCTGGACTAGTCAGGAAGTCATTAAGAAAGACTCTGCTTCAGGGATAAAGGATTGCAGTAGGCAACAAGGCCTCCTGACCGGAGAGTGGTTGATTTCTGAGATGTGGAAGCTGAACTCAAAAACTTTCTCCATCCAGTCATCTTTGACTTGTATGGAGATGAAAACCTTCAGTGGAGTCTGTTGCTTAAATAATGAGAATATAATTGGTGACCATGACAGCATGGAGATTGAAGTCTTTTTTCTCTTTTTTTTTCAGTATTATATACTTCCATATTTTTCTGACTCCAGGAGGAAATTGATAACCCCTGAAATGACCAACATGGAATTCCCTGCCACACTCTTTACATGTTGACCCAAAGCCAGATATAGTTTGACTTGAAATAAGCCAATCTCAAAAAACCAAAGGCTGAATGTTTTCCCTGGTAAGTGGATGATGATATATAATGGGGGTGGGGGTGATGGGGTGAGAGAAGAATGGAGGAAAAATTTTAGATTATGTAGAGGGAAATGAGAGGGAGGAGAGGTATGAAAGATGGTGGAATGAGAGCAACATCATTACCCTATGTACATGTATGATTACACAAATGGTGTGCTCAACCATAGAAATGAAAAGATGTACCCCATTTGTGTACAATGAATCAAAATGCAGTCTGTAAAAATAACATTTTTAAAAAGTATGATGCTTGTTACACAGTAAAATTGAGAAATAGGGTGCATGCCCACTATGTTTTTAATACTTTAAGGTTGGAAAATATTTTGTAAACTGTCTTAACCATGCACCAGGAAGAAAGGGACATTGCTCTTTTGATTTTTGCATCAAAGTATCCTGAGTCTTGAACAAGAAACTGGCAGCCATTTAAAAGAAGAGGGTAGTAGTTTATGATCCTTTGGAAAAATCTACCCTGTCACCTGTTTTCACAAACAATATCTTATTGTACACAACCTTAACTCTTTTGTTTATATACTGACTGCTTATATATTCTTTTGCTCTCTGAGTAGTTGTGCTGGAGACAATATGTCCCATAAGGTCTAAAATATTTATTGTGAGCTACTTTCTAGAAGAAAACATATTAACTCCTGTTCTAGAAATACAGCATGTGATACAAATCCCCAGAACTGAGTGGGTGACACAAAGCAGCCACCAGCCAGCAGAGTTGTCTGAGCCAGAAGCTGAGGAACTGAGCTTGGCTAGCATCGATCCCAGTCACAGCGGCCAATCTTCCTGTCCAATTCTAGTGCCTGTTCTCCCTCCAATCCGTATTTTATCCTGAGGTCCATGCTCTGTATTGTGACATTGTGTGTTTTCCCTTGCAGGCTCCTGTCAACTGCCTTTCCCCTAAATTAGGACAATGAGAGGTAGCAGGCAGAGGTTGAAAGGGGAGAAAGAAGTTTGAGCATTTCTCTAACTTCTTTTTGCTTCCGGATATTCTTGAGCAATGGTTATACCTCTTCTATAACTCCAGCTCCAGATAGGCTTTCCTTCTGACTTTTACCTATAACCCTGACTCCTAGGATTTTAACTTTGTGGTTCCTCTAGTCTAGGGGCATGCTGGCTTCTTGTTGTTAACCTCGGGGCCACTCACAACTCCCTGTTGGGATACTAAGTCCTCATGTCACTTAAGTTACTATTTCCCTGCATTACACTCTCTTTACTGCAAATGAATGGAAGTGATTTGTACTTTTCTAAGTCTCTGGTATCTCAGAAGAGAGAAAGCACAGTTGTTCTGCAGCAGTAATGGCAGCACCTCTGGTTCCAGCTCGGCTAACTGAGGTGCTGAGCAACAGGCTTAGATTGGGTTACACCGAAGTCCATCCAAGGCATTCTTGGAAAGACTTAGGGAGCAATAAAATTCTTTATGAGCAGGTGAGAGCTTGGCATTGGAAGACTCAGGCACAAATGCTAATGTGACTTCAATTATACTCACTGAGTGGTGAAGGATGGGACATGCAGATTACAAAAAGAATTCCATTCTGAACTGCAGAGATGTTGATTTGTCATTACACGTGATGCCATTCAATGTTTTTCCTTAAAAATATGATTGAGTTATCATTTCTTCTATGGAAAACAAAAGGAGAAACTGAAGAGATTTCAGTCTAATGATGTTTTTGTTATTGCTGCTAAAGATACAAGGAAATTTCCCCAACTTAAATTCCCATTTCCAGTTCTATGCTGGTGAGGTCTGCGAGAGTTCTAGAGGCCACTATAATTTAAACTCATAGTTTGATAGGACCAGTCAGCCCTAGTTAAATGCCATCAATAGCTAATGCAGTTTGGACAGTTTAATTATGTACTTGTCTGAACGCTTGTCACAGTTCTGGTGACTTCAAAGCTATGTAGTTGTCTTTGGCACTAAAATTTGCAAAGTGTTTAATAATCATTCTTATTAGTGCTTCTTCACATTATATCGCTACATGAGATATGAAGAGGTTAAGTAATTTGACCATGAGTATCCTGAAGCAATGGGAAAAAAATTGAGAACTTAAAACATTTAGCTAAGTGGTTCAATTAAGATTAAAAACACATCATTTATTGGGGGGTAGTAAAAGAGTGGGAGGGGTTAAATTACTAAACTAATTATTTGATAATCACCTAAACTCTCAGATCTAAGATCAAAATTCATGTTCCCCAAGTCAGTGTCAAAATGCTTAGAGTATTTCTTAATGCTCTGTTTTTATTGAAATTATGAACCCTTTCCTTTGTATTTAGTTTCTTAACAATTTCGGGTTTTTTGGTGCTCATATTTATATCGCCACCTAGTGGACAGATTTGTAATGACGGCAGGCATATGGCTTGGGGTGGAAAAGCGGAGACACCCAGAATCACTCGTCCTTTCAGGGACACCAAGTCTCTCCTGGTTATCTCACCTCTCATGTTGAACCTGAAAATTTTGTTCTGAATATAAGCTCTCAGACAATGAAATTTGGAATCATGTAACAGACATGTCTTGCCTTCTCAAGGAGAATGAGATAAATGAAGATCCCAGTGGCCAGGAAAACATGAACATATGTTAAAGTCATTAATGACAGTGTTGCTTCTGTTTAGCAGCAAGGTATAATGACACAACTGATTTGCTTTTTCCTCATTATGAGGTGTTAACAAGGAGAGTAATTATGACAGAAAAGATAGGGATGGCAGTATTCTTTAAATTACAAGTAAAGGCTAAATTTAGTCCAAAATGCATTTTTTTTCCTGCTAGAAACAATAAATTTTTATAGAAAATATATTTGATATTTCCATTATGAGATATATCTTGTGTACCACTAGAGACTGATTGAGACCTTGCTTTTGTGTATCCATTTCAGTTATACTATGACTACTTTAGGCATAACAACCTTTGCAAAGGAAAAAGAAACAAAACAAAACAAAACAAAAAAGCAAAAGATTTGTGTTGATCTGATTTCATGTTAGGATAATTTTTTTAGGGTCACATTTTTTGAAATAGAATCTTCCTCACATGCCCAAGGTACAAAGAGTTCATATGTTTGCCTTTACAGACAGTTGTGTCTTGAAACTGACAAACATCTTTAAAAGGCATAATTTTTTTCTTTTGAATCAGCTGCTATATAACCATACAATTCTCTAGGTTTGTGGTAAGAAAGTACAGAGAGTAATCCTCTATATCATTTAAAGTTTTCTAGCAATTATGAGAACCAATAAAGGAGCCAAGTCTTAATATTTAATTGATAACTTTTGGAATTTTATTATTAAACAAATTTTTACTCATATTTTACTTATAGGTATTTATCCCTTTGATGTGTCAGTAACACAATTTAGTTACATGTTAAAATAAAAAAGGAGTTCTTGTTATTTTCTTTAAAAAAAATGAAAGAGAATAATCATGTTATTTTGTTTCACTAAATTAGTATTTTACATATTTTCTCCTACATTGTCTAATTCTTCTCCAGTTAGTATTAGTTAAGTATGCTAAGAAGTCCAAATGAGAAATACCTGTCAATTACAAGTTATAGAAACATTGAAAATGAAAAATTAGTTTAGGCACCAGGCAAAAATTTTATACTCAGTAGTTTTCTTCAGTGTGTTATCATGAAATAAACATAAATGTGTCCATTTGCATTTGGACTACTGGTAAGGTGAATAACCATTTTTAAAATTGTAGAGCTCTAACAAGTCATATACCTATAAATACCAAACAAGACACATTGTAAATGTTGGTCTTCCCTATGAAGACATCCCTTGTATAATCTAACATTTACTCTTCTTTGCAAATATATTTTCAAAGACTGCTTAGAAAAATAAGTCTGTTGTGCATAGTGATATGTATTTCATGTTTACTCAATGCCTGTGCTAAATTTTATGGTTGGATTTGAATTGTATGTATGTTTATATCTCACATTATTTAAATAAAAAGAAAAACCTAAAGGTTTAAAAAAAAAAAAGAAATACATTTCCAAAAGTATATATGTATATGGATTTGTATATAGCCACTTATACTTTCCACAAGATTTGGGATATTAGGGCTGGGGTTGTTGCTCAGTGGTAGTGCGCTTGTCTAGCATATATGAGGCACTGGGTTTGAATCTCAGCACCACATATAAATAAATAAAACAAAGATCCATTACAAATAAAAAAATATTTGGGATATTAAAAGGAAACTTTGAAGACATAAAAATCCATCAAACCCTTTGGGGTTTTCAAAAGGTTTTGGAGTGTGTGTGTGTGTGTGTGTGTGTGTATGTGTTTTCAGAGGTTAAGGAGTTAAGGGTGTTACAAATATGTATTCCAGTTCAGTGTCTACCATTCAGTCTCTTGTTATGATACACTTTGGTGATATATTTCTCCTTCCTTTTCCATAATTTTAGCCCTAATTTAAAATAAACTTATAAATGTGACTGAATTTACAGGGTCATAAACTTAAAAACACTTTTTTAAACCAAAAAAAAAAAAAAAAAGCAGTCTCCACATTCTTGTTCTTATATTCTCTTGCCCTCACAACAAACTCTTTGGTCTCTTGTAATTTATTATTTTCTAATTACATTAATATCTTTAAATATGTGGACTCACTATCCTGCTATGAAAGTAAGGAAACTGTTTCTTTTTTCTTCTCTCTCCAAACCCTCAGTCTGAAACTTCTTCCCATACTTCACCCCATATTCACAGTTATCTTTACATTGTGATTTTTGGATAGGCAATTTTCCCAAGTTCACATTATTGCTGTGTTAATTATAATCACTGCTGTGCAATGTGGCAAGATATGCGCTCTGACCTGGATATGGTTTCTCCCCTCCAAACTCATGCTGAAGTGCAATTCTTAAATGTAATGGTGTTGAGAGGTGGTGAGATGGTTAAGAGGTCCTGAGGTCTTGTGGACACTGCCCTCATGAATGGATTAATGCTGTTTTCCTGGGACTGGGTTCACTGTCATGAGAGTGGGCTTTCTAATGCGACACCACCCCTCACGATTTGTCTCTTCTTCATGAGTTCACTTGCCCTTCCACTTTTCTGTCATAGCATAACAGCACAAACCCTTACCAGAAGGTATGTGGATGCCATTGCCTGCTGTTAGACTTCCCAGTCTCCAGAACTATGAGCAACATAAACCTCTCTTCTTTATAAATGATCACAGTCTCTAGTAGTCTGTTAGAGTAACAAAAAATGGACTAAGAAAATAAGATTGGTTTTTCTTTTCTGAACTATTCTTTTTTCTCTTTCTTATTGTTTTCTTTATTTCTTATTAGATTAGTTTGCTATGTTATTTTAAGTCAACCTCAAAGTCTTTGTCTCATTGCCTCTATATTCTCTCAAAACATCTAAAGGCATGGGGTATTCTTTTTAAAAATATTTTTATTGGTTATTGCTGAACCTTTATTTTACTTATTTACTTATATATGGTGCTGAGGATCTAACTCAGTGCCTCACACATATTGGGCAAGCGCTCTACCACTGAGCCACAACCCTAGCCCAGGCATGGGGTATCTAAGAGCATGTTTCTGAAGAAATCTCTCACAGTGGCCGGATCTGCTTCAGTCTGATCCGGTTGTCCTCTGTGCCTGGCATGATACTCACATCTTGCCTCTCCTTCATTCATTGCCCTCCTGTGTCGTGTCTTCATCTCACACTCTCTCTTAACCTTGCACACACATCTTTCTTGAATTATTCCTATATTTGTGGAGCACATTCTGTGAAAGGACATGAGGAACACAAAATTTTCAGACCTTGCCTGACAAATCTCTTTATTGTACTCTTTTGCTTGATTAATAGTTGGTTATGTTATAATTCAAGTTTAGAGATGATTTTCTCTTAGAATATTGAAAGCATTCCTCAAAATGCCTTCTAGCTTCCACTGTTATTGAGAGGTCCAAAAATATGATTCCTGATCTTTTGTATATAAATGCTTTTCTTCTGTATATGCAAAATTGCAGGACTTTCACCCAGTCTTGAATAATCTGACTGTAGCTTTTGTGGCATGTCTATTTTACAGCATTAAGCTGCCATTTACTTCTTTCTGTTCTGGAGAAATTCTCGTAAGTATTTCATTGATTTCACCTGCTTTCCCTTTCCTTCTTCTAAAAATCTTTTTCTTTTTCTTGCAATTATTTATTAGTTCATTTTAGTTAGACATAATATTAGGGCTCATTCTGACATTATTATATAAGTACAGAATATATAAATAGGTCCCCTGGTACTCCCCCTTTTCTTCTCCTTCCTCCCTCTGCCTGTTCTCTTTCTTCTATTATAGTGATCATTCTTCTATTTATTTAGAGCTTTTTTAAGCTAGTGCAATATGGATGGACTTAAAGTTGAAATTCACTGTGGTATATTAATATATGTACACAGGAAACTTTGGTCACAAACATTCCACCATTCTTTCCTTTTCCCATCCCTCTTCTCTCCACCTCAATCCCCTTCCTCAGTTCTATTGTTCTCTTTTCTATTCTCAGGAAAACCTCTTTGCTTTTCTTCTTTCCTCATATTTTTGTCTAGCTTCCACATATCAGAGAAAACATTCTAAAACTCTGAAGCTTTGATGTTAGACTTCCTGGATTAATACTCTAATTTCCTTCTCTCTCTCTTTATTTTTTTGTTTGATATCAAGTTGATTTCTTCAACTTTATATCCCCAAATTTTTATGTTCTAACATATCTTTATTGTATTATGTTCCATTTTAGGTAGTAAAATCTGTGCTCATACCACTCTGAGAAATTAGTGACTATCTTTTTTTTTAAAAAAATGTTTTCTTTCTTTGCATATTTTCAATGTTCTCCAGTTTGCTTTCTGTTTTTTCCCCTCTTTCTTCTTAATATTAGAGGATTTCCTCAAGGATTTAATATCACGAATTGCCTCTTTATTATAAAACCGGAAAACTGGAAATTGGTTAGAAGGTCACAGATGGACCTTGTACATGCGCTTTGCAGCAGGAAGCTTTGACTGAGTCTTTTAGCTGAGAAACTTCAATGTCAAAACCTGAGCTGGTTAAATTCTTCAGAAAAGAAGTTTTTTTTTCTTTTGCCTAGAGGATAAAGATGGGACTTTATGTTCTTGGAGTTAAGAGGCAAAAGGAGACCTGGGGGATATGAGCATTTAATAACTACACATTCACTTAGTCCTTTTCCCCCTCTAATACATTTTCTCTCAACTGTGTCTGGTTTTCCCCCCCACAAAGGAACTGGTGTTCTATGCTTTCCAAAGACTGTACATCTAGTCTTTTGTAAGAGAGGAGCATCTTGTCCTGCTGAAGAGAAGGAAGGTATGTGTCTGATCTTTCCTCTAATGCAACCCTCTCATTTCTACTTTCAGAAGTGCTGATATGGCAGTGCTTCCATGGAGAGATGACATCTGTGTGCTCCCGGCTCCAACCTGCATTGATTTGTGACTGATTCCACCAATGCATCATGACAGATCCATGGCAGTTCCTTCTAAGAGCAGATCACAAAATATGATGCAGCAATTATTTTGCTGACTGAAAACAGTGGTTCTTACAGTCCTGATCATCATGTAAAAATCTCAAATGAAACTCCTTAAGAAACCACATGTAGGAACTCCAGTCAAAAATTCAAGTTGACCTTATTCTCTTTCTAATGGAACCAGGTTATCAGGCTGTAAGTGAAGAAATCTATAAAGTGGGTCCCAGTCAGCTTCATCTATTTGGGCAATGATAACAAAAATGCCACAGACAAGGTGACTTATCAGAAACAAATTCATTTCTCACTTTTCTCAAGATTCAAAAGTCTAAAAACCAAGGTGCCAGCAGATTTGTGTCAGGTGAGAATTTGCCTCCTGATTATAAAGAGCCTTCTTCTCTTTGTATTCTCACTTTGCAGAGGGGCCAAAAAGATTCTTTGGAACCCTTTCAAAGCACTAATCCTCTCATAATCAAATGACTTTCCCAAAGCCCCACCTCCAAATACCTTCACAATGGGGAATAGGTCTTAGCATAGAAAGTTTTTGGTAGGGACACAAACATAAATCTGCAACACCAGCCCCCACTATACTGGTGTCCAGCCATTTAAATCAATCCCATTTTGATCCCAGACATGATGACGTAAAGAACAAGAATCCTTGCTATGTCCTTTTTGAATTACCTACTCACAGAGTTTGTGACCACAATAAAATGGTTACTTATTTTATACTGTCAAGTTTTGGGGTAGTTTTTCAGGCAGCAGTAGAAACCAGAATGCTTACTTAATGCTGCTGATTTTTGAGCATCAAGGATTCTGGTCAAAGTCAGTTTAGTTCTGGAATTTCTTCACCAGGAGCTCAGCATTCAGTTTGTTGAGGTCTGCTAAACCCTTTGCCACTAGTAGAAACTATGGTTCCTGTAGTCTCTTGTGCTCTGTTTCTCCCTCTTTGCAGGCTTTTGAAAAATAAACCCCTTTGCCTCACTTTAGAGGAGTGTCTAAAAGATGCATACCCAACCTAGAATGATTGCTATAAAGTTTATACCCTGTCCTGTTAGAAGGGAGTGTTTTCATAGTCAAAGAAACTTTACCTCTTCTTAGTAGGTATTGCCGCCACTCTTTATTTAGTAGGTATTCCTGATACTCTTTATTTACTGCTATGAATCGCAGGGCTTTCCACATTTGAACTATGTCTGATACTTGGAGATACATTATGCTTGCAGGACTATTTAATTTCTAAATAACCCATTGAAAAATGTAACGAACAGTGCCATTGAGGTGTGCACCTTCCCATCAATTCTTTTTCCACAAGAGTTGAAACATCTCCAGCAGTGCAGATATTGATTTCATTGTAACTCTCTTGCAAAATAGAATGTTGAAAGTATAGAGGTCCCCTCTCTTGTTTTGGAAACTTCCCTGAGAACTCCTTCTTTCAAATAAGGCTTAACTCTTTGACCCAATAACTGAGACCTCCATCAGATAAACTTGGTCACCAAATAGAAATGAAAATTTCATTTAGTTCCTGCTGTTCAAAAGACTACTAGGTAGTCTTTTGATCATCTTATGGAATTTATCTTAAGTTTTATTTGGTGGCATGACATCTTATGGAATTTATCTTAAGTTTTATTTGGTGGTATGAAAACTCTTCTGGTCGCAGGAGAGTTAGGATCCTACACTGACTCCTTTAAAGTTTTGATTTTATTTCCTCTGAAGTATGGTACCATTTCAGTTTGGGGCTTTTTACTACTCATAAGATAAGAAATAATAATCCTTTTCTCAATTTTTATGACAAAAATAAAATTATTGAAAATGAAGGGAATAAGAATGTTAACACATTCGTACCAAATGTAACAACCTATTTAAAATTTCAAACCAAGTGGACAGTTACCAAGTGTACCCTTGGCTATCAAGTTTCTAGGATTTTTGTTTTGTTTTGTTTTGTTTTGTTTTGTTGCAGTGACTTGCAAGGCAAGCACTCTACCAACTGAGCTATCTCCCCAGCCAAAGTTTCTAGATTTTATGCTATAAATATCCACCTCATTTCTGGCTCCATTTTATACTTTTACCTTAGTTTTATTTGTTGCCTCAAAAATTTCATATGGACATGTTTAATTAATGCATCCTTAGGAGAGTTTTGATTAAAGATGGACATAAATTTTCAACAACGTAAAGACCCCCACATCTTGTCCTGAATTCTGTTAATATTTGTGTTTCTAGATCCTATGAATTATACTTAATACATGTATTTTAATGGATATGTGTGAATATTAATACATAGGTAGCATGTGACTTTAAAATTTTCTAATTGTATGAGTATTATATTCCCTAATTAATTATGATCAATTGAAGGATCAGAAAATTGTACCAGGTACTACTTTAAAAAATATTTTTTTTAGTTGTAAATGGACAAATACCTTTATTTTACTTATTTTTATGAGGTGCTGAGGATCAAACCCAGTGCTTCACACATGCTAGGCAAGCGCTCTTCCACTGAGCTACATCCCCAGCCCCTGTATCATGTACTTTTTTTGTGTCCTTTTTCTTCTAAGTCCAACTAGTTTGAGATTGGCAATAATCAGTTTGTAAATTCATACAGATTATCCTTGGCAAAACATTTTCTAGTACAATGCCAAGTAGGGACTTGGAAGTAGAAAACAGAGTTCATCTCACAGTTCTAGATTTATGATTCAATTTTACACCAATCAGCGTGGTTTCTCTATCTTCATTTATGTGATTTCTCTAAAATTCCCACTAAAACATTGTCTTTCCTTAGCATGTCCTACTTTTATATTCGAATATTCATTCTTGGCCCAGTGAGTCACTTTCAACTGATCTGTAGTTGTCTGAAATATTTGCTTATTTTTTCCCAAACAGCATTCAGTAGAATTGCCTGCATCTGTTCATATTCGTTCCATTGAACCTTAAGTGTTACGATTGGTCTGTCATTTCAAAACAAAATGGTAACTGGCATAAACCACAAAATATTAGATTTAGGAAAAGTGATCCTATGTCTCAAAATTGTCAACCTATGGCCTTAACAACCTAATAATATAAATTATATCGATAACTGAAGTGGACCACACTTCAGTTAATGCATCGATTTAAATGACATTTTACCAGCTGAATATTTTCCTTGGAGATCATTCGCACAGCTGAGAACTGAAAGGAAACACTTTTGTAATCTTTATTTATGAAGAAAAAACACTATGATCTAAATAATCGCAAATAATCTTAATATATTATGTACACTTGTCACCTTCTAGTTGGTCAGTCCTAAAATTGTCTTCTTGCAAAATGTTTTCTATTTTTCTTGTTCCAACATCCACAATAAAGAGATTCAATTTCAAAAATAAAGGCTATCTGAAAGAACAGATATCCTAAGAATGGCCCAGTCTATGTAATATTATAGAAATCCATTTTCAGTGTTCACAGACATTTTGACAATAGGTGATGTGCACATGCAGAGAAGCAAGAAGTGCATGGCAGAGATCCATTATCAGTGCCCTGCTATGCCACTTGTCTTTATTGTGGAAACCTCTAGGCTTAAGTGGATTATAATACAATAATATAATTCAATTAAAAGTGCATCTGGAAAACGATGTAAATTTGCATCTAGTGTTAATAACTTGCTTTGTAGCTTTCAATATTTTTGGTCATGAACTGTTCATGACCCTCTTTGTGTTCTCTCAATAGTTTCCTGAATGTCTTCACTCTGGACATTCATTTTAAAATTTTAACCAAAACATTGATGTCATGTTTGTAGCAATGAATGTGAAGAAAACAAACCACATACGAATCTTGTTAGATAAAAACTTCTTCCAGAACGATGTTTTTGTGAGATTGATACCTTGTGTGAACAGTATAAATATTTTTCTATCAATATTTAACAGAAAAGAATTTGACTTTGAATTCTCTCCGCCAATAATTAACGCCCTTATCGATTTTGTAAATGAAAGGATTTTGTATTCGTTTTGTTGGCAGAATGATTTGAGATCAAGGAGGAAATGCCATTTGACAACCTCTGCACATTCTTCATTCCAGAGAGAAATGCATTCTGCTAGCTGTCCAATCAATTATGTAGACAAAATGAATTTCATCATAATTCTGTCAACAAAATGCTAACTTGGTTGAATTATTCTCTCCACAAAATGAATTAACTTAAAAATCCTTTTGTCCACAAAATAGATTTAAGCATTTAGTGAAGCCTTGTAAATACTATCGTCTGTTAGTTTAGTATGTGTAATGCAAATACGTGGATTGGCTGTGTCAGCATTTTTTAGTTTTCCAGAGGTTATGGGACCTGTCTTGGTGTAGTTCCCTTTTAATTTAAGGTCAAATGGAGAGCAAGGTCAATTATCTAGAGAACAGCATGGGGTAGATGAATGTGGCTCTGTCCAAAACTATTGTGAGTTATTACCATTTGAACATCACACAGTTTTACAAAGTATGATTTAATAATTAAGTCTTTAATTAGGGCTTCAATTTCAACATGCCATTTTAGGAATGATTCTTCATGGAGAAAAGAGATTGGTGTTAAACTTCTTAACATGCTACTGAAAAAGAAACTCACTTTATAATCCTACATCATTTATTATATTTCCATTATGACCTATAATATTGTTCTGATATATTAGTATTTAAAAATAAACACTTTGATAAATATATGAGAGGTGGATTGTGCTGTGTCTTTAAAAATAACATCAACCAAACTAGTTGGCTTAACTTACTTGAGAGCAATGTTTCTTAAAGGATTATTCAACAATGTGACATCTAGGATTGTGTAGTTTGAAGTTTATTTATTCTATAACATTAACTTTACTTGTTAATGAAAATGTTATTACAGTTTAAACTTAATATATTTTATTATTTATATTTATTAAATCATATAAACTGGCATGTGTGTCACCAAACCAAAATCTTATTATCATAGAGAATTTTAAAAGTATTAAATATGTCTTAATTTTTATAAAATATCTTATGGACTTTGGGGCAGACTCTGCAACCTCTTTTTTTTTTTTTTTAATTTCGGTGCTGGGGACTGAACCCAGGGCCTTGTGCTTGCAAGGTAAAGCACTCTACACACTGAGCTATATCCCCAGCTCTGTAACCACTTATTCTAGTAGTTACCAAGTTACTTCATTGAAGGATGAGGATTTTCCCATCACATCTTCATGAGACTCTTGTTGGATTGAAATAGAATAGACTAGACAGAAAAGGGAGATGATAGGAAATTAAGTATTTTCTTATAAAACACATTTGTCCCTGATTGAGAGGGTAAGTTTTTACAGAAGACTCAGTTGTGGTAACAGCAGATGAAGGTGGAACCTTTCTCACACATCATCTTCACTTTAATAAGGTTGTGCTGTTTTTTAAAAGCAAAAACAACATGACAATTCTTTGCCACTTTAAAAAAAAGCACAATGTCTTCAATGGTTTCACTGTCAGAGTTAAGTACATGTATCATTCATAAATGTTATAGAGATCATCAGCTTTTCTTCCCCCTGGATAACAAATATAGAACCACGTAAGCAGAAATACAAACTGAATTTTCTGGGTTTATACTAGGAACACAATGAAAATCAGTAAAAACGACGTTTGTTTTTGGGTTTTTTGTTTTTTTGTTTTTTTTTTTTTTTTTTTTTTACTATTTTTTAACACAACTCCACTGCTGTGTCCTCAACATGAGAGGAGTGACTAAGACTAATTCTCAACAAATATTATTGCATGATCAAATGTGTTATCATAAACTTGCCATCTCTCAAACTATACCATATTTCATGTAACTTAACCAAAATATACAATATTTGTTCCCACCCAGAAAACCTAGTCATTTAATGTAGCAGAAATGGGTAAAAAAGAAAGTAGAATTAAAATAATATGTTGCTGGACTTACCTGTTTTTGACAGAAGAGACAAATGCCTCACGTGCAGAAGTCAAACTTGGAGCTCTGGTGTAATTTGTCCCTGTTTGGTTTCAATATGTGCATATTGAATTGGATTCTCCTTCCTTTTCAGTTAGATCATTTTCTAATTTGTTTGATGTGAAGGGCCACAACTTTTCAAACTATTGGATTTAAGAGTATTCTAAAGAAAAGCATATTCCAAGCTATACTATTAATGATAACAAAGTTAAGAGGCATTGAGAAGAAAAATCCAAAGTTGGTGGGTGAAGCACAGACTGTGACCATGGCCAATTAAGTCCTATCAAACAATTCATAAAGTCTAAGAAGACAGAACAACTACCTGGAAGCTGTTGGATAAGGTCTAAATGTGCATGAGTGTCACCGTTCTCAACTCTGAATACCTGACAACATTGTGATTAAACATAATTATCATTCTTAAAATCTCTAGTAGAGTGACTATTGTCTTTTGTGATTTTATAGTCACAAACTAAGACTGGTATATACATATTTTATTTGCAGATGTGTGTAATGCATACATCTACTTACAGTCATCTACCTTTATCTATGATTTCACATATAGGGTGTAGTTATATGGGGACCCATATAACTTAGGGACCCAGGCTAGAAACTGTACTCTCCAGTGGGCTTTCCCTAATTCTCAGCATGAATCAAAATTCTTTCTTTTGTTCTTAAAGAATTTAGTGAACAACTTCAACAATGAAGCTCACCATACTAATCTTATCTTTAGGAATGCATTTCTTATCTATTGGGATGAACCCTCTCTAGATGTGGGGCTGTATTTAGATGTTTGGGGCTTGGCAGTGACTAGACCGCTAGCTGGCATACAGGAGGCATTTAGTCAATAGTCATTGTTATTGAAGGAAAGAAAGATCCTGCACTACCTAAATGCTAGATGAGAATGTGATCCCAAACAGAGAATTTGGGTGGAAATGAATGTTCTAGTTCTGTTAGTTGAAAACTCACTATATGCTGGCTGAGAAATATACAGGTAGGGTATCACTTTGCATCACATATTGTTTCTATGTTAGAGAGTTGCACAACAGATGGAGAAACTGAGGCTTACTGAGCTTAATAAAAAATAAAATGAACCTCTTGTGAAGGGCAAAGATGAGAGCCAAATAATTTGATGTAAACTCTTTACATTACCTGAGGACAAACCCCAATAGAGCTGCTCATGTACAAAGGTTGGTGAAACACTTTTTAAAAATGTTTTGCCAATATCAGGGTCAAATGAAACACTTAATGGGAAAGTAGTTTGCAAGTGAATTTTTAATTTCTAAAACTCCTAGTCATCATAATTATTTTTGTTATGATTATCCTATGAAACTTTTGCACTTAAGGCTTTTTATTGAAAATAATAATAATAATAATAATAATGTAACAATACCTTGTTCTGTAGGGAAGTTAAATCTTGATTTCAAGGTTTATTTCTAATGTACTTTCTGCCTTCATGAGAAAAAAGTGCTTCTATGCTGATACTTTTCTATTTTTGTATTATAATTACTACACCATTCCTGCAATTGTATCTTTGGAAGAAATAATAGAAAAGAAGCATGCTATGGTAAGAAAAGAAGCATATTGGTGATAACTTCATGTGAATAGTGTCAGTTCGTTTGAGTTGCCAGAATTGCACAATAAAATTGTTTGGGAATTGAACTGATAACTTGAGATTGGCTATATTATATCATTAAACAACACTCCTCATCTACATCTTCTCGTATAGGCTGAGGAGTTAATGTTTAGCAAAAACTGAAAGTGAACAATAATAGGAGCAAAATGTTGCATTAATGTTTAATGTAATGTTTTTTTGACAGTATAAAGGGAATAAAAACATTCAAATGCAAATGCAATCTGCAAGGATACTTTCAATTTAAAGGTTTTGTTGGGAATACCTTTATTTGCTGAATATTTATTTGTGAGAATGAGAACACTGTAAACAAACGTAGCTTAGATTCTAACGTTTTTGGATTTTTCTTTTTTGAGACAAGGTCTAGCTCTGTCACCCAGGCTGGCATCAAACTTGCCAGCCCCCTGCCTTAGCCTCTGGAGTACCTGGGATTATAGGTGTGTGCTTCTGCATCAGGCTCTAGCTTCTAACATTTTTATATGACTCTGTAATGGTCTCACTTTTCCTATGTTTCTCCTCCAGATAGTAATCCTTAGACTTGGATTTTACAAGTTAGTAAATAAGGACATTTTTTAAAAAGTTACTGTATAATTCCAACTATTATTTTGTTAAATAAAGAAAAGTTGAGTTAACAATTGTAAAACAAATGGTAGTACTATAATAGAACATATTTGATTTATGAACACTATTCAAAATTGCTTTTTTCTCTCCTCACTTAGAAGGACACAAATTCTAGTTTCAGCGTTGAGAAAAATTCTCATTTTCATCTCCATTAAGAAAGAGGGTGTATAGATCAACCTCGGATTCAAAATGGTATTTTTATAAGCAGTTCATTTCCAGATATTCTTATTTTTATTATTGGGTTTTAAGTAAAAATTCAAACATCCATGAGACTTTACTCTGTTGGTGTTTCCAGACTTCTAAAAATCAGAATGTATTCTATTCCCCAACTTCCTTGACTGTATATTTCAAAAAGTACATTAACATTGAAATAGAAAGTTTCAATTAGAAACCAATGCTTTGTAAAAGAAATCAATTGAACATCTTATAACTTAGAAAAATTGACTATCCCTTTAAAAGGTTTGGACCAGAGGGTGCTTTTAATGATAAAATCATTTTATCTTTCTTTTGTTATTTACAGAACAGAATGAAAAAGGCTGTTTAATTCCCCAAACTATTATATCACAACATCTGAATTTATGCATATGTTCAAAGTAGCTTCACAAGCTTGCAGAGAATGACATTAATGTCAGTGGGGGATATGATTCATTACTTTAATATGTTCTCTTTATGGATTTCAAGACAAATAAAACATATACAATTTCCAGTAAGCAACTGGGTAAATAACAGTTGAAATAAATTAGTTAAGGGAAAATTTCTCTCTAATCTCTATGACTGATCAACTCATTGCTGGAAACTATGTTCATTTCAAGAGAAAAAAAGTAATAAGAAAAAATTTGAGAGATGAACAAAAATAATAAGGATTTTTATGAAAAAACAATAAAGCAGATGAGGTATAACTAAAGTACTTTATCATAGCAACCAAGTAAGGGTATATATTAACCGACTATGAAATAAAAAGAGAAATAAATCATTTGACATATATTATGGAATCATAAGTGGAAACAGCTAAATACCAAATGATTTTCTCAAAGAAATTTTGAAATATGAATTATTTCTCAGAGATCATAGATGTAGACTATGCCAGACATTGAATCTAACATTTCTATACTGCAGGGAACTATGACTTCCGATTGTTCACACAACTCCATTCAGAAGAATCAAAGAACAAATGCTTGAGTGGTTCCTCTCTGAAGTCCTGAGCTTCAGTGTCCATACATTCACCTGCATGTTGTAGGCAAGGCCCTCTGGTGAGGAGCTGAGTATCTAGAAACCCTCAGGGCAGCACCTATACCTGCTGTCTTTCCAAAGTGACTTCAGAACCAGCCTGTGCTAATTAAGTGTGGTCAGTAACAACACCAATTTTTCTAGGAATGTCTGGGATTCAGAGAGCAGACATTTAAAGAAAGTTGTCTGAAGCAACAGTAACTAGAAGGGTATCAAGGGTGCAGGTCATAAGGAAGAGAGGTCTGTCAGTGTGCAGTATGTGCAGTGTGTGTGTGTGTGTGTGTGTGTGTGTGTGTGTATTTGTGTAATGTTCATATTTGAGATGAACAGTAGATAATGCAGAAACAGTACTTAGTGAGCAAAACAGGAATTTGAGCTTTAGATATAAGCAGGAGACCTGATATCAGTGCAAATGAAATTATAATAAAAAGAGACCTTGTTTTCTTAAGTGTATAAGAAAGATCCTAGCCAGAGTTGCTGAGGCAGTTAACAGGGGATCAATGTAGGGAATTGGGCACCCAAGTACAGACTAGAACTCCATTTCTGAAAATATGGGGGTGGGGAGAAACTGAGGGTGCGTCTCAGAAGGACAAATGGAAACACCAAAATTTATGCTGGATAAGGCTACCAGATGCTACAGCGGCAGCGAGAGAGGAAACTGATCCATAAGGTTTTAAGATATTATTCTGAGTTTTCTTAACTAATACTCTTTCTACAATCTGAACAAAGCCCAGATTTATGGCAAAGATGGACCAGAAAACAGGACTCAATTGACCTATCTTCGATGACTCTAATCTCTTAGTCAGGAGCCGAAAATAGCTATAATATTTCTTATCCAGGGTAACAGTCTTTTAGCTTTTAAGTTATTTAAAAACAAAGTAAGCCAAGCATTACACAATTCTTCCCAAAGATCTGTTGGGAGTGGGTAAGCTGGTCATAGGTAGTATGGGTAACATAGGAAGGATGGTATAGGTGGTATACCTATAAGATATAACCTTATCTTCTAAATCTTTTGTACTGACATCTATTGATATGCTGTCAAAACTTACCTAGCAAGACTACTGTTGATAAGTTTTTTTTTTTTTTTACTTCAGAGGAAATTGTTAAAGAAAGTTGAAATCAATTTAACTATTTTAATTCCATTCATACTTATTTACTGTTATTATCATGTAGTAGGCAGTGTACTAGGGTTTAGAATACAGAAATGGATCAAAAAATCATAGTTCTTATAAAGCTTGATTCTAATAAAGAAATATTGACAAGTGTAACATACATTCCAAAGCAAATGTTTTTGATTCAGTTACAGATGCACAATCAGACTATGCAATCAACTCGCAAATAAACACAAGAGCGCAGAGCAGAGAGGTTAGCTCTTTTTAAGGACCACTGAAGGGGTCAACAGTGAGCTTCATGGTTGACATTAAAACTTCATAATCTCTTCAAAAGGCAACACTGGGTGGAATCGTAACATCACAGGTTGTGTTACTAATAGTTTTATGTACAGAGGGAAGGACTGGGAAAATACGTTGAAATGTTTTGTGAGATTTTAAAAGGTACCAGCACTTCCAGATTACTGCCTGCATGCTCCTTTCCCTTCCGCCCTGGTGCTACAAGTCATAATGCCATTTCAGCCAGAGCAAATTCACAAAATCTCATAGTTCATTTGTATGTCTAATAATGGACCTCAGCTGCAGAACAGAAAATTTCAGGACCTACAAGAGCCATTTCATGGATAGAGAAGGCAAATAAAGAAGAGACTCCTGAAATCCTCAATTCTTGAACAACAACAGCAACAAAAACTGATTTCAAAACTACTCACCAGAATGTTATATTTTTTGCTAATGTGTATAATTAAAAATTGTATATGTGAATAATTTAACTTTGTAATCATTTAAAATATAAATGTAAAACTTGACTAAGGTCAAGTATAGTACTTGGTACATATGATCTCTTAATCAATATTCATCGAATAAATTAATGGATAAGCTGGAGAAAGAATTAGACTGGATAACAGTAAAAAATTGAGATGAAAAGGATTACCTTAATATTCCTAAACCATGGTAATAGGATTATTTTTGACCTTGGGAATGTCATCAAAGTGTCTCTGATGATAGCATTTTTTTCAGCAAAAGATATAACCTTATCTTATTCAGGAAGGTAGTGAGCAGATTATGCTGATCAAACGTACAAATGAGGGGTGTTGAATCACAGTATCTGACCTGCTGCTGCGTATCTTTGTGACTTTGTAAATCACTTAATCTGCCTTCCTCATTGGGAAAGCATATAGAATTTACAGGCAGTTTAAATATTTGGGTAGCTTTACACCCAGAGTCCTATGCTAAAAAATAAAATAAATTCCTCCTCCTCCTCCTACTAATAAATCATTACAGCTTAAGAACATCTCATGGTTGTTATGCTTAGCAATTTTTAATTCATTATCATTTTAGTTGTAGTCTGTACATTATTTTTAAATCTAGTATGAATGCACAACTATCCCCAACAACAAATTTTTAACCATTTAAAAATATTTCCTCTGTGAAAACTTTCATGGTTCTGCCATTCTAAGTTTATCTGAAGTGGTCTATTTCAACTCAAAAATACTTACCTTTTTGGGAATGCTGATTGAACTCCAGATTGGAAAAGAAAACAAATTAAGTTATACTGACTGCACACGGGCATTAACAGGTTATTTGTAATTTTTGCAAATGGACAGTCACCAGCAAACGTGTTCCACCGAAGCTGCAGTGTGTGATTGGGTGATCAGCCTCAGCAATTCTCATCCCTTCTTGCATTCTGCTGTTGATTGCTGTTCTTTGTGTTATGACTACAAAATCCCAGAATAGCAGTTACAGGAAGAAGATGCCATCACAGATTATAAAAACGAATTTGCCTTTATATAGCATCTTTCATGAGCCCTGTATTTAAAAAACAAAAATAGAACTCATGAAAGATTTGAATGACAGAAACAGAAATAAGCATCACTATTTGTGGAACAGATAGAGTCCAGTCCTACGGCAATGGAAACTTACCCCATAAGGACCAGTCAGACGGTCTACCTGAGAGGTGTTTGTCAACATGGAAGTTCCTCTGTCTCTATAAACTCAGCTTTCTCCTACATTCTAAAATGGTTAATATAACTGATGAAACCACTTATGTCTTTTATTTTCTTGTGAGTTAACATACGATTGTCTATAAAACCATCTTAATGACTTCACTTTAGCCCGCAAATGAAAAAAAAAAAAAAATCAAAACTGTTTTCTGAAAATATACAACATGAGAACAGAGGGAAGGCAATAAGACTCAGTCTTACAAATCCCACTGATGTTCTTTAGGAGTAAAGTCTAATTGCTTGCCATTGAGACATCCATATTAATACTTGGTAATGCCAAATCACAACATGTTTAATTCTGCAGTATGCTAGAAAGGGGCCTGGAGAGTTCCAGGGTAACATGGCTCTTCTTGTCCTTGTCTCGTAATTAACCACTTGCTCTTTAACCTGTTTTAGAGATATCTTGGGAACACAGGAAAACATGGTTATATGGCAAAATGCCTGATGCTAAATATGATGAGATAACATTGACTTACGTATTTACCACTCGGAAACATTTTGCTTTTCTTTTTCAGTTCTGGGTGTTGAAACCGTGTTGCCATCCATGCCAGGCAAGTGCTCTACCCCTGAGTTACACTTTCAGCCTCAGGAGAGCCTTTCTGTCCACCAGCAGGCACTCCTTGGCTGAGGTCAAGATGCCTCCTGCTTCCTCTCATAATGCTATACTTCTCCCTCATGGCACTTGAAAGGACTCTAATATTACATCTCATTAGCGACTGTCTTGCTACCAGACCATAATCTCCAGATTTTGCTTTGCCATTGTGTCACCAATGATTAGTAAGAGTACATTCAGTTAATATTTATTGAAATGATGAATAAATTATTCCCGAAACAAGCAATCTTATCTCCTGAAAACCACAACTGTCATTTAACTCCTAATCCTAAATATATTCATTTCAAAAAGAAATTATCTCATTTCAGACCCCAGAATTTAATCATGTTAATTGGAGCAAATCAGCAAACAAAGGTACCTAAAGTTTTAAGACAGAGAATTTTCAGTCAGCTCACCTTTACCTTCCTTTAAGATTTTATTGGCAATTTCTGAATACCAAACTCAGAAAGGTCAAGTGCCCCTAATCCAACTGCCTCCCAAAGGGAGACACTTCTTTACAATGAGACCATTTTTAGCTCATTTAAAATACTTCCTTCTGGAAAGAAGGGGAAGAATCACCATAGCTAGGGGGATTCACCTACAAAAAGATTTCCCTGTAAGTAACAAAAATTTTAGGACAGAACTGTAGTAATAATATTTTAAAGATGTAATTATATGGTGCTTTTCTGCCTAGGGGTCAAGAGATTATTACATTTGTCCTCCAGGTAGCTTTTTTAAAATTACAAATGGCTCATCTCACAAAAGCCAAAGACAAAAGCACAATATGAACACTCAGGGGCCATTTTCTAGATTCATGAAGATTATTTATCCCCCCATTAAAGCCTCATCATTCAAAAGATACCATTGAAAACCCACAATTATCCCTACTGTTTTTCAAATAAAAATAATCAGAATCTATAGCTCATTTATCCTAATCATGATTTCCATCATTTTCTTTCTTTGTAGTCTCAGAATCCCTGTAAGAAAAAAAAAATGAGTCTGATAAAAATCATCCAGGGATTGAAGTATATATGTGTTTATATTTTCCCTAATGTATAAGAGAGATCAAGATAGAGATCTGCAGGTAGATAGACAGATCTCTTAGGACTAAACTTTAAGGAACTCCATTCCAAAACAACTTAGAGCTGTACAAAAAGGACCTCCTTTTATATGGATCTCCATGTATGGCCTCTAAAGAACAATTATACAGTAATTCAGGGTTGTTGTTTTAATTTGCAAATGAAAATAACAGTTTTATACTTCTCTTGGATCACAGACAAGGAAGTATTGTATATAGGTAGAACCCTTAGGTCATTTGTTATTTAGGTGCTGAATCTCCAAAACTCTCCAGGAAGGTCATCAGAGTTCTCTGATTGCATTTCCAAAGAGTAGTTTTCAGGGGGAATTAATTCTACTTCTCTATTTCATCCTCTTGCCCATTCTTTCACTTCTGCAGACATAAATACTTCAATCTGAAATTCAAACTGTTTCAGAAAAATCTTATTCGCTTGCTCATTAGAAACATCGCCTGATGACCTCCAGTTGGAGATATTTTTGCTTGGTACTATCACTCTAATAAAATCCTTTGGCAAGACTTCAAAAATTAATATATTGAATCTTGTAGTCACTTTACTTCCACAAAATTTATACCCAATTGCAATTTTTCAATGACTAAAATCATGGATGAACAGAGCATCTTGTTCTTGCACAAATAAAGAAGTAAGAAAATGTGGTCTAAACTGAGAAGAGACAAAGCTAAACTTTGCTTCCACAAGATATCTATTCAGTTGTCTTTTTCTATTTTCTAGAATCTTCACCAAATATTCCTAATTATGTCCTTCTTGTAATCTAGCATTTCCTCTACCATAAAAATAAAGAAATGTACAAAATCTGTCATCTCTTCCTTTTGACTAAAACATAGTCAAATGTATTTGAAAATATGATATTTAATTGCATAACAATAGCAAGAAGAATGAGGAAAAACAAATGGTATATTTAAGACTGATAGTAAAGAGCAATAATATTTAAGTGATAGTCTCTGTATTACAAACTTGACATCCATGGTCATAGCAAATACTTACAATAGCCATATGTGTAGTGATGTTTATTTGTATTTGCAGATGAAAAAACTGAAGTTCAGTAAAAGTAACTAAATTCCCTAAGACTGCACTGCTAGAAATAGCTTAAGTGGAAGAATGTGATGGAAACCTACCATTGTGATTTCAAAAGCTATACTTTCAGTTACTGGTTTATGCTAGATGATACAAAAACAGCATAACCTCCCTATTGTCTTCTTAGCTGCTGAGTTTTCAATTAAGAAGAAATCTCTTCAGGGTATAAAGGTGAGAACTCTACTGGCACAGGAGAATGAATCACAAGACCATCCGAATGAATTCTAATAGAACAATGAGCTTCTCTTCTTGGTCTAGATTACTTATGTTTCTCAGGATACCTACTGAACTACAGCCAGAATTACTGAAAAAAAATTCATGATAAGGTAAATTTAGAATATTAAGAAAGGCTAAAAATGGAAATATACAAACATTCTTGGATTTCGAGACAGAGGGGGAAAGATTTGTTCACGAACAATAGCTAGTGCACTAGATCTGATCCTAGTCAAGATTCTCTAAAACTAAATAAAAAGATGGTTTTTAAACAGCAAACGAGAGAATCTGTAATAGCCAGAATGCAGCAGGATAAAATTCATGTCAAACTCCTCGTCTCCTCCTTCTCTTCCTTTTCAAAGCAAAAATATAAATGGTTAGACCTTGAAAGACAGAAAAGAAGTTATGCTTAAAGCTGAGCCAGGTACTTGATAAAATATGTGATATCTTTGCAGTCAAGAGGGTGATGGGGAATGCATGAAGGGAACATTTATTGATAAGTACCTGGTGAAAAAGTGATTGTATGTCGGTTGAAATGATGGTACATGGCTTGTCACATGACTCTTATTGGCACTGCCATAATAAAAACTGAATTTTCATTGAGGATACTGAATGTATATACATCTAATTTAGAGAAGAATAATGCTAAGATAGGTTGTAAAATCAGTTGAATAAAAGAAAAATTTTACAAACTGAACTTATTAGAGAAATTCAAATAAATAGGGATAGCAAAAAATAATGTTAGGGTCCAAAAATTGAACTCCACAAGCATAAAGCTGTGGGGACATGGCTTGGTCATAGGACATGAAGTGAACAAAAGAAGTAAAAGAAGGAGAAGGAGGAGGAGGGAGGAGGAGAAAAGAAAAAAGAAACTTAGGGATCTGTGTTTATACCAAGTGTATCATGAGTAAAGGATAAGGGAGGGGCTTTTTAAAATGTTAAAATAATCACAAGATACAGTAAAATAAATAACTAGAGTATCCCTGTGAGGGTTTGACTCTTCCTGTGTGATTCCGGCTTCACCTGGAATGCTTGGTTTGGTTCAAGGCACTTTAAATAGGATTTCTGAAATTAGAAAGTCTTAAGAGGAAAGTAGAATGTTGACAGTCAAATAAAACTGTGAAAAATTGTAAGAAAGGAACATCTGAGTTGGTAGTAAAGACAATTTAGATAGGAATAACACAAACTATCTTTGAATGACTTGATGTTGTAGTGTCTAGAAGACAAATTAGTAAACAATTAAAAATAAAGTGGATAGGGATATTGTGGTAATATAAGTGAGAAGGAAACATGCTGGGTTAGTGAAACTCATGTCTGTCCTGACTATGCTTTTCTACCTTGCAGGTTGTACCTTACTTTAATAATAAAGCTTTCAAAGGGGATGATAAGCTGGGAGTTAGCATGGCTTCTATCAGGAGGTGTCCTTTAGACCACAGTGTATATAATAGAAGACCACTGGATGGTGTTAGGCACAAGTTTAGAATGAAAATGGGATGGCAAATATTCTTCAATGGGAGTGCTCTTGGATTTTTGGAAGAACAAGTTCTTTGAGTAGAAGACTGTCCATGTCTCACAGCATGTTCAGTGTCTTTTAGCTCTCAGGGGTATTAATTCTATTAAATCCTCATCGTTGATTGGTCCATCCCAAATGCCAATACTCATTTCCAATGCGCCCTGCAGGAACACTTCTCTCATGCTTGAGAACAACTTCCTACTGACCTTTAAAGTTTTTTTTTCAATTCCAATTTGATTGTAATCAGATAAGGACTTTACAATACCATCGTGCCTTTGTGCTTCTGAGTTTTACCTTTCTGTATTTCCTTCCTTCCTTCAGATATTTATTGAGTACCTGATATGCTAAATCACTGTACCTTGTGCTATAGATGCAATAGTGAATAAAACAGAAAATTAAAACTACCAGTAAAATGTGCATTCTAGTTGCCAGTAGGATAGTACTTGCCCCCAACATCCCCATACACAGAGTTGAAACCTTTGCTTTGAAAGGTTAAACCTATCAAAATATTAACCTGGTTCCCTGGAGGGAAGAAGTCGAAGACCATGCAGACTTTGGTTTGGGAAAGTGTAATTAAATATCAAGAGACTGAGAGAGTCAGCAGTAGATTTCCCTGGGTGACAGGGAATAGGATCTGCTCCAGTTCTGAATCAGTGAAGAGGACAGAGGCCCGTGGAAAATGGTGTGGGGAGATTATACACTAACTTGTAAACTTTTGGAGCTGCAGGGTCCCCTTGAGTTTAGCATGGAAGTAGCTGATGCTATCAGGGAGACATCTATTTTAAATGGAACATGAAAGTCTGAACGAGGCTAATAACTAAGGCCAGAAGATCTACTCACTTTCCTGAATTATGTAGTCCTGAGTTTCATTTCATCAAGGATGTGAGAAGTCCTGTTACAGTTTGGATATGAGAGCTCGTGTGTGAGAGAATGCAAAATGCTTAGATTATGAGAGTTATAAACTGATCAGTGGAATGAATCCACTGATATGGATTGATTGGGTGGTAATTACAGGCAGGTAGGGTGTGGCTGGAGGAAGAAGGGTCACTGGGGTGTGCCTTTGGAGTGTATATTTTGTCCTGGATGAGCAGAGCTCTCTCTCCTCTGTTTCCTGGTGTCCATGTTCTGAGCTGCATTCCTCTCCACAACCTTCTGCCATGATGCTCTGCCTCAGCTTGGGCCCAGAGCTACAGAGTTGGCTAATCATGGACTGAAACTCAGAAAACATGAACAAAATAAACTTTTCCCCCTCTGCATTGTTTCTGGTCAGGTCTTTTGCTCATAGTATGCAAAGCTGACTAAAATACCTGTCGAATAATTCATATTAGACTTACCTAATAATCATGAGACTGAAAGTTAAACACCAAATTTATTTTGATTAGATATGATTCTGATGCATCTTATTATTTTGAAATAATAACTATCATTAAATGTGATTTTAAGAATGTCTTATTTCCCATTAAAATAAATTCTCTGTAATATGAAGAACCTGCTGAAGAGATGTATGGGAAGAAAAAGAATATCCTTCTTGTCTTTAAATCTTAAAATACTTAAACCTGGGCCTGAGGGCTAACTCTCCATAACTAATTTGGGTGCCTGAGAGGGCACTGATAAAGGCAGGGAAGGACTAAATCACTTGTAGAATGTCTCTATTTTCTCAAAGAATGTAATGTGTTTGTGGAGGTAGGGGTGGTTGTATGTGAGGAGTCACCTCTTAACATTTTACTGTCTTTATTAAAGAATGATTTTGAGTAAAGACACAAGTGTATAGGTATTCAGGTTAGTTCTTATGGAAGTAGGAAAGGAGATGCAAATATACAAAGCACAGAAGCAATCCCCAAAAGAAATTATGAATTCTATGATCATTAGAATTAAAATATAAATTATTTCTGCACTGTCTGTCCAGTGAAGGTAAGGAGACAAGGAAATTAAAGATTCCGGTTCAACAAGACACTTTTTTCTCATTGTTCTTTTGTGGCAAGTTTTGAGTGTGATTAAAGAAAAGAGAACAGTATAATAAATACATATTCAATGGCAGTTTAATATTTGTATACATGTTATAAGTTGTTTCCTGAAGTTCTTCAACCTAGTTATCCTATATAAGATTCAAAGTAGTAGAGTCATATTTAGACTATTATTTATGTGTTTTATTTTCCTTTGGAAAGCCTATAGTCATTCTCTGTTACCTATTTAAACTTCTTGGGTTAGAACTAAAAACCCCCCTTACACTTAATGCCCAGATCTAGGTAGACACTACATTTTCATTACTCTTCAACTTATTCTCTGTACTGCAGTGGATATGTCTTATTTAAGTCTTTCTATTAATCTATGCTTACTATTAAATAATATCACCATTAAATACCTTATAGTGCCAATTTTATTTTTCTTTAATCTCTAAAAATAATTTTATATTTTGTCTTCCTCTGTCATGCTTATTTTTTTAATTTCCAAGAAAAGAATATTTGGGAGAATCCTTTGAAATCTATTACCACTCCTTTAAAACCAGTTTTAAAAGGGCTTCTTCACATTGTTTTCCTTCATGTGGCACAAATCATTTAACTTTACAATCATTTAGCCCTTATATACTTATTCTCATTAAAAATCATTTTGCATGTTTGATAAAATGTTAAGTTTCTAAAGAAGAATGTTATGAACTAGATCTCTTTTGAACCTTATTTCCCAATCATCTGAATGGAAAAAACATAGTTGAGTAAAAAGAATCAATAACTGCTGAGTGATCAAATCTTTTCCACCAGCCTCAAGACACCCAATAAATGTTTATTAATTAATAATAATTCATACCATGTAATCAGAACTTAAATTAGAATAATAGAGCCCACATTTTTACTTCATGAGATTCTCTGTTAAGAACACTAAGCTTGGAGAGGAAGAGGGAAGGGAAAGGAAAGGTACTGGAGAATGAGATTGATCAAATTATAGCTATGCATGTATGAATAATTTTAATGCAATAATAAAAATAAATTTAAAAAAGAACACATCTTACTTCCTCAGGTAACTAAATGATTTGTTTTATAAAGAGGTGGAAAAATAATTGGAAAGTGAGTGGGAAAAAATTACTGACACCTTTACAGCAAAGTTCCAGCTAGGATTATGTCCAGTTGGGTAACAAGTTTTTCACCTTCAGTAAGAAGGTGAAAAAAATAGATGAATTATGTGTGTTGAATAATGGTCCTAAAGTAAAACAAAATTTTAAAGTTATCAATATCCCTTTGTTAATTCTCCTTCTAGAATTCATTTATTCAACATCAACAATTATTAAATTTAACTTTTACTCAAACTGTTCTTTGTCACTGTGATGATTTGAAGTTTTGATCTCAAGTTTCTCATTTTATCACATAGGAAGTATAATAAGTAATATTTTTTGGTATAGAATTTAATTTTGGAAATTTTCATTAAGATTGAATATCAACCTAACTCGATGCTAAATGTAATTGGGATAGAAAAGAATTTCAATGCATGATATCAAGTTTATAGTCTCTCACAGGAACAAGACTTGCATAAAGTAATTATATAAAGCAAATAGAACATATTAGCAAATATTATAGAAGGCAAATTTTAACAAAATTAAGGTCTATGATGTAAAGCAGTTGCAAAGGGATTCATCTACCCTCTGTAAGTAAGAAGTAATGTGTCATAACAATGCTCTGGGTTTTGTTAAATTTTGGAAAGACAGAAAAAGTGGGTACATTATAGGCAGGATAATTCCATAGAAAAGTACAAAGGTCTGAAAGATTGTGATTTCTCTGAGAAAGCACAGGAGTCTGGCCTGTTTGAAGATGTAGTGGTTGGGAGTTTGGGACGGTTGGCCTGGGTAGGTTAGGTAATTTGGGATCAGAGAACAGGTAGGGAACTCTTGCCATGATGTATGAGCTGCATAGTCTGGGGCAATACAATACAAATGGGTAAATGAAACTCTTGGGCAGCCCCATCTCCCTAACTAGACTTTACACAGGTATTTACAAAAGATGCTGTCAAAGGTTTAGCCAGGGATTTATGTAGCAAAAGGAGGATCCATAAAGAGACTTGTGGTTTAGAGTTGCGTGTTTTTCCTTATTCTCAAGAGATCTAAAGGGAGGAGATAAATTGAGGGTGGGGAGTGAGCATGGGAAATTAACTTTTCCTGAAGTTATACTGTCTGCGCTAACATTTTGGTTTAAGAGACAGCTTTAAAAATGATGGAGCACTTATGAAAAGATTTCTCTTCCTAATGCAGAGTTTCTGTGCTATGTCTTAGAATTCGTTTTTGCCCTGGTGAGTGGTGTGTTTGTGTTTATGTGCTCTGTTTGTGTGTGTGCAGACAGATAAAAGGAATGGAGAATAATTTTGGAAACTGGGTTGCATGCAAAGGAACAACTTAATTAAAATTTTCTTTTCTCGGTGCTGTGCTGAAGTCAGATGCTGGTGAAAGTTCATGGTGTTCACTGTGCATTTAATGATATCATGGTGGTAGGTTAAAATTGGTCATGGTGAAAGTGTTTGCAATACTGATATTAACTAACCATACAAATGTCGGTAACTTTTATTGAGAAATTCAGTTGTTAAACATTTATATCATAACACTGTTTCTCAGGTACTTTTCCCTTTGACTAGGTGGAGAAAGGTCATATTTAGTAAATAAATGTAAAACTATTCCCTTCCATATTGAAATTCTATCATTTTCCTTAACACTTTTTAATATTTGATTCCACCAAACAATTTAGAGGCTGTATTGTAGGCAAAAATCAGGAAAGGCACAATGATGGGAAATGGAAACTGTGGTAACTAACATGAAAAGAAAAGCTCCTTCAACCAATGAAACAGAAGAGTTTATATGGACAAACAAACAAACAAAAAAAAAAAACAAAAACAAAAATGATCCAGAAATAAAGCAGCTCCCAGGACCAGAGCAGACTCTGAGAACTCTAGCCAACAATGTGATCTGATAGCATTTACAGAAAATGAAAGTGAGACATAGAGACAGGTTAATTAGTTAATTGGTCACAGAGCACTCTGCAGTGACTAAAGTCCAGCTACTATGACTAAATCCCACTTTGGTTTGGTCTGTTGGACTTAGTGCAGGAGCCTAGCCCAAATCAATGGCCTACAAAATTTTATTTAATATCAATAATAAAAGAATGAAGATGTTTACATATCATATTCATTGTGCCATATTATCTGGTGACTCAATGCTGGCATAACTAAGTAAGCCCTCAGGCAAGCCACACATAGCTCTTTCCTTATGTGCTGCTTCTCTCACCAGCTGTCACTGTCTGCTGTTTGCTTCAGGGTACAGAAGGGAAGGGACACACATAGAAAAGTGATAGAACTTATTTTTTCTACTCTTTGGAGTTCTTGGTCATGAAAACCCAGGCAATTATTATTCAGTTCACTGACTAATTCTAGCTCTTCACCATCCCATTTCAAGTTAAGATTACATTTTCCTGTCTCCATGTAATTAGAAGAAGGCAAGGCATTCTCATGTAACTAATTCTGGCCAATGAACTGTGAACAGAAAGGGCAGTTTACTTTCATCTTAGAGCATGTATTATTTGTTGGCATGAGACCCTCTGGAGAGTTCTATCATTTTGACAAAGTTGAAGAGGGTGGATGTCAATACTCTGAATCCCTGAAATGTCATGATGGGTAGGGATCTTACAGTTGCTTTGCTGCCATACTATGGGCATGATATGAATGAGAAATAAAATTTGATGAAATTGGTATTTCACAATAGTTTATTACTGTACCATAATCTATCTTATTCTGAGGTACTTTCAGATTAACTGTATATTAAAAAAAATATGTAGTATAATTACTACCATCTCTAGTCCTATTTAAAAAGAAAATATTTAGCCCCATGATGAAAAAAAAAGTACCATTAGCAAAGATAACCTTGTGCTATTATGGCTCCCACTTGCTCACATTATGAAATTTTTAAATTACCTTTTATAGAAATTTGATGTTCTATTTTGAATACTCTCTACTTTTTAAGTATGGTACACTTAAAAATCTATGGGACACTCTGAAAGCAGGACTAAGAGGAAAGTTCATTGCATTGAGCTCATACCTTAAAAAAAAAAAAAAAAAAAAAAAGTCAACAACTAAATGACCTAACCTTACATCTCAAAGACCTAGAAAAAGAAGAACAGGTCAACACTAAAAATGGTAGAAGACAGAAAATAATTAAAATCAGAGCTGAAATCAATGAAATTGAAACAAGAGAAACAATTCAAAAAATTGACCAAACAAAAAGTTGGTTCCTTGAAAAAGTAAACAAATTGATAAATTCATTAGTAACACTAATGAAGAGAAGGAGGGAGAAAATTCAAATTATTAGAATTATTAATGAAAAAGGAAGGATCACAACAGACACCATTAAATACATAACATAATTAGAAGTTACTTTGAAAATCTATACTCCAACAAAATAGAAAATATCAAAGACATTGACAAACTTTTAGAGACATATGATCCTCCCAAACTGAATCAAGAAGACATACACAATTTAAACAGATCAATTTCAAGCACTGAAAGAGAAGAATCCATCGAAAGCCTATCAACCAAGAAAAGCTCAGGATCAGATGGATTCTCAGCCAAATTCTACAAGACCTTTAAAGAATTAATATCAATACTCTTCAAAGTATTCCAGGAAATAGAAAAGGAGGAAAGCCTTCCAAACTCATTCTGTGAAGTTAGTGTCACTCTCATAACAAATCCAGGCAAAAATGCATCAAGGAAAGAAAACTTTAGACTAATACCCCTGATGAACAAAGACGAAAAATTCCTTAACACAATTCTGGCAAATCGCATACAAAAACAGATTAAAAAGATAGTGCACCATGATCAAGTGGGGTTTATCCCAGGGATGCAAGGTTGATTCAACATCTGGAAATCAATAATGAAGTTCATCACATCAATAGACTTAAGGTTAAGAATCATATGATTATTTCAATAGATGCTGAGAAAGTGTTTATGAAATACAGCACACCTGCATGCTTAAAATCTCTAGAAAAAATAGGGAGAGAAGAAACATACCTCAACATTTTAAAGGCTATCTATGCTAAGCCCACAGTTAACATTATTCTTAATAATGAAAAACTGAAAACATTCCCTCTAAAAACTGGAACAAGGCAGGGATGCCCTCTTTCACCACTTCTATTCAACATCGTCCTTGAAACACTAGCCAGAGCAATCAGACAGACCAAAGAAATTAAAGGGATATGAATAGGAAAAGAAGAACTCAAACTATCACTATTACTGATGATTCTATATTTAGAGGAACCAAAAAACTCCACCAGAAAACTTCTAGAACTAATATATGAGTTGAGCAAAGTAGTAGGATATAAAATCAATACACATAAATCTAATACATTTCTAGTCATAAGTGATGAATCCTTTAAAAGAGAAATTAGGAAAATCAAATTCAACAAATAGTGCTGGCAAAACTGTAAATCACAATAGCCTCAAAAAATAAAATTTTTGGGAAACAATCTAAGAAAAGAGGTGAAAGACCTCTATAATGAAAACTACAGGACACTAAAGAAAGAAATTGAAGAAGACCTTTGAAGGTAGAAAGATCTCCCATGTTTTTGGATAGGCAGAATTAACATTGTCAAAATGACCATTCTACCAAAGGCGCTATATAGATTCAATGCAATTCCAATTAAAATCCCAGTGACATTCCTCATAGAAACAGAGACAGCAATCATGAACTTCATCTGGAAGAATAAGAAACCTCAAATAGCCAAAACAATCCTGAGCAGAAAGAGTGAAGCAGGAGATATCACAATACCAGAACTTAAACTGTACTACAGAGCAATAGTAACAAAAACTACATGGTATTGGCACCAAAATAGACAGGCAGACCAATGATACAGAATAGAAGACACAGAGACAAACCCATATAAATACAATCACCTCATACTAGACAAAGGAGTCAAAAACATACAATGAAGAAAAGATAGCCTGTTCAACAAATAGTGCTGGCAAAACTGTAAATCCAAATAGAAGACAAAATAGGCCCAAATCTTCATCATGATGGCTTAGGATCAGACTTCCTCAACAAGACTCCCAAAGCACAAGAAGTCAAAGCAAGAATCAATAAATGGGATGGATTCAAACTAAAAAGTTTTTTCTCAGCAAAGGATACAATCAATAATGTGAAGAGAGAGCCTACAGAGTATGAGAAAATCTTTTCCACACACACTTCAGAAAGAGCACTTATCTCCGAAATTTATAAAGTACTTACAAAACTTTACACCAAAAATACAAAGAACCCAATCAATAAATGGGCCGAGGAACAGGACAGACACTTTACAGAAGACATACAGGGGATTAATAAATATATGAAAAAGTATTCAACATCTTTAGTAATTAGAGAAATACAAATCAAAACAATGCTAAGGTTTCATCTAACTCCACTTAGAATGGCTATTATCAAGTACAAAAACAATAATAGATGTTGGCATGGATGTGGGGGAAAAGGCACACTTGTACATTACTGGTGGAGTTGCAAATTGGTGCAGCCACTCTGGAAAGCAGTGTGGATAATCCTCAGAAAACTTGGAATGGACCCACCTTTTGACCCAGTTATCCCACTCTTTGGTTTATACCCAGAGGACTTAAAATTAGCATACTACAGTAATGCAGCCACATCAATTTTATAGAAACTTAATTCACAATAGCTAGATTGTGGAACCAACTGAGATGCCCTTCAACTGATGAATGGATAAAGAAACTGTGGTATATATACACAATGGAATATTATTCAGCCATAAAGAAGAGTAAAATTATGGCATTTGCAGGTAAATGGATGGAATTGGAGAATATTATGTTAAGTGAAATAAGTCAATTCCATAAAACTAAAGGCTGAATGTTTTCCCTGATAAGTGAATAATGATACATAATGGGGGTGGGAGGGGGTGGGAGTGAGAGAAGAATGGAGGAATTTTAGATTAAGTAGAGGGAAATGAGAGGGAGTGTGGGTATGAAAGATGGTGGAATGAGACAGATATCATTACCCTATGTACATGTATGATTATAGGAATGGTATGAATATACATTGTGCACAACCATAGAAACCAAAAGATGTACCCCATTTGTGTATAATGAATCAAAATGCAGTCTGTAAAAATAAAAACATAATTAGAAAAAGAATAAAGGAAAGCAACCAAACTGAGATTGAAATTCAGACCCAGCTTTACCTCCGCCCCCCCAAAAAAAGAGAAACATGGTAAACATTGAATTTAGAAGTAACCAAATTTACTCACTATTTTGTCCTCATTTTGTTTTATTTGAGTTTTAACCTGGTGTGTGTTTACCTTCTTGGTAGGTGCTTGTTTGTGGGAAAATATACAAAACAATTGGAATATGTTCAATATTGTCAATTCTACTCTTTAATACCTTTATTGATTCTTTTAATCTTTAATGTAATTTTAATTTTGTCAACATTTTTCAGTCTATTGTTACAAAAAGGTGGGGGAAGGAGTGAGGATAGAAAAAGATTGGATAACTGACACCAAAATATACTTACATAGGAGGAATAAATTTTAGTGTTCTGAAATACAACAGTGTATTATGTATTTTATAAAAAACTAGAAAAGGGGAGTCAAATGTTTTCAACATAAATAAATATGAATGTTTAAGATGATGGAAAATTTACTTTGGATCATTGTACATTGCATACATGTATTGAATTATCACTCTATCACCCATAAATATGCACAGTATATATATCAACTTAAACAAAAATAAATCAATAATTAAAAAAAGAATTTTTTAAAGGTTTAAAAAGGTAAAAATTTTAAATTTTTTAACAGTCCCCATTTTTAGTAGACAGAATGTAATATATCCCTTGGCTAGGAAAAGGTAAGTTTTCAGAAATAGCTTTGAGGAAAATATCTGGAACGAGTAATGCATCATTGTCCCTTTACCACCCAACTCACCCTCACCAAATAAAACTGTACGATGATATTCTGGTTTCAGTTTCACTCCCAGTGTTCTGAATATTCCATTTCATAAAGGTAAACATGGAGTAACATAAAATTAGTAGAAATTTATGAGGAAAATAACCAGACTCATAAGAAAAAGGATGTGAAAGAAAATGGTTATTCACTATCATCAATGTTAACATCATAGTGTATATAGGAGTTTTATGAAAACATATATTTCCTCTGTTATTTTGGTAATAGGTGCTCTCAGGCACCAAATTGGAAAATGTTTTGATAAAATACTAGACTTTTAAGAAATATAATCTCAGCAGGTGAATATCATTTCATTTAGACATAAATTATTTGGGCTCGGTGAATTTTCCAAAAGTCAAAATATTTGGTTTCATGCAACTGTGCTGGAGACACAAAGGAACAAGACTGTTCTGATTACATTTAACAGAAAGCGTGTCTGAGGAATTTCATCAAAAATAATACATTTTTAAAAGTAAATTATTTTCAAAGTGCTTTATAAAAACTCAAACTTGTTCAGTTGTCTAAAAATTATGCAGTTTATAGCTGATATTTGAGACAGCACATAAGCTTTTATTCCTGCAAGTTGTCAGCCTCAGAAAACAGTATTAAAATCACAGGATAACAGTTTGAACATTTTTGCTACATTATAAACAGCATAGAGAATATATACAAAAGAAAGTAGTTTAAGGACTCTTGGCTATGACTCTCACATTTGAGGAGAACTTAATTAAGAAAATGGAAAATCATTAAATAATAATGAGCCCTGCTTCTTTTGAGCCACTGACTTCAGGGAATTCTCAGAATCTGACAGATTTTTTTAGTAAAAAAAAAAAAAAAAAACTCACGAAATTACTGTGAATGATTTTAAAGGGCAAGAATGATTTTTTCTGATTTGAAGTAATTGATGTAAATTGATAAAACTGCAGGTATATCAATACATACAAGTTTGTATTATTCATTCAAATGTATGTACAGATAGAGAAATAACTGATCTCCCACACTAACTCTATTGTCTACACATAGCAAGTTCTTTTCTGTTTTATGGTGGGTACTTTTGCTCTTATTCTATATGAATGAAAACAGAAACAAGGAAGTAATATTTGTCTCAGGTCAAACAGTAAAGTAAATAGCAGTAATTCTGTCTCCAGAGTATAATGGTGATTGCCAGGGGTTGGAAAGAGGGGGTGTTTCTATCAATTTTGCATTTCCATGACCAAAATACCCAGTAAGAACAATCTGGATGGTTGAAAGTTTATTTTGCCTCATAGGTTTCAAAGATAGAACCAACTCCATATCTCTGGGCCTAAGGTGAGGCAGAAAATCATGGTGGAAAGGTGTGGCAGAGGAATTCAGTTCATGACATGACAGCAAGGAAGCAGAGAGATATACTCACCAGGGAGACCTTCAGTGACCAACTTTTTCCAACCATACTCTACATGCCTACTGTTACCACCCAGGTAATCCATACTGGTGGAGTGATCCACTGATTATGTTATGGCTATCAAAATCTAATCATATCACCTCTGATATTTTTGTGTTATTGCAAAAATGAGCTTTTGAGGGACACCCTCATTTATAAACTATAATATTCTGCCCCTGTCCTGCAAAACTCTTGTCCATCTCATAATCTGAAATACATTTAATTCATTTTCAGGAACACCTATAGTCTTAACAGTTCCATCATTGCTCAAAAGTCCAGCTCCAAAATCTCATCTGAGAATCAAGACAAACTCTTGAATGTTTTCCCCTGTAAAGATCAAAGTAAAGTTACATATATCCAATACATAATGGTATGACATTAACATTTCCATTCCTCAATGAAGAATTAGGGGCACAGAAAAAAGGAATGGGACCAAAGCAAGAATGAAATTCAGTTGGGCATAGGTTTGCCTCACACGTTTCAAAGATATAACCAACTCCATATCTCTGGACCTAAGGCGAGGCAGAAACTCCACATTCAGCAGTTGGGATCCACAGCATCATGATATTCTTTCCAGAGGACTTGTGTAGTAGCTATGCCCCTATGACCTTGCTGGTTGCAGTCCTCATGACCTCTTCCTTGACTTGTCTCTGCTTGAAGCCTACAGCTTTCCTTAGCAGATGTCCCACATCACTCTCTAAGCAGAAGCCTTCAGGGAATCTGATCCTGGTATGCTTTGCCTGGCCTTTCAGTACTTCCTTTGAAATCTTGGTGGAAACCCCCATCACCTTAACTCCAAAATATTGCATTTCTTCAGATTCAGTGCTACTTGGATGACACCAAGGTATTCTGCCATCTCAAGCAATAGCCAAGTCTCTGAGTATGTGGGTGACTAAGCATAGTGAAACAACTTCCTGGGTTCCTTGGGTAATAAGAGTATCTCTATGACCTCAAATATTTTTACTTTTACACCCTGGATCCTGAGATGGGTTTAGTCTTGACAATTCCTGAGATTTTTTCAAGCCAACTTTCCTATTGTCTCTATGCAAATTACTTAGTATCTCCTTAGTGGCTCCAATCTCTTTAACAACCATGCCTTCCTTATCCCCAGTTTTACTTGCACTTTACTAGCCAAACTCCAAGTTTTAAAAATCTTTCTTCTTTGTTTTCTGCTCCTGATTATCACAGTATAACTAAAAGTCTCAAGCAATATCCATACCACCATTTGAATGCTGAACTACTTTGAAATTTCCTCCAACAGATTAACTAGTTCATCACCTTTAAATTCAGCTTCACAGAAAGTCTCAGGACATGGGGAAAATGTAACAAATTATTTGCCGCAATGTAACTCAAATGACCTCTACTCCAATTTTCAATAGAGTCCTCCTTCTTCTCTGAAACCTCATGAACTCTGTCTTTATTGCATTCTAGTCTTCTGAACTCCCACCAGAATTGTCTATTAAGCTCTGCTTACAACATTTTAAGGCTTCTATAGACTAAAACTCCAAATATCTTCAAACTCTTCTCATAAACTACTTCCCAATACTTCCAAACCATATGATCAGTTTGGTCACAATAGTGACACCACTTCTCAGTATCAATTTCCATTTAAGCTAGTTTTGTGTTGCTACGGCCAATAAGAACAATCTAGAGGAAGAAAATTTTATTGTGCCTCATGGTTTCAGACATTCAGTCCATCATTTGCCAACTCCATATTTCTGGGTCTGAAGTGAGGTGGAACTTCTTGGTGGAAGGGAATGGCAGAGGAAAGCAACTCAGGGCATGACAGCCAGGAAGCAGAGAGAAAACTCAACTTGCCAGGGACAAAATATAAACTCCAAAGGCATGTCCCCAGTGAACTTCCAGTTACCCACTCCTCACCTTCCTACAGTTACCACCCAGTAGATCAATCCACTGATTATGTTATATCTTTCATAATCTAATCATTTCATGCATAATAGATTATGGACTAACAGGAGGTAATAAGGAGTTAGTATTTAATGGATAGAGAGTTGCAGTTTTGCAGGATGAAAAGAGTTCTGGAGAAAGAATGATGGTGGCTACACAACAATATGAATGCACTAAAGCTACTGGTGTGCACATTAAAAATAGTTAATACGGTAAGATCTATGTTAAGTGTATTTTACCATAATTTTTAAAATAAAAAAATATACATACACATGCACAAACACACACACAATATCTTCTCTTTAAACCAGTGATTTTCACACTACATTCTACAGAGTGGTGTAAATAATTTTAACATGTATGTGATTCTATGGCATCAAACTCAAAAAGAAAGTTATTGCCTAGTCCATGAACCATCCTATGCATGAGAATGGGACTTTTCTATTGAATTTGAGGAGGATAACCAGACGGAGGTGAGCACAGCCAATAGGATGTGTGGGTTCAGAGATCATGGAGATCCTGTCTGTATGCTACCTCCACAAGCACAGAAGGAAAAAAGTACCTGCTCCTCAGTTCCCATAATAGCATAGCATGCCTCCCCAGGCATAAATCATTGCTGAAAGGAGATATAAGTATCACTTATTCCACCTCAAAAGAAACCCCTGAATTCTGTACTTGAGTACATTTAGAGAATGTCTACATAATTTACCCACTTCTCATGTCTTGAAAATTCATACTGAAAATTAGATAATTAAATATTCAGGAAAAATCAAAAGTTTAAACTGGCATTTTTCAAACTTTTTAATCTTTTTATGTTTTATACATGGCTCTTGTGTTCCCTGTAACTCCTATGCAACTGCTTTTCTAGTCTAATCTTCTCATTTTGCAGATGAGACTGACTGAAAGAGATTGTGAGCTCTTCAAGGTAAAATTTTCAATTACACTAAAATCAAAGCTTGTGATTTTTAACCTTCATTGTTTCTGCTGAACAGGAAAAAACATCATATTTAAAGCAGGAAGACAGTAAAGTCTGTTAGCACAATTTAAAGTTATTCAGAGAACTTGTTCTTTCACTTTCAAATGAATATATACTATATTGTTATCATCTTATAGAACACATATCAAGTGGTCACTTGGTAATACCATTTCATTAATAAAATGTCTTTATGCACAGGTTTATTTTTATTAACATTCCTAAAAGAAGGCTATTTGACCACTCAGGATGGTAGAGTGATAACCATTTTACAACTAGATTCATTTTCATTAACTTATAACAAATAATGTTAGCTTTAATTTTATTAATTTTTAATAAAATAATTACTCCTCTTGATCTGTTTGTTTCAGATTCTTTATTTAAATTCAGCATATGGTTTACTGGAAAATAGTAACAACAGTTACAGAGCAAGCCAACTCGCTTTGAGCAAAGACTTCACACTTTTCAGCCCATTTAACATTTTGTAGGAAAGAAATAAGATACCATGATAAAGGTATTTTTGCCAATGGAGAACTCTTTCCAAAGTATAATTTAAGGATCATTGGTTGGTTTGTTTGTTTTTATTACAAGAATAATACATTCTTGTGGTTAAAACAAAAATCATACTTAACAAATGCATATAACATAAAAAACATCACCCTCTCTCCTCAATTGCATATCCCAATAGCCTTATAAGGCAGTAGATTCTACTACAAGTTTGGTATGGAACATTTAGTAGTGTTTTACAGTGGCCTGTAATTCCAGCAGCTCAAGAGACTAAGACAAGAGCAGTTCAAGTTCAAGACTAGTCTCAGCAAGATCCTAAGCAATTTAGCAAGACTCTATCTCAAAATTTTAAAAAAGTAAAAAGGGCTGGGGATATAGCTCAATAGTAAACAAAACAATGCAAAACACACACATGAAGACATATAATGTTGCTTTTATACATTTCTTCTATATATTTTATACTTTAGTATACTATTAAAGTATGCATGTTTTATATATTATCTGCAACCCATTTTGAAATAATTATAAATTCACAAAAAGTTGCAAGAACCTACTTTTGAAAATTAACATGACTGGAGACTTTTCCCAAAAAAATATAAAATTCTATCATGTCCTTACAACAGCTGAATACTGGTTAATATTCATAATGTGAAGTCATAGTATGTATTGGCTACAATTTATTCAAGCCTTAGTTTAGTTAGGAGACAGGAAGTTTAGTTAGGAGACAGGACTCTCAAGCTTTGAATATTGTGGTATGAAACTTAAATCTTATTCTGAGGGTAAAGGGAAATGATAAAGGGTTTTAAATAGGATCACAAACTTGATGTATAATTTTTTAAGCATGAATATGTGCTACAGAATGTCTCCCAGAGGCCCCGTGTTAAAGTCCTGTTTCCAAATTTGACACTGTTGGGAGATGGTGGATACTTTAAGAGGTGGGGCTACAGACAGTTCTTCAGGTTACTTGGGGAATGACCTTGAAGGGGATTTGGGGACCATGACCCATTCCTCTTTCTTTTTCTCTTTCACTTCTTGGCCATGAGATGAGTGGTTTTTCTCTGCTATGGTCTTCCACCATGATGTTCCCCCATAAGCTCACAGCAACAGGAATAATAGATTATGGACTAAAACCTCTAAAATCATGATCTAATAATCAAACTTTTATCTTTACAAGTTTATTATCTCAGGTATTTGTTATGGTGACCAAATGAAGTCTAAGGTAATATCACTCAAGTATAGAGGGCAGACTTGGGTAAAGGCAGGGAAAAACGGTTAAGGAGCTCTTCTTATGGTGTAGTGATATGTGCAGGCTGGGACTCAGGTGGGCAGGTAGTTGCACTGGAGACATGAACCAACGGATCACGTTTTGAAGGCATAGCTGCGTAGATCAATTAAACATTAAAGACTAGAGAAAGGGGAAGGATAAGACTTATGCTCAGATTTCTAACCTTAGTAATGGGTGGTAATACTTGAAATGTGGGTATAATTAGCTTCTGTTTAGAATGACTGAGTCTTGTTTTTAGATTGTAAATTTGGAAATATCTCTGACATATTCATCAGGCAATTTGGATATATAAATTTAGAGTTCAGGGAAAAAAGTCTGGGTAAGAAATATAAATCTGAGTCACCAGCATATAAATGATTTGGGAAGTCATAGATATGAATGAGATCACCTAAACAGGCATAGAAAGGGAAAAAGTTAGTCCAGGACTGAGCTTGGAAGAACTTCAGCATGAATAATCAATAGAGGAGAAGATGGCAAAGGCAGCTGGTGGTAAGACAAGGTCTAAGAAGAAAAAAATGAGAGCATGCTGAACATGAAGCTGAGAAGGGAGTGTTTCAAGGAGGAAATGGTCGTCAGTGTGAATCATTGCTGAAACCTAGTAAGGAGAAAACAGAAAACATCCATGGGGTTCACAGTGAGGGTTTCAAGTATGAAAGCTTGGAATAATATTGTAAAAGCTTTAGAAGTAAGCAAACTCAGAATGATATTACAAAAGATTATGAATCATTTTGCCTCTCAATGTCATTGCAGCCTCTGGTACGCCCTATATACTAATAGTTTGGGAATCCATTGTTAACCTGTATCCAAAACTTATGGTTTGATTTTCCCTGTATTCCCAGCAGTGGGTTGCAATCTATACTTATGTACCCAAAGTCTAGAAATGGAATTTGTACCTGAAGAGGTTGAAGGAGCGTGGAGGGATGTTTTAAACCAGGAAATATATTACAGCATGTGATGTTGATGATAGGAATGATAGAGCAAGGAGAGGTAGGGATTGGTGCTGTAGGAAAGATGGAGGATACCTGGGAGAAGTAAAATGTGTTAGTAAGTGAGAAGGAATGGCATTGAAATAGGACGCCACCCATATATTCTGTGTTCTCTGAAATCGTTCTGGTTTCCATGTTCTGAATTTGTGCTATTATTAACAATCTCTCCCCCGACTCTACATATACAATTGGAGAGATCAGTCTTTTCTAATATACAGGATGAAGGAAAAAGAAAATGGGTGCAGAAATAGTTAAGAACACAAATTTCATGGTGGGATGATGAGAATATCTCAATCATTAGACATAGGTCAAAAGCTGAATTTGAAGTCCAATGGCTAAGAATTTTCATTTTATAACATTCCAGCCTATGGAATCCATGGACTATTGAGTTACAGTTTAAAAATCACTTTAAGCATTAAAAAAACAGTCCACCAAAACCCAATGCTTATAGTGAACAGAGAAAAAGAATTACTGTCTGTACTTGCTGACCTTGCTAAAGTTTCTGAATATTGCAACAGAAAAAGCCAAACAAGATCAGATTCTCCAATGATGTGGTTGATTTTAGTCTCCCGGGAGTGAAATCTTCGGTGCTAATCAAATCTCTATCCTGAAATTTGAGTAGGTTTCAGCATCATACTACTTCACAGTAATTTTTACTACAGAATCACATGTCCTTGAATCCACTGTCACAACACACGTGTAAATGCATCTAAGTTCTTGGTGGTACGTCTCTATCAATGTGTGGACAATGTAGACAGTACATGTCTTGTGAGTACCTTGTTGGCAAGGAATAATTGCATATGATATAGAAATATAGTTTTATTAATAGTTATTACTTTATTTTTTGTAATATGAAATGATATGAGTAGAGTCATTTCCAATTCATTATAAATAATATCTGTGATTCAGTAGATTTACCACTTGAACCACTCCATAGACAGTTATGTCCACAAAGCATTTCCTCAACACTCAGATCTCCAAATTATAATGTTGGTCATATGGTGCAACTCCATAGTATAAGAAGCATTGCCTTTTTCAGGAAGTTGTTTCTTTTTATGTAAAGAAAATATCTAAACCATAGCTGAGGACTTGGAGAACTAGAACTTCAAACCTTCCAAAAATCTATCAGCTGCCTTAGAGTGAAAAGAAAAAGATAGAACAAAGGAGGACACCTGGGTACATATGCACTCATTCTCTGTTGTCCTATAACAAAACCACCCAGGACAGAGTGGGGTAAAGTTAGAATACATGATGATCTCTCATAGATCTAAGGGTTGGTTTAGGTGGTTCTCACTTTTGGTTTCTGAGAAGCTCTCAGCAGCCAGGTCTGGAGCTAACCAATGCTTAATTTGGCTGCATATCCCGGAGGCTCATTCACATAGAGCATCAGTTGTTAATTTATTGACTCTGCTCCTAATTGTCTTTTTTTTGTTGTTGTTGCTGTTTGCTCTCAAAAGTGCATTTGGGTTTTTTAAGTATTTTTGTTTGCCAGCTGGCATAGAAGTTTTGTCATTAGGAGTCACTGGAAATAGATTGTACAAGGAAAGGGTTTTGCTTCCTGACTCTAATGTGCCCAATTCAGGAGGCATCTGCAGTGTGTACAGCTTCTCCAGCACCTGGCTTTGGTGCATGGTAATCAGCAGCACCTAACAGCAGCAACTCTGCCCAGCACTCCTCTTGGGAGTTTTGTAGTAGAGCATCTATGGCAAGATGCCTCTCTGTAAACAGCTTTCTCTGACTCTTTAGAGGTCAGATCTCTAGCAATTTATAGAATTTCTTCACCTTCAGTGGCTGCACTTTCTCCAACAAGGTGTGAATCTCAGCCTTGGCCAGGAACAGGGGGCAGGGAGTGGATAACTGGCTCCACTTTTGGCATTCAATCTTAACCCTAGCGTACTAGTCAGGGTTTTCTAGAGGAACAGAATCAACAGGAAGTATGATTATAAAAAAGGAATTTATTAGAGTGGTTTACACAACCAGAAGCTGGATAGTCCACAATAGCCATCTGCAGGCTGGAGAGCTTAGAAGGACCAGTAGCTAGTTGCTGCAGGGTCCAAGAGGCTGAAGCTCCAGAACAAGAGGGATCAACGGTGCTACCCCAATCTTAGACAGAAGGTTTCTGGAAATTCCCTGAAGAATGACTGGCAGACTCCACTTTGGAAGAGTGAAAGAGCAAGAGCCTGATATCCTCAGGTAATCACAGCAGCAATTAAGAACCTGTTCAAGAAAAATGGAGCTTGCATCTGCTGCTGCGTCCTTGTTCTTCCAACTTTTATTCCATCCAAACCACCTCCTATTTGATGGTGCTGCCCACACTTAGAGAGGGTCTCCACTTCAGATCATTATCCCACATGCCAATCATGCCTAGACACACCCTCATTGACATACCCAGAAGCCTCTTAATCTTTGGATTATCTTAATACAATCAAGATGACAATTTCAATTAAGCATTACACCTAGTGATAATGATTATTGCATATCAAAGAATAAGTATCTGTGATTGTATTTTATATTGTATCTGCTATCCTTATGTTCCTTATATTCTTTGTTTCATGTTAATCTATTCCCCATTACTTCAATTTCTGTTATAGCCAATAATTCCTTATATTAAGCTCGTCCTGTTCAAATATGATATAGTTCCTTTCTCATGATTGAACTCACATCGATCACATATCCAGAAATTGATTCTGGTTTGCAGTTGGGGTTTAGTTGTAGCCAAAAAAGAACTAGTACATGGTCTATGTGGTTTGTTTTCTAGCAGCTTGATGATTGGGTTCTGAGAGTAAGTCTTTCCGGAAAGCCAGGGAGTACTTGTGAGTCCTCTTTGTGACTTAGCATGAGAAGTCTAAGAACATCGCTCCAACATCCTATTGGTCAAACAAATCCCTAAAACTACAGAGTCAAAGGGAAGAATATGACAATAATTTGTAGCCATCTTATTTGCAGCTATCATAACAGGAGATTACACATACTAGATATTTTTATATGAAGACATCAACTTAATAAATAGATTCACTTATCTGTTATTCTTCCTTCATTCAGTTTTCCTCTGATTCACTTGTTCATTCAATTATCTATTGAGTATCTTCTCCATGTCCAGATCTGTGGAAATCCTTCCTGAAGCATTAATGCATTATAAGACCTGATCTACTTTCATTGAGCTTTCATTCAATATTTTTGGAAAGGCAAAATTCCTACATAATTAAAGATAGAAACAATAAAATGTTCTTCAAAGTGTTAAATTGAATATAATACATTTCCAAAATGCACATGATGGCAGCAAGTTCAAGAACAAATCCCTGGAGTACAGACTTGCAGCCTGATCTTTGATTAAGAAAAATAATAAAATAAACTGTCTAATTGAAAATAAAAGGTCTAGTTGCTAAAATATTTCAGAATGGGTATCCATCATTTCTGCATGCCACAACCATGTCAAAATATCTCAAGAAATTATTTCTTTGAAAATATTGATTTTTCTTCGTTAAAAATTGTGCCACCATCTCAACAAATCAGAAAAATGTTGTGATTAGAGGTTCCTCTAGTATATGGATGGCTTCCAAACCATGTGCATTTTTTGACAGAATCAGATTTTATTGGTTTTATCATCTTCTATTCAAAAGCCCAAAGGGACTAAGAACCACTCTACTGGAAATCAGCAGCTTAGAAATGTAGGGAAGGCAAACTGTACTGTATACCTAAAGACAGAATGCCAGGTCCCAGCAGGTCCATTTTAGTAGCAACTAGAACTAAAACTGACAAAAAGGCTATTTGGCTTTGCAAAGGCCATTGTTTTCTTTGCATATATTCTAAAGAGTAATTAAATTGTAAGTAGCATTAGAGTTCTTATTCAAACCAGTAATAAAAAGACCCCGGAAAATTGCCTGTCCTATGATCTGCTTCTAAGTGAGAAGATAAAAGTAAATTGTAAAACTGACAGCCTCACCTGAGACTCCTGCTAGGAATACAGTCTCACGGAATGAAGATCAGGAATCATCTTCTACTAAGGAAGCAGCCTGAATTCCACTCAGGGAATTTGCTCTAGGAAACAGTTGTAAGGAAGACACATTAGCATTTAAAGAAGCCCTTTTGAGTTGGAGTGCAGAATGTCACCAAGGAAAGATTATTCCTTCTGCTACATGTTCCTTTGAGTGTTGGTTATGAGGAGTTCTAACACATCAATATCCCCAAATACACACAATATGAGGCTAATCTAAGTTCATATTGCTGCAAATGTCAGTTGTTTTGCACTTCTTTTATCTCCAACCACTCCCTACCTCCTGAATGTCTTAAAATATCAAATTCAGTTAGAATAATTTCTATAGTCATCTACTAGGTATTTTCCTTCATCATTAAGGATGTCACTATTTTCAGAAATAAAGCTTGAATGTCGGCTTCAAATAAGCATTCATTCAAATTCTAATTAAATTACTTTGCTGCAACCTATTTGAAACAATTAGTTATTGGAGCCAGTAGTAATCAGAGATTACATACACTGAATGTTCATGCAGTTCAGACTTTTGAGAAAGTTGTACAATTTATAAGAGTGACGACTTGGGAGGCATTAAAAGAAGAATTTTTTTGTTCCACTTTAAAATGGAATTTATAGAGATTGTCACTTCAAAGATGTCTAAATCTCCTGTGTGTTTGTGTGTGTGCATGTGTGTGGAGTGTGTTGGTGAAAGGGTTTGAGTGAAAAGGAAAATGGGTAGGTAGACTGTATGATGAACTGAAGGGAGAATGAAAGCCGCCTGGTATATGGAAAGGAAGGATGTGATTATGGTATAAAGGCATTGTCAAGAGGAAGTCCCTAGGGCGGGTGAATATCCCCATGCTCCGGTTCATTCTGTGTTTCAGAGTCACCCAAGTTCCAAATCATGGTAACTGCAGAAATGAATTGGTAATTCAATTTTATTTGAGAACAGTGATGAAATTCATCAATTCCTTGCTTCATTCAATCTTCATTCATTCATTCTCCAATACTTATCCAGCCCACTTTTCTTAGTCATATCTGTAAATATAGGCCCAACTGGCTGTATAAATACTGAGAAAATGAGAAACCATTTTCTTAATAAGAATTTAAATATGCAATCTTTCTAGCAAGAATGAGTTTTCCAGCAAGATTATTGAAGGAGTAAAAGAGCACAGATAAAAAATTAAGAGTACTTTTCAGGAAGGACATTAAAAATGAGTGAAGATGCAAAACACAGGTCTTTTGCCAAACTGTTACGATGTAATTAGCTCTTTTATTAAAGGTTTTATGGGTTTATTTTCAAATATCTCCTCTTCTAAATCTAACCTCTTCATTAGTAGAATAATTCACATGAAGTTGGCTTGCATCTCTAATGGCTTTAATGCTTAATATCCACATTTGAAAATCCCCCTTTTTGTTCCTGTTTATAGCATCTGTACTCATCTCCTACTGGACTCATTTCCTACAGCACTGTAAGCCTTAGAAATTATCCAGAAGGATGTGTGTCTAATTAGGATAAATTCTGGATCACTTATTATGGCCTCCAATGATATTCCATAAGCATGTGGTAGCATGATGTGAAATTTCATCAAGGAATTTTCCTCTCCTATTTGTCACATTTCAATAAAATTCTACATATTAGGTAATGGGTATTTTCTCTATCCACTCCTTTTATAGACAGAGACTGAAAGAGAGTAAAATGACTCTGCCTTACATACATTTATTCCTTGAGATACTTTCTATCTTACCAAGAGGCCTCCTATTTCTTTATTCTCACAAGTTCCTTTCCCTTAGGTAAACTTTACAATTTTTTTCTTTTGGTCGTGTTAGGCATGGGATCCAGGCCTCGCTCATGTTAGGCAAGCGCTCTACTATTGAGCTTCACCCCATACCTCATGAACATTTTGAATACTAAATATAGCTTACTGCGATGCCTTTTAGACTTTTCTAACTCAATTCTATAAATTATTCTTCGAATACAGTCTCCTGCATTTTCTGCCAATGTCCTGCCTGAAAAGAACAACTGTAAACCAAAGTCTCTAGAAGAAACTACTTCGTACCATGGAAATCAACAAGTGGAATACAATGAAAAAGTTACAACTACTACTCCAAAATTCACACATCGGGTGTGATCAGAGTGCTTCATGTCATAAACTTTCAAACTTTGTCCTAAGTTCAAAAATGAGGGAGACAGTGATTTGGGGGACACTGACACTGTTAAAATGGCTATTTCTACTCATAACCAAGTCACTGAGGCTCACTGTTTTGTCTCCTCATTAACTGGTTGCTGCTTTCTTCCTTTAGGCTCACAAGCTAGTCGGGTAAGCTGACTTAAAAAATCATGCTGTTCAAAGCTCAGTAACGTGAAAAGGTGCTGAGTCAGCAATTAGTAAACAGATTATGTAAATAGAACTTCTGAACCAAGTGCTGACATTTGAGTATCAAAGCTTACTTAGCCTCGGGGTCTTCAATTAACTGTAGCATATTAAAGGTAGAGGGCTAAACCATTTGTTTTCAGGGTGAATCATGGGTTTATCCTGAGACTGTATTAATTAGTTCATGAAAACACTTGTGTTACTGTCTTGTTGCCAAGACAGAGGAAAAGAAAATGAAAAAAGAAAAGCCTTTCATTCAAACATTAAAACCAGGGGCTCCCTGGAGAAACAGTATAAAAGCAGTACACAGCGATTTAGAGGTGACCTGTACTTAAAGCACTTTCTTTGCACATTTCACACAGATTTCAACTTCTGCCACCTCAGGAGTTACTTTTTCTGGGGTTATAGTATTCAGCCGTGACTATGCATCATCTGGAGCATGAAAATTCCTTTCCTTAAAACTGTTCTGGTCCCTGAATAATTATAAACCACCCACCCGAAGCCTGCAACATAGAGGGGGAAAAAAAACATTGTTACACCAAGGGAAGTCTTTCCCTTGCCTTTTGTCTTGGAAACCCCAGAACTGCCTATATTAACAATGGAAAATTTTTTCTTTAGATACAGAAGGAATACCTGTTTCTTAACAAATGATGATTTATCATTTTAGGATGGAAAGCTGAATTAGCAAACCAATGAAAATGGCTAAAAGTGTGACCGCTTTTCCTGGCAATTATATATGTGACAGATTCATTTATCTACCTGCACTGGGCCTTAAGTTACACCGGCACTTAACAGTTACTTGTTGAAATGCTCCTTTCTGCATTATTGAATTTTTTTAATCCTGAAAGAGAAATCACTTTAAAGTAAACAACTATGCCATTAATTATCCAATCAAAACATTATTGAAAAATGCCAAAGGAAAGAGATAACAGAGAAAAGAAGGTAAAGTATCATTTGTGTGAAGAAATTAAAACATCAATTATTGAACATTTAACTGCTATCATCCTGTTATTTCTGGACCAATGGATGAAGAAGTTTGCAAGCAGCCTTTGCAGTAATATTTTTTTAATGTCTTCATGGCAATGGTATTAGTTTTACTGATTTATACTACTTTAGAATTGAAGCATTGTAAAAAATTAACCAAAATCTTACCATTATTAAGAATATTCCATATAGTTCTTTTCTTCAATTTTCTGTCTTACGTACATTTATTGTCATACTTTTTTGATATATGTTGAATGCTCTTTAAATTGCTACCCAGTGAAACGGTCTTTTATAAATCTATTAAATAAATCAACAAATGATAAGAAAGGTTCTTAAAATTCTATTGATATTAACAGCTTTCATGCTGGTTGCCTGAAGAACATGAAAAGATGGAGTAAGAACTTCATAAATTCCAAAATTGTTTGTATAGTTAGCCAGTTTAGAATTATCAGAAGAATTTTGATAAATTTTTAAGTTTCATTGTTTTATTACATCATTCAGGATCCAGTGTTTATATCAAAGTCTTGTCCCTAGGCTTTGGTAAACACCTGGCACCTTAAATTTCAAATGGCACATTCCCTATGTATTCAATTGATGAATACCCTGGGGAAAGAGAAGAGATTCTCAAGTCTACACAGGAATGGTCTGGAAAACTCAGGAACAGACAATTCAAATAAGAATCCTGACTTCAACTTATTTTCTAATTGTAGGTAAATGACTTAACTTCTATAAGCCTCTATTTCCTTAACTTTAAAAGGGGAACAACACTGCTTTCCTTACAGGGTGTGTGTGTGTGTGTGTGTGTGTGTGTGTGTGTGTGTTTGTGTGTGTGTGTACACGTAACTGCTGGTCTCTTTCGCTCTTTACAGGTAATTATCATGGCTTCCCTATACCTCTATACTTCTCTCTCAGATTTCCCTCCATTAAGATTTTCAAAATTCAACCATCAGATAGAGTGGCTCTTATGAGTCAGAAGTTTATTGCCTTATAAAGATGAACAAATTATCACCTCTATCTACAAAAAGACCCTCAAATTGCACTTCTACCTGTTCACTCTCTTCCCTGTCTTCTTTTGTGCCACTTCTGAATGTATTTTCCTAATCTTCTCAAGAACTGCTGATTATCTCCACAGTTCTGCCGTCTGTGAGCACTCAGGTCCTCTTCTCTTGATCCAGTGCTTTACAAGCACAGCCTCAACTCCACCAATCAGTCATTGCCCTTTGTGTGTCCAGCTTAGCTCTGATCCCTCCTCCTCCAGGGACAGATAGATGTACCAAGTGCCCCAAGGATCAGAGCTGCATTTTCCTTGCCCAAAGCCATTATTTCAAAAGTAAAATCCAAAGTTATATCTAAAGATAAGCAAGAGGCAGGCTGTGAATGTCCACTCGGGGATTTAAGAGCACTCAATTTTCCTGCTATTGAAAATACTTCTTCTAAAGCAAGCTATTAATATAGATCCCCCCAAAGCAATGGATTCATATGTTTATCCAACTGAGCTCTTTCACTGATTTTATTTTACCACATCTTGATCTGTAATATGTATATTTACTAAATTGTGCTTTTTTTTTTTTTTTAAATCAGCGTTTCCAGACTGGATAGAACTTTGCATATGATTTTACATTTCTAATTTTGTACAAGTCAATTGAGGATCAAAGAGAGAAGAGGGAAAGAATGTGGTTACTTCTGAGCTGGACCATGATAATAAGGAGTCATACCATATGAAGGGTGGGGCAGAGATCCCAGAATGGTAGGACAGAGTGTGGGTCCCTGAGGACGCGTCACAAAGTACAGATTACACACCAACGCTTACATTCACATGAGAGAGGAATAAACTTTCATCTGTGCCATCTAGTTTAATAGGTTTGTCTGTGCTTCCTGTCACTTGCTGCTGAATTCAATTTAATTTAACAGTATGGATGGATGGACCAAACTTTATTCAAACATTCCCAGATTCCTTGATATGTAAATTATCTTCAGTTCTTTTCTTTCTGCTAGAAAATATGTTGCAGTGAATATTCTAATTTTTGTATTATAATATTCTACTGTGATAATGGTGTAGAGATACCCAGAAGTAGAACTACAAGGTTACACAGTAATACGACTTTACAAATTTTACCAAATTCTACCCTCAAAAGGTGGTACCAAGTTCCAAGAATACATTAGATTAACCTCCTTCCCACAGACTTTCTAAGAACATCACACATCTCCATTTGTTTTCATTCTTTGACTCTGACAGAAAAATATTAATCTCATTTGCTCTGTTAAAATGTATTTCTCTAATCACTTGTAAGATTTAACCTGTTTTGTGTTTATATAGACATTTTTATGTCTTTGTGAATTGCTTATCAATAACCTTTGAATATTTTTATATGGAGTTGATGGTAAGAACTCTTTTTGAGATAAAACTATTAGCCCTTTAATTTTTATCTACAAGTGAAAATACCTATTTAAACTTATGACTGTTTTACTAGGTTAATGGCTTGAATTTTATTTACATTTTTTTCTTTAGAGTTTCCTGCCATGCTTAGTAAGAAATGAATTACAAATACTGTTGTTCTATATTATTTCTTGGTAAATTAAATTTGTTTTCTAATGTAGCTTTCTTTCTTTTTCTTCCTTCCTTATTTATTTATTTTGGTGCAATGCTGCTGTAATGACCTACATTTTTGTTGTTGTTTAAATGGATAGACATTTGCTCCAGCACAATTTATTGGCCAATGCATCTTTCCACACATATTTAAAATTTTACCTTTATCATACATAATATAGTACAATGATTTATCACTGTGAACAATGCCATATTTCTAGAACTTTATAAGACATTTTGATATCTAACAGAAAATGTCCTATCCTCACTATTCTTCTCTTTCAATTTTGTTCCTAAGGTATACTTCAAATAATAATAAAATTTTAGCACAATTATTTTATACTCATCTAAATATCAGTTTCTTTTATTTAAAAAGATAACAAGTATCTCATTAAAATCCATTAAATTTCACAAGTGTGGGATTGAAAAGCAAAGCAAATACTTATGTAATAATTGATGTGTGCTAGTCATTTACAATAAACTGAGCAAAATCAGTCCTCCTTGGTTTAGCTGCCAGAGGTCTCTTAAAAATACCCAATTCGTAGTATCGCCAGATTCTAAGGCTCTTCCCTCATTTTTAAGCTGTTGGTCTTGTTGGTTCTCATCATTCACCAGGCACGTTTCCTACGTATGCAAGGGAAGCATGAGGTTTGACTCTTGATCTTATAGGAGACCAGAAGTCTAGTAAGGAAGCATTTGATCAGATATTTCCCCCTGCTGTGGCTTCTTTCCTCCATTCCAGCTGAGTACCTTTAAATACAATCTCCACCTGGGTTCCTCTCTGAGAAAAACTTCAGCTTTCCAGGGACATTCCATTTCTACAGTGTTCATCAGTATAAGATGCTAGTGTTTCCTGTCTTCTAGTGAAGAATACATAGTTTGTTCAAACTGAGTTAAAAAGAGTAGCATGTAAATTTACTATCATTTACTAGTTGAGTGAACTTTGAAATGTTTGTGGTCCTTTTTAGAACTTTAACTTAATCATCAATAATATGGGAGTGATTGCCAGGCTGTTGAGTGAATTAAATAGAACAAAAGACATAAGTGCCTGATCCAGCGCCTCACTCTACCTGTGTTGCACACTGACGTCACTCCAACTGTACATCTTCCCAATCACGTCTCATCATAAGTTTGGACATGGAATCCTAGTAATATTCTCCAGGAAAAATAAGTTAGATCTTCCTCTCATTACAATAAGCACAATTTCCAGAAAATATAGATGAGGAAGAAGCTGAGTTCTGAACTTTGAATAAATGCAACTTTGGGTTAAAATTCTGTTAATTCCTAAAGAAGTTTCCAAACTCAAGTTTTATACAGATTTAATCATTTTAAATTCAATAACTAATCACATTTAATAAAATTTACTTCTTTTTAAAATTTTTTATTTTTAATTATACATGACAGTAGAATGTATTTTGGCAGAATGTACATACATAAAGTGTAACTTATTTTATTAGGTTTCCACTCCTGTGGTCATATGTGATGTGGAGTTATGCTGGTGGTATATACAAATGCAAGGCTAGGAAAGTTATGACCAATTAATTCAGTACTGGCATTATGCCAGATTTTGCAGATGGGAAAAAATACATATGCATGCAACATATATATAATAGCAGAGCATAGATTCTGTCAGAAACTTGTATTGATTTGGAAATAGCATGAAATCCTAAATCAAAAATTTAGTTTCAAATAAAAATGTACAGAATAGAAAATTTGGAGCAATTAAACCATTCTGAGATTCAAAAAGGTATGCTTAAAATGACTTCTAAGAATTCACAAAGAGGAATTTTGGGACTTCTGACCAAATAAACATATATAGGTGAGTGAGGAGTTATTCCAATTCCATTGTGCATATTAGATTGCTAATACACACCAAATAGACTATAAAACTCTAGCAAGTTCATAGAAACTAAATTTAGCACCAGATGAAGACCTTCCAGCATTTCTTTAAAAAACCATAAGAATAAAAACATAGAAGAAGTAGAAAAAGGTATTAAACACATTTATTTCTTAAAGACATTCCTAGAAGCTTGTTTTGTATGTGGGTGATATGAACAATTTGGATTTTTAGATTTTTGTAGAAAAAACAACAAACAAAACAACCTTGAGAGAAAAGCAGCAAAGCTTGTAATTTTTTAAAAAATTTTAGATGTGGCAAAATATAAATAGAGTATGCCTGAGGAAATGGAATTTGTTTCTTCCGGTTTGTTTTATCTTCCGCAATTTCCTTAGTTCAACAGAAAACCTTCAAAAATCCTTTCATTTTAACCATTTACAAAATAATAATTACCTACAATTTTTTTCACTGTTCTCATAATAAGGTGAAGCTTAGTTCAAACTACTTACATAAGCAAAGTCAATAATTCATTGTCCAGCTTTTGCCCACAAAATCGACCTGTGTGAGTGTCTTTTGTAATTCATGTCAGAAGAAAAACACTAAACGGTTATGTTGATGTCATGCCCAAGTTTGTACTTTCCATGAGAAAATTGTTTAACAAACATCATTTTGCTTTGTAAAACTTTCAATTTATATTTAGAGTGTTTCCATTTGGAAGAAGAATTACCTCATTAACATTTTCTTCTTTGATCTCAAAACTCCCTTGAAGGTCTTCATCTCTCCACCCTCCATGCCTTTGTTCTATTTTACATTCGCATTAACCACTGCTTGGATTGTGCAGTGAAGGCCAGAGAGGGCTCATTGACTCAAATATTGCCTGCCCGCTTCCCTTTCCACCTTTGATCCTTCTAAAACCCATTCATTGCTGCCAGATGATCTTTCTAAAACCTGGTTCAAACCTCATTGCTGTGGAACTTATAAATTCCTAATTCCCTTAACTCCCCTACACACACACACACACACACACACACACACACACACATTACCTTAGAACAGAGTAAAACATTCTTAGCAGAGCAGAAAAGTGCTTTCAGCTTCTATCTCTTAGCACTGCCTTGGAGGCAAATCTGTTCTCCAATCAAGCTGATCTGCTCATTTCTCCCAAGCACAGCATCTATGCATTTAATCTTATGCCATAGATGACTTTGTATCAGAGCATTTGTTTTCTCTCCATGATGAGATGGCTCCTCAGTGACTCCTTATTCCAGTGATAATAAGTTTGGCCATGACATCTGCTGTATCCAACAAAATGAGACTGACATTGGCATTTAACTTTTCCAAACAAAACTTTGGCAGAAGGCAAATAAATTTTGTTAATTCTCTATTTCTTCATCGATTAACAGGGCACATAACAAAAGATAATATAAAGTGTCTAACACAGTTCTCAGAACATAGTAGATGCTTTAAAAACTTTTAAATATTTTATTAATTGTATTGTAAGGGTAATCATTAATTTCCAAGTTTGCTAGAATACAAAAACATAGAAATAGTATATCCAGACAAGGATTAAGTAGAGTAATAAATAATTCTCTGTGATTAGCCATCATTTTCAGTACAAATATCTCTAATATTTCTTTTTAGATAGAAGATCTCATCAGACTCTATAGGCAACAAGAGCAAGAGAAAGAGTGGTCTCACTTTTGAGAGGTTCTGTTAAACAGTGGCATAAGAGGCTGGCTTATTTCCCCAGAAATATACTTCTTTATTTTACATGTGAGGACACATGAGAAGAACCAGTCTCAGACACACCACAACCTTGCTTTTATTTTTAATAGTAATAATATTTGTTTATTGTGTGCCAACATTTGCATAAGTAGAAAAAGGAGACCAAGTCCAATTGGTCAGCTCTTATATCCAGTGTTCAAAAATAACATCACCTTTAAGATATGGAAGAATGCTCAATGACATCACACACATTCAACATCTTCATGGAGCATGATTACCCATTCTTCTTGGAGCAAAAGAATGATGGAAAGGAGATAAGAACAGAGCCTTGTTCACTCTTATATAATAGAATATATCTTCTGAACCACAGGCATGCTTGGCAAGAGCGATGATTGTCCAGAAAACAGTAAAGCCAACTAGGGAAACGTGTTCTTGTGTTCCAGCATCCACTAAACTATATCTCAATATCTAGGTCGTATCCAGTTTATGACAGTCCTCTACATGATGATCACTCAACAACAAAATAGTTTGAGACATTATTGAAGATTTTAGCACTGATAATCATAGGTCCTTTTTTTAAACGTAAGAGTTGCCAAATTTTTGTATGTAACTAGTTTATAAGATAGATAGACATATTTTTCTTTTGTCACATGATAAATTGAAATTTATTTTACACCTTCAAACATAGGTTTAGAACTGATTGGAATCTGGATTGAAAGATTAGTTTGAGTAAAATTAGCTATGTTTCTCTTCAAATAGAAAGTGGGTGTTCACTAGTTGTATCAATAAATTTATTGAGAATCTGTTAATCAATACTCCAAACTCAGTAGAGTCTGTTGAAGTCACCAAAATATTCCCCTTTTTTATTATTCCTTCAGAGGGAATTTTAATTTTTATAGTTATTTTTGGTCTTAACAGTACCTTATAAATATTTGCTGAAAGACTAATGGTTGTGATTATTTAATAGAAGTATCTGTGTGTGTGTGGTCTTGAATGGCTCTGCATGGAAAAATGAGACCATCTGAGCTGAATAGCTTGGGAACAAATGAGATTGAGGTGGTTTTGAATGTAATAGAGAACTCTTCTAATGACATTACTCTGAGATTTACTCTGAGAATGTCACTAGAATAAGATTATCCTGGACAAGATAACACACATTAAATCATTAGCATCTACTCTCTGCCCTCTTGTGGTGAATATTGCCAGCTGCCTAATATGAGATTAAGGTTATGAATCAATCAGCAATATTGACAATGCATAATGTTCCTAACACAGTGTTTATTAAAATGAGTGTGGATCAGGATTAACATAGTATTTCAGTTTCTCTTAGCGATATTTTAATACAATTTTAAATACAACCACTTTAATTTTGCAATTGTATTATTCAAACCACTTGTATAAAAGTGCCTGATTGGAAATAAACCAGGAGATCTAATTACAGCCCCCAGATGCAGAAACAGTCTTCCACTTTTTCATAATCCATTCACTGTAATCAGGTGGCTTTGTTGTGCTTATTTAGAAATACAAAGAATTTGAGAAAATCAGTGCATTGCATAATTGCTGCGTTTATCTACATTTATCTGCTGTATTTTGGACTACTTAATGCCGGACAATTCTGTCTTGAGGCACTGATTTACTTTTCAGATATTGCATTTATTTAAACATTAATTGAATGTCTGCATTTCTTTTTATGCCATACATATCATTAGCAGCAATGTGCCACTCTTTTGTAGAAAGCAAGGCCTGCCATTAAAGCTTTATGAAACTGCTTGTGTAATATGATTATAGGGCAGATAAGAAGTATATTTTACAAGATGCTGTCATAAAGCACCTTCTGAGTTGCTTGTTGATTAGTCTAATGCCACGTTATCAATTTATTAATTTCCCTGGTATCCATTTGATGCTTTAGTGGTTGTATTACTAGGAGTACCTGGGAAGGATGTGAGAGTTCATGCATATTCTCATTTGAACTCCCTTATTCTCTCATACTTGATGGCTCTCACCCCTTTCCTTTTCCCCCTGAACCATGTATGATTCTATCTGTACAGTGTGGGAAATGACTCCTCTTCATGATCATCATGAATAGCCAAGGGCCAGGGATCTTGGCGCTTGTGGCTTTTCTGTTTGCAAAGGGGTAAAGAAGAGCTTCTTAATGGGGCAAAGAAGAACTAATGATGCTTGCGATAAATCTAATATGGATATAATTATAATCAGATTTACTAATTTTTTACTAATGATAAAGTTTGCCAACTTAAATGAAATCTGTGATTCAGTTCATTTCTTCTTCTTCTGCCCTTTTCCTTGGGCAGACCATGTTGTTTCTAATTGCTTGATTTCAATCAGAAGAAACCAAGGTAGGTTAGGGTATGAAGTGCTAATACTGAAATCTCTTCTAAAGTAGCACTATTTTTTTTTCTCTCACATACCACATGCTCCTGTGTGTCTGCTAAATCAGAGTTACCCAACGTGAGGGAGCATGATCCTTCCCCACTGTTACCAATGCCAAAAGAAGTATAGGGGACACACCCTATAATGGCGACTGCACCCTCATGGTGACCCCCTCCTCATACGTGGCATTGCCTGACTCACCAACAGTTTATTTGGACTTCCTTGCACTGCGGCCCTCCCCTGAAACCTGGGAAGTATGTTCTTACCCAGCAACAAGTTATGTGTAACTCCCTGGTTCGCCTGCTTATCTCCACTCCCTACTGTCAGGGATTGGTTAGTAACAGTTCTGAACGTGATCAACTTGTGCTTGCCATATAGTCCTATGGAACTCTCCCCTGTGTGAATCCCCCCGTGCCTTGTTAATTTTTAAGCTAATTAGCTCCCACCTAGCCCCCAGCCTACATAACACCTGTGTAAGTAACCTCCTCAATAAACGAGTTCCTGCTTCGCCACATGCGCTGACAGACCTCCTGGCTCTGGTGTGGTTCCTTACCGCTGACACTCATCATCCTGCTCGGCCCATATTCTCCTTTGGGCGGGCCCTAAGGAGATACATCGGACCTTGTTGCTCAACAGGGAGCAACAAAGAAGGAGCTGGGGAGCTTCCCACCAACGAATTTAAAAGCCCTAGCCTCAAATCGATACTTGAGGTAGGGAGTCTTACTAGGGGGCTACTACTATCATTTACTTGAGATTAGAGAAGCGACAAGAAGCTGGAAGAGAAGGAAAGGAAAGAAGGACAAAGATGCAAATTAGGTGGAGAAGGTCTGATGAGCAGCAAGACATGGGCATCAAGAGGGTGACAGGAGAACATGCAAAGGAAAACAAGATGACAGGTCCTCTGCTTCAGGAGATGAGAGGATGGAGGTGCCAGTGATTTCAGTGGAAGAGGAAAGGAGACCAGGCGTCTATGGGATGGTGGACATGACAATAAGCTCAGTCCTCCCACAGCCAGCCCTCTCTACACTGTCTTTGTGTCCTGAAGTGAAATATTAAAAAAAAAAAAAACAAAGTCATTTAATTATTGACAAACAACATAAGCTAGGGTCACACCATTTTTTAATTAACAGTACTAGGGATTAAAACCAGGGATGTTCTACCACTGAGTCCCATCCCAGGCCTTTTCATTGTTTTATTTTTAGGTAGGGCTCATTAAGTTACCAAGGGTCTTGCTAGTTCCCAAGGCTGGCCTTAAACTCCTGAGTAACTGGGATTATAGGCATGTGCCACCATGCCCACTGGGACACTCTGTTCTTAAGGGTGAGGTCTTCATTGCATATTTTGTATTAGACTGGTTTTAGAAAATTTATATGAGCTTTAAGGGAATATTTCCAAAAAAATAACCTTTGAGAATAGTATAAAATCACCAAACTATTGAGCACCAATATATAAAACAGTAATTGATAGGTAAAAGACATAATTTTTTAAGAAGGAAAGAAAAAACCTCCTTTCATCTAAATTCCTACCATTAAATGTAGAACTGCATTTATACTAACACAGTATCCATTAAGAGTACCTTCAGGCTCCTAAACATTTTTATTCTTACCCTTAACTAATTCCATAAATTAACATAAGTCCCAAGTTATATGGGCTTCTGAGATTTCATAACCAATTTCTACATTTTCTTTTAAAGATGTACTCTCATAGGCATGTACAAATCACACATATAGACACATACATCTCTTTTTCTTTCTCTCTCTCTATATATATACACACACACACACAAATACATACCTACACATACATATATATGCATGGATGCACACAAATAAGCATATGTATTTCTCTATTCTCATTCATTTATAAAAGTTGAAAATAGCATATCCTTTATTCATAAGTACTTCAGTATGTATTTTTTGAAAATGAGACATTCTCTTACCTAAACAACTTTCAAAATTAGAATATTAGAATCAATACAATATTATCTAACCCATGGTCCACACTTATTTTTAAAATTATTTTAATAATGTCCTATGCTATTTTGTTTCCCGATCAAGGATTCAGTTTGGATTAATGAATTGCATGTCATGTTTCTTAGGCTTTCTTTAATATGGAACATTTTCTTAGTCTGACTTCACTTTGATATTTTGGAAGTAAAGAGTACGGTATTTTGGAGATCGGCAGACATGGCATAGAAGTGATTCCATGGCCCTTTCAGTCTCTTATATAAGTCAGGGGACACTGATTATCGGTTTGTCTCCATTGATGATAACTTCTGACTTAAAGTAGTTCCTACCCAATTTTCTGCCACTGTAATTTTATACATTATTTTAAATATTTACTAAGGTGATTTCCAATGATAAGTTATAAAAGAATAGTTCCAATTTTCAATTACATAAGGAGATATTTTTTAACTTAATTTTTAACACAAAACATACACAGATGTTTGCATAGCAGTTTTATTTATAATGAGGAAACATGGAATCAAGCACTATGTTCTTCAGTAACTGGACGAATAAACTGTGGCACATCCAGACAGTGCAAAAGTATTCAGTGCTAGAAAGAAATGAGCTGTCGGGCCATGAAAAGACAGGAGATAACTGAAGTGCATTTGCTAAGTGAAAGAAGTCTGTCTAAAAATTCTGCATGCTGTATGATTCCAAAAATTTCCCATTCTGAAAAAGATGAACCATGGACACTGCAAAAGGATCAGTGGTGGAAGGGGTAGAGTGGAGAATGGAGGACAAGGCAGAGCACAAAGTGTTTTTAGGGCAGTGAAAATGTTCCATATGATGCTGTATGGTGGGTCCATGAAATTATTTCAAACCCTAGCTTATGAAACACAAAGAGTGAATTCTAATGTGAACGACCCATTGCGGACAATATGATGGGACAATGTAGGTTCATCAACCATTGTACCACTCTGTTTGGGGTGTTGATAAGAGAGGCTGTTTATGTGTAGGGGAAGGATGTATATAGGATACCCCATACCTTCCTCTCAATTTTGCTGAGAACCTAAAAGTCCTCTACAAAAAAAAAAAAAAGAAAAAGAAAAAAACTCTTTAAAAAATCTTTAAAGCCTACTCTACTGTCATGACCCTAGAAACAGTCAGAAGCAGACCAATTTGTGATAGTTCAGTTCAACCAGACAAATACTTGTTGAGTGCTGCTCTTTGAGAGATCATAGCTGTTTCAAAGATACCTTGAACAGGCTATAATTTAGTAGGGAGCAAAAGAGTTTCATGAATGGCTATTGTACCTCATGTCAGTACCAAGTGTCTCAGGAGACATGCAAGTAATATTATTAATACTAAATAGGAGATATTTAGTCAGATTAGGACTAAATCAAGTCATTAAAATATGAAGTTTGGGAGAAAAGTATTTCCAATAGAGTGAAATGCAAAAGCAGGAAAAATAAAGGAATAAATACATCAAAGATGGATGACAGATGGCTATATGGACAGATTTAAAAGATCTTGAAAATATTTAGGAAATAGGTAAACCTGTTTGAGAAATGTGCTATAAGTTCAACAATAAATCTGGACAGGTAAGTTGGGTAGAGAAATGTAAAGGACCCTGGATCATAACAATAGAAAACTATGCTTTTTCATCCAGTGATGAACAAATATTGAAAGGATTTCAACAGAACAGAACTGTGACAAACCCTGTGTTTAGAAATAGGAAAGGGTTTAGAAGATTCAGGTGGTAGAGAGATAAATTAATAGAGTGCGACACAGCCCAGATGACAAATTATAAAGGTCATTACTTTGATGGTGGCCATGAGAATGATAAATTCCACATTTGTTATAGAGCTAGACATCTGAAGAAGGATGAGTGTATGTGGGTGTGATAGACACTGCTGCTCACCCACATCCCATTTTTACCACCTGTACAACCATCCATCAGCTATGGTGACTAATACCTCAAAGATACTTTGTGTCTCCCTTCTGCTGAATGGGAGCAAGGTTGCTTGGTAATTTGCCCACCCCAACTTCCAAGGAGCCTGTAGTGAGTTATTGAATTCTATGGTTGAGTGTATGCTTCAGAGCTATGCCTCTTCCCCATCATCTACCCAAGACCACATTATTTCTACACTCCTTTCTCTTCTCTATCCTACCTCTCTTACTTCTTTCTAGGTATTTCTTGGACAGCTCACCCTCAATAAATCACAGAATCAAATCCCTGTTTCAGTGTCTCCTTCTCAGGAGTCCAACTGAATGTTTTCTTAGTAGTAGAGAGACTATAGTGCTAAACATTAGCCACCTAAATAACATTCACATAATAATGCATATATAAGGAGAAAAATTAGTTATAAAGGAAAAGTACTTAGTTTAGTGAGGGAATTTTGCTTTGGCAATACCCATTTTGAAATTTATAAATAATAGTTGAAAAATGAAGAACTTGATCTTGCAAAGGAGGTTAAAACACAGAGAGATGGTAAAAAGAAAGTAACGAGAGGAAGAAATCTCAAGGAAGAGACAACTGAGAAAAAAGAGAATAAGCCTAAGGGCCCATAATTTGAACAAACTACAATCTGTAGATATAAAGAGGAAAAGGAACAGGTGGAGGCAATTCATAGGAATTGGTCTCCAAAGGAAATGAGATTTTCAAAAAGGCACAACTTAAAACATTAATAAGGAGTCAAACAGAATAAAACAGTAGTAGGAAATATTTGGGATCATGAAGAAAATGTTGAGGTGATTAGTGGCATTACTTCTGGGTCTGGGGGTGGTTTAAGAAACCAAGACAGCAAGAAATGATGTGTAAAAAAAAGATGTGATTGTTTATGACAAATTTACTAGGGTTGCACACTTCAGAAAAATGCTGCTGGATCTCACTAGTGCTCCCAGGATAGGAGAACCTGATGTTAAGCAGCAGATGGGCTGTTCATAGAGGTATAGGAGTGCTCACACTGATTCATTCTCTGGGGCTTCAAAGAGAAGATTTTAGAAACTACTTTGCTCCTAAGGGTTTGCCTTTCTAATTTACTTTTATCATCCTGATTCCCATAGTCTACTTTGTTTTCAGAAAGCAAATGCAGCTTATTAGATTTTGATAAGTCAATTGAACATTTTAAATACACACACACAATCAAGGGACATGCCCCTAGACTATAGGGAGAACAGGGGCCTATAGTTTCTTCCCCCTACTCCTCATGGTCTACTACTAATTTTATCTTCTATTTCACTAAATAGAACTATTTTAGCTTATGCTACTGTTATGGTTTAGATATGAGGTATCCCCAAAAAGTTCATGTGAGACAATGCCAGAAATTTTAGAAATGAAATAATTGAGTTATGAGAGTTTTAACCTAATCAGTGCATTAATCCTCTGATAAGGATTAATAGAATGGTAATTCTAGGTAGGAAGGGCGGGACTGGAGGAGGTGGGTCCCTGGGGCCATGCTTGTCTTTCTATTTTGTCCCTGATAAGCAGAGCCCTCTCTCTGCTTTCTGGTGCCATGTCCTGAGTCACTTTCCTCCACCACACTCTTCCATCATGATGGTCTACCACATCTTGGGCAAAGAGCAATGGAGCCAGCTGTCTGTGGACTGAACCCTTTGAAACCATGATACCCAAATAAACTTTTCCTCCCCTAAAATTGTTCTTCTCAGGTCTTTTGGTCACAACTGTGTAAAAGCTAACTAAAATAGTTACTGTCACAAAATATAAACTGAGTAGGTTATAAACAATAGAAATCTATTTCTCACATTCCAGAAGGCTACGAAGTCCTAGACAAAACAACAAACCACAGCATATTCTCTGTGGGGCTTCTTTTATAAGGGCACTAATCCTCTCTGCGAGTGTTCCACCCTCATGACCCATTCACCTTTCCAAAGGCCTCCCCTCCAAAAGCCCTCACATTAGGGATTAGGTTTCCACATGTAAACTTGGGGCTGGGAGGGGCACAAGCATTCAGTCTACAGCAAGAATCAAAATGGAGATACCATAGAATCTTGTCCCACAAATTCAGTTTCCTATACACTTCACACATTACGAATACTCTCATTTATTCTTTAAGGTCTGTATTATGCTCTATAATTTAAGACTGAGCAAAAGGTTTTGTTTTAAAGTTAGTCTGTAACATGAACTTGAAACGTGAAAGTGTAATCTCCTTAAAGCATTAGTCACTTAACCAATGTAATTACCTACAGGTCAAGTAAAGTGTTAAATTTTACCAGCAAGGCAAAGCCTTTCCCAGATATTTATGAAAAAAATACCCAAAATATTTGCACATGATTCAGAAGTAAATTAATTTACTTAAAAATTATATTTTTAAATGCACACTTTAATAACAAATAGCTTTACTGTATATCTGTTATCCAGGATTTTCATAGCATTAGTATTACCTTTAAATAACTATCAAATACATTTTAATATGTCTAAACTTTCAAGAAAACTAGTTTTTTGTTTGTTTGTTTTAGAGTTGGAATAGTAATATAAATAAGACCCCATCTTCATTTTTTTGTGAATAAACAATTTCCAGAATGCACTAGAATGGCAGGTCTGATAACAGGAATTTCACAGGCCAAGGCCTCACAACTTATTTCCACTAAGTTGTAATAGACAAAAAGTACAACATAAGTCAGAAGACCTCAGCTTATTCGACGTTAAAAACTGACAGTAATAGATTAAAAAAATAAATTTCTCATTCACTCTATAAAAAAGAGCACATTAACTTTATTTCCCCCAGGATCAATACTAATCATGCTATATAACTAACCCAAAGCACTTGGTAACAAGCAGGAGATGGTGAATTCAATTCCATTTTTGTGAGAGAACTGTAAGTCAATATGTCCTGAAGACAAATTTTAAAACACTAATTTTTAGTTAAGACCATAATGGCAACATATTTATAATACATCACTTTTAATATGTATACATGGACATTGCCTGGGCCTACTTAATGTTAAAATATAATACTTGTCACTGCCAAATATAACATCTCTCTTACTCTTGAAAGGTATCACTCTATCTGGCATATTATTTCAAAATATGTTTCCGATGCCTTTGCATGTGTAGGAGAATATTTGAGTTTTGAAAGGTTAAAGGTCTGCGCAATTTCTGAGTGAAAACATCAAGGTCAAATGTAGTTGGCAAATGCAGGAGAGAGAACAATAGGGAAGCCATAGAGGTGGAAAGAAATAAAACGCAACTTAGTAAGACAAACCTGGTGGAGGAGAGCTGAGGGAGAATGCCAGATTGATTTTGCAAAGGAGCATAGGTCAGCTCCCACTGCACACTTCCAACATCAGTGGACTCAGTGTTCATAGCTTTCCTTTCCACGTGGAAGGTAGGAAGACACACTCATTAAACAGCATGAGCTTTTAAGAGAATTTCAGTCACACAACCTCAGCTAGCAAACAATAAGTCCTGTGTGACTTGATGCAGAATTAATTTCTACTGTGATATTCAATAAGTACATTTAAAAATTTTGATCACTCCTCTTAAATATAAACTGTATTCAAACATATTATATTGGCCTAATAAGTTCCCTTTCTTCAAGACCATAAATAAAAACTAAAAATAAATCATCTTCCACCCCTATTGTCCTCAGAGGAAGCAATAAATCACAAATCTTTCCAATTTTTCTTCCAGACCTTAACGGTTCACATCCCTTCTTAGTTTTAATCTCCTCTGGTATCACCACTAAGTGATTTAAAAGCTCTTGCCTTTTACTCGCATTACTATGTTCAACTGGTTTCAGCACTTTTCTGTGTACATATTTTCTCTAGACTTTCTAAAATCATTAAATTTCACTATTTATTTTTCATTCGTGGACTACAGTAGATTGTTAGAGACATATATTTCCTGATACCTCTCAGATACTGATTCAGGTTTTTAAAGGAAGTGATTATTTGCCAGATATGAGTATAAAGGGATGAGGAAGGGGCAAATATGACTCAGGGGAAGACAGATTGGCTGAAAGCAATCATGCAAGGGACTCTCCACAGTATTTAGAACAAAAGACAATAGTAATCTCCTGCCTGAAGCTGCTTCTGCACCAGCCATGCCACCTTTTATCTTAGCCTTAAGTTAAGGCCCTGCTCACTTGTCTAAAATTAATAGAATCATGAACATTTAGAACCAATATTAACCAATTTTCCATTGCTATAACAAAATACCTCAAATACCTAAGATAATACCTAAGATGTGGTGGAGCAAATTGCTAACCTTATGGCCATCACAAATCACAGAGAAAAAGAGACCACAGTTCCAGCACTCGCTTCAAGAGTATACCTCCAATTACCTGAGGCTACCCTCAAGACCCTACCTCTTAAAGGTTCTACCACCTCCCAACAGCACCGTAGTCTGGGAGGGAAAAGTCTTTGGAGAATATTTCAGTTTCAAACCATAGTTTATAGTGAATATGAAAAACTATATAAGTAGAAACATCCCTTAGAGTCATAGGAAATCAGGGAAAATGGAGGAAACAGGAGAGAAATTGCTTCTGTAGAAAACAATATTGCTTATTTTTCTTAAAATGTCAGTATCATTTATGAGCATTGTGAAAAATATGCCAATCTGATTTGCTTTAGAAAATGTCATATTGTTTTATATGCATTAAAAACTCATCTTTTATATTACAGAGTTTTAAAGAAAGAGAAAATTATCTTTGATACACATTACACAAATATAAATAATAGCCATAACACAACAAAACAGGTAAATTTTCTGAAATTTTGGAACCTACTCTTTTTTAGAAAGATCTCACAAATTAAGGTTATCATACCTATCTATTCAATCTGAATGATAATCTAGGTTGAATTCATATTACACTCAAATTCCTACCCTACATGTGTATTTTATCACACAAAAATGAAAAGTAAAGATAAATTATGTTCATTCAGCTCCATTCACTAAGACAAGAAAGGAGATGTATGCATTTTATGAAGAATGCCAACAATAAGAAAGGAGATAAAAGAGGTTTCTGATTTATTCTGATTTAACCAGAAAATAAACTTGATCAGAGCACCTGTTCCACAGGCAGCCTAGTTAATTGATGTTTTACTATATTACCTAGGATTTTAGTCACTACTTTCATGGATAGCAGAACTACTGGAGACAGGTATCTCTAAGAGCAAAGCAAAGGTCACAGATTATATACCTGTTTTCAGAGAGAAGCATAAAAATCAATGAATTCATGTTTGAATTTTACAATTCTTTGTTGTAAAATTCAATGAAGATATTTCCTGTCTTGTAAGACTATACAAATCTCATAAAAGTATACTAAAACCTTCCTTGTAAAGACCACCAATGACCAGTTACTATGCTTTATGAGTGTTATTTACCCATGTTCTGTGTATGCGTATGTGTGTGTATGTGTATGTGTGTGTGTGTGTGTGTGTGTGTATTTTTTAATTTCTAGAAATATGTTTTTATTTTGGTTCTTTGTTGTACATGACAGTAGAGTATAACTTGACTTATTTATACAGACATATCTCATCCTAATTAGGATTTCAGTCTTGTGGTTGTACATGATGTAGAGATTCGCTGTAGTTCTGTTTCGTAAAAGACACTGCTGACCATTCTCTTCTTATACTTGGGTTTTATAAGAATACATTAACTTAAATCTGCCTATAACTGACAATCTTTCCAGCTCAAAACTTTGATTCATCTGCACAGGGCCTAATACCCTCACTGCCACTCTTAACCACCTCAGTTCAAAGCTTCACTGTTTATTCCTGTATTACCAAATATTTTGTTATTTGTTTTTATTCTGTATTGAACTCCAGTTCATCCCTTATAAACTAAGAGGACCCCAGACTCCTACATGCATTCTTACCTGAAGAAGCATCATCCATAGCAGAGATCACTTTAACAATCACCCAGTTTATTGTACACCACTTGTTTTTTTTCTTCTCCTGTCTTCTTTCACCCCAGATTCCGCCCATTCCTTTTCAAAATCCAAATATATGTCCTTTTCCTCACTGTTTTATCAAATTTTTATTATATTAACATTTCCAAATTGCATTTAAATTCCATTTCTTTTCTATGAATTTTCTATTGTTGCCATAATAAATCATCCCAAAATTTTCAGTTTATAACAACATATATTGATTATCTCATAGTTCATAGTTATGTAATTCAGGCTAAGCTCATGTTGATCCCTTGATTAGGCTGAAATCAAGGTGTCAGACATCTGGATTTTTATGAGTAAGCTCTGGGGAAAAAAATTCAACTTCCAAACTTATCTAGATTATTGACAGAATCCAGTTCCATCCTATTATATGACAGGAGTCTCCTACTTTTTAGCTGGCTTTCAGCCAGAGGGTTGTTCTCTGCTTTCTTGAGATATTAGCTTTCCCTGGCTTGTGATCTCCTCCAACTTCAGAGCCTGCAAAGACAATCATGCTTTGAGAATGAGGGAGAGAATGGTTATCCTTTCCATGCTTTGAATCTCTGTTCTTATGTCTCATCCACCTGACTTATTCAGCTTTTGAGGCTTCATGTGATCACATTGGGCCCATGTTGGTAATCCAGGATAATTGTCGTGTATTAAGGTGACTTGTTTAGTTGCATTTACAAAGCCTCTTTCACAAAGTATGACCCACCATGCACATGTTTTAGAAGGCAAGAGTCAGGAGGACCAAAATCTGCCTTCCACATCTTCCATTACCAAAATAACTTCACAAGAAAGGATTGAGTCAGCAAAAACAGCTTTTATTTTTGACTCTTCAGTTCTGTTTCTCTCTGGCCATTCTTTCACTCTTTCTCACAAAATGCTTGAGACCAGGACTACTTCAACAATGGGGAAAGGCAGGGCTGGGCTGTGACTCAGTGGGAGAGTGCTTGCCTAGGATGCGTGAGGCACCGGGCTCAATTCTCAGCACTTCATATAAATAAATAAAGATCCATCAACAACTAAAAAAAATTTAAAAAAAGAATGGGGAAAGGCAGATATATATTTGTAATGAATATTTTTCCTTAAAGAGTGGGGAGACAGAGAAAGTAGCCCCTTTTTAATACTTGTGTATTGTTAATCTTCCTTATCACATTAATTATGCCAGCACAATTTTCATAAAAATAATTTTTTCTGTGCTTTCAACTTCAGTGGTTTTTGATCATGACAATCACCTGTTCATGAAGCTCTGCCTATGAATTAAAATCCAATTCAACCCTTTATCCTCTTCTGATAGTCAAGAGACCTTGTCTTCATTCACTGTCATATTTATCTCTGCTGTAATTTAAGACTTACATTTCAGGGAGCATTGTCCCTTTATAGTAGCATAAAGATGATGGGACAAAGAAAGGGAATCAAAACTTACACAGAGACTGGTCACCAGAGGGAGACAGAAATAAAAGAGCAAGTCTCCTCGAATTACATATAAGTAACTCCATCATTATATATAGAACATTGTGGAAAGTCAATAAAATGTGTAATGAATGAAATCAGTGAGAGAAAGTATATTAAACTGCAAATATTATCTAGACATTTCAGCAGGTAAGAAGAGAATCATGTTTGAAGGCAATGGAGAATCTGGGAATCAGTATATACGAGGTCAGTTCAGATGGTGAAAAATATAGTTTTGAGTCAGGGAGATTCAAGTGTGAATCACTGTACTTACTTTATCCACATAATTTAGTGTTTTTAAGTCTGACATTTCTCACTTTAAAAAGGAGAATAACACTGCACTAACCAGAGATCTATTGCAATGATGCTATTTATGAAACAACCCCCAAATCTCCATGACTTACAACAACAAGCATACATTTCTCAGTCACAGATCTGCAGATATCTTGGAAAGGACTCTTTAAGTTGTGGTTTTGTTTGGGACTCTGTCGGCCATTTGACAGTTCAGTCTTGAGTGGCATCACTCAGGATATTTTCTTCTTATAGGGAAGGTTAGATGCTCTTTGAGGGACCATCAGAAACATGTCACATCCTTTAAATCCTAAAAACTGGTACACCATCCCTTCTGCCAATACTCTCTGGGTCTAAGGCAGACTGTGTGAGTGCAGTCCTGATAAATACTCCTCTGATGGATTGAGAGAGGAGGGTAGTCTCTGAACAGTAATATAATCACTACAAATAGTGACCATGAAAGTTGGTTTGTAAATCAAAGTAGTATTAGCGTTATGTCTGATCATGTAAGTGGAACACTGTGGGTGAAAGGTAGGTGAGACAGTTGTTTTCTGAAAGATTTGTTCTATGGTGTGTGGATCTAGGACATGCTCTTTAGACCTAAGAGAAGGAAAGGATAACAAGACGGGGTGGCATGGTCTTTGCAACTGGGTAAGTTTTTGGGAAACATCTTCCACAAACAAGGGAAAAGGGAAAGGATACAAAGAAATTGGTTGAAGCTTCTTTGAAAAAAGTTTGGCACTCCATGCCAAAATTAGGGACAAGGCTCATTTAAAGGGAGCACTGCTACAAATCCAGAAGCATGGGTCTGATCCTCAGTGATGAAAACTTGGAAATATCTTCAAGAAAACAGCTTAATTTAGTGTTGTCCATTAGAGAGAAAAGAGTCTGAGGTTACTGATATGTGTTTTATGTGTATTCAATTTAGGTGGAATAAGATATATACAGTTGCCGAGGGAAGGAAGAGAAAGTAAGAGAATGAACAGTTATTTCTAAGTATTTCTTTCATGGTTGCATGATTCTGAGTATGAGGTGTGCATCATGAATCTGCTGTTTCCACAGAGTGGTTCCAGAGAGTGTTTTATTTCACTATGATTCTAATGTTTAAAAATACACATTTTTTTCACACAGCATGACTCTAATTGCAAGATAACTTTGTCTAGTGCCCAAATCAAGAAATAGCAAGATTTTCTAACACTAGGCTCAGGTAGTGGTAGGGGACATTCTTCATAGAAAACACTGAGAATTTGTGCAAAGCGTTGGTTTCCAAGATGGCAACTTTCTAAGTGAGTTTTCAAGGATACTTCCAATAAAAATTTTCACCTATGTGCTGACTCTAGAGTCCACATCCAAGTCTAGTCAGTAGTTTCTATCCCAGTCAGGACACCTATTATATCTAACTTACTATTCTTCATACTCCATAAATGCTTGAAAAGTTGTTGAGTTATAATATTCTTTAGATGTGCTATTTGACTAAGCTGATTATCTTGTTCAAATTTTCTATATTCTCATTGATTTTTGTTTTCTGTTTGAGCTATCAATAAGAGACATATGCTAAAATCAGTTTCTCCTTTTTTTTAACCTTCAATTTTACTTGATATGTTTTAAAGCTACATTATGAGGTAGATAGCATTTATCATTGGAATATCATCCTCATAAATTGAATATTTTTCAAAACAGAATGGATCTCTTTATCTCTATTAATGTCATTTTTCCTAAAAATACATTTGGTCTAATAATAATATAAAAGCATCAGATTTAATTTAATTCTTATTTACCAAGAGCACATTTTAGCCCATTTAATTTCTTTCAAAACTTTTTTCCTTACAATTGCTTGTGCCTCTTTTAAGGAATGTAAACTTTTTTGTTTGTTTGTTTTTGTTTTTGTTTTTGTTTTTTATTAATTCTGTGTCTTCTTCTTTCTTCTTTTTTTGGCTTTTTTTTCTCTTAGCTAGACTTTTTTTTTTTTAATCTTTTAAGTAACATGTTCATTTCATTTACATTATGCCATTAAAGCATAAGTCCATGGAGTCATAGATTTGTGTTGTGTCCTTCATGGGATTTTCCTCAGAACCTAGAATAATAGTACCTTGCACAGAATAAGGATTCAATATGTATTTGTTAATGAATGAGTGAATAAACCCTTATGGCCAGTAGGATTTGTGTCTACCCTGTTTCTTTTTTCATAATATTATAATGGTGTCTGGTGATTAAGAGGTTGCCCTGTGGTGCCAGATTGTATAGATTCAAATCTCAGCTTTGACCCTATTCAGTCCGGTGATTTTTGAGCAACTTTCTTAGTCTTTCTGTGCCTCAGTTACTTCATCTGATAATAAGGGCCATTGTTAGGATTAAATAATGTGAAATATGCAAGCACTAAGAACAGTATTGTGTAGATAGTATGAGCACTGTTACCTCCCTTCCACTCATTAAGTTAGAAGTTATATACTTTGTATATTGTTTTTAAATTTAACTTGCCGAAAATTAAAGTCAAAAAATCATGAAACACTTTCATTCTGATTACCATCTCCTCATATATCTGTCCCATTACACTTGAATTTTTTGACCAAGATTATACTTCTATTTTAACCCTTAAATTAGACATACTCTCTATTTATTTATACTGTCACATGTTGTTATTAACTTTTAAGACCATCATTCTGTCTTTTCTCTCTCAAACTATTTGAAAATATTCTCAATTATTTTGTGCTTAATTTTTTTACATGCTGTACCTAAGCACAATTTTCTTTTTAATATTTGATGCTGCTTTCATTGTGCTTTTGTGAAAATTAATGTCTTTCATCTGTTTTGAAAAATTCTGTCATTGTCTCTTTTTGAAAATTTCCCCATTTTTCTTCATCCATTCTTCTTTTCTAGGACGCAGTTAATTGTATGTTTTACTTTTCCACTCAGTTTTCAACTTTCTTTACTCCTCTTTAGCACACACCTTCTTCTTGTGTGTTCATGCAAGCTTCCTTATATCTTTCTACAAGTTTATTAATAACCTTAAGTACTCAATTCAACTATGTTCAAAATAATTTCAATTTTTCTGTTTTCTATTTCTAGGAATTCTGTTTTCCTCTAAAATCTATATACATTTTTTTAAATATCTGCTTCTGGTTCCTTCTCCATATTTTCATATTCTTCCTTTCTTCTGTAATAAGACAGACGGGTCCTCACACCTTCAATTGTAGGATAGAGCTATTTTCCACTTCTTACTCAATGAGGCTGTTACATTTTGGTTTGAAGGTTGTTTCTAATTTAATTCTCCCTCTGCATATATCCCTTCAAATCTAGGCTCTATGAATTGGCAGATTTGCCAAGGAAAGACCAGTTGCCCTGCTTACTTAGTAATCTGGATCTGGCCTAGCTTTACAAAAAAAATAATTTTAATAAAATTTAATAAAATTAATAAAATTTAATAAAATTTATCTCTAATTTTGGGTTTCCAAACTGGAAACAGCTTCCCTAGGCATTATGGTCACATATTTTCAGAAATGCATATTTTACCTGTGTCCTCCGTGGACCTGGGCTTTGCCCTCTGTTACTCTCCATGGAACTTCTGTACCTAGAGTGAAGTCGGTACCTCCGAGTCCATGGCTTCTGCAAGGTCTGCCCTTAGAGTAATTTCTAAGAAAGAAAGCATGCTTTTTAGTAACTCTATCAGACTCTTTCCTGCCTATAAATTTTGGGAATTTGACAACCTTCTTTCATGTCATTCAGTCTCTGTTTCAATCTAAGCTGACAGTATTTCTCCTGGCCAAACATTCCCCAAAACTTGTGAGCCTCCCAAGTATGTCATGAGTATCTACAGCATTAGAAAAGAGCATCCTCAACAGATCTTTCTTGGATAACTCCATCTCTGCTCCTGGCTTTAGCTGAGAGGGTTGAATGGATTCATGCACCCTATATTTCAACTTTTCAGCAAAAATTTTACAAGCAACAACATTGACTCCTATCTCCAGAGCATACTTTTCCAATAGTGAATTTCCTAATTTTAGCATCCTTTGAAATCTGAATAGGCTGAGGAGATTCCAAATTATCAAGTGCTGATTCCTGGTTTGCTTACCAGTTCTTTCCTCAATTTGCCTGTTTATTCTCTTATTTTACTATAAGCAGCAAGAGAAACCTGATTGTAACTTCTACACTTTGTTTGGAAAGATCCTTAGCTAATTTTTAAAGCTTATCATTCATACATTCTATTTTACATGCAGAAGTAGAACACGACTCAGTCAAGTTTTCTGCCATCATTCAACAAAGGTTGCCTTTTATCCAGTTTCCTTTAACATGTTCTTCATTATCTTCTGAGATCTCACCAGAAATAAATATGAACCATTAATATTCATATTTATACCAACATTCTATTCATGACAATGGATTCTCTGAGATAATGGTTTTCTCTGCTGTGCTTTTAAGTAAACTTTAATTTCCATATTTCCACCAATTTAAGGAAATTTAGATGTTTTCTATCATATCTCAAAATATTTTCAGAATTCTGTTAGTTTTTTGTGACTGTGACTGAAAGCACCCAGACACCACTCTGGACGCAGAAACTCACGCAAGAGATTTTATTAAGCGGACAGGTGGAGTGTCTGCCCTCAGGGTGAAAGAGAGAGAGAGAGAGAGAGAGAGAGAGAGAGAGAGAGAGAGAGAGAGAGAGAGAGAGAGAGAGAATGTCAGTGGAGCTATTCTTAAGTAGTAGAATTTCACAGTCTAATAACAACAGACCAATGACAGACTAGGAAGTTCGCAGACTGAAGATCTGGGTTGTAAAATGATGTGGGATTGTGGGGCACAGAATACTGGCAGCAGCAAAATAGCAGATCTGATGCCAATAGTGACCCTAATACCTGACACCAACAACTTGAGAGGCTTCCTTCCATGGTCAGCTGGCTCTAAGGCAGAAACATCAGGACAGAAGGGCATAGTGGTGGAAAGCTGTTCAGCTCATGTTAGCTAGAAAACAGAGAGAGGGGGGGAAGGACCAGGAAAAAGATACAGTACTTGAGGGTATGATCCTTAACCTATGCCCCATGTGTCAACAATTTACACCTCCTTCCCATAGTCTAAATTATTAATCCATCAAATGCACCAATTAATTGATGAGATTAGAGCCCTTATGTTCTCATCACTTCCCAAAAGCCTTGCCTCTGGACATTGCTGCACTGGGGACAAAGTCTTCAATACACGCAATTTTGGGGAGACATTCCAGATCCAAATCATAACAATCATCTACCCATTACCTAGTTTCTAGCCATTTCTACATGGTTAGATTTTTATTACAGAAGTCCCTCACTTCCTAGTATCAAAATCTGTGTTAGTTTCCTAGGTCTGCTAGAACAAATAATTATAACTTGCATGACAGAAAACAACATAAATTCATCCTTCTACCATTCTGGATCCAGAACTCTGATATCCAGGCATTGGAAGGATCCACTTCTACTGAAGCTCAACAGAAGAGACCAACTCTAGTGACTTTGGGCATTGTTTGATAATGGCAGCTGGACTCTAGTCTCTGCCTACATTGTCACATGACAACTTTCCTGTGTCTCTGTATTTTCCTGTTCTTGCTTTTATAAAGTCATTCATCATTTGATATATGTCCACTCTAACCCAGCACGACTTCTTCTTGAAATCCTTAACTTATATCTGATAGGTAACAGACAGACATGAATGATGGGAACATGACGTGAAGGTGACAATTCTATAAACTGGGTCTACTGTACCAGACCCCATGTACTTTCTTTTACAAAGCAATTTTCCTGAGGCCCTACCTAGCATAAGTCAATTGGACATGCTACATTCCTCAGCAAACAACCTGTTATCTGTAGAAGGAATGCAAGCCCAAATGTTCCTCCCTATTGATAAGAACACAAGTTACACTGAAGGGGAACTTTTGCCACCTTTATACAGATCAGATTTGAGAACCCAAAGAAACAGGATGATTAAAAGCAAACCCCCATCTATAAAATCTATAAGAACAAGTTCCAATTAGAATTGGTCAGTATGGATCAAAATGACCCAAAGCTGTCTTGTATCTTCAGCATGTCATAATAAAAGAAAAAGCTCCCCTCCATGGGGTAAGAGTATGTGCAGTGGGGATTAGAGTCTGATGCAATCCTTCTGTTGGTCAAGAATAAAGAGGTGAACCTGAATGGAACTCTCAAACCTTCCCTGGGACCCCCCTATAAAACTGGAGGGCATGAGTTCACCATCTTGAACTCCTCTCTGAAGGGCCCCTCTCTTTCCCTTGAGATCATTTCCTTCTTTCCTTTTTCTATCCCTTCTAACAAACACATGCCTGCTACTCTGAGCAACCCATCTGAGATATTTTCAGCATGATCACAAGAACCAGTAACTGAGTACATGCACAGTCACTTTGACTCTGTAAATGGTCTTGCTCTGCAACATATCTACAAAAGACCTTTATTCCAAATCAAGACACATTCTGAAGTTCTGGGTGGATATGTCTTTGGGTTGACACCATCTAGTCCACTTCAGATATTTTTTAATAATGCATCTGCTTTAGGTAGATATAAACTCATTGTTTTTGAAAGAACCAAAGTTAAAACAATCATGTTTCTTATTTTCCCTTTAACAGTACAAGAGAAGGATCAAGGGTTAAAATTTAATAATAACCAATACATGAAAATTCAGATCTGAAATTTGAAACTAAATGAAATAAAATGTGAGGGGCTTTTATGACTTTTGTTTTCTTCTTACATTGCAATAACAATTTTAATTACACACCCAGGGGCACAGTGAGAAAAATATCCTAATATGACAAGGCACGGTAAATACAGTGATTAAGGTTTAGCAGTGTGACGGCTGGAGGACACTGAAAACAACAAACCCCACGTCTCCTATTCACACTGAGATACAACATTCTCAAAAATGACTTTTTTTTTAAACAAGCTGCTACTGCTTCAAGTTACTCAAAAGGATTTCACAGTCAGGAAAAGAAGGATGTCATGGTTGTCTTTTCCTTGACATAATGAAAAGTTAAGTGGAACTCTCTTCCACTCTTGCTTTTGTGCCTATCCCATGTGAATGTAAATGACCAGCATAATGGCATTTGATACTATCAATGCTTAAAGTGTCACCGGGTAGGCATCCATGAAATTCTTATATTGTTGGTAGGGAAGACCTAATGGGAATGAACTATGCTGTGGCTGATATAAGAAGAGCATAGAAAGTTACGAGGGCAGAAGAACTTGTCCATAAAGTGATTATTTCTATCCTCATTAGTAACTCTAAGATGCAGCGAGTGAGTTGCATGAAAAATAAATCACAACAGATGTTTCTCAATGGTAATAACTGTCAGTTATAATGAGCTAAAGACACATATCTAATTTTGATTACAACAATATATAGAATACTAAAGTCACAGCAAGACTTAGGGAAATGAAGATTTTGTCCTTGAGACCAAGTGAAGGCTGATGGCCTCCTTTCCCTTTACCATGCTGATTTTAGAGAACTTATCACGCTCACTCAGGGTTCTCAGTCCTTGGCTACTAGTACTACATGTTCCAATAGATACTCTTCCGGTTTGACACTTATCCTTACTTCTCTCCTCTATTATAGGCATCTCTTATTTCTGCTTGAAACAGAAAGCTTACATCTATTGTTAATGTTCAGTGAATAATTTACCCTATTAGTAAGTAAATACTTGCAAATTTGATAACTTTTTATTAAAAGCAGAGAGGGTAGGCTGAAGGAATTAACAAGGGGCATACTGAGAGTCTGGGATATGACAGATATGGTCACCATCTTGATTGTGCCAATGGTTTCACTGGTGTAGACATGCATTAAACTTATCTAATTAAGTATCCAGTTGGGCACATTAAATATTCACACTTTATTGTGCATCAGTTATATTCCAATAAAATGAAAAAATAAACTTGTGTTAATTAATATTCTTAACAATGTTCAACTCGAAGAAAAATTTGAGTCAGAAAAAAAATTTTGTTTCTTGGTCACAGAGTTAAGTCAGTCTTCTATGATTCTCTACCACTTTTATTATAAACATCTGTGTCTAATCTTCAGTTCTACTTTCTGGTCGCAGGAGGAAAATGTGTCTTTAACTGCCAAGGAAGACACTTCATTAATAGAACCAGATCTATCATTTTTTTCTCTTTAACCATGCTTAGCAACAGTCACCTAACTCCACCATCCTACAATAGTTACCCCATCACTATCAAATGCTGGAGACATTACACTAGCTGGTGCTTCTGCTTTCTGCATCCCATTCCACTTTCAGAAGGCAGAAGTCTTCCAAATTTTACAGCTACAGCAAGGCATAGACAATTAACACTGCATTTAGCAACAGTGAGGCAGTCTTCCCTGCCAACCAGCTGGCAAGTGAACCACTTCCAGAACCCCATCTTTAGTGTCAGATTCCTAAGGCACTTTTGGTATAAATTGTTTAGGCCCAGTTTCCTATTTGTAGGTCTTTTAAAGACTAATTTATTAAGGATAAAGTGAATGATTTGGAGCAGAAAATGCACAGAGAAAAAAAGCTAAGCAGGAATGTGATCTTTAGGTAGAAACTAGAGACACTCATTTTAGCCTGATATTATGGAGAACTGGGAACACAACGTGTTCCATGGTGTTAGTCCTACATTGAGACGAGGTGTCAATAAGTAATTGGCCCCAGGCTTTCCTTACTGAAAAGAACACAGTTTCCAACCCAAGGGGCCTCTGGCACACCTAAGGACAATCCTTCAACTAAGGGTCAGTTTTGAGCTATTAAGGAGCCAACATTCATAGTCTCTGAGCAATGGGTGCAAAGGCTCACTTAAGGGAATCTGAATGGAACACCAGTGGCATCCATGACTTTGGTTTGCCAGTGCTAACAATTTTGTTAGCACTGACAAACCAATATTTGGTTCCGTAGGGTTTTTTAAATTAGCTTTTATTTGTTCTAATTAGTTGTGCATGACAGTAGAATGCATTTGCACATTTTGATAAATGATACATAAATGAAGTATAATTTCACATTTTCTGATTGTACATATCGCAGGATCACATCAGTCATACATGTCATATATGTACATGAGGTAATAACTTCTGTTTCACTCTACTATCCTTCCTACCCCAACACCCTTTCCCCTCCCTTCACTCCTCTCTACCTAATATAAAGTAACTCTATCAATTGGTCATTGTACTCTGTTCTTTCATTTAAAAAATAAGAACATAAATGACAAATATAATTACCATATTTACAGTGAACAGTACGATGTTTTGATGTTTATGTATACATTGTAACATTGTTAACCCAAGCTGATTAACATATTCATCACTTTACAAACCTATTATTTCAGAACATATAGAATTCATTCTATTAACAATTTTCAAGCATTATTTTCTGTTTTTAATTTCTGTTTTTGATTCTCATTTGTAGGGAGTAATTTCCTGTAATTTTTCTAGCCATTTAAGTTGGATTGTTAGACTTTTTTCAGACTTTTAAATATATTCTTAAGTATAAAATGGGCATAATATATGTATATACATGTATATTATTTCTTCTTAATATCATTCCTTTCCTATTCCATAAGATTTGATGCTTTCTTTTTCTTATAATTTATCTTAAAATATTTTCTACTGTTATTTTCTGTTTTTGATATTGGGGTATTTGAAAATTTATTTTTTCAGCATTTAAAAAATTTTGTTTATAACATTTTTTAAATTAGTGCATTATGTATATACATAAAGATGAAATCACTGTGGTATATTCATATATGTACACAGAAAAGTTTGATTAGATTTTTTCCCTGTTTCTTCCTTTTTCTACTCCACTGATCTCTCTTCTATCCTAATAGAATTCCACCACCACCCCTTTTTCTTATTTTGGTCTAGTTTCTGTATATGAGAGAAATCATTCAATCCTTGACTTTCTAGATCTGGCTTATGTCACTTAGCATGATGTTCTCCAGTTTCATCCATTTACCAACAGAGGCCATAATTCCATTCTTCTTTATGACTGAATAAGACTCCATTGTGTATATATATATTGCATTTTCTTTATCCATTCATCTGTTTATGGGCACCCAGGCTGGGTCCATATTTTAATTTCAAAATACTTATTTTTGGACATAATTTATTTTGGATACTTCATTTTTACCTATTATCAATTTATTATTCAATTTGACTTTGGTCAGTGACTACATCCTATTTCATTAAATCTTTTGAAAATGGCTTACTTCTGCTCTGTCCTAGTCTATGGTCAATTTTAATAAATGTTCCATAAGCTTTTGAAAAGAACACATATTATGCAGTGGGTGGGGCTGATGTTCTCTTTATGTCAATCAAGCCAAAATATAAATTAAATTTTCTATATCCTTACTGATTATATTTTCTACTTGTTTTGTTTCCATATTAATTAATGACAAAGATATCTTAACATGTCTCAATGCTTGTATATTTGTCTGTATTTCTTTTCTATTTTGTCCATTTTTCTTCATTGCTTTGAGGGTGTATTATCAAATGCATGATTGTGTAAATTGTTGTTTTCTTCCAGATCAACTGATATTTTTATCACTATGAAATGTTTTACTCTAACTTTTGCAAGTGATGCTTTTTAGGTTAATACCCATTTTGTGTGGCATTGTAATAATGTAGAGATATCAGTCTTAATTAGGCTACTTTTTACATTATACTGTCCCAACCTTTTCCTTTAAGCCATAGTGCTTTTCAGGATTAGAATGGGTATTTTACAAGTCATGTGTTTTTGATTTATTGATGATTATTCAGTCAGACAGTCCTTTTCATATCCCAATAAAGAATATGCATAATCCTGATATTCATAAGAATGCTGCTAGAATGAGATATGGTAAAGGAAACAGACTATTCCAATAACAGCATTTTTTGAAACCAATTTCCTGAGAGATTATTGTGCTAATAAAAAATTCAAAATATAAAGACAGTTGTTCTTTGAAAGCATTTTAACAACTGTTTTAGGTGAAAATAGATTCATATTGATATCATATCAGAAGAGTTTCTCTAGTGGTCAGATATTCTCACTCAGAATTAGAGATGACAATGTTAGGGTGTGCTGAGATTGTCCCTAAAAACATTTGCATAGGTGGCCATGGAATGAAGTCAGATATCTACATAAACACAAGCACAGGCTCATTCATATAGATACTTTTGGAGTAGTGTCTATAGGTACTTTTACAGTGCAATGATCAAATATTTATGAAGGATGAATCACAAGACAGTTAAAGTATAAAGGAAAGCAAACACACTACCACAGTTCAAAGAATTTACTTGCTCCTACTTTTCATAGTAATTTGGAATGAAGAAAGGAAAACAAGGCCTTTTAAAAGAACAGAGTTCTGTTTGCTTGCTTGTTTGTTTTGCTGGATAAGCACATCCTTCCTAGGAGAAGCTTTCACTTTTCAGTCTTTAATAAGTTCTATATTTGAAATCTACCACTGTCTTTGTAACAATTTTATTTAGAAATTTCTAAAATTTCCAGCAACTTGCTTGAAGAGGGATTTTTGTTTTTATTTGTTATAATTAGTTATACATGACAGCAGATTGTATTTTCATTCATTGTGTACGCATCTAGCACAACTATTCATTTCTCTGGTTGTACATGATGTAGAGTCATACCATTCCTGCAATCATACATGTATTTAGGGTAATGATACCAATTTCATTCCACCACCTTTCCCACTCTCCTGCCCACTTCCCTCCCCTCAGTTCCTCTGCCCAATCCAAAATTCCTCCATTCATCCCTTCCCTATCCCCCATTATGGATCAGCATCAACATCAGAGAAAACATTTGGCTTTTGGTTGTTTTGGGATTGGCTTATTTCACTTAGCATGATATTCTCCAACTCCATCCATTCACCTGCAAATGCTATAATCTTATTCTCCTTTAAGGTTGAGTACTATTTGTATATATATATATCACAATTTCTTGATACATTCATCTATTGAAGGGCCTCTAGGTTGGTTCCATGGTTTAGCTATTGTGAATCGAACTGCTGTGAACATTGATGTGGCTGCATCATTATAGTATGCAGATTTTAAGTCCTTTGGATATAGACCAAGGGGATAACTGGGTCAAATGGTGGTTTCATTCCAAGTCTTCTAAGGACTCTCCATACTGTTTTCCAGAGTGCTTACATTAATTTGCATTCCCACCAGCAATGTATGAGTGAGTGTACCTATTCCCCCACATCTTCGCCAACACTTATTGTTGCTTGTATTCTTGATCATTGCCATTCTGACAAGAGTGAGATATCTTAGAGTAGCTTTGATTTGTATTTCTCTAATTACTAAAGAGGTTGAACATTTTTACATATATTTGTTGATGGCTTGTATATTCTTCTATAAAGTGCTCAGGTCCTTAGCCCATTTATTGACTGGGTTTAAAGAAGGATCTTAAAGATTGGTTAGAGGCACTATTGAAATCTCAAATAACAGAATTTTAGTAGGAACATTATGTGGTCTGAACTGGACTTTATGGAAAATTAGTTTGGCAATAACGTAGGATGAACAGAAGTCAGTTGAAGTCGGTGGTGGGAAACCAGTTAAAAAACTATAAAAAATATCCAAGTGATATAGAGTGAATATGTGAAATATAATGATAGGCAAATAAATGTAACAGAAGATTAGATACAGAGATGCTATGGAAATTTAAGCTGTGTTGTCAGATTTGGCAACAAATGAAGGAAATAAAAAAGTAAAAAGTGGTATTTCAAGCCTTTAAGTTTTTGGAGATAACCATCTAATTAAGTGTAAAAAGGATATTGAAAGGAAGATATTACATAGAGATGAAATTGATGAGGTTCTTTCCACATATATTAATACAACATTTTAATTTGTTATCCAGAGTTATATATTCTATTGCATTTGGAATTTGAGAAAGAAAGAGACGCAAGGCCATAATTTTGGAATAAACTTTGAAGCCATAAAAGCCCTTTGGAATACAGATGTAGTATGGAGAATGAAGATAATGAAAATGAACCAGAAATTTTTGCAGTTTCTATAATTAGGATGGAAGAGAAGAAGAATCAAATAAGAAGATAAAAAACAAGAGTTCACAGGAGAAAAAGCAAAACCCCATGTCTCAGAGCTCCTAAAAGTAATTATAAGTAGGAATGGAATAGTTCTTATACTCCAGTGGTGATTTCAGTAGAAAGAAGTTGTAAGCCAGATCATGGGGTTCAGTATATAGTACAGACTCTGAAAGTACAGATGTCTCCTTTAATAATTTTATGTTGAAGTTTGAGAAAATATTAGATTAAATCAAAATGTTTTGATTAGCTTACATAGACTTAAGTATATTTGTAAGCATAAAAGAAGCAGAATCTTTAACAAGTGGTGCTAGAACAATTGGATATTCATAAGCAAAATATATATATATATATAAAACATAGTCTAATCACAGACCTTACATTGTTCTAAAAAATCAACTCAAAATTGATCATAGGCCTAAATGTTAAATGCAAAACCTTGAATTTGGTGTTGACTTTTTAGATAAAACACCAAAGAAATATTAAAGTTGGACTTCATTATCATGAAAAACTTCTGTTGTAAAAAGACATCAAAAAGAATGAGAAGATAAGTCAATGATTTGGAAAAATATTTTCAAAAGACATATTTGATAAAGGACTCTTACACAAACATACAAAATCTCTTAAAATTTAACAATAAGAAAACAGGCAACTAGATCTGGAAAAGGGACAAAATAATTGAACAGACACCTCACTAAAGAAGATATACAAATGACCAATCAGCATATGAAAAGATGATCAACACTATATGTCATTAGGAAGTGAAAAAAAAAGCAACAATGAAATACCACTGCACACCTATTAAAAGAGCCAAAATCCAAAACACTGGTAATACCAGATGCTAGTGAGAACGTGGAACAACTGGAAATCACATTCACTGTTGGTGGAAATGAAAACTGGCCACTTTAGAAGACAGTTTAGGAGTTTCTTACAAATTCAAATATATTCTTAACTATATAATTCAAAAGCACACTCCTTGGCACTTGTTCACATGAATTGAAAACTTAAGTCCACACAAAAACTTTATGAGGAAGTTTATAGCAGTTTTATTCAAAACTTGAAAGCAACAAAGATGTCCTCCAGCACTGAATGGATAAATAAATGGCAGTACAGCCAGACAATGTGATATTACTTAGCAATAAAATGAAAGGAACTATTAAGTCACTAAGAAACATGGAAAAATCTTAAATGCACATTACTAAGTTCAAGAAATCAATCTGAAATCATTACATCCTGTAATGATTCCATCTATACAACATTATGGAAAACCATGGAGATATTTAAAAGATCAATGGTTGTGAGGGTTTACAGGGAAGAAGGAATAAATAGGTAGAACACATTTTTAGGGCAGTTAAAATATTCTGTATGATACTGTAATGATTGGCACATAGAATTTTAAATTTGTCAAACCCATTGAATGTATATCACCAAAAGTGAACACAAATAGCAACTATGGACCTTCCCAAATGCAACAAATGTACCACTCTAATGAGTGAGCAAATGATCATTATGAAAGTAATCATTGGAGAATATATACTATAAAATTTTAAAATACAACAATTTGCAGACATTCATCCCAAATAACTAACTTCTCAATTTCTTTTATCCTCCTACCACCAGTTTCTGAGTATACCTTAATGTGTTAAGCAAAATAAAATTTATCAAGTTCAAAACTTAAATCCTACACTGGCATCATATTTTACTGTTATGAAATGTTTTGCAGTAAAATAAATATTAAGGTCACCTTATTTTCTAGATGAATTTTTTAACCTTAAAAGGATAAACCCAAGTTCAAGGACTGGATTTATAATGGAAAAGATACAGGAAGCAGAGAGACCAATGTCATGAAAGATAACAACAATATCAAAATAATCTTTTGTTGGGGAAAGTTTTAGAAATCCTTATCATAGGATTTAGCCATTTAGGATTAAAATCAGAACTGTTATAGTGGGTATGCAATATGCAATGCAATCAAAAGTATCAAATCTGAAATCAATGAACTAATCAAATCCTCCAGGGATCATCCCCTCATTTAACTATTCCATTAGAATTCAATAATCACTGAACAATAATTTCAACTACGTTTAAAATGTGTGTGACTGCAGGTAAAATAATAACAGCTTCCATTTCCAGAAAATGCACACATGTGCTTTCTTCTATTCTTATACTCTCAGGGAAAGAATATTGCTTTTTTTGAGTCCATTTTCCCATCCTCTGCTCCCTTTACTTCTGTTAATCTCTGCTTGCCCTCCTTCACTTCTCCGGCGCCTACACACTCACATTTACATAGACATATAATGCATTCATAATATGGAACAAATACTTTCATATCTATGATTCTAAAGTAGCCTGCTTGTATGTGATTTTCTCTTTGGTTGTTTTTGAGAACAATGGCATTCTTTATAACGGTGATGTTTATTTAGGTAGGGCAAACTGAAGACCTTGTCTGTCTCCTGGAGGACTTCAGTTTAAAAAACAAAGCATGCCTTTTGTGTACACTCATTTCTCTATAAATAATTCAATTAGCATTTATTAGCTACATATGATGTTGCTCGCACTATATATTTTCCCACTTAAGCAAAGGAAGGAGACTGGTGAACTATGATATCAAAGCTTTTATAAGTCTATGAAAGCAGAAACATTATAATACAAACCAAAGAAAACACTTGTCAGTGATATTGTGTTTCCAGCTGGTCACCAATTACTGGATAGAGTACATGTGTGGATAAATACTATTTTAGTCAGGTTTTTGCTGATGTAACTGAAAGATCTAACCAGAACAATTATAGAAGTAGAAAAGTTTATTCAAGGGCTCATGGTTTTGGAGGTGTTAGTCCTTCTAGGGGCTCAAGTTGGGGCAGAACATCATGGTGAAGGGAAGTAGCTCACATGATGATCAGGAAGGAGGGAGAGAGACTCCACTTTCCAGACACCAATATATACCTCAAAGCCACACTCCTAATGTACCATCTCCTCTACCACACCTCATCTGCCTTCAATTACCACTAAATTAATTCCATCAGGTCATTAATTCACTGGGTTAAGGCTCTCACAATCCATTCCTTTCCCCTCTGAACCTTCTTGTACTGTCTCACATGTGAGCTTGGGGGGAGGGGGGCGGGCACTTCACATCCAAACCATAACAAATACATAATTTATTTTTCTTATTTGTAAAATGACATTAGATGATAATTAGCAGTTTAATGCAAAAATGATAAAGTGTTGTGGAGTCCACAACCTATTTAGATGTAAAATATATGATAATAATAGGAGAAAAGATTGAGAAGGGAAATGTAGACATATTATTTTATAGCTTTCATACTGCATGTGAATTTGTAATAATAATATTATTTGTAGAGAGATTTTGATATACTATATATGTAAATCATAAACCTTAAATTAATAACTAAAAAGCAAAAATAAGAAAAACATAGATAGCAATAAGCATATACATGAGATAAAATGGAATCATAAAACATTCAATCCAATAGTGAGCAGAAAAAGAGGACAAAGAACAGATGAGACGAGAAACTAGAAATATGGTTGATTTAAATCAATGCCAACAATCACATTGAATGAATTATATCTTAATTTGACAATTGAAGTATAGCATTGAAAATCATCCGTGAACTCTTTCATAGCTCTTTATTTCCCTCAAATATTCATATTTATTTTCATTATTGATCATGAGCAAAAGAAAATGCCTGAGGACTAAGTCTTGGAGCACGCCAATTTTAGAAGTCTTAAAAATAAGGAAACATAAAAGGAAAATGAGTCAAAATGACCAGAAGAAGACCACAAGAAATTACTTGTCTGTAAGCAAGTGAAGAAAGTGTTCCAGAAGGAGAGTGATTAAACTACATCAAATGTTACTGACAGATCAAATAAGATGACGACTGAAAATTGACCATTGAGTTTAGCATCACAGATGTCACTGGTGACTTTGATAAGAGCTCTTCTGGTAGAGTAGTTGGGATGAAAGCCTGCATGCAGCCAAGAATGAAAGGAAGAGGATCAGAGAACATGAATATTAAAAGCTCAATGAAGTTTGCTTTGAAAGGAACGGAATATGGAATGGGGCCTGGAGAGGAATATGGCCTTAACTAGAGCGGTTAAACTTCCATTTTTGCTGGGACAGAGGGGTTTCCTGGGATGCAGGACTTTTAAGGATGTAGATAATAGGTCACGGATTGTTCACACTTTGTTAGCAAGGAGACATTAGAAGGGGAAATTGTTATTACTAGACTGATAACCTTGAGAAAGAAAGTGGAGATGAAATTTGGTGTCCTGAATATTAAGGACAGGTAAAACAGGAAGGGAGGCAGTATATTCATGGCTAGGATAAAGGTATATTGGTGTGAACATGGAAACACCTTTTTAATGGTGTTTGAATTCATTCCTACACCTGGGTCCTTCTAGGACCTTCTTTGCTTTCATTGTTTTAAGTACAATTAACCTGGAAAGAAATTTTGTAGTAATTCCCCACGTGATTTCTTTGGAGGTCATTTCAGTACACTTGTTAACTCCTAAATGATTCTTTGGTTATATACTGGTATAATTAATGACTTCAAGTGAAAAAGTAGTATCTTTTGCCATGACACCATGATGTAGGTCTCAATCTCTGCTCTGATTAGAATCACTGAGAATGTTTTAAGGGCAAACAAATTCCAAGACCTCACCCCCAGACCAATTAATCCAGATGATCTGGGGTTCAAGTTCTGATATCAGTATCAAGTATTGTAAAAGCATGCTAGTATGTATCTAAAACTAAGAATTTTCACAATTATTTGGATTGCATTCCCTTTGTCAAATGGGGATTATATATTATGTATTCAATTAGTTGAGGTAAAAAGAATTTAAAAATATTAAATTAATGTATTCCCTTAATAGACCCCAGGTGAGTCTTGTGCCCTTAGAAGTCAACTTTTAATGCACTAATTCTACAAAGGTCATCCCTTTACTCCAGTAAAGATGCAGTCACTGTGTTCAAGCAGGCATCCAACAATCTTATTTTTCCTAAAGAGCCACCACAGATGACTCTCACTATTTCCCTAGCCTAAACATCCTGCACACATTTTGGAGCCTAATCTACTAGGACTCGGTTCTCAAATTTCTCTCCTACTTTGCACAAGCATCCTAACTGAAAGAGCATGTGATGTGTTATGCTAAAATCCTTCACCCATCTTTGAGGGTCTAAGCTTCACATCTGGTGAGTTCTAATGGTCAAAATACCTGTGCATTAGTTTTTATCTTTGTGGTGTGAATTATCACCTTACAATATTGCAGTCTGGGAAGCAGAATGACTGGGTTTGATAGAAATGGAGAATTAAACTTTCACACTAGTATCTTTGGAATAAACTTTAAAGGTATGCACTTTTCTTACAAGTTTTTTTGAAGGATATGTTCTCACTAGTTAAATTGGGAGTTACTCACAAAGGTCTTCTGCTTTTTTGCTGTCTAATATTTTCCGAACTTCTAAAGCAAAGTAACAAATGAGTTATTGATCCTGAATGAACAGGTAGTTATGAGACTATTTGATAGAATCTGTTTTTATTAATTTCTATATGTATGGGCATTCTGGGTTGAGAGCCATCTCAAATTCATAGCTAGCTTTATATTCAATTCAATTCTGATAACAATCCATTCATTATTAAGTCCATGGCATGGGGTGTATAATTTGTTCCTGGTGAGTGGAGCTCTCTCTCTGCTTCCTGTCATGTCCTGAGCTGCCTTCCTCTGCCACACCCTTCCACCTTGATGCTGTGCCTCACTTAGGGCCCAGAGCTATGAAGTAGGTCAACTGTGGACTGAATCTCTGAAACAGATTCCAAGTAAACTTTTCCTCCTCTACATTGTTCTTGTCAAATCTTCTGTTCGCAGTACACAAAAGCTACTGAACACAATATTAAGCTGATTTGCTCTCTTAGTATCAGAGAGATTCCCATAAATGATCAGATTAAAGGAAAGGAGGCCAAAAACAAGAAAAAGATGATCACAAGTAATTAATATTCTCCTGATATTCAAGCTCATGAAATACAGCAGGAATGAGAAAGAACAGGTATAGGTATTGCAAAGAGATTTAAAAAAACTGTTTTTGGCATAAGATAGTATCAACTAAAATACAAGAAAATCAAATTTAAAATTTTAGAACCTACGAGTTTTGTACAGAAGTCAGATATGATTATCTATCTACACACATATAGATTCTCAAAGGTTTCCTAGATACAAGAAATAATCAGTAAGAAAATATAATTAAAAAAACCACTTCACAGAAGCAATATACATACAAATATTCTAGAACTAAATTTAATAATAAGTGCAGAGAAACTGTATAAAGAAAGCAATACAATTCTTCCAAGAAAGCTGAAATAGGACAGAGAACCAGTATAGCTTGCATGGGAATAAACCATACCATAACGAAAACTCTAAAATTTATCTATAGGTCTACTTCAGTTCCAGGCACTATCCTAATATTATTGAAATAAATGAAAGATTCCAAATATTGGGAAAAATACACAAACCCAGATGATTGAATTTTGAAACATACTAGTAAAGGGAAACTCATCGTACTAAGTAAAATTCATATATCATTGATTATTAAACAATAAGATACAGGAATAGATAACATTGGAAATAGGACCAAGTGTATGTATCTTCAATAGTCAGTATGGTGCTTTTAAACCTAGTCAGAACATATCACTACTCTATTCAGAACCTTCTTTTGCCTTCCTCAATCACTCTGAATCAATGCCATATTCTTTACAATCCTTCAGTTCCCTCCATGATCCAGTCCCTTTTCTACCATAACCCCCATTCACCCATAGCTTCAGCTGGGCCTGCTTCTGCCTTAGGACTTGGCACGTGATTCTGCTCTACCAAGAATTTCTTCCTCCATAAAATTTTATGACTGGTTCCTCCATTTTACTTTTTTCTCAAAAATCATCTCAAAAGCATGGGTGTCCCCAGCTGACTCTTAGAAGATAGTTCTAAACATTTTTTTTAAAATCCAAAAGCACAGAATTAGTTAAAGAACAAGGAAACAAATTCTCCCCCAGTGTGACTGTAAAGTGACCAAATATTTCCAGATATCAGTTTCCCCAAACTCAAATGTTTCCATAGCTTTAGTCCAGCAATATCACCTTTAGAAAAGCACTGAATGAGGACCACAAATCATTCTCCAAGTGACTCTGAAAGGTTCCTGGCTAACTCTGTGAAGAGTCCAGCAGTTCCGCATATACAGGGGTTGATTGTCCTGGCAGTTCCCTGAGCATGCGCGGAAAGTAATTCTCCAAAGCTGTTGAACAGCCCCACATCCACGCCAAGGGTTAACCTTAGTTTCATTTTAACTTTTATTTCTGTCTTCTTCTTTCCATTATATACATTTCTAAATGTTAAAGTGATCATCCTGAGCCTGACATGGTGGTGAAGGCTCATCAGTACAGCTACGTGTGAGGCTGAATGAGGAGGATCACAAGCTTGATGTGAGCTTCAAAAACAGAGAGACACTCAGCAACTTAGTGGATACTTGTCTCAAAAAATAAAATAAAAAAAGAAGAAATAAAATAAGAAGTCAAGGGGTTGGGGATGAAGCTTAGTAGTAAAGTGCCCCTGGGTTCAATTCCCAGTACCCAATCCCCTGAAAAGTGATCATTTTGAAGGAATGAAACTAAAGGTGATTTCTCTCTCTCCTTTTCTATTTTCAACATTAAATGTATATTTGACTTATAATAAGACTATGATTAGAAGTTGAAAGCAAATTCAAAAATAATAGAAGAATGTAATACTTAAGTTGGAACTAAAAAAAGAAGTGTCCTTTCAATATCATTCTCATCACAAAGACCATCCTTCTGTAAAGACTTATTGCAAAGAGGATGAATGCAAAAATTAGATGTAACAAATTTAAGGATGATATAAGTAGGGCTTGTACTGAAGTAATAGAAACTAGAAGGGAAGGTAAAATGCTTATCTAGAAAACATCTTAGTAAAATCACTTTTTTTTTTTTTTACAGGTTGGCTATATCCTTGCCTCCTTCTAATATGTGGTCTATTCTCTCTTTATACAATTATTTCAAATATTCATTTACTTTTTCATCTTGCCTCTTGCTAGAATGCATCATTCTCCAACCATTATTTCAGTAAGTATGTGTCCCCTCTGGCCCTTTTTTTTTTTAATGTTGGAAAAGAAGAACATTTAGAAAAGACAAATAAGTACATCATGGTAACCTAGCAAATAAGAATATATTGTGTTTTAGAAAATGGCCAAGAGAGTAAATTTCAAGTGTTCTTATTACAAAAATAAAAATAAAAATACAAGTACATGAATACATACATTAGTTTGATTTAGCCATCTGACAATGCATTCATATATTAAATATCACAGTGCACACCTTACATATACAATTTTTATTAATTAGATTACAAAAAATTAAAACTAAAAATAATATATGCTCACAGTGAACCATTTAAGAACACATAATGAAGAATAAAAGAGATATACTCAAAACCTCAATACCCAGAGAAAATCACTGCTTACATTTTAGTTTCTGTTTTCTTTTTCTACAAGCACAGACACATAATACAAAATTGGGATCTGATCACTATAGAATTATATATCAAACATTTTTCTACTTAATATTTTTATGTTATCATTTTGTGTAATGCATAATTTGCTATGACTCTCTTTCAGTGGGGAACTTTACTTTAATTTTAAAATATCATTGAAAGGGGAATTGCAGAAAACAGAGGCAGCAATCAGGATCAGGAAAGTTACATATGAAATACTCTGAGTCTCTCGATTTTACATTAAATATCCTGCAAAGATAAAATTCTTTTGTTAGTCCAAACACTCTCTTGACACTGGAACTAAAACAATTTGTCCTCAACCAAAGACAAGTCCCTTCAGGGACAACCAGGCTAACAGTCAAACTTTTATTATCTTTCTTTTAGAAGACATTATGGATTGTGTCATATCTGCCAATAGTCTTTTTAAGTTATTGAAATATAAAGGAACCAGTTTTAGCTCCATTTACTTCTAAAAATGTATAAATGAAAGAGTAAGCAAAAAAGATTTCTAAACAATGGAGCATTAGGTAGGTATTGCACATTCTCCTCTGACGTTTGCACTATGCATTCTGTCTTTATTGCAAAGAGTAAATAAACCTAACTCACTGCTTAAGAAGAATATAAAAAACCATAGTTTATTATATCTGCTTCCTACAAAAAGAAAAAAACATGATTGTACAGTATTGTCAGAAAGCATCCTATCATAAGCTTTTTTAAAAAGACACTATATATACCATGCAGATAGTCAGAACTTTCTACCTATCCCTCTGGTTAGGTTAATTTTTTTCTCTATATTCTGCAAATACAATAACATAGAGGATAAGGGTAATATATCCCCTTATCCAATACTAGGTTCATGACTGAGGCCCCTATAATGAAAGATTAATAGGAAAAAAACATGAACTTATTTAAATTTTATATGACACAGGAACTTTCTGAAATGAAGACTAAAAAATATGATGAAAATTGCATTTTTATGCAGTCTTACAGAATTATTTCTGGAGAACCAAAGCATGAAAATCCAAAAGGAACTTCACAGGTCCTCAAATCCTGTGACCTGCTCAAATTCTTTTCCACTCTTGTGTGGTGTTCTGCACTTCTGTACATAGTGAAGAACCCTCTGAAATTATGGTTTTATAATCCATGTTAGGAGAAGGTCAGAGAATTATTTTATGGCCTGATTCAGGGGAGAATAGTGGGAAAGGTCAGAGACTTTCTTCCTTTTATTTTCTCAAATGTCATATTTTGGGATGGAGTGTCCTGAACCCCATAATTCTCTTGTCTGAAACCTTCCCAAGAAGTTTCACAGTTCATAAACTGGGTTATAGATTATCTCATGAACCATTGAACTCATGTCTTAGTTCCTCAATCTCACTGTCTCCCAGGCATATCAGTCCAATTAATAATCAACAGTGTGTCTCATTTCAAGAGATGGTGTTGCAGGTGGGCATCCACCAAAGTTCCAGTGAACCTTCCATTAAACTTTCTGAGTAGCTCATACAGCTGCAGATATAAAGGGTACCCAAACACAAAGTGTTGTGCTAATTTCTTGAAAGTCTATAACTAGAATTTATTTTGTGCTTATTATGTCCCAGGCACTATTATAAGCTCTTTACATCTTAATATTTGTACATATTAACTAACTGAATCTTCATAATAGTCCTATATTTTAAGACTAATATTTATCCTCATTTTATATATAATAATACTGAAGCACAAAGTAACTTTGCCTAAACTTAGAATGTAATGAGGCATGAAGGCTTTGTTTGAATACACTACTATTTGTGGAAAAAAATTAAAAGTTTTAAGAGTTTATTTTTTTATCTTTTTATTTATTTTTACAGACTGTATTTTGATTCATTGTACACAAATGGGGTACAACTTTTCATTTGTATGGTTGTACGTGATGTAGATCCGCACCATTTATGTAATCATACATGCACATGTCTGTCTCATTCCACCATCTTCATGCCCCTGCCCCCTCCCCCCTTCTCCTTCATTTCCCTCTATGTAATCTAAAGTTCCTCTGTTCTCTTACCCCCACTCCCCACCCCCATTATGTATGATCATTCACTTATCAAAGAAAACATATGGTCTTTGGTCTTTTGGGTTTGGCTTATTTCACTTAGTATGATATTCTCCGATTCCATCCATTTACCTGCAAATGCCATGATTTTATTCTCCTTTAAGGTTGAGTACTATTTGTGTATACATACCACAGTTTCTTGATTCATTCATCTATGAAGGGCATCTAGGTTAGTTCCACAATCTAGCTATTGTGAATTAAACTGCCAATATGGCTGCATCACTGTAGTATGCTGATTTTAAGTCCTTTGGGTATAACCGAGGGATGGGATAACTGAGTCAAAAGGTGAGTCCATTCCAAATTTTTGAGGAATCTCCACACTGCTTTCCAGAGTGGCTGCACCAACTTGCAACTCCACCAGCAATGTACAAGTGTTGAATTTTTTGTTTGTTTGTTTTTGTTAACTTGCATCACTTTGACCAAAATACCTGACAGAAACAACATAGAGGATGAAAAGTTTATTTTGGTTCATGGTTTCAGAGGTTCAGTCCACAGCGTGCCAACTCCATAGCTCAGGCCTGAGATGAGGCACAACATAATGGTGGAAAGGGATGGCAGAGGAAAGTAACTCAGGACATGGCAGCTAGGAAGCATGGATAGCTCTGCTCATCAAAGACAACATATAATCCCAAAAGGCACATATCCAGTGACCTGCATCCTTTAGCCATACCGTACCTGTTTTGTTGTCAACCCTTTAATCCATATAAATGGAGGGTTAGGTTACAGTGCACACTCATGATTTAATCATTTTACCTCTGAATACTGTTGCATTTTCTCATACATGAAATTTTGGGGCACACTTCATATCTTCATTTTTTTGGTACTGGGGGTTGTACCCAGAAGTGCTTTACCACAGAGACACAGAGATACATTATAAGCAGCTTCTTCTTCTTCTTTTTCTTTCTTCTCCTCCTCCTCCTCCTCCTCCTCCTCCTCCTCCTCCTCCTCCTTCTTATTCTTATTCTTATTCTTATTCTTCCTCTTCTTCTTCTTCTTCTTCTTCTTCTTCTTCTTCTTCTTCTTCTTCTTCTTCTTCTCTTTTAAATTCTGAGGCAATATCTCAAAAAGTTGCTCAGGATCTAGCTAAGGCTAGTGTTGAACTTGTGATCCTCCTGCCTCAGTCACCTGAGTTGCTGGAATTACAGGTGAGACATATCTAACCATAACATTCTGCTCTTGACCTACAAAAGATCATCTGCACCTGATAATAAAAAATACATTTGGCCCATTTCCAAGAGTACCCATAGCTTAACGGTTTCAGCATTACCCCAAAATTTCAAGTCCAAAATCTCATCTGAGACTCAAGGCAAACTCTTAGCTATGAGAGTAAAGAAAAAAAGCAAGTTTTGTTAATCTAATATGTAATGGCACAGAGTAAAAATTCTCATTCCACAAGGGAGAAACAATTGCATAGAAAGAAGGAATGGGACCAAAAAATAACAAAATTCACACATACCATGATGATATTGTTTGAAAGGACTTATTTAGCTCTACACCTATGGCCTTGCTGATTGCAGCCCATGTGGCCTCTGTCTTTGCTTCATTCCTGCAACTTTGCGTGGCAGAAGTCCCATGTTACTAGCAGTTCTTAATCTTGTGGGTGTCCACTGTAATTTTGACTTTCTTCTAATATGTTCATGCATCACCCTCTCAGGGGCAGCCCAGAGTTAATCTGATCCTGCTACACTTTTCCTGACCCTCCAATCTTTCTTTAAAATCTTGATGAAGGCCCGCTAGTGAGAGCCTTTCTGACCAGAACAAGCTCCGAGTCCCGGAGCCCCTGCAGCGCAGCGTACTCCGGCAACGAACCAGCGGAGAGCCGCGATCCGCAAACAGCCTCTGGGATTAGGGCAGGGCAGCCAGAGACCTCTTCAGGCGGCTCTGCCCACTCCGGCTGCAGGCTCTCTTCACGGGGCGATCCAAGATGGCGGCCTAGAGGGAGACTGCACCCCCAGTCGCTCCAGAACCCTGGAGTTAAGAAGGGGAGTCATTGAGAGACTCGGACTGAAATAGAGCCACGGGTGAGTCTGCCCACTGGGTAAAGCTCGGCCCGGGTGGCAGGCCCAGATAGAGGTGGCTTATCGGAGCCGGGCAGGGCAGCTAGAGTCATTCACAGGCAGCCCTGCGCACTCCGGCGGTGGGCCCCGCCCACACAGCCAGCTTCTCCAGGTTCTCTGAACGTAACTGGCCCGCTAGTGAGAGCCTTTCTGACCAGAACAAGCTCCGAGTCCCGGAGCCCCTGCAGCGCAGCGTACTCCGGCAACGAACCAGCGGAGAGCCGCGATCAGCAAGCAGCCTCTGGGATTAGGGCAGGGCAGCCAGAGACCTCTTTAGGTGGCTCTGCCCACTCCGGCTGCAGGCTCTCTTCACGGGGTGATCCAAGATGGCGGCCTAGAGGGAGACTTCCCAAGGTAGCCTTCCACACTCCGGCAGTGGGCTCCTCCCACACGGCCAGCTGCACGGAGCAGGCCCACAGTGAGAGCATTTCCGCACAGAGCCAGTTCCAAACCGTGGAACCAGTAGGGGGCTAGGGGCAGTTTTCTTCGGATGAGCTGCTTTATCAGATTCCTCCAAGACATCAGGCTACTGAAGGCTGGGAGGTGATACACTGGAAATCTACCGGGACACTATAAGCCAGTAGCGGAAAACTGCAATATCTCAGGGTCCCACTGACAACTGACCAATATGAGAAAACAAGGGAAGAAAATGTCCCAAACAAACCTAGATACTACATCAATAAAACCCAATGACAGCACAGCAGAAGAAATGTCAGAAAGGGAGTTCAGAATGTACGTAATTAAAACGATCAGGGAAGCTAATGAGGAGATGAAAGAGCAAATGCAGGCATTGAAGGAGGAGATGAAAGAGCAAATGCAGGCATTAAATGATCGCACCAATCAACAGTTAAAAGACCAAATATGGGAAGCAAGAGATCATTTCAATAAAGAGTTAGAGATACTGAAAAAAAAAAAACAAACTGAAATCCTTGAAATGAAGGAAACAATAAACCAAGTTAAAAACTCCATAGAAAGCATAACCAATAGGATAGAACACCTGGAAGACAGAACCTCAGACATTGAAGACAAATTATTTAATCTTGAAAGCAAAGTTGGCCAAACAGAAAAGATGGTAAGAAATCATGAACAGAATCTACAAGAATTATGGGATATCATGAAAAGGCCAAATTTAAGAATTATTGGGATTGAGGAAGGCTTAGAGAAACAAACCAAAGGAATGAACAATCTGTTCAATGAAATAATAACAGAAAATTTCCCAAATCTGAAGAATGAAATGGAAAACCAAGTACAAGAGGCTTATAGAACTCCAAACATACAAAATTACAACAGACCCACACCAAGGCACATTATTATGAAAATACCTAACATACAAAATAAAGACAGAATTTTAAAGGCCGCGAGAGAAAAGAATCAAATTACATTCAGAGGGAAACCAATAAGAATATCAGCAGATTTTTCAATCCAGACCCTAAAAGCTAGAAGGGCCTGGAACAACATATACCAAGCCCTGAAAGAAAACGGATGCCAACCAAGAATCTTATACCCAGCAAAACTTACCTTCAAATTTGACGATGAAATAAGATCCTTCCATGATAAACAAAAACTAAAGGAATTTACAAAAGAAAGCCAGCATTACAGAACATTCTCAGCAAAATATTCCATGAGGAAGAGATGAAAAACAACGATGCAAATCAGCAACAGGAGGCGCTAGCCTAAAGGAATAGCCAAATAAAGGAGAAACCAAATCATGTCAAAAACAAATATGAGTCAATTGACTGGGAATACAAATCATATCACAATAATAACCCTGAATGTTAATGGCCTGAATTCATCAATCAAAAGACACAGACTGGCAGATTGGATTAAAAAGAAAAATCCAACAATATGCTGCCTGCAAGAGACTCATCTCATAGAAAGAGACACCCATAGACTAAAGGTGAAAGGATGGGGAAAAACATACCATGCACACGGGCACAGCAAAAAAGCTGGAGTATCCATCCTCATCTCAGATAATGTGGACTTCAAACCAAAACTAATCAGAAGGGATAAAGAAGGACATTACATGCTGCTTAAGGGAAGCATAAATCAGCAAGACATAACAATCATAAATATCTATGCCCCGAACATTGGCTCATCCACGTATGTCAAACAAATCCTTCTCAATTACAGAATTCAAATAGACCACAACACAATAATACTAGGCGATTTTAACACACCTCTCTCACCACTGGATAGATCGTCCAAACAAAAATTGAATAAAGAAACTATAGATCTCAACAACACAATCAGCAATTTAGACTTAATGGACATATATAGAATATACCATCCAACAAAGAACGAATACACTTTCTTCTCAGCAGCACATGGATCCTTCTCTAAAATAGACCATATTTTATGCCACAAAGCTACTGTTAGCAAATACAAGAAGATAGAGATACTACCTTGTACTCTATCAGATCATAATGGATTGAAATTAGAAATAAATGACAGAATAAAAAACAGAAACTTCTCCAATACCTGGAGACTAAATAATACACTATTATATGATGAATGGATAACAGAAGACATCAGGAGGGAAATAAAAAAATTCTTAGAAGTAAACGAGAACAAAGACACATCATATCAAAATCTCTGGGACACTATGAAAGCAGTACTTAGAGGAAGATTTATTTCATGGGGTGCATTCAAAAAAAGAAGTAGAAATCAACAAATAAATGACTTAACACTACAGCTCAAAGCACTAGAAAAAGAAGAGCAGACCAATACCAAAAGTAGTAGAAGGCAGGAAATAGTTAAAATCAGAGCTGAAATCAACGAAATCGAAACAAAAGAAACAATTGGAAAAATTAACAAAATAAATAGTTGGTTCTTTGAAAAAATAAATAAAATTGATAAACCCTTAGCAACACTAACAAAGAGAAAGAGGGAGAAAACTCAAATTACTAAAATTCGGAACAAACAAGGAAACCACAACAGACATGAGTGAAATACAAAACATAATTAGAAGCTATTTCGAAAATCTATACTCCAACAAAACAGAAAACCTCGAAGACATCAACAAATTTCTAGAGACATATGAACTACCTAAACTGAACGAGGAGGACATACACAACTTAAATAAACCAATTTCAAGCAATGAAATAGAAGAGGTCATCAAAAGCCTACCAACAAAGAAAAGTCCAGGACCAGATGGGTTCTCAGCCGAGTTCTACAAAACCTTTAAAGAAGAGCTCATTCCAATACTCCTCAAAGTATTCCATGAAATAGAAGAGGAGGGAACCCTACCAAACTCGTTCTATGAAGCCAATATCACCCTGATACCTAAACCAGACAGAAACACATCGAGGAAAGAAAATTTCAGACCAATATCCTTAATGAATATCGATGCAAAAATTCTCAACAAAATTTTAGCAAATTGCATACAAAAATATATTAAAAAGATAGTGCACCATGATCAAGTTGGTTTTATCCCAGGGATGCAAGGTTGGTTCAACATTTGGAAATCAATAAATGTCATTCACCATATCAACAGACTTAAAGTTAAGAATCACATGATTATTTCAATAGATGCAGAAAAAGCATTTGATAAAATACAGCATCCCTTCATGCTCAAAACACTAGAAAAAATTGGGGTAGTGGGAACATTCCTAAACATTATAAAGGCAATCTACGCTAAGCCCATGGCTAATATCATTCTAAATGGTGAAAAACTGAAAGCGTTCCCCCTAAAAACTGGAACAAGGCAGGGATGCCCTCTTTCACTGCTTCTATTCAACATCGTCCTTGAGACTCTAGTCAGAGCAATCAGACAAACCAAAGAAATTAAAGGGATACGAATAGGAAAAGAAGAACTCAAACTATCCCTGTTCGCTGATGACATGATTATATATTTAGAGGAACCTGGAAATTCCACCAGAAAACTTTTAGAACTCATAAGTGAATTCAGTAAAGTAGCAGGTTACAAGATCAATGCTCATAAATCCAATGCATTTTTATACATAAGTGATGAATCTTCAGAAAGAGAAATTAGGAAAACTACCCCATTCACAATAGCATCGAAAAAAATGAAATACTTGGGAATCAATCTCACAAAAGAGGTGAAAGACCTCTACAATGAGAACTACAGAACACTAAAGAAAGAAATTCAAGAAAACCTTAGAAGATGGAAAGATCTCCCATGTTCCTGGATAGGCAGAATTAATATCGTCAAAATGGCTATACTACCTAAAGTGCTATACAGATTCAATGCAATTCCAATTAAAATCCCAATGATGTACCTTGCAGAAATAGAATAAGCAATTATGAAATTCATCTGGAAGAATAAAAAACCTAGAATAGCTAAAGCAATCCTCAGTAGCAAGAGCGAAGCAGGGGGTATTGCAATACCAGATCTTCAACTCTACTACAAAGCAATAGTAACAAAAAACGGCATTGTATTGGTACCAAAATAGACAGGTAGATCAATGGTACAGAATAGAGGACATGGACACAAACCCAAATAAATACAATTTTCTCATACTAGACAAAGGTTCCAACAATATGCAATGGAGAAAAGATAGCCTCTTCAACAAATGGTGCTGGGAAAACTGGAAAACCATATGCAATAGAATGAAATTAAACCCCTATCTCTCACCCTACACAAAACTCAACTCAAAATGGATCAAGGACCTCGGAATCAGACCAGAGACCCTGCATCTTATAGAAGAAAAAGTAGGTCCAAATCTTCAACTTGTTGGCTCAGGATCAGACTTCCTTAACAGGACTCCCATAGCACAAGAAATAAAAGCAAGAATCAACAACTGGGATAGATTCAAACTTAAAAGCTTTCTCTCAGCAAAGGAAACTATCAGAAATGTGAAGAGAGAGCCTACAGAGTGGGAGAATATCTTTGCCAACCATACCTCAGATAGAGCGCTAATTTCCAGAATCTATAAAGAACTCAAAAACTCTACACGAAGAATACAAATAATCCAATCAACAAATGGGCTAAGGAAATGAACAGACACTTCACAGAAGATGTACAAGGAATCAACAGATATATGAAAAAATGTTCAACATCCCTAGTAATAAGGGAAATGCAAATCAAAACTACCCTAAGATTTCATCTCACCCCAATTAGAATGGCGATTATCAAGAATACAAGCAATAATAGGTGTTGGCGAGGATGTGGTGAAAAAGGAACACTCATACATTGCTGGTGGGGTTGCAAATTAGTGCAGCCACTCTGGAAAACAGTGTGAAGATTCCTCAGAAAGCTTGGAATGGAAACACCATTTGACCCAGCTATCCCACTTCTTGGCCTATACCCAAAGGACTTAAAATCAGCATACTACAGAGATACAGCCACATCAATGTTCATTGCTGCTCAATTCACCATAGCCAGATTGTGGAACCAACCTAGATGCCCTTCAGTTGATGAATGGATAAAGAAACTGTGGCATATTTATACAATGGAATATTACTCCGCAATGAAGAATGATAAAATTATGGCATTTGTAGGCAAATGGTCGAAATTGGAGAATATCATGCTAAGTGAGATAAGCCAATCTCAAAAAACTAAAGGACGAATGATCTCGCTGATAAGCGGATGAGGACATATAATGGGGGGTGGGAGGGGCTAGCATTAGGTTTAGGGTTAGGTTTAGAGTTAGGCTAAGGAGAGCGGCAAGAATGAAGGAAAGAAGGACTGTGTAGAGGGAAAAGAGGGGTGGGAGGGGTGGGGAGAGGGGAAAAATAAAATAAACATCATTACCCTATGTAAATGTAAAAAAAAAAAAATAAAAATAAAAATAAAAAATAAAATCTTGATGAAAACCTCCAGGAACTGCAAACTCTAGAATCCTGAATTTTTGAAGAACCAACAACATTTGGTAGCCAACAAGGACTGTCAGCATCTCCATCCAGCCACACCTTTTGGAACCATGGCTGCAGCAATGTCTGAGTGCCTATGTAGATGAACAAAGTGAAGCAATTTTCTAGGGTTCCCTGTATAGGCCAGATGCACGCATGGCTTCTTTTTGAAGTAATTTTTACTTTTACAACGTTTACTTTATACTTTTAAACATGAGTTTTTTTTGTTTTTTGTTTTTTTTTCATCTTGCCAAATTATTTTTCTTTTTTTTCTTGTAAACAAATGGGGTACAAATTGTTTCTCTGTTTGTACATGAAGTAGAGGCATACCATTTGTGTAATCATACATTTAAATATGGTAATGGTGTTTGATTCATTCTATTATTTTTTCCTCCCCCCATCACTCCCCCCCCTCTTACCCCTCTTTTCCCTCTATACAGTCACTCCTTCCTCCCTTCTTGCCTCCCTCCCACACCCCATTATGTATCATCATCCGCTTATCAGCGAGATCATTCATCCTTTGGTTTTTTGAGATTGACTTATCTCACTGAGCATGATATTCTCCAATTTCATCTATTTGCCTGCAAATGCCATACTTTTATTATTCTTTATGGCTGAGTAATATTCCATTGTATATATATACCACAGTTTCTTTATTCATTCATCAATTGAGGGGCATCTAGGTTGGTTCTACGATCTGGCTATTTGAATTGAGCTGCTATGAACATTGATGTGCCTGCATCAATATAGTATGCTAATTTTAAGTCCTTTGGGTATAGGCCAAGGAGTGGAATAGCTGGGTCAAATGGTGGTTCCATTCCAAGCTTTCTGAGGAATCTCCACACTGTTTTCCAGAGTGGCTGCACTAATTTGCAACCCCACCAGCAATGTATGAGTGTTCCTTTTTCACCACATCCTTGCCAACACCTATTGTTGCTTGTATTCTTGATAATCGCCATTCTAATTGGGGTGAGATGGAATCTTAGGGTAGTTTTGATTTGCATTTCTCTTGTTACTAGAGATGCTGAACATTTTTTCATATATCTGTTGATTGCTTATAGATCTTCTTCTGTGAAGTGTCTGTTCATTTCCTTAGCCCATTTGTTGCTTGGGTTATTTGTAGTCTTCGTGTGGAGTTTTTTGAGTTCATTATATATTCTGGAAATTAGTGCTTTATGTGATGTATGAGTGGCAAAGATTTTCTCCCACTCTGTACGCTCTCTCTTCACATTGCTGATAGTTTCCTTTGCCACGAGAAAACTTTTTAGTTTGAATCTATCCCAGTTATTGATTCTTGTTTTTATTTCTAAAGGGAGTCCTGTTAAGAAAGTCTGATCCTAAGACAACAAGTTGAAGATTTGGACCTACTTTTTTTTCTGTAAGATGCAGGGTCTCTTGTCTGATTCCAAGGACCTTGATCCATTTTAAGTTGAGTTTTGTGCAAGGTGAGAGATAGGGGTTTAGTTTCATTCTGTTGCATATGGATTTCCACTTTTCCCAACACCATTTGTTGAAGAGGCTCTCTTTTCACCATTGCATATTTTTGGCACCTTTGTCTAGTATGAGAAAACTATATTTATTTGGGTTGTGTCCATGTCCTCTATTCTGTACCATTGATTTACCTGTTTATTTTGGTACCAATACCATGCGGTTTTTGTTACTATTGCTTTGTAGTATAGTTGAAGTTCTGGTTTTGTAATACCCCATGCTTCACTCTTCCTGCTAAGGATTGCTTTAGCTATTCTGGGTTTCTTATTCTTCCAGATGAATTTCATGATTGCTTGCTCTATTTCTGTGAGGTACGTCATTGGAATTCTAATTGGAATTCAATTGAATCTCTATAACACTTTTCATAGTATGGCTATTTTGACAATATTAATTCTGCCTATCCAAGAACATGGGAGATATTTCCATCTTCTAAGGTTTTTTTTTTTTTTTTTTTTAATTACTTCTTTAGTGTTCTGTAGTTCTCATTGTAGAGGTCTTTCACCTCGTTCGTTAAATTGATTACCAAGTATTTTATTTTTCTGAGACTATTGTGATTGGGGCAGTTTTCCTAACTTCTCTTTCTGAAGATTCATCACTTATGTATAAAAAAGCATTATATTTATGAGCATTGATCTTATATCCTGGTACTTTACTGAATTCACTTATGAGGTCCATATGTTTTCTGGCAGAATTTCCCAGTTTCTCTAAATATATGATCATGTCATCAGCAAATAGGGATAGTTTGAGTTCTTCTTTTCCTATTCGTATCCCTTTAATTTCTTTGGTCTGTCTAATTGCTTTGGCTAGAGTTTCAAGGACGATATTGAATAGAAGTGGTGAAAGAGGGCATCCCTGCCTTGTTCCTGTTTTTAGGGAGAATGCTTTCAGTTTTTCACCATTTAGAATGATATTGGTCATGGGCTTAGCATAGATGGCCTTTACAATGTTAAGGAATGTTCCCACTACCCCAATTTTTTCTAGTGTTTTGAGCATGAAGAGATGCTGTATTTTATCGAATGCTTTTTCTGCATCTATCGAAATAATCATGTGATTCTTAAATTTAAGTCTGTTGATATGGTGAATGACATTTATTGATTTCCGGATGTTGAACCAACCTTGCATCCCTGGGATAAAACCCACTTGATCATGGCGCATTATCTTTTTAATATATTTTTGTATGCGATTTGCTAAAATTTTGTTGAGAATTTTTGCGTTGATGTTCATTAAGGATATTGGTCTGAAATTTTCTTTCCTGAATGTGTCTCTGTCTGGTTTAGTTATCAGGGTGATATTGACTTTGCAGAATGAGTTTGGAAGGGTTCCCTCCACTTCTATTTCATGGAATACTTTGAGGAGTATTGGATTGAGCTCTTCTTTAAAGGTTTTGTAGAACTCAACTGAGAACCCATCTGGTTCCTGGACTTTTCTTTGTTGGTAGGCTTTTGATGACTTCTTCTATTTAATTACTTGAAATTGATCTATTTAAATTGTGTATGTCCTCCTTGTTCAGTTTAGGTAATTCATATGTCTCTAGAAACCTGTTGATGTCTTTGAGATTTTGTATTTTGTTTGAGTATAGATTTTCAAAATAGCTTCTAATTATGTTTTGTATTTCAATCGTGACTATCGTGATATTTCCTTGTTCATTCTGAATTCTAGTAATTTGAATTTTCTCTCTCCTTCTCTTTGTTTGTGTGGCTAAGGGTTTACCATTTTTGTTTATTTTTTCAAGGAATCAACTATTTATTTGGTCAATTTTTCTGATTGTTTCTTTTGTTTCAATTTCATTGATTTCAGCTCTGATTTTAACTATTTCCTGTCTTCTACTACTTTTGGTGTTGCTCTTTTCTTCATCAATTGTTGAGATGCTCTGAATCCAGCTTTCTTATTAGTTATGGGTAAAGTACTTACCATCTCTTTTGTAGTTCTAATATCTTTAACAATCACACCATCCCTAGCTCCAGTATTATTTTCACTTTTATGGCCACACTGCAAGTTTTTCAAGTCTTTCTGCTCTTGATAATCATAGTAAACTTGGCTAAACACCCCCAGCAATAGCCATGCCACTGCCAGAATGATGTGCTGCCTTAAAATTTCCTCCATCGGACTAATTTTCATCACCTTTAAATTCAACCTCAGAAAAATCTCAGGACATGGACAAAATATAGACAATTTCCTTGCCAAAACATGAATGGCACCTAGTACAATTTCCAATAGATTCCTCATCAGCCTAGTCTTTGCTGTTCACAGTCATATCAACTTTCTAGTCTTATGAGCTCCCAGCAGAATGGACCTTCTTATAACATTGAATCTTTTCCAGTTTGCATCTTTAAACTTTTCAAAATTTCTCCCCCTGCAAACCAGCTCTAATTGCTTCTGAACCACATGATTCGGTCATAACAATGACTCTGTCTCTTAGTAACAATTTTTGGTTTTGTTTGCCTTTATGCTGGTTTTATCAAAAGACCTGAGAAGAACAACTAGAGGAGAAAAATTTATGGTTTTAGAGGTTCAGTTCATGATCAGTTGACTGCATAATTCTGGGCCTGAGGTAGGGCAAAATATCATGGTGGAAGGGTGTGGCAGAGGAATGCAGTTTAGAACATGACAGACAGGAAGCACCAAGAGTTCAGCTAACCAATGACAAAATATAAATCACAAAGGAATATCCTAGTGACATACTTCCTTCATCCAAAACCTATCTCCTACAGTTACCACCCAGTTAATCTGTATCACTGGGAGATTAGGTTATATTAGGCAAAAGTACTAATAGAAGCAAATTGAAAAGACTAAATATAAATTTAACATATAATTTATTTGGACAGGGTAGCATAGGCAAGATAATCCTCCCACTATATACATTATAGCCAGATTTATCTGATCTGAACTTCTGTTTGCAAACATTTGTTTAAGAAAACAACACTGAAAATACCCTTTTTGCTCTTCTCTTCCTCCTACAGTGATTAGGAGTTATTTCTCTGAATAGCTATTTAGAAAAAGAAAGAAGAGTGTCCAGTTGATTTTAAGGGAAGACTTTGTGTAACACAATAGTCTAGTAAGCTTAAAACATTTTCCCCACCCAGGTAAATGATGGGTGCAATTTTGTTGTTATAAGTCTATTTTCTTAATCTGTTGTTTTGAATAGCAGTAAAACTGAGATACCTTCTGTGAGCTTTACTAGTTCTTTTAATCTTAGCATTAGCTGCCCTCTGAAAAAGAATCAGAAACAGGTATATGTAAAGATGATTTATTTGAGAAATGATTTCAGACCACAGTAGTGGAAGATTGGTAAGAGGAAAACAGGAAAAAGTTATGAAGCAAAGGCAAAGTAACTGTACATTCTCCAGCTGATCGCCACCATAGAAAACTGAGGTCCCATCCCAGCAGGGCTCTTCAAGGAATTGTACACAATGCTTTACAGACACCTCCACCTAAGGAATGTGTATCCACTAGCTCTAGTACCCAGAGATCAGTGATGCCATATGGAGAAAAAACAAAGCAAAACAGTTGTAGGCAGAGCACATGTCAGTGTTAGGCATTGTCCCACAAGTATCCCTACTGTGAAATCTGAAAAACTCTGGGGAAGAAAAATAGAGATGATAGTAAGTTCTACAGAGACACTTCTGTACAAAATGAGCTGTCTCACTCATGGTTAGAATAAAAGATAGACAAAACCATGCACCCTTTACATTCAAGTGTGACTCTCTTGGTATAATTACTTTTCTCATTTCTCCATGTTGTACTCTATGACAGAGAAATTTTAGTGAATATTTAACTTATTGTGTAATAGGTATTGTGATAAGTGATGAAATATAAAGCTAAGCAGAATACAGTTTCTGTCATTCATTGACTTACAATCTTGTGCAAAATATAGGTAAAAAAATTATAATACAATGTGATGAGGCTACAATTACTAGATTTTCTCTCTGTCTCTCTCTCTTTTTATTATTTATTTATTGGTACCAAGGATTTAACCCAGGGGCACTTAATCATTGAGCCATGTCTCCAGTTCTTTGTATATTTTTATTTAGAGACAAGATCTGACTAAATTGCCTAGGGCCTCAGTAAGTTACTAAGGCTGACTTTGAACTCAGACCCTCCTGCCTCAGACTCTAGAGCCACTGGAATTATAGTCATGAGCCACCATGCCCAACCAATTATTAAATTCTTGACGCTATGAGAGGGTATAGGAAAGACAACCTATCTAGGGTTGTGGAAGTTGGAAAACCTCTTCAGGTCTTATTAATTCAATATGAATATTTCACTTCTTATAAACTGTACCATCTGTTCCTACATTTTTCTGAATCTTTGAAAAAATGTATATAATGATGTCAATTTTAACCTATCTTTGAACAGCACAAAACTCTGCTAGAATCACTATCACCTGATTCTCTTCTTTAATGTACAGAAAGAAAATAATGATTTTACAATTTGAATTTCAAATTCATTTTAAGCATAACTATCCCCAGTTTTGGATATATATATTTCAAATGAAAGAAAATGTTCTCATCCTTTTCACATTTTTGTTATCTAATGCATTTTGCCTTCAAAGTCTGCTTATAAACACTACTTGTGATTCTTGTATATAATTTTCAAATGTATTCTTTACACTATAAAAATCTCTAATGTGAAGTAACAAATGTATTCAAAGTAAAACATGAAAATATCATAAAAATTTTCATAATAATATTTTTGTTATTAAAATAACCATCTATGAATACCATTACAGTTTGGATGTGAGGTGTCCTCCAAAGATCATACGTGAGACAATGCACAAAGTTTTAGAGAAGTGATTGGATTATGATAGCCTTAACCCAATCAGTGAAATAATCCCCTGATGGGGATTAACTGAATGGTAACTGAAGAGAGGTAGGGTATGGCTGGAGGAGGTCGGCACTGGGTGTGTGCTTTGGGGGTATATATTTTTGTTTCTAATGAGTGGAGTCTTTCTCTGTCTTCTGATCATCATGTGAGCTGCTTTCCTCATCCACACTCTTCCACCATGATGTTCAGCCTCATCAGCAGTCCTTAGGAATGAAGCCTGCTGTATAAGAATTGAGACCTCTGAAACCATGAGCCCTCAAATAAACTTGCCCTTCTCTACAGTTGTGCTGGTTTGGTCTTTTAGTTACCTTAGTGAAAAAGCTGACCAAAACAAATACACATTCTGTTTTCAGAAAATAAACATCTTAACATAATGAAAATGAATGTCAAAATTATTAGTCAATAAACAAGGTATTTAAGCTTGAAAGTTGTTGCACATCAGTGTCTGAAATATTTTGCCCTTTCTGGGAAACACCTCCTTTAAAATAATATATGTTTATGTCACTTTAATCCTAACTGCAGTGGTTAATAGATGAAAATAATCATAAATGTATATATCTCTTTTGGAAAGAAAAATTATTAAATATAGAAATGATTAAAGTTATACAAGAACACCTCAAAATAAATACTTTTTATTCTACTGCTATATAGAAGGTCTTAGTTCTGCAAATTGGCACTTGATAATTATAGTTTTTTTTTTATTTGTCTCTTTTTTTTTATTATTATTGTATACAAATGGGATACATGTTGTTTCTCCATTTGTACATGGAGTCAAGGCATACGATTTGTGTAATCATACGTTTACATAGGGCAATGATGTTTGATTCATTATTTTTTTTTCTTTCCCCCCCACTCCTCCCACCCCTCTTTTCCCTCTATACAGTCCTTTTTCCTTCATTCTTACCACACTCCTTATCCCTAACCCTAAACCTAACCCTAAACCTAATGCTAACACTTCACACCCCCCAATATATGTCCTCATCCGCTTATCAGCGAGATCATTCGTCCTTTAGTTTTTTGAGATTGGCTTATCTCACTTAGCATGATATTCTCCAGTTTCATCCATTTGCCTGCAAATGCCATAATTTTATCATTCTTCATTGCAGAGTAATATTCCATTGTATATATAAGCCACAGTTTCTTTATCCATTCATCAACTGATGGTCATCTAGGTTGGTTCCACAATCTGGCTATGGTGAATTGAGCAGCAATGAACATTGATGTGGCTGTATCTCTGTAATATGCTGATTTTAAGTCCTTTGGGTATAGGCCAAGGAGTGGGATAGCTGGGTCAAATGGTGGTTCCATTCCAAGCTTTCTGAGGAATCTCCACACTGCTTTCCAGAGTGGCTGCACTAATTTGCAACCCCACCAGCAATGTATGAGTGTTCCTTTTTCACCACATCCTCGCCAACACCTATTGTTGCTTGTGTTCTTGATAATCGCCATTCTAATTGGGGTGAGATGAAATCTTAGGGTAGTTTTGATTTGCATTTCCCTTATTACTAGGGATGTTGAACATTTTTTCATATATCTGTTGATTGCTTGTAGATCTTCTTCTGTGAAGTGTCTGTTCATTTCCTTAGCCCATTTGTTGATTGGATTATTTGTATTCTTCGTGTAGAATTTTTTGAGTTCTTTATAGATTCTGGAAATTAGCGCTCTATCTGAAGTATGGTTGGCAAAGATATTCTCCCACTCTGTAGGCTCTCTCTTCACATTGCTGATAGTTTCCTTTGCTGAGAGAAAGCTTTTAAGTTTGAATCTATCCCAGTTGTTGATTCTTGCTTTTATTTCTTATGCTATGGGAGTCCTGTTAAGGAAGTCTGATCCTAAGACAACAAGTTGAAGATTTGGACCTACTTTTTCTTCTATAAGATGCAGGGTCTCTGGTCTGATTTCAAGGTCCTTGATCCATTTTGAGTTGAGTTTTGTGCATGGTGAGAGATAGGGGTTTAATTTCATTCTGTTACATATGGTTTTCCAGTTTTCCCAGCACCATTTGTTGAAGAGGCTATCTTTTCTCCATTGCATATTGTTGGAACCTTTGTCTAGTATGAGAAAATTGTATTTATTTGGGTTTTTGTCCGTGTCCTATATTCTGTACCATTGATCTACCTGTCTATTTTGGTACCAATACCATGCGGTTTTTGTTACTATTGCTTTGTAGTAGAGTTGAAGATCTGGTATTGCAATACCCCCTGCTTTGTTCTTGCTACTTAGGATTGCTTTAGCTATTCTAGGTTTTTATTCTTCCAGATGAATTTCATAATTGCTTATTCTATTTCTGCAAGGTACATCATTGGGATTTTAATTGGAATTGCATTGAATCTGTATAGCACTTTAGGTAGTATGGCCATTTTGACAATATTAATTTTGCCTATCCAGGAACATGGGAGATCTTTCCATCTTCTAAGGTTTTCTTTAATTTCTTTCTTTAGTGTTCTGTAGTTCTCATTGTAGAGGTCTTTCACTTCTTTTGTGAGATTGATTCCCAAGTATTTTATTTTTTTCGATGCTATTGTGAATGGGGTAGTTTTCCTAATTTCTCTTTCTGAGGATTCATCACTTATGTACCTAAACCAGACAGAGACACATCGAGGAAAGGAAATTTCAGACCAATATCCTTAATGAACATCAACGCAAAAATTCTCAACAAAATTTTAGCAAATCGCATACAAAAACATATTAAAAAGATAGTGCACCATGATCAAGTGGGTTTCATCCCAGGGATGTAAGGTTGGTTCAACATCAGGAAATCAATAAATGTAATTCACCATATCAATAGACTTAAAGTCAAGAATCACATGATTATTTCGATAGATGCAGAAAAAGCATTTGATAAAATACAGCACCCCTTCATGCTCAAAACACTAGAAAAAATAGGGATAGTGGGAACATTCCTTAACATTGTAAAGGCCATCTATGCTAAGCCCATGGCTAATATCATCCTAAATGGTGAAAACCTGAAAGAGTTTCCCCTAAAAACTGGAACAAGGCAGGGATGCCCTCTTTCACCACTTCTATTCAATATCGTCCTTGAAACTCTAGCCAGAGCAATTAGACAGACCAAAGAAATTAAAGGGTTACAAATAGGAAAAGAAGAACTCAAACTATCCCTATTTGCTGATGATATGATGGTATACTTAGAGGAACCAGGAAATTCCACCAGAAAACTTTTAGATCTCATAAGTGAATTCAGTAAAGTAGCGGGATATAAGATCAATGCACATAAATCTAAGGCATTTTTATACATAAGCGATGAATCTTCACAAAGAGAAGTTAGGAAAACTACCCCATTCACAATAGCATTGAAAAAAATAAAATACTTGGGAATCAATCTCACAAAAGAGGTGAAAGACCTCTACAATGAGAACTACAGAACACTAAAGAAAGAAATTAAAGAAAACCTTAGAAGATGGAAAGATCTCCCATGTTCTTGGATAGGAAGAATTAATATTGTCAAAATGGCCATACTACCAAAAGTTCTATACAGATTTAATGCAATTCCAATTAAAATCCCAATGATGTACCTTACAGAAATAGAGCAAGAAATTATGAAATTCATCTGGAAGAATAAAAAACCCAGAATAGCTAAAGCAATCCTTGCCAGAAAGAGTGAAGCAGGGAGTATCGCAATACCAGATCTTCAACTCTACTACAAAGCAATAGTAACAAAAATAGCATGGTATTGGTACCAAAATAGAAAGGTGGATCAATGGTACAGAATAGAGGACACGGACACAAACCTTAATAAATACAATTTTCTCATACTGGACAAAGGGCCAAAAATATGCAATGGAGAAAAGATAGCCTCTTCAACAAATGGTGCTGGGAGAATTGGAAATCCATATGCAACAGAAGGAAACTAAACCCATATCTCTCACCATGCACGAAGCTAAACTCAAAATGGATTAAGGATCTCGGAATCAGACCAGAGACCTTGCATCTTATAAAAGAAAAAGTAGGTCCAGAGCATCAACATGTCGGCTTAGGACCAGACTTCCTCAACAGGACTCCCACAGCACAAGAAATAAAAGCAAGAATCAATAACTGGGATAGATTCAAACTAAAAAGTTTTCTCTCAGCAAAGGAAACTATGAGCAATGTGAAGAAAGAGCCTACGGAGTGGGAGAAAATCTTTGCCAATCATACTTCAGATACAGTGCTAATCTCCAGAATCTATAAAGAACTCAAAAAACTCTACACCAAGAATGCAAATAATCCAATCAACAAATGGGCTAAGGAAATGAACAGACACTTCACAGAAGAAGATCTACAAGCAATCAACAAACATATGGAAAAATGTTCAACATCTCTAGTAATAAGAGAAATGCAAATCAAAACCACCCTAAGATTCCATCTCACCCCAATTAGAATGGCGATAATCAGGAATACAATCAGCAACAGGTGTTGGTGAGGATGTGGGGAGAAAGGTACACTCATACATTGCTGGTGGGGCTGCAAATTAGTGCAGCCACTCTGGAATGCAGTGTGGAGACTCCTTAGAAAACTTGGAGTGGAACCACCATTTGACCCAGCTATCCCACTCCTTGGCCTATACCCAAAGGACGTAAAATCAGCATATTACAGAGATACAGCCACATCAATGTTCATAGCTGCTCAGTTCACAATAGCCAGATTGTGGAACCAACGTAGATGTCCTTCAATTGATGAATGGATAAAGAAACTGTGGTATATATATACAATGGAATATTACTCAGCCATAAAGAATGATAAAATTATGGCATTTGCAGGCAAATGGATGAAACTGGAGAATATCTTGCTAAGTGAGATAAGCCAATCTCAAAAAACCAAAGGATGAATGATATCGCTAATAAGTGGATGATGACACAAAATGGGGGGTGGGAGGGGTTATTGTTAGGGTTAGAGTTAGGGTTAGGGAGGGGGGCAAGAATGGAGGAAGGAAGGACTATATAGAGGGAAAAGAGAGGTGGGAGGGGTGGGGGAAGGGAAAAAATAACAGAATGAAGCAAACAACATTACCCTATTTAAATTTATGATTACACAAATGGTATGCCTTTACGCCATGTACAAACAGAGAAACAACATGTATCCCATTTCTTTACAATAAAAAAAAAATTAAAAAAAAATTTACAACAACCTAAAAAAAAAAATGCATTGGATTTATGAGCATTGATCTTTTAACCTGCTACTTTACTGAATTCACTTATGAGTTCTAAAAGTTTTCTGGTGGAATTTCCAGGTTCCTCTAAATATATAATCATGTCATCAGTGAACAGGGATAGTTTGAGTTCTTCTTTTCCAATTCGTATCCCTTTAATTTCTTTGGTTGTCTAATTGCTCTGGCTAGAGTCTCAAGGACGATATTGAATAGAAGTGGTGAAAGAGGGCATCCCTGCCTTGTTCCAGTTTTTAGGGGGAGTGCTTTCAGTTTTTCACCATTTAGAATGATATTGGCCATGGGTTTAGCGTAGATTGCCTTTATAATGTTAAGGAATGTTCCCACTACCCCAATTTTTTCTAGTGTTTTGAGCATGAAGGGGTGATGTATTTTATCGAATGCTTTTTTTGCATCTATTGAAATAATCATGTGATTCTTAACTTTAAGTCTGTTGATATGGTGAATGACATTTATTGATTTCCGAATGTTGAACCAACCTTGCATCCCTGGGATAAAACCCACTTGATCGTGGTGCGCTATCTTTTTAATATATATTTGTATGCGATTTGCTAAAATTTTGTTGAGAATTTTTGCATCGATGTTCATTAAGGATATTGGCCTGAAATTTTTTTTCCTGAATGTGTCTCTGTCTGGTTTAGGTATCAGGGTGATATTGGCTTCATAGAATGAGTTTGGGAGGGTTCCCTCCTCTTCTATTTCATGAAATACTTTGAGGAGTATTGGAATGAGCTCTTCTTTAAAGGTTTTGTAGAACTCGGCTGAGAACCCATCTGGTCCTGGACTTTTTTTGTTGGTAGTCTTTTGATGACCTCTTCTATTTCATTGCTTGAAATTGGTTTATTTAAGTTGTGTATGTCCTCCCCATTCAGTTTAGGTAATTCATATGTCTCTAGAAATTTGTTGATGTCTTCGAGGTTTTCTGTTTTGTTGGAGTATAGATTTTCAAAATAACTTCTAATTATGTTTTGTATTTCACTCGTGTCTGTTGTGATGTTTCCTCGTTCATTCCGAATTTTTGATAATTATAGTTTTGAAATTGAAATTCTTCCATAATTTATGGTTTCAAAATATCTCTATTTTTAAAATTATTTCTTTGGTTATTTCCAAAATGGAAATCATTTTCAAAATCACTATAAATGAGAATATCTTGACAATGAAGTGAATTTGACTTTGCTTATTTGTCAGCACCTTGATATTCCAAAGTGATACTAAGTTGAATCATTTAAGAAATTATTAAAAATTGTAGACATTTAATGGTTTAGCAGAATAGTCATAGATAGTTCCTGAACATTATCCAATAGTATGTTTCTCTGTCTTCTGCCTCATCTGACACCTGGGTGACTCCCAAAGGCATTCTGACTTTGCCCTGCAACCATTTCTGCCCATAGTGGTCTCAGACCATAACCTCTGTGCCAGGGCACAAAGTAGGAAACCTTAAGGAAGAAAGGTGGGGTTCAGGATACAGAGGCTGTGCTCACACTAAACACACAGAGAGATGATTTAACACCAGCTTTAGATGTGGGTTCAGTCTATTATCCAATCTCTGCGACCCTTGCACTTAAAAACAGGTGTTCAAGAAGGGAAGACCATGGAGATGGCATTTTCGAACTTCTTTCTCTCAGAAGTAGAGGCAGACTTGGAGGCTGAATGCAGAGAGCCCTAGGATGGCGGCTGGCATTGGCCAAGAGGTGGTACATAATTAGTGTTAACACGGCATGATCTACTTTTGCCTGATTAGTTAATGTTGTCTCTGCACTAGTGGTCAACAGATGTTCCTCATTCTTTCTTGATTGGTACCATGGCACATGCTCCAATACTTAATCCTAAACTGATTGGCTGCCTTAGGGTATATAAGAGATTCTCTTCGCCTGGGAGGAGATCGCAGAACGTAGGACTAAGCAGACACCTCTAGGTCGCAGGTTGCAGATCGCAGAACATGGAACTAAGAACACACCTCTAGATTGTGGGTTGCAGGTCACAGGACGCACCACTAAGAAGCACCTCTGATAGAAAGCACCTCTGATAGCACACACCTCTAGCATACACCTTTAGGACGCAGGATGCAGGACGCACCTCTAAGAAGAAGCAGTAGACCTTTAATAAGCATAGCCTCTCTGAAAGAGCAGCATCTCTAAAATTAAGCAAAGTCTCTCTTCCTTTAAGCAAAGTCTCTCTTCCTCTCAAAGCCTCTCTTCCTCTAAAACTAAAAGTAAGCAAAGCCTCTCTTCCTCTATAAACTAGCGAACAAGCAAACAAGCAAGGAAGTAGCCCAGATAAAGAAAATAGAAGTAGTTCAGTTCCAGTCCACCTCTGATAAATTACCGTGGGATTGTTGCTGTGGGCGGCAACAGCTGAACATCTGCTCTCTACTGATTAGTGCAGAAATAACTTCCCCAAGTACTGGCAAGCAACAGCCTGGTCTCCCTGATGTGTCCCTTGACCCTATGCATCCTTCTCCCACACAGCAAAGTCATACTTTTAAATAAGTCACTTCATGGACCCCCTCTTTCAATCTTCCTTTCTATTTTATTCAGGAAAAATTGTAAAGTCTTTCATAGTTTGCATAATCCTAAACTGACTCTCTAACCTCATTTCCTCCAATTTCCCCATCATACCCAACCACATTTTAAAAGACAAACACAAAGCAATTCATATAGTATTTGCAGTGCTATTGCCTTTTCTTGGAATGTTCATTCCCAAGTTAGTTCCGTGGCCTCTCCCCTGTGTTCGGGTCTCTGTTCCTGTATTTCCTTACTGGAGCAGCATCCTACCCATAGATATCAAAAATCATCCTCTCTACTACTTTCTATGTCTTTCTCTTTTGATTTTTATAGCACATATCACCTCACATAATCAATGGTTTTATTTTTTCATCACTGTGTTCTTTTGCCTCAGCATTGGAAGTGACGTGGTAACATTAACTTTGTTTTGTTCAATAATAGTTATACCTTTAGTGTCTGCAGCAGTGATTGTTACCTTGCTGGCACTCAATACATCGTTTTTGAAATGTAGGGAAGGAAGAAAAGAAACAAGGAAGAAAAGGAGGAAAGGACAGAGGAAAGGAGAGGAGAGGACAGGCCAGTCTGACAAAGTTGCTAGGTTTCCTGAGAACTTTCAATAAACTTATAGCCTCATCAGTCATAGCAAATGCCAAAAACCTCATGAAAATTCCTGCCAGTGGCAAATGTTGCCCACTGAATCTCAGTCTGATTTCCATTTGCCAAGGTCACTAAATATTGAGATAGGAGATTTTATTGAAAGGTAACCAGAGAATTCTACCCAAAAGTTTAGGAACAGTCATATTATGACTTCAACACACTCTTAACCTCTTTCTGGGCCACTGGATGTTTGATGCTAAGTGTAGCAGAGTAAAACTTGGCTGTATAGAATTTTCTAGTCTCATGGACTTATGCCCAACTTTAACAATGCTGGTGATTAGAAATCCATTCATCAGCACACTATATGGGGCACTGACAGGAAAATGTCCTTGATTACAAAATTACCCACATTTTCTCTCAAAAGAATCTAGCAGTATAGATCTATCCTGTGTTTCCACTTCAGCAAGCATTCCGTCAGGAGGACAAAAATGGAATTCCTCATTCTGGACCCTGTACTTTATGATTGGGAAGATGTACTATTTTCTAATACTATAACAGCTTGTGTCCTAAATAAATATGAAGAGGAAATGCTAGAATTAGAAAGATATTTGCTATGCAGGCAGGACTTGATCAAATATTAAAACCACCATTCAGCTACCTCTAGAGGATAAATTGGGTGTTGCAGAAAATTAATTTGCAAACTTGATTCTCAATTTTGTTATCAAATAATTTCTAGTATAGGACTAAAAGCAGATATACTTTTTCTGCCTTTGGTCCAAAATTTCAATTGCATAGTCCACAAAATAAGTAATCCCCAGTGGAAAGAGCTTTCGTATTGGAATCAGAAGACTCAGATTTTTACCTCAGTTCCACCAATCAAAAAAAATTGAAAAAAATAAATCAAAATAATATCTAATTTGAAAGGGTCAAATTAGGAAAATGATGTGCACATGTTTGGCACAGTGAACTACTCCTATAGTGTCAGTTAATTTTTTCTTTATCACTTCATATTATACTTTAAATTATTGCATGGAATCAGAAAGGTTAAAAAAAGAAGTTTGAAATGAAGTGACCTAGCTACCCCATTATATTCCCAGTTCAGCACTAGTGATGTGCTTTCTCTCTGATGTTTTATATACTTGATATTCACAAAGAAACTTGGTCCATTAATATGATCCATGATGAGGACAAATATAGTGAAATCATCTCTTCATGATAGTTATTTTGTGGTAGAATTCTTCCTAAAGCATATTTTCTTCACTTGAAGTTTCTTTAATAAAATTTACTATTTTTTGCAAATATATATATATACATATACATATATTTGCATAATACATTATACATATATACATATATATACATATACATTACATATACATATATATAAACACATATACATTACATATATTTGCAGAAAATTTGCTCCATTACGTTCTTTCTCCTCTTCCCTAAAAGTCATTAGTAAAGAATGAAGTTGTGAAAAGAGCATGCCTTGGAGTTTCAAGATGGCGGACTAGGGGGCGGCTGCATTTCACGTTGCTCCAGGACGCAAGATTCAAAAGAGGAGATAGTGAGAGACTTGGGACCAACTCAAAGCCGCTGGGTGAGTCTCTCCCATTGGGGAGGCGTCCCAGATGGGGCGGTAGCCCCGGAACGCAGGGAACTTTGTGAAGTAGAGTTGCTCGGCAAGACACCCCTCCCCCCACAGGAGCGGTAAACAGGGACCACTGGGATCATCATAGAGGAGGCGGCTCAGCACAGCGCTTGGACTCAGAGCAACCACTGGGGCTCCGGGCGGCTGCCTGAGGAGGAGCTGTGTGGCGAGCTGTTTAGACCCAGAACGACCACTTCTGAACACCGGTGGCCTGCCTGGAGGAGGAGGAGCGAGGTGGGTTGCTTGGTCTAGGAGTGACTGCATCAGAGCCACAGGCAGTTGCCAGAGGAGGAGCTGCGTGGCGAGCTGTTTGAACTCAGAGCCAGCGCTCCTGAACACCGGGGGGTTGCCCCGAGGAAGAGGAGAAGTGCGGCGGGTCGCTTGGTCTAGGAGTGACTGCATCAGAGCCACAGGCGGTTGCCAGAGGAGGAGGCAAGTGGTGAGTTGATTGGACTAAAAGCGACCGCTCCTGAACACCAGTGGCCTGCCTGGAGGAGGAGCACGGTGGGTCACTTGGTCTCGGAGCCACCACTCCTGAACACCCGGGGGGCTACCCCGAGTAGGAGGAGGAGGAACAGGGCGGGTCACTTGGACTTGGAGTGACTGCCTAGGGCTACGGGCAGTTGGCGGGAGGAGGAGACACAAAGTGAATTGCTTGCGCTCCTAGTGACTGCGTCGGAAACCCGGCCACTGTCCGGAGGAGGAGGTGTGTGGCGGGTCTCTGGGTCTCGGAGCTATTGTACGGGGCTCCAGGTGGCGGCTCAGAGGAGGGGCCACATAGCCAGGCGATTAGGTGCAGAGCAGGGTCCCAGGAGCTAGGTGGCTTCTTGCTGGAAGAGCCGCACAGAGACATGCCTAGGGGCAGAGCGAAGTTTCCAGGACTACGGGCAGATTCTCTGGGAGAGGCAGCCTAAGGAGACTCGCCTGCGAAGGGTGAGGCTCCCAGGCCCAGGAGGTAGGTCCGGGCCCCTGGGAACGTTGCAAAGGAAGACAGCCCAGCCCAGGCGGTAGTTGTAGATTGAGGGGAACCTCCAGGAGGGGAACTGATCAGCAAGACGTCCCCACCAAGTGAGTCTTCCCTGCCGGGTGAGGTTTTCCCACAGGGACGGTAAAACCAGAGACACAGGCACAAACAGGACTTGCCTCAGCCCGCAGCCTAGTTCCTCTTTGGATGACCATTGGTCTACAAGTGGAGGCACCTCTACCCACTAGCAGGGAATATACGCCACCTGAGGGTCACCACCCCTAGAGAGGCAGCTTCTTCGTGGAGCTCGGCATTATCAACTTCCTCCAAGACTTCAGGCTACTGAAGGATAAGAGGGGATATACTAGCAATCTTCAGGGACATTATAAGTCGATAGAGGAAATCTGCAATATCTTAATGACCCATTGATTCCTGAACAATATGAGAAAACAAGGGAAGAAAATGCCCCAAACAAATCTAGATGTTACATCAACAAAATCCAACAACAGCATGGCAGAAGAAATGACAGAAAGGGAGTTCAGAATGTACATAATTAAAATGATTAGGGAAGCAAACGATGAGATGAATGAGCAAATGCAGTCATTGAATGATAGCACCAATAGACAGTTAAAAGAGCAAATACAGGAAGCAAAAGATCATTTCAATAAAGAGTTAGAGATATTGAAAAAAAAACAAACAGAAATCCTTGAAATGAAGGAAACAATAAACCAAATTAAGAATTCCATAGAAAGCATAACCAATAGGATAGAACAGCTGGAAGACAGAACTTCAGATATTGAAGACAAAATATTTAACCTCGAAAGCAAAGTTGAACAAACAGAGAAGATGGTAAGAAATCATGAACAGAATCTGCAAGAACCTTGGGATATCATGAAAAGGCCAAATTTGAGAATTATTGGGATTGAGGAAGGCTTAGAGAAACAAACCAAAGGAATGAATAATCTATTCAATGAAATAATATCAGAAAATTTCCCAAATCTGAAGAATGAAATGGAAAATCAAGTCCACGAGGCTTATAGGACTCCAAATACACAAAATTACAACAGACCCACACCAAGGCACATTATAATGAAAATACCTAACATACAAAATAAAGACAGAATTTTAAAGGCTGTGAGAGAAAAGAACCAAATTACATTCAGGGGGAAACCAATACAGATATCAGCAGATTTTTCAACCCAGACCCTAAAAGCTAGAAGGGCCTGGAACAACATTTTTCAAGTTCTGAAAGAAAGTGGATGCCAACCAAGAATCTTATACCCAGCAAAACTTACCTTCAAATTTGACGATGAAATAAAATCATTCCATGATAAACAAAAGCTAAAAGAATTTACAAAAAGAAAGCCAGCATTATAGAACATTCTCAGCAAAATATTTCATGAGGAAGAGATAAAAAACAAAGAAGCATATCAGCAAAGGGAGGAATTACCCTAAAGGAACTGTCAAATAAAGGAGGAACCAAGATGTGTAAAAAAATAAATAAATAAATAAATAAAATTTTAAATATGAACCAAATGACCAGGAATACAAATCATATCTAAATAATAACCCTGAATGTTAATGACCTGAATTCATCAATCAAAAGACATAGACTGGCAGATTGGATTAAAAAGAAAGATCCAACAATATGTTGTCTGCAAGAGACTCCCCTCATAGAAAGAGATACCCATAGACTAAAGGTGAAAGGATGGAGAAAAACATACCATGCACATGGACTCAGCAAAAAAGCTGCAGTATCCATCCTCATTTCAGATAATGTGGACTTCAAGCCAATGTTAGTCAGAAGGGATAAAGAAGGACATTTCATACTGCTTAAGGGAAGCATAAATCAGCAAGATATAACAATCATAAACATCTATGCCCCAAACAGTGGCTCATCCATGTATGTTAAACAAATCCTTCTCAATTTTAGAAACCAAATAGACCATAACACAATAATACTAGGTGATTTTAACACGCCTCTCTCACCACTGGACAGATCTTCCAAACAAAAATTGAACAAAGAAACCATAGATCTCAATAACACAATCAATAATTTAGACTTAACAAACATTTATAGAATATACCATACAACCAAGAGCAAATACACTTTCTTCTCAGCAGCACATGGATCCTTCTCTAAAATAGACCATATATTATGCCACAAAGCTAATGTCAGCAAATACAAGAAGATAGAGACACTACCTTGTATTCTATCAGATCATAATGGATTGAAGTTAGAAATAAATGAAAGAGTAAAAAACAGAAACTACTCCAATACCTGGAGATTAAACAATATGCTATTATATGATGAATGGATAACAGAAGTTATTAGGAAGGAAATTAAAAAATTCTTAGAGGTAAACGAGAACAAAGAAACATCATATCAATATCTCTGGGACACTATGAAAGCAGTACTTAGAGGAAGATTTATTTCATGGAGCGCATTTAATAAAAGAAGTAAAACTCAAAAAATAAACGACCTAACACTACAGCTCAAAGCCCTAGAAAAAGAAGAACAGAACAACACCAAAAGTAGTAGAAGACAGGAAATAGTTAAACTCAGAGCTGCAATCAACGAAATTGAAACAAAAGAAACAATACAAAAAATTGACAAAATAAAGAGTTGGTTCTTCGAAAAAATAAACAAAATTGATAAACCTTTAGCCACAGTAACAAAGAGAAGACGAGAGAAAACCCAAATCACTAAAATTCGGAATGAACAAGGAAATATCACAACAGACACGACTGAAATACAAAACATAATTAGAAGCTATTTTGAAAATCTATACTCCAACAAAATAGAAAATTTTGAAGACATCAACAGGTTTCTAGAGACATATGAATTGCCTAAACTGAACGAGGAGGACATACACAATTTAAATAGACCAATTTCAAGTAATGAAATAGAAGAAGTCACCAAAAGCCTACCAACAAAGAAAAGTCCAGGACCAGATGGGTTCTCAGCCGAGTTCTACAAAACCTTTAAAGAAGAGCTCATTCCAATACTTCTCAAAGTATTCCATAAAATAGAAGAGGAGGGAGCCCTCCCAAACTCATTCTGTGAAGCCAATATCACCCTGATACCTACCTAAACCAGACAGAGACACATCGAGGAAAGAAAATTTCAGACCAATATCCTTAATGAACATCGATGCAAAAATTCTCAACAAAATTTTAGCAAATCGCATACAAAAACATATTAAAAAGATAGTGCACCATGATCAAGTGGGTTTCATCCCAGGGATGCAAGGTTGGTTCAACGTCAGGAAATCAATAAATGTAATTCACCATATCAATAGACTTAAAGTTAAGAATCACATGATTATTTCAATAGATGCAGAAAAAGCATTTGAGGAAATACAGCACCCCTTCATGCTCAAAACACTAGAAAAAATAGGGATAGTGGGAACATTCCTTAACATTGTAAAGGCCATCTACGCTAAGCCCATGGCTAATATCATTCTAAATGGTGAAAAACTGAAAGCATTTCCACTAAAAACTGGAACAAGGCAGGGATGCCCTCTTTCACCACTTCTATTCAATATCGTCCTTGAAACTCTAGCCAGAGCAATTAGACAGACCAAAGAAATTAAAGGGTTACGAATAGGAAAAGAAGAACTCAAACTATCCCTATTTGCTGATGATATGATTGTATACTTAGAGGAACCAGGAAATTCCACCAGAAAACTTTTAGATCTCATAAGTGAATTCAGTAAAGTAGCGGGATATAAGATCAATGCACATAAATCTAAGGCATTTTTATACATAAGCGATGAATCTTCACAAAGAGAAGTTAGGAAAACTACCCCATTCACAATAGCATTGAAAAAAATAAAATACTTGGGAATCAATCTCACAAAAGAGGTGAAAGACCTCTACAATGAGAACTACAGAACACTAAAGAAAGAAATTAAAGAAAACCTTAGAAGATGGAAAGATCTCCCATGTTCTTGGATAGGAAGAATTAATATTGTCAAAATGGCCATACTACCAAAAGTTCTATACAGATTCAATGCAATTCCAATTAAAATCCCAATGATGTACCTTACAGAAATAGAGCAAGCAATTATGAAATTCATCTGGAAGAATAAAAAAACCCAGAATAGCTAAAGCAATCCTTGCCAGAAAGAGTGAAGCAGGGGGTATCGCAATACCAGATCTTCAACTCTACTACAAAGCAATAGTAACAAAAATGGCATGGTATTGGTACCAAAATAGAAAGGTGGATCAATGGTACAGAATAGAGGACATGGACACAAACCCAAATAAATACAATTTTCTCTTACTATTCAAAGGGGCCAAAAATATGCAATGGAGAAAAGATAGCCTCTTCAACAAATGGTGCTGGGAGAATTGCAAATCCATATGCAACAGAAGGAAACTAAACCCATATCTCTCACCATGCACGAAACTAAACTCAAAATGGATTAAGGATCTCGGAATCAGACCAGAGACCTTGCATCTTATAGAAGAAAAAGTAGGTCCAGAGCTTCAACATGTCGGCTTAGGACCAGACTTCCTCAACAGGACTCCCATAGCACAAGAAATAAAAGCAAGAATTAATAACTGGGATAGATTCAAACTAAAAAGCTTTCTCTCAGCAAAGGAAACTATCAGCAATGCGAAGAAAGAGCCTACAGTGTGGGAGAAAATCTTTGCCAATCATACTTCAGATAGAGCACTAATCTCCAGAATCTATAAAGAACTCAAAAAACTCTACACCAAGAATGCAAATAATCCAATCAACAAATGGGCTAAGGAAATGAACAGACACTTCATAGAAGAAGATCTACAAGCAATCAACAAACATATGGAAAAATGTTCAACATCTCTAGTAATAAGAGAAATGCAAATCAAAACCACCCTAAGATTCTATCTAACCCCAATTAGAATGGCGATTATCAAGAATACAAGCAATAACAGGTGTTGGCGAGGATGTGGGGAGAAAGGTACACTCTTACATTGCTGGTGGGGCTGCAAATTAGTGCAGCCACTCTGGAATGCAGTGTGGAGACTCCTTAGAAAACTTGGAATGGAACCACCATTTGACCCAGCTATCCCACTCCTTGGCCTATACCCAAAGGACTTAAAATCAGCATATTACAGAGATACAGTCACATCAATGTTCATAGCTGCTCAGTTCACAATAGCCAGATTGTGGAATGAACCTAGATGTCCTTCAATTGATGAATGGATAAAGAAACTGTGGTATATATATACAATGGAATATTACTCAGCCATAAAGAATGATAAAATTATGGCATTTGCAGGCAAATGGATGAAACTGGAGAATATCATGCTAAGTGAGATAACCCAATCTCAAAAAACCAATGGACGAATGATATCGCTAATAATTGGATGATGACACATAATGGGGGGTGGGAGGGGTTAGTGTTAGGGTTAGAGTTAGAGTTAGGGAGTGGGGCAAGAATGGAGGAAGGAATGACTGTATAGAGGGAAAGGAGGCGTGGGAGGGATGGGGGGGAAGGGGAATAATAACAGAATGAAGCAAACAACATTACCCTATGTAAATTTATGATTATACAAATGGTATGCCTTTACGCCATGTACAAACAGAGAAACAACATGTATCCCATTTGTTTACAATAATTAAAAAAAAAAAAGAATGAAGTTGTAAACTTCTGGCAGCTTGTAGTTGTTTTCTGAGGTGACTTGGCTTTCTTTCTTATTTTGCTTTGTGGTGATCTGGCAGGAATATTGAAGAATATTTTCATATTATAAATATGCTCTAAGTGATATTGGGCTCTGATAACTCTTTTGGCTGCTATTGTTTCTGAAGTCATCTTAGAAGTTCCTTGTTTAGGCTTACTGCATTATAAGACCATGCCATTTTTTTCTGCTGACTTTAAACAAGATTTAATCTGTTAGTGAAATAGGCAGATTCATAGGCAGTTCATTTTCTAATTAAGACAGTCTTTTGCCCCTTCAAGGGATAGTTGGGTTGTGCATCATGAAAAATCATTTGCAAACTTGACTTTAATTAATAGCTCCTAATATAGGACTAAATTATGAGAACTTCAGGTGCTCTAAGCTCTACACCCTTGACCTCAGACATTCATTACCTTATATTTATTATTGGATTTTTTTAATAAAGAAATCTATTAGTTGCAAGATCTCTACCTGTAAATTCCCAATGATAACTTATTACAATAGATATAAATGGAAGCTTATATTTATATAAAACACAGAAATGCTAATCATATATACAAAAATCATATATACAAAAACACATAAATGTATTTATGCATTACATACATATTTACATTCCATTCAATGAACAAATTACATTCTAACCAATAAATAAATTATAAATTAGTCATTATTATAAACTATAGCACAGTATGTTAATAGATGGGAAAGGTTGATAGAACAACAAAGGTTTTATACACGCACACAAACACACACACCCACGAGTGTTTCTGTGTATATATATAAAATGTATACAAATATATATTTGAAATATATGTGCATATATAAACATAGAGATGCCAGACTTCTAACAGTCCCTGTATTCAATTGTGCACAGCACTTTATCCTATGCATTTCCCTGATAATTTCAGAGGTTTTCTGGACATATCCTTCAGAACAAAAAGGAAGGAATCTATTTGCATTGCTCAAAACCCTCTTAAAAGACAGATTGTGCAGTGCATATGGCTTGGCAGCTTGGAAAATGGAGATCTTGCAAATACCTCTTGGTTACATATGCCAGATGTGAAAATCAACAACAAAAACTCTCCTGAGTCATCCAGGGGATAAGATAAGGGAGACTGATTAGTATCTAGGTGTTTTTTGCTTATATGACTAAGAATGGAGACTTTTCTTTTTACTTTTATTTCCAGTCAAAATTAACCATCATTCTTTTATTACCTGATATAATCTAATCTTTGTTAAGGTACAAATCACTAATGTAATGCTAAAACAGCTATGTTCTTTGTACTCTCTAGAATTGAATATTAACTAAACCCCAAAGAATCTCTACATGGTGAAGTTTTAGATAGAAGGAAAATCTAGTAGAAAATGGTTTTGCCTGTAGTACTTTTGCTTTAGATGAAATCATTGAGGTAAATATTCCTTTAATTTGCAAAGCTTTCCCTCTATACCAGCTCGTTAATGAGACTGTATCTCACCATGCTATTACTAACTATCACTGTTTCTATTCAATATTGAGGTCCTGTCTAGTATGGTGAGAAATTAAACATATAAACAAAGTTCAAGATTTTATTTATAACAATATCCAAAATGGGAAAAAGAAATTTATCTACAAAAGATGTGAAAGATATTTATTGATACTAATTATACATTTTTGAGAGACTTTGAAGAAATAGAAATAAATAAACTTATTGTAAGGCTGCATTGAAAAACACACTGGTCATTCCTCTTCAGATTTATCTATAGATTCTAATAAAATTGCAATTCTGATTGAATTGCAATAGAAGTTATAGTTGGAAGGGCTTCTAAATATTATATTAAATATCAAAGGACAAGCACAAAATTCTTTGAAGAGATTCATTGGGAAGAGACTGATTAAAATAGCTAATAAAGATTATAGCAAAACTATAATAATTAAGGCAATGTTCTATCTGTGCAGAGCTGGATAACTGGTACATGAAGAAAATAGAGAATCTGGAAAAATACCCATACATATGAAATTTAACTATGAAAATGTTTCATTGCATGCACCAGTAGAAATAATATACAATAAATAATATTAAAGCATTTAAAAAATGAACCTATACCTCACATTATGCATGAAAATCTCTTCCAGGTATATTAAAGTATTAAATGTGAAAAAGTAATACTTTAAAATTTTAGAAGAAAGTTTAGAGGAACACAGGAGGAATTATACTCCCAGGTTTGACACACAAAGCACAAACCCATAAAGAAAAATCATTTCTTTTTACTGAAAGATACCATGAAGAGAATAAAAAGACAAGTCATGAATTGAGAGAGAATTTCTGTGACACAGAAATGCATGATCAAAAAAGATTAGCATCTTTTTAATCAATAATAAAAAGACTAATAGCACTCCAGAAAATAGGTAGAAGTATAAACAAATATTTCATAGAAAAAGCCCAAAAGGATAACAAACAGAAAAAAAAGAAAGAAAAATGGTACTCAGACTCATAACTAGTCAGAGGAGTACACAGTAAAATCACAATGAGACATCATTTTATTTACAAAAAACAGGCAGGAATGAAAACTTTTGGCAAACCCAAATAGTGAGGAGAGTGTGGAAGAACAAAACACTTCTCATGCCCAGACAATGAAAGTATACCTTTGTACATCAATTAGGCACTTTGGCATCATTAAGTAAAATGCAGGTTCCACTTACTACAGGATTCTTGTTTAGACCCCAAGGTAAATCACATGCAGCAAACCATACACATCATCATGACATCATTTTATTTATTCTGGAAAGAATACTTTGTGTCTATCTGTTATGGTTTGGGTCTAGAATGTTCCCCTCAAGGCTCATGTGTGGGGCAATGCAGGAATGTTCAGAGGTGAAAAGGCTGGATTATGAGAGCTGTAACCTCAATGGTAGACTAACAGAATAATTTTAATGGACTACTGGGTGGTAACTGTAGGCAGGTGGGATGTGGCAGGAGGAAGTAGGTCACTGGGGCTTGGCCTTGGACTCTGTCTGTTGATGGGCCTATTTCTCCTTCTCTGCTTTCTGACTGCTGTGAGCTGAGCAGCTTTCCTCCTCTGCCACACCCTTCTACTGTGATGTTCTTCTGCTTCATTCAGGCCCAGAGTAATGGAGTTGGCCAACCAGGGACTGATACCTCTGAAATTGTGAGCCAAAATAAGCGTCTCCTCCTCTACATTCTGTTTGTCTGATATTTTGGTCATAGCAATGAAACTTTGACTAATACATTATCCAAATATCAATTAATAAGGGAATGAAATAATAAAATGAGATTCATGCATAAATATATCTTAGAAAGTTAGGTATATACAATAAAAATAGCAGAACTATTATTATAAGAGGATGAATAAATGTCAAAAAATTATAGTGAATGCTTATTCATTAAACATTATAATGAATAAGAAAAGCAAGTAGTAAAAGAATACACAGACTACACTACCAAAATATATAAAATCAAAAGAATACGAGTAAAGAACAGGTTATTAAGAATCCATGTGATGGAAGCAAAACTACAACAACAATTTCGTTAGTTTTTCATCACTGTAACAAATGCCTGAGTAAAACAAATTAAAGGAGGAAAGATTTATTTTGGCTCACAGTTTTCAGAGATCTTAATTCATGGCTAGATTGCACCACTGACTGGGGTCTGAGGTAAAGCAGAACATCACAGCAGAAGGGCGTGAAAGAAGAATACTGCTCAGCTCAAGTAAGCCAGGAAGCAGAGAGAGTGAGAGCAAGAGAACAGGAAAAGGCATAGGAAATATCCTTCTAGGATATATCCCCAGTGACCTACTTCCTCCAACTAGGTACCTCCTAAAATTTTTGCCACCTCCCATAATGCCATCAAATTATTAATATAACTAATCAAGGTCAGAGCCCTCATGATCCAATCATTGCCCAAGAGCTCCATCTCTGAACATTGGTGTATTAAGGACCAAGCTTTCAACTCATGAGAATTTGGGAATATTCCAGATCCAAACAAGTACAAAATAATGTAATAATAGAGACAAAGATCAGACATTTGGGACTCCCAGAAGGGAATAAGAGTAATGAAATCAGGAAAGGACACACAGGTAAACTATGCAATATCATTTTGTTCTGTCAAATTTGACATATAGGTAGTAGACATATAGGTATTAATTTTAATCTTTGTAATAATTATAGTATATATGTGTATACATTCAGATATATGAATATATATTCAAATAAAATTTTCATATACTGTGTGTATTAAATGTTTTGTAACAAAGACAGTTTTAAAATTCTACTACTCTAAAGAATCACCTCAAAATATGGAAATGAACTCTTTCTTTCACTTGGTCTCCTGTCTTCCTTTGCTGGAGATTGTGTGAAGTATCTAGAAGCAAATTGGTATTCCTGCAGTTTCTGCTTAGATGAGCAATTTACTTTGTGGATTATATGAGTGAAGCTTACTGAATGTTTTAAACCATGAGAAGTTCTTTTTCCTTTTCAAAATTATACATTAATAACAGTATTCAGTGATAATGTTCTCATTCAATTTATATTTCTTGTCTTCATCCTAATATTCCACTCTCCTAAGTAAATTTCCTAAAGAAAAAGAACAATGTGCTATCAGTATAGCTAGGTGGAATCATTTAATACTGAAAAAAAAATACATGATATTTATGAAGAGATATCCAGTCTACAAAATGAATAGAGTAAAAAAATATCAATGACAAGAGAGGCCTAGTGCACATTTTTTTAACTCAGATTTCAATTCATAATCATTTAGGCTATGTTGGGCTGGATTCAGTCAATAACAATCAGCTTACAAAGATTTCATGACCAAATTCCAGGGCCTACCATATTTCTCTGGGAAAAAAATGATTCAAAAAGGAGAAATTACTAAGTGAAGAAATGGAGAAAGGCATGTGTGGAATATTCCCAAGTACCTAAACCCTGGAGGAAAGCAAGTCAAGCTTGCTTTGATCAACTTATCTGAGCTTGGCACAGATCCCTTGCCAAGACCTTTCTAGGTCCGTATGGTTGCTGACCCCATAACTACTCTTATTGCTTAGCCAAGCAACTCAATACTGCAACAGAAGCTATTCTACAGAGGCAATTCTTATGCAGAAAAGATCATTACAAGCTCAAGTTTTTATTTTGTTTCTTTGAGATAAGGATGAAGATGTACATTTATAAGCAGAAAAATTTAAGCATCAGAAAAATAAGTAAAGTCAAAGTGGTCTGGGAATTTATATGGGTGTGTTCAGAAGCATGTTTGCAAACCAGAGAACTTTTGAAAATTATGTAGTCTTAGGCACCCACACATGTTATTTATAATAATTTATGTATGTATATTTTCAGAATATCAAAATTATTATCAATATTTTATAACATAAAATCACAAATGCTATGTCTTCTAGCACATTCTTTTTGAACTGAGTACTTAGAAACTTGTTACCTGTGTTTAGTCTCTAAGCCTATGTTTCCATGATTAAAGTGAGATTCTTCTAAACACTTATGATTCCAGAATTTCCATCATGTTCTGCTTTATTTTTTAAGCATAAGACTCCATTTGTAGATTTTTTTTCTATAACCAGAATTTTCCACAGCTCTTTATGGTAGCCAAACATGCATGTTTTTTTAATTGTAATAATGAATTAATGCTACTATTTTATTTTGGTGCTGGGGATTGAACCCAGGATCTTGTGCATGTGAGGCAAGCATTCTACAAACTGAGCTATATCCCCAGCCCCTGAATTAATGCATTTTAATTTTATTAATGAAAGAATATATCCATAACCTATGTAGCTACATTGGCTTTTGATTTTAGAGCACAGGATAAAGATTTCCCTTTGCATGAAGAAGAATTAATCTCTTCTACAAATTTTCTCCCTGTACTTTTTTCTAATGGAGCATAATATTTTAGTACACATTTGAAGAAATAAGAAGATTGTGATCTTAAATGTAACCATAATCTAAGCAATCTACTTACAACTTTAGATGCTGCTTCTAAGTGTTTTTCAAATGTCCCCCAAACCTGCCACTTGAGTCTAGAAGCAGGCCACAATGGCGTAAATAATTATTGAGAGAGTTATAACAGCAAGAGTAAAAATGAGGTTTGGAAATCAAGCACAGTTAACAAAAACACAACAGGATAAACATTGCAGACCCAAAGAACAACATGGCCAATTTAAAAGGCCAGGACTCTTAACTGTATATTAATTTTCACTTACATGCACTTTGATTTCATCAACAAATGCTATGCAGAAATTTGAGGACCTTGATTACAGCTTTTGCCAATATCAGGCAGGTATTTTTAAAGTGGTCAATAAGATTTGGGGGTGAAAAATGAACCTGCAGAAAGATTTTTGCTTTCACAGATTTCTCAATGTCATTCCCTCCACACAAACAATTCACTTTTAAAATATAATTTCTCATAATAATTTTAGATGCTTTTATGTCTTTAAGACAGAATGTAATTCCCTATGGTAATATCTATTGAAGAGAATTTTATTTATGCACGCTTTCAATTCTGAATACTAAAATATATATTCATAATACAGAAAAGACTCTTTCCTGATCAGAGTGACTTAGATGCCACCCTGCCTAAGAAGAAAGAATTAGACTAGATGACTTTTCAAGGTCATTTCTTCTTAGAACTAGCTCTTCTATGTGGCCGAAGGGAATTTCATTTTGAGAGAAAGGTAATAGGTACAATATAGTGTGTCAGAAACTACACAAAAGAAGATTTCCATGTGACACTTGCCACTGTCATCTATTAGTAGTATCACTGAGACAAGGGACCCTTCCCTGACCCTCAACATCCTCATTAGTGCAGTGCAAATGAAATAATGTTTGAAAACAGGCCTTATAGGAAGTAGGGAGGCTCAGTGAGCCTAGAAGCAAAGTTTTCTCCATCAAGGCTCAACACTAAAAAGGTTTGCTTCTCACACATGTAAAGATCATTGCGGGCTTAGGCAAAAATCCAGGGTAGTTATCCTCCATGTAGCAATGCAGAAATCCAGATTGCATCTCTTTAGTCTGTGCTCTGCCACCCCAGTATGAAGTCTTCTTGTTTTACAAATAGAGTAAGAAGGAAATCAACAAGGGCAATATGTAACAGACGTCACTCTGCCAATAGTTCACTGCTCAGAACTAAAGGTATGGACCTACCAGTCTGTAAGAGGGCTGGGAAAAAAGGACATGAAAATAGAATTTTATGAAGTATCACTGAGTTCTAAAAATACCTCAAGACAGTGTTGCTATTTCCCACCATAGCAGAAGTAAGATCGTATGTAGAATGTCCAAAATATTAAAATGAAAATCACTTCTATTTCTTTTTTTCTTAAATTTGTTCTAATTAGTTACACATGACAGTAGAATGCAATTTGACACATTGTACACATATGGAGCACAACTTTTCATTCCTCTGGCTGTACATAGTGCAGAGTCACACCAGTAATGTAATCATGCATAAATATGGGGTAATAATGTCCATCTCATTCCACTGTTATTTCATCCCTACACACCTTCCCCTTCCCTCATCAGAGAAAACATTCAGCCTTTGGTTTTTTGGGATTGGCTTATTTCACATAGCATGATATTCTCCACCTCAATTCATTTACCTGCAAATGTCATAATTTCATTCTTCATTAAAGCTAATAACCCATTGTGTATGAATATCAGATTTTGTTTAGCCATTCATCTGTTGAAGGGCATCTAGGTTGGTCCCATAGTTTAGTTATTGTTAATTGAGCTGCTATAAACATTGATATGATTGTGTCATCGTAGTTTGCTGATTTTAAGTTCTTTGAGTATAAACTGAGGAGTGGAATAGCTGGGCCAAAGGTGGTTCCATTCTAAGTTTTCTTAGGAATCTCCACACTGTTTTCCAGAGTAGTTGTACCAATCTGCAGTCCCATCAACAGTGTATGAGTGTACCTTTCCCCCCACATCCTCGCTAATACTTATTATTGCATGTATTCTTGATAATTGCCATTCTGACTGGAGTAAAATGAAATCTTAGTTTTGATTTGCATTTCTCTAATTGCTAGAGATGATGAACATTTTTTCATGTTTGTTGATCGATTGTATTTCTTTTTCTGTGAAGTGTCTCTTCAGTTCCTTAGCCCATTTATCAATGGGTTATTTGGTTTTTAGTGGTGTTAAATTTTTTGAGTTCTTTATCTATCCTGGAGATTACTGCTCTATCTGAGGTGCATGTGGTAAACATTTTCTCTCATTCTGTAGTCTCTCTCTTCATATTATTTATTGTTTCCTTTGCTGAGCAGAGCTTTTTTTGGTTAAAATACATTTCATTTATTGATTCTTGATTTTACTTCTTGCTCTTTAGGAGTCTTGTTAAGGAAGGCAGGTCCTGAGTCGATACGATGATGATTGAGCCTACTTTTTCATCTATTAGGGGCAAGGTCTCTCTGTTCTAGTGCCTAAGTCTTTAATCAACTTTGAGTTGATTTTTGTGTAGGGTGACAGATGGAGGTTTAATTTCATTTTGCTACATATGAATTTCCAGTTTTCCCAGCAATATTTGTTGAATAGGCAATCTTTTCTCCAATGTATGTTTTGGCACCTTTTTCTAGTATGAGATAACTGTATTTATGTGGGTTTGTCTCTGTGTCTTCTATTTTGTACCATTAGTCTACATATCTATTTTGGTGCCAATACCATGCCATTTTTGTTACTATTGCTCTGTAGTATAGTATAGTTTAAAATCTGATATTGTGATGCCTCCTGCTTTATTTGTCTTGCTAAGAATTGCTTTGGCTATTCTGTGTTTCTTATTTTTCCAAATGAATTTCATGATTGGTTTTTCTATTTCTAAGAAGAATGTCATTGGAATTTTAATAATAATTGCATTAAATTTATATAACAATTTTAGTAGTATGGCCATTTTGACAATATTAATTCTGCCTATCCAAGAGCATGGGAGATCTTTCCATCTTCTAAGGTCTTCTTCAATTTCTTTCCTTAGTGTTCTGTAGTTTTCATTGTAGAGGTCTTTAATCTCTTTTGTTAGATTGATTCCAAAGTATTTTATTTTCTTGAGGCTATTGTGAATGGTGTATTTTTCCAAATTTCTCTTTCAGTAGATTCATCATTGACATATAGGAACATGTTTGGATTGTGGGTATTGATTTTATATCCTGCTACTTTGCTGAATTAATTTATTCATTCTAGAAGTTTTCTGAAGGAATTTTTTCGATCTGCTAAATATAGAATCATGTCATTGGCAAATAATGATAGTTTGAATACTTCTTTCCCTACTTGTATCCGTTTAATCTTTTTTGTCTATCTGATTGCTCCGGCTAGAGTTTCAAGGACGATGTTGAATAGAAGTGGTGAAAGAGGGCATCCTTATCGGGGATTTCCCTGCCCGCAGGAAAGAACTCCCCGACAACATGGAGCTTTCCAAGATTCTTTATTGTTCTATTGTTCCCTCAGGGGAGCACACAAAGAATATATATAGTAAGGCAGCCAATCAGAAAGCTATACAGACAAGGCACGAGCTACATGCATGATCCCAATGTGTAAGTGTATGGGGCACGAGCAGATCACGCGCTGCACACGAGAAACAGGAGCCAATAGTTAAGTACTTCCTCATACGGCGTCAGCGCGACTCCTGCTTATCACATCATAAGTATGTGCCAAGGACCATACTTTGGCAAACTGCCAGCCGCCATCCTGCTTAGCCTGGGGCTAGGGGTCCCGGGTACCCCGACACATCCTTATTTTCTTCCAGTTTTTAGAGGGAGTGCTTTCCATTTTTCTCCATTTAGAACGATGTTGGCCTTGGGCTTAGCATAGACAGTCTTTACAATTTTGAGGTATGTTCCTACTATCCCAGTTTTTCTAGTGTTTTGAAGAAGAGATACTGTATTTTGTCAAATGCTTTTCTGCATCTGTTGAGAGAATCATATGATTCTTGTTTTTAAGGCTATGGATATGATGAATTACATTTATTGATTTCCATATGTTGAACCCACCTTGCATCCCTGGTGCACTATATTTTTAATATATATGTGATTTATCAGAATTTTATTGAAAATTTTTCATCTATATTCATCAGGGATATTGATCTGAAGTTTTCCTTCCTTGATGTGTCTTTGTCTGGTTTTGGTATAAGGGTGATACTAGCCTCATAGAATGAGTTTGGAAGGGTTCCCTCTCTTTCTATTTCATGGAACAATTTGAGGAGTATTGGCATTAATTCTTTGAAGATCTTGTAGAACTTAACTGAGAATGTGTCTGGTACTGAGTTTTCTGTGGTTCGTAGGTTTTTGATGGCGTCTTCCATTTCATTGCTTGAAATTGATCTGGTTAAGTTGTGTATGTCCTCCTGATTCAGTTTGGGTAGATCATATGCCTCTAAAAATATGTTGATGTCTTGAGATTTTCTATTTTATTGGGTATAGATTTTCAAAATAGTTTCTAATTATCTTCTGTATTTCAGTGGTGTCCATTTTGATATTTCCTTTTTTTCATCATGAATGTTAGTAATTTGAATTTTCTCTCTCTTTCTCTTCTTCAATGTAGCTATGAGTTTATCGATTTTATTTTTTCAAAGAACCAACTTTTTGTTTTGTCAATTTTTCTTTTATTTCAATTTCATTTTAGCTCTGATATTAATTATTTCCTGTCTTCTACTGCTTCTGCTGTTGATTTGTTCTTCTTTTTCTAGGGCTTTGAGATGTAATGTTAAGCTATTTATTTGTTGACTTTTTATTCTTTTAATGAATGAACTCAATATAATGAACTTTCCTCTTAGCACTGCCAACAAGATTTTGATATGTTGTATCAGTGTTCTCATTTACCTCTGAGTATTTTTTTTTCCTCCCTGATTTCTTCTGCTATCCATTCATCATTCAATAGCATGTTATTTGGTCTTCTATGTTTTATTTTGTTGTTAATTTCTAGTTTCATTCTATTATGATTGAATAGAATACAGAGAAGTATTTTTTTTCCTTTTATTTTTTATTTTTTGTATTTGCTTAGAGTTGCTTTGTGGCATAACCTATGGTCTATTTCAGAGACGAATCCATGTGCTACTGAGAAGAAAGTGTTCTTGCTCAATGATGGATGAAACGCTATTTATATGTTTATTAAGTCTAAATTATAGACTGTTTTATTTAGTTCTAGAATTTCTTTGTTTAGAAGATCTATCTATTAGTGGGAGAGTTATTAAAGTCACCCAGTGTTATTTTGTCATGGTCTTGTGATTCTTGAAATTGAGAAGTGTTTGTTTGAAGTAAGAAGATGCTCCATTGTTTGGGGCGTATGTATTTACAATTGTTATGTCTTGTTGATGTAGGATTCCCTTAAGCAGTATAAAATGTCTTTCTTTGTCCCTTCTGACTAACTTTGGTTTGGGGTCCACTTTGTCTGAAATGAGGAAACTTACTTGTTTACACAGTCCATGTGAGTGATATGTTTTTTCCCAAACTTTCACTTTCAGTCTGTGGATGTCTTTTCCTAGCAGGTGAATCTCTTGAAAACAGCATATTGTTGTGGTCTTTTTTTTTTTTTTTTTTTTAATCCAATCTGCCAGTGAATGTCTTTTGATTGATAAGTTTCGGCCAATAATGTTCAGGGTTATTATTGAGATATGCTTTGTATTCTTGGTCATTTTGGTTTATTTTTTTGTTTTTAACTTGACTTAGTTTCTACTTTGATTGACTTTTCATTTAGTGTAGTTTCTCTGTTTGCAGGCTTTTATTGTGTTTTTTTTTTGTCATTCCCTCCTCATAAAATATTTTGCTGAGAATGTTCTATAGTACAGACTTTCTAGTTCTGAATTCTTTTAACTTTTGTTTATCATGAAAGCTTTTTATTTCATCTTCAAATCTGAAGCTTAGTTTTTCTGGGTATAAAATTCTCAGTTGGCATCCACTTTCTTTCAGAGCTTGATATATGTTATTCCAGGACCCCTTGATGTTGCTGGTCTGGGTTGAGAAATCAGCTGATATTCAAATTGGTTTTCCCCTATATGTAATTTGATTTTTTTTCTCTCATAGCTTTTAAAATTCTATCCTTATTCTGTATGTTAGTCACTTTCATGATAATGTGACTGGATGTGGGTCTGCTGTAATTTTGTAAACTTGTGGTCATGTCAGCTCTTATAGTTAATTTTCCATTTCATTCTTTAGATTTGGGAAATTTTCTAATATTATGTCATTGAAAAGATTGTGCATTCCTTTGGTTTGTATCTCTATGCCTTCATCTATTCTAATGAACGTTAAATTTGGTCTTTTAATGTAATCCCATATTTCTTGAAAATTCTGTTCATGGTTCCTTACCATCTTCTCTGTATGGTCGACTTTATTTTCAAGAGTATAAATTTTGTCTTCATTGCCTGAACTTCTGTCTTCCAAATGGTCTAGTCTGTTGGTGATGCTTTCCATTGAATTTTTAATTTGGTTTATTATTGCCTTCATTTTAAGGATTTCTGCTTGATTTTTTTTTATAATCTCTGACTCTTTATTGAAATGATATTTTACTTCCAGTATTTTCTCTCTGATACCATCCTTTATTTTGGAGATAAGTCTAATATGTACCTTCAAAACTCCTTTTCTGACATTTCTTCTACTGAGTTGTCTATGGATTCTACTGTTGGAAATTCTGGTTTATTTGAGGCACTTTGTTTCCTTGTTTTCTCATGTTGTTTGTGTGTCTTCTCATCTAGCAGTATTGATTTGAGGCAACACAGATTCTACCCTGTTGTCTTAGTGTCCCTGAAGGCTTCCAGTACCTTACCTTTAAGGGGTAGATCAATATTAATAGCACCTAATGCAAATATACAATCTTAGACCAAATAGATCCTATTAAGATATCTACAGTTTTGTTACAATAAACAGAAATGATGGGTTAAATTATTGTCTGCAATATAAACAGTAAGCTTGATAAAAGGGTTTACCATTTCAAATGATGGCCAAAAAGGGAACAGAAGTAGTGTAGGATGTGATGCTTATGAGGGAGGAAGAGAGAAGATAAAGATAAAAATTTACAGGAAGAGTGAAGGAGGATTTAATAGAGGTTGACTGTGACCATGAGAGAAGTGAGGAAAAGAATCCAGGGAGACAGATAATTGAGAGAAAAAATATATACAGATTTTTTAAAGTAAAAATATAAGGATACACAACAAAACTGTAATATACTATCCAGACATTTCATTCCTAAATAAATTGATGCATTAAAATATATTTGGATTCAAAGATGGTAAAGGTGTGAGAGAGAGGGAAAAAAAAAAGAAGAAGGGAAGTCTCAGTGGAAAATTGATGAATGCTTCCATTGGCTTTCACAGATTTTCTCAACTTCCCTTCTCTTCTGATAGGTAGGATTGTCTGAAGTTTGATGGTAGCTCCAGTCTAGTGGGTGCTGGATGCGTTGGCAGAGTAAGCCAATAGAAAGATGCCCTCGCACCTCTTTCAGTCTTCCCACCTGTTGTAGCTGGCCCCTTCTGTCCCTGTACACTTCAGACCTCACTGAGCTGGAGAGAGTCCAGTTTTCTCCAACCTGTGCTCCCCTTTAGGGAACTGCGCCAGTCTCTGGCTTTCCACAGGCTTGCCAGATCCATACTGACCCACACAGACCCAGCTGCACTCTGATGGACCTTGGTTTCAGATTTCCCAGGCTCTGCCTTGCTGCAGTCCCAAGATCTCAATGCCATTCCAACTTGTAGAGAAACCACCAGGGATGCACTCACACAAAGGAGCAATCCTAAAAAGAGACAGCCAGATGGTGGTCACTAGCATACCCAGCAGGAAGACCTCAAGTATAACTGGACCTGCAGGTACTCCAACAATATATCTTTAGACCCTGGCTGGTGTCCCCAGACTGAAGCAGCCATGCCCCAAGATGGCGGTGGTGGTGGTGGAGGCAAATCAGCAGGCCCCTTGGCCCTGAACTCCCAGGCCCTGGTTGGTGTCCCAAGATGGTGGTGACTGCATGTAACCAAATCTGCAGATCCTCTGACAATGGACTTCCAGGCAACAGTGGACAGCAGGCAGGCAGTCTGTGGACAGTCTATGGGGAGTCTGTGGGTAGTCTGTGGTCAGTCTGTGGGTCATGGGCAGGGGGCAGGTGGCATGCAATTAGCAAAAGGCAGGCAAATAGGCATAGGCTGACATTGGCAGTGGTCAGCAAGTGATCTGCATGAAAATGCAGGCAATTTGCTGGCAGACAGCTGATGAATAGGGGTAAACAGCAGGGGATTGATGGGCAGTGATGATTGCCTCTCAGAGAAACAGTATTTCCTCTGCTTGAATCCCAAGTCATGGAGTGGCAAGGAATGCAGCCTCCTTCTAGCCACCATCTTGGATACCTTCTACTTCTTTTGACACATTTAAATTTATACATATATGTTTCTTGTATTTGGGCCAACTGAGGTTTCGTTTCAATAATGAAACTAAAAAGATTTAAAGAAGGGTCAATCTCAGTTAATTAAAAAGTGGGTAGCAAGTAAGCATGATGGCACATGCCTAGGTAGGTGAACTGCAAGTTCGAGGTCAGCCTAAGCATCTTAGTAAGAACCTGCCTTAAAATAGAGAACATTTTAGAGTAGTATACACAAGAATATGTTCAGGAATTAAATACTATAAAAAATGTTTCAATAGCCTTACACAGTACTTCTTCCATGCATGCTTCTATGCCCAGGAATCTTCTAGTCTTCCTTTTGTAGGGACAGCCTTTTTACCAAGGAAGACAGAGTTACTGCAGGTCAAACATCATGTTAGGTTCCATTGTTTTCCCAAATGTGAGAAGGAAGATAGATTAGCAAATTCCCTCAGCAAGAGTGAAATAAAAATTAAATCAAAGTACAAAGCAAATAGAAAAAAAATTCAATTAAATAATTCTAAGCAAATCAACAAGGTTATGTCTTAGAACTGGTTTAGTATTGCCTTTGTTAGAGCTTGGAGGCTGCCAGGAGGAGAATAAATCCTTCAAAATAAGCCTGTTGGAAGGTCAAAGAAGTGAGAAGCCTTTGCACTCTTGTCACATTGGGTATAATATTCATTACTGACTATTGGGCAATAAAACTGAAATCCCACATTATGCTGGGATTGATTCTTAAAGGTTTTGGATAGCTTTAGCTAAAGGATTGTAGCTTGTGGGATCACCAGACCCTGATGAAAGAGCCTATTAAATCTAGCAGTGGAGAGAGAAGGTCACTGGGCCACGGCCAGGTGAACAGATGTCCTCAGTCAGTGGGGCAAAGCACACCCTAACAAGATGCCCTACTTCCTGAAACTCAGACAAGTAGAAACACTCCAAGAAGAGCTGATAAAAAAAATGATCATTTACAGATCCATGCCTCTGAGAATAAAAATGTATCACGTCACACAATGCTGATGGTGCTACCTTGGCATAAAACAAGAAGACCTGCTCTAGTGAGTCAGGGCAAGCTCCCCCAGTTCAACAAAGGAGCAGAGCTGACAAAACAAGCCTCATAGTTATTTCAGTGTGCTTCTGACATCTCTCTGCAATGGGAAAACTGATGGATGTATCTCTTTGCCCTGAATGATTAAATATAAAGGAATAAAGAAAAGGAGAATATATAAAATTCACATATTTGTATAAGTTACTTCCAACATTAACATTCAGAATATCAAATATTACCTAATTATTAATACATGTATATGAAGAATTTTGAATGCCTGTCTTTATAAAAGAGAACCTGAGTTTTGTCTCAAGGACACCTTGATAATAGGTATCAGAATTTCTCTTCAGCATTCTGCACATTATTTCCATGAAGAGTTCTAAAACAAATTGCTATCATTGTAAGTTACAGATTGAAAAGCTGATCCAAGCATCACAGAAAAGACTTCATCTTCATCCTGGGCATATCTGTAACCATTACAGGCTTGAGAACACTATAAAATGCATTAGCACTCTCAAGTTTTAAATGCTACTATTGTCTCTGTGTTTGAATTGTCCATATGATAAAAGCTCCCAGCTTGATTCATTCTTACCTGTTTTAAGAAAGAAAATTTGTTGAGAGATATCATAATTATTGTATCCTCCCCCCCGAAAAGGGATGCTATGTCAATAGCACAGACAAGAGAAAGAATATATTAAACTAAACCAAGTCCTATTTATGTAAAACTGGCCCCTAGGCATTTATCATCTAAATGCCCAACTATGTCCCTTACTTAGGAAGGCACTGGTAGCATTAGCTAAGCACTTTCTAAACTGATACCAATAAAGACACGGGTTATGCTACCTCCGAAAAACAAACATACAGAAAACATATTTCTTGAAAATTCTTGCATATTTATATAGTATTAAAAATGGTCTTAAGCACAAAATATAATTTTAGATAAAATTAGATGTCAATGATTATCCACTGTATTGCCTGTTAATTGTCTGAGATTATATGGGATTGTAAGAGTTGGAAATTCAACCATTGGATCATACATGCAGTTCTGAGTATTAATGTTGAGAATAACACAAAAATATGCAAATTTTACATTTTTTTCTATTGCTTTACTTTTAACCATTCAGAGAAATGTCAAACAGGAAATTACATACACACACACACATATAATTTTGCTAATATCTAGAAAACACTTGTTATTCCTCAGTGCAAGGAATAAGTTTACTTTTTTTCCTTCCTTGCTAGTATTGAAAAGAAGAGGATGATTGGTTTGTCTCAAGCAATTCTATATTTAATGATAATATAGAAATTATGCTTTATAAAAATTATGAAATACAATTATTATTCTTGTATAATGCATCTGGGCCAGTGGAAGAAACATATTATTGCTTAAGGAAATGAATCATTTGTGGAAACATTCTTAGACTTCATATGTGGCTCTGAAAGAGACATTGAATAAGTGGAAGGCTCCAGGAATATCAAGGAAAACCAGTTATAATCTTGGTAATTGGTGTGATCTCACATTGTCCAACAATGCACAGGAGTGGTTGTCCATTATACTTTGGCATCAAATCAAAAGGTGGTACTTCTAAGAGACACCTCCAGATTTCTATCTCAATAGTAAATTATTGCATTGTACAGTAGGTCTCATTCTGTTATAAATAGAACCAGAAACATATACAAGTTTTATAAAAATATTGAACAGTAATATCAATGATAGCAGACCCTCATGATACTTGCTCTGCCCAAGTGTCTTAAGCAGATGAAAGGCTGACACTATATAAAGAGATGAAGTCTGCACATAATGTTGTTTATAAAACAATGATTAGTTCCAATTTCATAGATGAGTTTAATAGCATTAAATTGGCATACCAAAACTCTCTAAAGTTCTTGTTTTTGTTTTTGTTTTTTTTCAGACAGGATTGCTACTTATTGATTCTGGTTTTATAAATATTTAACTGAAAAATCTCTTTGGTATTATGTAATTTGAATGGGAAGACATATTATTTCCAATAAATATTGTATGTACACACCCACACGCACACACACAACTTATTTCACCCCTCTTTTGGAAACTACCATGTGCCCTGTATCTCTAAAGCTTAAAAATTTTAAATGCCTAAAACACATTTCTTACATTTAATAGCATTTAATATATGAAAAAGGTGATATGAGTACTGAACTATTTCTTTAAGCAAAACAAGAGGCCTCCAAAAAGATGAACAAGGGGCACAGATGACTAAGAGGTCACAGATTGCCAAACAGGCAACCCCAGAGTAGTGAGTGTGGCAACAGGGAGCAAGAAAAAAGGGAAATTAGTAGTTGGCCAAGACAGCAACTCTTGTATCAGAACTAAGCCCAACAAAGTATACCAAACAATTATTTGACTGGTCATACACTAAGGAATTCTGCATGTTCACTCTCTTGACTAAGGTGTATTCACATATTAAAGTTTTGAGGTGCTCTAATGTAAATACAACCACATACTTTGGGCCTACATTTTTCTATTTATTTCATCACCCTTTTCTGTGTCTGAACTTTTATTAACCTTTCAGGGAGGAGCCAGGACAATCCATTCCAGGAATCCACATTGAGATCTACTGTGTGCTGGGTGCCTTTGCACATGATGGTTCATTTACTCATCTAGAACATATTCTATACACAAGAAAAATAGTTTTCAGAGTTTTACTAATTTGTTCTCACTTACCTGGTAGGTTTGCAACTGGAATAATATTTAGTAGGGTCTGTAATTCAAGTTCAAAGTTGTAATCTTTGAGAAAGGTATTAAAAGAAAACCAACTAAATAACATATGAAAGCAAGGCAGAATCTCAGGACTAGGGTAATGCCTGAGTCAGTACAGGGAACAATTCATAACAAATAAAAAGTGGCCTAAACACAAAACTGATGCATATGTTGGGAACCAATTCCTCTCAAGACATATCATCAAATCATCAGCCTGGATACAAAATCAGGGATCACCTAACAACTAGAACCTATGGAGAGTAGGCTATGCCCTACTCTGATTACTCCATGATGTAAAGAACAGCAGTTTTCAGGCTGTGCCTAAACCGGAGTTACTCCATTTTGTAAAGCCATGCATTACTGTATTTTGAGTACAAGTGTCAAGGTAGAATGACTCTACACCTTGTTTTTACAAGTAAGCAACCACCATCTGCCTGGCACCACCATAAGGTATATATTGATAAATAACTTACATGTGCCGACTTATCCCAACCCAATCAAGAAGTATCTGGATGTGTAGACGTCACAAATCATATCAGCAACACCAGATAGGAAACTTACCAACTTCACCAGATACAATCCCCTCACTCAAGACCCATAAAAGGAGAAGTCTCTGAAACTAAATACAGTCACCCTGACCCCATTATCTGGTTACCCATCAAGAACCTTGCCCAGGAAAATTGTCACAGTGATTTCCTATCCCCATCAGGCTTCAGCAGAGCACAGTTTCTCCTTCATGTGAAGACCATGAATAGCCCACTCCAAGCTGACACCACAAGCTGACTCTCCGCAACTGAAAGTGCCATCCATCTGGACCCTCTGCTTTGACCAATTCTGTAGAACTGGTTCCTTAAAATTCTTATCTGACTACCTACAGTGACTCTGCATCATTCATCTCTCTCTCTTCCTGTGCTCTTGTCTCAGCATCTTGACTCACATTTGCCTAGCTTACAACAATCAGGTTACCCGTGAGTATTCAGAGAACTACCACCACTGAAAGTGGTGTAGCTTGTGAATTTATTGTTATTCAATGTATTTTGACATTGTGTAAAGATACAAATGTGTGTGGTCTATGTTAAAGACATAGCTCACTCACAACATAAACCTTTAAAGAGATGCTTGGAATATTGATTTCTCCAAGACACTAAGGTACAAGTCAACCTTAGGAGTTGCTATAAATGGCCCTCGATACATTCAATTAAAGAGATCAAAGAAATCTCCATACAAGTGTGCATTGTGGTTAGGTAGTCTGAAGACAGCTATGAAGGAACTTGAAAATGTGTTGGCGAAGACTTCCTTTAGGAGGTAGGTAATAGAAAGAATTGCATAATCTTAAGTGATGAAGGAAGGGTTTTAAGAAGATAAGCATGAATAGATTAGATGAATAGATTAGATAAGATAAGGTGAATAGATTAGAAACTGTCCAGAAATGCTCTGAAGTGAGGGAATGGGGGTTAGAGTAAATTTAATAAAGAATTATAAATATGATTCTCATAAATGTCTGTAAAATTAAATAACTGAAATTTCCTCCAAAAATTTGGAAAATTGCTGTAGTCATGGAAAAGCCAAATTAAAGAGAAAGAAGAGGCAGTTGGATTTGACCCTGAGAATGATAAATGTGAGGCAACAGAAAACATGAAAGTATTTTAAATTTTTCACCAAATGGTAAGAGTTGAATCTCTAAAAGTGAAAGAATTCATGCTTAGAGTGAAATTGCAAGAAGATGAATGGTAAATAAATGTTTAAATGCATTTAGTTATTGTACCCAGAATTGTCAATTAAACCAGGTTTACATACTGATAACATATAAAAAAAAAGAAACAGCAATTTTAGTGAAAACTAACTCACAATTACATTAATAAAGTGCATGAATGTATTTTAGGCTGTTATCCCCAAAAATGAATCAAATGTACAATTTTGCACCTGCCTTGTGCTGTTTTTTATTTTATTGTTATTTTTTTTGTAATGGAACCAGAGGTTTTAAAATTCCCCCAACAACAAAATGCAAAATAAAAGCATAACACCCAAAGCCCCATGCTTTGAATTAGAATTCAATGTACATTTTTTTCTAGTTGTAATTTTCTTGTCTATCATTCCCCTGCTCCCAAATTAGACTGATTTGGCACCATGCCAGAAGACGGGTCTCTAAATTATAATGACACTCAACTCTTACATACAGCACTATTGATAATACCAGCAGCGAAGCTGGGCAGTGCTACAATGAAATGGGCGACAGATGTAGTTCCAATTCTGGCAGAGTGACTTAAAAAAAAATCCCAGCACTCAATATTAAATGCCATTTAAAGGAATTAGATACAAACTCGCCACTGGTAGGGGAGAGGGAACAGGTGTGAGAGAGGGAGATACTGCCTAATTAAAATATTTTGAGGCATGAACATTAAAATGGTTTAGTTTTTATTTCACTCTATAAAAGAAGTTTTATATAGTTAAATACTCCAAAAATACTTCAGAAAGGAACTGAAGCAGTTGACCTTACAAATGTGAACATATTTCATCTAATTGGGAGTTGGAGTTAGTATCTTAGTTTAGCAATAAAAATCGCAGAGAACAACTCCACACTCTGAAAAGATTAAACCAGATGTCAAGCAGAAATGAAGTACGCTTAAAACAAAACATTGATATATGCTTGAGTGTCAGCAACTGTGAAAAGGAAATATTAGAGTTATCTTGCTTTTTTTAAAAATGAAAAAATAAAATTACTTGGTGTAATGATGTGATCAAAAACAGGATTTTAGATTTCAATACAGCCTTATAACAAAAAGATGTTTAAAAAAATCCATACTGTTCATCATATCAACCTATTTCTGTTTATTGGAATTTTTACAAAACTAGTGTACACATGTATGCATGTTCATGTTGACACAGACAGCGTGTGACAGAGTTTCTACAAAGTGCTACAAACCATATATGCTACAAAGTGCATATATGGTTATTTTCTGTGAGAAAAAAACAGGGAGAAGTCTTCCCCCAGGGTACATCATTTGGCTAAGATTTTTATTAAAATGACATTGAATCTTAGAGTAATTTAAAGAATATTTATTTATAGCTTAGCAATATTGAGTCCTCCAGTAAGTCTTTCAAAAATACGTTAGCAGCGTTTTATAGTTAGGGATGCAATATTGATGTTCTTTATAGTTGTGAAGTTTGCAAGACCTCTTTGGTTATATCCCACAAATTTTGGTATGCTTTAAAAGTTTTGATTGTCATTCAGGTAAAAATATTCTTTGATCGTTCATCTGAGTTTTTTTTTTTTTTCCTTTGACTTATGAATCATTTAGAAGTGTGTTGCATAATTCTCAAGACTGTGAAGGATATTCTAAATATGTACTGTGATCAGAGAGTGTGCTCTATATCATTCTAATATTTTTAAATTAAGACTTTTTAAAGGACAGCTTATGGTCTATATTGATGATTGGTTTATGTACAGTTGAAATCACGGATCATTTTAGTGCTTTATAAATGTCATTTTGGTCAAATTGATTGATAATGTTCCAGTCTGCTATACATTTATGGTTGATTTTTTCTTGTTCAAATCAATTACAGAGAGAGTCACACTAAAATCTCCACCTATTTTGTTGTTGTTATTTTGTTTACATTTTGATAGTTTGTTCTTAGGTATTATGTCTTCAAGTCTGCCGTTTGCCTAACATCTCTTTTCCCATTCTTTTACTGCAATCTTTGTCTTTCTATCTAAAAATAATGATTAATGGCACAGTGTCTCAGTGGCACAATGCTTTATTTTTTAATAGTGTCTGATAAACTCTTTTACTTGTAGTGCTTTGTCTACCTAATTCTAATGTGATGAGAGAGTTAGACTTAAAACTACCATGTTGTTCTTTATCTATTTGACTAATTGTTCCTTGATCTCCACCCATTTCTCTCTTAATTTGATAATTAATTAAATACTTTTAGCATTCTTTCCTTTTAATCAATAGTGCGGGGGCATCTGGAATTCCATCCAGTGCTTGACAAAGATCCTCTGGAGGATGATTGCAAAGGCTCATCCTAAAAGGAATTGCTGGATGTTTTGCTCCAAAGCATGGTGTTTTCTCTGCTGTGTTTTTCTGATAATATATTACTCATTTCAGTCTGAACGGATTGCTTAAGGGGATGAAGGGAATACAACAAAAATTCCAGAAAATATTACCTACTATCTGAAAAACAATGGGTCTTTACCATTAACAAAATTAAAAATAATTTTGCAACCGTGCAATGAGTCTCTGAAAGCCTCTGGAGAAAATAGTTATAAATCTGCCTTTCTCTCCAACAGGCTGTTTAAATTTTAACAATGGTTTTGTTTATGTGTGGTAGTGAGGTAAGAGAATAAGGTTCCAAAACATTCCTTCCTTCCTACAAAGAATATGTCACCCCTATAATAAATGTTGGCACACAATATTCATTGGCACCGCTGCCCTCCTGTACCCCTTAACTCAGCAATTCAGATATTAACCAGATGGACCTAGTAGAGATAGTCACATGAGATTACTTGTTTATTGTTTTAACCACGAGAATATTAAGAATAGTTTTAGGTCACATAGAGTTTAGATATTAAGGAAGTAAATATTGTATTAGTTCACCGAGATAGTTAGATATTCTTAAAACAATTGTGAATAGGTAAGGATAATCTGTAAGGTTACTGTTTTCTCATAATTTTCTGTTCCTTGTTAAAAACAATTTCTGCCTGTGCTTTGAAAACTTCTTTAATATTAACCACAAGACTGCCATTATAGCCTGAAGAAAACTGTATATAAACCCAGCCCTCCCCAGAATAAAGTGGGATTGATTGCACCAGAACTAGAGTCTGTGTCTTTCATTCTCCATCCATCGCCGACGCTGTCTCCCCGCGCCCCGTTTACCGGTGTGGAACCCATGGACTCCTGCTAGGGCTGGACCCCGGCACAATAGAACTTACTGTATCATTTTTCTCTCAATTTCTGTTTATTTCAAAATATCTTTATTATGTCTGCTTCAGTTTTGAAAGTTTTTTTCTTTAGAGGAACAATTTTAGGTTGACAGGTTTCTTTTGTGTGTGTCTGTGTGTGTGTGTTTTATTTTCTGTCAACTCTTTGTGAATGCTCTTCTATTTTCTTTTTCTTTTTTGTCCACTATCATTTCAGATAAAGAAAAAGTTTCCACTTGGATGTAATATATCTTTCTTCTCTGGGTGCTTATAGGATTTTTATTCTGTTTCAATTTTTTTTCTATCTTTGCTTTTCAGCAGTGTGACATGATTAAGTTTAATTTCCTTCACATTTATCCTGCTTGGAATTAAATGAGCTTCCCAAATTCATTATGGACTTTGATTAATCAAATTTAGAGTTCATTGCAGTGAATATTTTTCCAAATATTTTATTTGCCATATTTTCTTCTTTATCTAGACTCCAATTACATACATTTGATACTGTCCTTCAAGTACCTGAGTCTCTTGATATTTTGTAATCTTTTTTTCCTTGTACTATTGTTTGGCTAATTTCTACAGACTGATCTTAAAGTTGTTTCATTTTTTTCTATTTCTTATCTACAAATGAACTATTCAATTATGTTTTTTAAATTTTATATACTGATTTTTTTCAATTTTCAATTTTCCATATAGTTCCTTTCAATAATTTTTACACTTTTCTACAAATATTCTATCTTAAAACACTTAAATGTATTTTATGTATATGTTATGCATTATAGTATATATTCATAATAATTATTTTAATGTCCTTGTCTAATAATTCTAATATGAGGCAATCTGTTATTCTGTTTTATGGACTAATTTTTCTCTTACTCCTTTTTTTAACTTCTTTCTCCCCAACCCCACATATTTCATGATTTTTTTTTGTATACTAATAAATCTTGCAATCATGAATGATATCTTGAAGAAAGAGTCTGGAATGCTCCATCTTTCTCTAACAATGGATGAGTTTTGTTGTTTCAACCAATTATAGCACTAATGGATCATCCAGATTTTGAGAAATCCTCACTTTATGCTTTATAATGAATGATCCATTTTAATTTTTTCCTTTAGTGTTAGAGTCCCTCTAATGTGGTAAAACCAATGCCCAACATTTTTCTCTTTCAGATAGTAAATGCTGAAATTTCCGTCAGGGCTTTCATGGGTTGAACTTTTATTTTCCCTGGACCACTTGGAGAGCCCCCTTCATGTATAGGTTAGAGTTCTACCAAAGATTTGAGGTGTACCATATGCAGATTTGAGGGCAGGCTCCCCTTTATGGGACTCCCTCACATCTGGGTTATCCCCTCTCAATGTCCAGCTGGTTTTTAACCCTGTGCCTTAAGGCCTGGAGAAAAGGAACAGTAGCTCTTGGTTCCAGCTCTAATCATGGCATGTCTTATCAATGTGGCTTTCACTCATCACCATGTCTTTCTTTCAAGATGTAAATTCCCTCTAATTTCTACCAGCTTTTAGACCCTCTCTGGTTTTTCCAAATAACGTATATGTACATGTATCCACACCCACGTGCATGCTTTTTATAGGTACTTTGCCCAGATTATGTAATTGTTTTTGACAAGACTTAGTTCAATACAAGCTTTACTGGAAGTGAAAATTTTGTTGCTGTTCTTTGTGAGTAATTTTGTTTTAGTTTTGTTTACATGTACTGTGTATGTTTTATAAAATATATAATCCTGGCAATAGTAATATTTAGATGTAACATTAGGAAAGTTCTACATAACTATGTGTAAACTAGAATCTGTTTATCTATTCACATTCACGGGATTATCAAAACACTTTAGTATTTCAGTGGAAAGTATTGCCATAATACACAATTTACAAATAAGTGTTTATCATAACAAATATAGTAAAGAAGGTTTCCACCAAAAATTGACTTGCCTATCAGTAAAGGCATAAAGAAACATTCATCCATTTGAGATTCATGTTCTTAAAAGCAGCCAGTAAGTGAATATACATGATTAAATATCCATTTACTTGCTCACCCAAAGACTTAGGTGTCCTAGGAATTAGAAGGAGAAAGAGAAGGAGAAAAAGGAGGAGGAGGAGCAACAGCAGCTGCCTGTTGGCTCACAGCAATATAAATGTACAGGCAGGTTAAGTTGATCAAACCATACTACCACTAATATAACAATGCACCAGCTAAAATGAAATACAAGGGTGAAAGGAGTTTCAGAAGATTCTAGCTGTGAGATGTGGGCGTGAAAAGTGTAATGCATATTTATAAAAACATTCACAAAGAGAAAACAAATGAGAGACCAAATCTGTCATTTGCTTAGGTATCCATTTAGTCTAAGGTCAACTATTCTATAATCCAAGAGTTTCTAAATTAATATCTTCTTAAAAATCTCACCTATTTCCCAATTGATCAAGTCCGTAAGGGGAAAAATGAATTTCATAATAAAAAGCATGAAAAATTACTGTTTCTACAGAACATATATTACAAAGCTTATTTTCATTTAAAGTTTAAGTTAATTCTACAAACAGGCTGCTAGAAGTCAAAAGCTAATGTACTATTTGCAAAAGAAAAATTTGTATTATTTTATAACCCTTTAAGAAGAAAATAGGAGAAATGCTTTAAAGGCCACAGTCTTAGGAATGGACAGTCTAAATATACTTGTAGAGAAACATTTCTGCTCTCAGATCTGCTATGAGTTTGATGGTAGAAAAGGAATATATAATGAAATCCCCAAATACTCAATCCACATAGACTTGACACATTGGATCTACAATTGAATTCCATTGATATTTCAAGATTCCTTTCTGAAAGGCCAAAATTCACAAAGCTTTAATTACAATACATTGCTTTCACCCCTTGTCAATTCAGATTCCAAGCATCAGTTATATCATTAACATAAATTTGCATACAAGTAAAGATTACATAAATGTCACTGCAAAGTTAGCACAAAGCAAATAGAGGGAAATAGATGACTTTTGGGTTGAAACTTCTTTCCATACCCTTTTAAACAGTAGCAAATTTTGACCTGACCCATGAATTCCTTCAATGAGAATTTTTCAAACAAATGAGTCACCTCCTTAGACTTCTGAATTTGGAGCACTTAAAGCACACTCCCAGAATTTTGTGATTCAAAATGTCTTTTTTCTACACCATCATGTCTTCACTAATAAGAAGAATGCAATAGTGTGATTTTCATGCATGTTACTGTTGCAATTTTACAAATAATTCACAGATTTGTGGTGTTAAACAAAAATTCTGAGGCATTGTTTTAAACTGAGCTAAATGCCACATAATCAAACTCAAACACTAAGGAAGCTGATAGACCCCAAAATAAACTAGTGTTCCCAAAATAGGAAATTCCAGTCTCTCTAAGTCTGTATAATACACAAAACTCTCTGCTTTAACCCTTACAAAAAAGGTTTTTTGAAGTAACCCAAAGTACCCCAGTTAAAAAGAACCAACTTTTTTCCCCCACGTTTCTGTTTCCCAGGTTGTTCCCACTATTCTGCTCTTGTGCAGTGGAGGCCCTCATTCTATTATGTGGAATGGAGGCTGCCCAGATTCATGAATCACAAATCAAAGCCAATTAGATCTACAACTATACTTGTTGTAATTTTGACAATATGACATCTTCGGTGCCCATGGATTCTAATTCCTTATAATTTTTGGATGACTCCAAATTTATTTCACCAGTTCTAACAAATCTGAACTCCAGAATCTTACATCAGTTTCCCAGTTTAGCATATACTCTTGCTCGGGAATATCTCATAAGCACCCCATTATGAATCAAACTATTGAATTCTCCCTGAAAACCATTTTTCTGAGTATCTTTCAAGTTAGTGAGTTAAGTCACTATTTCCCCAGCTGCTTAGGCCAATAATCTAGAAATAAGCTGTGATTCCTTTTTCTTTTCCCTGCCTTTTACAAAACAAAGGATCAACCTGAAGGATCAACCTCCTAAACTCTCTTATGACGTCATTTCTCAGCATGTTCACCACTACCATGTTATTTTTTATATAGACCCCTGGAATAATTTCCTTACTGGTATTTCTACATTCTTTCTTTGTTCTTTTAATCTAGACCCTTTCATAAGGATTATTTTTATACATTTAAACTAGATTATTAACTGCCTCTCCTAAACCCTTCAAGTGTTTTTCTTGCATATAGAAACTTCAAGCACCAAATAATGTTCCAAGAGGCAATGAGTGATCTGAGGTTAGTCCTTGGGGCTCATTTTGACCTTTCCTTCTTTGGTTCTGCTTCCTCTTTAGCCACACTGACCTTCCTGCTTCTTACCAAACCTCTTCCCACCTCAAGACATTTGTACTCAATAATCTTCTTCCTTGAATGATTTTCCCCAGATGACAGGCTCCTTTGCTTTATTTGGATTCCACTGAAAATATCAGGAAGCTTTTTGGCTACTGCTTCTAAATTAGATCAACTTACATTTCCCAAAGCACTAAACATGTTATATTATTATATGCTAATTTATTATTTTCAGAGAACTTATAAGCATCTAAAATTATTGTGCTTATTTTATTTTGTACTTGCTTTATATTTTCCTTTCCCCACTGGAAAGTAAGTTGTGCAAATCTAGAAATTTATCCCATTACTATAATACCCAGAAAAGTGATTGGTAATCAATAAATGTTTAATAAATAGTTGTTCACTAAATGGATGAATTTATGAAAGAGAAAACTAAAAGAAATCAAATTTGTTCAGATAAAATATCTAAAAAACAGCCAAATCAAGATATTGCCTATAGTGTATGTATAAGAATATTAATTTGGCAAAAATATGTGATGGAATGGAGACAGGTAGAGGCTCAGACAGCCAATTTTCTCTTTTGGTAGCAAAGAGGAAATTCAGTAATGATTAGAAACAAAGTGAAGCCAAAAAGAGAAGGAATTGGAAATGGGTCCAAGGACCATAGGAATAATAGACTTAAAAGTATTGCCAATTTATTGAATATGAAGACAATAGAGGAATCAAAGTTAACTCAAAAGATTTCCAGTCTGGAAAAATTTATATACATTTCCAACTGTGTTATGGTTCCCAAAAAACTGTGACCGATATTTCCAATATCTGTATTATCTCTTTATTTCATTATGTTGATTTTACTCTTTTTTCTCTTTCATTGTCTTTTTTTCTTTTTTTTTTTTACAGGACTGGGAATTGAACCCAGGGCCTTGTGCTTATGATGCAAGCACTCTACCAACTGAGCTATAGCCCCAGCCTCTCATTGTCTTTTTCTATTATTATTATTGCTTTTTGAGTACCTGCTGATAAGAAAACACATTTGTTTATATTTGGAGGGGTAGAAACTGAGGTAAATATGAATTATACTTTTAAATATGGAGACCTTGTCAGGATGTCAGGATGGGTGTTTGAATCAATCTAGTGAATAATCGAGTGAACTGATGTTTTGTTATCACTGTAGTCAATCTCCGTGCCCTAGAGGTTTCAATGGTAGGCTACTGTTATGCTGTGCTCAGTGAATAGTCCATGACACTGGAAGTTTTCTCTCAATGTTGTTGCTCTGTTCAGTTCTTTCTGAACTGAGGAGACTCACTGTGTACACTCACACCCTTTCCTAGTAATACACTGCCTTTGCTTGTTACCCCGGGTTAGACTAGAATAGACAGGTAGATCAATGGTACAGAATAGAGGACATGGACACAAACCCAAATAAATACAATTTTCTCATACTAGACAAAGGTTCCAACAATATGCAATGGAGAAAAGATAGCCTCTTCAACAAATGGTGCTGGGAAAACTGGAAAACTATATGCAATAGAATGAAACTAAACCCCTATCTCTCACCCTACACAAAACTCAACTCAAAATGGATCAAGGACCTCGGAATCAGACCAGAGACCCTGCATCTTATAGAAGAAAAAGTAGGTCCAAATCTTCAACTTGTTGGCTCAGGATCAGATTTCCTTAACAGGACTCCCATAGCACAAGAAATAAAAGCAAGAATAAACAACTGGGATAGATTCAAACTAAAAAGCTTTCTCTCAGCAAAGGAAACTATCAGAAATGTGAAGAGAGAGCCTACAGAGTGGGAGAATATCTTTGCCAACCATACCTCAGATAGAGCGCTAATTTCCAGAATCTATAAAGAACTCAAAAAACTCTACACGAAGAATATAAATAATCCAATCAACAAATGGGCTAAGGAAATGAACAGACACTTCACAGAAGAAGATGTACAAGTAATCACCAGATATATGAAAAAATGTTCAACATCCCTAGTAATAAGGGAAATGCAAATCAAAACCACCCTAAGATTTCATCTCACCCCAATTAGAATGGCGATTATCAAGAATACAAGCAACAATAGGTGTTGGCGAGGATGTGGTGAAAAAGGAACACTCATACATTGCTGGTGGGGTTGCAAATTAGTGCAACCACTCTGGAAAGCAGTGTGGAGATTCCTCAGAAAGCTTGGAATGGAAACACCATTTGACCCAGCTATCCCACTCCTTGGCCTATACCCAAAGGACTTAAAATCAGCATACTACAGAGATACAGCCACATCAATGTTCATTGCTGCTCAATTCACCATAGCCAGATTGTGGAACCAACCTAGATGCCCTTCAGTTGATGAATGGATAAAGAAACTGTGGCATATTTATACAATGGAATATTACTCCGCAATGAAGAATGATAAAATTATGGCATTTGTAGCCAAATGGTCGAAATTGGAGAATATCATGCTAAGTGAGATAAGCCAATCTCAAAAAACTAAAGGACAAATGATCTCGCTGATAAGCGGATGAGGACATATAATGGGGGGTGGGAGGGGCTAGCATTAGGTTTAGGGTTAGGTTTAGAGTTAGGCTAAGGAGAGCAGTAAGAATGAAGGAAAGAAGGACTGTGTAGAGGGAAAAGAGGGGTGGGAGGGGTGGGAGGGGTGGGAGGGGTGGGGGGAGGGGAAAAATATAATAAACATCATTACCCTATGTAAACGTAAAAAAAATAAATAAATAAATAAAAAAAAAAAAAAAAAAAAAAAAAAGAGCAAAGAACCTTTCTGTTTTCTTCTTCCAGCTTTAGGTTTAGGGAAGATCTTGCATCTGGACCTTTGGACTGGAATTTTCCAGTTTTTCTTGCCCCTTAGCTGTGGTAGCAGCCTTTGTCTGCTTGTATATGGGGGAGTTGGAGGGTGACTGTTGCACAGAAGCTTTCTTGTCCCTCCCCTATTAGTAGAAGACTTGTATTTTATGATAATGCAGTATCCTGGACCCAAAAGGCTTTCCTACCACTTTCCAAGAATTATCTTTTTTTTTTTTTTTTTTTTTCCCCAGAAGAAATGAATCTTTATTTGTGTCCTGATAATCAGAAAGAAGTGTCTGTACTCCTTTATCAAAGGCAGTTGGATTTAACTTGCATTTCCCCAATGCAATGGCTCTTTGTCTGGCTCCTAGGGATTAGAAGGTTTCCTACCCATTTCAGGAAGTTTAAGGTTTTTCATCTTATGAGGGAAAAGTCCAGGGAAGTGATCAGGGAATTGAGTCAACCAGTTAGCACCTGCATATCTGTACACCCTTAGACCAAGGAAGGGAATAGAGTAGGGGCAGAAGAATGTACAGAGAGGGACTACAAATTCTTTTTCTCTGACACCAATGTTTCTCAGGGGCACCATGGAAATCATAGGTGAGTGCAGACATTTTTGTGTCTGGGACTCTCCATGACTAGGTCACTTTTGTTCTTCAAAATATATTAAAATTTTAACTAATTTTACAGTAATCACCTCTTCATTTAGTTCTTTGTTAAAGGTATAATGGTTTTTGTATCTCGCATTCTCTGTTCAGAACATTCTTTGAAATGTGTGATAGGCTCAAAATATGATTTTGTAGATTACCGTATCAGCCTCTTAGTGGCTAATCTTTTAAGCAAGTGGTTGTTCTGCCGGATTCTCTTCTCCAAAGCTTTTTTTTTTTTTCTTTTTACATAGCCAAACTGTGACTTTTCAAAATCTTTCTGCTCTGTTTCCTTTGATTCCCAAATCTAAACATAAGCAGTTAAAAGTAACCAAGCAACTGCCTGAATGATTTGCTGTTCAGAAATTTCTTCCACCAGCTTTTCATTATTCTTAAATGCAGCTTTCCATAAAGCCCTAGGGCTTTGACACTGGGCAGCCAAGTTCTTCGCATGATGTGACAAGGATAGTCTGTACTCCAATTTCTAGTAGGATCTTTATTTCCATCTGAAACCAGTTAACAAGTTTCCTTGTCTTCTCAGCCCTCACCCAGAATCATCTGTCATGATCTACTTACAGCAATAAAGACTTTGTCTCAAAGTTTTTTCCTTAAAACTCTTCCAACTTCTCCCTATTGCCCTGTTCCAAACCTTCTTCCACATTTTCAGGTATGTTTTTAGGAACCACCATGTTCTTTGGTGCCATTTTTTCATATGAATCCATTTTCTATTTCTACAAAAATACCTGATGCTGTGTATTTTATAAAGAACCTTAATCAACTTTAGATTACCGTAGAGGGAAATAAGAGGAAGCGGGGGTATGAAAGATGGTAGAATGAGACAGACATCATTACCCTATGTACATATATGATTACTCAAATGGTATGAATTTACATGTACAAGCATAGAAACAAAAAGATGTACCCCATTTGTATACGATGAATCAAAATGCAGCCTGTAAAAAAAAAAAATAATTTTAAAAAAGAACCTTGATCAACCCACATTGTTGGAGACTAACAGTGTAAGATTGGGTGACCTTGCTTCTTTGGCTTCTGGTGAGGACTCATGATGGGTGGTATCATAATGGCAGAAGCACGTACAGAAGAGATTTCATGGTGAAATGGGAAGCCAGAGGTTTAGGAGCCCAGCTTGTTCCTTTTGTAATAGCTTATTTTGATAGGAATTGACTGAGGACCTATGAGAACTGCATGAATCCCTTGCAAGAACAGCACCTCCGATAGTTTAATCACCTTCCACTAGGCACCACCTTCCATCACCCACTGCTTCTCAACACTGCTATGCTGAGAACCAAGCTTTGAGTACATGAATTTGGGGGGACATACTCAAACTATATCCAAACTATAGAAAATTATAAAATTTTCTCATCATTATGGCAGGTAGCACATTTTCTTGCATTTCTAGATCCTGAGCAGAAATCAATCTTTCAGGGATAAGATTTTGAGACAAAGTTTTATGAGTCTGTATAACAATATGTTGTAATTAAATAACAGGCAAGTTCAAAATAAGTAAAAGAGATAAATTTTGATGATAAAAACTTAAAGAACACATACATTTAGTGGAGAGAAATATAGCAAAGAATGAAGAAATGAATTGATGATGAATAGAATAAAAATTCAAGTAGAATACCATTGTGAAAACTGAGGCAGGATAAAGTTGCAGAGTAAGGATACCTACCTGATGGTTGGTCATTGAATACCCAAGAATTCAGGAAGCATGGGAATTTTAAAAAGGACTTAGAATTCAGGCCCTTTGAGATTTTTGAAAATTAACTGGTGACAAAACCTGAAGTAGAAGTGGTTAAGAAATGGATTGTAAAGTAGTTGATAACTTTGAAAATATTTCATTTTTAAAGATGGGTTGCCCTGAAGGAAGAATCCACATGGTTATAATTTATCAAGATCGGGAAAAATTTGTTGTTTTTAGAATGCAGCAAACACTAATTGTAATGTTAAAAGACAAAAAAAATACTGTCCATCAACAGAGATATTTATATGTGGGATTAAGTCAGCATAGATTGAAAATACAAGTGTAAAGCTGGTTAGCATTATTTCAGCACTTTCTTAGAAATTAAGCATGGCTGTGTTCCAATAAAACTTTATTTGAAAAGAAAAAAAGAGTTTAGGAGCCAGACAGCCTGTGGACATAATTTGTCAACTTCTGTCTTAATTCAGAGGAATGTGAGACATAGAGTAAGAAGAATAAAAAAAGAGGCCTCCTGTCTTTCCTATGTGTAAGTATCTTTTTATAGTATCCCCAAAGCACCCTACAAAATTCTAATAAATAACCAACTACTCTCTGTGAAGTCTCCTCTTTCTTAATCATGAATACTTCTGTTTCCATTTACCTCAATCTGCTATAATTATGCAAATGCACATCCATCTCACTTAACATATTCCAAGATCCATAAGAGAAGGTGCTATGTCTTATTCATCCTTCTATAACTATTTTAGGAATGCAATTATGAGTTTAGAAAAAAATTTAAAAAGAATATGTGAGCAACAAAACTGACTTAGGTGATATAATACCACCCTCACTCAGTTGTGACCAAATCAACCTTATTTTATTACAGATGCTATTTGTCTTTTAATGGCTTTAATCTTGGTAAGGCTTTTGTAAGTTAAAAATATGGTAAGTTGAAAATGCATTTAATCCATCTATCCTATGAACACCATAGCAACACAGTACTCTGTAGAGTATCTATTGTGTACACTGATGATCTAGTGGCTCACTGTCCCTACCTGACATTAGAGGAGAGTATTATATAGCATATTGCTAACCTAGGGAAAAATCAAAATTCATTATCAAAGTATGGTTTTGACTGAATGTGAAACACCATCTTAAAGTTAAGAAATCATAAACTGAGTCACAATAAATCAAAAACCATCTTGTTTTCTTGACCAAGGTTTGACCTAAAGGTGAAAGAATATTCAAGAGGCAGATGATGAAGGAAAGGAAAGTGTGTAACATGGGGTTTTAAAAAGTGAATTCCAAATGGTGGGCATTCAGTAGTGGCAAGGGTAGTAAAGGCCAAGAGGAATAAAAGTAAGATTGAGATAATGTGTAAAAAAGAAAAAAAAAAAAAAAAAAACAAAGAAAACTCACGATTTTTGGTGCTACTTTAAGATTATTTTGATGTGCAAATACAGTCCACTAATTTAAATCATTCTAAGTGAAAAATGCAAATATGGTTGAAGTTTGTGGTGAAATTATATTATACTTCCTCAAGGATGAAACATGCTACCTCTACTAGGCAGACAGTGGAGTATTTAGAAGGTGTTTGTAAAAGTGTTGATTGTTGGTAAAGAATGTCTTCCTTGGGTATTTATAATTGTTTTGTCTGAATTTTCCAATTGAAGAGACTTTAAAAATCAGAAAAAACAAAGACAGGATGTTTCTGCTACAATTACAATTGACTAGGCTGAGACTAGTGATGAGGAAAGAATATAAGATCTGTCAAGTTCTCAAATTTCAAAAATGTGTTCAATCTAAAATGAGATACATATTTCACATGGTATTTTTGTATTTCCTCTGAGCAAGTTATGGTAAACAGATCCCAGTTTTTTTAGCTTGTGTCTTAAAATCCCAATTCCAACATGGCTTTTTATATTCCCAAGTGTTGCCACGTTTCCAGACCTTTCATTTTTCTTCCATCTTATCTCAAGGCTGAAAGAAGCTGATCATATTATTAGACAACAGAGCAGAACAAAACAATACATCAAGCTCCAGCATTCAATATTATTTTGCAGAGAAAACCAGGTGAATTCTTTCATTGAAAGTTTAGAGAAATAGAAGAGGATATCCCAGGTACCATATTCAGAAATTTAAAAAAGTCAATTTGTTTAAATAATGGCAAAGGGAACAAGAGTATAGTAAGTAGATTAGAAAGTAATTAATTAAAACAAATATTCTCAGTAGTTATTCCTAACTACTACTAAGAGAAGAGATTTATTAACACAACATAAGGAACATATAGGAAATAAATTCTGATGTGATGTATAACCTAGGAACATAATAGATCATTTTAATCAATGATACAAAAGTGAGACTCTGGGTCTAATTGTTATTCTTTTACAGGTAACTCCAGCCATTTCCATTAACATAACTATATGGTACAATTTAATCCCAATCACTCAGCTACATTGATCATTAAGTGTTCCCATCCATTTATGAGATTGAGTCTTCTCTGAAAATAAATATCTGAGATAACCATCACCATGCCTTTTCATGGAGTAGCCAAGACAAAATTAACCCTTATTATCTTAAAATCTCTTTAGAAAGGAACTAAGACAGAGAAAAGTATTTGTTGTTCTTACCCAAATAAATTTCAAGAAAATTAGGACCAGTTCTAGCAAATCTTTTTTTCATCTTCATTTTTGGAAATAAATGCACTTCAGCTATGACTCTGAGACTATGCTAAACTCAGTTTGCCACATTGAGCTTAATGCATGAGAAAGTTTGTCCTGGGATATTTATAGATGTAAAACACAGCTGATGTGATCATTTAGCTACATGTTTAGGACAATTATTGCATGCCTCAAGTGGGCAATATAAGGCACAAGAGATGAAGATCACCTGAGAAATGTAATCATTTACTCCAATGCAGGACCCAAAGCACCATTTGATTGCAAAATGGAAAGTGCTTATGACAAGAAAGCTAGCCACACTCATGACCTAGGGCTCTGCATGCTAACCAACCACCACCACAAGTGTCTGTGCTAAGCACTGAGTTGGACTTTGAAGTCATCCAACTTCCTTCAGTTTTGACCTTTAAACTTATATTTTTGGTCAGGTGATAATAGGTCCCTAGCTTTTATTTTTCAGAAAAATAAAAATTAAAGGATCATCGCAATTCTTTAAAACATGTTTCTTTTTCCTTTTTTGCTTGTTTTCCCCACTGTATGTGCGACTATGTAAAACAAAGAGGAATTCCCTTCATCTATATTCAACTACTTAAATTCCTCTAGATCAACTATGGTAAACTGTAGAAAGTTACCTTCACGGTGCTTATAACCTAACAAGGAAAAGAGAATGAATCTTGATATTAATAATAAAGGTGTTATGGCTTAGGTATAAAGTGTTCCCCCAAAGCTCTTGTGTGAGACAATGCAAGAAAGTTCAGAGATGAAAAGATTAGATTATGAGTGACAGCCTAATCAGTGTGTTAATTGATAGGGATTAACTGGGTGGTAACTGAAGGCAGATAGGTTGTGGCTGGTGGAGGTGGGTTATTGGGGGTGTGCTTTGGGGGTCTACATTTCATCCTTAAAGAAGAAAGGGCTCACTGTGCTTCCTGGTGGTAATGTCCAGAACTGTTTTCCTACTCCACACCTCTCCACCTTGATGGTCTGCTTTACCTCAGGCCCAGAGCAATGGAGTCTGCTGTCTCTGAACTGAAACCTCTGAAGTTCTGAGGGCCAAATAAGCTTTTCATCCTCTAAAATTGTTTTTGTCGGGTCTTTTGATCTCAGCAGAAAAAAAAAAAGTCTGACTAAAACAAAAAGGAAATTCAGATTAGATAGATACTGAAAACTTTTGAATTAGTGAAACAATGATAGAACTTGAAGTATTTATTAAATGTAGAACTCCAACAAGCATTATCAGGTAAATAATCAACTTTCCTTATTCTAAAGCTATTTGGGGTTAATGATTAGGGATTAGGATCTCATGCTGAGATCTTTATTTTTTTCATTTAAAAATAAAAACTTCTGAAATACTTAAAGCATTTTAAAAGTTTACCGCATTTATTTTACTACATTCAAGTTGAAGCTGTTCAAAAAATTATGTTTGCATTGCTAATCTACATAGCTGTGAGGTTTTACTTTTTTTCTGTCTTTCTTTCTCTTGAAGTTGTACATTTCCAGGTAAGATTAAGAAAGAAAAACAGTATGCTGAAATAGGAACATATTTGTCATTTTCTAAGACCAACAAGTTATTTCAATTGGGCTGGTATAAAGAATTCCTGAGAGAGGAGGGAACAAAGAAGAGTGGGCTACCTGAAACCTCATCACAGTTATAAAGATGTGAGACACGTTCCTTGAGAATAAGGAAGGCTGCAGTGGCTGGAGAATTAGCAGTGCTTTGTGTAACTCTCTAAATAAAAGACATTTCCCCCCAGATATACAAAGTTTTCTCCCAGTTTGTTTGACACAAAGCTTACAGAGTCAAGCCAAACTGCTCAACACAAGAAGAAAAGCTTTGTGATACTGAAAGAAGCCAAAGTCCTTTAAAATCCTTTCAGTGTGCAGAATACATTTCAGAGTTGCTTCTCTGGAGTCAGTCAGCTTATGCATGCTAAAATTGTCCAGTCTATTTTCCACACCAAATGCATTAGAAATCCTTGACCATATTGTATACAGTACTAAAATAGAATAGGACCCTCAAAGTGGCCTTATATTTTGTTCATGTTTTCCTTGAAGTTTCAAAGAAAAAAGAAAATGGAAATTTACATCGATTTTATACAAGAATTGTTAAAGATAAAAATTTTATTTTTCCTCAATATGGTTCATCTGTTTAGAATAGAGCATTTAATGGGCCAGACAGAAAACAATAGAATAGAGAGCCATATTTTCTTCCCAACTTTAATCTACTTATTCCTATACTGTCTCCAGTTAACTACCCTTACTGGGAAAGAAATCATACTTACTGTTCATCTTCTATTTTCAATGAATTTCACATAGATATTTCAGTTTCTACAGAAAATACAATGCTACTAAGAATTCTCATTATATCAGACTTTACCACATATTAAGGGCTGAAATATTGGTATCCAAGTTTCATTTAATCCTGTCATATATTTAATTATGATATCCTTTAAAAGTGATAAGGTGAGAGATATGTCCAAAAGGAATGTATTATTACTTCAAATGCTGAAATTACGACTTTCAAGTTTGGATTTATAATATTAACTCCTCCTCAAACTTTCACAATAAAAATGTTTCCTGTAACAGATTTGAACTAATAGAATGTAGAAATCAGACCATCTTGCTGGAACTTCATGATGGTTAGTATCACTGTGGGCAAATCTGGTTAAAAGTAGAATTTTCAGTCCCTTTGAAAGTGCACTGATCACATAGAAAGGCAATAACTTTCAACAGATACTTTCATAGAAAACACTAATGTGAAGAACAATCCTTGCCATAGGAAAACTTTCTAGAACATTAACAGTGAATAAGTAAGACTTTTCAGAGAAAAAAGTTATAGTTCCATCCCCTCAAGTAGAATAGTGGTGGATACTAATTTCTGGTTCCAGGGGAAGAAGTTGGATTTGAGAAGTCCCTTTTAGTTGAACTAAAACTTTAATGGACTAAAGTTAGACTATGTGATTCGAATAAACAATGCATAGTACTTTGAATGAGATAAGATCTTGGACAAAGTGTGGAATAATATGCAAAATGAACCAAAATCTTCCTTGAAGTCTCTTTTCAAATGCAGTACATTTAGGTGTATTAATGAAGTGAGGGCCTACATTTCTCTCAGAGTATAAATTTGCGTTGGTCAGATGGTTCATGATATACACTGTACTTACAAGAGATGGATCATGTTGCTAAATTATTGATTGATTAGAATTTTTGCATCTAGCTGGGCACAGTGGCTCGTGCCTATAATCCCAGTGGCTTGGGAGGCTGAGTCAGGAGGATTGCAAGTTCAAAGCCAGTCTCAGCAACTAATCAAGGCCCTAAGCAACTTAGCAAGACCCTCTCTCAAAATTAAAAATAAAAAGGGCTGAGGATGTGTCTCAGTGGTTGAGCACCCCTGGGTTCAATCTCTGGTACTTAACAAAACAAAACAATAAGAAAGCAAAGAATTCTTGCATATATGTTCATGAGGCATAAAAGTTAATGGTTTACTACTTGCTTAATGTCTATGTCTGGTTTGGGTATCAATTTGCAATAGATTCATGAAATTTGATGGGAAGTATTTATTTCCTTTTGTATTTTCTGGAAGATATTGTAAATAGCAGATGTTATTTTTTGTTTTGCTTTGTTTTGATAGAATTAATGGCAAAACCATCAGGGCCTGGAGTTTTATTTGTGGAAGGGTTTTTGACTACAAACTCAATTTTTTGGAAAACTTGTAGGCTATCTGGATTATATATTTCTTCTTAAGTGAGATTAGATAGTTTATTAAGGCATGTTCTAGCATAACATTGCCTCTCATAATCTCTATCTTTTTATACCTGTGGAATATATATTGTGATTTGAATCACTTTTTTCATACTTGATCGGTTTGGTGAGATTTTTGTCAATTCTGTTAATCTCAAAGAATAACTTTTGGATTTATTGAATTATGTTTTTTCTATATTTTATTTTATTTATTTCTTCTCTGATTTTTTCTCTTTACCTCCATTTATTTTGGGTTTAATCTATTCTTCTATTCCCAGTGTATGGAAGTGAAGAAATTGATTTTATTCTCTTCTTCTTTTCTCATACACTATGTTTTCAAGTTCTTAGGTGAATCAAGAATAAAGTGATAAAACTTTGCAAAAAGTATAATAAAGAAAGAAGTAATCCAACTTCATTGATGAACAATAATGCAAATTTGTGAGAACTTGTTTTATAGCCAAACATATGATATAACCTGGAGAATGTCCCATATGTATTTTAGAAGAACATGCATTCTGCCAGGTGCAGTGGTAATCCCAGTGGCTGAGCTCAGGAGGCCAAGGTAGGAGGATCAGGAATTCAAAGTTGCCTCAGCAACAGCGAGGCACTAAGCAACTGAGAGGATCCTGTCCTTAAATAAAATACAAAATAAGGTTGGGGATGCAACTCAGTGGTTGAGTGCCGCTGGGTTCAATCCCCAGTATCAAAACAAACAAACAAACAAAAAAATGCATTCTGCTGATGTTGGATGAAATTATTCTGAATCTGTCTATTAGGTCTATTTGGGATTTTTCCTGGCATGCAAGAATAGTTTAAGATCTGCAAACCAGTAAATATAACATTATCACATTAATAGAATAAAGTATAAAAATATGACAGCATTAATTGGTACAAAAAAGCATTTGACAAAGTTTAACATCCATTTATAATTAATAAAAGAACTCTCAACATGTGAGGTTTTGAAGAAACATTTCTCAATATTGTAAAAGTTATATAAAATAAGCCCACAACTAACATCATAGTCAATGGTGAAAAGCTGAAAGATTTTTTCTGTAAGATTGGGACAATAATGCCCACTCACACCACTTCTTAACATATAGGACTAGAATTCCTAATAAAGTCATCAATCAAGATATAAACAAAAACATCTAAATAAGAAAGAATAAAGTAAGATATCTCTGCTGATGATGTGATCATATATAGAGAAAATAGCAAAATCTTCACGATTTAAGTGCTAGAACCACTAGGAAGATTCAGTGAAATCATAGGGTACAAAATCAGCATGCAAAACTGAGTTGCATTTATATATACTAACAATAAGTTATCTGAAAAGGAAATTAAGACAACAATCCCATTTATCACATCCTCTAAAGAATACTTTGAAATAAACATAATGAAGGAAGTAAAATTTGTCTACACTGATAACTATAAAGATTGATGGCAGAAATTTAAAAAGTCACAAATGAAAAAATATTTTTGTCTTCATATATTAAAATGCTACTCAAAGCAACCTATGGAGTCAATGAAATGTATATAAATGGAATTTTTTACAGAAATAGAATAAAATCCCAAAATGGATATGGATCCACAGAGAACCCCAAATAGCCAAAGCAGTCTTGATATACAAGAAAATTGGCATACTCCAGTGATATTGTCACATCGATGTTTATGGCGGCACAGCTCACAAGAATCACATTATGGAACCAGCCCAGGTGCCCTTTGACAGATGAATGGTAACAAAAATGTGGTATATCTACACAATGGAGTTTTATTCACCCATAAAGAAAAATGAAATTTTGGCATCTGCTGATAAGTGGATGGAACTGTAGAACGTCATGCTAAGTGAAATAAGCCAGACTCAGACTGTTAAGGGTCAAATGTTTCTCTCACATGTGGAAGCTAGACCAAATTAAGAGGGAAAAGAGTGGGGGATCCCATGAAAATAGAAGGGAGATCAGTAGGGCAGAGGAAAGGAGAGACGAGGGACCAGAAAAGAGAGAAATATTCGAATTAAATTGACCAAACTATGCTATGTACATATATGGATATACCACAGTGAATATCACCTTTATACCTATCTATAATGCAATAATTTAAAAATAACTATAAATTTAAAAAGGAAGAACAGTCAAGTAGATGAAGGGGAATAGGGGAGGGACAAGGGGAGGGAAAGATGAAATACAGAGAAAGTAGTGAAGCAAATTATATTCCATGATTATATGATTATATCAAAGTGAACTCCAATATTTTGTGGAACTATAATACACACACATGTATATATAATAAAACAAGAGGCAACAAATTTTCTGATTTCAAGTTATATTGTACAGTGTAATAGTTTGGATGTGAGATGACTCCAAAATTTCCTGCTAATGCAGGAATATTCAAAAGTGAAATGAGAGATGTAACATACTCAGTTCATCCTCGTTTGAATGGACTGGGCGATAACTGTGCTTAGGTGGGACCTGCCTGGAGGACTTGGGTCAATGAGGGGGTACCATGAAAGTTTTGTTCTTCCTGAAATCCCATCCCTTGCTCTGCTTCCTGGTCAACATGAGCAGAGAAACTTTCCTCTGTCATATTCTTCTGTTATGATGTACTGTCATACCTTGGGTCCAGAGCATTGATGTCAGCAATTTGTGAACTCAGACCTCTGAAACCATAAGCTCCAAATAAACTCCTCCTTTATGTTGTTCTTGCTGTATTTTGGACAGCAATGAAATGCTGACTAAAACACAAAGATATCATAATCAAAACAGTATGATACCGGCATAAAAACAGACAGAAATGGAACAGAACAGAGAATCCAGAAGTAAACTCATGCATATACTGTCAACCAATATTTGATAAGGACACCCATAATACAAAGTAAGGAAAGGGTATTCTCTTCAATAAATGCTGTTGGACAAACTGCATGGTTACCCACAAAAGAGTAGAATCAAATCCATATCTTACACCACACAAAAATCCAACTCAAAATGGATCAAATACTTAAATGTAAAACCTGAAATCATAAAATTCAACAGACAGAAAATGCTCCTTCACTTTTGACTCAGGAATGATATTGGATACATCACCAAAAGCACAGGCAGCAAAAGCAAAAGTAAGTGAGATTATATGACACCAAAAAACTATACATCAGAGAAAAAACATCAACAAAATAAAAGTCAAAATATAAAACAAGAGAAAATATTTGGAAACTAAATATAATAAGTAGTAGTTATATAATATATAACCAAAATGTATAAGGAATTCCTCCAATTCAATAACAACAAAAAAACCTAATAAACTAGTTGAAAAACTGATGAACCTAGATAGACAATTCTCCTAAGAAAACATACAAATGGTCAGCAGGAATATGAAAATAATGTTCAACATTTAAAATATATGCCCAATATAAAAATTAAAATAACAGATACCAGGAAGAAATAATAAAAAAAAAAAAAATCCCAAAATACAGTATCAGACCATAACCACTTAGTATACATGATTATGGATTTCAACAGAAAAATAAACATTCAAGAGATGTTAATGCCACCTGCAATTCCCCTCAGTGCTTGACAAGGATTCCACTGAGTAAAAAAGATGTTTGCAAAGTCTCATCTCATTGGGAATTTGGGTTGTGGGCTTTCCTTCCTTGCTTGTTTAATATGTGTAGGTTTACTATTAATGTTTTATGTGTTTTCCCTGAAAATAGGGGTCTTAACAGAACCAGGGTTAGAACATAAAAATCAGACTTCTTGTGGAACAGTGATTTCAGATTTACTCATTTGCTACGAAACTCTGAGTAACTAAGATTGCTGTGAGAAAATACAAAAACAGATTCTAGCTGCCGATCCCCTGTTGACTACTCTCGGATGACCTGAAACACGTAGGCAAATAATTCCAACCCCATCAGGAAGGAATAACAGGAACAGAAGAAATAAAGTGTTCCTCAATGTTAAATTCACACAGTATAAGATGATATCATATATTTATTAGCTCAAAATGTCTAGTATTTATTAACTACAGCAGTAGTCACATGACTGACGTTTATTCAACCCTAATGAACTTGCTTTAACCTTTATGATCAGTTAAATATTAATATGTCTTATTGTTTAGTTATAGGTTATCACAAGTAAACAATTACTAGAATAATTAGAATACTTCATTGTCTAGTCTAGTAATGATCATACAAAATATTTTTGTTTTTCTCTTTGTGACTTTTTCCTGTTCTGAAAAAACATGTGTAACTACCTACCTTTTAATGTATAAAATCTGGCTGGGAAAAATTGAAATTTAGAACATAGCATCCATTCCTTGAGTTTGTGTTGCTTTGTTCTCCACCTCGCCAACACCTACTCCATCACCTGTAACCACTACGACCCCTGCTAGGGCTGGACCCTGGCAAAGAGAAGAATGATTAGAAAATGGCATTAATGAAAATTATTTTTTAATTCCCCTCAACCATCAGAGATGTTAAGATGGCTATTATGTTAAAAAAAAAAAAAAAAAAGAAAGAAAAAAGGTAAGTGCTGGTTAGCATGTTAGCATGTCAAAAAAAGCGGGGGAGGGGAACTTTGGTGCTCTATTGAATGAAGATGGTTTCATGGGTATGTTCTTTTTCTTATACTAATTGACTGTAAGTACTGAATATGTGTAGCTTTTCATGTCATTCGTATCTCAACTAAGTTTTATAAAAATCAAAATCAAAGATAAATGAAATGAGTACTTTTGAGAAACATTAATATCTAAATATATTATAAAATATTTACCCCTTGAAAAAGAAGACAAATTTACGTATCAAAATGGCATTCCCTGTACAGAAAAAATCGATCCTGAACTATTGACACCATAATGTATCCTCATAAATTTCATGTACTACAAAACTTGAAAGTTTTATGTACATCTAAATAAATAATATAAATTATACAGAAGTAAAATTAATTTTACTATCATCAAATATTTTTACAAAAAATCCTTGAAACCATGACAGAGTAAAGCAATACTAGTTAGATGAAAAAAAAGGAAAATGAAACTCAATAATGAAAACCCAAATTTTCCTCCTTAGAATAAATAGATAAGTACCCTAAAATAAAATTATTTTATCCTAAAGTAAAATTATTTTAAAATAAAATATTTTGTCATGGAAAATATGTGGTTGTGAGTATAAGATCCATTGTAATGTAGCATATAGGTCAACCAGCTATGAGAATCAGTGTTGATACAAAACGTTTGTTTTAATTTACATTTCCCTGGTTGCTAAGAATGCTTAACATTTTTCAAATATTTGTTGGCTGTCTGCACTTATTCTTTTGAGAAATGACTATTTAGTTTGTTTGCCCATTTATTGATTGGGTTGTTTATTTATTAAGATTTTTGAGTTCTGGATATATTTTGGATATTATTCTTCTGTTGGAAGAGTAGCTGGCTATGAATTTCTCCCAACCTGTGGGCTCTCTCTTCACACTCTTGATTCCTTTGCTGTGCAGAGATTTTTAATTTGAAGCTATTCTACTTATTGATTCTTGGTTTTGTTTCTTGAACTTTAGGAGTGTTATTAAGAAAGTTTTCTTTTCTTTTACAGAATGCATTTTGATTTATTGTACACAGATGAGATACAACTTTTCATTTCTCTGGTCGTACAAGATGTAGAGTCACACCATTCATGTATTCTCACATGTACATAGGGTAATATTGTTTGTCTCATTCCACCATCTTTCTTTCCCCACCCCCTTCCTGCCTCTTTTCCCTCTACACAATCCAAAGTTCCTCCATCCTTCCCTAACCCCCTCTCTCCCCCCATTATGTATCAGCATTCACTTATCAGAGAAAATATTTGGCCTTTGTTTTTTGGGGATTAGTTTATCTCACTTGGCATTATATTCTCTAACTCCATCCATTTACCTGCTAATGCCACAATTTTATTCTTATTTATGGCTGAGTAACATTCCATTGTGTATATATACCAGAGTTTCTTTAGCCATTCATCTGTTGAAGGGCATCTAGGTTGGTTCCATAGTTCAGCTATTGTGAGTCAAGCTGCTATAAACATTGATGTGGCTGTGTCACTATAGTATGCTGATTTTAAATCCTTTGGGTATAGGCCAACGAGTGGGATAACTGGGTGGAATGGTGGTTCCATTCCAAGTTTTCTGAGGAAACTCCATACTGCTTTCCAGACTATCTGAACCAGTTTGCAATTCCCACCAGCAATGTATGAGTCTGTGTTTTCCCCCACATCCTCACCAACACCTATCATTGCTTGTATTCTTGATAATTTCCATCTTGACTGGAGTGAGATGAAATCTTAGAGTAGTTTTGATTTGCATTTCTTTAATTACTAGAGATATGGAACATTTTTTCATATATTTTTTGATCAATTACAATATCTTCCTCTATGAAGTATCTTCTCAGTTCCTTAGCCCATTTATTGATTGGGTTATTTGTATTTTTGGTGTAAAGTTTCGTAAGTTCTTTATAAATTCTGGAGATTAGTGCTCTATCTGAAGTGCATGTGGAAAAGATTTTCTCCCACTCTGTAGGCTCTCTTTTCACATTTCTGGTCATTTCCTTTGCTGAGAAAAAGCTTTTTAGTTTGAATTCATTCCATTTATTGATTCTTACTTTGATTTCTTGTGCTTTGGGAATCTTGTTAAGGAAGTTTAGTCCTAAGCCAACATGATGAAGATTTGGGCCTACTTTTTCTTCTATTTGGTGCAGGGTCTCTGATATAATTCCTAGGTCCTTGATCCATTTTGAGTTGAGTTTTGTACAGGGTGAGAGATAGGGGTATAATTTCATTTTACTGCATATGGATTTCTAGTTTTCCCAGTACCATTTGTTGAAGAGGCTATCTTTTCTCCATTGTATGTTTGTGGCACCTTTGTCTAGTATGAGATAACCCTATTTATGTGGGTTTGTCTCTGTGTCCTCTATTCTGTTCCATTGGTCTACCTGTCTTTTTTGGTGCCAATACCATTCTGTTTTTGTTAGTATTACTCAGTAGTATAGTTTAAAGTCTAGTTGTGATACCTCCTGCATCACTCTTCCTGCTAAGGATTGCTTTGGCTATGCTGGGACTCTTATTCTTCCAAATGAATTTCATGATTGCTTTCTCTATTTCTGTGAGGTACATCATTGGGATTTTAACTGCAATGGCATTGAATATCTATAGTGCTTTTGGTAGCACCCTGATACCAAAATCAGACAAAGACACACCAAGGAAAGAAAACTTCAGATCAATATCCCTGATGAACATAGAAGCAAAAATCATTAACAAAATTCTGGCAAATCACATACAAAAACATATTAAGAAGATAGTGCACCATGATCAAGTGGGGTTCCTCTCAGGGATGCAAAGTTGTTTCAACATCTGGAAATCAATAATTGTATTTTGTCATATCAATAGACTTAAAGTTAAGAATCACATGATTATTTCAATAGATGCAGAAAAAGCATTTGATAAAATACAGCACCTCTTCATGCTCAAAACACTATGAAAAAATAAGGATAGTAGGAAAATACCTCAACATTTTAAAGGTTATCTACACTAAACCCACGGCCAAAATCATTCTAAATGGAGAAAAACTGAAAGCATTCCCTCTTAAAACTCGAACAAGACAGGGATGCCCTCTTTCACCACTTCTATTCAACATCATCCTTGAAACACTAGCCAGAGTAATTAGACAAACAAAAAAAATTAAAGGAATACAAATAGGAAAAGAAGAACTTGAACTATCACTGTTTGCTGATGACATGATTCTGTACAGAATCCAAAAAACGCACTCCACCTGAAAACTTCTAGAACTAATAAATGAATTCAACAAGGTAGCAGGATAGAAAACTAACACTAAGCATTTCTATTTATAAGTGATGAATCCTCTGAAAGAGAAATTAGGAAAACTACTTCATTAAGGAAGTTTAGAAGCCTGCTTCAATATGTTGGAATGTTGACTAATGTTTTCTTCTAGCAGTTACAGTTTTTCAGATCTAATTCCTCAGTCTTTGATCTACTTTGAGTTGATTTTTGTGCAGAGTGAGAAAAAGAATTTTTTTTTTTTACATATGGATATCCAATGGATATTCAATTTCCCCAGTACCATTTGTTAAAAATGCTATCTTTTCTCCAATGTATGCTGTTGGCATATTTTTCAAGCATCAAATGACTATCTTTGTGGGTTTGTCTCTAGGTCTTCTATTCCATTTGTCTTAATGTCTGTTTTTATGCCAATACCATGCTGCTTTGTAACTCTGGCTCTGTAGTATTTATCCAAAAGTAGTAAAATAAGCTAACTTTAGTGATACTTATATGCTAATGTCTATAGCAGCACAAATCACAATAGCCAAGTTATGAAACCAGCCTAGATGTCCCTCAAAAGATAATTGGGTGAAGAAAACATTTACACAAACACAATGGAGTTTTACTCAGCCATAAAGAATGAAATTATGTCACTTTCTGGTACATGGTTGGAACTGGAAAACATCATGCTTAGTGATGTACATACTCAGAAAGTGGAAGCCAGAGAGAAATAAGGAATTTTTTAAAGCAGGGGAATCTCATAAAAATAGAAGGGAAAAAAATGGAGAAAAGATTGGAGAATTGGGGGAATGGAAATGTGGAGGAACAGCAGAATGAAATTAACCAAACTATGTCATGCCCAGGTATGAACATACACAATGAATTCCATTTTAATGTGAAACTAGAAATGAATCAATTTTAATAATCAATAAAATATATATCATGTCTACATGGTAAAAAGTTTGTTACAAAAATGTCTGTTTAATTGTGCCAGTTTACTTTCTAGTCTTGTCAAAATCCATTGTTTCAGTCATCTTTTTGTTTTGGTACCAAAAGACCCAAGAAGAACAATTTAAGGAAGAAAATGCTTATTTAAGTCTCAGTTTCAGAGGTCTCAGTCAATAGATGACAGACTCCATTCCTCAGGATCCCAGGTAAGGTTGGAAATCAAAATGAAAATTGTACTAGAGGAAAGTGACCCAGACACAACCACCAGGAAGCCGAGAAAATATGAACCCCAAAGGCACACACCTAGCGACCTACCTCCTTCAGTCACAATCCACCTGCCTACAGTTACCACCCAGTTAAACCTTATCTGAGGTTTAATGCATGGATTAGGTTAAAGGTCTCATAACACAATCATTTAACCTCAATGCTTCCTTGATTTTCTCACACTTGAGTTTTTGAGGGAATCCTCATACCTAAGCCACAACATCCATTCATTTGACGTATAATGTTTTATTAGAATAGAACCCATATCAAGTGCTCATTCATGCAGTATTTTCTACTCATCCTTCTCTTGAATATTTATTTTTCTGTTGATATGCAGAGGCATATACAGTAAGCAGTTATGTATCAATACTATATTTTGTTGTTATTTTTTCATTTCTTGTTCCTATTCTATGTTATTTGAATTTTTATATTGGGCACATATTGTACTTTAAAACATTATGGAGTTATTTTTTAAATAATAATTTAAAATAGGAGCTGGGCTCAGTGGTAGAGTGCTTGCCTAGTACACTTGAGGCCCTCAGTTTGATCTCCAACACTGTGAATAAATGAATAAATAAATTGAATAAGAAATAAAAATATTTTTTGAATGAAGAAGCAATATCTAAGTATATGTGTTACCAGTTCCATGCTCTTATTCAATCTACACAACCTGGTCATATAAAATCAACTCAGAGCTATGAGAGAACTGTATAGTTGTAAAAATTTATTTACCTAGAGTAACACTGCTGAAGTTCAGATCACTTACAATGGAGGACAAAAATTATATCTGTTTCTTAAATTATAAACATACAGGATGGCCACTTGTTCCTAAAATGATAGCTTATATCCAGTAATACATAAGTCAGTCTTTAATAGCAGAAATTAAACAATTGATTTTTATAATTTCTTGATACAAAAGGTATGGTTGTATACCCATATCTTATGTAATAAATAATAGCATCAAAAGTCCAATGACAAAACACTAATGCATGCATAAAGCAAACCAATGTGTGCTATTTCTGAAGCAATATTCTTATTCTCCCAATACTAGTAACAGGAATGCAAAAACACTTCTATTTTTCCAACATGTGTGAGAATCAATAAATTGTGGGCTATTTGTAAAAATTTGTGATTGTTTCAAATTAAGTTCAATTATATGAAAGAAATTTTTGAAACTTATTAATTATAAAGCTGTATACTATGATATTAGGAGGAATATCTACCAACTAAATAGACATTGTATCTTTTATTTGTAAAAAATATTATGTAATACTCTGACTAAAATCGACCCTCATTATAAGGGAAAATACTGTCACATAGTAATATAGTAATAGAGACCTAAGTTCTTTGATATTAACTGAAATGCACTAATTACTTTAATGAAGGGAAAGGACTTGAATTCAAATGATTATTGTTGAAAAGAAACGCCCACTCTTTTAAACAAGTCATTTGTCACTGGTCACATTAGCCTGTATTTTTCTTATAACCTATAAAAAGTAAGTTGCAAAAAAAGTGTTAATTCAAATGGAACTTAATTGTTTAAGTATATACTCTGAAGTTTTAATAAATATAACTTTTAGCAACTGAAGTTCATTAAATAGTCCAAGTCTATGTTCTAAGTCCTCAATTAGAATGTATAGGTCCATAGACTCAGATCTTGTGTTATTAATTAAAATTTACATATCAAAATACCCTTACCATCCCTTAATCTGTAAGTCATTCTAAGACTAATGAATTAAAAATACAGATTTCTCAGCAATTCAATGGATTTAGACCATCACTTGGTACAGATTTGTACTTAACCCCTCCAAGTTGGTCAACTTTGACACTCTACTTTATGTACCTCAAGATATACAGCAGCTCAACTCACAATAGCTAAGCTATCGAACAAACCTGGGGCACCTTCAAAAGAAGAATGGATAAAGAAAATGTGGTATATATGTACGATGGAATATTACTCAACTTTAAAGAAGAATGAACTTATGGCATTTGCTGGTAAATGGATGGAGTTGGAGAATATTATGCTAAATAAGCCAAACCCAAAAAAACCAAAGACCAAATGTTTTCTCTGATATGCAGATCCTAATTCACAATAAGTGGAGTCGGGGTGTGCCAGGGAAGAATAGTCACTTTAGATTAGGTAAAGGGGCATAAAGAGAGGGGAAGGGGTCTGGGGGTAGGAAGGAAAGTAGAGTGAAACAGACATTATTATCTCATGTACATATATGACTACATGACCAATGTGATCCTACAACATGTACAATCAGAAAAATAAGAAATTATACTCCATCTATGTATGATTTATCAACATGCATAAATGCATTCTACTGACATGTACAACTAATTAGGAAAAATTTAAAAAGTAAAACGAAAACTTATACATGGTCATACCTCTTCGGCTTTAAACAGGAGAGAATATGCTTTCAAATCTCATTTAAAAGATAAATGATGCTCTGGGCATTTGAATCACCTTTATTTTCTCTTTACATTTGGCTTCCAAACATTTTAAATTTTAATCCAACAATGGGTGGCATTTTTTTCTCTTATCACAGAGGTGACACTTTTTCTTTAGGCTTTTTAGTATACATTGAACACTTTATTTCCTTTTCATACTTCAACATCCCCAACTATTTTTCAGGAAAGCTGAAGTCTTATTCATTTTTGTTGATTTTTTTAAAGCCTGTTATGGAGAATAAAGTGTTTCTTACACATATTTTTAAGAATCATTTTAGAAACCTTATTACACAGAGAATAAATGTGCTTTGTGACATTTGGAGGAACGAATGAAAAGAGTTAATATCTATTCTATCCATTAAATGATTTCGGTTTACAGTTTACATTATGTGGTTTAATGAGACTAGCTCTGCATGACAGATGTTGTTAAATTATGTGAATCTCATGATAAGTTTATCTAACAATACGATTAGAATAACAGACAATGGTTTGCTTGAAGACCCATGACAAATACTAAGAAGTGTTAAGAAGGAACCCAACTGAAGTGCTCTTTTTGTTTGTGGTACGAAAATTAAAAGGAAAATTTCACCATATGTGTGCACAACTTTATTATCCTAGCTGCAGTTACTTAGAAATTAAGAAATTTCTTAAATTAAGAAATTAAGTTACTTAGAATAGCAGAATAGCAGGCTGAATAATGAACCCCAATGTCCTGAGCCCTGGTATCTTTAAATATTACTCTATCTGTCATGGTAGACTTTGTAGTTGTGATCGAATTAAGGATCTTGAGTTGGTGAGATTATCCTTTGTTATCTGAGTCCCCTGTAAATGTAATCACTAGTATTCTTATAAAAGGCAGGTGGAGGGAGATTGGACTGCATATAGCAGAGAAAGAAAATGTAACGATTAAAGCAAGATGCTACTCTACTAACTTGGAAAATGAAGGTGGGGCCAGGAGTCAAGGAATGCAGCTCTAGTACCTGAAGAAGGAAGGGAAACATATTTGTTAAATGCTCTAGAGGGAAGAGCTCAGCTTGATCTCCAGATAATAAATGAGTGTGCGTGTGTGTGTGTGTGTGTGTGTGTGTGTGTTTGGGCCATCAGGTTTGTACCAATTTGTTATAGCAGCTAAAGGAAACTAATACAGTTAGTAAACATGTGGCCTATTCAATTATGTGAATCCTTCCATACATGTAGAATGTTAGGAAATCAGTTAGCATCATGAATGTTGTTAGGATGAATTTTATTCTGAAGTCAAAAAGAAGGCTGCTTAAAAAAAGATAGGAGTTTGGATGGGGACAACTAAAAATACCACATTTTTATCACAACTTCTCCATGCTGTTTACCTTATTGCTTCTGTTCTAACAAGCTTTACAATCTAGCTCACATAGCCACAGTAAGTAAGTGACTTCTGACTTGACTATGAGGTGGAGTTTTAACATTTTTCTCCTGGAAAATATTGTACATTGAGAGCAACCTCTTCTAAAAAGAATGCAAAAAAAAAAAAAAAAAATCTGAAACACTCTTCCTTTTTAAAGTAGTCAAAAAACAACCTACTCACATAGGGTACTCAGAATTTTCTCTTTTCATTGATGTCAAAAATAAATGCCCTCTTCCAACTGTTCAGAGGATTTGTCACCTGACTTTTCTGTACTGGATTTAGATGAAGTGTATGTCTATAGAGGTATACAAAAGAAATAAAAGATTGGTTTCACTAGTTTAGTGAGAGCTAATGATGAAGGTGATTTTACCCATATCATAATCTAAATATATCTTACATTTCAGTCAATTTTGGTTTGAAAGTATTGTATATATATATACACATGTATATATACATACATACATATGTATGTATATATTTATATATACATACATGTGTATACGTATACAAAACCTTCACACCTATATATATCTATATATTTACATAATTTAAAATTCCTTGCAAATCAACATGTACACAATTTAATACAGTGTGTACAAAGGGAAGGTATTGAATTGAAGTGAGTGCAATTTAATCAGGAAAGCTTCCTAGAAAACGTAAAGTTTTAGGATACTTTTTAAACAACACAGAGTCGTGGACTGGTAAAGAGAAAATTTCTACAACCCTGAATCCAGAGCCAGAAGGATAACCAGTCCTATCAGGAAGGGCTAGGACACTCCCTCAAGCCAGTATGAAGTGATAATGTAAGTGACACCTCTGTGGTTTAAACTGGATATAGCTAGTAGAACCGAGTACATTTTAAACCCCATTATGGCACTTTGTTTAATGGCAAGTGTGAAACACCCCTGCTAAATCATTCCTGGCATAATCGATGTAGCCACTGCCGTGTCTAACTGCATTTTCATAAGTTTGCTGCCTTAGCACATTTCCAGAGTTATTTCTTCCTCTCCTTCACCAGCTCTCTACTAAAATGCTCTGGTAATCATCCTTTACTGAACTTGAAGGCTGTGTCCTCTCCAGAATGTTCATCTATGCCGATGGCCTTCTGAGTTTAATGGCTTGTAATTACCGTTCCCTCCTTAAACTGTGTAACTTCTGTAACTGTAAAAGTAAGCAGTATTCTGCCAAAATCCTTCCCTCTAGGAGAAACAAGAAAGTGAAGCAAGGTTATTGGTATCCATGCCAAAGAGAAAGAGACTGACAAAGCCGATGCATCCTCTTGTCTGCAGGATTGAATTAAAGGCACAAGCCAAGGCTTTCCCTGAGCCTTGACCTGGCAGGGGCAATGTGAAATGACCTTATTCCTCATCTGTGTCAGATGAAATGGGGTCGTTGTGAGAGCGAGCCAAATTTGGGCTATTTATTTCTGTTAATACAATCAATTATTATGACAGTTCATCAAGGTTGAGAGTGAATGAAACTTCTAAGGATCCTCAGTCTATAAGAATTCTATTATAAGTGGCTCTGTAGATTAGTGTCAGCACACTAGTATCCAAACACCCTCACCCTCCTAACACCAAATGTAAATATCAGTCAGTCAGTCAATATGTATCAAATGTCAAGCTTCCGCACAATTTTTGCAACATTTAGGTAGTTTCTCTACCAGAAAAACACATAAAATAAAATTTATAAAAACAGTATGGTTAGCAGTGTTCTTGTTAAATGATCCTTGTTAGAAAAAAGAATTCTGAAAATATTCTCAGAAGTACCAATGAGATATTTTTAAAGTGAATAAAATCTGTAGAGAGAGTAAAATTTTATTCTAGATTTTTACATTTGAACACCAATTTTGATAATGAAATACAAAAACAAATATAACAGTTGAAAACGATAACTGTAGGACCTTCAGGCTGTCCTCAGTTTTGTGTGTGTGTGTGTGTGTGTGTGTGTGTGTATCATATATAATGTAAGGACTGTAATACTTTTGCTTGTCAAGTAATATTGTACATCAAAGCACAACTTTTATAAATGTACACTAATTAAAACTTTCAAATGAAGACTTTGAACACAGTTAATGGATTTCAAATAGTCCCCCTTTCTCTACATATCAAACTGTTCATAGGAAAGATCATTTCCCCGCCCCCTCTAGAATACTATTTTTTTTTCCTAGTAGTGTTCTTAGAGTCAGGCAAACTGTTCAGAATTCCTTTTAAAAGAAAATGTTTAAAAAGTATAGCTGAATGGAATTTCTAGATGTTACAACTTTGGAGACTCTCCATAGTACTCAGGTCAGGTCATTTCCAGTTCACTGTCCTCAATCACAAGAGTATGGCAAGAATGTAGACTAGTAGAACTCCCACTGAAAGGGGATTCCTCTCAGGTATATCTTTGACTAGGTATCTCCCTAGAGACCTAGATGAAACTGTCTCAGGATAGTTTTGCATTCTGAAGCTCTTCCTGTACAATTCTGTCCTTTCTTACTTCTAATTGAGATATGAAATCTCTTTCTGCCTACTTTAGACCCATTCTCTTTTTCCTCCACAAGCATTTACCTTGTGTGTTAGTCAGCTTTTCATTACCATAACAAATACTGGAGATAAGTCAACTTTAAAAGAAGAAAGGTTTATTTTGGCTCACAGTTTCAGAGGTTTCAGTCCATGTTTTGTTGGCCATGTTGCCTTTGATCCTGTGGCATGGAAATGCGTTACAGTGAGAGCACATGACAGAGCAAATGATGGCTAGGAAGTGAAAAAGTGAGAATCAGGAAGGGGACATGGTCTCTGCTATGGTTAAGATCTAAAATGTCCCCCAAAACTTCATGTGTCGAAAGCAGCAAGAAGCTTTTCAGGCAATGATAGGATCATGAAATCTCAGACCTCCTCAGTGCATTAACTCATGAAATGAATTAATCCATGGATAGCTGAATGGACTACAGGGAGTGGGCCTAGTTGGAGGAAGTAGGTCACTAGGGGTGTGCCCTGGAAGGGTTTATCTTCTCCCTACTTCTCCCTCTCTCTGCTTCTTGGCTGTCATAAATTCAGGATATTTCCTCCACCACACCTTCCACCATGATATTTCTACCTTAAAATCAGATGACCATGCACTGAATCCTCTGAAACCATGAGCCAAAAGAAATCTTTCCTCCACTAAGTGACCCTTTTCAGATATTTTGATCACAACCACAAAAAGCTGACTAGCACATAAACTGATACTGAGAAGTGGGTCATTGCTATGATTACACCTGACTATGTAGTTCAGAAGTCTTCGAACTGGTTTGAGGAGTTTGCAAAAGTTTAGAGATGCAGGGTAAAGAAGCCTTAGAATTTTATCAGCAAAGCTTAATGGCAAATTCTGGAGAGAGCTCCAGACTGCTAATGAATTTCAGATAAAATGATGACTCTTTGGGGAACTAGGCTACAGCTCATTTATGTCACATTCTGGGAAAGAACTTGTGTACATTTTACCCATGTCCTAAGACTTAATGTGAAAATAGATTTGATCTGGTAGAAGAAATTTCAAGGGAACACAATATTCAGGCAGTGGAATGGGTATTTCTGGTAACTTTTAACCAGGTTAACTGATAATCAGGAGCAAAACATTTTAAACACTTTCAGTTTGGTCAGAAAACTATGTATAAACATGGGGCTAAGGAAGGTGTGATTGTTGAAGAGATAAGTGCCATTACAGAGAAACCAAGTTCTTTGCACAGAGACAAAAGTAAAGATGCCTTAAAGGCATCTCAGGAGTTAGCAACCCACCTTTGGCAGGTTTAAGAATGCAAAAATGAAAACATTTAAAAGACTTTTCTTGAAGAAGAGATTGTGGGGACATTTTGCCAGCACAGGTTGCCTCGAAAGTTGCTTCCCCAGGATGATTTTCACCATACGCCGTCACCCAGACACTCAGAGGCCATTACAGTCATAGTCCAAGTGGGATTGACTGTGGTTTGAGCTGATGACAGTCTTGGAATGATCAACACAATATTTGTTTTGTAATAATACAAAATGCTGGTGTTATGAAGAATTCAACCAAGATTTCAAAAGAAGACTTGGGAGGCCATGTATGTGTCAGGATCTGAATAGTTGAAGGTCATCTCTGAAAGGACAATGTTTGAAGTTATGAGAGTGAAGCCACAGTTGTAATGGAAATCCCAGGAATTAAGAGGTGCCAGGAACATGGAAGACTAAGGTAAGCTGAAGGCAAGGAGCACAACCAACTCCAGAGAGAGGCCATGTGAGCTACAATTGGTAAGGTCAGAGGGGTGGGGTTGCCCAAGTCTTTCCACGGTACACATCTTACCTCCTTGTGCCTTAGATGCCAGATGCAGAACTATAGGACTTGTTTGCCTTACTGGTTTTCAGTTTTGCTTTGGTCCCATCTTGCCTTTTTATGCACCCATTCCACCCTTTTGGAATGGGAATCTTTACTCTGTGACATTTTATTTCGGGTATAGGTATCTTGCTTTTGAATTTTGCAGGGGCTCACAGCTAAGAATTTGCCTTGAGTCTTCCACAAAACTTTGGCCTTGGAGTTTGCAACAGTGTTGGGACTGCTAAGATTATAGGGACTGTTGGAGATAGAATGAATGCATTTTGCATTGTGAAATAAGCATGAGCTTCTGGGGGCCAGAGGTGGAATCCTATGATTTAGATGTGGAAAGTCACCATAAAGCTAATGTGTTGAAAGCATGGTCCCCAGTGCAGCCAGGTTCGGTGGTGAGCAGGGAGGCTTTTAGGTAATGAATAGATCACGAAGGCTGTGATTTTATAAAATGGATTAATTTCACTGATAGCTTGATAGATTATAGGGAGCTGGGACATAGTTGGAAGGAGGAGGTCACTGTGGGCATGTCCTGGAAGGGTTTATCTCCTCCCTAGCCCTTCTCCAGCTCTCCTTCCTAGACGTCATGAGTTGAGCAGCTTTCCTCTGCCATGACCTTCTGCCATGTTTCTGCTTTGGAATGAGCCAACCATGGACAGAATCACCTAAAACCATGAACCAAAATAAATCTTTTCACAGCTAAGTCATTCTTCTGAGGTATTTTGGTCCTAGAAATAATAAGTTGACTAACATAGTCCCATATCCCTTTCAAGGGGATGTCCCCAGTGACCTCACTTCTTTTCATCAGGCCCTACCTCCTAAACATTCTACACCTCTTAATAGCAATTTGAACTGGTGACAAGCCTTCATTGCATGGGCCTTTGACAGACATTCAGAATTCAAACTATTAGAGCCCTGTGACTCTCTATAGCTCTTAGCCTTGGCATTGTCTTCCTGAGGGGTTCAAATGTAAACTACTGGTTCTAGGATGAACATGAAGGATAGAGTTAGTCCAATCATGTTCACTTTCCAGTGACACCCTCTCTAACTTTGAATTCTTCATCTCTACAACTCTATACTTTGAAGGACTAAAATTCCTGGTCTCTAAGAGAAATATACTCATGCCAGAGCATGGCAAGATTTTCACTGAATTACAAGCTACAACTGCCACCAGGACACTTTGAACTTCTTATGCTGAGGAACCAGTAGACAAAAAAGATTCAACATTATGGCATGGTGAATTGGGCAGCAAGAAGAATAAGGTTCTTTTTTCACATTATTTGAATGGTGTGGTGATTTCAAAGCTGTAGCATCTGGAGCTCTTTACCAGCAGTACCCAGCTTGTCATTTCTCTCCTGGTTGATTATGTTAGTGGGCAAATTTAAGATGTATAATCAGCTTGACCACAGCTTTCTCAGTTGTGACCTTCTCTGTGAAACTTTTCTACCTAATCCATACTCACCTTCCTCCTTTTACAGGTTTCAGAACTGTAATAGAATTTGAAAGTCTTCCTGCCTCCCTTTCTTCCCTTCTATGTTTCACACCTATTTCCTAATAAATATCTTTCATATCTAGTCCAATCTTGTATCTGCTTGACGGAGGATGTAAACTGACACAATTTCTTAATTAAAAAAGGTGTTCTACTTTACTTGATTTAACACACCATGAGTAAATTAAATTTGCTAGAACATAAGTTCCATTGCTTCTCTTCTTTGCCACTTTATCTTTCACCCAAGTCTCACATGATCCATTCAGCACTGCACCCACCCTTCAAAAAGCGTGTTGCTTTAATATGACCACATTTCTTTCTGACCCTAAGAAGTAATGAACAAGTGTTCTCACTATTTCCACAACATTCTCCTTTGTTTTCCACAAAAATAAATCTTAACCTTTTCTGTGAAATATTTACCAATAATTTGAAAACAAAATTGCAAAATTGTATTTTTTGTTTTATAACACTTAAGAGTTTATGTTATAAAATCTGAGAGCAGTTTTTCAATTTGCATAGTAAATATTTCTTTCCAACTTTCTTTTCCTTTTCTTTTACAAAATTACTTATAGCCAATATTGGTTGGCCCAAATTTCCTCTTCACCAATTTGACTTTCTAAAACATATATAGATGTTTCTGTTATTTATATATATATATGTATATATAAAACATATGTGTTATATTTATATATATATATTTCTGTCGTATATTTCTGTGTATATATATATACACATATTAGAATATTTATTTTAATTAAAAGTAATTAATTTTTACTATGGAAAACAGAAAAACTATAAAAACACAAAGTAGAAATAATTCATAATCTTACTATCTATGGTTAATTACTTTTGATGTCTATTACATGTAAACATCAAGTAATTTTGTATGCATGTGTACATACACAATATATAAACACAAAAAGCATGTATAGCATTTGTATGTAATAATGTGGAATCATGCAATAAATGATATTTTATTAACTAATAATTTTGTTAAACATACTTTCATTAACATTCATTAACATTTAATGCTAAGTTTCAGACATACTATAATTCATCAAACCAATTATTGGTATGAAAAATTTAGTTTCTTCAATTTTCCTAATAAATCATTCTACCAAATACATTTTTTTTTATACAAACAGCCTTGATCTTTCTCTGGATGAAATTCTACAATTTGTGCCTGAAATGTTATTGCTAGGAAAGTTACACCAACTTAAATATTCCTAGTATTCTCTCAAACTTCAGTCATAATTTAGGAATTTTTTTCCATTTTATAAACAAAATATGGTTATGTTTTTGTTTATATTTACTCATTTCTCTAGTAAACTGACTTTTCTTAATTGTGCTGCTTCTATTACAAAATCAAAAAAGGAGCATGTGTTTTGGAGTAATTCAGACCGAGGTTTGAAGTCTGGTAAACTTCTAAGCCAGTCACCTGATCTCATTAAGACTCAAGAAATTTTATTGTAAAAATTACATAATAATGTTCATATAATTGAGTACCATTTAGGATAGCACGAAATAAAAACTTCTCAATACATTATTTATAGAGATATTCAAGAATGCTAGTTATTCTTGACATATATATCTTGAATCTTTATGTTGTGAAATTTCTATTCATTTTGTTCATTATTCTCTCCGAGGTGTCAATTGTCAATCATATGCACAAATGTCAGTGATTGTATTCAACACCAAGATGCACTAATAAATTAAGGACACTGGTATTTATAAGGAACTGATAAAGCAAAAAGAAGTACTGGATTACCAATGCCATACATGAGGTGCTTTTTTGCCACATTACCTCTGTCCTCACCTAGATATAACCAGCAGTGTTGTAAGTTATGCACTCAGGACATTACTTACACAACAGGAAGTTATTGTGACTATGAAAAACTTCCAATTGATATTCAATTAAATAAGAGATGTGACATTTTCAGAGAACTACTTTTCATAAAGTTATAGATTTCACATTATAAGTATTTTAGATATTAAGTATTCCTAGGTAAACTGGGTACATTATGCTAAAAACATTCTACAGACTCTCCCACCAGTACATATCATTAATGAGTGTTTCAAAAAGTCTGTTATTGGTATGTTAACAAAGATATTAGACAGGCATTAAACTTACTATTGCCATTTTGATTTGTAAGAATTCTGGATAAAATAGGAAAATAAAAAGTCTTATCATATATGTTACAAAAAGTCTTATCATATATTATAAATATTTTCCCTTCAAGGTTATTATCTTTTGATATTGTTAGTGGTATTTTCTGACCAAAAGAAGATTTGTTTATGTAGTATAATTTTTTATTCTAATTTATCATTTCTTTTTTGTTTAAGATTCAGCATGTGGAATATAATTAGATAGTCACTAGCTCTTTTCAAGATTAGATTGATAAAATATTTTTAAAACTTGTAATATTAGAGCATTTAAAATTTATTTTGTTATGGATAGTCAGATTAGAATCTTTCTAAAAATATTTTCAAAAGGTTAACCACTTAACTTAGCATGATTTAACATGACAAATATTCCTCATTCTCGTTTGTAATAATAGAACTATCAGACCATAAATATTCACTATACAGTTTATTTCTTTATTTTGTTTTGTGTGCCTGACCTGTTTTTCCTCACAACAGCTTTCTCACACTACCTTTATTCTAGACCTTTCTATTTGCTCCTCTCACTTCCCTTCAAATTCTTTAGTTGCATGACTTCCTTTGCTGTTCTTTCCTTTTCATGTTTACAGTTGAATTTTTGGTTCACTTTGTCAGCAACCTCCCAAATCTTACTGGTGTTTTTGTTTTGTTTTGTTTTGTTTCAGGTACCAGGGATTGAACCCAGGTACACTTGACCTCGGAGTCACATACCCAGCCCTATTTTGTATTTCACTTAGAGACAGGTTTTCATTGAGTTGCTTAGCACCTTTGCTTTTTGCTGAGGCCGTCTTTGAACTCACAATCCTCCTCCCTCTGCCTCCCAGGTTACTGGGATTACAGACATGCACCACTGCATCCAGCTGGTGTTTTGATTAAGATTGTACTGCTTAAGTACATTTTTGAGAGAAGAATAAGTAATTTCCCATTTCTTTGTTTTCACATTTAGGATATGGTATGTCTCTCCATTTATTCAGCTGTTTAGGTCCCTTAGAAAATTTTTGAATTTTATTGCACATGCCCTATCCAAATCTTGTTCAACTTTCTACTATATCATTTGTTTTCCTATTTATTGTGAATGATGTATTTTCCCATTATATTTATTAAACGATTATTGTTATTGTTTTTGCTAAAATTTTATACAGGATATCTGTATCTATTTTTGATAATTTTCTTCTTAGACATACTCTTTATCATATATTCTTTCCAGAATAAGTATAACTTCAAAGAAGGAATGGGGAAGTTACCTATGACTTCAAAGATTACAATAAGCTCATTCATAAAAATTAAAAATAAAATGACATTTTAAACAATTTTGACAGTTTTTTTAACATTTACTCTGCTTATTCCTCTTCCATAACCAAATTTAACATTAAAATTTAAATTATTTTACATTAACACAAAGACTGAATTACCAAAAGGATTTTCATAGCACAAAGTTTTACTAATAATTGGCAAGAAATACAAGAGAGAAGCAATACCATTCCAAATAGTATCAATGTCTAACCAGCCAACACACCTTCCCTTAGATTCCATTCTCCACACAGAAGGGCTTCAGAGTGATAGATGATCACTATGTGGGCGGTACAAGTAATTCTATGAAAGACCTCTTAGTGTACTTAATTTTGTGGTATATCAATAACCATACCTCACTAGTAACATAGCTAGAAAGCCTATATGAATAATGCCCACTCTGAAAGGCAGACAAAACTCATAAATATCATGTTTGTTTAGAATAATCCTATAGAAGACCTGGTGTATCTTACTGAAATCATACTTAGATAAAATTTCATGATATGGTAGACCAGCCTTTGTTATTATCTAGCTGCTAAATCCATCAGCATTCTTGGAAGTCTGGGGTCAAGTGGAAACTGACATTTCCAAGGAGTTAGGTTTTTACATAGCAATCAATACAAGATGTAGCATTCAATAATGGTTTTCATAGTTTTTCCAATGTTGTTACTTATATCATCACTCGTTCTTATTTTTCTCTTTTTGTATATTGTTTCTTACTACTTTTATTGCCTGGAGATCATGTTTGGTTTCTCGGTTTGAATTCAAGAACCAGAAATTTTCACACATGAATTTTTCAATAATCTGAGTCATTCTTTTCTATATGAATATAATTAATAAAAAAATATTAATTTGTTGTTAGTAACATGGAGTACACAAGTTTCCATAAATGTATTAGTGAACAAATGCAGATAATTAGAATGTTTCACGTTTATTTTATGACCCAGTAAAATATCTATTTAGGTGAATTTTCCATATGTACTTGAAAATCATGTATATTCTGTTCTTTTTTTTTTAAATTCTTTAACAACTTTATGGAGATATAATTTACATGCAATAAAAGTTACCCTTTAAGGTGTACACTTAATGATTTTTAGTAAGTTTACAGAGTTATATAAACATCACCATAACCTAACTTTATGACATTTTAATCATCTCAGAATGAAATCTCTTACCATCAACTCCCCATACACACCTCTCCCCCTTCTGCCTAAGGTAAATAATCTATTTTCTGTCTTTATAGGCTTGCCTATTTTTGGCAGTTCATATGAATGGAAGTATACAGTATAGTTGGTCCTCAGTGTCTCTGGGTTCCACATCTGCAGATTCAACCAAACAGACAGAAAATATAAGAAAAATATTGTATCTGCACTAAATACATATGGACTTTTTTCCTTGTCACTATTCCCTAAACAATACAGTAAAACAACTACGTAGAAAATGGTTACATTGTATTAGGTCCTATAAGCAACCTAGAAATGATTTAAAGTACATGGGAGGAAAATTACATGTACTACAATGCATAAGTATAAAAGTTTCATGCAAATACTATGCCATCTTATATAAGGGACTTGACCATCTTCGATTTTGGTATCTGTATTGGAGTGTTCTATAGGTTTTGGTTGTGTCAGTTTAATTGGCATAGTTGTTTGGGTCATGTTGTGTTCTTAGTGATTTTTTTTCTCCTTCTACCAATTATTCAGATAAGGGTATTTAAATCTTCAAAGTTATTAATTCATAAATTTCTCATTTGAATTCTCTTATATTTTGCTTTATGAATTTAGAATCTCTGCTATGAGATGCATGCGCATTAAGGACTCTAACAGATTCTGGAAGAATTAAACTCTATGTACGACCTAATAGACTTTTTATTCTTGATATTGTTCATTTGAAGTCTATTTTGTCTGACATTAATATAGTAACTAACAATTTCTTTATTTAATGATATGTCTTTCTTTCTCCCTCTCTGTTTCCTTCTTTTATTCCTTTCCCTCCCTACTTCCTTCCCTTGTCTTCTTTTATTTCAGTACTGAGGATCCAGTACCAGAATTCACATATAACTAGGCAAGCTCTATACCACTGAACTACATCCCATTCCATTTTATTTTTATTCAACCAACCACAGATAGAAAATATAAGAAAAAAATTGCATCTGTACTAAATACATGTGGACTTTGAGACAGGGTGTTGCTGAGTTTCCCAGGTTGGCCCTGAACTTGTGATGCTCCTGCCTCAGCCTCCTAGGTAGCTGGGAATACAGACATGTGCCAACATGCTCAGTTGTACATTCTTTTTTATATCTTAACTTTTGGGGTGGGAGGTATCAAGGATTGAACTCAGGGCACTCGACCCCTGAGCCACATTCTCAGTCCTATTTTGTTTTTTATTTAGAGACAGGGTCTCACCGTGTTGCTTAGCACCTGGACATTGCTGAGGCTGGCTTTGAACTCACAATCTACCTGCCTCAGGTTCCTGAGCCATTGGGATTACAGGTGTGCACCATCACACCCAGCTATATATTTTAACTTTTAACTTATCTATGTCTTCATGTTTGAAGTGGGCTGCATACAACGCCCAAGAATTAGCCAAACTGTGAGGTTTGAGCACACAGTCCACACTATGCAAGACTGCCCTCGCTTCTGACACCAATTGTGAGTTTTGATTGAAGGGGGGTTCCCAAAACCAGCCTTAGGTTTAATGATTCATTGGAGATTCACAAAACTTGCCAAGAGTTCTGATTTTTCAGATCAAAATCAGCCAAGGGAGAGGATCCATAAAGAGAGACCAGGAGGACTCCAAATGCAAAGCTTCTATTGCTTCCCTTGTGAAACCCAGATTTGTTATCCTTGTGACATCCATGAATAACAATATGCATATAGTATTTTCCAACCAGAGACGCTCACCTAAGCTTCAGAGACCAGAGATTTTATTAAGCTTAATTATGTAGGCATAATTGATTGATTGATTGACTCCTGTTATAGTTTGGATATGAGGTGGCCCCCAAAGCTCATGTGTTAATGCAAGAATATTCAGAGGTGAAATGATTCAATTATGAAATTTGTAAACAAATCAGTTCATCCCAGTTTGAACACACTTAGCAGGTGGTAACTCTAGGCAGGTGGGGCATGGGCAGAGTAGTGGGTCACTGGGGGAATGCTCTGAAAAGGTTATCTTCCCTGAAGTCCATCTGTCATATTTCCTCTTGGCCACCATGAATAAAGTATACCCTTCTGCCATGATATTCTGCCTCACCTTGGGTCCAGAGCAATTGAGTCAACCAATGATGAACTGAACCTCTGAAATATAAGTCAAAATAAATGCCTCCTTTAAGTTGCTCTTGTTAGGTATTTTGTTCATAGTGCCAGAAAGTTAACTAACAACTATTTTAACCAAATGCACTCTCTAGGACAACTGATAATGCACTATCCAAACTCCCACTTCTAAATTATCTGGGCAGTCTCTTCTGTGGCCATCCATGTCTGTAAACAAAACATTCATGTCAGATGTCATGGCGATTACTACTCAGAAGCTGTGGAAAGGCCAGATCTCTCCTTAGGAAAGATCAAATTTATTACTAAGCACCAACATATGTGAGGTCTTGGGTTTTGCTCTTTTATCTTGACTATCACTCTCTGTATTTTAATTCATGTCTTTAGTCACAATAATTGTGATTACTGATAAGATTAACATCTACCACCCTGCTTCTCTTTTCTCTTTGTTTAATCTGGTTTTTATTTCTTCTTTTTTACCTTGGATTAACTGACCATTTCTCTGATTCAATTTTATCTCTTCTATTGACCTATTACTTAAGATTATTTTCAGAAAATTAAGTGAATACACTATGATGTTTAATATACCATTTTCTACCTATAAATAATTTTACCTGTAAATTTCAAATTCTACATGTGAAATTCACATTCTACATGTAAATAACATTGTACTGCTTCATGTGTAGTGTAAGAATATTACAATAGTGTATTTACAATTCTACTATTATAATATACTGACTTTTACATATGCTATAATCACATAATACATTTATACTATTTTTAAGTTGTTAATTACTTTATGAGCATTTAGAAATAGAAAACAAATTAGTTTCTTTGCTGTATTCATTTCATTTCTTGTAACCTTTTATTTATTTGAATATACTTAAGTTTTTTTTAAGTTCACAAAAAATTTTAATAACTGACTCATGTAAAATTTTATTTTACAATGCAAATGAATACATATTTTTGCTTATCAAAATCTATTATATCTGTGTAAATAGTTTCAGGGCATTAAGTACTTGAATGGATTTTGAAATCTCCAGGGGTTATTTTGATTTTGCAAAAATAAATCAATGAGCAATTTTTTTAATCTTCTTTTTGGTAACATTTTACTTTCTGAAGAAGGTCCTTTGATATCTCTTATGTAGTGCATCAGCTGACATTAAATTGCCGCAACATTTTCTTGTTTAAGAAAATATTTATACTTTATTTTGAAAGCAAATTTTGTTCAGTATCAACTACTGGATTGACATTTGTCCTTTCTTTTGCAGCTTGAAGATGCCATACCTCTGTCTCACAATTTATGTTGTCACTAATGAGCAGTTTGCTGTGATTCTTGCATAAAACATATCTTTGTTTCACTCACTTTGTTACACATTTGCTCTGTGTGTTTTGTTTCCAGGTGTAGCTTCTTTTCTTTTATTTCCTTCTTATTTAATTGTTCTAGTTTAATTTTTAATTTGATTGACTTTATCTTATTTTATTACAGTAGTTGTTATGGTTTAGATGTGAGATGTACCCTAAAGCTTATGCGTGAAAAAAATTCAAGAAAGTTTAGAGGTAAAATGATTGGGATATGTAAATCTTAAACTAATCAGTATATGCATCCACTGATAAGAATTAACTGCATGGTGACTGTAGGCAGGTAGGGTGTGGCTGGAGGAGGTGGGTCACTGGGGCATGCCTTTGGGAGACATACTTTGTCCCTGAAGAGCTCTCTGCCCTCTTCTCCTCACCTTTCTTCTCCTCCTCTCCCCGCCTTCTCTCTCTTTTCTCTTTCTCTCTCTTTCTCTTTCTCTCTTTTTCTCTTTCTCCCTTCCTCCCCCCAAGCCAGTTTGTCAACCACACTCTTCCACCATAATGTTCTGCCACACCTTGGACCCAGAGCAATGAAGTTGGCCATCTATGGACTGAGACCTCTGAAACTGTGAGCCCCAAAATAAACATTTCCTATTCTAATTGTTTTCATCAGGTCTTTTGGTCACAGCAGTGAAAAAGTGGACTAAAACAGAAATTGGTACTGAGAAGTGGGGTTATTGCTGTAACTAACCTGGCCATGTGGTTCAGAAAATTTTAGGGTTTCTTGGAATTTGTGGAGGAATTTTGGAAAGTTTAGCAATGAAACCTGGAAAAGCTTTAGCGTGTTGTAAGCATAGCTTAATGGGCAATTCTGGTGAGAATTCAGAAGACAAAGATGCTGAAAGGGCTACAGACAGTGAAGACAGAGATCTTCACTGGGGAATCTAGAAATGGACTAAGTATATTTTGCATTGTGGGATGAGGCTTCACAAAAAAAGAGAACTCTATTGGGACTTAGACTAGAGACCGCTCATGTTGCATTTTGGCTAAGAATTTGTTTACATTTTGTCCATGTCCTGAGACTTTCTGTGAGACTGAGTTTAAATGTGATGGATTAATTAATCTGGTGGAAGGAACTTCTAGACAGCATAGCATTCAGTTGGTGGTGTGGATGTTCCTGGCAGCTTTTCATCAAATTTATGGTAATAATCAGGAGCAGAACGAAAATCGGAAAGATTTGAAAAACTTGCAGTTTAGCTAGAAAACTATGAATAAAACTGGGGTAAGGATGGTGTAGTTAAAGACATCATAGCCACTAAAGAAATACTAATTACCTCACCCAGAAACAATAGGAAAGATGGCTTGAGGGGATCTCAGGAATTGGCAAGAATGCACCCATCTCAGGCTAAAGGGTGTAAAAGTAAAAATTTCCTTGAATAGAGACAAGTGGGGCATCATCCTTGCACAGGGTGGGGGGTCTAGAAAGTTGTTTCAACATGCTCAGCCACCCAGGCACTCAGAAGCTGCGGTAACCATGGACCCTGGAGATGTGACTACTGCTTCAGATGGCAGCAGACCTTGGCATCAGCCATGTGATAACTGGCTGTGCAGGATTGCAGGATTCTGGAGTTACGGGGTCATGAATGTTTTCACTGAGATTTCAAAGGAAGGTCTGGGAGTTCAGGCACAGTGCAGCAGAGACAGAGTTCCCACAGGCTGACCCTGACAGGTGATCTGTGGAAATGTGAGGAGGAAGCCAAAGCTGCTGTGGAGATGCTTGAGGTTAAGAAATGCCTGTACAAGGGAACATCTCTGAAGGAAAGTGGCAGGAATTGAGTAGAGATAAGCCAACAGAGAGGCCACAAGACTCAGCAAGGCCATAGGGGTGGAGCTGGACAAACATTTTCTCCTCTAAATTTTTTTTTAATCAGGTCTTTTTCTCACAGCAGCAAAACAGCTGACTATGACAGTAGTCTCAGAGGAGACTTCAGACTTGTACTTTTGGGCAAAGCTAAAACTGTTTAAGACTATGGGGAATCTTGGAAATGAACGAAATATATTTTGCATTGTGGGATGGGCATGAGTTTTGGGGGACCAGATGCTGAATGTTATGGTTTAGAAGATTGAGATGTGAGATGTCCCCCAAAAGCTCATGTGTGACACAATTCAAGAGCGTTTAGAGGTGAAATCATTGGGTTATGAGACCCTTAACATAAACAGTGCATTAATCTGCAAAAAAGGGATTAACCGAGTGGTAACCGTAGGCAGGTAGGGTATAGTTGGAAGAGGTGGGTCCTTGGGGGTTTGGCTTTGGGGTATACATTTGTCACTGAAGGGTGCAGCTCTCCCTCTCTCTGCTTCCTGATGCCATGACCCGAGCCACTTCCTTCTGCCACACTATTCTACCCTGATCTTCTGCCATACCTTGGGACAGAGCCATGAATTTGACCATCTATGGACTGAGATCTCTGAAACTGTGAGCCCTCATATAAACCTTTTTTCCTCTAAATTTTTTTTTATCAGGTCTTTTTCTCACAGCAGCAAAACAGCTGACTATGACAGTAGTCATCCTATTTGGTGTTCTTTGATCTGTGGTTAAGTATCTACCTTAATTCTGGAAAAATCTTAACCAACATTTTTTTTTTTCAAATAGTTTCTCTGTCTTTTTTTCTTATTGAGTTCTGGAATTACATGTATTTTGAATCATTTGATATGGTTCTAGAGCTCCTGGTTTCTCTGTGATGGTCAGTGTTTACCACTGTTTAAGATGGTTTCAATTTGTGTGATTTCTAGACTTCTATTCTTGCTCACTGATTCTTCAGTGTGAATCTTAATGAAATCTCCATCACTTTTACTGTTTCCCATTTCTAGTGTTTTCTTTTTTTTTTTCCTTCATACTTTGTCTCTGTAGATCTTGCTAATTTTTCATCCTATTAGGGACGTTATCATATTGATCATAGTGAATCTTAGTTATTTTATTTTCCTTGTCAGATAGTTCTAATATCTTTCATATCTGAGTGTGGTGCTAATGATCACTTTGCCTTTTGGATTGTGTTCTTAGTTATTGCCGTATTCCGTGTTTCATATTATTCTTATTAATAATAGCTGGACATCTTTGTAGGACAATAAAGACTGAGGCAAGAATATTTATCCTAGGAAATGGGCTCACTTTATTTCAGCTAGGCCTGTAATGAAAAGGTATAAGAAATTCTAATTAGGAGGTAAACTGGTTTTGCAGTATATTCTGTTTATGTGTACACTTAGCACATTAGAGACTTCAGATTCCTCTTAGTGTTGTCTTGGGTTTAGGGAGCTAACTTCTTTGCCAAAAGCTTTCCTTGTTTCCTTGTTTGTTTGTGTTTTCATCTGTGTGTTTAAAAGTTGCTGCATACATGGCTCTCATCCAACATTCGCTCTGGACCTCGGGGAGGGTCTGTGTGGTCAAGTCACTTGTTACTTGATGTTTGCTAGCCTGGCAGTGGGAGGTGGTATTTGGTTTTTCTGTTTGATTTGGCTAAAACTTCAGGCAGATATCATGTCCTGTGGGGCCTGTGGGTCTTCTCTTCTTACTACCCATTTCTGCCCTTAGCCTAGTAGATAGTTGTTCCTTCTTCCCGGATGGAAGGGGTTTTATTGTTATTTGTATTGTTTTTTCCTGTTCTCTCCCTCTAGCCACAGTGAGTTTTTCCAACCCTTAGGATAATAGCATTTGCCCCCTCCCTCCTTATAGGAGACAAAGCTGAAAAGGTCCCAGGGGAGTTCTGTGCCTTTCTCACAGTTGTTCTCCTTTCCCACTTTTTCAGTAAGTAAATCATTTTCCAGTATTTTTCCTGTATGTATGACCATCTGATGGGCTTTGTGTTAGAAAAAGATACAAGAAGGTGTGGACAGCCCTTAAAAGAGCAGCAGTTCCACCACTTGACCTAGCTATCCCACTCCTCAGTTTATACCCAAAGGACTTAAAATTGGCATACTACAGAGATGCAGCCACATAAATGTTCATAGGTGCTCAATTCACAATAGCCAGATTGTGGAACCAACCTAGATGCCCCTCAATTGATGAATGGATAAAGAAACTGGTATATATATATATATATATATATATATATATATATATATATAGGAATATTACTCAGCCATAAAGAATAATAAAATTATGACATTTGCAGGCAAATGGATGAAACTGGAGAATATCATGCTAAGTGAGATAAGCCAATCTCAAAAAAAACAAAGGACGAATGATCTCACTGATAAGTGGATGATGATACATAATGGGGGGTGGGAGGGTGGCAAGAATGGAGGAAGGAGGGACTGTATAGAGGGAAAAGTGGGAGGGGTGGGGGAAGGAAAAAAATAACAGAATGAATCAAAAACTATTACCCTATGTAAATGTATGATTACACAAATGGTATGCCTCTACATCATATACAGAGAAACAAGATGTATCCCATTTGTTTAAAATAAAAAAAAAAAGAGCAACAGTTCTTCCAGGGCATGTTTGTCACCTTCCATCAACTTACTATCACTCTAACTTAACCCTCAGCAGGCTCTGGCTGCATCTTGCCCAGAAGAACTAGAATTTATGCCTTGCTCCTCCCTGCAGATGCTCATCTCTCTTTATATTTTGAACCAGTTGGTTGCCTTGTGACTCCAATACTTCAGTGGGTTCAAGTAACAGGAACCTGATATTTGTCAACTCTTTTTTTTTTTTTTTCCTGTACTGGGAGCAATGCTCTTTCCAATTCTCACACTCCCTTAATGGAAACCAGAAGGAATTCCCATATGGATTATTTCTAATTGTCACTTCAAACTCTACAAAGGAAAGGTAATAAAAAGGCACACCAGACCAGGCTCCCTTATTATAATATTGTTAACTTGTGTGTTACTTTAGTCAGTTGGCAAATATTTGTTTAGCAGTTTAGTGCCTATTATGAGCCATGTTTGTTCACAATAAAGTGGTGAGTCATAGAAATAATTTCCTATAATTGTAGATGATGTGTATGAAAATATTTTAAGAGCTATATAAAAAAAATAAATAAGAAGCTGAGTGCAGTGGCCTGTAATCTCAGGAGCTTGGGAGGCTGAGACAGGTGGATCCTATGTTCAAAGTCAGCCTCAGCAACTTAGTGAGGTCCTAAGCAACTTAGTGAGACCCTGTTTCTAAATAAAATATAAAACAGGGCTGGAGATGTGTCTCATTGGTTAAGAGCTCCTGGGATCAATCTCCAGTACAAAAATAAATAGATAGAAAATTAATCTCAGCATTATTTCTATTACTGAAACATGAATTTTATGCCTAAAATGATTTATTCAATTCAAATTCATGTTTAATAAACAAAATTGTTGGAGTTAAAGTATAAGCCAAATTTTACTCACTGATTCTGAAGCATTAGCAGGCAAGGACCAAGTTATACAAGCTATTATCTAAATGATACTTTGAGGAAAACACCAATAACAGATAGATAATTTATAGTTGTTCAAATAATAGCTTACATTTACATGTTCTAAACAGACTTGATACTTTACAACAGCAGAGTTACTCAAAACTATTTATTGAATGATCTGTCCTTGTACTGGTCACCCAAAGCCTTTTACTAGTCAATGCCAAGATTACTATACAAAGATTAAAGATGCAGTGAGTCAGGATATAAAGCCAAAAGCCCAATATTACAGAAGACTATTGTGTAGTACATGGAAGAAGAAGAGAAAAACATAGTCACCAGCCACATTTAGCCCAGGGAAATTATCTATGTAGCAAGTATCTATTAAAAAAATTATGAATACATATGTACAGACATATACATGCATATACACACATATTCCATAACATCTGGTAGGAAGCCAGAAGCTTTACAAAAGCTGTTAGAATACTTCATATGAAGGAAAGTTTACCAGAAATAGACTTCTCTGAGAAAAAGCAGATATGAATAATTTTATCATGCTATTTTTTCCTAAAAAAAAAAAAATGCTAACCTTATTGCTTAAATGTGACCCAAATATTCTCTACCTTACAAGCAAAATGAAGTATAGGTACAGTCTATAATCAACCATTATTTGGTCAAACCCAGAACAGAGTGTCTGAGCAGAGCACTTAATTCTGACAGCCTGCCTTCTCGGGGCTTCACCCATCAAAAGCTCAGCACATAAACACACTGCCTGCAGCCTTGCATTGATTGTCAGCACAATTAATTGCCAGGAAAACTGCAGTTTTATTAAGTGTATGCTACTAACAATAAAAACATCACTATTTATAGCACGGAGCATGGCGGGATATCTATACAAATAAAATATAACAATAATGAACAAAAGGCCAGCCTGTAGTCCCACAGAAGAACATCAATGAATTTGTTTTAATGCCAAACCACAACAGGATACTCAAGTGTCCCTGAGCATAAGATACTGCAACCTCTACTAAAAGGCAAGAACCTTTTGTGATCTCTACAATGTTAAAAGAAAAGTCAATGTCAACAAGCCTCTTCAAAACTGCTCCTTATAGTTTCAAATCTCCATTGTCCCCATACTCAACTACAGCAGACCTGTGTTGTTTGTGTAGATGAGAGAAGAAAAACATCATAGGTTCCAGTTAAATGAAGTATAGAAAAATGTCCTAGGAATTAATTAGTGATGATATTTTAAAAGCAGATGCATCTTGGGGAATATAAATGGCATATTTGTATAACTGAGGAAATGTCAATCTAGTATTAAAAACAAACTAGTCTTCATTACATTTTTAGTTTAAGATTTTGAAATGAAGAGAATCTTTTTAATCCATTTCACTTAAATAGTTACTTAATACTGTAAGTTTGCACCACAATGTTACAAATCTCAGAAAGGCTAATGCATTCAAGAAAAACAAGGAGGAGAAGGAAACATGTAGAAACTAACATGTATTGAAAATTGTTTGAAATATTTAAGCACCAGTGGTCACCTCCAATATAACACTGATTTGTTCCATTACATGGTAATCTGATTATTGTGGCTAAAGAATCCATGAAACAAAGTAGATCTGCATGGGAAAAAATCTTTAAAAATGATAGGTATAGATGATCTATATTTGAGGAAAAATAGGATTAATTTTAGGAAATATTATTTTCATTATTCATTTTAAACAATAACTTCTTTTAATTAATTTATTTATTTTTAGGTGCTGAGGATTGAACCCAGTGCGTCACATGTACTAGGCAAGTGCTCTGTCACTGAGCCACAACTCTAGCCCCTATTATTATTATTTAGGTAGGATGTATGAGACTCTGAAGTATTATGTACAAAGTCACTGATCTTGATCCTAATGATAATGAGAATCAAACCAATCTCCTTCTTCTATATTGGGTATAATATACAACATTACCAACATTACCAACATTAACAAACAAAAAGACAGGTTGCTCCCAAAGGCCACTTAATGATACACAGGGTTAACTGAATTGAAGCAGATATTTTCTTGATCACATAGGTATGGAGTACTTGGCAGAGTGAATTATGTGTAGTATATACTTTAACCACAGAGCTTTTGGTTTTTGTGCAGAAGCAGACTCAAATGCCATTGGGAACAAACCCTAATTTTAACATGAAAGGCTTAGACTGAGACTTAAACTGAGACTCAGATAAGTTAAAATGACCTACCCAGGTACCCCTGCTCATTAGTGACTGAAGCAATGCAGAACTTTTCTTTTCTTCTTGAGCTCTGTAGTATACTACAAGCTGACATTGAACAAGTAACTATTTTATGTGTTTCCAAATTCTAACAGTAGAGAGATTCAGAGAGCTGAATTGAGGTTCAAAACTTTAAAACATGCCTTGTCACAACACAATAGCATAAACTCTAGAACAGAAAGTCACATATTATTCACCTTGTAGTCTCAGCACAAGGTACATGCACAAATACAACATGTTTGCAGTTCTTTCTAGTAAACTAGACCTACATTTAGTTACTCATTCCCTCAAAATGAGATACTATTTGTCTTGTGCCTTAAAATAAATCTTATTAATGGAAGATTTCCTTTAATAGAATTTGGAATGTCATTTTGTAACTAGTTAGCCTACCTATTGATAAGGTGGAGGAGGTGAAGAAGAGGCATCTATGAGAGAAGCTTTACAATTGGTTTTTAGCAAACCTAAGCTACTCCCAATCATCTAAAAAAATAAAACAAAGTGTTCCTTTGACAAAAGACAAAAACACAAATTGAGATAAAATCACACACAAACACAGACATTAAAGATATGATTCATTAACTACCTATACTCTGGGTACCTGATCTATTTTCCTAGTATAGGTAACACAAACCCGTGGAAAAAGCGAAAAGAGTAGGTAGAGGGAAAAACAAGTTCTGAATATATTCTTATTTTTTTCTTTGAAAGCCCATGTCCAAAATGGGGTAGAGATAATGTGAGATACGTCTTAAAATGTTGACCTACTAACTAGCAAGTGACCTCCTATGGTTGAACATCAGGTACATCTTTATCAGTAGAAGCTTAATATATAAGTACATTGCATTCACTCGGTCAATGCTGACCAGATACACTTCTAATTTTGGCTAAAGTTGAAATTTATATTTTTCTGTTATCTTAAATCATGTGTACATACAGATAATCTACAAAGTATGATGACTTAAATTCTAATTTCTTTTTAACTTACTAAGGGGTGAAAGCAATACATATTTAGTGAAAATCAAACTTCAAATTTTGTATTTTGATATTTTCCTGGGTTAATGATATCCAGTATGATACTCTTCTAATTTTTTGGGTTGCAGCTCCCAGTCAACCACACAATCACAAGGGTGAACAACCAGTTTTCTACAGCATACTATTTAGTATATTAGTTCACTTTATATTTGTATTCAACTTAGGGTATTTTGAATTTATGATGGGTTTATCCTGGTATGACCCTATGGTAAGTCAAGCATCTGTGAGGGGGCACATATACATATAACATGTAGTTTATGTATGAATTGTGTGTTTGTGTGTGTGTGTGTGTGTAGATATATACACACATACATATCATACATATTTCATTTACTTCTGGCTTTGGACTCAAGTTCAAGCATGGGATCATATCCTTGTAGCTGTGTGATCATGAGAATATACTATCATTCTTGGCTTTAGTTTTCTTATTTGTAAACTGTAAATAAGACTATTTCATAAAGCTTTTGTGAAAATAAGTTCAATAACATAAAGTACCCATCACATAAAGAGCACCTAATGAATCCTAGTGCTCTTCTTGAGAATTGTCATTTGCCAGAGTTAAATTCTCCAGAAAATGCAGGTCCTCACTATGATATTGATTGTAATGGTGAGATTTAAAATACTTTTTGAAATGACTCCAATGATGGTTAAAAAAAAAAGAAATGAAATTTCTTATAATAAAGAAAATATTGTAGTATATTTTGGGGGTCACACAAACTGTTGGGGGAACAACATACTACATGACTTTCTTTCATTTTTTTTTGTCCTTAAAATAGGACAAAAATCTCATAGCAAATGAATCCTATGATGCAATATCCTCCTAGTAGCCATTTTAACAAAAGTTACTCAAGTTCTGTGAACAGCATCATGGTACATAGATAATGTACAGGAAGTGATTTTTCTATGATTGCTGTGCCCAGCTTTTTCATAATTTCAAGAATTTCATAATTCTTGTTGTTGGAATTATGTTGAGAAACAAGAAGCAAGCAGTGAACTGACCTTCCACAAGGTGGCCTTTATTGCTGCAAAATTACTGTTGACTAATTTCTTCCTTCCTTAAATTATGGCAGGCAATGATGGAACCAAAACAGAATAAAATGCTGTCATTATGAAATGTAATGTTGGGCAGAGGTTCATCATAACATCTTATTGAAAAACAGATAAACGTTTGTTTTGCAAATGCTATTTCTTATTTCAGAAAAAGAAAAGTTTTTTAAAATTCAAAAACCATATCTGCAGCTCTATCTCCCTTAGGGGATTAATTTTTGAGACTTGTAAAGTTCAAAATAAATATGACAGACAGATAACTCATCATCTTACCATTAAAGAAAAGACAAAATTTATCTGTGATTACACTGGCTTCCCAAAGTGAAGTTCTCTTTCTCTTGAAGTTCTACCAAGGTTTTGAACATTGTACTGGTTTTCATTTATCTATACTGCCACCTTCTGAAGTGTACTGAAACTCCTCATTTCTGGACTGTTCCTGGTGAATGTTTGGCAGATCTGAGGAAGAAACTACTTTCTGAATTCTGTGTTGAAAACCACATGTTCCTTAATGGTGGATGATAGCCAAGTTTCACATCCGTTACTCATTTATGCTGCTACAACAGCAGCTGGATCAGCAGAATGGGATTAGGTAGGAAAACCTAGCTGTTAAGCATTTTCTCTTTTCTCTTCACCTCTTCCATCTTCACAACAAGCAGATATTTGAATACCAAATGTTTGAAAATGTATAGGCTGTAACAACTACTGTGGTTATATCTGCCAAACATTTCCTCTTAATCTGTAAATTACATTTCTTTTCCACTTTTTCAAATTTTTTAAATAAATTTTTATTTTGTAATGATTTTATAATTACAGAAACACTGTGAAGTTATAATAGAGAGATCCCATATTCTCACACTCAAGTTTCTATTCACATTAATATCTTATATGAGTAGGAATTATTTGTTACAATTAATAAACCAACATAGGTAAATTATTGTAACTTAGTTGAAGCTTCCAGTTTTTAACTTTAATCCTGGAATTTTGCAGAACCCCAGCCAGTACCTGACATGATATTGAGTAGCCATGCCTCCTTAGACTCATTCTTCTGGGATGTGAATTTACATTTTTTCTTTTTTGGGGGATGGGCTTGGGTTTTGAGGTGTTCAGGGAAAGTAATATATAAAATGTTGAAGTGTTCAGGTCGAGTAATATATAAAATGTCCCTCAAAAATGGGATTTTTCTGATGTACTTCTTGTGATTCAACTAAGATTATTCATTTTTGTAAGGAATATTTTGATGTTTAAGGGTCATTTTCCTTATATCCTCAAGTTACATCGAGAGTAGATACTATCAACAGAACTTAGGACTGTTGGCATTAACAGTAAGGTAGAGTTATGTTCCATCTCCTTGAGGGAGGAATATCTATATAAATATTGTTTCTACATGAAGAATAAATGAGAATTCTCCCCTTTTATGTAATAATTCTATCATTTCTATCAACATGGGCTCATGCCTATTTATTTTTCACTTTGATATATAATGCAATATAACTATTAATTCTATTGCTCAATTTGCTCCAAATTTGACCATTGGGACCTTTTGTAGTCCTTTGAACTGCCCTCTTATTGCTTTTATTCCTTTTTTGTGTCTTCTTTCCTCCTCTTGCTCCCTCCTCTCCCCTCTTTTCCTCTCCTTTCTGTTTCCTTTCTAGCATTTGCTTACTATCTGGTAGTACGACATACTCAGGCTCATGATGTGTTTTTCCTGCTCCAGTCCTAGAATCAGCCATTTTTGTCAAGGCTCCCTGGATTCTGTCATTGGAAAATGTTATTGGAAAACAAAATCTGGATGCTGCTAAGAAGTCATTTCTTCTAGACTCTTTCTGCTGACAGAGCAAGAAAATATCTGTTGCTCATTTCTATAAATATGTTGATATGATATGTAGCTATCTGTATCTATACGAATTCCTAATATGATTCCAACTCTAATTTATTGCTGCACGAATTATTCTAGTTTCCTTCCCTAGTTTATACATAGCCAAGAGTGAAAACCCTAGCCCCCACCATCTGCCCATCTGCTATCCATTTATTAATTTGCACAACCCCCATCATACAGGAATAATGGCATCAAAATTGTTAACCCATAGTACCATAGGAAACAACCTTATCAACTAGAATACAGCGCTTATATAAAGTTTCTTTTGTCTTCTGTCTTATAGACTCCACTCAGTTTTATAATTACTGGAATCAGAATCTTTTACCTATACCTTTTTCAGTAAGGCCATTTTATAGATTTGAAATATAAGATTGTGTTGTTCAAGTTGTATTTCATACTGGGAACCTCTAACTTCCAAAATGATTTTTTTTCACTTTTATATATATTAAGGTTCACTCTTTATCAGTTTAACAAATAAATAGCATCATGTATCCACCATTACAATATGCAAAGTAGACATGTTGCCCACTAAAATCCCATGTGCATCATCTGTTCTACCCTCCCACCTGCCCCTCACATCCCTGCAAACCACTGATACCTTCTCATCTCATAGCTTGTCTTTCTCAGCATATCATATAACTGGCATCAAAGAATATGTAGACTGGACTGGTCCCTTTTCACCTGGCAACATGCATCTTTTTTATCTATGTTTTCATGTAGTTTGATAACTATTTCTTTTTAAAGCTATCTTAATCTGTTCTGGTTGCTGTAACAAAATACCATAGGTAGTTTTTTCTCTCATTCCTATTTTCAAATTTATGAATTTCAGTCTTAATTTTGGTTCTTTTTCCCCTCCTCTTACTCTAGAATTAAATTGATCTTCTTTCTCTAGTTCCTTAAAATGAAAACTGTGCTGGATTATTGTTTCTCAGTCTTATTTATAGATATAATAAGTTTTCCTGTAAGCATGACTTTTCCTTCATTCCATAAATTTGTATAAGTTGTATTTTTATTTTCTTTACTCAAAAATATTTTTGAAATTCTCTCAGGATTTCTTCTTTGACTCATATCATTTACAAGTGTATTGTTTAATTTCCAAATACTTGGGTATTTTCCATCTATGCTTTTGTTGTTAATTTCTAACTTATGTCCACTGTGGTCTGAGTACATAATTTGAGGAAGAGGAATGTCAAAGTATCCAGCTGTAATAGAAGATTTGTGTATTTCCCTACCAGTTACATGAATTCCTGCCTCTCATCTGTTGATGATCTATTATCAAGTTCATATATGTTTAGGAGTATTATGTCTTCTTGAAGAATTAAGCATTTTGTCATTATTATGTATCTTCAATAAGTTCTTATGCTACTTCAGCTTGATTTTTATTGTTAGTATTATATATCTTTCTAGATTCCTTTACATTTAACCTGTATGCATCTTTATATAGAAATAATGGATTTCTTTTAGACAACATACAGTTGGATGTTTTTGTGTAATACCTTCTGATTTTATCTTTTATTTTGTGTAATCACATGGTTATACATAAAGGGACTATTGATAAAGTTGGATTGATATATACCACACCTGCTTTCCTATACATTTTTCTTTCATTCTCTTTCTCCTTCCCCTTTTCTGGCATTTTACACAATTTCATTTTTCTCCTAAGTCTGTAAATTTTACTTCCATTAAAAACGTATTTCAGTGATTTCCCTAGAGTTTCCAATATGTATTTTAAGTAACCTAAATCAACTTTCAGATAATACCATACTGCTATTGATGTCATACTTTCATGTATCTTATAATAGGGTATTTCTAATTCTTCTCTTCCTTACTTTTCACATTTTTGTGGAACACTTTCTTTATACATTTAGCATCTTTTTTTTCCCTCTTCTCTTGCATTGCTTGTATTAAGAATACATAGACTAGCTGGGGACTGAGCCAGGCCGCCTACATCGCGGAGGTAAGCAGTGGGCAAATAACCTGCCCAGCCAGCAGGCCCAGGACAGACATCATAACTGAGCAACCCCGCCTGACCCCTGCACCTAGGTTGGTGCCATCACTGGTTGGTCATAGTCGTGCAGCGAGCTGATGGGCCGCTTGCATCGCGGAGGTAGCAGGCGGGCACCCAACCCGCCTGCCTTGTGGAGTGGGGCAGCGGGTAACCAACCCACCCAACCACCAGGCCAAATACAGACGCCACCACTGAACAACCCCCCGGACCACCATGCAGAGGTTTGTGGCCATCACGGAGTTAGCCAGAGACTTCTTTATAGGCTGGTGCAGGCATTTTTAATTACTCCTGAGGGTGTGGCCATCATTATTGGAAGGGCAACTCCCTTCCTGAGACACCTACAGGAGGCTAGAGAACCATTGACAAGACCCAGGAGCCAAAAAGAGGAGGTATTGAGAGACTCAGGACCAACTCAGAGCCACCAGGGAATATACCCCACTTGAAAGCCACCACCTCTAGAAGGCCAGCTTCCTAGTGGAGCACCACATTATCAAGTTCCTCCAAGACTTCAGTCTACTGAAGGATAAGAGGTGAATTATTGGAAATCTACAGAGACAATATTAGTCAATAGAGGAAATCTGCAATATCCTAGAATTTCACTACTAGAGGGGTGGATATCTGAACAATATGAGAAAACAAGGGAAGAAAATGTCCCAAACAAACCTAGATGGTATAGCAATAATATCCAATGACAGCATGGCTGAAGAAATGTCAGAAAGGGAGTTCAGAATGTACATAATCAAAATGATCAGGGAAGCAAACTAAGAGATGAAAGGGCAAATGCAGGCATTGAATGATCGCACCAATCGACAGTTAAAAGAGCAAATACAGGAAGCAAAAGATCATTTCAATAAAGAGTTAGAGATATTGAAAAAAAACCAAACAGAAATCCTTGAAATGAAGGAAACAATAAACCAAATTAAGAACTCCATAGAAAGCATAACCAATAGGATAGAACACCTGGAAGACAGAACCTCAGATATTGAAGAAAAAATATTTAATCTCAAAAACAAAGTTGACCAAACAGAGAAGACAGTAAGAAATCATGAACCGAATCTACAAGAACTATGGGATATCATGAAAAGGCCAAATTTAAGAATTACTGGGATTGAGGAAGGCTTAGAGAAACAAACCAAAGGAATGAACAGTCTATTCAATGAAATAATATCAGAAAATTTCTCAAATCTGAAGAACGAAATGGAAAATCAAGTACAAGAGGTTTATAGGACTCCAAATACACAAAACTATAATAGACCCACACCGAGGCACATTATAATGAAAATACCTAACATACAAAATAAAGACAGAATTTTAAAGGCTGCGAGAGAAAAAGAATCAAATTACATTCAGGGGGAAACCAATACGGATATCGGTAGATTTTTTAATCCAGACACTAAAAGCTAGAAGAGCCTGGAAAAACATGTTTCTAGCTCTGAAAGAAAATGGATGCCAACCAAGAATCTTATACCCAGCAAAACTTACTTTCAGATTTGACAACAAAATAAAATCCTGCCTTGATAAACAAAAGCTAAATGAATTTACAAAAAGAAAGCTGGTATTACAGAACATTCTCAGCAAAATATTTCATGAGGAGAAGATGGAAAACAATGATATAAATCAGCAAAGGGAGGAACTACCCTAAAGGAACAACCAAATAAAGGAGAAATCAAGTCGTGTCAAAAAAAAAAAAAAAATGAGCCAAATGACTGGGAATACAAATCATATCTCAATAATAACCCTGAATGTTAATGGCCTGAACTCATCAATCAAAAGACATAGACTGGCAGATTGGATTAAAAAGAAAGATCCAACAGTTTGCTGCTTGCAAGAGACTCATCTCATAGAAAGAGATACCCATAGACTAAAGGTGAAAGGATGGGGAAAAACATACCATGCAAATGGACACAGCAAAAAAACTGGAGTATCCATCCTCATATCAGATAATGTGGACTTCAAGCCAAAGTTAGTCAGAATGGATACAGAAGGATATTTCATACTGCTTAAGGGAAGCATAAATCAGCAAGACATAACAATCATAAATATCTATGCCCCAAACAGTGTCTCATCCATGTACGTCAAACAAATGCTTCTCAATGCCAGAAATCAAATAGACTGGAACACAATAATACTAGGTGATTTTAACACACCTCTCTCACCACTGGACAGACCCTCCAAGCAAAAATTGAACAAAGAAACCATAGAACTCAAAAACATAATCAATAATTTAGACTTAACAGACATTTATAGAATATACCATCCAACCAAGAGCGAATACACTTTCTTCTCAGCAATACATGGATCCTTCTCTAAAATAGACCATATATTATGCCATAAAGCTACTGTAAGAAAATACAAGAAGATAGAGATAGTACCTTGTATTCTATCAGATCATAAAGGATTGAAATTAGAAATAAATGACAGAGTAAAACACAGAAACTACTCCAACACCTGGAGATTAAATAAAACACTATTGTATGATGAATGGATAACAGAAGATATCAGGAAGGAAATTAAAAAATTCTTAGAGGTAAATGAGAACAAAGAAACAACATATCAAAATCTCTGGGACACTATGAAAGCAGTTCTTAGAGGAAAATTTATTTCATGGAGCGCATTCAAAAAAAGAAGAAAAATATCAACAAATAAACCACCTAACACTATGGCTCAAAGCCCTAGAAAAGAAGAACAGAACAACAAAAGTAGTAGAAGACAGGAAATAGTTAAAATCAGAGCTGAAATCAATGAAATTGAAAAAAAGAAACAATAGAAAATATTAACAAAATAAATAGTTGGTTCTTTGAAAAAATAAACAAAATTGATAAACCCTTAGCCACACTAACAAAGAGAAGAAGAGAGAAAACCCAAATTACTTATATTCGGAATGAACAAGGAAATATCACAACAGACATGATTGAAATACAAAACATAATTAGAAGCGATTTTGAAAATCTATACTCCAACAAATGGAAAATCTCAAAGATATCAACAGGTTTCTAGAGACATATGAATTGCCTAAACTGAATGAGGAGGACATACACAATTTAAATAGACTAATTTCAAGTAATGAAATAGAAGAAGTCATCAAAAGCCTACCAACAAAGAAAAGTCCGGGACCAGATAGGTTCTCAGCCCAGTTCTACAAAACCTTTAAAGAAGAGCTCATTCCAATACTCCTCAAAGTATTCCATGAAATAGAAGAGGAGGGAACCCTCCCAAACTCATTCTTTGAAGCCAATATCACCCTGATACCTAAACCAGACAGAGACACATTGAAGAAAAGAAATTTCAAACCAATATCCTTAATGAACATTGATGCAAAAATTATCAACAAAAATCTTAGCAAATCGCATACAAAAATATATTAAAAAGATAGTGCACCACGATCAAGTGGGTTTCATCCCAGGGATGCAAGGTGGTTCAACATCTGGAAATCAGTAAATGTAATTCACAATATCAATAGACTTAAAGTCAAGAATCACATGATAATTTCAATCACAAGATGCAGAAAAAGCATTTGATAAAATACAGGAACTCTTCATGCTCAAAACACTAGAAAAAATAGGGATAGTGGGAACATTCCTTAACATTGTAAAGGCCATCTATGCTAAGCCCATGGCCAATATCATTCTAAATGGTGAAAAACTGAAAGCATTTCCCCTAAAAACTGGAACAAGGCAGGGATACCCTCTTTCACCACTTCTATTCAACATTGTCCTTGAAACTCTAGCCAGAGCAATTAGACAGACCAAAGAAATTAAAGGGATACGAATAGGAAAAAAATAACTCAAACTATCCCTATTTGCTGATGACATGATTACATATTTAGAGGAACCAGAAAATTCCACAACAAAACTTTTAGAACTCATAAGTGAATTCGGTAAAGTAGCAGGATATAAGATTAATACTCATAAATCCAATGCATTTTTATACATAATTGATGAGTCTTCAGAAAGAGAAGTTAGGAAAACTACCCCATTCACAATAGCCTCAAAAAAATAAAATACTTGGGAATCAATCTAACAAAAGAGGTGAAAGACCTCTACAATGAGAACTACAGAACACTAAAGAAAGAAATTAAAGAAAACCTTAGAAGATGGAAAGATCTCCCATGTTCTTGGATAGGAAGAATTAATATTGTCAAAATGGCCATACTACCAAAAGTGGTATACAGATTCCATGCAATTCCAATTTAAAATCCCAATGACATACCTTACAGAAATACAGCAAGCAATCATGAAATTCATCTGGAAGAATAAGAAACCCAGAATAGCTAAAGCAATCCTTAGCAGGAAGAGTGAAGCAAGGGGTATTGCAATACCAGACCTTCAACTATACTACAAAGCAATAGTAACAAAAATGGCATGGCATTGGCACCAAAATAGACAGGTAGATCAATGGTACAGAATAGAGGACATGGACACAAATCCAATTAAATACAATTTTCTCATACTAGACAAAGGTGCCATTAATATGCAATGGAGAAAAGATAGCCTCTTCAACAAATGGTGCTGGGAAAACTGGAAATCCATATGCAACAGAATGAAATTAAACCCCTATCTCTCTCCTTGCACCAAAATCAACTCACAATGGTTCAAGAACCTTGAAATCAGACCAGAGACCCTGCATCTTATAGAAGAAAAAGTAGGTCCAAATCTTCAACTTGTTGGCTTAGGATCAGACTTCCTTAACAGGACTCCCATAGCACAAGAAATAAAAGCAAGAATCAATAACTGAGATTGATTCAAACTAAAAAGCTTTCTCTCAGCAAAGGAAACTATCAGCAATGTCAAGAGAGAGCCTACAGAGTGGGAGAAAATCTTTGCCACTCATACTTCAGATAGAGCACTAATCTCCAGAATATATAAAGAACTCAAAAAACTCTACACCAAGAATGCAAATAATCCAATCGACAAATGGGCTAAGGAAATGAATAGACACTTCACAGAAGAAAATCTACAAGCAATCAACAGATATATGAAAAAATGTTCAACATCTCTAGTAATAAGAGAAATGTAAATCAAAACCACCCTAAGATTCCATCTAACCCCAATTAGAATGGCGATTATCAAGAATACGAACAACAACAGGTGTTGGCGAGGATGTGGGGAAAAAGTACACTCATACATTGCTGGTGGGGTTGCAAATTAGTGCAGTTACTCTGGAAAGCAGTGTGGAGATTCCTCAGAAAACTTGAAATGGAACCACCATTTGACCCAGCTATCCCACTCCTCGGCCTATACCCAAAGAACTTAAAATCAGCGTACTACAGTGATACAACCACAACAATGTTCATAGCTGCTCATTTCACAATAGCCAGATTGTGGAACCAACCCAGATGCCCCTCAATTGATAAATGGATAAAGAAACTGTGGTATATATGTACCACGTAATATTACTCAGCCATAAGGAATAATAAAATTATGGCATCTGCAGGCAAATGGATGCAGTTGGAGAATATCATGCTAAGTGAGATAAACCAATCTCAAAAAACGAAAGGATGAACGATCTCGCTGATAAGCAGATGATGACACATATAGGGGGTGGGAAGGGGGCAGGAATGGAGGAAGGAAAGACTCTATAGAGGGATAAGAGGGATGGAAGGGGTGGGGGGGAGAAAAAAAATAACAGAATGAATCAAAAACTATTACCCTAGATAAATGTATGATTACACAAATGGTATTCCTCTACTTCATGTACAGAGAAACAAGATGTATCCTATTTGCTTACAATAAAAATGAATTAAAAAAAAAGAATACATAGACTGAAGGGGTGCTCTATTTTATCAAACACTTTTCAGCATCTATTGAAATAATCATATGATTCTTAACTTTAAGTCTATTAATGTGATGAATTATGTTTATTGATTTCTGGATGTTGAACCAACCTTGTATCCCTGTAATAAACCACAGGATCATGGTGCATTATCTTTGTAATATGTTTTTGTATGCGATTTGCCCAAATTTTGTTAAGGATTTTTGTGTCTCTGATCATCAGGGATATTGGTCTAAAATTTTCTTTCCTTGATGCATCTTTGTCTGGTTTTGGTATCAGAGTGATATAAGCTTCATAGAATGAGTTTGGAAGGGTTCCCTCCTTTTCTATTTCATGGAATACTTTGAGGATTATTGGTATCAGTTATTCTTCCAAGGTATTGTAGAACTCAGGTGAGAATACATATGGTCCCGAGGTTTTCTTGGTTGGTAGGCTTTTGATAACTTCTTCTATTTCAGTGTTTGAAATTGAATTGTCTAAATTGTGTATGACCTCCTGATTCAGTTTGAGAAGATCTTATGTCTCTAAAAATTTGTCAATATCTTTGCTATTTCCTATTTTGCTGGAGTATAGATTTTCAAAGTAACTTCAAATTATGTTATGTATTTCAGTGGTATCTATCATGATCTTTCCTTTTTCATCATAAATTCTAGTAATTTGAGTTTTCTCTCTCCTCTTAGTGTGGCTAAGGTTTATCAATTTTGTTTACTTCTTCAAAGAATCAACTTTTTGTTTTGTCAATTTTTTGAATTGTTTCTTTTGTTTAAATTTCATTGTTTTCAGCTCTGATTTTAATTGTTTCCTGCATTCTGCTACTTTTGATGTTGACTTGTTCTTCTATTTCTAGGACTTTGAGATGTAATGTTAGGTCATTCAGTTGTTGACTTTTTATTCTTTTAATGCATGAGGCTTAATGCAGTGAACTTTCCTTTTAGTACTGCTTTCAGAGTGTCCCAGAGATTTTGATATGTTGTATCATTCTTCTTGTTTACCTCTAAGAAATTTTTTATCTCCCCTCTGATGTCTTCTGTTATCATTGCATCATTCAGTAGCATATTACTTAGTTTCCAGGTGTTGAAGTAATTTGCTTTTTATTTTATCATTGATTTCTAATTTCATTCCAATAGAATAAAAGGCAGTATCTCTATTTTTTTTTTTTTTTTTTTTTTTTTTTGTATTTACTAATGGCTGCTTTGTGGCATAGCATATGGTCTATTTTAGAGAAGGATCCATGAGCTGCTATATTTTAGCAAGAATGCTAACAGGGCATAAGACAGAGATCTGGCCTGACACATCACAGTGAAAGTTGCACCTTCCCAGACACCTGCTTCATCTCTACTCATTTTCATCTTTGAAACGAAATTTTCCTGACAACCAGGAAGTCAGGAAGTGTCCTTGACTTCCTCTGGCACACCTACAACTGGATCACTCTCCTATTTCTTTTCTCTTCTTTCCCATCAATCTCCCCTTTCTCCCACACAGAACTGAGAAATGTAAATGTAAGAGGAATTATGCTGCAAGCTTGTTCTTCATAAAAGAACAGCTTTTAATTAAGTTAGAAAAAAATACTGCCACAGGCAACACTTAAACTGACAAGGCATGCGTTCTGTTAATCTTTGCAGAGAGGCACTGTACACTGCACTTAATTTAATTAGGTTGAGAAAAGGCCTGTTCAGTCCTAGGGGGTTTACCAATGTCCTTTTAAATTGAGGACACAGCATTTATATAAAGTCATTTTAATATCAGGCAATACATTTCTAAACAGTAATTTAAAAATATTACATGCTATTATTAAATGATACCTTGTTTTAACTTCTTACTAGATGAGACAACTTTCATTTCACAGAGAAATTTCATTCACCAACAGGCCTTTTGCTCCTCTCCAGCAATTTATTGACTTTGAAAGTTTTAAATAATTAGGATTAAGTTCCCTGGAAAACAACTGCACTGGGGAAATACATGTCAAACCTATATTACAATGGATAATGTATTTGAATTTTGTTTCACTTCTGGGCCATGGTACTGAGTGATAACAAATAACTTTTATATTAAAAATTATATTACAGTTGAGAAGTAGGTTATTTTCTGAGGTCAGACCTAGCACTGCAGACACAGAAAGAAAAACTTCAGGATATTTTAGTCATCATTTTTTTTTTTTAAATTTCAAACATTTCTTTCCAACCCTTTAAAATCTTTGTTGACTATATCCATCCCTTTTGACTACTGCAGGAAGCTATATTAGTTGTCAGTCTGTGATACTCTTAAATTATAATAGAAAATCATCTAATGATTATACTGAACAGCCAAATATAAGCAACTAGAGTTCAATCAGCAAGTTGGATACTAATAAATGTTTCATTTTGTGCAGGTTTTTTGTGTGACTGTCCCCCCCTCAACACACACACATACCTAGAATCTCTTTGCAGTGCCCCCAAGAAATATTATAAATTAAAATGAAGCTACATTTTTCAATTCATTTGACTTCATTCATTTATTTACTTCTGAGAACAGCTGAGTGTGTTGGAGACAGTAGACATACCTAGGTGATAATGATGTCCTATCACACTAATCAAACCCTGCCCCGATAGCATAAAGCTTAGAATCTAACTGCCCCATGAGTCATTTCTATCTCTGGTTTCAGAGGTGATTGAAGCAGCTTTCACACAATAAAGGAACTCTGAGTAAGGAGTTGATTACAGATAAGTTTGTCTCCTTTTTGCTTATCTATCAGTAAGACAAAACATTTTTTCTAATTATGAGAATAATAGGTTGATGATATTAATCCACAACAAATTCACTTTCAGCAGTCGCTAGTAAGCATCTAATTTTTAGTTATGGTCCGAAAACCCAAGCAGAGCTCAGATTTTTAAATTACTGTTTGGGGACTTATTAAAGAACCCATTTTCAGATGGAGTGTTTCTTGGCATTCATTTGCATGGTGGCTTATATTATTGGTCCAAATTTATCCCAGCATTTTTTAAAGAAGAATTTATGGTGCTTAGCATAGAGTCAGGACCAAAAGAAGCATCAAAAAAATGCTGAATATCTTATTACTTGGGAGATACCATATCGGGGTTAGGATCATTGTTGGTAGACCTCCATTTGAATGCTTGTTCTGTTACTCAGCAGGTGAATTATTTCATGATTCTTAGTTATCCTCTCAAAGTTCATATTCTTGTTGTTTAAAATAATCATATTGAGATTTTGCTGAAAGGGTCAATTCTTAAAGTAACCTTAAAATATTTATTATTCTGCAAGCATAAGTAAATGTTGGATGTTATTGAATTTGGTAGCAGCAAACAAGTTTTCATAATTGTTTTGTATTCCTTGGTGATTTAGATGAAATGCTTTTGCCAATTAACAATGATTTTTAAAGAGAAGAAACATAACATCTCAACTAAAATGAATTCAGAAGTAGAATAGTTTGAGATTTATTACAGAATTAACAACATCATCAGTGACCCAGGTTATGTCCATAATTTTTGTTCTGCCATGTGCAGAACTGACTTTTGTCTTTGGACTTGTGGTCAGGGATGATTGCCATAGCTCTGCTCTCCTATTGTCACTGGACATTGTCCAATGGCCAAAGGTGTAAAGGAGAATGCCAAGAAGTGAAGTAGGTCTGAGATTTGGCACCACTTGCATGCTAGCAAATTGGCCTGCCACAGTCTCATAGATGCTTGTAGATGAAATCCCTGAGTAAGCCAGAGAGAGACAGTCTGTTACTCAGAACAAAAGCAATGGTCACAGTATCATCATGTTTAAACTATTTCCCCAAGTTACAATTCCCAGAGAAAGATGAGGAAGACCATGGATGCTGGGTGAATTATTTTACAAGAAAGGAATGCTATTATTAAGCTGTTGTAACTTTTTATTATGGAATTTAGGAAAACCCACTTGACTCTTCTGCTGGAGGGAGATATTTGTTATTCTGAATAGTAAACAAATCTGCCCCTTGCTCCCAAACTGTCTTTGAAGGTTATTCATCATATAAACTCCTGAGAAGATAGTCTAAAATAAAGACAGAAACAACCCCCCCACAAAAGGCATACAACATTTTCATGTCTTTTTTTTTTGGTGGGTGGGGTGCTAGGGATTGAACTCAGGGGTACTTAGTCACTGAGTCACATCCCCAAACCTATTTTGTATTTTACTTAGAGAAAGGTCTCACTGAGTTGCTTAGTGCCTCACTTTTGCTGGGGCTGGCTTTGAACTCATGATCTTACTGTCTTAGCCTCCTGAGCCTCTGGGATTACAGGCATGTGCCACCATGTCCAGCTTTCATGCCCCTTCTTAAATATAAACATTATTTTTCTCAAAAGTTTCCTAAAGCTTTGGCTTCATTCAACATATTAGAATCTCTTTTGCATATAGTTCCAATGCCAGGTCATGATTGGTTTTACCAACCAAGACTTAACTCCAAGAATAAGGAGGGACCTCATTTCTCCTGTAGCACATGGCTACCCTACATCTGGAAAAAAATCAAGTTTTTCTTAAATAAGGAAAACAGAATTATTATTAGACAGGTAACCAACCAATAACGTCAGTCATACCTGCAGAGAATGTGTGTGAGCACGTATATTCACATAAGGACAAATTGTCCTTTATACAAAATTTTAAAAATTCATATATAAACATAACTGCACTATTGCAATCTCAATGGACAAATAAATGGATTTTATTTTATTTAGGGTCTTGACATATATGCAGATAAGAGTGGTTATCTCTGAGTAATGGCATTTTTTCCTATTGTATCTCAACTCTTTTTTTCATCATTAATCATATTCTAGAAGCACATATTACCATTAATAGTCTGAGAAACTAGTATCTAATAAAACTATCCTGGTTCACATGCTACCTTCATCAGATATATTAGGATGTTATCCATCTTCTCAAGTGTTTATGGCAAGATCAAAAGGACAGAACCTTAGATTAGTCTGTATCTCAATGTAGATGCCAAATTAGGAAACTCACAAGCTCTACATTTTTATAAGTCATATAATTGTGCTATTTGTGTATAAAAGATGTTTTTTAAAGTGTAATATTTCTGTTATTATAGAATATATTGAACACATTATCTTGGCTATTCCATATGGAGAAAATAAATAATTGTTCCAAGGAAATAATCTGTTGGAAGCCACATATGGCCTAGAAAATTACACTATAGAAAAGTTGGGCAAACATTAAATAGTACATATGAAGTTAATGGACCCTTTTGATATCTTTCTCTATAAACTTACAAAGAAACCAAAGTCCAGAAGCAATTCTGATTTTAGAAATATTTTTTTAAGCTTATGGAGACTCTTCAAAATGGTTTAAACTATAGCTCAATGTCAGATTTCTGCTAGGAGAATCACAGGGGCTGATTCTTTACTGTTTCTTCTTACAATGCACATAATTATTCATTCAGCAAACATACAGTGAGCATTAATTAATTCTTATGGATTCAATAAGACATAGTTTCTGACCTCACATGCTTTCACTAAGAAAACTGCAGTTAAATATAATAATTTCTGTAATAAAAGTAGGCCAGATGCATGAAAGAAGGGGTTTAGCTGTTTGATGTTCAAAGAACATTCCTGAAACGTGCTTCTACCCTACAAGTGTAAGTCAGTGATATAGAAGGATGAAGAAGAATCTTCTAGAATGAGACAACATGGACAAGAGCATGGAAAATACAGTGGTGACCTCATTACTCAGATACTGCCATGGCAATGCCCTGAAATGTTTCAGAAAAAGAGTAAGCAAATTTTCCTTTCAAGAAAAGTGTAAAATTATAACCTCAAAAAGGCATATAAGGCAAGGTGTACAAGGAAAACTGGATGGCTCCCAAGGAAAATTGTGGATATTTTATTTGAAATTATTGACATACATAAAAGGAAGAATTTAGACTACCCTGAAAATGCAGGATAAAGCAGCAGAAAGGAAAAAATCGACAGAACACTCAACTGAGTGATCAGTTCACTGATAGATTTTAAGGATCTTGGTCCCTTTGAAAACTGGCTGACAATATAATATCACTGAGAATCTGATTCTCTTCACTCCACTTGATATATTTCATTTCTGTCAATCTGTTGATTTTATATGGATTCACATGGAAATATAAATTTGCCTAAAATGAGAGAATACACTATTCCTGCAAACTCAAGTTTTCTATTCCATTAATGATTAATGCATAGCACATTATATTAAGATACTACCTTCCATAGAAAGAAATTATTTTGACATATCAAGTATAGTTCCCTGGTTCTTGAGTCAAAGGTTACTTATATGAAAATATTACACTGTTATTGTTATTTAAATAGCTTTATTATAATAAAGGCACATAGTCTCTTCTCTATTCCACCATGTCACCAACTTTCTATTACTTCCCACTTACTAGTAAATGACATTAATTTTATATATAGTTTGTATATAGTAATAGTTTACATAAACATTTATATAAAAAAGAGTTTGTACAAATATAGTAATAACCTGTGTATCTATATTTATATATATTCATGTAGTTATGTGTAAAATGATTGTTTTTTCTAACATGCAAAATACTGACACATAATATAGCATACATTTTTATATAAATAAATTCATATGTGAAATGGGGTCATTTGTAAAAGAAAATATCCAATAGTATTATCAGAGAATGGAAGTACTAACTTAGAAGAGAAAGAAGACAAAGCAGTATTGAGGGAACATTTAATTATGAAATCATAAATGCAAGGTTTACCACCTTTCAGTTTTGTAAAGTTTTTTGGCTATGATGAAAAAATATCATCTGCTATGGTCAGTTACCAGCAAACACAACTAATCCTGGATGCACACACATGTCACAGAAACACACACACATACACACACACACACACACACACACACACACCCTGGGGATCCACCTAAGTTTGTGGTTTTCAACTGAATTCCAAGAGCTAGTCAAGAGCTAGAGTAACTAAGGAGGTTTTTCAAAGGAATACTCATGAAGGACCATGAAATCTAGACTACCCCAAAAGGAGTCGGATAACAGGAGAAAGCTAACATAACTAAAAGCTGTGCTGTGTGGTGAAGCCAGGGGAGGCAGACTGTCAGTGAACTGGAGATCTCAGTACGAACTGTAGTAATGGGAAGAATTTGAGCAAGTGAGCTGTAAGGATGGGATGCTGTCAGTGGCGGTGACTGCTTACATTTAAGACATCCAAAATAATGCAATTTAGATAAAGGACAAAGTCCAGGACGAGAATACTGGGAGGAAGACATTGACGCCAATCAAAAATGTGAGAAGAGTGGTATTGCAGACATGTAACACCCAAAGTACTATTTTATGTAATTTATTGATAAAATCAGGTTTCTATGCTCAAAGGACTAAGGGATAGAATTTTTACCACAGTAAATTCAGCAGAGTAGTAATTAACTCCCTATGAACTCTTAAGGGAAAATCCAGTAACTTTTCATTTTGATAACCACACTTGGCCCTTACCAACAAGAATGTGGCTATTTTTAATATGTTTAAGGACCTGTGAGAATTTCATTGCCTCAGTCTCGGCCACCCCAAAATCAATTCCTGGGGCAAGAATTTGGGAAACACAGATGACCAATAGAGAAAGGTGATGGGAAACGGAGAGAAACAGAAAAGATGTGTTTTTGAAAATTTATTGTTTTAGGCTCCCAATGTTAAACATGACAGGGACTACCTAAGCAGGTATAAGCTGGGCACAGTGGCATATGCCTGTAATCCCAGCAGTTTGGGAGGTTGAGGCAGGAGGATCTCGAATTCAAAGCCAGCCTCAGCAAAAGTGAGGCACTAAACAACTCAGTGAGACCCATTCTTTAAATAAAAATACAAAATAGGGCTGGGGATATGGCTCAGTGTTTGAATGCCCTTAGTTCAATCCCTGATAACCCCCACACACAAAAAAAAGAAAACAGATAAAATGCATCAGCATTCTCACTGAATGATGGAAGACTGGGTCTTTATCCAGGACTCCCATCTTCCATTATTAAAGACTGTCCCCAGAGTGGATAACTCTCACTACCCCATCTCACACATATAAACATTTCTAGGCTACCCAAATACAGAGAATTGAGGTCCTGATAAGTTTGAGAAAGCCCTAAAGCAGGGAAAAAGTAACAGTCAAAAACTTAAAATAAGAAGATGTCAACTTGCTGGGTACCAGACCTTCAGGTGAACTTGAGTAGGAGAAGTGAGCATGAAATGATGTACTTCATATTATCTCTTGCATTATTCAGTTTTCTCATGCCTCACATGAAATCCACTCTGTTGTATTTGCTCAGCATTTTTGCCAGCCAAAATATATGAAAAAATAAAACAAATTAAAGGGTTAATGAATTGATTACATTTCTGACTGCTGCAGCTCACCCTATGGGCACAACCAGATGGTATCTAAATTGCTCTCACCCTTATGCAATATATCTACTGGTCTAGATTAACTTACCCAGTGGCATGAACAAAACTTTGTTTCTGAGGTATCAAAGTTCTTGACTACATGTACTCATCAGGCCACAATTGGTGCATATAACCACAGAATGCTATTATCAGGAATGGAAACAGTAAGAGGAACCCTAATGGACTCCTGAGTGGCAACTGGATCAACCTTCTTAAGAGGGGCTCCATGATTAGGAGCCACTGTTCACCTTCCCTTTCAGGCATCATAAACACTCTGTTTACATACCTACAATGTGAGCAAGTGCTGAAGTCAGAAACTGATTGGGTTTTACTGGAAAAGTCAATCTATCTCCCTGGTTGCTCAGTGTATTATGTGTGGCAGATGTTTTCTATGAGATAAGAAACACAGATACGCCTTGAACATAATCTCAGAGTTCATTCACATTCTTCTAGTCTCTTTCGAAGCTTTTGTGGACAACCAACTCATCAGTCACTGCCTGTTATTCAAGGTTCATTCTTACCACTGATGCCTTCTCCCTCCAAATAAAGAAGATAACCAAGCATACTACTTTAATGTCTTATACCTGGGAGGATGCTTGCTCACCAGTGACATGTATGATCACACTTATGTGAACCATAATGCAGCAACTGTCCATTTTCAGCTACTTTTAACATATCTAGAAACTCATCTTTAAAGCAGGCTCGATTATTTCTTCCTTCATCAATGGTCATATAGAACTCCTCACAACCCCACAGGTATGAACTGAGGGGAAGTTGCCAAGGCAATGCAAACAGGTGGTGCAGGAGCCTGGGACACCTATTTGCAAAGACTCTCTATGTCTCTGGACCATATGAGGTTTGATTCTAAATACATCACATTATGATATGATAGATTATTGCTATGCCTAAATATAAATTAGTGAATATATGACAGTTTCACAACCCTGATAGGTACCTCTGCTTGCAATGTCATGGGAATTGATGGTACCTGCTCAGGTTTGTAGTCTCTACTCTTCCTAGGAGCATGCCATGAGCTGCTTTTTAAGCAGTGTTTATCTGCCCCACAATATATGGTTCTGCATTAGGACCATATGGGTCAGAGCTATAGAATTCCTGTTTGAACTTGACAGAGACTCCATATAGTGTATCTTCCATGGAAGCCTATAGTACCATTGGATCTATTGGGTGATACAGCCCGAGTAGAGGGGTAGCTTGCTTGCACCACTACTTGAAAATGCTGCAGAACCCTCTCTTCCTTGAAATGTGTGTTAATCAGATTTCTAAACTTGTAACAAAATACCTGAGAAAAACAACTTAGAGGAAGAAAGATTTATTTCGGCTCACAGGTTCAGAGGTTTCAGTCCATAGTTAACTGGCTCCATTGCTGTGGGCCTATGGTGAGGCAGAGCACAATGGCAGGGAGGGCATGGTGGAGCAGAGTTGCAGGGATCCACCCTCTTCAACAAGATCCCACCTTCTATAGTTTCTACCACCTCCCAATAGTTCATTCAGTTATGAATCCATCAATGGGTTAATCCAAAGATGAGATTAAAATCTTCATCATCAAATTACTTCTGCAAAGCCCCATCTTTGTACACTGCTACACTGGGGATCCAAGACTGTAACCCATGAGCCTTTGGAAGACATTTGGAGAGAAGTCTATGGAAATGATAAAAAAAAAAAAAAAGACTCAAAATTCTCCCTTTACTCACTAAATAGGCAAACACATTATGGATAAGTGTAGTATGTAAATAAATTGATTCATTAAGTAGCTACCTACTACCCATGTATCCTTTGACATCTTTGAGAATGGCACTGATCTCTGCCATTCTAATGTAAATGCACTGTTGCCTGGGATTTACTACTTTTTCTCAGAGGTTCCACATTTAGAGAGTGCTAGGACTGCTGTGAATATCCAACCTTATTATGTATTCAGAGATAAGAGAGATGGACTTTGGTCATGCTTTATTACTTGTTTTCTTCCACCCTAAGAGCAGGTGCATCAATATCAGTATTCAACGCCACATCCAATACAAAGTAGCTTGGTGTTACTTTGGTAAATAGGTACAAGCAGGTTTATTTGGAAAATGATTACATTTGATAATATTTACTGTCAATTCTTGCAGTCATGTTGCAGGGATTCTTTCTGAAGAAGTCTCCATCTCCTTTTTGGTTTGATGGGCTCTAAGTCTGACTACATGTTCTTGCTTGAGTTATGGGGAGACCTGATCTAGCTGTTGAGTAGGTGAAGAGAAATATGTAGCTCTGGAGAAGCAAAGCATCACCCCATGAGAAATCTCAATCCAATGAAACCTCCATATGCTCACTAAGTACAAGAAGGAAGGGGCTCCTTTAATATGGAAAAATGTTTAATCAGGGAAGAAATCTGAGGGGAAAAAAGGTCTAATTTTTCTTTATCAGTTTAGCTGAAGCTCTGACAAGTTCAAGTTTCAGCAATCATGGAGGGAGGACTTTTCCACAGTGGAAAGTAATATGGCTTCATATATTAAATTTTAAATATATATTTTTAACAATACAGTGACACTGATAACTATTCTGGAGAAGTAACACTATCAGGCCAAGGAGGCATGTTCAAATATGTTGCATTGTTGTAAATGCAAACGTATAGAGAAAATCTGAAACCAAAAAGTAGATAAATGACTAACTTTCATTTGAAAAACAAACAGAAGTATATATTTCAATAGGAAAATGTCTCATACTGATGAGTAAAAAAAAATAAGCAGTGGAAAAATAAGTATTTTCTATATACATAAGCACACAATATATATTCATATATGTACTTAGAGTATGTGTGCACATATCTATCTCTATGTACATGTATTTATGTATATACATAGATATGCACTCATGCATATATGTGTGCATATACATGAAAACTAACTGAAAACTACACAGAATGTCTCAAGTGATAAGAAAGAAGGATTTGATTTAGAATATCTGGGAAAACAATGTCAGAAGTCAGCAAAATTTAGTATATTTATTTTTCTCTAATATTTTTATGTAATTCTTTAATGTATTATTATCTTAAGAATTTTTAATATAACATGCTGAAGTCACTGATCAGTGGTCTTAAAAGTTGCAAGCAATATTCATAATATGTGTTATTTAAATGTATGCATAAACACACAAGTAATAAATAGAGGCTATTTGACCAGACAGATCTTAGAGAAGTTTTTTGGTTAATACACTCAGCTCTTCTTACCATGACATGTAAACCACATCCCCACTACCATACACCTCCGTTGCTCCAATACCAATCCTGATTTCAAGAAGATATTTTGTAACCACCAATTCCTTTCCCTCTAAACCCTCTAAATCCTCAGCATAACACCATGACTTTTCTTATAAGCAACTAAATAGCAGAAAGTACAAGGTAAAGAGAACTTCACAGGCCCCAGAGAAAAGTAGCTTCCTACTGTAACTTTAAGCTGTGGCTTAAGAGATCTGATTTTATCTAATACTGTTAAAAATAGGCTTTGAACAGAGGACTTGGTGTCACATGACAAATATAAATGTAATAGTTTGAAAGAAACATATGCCTGCCACCATTCCATCCTTAAGTTTTCTTTGCAAAGATACTATATTTGAACACAAAATTTGAAGGCATGCCTAACTTACAGTTTTGTTTACTTGCTGGTAAATCAAACAGCATGACTTGTTATTTTGCCTAGAAACAGAAGAGAGAAACAAGGATTATCTCAAACTTCTTATTAAATAACATCATAGTTCTGTATGATTACTAATACAATTACTCAAGGGCATTGACAATGATTCATGTATCCTAAGTGAAGGAAGCTCTTAGAATCAAATCAAAGGCAGAAACTAAGAAGTGAAAAAATTTTACTACATAAAAAACAAAAATTTCTGTAACAACAACAAAAATGTTCATTCATTAAAAATTCCAGAACACATCCAAATCTTGATTTCCAAATAACATTCTTCAATTAAGGTACTGGGGCTCCTTGAGAAAATAGCTGATTCTAGTACAGGAACAAGAAACAGTAGAAGATGAGCATCCTGCTGTGCTGGAAGGAAAGGAAATGCTCAAAAGTGGAAGCAAATGACACAATGCCAAAAGGACAAAGGAGTCAATGGAGGAGCTCCCAAAAGCTAATGCTGGAATTATTGATCACCTTGATAAATAATTGCATCATTGGGTCATAACTGAGAGAATGCAAAAGTATCACAGGGTTTATCCTGGCATAAATAACTGATGAGATAAATAAAGAAGGGTCCAGGATGGTACTCAGGTGACCTCATACCTACCCATTCTTGCCCCTTGCTGGCTTGTAGTTCTCAAGAGTAAGTGTCCAATGTACTTGGGATGCAAGATCAGGAGAGATTCCTGCTCCTCATGGAAAACATGAAATCTTGAGTTAGGGAGAGCCTGCCTGGGTCAGTCCAGGCTTCCTTCTTTTCATCCCTAGAAGCAGGATATCCTTCAAAGCTTTGCCTGGGAAATCATGTGACCCCTGAGCTATATAATCCAGGTTGGGTTTGGGGGGATCCCTTGGCTGTGGTGCAACTGAGGAACACACAGTCAAGGTTCCATCTGCCCCAGGTAGCTTTCTTGAGACTTGAGGGACAAGGTTGCTTTGCATCCTAAACATTTTTTTATCCCATGATGTCTATTCATAAGTAAAAAATCTACTTCATATAGCTAGTTGTGTGTGAATTTGTTCTGTTTCACTGGACTCTCACATGTTGTAACCAGTGCACAGTGAACCTGCTTAACAAGGGGAAAAAGGATAAGTCTTGCCCTTAAAAATTATAATTAATAATTATGGAAGGAATGGAGAAAACAGAATATCACCATTAAAATTCTCAATGTAAGATGTTGTGCAGACAAGAGACATTGATGAGTACTAAAATTAGTGGGTAAAACTTTAGGAGAATCAAGATATTTGCATAGCTTCAAAGTATCTTTTCCCCCAAATATGTGAATTACTATAGTTATTTTAACTTATGAACACAAAAGTTTTTTTAATATTCTTGCCTCTAGATAAACTTAATTCACTTCCCCTTTGATGTAGGCTGAACTTAATTCCTTTATAACAAATACACTGTTTTAAGGGAAAACATTTAAACTTTACAGTGAAGAAATCTCACTAACATCAACTTCAACATCACCATACTTAATCTACGTTGATATCTATTGCTCTCTGGCATGATATAATGAGAAGGGGAGTCATAAAAGTTGAAAAATGTGAAAAATATTCAATATCTTTAGGAATTCAAGAAATGCAAATCAAAACTACACTGAGATTTCATCTCACTCCAGTCAAGAAGGCGATTATCAAGAGTAAAAGCAACAGATGGGCGTGGTGGCACATGCCTGTAATCCCAGCAGCTTGGAAGGCTGACACAGGAAGATTGAGAGTTCAAAGCCAACCTCAGCAAAAGTGAGGTGCTAAGCAATTCAGTGAAACTCTTATCTCCAAATAAAATACAAAAATAGGGCTGGGGATGTGCCTCAGTGGTCAAGTGCCCCTGAGTTCAATCTCCAGTACTCGCCCCCCAAAAAGAAAAAAGAATAAAAGCAATAATAAATGTTGGCGAGGATGTGGGGGGGAAAGGAACACTTATACATTGTTGGTGGAGCTGCAAATTGGTGCAACCATACAACCACTATGGAAAGCAATATGGAGATTCCTCAGAAAACTTGGAATGGAACCACAATTTGACCCAATTATCCCACTCCTTGAGTTATACCCAAAGGACCTAAAATCAGCACACTACAGTGACTCAGCCACATCAATGTTTATAGCAGTTCAATTCACAATAGCTAAACTATGGAACCAACATAGGTGCACTTCAATAGATGAATGGAGAAAGAAATTGTGGTATATATACATAATGGAGTATTAGTCAGCCTTAAAGAAGAATGAAATTATGGCATTTGCCAGTAAATGGATGAAGATGGAGAATATCATGCTAAGCAAAATAAGTCAACCCCAAAGAACCAAAGGTCAAATGTTTTCTCAAATACATGGATGCTAATTCACAATAAGGTTGCAGTGGGAAGCTAGGGAAGAATGGATGTACTTTGGAATAGACAGAGGGGAGTGAAAGGAGGGGAGAGGGTATGGAGGTAGGAATGACAGAATGAATCAGACATTATTACCCTATGTACATACATGATCACCACCTGGACCAGTATAACTCTAGATCATGTACAATCAGAAGAATGAGAAATCATCCTCCATTTATGTATGATGTGTCGAAATGCATTCTACTATCATGTATAACTAATTAGAACAAATAAAAATAGTTGAAAACGTAGGTCTTATTCTACCTTTAATATGAAGTAAGGCGATGTGTTAGAAGACAATGGCATTAGCCTACATAAGAAATTATTCGTCCTGAGAAACTCGGCCTATGTGAGTCCATAAAATGAAAATAATACTATTTTACTGTTACCAGAGATTTTACATGAATAAGCACAACTTTGGGTATTCGAGTGATCTAACAGTGAAACACTCTCCTGTACTTCATTTTTACAAAAACAAAACATTTAAGTGAATTAGATATTCCACATGAAGGTGATGGGTGTGGGCATTGGAATTGATGGAATAAGAGACAGGAGGAAAGCAGAAATTAAACAAGATTAATTCTCCAGGATGCCCCAAACCCCACACTCACATATTTATAACATAAACAATGGTCCAACAGCATGCTGTACTCTGACATGGCCCCCCCGTCTCAAGATCTTGTACCATCAGAGTCCCCTCACTCATTACATTGAAGAACATATAGTATATAGCATAACAATATGTTTATAGGTTAAAGTAGATTTTATTTCTATTCATCCACTTAAACATTGATCCTCATTCCATGTGTCTTATGGCATCTTGGACATAGTTCTCATTCTGAGAATCTGCCGCAGGTAGGTCAGAGTCTTTCTTGAGGAGAATGTATTTTTCTTTCCATAAACTCTCCCCCTCTGTTTAGGAACCACTTTGTTAATATCATTTCTTTTCCTTGAGCGAAACTTACCCTCCTTCTTTCTAGAAATAAATCTTTATGATTATATCTGTGTATGTTATTACTCTACTTCATTTTCTCAATGTGGAAAAATTCTCATATTGTATTATAAAGAAGACTTTCCTTGAGGCTTCATTTTAATATATGCGCCACATAACAATGCTTACTATTAGCCACATGCCAAATGGAAAATCCTAAAATATACTAGAAAATTTGGTCAGACAAACATGCTGATATTCAGACAAAGAAAGCTGATACTATAGGGAAGACAAATATTAGAAAAAATTTTAAAAATCTACTCACTAATAATCCTACCAAAGAAAGCCTTTGAAGTCTTTTGTTGATAATTCTCTAATGAAACTTCTTTGCTACCTTCTTCCATTAATGTTCCATTTACAAGAAAATAATGTCAGAAAATACTTTAGATATTCATAATTTCAGGTGTGGCAATTTTCCTAGGTGCCTATATTCATTCAGTAATATTTCAGTCAGAAAAGAAAATGTTAAAGTAATAGGGCCTTTTTGTTCTATCTAAATGGAATTTCTTCCTGCAAATATGCTTTCCAAAAGCACTAGAAATAAATTAGCACAATGCTACACACTGAGCCCGATGAACAGGTGTGCAGGAGCTCCACCCTAGGTGAAAACAATGAGAGAAAAAATTGATAATTTCTTTATTGAACTGATAATAGCAGATTCAAATTCCCAGCAGTTTTTGGTTCAGAAGAAATAAAGAAGCATTGCTGAGAATGACTTAAGGAAACATAGAAAATAAACTCTGTATAATGTTTTGGTTACACAGTTGTCGAATAATAATATATTAAGATATAAATTTGTCTTTTATTTCTGCTATAACCCCTTCTCCTATATTTCTCCAATAAGGCACACTCCTCTTGGAGAAGTTTGTATGCAGTAGCTCATTGAAGAGATTATTATTAATTGGTGTGTCCAGGATAGAGAGGGATGATGTCACATGTTTTTATCATCATACATTATTTCCAAGTTTTTCTTACTGTTTTTTATGAACTGAATCTTAGGATCTGCCCAAAATTTGTAGGTTGAAACCTCATCCCCGACATGATGATTTTTGGAGATCAGGCCTCTGTCTTGGAGGTCAGGCCTCTGGGAGGTTATCAGGTCCTGTGAGTGGAGCCTTCATGAAAGGAATTAGCCCCCTTGTAAAAGAGACCCACTGAGTTCCCTCACACCTTCCACCATTGAGGATGTAGCCAGAGATCAGCCATCCATGAACCAGGAAGCCAGTCCTCAGCAGATACTGGATTTGCTGGTGCCTTAATCTTGGACTTTCCAGCCTCCAGTACTGTGAGAAATGAATCTCTATTATTTAAAAGCCACTTGATATATGGTATTTTTCTTATAGCTTCTAAATGGACTAAAAATCTGACAGAAATAAACACTGAGGATATTCTAGTAAATATGTTATTAGAAAATTGCCTAGGAAAATTGCCACACCTGAAATTATGAATATCTAAAGTATTTTCTGACATTATTTTCTTGTAAATGGAACATTAATGGAAGAAGGTAGCAAAGAAGTTTCATTAGAGAATTATCAACAAAAGACTTCAAAGGCTTTCTTTGGTAGGATTATTAGTGAGTAGATTTTTAAAATTTTTTCTAATATTTGTCTTCCCTATAGTATCAGCTTTCTTTGTCTGAATATCAGCATGTTTGTCTGACCAAATTTTCTAGTATATTTTAGGATTTTCCATTTGGCATGTGGCTAATAGTAAGCATTGTTATGTGGCGCATATATTAAAATGAAGCCTCAAGGAAAGTCTTCTTTATAATACAATATGAGAATTTTTCCACATTGAGAAAATGAAGTAGAGTAATAACATACACATATTATTTACTAAATATGATATTCTAGTAAATATGAGGATGTTCTAGTAAACTGAGATATAAATTATTCTTCATAACTTAACCTGTTTTCTAAAAATTTGTTTCACACATCTCTCTCCCTCTCTCTCACCAGTCTTTCCCCCTCCATACTCCTGCACATGGTCTTGTGAAATCACTTTCCCTCACGTCAGTGGAAGCTGACAATAATAAACCAGTGTGTGTGTTTACAGTGGTGCTTCTCTTTCTATTTTAAAATGAAGTCTACCAGGGATTCCCACCTTGCATTAGCATTCCTGGTTTTTTGAAATGAGATCATTTTTGTATCACGAATTGTGTTGCTACTATCAAGAAAAAGTCTCTCAGTTGAGGAAATTCCTGGTAGAGAAGAATTAATGAGTTTTGTGTGGTTGCCAGGAAAGGGACACCTGGCTTCCCTCCAAGCAGAGATCTTCAACTTGCATCCTTGATTATGGAGATTTCCAAGAGTTCTCTGTGACTAAAAGAAGGCCTTGGAGGCCAGCTAATATTGCCTCTACCTCTAGGAAAGTTACACTGGACCTTTTAGCTGACAGTTGTTCCACCTGCTGTTCCATATGGTTATTCTCCTATTTTCTCAAAAGCCCTTTGCATTCCAAGAGGTTGTACGCTAATGGCTATGCCTGGAAACAGTGATTCCCACAAGGCTGTACTTGAGGACCATCTGTGGAACTTCCTGGCCATCACAAATGACCCTGATGACCAAGTTTCAGTGGGGTGATGATCAGTCTGAGCAGGATGCCATGAAGAAAAAAGAGAAGACAAGAGAGGGGAGACATTTCTTATCACATTGAGAAGTAAGGCCTAACCAGGATTTTTACCATTTACACAGAAAAAAATGAAGAGAATATTCACTGGTCAGAAGCCAGAAGAAAACCATTTTTTTAAATCATGCTTAGTGATTGATGCTTGTATAATGGCTCTCATAAGTTTTATGAAGGCAAAACCAAATTCGTCTTGCTTACTAAAGTGCCCTCAGAAATAGTACAGAGTAGATGCTTAGTAAATATTTTTAAGGAATGAATAAGTGAATTAAAGAAGCAGAATTATAAAGGCTGAAAATGTGACAGCTAAAATATTTAATATCTCTGTCCAAAATTTAAGCAGAATTAAAATTAAAAATCATTGCCCAAAAGAGAAAAACATACAATGTATTAAGAATGTGATCAATAGTACAAAACAAAACAAATTAAAATTTATTAATCTTAGAAGTATTGGTAAATTTTTATGAGAAATATATTTTGCAAATTATTTCTTCATGCAATCAAACAGATAACTATCATCACCTGTTATTCTCTTAAGTGATTGTCGGCACCTTATTTCTTCCCTACCTACTTTATTTTTTTTAAAAATTTTTTTTTATTGTAAACAAATGGGATACACATTGTTTCTCTGTTTGTACATGGCATAAAGGCATACCATTTGTGTAATCATAAATTTACACAGGGTAATGTTGTTTGATTCATTCTGTTATTTTTTCCCTTCCCCCCATCCCTCCCACCCCTCTTTTCCCTCTATACAGTCCTTCCTTCCTCCATTCTTGCCCCCCTCCCTAACCGTAACTCTAATCCTAACACTAACCCCTCCCACCCCCCATTATGTGTCATCATCCACTTATTAGCGATATCATTCATCCTTTGGTTTTTTGAGATTGGCTTATCTCACTTAGCATGATATTCTCCAATTTCATCCATTTGCCTGCAAATGCCATAATTTTATCATTCTTTATGGCTGAGTAATATTCCATTGTATATATATATACCACGGTTTCTTTATCCATTCATCAATTGAAGGACATCTAGGGTGGTTCCACAATCTGGCTATTGTGAACTGAGCAGCTATGAACATTGATGTGGCTGTATCTCTGTAGTATGCTGATTTTAAGTTCTTTGGGTATAGGCCAAGGAGTGGGATAGCTGGGTCAAATGGTGGTTCCACTCCAAGTTTTCTAAGGAGTCTCCACACTGCTTTCCAGAGTGGCTGCACTAATTTGTAGCCCCACCAGCAATGTATGAGTGTACCTTTCTCCCCACATCCTCGCCAACACCTGTTGTTGCTTGTATTCTTGATAATCACCATTCTAATTGGGGTTAGATGGAATCTTAGGGTGGTTTTGATATGCATTTCTCTTATTACTAGAGATGTTGAACATTTTTTCATATGTTTGTTGATTGCTTGTAGATCCTCTTCTGTGAAGTATCTATTCATTTCCCTAGCCCATTTGTTGATTGGATTATTTGCATTCTTGGTGTAGAGTTTTTTGAGTTCTTTATAGATTGTGGAGATTAGTGCTCTATCTGAAGTATGATTGGCAAAGATTTTCTCCCACACTGTAGGCTCTTTCTTCGCATTGCTGATAGTTTCCTTTGCTGAGAGAAAGCTTTTCAGTTTGAATCTATCCCAGTTGTTGATTCTTTCTTTTAATTCTTGTGCTATGGGAGTCCTGTTGAGGAAGTCTGGTCCTAAGCCGACATGTTGAAGCTCTAGACCTACTTTTTCTTCTATAAGATGCAAGGTTTCTGGTTGGATTCCGAGGTCCTTAATCCATATTGAGTTTAGTTTCGTGCATGATGAGAGATATGAGTTTAGTTTCATTCTGTTGCATATGGATTTCCAATTCGTCCAGCACCATTTGTTGAAGAGGCTATCATTTCTCCATTGCATATTTTTGGCCCCTTTGTCCAGTATGAGAAAATTGTATTTATTTGGGTTTGTGTCCGTGTCCTCTCCAATCCCATGCCGTTTTTGTTACTATTGCTTTGTCGTAGAGTTGAAGATCTGGTATTGCCATACCCCCTGCTTCACTCTTTCTGCCAAGGATTGCTTTAGTTATTCTGGGTTTTTTATTCTTCCAGATGAATTTCATAATTGCTTGCTGTATTTCTGTAAGGTACATCATTGGGATTTCAATTGGAATTGCACTGAATCTGTATAGCACTTTTGGTAGTATAGCCATTTTGACAATATTAATTCTTCCTATCCAAGAACATGGGAAATCTTTCCATCTTCTAAGGTTTTCTTGAATTTCTTTCTTTAGTGTTCTGTAGTTCTCATTGTAGAGGTCTTTCACCTCTTTTGTGAGATTGATTCCCAAGTATTTTATTTTTTTCGAGGCTATTGTGAATGGGGTAGTTTTCCTAACTTCTCTTTCTGAGGATTCATCATTTATGTATAAAAATGCATTAGATTTATGTGCATTGATCTTATATCCCGCTACTTTACTGAATTCACTTATGAGTTCTAAAAGTTTTCGGGTGGAATTACCTGGTTCCTCCAAGTATATAATCATATCATCAGCAAATAGGGATAGTTTGAGTTCTTCTTTTCCTATTCGTATCTCTTTAATTTCTTTGGTCTGTCTAATTGCTCTGGCTAGAGTTTCAAGGATGATGTTGAATAAAAGTGGTGAAAGAGGGCATCCCTGCCTTGTTCCAGTTTTTAGGGGAAATGCTTTCAGTTTTTCACCATTTAGAATGACATTAGCAAGGGGCTTAGCATAGATGGCCTTTATAATATTAAGGAATGTTCCCACTATCCCTATTTTTTCTAGTGTTTTGAGCATGAAGGGGTGCTGTATTTTATCAAATGCTTTTTCTGCACCTATCGAAATAATCATGTGATTCTTGACTTTAAGTCTATTGATATGGTGAATGACATTTATTGATTTCCTAATGTTGATCCAAACTTGCATCCCTGAGATGAAACCAACTTGATCATGGTGCACTATCTTTTTAATATGTTTTTGTATGCGATTTGCTAAAATTTTGTTGAGAATTTTTGCATCAATGTTCATTAAGGATATTGGTCTGAAATTTTCTTTCCTCGATGTGTCTCTGTCTGGTTTAGGTATCAGGGTAATATTGGCTTCATAGAACGAGTTTGGGAGGGTTCCCTCCTCTTCTATTTGATGGAATACTTTGAGGAGTATTGGAATGAGCTCTTCTTTAAAGGTTTTGTAGAACTGGGCTGAGAACCCATCTGGTCCTGGACTTTTCTTTGTTGGTAGGCTTTTGATGACTTCTTCTATTTCATTACTTGAAATTGGTCTATTTAAATTGTGTATGTCCTCCTCGTTCAGTTTAGGCAATTCTTATGTCTCTAGAAACCTGTTGATGTCTTCAAAATTTTCTATTTTGTTGGAGTATAGATTTTCAAAATAGCTTCTAATTATGTTTTGTATTTCAATCGTGTCTGTTGTGATATTTCCTTATTCATTCCGAATTTTAGTGATTTGTGTTTTCTCTCGTCTTCTCTTTGTTAGTGTAGCTAAAGGTTTATCAATTTTGTTTATTTTTTCGAAGAACCAACTATTTATTTTGTCAATGTTTTTGTATTGTTTCTTTTGTTTCAATTTCGTTGATTTCAGCTCTGAGTTTAACTATTTCCTGTCTTCTAGTACTTTTGGTGTTGGTCTCTTCTTTTTCTAGGGCTTTGAGCTGTAGTGTTAGGTCATTTATTTGTTGAGTTTTACTTCTTTTATTAAATGCGCTCCATGAAATAAATTTTCCTCTAAGTACTGCTTTCATAGTGTCCCAGAGATTTTGATATGATGTTTCTTTGTTCTCATTTACCTCTAAGAATTTTTTAATTTCCTTCCTAATATCTTCTGTTATCCATTCATCATATAATAGCATATTGTTTAATCTCCAGGTGTTGGAGTAGTTTCTGTTTTTTACTCTTTCACTTATTTCTAACTTCAATCCATTATGATCTGATAGAATACAAGGTAGTGTCTCTATCTTCGTGTATTTGCTATCAGTAGCTTTGTGGCATAATATATGGTCTATTTTAGAGAAGGATCCACGTGCTGCTGAGAAGAAAGTGTATTCACTCTTGGTTGGATGGTATATTCTATAAATGTCTGTTAAGTCTAAATTATTGATTGTGTTATTGAGATCTATGGTTTCTTTGTTCAATTTTTGTTTGGAAGATCTGTCCAGTGGTGAGAGAGGCGTGTTAAAATCACCTAGTATTATTGTGTTATGGTCTATTTGGTTTCTAAAATTGAGAAGAATTTGTTTGACATACATGGAAGAGCCACTGTTTGGGGCATAGATATTTATGATTGCTATATCTTGCTGATTTATGCTTCCCTTAAGCAGTATGAAATGTCCTTCTTTATCCCTTCTGACTAACTTTGGCTTGAAGTCCACATTATCTGAAATGAGGATGGATACTCCAGCTTTCTTGCTGGGTCCATGTGCATGGTATGTTTTTTCCCATCCTTTCACCTTTAGTCTATGGGTATCTCTTTCTACGAGATGAGTCTCTTGCAGGCAACATATTGTTGGATCTTTTTTTGTTATCCAATCTGCCTGTCTATGTCTTTTGATTGATGAATTCAGGCCATTAACGTTCAGGGTTATTATTGAGATATGATTTGTATTCCCAGTCATTTGGCTCATTTTTAAAATTTTATTTATTTATTTTTTTGACACAACTAGATTCCTCCTTTTTTTGACAGTTCCTTTAGGATAATTCCTCCCTTTGCTGATTTGCTTCTTTGTTTTTTATCTCTTCCTCATGGAATATTTTGCTGAGAATGTTCTGTAATGCTGGCTTTCTTTTTGTAAATTCTTTTAGCTTTTGTTTATCATGGAATGATTTTATTTCATCGTCAAATTTGACATAAGTTTTGCTGGGTATAAGATTCTCGGTTGGCATCCATTTTCTTTCAGAGCTTGAAAAATGTTCCAGGCCCTTCTAGCTTTTAGGATCTGGATTGAAAAATCTGCTGATATCCGCATTGGTTTCCCCCTGAATGTAATTTGGTTCTTTTCTCTCACAGCCTTTAAAATTCTGTCTTTATTTTTTATGTTAGGTATTTTCATTATAATGTGCCTTGGTGTGGGTCTGTTGTAATTTTGTGTATTTGGAGTCCTATAAGCCCCTTGAACTTGATTTTCCATTTCATTCTTCAGATTTGGGAAATTTTCTGATATTATTTCATTGAATAGATTGTTATTCCTTTGGTTTGTTTCTCTAAGCCTTCCTCAATTCCAATAATTCTCAAATTTGGCCTTTTCATGATATCCCATAGTTCTTGGAGATTCTGTTCATGATTTCTTGCCATCTTCTCTGTTTGTTCAACTTTGTTTTCATGTTTAAATATTTTGTCTTCAATATCTGAGGTTCTGTCTTCCAGGTGTTCTATCCTACTGGTTATGCTTTCTATGGAGTTCTTAATTTGGCTTATTGTTTCCTTCATTTCAAGGATTTCTGTTTGGTTTTTTTTCAATATCTCTAACTCTTTATTGAAATGATCTTTTGCTTCCTGTATTTGCTCTTTTAACTGTCGATTGGTGCAATCATTCAATGCCTGCATTTGCTCTTTCATCTCATCATTCAATGCCTGCATTTGCTCTTTCATCTCATCGTTTGCTTCCCTGATCATTTTAATTATGTACATTCTGAACTCCCTTTCTGTCATTTCTTCTGCCATGCTGTCGTTGGATTTTATTGTTGTAAGATCTAGATTTGTTTGGGGCATTTTCTTCCCTTGTTTTCTCATATTGTTCAGGAATCAGTGGATCATTAAGATATTGCAGATTTCCTCTGTTGACTTTTAATGTCCCTGAAGACAACAACTCACCACTCGCCTCCTCCTCTGGCAACTGCCTGTAGCTCTGATGCAGTCACTCCTAGACCAAGCGACCCGCCGCGTTCCTCCTCTTCCTCTGGGCAACCCCCGGGTGTTCAGAAGCAGTAGCTCTGAGTCCAAACAGCTCGCCACGCAGCTCCTCCTCAGGCAGCCGCCCGGAGCCCCAGTGGTTGCTCCGAGTCCAAGCGCTGTGCTGAGCCGCCTCTTCTACAATGATCCCAGTTGTCCATGTTTACCGCTCCAGCGGCGGGAGGGGCGTCTCTCCGAGCAACTCTACTTCACAAAGTTCCCTGCGTTCCAGGGCTACCACCCCATCCGGGACGCCTCCCCAACGGGAGAGACTCACCCCGCGGCTTTGAGTTGGTCCCAAGTCTCTCACTATCTCCTCTTTTGAATCCTGCGTCCTGGAGCAACGTGAAATGCAGCCGCCCTCTAGTCCACCATCTTGAAACCTCCCCTACCTACTTTACATATCTGTCTTGCACTGCAAAATAGAAGAAGTAAACACCATGCTCTATGCCCCCTATTATCATAGACCCCTAGATATTTCCTCAAATCTGTCCTCCTTTCCTTCATGTAATATTATTTTGTGCTCAAATGGCAGTCAGACATTTTCAATTTTTAGTTTCCCAGTGGCCATGCAAGTAAATTCTCTTTATTCTCTAGGAGTAAAAGTGATGTAAGCCATTTTTAAGAAGATCCTTTAAAAAAGCGAATCCCAAAAAAACCAAAGACCAAACGTCAAATGTTTTCCCTGATAAGTGGATGATGATATATAATGGGGGTGGGGGGCGTGGAGGGTGAGAGAAAAATGGAGGAACTTTAGATTATGTAGAGGGAAATGAGAGGGGGGATATGAAAAATGGTGGAATGAGACAGATATCATTACCCTATGTACATGTATGATCACATGAATGGTATGAATCTACATCATGTACAACCATAGAAACAAAATGATGTACCCCATTTGTGTATGAGGAATCAAAATGCAGTGTGTAAAAAAAAAAAAAAAAAGGTAGGATCTCTGCCCCTTTTCCCCAGACGTGCTGCTCTCTTTTATCCTTTCCCATTAAGTGAAATAAATGGCAATGACCACAGCAACCTCTGAAGCCTAAGTGAAGCCAATGTGTCAGTTTTCTTTTTCTTTCTTTCTTAACCACTGAGCTATACCCTCAGCCCTTTTTATTTATTTTTGTTTTGAGACAGGGTCTCCCTGAGTTGTTTAGGGCCTTGCTAAATGGCTGACTTTGAAATTACCATCATTCTGTCTCAGTATCCTGAGTCACTGGGGCTACAGGTATGCACCACCATGGTTCAATGTATCAGTTTTCTAATGCTACTGTAACAGTCTGCCACAAGTTAGTAACTTAACACAGTTATCAACATACAGTTCTGAAGGTCAGAAATATAAGATCAATCTCACTGAGCTAAAGTCAAGGAAGCTGCAGGGTTGGTCCCTTCTGTGTGTTCCAAGGGAGAATGTTTTCCTTGCCTTTGCCAAGCTATAGAGGCAAATTGCTTTTCTTCGTTTGTGGTCCTTTCTTCCTGATATCATCTCCAAAGGTTTTTCTCAGTCTCTGACCTCTACTTCCATTCCTTCACTTGTCCTTCTCTGACTCTTCCTTTCATCCTTTAAAGACCCTGACAGTTACATTGAATTCATCTGAATAATGTAGGATAATCTCATCTCAAAATCCTTTTTGGAACTTAAAGTAACATATTCCCAGGTTTCAGGGACTGGGATGTGCACATCCTTGTAGGAAGGAATTATTTGAACTACCCCAGCAACCAACAGCCTCAGTCCTCTGATGCTGTCATGGAGCAGAGCCACCCACTGATATAAGAACACTGATCTTGTTACTACAGACACTTACAAAAAGGCACATTGCTTTATTCTTTAATCCTGAATTTCAATTTGGTAGTGATGTGGTGGTCACTTTGTTACTCAATCTAACCTACCCTAATACATACTTTTGCAGTTTTGTGTAACATGACATAGTATATTTAGAATTGTTAATGTGCTTCAGAATTCATAAAATTTTTAATGTGCTTTTAACAAACTAAAAGAAATTCATAATGTTATTTCTCAAAGCATAAGCCATTGTCCTATAATAATGTGGCATTTACTGTTTAATTTGTAACTTATTTGTACTATTTTTAAAATAAATTTTACTTATAATGGAATCTTTTTTTGAAAATAGAAAGTCACCTTAGAAATTAAATGTAAAGTGAGGCTGTGGTCCTGTACAAGTGTCTAAATTGATGATCTTGACCCTTGGATTCCAGATGGATCGTTAAAAAAAAATCCCGCCAGTTATTCTCTAATTTCATACTGTGCACTCCATCTGTTAACCCACTTGCTTTGGTGTGGGGCTGTTGGTCCAGCTTACTCTCCTTTACTTCACAGATGCAAAACTCAATTGATATACACACATATTATTTACAAAGGTATGCATTTAAAATATATATTAGAAGAATGCAAGGGCAGAATATAATCAAGGAAAATAAGATGCTATATTAAAACCTAACCTGCTTGGCCTAGAAAGCAAAAAAAAAAAGAAAAGAAAAAATTGAAAAAGTTTAAAAGTCTAGCCAGACTAATAAGTCCTAAGTTTTGGTGGCAAACTTTGAATGCTTATTTATTCATGAATTTTTATGCTTAGAATTCAGATCCAGAGCATTTATGAATGTTAGCTTGAAAACTCCTGAGTTTATAATAAAAATTTTTAACATGCATACATATAGTTAAAAGATACTGGAAATGGTGTTCATAATTGCTAAGCTGGTTCCTAAGAGATAATCAGAATTGAGTGTACTACTTACTATTTCAGTGAGTCAGCTCAGTGTTTCATTCAAAATTATGAATTATGAAAAACCCTTGTTTTGAACAATTACATTTCTAAAAATACATATACTCTTATTTTTACTGATAAGGACAAATAGTAAGATAACAAAGCCAACATGTTTCCATTCTAAGTAGTAAGGTCTTGCATTTCCTATGTCCTGCATATTTCCTGGAATTTCATAGGAAGTTTTTCCTGAATATATTGTTCAACTATTGAGTAGATATTGTACAGTTAAATCCATGATGTTCACTATGACCATGAATAAATCATAGTGTTAGAGACTAAGGAGGTGGCATATTTATGCACTCTCTAAACTATTTATTACAGCGGTACTATAGGATTCTAGGCCCACATTATTGTTTGCTACTTCAAGGTAGACATGTGACTGAAATACAGGTGGCATCAATTGGAGCACTTAGAATTTGAACATAAGTCAAAAGCAGAAATTGCATATTCTTCTGCTATCAATCTAGAATTTTTTTTAAAAAAAGACTACCCAGAGACAGTACTGACAGTCTAGTCTTTGCCACTTTTTCTCTCTTCTCCTAAAACATCCCTCTTTCAATGTCTGTCTTCAGCTCACACATTTAATACGTCATTTAAAGTGCAAAATCTATTTTATTGAAAAAAGGAAGTCTTTAGGCATCAAATATGTTCAAAAGGGAAATCTTTTATATAAAATATAACCACGCCAAGAGAGTGACAGGTAATGCCGGGATGTGCCTTGGTGAGGCTTTGTCCAGCACTGGAATTCAGCAATGATGTTTACAACAGATGAGGGCTGGGAGGAGGATCAGAGGCAAGAATAGAGATGAAATGATGTTTGCCTGAGAATTGGCAAAGTGGCTCAGGCCCAAGCTTTCCCATCTGAATTCCATGGGGCTACAAGCAGAGATCCTTCTCTTCGCCCTAGGGTACAGAGCTCTGCAGCTCAAGTGAATATGTGCCCCAGGAGTTGATGAATGCTTGGGTTTGGTACCCAGAAAATGTACAGCATGGAAGGGAATATCAGGAGGTAGCACTCTTGGCACAAATATCAGTGTCTTCATAGAGAATACAACCTGCAGTGATAGTATCAGAGGACCTTCATGATTTTGTAAGCTGCAATCAGAACTAGAGTGAAGATCTCAGTGGATTCCAATGCTAATGAAAAGACTCTTCACAAACCTAAAAGAGAGATGCCCAAGAACTTCCAAAAATAAAAGAATGAGACTTTTAGAAGAGCTGTTCATCAAACATGAGCAGATTGAGTCAAGAATTGATGGTGCATTATTCACCATTAAATGTAGGTTTGGGAACAGGGATTAAGCAGTTGGGAAAACCAAAAGGTCTTTACTAAGAATTTTTCATATTGTAACTTGGAAAGATAATAATAGCCAAGGGAAAATAAGAAATGGACTTTGGACGATGATATCATTCTGTTAATAAAAGAGCGGAGAACTTAAAGCACTAACATTTAGAATTCAACAATGTAACTAATTTAAATAGGAAAAGCTTCCAATTTTAAAATATGAAAAATTATAGGAAAACTATCAAAATTTTCTTTATCCCTAGGTAAATTTCAATCAAAGAAATGGGATTATAGGTGGAAACTGTAGCTGAGATTTTAGCATATAATGCAGGAAATAAAGGATTTGAGCACAGAAAATATTTCATTTCTTTTGAATTACAGCAGGGACTGCTTTCTCTGCCAGAAATCCGGTGTTTTGAGCACTTTCCCAGATGCACTTCTGTTGGCCTAACTGGACCATAATGAATCATTTCCCTCTGGATAGTCTAGGATTCAGGTGTACCGAGTAGTCATGGCTTGTATGTTAATGAATGGAATGAACCTTCATGTACTATTATATATACAACCAGAACTTGAGCCATGATATTATTTAGCCTAGTAAAGTGTGAAGTCCAGGAGTCTTGACTTAAAATTCTCATGTTCCCTGCTGACCTCAAACAGATTTTAAACATGTCATCACTGGTTTTCTCTCCTGGGTACATACTGAGTTCCTGAATATAGCAGTTAGCTTCCATTCCTCCTGAGAGCTGTGATAGTGCTTCATTCCACTTTTTTTTTTAATATCCTTTTTTTGTTGTTTTTCAGTATTGGGATTTTAACCCATGTCCTCTGTGCATGCTAGGTAAGCACTCTACTCCTGAGCTATGACCCTAACCTATTCAACCCACTTTTTGATAACAAAGTATAGTTTGGAAGTAGAATCAACAACTAATTGAAAAGTGCTTTCTAAGGCATCATTGTCTCTTTCACTTAGAGAGTGACTTCTCTTATTTTCTCAGATACCCAAGACCTGACATCAAATCTCCCAGTTTCTGTGAGGCCACTTATTAAACTATAATCCCTTTGTATCGTTTCTGTAAAAAAATCTTAATTTCCTCAAAACCACTCTTTCATCAAGAAGGTCATGATCCAAAAGGGAGCAGAGAATACAGCATTTGCTGCTGAACTTTGACAGGGCCACCCAGTGTCAAGAAAAACACAGACTGTGAAGTTAGGAGATTGCAGCTCATCTCAACTCTGCACTCATGAGCAGCAGGATTCTTGGGCAAATCACTCAACCTCTTCACACCCCCATTTCCTTATTCAAGTAGGAATTTAAATACCGGCTATGCCCACTTCAAATTGCAAGGTGCAAATGTGTGCCTGTACCAGAAGATGTAAAGTGCCATAAAACTTCAGTTATGATAATTACAAATCCATAATAATGTGTCCTTAAAAACATTCTCTAGGTCAGTTGCCTTTTCTTTATAACCCTCTCTCCTCAATATGTAGGATTTCTTCTGTCATGTTTGTTGGCCTGTGACTGGCAAGCTATTACAATGAGTAATTCCATTTTAGGAGAAGATAATAAAACGTGATATCGTAACTACCCACAGAGCCTCAAAAGTATTTATGTTTCCTCTAATAACCTGGTGTGATGCTGTTAATCTTGACAAAGCCTGCCTGGCAGGTGCTGGGGAGCTGAATCTTCATATTCTCTCACTGTTTGCTGACTCTTCCACAGGGAAGACTCCAAGCTATTAAAATGCAATGGCCCTGCTCTATTTTTAATTACATTTAGTTTATTAGAGGAACAATCAGATGCATATCGAATATTGAGAACTGACTTTCCTCTGTTCCCTCAATGAAGTACTGGAACATTTCATGATATACAAAATTGGTCTCAGGGAACTAGTTCTTCACCAAAAGAAGGTAAAACACAATTTAAAGGAGTAAAAGAAATGCATCACTCCCGGAGGGATCCAATTCTTTATTGATACTTTCTTTCTCGATCCAGTTAACCTTTTTCTTATAAAAACATCATCATAAACTGTATGTAAATAAGTAGGTACCTGTGGGATATGCATCGGATGGAAACTTCAAACTTCCTTCTTTCATATCAAGTAGGATCACCATGAAATAGACCATAAATATGTAATATGTAGAATATTTCCTTTAGAAAAACTCTGCAGGTTCTAAGGTATAAATAAACATGATTCTTGAAGTTGTGAAGAAAAGAGGTTGTGTTTCTTGACTGACCAAATCAATCCACTTCCTTTCAATACACAGCATTACAAAAGCTGTAATTTCATGCATTATTATGTGCAAATAGAATTTAAAAGTGCTTTCCATTTTGTGTATAAAATGGTATATACCATGGAATAATATATTTTTCACATTTATCATAAAGTTGTTTTCCAATCCCATTTGTGAACTGAGTCTATATTTTGAGCAAATGGTCATTATCATTAATCACCAAGAGCTGCTGGAACATGGCAGGGTGTGAAATGCAGATTGTCCTTTTCTGTCCTTTTCTATTTTGAGAATGTGATTGTTACTGTTTTCAAACATGGGGTAGGACTATTGTAACACTGAGAACTCCAATGTAAACAGGACAAATGGTTAAAGAAAGTAAAAGACAATGGGTCAGGTAGGGGTGCTTGGTTTGAAAGAATCAAGCATGGGATTGTGCTTTATTTTTGTTATTGTTAAATAGTAAATGCTACTTCGATGAATATTACAATTCAACTTTGATCTCCGTGAACTCCTATTTGAAAAATAGTCAGTGGCAGCCCATAATAAATTGAGTTGCACTTGAAAAAGAAAAAAAAATCATTGCTTATTGAGGATTAAATTCTCTTTTGCAACTTCAAAAAAATTTTTAAAGTTATTGAGCATGCTCAGTTTTTAGTTTGTTTTCATCTATTTTGTTCCAAACTTTGTAGAAATGTGTTTCTGTTTACTTCATCTTCTTCCAGCCTTTAAACATAAAATGACCAAAAATGATAGGTAACTGAGGTAAGTAGAGCAAACTATGAAAAAAAAAGTTACATTTTCCACAAATTTTAAGAATTTGAAACCAATTAACAAATATAATTAAGAATTAATGCTTTTGATTCATATAAAGGTAAATATATATACAGTATCTACTATGCTACAGTTGTGTTAGCCACTGAACTACAAAGAACTACTGAAATTATACTAATTTGGGTGAGATAGGTAAGAGAAAGTTAAGGCAAAATTCACTATCAGAGTATATTTAACACGAAGTCTGAAGAGTAAGTAGAGCTTGCAGCGTAAAGGGGAAAAGTCAGCAATGGGTTCCAGGGACACATATTAGCCTGAACCAAGGCCTTGAGGGGATGAAGGACATAGAATCCTGAAGAAAGAAAGAAGTCAGAATGCCCACATCTTGGTGGTGGGTGGCATGGGACAAAGTTGGAGAAGAAGGTAGTGTCTCTATGGCTCACACAAGGATCTGTGGATCAACCTTAGGATCTGGTATCCTATAGGAACAATGGAAGTCCATCTGAGGACTTCAAGCAGAAGTTGATTTAAATTTTATAAAGAGCACTCTGGCTTCATTATAGGATACAGAGGAGACCAGAGGAGTTATATACAATTTTGCTAATGAACAATGGCAAAACTGCACCATTCTATAAGTATCAGGTGGTAAGTTCACAAGGATGTAAGAGCTTTGATATTGTAATCCCTGTCTCCTCCATCTATATAAAGCAATGGTGACTTCTACAAGGATGCTCAGAGAACACAGAGATAAGCATAGGGATTGGAAATAGATTGATGAAACTGCAAAGTAAGACTTAGTGCTTGTTTGAAAATGAAGGGTAGAAGACTGAGAAAGGTCAAGAATATTTCAGATTTCAAGCGGAGGTTCAAAAGGCCATTTGACCAACATGGAACTAGAGCTAATTTAGAGAATTTAGTGTGGGTTAGCCCTCTGATTAAAACAAAAGAGAATAAGACATTTCCTGTCCCTCATAGAATTAAATGTCTGCATCCAAATTCTGCAAGCAAAATTGAGACAACACAAAAGGTAAATGCTATTATCCTGAATTTATGGATCATACGAACTCTTAAGAAAGAATATCAGCAAGAGCTGCAGTAGTCAGAAAAGAAACATTATAGAATGAAATGTGCCTGATGTATCAGTAGACTTTAGAATGATAGACGGAGTGAACAGCAGGTACCTGTGCTTAATTGAAGTACAAGATTTCTATGAAAGAGAAGGAATATAAAAATAAGCAGACTTGTCAGATTTGGGTTGGTCCTAAAAGCCAGGAACGGAGGCTTGGACTTACTATAATAGATACTGTGGGAGGAAATTAGATGTTCCTTCCAATGGTGGTAAGCGATAGGCTGGAATAAGACCAGGCAGAAAATGTCATCAGTGGTCTTCAGCAGTATTCTAGGCATAAATTCACACATCTCTGGATCACAAAAGCATTAGTGAAAATAAAAATTTAATTTTTTTAAAATTGTGCATTATTTCAAATAACCAGAATTAAAATGAGCATATACAAAACCGCCAACCAGCTGTCTCAAATCTTACCAGTTCTGCTTACCAACTACATCACATATGTGATAAAAGATCTTCATAATTATGTCAATATCTGACTCTGTCAATTTTTATTAATCTAATAAGTATTGAATGTTTGCTAATTGTAGTTTTAATTTTAATTTCCATTATTATAAGATTATAAGCCGTGTTTTTCTTATTGGCCTTCCTCATTTAAAAATTGTTCAAGTATTTTGTGTATAGTTCTATTGTTTTGACTTATTGATTTGTATGAGTCCTTTATAACTACTCTTTTGTCACTTATGTATATTAGAAAACTACATTCATGCCAGTTTTCCCTTTCAATCTTTTTTTATTGATTTTTAAATTTGTTCTAATTTGTTGTACATGATAGGATGCATTTATACATTTTGATAGATCATACATAAATGGAGTGTAATCTCTCATTTTTCTGATTATACATATTTCAGGATCACATCAGTCATGTAGTCATACAAGTACATAAGGTAATAATGTCTGTTTCCCTCTACTATCATTCCTTCCTCCATACCCCTTCCCTTCCCTTTCAGTCTTAGCTGTATCTTTTGGTGAGAATGTAAAAATAAACATGGTGAAGTATATAGTTTCTTTCAAGTCTGAACTTTTCTTGCTTTTATTTAAGAAAACCTGTCTTACTTAGAGGTTTTAAGTTAAATTTAGTTGCTTACAGTTCTAATTATTATAAATCTATGATAAGTCTAGACAAATCTAGTTTATAGACAAAAATCTTTCTACCTTATTCATCAGAATTTCACTACCCATCTGCTTATTTCTTCTGATATGTGCATTTTAGGGTCAAAAATTTCTAATTTTACACACAAAAAAGAACCTGTTAGTAATTGCAGCTACATTATATTTATAAATTAACCTGAAGAAAACTAGTATTCTGATGATGTTGGTATTTTCATATCCATGAACAAATATACTTCATCTCTTTATTTAGGTGTTTTCTCTTTTTTAAATCAGTTTCCATGCTGCTATGACAAAAAGACCTGACAAGAACAATTTTAGAGGAGGACAATTTATTTGGTTTTCACAGTTTCAGAGTCTCAGGCTATAGATGGCCAGCTCCATTACTCTGGGCCCATAGTGAAGTATAACTTCATGACAGAAGAGCATAGCAGAGGAAAGCAGCTCAGGATATGAGGATCAGGAAGCAGAGAGAGACTTCTCTTTTCACCAAGGAAAAATATATACCCCAAAGGCAGCCCCAATGACCCACCTACACCAGCCAGACCTAACCTACCTATAGTCACCATCCGATTAATCCCTATCAGGGGATTAATGAGTTGAATAAATTAAAGCTCTCATAATCCAATCATTTTACCTCCAAACTTTCTTGCATTGTCTAACACATGAGTTTTAGAGAGACACCTCACACTAAATAGAACATATCATCCACTGTTGTTTCATAATTTTATGAAAAAGAACTAAAATGTACTACTTGTTTGTTTTTCATGTAACTGTTTATATTCAAATCACTTCTACAAGATTTTGAAGTTTAAGACTGGTATTATGTTTGTTCTTACAGAAAAATGATGTTCCCAGCTTTCTTTTGAAAAGAGCACTGGTGAAAATTAGGAAACATAAATGTGTGTGTGTTCATGTATTGTGTGTGCATTTATGTTTTTATGCACACATATTTTGAATAAAAAAGAAAACTGTTCTTTTTGAAAGGAATAACAAAACAATTGTTTCCCAAAATATCATAACACTGAAATCTAATGATATGTTTCATTACTGCTGAAGTCAGCTTATCAAAGAATGGTGGTGACAAAGAAAAACAGACAATTTATAAATTAGGATCTTATAAAAAGCCATTTAAAACTAATCAATTATTTTAATTAGAGCATTCAGCAATCATCTAAATCATAAGTTTTTATTTTAGAATGTAATGTTTTTAACATCGGTGCATCCTTTCTTTAAAATGCAATCCCATCCTGTTTCCCTGACATATTTGGGTTCAGGCAACAGCTTTGTTGTTGTTTTTAACGAAAACACTGACATTCTGCATGTCTTATGAAAGTCAAATGGCCTATATTAATAGGCTATTAATAATATCTTAAAATAGCATAAAATCATAACAATAATAGTAATTTTTGCCATTTTTTGCAATTGCTGCCTTTTATTGGTCATGTATAATATGGTGGATTTTTTGGTATACAATGCTCTTTTATCCCAAATATATTTTTCCTATTAATTCACATGCTTTATTACCTTTATGACAGGGCCTAGCATCATGTGCACATATAGGGTGTAAAAGACAAACTATTCCTTTAACTGAATAGTATTTAGTAAAATTGGTTTGAATAAAACAGTTGCATAAGGGAAGGAATTTTATTCTGATTTTTTTTAATTGATAGGGCCCAAACACCTAAAATATTGACTGGGAATAGGAGTGCTCAAGAGAAATTCATTGTATGAATTGTTGAATGTAAGTTGACAAACTCCTTGTGCTAATTTGCTATTTCTCTCAAATCTACAAGTATCACTCAAAGTCCACACGGTGAAATGAATGTTAAGTGGAATCTCAAAAACACACTAAAATTCTCTAGAACTCCAGTTACTGAAAAGTCACATAACAATATAACATGTGTTTAACACTATGAAACTTCACCATTTTTATGTCATGAGGGTGAAATGGTATTAGTATTTATTACATGAAGAAAACAGTATCCTCTCTTATGCTAAAAAACTACGTCCAGTGAATTTTTAATGGTTAGCCTCTGTTGTGGTTTGAATATGAGGTATTCTTCAAAAACTCCTATGTTAACATAGGAGTTTGAAATGATTAGATTATGAGGCTCGAAACCTAGTAAGTGGATTCGTGTATTTGATGGACTAAGCATTTGAAAGGACTCTGTACTGGGTGATAACTGTAGGTAGGTGGGATGTGGCTACAGAAATTGGGGCAGACCCTTAGGAATTATATCTTCTCCCCCAAGCTCCTTTTCTCTTTCTCTCTTTCTCTTGCTCTCTCCCTCCCTCTATTCCTCTCTCTCTCTCTCCCCCGCCCTGGCACCCCTTCCTGGCTTTCATGAGGTGAGCAGCTTTCCTCCACCAGGCCCTTCTGCTGTGATGTTCTGCCTCACCTCAGGCCCAGAGGGATGGAGTCAGCTCACCATGGACTGAACCTCTGAAACTGTGAGCTCCAAATAATCTTTTCCTCCTTTAAATTGTTCTGGTCAGGTGTTTTAGTCATAGTGGTGAATGCTGACTAACACAGTCTTCATCAGGATTGCTTGGGCACGTCAGGAACATTTTAAATCATGTGCTAGCCAATCATACAGAAAATGTATTAATCAACATGAAATTTGACCAACATTCTTTGCATTTAATATGTAAAATGAAGATACTGATGTACCTGGAGTTTTGTAGCATAACCATATCTGAAACAAGGCAGTTTTAGGGCATCTGATCTTCATTTGTAAGCTAAAATATGAAATTTATGTTACAAAATAAAAATATAAATGTGTCGGAAAAGAAATTCATGTATACCTAGTGCTTACAATGTGTATGATTACATTTAAAATACATGTGTGTATGCATGTTTGCGTTTGCATATGCAGAAAAACAATAGAGACCATGCTCGAATGGATTTCTCAAAGATTTAAGGCATTTTCCTCTGACTTCAGTTTATCCACTGAAGGAGAAAGCATTCATACATGGCAGGAAAGTCATGCCTATTCATTTTAAACCACAACACTGACTGGTGACAGAGAGTGATTATAGAAATATGTGAATTTTTGAATGTTTGTTTACTCCATCAAAGTTTCAAACCATTTAGAAAGGGCAAACAACAGAACCTTGGCAAAGAACTCATAAAAATCAAAATTTTAATGAAACTTTAGAGATGCCATCAATTTTGCTACAAATGAAATTTGATGAGGACAAAGACAGAGAAGATTGAGGAAAGAGAATGACTGGAAACACGAAGAGCAAAACTCTGTGAAGCTAATCAACTACAAGTCCCAGATGTGAGCAATCGGCACATGGCAATCAGCACGGAAGGGCATTGCATAGGAAACATTACAGCTGCCAGCACACCTCATTTCCTCTGATGCCGACACCCACTCCTGACCAAAAGAAAATAGCTCCAAGAGACTTGCTACTTCAAAAACTATACCCGAAGAGTGAGCACAGAACTCCTCCAGAATCTGCTTATTCTTCTAAGAGTCGTGTCTAGTCA